>NC_064640.1:442348731-444848731 GCF_023864345.2 Schistocerca serialis cubense
TTCGAGTATGGTCCTCCTGATACCATTGATTCGATGTTTGCGTGACATCGTTGGATCCCGACCAAGGTGAGCAGTGGTATCACGGAAAGATAAACTATAGTGTGGATAGGCCACGATCCTGTCGCCGTGCAGCTGCTCCGTGTTACATGTTTGTGAATTGTATTCCATTCCTCGTAGTGGCAAATCTCTCAGTTTTCGAGTCGCCAGAGCACCCTTGTGGGCAAGGACGTCGTCCAGAAAAGGGTTTCTTTTTGCCTATCCAGGCTTCTTCACACACCTGCATGCTGTTCAACAGATATTGTGTTAATCTTTGGAAAGTAACCATTGAGAGTAATCTATTTTGCATATTCTTTCCATTCTGATAGACATTTTCTCCTTCTTACACGAAATATCTTTTCATCTGAGTTTATCTGTTTCCTTGTAAGAGGTATTCTCCGTTACTAACGATCATTTTATATAGGACTGATGTGGGCATAGCATAATTTCTGAAGCATGATCGGATGTGAACAGTGGACGCTATACATCTCTGGAAAGCTACGTTGTGCATGTATCACACAGAGCCACTGTTGTAAGGAAGTAGTTTTTTCGTTTTAAAGGTTTGTTACCATAGTTTATCGTAGGGAAACCTGCAAGAAGGGTGTATGTCATGCGCTGGAAATATATTTCTTACATTGAAATATTAACAGCGCTGCATTCCACATGACTAATAGGTCTGAAACTGAAGCGATCTAACATTATAGCCTGTTTTAAGTGCAGAACCTTGTAGCCATTGGAGTGTGTGTGTTTATGTTCCCTCTTACCAATACCCTCCTTGTACTGACCCAGACGCCGGAACAATACTGTAAAACTGATAGCATAGTTGATTTACGTAAAATGCTACGAACTCCACCTGTATGGAGCCCCATCATGCATAAAAATCACCTGTTTCTTGTTCTTCTTAACCTTCTTCTATTACATCACAACACTTTCAAATCTACTACTGTACACCGATAAGGGGTGCTAACTTCCTCGACATGGGCGCGTCTGGAGAAATCGAGGACTCGGCAAGCTCCATTCATTCACGAGATGCGGAATGTAGCCGTCTACCTCTGGTCAGCTGCAGATTAAATCGGTAACGGTGCTGCAGAGCAGATTAGTCAAACAAAGACAGTGCGAGGGGATCTTTCAGTCTCTAATTTTATCCTAAGACTGCGAGAATGCTCTGCGACTCCCATCCACATAGAGATAGATCGTAAATTAAGCACTATGATCGAAGTGCTAGAAGTATGTCTGGTATACTTTGATGATGTATACGTTCGAGAATAAACAATGAATGGACGTACTGCACAGTCATCTATCTACATTCGCAATGATACTTGCAAAGTAGAGAAGGGGCAGTTTAGCTATGATAGTGAAATTGGGAAACATACTGTCGCATCATTTGTCTGTGTTGAAAACTACTTTAAAATTGGTAAAATTGTCCGCACTATCAACTGTGATGCTTATTACTACAGCACATCGATGGTGTCTTTTCCATCCAATCCATCCACTGGTACGCCGGTGGCTACCACATAATGACTGACTGACATCGCTTGTTTGAGTTGAAGAAAGAGTTTTGGTGGAGAGTCAACACCTTCTGGGGATGGCTAGCACCGAAACAGTGACTGTGTACATGACTGCAATATGAGGAATGACTCAAAACAGAACGCAGAGCCATCAGCTATTCCGTCCTGGTGAAAGATAAGTTTAAATGTAGAGGTCGTCAGTCACCTACGGATATATGGTATCAGAAGCAGCAACACGACGTCTAGTTTTCTGTGAGAAGCAATGGATCAGAATTTGTTAATGTCAGTTTATAACCTGACACAGATCTCGAAGTCATGGCGGAAAAAAACAAAATGTATGGCAGTGTACAGAGCGTGTTACAGCAGAAAAAAACAGTGTTTCAAACAATGACACAGGGTCACAGGGAGGGTCTCTTCGCCTGTAGTATAGTGTGTGGGATACAGTTATCCCCCTAGAGTACAGGTGATGCATCTTTACACCTTTATTTAGTCGAGAGAACATCGATTGTGGTGTGTGCATCTAGCGGCTGAAAGACAGGTGGAAGACACGTTTGCTGGTTCTCTAGACGTGAGAAACTTCTTAGTTGACTTTGTAAATTGTAGGGATGATTTAGAATCTGTTATATCACCGACATCGGTATTTGTGAGTGGAAATATCAGTTTCCTCTATTTTTTCGAATTCTCACATAAAGGTCTTCGCAGACGGGATAAGTTTCTTGTTACTCAATGGTTTACAGCACGCTCCACATCACTAAAGTTTCGGGTTTGTAGAGAAATAATTTCCAGTCTATATCTTTGGAGTCATGTTGCACAAGCGATCGGTAGGATACTGATATGTCCTTGATATCGATATGTATCGCGTAAATTGTATAATATTATGGCAAACCATGTGAAAATACATGTGTTCTTGTAATCCCAGAGTCTGGAGATGCTTGTAGAAAAGCAAGAAAACAAGCAGGTCGGGTCCAGAAACAGTAACGTGTTTGTGTCGAGGAGAAACGAGCCCCTGTTTGCATAACAGTTCTGAGAGTGACTTCGATCCACTGAGGGTGCTCTGGTCACGCATTGGGAATGGATGACTACTCAGCCTCGTGGGAAATATCTAGTGCTGTGAGTATACCTATGGTGCATGTGCTTATGCTGTCTGTCTTTGCGGTATATGTACAAATGATGTAAACAGGGTGATTTTGTATGGCGGAGGATACAAATTGTATATTTACTACATCAGAACGGTATGCAGTGATATACTGCTGAGTTGGAGATCAGTTTCACGCTCTAATATTCAAGCTCCTGTCCTCAGTGGGAGAGGTAGGGGTACTTTGCAGAGTTTAATTGTTAGTGCAATATGGTGATCTGTGTAAAATGGTTTTTTTGCCGCTGAAAGTCTCGTCTGCAGAAAGAAAGAAAAGGGATTACAGTACACCAACCCGTGTCAGTGATGTCTTTCCACAGATTATGTCCGCTGGTACGATATTCATTATCACACACACTTTCGGACACGTGTCCTTCATAACACTTGTTTGAGAATCTTGGCAGGATGCGGCACCTTCCAGAAGCGCTGATTCGAAGACTTTGTCAGATAACTTTCTAGGACTGAGGAGAATCGAGACATATAGCCGGTGTTAGTGTAGGCATACCATAATTTTTTCGAGTGCTGTACAGATATAAAAGATAACTGCACTGTTTGTGTAAAGTGTGTATATATTGCAGTGTAATATTATTGAGGCTTATGCTGTGGCACGACCAGAGAAAATGAGTGTGTGTCCTATCGTGAGAAATGTATAGATTCAGCACATCAATAACTGTGAGGTTATGAGAGAGTTTTTTACATGGAAAATTATGTGCACTATAAATACTGAGATTCGTTCCAGAACCATGGCCGTCAAGAGGAGACATTACCTGTGCATCGATCGGTGTCAGACTGCAGCAGCATTGGTATAATTTAATTGTAGTTACACTGGTAAATGTGTTCCTGGCTCCCAATATTCTTGTGGGTCTTGTATGCATCTGATAATCTGTTGACAACTTTCGTGGAGGTTAACTATCCATGCGATGTAGCGATCTGTACAAAATAATTTTGCCACTGAAAGTCTCGTCTGCAGAAAACAATGGTGGACAGTGCTTCCACACTGGCAGCAGCAGCAATTTGATGTGTAACTTCCGTAATGGATGGGCTGTCTCGTTAGGATTGCTAGGAAGAATGTACCCTGTGCTATTCTGGGAAGCATTGCAACATCTCTCTCAGTGTTGGACCCACACCGCAGCTATGTGTCATTGTGCCAGCAAAGGTGCCTAGGTGAACACATGTTTCAACAGGTATTTGTCGAGTGTCATGTATGAAAGAGACGCCACTGCCTCATCTTTGTGGGACCCGAACTGACACCTACGCATGGTCTGGCAGCTGATGGCCATGTCATCACTTCGCGGTGACCGCTGGTGCATCCTGACTCCTGGGGACATGTGCAGAGTCGTCGGCATTGGTGTTGGGCGTTGAGTGGCAGGATGTGTGTTTTACTAGCGATCTTTTGTTTAAACTATATTCCATCAATTTCACCAACCAATAGGATGCTGCAAATTAAAAAAAAGAAACTACCCCATTCATATGAAGAACGTCGATTTAATTAATTTGCATAAATTCATTATATGAACATTGTGTTAGCAGTAGAAGAGTTAAGGGGAGGGTGTGCGTGAGTGGGTGGTAATGGAGCAGAACAGCAGGTGGTCAAAAACATGTGAAATTCGAAAAGTGTACCAGAAAACGATGAGAGGACGTAACTAATTACTTAATTTGGTATCAAAGACGGTACAATAGTTTAAGGAAATGGGGGTGACATGGAGAACCACTTAACAGAACAACAGGTTAAATGCTGACAAAGGGACGAACATTAGGTTAAGACACACAGAGTATAGTGCCTAACATTTGATTATACAACATGTTTGCTGCATGTAATTACTTCTTACAAGGCCTTCATGTTTCCAAACAGCAGAGAATGATGAGCAAGAGAAATCCAACCCCCACAAAATGATTCTTTTTTTAGAAATAAACAATATACCTTTAAATTTCGTGTTATGAGACCCTTCATCTTCACCACCAGACCGCCATCTTGGATTACATCACGGAAGGGGACAACAGCGCCCTCTGGTGGCAGTAGTGTGTACTAAGTCAGTTGGACTCCGGATCTTGGGATGAAAACACTTGATGGCAATTCTGCCTTTAATTTTTTAAATAAAGACTGAAAATAAAGACGGCGGTCAGATGACTTAGATTAGTGGAGGTAGCCAAAGTGCCCTTTTTTCCCGCCATTTTGTCAGGATAATGGAGGTGGTGTGTTCCATTGTCCTGATGGAATTTGAATTACCTGACATTTTCTAGGGAGGAGAGGGGGGAGGGAGGGGATGGCGTTTACCAGTGGGTGAGAGGTTAATTGATTGATCAATTTAATTAAGCAGTCTATCAAATTGATATGAGTGAAAGGGGCTATTCCAATAACTCAGACCTGAAAGTGTACCTGTAGCAGCGAGGGGGGAGGGGGGTGGGGATGGGAGGGGGAGTTGAAGGGGCGGGAACAATAGGTTAAGTACCTGTCAATAAAAAGGAAGGATCCTTTTAGCAGAACAATAGGTCAAGTACCTGTCAATCAAAGGAGAACAATAGGTTAAGTACCTGTCAATCAAAGGACAACAATAGGTTAAGTACCTGTCAATCAAAGGACAACAATAGGTTAAGTACCTGTCAATCAAAGGTGAACAATAGGTTTACCCCTGAGTGCATATCCAACTACTGGCATAATCATCAATTTTGGTCAAAGCGAAATCAAATGTAATACCACCACAAACTACAGTTTCAAGAAATATGATATGTAGTGGTATAAGTAACAATGTTCTAGTTAATGTCAATATCATAAACTTGTTTGTATATAACGGGACGCCATCTAAAAACACGGTGAATAGAATGGCGTAGCGCCATGATGATGGGTGAATTACTTATACAGGGTAGTCAGAAACAGTCTGAAAAGCTTGAAAGGATGTTGCAGGGGAGGATGTGCTGTGGAGTAACTGTTAGGAAAAAAGTTCGGTACGTTGAGCCATTTTCGAGTTATTCAGCATGGAAGTTAGGCAATCAGGTCGCTGCACGCGATAAAATGCAGTAATGCTCAAAAATCTTTGGGTCTGTAACTTACCACTTGTTGAAACGCTCATTATCAGTTAAAATGTGCCTTTTTCGGAAGCGATGAATTTAAACTAAGTGAGTGAAAGCTATGTTTGTTCCGTCTGAGGAAACCAAACGAAGAACAAATTTTGGAAATTTGTGGTAAGTTCCTATGGGACAAAACTGCTTAATATAACTTTAACTTACGCTAAGGACAACACATACACCCATGCCCGAGGGAGGACTCCAACCTCCGAGGGGTGGAGCTGCGCGAACCGTGGCGAGGCGCCCTGGTAGCCCGCTTGAATTTGCGCGTGGGACTTCAGTGGTAAATAACTCGGAAACCATGTCGGTAGCCACTGGTGGCGCTGAGTTGTGATGGGACATTGTATCATTCGGAGCCCATTATACTAGGCGGCAAGGGCGAGGGCGAGGACTGCCGAACTACCGTAGCCTGAACGATGTGTGGTTTCTGCGCCATAGGGATGGGATACCACTATCGGATATGGTATTTTCGTTACGAAAGAACGTCATTTTCCACCGTTTGTTTGGTCTCCATTATAGCACGTGCTTTTTATTCTTTACTAATAACGAAATAAAAAACTGAAATATCAATTAATCATGGGAGCAGTGCTAAAATTATCCATCTTTAAGTAAACCTTTTTAAAAAACGGAGTAATTTTTGTTGATGAAATTTGCATTGATTCATTGCGTTATTATATCAAATGGGAAAAGCTACCAGTGCTATTTAAATATCGATAACGAAAGGAACCAGCAACAAACACTTGACAGAGGAGCTGATACAGCATTACTTAGACAGTAATGTCCCTGTTGCTGTGTACTGGGCTAACGGTGCGTGTGTACGTGCAGTGGTGCAAGACTTGCCCCCATCTGGATTGTACGATAGTTTCTCAATATCGTCGCTGGACATCCGTTTATTGCACAATGGCACCAGCTCTGGCTTGGAATATTTTTACAAAGTGAAGTACAGTGATTCATTTGCTTCAAAAGATTTGTCTGCCATTTCTATTAAATAATAAAAGAGATAAGAAATCATGGAAACAGTAGTAAATTAAAAAGTCAATAACAATTAATTCATAGTATATTATAAAAATAGAAAGTAGCTGATCTACCGTCTCTCTCTACATAACGTGCCTTTAACTGCCTGTAGCTGTTGAAAACTGAAAAATTAACACAAAAAACAGTTCTTGAACCTCAGTTTTAGCCCTTTACCACTAACTATTCGTAATGCCCAAATAGCGATATGATTCTCGATTGCAACATTAATTTTGAGTAGAGTTTCAAAAAATTAGATTCAGTAGAATTATGGTGATTTTTTTGTAGTATTCGGCCCCTTATCAATTTTCGACAAAAGCAGCAAAAGGTGAACAAACTAAGTTTTCTTATGAGACCTGAGTTTCTCCTGGCGTATACAACTTTCAAATAACTTCCGGGAATTCAGCCAGGTAACACTTTCAGCGACCGCCGATATTTCGGCGGGAGAACACCCCGCCATTTTCAAGGCAAACTGCAACGGACAGGCGGCGTACATGCAAATTTAATACCTCGGTCCTCGGACCCAAGCAGGAAAGATAACACACACACACACTGAACACTAGTGCCACCAAAGATGGCCAAAGTCAGAGCTATCGATAGTGAGACTATGAATTCGCCAGTGAGGTAGCATTGAGTCTGTCCCTCTGTTTCTTGACAAGGGAGAGAGCCGGATTCCAAACAGAGTTTAAACAGAAACCTCCATCCCTGTTAACAAGGTTGCTCGCTAATTTAATCTCAACTGCCTCCCGAATCACACTGTCCCAATAGCTGGACGTGCATGCCAATATCTCGGTCTTATTATATAACATGGGGTGACCAGTATCCAAGCAATGTTCGGCAATAGCAGATCTATTAGGCTGCTGTAATCGTGTGTGCCGTTTATGCTCAGTACATCTGTCCTCCACGGTCCTGATAGTTTGACCAATATATGCCATGCCGCAGCTACAAGGGACACGATATACACCCGCCTTACGCAGTCCAAGATCATCCTTAACGGAACCCAAAAGTGCTCTAATTTTAGATGGAGGTCGGAAAACGCATTTCACATCGTATTTCCGTAAAATACGACCGATCTTATTGGACGTGTTTCCTACGTAAGGCAAGAAGGCAGTAGACTTAGGTGTTGACTCAGAATTATCATCAATCACCTGATGTACAGTTGGTCGATAGCGCAACGCACGTTCAATCTGTCTATCACTGTAACCATTTTGACGAAATGTAACTTCAAGATGGGACAGCTCAGCTGGCAAAGTCTCAGCGTCAGAAACGATATGTGCCCTGTGTACCAAGGTACACGACCAGTATTACGAGCAGACAGATGGAGTTGCGATGGGTAGTCCGTTGTCTCCTGTGATCGCAAATTTGTTTATGGAAGACTTCGAGGAACGTGCATTGGAGTCGGCGCCTTTAAAACCCGCCTGTTTCTATAGATACGTTGACGATACCTTCGTTGTTTGGCCTCACGGTAGGGAGAATTTGAATGTCTTTCTAGAACATCTGAACTCGATCCACCCGAACATTCGTTTCACGATGGAGGTGGAAAAGGATGGTTGCCTTCCCTTTCTCGACGTGTTGGTTAGGAGGAAGGATGATGGATCATTGGGACATGCAGTCTACAGGAAACGTACTCACACCGACTTGTACTTACAAGCTAATAGTTGTCACCATTCGGCTCAGCGTGAAGGGGTACTTCGTACCTTGGTACACAGGGCACATATCGTTTCTGACGCTGAGACTTTGCCAGCTGAGCTGTCCCATCTTGAAGTTACATTTCGTCAAAATGGTTACAGTGATAGACAGATTGAACGTGCGTTGCGCTATCGACCAACTGTACATCAGGTGATTGATGATAATTCTGAGTCAACACCTAAGTCTACTGCCTTCTTGCCTTACGTAGGAAACACGTCCAATAAGATCGGTCGTATTTTACGGAAATACGATGTGAAATGCGTTTTCCGACCTCCATCTAAAATTAGAGCACTTTTGGGTTCCGTTAAGGATGATCTTGGACTGCGTAAGGCGGGTGTATATCGTGTCCCTTGTAGCTGCGGCATGGCATATATTGGTCAAACTATCAGGACCGTGGAGGACAGATGTACTGAGCATAAACGGCACACACGATTACAGCAGCCTAATAGATCTGCTATTGCCGAACATTGCTTGGATACTGGTCACCCCATGTTATATAATAAGACCGAGATATTGGCATGCACGTCCAGCTATTGGGACAGTGTGATTCGGGAGGCAGTTGAGATTAAATTAGCGAGCAACCTTGTTAACAGGGATGGAGGTTTCTGTTTAAACTCTGTTTGGAATCCGGCTCTCTCCCTTGTCAAGAAACAGAGGGACAGACTCAATGCTACCTCACTGGCGAATTCATAGTCTCACTATCGATAGCTCTGACTTTGGCCATCTTTGGTGGCACTAGTGTTCAGTGTGTGTGTGTGTTATCTTTCCTGCTTGGGTCCGAGGACCGAGGTATTAAATTTGCATGTACGCCGCCTGTCCGTTGCAGTTTGCCTTGAAAATGGCGGGGTGTTCTCCCGCCGAAATATCGGCGGTCGCTGAAAGTGTTACCTGGCTGAATTCCCGGAAGTTATTTGTAAGTTTTCTTATGTTTGCGTATTTAATTTAAAATTTTGATTGTATGTATCTTGAGACTGACAGAGTCAAAATATTTGAATCTTTGTTCGATTTCCATGTTTATTGCCCGCCCGGCTAGACGTGCGGTCTAACTTACTGCTTCCCGAGCGGGAAGGCGTGCGGGGTCTCCGGCACAAATCCGCACGGCGGATTAGTGTCGAGGTCCGGTGTGCTGGCCATTCTGTGGATGGTTTTTAAGGTGGTTTTTCCATCTGCCTCAGTGAATGCGGGCTGGTTCCCCTTATTCCACATCAGTTACACTATGTCGGCGATTGCTGCGCAAACACTGTCTCCATGTACGCGTACACCATAATTGATTGTTCTATCACGCAAACATTGGGGTTAAACTCGTCTTGAATGAGACGTACCTGGGTTGGAGGGGGGAGGAGAGGGGGGGGAAGACCACTGGGGGCCGAACCGCATAATAACCCTAGGTTCGGTGTGGTGCGGCGGTGCGGTGGGTGGTCTGCTGTAGCCTGTTATGGGGTTGTGTACTACTGACGGAGACGCAGCCTCTCCGTCGTTTCTCGGTTCCCGGTTCAATACACCTATATATTCAATACATACATCCGTGTTTATTACAGGAAATGATAGAAATAAAAAACTTAAAATCGGTTATTTCAGAAACCGGTTACTTTGCACGGCTCTAAAAGTCCGGTTAAACTGGTATGGAAAACACCGATATAGCCAAAAACCAGTTGTTTCAGAGATAACCGCCATTCCTACTGTGCCAGCTGTCGTGTAGCTGGCTGCACCGCCTGGCGGCCTAGTTTAATAAAGGCCTTAGAATCTGCGTGGCGAGACAAAAATGCTGCTGTCTGGTACGCACCAAGCAGTTTAACGTTTGTTGCATGCTGGCTTCATGGTCTTGCAATTTTAATGACCACGAGTGTACCTTTTAACCATCGATCATGCATTTAAGATGTTCATCGTCTCGGTGTTTTTATATGAGCTTGCCGCTTTTCACGTTCCTCAAGTGGATCGTCTTCAGGGAAAATACGCCTCATTTTTCCTCTTCTCTTGTGGTAGTATCCACAACAGAAATTCGGGGCTTTAGTCTCTGTATGATGAACTGCACACTTTGTCACCGCAAAAGTTGTTCAGTGACTACTTCCAGAACCAGAATCGTAGAAGCTGTAACACAGTATCTTAATATCCACGACCATGCGCCGGCGCGTCGTAAACAATACCCTCTGAAAATCCCACACTTGAAATATTTGGAGAATGCAAACTATCTCTCGTGGCTTTCCGTATCTCGTGCGTGTTTTGAAAGAGTAGTCACAGAAATCTTGAATTTGTTACGCAGTCCTCTGACAGAAGCTGCGTGAAGCAGATGAAATGAAAGTTATTGCCTGGCCATCAGGCTAGCATTTATCAGATGAACATGTACCAGATATATCGGTGGGGTTACCTAACTTCTCTGTTAATCAGGTATATCTGTGGGGTTACATAACTTCTCTGTTCTCATTTTATCTGTTGATCGCCCTTTCCCTCTTTTCCCTCTCACTCCAAGCCCACTCTGCTTCGCTTCCACGTCTCTCTCTCTTTCTCTCTCTCTCTCTCTCTCCGTCTTTATCACTAATTCTTCTCGAACTATGGTGCAGACCCTGTATAGCACCAAAATGTGTGATACGTCTAAACAGATGTCCTGAAAGATAATACAGCAAAGGTTACTTGCTGTAGTGGCACCTGAAACTGTTCGTCGCTTCCAAATTGCAGCTATTGGTTGCTTTCCGTGTGAGTATGTACGTATACATGCTACACCATTAAAACAAGAACTGTGAAAGTGTCTTAAAGGTGTAGTTAGTTGCGACTGGAATGAATACAACAGGTCTCCAATTCGTGCGCTATAGGGAGGTTTGTGTGGTCTACTTACGTAGTCTGAGTGGCTGAAAAACGATTAATCAAACCTGAGTTATTGACTTAAGAAAATTCATATGGTTTTCCCACTCTTCGGCACACATTACTTATGATATAAAAAACGAAACAATGAAATTCTATGGGTAGGTACGGTGTACTACTCCGTATTCACAAAATCTCCGTCGGTGATGTGTTACCTACTTTGTTACTTAACATACACAAAGGCTATGTTACACAGAAGTTAACACATATTTTCCTTGTACCAGTAACTACCAAGATAGTTTTGATTTCATCAGCTAAGAGCTAATGGTGCCCGCAGTCAACAGCGCGAATGAAATCGGAACAAAAGAAGCTCAATGAGATTTTTATTTACTCCTCTGGCTTCGGCCTCGCCTACAGCTCTCTATCGCATATGAACGGTGTGGAGGTAAAGAAGTAAAATAAAGTCCCACTGAAGATTTTCTTTACATTTTTACTGTTTACGTATAAGCTACATCTATCCTCCCCAAGTTCCTTCCAGTGTGTGACAAGCGGTACAGCAGGTACCATTATCTTTTCTCCCCTTTCCTGTTCCTTTCAAGACTGGCGTGGGTGAAGACCGATTGTTGTTTAGTCTTCATGTGCATGCCCTATGCACTTATATTTTATAGTCAGTGTGTTTTGAGGTGGAATTTTCGGACTGGACATGTGACTATTCTGTTGACGCACAGCCGGCCGGGGTGGCCGAGCGGTTCTGGGCGTTACAGTCTGGAACCGCGTGACCGCTACGGTCGCAGGCTCGAATCCGGCCTCGGGCATGGATGTGTGTGATGTCCTTAGGTTAGTTAGATTGAAGTAGTTCTACGTTCTAGGGGACTGATGACCTCAGAAGTGAAGTCCCATAGTGCTCAGAGCCATTTGAACCATTTTTGTTAACGCACAATATTAAACATTACTCGTCAGTACTTTTAAGCAAGGATACATTCACAATATCAGACTTAATATTTATGAAGAGCCTTGATTTATGAACTATCAGTTTGACGCCTGTGCCCCCTGTAGGCTGGGCAAAATAAACCTGACCTGGAAAATACTTCAGGCACCTTAAGATAGGCAGTCAAACACATCGTGTAAATTGGGTTGCCTTTCTCAGTATACATGAAAAATTTTCCGATCTACCTCTATTTTTCCCATCCTGTAGGTTGAACTAGACTGTCTAGTCACATTAATGTTACAAAAACCTAAATAACCACCTTTTGCAACTTGAACAACTGCGAGACATGCAGGAAGAGAGCAATGAGATTCTAGATGGTACGTACAAGGTGGTGGAGCCAATCTGACTCCAGTGCCGTGGCCAGCTGCGCTATAATTTTTCTCGGCTGAGGATCCATGATGTAAGCAGCCCGATCGAGGTGGTACCACAGGTTCTCGACTGGATTTAAATCCGTAGAGTTTAGTGGCCGGGGTTGTACGGTAAACTCATTCTGGCGCTCTTCAAGCCACGCACGTACACAGCAAGCTCGGTGATCCGTTGCATTGTCCTCCTGGTAGGTACCGTCATACCAAAGGGAAACAAACTGTATGCAGGGGTAGACATGATCTACAAGGATAGATGCATACTTGCGTTGAGCCACTGTACTTTCCAGAATATCAGGATCACAAAGGGAATGCCACGAAAACATTCTCCAGACTCTAACGCTCCCTCCTCTAACCTGCACCCTTCCGACGATTGTTGCAGGGTGTTTGCTTTCAGACGTTTCACCCCGATGGAGCATAAAACGTGATTCATCTGAAAAGGCCATCTGCCGCTACACTGTCCACGTCCCGTTGCTGGATTCGCGTGCAAATTCTGGCTTTCGTCACTGATGAGCAACAGTTAGCATGGGCGTATTAACCAGGAAAATGCTGCGGAGGCCCATACGCAGTAACGTTCTCTAAGGAGATGTTGTTGGTAGCCTCTTGGTTCATTTGGGTGGTCAGTTGTTCAACAGGTACACGTCTATTCGTAAATATCTCTGCAGCCGTCGTTCACCTCTGTCATTTATGGTCAGTGGTGTACCACAGTTGCCTCGGCGTCGGCTTTGAATAGGGTCATTTTGCCATACAAGATATACACTCCTGGAAATTGAAATAAGAACACCGTGAATTCATTGTCCCAGGAAGGGGAAACTTTATTGACACATTCCTGGGGTCAGATACATCACATGATCACACTGCCAGAACCACAGGCACATAGACACAGGCAACAGAGCATGCACAATGTCGGCACTAGTACAGTGTATATCCACCTTTCGCAGCAATGCAGGCTGCTATTCTCCCATGGAGACGATCGTAGAGATGCTGGATGTAGTCCTGTGGAACGGCTTGCCATGCCATTTCCACCTGGCGCCTCAATTGGACCAGCGTTCGTGCTGGACGTGCAGACCGCGTGAGACGACGCTTCATGCAGTCCCAAACATGCTCAATGGGGGACAGATCCGGAGATCTCGCTGGCCAGGGTAGTTGACTTACACCTTCTAGAGCACGTTGGGTGGCACGGGATGCATGCGGACGTGCATTGTCCTGTTGGAACAGCAAGTTCCCTTGCCGGTCTAGGAATGGTAGAACGATGGGTTCGATGACGGTTTGGATGTACCGTGCACTATTCAGTGTCCCCTCGACGATCACCAGTGGTGTACGGCCAGTGTAGGAGATCGCTCCCCACACCATGATGCCGGGTGTTGGCCCTGTGTGCCTCGGTCGTATGCAGTCCTGATTGTGGCGCTCACCTGCACGGCGCCAAACACGCATACGACCATCATTGGCACCAAGGCAGAAGCGACTCTCATCGCTGAAGACGACACGTCTCCATTCGTCCCTCCATTCACGCCTGTCGCGACACCACTGGAGGCGGGCTGCACGATGTTGGGGCGTGAGCGGAAGACGGCCTAACGGTGTGCGGGACCGTAGCCCAGCTTCATGGAGACGGTTGCGAATGGTCCTCGCCGATACCCCAGGAGCCACAGTGTCCCTAATTTGCTGGGAAGTGGCGGTGCGGTCCCCTACGGCACTGCGTAGGATCCTACGGTCTTGGCGTGCATCCGTGCGTCGCTGCGATCCGGTCCCAGGTCGACGGGCACGTGCACCTTCCGCCGACCACTGGCGACAACATCGATGTACTGTGGAGACCTCACGCCCCACGTGTTGAGCAATTCGGCGGTACGTCCACCCGGCCTCCCGCATGCCCACTATACGCCCTCGCTCAAAGTCCGTCAACTGCACATACGGTTCACGTCCACGCTGTCGCGGCAAGACTGCGATGGAGCTCCGTATGCCACGGCAAACTGGCTGACACTGACGGCGGCGGTGCACAAATGCTGCGCAGCTAGCGCCATTCGACGGCCAACACCGCGGTTCCTGGTGTGTCCGCTGTGCCGTGCGTGTGATCATTGCTTGTACAACCCTCTCGCAGTGTCCGGAGCAAGTATGGTGGGTCTGACACACTGGTGTCAATGTGTTCTTTTTTCCATTTCCAGGAGTGTAGTTTAACCACAGCGGCACTCGAACGGTTTACAAACTTAACAATTTGGGAAATGCCTGAAAACCGTGGGCCGGAAGCCAATGATCATGCCTTTTTCGACGTCAGATAAATGCTCCGTTTCCTCATAACGACAACGACTACACTGATTCCCACGCCCCCCCCCCTCCCCCCCCCCCCCCCCACCGCCGACACGCTTAATATACCCTCCATTACTAGTGCTGCCACCTGCCGTCTGTGAGTGGTTATTGCACGTTGACACTACTGGCCATTAAAATTGTGTAGCAAGGAGAAATGCAGATGATAAAACGGGTATTCATTGGACAAATATATTATACTAGAACTGACATGTGATTACATTTTCACGCAATTTGGGTGCATACATCCTGGGAAATCAGTACCCAGAACAACCACCTCTGGCCGTAATAACGCCTTGATACGCCTGGGCATTGAGTCAAACAGAGATTGGATGCCGTGTACAGGTACAGCTGCCCATGCGGCATCAACACGATACCACAGTTCATCAAGAGTAGTGACTGGTGTACTGTGACGAGCCAGTTGCTCGGCCACTATTGAACAGACGTTTTCAGTTGGTGAGAGATCTGGAGAATGTGCTGGCCAGGGCAGCAGTGGAACATTTTCTGTATCCAGAAAGGGCCCTACAGGACCTGCAACACGCGGTCGTGCATTATCCTGCAGAAATGTAGGGTTTCGCAGGGATCGAATGAAGGGTAGAGCCACGGGTGGTAACACATCTTAAATGTGGCCGGCCGGTGTGGCCGCGCGGTTGTAGACGCTTCAGTCTGGAACCGCGTAACCGCTACTATCGCTGGTTCGAATCCAGCCTCGGGCATGGATGTATGTGATGTCCTTAGGTTAGTTAGGTTTAAGTAGTTCTAAGTTCTAGGGGACTGATGACCACAGATGTTAAGTCCCATAGTGCTCAGAGCCATTTGAACCATTTGAACACATCTTAAATGTAACGTCCACTGTTCAAAGTGCCCTCAATGGGAACAAGAGGTGACCGAGATGTGTAACCAATGGCACCCCATACCATCACGCCGGGTGATACGCCAGTATGGCGATGACGAATACACGCTTCCAATGTGCGTTCACCGCGATGTCGCCAAACATCATGATGCTGTAAACAGAACCTGGATTAATCCGAAAAAGTGACGTTTTGCTATTCGTGCACCCAGGTTCGTCGTTGAGTACACCATCGCAGGCGCTCCTGTCTCTGATGCAGCGTCAAGGAAACCACAGCCATGGTCTCCGAGCATATAGTCCATGTTGCTGCAAACGTCGTCGAACTGTTCGTGTAGACGGTTGTTGTCTTGCAAACGTCCCCACCTGTTGACTCAGGGATCGAGACGTGGCTGCACGATCCGTTACAACCATGCCGATAAGATGGCTGTCATCTCGACTGCTAGTGATTCGAGGCCGTTGGGATCCAGCACGGCGTTCCGTATTACCCTCCTGAACCCACCGATTCCATATTCTGCTAACAGTCATTGGATCTCGACCAACGCGAGCAGCAATGTCGCGATACGATAAACCGCAATCGCGACAGGCTACAATCCGACCTTTATCAAAGTCGGTCAACTGCTGTTTGTGTATGAGAAATCGGTTGGAAACTTTCCTCATGTGAGCACGTTGTAGGTGTCGCCACCGGCGCCAACCTTGTGTGAATGCTCTGAAAAGCTAATCATTTACATTTCACAGCATCTTCTTCCTGTCGGTTAAATTTCGCGTCTGTAGCACGTCATCATCGTGGTGTAGCAATTTTAATGGCTAGTAGTGTAATAATGTACGGTAAACAGTACAGTTCATGCTCCTTGTTGTCAATAGATATGCAGCCACATTTTAACGGAATTGTTGTCGCAATGTCTAATGCTACTCAGATTTTTCTATGATATCTGACTCATATTCTGTTTATTTAAAAATGGATTTGACCGTAATGTTATGTTGATAACGTTTCGTTACTTGATTAAGCTTAGTACAGTCAGATAATGTTCTTTTCTAAATCGTCATCTACATTTACGTTTACTCTCCACAAGTCACCTTATGGAGTGTGGCGGATAATACTTTGAGTGCAACTGTCACTTATTCTCGTTTTCTGTTTCGGTGGGGAATGGTATGTTTAAGTACGAATTTCTCTAATCATGTCTTTATGGTCTTTTTTAACAAGGTGTTCATTGGCGGAAGTAATATATGGATTGAATGTTCTGCAAATGAACGCTCACGGAATTTCAACAGTAAACCACACTGCGAATTACAGCGTCTCTCTTGTAGTGTCTGCCACTGGAATTAGATGAGCATCTCTGTGACTGTCTCAAGACAACTAAGTGAACCACTGATGAAACACACTGCTCATCTTTTGGTCGTCTCCATTTCCTCTGTCAATCCTTCCCTGCATGAGTTCCAGACTGATGAAAAATAGTGAAGTATTTATGAAAATAGGGTTTTGTAGGCAATCTGCTTCATAGGTAGCTACACTTCCTGAAGATTTTACCGAGCGAGATGGCGCAGTGGTTATCACACTGGACTCGCATTCGGGAGGACGACGGTTCAAACCCGCGTCCGGCCATCTTGATTTAGGTTTTCCGTGATTTCCCTAAACCGCTTCGGGCAAATTCTGGGATGGTTCCTCTGAAAGGACACGGCCGACTTCCTGCCCCATCCTTCCCTAATCCGATGGGATCGATGATCTCGCTGTTTGGTCCCTTCCCCTAAATCAACCAACCAACACGAAGATTTTTCGAATGAATAGCAGTTTGCCATCTGCCTGCAGTTAGTTTTTTACTTTAAATCTCTCTGTATGCATGCTCCCAGATATTTAATGTATGTGACTGTTTTCAAATTAAGATTTCTTCTAAAAATTTTTCTTCCTCTTTATACTGTGTGATCATAATTAAACTTTCGCAGCTTGAGAGAGCTCCATGAAGAACGAGAGATCGAAGAACAACGAAACTTTCTGGAAACATTTCTAAGTACGTGCGTAAGAGAAATAACGAATAAACCATTGAGGCAAACGCATTTTTTATTTCCACATGAGAGAGTAACATTTGTTTATTGTGTACCATGTTGACTTTCCAGACTATAAACGCTGCACAATGTGACGACCATCTGCATTCGAGACAGCCTAGATCCACACTAGAGATGATGCGCACGAACTGGCCTCTCAATTATGTCCCATAAATGTTTTGATGGAGTTTATGTTGAGTGATTAGGGTGGCCAAATCATTCGCTCGAATGTCCAGAATGTTCTTCAAACCAGAAGCGAACAGTTGTTACCCAGTGACATAATATCATTGTTTGGGAACATGAGGCCCATAAATGGCTGCAAATGGTAGTAGCCGAACGTAACCATTTCCAGTGAACTATCGCTTCAGTCGGACCAGAGGACCCAGTAAATCAGATTTAAACGCATCCCACACCATTATAGAGCCACCAACAGCTTGCACAGTGCCTTGTTGACAACTTGGGTCTATGGCCTCGTGGGGTCTGTGCTACACTAACCCTACTATCAGCTCTTAGCTGAAACAGGGACCCATCTGATAGGGCCACGGTTTTCCAGTCGTATGGGTTCCAGCAGATATGGTCACGAGCCCAGGAGAGGTTCTGCAGGCGATGTCGTGCTGGTCTTCTGCTGCCATAGCCCGTTAACGCCAAATTTCGCCCCTCTGTCCTAATAGCTACCTTCGTCGTAGATTCCACATTGATTTCTGCGGTTATTTCAGTCATTGTTTCTTGTCTGTTAGCACTGCCAACTCTACGCAAACATCACTGCTCTCGGTCGTTAAGTGAATGCCGTCGGTCACTGTGTTATCCGTGGTGAGAGGTAATTCCTAAAATGTGGTATTCTCGGCAAACACTTGACGTTGTGGATCTCGGAATACTGAATTCCCGAACGATTTCCGAAATAGAATGTCTCTTGCTTGTAGGTCCAACGTCCATTCCGCATTCAAAGTCTGTTAATTCCCGTCGTGGGCTATAATCACGACAGAAACTTTTTCATATGAATCACTTGAGTACAAATTACAGTTCCACCGATGAACTGCCCTCTTATATCTTGCGTACGCGATAACACATCCACCAATTGTGTATTAGCGCATATCGTTATCACACGGTTTTGTCACATCAGTGTATTTTAATTGACTGTAACTCCTGTGGAGTTGCGTATGCGTAAAATTATATTACCTATAGGTTAAAGACCCTGCAATTAATCACCCCAGAAAACATTTTACCTCTTCAATCTTTGCCTGATGCTCTTTGAGATCCATTAGATCAGTAGACGTACCACATGTGAGGTTCTTCGGTGACATAATACATAAAGAGGCATATTATTTCAGTAAATCTGCAAATCACGCAATATGTGCACAATTCTGTTAGGTTTTGTGTTCATAGCACCATGGAACCGTTCACATTTTCAAAAGAAATTTCTATACCACGCTCAGTTAATTTCTTCTTATCTAAGTATTACTACAACTCTGTTCCATTAGTCTCGCGTACCAGTAAATACGTATACGCTTTCTGTGGTGACATCGTCTTTACGATGCATGAAAAAGGAATGTTGCCGCAAACAGGCCAAAATCGGTTGTTTAATCAATGAAACATACAGTTTAGTTTCTTGCGTATCTTCATTGTGTGCATAGTTTGTCCGCTGGGGCACACTCGCAAGTGACTTGGCATTCTACGTGCTGCAGGTGCGCCATGGGCGGACGTAAATGGTTAGCCGTGCACCCGCCGGAGGTCAACCAGTCCTGCCTGGGTTCCAGTTTGGCAAAGCTGCAGTTCTACAGATGGAGGATGGCCGCTGTTTCCAGTACTGTATCGTAATAAGTTCTGTGCGTCCACCGAGCGAGGTGGCGCAGTGGCTATCACACTGGACTCGCATTCTGGAGGACGACGGTTCAATCTCGTGTCCGGCCATCCTGATTTAGCTTTTCCGTGATTTCCCTAAACCGCTCCAGGCAAATGGTCGGATGGTCCCTTTCCCGTCCTTTTCTAATCCGATGAGACCGATGACCTCACTGTCTGGTCTCCTACCCCAAAACAACCCAACCCTCTGTGCGTGCTCGTATATGCGTGAGTCTACGAGCACACATTTCTCGCTATCTCTCTCTTTCTCTCTCTCTCTCTCTCTCTCTGTGTGTGTGTGTGTGTGCGTGTGTGTTAGGACGTGCGCATTTTACGTAATTCAGTTTAGGGTATGGTCTTTGAGACGAAAATATTAACGATTGATCAGTTGGACTTTAAAGACTATTGTCATTGCGAACATGGCTTAGTTTAGACTAGATGTACTTTTTGTACCAATTAATCCATAGCGAGATCCTCCAGGATGTAGAACATGTCAAAGAACAAGAATACATGACAAATATTTACAATGAAAAACAAATACGAGTATGCTAAAGCACCTGCCATGGATCTCAAGTGAAATGATGGTCCTGGTTGTGGAATGAGGCAAAACATTTTTAAACAAATTTTCGTTTACGAGGTAATAAACACTGTATAGAAGAACCATTTTACGACACTTATCCACAATAATCGCATTACTGCACTGAATTTGTACGGATGTCAGATTGTACTAATATTCGCATTGTTTTATATTATTACTAAAACACACACACACCAGTTGTTTCACCTAAGAAATTCATCAATGGAGTGGAAGGAGTTGGTCAGGCCACTAATAAATCTTTTAGGCTTTTGTCAAGCTGAACTTCATTGGTAGCTAAACCTTTCATGGCTGCTGGCAAGTTATTGAAAATGGACATCTTTTTGGACAAAAGTAAGTGCCTTTAAATCTTTGTGAAGGTTATTCTTATTTCTAACATTGATTCCATTAACTCAGCTGTTGGTTTGAAAACGAGATATATTTTTAATGGAAAATTTCATTAAGGAATAAATATATTGTGAAGCAGTACTTAACATCCTTGGTTCCCTAAATAGGCCTCTGCAGGATGTTCTTGAGATCACACCACAATTAATTCCTATTACACGTTTTTCTATCCGGAAACCTTTATCTTGGCTTGATGAGTTATCAGAAAAAATAATCCCATTTGCCGTAAGTTTATATGACATTGTTTCTAAGCATATGATACAGGGATCTTGATTTCCTGGACAGTGGTGTGTCTTGATATTTTCTCAAGGAAAACTAAAGCTTACTCAGTCGTTGATCATTGTCTAATCTGTATGAATGATACAATGAAGTGGTATTGTTAAGTTGGTGTTAAACGTTAATTATTGAGTAAAAGGATCTAGGTGCAGTATACATAATTCGGTTGTTACCATGATGGGAATGATGTGGTGCAGCTACTGAAAACGATACTCGTAAATTTACTGTCTAGTCAATAATATTTAGACATCTACAAATGGACATTAAGATAAGATGTGTTAACCCTTCACCTTCGTAACGGCTTGAACTCTAATAGCGACACTTTCTGCGAGATGTCTGAGTGTCTGTGGAGGAATGACAGATCATTCTCCCTCAAGACCCGAAACCGGAGATGGTAGACATGCTGAACGCTGCGTTCTGCAGCGAAGTTGACGTTGTAACTCATCCCAAAGGTCGGTCCTTTAGGTTCTGGTCGGGAGTCTAGGCAGGCCAGTCCATTTCAGAAATGTTTTTGCCCACAAACTATTGCCTCAAAGAAGCTGTTTTATGACAGAACACTTTGTCTTGTTGATACAGTCAGTCATAATCTCCGAACTGTTCATCTACTGTACACAGTACCTAACACTGCGAAATGTATGCGTATCCTTCAGCATTCAGCGCTTTCTTACGAGCAATAATTGAACCACACCCTAACCACGAAAAACACTTATTTACGTCTACGTGATTACGCTGCTATTCATAATAAAGTGCCTGGCAGAGGGTACATCGAACTACTTTCACAGTACCTCTCTACCGCTCCACTCTCTAACAGCGCATTTATTGCAGTGTTCATACGTAGGTGGCTGCCAACAAAATATTTCGCATTCGTAAGCATGTGGTGAAAAAATCTGACTGCAACGAAAAACACCTTTTTAATAATTGCCTCCCCATCCGCCTATCATATCCGTGACATTCTCTCCCCTAATTCGCGATAATACAGAACGAGCTGCCCTTATTCGAATTTTTTCCATGTCCTCTCCACACTCTGTAACATTACATTCGTACTTCTTGTTGGCACGAGACACGACAGCAGGTTACGTTCTCCTTGCATTCGTTATCCCCTGCCCAGTGACGTCCATCTCTACACCTCCTCAACCGTCGGTTAGCACTGATTACGAAAATGTGTGGCTGATAAGGAGCTGCTCGACCGTTGTATCCTATCCTTTTTAATTCTCTGCGCACAGTCATTGTCCTCTGGATTCAGGTGCACGTCGGAACTCACGAAAGAACAGTGCTGCTGATTTCATGCGGTTCTTTATAACCACCCTCCACAATACTCGGCGATCCTTGTCTGGAAGTACACGAGGTCTGTCTGTTCGTGGTTTAGCTGTGGTTCTTCATTCGTATTTCCACTTCACAGTCACATCACTGACCATCGGCTTGGACATCTTTGGAAGGGCTGAAATGTCCGTGCTGGATTTGTTACTCATATGACATCCACTAAACAGACAATGTGCGAAGTCGTTGAGCTATTGCAACCGAACCAGTCTGCCGTTACTGATTCCCTACTGCCTACACAGTACTCCTCGTCTCCTTTTATACTCCGCCTCTCGTGACATCTAGTGGTCATTTCCGCATCACATAGGGGTGTTCGAATGCTTTTGATCAGATAGTGAACGTTTAATTCCCTCAGTTGCTTCCCTCGTGTAGATTTTCTGTAACTTCCTCGAACGACTTCCTGTGAATAGCGAGGTAATTCATTTGACAAGCCCACGGCCATCAACATAGGACAGCTGTTCTAAACCGCTGTGTCAGTGGAGCATTAACTTGTGAGGCAGAAGCCAAAAGCAATAGATGGAACGCTGGCTGAGACACGCTGCATCTTTACGGGTGCGTTGCCACCTTGGCGGCCAGTGCACGAGAAAAGAATGCAACAGACCTGTTAGACGGATTTTGGAGATTCACACGGGAGCCTCGAACCTAGCTCACGCGCTCAATCTACGCCACGCTGCAGCTACGTGCCAGCAGCCCATTCACTTCTCCGTTTTGGACGTACGCATTCTATTCCTAACGAGGATTTTTCTACCACCCTGTCCCTCTCCTCTTCTTAACATAAATGCTGTTACTGTGGTGTACAAGACGTCTGATAATGTAGTCGGCTTCTCCACGAACGCTTTCAATCGCTATCTGTATGGTACAAGAACAATGTGTGTACCCTGTAGATGAGTAATTTCATCGTTCAAAATACTTTGTGAATATACATTAACATACCGTTAGTAAGGTTATAACTGAAAATTTCCTTCATCTAATGCTATATTCTGTATTACTCCCTCAATCATTGTAGTTTATTTCTACATTTCTTCACTCTAATAAGTGCCTCTATTTGCCCACAAGAAGTCATGGTTAATGCCACACAGTTCCTCTATTTTTAGTAGTGCGTACTTGGTGAGAATCTTAGTGTATTCCTTGCAATATTATCGAATCATATTTGTGTTTTCATAGAGCGTTCCAAGTCAAAATATAATTTGTTCACTTGTGTACAACATTAGCTGTTCACACGAAACATTTAACTTGTCCATTTTACTGGCTGCTGAGATTCGTGGTTGTAGATTATGTTATCTTAGTAAACACAGCAACCAGCCATTTATTACGTATTTTTATTTAAGCTAGTACGTGTTTCCAGCTTTCTCCCACCTTCAGTTAGCGTAATAAATATCTGAGTCTTCAGTCAGTACGTAGTTACAACATCGGTAGAAAACTGAGTGCTGCAGCTGCCCTGTGAAAAATAATTACGTTTAGCTACTACACTTCACGAGTTGCATATTTACGATATATTGCTGTTTAGGTGTACTAAGTTTCTACTCTGCTTGTTATTATTTCGTTTTTTGTCCTTATGGATGTGGCACAAACACTCTTTTGATTTTATCTTGTACGGAAACAGCCCAGCATTCGCCATGTTGCCGTCTGACATTTGGTTACAACAGAAAATACATCTATGGTCAAAGTTATGTTTTGCTTACACTTTCTGAATGAATAAAAAGGCCTGAAATTATTTGGCATGAGATTGCCGAATACTCTATATGGTTATTAAGTAAGTGCATTAGTGACTTTAAGTTATATTGTACATTATAAAAATAAAAATATAGAACATTTTATATAGAAGAATTAATATTACTTTTCCCCCATCTCTCACATAGCTGGAATGACTTTTATATACATGTGATAGTATTTTTCTTTACAGAACCAAAATCTGAAAATTTATATCGGTATTAAAACTATCTTGTACCTCCATTAAGCAACCATGAGCTCAAATATGCTAAGAACCTGAAAATATTCTTGTTGCTAAAAAAATCAGGTTCGCCATATAACAGTTTGAAACGAAACCCTTGCATGTGTGGTAGGCCGCAACTTACAACCGGATTTCGCCTATTCGTCATCACCGGTTTCGTCCAAATTTACAGTATATACAGGGCTTACCCAGAACCGAAAGGGACAGAAGTGCGATCTCCAGATAGCCAAGGGTTCAGAAAAGAAATAGAATTTTTTGCGCGTGTCGAGAGAGGCATCGACCATTTACGTTATCCTGGCCTTCAGACAGAGGTTAGCGCAGCGGAAAGAGTACAGAGCGATAATACGACCATCGTGGGTACGAATACATACGCAGAAGCGCTTTCTTTTTTCAGTTTCAATTTTTACGTCACTGGCACTGCAAATAAATCGAACTATCTTTCAATATATTGTATTTACTAATATTTTCATGTAAAGAAAAAAAAGGCAAAGGGAAATTTGGGATTTTAAATAAATTTCCAAGGTAGTATTCTCTTCAAATGCACCACTCCGTTAGTGCAACCTGCGATGTCTATTTTTATCCTCAGGTAAAGAATTTGGCAAATGGTTCAAATGACTCTGAGCACTATGGGACTTAACAGCTATGGTCATCAGTCCCCTAGAGCTTAGAACTACTTAAACCTAACTAACCTAAGGAGATCACACAACACCTAGTCATCACGAGGCAGAGAAAATCCCTGACCCCGCCGGGAAGGTAAAGAATTTAATCAAAAAGATACAAAATTGTTCTTATCTCATGGAGAGGAAAAAGAATCGCACTCCTAGAAGATTGTATCAAAATATGTGTCATCGTAGTTCATCAGCTATTCTCGACAAAATTTGGCGAAATTAGGCATTACGCATGGTTTGCTGCCAAACTATTCGAAGACAGAGAATCTTTTATGAATGTAAACTATTTTGTTTTTGTAAAGAACTTTAAAGCGATCATGTAATTGTAAAATTATAACGTTTGCAAGATGCCGAGAGAATTACTGCTTCCCCTAATTTTGCGATTAATATCACTCCGGAACATCTGGTTCAAAAGGTTCAAATGGCTCTGAGCACTATGGGACTTAACTTCTGAGGTCATCAGTCCCCTAGAACTTAGAACTACTTAAACCTAACTAACCTAAGGACATCACACACATTCATGCCCGAGGCAGGATTCGAATCGGAATGTCTAAGTCATCCACTGCAAAATAATAAAAGTATCTTATGTTACTAGGAAAGGAATTCGTGGCGGGCCGCAACAAACCAGTCAGTAGACTGATGACCAAGACAAATGTTACATAAGAAGTCCTCGTTACGCCTTACAGTCCCTCTCTGGAAATTTATTTGCAGTCCCAAATTTTCCTATGCATTTTGGTTCAAATGGTTCAAATGGCTCTGAGTACTATGCGACTTAACTGCTGAGGTCATCAGTCGCCTAGAACTTAGAACTAATTAAACCTAACTAACCTAAGGACATCACACACATCCATGCCCGAGGCAGGATTCGAACCTGCTACCGTAGCGGTCGCTCGGCTCCAGACTGTAGCGCCTAGAACCGCACGGCCACTCCGGCCGGCTATGCATGCTTACATGCCTTTTACGAAAATTGTAATATATCACATATAGCGAGCGTTAAATCGATTCATTTCCAGTGCAAGTAGCTGAAAAATTGAAAAAAAAGAATGTTTCTGCATAGGTACTCGAACCCACGATCGTCGGATGACCGTTGTGTACTTTTCCACTGCACTAACCGCTGCCAGGAGTCTAGGCTAAAGTAAATGGTTCATGCCAAAAATGCAATTTCTTTCTAAACGCTTGGCCATCTGGTACTTCCACTTCTGTCACTTTCACTTCTGGCCAAGCCCTCCATATACTATAAATCTGTACGTAATCTGTGATGATATGAGGAACAATCCTCTTGTTAGTTTACTAGATGTTTACCAATTTGGTGCGTTTCATATACATTATCAATACATTTCTTTTGTAGTAGTTCATAAATCAACCCAATGTTCTTACAACGTCTCTTTTAATATCTATGTGCGGCTCTCATAACAGGAATAGGAAAGTGAAATTTATGGCTAGAGATCAATTATGAATTTGTGGTTTTCTTTGTTATTGTGTGAATGAATACGTGTTGTCTGCGAGTGGTACCGTGTGTGCAGGCAAGTGCAGGATGGAAGTGATATAACTTCCGATAGACCCAGATAATAATCGGACCTGAAAATATATACTACGTGCAGTCGCTTGACAATGGAATAGCTTTTGCCTTCATATCGACTCGTTTATTAAAAATTGTTTTTGGGTTTATTCGCAGATAATGTTATAAAATAATGTTATAAAATAATGTTATAAAATAATCATACCACGCTCTGTTGGTGCCGACGAGCAAGCTACTAGCTGCCAGTGGCACCATTTTCAAACGCGATGTAACTGCGAAGGACTTTTCAGTGCCTCACCTAAACATTTTGTAATGAAAAAAAGGGATACACTTTTTTTAAAGGAAGAAAAAAAAACCGATACTGGCCTATTAATACTATGTTCTCTCCGACGATGTTTCTCCTTCCAGAACTACGTATAGAGTTTTGTTTGTCAAGAAACCTTCGGGCCAGTTGGGTGTCTGCTCTCAAATTTATTATGATATGGTTTTGAGAGTTTATCAGAGACGTATCTAGGGGAGAGTGTTACATCTTGAGGTTAGTGTTCATAAGAAGACTTATGTTTCTTGGTCGGTGTCCCAATCCAGTGGTCGATTTTAGAATCACACGAAGGAATGTGCTTTAGAGAAAGTGTGAATATTTTTAGTTGAACACATTTAAGTTCTGTATAGCATATTAAAGCTGTTTGGAAGATACTAGTTCTTCAGTTACAGAATGTTATGATGAGTAAAGTTCTATACATTTTAAAAACAAGCCGCGCGGGATTAGCCGAGCGGTCTAGGGCGCTGCGGTCATGGACTGTGCGGCTGGTCCGGCGGAGGTTCGCGTCCTCCCTCGGGCATGGGTGTGTGTTTGTTTGTCCTTAGGGTAATTTAGGTTAAGTAGTGTGTAAGCTTAGGGACTGATGACCTTAGCAGTTAAGTCCCATAAGATTTCACACACATTTGAACATTTTTTTTAAAAAACAAGTCATACAGGGTGCAACATTATTAATGGCGTAAACGGATATAGATGAATGTTCACAATACCAGAAGCAAAAATGTCTAGTAAATAAGGGCTGTTAAACGTCTACCGTAAGAGGTAAGAGGACTAGCTCATCTTCGTTCAGTGAAATACATCTGTTCTACTGAACAAGTGCTGACAGCTCTTCAGTTGTGCGTTTTAGAGACCATATTTATTATACAATTATTTTCTGTTTTGGTCCATACTACCTCCGCTCAAAATATGAGAAACAAAAAGAGCTTGCAGCAGAAGAGGTTTGTTTCGTTGTATCGAAGACGAAGAAGAGCCACAGTTATTTAAGTATGCATTTTTGAGCCCATGTTTACCAATTTTTTTCTTCTAGTATCATGTACTATCAACTACATATGTTTATGCAATATTAATACATTCTGCTACGAGTGGACGGTGAAGCCATACTTAATGGGCCGTGTATCATCTTTTACTTTGAGAAAAACAAAGTTCAAATGTGTGTGAAATCCTATGGGACTTAAGTAGTAAGGTCATCAGTCCCTAAGCTTACACTCTACTTAACCTAAATTATCCTAAGGACAAACACACACACCCATGCCCGAGGGAGGACTCGAACCTCCGCCGGGACCAGCCGCACAGTCCATAACTGCAGAGCCTAAGACCGCTCGGCTACCCCCGCGGGGCCTACTTTGAGACGAAAGAAGGTCTTTTACCATGGAAAATATGATATTTGCAAATGAATTGAGTTTCTTCAATATGATAACAATCTCACCTGTCTTGAAGCTGGAAATCTGCGTGAGTTTTAAGTAGTTTTCCAAACGTATTGAATCTCTAAGCAATCTTTCTGCTTGATCCAATTTCACTTACTGATTATTGGTATCTAGTGGAGCAGTAATGTAACAGATAAGACTATCAGATACAGTATAGACAAGATTTTCTCGATCGCAACACTTTTAAATGTCAATAGAATTTTGTTCATAGGTACGTTACCAAGCTGTACCTGGGAACATTACCTCACATTTGAAAAAACTTTACTTTCTCTGACATCAAAACTTTATCCACAACGCTACCGCAATTGCCAACAGTATAACGCTGACGTATGTAACGTCACTTTTTCATATTTGTTATTAACAGCCACTCATACAATTGCAAATGATAATCTATATGCCGGAGAAACAGTAACCAAACGCATGAAATATGGCATAAAAATCGGCAACAAACGTAGAAAAAAAGAGGTTCAAATGGCTCTGAGCACTATGGGACTTAACATATGAGGTCATCAGTCCCCTAGAACTTAGAACTACTTAAACCTAACTAACCTAAGGACATCACACACATCCATGCCCGAGGCTGGATTCGAACCTGCGACCGTAGCGGTCGCGCGGTTCCAGACTGTAGCGCGTAGAACCGCTCGGCCACACCGGCCGGCAACAAACGTAGAAACCACGCTATGACTTCAAATAAATAAGGTTTTATAAAACTATACACAGAATATAATATTTGGAACCAGACATTACATACAATAATGTCGTTTTGTATTGTTTATAACTATCGTTATTCTGTATAATAAATAAAGAAAAACACATTGATGATGACGATAGTGTCGCTGAAACTAGTTTGGAAAAGAAAATAAATAAAAAAAGTGTTTTACATCAAGGCGAACCCACAATCACACACTGTTGTTTTTATGCAACAACGACCAATGGAAGAGTTTCAAGATAAAATTATTGTAATTTTTCTAACTCCAGAACAAGTCAGAAGCACACAAAAGTGAATACTATTATTTAAAAATGGAATTAGAAAATATATTAAACTTCTATTACAGGCAAAACTCTAAAATGTGTTCCAAGGTAGAGTACTCTCACCTAATATTCCCTTAGTATTAGAGTGAAACTCAATAAAAAAATATATAGATGTCACCCACAAGTGAATACTTTTGCTCTGAAGTTCATGTGTCAGTATTTGAAAGCATGTCCATGAAATAAACTTGGTAACGAAATGCGGAACCAGGTAAACACGGAATTTTGTGGAACGAGAAATTCTTGTTCTAAGCATGTTGGATACAAGTTTTGGCGTTCCTGTCGACCCGCCAGCCTCGATTTCAAGGGTATGACAGCCTGCGACGGCGACGGCTTGAGGACTGCACGGGAGCGGTCTGGGTTTGTTGAACACTCGTGGTCGCCCAGCCCACAGCTTTCTCTGCTGTAATCTCAAGGCCAATATTTACGCTTGCTGAAATGGAGGAAGGCTCACAATATTACGAAATGCTCTGGGGTTCACTTTCCAACTACTGCTTGTTACGCAAGGGTCTTCCCTCGTTTTCAATGACGTATGAGTCCTGTGCGCCCTCCAGAATCATATTTAAACTGCTGAAAAAATTGAATATCGATTTCATTGTGGCACCGTCTCCGGTGTCTATATTTTGAGCCATTTTTCAGTAAATTACAAAATGTTGAAAAGTAAACAGCCACTCTTTGTTGTAAAGAAAGGCAGTTTCGTTTTTAGGCAACAGTCAATGCGAGCACAGGCCATGAGTGGTCTATGACAAAATACAGAAAAAATTACGAAATGAAAGACGTTACATTAATCACATGTGTGAGACCATAAAATAAATCTAGCATTAGCGTCTTCTCTTCACCGTGCGATGCGTCATAATGCCGGTGTGACGTACAGAGTGATCTAACCCGATCCCCCAAGACAGCCACGGTTTGATTCTAAAAATACGGCAGAGTAAATTCACAGCAAGGTGCTATCATACTTGACACTGCTGTTGCTACTTTTATTTTTTATTGGTCAAATGCTTGAGCGGAGTGAAAACAGCCGAACGAAGAGTGAGAAATGGACAAATTGGGTCCAGCTTTGGAAATAAATATTTCGTTGTTTGAAAGTAATCAGCATAATCACAAAAAACTTACTAAGTTGAAGGAAGAGTAAAATATTTCGCGATCAGCTGCCGCTAGTTATGTAAATGAAGTGTCAAAAAATATCAAATCACAGCATAAATTGAAACAGCTCAGCTTCCTTTGATCTATGGACTCTTAATAATAATAGAATACTGATCGCTATTTAAATGTATTATACAGGGTTATTACAAATGATTGAAGCGGTTTCACAGCTCTACAATAACTTTATTATTTGTGTTATTTTCACAATGCTTTGCACACACATACAAAAACTCAAAAAGTTTTTTTAGGCATTCACAAATGTTCGATATGTGCCCCTTTAGTGATTCGGCAGACATCAAACCGATAATCAAATTCCTCCCACACTCGGCGCAGCATGTCCCCATCAATGAGTTCGAAAGCATCGTTGATTCGAGCTCGCAGTTCTGGCACGTTTCTTGGTAGAGGAGGTTTAAACACTGAATCTTTCACATAACCCCACAGAAAGAAATCGCATGGGGTTAAGTCGGGAGAGCGTGGAGGCCATGACATGAATTGCTGATCATGATCCCCACCACGATCGATCTATCGGTTTTCCAATCTCCTGTTTAAGAAATGCCGAACATCATGATGGAAGTGCCGTGGAGCACCACCCAGTTGTGGCATGAGCCAATTTTCCGGCATGTCCAGATACACGTGTCCTGTAACGTTTTTTTCGCAGAAGAAAAAGGGGCCGTAAACTTTAAACCGTGAGATTGCACAAAACACGTTAACTTTTGGTGAATTGCGAATTTGCTTCACGAATGCGTGAGGATTCTCTACCGCCCAGATTCGCACATTGTATCTGTTCACTTCACCATTAAGAAAAAATGTTGCTTCATCACTGAAAACAAGTTTCGCACTGAACGCATCCTCTTGCATGAGCTGTTGCAACCGCGCCGAAAATTCAATGCGTTTGACTTTGTCATCCAAACCGTCGGCTGTGGTACGTTTAGCTCCCTGCTTGCTTTATTCGTCGACTTCCGCGGGCTACGCGTGAAACTTGCCCGCACGCGTTCAACCGTTTCTTCGCTCACTGCAGGCCGACCCGTTGATTTCCCCTTACAGAGGCATCCAGAAGCTTTAAACTGCGCATACCATCGCCGAATGGAGTTAGCAGTTGGTGGATCTTTGTTGAACTTCGTCCTGAAGTGTCGTTGCACTGTTATGACTGACTGATGCGAGTGCATTTCAAGCACGACCTACGCTTTCTCGGCTCCTGTCGCCATTTTGTCTCACTGCGCTCTCGAGCGTTCTGGCGGCAGAAACCTGAAGTGCGGCTTAAGCCGAACAAAACTTTATGAGTTTTTCTACGTATATGTAGTGTGTCGTGACCATATGTCAATGAATGGAGCTACAGTGAATTTATGAAATCGCTTCAATCATTTGTAATAGCCCTGTATTTCATGCTTTCTGAATAAAACTCGTAAATCTAAAAAAGCTAAAAAAATTATCAAATGATTTGTCTACAAGTAAGAAATAATCTAGATTAGAGAATTCATCTTGAGGTTGAAGCTCTTTTGTCCGTGTTTGCTTACAGATAAACAGGGGTCTGCCTTGAGCAAAATGCAGCTTCTTTTCTTCTGTTACACAGACATATTCCACTGAAGGGCTTTTATTTTCTTTCATGTGGTAACACGAAAGAAAATAAAGGCCCACCCATGCTGCTGAAACTCGAGCGAAACATTTCTTGGTAATAGAAGAAGAGAAAATATTGTGTTTTGATCAAGGTGAACTCGCCCCCCCCCCCCCCCCCCCAAGAAACAAATTTAGATTGAAGAAACATCTGACACGTCTTTGAATGATGCTCTAAATCATCTATACCAAATAAGCTGCCGATTGAGAATTTAAAGTACAGTTTTACCTTAGAATCTTAGAATTTTAAAGAGATGATATTTATCTCGAGGTATTTCACTGAGTAATACCCTTACGTCTCTAACGTATGAGCATCGTATCTGCTTTACGTGATTCCGAACATCATTCAAAGGCATGTCAAATGTTTAATCTACTTCAATTCCTACTTTTAGACAATAATTTCACAAAACATTTGACTGTTATTTTTAATTATCTTTTATTTCAGTCAAACGATTCATTGTCTTGTGAGCCCTCGCGCCGGAGGTTCGAGTCCTGCCACGGACATGTGTGTGTGTGTGTGTGTGTGTGTGTGTGTGTGTGTGTGTGTGTGTATGTGTGTGTGTGTGTGTGTGTGTGTGTGTGCGTGTGTTGTTCTTAGCATAAGATCGTTTAAGTAGTGTGTAAGTCTAGGGACCGATGACCTCAGCAGTTTGGCCCTATAGGAATTCACACACATCTGAAGCTTTTTTTGTCTGGTGAGCCTTCCTCAATGTTGTATTGTTGTTGTGTTAGAAATTGTTATGATCGTATTCCTTACCATCAGCGTTGCTTGTGACGTAATGTTTCAGAAGATTATTGCATATCCGTCATTGATTTAAATCCTTTTGTAATTTGCGATAAAGCAGAGCTGTTTCAGAAGATTAACGGTCCAGAAAATAAGATGTATTGCAGTAAACGTAAAGTAGGCACCGTTATGCGTACCACAACATGAGAATCTTATTAATTTGAAACTGTTAACGTGGTAATGGTTTCCTAGTATGTAGAGTGAAGTAAAGAGGGTATGGATAGTGATGAAAATAACGCAAAGAAATTTCTTTGTTTGTGAAAAATGTTGCGGCGTACGTTTTCAACTGGCTGTTCAAGTAGGAGAAGATCAATTCCCTCGTAACAATAATAATAGGAAGGCAAAAAGACACTAATGGCTGAGTAAATGAGCATGAAACTTCATCGTGTTGAAAATAACGGCGTAGAATTACAGCTACCTGCATAAACACATTTAACAGCAATCTGTCACGTACTGTTATACTGTGCTTGACTAGTACACAGACCCTATGATCCTGCTACACTGAACAAAGAGCTCTCTACTTGATACAGCGAATAGATAAGCCAGCCGGTCACATAACTTAGTTATCGTCAGATGTCGCACCGGCCGTCAAAATCACATTCGGGTGCAGGATGCATGAAACGTATTGTATCACGACAAGCCGTTGGCGATCGGGCGCATGCTACAAGCTATCTCTGAACTCGTGTAGGCACTGGGATTTTCAGTTGCCATCGTGGCAGGGATGTAGGATGAATAGACGTGCCGGACGAAAAATTCATCACCCCAGGAGACATTATATTACAATCGGGGATCAAAAAGTTTCCGTTTCAGGGTGTTGCTGCAGCATGTATGCAACGTAGCCAGACTCCGATGTGGTTGTATAAACACTTACGTGTAGGCAAGGAATTAGTGTGGCATTAGTGTGAGTGTGATGAATCGGGATAGGTGAACTATGGCTACGTTATTACCAAATGCGTCCAAAGTGGACCGAGGTGCTGTTACACTTTTCTTGGCTGCCGAAGGACAGCGTTCATGATAACACACGTCTCCGCAGGTTCGAATTTTGCCTCGGGCATGAATGTGTGTGCTGTCCTTAGATTGGTTAGGTTTAAGTAGTTCTAAGTCTAGGGGACTGATGACCTCAGATGTTAAGTCCCATAGTGCTTAGAGCCATTTTTTCTCTCCATGCGCTTATCACGCCATCGGTTCCTTAAGAAATGGCCTTGAAGGGTCAACGATTCCCATCGGACGAGGACGTGGAGCAGCATGTAAGTTTCTCTTCACGTTGCAGGACACAGTGTTGTAGCAAACGGGTATCTTCAAACTGGTGCTTCAGTGGGACGATTGCCTCAATACTCATCGTGATTTTGTTTCATTGGCATACGGATTCTGGACTGTACGGCCTTCGAGCGGAAACTTTTTGATCGTTCCTTATATGATACTTGATTATTACCGTACACTTCCGTCTACCCAGTATGGATTGTTGCAGCGTTGTTCCCCTTCAAACACAGAAAACAAATTGCCGCACACTCCACCAATGGATTGCGCCATTTTCTTTTGGTACCCATAGTGGCGAGTGTTTCAATGCGTGCTACAACTGCAAACATGCACCTGCAGACAAACAATAATCATTATCTAATCTTTTTTTCGAGGTGATAATTAAAATTTTTGACTAAACTTCTTATTTTACCAGGCATATCATTAACTACAGTAGTTCAGTAGAACAAGGATGGGGAAAGAAATCGACCGTAGCCTTTTCAAGTGAATACCCTAGCCTCTTCCTGGAGCTATTTAGGGTTCCCAAAGAAAACCTAAATGTGTATGATTAGACGGTGATTTGAAATCCACTCTTCTTTAATACGACATCCGTGCTTTAACCACTGTGCAACATTTCTCGGAGCAGGAAATTTATTATTGCGAACTCTAAACACCAGGTTCACAACCGTATCCCACCAATTACCTAGCCTAAAGTCCTAAATGAAGCTATAATATTATCCGACATACAAGGGGCGATGATAACTTTCCGTTTGAGGGCGTTACTGCAGCGTATATGTAATGTAGCGCGATTCCGATGTGGGTATATAATCACCAACACGTACGAAAGGGATTAGTGTGGCATTCGTGTCTTTCCGACGTGCGTGCAATAAATGCGGAAACGTGAACTATGGCGACGTTATTACCAAAGGCGTCGAAATAGGGCCAACGTGCTGTTATTCTTTTCCTGGCTACCGGCAGACATTCATCGGAGGATGAAGAATGTGGCCTATATGAGGCAGCATGACCATTGAAAACCACCGTTGTGGAATGGTGCGCCAATTTTCGTACTGGTCGCTACTCGACGCAAGAAGCCGGTCAATCAAATAGGTTCACATGGCTCTAAGCACTATGGGACTTAACATCTGAGGTCATCACTCCCCTAGACTTAGAACTACTTAAACCTAACTAACCTAAGGACATCACACACATCCACGTCCGATGCAGGATTCGAACCTGCGACCGTAGCAGCAGCGCGATTCCGGACAGAAGCGCTTAGCACCGCTCGGCCACAGCGGCCGGAGCCGGACGATCCCAAATGTCGCAACGCACGAGTTACGCCAACTCAAGTGTGAGACTGTCGAGTTGAAGGGTCGTCGATTCCTGTCGGACGAAGATGTACGGCAAACAGTCATGTACTTCTTCATGCAGCACGATACGTTGTTTTACCAAACTTGTATCTACAACATGGTGCGTCGGTGGGATGATTGTCTTAATGATCACAGCAATTTTGCACGATAGGCATATCTATTCTGGACTCTTTGGCCTTCGAACGGGAATTTTTTGATAGCCTCTTATAATAAAATGAAGCAACTCATTGTTGATTAGATCCTGCAGAGCTACTGAATTTGCAGGATGTTGATTGCTAAGTTTCACTCGCTGTTCCAGATAGTTCCAAACATTTCTATAGGATTAAGATCAGGTAATTCAGAATGCCAGTCGTGGTGCAAATGGGCACCTGAGTGTTCGTCAGACTAGGAGCCCCGTGAACATGGTTGTTGCTATCTTAGAAGACGAGAATATTTACAACATACTCATCACGAAGATGTAGAAGAAATGGTAGCACTCGGCCACCGAAAATTTTCAAATACATCCTTGTTCACTTTCATGATAACCTGAATAATTGGGCCCAAATCATGTAATAAAAGTAGCACGAAGCACCTACGATCTAAACTGCACCCCTCACGCATTGCTGTTTAATAGCTCCACTGAGCAGTCGGTGCACTGGACGCACTGAATAATTTGCAAAAAGTAAAAATCGTGACTCAATGCTTTGCATTAATGATGAAAAGAAACAACCTGTAGCTTTTTTACATAGCCTTTGGCATGTGATGGGTATCAGAAATTAAGCAGCTCATCGACCTTTTGTCCTTTTGAAAGACTGAGATTATCGGCAATAGAATAAAATGTATTTGCCTATTTCAATAATTTAACAATTTTTTAATGATAGAACTGGTTGATCTTGCCTCAAAGTACTTTAAAATCAACTTTAGGCACAAAATACCCTGATACCAGACTCGTTTCTACTAGTGATTCAAAATTATCAAATTACTAACTAGTCTCTTCGTTTCCGGGACCCTCCGCAAGCACCTGCCAGGCGACGTAAGACTTCGCACTAGAGATGAATTTTGTTTTCACAAAGCTGGCCGGGATGGCCGAGCGGTTCTAGGCGCTACAGTCTGGATCCGTGCGACCGCTACGGTCGCAGGTTCGAATCCTGTCTCGGGCATGGATGTGTGTGATGTTCTTAGGTTAGTTAGGTTTAAGTAGTTCTAAGTTCTAGGGGACTGATGACCTCAGAAGTTAAGTCCCATAGTGCTCAGAGCTATTTGAACCATTTGAAACAAGAAAAAAGTCCAATAAACATGGTTCCGGAAATGCATACTTTCCGAGAGAAACACATGTGTTATAGGAAGCGGTTCGCGACGCTTGGTTGCGGATATTAGCGCAATAGTTTCATTGGCGCTCCGTCAAATGTGTCGACAGGGTATTATGTATTGCTCACGGTACTCTACCTACCTGTAGGTGGTCTGCAGTCAGCTGTAAACTACGTTAGTTTTCGTCGTGTTTGTGTGTCCTATTTTACAGTACTGCCAGCCCCGGGTACGTATCATGGTGTTTTACCTTCTTCCAAACGCAGATTCTTTTGTGTTAGCAGAAGAGCCAACAACGTGTTACAAGAGGAGGCCGAAGTGCACGCGTTTTAGCTCACGCAGGCTGGCGTGAGGAGGGAAGAACCATACTGACGTGAGGTCTGGAACATGACAAGGAATGAGAATTCAGATAGCGGACGTAATTAGCTTCATACATAAATTTAATCCATTAATGATGAACGTCGCTTTTGGCGGTACATGATTCACAATATTATCTGTTCAGAATATATTCTTGAAGTAATTATACTAACTGAATATGGCTCCTGGCTAGGTCGTAGCAAATGACGTAGCTGAAGGCTATGCTAAACTGTCGTCTCTGCAAATGAGAGCGTATGCAGACAGTGAACCATCGCTAGCAAAGTCGGCTGTACAACTGGGGCGAGTGCTAGGGAGTCTCTCTAGACTAGACCTGCCGTGTGGCGGCGCTCGGTCTGCAATCACTGATAGTGGCGACACGCGGGTCCGACGTATACTAACGGACCGCGACCGATATGATATTCCGCTATGGTTTAGCAAATGGATGCAGCCTGCGAGCCCCGTTGCCTGTACACTGAAAAACAGCCACAGCGCAAAGTGCCCTCTGATAAGCTGCTCGGCAGACATTGCCAGCGTGTGAGTGAGGGACACAGGTACCCTTGCACCTCGGAAGACTGACAGTGGAAGGTCCTGCACAGTCCGCGCACCTGAATGTGTGCTACGTTCGGTGGATGAAACCCCTGCGACCAATGTGCAACGATTAGCAGCAGCAGAAGGCGTGTCTCACTCTCTTATCGTGGGGGGGGTGGGGGGTGCTTCATGAGCGATTGCTGTTGCCGTATCATCTACAGCGCGTTCAGGCCCTATGCCCACAGGATCATCATGACAGGCGGCGGTTCTGTCAATGACTGTCGCAGACGTGTGCTGCAGATCCACTGTCCTCATCCAAGTTTTTATTTACTGGTGAGGCAAGGTTCACAAGAGATGTTGTTGTGAATTTCAATAACCAGCATTCATGGGAAGATGTATTTCTTCCTTTCTTTCGCTTGTGCCTGTTTCCCGCAGGTACGCAGGGTCGGCATGGTTAATCGGATTTGGCAATGTTAGATTAAGGGGTGGCCGGATGCCCTTGCTGCCGCCACCCCATACCCCCCGGTACGGAATTAGTGTACCCCAACTGTATGTGACTAGAGTAATCCATGGAATAATGCGAAAGTGTTCAGATGTCTGCGAGCCATGTAACTGAGGCGGGACGTGGTGACCAGCCCGGTATTCACCTAGGGGGATGTGGAAAACCACCAAAAACCACATCCAGGCTGGCCGGCACGCCGACTGTCGTCGTGAATCCGCCGGGCGGATTCGATCCGGGGCCGGCGCGCCTACCCGAGTCCACGAAGCAGCGCATTAGCGCTCTCGGCTAACGTGGCGGGTCTATCTATGGGCAGATGTATATCCCCAAGCAATTCAGGAAAGAGGGCATAAACACCGATTCTCAACCAACGTATGGTCAGGCGTAGTTGACGATAGATTAATAGGGCCATACGTGCTACTACAAAGATCAACTAGGGTGCATTATCTGGAATTTCTCATTAATGTATAACCTATCTTGCTGGAGGCTGAGCCACTGCAGCAACGAATACATATGTGGCTCATGCATGATGGTGCACCAGCACACTATCGTCACACTGTGTGCGAACATTTGACACAGACATTTCAGGATCCTGTATTGGTCCGAGGGGCCCCACACTTTTATCTGCTCGTTCCCCAGACCTCAGTGCCAAAGACTTCAATGCGTGCCAGCAGGTTCAACGACAACCGGGATACTTCAAAGGGTGCGTCATTCCTTACGCCGGAGGGCAGAGGGGAGCATAGTCATGAATGAACGCCACGTTGAACACCTACTGTAGAAACGTGTTTATCGCAGATAGTATGCATTTCCCGACCCATGTTTATCGGACTTTTCTTGTTTCGATGAGTACTACCACCCCTCAAATTATTCGACACTTTTTTTTGAACAGTCTGTATACATTTCCGCAAGAGTACGACGGCTCCTGGACGGCTGTTTTAGTGCGGATGCACTAATATCGTCCGAAATCCTACGGAAAATTAATAACTTGTAATTAGGGAGTTAATGGACGAGGGATACTGCATTGCAGCGTGTGATAAGTTGGAAATTTGAGTCGTTCAGGGACCGTGTCCGGATGGCCGAAGCGGTTCAGGCAACGGCTCATGGGAAGCGGTAAATCCGGGTCAGACTTATGGTCCGGTACAAATTTTCAACTTTCTTTTGTTTTTTTAATTTATTGGCTTTGGAGACGCGCTCTTACAGCCATCTTAATAGTGGAATATCAGTTATGACGAGTACAGCACGCCCAGTCCCTAAGCGGATAAAATATCCTACCCGGTCGGGAACCGAAACCGGGCTCATTCGGTTAGCAATCCGCCGCGCTGACCGCACTGCCACAGAAAAGGATAAATTTTCAACTTTTGCCATTGCATTACCACAGTGCTTTGTGCGCCTGGAAGTCACGAATCTCCACCCATCCTTTCCCTTTTTTTCCGCATTCTTTATTTCATGTAAAAGAAGACACTTTTACTGTTAGAACTGTCTCCTCATTATATGCAGGGTGTGTCTGAAATGCATGTAGGAAATGAGAGGGCTGGTAGAGTGGCTCATAACAAGCATATTACCCACAACAGCCCACGTCCGAATCCTTTAGCGTACGGCGCTTGGTATCGTTTAATAGTGTCAAGTGGGTAGACACATCCCACCCGAGCCGTTATGGTCGCAGATCAACAGGGTAAAGATTTCAATGTATATCTGACATCAAGCTAAAATAAATGTCGGGTTGGTGTTTTATGACCTTTATTTGCAAACGCTGTAGTCGACTTAGCTGTGATATTCCAGGCGGGACATCTCTGTTGGCTTTCCGCTTCTGACTGGGACGTTAACGTGTTGCTTTTGGCTGTGCAAATGCCTATTTGATAGGTGTTGCATAGAGGGCAGAGCCCGCATCTCGTGGTCGTGCGGTAGCGTTCTCGCTTCCCACTCCCGGGTTCCCGGGTTCGATTCCCGGCGGGGTCAGGGATTTTCTCTGCCTCGTGATGGCTGGGTGTTGTGTGCTGTCCTTAGGTTAGTAAGGTTTAAGTGGTTCTAAGTTCTAGGGGACTGATGACCATAGATGTTAGACGGCCGCGGTGGTCTAGCGGTTCTAGGCGCTCAGTCCGGAACCGCGCGACTGCTACGGTCGCAGGTTCGAATCCTGCCTTGGGCATGGATGTGTGTGATGTCCTTAGGTTAGTTAGGTTTAAGTAGTTCTAAGTTCTAGGGGACTGATGACCACAGATGTTAAGTCCCATAGTGCTCAGAGCCATTTGAACCATTTTTTGAACCATAGATGTTAAGTCCCATAGTGCTCAGAGCCATTTAAACCATTTGAACCATAGAGGGCAGAACCTGTGCACACTAAGGAGTCTGGTTCGCCTTGCGTCAGTTTGTCATCAAACGGGGACAAAAAATGGTTCAAATGGCTCTGAGCACTATGGGACTCAACTGCTGAGGTCATAAGTCCCCTAGAACTTAGAACAACTTAAACCTAACTAACCTAAGGACATCACACACATCCATGCTCGAGGCAGGATTCGAACCTGCGACCGTAGTGGTCGCGCGGTTCCAGACTGTAGCGCCTAGAACGACTCGGCCACTCCGGCCGGCAAACGGGGACACTCTTGTCTTTCTTACTGTGCGGAGTGGACAGAAAGGAAAGGGCAGACATGCACTGTGCTTACTGGGTGGCGGATGGAAATGCTCAAGCTGCCCAACGTTTGTACGTTCAGCGCTTTTCGAATCGTCAAGTGCCAGACACACGCACATTTACTGCCATCCACAGATCCCTACGAGAGACAGGTTCACGTGAGGTAAGTTTTCCCCTGGCACGTCCTCCTAATGGCACAAGTGCATTTAAGGCCTAGTCATTTTGCGTTAAAAGTGTGAAGTACCTACACTGTATTGTCTCCCAGAACTGAGGCATTACATTAGTATTGGTATCTGCATTTGGGGGCTGTAATATCCCCATGTGTTGCCGCCAGGCAACGGCTCGCCGCCAGCCTCTCATTGTCGTCGACGGCAATTTGTACCTTTGCCTGTTTGTGTTACTAGTTACGTCTGTTTCTGCGTGTGTTATGGGGTTGGGTTTCTGACCGTTGTGGTAGCACCCCTTATTAATGGACGTTGTCCAGGACATCGTATTCGGCGTGCTCTATTTGTCTTTCGTAGAGCTGTTTATATGTGGGACAGTCTGGCCCCCTTGCCTTATCGCATGTTCTGTTATTGTGTTTGCATGGTATGCAGCCTACAGGATTCTCCTGCCTGTATTCTGAATTTATGTGTTCCGGTTTTGCACATCTCCCGCATACTGGATCTTTGTCGCAACGCTTTGATGGGTGACCGAAGCCCCAACAGTTAAAACATTTTTGTACAGCAACAAAGTTGTTGATATACAAAGATTCAAACTGAATAAAAACACTTTCTTTATGAAGCAGCAGTAATCATACTCTTGGCGACACTTCTAGAATATTGTTTATTGACCTTTTGCCCTTTCGTCCTGTTTTAAATTTTATTTTAACCTCGTTACCGATCTCGTCTTTAGTAATGTGTTCACTCAGGATTATTTCGTAGAGCTCTTCTAAGAATTCCTGGTCAGTTAAATATGTTGAGACATGGTGCACTGCCAGCAGGGGTGTGAATTTCTTGGGTTTTTCACACCTAATGTCCTCAAGATGCGCTGTTTTTTCTATTATCTTCTTCTTGTCTATTTGTGATTCTGTTTCAATTATTACGGTGTATGCTGTTGACCTCATTGATTTTATTTTTAATTTGTCTTGCTTGGGATTAATTGTTTTAGTGATGGTTTCTCTCATGGCTCTCGCATCTTGGTTGGTTTCTGATTTAGAGAAAAGTGTGCTGGACTGTTTAGTTTTTGTTTGTTGAATGCGTTCCTTTAAGGTTTTGCAATCGGACCGGCAGCAGCAACCGCTTTAAATGAAAGTGAAAGGGGTTTATTTTCTGACTTTAGTCTCTGATTTTCGGATTTTAGTTCCGCTATTTCTTGTTCCAAGCTCTGAATACGTTTCTGGGCATCTGGTGCGTTTGCAACCTCTACTTCGTTTCTGAGTCTGGCGTTTTCAGTTCTGAGCCCTTAATTTTGTCCATGAAGCATTACTTGACCTAGTACTGATGCCCAAATTTTGTCTCTAATCTGCGAAGTAATTGAGGTTGATGCCCTTTTTTGTTTTAGTTCATTCTGGAACTCCGCTGCTAAGCTCTCATCTACAGCGCTTATCATTTTAGTTTCCATTTTCTTTCTTTTGAGAATTAACTCTTCGCTGGATACCACTCGTCATATTGCCCCCGTGCTCATGCCCATCAGAGTCGCGTCACTGTTTCGACGTCCTCTGACTGATGTGTAGTTCACTTTGATTCCGGGAGCACGTTCGGCATTTTCGAAAGTAGCAGCGGCTGCCGCCAGCGTGGCCCAAGTTGTATGCTCCAGTGTCCGCGTATACTCGAGGACGTGGAGCTTAACTTAGTCGAAAGCCGATGCACACGTCCCAAATGCTTCACAGAGTGAGGCAAAGAGAGCGCGCACCGGACGAAATTTACTGTACGGCAGCCGATTCCCAAATCCTGGATCCGTTGAGCATGTAGTTCATCTGTAAACCGAGTGCAACCAGTTGCGTGAAGCGCAGTACGCCCTGTGATTTGTTTCACAGTTGGCAGCGCCGTTACTCTGTAACGCCAGGAAATAAAGAGTCACACGCCAGTTGACAGTACCTGCAGCCAGCTTTCTGAGCGGTTCTAGGCACTTCAGTCCGGAACCGCGCGACCTCTACGGTCGCAGGTTCGAATCCTGCCTCGGGCATGGATGTGTGTGATGTCCTTAAGTTAGTTAGGTTTAAGTAGTTCTAAGTCTAGGGGACTGATGACCTCAGATATTAAGTCCAATAGTGCTTAGGACCATTTGAACCATTTGAACAAGCCATGAACTTATGTCATGAAGTACACTATTTGAAACCGAGCCAATGTTGCACAAAACATACTTTACTACCAAGATAGTGTCATCAGCAAACAACAATATTTTAGAGTTACCTGTAGTACTAGAAGGTATATCATTTATATAAATAGGAAACAGGGGAGACCCCAAAACTGATCCCCGGAGCAACCCTCCCCCCCCCCCCCCTCATGACCTTTTGCTGTCTATTGTTAAAGTAAGAGGTGAACCAATTGGTAACTACTCCCCACATTCCGTAATGGTACACCTACTGGAGCAATATTTTGTGATTAACACAATCAAACGCCTTAGTTAAATAAAAAAATATGCTTAGCGCTCCAAACCTTTTGTTTAGCCCATACAGTACCTCACAGAGAAAAGAGAATGTAGCATTTTCACTTGTTAAACGATTGCTAAAGCCGAACTGTTCATTTGATAGCAAATTATGTGATATAAAATGATCAATTATCCTTACTTAGACAGCCTTTTCAATAACTTAGCCGGCCGCGGTGGCCGAGCTGTTCTAGGCGCTTCAGTCCGGAACCGCGCGACTGATACGGTCGCAGTTTCGAATCCTGCCTCGGGCATGGATGTGTGTGATGTCCTTAGGTTAGTTAGGTTTAAGTAGTTCTAAGTACTAGGGGACTGATGACCTCAGATGTTATGTCCCATACTGCTCAGAGCCATTTGAACCATTTTTTTCAATAACTTTAGCAAACATTGATGTCATAGAAATAGGTCTAAAATTGTCTACATTATCCGTTTCTCCGTTTTTAGAAAGCCAGCTTTATAGGAATGGTGTTTAGACTGTGCGCTGCAGGATTTGCGTTGTTAGTAGTGTTAGTGTCATAACTGGCCGTTAGGCGCTGGTACTGGTACAGCGTCGTATGGTTCAAACACAAGCGTTAGTGCGCATTGCAGTTGCAGACGGTTAACATCGGTCTGGATAAGGTGAGCAGGGCATTACTCATAAAGATCTTTTATCAGAACAACAGCAATAACGTCGCTGCTCCTCGCGAGTATCGACACATTAAAGGAATACAGAGTGGTACTCTTTCTGCAGCGGGATTGAAGTACTTGATTCGGAAGCTCTAGTCAACTGGCGTTTAGGGAACTGTTCCTGGAAAAGGCTGACGGCCAGTTGCGGCGTAAATTGTTGAAGTTACTGTGGCCGTGGCTGAGAAAGCTGAACGCAATGTGCCATCTTCAAACAGTGCAAGATCTGTGTCACGGCAGCTGAACATTCCATGGGCCACCGTTCGAAAAGTGCTGCGAACGATTGTGAAATGCAATCAGTACAAACTTCCAGGCTGTCGGGGATGCAGATGGTCGTCACACTGAGCAATGTTTGTAACTTGGAACATAAACATGGTGTGCAATTAACAGATATTAGCTTGTCATGTGCAAATTAATATATATTTCTTTCATTGGTTTATTCGTTATTTCTCTTACGCATGTCGTTACAAATGTTTCGACGAAATTTCGCTGTCCCACGATCACTCGTTCAGCACGGGGGCCCTAGCCAGTGGCCAAAGCTTAATTACAGTCACTATGTATTACAAATATGTGACGTATGCCACGTAGAACAGGTTACAGGTAAACAGCAGCAAGTGGAAATTTTCGATGTGCAACAGGCCCCACGGCGTCGCACATCCATTGCCTTTCCAGACCTGTTCAAAGGGCAACGTTGTTACGCAGTGGCACACAGTGGCAGTAGCAGGATGCAACCAACAAACAACTTGGTCGGCTTATAGATGCCTATCAAAAACAAGCTTGTCTGTTAACACCATTATAATTACAATAAGTCATGGCATAGTTCTCAACAGCTCTCTTGGCCTGATAAATAATGTGTGTGTCAGCACAAAAGAACTGCACGTGTTCAGAATCCAGGGTCGTTGCATATGACTATCTGTTTATTGTCAACCAGATATCTTTCACGCTCTCAGGCACGTGACAGAAAACAATCGCAGCACGAAGAAGGAGCTGTGCCACATAAACGAAAGCCGGTAGGCGTGTTTATACATCTTAAACACGATGTCCATTCAAGTTTCGCGCCAGTCGCGTAAGAGTGGCACTAGTAGCGCTACTACGAGGAAGTAAATCAAGATTGCTTAAAATACACTGTGTAACGGTCATGAGCGTTAGTTACCTTTTGAGATTGGACGTTGGGAGTTGATGTTACTAAAGAATGCCTTTAACACGACAAAGACGCCTTTGTTAACAAAAATAGTTCAAATGGCTCTGAGCACTATGGGACTTAACATCGGCGGTCACCAGTCCCCTAGAACTTAGAACTACTTAAACCTAACCAACCTAAGGACATCACACACATCCATGCCGGAGGCAGGATTCGAACCTGCGACCGTAGCGGTCTCGCGGTTCCGGACTGAAGCGCCTACAACCGCTCGGTCACAGCGGCCGGCTGAGGGAGAAGTCTGAGCACATGTTGCGCCTTATATGTCGCCAAAGACTACCGGGAACTGTCTGCCTGCAACAGGTCTAAAAATGCGTGTGCCTCTGGGCAGGCTACCACTGAGACCACCACACTACCAAGCACAGCTATTCTTGTGTCGTGAAAGAGTCTACTGGAGAGTGGAATGGGGCTACGTTGACGTCAGTAATGAGAGTAGGTTCTGTCTGTATGCGGGTGACGGACGTACACGTTTGAGGCATTGATATAGTGAACGGCCTATTCTGGACTTCGTTCAACGACGTCACATACGTCTCATCCCAGTCATTTTGATGTGGGGAGTCATCATTTACCACTCGTGGTCACGTTTAGTGCTTCTGCAGGGTACAGTAACCAGAGCCCGTTACATTGCACTGCTTGCTATCCCTATGATGCTATCATTTGTTCGATAGGAAGATGATGCGATTTTTCAGCATGACAATGCATGTCGAAATATGTCTGCTGCTCTTCATGGTGTAGAAAAAGTGCCCTGCCCAACAAGTTCACCAGAGTGCTTGCTAACTGAACATGTATGGAACATGGTGAAACCGGAACTTAATTGTTCTCCAGAGCATCAAAGAACCATTGCCGAACTGAAACAAAAGGTGCAAGGTGCTTGGGACAGTCTATCGCATGATGCCATTCGGCACCCTTACGATCGTTTGCATGCGAGAATACACGCTTGGGTTGCTGCCAGAAGAGGGTGCACTGTGTATTGATACGACTCTTTGGGCATCCCTTACTGAGATATGTGTGTTTCGTTGGGTCTCGATTTGTTATGTTTTCCCACAATGATAAACTATCTGTCAAATGACTTGTCAAAAAAACGGCCTTTTTCTTGAGGACGTTTCATTCTTTTCGACGGTGCTTATCACATGGATAATATAGACGACGGTCTGTACTGCAGCCTCGAGCACAATGCGGCGTATGACATAAAATCTACATGCTTTTCCGCAAGTCATAGTTTTACAAGCTATATAGGCTGCACCATCTTTTGCGACTCTAATAAAGTCTAATTGCACACACATAGACACATACACACACACACACACACACACACACACACACACACACACACACACACACACACACACACCATGTACAAACTCGAGGGATTGACCGAAGAGGAGAGGATACGGAAAAAGATCTATGTCCGAAAACGAATGGTTTCCATGCTAGAGACCATTGTTACAGAAACTGCGGTCTAATAGGCACTGTACCATACAACCACAGTTACAGTGCGTATTGAAAATGGTTTCCGTGTGCCTCAACGCATGCGTGTACGCGCCGTAGCATGTTCTGCCGTTCACATCGGCCAAGCTGCATCCGAACAGTATCAAAGGCAACACGAAAACGCTGCACTAGTATCTACATCTGGAATGGGCTCTGCATACACGATACTTTTGAGATGGCCCCATAACCAGAAATCGCACTGATTGAGATCCGGTGAACGAGCAGGCCATGAAACTGGACCCCCATCGTCTGATCCATCGACCAGGTAAAACACTATTGAGATGCATCCAGACGTTAACGGCGAAGTGCGCTGGAGCGCCCTCATGTAGCAGCCACGTAACCCTTCGAATCATCAATGGCACTTCTTCCAGAAGCGGAGGCAGTTCCGGACTGTTAGGCGACGTGGAAGGAAGACTGGTCCCAAAATACGGTCGCCAATTATCCCGGCGCACACATTCCTGCTGCACCGATGATGATGATCTGCTGTCACTATGCCACGAGGTTTCTGCACACTGTCCCACAGATGATTGTTGTGAAAGTTGAAGATACTACTCCGCGTGAAAGTGCCATCATCTATGAATAGGACGGATGACAGAAATCCCGGAATAGTTATTGCCTGGTGAAGAAACCAGTGAAAAAACTGCCTCCTATGTCGAAAGTCTGTCGCTAATAAGCCCTGCGCCGCGTGGAGTCGCCGCGCGGTTAGAGGCGCCATGTCACTAATTGCGATGCCCCTCCCGCCGGAGGTTCGAGTCCTCCCTCGGGGGCCGGCCTGAGTGGCCGAACGGTTCTAGGCGCTACAGTCTGGAACCGCGCGACCGCTACGTTCGCAGGTTCGAATCCTGCCTCGGGCATGGATGTGTGTGATGTCCTTAGTTTAGTTAGGTTTAATAGTTCTAAGTTCTAGGGGAATGATGACCTCAGCAGTTAAGTCCCATAGTGCTCAGAGCCATTTGAACTATCTGAACCTCCCTCGGCCATGGGTGTGTGTGCTGTCTTTAGCGTAAGTTAGTTAAGTAGTGTGTAAGTCTAAGGACTGATGACCTTAGCAGTTTGGTCCCTTAGAAATTCACACACATTTGAACAATAAGCCCTGCACACGCTGTAACTGATAACGGTAGTAACAATTGTCATGGAGTCATGGAGAATGTTCGACACGGTCGTCTGGCTTACCCTGTGCTGGCGGGCCAACTACCTGGAAATGACACGGCGGTCGCCTTTCACCGTGTTAATCACATTTTCCTCCAAGTCTGGTGTCCGAACATTTCGGGTACGTCCTTCATGTTTTCCTGGTTACTGAATCGACCCTGTCTCGGACAAACGTCGAAACACTGTTGCAAACATTGAATGCTGTGGTTGTTGTCGACGGGGATAGGTATCCTGATACAACCTTGCTGTCCGCCACCCGTTGCCAGTTGTCTTTCCGTAAGTAAACACCGGCAACCTCTCGATTCGAATACGGTACGATTGTGGACAACGCTGTATCGCATCCACTACAAAGTGAGTTAGCAAGAGAAGTGAACCGGACACAACATTACCAATTACTATGGCAGGAGAGGGCGCTAGGGCATGTTGTATGGGAACAGTACCATACTCTAGGAGGAAACCGTGCATTCTGTAACTTTGGCTACATGGTACACTGTGTATTAGACCTCAGTCTCTGTAACAAGGTATGATTGAATAAATGGTCTCTAGCATGGAAGCCATGTATTTCCGGATGTAGTTTTGTTAGCCCTTTTTTATTCCGCATTCTCTGATCGATCAATCCCTAGAGTTTGCATACAGTCGATAAAATCAACTTGTGCACGTATGTACTCGTGAAAAATATAAACCCACAAAGAGAAATAGCAGACGGTCCTGCTACACCAAGACAAAACAAAAGCCGAACGGATCCCGCAGTATCAAAACAAAGTACGCGAAATGGTGAGATGCCAGTGGACCTTCACAAAAAATGTGAATATACCAAGTGTTAGTGAAAGTGCTGTGTGCGCGGCTGCTACGGTCGCAGGTTCGAATCCTGCCTCGGGTATGGATGTGTGTCATGTCCTTCGGTTAGTTAGGTTTAAGTAGTTCTAAGTTCTAGGAGACTGATGACCTTAGAAGTTAATTCCCATAGTGCTCAGAGCCATTTGAACCATTTTTGAAAGTGCTGTGTGCTAAAATCTGCTGCATATGTGTAGAGGAACGTGAAGAATGACAAAAACTATGTATGGGTAAAGATGATGTGCTAATACTGTTTATAGCAAACTGAAAGAATGAAAACCATTCATAATTCTAGCAAGCAAAACTGTAAGAAAAGCCATATTGTCCCACTAACACTGAAGATGTTTTAGAATAAAGAGAAACACGTTGGTCTTAATTAAGTTTTATTACAGTAGCAAACGACGGTATAAACTATATAGCTTGTACATAAAATCTATTTTGTATCCATTGAAAATCGGTTTGATTCCTATTTTAGGTCTAAAAGTAATTTCAGTATTTTCGTCACATTTCATGCAGAACTATATGGATTGCAGTGCCCCAGAAATAGAAATATTTACGACTACATTATTCAAACGATGATCTGCGAACTGGTTACTTAAATTCGAAACATACTAATGATTAGGACCAATATCGAAAAGGTAGCTAGTCGATTATCAAGCAGCGATGAGAAACTACAAGGTGAATTTTCAATTTTTTTAATCGGTCGGTTTCCTCAAAACTGATCGAGAAAGGTTTCATTCCTCTGCGTGTGTCATCAGCACACTCACCATGCTGCGCGACAGAGCAGCTGCGGATTGCAAAACGTGGTTCGAGGCGCTGAGGAGGCATCGCGGCAGAAAGAACAGCGCCGCCACGCCACGGCGCGCCGGACAGCCGCATTACTATGGACAACGTGACATGTCACGGAAGAAAAGTGTGTTTATATTCCCTACCACGGTCGCGACGCGACTGCTTCTGCGTCAGTGTGGGGAACGCCTAAACCCGGTAGCATGTAACTGACAAGATGTAATCTCTCACGTTTTATCGGCGTGACTGATTCATGGTGTTAGAGATGTTCTGTCGAATCGTTGTTTCCAATTTACTCACAATATTTCGACGAGTGATCCAGCCACTTTCTTCAGGTGCTGCTACATTTACTGTTATGTGTACTCGCTACCTGAATTACAACCAGACTGTTGGTCTCTCACCGCTATTTAGAGCTGAGTTCGATCCCCGACGCCCACTGCGCCCTATGATGCTATTTTGTTTTTCAATGCCCGCACTCATTACCCAATTACAAATGTGACTGCAGAAACGCGACATTTGTGCGTATTACGTAGAGGAAATAAGACAGAATACAAACATCTGAAAGGACTGGCAATTCGTTGCTTCACTTTCACTGTAACACTTTTTCTAAATTGAATAATATATTTTATAACCAAGAGTGCCACAGCATTAGGGATGGTAACCACTATTTACTCAAGTCACAGCGAGAAAGTGGGTAAAATAACGCTCAAGATGGCTGTTATACCAAATTTGAGTTTCACAGTGACTAGATATAAAGGAACGCTGAAAATCCTATAGGTACTCCGCTGTGACCTAGTTATCTTGGTAGGTTTCAATCACTAGACTTTGTCTATACTTATAGAATAAGCTATCCATAGTCTTACAAACCTTTCCTCACATCGGGCCTCAGTTCACCATTTCTAATTATTCAACCTAAGATTTTATGTGCCCACAGGAAAACCGATTCTATTTTAGAGTGAAGGAGCAGTCGCATCCGTTTGTCTCTCTGTCTGATAATAAACAAGTTTTTTCCAGTTAATACCCGTAGGTTCATAGTATAATACATGGGCTGAACAAAAAGGTGAAGCACCCAGAAGGGAAGTAAGAAACGAAATGCAACTTCACGGGTTGAGACGGTATGTGATACTATTTCAGTGAATAAGAAAAAGGAACCAAATTTACAAAGAACTTGGTGATATGTGCCCACTTATAGGTATGAAACTGCATCCAGTCTGACCTGGATGCAAGTACTAGTTTGGATGGGAAGGGTGTCATGAAGCCGTTATATCCAAGCTGGTTCACAACCGTTGTGATTGGTTCTTGATATCGCCGGCAGTGGCACTATGTTGGAGCTCACTTCTGTGCTGGTCCCACATGTGATCTATCTGACACAGATACTAAGATATAGCAGACCAGGTGTGTAGTTCAACATTTCAGAGAGACACATGTCATGTGTGGATGAGCACTGTCTTGTTGAAAGAAGGAACCGTGATAATATCACATGAGAGGTAACTCATGAGGGTGCAGGATGTCTGCGACGTACCATTGTGCCGCCAGAGTAGCCTCAATCACTACCATACCCGATGGCTACCTACTACCTACACCCTGACGCCAGAAGTAACACCACTGTGCCTCCCCAAAACGTTGGAAGAATGAGACCTCTCCCAAAGTCATGGCCACTGTTGCGGGATGACATAGAATGCTGCATGGAGTCCATTACTTTTTCTCGCATGGCAGGCGCAGATGTGAAGTGGTAACAATGTGCTTGATGCACAATACGGCGATCTGTCCTTGCCATGGTCAGACGTATTCGACCTAAACTTTGACAACGAGTATGCCCGCCCTCTATTTTCCATGCAGCCCAATATCGGACAACTGTCATATTGGAATGCCACACAAATCTGTATATTGCATGATTCGACCGCCTGGCCAAATGGAGACCCACAATGAGGCCTCTTTCAAACCCACTCACATGCTGATAAGACTGTCTCACACGCGTACGCCATATCTCGGCGTCCTTCACAGTTACCACTCAACAACACTTGACACTGTTCACACCTCTTTGAGGCTCTACCAGGCCTCGTAACAACACTAAACATGAACAACACCGAAGCACAACTGCACTAACTGCAACCTAACCGCTTACGGAACCACCAATGGTGTTTAATTGCATGTAGTTACACTGACATCTGGCAGTGTCATCTGGGTGTTTCATATTTTTGTCAGGCAGTGTATCTAAATCCAAGCTCTATGATGATGAACACTGTTTACAAGTAAAAACCTTGCGCTACGGATGAAAGCAATATTAAAAGTTGTCCATCTTTCTAACAGTAATTCAAAGACGAATCGAGTATCTTTCCAACGCAAGAAAGACTCCTGACATCCTTCATAAACAGTATAGCACAAGTACTTGCATACGAAGCGAATAAAATATATGCTTATCACCACAAAATAATTACATTAAATATGAAGTAATTTGGTCTCTATCTGTTTAATAAAATCCTGTAACGATTGATGTAGAAGCAATAATAGGATATACGCTGCCCATTGTAAAATAATAAATATACAGGAAAACTTTTCACAGGTCTGATGTATTTAGAAGAGTATGGAAGTGTAAATCTCATATAAAATAACGGGAAACGAATCCGTACCTTACAATCAGCGAAATTGATCCTCAAACGATTCTGCCCATCTGTGGGGTTTTGGGTCCTCCACGTAACAGTTACTCAACTGTTGTTTTGGAGTGATTTTAGGTTTGCAGGTGAAAATACTCATAAAGATTAGCAGAAATAGAGGGATTTTGACTTTATTGACTATTTTTGAGAGCACATTGTGAATATAAATCAATTAGAACAGTGTATAAGTCCTAATATTCATCCAGAACCAAAATATGTATCCGGCAACCTATTAACCTTAAAATCTGTGGAAGCTGGATTACTGAAGGAATATCAATGTATGCTGTTGCACCTATAGTCTGTATAGAATTCAGGCCAAATTAAAGGCATATAGAAAAGAATTATTTGGACAATATGGCAAAACAGAGTGTATATAAGTGTAAATAAAAAATTGTATAAAAAAGGTTATTCTAGACACTCCAATAACAATACTTTAATAATATTGATGTAACAAATGACCTTACAGTTAACTGTCAATACATTTTTCAAAGTTATTCTATTTATAATTTTTTCTGAGGAAGAGATTGCTCATATGCAGAAATACATCACACCACTACTAACAGAGGAGGAGAAAGATTTTAAATGGAATTCATTGTTTTATACAATATTTACATGACTAAGAGCAAGTGGTTGCAAATATATGCAAAGATACATCACATTAATACTACTACTACAGATATTTTGTACAATATTTACATCGTATGGGGGACTAGCACCCGCATAGTAGTATGTATACACATATACAGATGCATACACACATCAAAAAAGTTTTGCATCATCCCGGTTCCCAGAGCTCCTGAAGACAGACGTTGATTGTGGATATTGTATCACAGACACAGTCCTCTTGACTGTTCAGAGATGTTACTAAACCCGCCCAAAGGTGTAAACAGCCATGCATGAGCAGTGCCTATTAGACGGAGGGGGTCCGAGAGCCGATCAGTTCCATTCATTCCACCAGGAAGGAGGTACACGGCTCGTGTTGTCTGTAGTTCAACGATGCCTAGACGGTCAATACCGCGTTTCGGTCGCGTCCGCATTGTTACTTTGTGCCACGAAGGTCTCTCAACAAGTGAAGTGTCCAGGCGTCTCGGAGTGAACCAAAGCGATGTTGTTCGGACATGGAGGAGATACAGAGAGACGGGAACTGTCGATGACATGCCTTGCTCAGGCAGCCAAAGGGCTACTAGTGCAGTGGATGACAGCGACCTATGGATTATGGCTCGGGGGAACCCTGTCAACAACACCACAATGTTGAATAATACTTTTCCTGCAGCCACAGGACGTCGTGTTACGACTCAAACTGTGCACAACAGGCTGCATGTTACGCAACTTCACTCCCCACGTCATTGGCGAGGTCCATCTTTTTGCAACCACAACACCATGCAGCGCGGTACATACGGGCTCAACAACGTGGCGGATGGACCGCTCAGGATTGGCATCACGTTCTCTTCACCGATGAGTGTCGCATATGCCTTCAACCAGACAATCGTCGGAGATGTGTTTGGAGGCAACCCGGTGAGGCTGAACGGCTTAGACACACTGTTCAGCGAGTGCAGCAACGTGAAGGTTCCCTGTTGTTTTGGGTGGCATTATGTGGGGCCAACGTACGCCGCTGATGGTCATGGAAGGCGCCGTACTCTGACCGATAGTGCAACCATATCGGCACCATATTGGCGAGGCATTCGTCTTCATGGACGACAATTCGCACCCCCATCGTGCACATCTTGTGAATGACTTCCTTCAGGATAACGACATCGCTCGACTAGACTGGCCAGCACGTTCTCCAGACATGAACCCTATCGAAAATGCCTGGGATAGATTCAAAAGGGCTGTTTATGGACGATGTGACCCACCAACCACTCTGGGGGATCTACGCCAAATCGCCGTTGATTAGTGGGACAATCTGGACCAACAGTGCCTTGATGAACTTGTGGATAGTATGTCACGACGAATACAGGCATGCATCAATGCAAGAGGACGTGCTACTGGGTAGGTATTACAGGTACCAGTGTGTACAGCAATCTGGACCACCACCTCTGTAGGTCTCGCTGTATGGTGGTACAACAAGCAATGCGTGGTTTTCATGAGCAATAAAAAGGGCGGAAATGATGTTTATGTTGATCTCTATTCCAATTTTCTGTACAGGTTCCGGAACTCTCGGAACCGAGGTGATGGAAAACATTTTTTTATGTGTGCATATAAAATATGTACAAACTCAAAGTGCAAAAAGCGTGTATGTAGTGCACATAATAATAATAATAGTAATAATAATACACTCCTGGAAATTGAAATAAGAACACCGTGAATTCATTGTCCCAGGAAGGGGAAACTTTATTGACACATTCCTGGGGTCAGATACATCACATGATCACACTGACAGAACCACAGGCACATAGACACAGGCAACAGAGCATGCGCAATGTCGGCACTAGTACAGTGTATATCCACCTTTCGCAGCAATGCAGGCTGCTATTCTCACATGGAGACGATCGTAGAGATGCTGGATGTAGTCCTGTGGAACGGCTTGCCATGCTATTTCCACCTGGCGCCTTAGTTGGACCAGCGTTCGTGCTGGACGTGCAGACCGCGCGAGACGACGCTTCATCCAGTCCCAAACATGCTCAATGGGGGACAGATCCGGAGATCTTGCTGGCCAGGGTAGTTGACTTACACCTTCTAGAGCACGTTGGGTGGCGCGGGATACATGCGGACGTGCATTGTCCTGTTGGAACAGCAAGTTCCCTTGCCGGTCTAGGAATGGTAGAACGATGGGTTCGATGACGGTTTGGATGTACCGTGCACTATTCAGTGTCCCCTCGACGATCACCAGTGGTGTACGGCCAGTGTAGGAGATCGCTCCCCACACCATGATGCCGGGTGTTGGCCCTGTGTGCCTCGGTCGTATGCAGTCCTGATTGTGGCGCTCACCTGCACGGCGCCAAACACGCATACGACCATCATTGGCACCAAGGCAGAAGCGACTCTCATCGCTGAAGGCGACACGTCTCCATTAGTCCCTCCATTCACGCCTGTCGCGACACCACTGGAGGCGGGCTGTACGATGTTGGGGCGTGAGCGGAAGACGGCCTAACGGTGTGCGGGACCGTAGCCCAGTTTCATGGAGACGGTTGCGAATGGTCCTCGCCGATACCCCAGGAGCAACAGTGTCCCTAATTTGCTGGGAAGTGGCGGTGCGGTCCCCTACGGCACTGCGTAGGATCCTACGGTCTTGGCGTGCATCCGTGCGTCGCTGCGGTCCGGTCCCAGGTCGACGGGCACGTGCACCTTCCGCCGACCACTGGCGACAACATCGATGTACTGTGGAGACCTCACGCCCCACGTGTTGAGCAATTCGGCGGTACGTCCACCCGGCCTCCCGCATGCCCACTATACGCCCTCGCTCGAAGTCCGTCAACTGCACATACGGTTCACGTCCACGCTGTCGCGGCATGCTACCAGTGTTAAAGACTGCGATGGAGCTCCGTATGCCACGGCAAACTGGCTGACACTGACGGCGGCGGTGCACAAATGCTGCGCAGCTAGCGCCATTCGACGGCCAACACCGCGGTTCCTGGTGTGTCCGCTGTGCCGTGCGTGTGATCATTGCTTGTACAGCCCTCTCGCAGTGTCCGGAGCAAGTATGGTGGGTCTGACACACCGTTGTCAATGTGTTCTTTTTTCCATTTCCAGGAGTGTATATACAATTTGCAAGCACACGCAGTGTACAATCTATCATTCACACCTATACATACACACAACTATGCAAGCACGTCATCTAGCGCTATTCGCACAGACTCGTTCACTCATCCACTACAATACAAACACGCCGGCCGAAGTGGCCGTGCGGTTAAAGGCGCTGCAGTCTGGAACCGCAAGACCGCTACGGTCGCAGGTTCTAATCCTGCCTCGGGCATGGATGTTTGTGATGTCCTTAGGTTAGTTAGGTTTAACTAGTTCTAAGTTCTAGGGGACTAATGACCTCAGCAGTTGAGTCCCATAGTGCTCAGAGCCATTTGAACCATTTGAACAATACAAACACACACACACACACACACACACACACACACACACACACACACACACGTGCACACACACACACACACACACACACACACACACACACACACACACACGTCATTTAAATGGGATACAGATGTGTTACATTTCTCAAGTAGATAGGATAATATCAGGTTGTGCTCCGTCACGCCGCACTGGAACATTTTACGTGGCACGTCGGCGGTGCTGGTTGTGTTGTGGCTAGTTCCTTGTACACTCGTTTCTGTGTGCATCTTGAGAATCGGTACTAATTGTTGCGGTAATGGAGGAATGAGATCTCTGTCAGTGTACGATTACAGAAGGTACAAGAAGCAATGTATTTCCTTGCTAAATACCACACTGCTGACAGCCTTTAATGCTCGATATTGTTGAATTTTGTTAAAATAATGAGTTGTGGTATTTATTTATAGCGAGGTGTTGTAAGTGTACATACTCGAATTTTTCAGCGTTTTTGCATATCTTGTAAGTCGCAAGCCTCAAATTTAGAAAAACTGTCGTAATGAATACGTTTGAATCTTTCACCTTACTTAATTTTCGATCATTTGGCATAATATTGATTTAGTTACACACTGCAATGCCATCGTGTCTTATACCATAAATACTTCAACATTACCCGCGATTTTGTACAATATACAGTGACGTAATTAATGTAGCAACATATTTCTTTGTCTTAGCGTCTTACACCATAATTTACCATAATATTTGTAGCCATTTTACATAATATCATCATTTGTAGTAATAGGCGAACGAGTATGTTTTAATATGCACACTATGACGTCACACATACTAGTAATGTAGAGATGATTTAGCCAAAGCTTATTTCTTAATGTATCACGCTGTGATATTTCCCTACTATTTAAAGACTTTGCAAGAACACTTTTGTTGTTAAATTATGAGGTGCAGTAATTTATTAACGTCGAATTTTGGACGAAGACATTGTTTTTTGGAAATATTCCATAACAACTGCAGCAGATTACCTCAAAATAGCAATTAATTATGAGGTTACTTACATGTCTTCTTATTCTGCCTGGGGATGGTGGCTGGTCTCTGGTGGCACCTCGAATGACGAATTTCACGTGATATGAATAACAAAAGAATTAATTATTTATAAGAATACCCAGAGACTGGTCCTCTCACAACAGAGCACATACTTCGAATGGTGAAACATGCAGAACTGGAATAATAATAAATGTAATTTGTTATTATTTGTAACAAATACCGATAGACTAGTCCTCTCCCTACAAAGTCCAGACCTAAAATGACGAAATTCGAGGAATTCGAATAATAATATAATTAATTTGTTATTATTTTTAAAATAACAACAGCCTGACCCCAAACAACCGTGAGCCTCTCCCTATGATGCACAGACCTGGAATAAAGGGATCTACGTAACTGAACTAGTTATACAGAATGAGGAGGGGAAGCTTGAATCTTATCGGTCTAGGGCGGGGGTGAGGGGTTTCCAACCATATTAATGTGTTGCCATTGGCCAAAAGTGATAGGTGTTTCTTGCCAATTTTATATCACACAAGATCACGTGACTGGTGTCAAGTTACGTTATTGTTCCGGCGTAAAGTCAAGCGCTGGCACGCCAGTCAGAAACATTAGAGCAGAGAGGGTTGTGAAGAAGATGCCAGCAAATAGCACACTGCTAATCAGTGTTTTAAGGTGGGCGTTGCCGAAATTTTCTTTGCTCTTGTGCTTATTTTTATTGCTTGCCTTGTCTGTTTCTTGCCTTTGCCTCCCTCACAATGAACAACCCACCTATCCCACCCCCTGCTCAGGCGCCACTGCTGCAAGTAATAGATCCAACGCTGCAAATGCAGATGTTCCAGTTTCAGAGTCAACAAATCGCAACTCTACTAAATACTGTACAGCAGTTATTCACCGTGCAAGACACCAATACCGTGCAGCAGTCGCCTACAGTAGCTCCGGGTGCCATACCGCCTTTTCGCCAATTTAATGAAAAACTAGAGGAGTGGATCGAGTGGTTGCAACAGTTTGAAGTCCACATAATTGCTCGCAACGTACCAGGCACTGTGAAACTCCATTATTTTTGTCAAAAATCGGAAGCGCAGTATTTCACCTCATTCAGAAATTATTTCCTAACGCTACTCTGAGTGAACCTTCCTATGATCGGGTTGTAGATTCGCTACCTCACTATTATGTCCAACAAGTGAATGTGGTAGCAGCTAGACAACAATTCTTTAATTGCAAGAAACGGCCAGAACAAAGTTATTGCGATTTGGAAACAGATTTGCAAGGTATGACGAGGAAATGCCAATTCAAATGTGCTTGTGGTGAAGTATATTCAAATGCGATTGTGTATAATGTCAGTGATGTCAAACTTAGAGAACAGATTTTGAAGCAGTGCGATCCATCATTTCAGCACGTAGTACAAATACTAGATCAGTACGACTCAGATGCCGTGTCGGGCGATAAATTTGAACAGCCACAAATCTGTCGGGTCGTGTCGCCCCTTGCTTTCGACCGGCCCATTAGGCAGAAACAGCAGGTGCGTGCCATGCCGCTTCAACAGTTCTCCACGCCACGTAAACAATTCTCTAAACAGTCGGCTACACAGGCGAACAGATGGTTCAAATGGTTCAAATGGCTCTGAGCACTACGGGACTTAACATCTATGGTCATCAGTCCCCTAGAACTTAGAACTACTTAAACCTAACTAACCTAAGGACATCACACAACACCCAGCCATCACGCGGCAGAGAAAATCCCTGACCCCGCCGGGAATCGAACCCGGGAACCCGGGCGTGGGAAGCGAGAACGCTACCGCACGACCACGAGATGCGGGCCAGGCGAACAGAATTAGATCATGCCCTCGGTGTTATTCACGGCACAAACGCCAAGACTGCCCATCCAGACAAGCACAAGCAAAGTGTTGTCCAAAGCTCAGTGTAACTATTCACAAATAGAGAAAGAGACATTGGCTATTGTGTATGGTGTCACCAAATTCCACCACTATTTGTATGGCAGAAAATTTTACTGAGTAATGGATCTCAAGCCATTGCAGTCCTTGTTTCATAAGGCGAAGTCGGTTCCTGTACGAACTGCCCAAAAATTGCAAAGATCGTCTTTTTTGTTGTCTCAATACCAGTACGAGATTGTGTATCGTCCGACAGCTGAACATGGTAATGTGGACGCACTTTCACGTCTTCCGATTGGACCCGATACAGACTTTGACGCTTCTGCTGCATCTTGTTGTCACATCGATGATCAGGATTCTGACTTGCTTCAGTCCTTTCCTCTGAACTATAGGAAAATTGCAGAGACCACGGAAGCTGATTGAAATCTGAACATTTTGCTGAACTATATTCGCACATCGTGGCCTCGTTCCTTGCATAGCATAAAGAACTCTGTAGTGTATCAATACTTTGCACGTCGACATAGACTCGCTACAGAGAATGGTGTGATTCTTGTTCAAAATGACAGTGGACAGTCACTTGTGTTGATCCCCAAAGCTTTGCAAAAAGAATCGTTGCTGATACTTCATCAAGGAACTGGGAGATTGTTAGCGCGTCGACACTGTACTTGGCAGGGTATGGACATTCAGATAGAACATATGACGTCACAGTGTCAAGCATGTGCGGAAAATCAGTCCGCTCCGCCGCAAAAATTCTCTGCTAGGTCTAAGTTGCCATCGCCTTGGCAACGTGTGCACATAGACTTTGCGGGAACTTTTTGGAACACTCGTTGGCTGATTGTGATACACTATTATAGCGAGCTTCCTTTTGCTGTGCCAATGAACTCGACAACGTCACGTAGCACAATTCAGGTGTTGTCCTCTGTTTTTTGCTTCGAAGGTTTGCCTGAAGTCATGTAACTAGCGCACGGTTCCATCCATAGTCAATCGACGAAGTGGAACGTTTTGTGAGAACCTTCAAGCAGCACATGGCCAAACTTCGCACCGCACACACCAGGGATCAAGCATTGCAAGTATTTCTCGCCTCCTATCGTTCGCATCCACGAGACGGACAATTGCCGGCGGAATTGCTTCACGGCCGCCGCCATCGGACAATGCTCCACCTGCTTCACCCTCCTCAGCATCCGGCGCCAAATGAAGGCCGCAAGTATCCCTTCGCGCAGCATGACATTGTGTTTTCCAGGGTTTTTAGTGGAAGCAGACGGTGGGCGCGGGGCGAGATCCTTCGTCGACTTGGAGCACACATGTATCTCATTTCGGCGGCCGGAGTGGCCGTGCGGTTCTAGGCGCTACAGTCTGGAGCCGAGCGACCGCTACGGTCGCAGGTTCGAATCCTGCCTCGGGCTTGGATGTGTGAGATGTCCTTAGGTTAGTTAGATTTAATTAGTTCTAAGTTCTAGGCGACTGATGACCTCAGACGTTAAGTCGCATAGTGTTCAGAGCCATGTATCTCATTTCATGCCCAGACGGATTGCAGAGCCATCACAATCGGATTCGCCACTGTCATGTGCACCGTGATCCTTCGGTGTGTCTTCCCCCAGATTCACGGATCCCGAGGACAGCGCGGTCACAGCAGCCGCCAGAGTGTATCCTCACGACACCGAGAGACGACCCCATGGAGACGGAGCCTACACCTCCTCCGCCTCCCCTCGTCCTTCCGATGGAGCTGGACCCACCCACGCAGCAGCAGCTGACGCCTTCTACATCTGGTTATGGGCCTGAGGTGGTGGACGCGTACACTTCTGATCAGTTTCCGTGGGTCGTTCCGCCAGAGCGAAGGTCAGAGGGTGGGGTACGACAGGAAGCCTGACGTCTCCTTCTGCCCCAGCTTCCAGTCCCTCAGAGCATCCACAGTCCTGCCTTCTCCGCCGTTGTCGTGCTCCCTATACGACGATGGTCCGTCGCTTTGTGATGGGTGGTGAGGGATGGTGAGGTGTGGTGAGGGGAGGGGGAAGAATGTTCAGGCGTAAAGTCAAAAGCCGACACGTCAGTCGGAAACGTTAGAGGGGAGAGGACTGTGAAGAAGACGTCAGCCAATAGCGCGCTGACCGACCTCTCTCTAGGACGACAACGCGACAGCAGCGGCCTCCAGGTGAAGAGAACATAAGCGCCGCTGCCGGCCGGTCTTGGCCGAGTTCTGCAGAAGCGTCAAGACCAACTACCTGGATACAAGCATCAACTGTATTACTTCACTTGTATTAGGAATTGTATATACTGACGAGATTGCTTACTGTTTATGTCGCCCTTTGCTTGCGACACATATCTATTTCTCAAAGTTAAGCATTGTTATTTATTTTCTGTAATAAAACTCATTAATATGATTTGCATGAATTGTTGTGTAGCGATCCTAGAAAGCAGGTATCCTAGACACCCCATGTTTAATAACTAGACTGGATCCAACAGTTATTATCTTTAATTTTAGTTGTTCTAGTGTCTCGGGTGTATGAGTATGGAACGATGTTCTTTGGGTGATATTCCACAATTGTCGGTGATTTGCCGGGGGCAGGGGAGTGAGAAGTGACCTTGAATATGGCTAGCCCAAGTGTCTAACCTGACACTGGAAGTGACTATGAGATAAGATCATTATCTTGACAAGAATCAACAGTAGATAACTACTAAGAAACCGGTTATAAACGATTTTTTCTTTGAATACCCACTGACTTCCTACTCCCTTCGTATTGTTTTTATGCTGACGTGATTCTTTAGTGCGACACTCAGTTCTGTAGTGACTAGCAACTGTCGTCTCCTATTTTTCATCATAATCCTTTACAATGACAGTTGTGACTTAGCGGATGATGTTTTCTCGCTTTCCCTATATGCGGTAGAAATGTTCGATGCCGTTCCTCTTGAAACACCAAACACTTCATCTCCTTTGCTTACAGAAGCACCCTCAATACGAGTACGAACCATCTGCCCATGTTCGAATTCAATTAGCTCTGACATGATTTACTCCCAACTACATAGGACATTGTTCTGACCACGTCTGACATTTGCAACATATTGAGAACGTTGCACGGGTGCCCTGCTTTTCTCGAGGTGATCCATATTTTCCGCCAACCCTTGTATCACTGTAATAAGATGTGGCAGGAATGCATGCCACCACATTTTGTGGAACTCCTATACTTAATTTGCAATGCGTCGAAGGTCGTATGATCGTAGAAGCATTCACTAACGTTTTGAAGCTGAGACTCAGCCCCCAAAGTTTGGTAAACATGTTGAAATGCATCTTGAATTATGTAGTGTAGACGACTGGATAAGCAGAAATTTTTCAAAATTCAAAAGGAGCTCATTTGGGGAAAAACTTATTGCTAACTTAAAAGAAGGTTAATTAATTTTTCACTTGCGCTCAACAGCTGCTCCACACATAGAATTAATTTCAATTAAATTCGATATCGTATGTTGGTGTAACGATCCATCAGAATCGTCTTCGACTCGTGGTGTCATGATGGACGAAGTCCCTCCACGTACACTGCTGGCCTCCGTAAATGCAACACCCTGAAGGAAGCATCCGAATCAAGTGAAATTTACACCATGGGTTTGCAGCGATGAGATATGCAACTGATTGGAATTTCAGCGCAGACGCACATCACGCGCGCCTGTGGCGCCACCTCATAGCGCCACTTAAGGCTTGGCGATTTCGACGAGTGTACGTTCGGCACGTGTGTTTACCTTGTGGTTGTTTCACAAGACGATCAGTTATGCCTCGTAGACAACAGCGAACATCGTTTGATCAAGTATCCGAGTTCGACAGAGGAAGGATAGTGGCTTACCGAGATTGTGGATTATCATACAGAGAAATCGCTAGTAGTGTTAGACGAAACCAAACAACTGTAATGCGGATATGTGACCGTTGGATGCAGGAGGGTACGACGGACCGACGTGGTCGATCGCATTCACCTCGGTGCACCACTGCACGTGCTGATAGGCAAATTGTGCGTATGGCAGTGACGGATCGCTCAGTGACATCCCGAACCATAGCACAGCACATTGCGTCTGTAACGCATCATCCAGTGTCTGCGCGTACCATTCGACGCCGTTTACAGCAGAGCGGTCTGTCCGCAAGACGTCCATTGCTTCGTCTACCATTGACGCAGAACCACAGACGTCTCCGTCGCCAATGGTGTGATGACAGACGGATGTGGACGGCAGAATGGAATGACGTTGTCTTTACTGACGAGGCACGCTTCTGTCTGCAGCACCACGATGGTCGGATTCGAGTGTGGAGACACCGTGGAGAGAGGATGCTGGACAGCTGCATTATGCACCGCCACATGGTCTTGCACCGGGTATTATGGTATGGGGCGGTATTGGATATTACTCTCGCACGCCTCTAGTACGCATTGCCGGTACTTTAAATAGCCGGCGCTACATATCCGAGGTGCTGGAGCCAGTTGTCCTTCCATACCTTCAGGGCTCGGCCACAGCCATATTTCAACAGGATAATGCGCGACCACACGTGGCACGCATTGTCCAAAGTTTCTTCGTCAATAACCAGATTGAAGTGCTTCCCTGGCCGGCTCGCTCTCCGGATCTTTCGCCGATAGAAAACATGTGGTCCATGGTTGCTCAACGAGTGACCCAGATTACATCCTCAGCTGCCACATCAGATGATCTTTGGCAACGTGTGGAAGCTGCTTGGGCTGCTGTACCCCAGGAACACATCCAACGTCTCTTTGAATCAATGCCGAGACGTGTGGCAGCGGTGATCTCCAACAATATCGGCTACTCTGGCTACTGATTCTGGCAGGAACCACATGTCACAGACGTCTGTAAACGTAAACATTTGATACTTGGTCAACATGTTATCTACAAAATAAATTTTGTTGTGCTACCTCTTGTCTTTCTTGGTGTTGCATTTACGGTGGCCAGCAGTGTATTCCTGGACATTGATTGTGTCATCATTTCTTCCAGGTCATTCCAGCGCTTTATTTGTGGTCCTCTATCCGCTTGCTCCTCTACGTCTGTGGTCTTATGTTCTTCCGAGAATTGCAGCTTCTTCTAGCAAGTCTTCTGCTCTCATTTTAGGGCCAAATTATCTTAATTTCAACGATGATGGTAAAAAAAAGGTCGCTTGATTGGTGGCACGATAGTAATTTTTCATTTCTGTGGAATAGTAGTAAATATTGCCCAAGGTGTGCTAATATTAACTTAAATTGTGTCATAAATTTTAGAGACATCACACATTGTCCATAGTGGGCACAAGGAGAAGCGGAAACGTCAGTCAGGCTCTGAGAAACGCTCATACATTAACCTGCAGCAGGCGTAGACCAGCTGTCATATGGAAAAATCTGCATGGTCTTCGTAGAGGCAAGGTAAAGCTGCAGATGATATCATTGTCCCAACCGAAGAACTGAACCAGTACTTGACATTACCTACAGCCATAACTGAATCACAAACAAAACAGAGAGTAATTGACTACATCATGAGGATAAACGACGGTAGCCACGAAAAATTATATCTGAAGGGCGTTACTTGCCATACCGTCAAAAAGCCATCAAAAATGTTCAAATGTATATGAATTCCTAAGGCACCATACTGCTGAGGTCATCGGTCTTTAGACTTACACACTACGTAAATTAACTTAAACTAACTTATGCTAAGAACAACACACACACCCATGACCGAGGGAGGACTCGAACATCCGGCGGGAGGGGCCGCACAATCCGTGACATGGTGCCTCAAACCGCGCGGCCACTCCGCGCGGCTCAAAAAGCCATCATGCGTATTAGATCAGCGTCTCCTGGACACGATGACATCCCAGTCCAGTTGATGAAGCTTATTATGCCCACTACGATCTACTACTACAGGTGTATTTAACTACTCATTAACCATAAGCATTTTCCCTGAGACCTGGAAAAAGTGACTTCAAGCCACTACCTGAAGAGGACGTTCCTAGACTACCTTCTGACTACCAACGCATTTGCATTATTCCTGCACTGTCCACGGCCTTAGAACAGGATATACAGTCCACGACCAGCAAACCAATTAGTGAACTACAAAATTAACAGCATCAGTTCCTCGCTAAGAACAGTGGTTTCTCTCGTACGTGACGTCTCGCCAGCGTTGCATCGGGTCCGGTACCATAACGTCATAATGGAGGCAGGTAGTATCAGGCGTGCTGCAGAGTTCGGTATTAGGTCCTATACTGTTTTCATTGTATAACAACGATGTGCAACCAGTTTTGTCCTGCTGCAAATACCACATGTATGCTGACGATATCCAGTTGTATCTAAGTGCAAAATCAATAAACTTTAAGACAGATATTGAGAATTTCGGTACTGACCTGTGTGCACTATCAAAATGGACACAGAATACGGAGTTAACGCTCAGTTCTTCCAAAACCCAAGATGTACTGTTTGGTCATTCTACGTTCATTGTACTGAAACATCGAGAAAGCCTGCCATCTTTAATCCTAAATGGGACAAAAATCAACTTCTTTTCTTGAGCAAACAGTCTAGGAGTAATGACAGATGAAAGTATAAATTCGTTTGAGCACATAACTGCAATGTACAAGAAGGCATCATCGTCTCTTCATCCCGTACAAAAATATAGAAAATTCTTCGCTATAGACCAGAAAAAGGAACTTGTATAAATGCTTATAATTCAAAATATTAATTGCAGTGACGCTGTCCTACAAGGCTTTTCTCAGGAAAACTCCGAGTGCCTGGAAGCGGTTATGGACGCCTGTGTTCGCTACATCTGTGGCCTTCGACACTTTAATCATATTTCACCATCATATATCAGTTATCCTGGCTGTGAGCAGACAAAAGCAGAGATTTCCACACACTGAGTCTCCCCTAATGTCTTAACAACGAACACTGTTCCTCATACCTATCCTCTACCTTAATGCTCTTGTTTGAAAAACATGACAGACAAACCCGTTTCCATCAGAGCGAAATGATTTCTGTCCCACTTCATCATTCAGTCACTTTCTCGAAGTCCTTTTAAGTGGCAGAAAACCGTCTGTGAAGTAACATCCCTCGTTACATCACTGAACTGAATATTTCCAGTTTCAATAGAAAGTTAATAACGTATCTACCGAAGCAACGATAATGTCTACCTTTGTCGCTGTACGGACTTGTTACCCCGTTGCATCCGCACTTGGTATCAGGTCTTCCTCATTTCCTAGTGCTCTTAGTTAGTGGAGCCTACTTAAATTTCCCTTCCCTAAAACTGGCTACAACCGAAAACATCAGTTTTGTACACCTACAAATACTTTTCATATCTGAGGCTATCATTATTATTATTACTATCAGCACTATCATTATTAGTGGCAGCGGCAACAGCAGAAGTACTGCTAGTATTAAATGTATTAGTTCTTAATTTATTCACATTACCTCTACACAAACTCAAATCACTTTTTTACTATTTGTCATATTAAAATTATTGTTAATTATTAGGTAAGTATGATATAAAAAATACCGTATCCGTGAACTCGTAGTCCGATATAAGAGAGGGGCTGATAGCCCTAATCACATCAGGGTAAATAAATAAATAAATAAAGTAAAACGGAATTTTTAAGGCAGAATGAAACAGTCTCGATGTTAACAATCCGATCGAAAAACTACATCTTCGTTGATTACACAGTCACTTATGAAAGAACTGCTTGCGATTATTCCTTATTTTCAAGAATTTTTGTTAATCATCAGCCTCACGTTTACCAGTGACAAACTATTTACGCCAACTTTTAACGAAAGAATCTGCAGCAAACTGAGTAACCGCGACTTCATATGTCTAGAATGGCAGGTTGAAACTACTGGAAACTTGTATCGGGTTCACCTGGTTCCAACCGGGGTCGCTTCACATACGATTCCAGCGATTATTACCGAGCAGTTTCGCTCGCTGACAGACAATATGGCTCATTACGTGAAAAGCTCATCGTTACGTTGTGCTGGATTACGCACGCTTGACTGCAATCTCGACTCCATTGTACATATGCAATACTGCTTATTATCAGGTATCTCATAATGACGCAGTGTTCCGATAACACTCCATGAAGGCGCACAAAACAAAGTTTACAAAATTACGACGTTCCTACACAAATTAGCTTAGCAGCTTGTTGAACGAACAATGAATATATTTTTTTCCAAACGAGCGAGTGTTAATTTTAAATCTCTATGATGAAGGAGGGGTGGTAATAAGTTCGACAATCTAATAATTGAAATTTCGATTTAAGCTGTTTCAAATGCATGAAATCTTCAGTGAATGTAGCAGTATATCTGTTTCAAAGTTATACACAAGAGAAAGCTAAAAATTATCGAAAGTACGTAAAGTACTTACTGAAGCAAAAACACTAGAATCATCAACAAATCTTCACGAAAGTTGGAATTAAATTTTCACTTACGTACCGAGTGAGCTAACGAAATGGCTGACTCACAGGGCTCTTATTCCAGTAGAACTCTATGCCGAAAGAACGTTAAATCTGAATTTTCCTTCCTGACCACCGTCTTTCATGCATTTGGCAGTGATCCTCGCAACATTAAGGGGGCTTTTATGAGGATGCAATTGTTTATTTTTATAAGGGAGGAAATGTTTATAATAAGAACGAATAAATCGTTCTTTTATTTCACTTCTCTATAGATATGACTTTCCTTCCAAACTCAAAATCTATTTGAGTAATAGCCAACGAGTGGTGGTGGTCAATGGACATGATTGGTACGGCAGAACCATCGCACAGGGGATGTCAGATGGGGATAATGCTTCATCTGACAGAGTTGAAGGTACAAGGGTTCCGTAATTCGCAAAGAAGTTGCCTACTTTCGCTGACAAATGAAACTTTCTCTCCTACTTTTTCTCCAACATTGCGTAATTTACAGCAGTTTCCATGTTAGCACTCCTTAAAAACTGCAGAGAAATGTGGTCAGGGTTCTAGGAGGAGAGGAGCTAGGAGAATTGAATCTGCGAGAGGGAGGAGACGGGAGGGGTTTCTGTCGGTTCTGCGTAGATACCTCAGGTGGTAGGGGCTTTGCCCGCGAAGTTAAGGTTATGAATTCGAATCCCAATTCCACTCATACTCTTAATTTGCTACAAAGTTTCAACATAAATTACACTCCGATTCAGAGTATAAGATTCTTTCTGCATTAAGTGGTAATTAGTAATTAGTAATTCCAACTGCTGTGTTTCTTCACTTGTGTGAATGTGCTTAGTCTCTCATAATAGCCGGCCGGAGTGGCCGAGCGGTTCTAGGCGCTACAGTCTGGAGCCCCGCGACCGCTACGGTCGCAGGTTCGGATCCTGCCTCGGGCATGGATGTGTGTGTTGTCCTTAGGTTAGATAGATTTAAGTAGTTCTAAGTTCTAGGGGACTGATGACCTCAGCAGTTAAGTCCCATAGTGCTCAGAGTCATTTGAATTTCTTTTTATCATAATAGAGACATAGTCCATCTTCTGAAAAATATCATTTTTCCTCACCAGCAATGGCTCATCTACACGTTTTGAAGGCATGTTTATGCTACCATAGATTTTTCCTAGTTGAAAAAAAATATATTGACAGTTTTTTGAAAGTACTGTTGAACTGAAAATAACTTAAGTAGTGATTCATTCCATTACACTGAGAGCTACAATTTCTGATCGACTTTTTTACCGTATATAATGGTGATCAAAAACTCTATGATGACAGTATACCGCCTGTTGTAAATGATAAAAAAAACTGTGGATTGTATCCCTTCTCTATGCTTCATCTGCAGTTCCTTAGAAAGTTAGCAGACATTCTTAGAACAGGTATCCCAGAAGGTGGCCAAAACATTTAAGTACTAAAAGTATGAAACATATTATGCAAGAAAAAATCACCGTCCAGTACATTTTAAACAGCAGGAATGTAAAATCTGGTGTCTTGACTGGGGTAAGTTATATTTCGGTCAATCAGGCAGAGTCATAGCAGCTAGAGCATGGGATCATAAGTACAACTGCTGCTTGTAGTTGTCTGAGAGTACGTTTGCTGGTTACATACAGAGTATCAATCTCTACCAGAAAGTGTCCATCACAGCATTTGGCAAAGAAAGAACGAAACACAACTTTGTTGGAAGCCATTAATATATACATATTCCACACTGTCTGTCCCATCCTACTCACCCATTCTGTTTTGTGTTTATTTTATTCTAATTTTCAATTTATCCTAAAGCGAATGCTCCATAAATATATCTGCTTTGCAATTAAATGTACTTTATCATGTATACATAAACATAGAATCAATAAATTACCTGCAGAATGCAGGAAATATCCTTACTTAGAAATTTCGATTACGTTGGAATTAGACTGCGTTACTGAATTAGGTAATTTCCAAGAATGTTTACCTATTGAAGCCGCGGGCTCCAAACAATAGATATCAAACGTGCGATTTTAAATCGATCACGTGACTGTGGTGGCGGGCGTTATGAACATGTTTGTAGTGGTCACTACAGCAATGGCAAAAGAAGAGCGTAACTAAAATACTTGTTATTACAAAGGAAACGACTTACCTCACTCGTCGTCGATGTTGTTGTCATGAGAAAGTCCATTTGATGTGTATGCCACGGGTAGCATTCCCTTTTTGTCGTAACCTGGGTAAACTCTGCCAATGCCGCGCGAAAATATGGGTAGTGTCACATACGTTAATTTTTCCTTGCAACCGCAAGTTACGGCAATTGAGGCACTGAAACAAGTAGAAGTCGTCTCTTTCTCCTGGACGCCTTTCTCTTTTAATGGAAGATTTCACAGATTTCCACAGCCGCTCGATGTACTGCGTGCGCAGAGTGGGGTCATCCGAAGACACGAACTCCACAGAGTGGTCGACGAACTCGTGGTTGAATCCTTCTGCTTTCAGTGTCTGGTAGTGCTGAAAACCGTCTGTAATGACTTTACTACCCGGCAGTATAAAGTGCTTTATCAAACTGACTAAAGTTACCTTGTCTCTGGACAACACACTCACAACAAAACACTTCCGTTCTATACCACCGAATACCCAAATATGTTTGATTTCATGCTTTGAAGGTCGTCCCCTCTGGTTATTTTTCCTGCTATGTGCGATCCGTCCACTTTATCAACTTTACTTGGTCCACCGAACAGTACACCGTCACTCGTTACTGTTACATAACACACTCCTCTGCAAAACCCGAAATAGTTGCACACGATATTAATAGGTAAGTCAGTTTCTGATATTTTTGCAGGGTGTAGCCCCTAATCTAGCAAGATATAAGAATTATACTAGTCTGGATGGATAATTTGGAATAGTCAAACCATGTATTCTTCATGATACTCGTTCGTTTTCCACACAATGAAATTGTAACGGTATTTCAGTATCAGAACTCTTCTTACGAAGTTTTATACACTTCGCCCCACCACAGTCTACACAGTCTCTCCTTCCGTTGTCCAGTATTAGTCCATATTTGCGACAAAAAGTCAAACAATTTTCTACATTGCATAAGCAAGAAATTATAGAAACTCACAAATAATTTATCATAAAGCCCGCCACCACAGTCGCTTGATCGATTTACTATCGCACTTTCATTTACTATCGTTTGGAGCACGCGGCTTCGATAGGCAATCATTCTTGGAAATTACCCTGAATTACATGTACAACAAACAAACATAAGCAATAGGAAATGTAAGTCACACAAAATACAAGGATATGTCAGCAGAAACATTTTGAGTTTCAAATTCAAAATTTGGGGTCTGTCGTTGAAAGCACTTTGCTCTTGTGAGAGCCAGTCACTCTACTGAGAGTTCCCGTTTATTAGTTACAGCCGTGTAAACTCTATGAAAATGGTTAGTATTTTTCCAGGTGTTCACAAGTAAGTTACCTTAATGGTGCAGTTACGACCGTATGGAATACATCAGGTCGTATAGTTTATGACGAGTTTGTGGGAAGACTGTTCGACACAGAGGAAAAACAGAACATCACAGCAGCCTGAAACCTGAGCTGAGTTTAAGAGGATTGTTCTGCATGCTATTGGCCAGCTAAATGTTTCTCCTTTGGGGTTAATTTCCTGCAGTTTTTCCCCTCTTGTGCTAGCACTGACTTAAATTCTTCGCTATGCGTTTGAAGAAACATTACCACTTCAAATCTGAGCTATCAGTCTTATAGTACCTACGAATTTTATAATGTCAGTCGTTCCTCTCTTAAGTCCCATAGACGATCAGTACCGATCTACAATGACGAGAACAATTGTGCATGTTTGCTGATTCTTCCATAGTTTTAAACGAAGAGCACAAAATTGTAGATATCCTACAGTAGAACAGGTAATATTTTGTAATTCACATGACAACAAATTTTAAATTTAAAGACAAATTCTGCATGATGATAATTTTCTTCGGTAACAGAATTTATGATAGATTTTAAAAGTAGAGCAATAATGAATCGAAGAAAATTAGCATAAGACCAATCCACATACGTACAAAAATTCACCTTCGTGCACTTAACAATTTCGAGCGATTATGTATTGTTATATTATGGAATAATTTATCACCGATGTCGGGTAAATAGATGTACCACTTTCTGCCAAACAGACTTACAAAAGATGTCACTCGTAATGGAACGCGATGATAGTTCTTTGTTTACAAATAACATTCCCATCGTGCTTCCACGAACCAAAACAAAAATTTTTTTTTTAAATTTTGAGTGATAAATTATTCCATAATGTACGAATACACTCTCGCACCAAATTTTTAAGTGCAAGAAGGCGAATTTTTGTACTTATGTGGATTGGTCCTATGCTAATTTTCCTCTATTCATTGTTGCTCTACTTTTAAAATATGTCATAAATTCTGTTACCGAAGAAAATTATCATCATGCAGATTTTGTCTTTAAAGTTTTAATTTGTTGTCATGCGAATTACAGAATAGTACCCGTTCTACTGTAGAACATCTAAAATTAAATGCTCTTCGTTTAAAATTATGGAAGAATCCGCAAACGTGCACAATTATTCTTGTAATTGTAGATTGGTGCCGGTCGTCTATGGGACTTAAGAGAGGAACCACTGCCATTATAAAATTCGTAGGAGCTATAAGACTGATAGCTCAGATTTGAGGCGGTAATATTTCTTCAAACACATAGCGAAGAATTTAAGTTAGTGCTAGCACAAGAGGGAAAAACTGCAGGAAATCAACCCCAAAGGAGAAACATTTAGGCTGCCAATGCCATGCAGAACAACCTGCTTAAACTCAGTTCAGGCGGCAGGCTGCTATGATGTTCTATTTTTTCTCTGTGACGAACACTTTTCCCACAAACACGTCATAAACTGTACGACCTGATGTATTCTATGCGGTCGTAACTGCACCATTAAGGTAACTTTGCTTATAAACACCTGGAAAAATACTTATCATTTTCATAGAGTTTACACGGCTCTAACTAATAAACGGGAACTCTCAGTAGGATGAAAATTGTAGGGCAATGTGAGTGACTTTTGCTGAGCGTTTTGATAGACAGATTACCACATTAATTCACCAGTTGATTCTATAACAATTTTTTGGCACAAATCAAAGAATTACATTTTTATATGTTGATCTATACTTAGAATCTATGCACTGACTATCATATTTAGATGCTTGAAATATTAAGTACACATTAACAACATATGTCTCTAAAAAGAAGACTCCAGTCATGTCTTTTCCGCTACAAGTTTTTGTGGCCGTGCGGTTCTAGGCGCTTCAGTTTGGAACCGCGTGACCGCTACGGTCGCAGGTTCGAATCCTGCCTCGGGCATCGATGTGTGTGATGTCCTTAGGTTAGTTAGGTTTAAGTAGTTCTAAGTTATAGGGGACTGATGACCACAGATGTTAAGTCCCATAGTGCTCAGAGCCATTTGAGCCTACAAGTTTTAATTGTAGAAATATGTTGTGGGTTGGCAGCCAACACCGGGTACTAGAGGAAGCCGAAAGGCACGCGTTTTAGCTGACGCAGGCTGGCGTGAGGTCTGGAACAGGACAAGGAATTTAGACTTTAGAAAAACGGACGTAGCTGGTGGAACACTTAACTTTAATCCATTAATGATGAGCGTCGCTCTTGACGGTACATGATTACAGTATCAATAGTAACTGATACTGGCGCCTTGCTAGGTCGTAGCAAATTACGTAGCTGAAGGCTATGCTAAACTGTCGTCTCTGCAAATGAGAGCGTATGTAGTCAGTGAACCATCGCTAGCAAAGTCGGCTGTACAACTGGGGAGAGTGCTAGGGAGTCTCTCTAGACTAGACCCGCCGTTTGGCGGCGCTCGGTCTGCAATCACTGATAGTGGCGACACGCGGGTCCGACACATACTAACGGATCGCGGCCGATTTAAAGGCTACCACGGTCTCTGGCGGTGACACCACAATGGAGGTGGACGGCGGCTCGAAACGTGGTGCGCTCTACGGATGCAGGCTGGTGGGAGCAGTATTATGGTATGGAAGACCTTCTCCTGTACTTGCGTGGGACCTGCGGTAGTAACTGATGGCACGCTGACAGCTGCCAACACCGGCATATCTGCATGGTCGATGTTTTCTCCGACGGCTATGTCATCTTTCAGCAATATAATTTGTCCGTGTCTTGGAGCGAGAACCATGCTGCAGTGGGTGGAGGAGCGTTGTAGTGAACTCACGTTGATGTCTCGGCGTCCAAATTCGCCTGATGTAAATCCCGTGGAACCCATCTGGGTCACTATCGTGCGCCATCACCGCTTACGCAAATCAATGGCCCGTTATTTAAGCGAATTACATGACCTGTGCGGTGACACCTAATGCCACATACCTCCACAAACGTAATAACGAACTGTCGAATTCCTGATATGGAGAATCAGCGATGTATTTCGTTCCAAAGACGGAAAAACAAGCTTTGAAGCAGGTGGTCATAATGTTTTGGCTCATCAATGTACATATCAGAGTTTTATCGTTCCACGAATCTGTAGGTCACTTCGAGAAATTCTTTTCAATCACCATTTTATGACTGAGAGAGGGCTTTTAAAAGAAATCTAAAGCATCTCTCACTAATTCAAGAGTCAGTCAGAATAGGACGCTCTGTTTGCTGTCCCATTAAGATAATAAATTTTAGCACGACACAGAGTTTACATCACGCAGGCCTCGTGTTAGACAAATTTTCAGCACTTGGTGTCATAATGTACTAATTTACAGGTTATAACAACAAGGATTTCCGCGCTACATCAAATATATACTAGCAATAAGTCTCAAGCGTATAACTACATGGTTTGAAGATATAATGGCGCACTGTTCTGTCATGTGCGCTAAATAATGTTCAAACAGTTAACATTAACTTATGTTACAGATGATATTAGTATCCATGCCTTTAAACTTATAACTGTAAAATGCCAAAGGCAACAAAACACCAATTTAAGAAATAAACTTAGGTTTAAAACATAGTTACGAAATGTTAAAATAATCAGGGAAGCGAAATAGCTAGGTGAAGTTAATGATAGCTTACGTCGTAGAAAAAGTTGCTAATGCACGGCTAAGTCAGCAACAGAATTAAATTACAATTTCATCTACAGGCATTACATAATGTCGCTCACGGAATATGATTCATTAACATGAATAGGCGCTAATAAATAAACAGATGAAGTTCCAGCCACTGATCAGATTATACTTCGAACAGCTCGAAGATGTTTACTCAAATAGACAATGACTTATTGCATGTCCTGAATGGAAATATCATGCTAAAATAACGACACCAGAATCTCGTGTCAAGATACGGATAACGCATACAAGAAATAAGATTAGTAACGATCCTCTCTCTTAACTCGAGATTTTTTGATAGTACTGAGGATTGACGGGTGTGGTGGGCACTAGCCTGACACTGGACGCAAGAATTTTCCACGTAGTATTTGCCAGAATGTTACTTGGGGTTCTAAAGTGCAAAAAGATTTTCAAGATTTTGATGTGGCGGCCAGAGTAGCATAGGAGAAAAGAACATAGTTAAGCTTCCTTCTTTTAGATGTGAGTACAAGTAACTAGCTTTCACCAGTTCCAGCAAGATAAGAAAATGTGCAGTGGCCTTTTCACGCTGGTGATTGGTGGGCGGAAGTCCCTGTGGAAGTTGAGAGGACACATTTTGTGAGAGGAAGTGTAGACATGGAAGATAAGATTTTTGCTCCGATTGCGACGAAGCCATTTGGAACAGAGTAATCTTGAGGACGTTTTGTAGCGAGGTGCGAATATATTCTGGGTGCATCTTTGGAGACGATTTAGACTAGAGAACAATAAGATTCTTATCAACGTAGGAGGCGCCTGGGGAGAAAAGAACTACTAGCGTAGTATACTCGTTAAGTCTACAAGGACGATGGAGCGAGAAATAGACTACAATAATACCAAGATTGTTGTGATTTCCTTGCTGCATATTGATTATGTGGGCTGGTGCTATTAAACTAACGCGTTCGTATTCGATATCTCATTCGCTCTCGTCTAGTTTTCTCCAACTCCTGCCTGAACTTCCCAGGAAATTATTGTGTCAGATTCCTTGGATATGAACCACCTCGTGTGATAATGAGAAATTCCGAACGCACTCCCTACTCGCTGGTAATCCTTCTTTCAGTATGAAAGATAATTTGCTATTCAGAACATGTTACTGTAGCGACAGTCACCGATATGCGACGTCGTGCACTGGGGCGCCCGTAGCTAGTAGCGCCGAGACTATGATGTCCTAGTAGTCAAAGTGAAGTATTAATCAGTGTTTGGTTCTTACAGTTACACAGTATAAACTGTCGTAAATGTCATCACTATTTCATTCTGCTGTTACGCTTATTTTTAAAACATTCAAGCAGCTAAGGAGACATGTCTGTCAAAGGTTTACGTGTTTGAACTGTTAGTCGAGACTAAACGTACAGCACTCTAAGAGTGACGCTATCGCATCACAGTACGGCGTTTGACCGTTGTTTGAAACTGGGAGCAGAGGTAATATACACTCCTGGAAATGGAAAAAAGAACACATTGACACCGGTGTGTCAGACCCACCATACTTGCTCCGGACACTGCGAGAGGGCTGTACAAGCAATGATCGCACGCACGGCACAGCGGACACACCAGGAACCGCGGTGTTGGCCGTCGAATGGCGCTAGCTGCGCAGCATTTGTGCACCGCCGCCGTCAGTGTCAGCCAGTTTGCCGTGGCATACGGAGCTCCATCGCAGTCTTTAAAACTGGTAGCATGCCGCGACAGCGTGGACGTGAACCGTATGTGCAGTTGACGGACTTTGAGCGAGGGCGTATAGTGGGCATGCGGGAGGCCGGGTGGACGTACCGCCGAATTGCTCAACACGTGGGACGTGAGGTCTCCACAGTACATCGATGTTGTCGCCAGTGGTCGGCGGAAGGTGCACGTGCCCGTCGACCTGGGACCGGACCGCAGCGACGCACGGATGCACGCCAAGACCGTAGGATCCTACGCAGTGCCGTAGGGGACCGCACCGCCACTTCCCAGCAAATTAGGGACACTGTTGCTCCTGGGGTATCGGCGAGGACCATTCGCAACCGTCTCCATGAAGCTGGGCTACGGTCCCGCACACCGTTAGGCCGTCTTCCGCTCACGCCCCAACATCGTGCAGCCCGCCTCCAGTGGTGTCGCGACAGGCGTGAATGGAGGGACGAATGGAGACGTGTCGTCTTCAGCGATGAGAGTCGCTTCTGCCTTGGTGCCAATTATGGTCGTATGCGTGTTTGGCGCCTTGCGGGTGAGCGCCACAATCAGGACTGCATACGACCGAGGCACACAGGGCCAACACCCGGCATCATGGTGTGGGGAGCGATCTCCTACACTGGCCGTACACCACTGGTGATCGTCGAGGGGACACTGAATAGTGCACGGTACATCCAAACCGTCATCAAACCCATCGTTCTACCATTCCTAGACCGGCAAGGGAACTTGCTGTTCCAACAGGACAATGCACGTCCGCATGTATCCCGTGCCACCCAACGTGCTCTAGAAGGTGTACGTCAACTACCCTGGCCAGCAAGATCTCCGGATCTGTCCCCCATTGAGCATGTTTGGGACTGGATGAAGCATCGTCTCACGCGGTCTGCACGTCCAGCACGAACGCTGGTCCAACTGAGGCGCCAGGTGGAAATGGCATGGCAAGCCGTTCCACAGGACTACATCCAGCATCTCTACGATCGTCTCCATGAGAGAATAGCAGCCTGCATTGCTGCGAAAGGTGGATATACACTGTACTAGTGCCGACATTGTGCATGCTCTGTTGCCTGTGTCTATGTGCCTGTGGTTCTGTCAGTGTGATCATGTGATGTATCTGACCCCAAGAATGTGTCAATAAAGTTTCCCCTTCCTGGGACAATGAATTCACGGTGTTCTTATTTCAATTTCCAGGAGTGTATTACGAAGCTGACAGAAATATACATTAAAAAAATTGGGAGAGAGAGAGAGAGAGAGAGAGAGAGAGAGAGAGAGGGAGAGAGAGAGAGAGAGAGAGAGAGAGAGAGAGAGAGAGAGATATGCACCGTGAAAGAGTTATGCAAACTGGTCACAAATTCACAAATTGATATTCATACAGGTATCGACAGAAAATATAATATTGTAAACTTTGGTGGCCGATGGATGAATGTGTGACGTTGAGCGCAGTTTCACCGTGCAGCTGGCAAGGATAGTAAGCGGGGGACATGTGGATACCTGGGCATAAAGTATTTGCGAATTTCAATTCGTAAACTAAGTTGGACAGTAGCTATTCCTCGCCGACATGTTGTTGATCAATATTCGCAGATGTCAGCATTTTAAAGATGTGTAGGTGGGCTCAAAGAAACCAGTTGATCGACGAACCGCTCAACACTTGAATAGGAGCGATGCCGCTATTCGAGGATGTTGGCAGGAGTGGGTGAACCGTGGCCGAAAACAGCGACAAGGTGGGAGTGGTCGACCTAGAGAGAGGACAGATCGAAAAGACCGAGTAATAGTCAGAGAGCCCCGGATTCATCACTATCATAGATCCGACTTGCAACTGGTGCTTCCGTGGCCAAAAGGACCATTAATAGGCGGCTCACAGATAGGGACCTGAGATCACGGCTACTCTTACACTGACTACTGTTATCTCTGTACGCCAACAAGCCCGTTGGCACTGGTGTCGGCCACATTCTGCCTGGAATCACACTGAATGGAGAAGAATTGTTTTCATTGATGAGTACCGCTTCGAACTGAGCTCCGAAGACCAGTGAAGACGTGTCTGGAGACATCGCAGACAGCGGTAGGGTACCAACCTGACTGCGGCCCGACAGTCGGGAGTAATGGTCTAGGATGTCATTTCATTTTATATCAGGACCCCTTTGGTTGTCATCCTCGGCACCCCTATAGCACAGCGCTACGTCAGCGATATCCTACGCTTCACTTTGTCGCCCTTCGTGGCCAGTCATCCTGAGCTTACATTTCAGCAAGATAAGGCCCACCCGCACACGCCAAGAATTTCTACTGTTTATCTTCTTGCTTGTCAAAACTGACCTTAGCCAGCAAAGTCACCGGATCTCTCCCGAATTGAGAACATTTGGAGCATTATGGGCAGGGCCCTCCAACCAGCTCGAGATTGTGATGATCTAACGCACCGGTGTATATTGATATCCCTCAGGAGAACATCCAACAACTCTGTCATTCAATCTCAGGACGAAGAACTGCTTGCATGAGGGCCCCAAGTATACCAAGGTGCTACTGACTTGCTCAATCTGTGAAGCTCTTTCCCTTGAATAAATCTTCTAGTTTTCGGGAATTGTAATAATCTGTTTGACAGTCCATGTACATTACATCTACCGTTATCCGTCCCATTCGAATAATTTCTTCGGGTGCACCGCTTTTTTTATTTATTTTTTTAGAGTGTAATTGTCTGTCTTTCCTCGTTCTTATGACGAATTAAACAAAAGTAGATCAAACAAATGTAAAGGTTATATTAGTAACCTGCACCGTCAAAATTATCAGACGAATGAATTAGTACATATTAGAATACTCTAACATTCTGCATGGTGTCTGTCGTTCTATGTCGTGTCTCCCTACCACTTTCGCGCAATGACCCTCTGAGCGTGTTTTTTAGGGAATTGACTAGTTTGAACCTGGGACTTGTTGCTGGTAAGGAGACGCCAGACCACACATGGAATGTAGAGTTCAGAAGAGTTCAGTGAGACTAGCGATGATATAACCAAATACTTAATGATTTCAGCGTCAGCTCCACTGCACTCCACCGAGCGTGGTGGCGCACTGGTTAGCACACTGGACTCGCATTCGGGAGGACGACGGTTCAATCTCTTCTCCGGCCATTCTGATTTAGGTTTTCCGTGATTTCCCTAAATCGCTTTAGGCAAATGCCAGGATGGTTCCTTTGAAAGGGCACGGCCGATTTCCTTCCCCTTCCTTCCCTCACCCGAGCTTGCGCTCCGTCTCTAATGACCTCGTTGTCGACGGGACGTTAAACACTAATCTCCTCCTCCTCCTCCACTGCACTCCCTGTAAAAGAATCTTAATACTAACTACAGTTAGTGGAAGGGGTTCAAGAATTTCCTATTTTTAGTTAGCTGGTAAAATAACGTCGAAAAAGCAGTTAAGTTTACCATTGGAAATTTTATTCTACTCACAAAACATTATTTATAAATTGTGCTATTGATAAAAGGAAATGTTTTAATACATGATGATAAAAACCAACTGCGTTCAACAAAAATGTGAACGAATATTCCCTGAATGGGATTCCAAGTTCTACAATGGATTGAAGGATGACCTATGCCATATCACATCTATAATCTAGGTTTAAATTAAGTTTCACAAAAGAGAAAACTATCAAAATGGTCTACAGTGACCCTCAATTATCTTTAATTACTCATCTAACTTGTCGTAAATTACAGTGGCTGATGTGGCTTCTCAATAATTATATAACAGAAAAATCATCGCGTTTCAGATTTTAACTTACGTAGCAAATGTGAGTACCATGAGATTTAACTGACGATCGACACTAGTATTACGTAAGAAGGGGATGTAATGGTTGAGACTTCTGCAGTTCTGAGTGAAGCCTTATGCACTCAAGAATGCGGCATCGCGTGCGTTCATTACCTTGTCGGTGTTCGTCGGGGGACGATGGCCGGCGCAGCTCCATACAGCTCGGTGTCTCGGAAGTAACTCTCTCCTAACTTCTCCTTGCTACAATTTACAGAAGTTAGTTTAAAACAAACTAGCTGGCTGTGTTTTCATCTGACCAATCAGGGTCTCGATGTTAACTTTAAGCTCCGCCTACAAAAATTCTGTCTATCCAATGAGAAACGTTATACTTTTCGTGGTGGGGCAATGTTTTTAACGTTTACAACGTAACAGAGACGCGAAAAAGTCTCACGCGGCTGGTGTGGCCCTTGTAGTGTTATCGGTAGATCTAGACTGTTCTTCTGGAGGGCTGTAGCTTTTAACATGGTCTGGGGGGTGGTCCTGGTGGTTAGCTGGCGACGTGGGTGTCCGTCCCTTATCGTAGGGCCTTCTAGCTTAACAGGGTTCTGCTCTCGGCTTCCGTTCTCGTTTCTCCCCTCGGAACTGCGTCGCAGGAGAGCTTCTGTAAAGTTTGGAAGGTAGGAGACGAGATACTGGCAGAAGTAAAGCTGTGAGGACCGGGCATGAGTCATGCTTCGGTAGCTCAGATGGTAGAGCACTTGCCCGCGAAAGGCAAAGGTCCCGAGTTCGAGCCTCGGTCGGGTACACAGTTTTAATCTGCCAGGAAGTTTCAATCCTATGAATGTTTAAGCATGAGGTTGGTGAATGTTTTTGCACGAAGGCGATGGACTTGAGCGAGATGGATGTGGTCAAGTATTTGATGTACAGCTTCGTTCGTCGTTCCTTGTTGGCTTTGCAAGTGTGTGTTGGTGTTGTGGAGGTCCCATTGAAACGTCCCCTTAGAAAAATTATACATGATTGTACATAAACTGAAACACAATTTTTTTTTCTTTTTTTTTAGCGCAACGCAATCTGACTTTCAGTAATCGCTACAAGAGAATTGCCCTGACTAAATTAACCTATACGTTTCACAAATCACTTACCTCACAAAAATATTCGTTACTCGAACTACTGCAATACAACGAGTGCCACTACTGCCAGCTAAATAAAAGATTCAAACTACGGAAGGCACTAACTACTGAGTGGCATAGTTAGCAAATGACAGATTTTAATAGAGAACAAACAATGTATTTACCTTAATAGTCATAATATATATAGCAGTTCATGACATCCATTCTTACAAATGTACCGTTTCTGATGGACACACCTCCAGATTATCCATTCTCAAAAATCCGCCATCTCGCTTCCCCACATCCACCACTGCTGGCGGCTCGCCTCCAACTGCGCAACACTATGCACTGTTAACAGCCGACAGCCCAACACTACAATAGTGAATATTACAACAATGCCACCCAGCCACAGACTGCACACAGCACAGCCAGTGATTTTCATGCAGAGCGCTACGTGGCGTTACCAATTTAAAAACCTAAACAGCCTGCTTACACCATAATGGAATGGAGCTGTGAGTGCAGAATCTCGTGGTTTACTGGCTTTGTATACATGAAAGTCATCGTTATGTGTCGCTGAAAGCGGTCGTTTTTCGTTGTAATACTTCGCAGACGACTTTTTTACAATAGGATATGGATTTGGGAAGGTATGTCGTCTATTCTTCACCAATCTTCTTTCTTGGTCTCAATCTTGCGAATCTTCAACTTCTGTTCTTCCTGCTATGTCTCTGCTTCTTACTTGTTTCTTGGTTCTTCTTTGGGCAGGATATGGAAATATTTATTGATAACTAGTCGCTTTGAAGTTCTCCTCTTAGTAACAGTTCGATAAATTGTTTGTGCATGTCATTTTTAGTTTGTGGAAGTTCTGTTCAGTTTCGTTCATCAGCGTGCTGTTTAATAGCAGGGTTGTGACTTTTACACATATTTTTTTGCCAGTGGTGGCTTGCCCAAGCGGTCTGCTCGTCGGGCCGTTTTTTGCTCGCTCCACTGAGTCGGGGCGTTCCAAGACCCTCTTGGCCATCCGTGTTCCGCCACTCTGTAGTTCCGTGTTCTGTCCCAGCATGGTTGCGCCACCCTGTGGTTCAGCAGTTTTACTGCCCACTTCGGCTACAAGGGCCCTCTGTTGGTCTCGCTGTCCTTTCCCTTCTCTCGACGCTTCTGCCTTGTAGGAATCGTTTCTTGCTAATTACGTCCTTTTCTTTCTTGATACTTCTCGCGTTGCAACTTGTGGGTCGTTGCATCTGGTCTTTGCTGGAGTTTTTACAATGGTTCTTACAAAAAGTTTTACTTATAATCATCTAACATATGTCTAGTACCTACATTGTTTTATGCCTTCTTAAAAAGCTTTACAAATTTCGGCGCCCTTTCCATGTTACAATTCTAAGATATTTTGAGTCTTAACTTCTACAAGAATCCTCACATTCGTTTTTTATTTTTGTGTAGTGTCATGGTGTATGGCATTTTAGTATTTCATGCTGTTAGACTATCTACTCTTTATCCCTTCACCTTAATCTATGGTACTTTTGGTGTTATTTTTGTTTTTGTTTTTATTGAAACTACTTTCTTTTTCCCACCTTCCTCTCTCTTCATTCTTCTTTCTCCTGACGATCTTATCTGCAACATAATCTTGAAATATTGTTCTGATTATTTACCAGTAATAAAATTAATCTTCAAACTTTTTGATATGGCTAACATGGTGAAGTCCTAAGGTTTTGCCTGTTTTTGGGTTCATTAGTTCCACAGCATTATCATGAGCAATTCGGCTAATTATGACAGGTCCTTTGTATGCAGCATAAAACTTACGTATTTTGTGTTTCTGTTTGCTGGAGAGATTGTGTGTTTTTACAAATACTTTCTGGCCTGCTGAGAATGTTCTTTTAATTGCTGTTCTATCTCCTCTTTTTTTTCTTTTAATGGCTGCCTTTCTGATGTTGGAGAGTGCTGTTGCTATAACTTGTTTGTGCTGTCTACGTGGTACAATAGGAAATCTAACATTTTCTCTGGTTATGTTTGGGGGTTCAATATTTTTAAGTACAGTAACTGGAGGTAGTAGTGTAGTGCTATGTGGCATTTCATTTATTACTTCTTGAAAATCTTTAAGGTATATATCCCAAGTGTTGTGTCTTTTGCCTGCATATAATCGACATAAAGTGCCTATGTCCTTCATATATCGTTCTGCTGAATTTACGCTAGGTTATTACTTAGATATGTAGATGGGTTTTATTTTGTGTTGTTTTAACGTGTTCTGCCATTGCACTGATTTGTATTGTGGGCCATTATCCGAAATTATTCGTTCCACTCGACCTACTTGTCAGAAAATCTTATCTAAATGCTTTACTTATATTGAGACCTGTTGCCTGTTTTAATGGTGTCAAGGTAACATATTTAGAAGTAAGTACCAAAACGACTAATATGAAAATACATCCATTTTTTGTGCGTGGGAGGGGCCCCATCAAATCTGTTGCAGCTATTTGTTTTAATTTTTTGGGGATTATTGGAAACATAGATGGTTTGGTTTGGAAAGTGACGTGTTTAGCCCTCATACATTTTTTGCATTTGACTAATACTGTTCTAATTCGTCTTTCCATATTAGGAAAATGGCTTGTTTGTTTTATTTTCAAAAAGCATTTCTTTGGTCCAAAGTGGCCATTTCTTAAATGTTTATACCATATGTACTTATTAATTAGTTCATCTGGGATGTAAATTAACTATTCATTCGTTGCAACATTTAGTCTAAAATATAAAACATTGTTTTTTACGAGATAGTGCTGTCGAATGTCTGGAAAATCCTTACTTCTCCACTTGTGTTTGATTGCTAGTATTTCGGGATCCTTGTCCTGTTCTTTGCCTATGTTTTTCAATGCTGTCGTAATGTAGTTTTCGAAAGGTACTTGTATCATGTAGTACATTGTAAACTGGACTTCTGCTGCTTCCAAACCTATGTTATTGGATGCATCCTGTGGCCATCGTGATAAAGCATCTGCTAATACATTCGCTGGTCCTGGTATGTGCGTAATAGTGAAGTCAAATTCTTGTAGTATTAACATCCATCTGGCTAACCTCCAATGAATTAGTTTGGCGGATAACAGAAATTCTAGTGCTTTGTGGTCAGTGTATACTTTTGTTTTTCTTCCGAATAGGAAGTGTCGAAAACGTTGGAAGCCCCATACAATGGCCAATGCTTCCAGCTCCGTGACTGAATAGTTTTTCTCGCTTTTTGTGAGTACACGACTGGCAAATGCAATTGTTCTATATGATCTTAGCCCTGCCTGTTCGTATTCTTGGAATAAAACAACTCCTAAACCTGTTTTCGCCCTATCAGTGGTCATTCAAAAATTTTGTGTTAGATCAGGATGTGCTAAAATCGGTGCTGTTGTTAGTGCGTTTTTCACTTTTAAAAATTCTTCATTGCATTGTTGATCCGATACCCATGGCGTGTTTTTTCCAGTCAGTGCACATAGGCATGGTGTTGCGAGAGAGTTGATCCAAATAAATTTTTTATACAATCCGGTGAGACCTAGAAATCCTCTGAGAGTTTTCTTATTATATGGAATACAGAATTCTTTGATTGCCGTTAGTTTTCTGGGTCAGGCATTACCCCTTTCTCTGAAATTATGTGTCCTAGAAATTTGACCTCTCGCCTTCCAAATTTGGATTTTGTTATATTTACTGTGACCCAATGCTCTTTCATGATCTGTAAAAACTGATTTAATGTGTCGTTGTGATGTTCCCAAGAGGGTTCTGCTATAATCACATCATCAACATAACAAGTAATTTTTTGTAAAATTTCAGGACTGAGTATAGTATTAAATCCCCTAATAAACGCTGCTGATGAAATGTTTAAACCAAATGGCAATCGTTTAAACTGGTAACATCTACCGAATACGATAAATGCCGTAAATTTTCTACATTCTGGGCCAATTCTATTTGCCAGAAACTATTCCGTAAATCAATTGATGAAAATATCTTAGCATCGTGGAAGTTTTGTATCAATTCCTCTAATTTTTCTGGGCGATCTGTCTCAGTGATTATGATTATGTTGATATGTCTGGAATCAAGCACTAACCTGATGCTCCCATCTCGTTTTTGTACAATATGGAGCGGGCTGTTATATGTGGAGGTAGCTGGTTCAATAAGATCATCATCTAACATTTTAGATATCTCCTGGAATACTTTATTCCTGTAGCTTAGTGGGATTGTATAGGGTGGCACTCTAAATGGTTTGTGCTGTTTTACTTCAAACTTGTACTGAAAGTGTTTAATACTGCTAGTCTTAGGTAAAAATACCTCTGCTTTATCTCGTAAAATACCCTCTAATTCTCTTTTACTGTGTTCCGAAATACATTGAACTTCTTGCAATTTTTCGTCGATTTCTTTATGGACTTCTAACGTGAGTTGAGGGGATTCCCCCTTCTGTGCATACCATTCTAATTCTTCATCCTCTTTATCTCGCATCATTCTTAATTGTTTGTTTATAACTGGTATTTCTTCTAATTTTAGCTTTTGCTCAAAGGGAAGTGTGACATTTCCGAATGTTACGCTACCTTTCCCCATATCTATTATCGCTCGTCTCCCATTTAAAAAATCTGCACCTATAATCAAATGTACAGTTAATTTAGGTATAATCACGAAGTTGGCTTCGATCTTTTGACCTTGACACGAAAGAGTTAACCTTGTTTGTCTCGTAACTTCCGCAGCATTGTTTCTAATAGGACCTCTTACTTTAATCTTACGTGTTTTCAGAACTGGCAATTCCTCATTGGCATTACACTGCATGAATAAATTTTCTGAGATCGCGGTCAGTTCACTTCCGCTATCAATTACAATATTGACTGGGATATGCTGTACCATGGCCTTCACAATTGGTTGAATTTGAAAGGGTTGGTTCTGTTCTTCTTCTTCTTGCATCAACGAATCCTCCACTGAATCATACATGAGTCTTTTCAGGAATTTCCCTTGTGAATTCGAACTTTCTGTAGGATAAGCTTCGACTGCTACTTCTCTCTCTTTTATTTCCTCTTCTCTATTTCTTCCTTCATTTACGCTTTCTTCAACATCCTCTACTTTTTCCTCATCCTCGTCTATCTTCTCCTTCTTCGTCGCTACTTCCACATAATCGCATGTAAATGCTCTAATTATCGTTTCATAACTTCCTTCTTTATATACGCTGGGTTATGTGCCCACTAGTAACTTATTTTCAAGTTCTGTCGACTGCGCATTATCCTCATTGAATTCGCTTTCCCTGGTTTACATCTCAAATAGCTCTGCAATACTCATTACTTCGTCCTTTCCTCCTACATTTGTTGTGCATGCCTCTGGTAATTCATCTTCCTCGTCAGTATTCTCCCAATTAATTTCGTCCCAACACGATATTGTTATTTTCCTGTCTTCGTTTTCATCTGGTCCCTGCGAATTTGTTTCTTCCTTCTTCTCTTCTCGTAATAAGGTATTTATTTCTCTGTTGAAGGTGCTGCAATTGTCCTGGGTCGATGCTTCATTCTCTTTGGCATGGGCGCTTAGCTGTCAATTCGAACGTTTATCGGGGTTTGGTGGTCTTACCTCCACCACTTCTACCTGTATTCTATTTTCTTGCTCCGCTTGTTGATATTGGTTTCTTTGTTGATAATTTGTCGGTCTATTGGCGCTCCAATACCCGTTCCGGTTGTCGTTATTCCCTCTGTAATAGTTGTTGCCGTTCCTGGGTGAATTATAGTTATTGCCATATTCTCTTCTAAATCCATAACCGGTTCTTTGTTGAAATCTATTGTCGTTTCTTGGTGCGAAGTTATCACGTGGTTCGTAATTATTGTTTCTTCGTACTGTGTCTTGTGGATTCCACTACTTTTTGCTTTCGTTTTCACGTGCGCTTCGCCTTTTTCTTGCGTCATCTTCCGAAAATATGAACTCTAGTTCCCTTAGAATACCTTTAAATGCTTCGACGTCATTGCCTCCGCGACCTACTAATGATTGCTGGTATTTCAATGGTAACTTCATCGTGCATAATTTAATCAACTCTCCGTCACTGTATGGTACATCTAAGCATTGATTTTTCTTTGCCATTACTTCGAAAAATTTCACGGGACTCTTCTCTCCTGAATTTTCAAAATAAGGATTCTGTAATAATTCGTACTTCACTCTGTTCTGTGCTTCGCTGGACCAATATCGTGAGACAAACTTCTCTCTGAAATCTTCGTACGATCGGCATGTCGCTGCAACATTCTGCATGGTTTCTGCGACTGTTCCTGACATGTGTGCACATATAAAGTGTAATTTGTGTGCTAGCGTCCAGTGTTCTGGTAATCCTACTCGGAATTGATCAATAAAAGTTCGTGGATGTAATGAGTTTCCTTCTCGAAAGTGTTGAAATTTTCTGACTGTGAGGAAATGATCGTTGTCGTAGTTCGTCATAGTTCCGTATGAAATTCGCGATTCCTCGCCACTTTTGTTTCTGATCATTTCTCCCGTCGTTCTTACCGGTTGTGGTAGATCCATTGAATATTGTCCACTGTAACTTTAGCCTACCCTTGCGTAGTAATGTTAGAGTGGTACGCAATAATTTTCTTCCATCGGTTGTGAACGTGTGGCTGAATGCATTGCACTGTACTCTTCGCGACCTGGCTTTCCATTGCGACGTATTGGTTAGGAATCTTGTCTGGCTAACCTTGCCGCTTCATTGCACCGTCTAGACTGTCTTGAAACATACATTTGTTGTTCTGCATGTGTTTGTGGTGCCGTTTGTTCATCAAGAATTTCGAAACGTGTTTGTTGCGGTGCAGGCTGTCTGATTTCACGTATGTTATTTTCCACCTGTGATTGGAATCGAAAATGGATGATATCTTCGTTAATTGCTTGTTTTTCCGGTGCTGTTACAGATACGTATGTGGTTGCAGATCCAGTGCTTGTTCGATCTTGTTCACTACGCTCTTCAATGGTTTGCAACAACTCTGTTCGCAATTTCTGAAATTGTTGCTTCGTTTGCGCTTCTATTTTGACTATGCGGTTATCATATCTTTTCAGTAGAGGATGCTTTTGTGATACGCTTGTGTAACACACTGTTTTCGACAATTTCACGCGCTGTACCTGCTGCTTGTCTAGTAATTACGTTTATCTGTTTCTCTAGTTTCTTGACTTCTCCCTGGGTGTTGTTACGTAATGTTTTGATCTCGTCCTGAGTGTCATTACGCAATGTTTGTACGTCCGCTTGTACCTTGTCAATGTCTGTTCTCAATTGATTGTGACCTGTTATTCAGTTTCCTATCACTTCTCGAGATTCTTTTGCTTCGTCTTCAATATGACTTAGGTGTAACTGAATTTTTTTTTGTTTTGTTCTTTAATCTCACGCATTTGTCTCGTGGTTTCTGCAATTTGGTTCGTCGTTTCTGCATTCTGAATTTTAATTTGGTTCGCAATTTCTTTATTTTGTCTTGTCATGGTTTCCGTCATTAATTGTAATAATTCTGCCAGATTGGTGGGACCTATTGCGTTTTCTTCCGACGTCCTACGCTCTGTGTTTTCGCCCAAGTGCTGGTTTGCAACCGATTGCATTGAACTGTGCGGTGACACGTTTCTGCTCGAATTCCTTGTACTCTGTGGTGAGGGAGCTCTGATTACTTGTACTATGGGTTCTACGTATTCAAGACGCAAGTTAGAATCCTCATCGGCTGTCTCTCTACTTTCCTGCTCCTCTGTCGTATGCTGACCTAGGTTTTCTGTGCCTTGGCGTACATTATCCTCGTTATGGTGCGTTATCTGTCCTATTTCTCGCGATACTGCATCGTCTGTTGTACTATCCTCTATTCTCTGTCCATCTTCATGTTGGGCCTCTACCTCAATTCCGTCAAGGTCTCTATCTGCCATTGCTAATCTTTCCGAATCCCTTATTTTCTACTTTAAAAGCAATTCACGCACCCTACTTTTCGTCAACATGCGCTCATACGATCTCACTCGTTTCATAAACTTTTTGCACACGCGACTTGACAATCCACTCACTTACTTGTTGGGTCAGAACCAACTTGTCAACGATGTATCCGCCACCTGTGCACTTGCATTGGAGAGAAAACTTAATTCTAACATATTAACAGAATCTTCCGTCGGTGCTTGGTAGAACAACATTATAATAATAAATGAAAAGCACCAGTTTGCTTTTGTTCTACAAAATTTATTATTAATTCTAACAATATTAAAATGCATAACTTAATTATGCTATTGTCTCTGCTAGAATGTCTCACGTTCTATTGAATACTTGCTTACTATCTATCGCTGCAGCTACTGTCTTCGACTATTTATAACTTTAGGAAAAAAAATTTTGTTACAAAAATTTTTCAACAAGATATTTTTCTGACCTAGTTAGGCATGTGGTCGAGCTTCTATCATGGTATTTTACCATACTGGCAGGGTCGCCCTTCTCTAACATTCTGCGTGGTGTCTGTCGTTCTATGTCGTGTCTCCCTACCACTTTCGCGCAACGACGCTCTGAGCGTGTTTTTTTTAGGGAATTGGCTAGTTTGAAACTGGGACCTGTTGCTGGTAAGGAGACGCCAGACCACACATGACATGTAGAGTTCAGAAGAGTTCAGTGAGACTAGCGATGATATAACCAAATACTTAATGATTTCAGCGTCAGCTCCACTGCACTCCCTGTAAAAGAATCTTAATACTAACTAAATTTAGTGGAAGGGGTTCAAGGCTTTCCTATTTTCAGTTAGCTGGTAAAATAACGTCGAAGAAGCAGTTAAGTTTACCATTGGAAATTTTATTCTACTCACAAAACATTGTTTATAAATTGTACTATTGATGAAAGGAAATGTTTTAATACAGGATGATAAAAACCAACTGTGTTCAACAAAAATGTGAACGAATATTCCCTGAATGGATTTCCAAGTTCTACAATGGATCGAAGGATGACCTATGTCATATCACATCTACAATCTAGGTTTAAATTAAGTTTCACAAAAGAGAAAACTATCAAAATGGTCTACAGTGACCCTCAATTATCTTTAATTACTCATCTAACTTGTTGTAAATTACAGTGGCTGATGTGGCTTCTCAATAATTATATAACAGAAAAATCATCGCGTTTCAGATTTTAACATATATAGCAAATGTGAATATCATGAGATTTAATTGACGATCGACAATAGTATTACGTAATAAGGGGATGTAACGGATGAGACTTCTGCAGTTCTGAGTGAAGCCTTATGCGCTCAAAAATGCGACATCGCGTGCATTCATTACCTTGTCGGTGTTCGTCAGGGGGCGCAGCTCCATACAGCTCGCTGTCTCGGAAGCAACTGTCTCCTAACATCCCCTTACTACTATTTACCGAAGTTGGTTTAAAAAAAACTATCTGGCTGTGTTTTCATCTGACCAATCAGGGTCTCAATGTTAACCTTAAGCTCCGCCTACAAAAATTCTGTCTATCCAATGAGAAACGTTATACTTTTCGTGGTGGGGCAATGTTTTTAACGTTTGCAACGTAACAGAGACGCGGAAAAAGTCTCACGCTAAAACTTGCGGCTGGTGTGGCCCTGTTAGTGTTATCGTAAGATCTATACTGTTCTTCTGGAGAGCTCTAGCTTTTAACATGGGCTGGGGGGTGGTCCTCGTGGTTAGCTGGAGACATGGGTGTCCGTCCCTTATCGTAGGGTCTTCTAGCTTAACACGGTTCTGCTCTCGGCTTCTGTTCTCGTTTCTCTCCTCGGAACTGCGTCTGTCTCACGGTGGAAAGGTATGACATGCATTTAGGCATACTTGTGTTAGTCTGTGGTATTCCATTTGCTCACTCGTTACTCGTATTACTTTGGTTAATTTAATGTCACGATTTATTCGGAGCTATGTGACATACTACTTGATTTGCTTATCATGTCAGGGTTTTCATGGAAGGTGTTGGATTTGCCTGACACCTTACAATACATATCATACACTCTGCTATAACTCGGTTTTGAAAGGCCCCAACAGAGCGAGATGGAGCAGTGGTTAGCACACTTGACTCAGATTAGGGGCGATGGCGGTTCAAATCCCCGTCTGGCCGTCGAGGCTTAGGTTTTCTGTGATTTCCCTATATCTTTCCAGATAAATTCCGGGACAGTATCTATGAATAGTGCACTGCCCATTTCTTTCCCCACCCTTCCGTAATCTAAGCTTGTGCTCCGTCTCTACTGCCTGCGCTGTCGGCGAAACATTAAACTCCAACCTTCCTTCCTTCCTTCAAACAATCCAAGACATACACTTCGATCTCTTCAGACAACTTGTAAGCAGATGTTCAGTTGTGTTTAGTATCAACACGTGGAATATCATTTGCAAGCGAACCCGAATGTGGCGTTTAGTATTTATTAACAGATGGAAAAGTCAGCATGAACTTTTCTGTGTTAACTTCTGTTTTCATTTACTTCGTTAGCCTTAACGTCTATTTCAAGGGACATAAATTACAGGCAGACATTGATTAACTTTTGAAAGATATTGAGGAAACTATTACTTTATTTTTAATGATTTACGGAAATATAAAACAACAACGAATTATATCCTAAAAGTGTGAACGTACATTAAATGTATTTCGCTCGGTAATATTATTTTGTGACAAGAGAGGTGGCATATCCAGTGCCAGTGTACTGAATGGCGATCTACTGCACAATAATTTATACTAAATTCACTGACCCACTGTAAAAGATTCATCTTTGGCGTTAGTTCTGGATGGACCGTAGTCATTGTGTTGTGCCATCTATGTCGCTTCCTAATTAGTATTTCGAAATTACTCGATAAGAAGCGTTAGGAGACGTTGAATAAAAAGTATCGAAAGAATTTATAAATCAATACAAGTACAGCATGTTACTACAGAACAGGAGTTATATCACTGTGTTTGTATGACTTGCCTTTAACTTAAGAGCAACACATTACATCACTCCGTCACTGATTTGTGTTTTCGCGTAACGGGATGAGGTATGCGTATAGCAGATAGTTGAAGCTCTAATCATAAGGCAAGTTACTTCGTTTCTTGCTGTGTGATGAAACGGAATAGACGCTGCTCCGGGTGCGACTGTCTGTGACCTTCGCTCTTGAGGTCGTGCAGAAACCGCACCATTCCTGTGATTTTCAACCTTCCTGGAAGCTCCAGTGGCGTAGTACAGCCATTAACCCCAATCCCTCTGAAAAAAATTCTCATTTTTGTTCACATCCTGAGATTCATGCTGGATGCTTTGAATTGACCATAAGCACTGAATAAATTAGACCAGTATCGCTTTTTACCCTTCATTTTGGAGTTTCAGGTATCACAGTTGTATGACATCGCTCAGGAGTGTTAACCCAAATACTGACGTAAGTTTCTTGTCTGATGTATGGATGTATGGCTTATACTGTTGTGTGTGTGTGTGTGTGTGTGTGTGTGTGTGTGTGTGTGTGTGTAGCATCAAGAGAAAGACGATAATAATTTTTCAGTTAGATGTGACATTAACTAAAATAAGGTTTGTTTATAAATTTTTTTAAACATTTAGTGTACGTTCTTTTCCTGTTGTGTCCTATTTCGTTACTGTTTTTGTTACCGTGGTAGGTCATGAGCAGGATAAGATTGGCGTAAAGAAACAGGCGTTATCGTTTTGAAGTAACAGTTCTGACACTTGCCTGCAGCGACGCAAGAAAAAGAAGAAAACTTGAATACGCGTTATCTGTCGGGGCTCTGAATTCCGTTCCTTCCAAACACGAGGCCATTGTGATAACTAATATGGCAGCTCGCTTGACTGGTTGTCCTAGGACAGGTGCGTTAGTCCCTTCTCTGACTCCAAGTTCGATTAGAACATGTGGCTTTGAACTTTATATCGATTTTTGTGTGCTTTGAGATTTTATCATTCAGTTCCATGTCAGCCTCATTTATTAAATTGATTTATCCATTTCAATCTCCAGTTATTAATGACTCGTCACTAACAACCACGACACTGTGGGCTTCCGAGTGTCAGACTTCAAGGTACGAGCAGCGCTAATATCAACAGCAACAGAAATAATTCATCAGAGGCCTTCGCCGTTGCCTCAGCGTTAAACACCAGAGCTCGCTCAGGGCAGTAACGCAGGGCATTATGTACTTCCTCACCGTGACTACTGAGGTATGCAGAGTCACTCTGGTTTTACTCGGGATGACGACGATTCAAACCTGCGTCCGGCCATCCTGATTTAGGTTTGTCGTGATTTCCATAAATCGCTTCAGGCAAATGCCAGGACGGTTCCCGACTTCCTTCCCCATCCTTCCTTAATCTGATGGGATCGATGACCTCTCTGTTTGGTCCCCGCCCCCAAATTCAACCAACCAACCTGGTTTGACAACAGCGATTTCTGGATGTCCTTGGAAAACAAGGTGATTTTATTCGCGTCCTTCACTGAAAAACCACCTTGACCTTTCCGAGCATCATGTTGCTTCCTTAAATGCTGCGTTTGGCATGTTATGATGTCTCTGAAAAAAAAATTGTTCAAATGTGTGTAAATTCCTAAGGGACCAAACCGCTGAGGTCATCGGTCCCTAGTCTTACAAACTACTTAAACTAACTTCGCTAAAGACAACACTCACACCCATGCCCGAGGGAGGACTCGAACCTCCGGCGCGAGCGGCCGCACGATTAGTGACATGGGATGTCTCTGAGAGAATACTATAAGGACACCTGGTAGTAACTGTATCGCCATGTAAGTAATCGTGTGACTTGGATTGCGATTTTCCGAAAACAGAATTTTCTTTTTCACATCAGCTGTCTTGTAGATCATTCGCATTTGCTATAAGAACGACTTGCAGCCACCTGCTGAATCATCCGTCGTACAGATGTCGTACATCTTAATTTACATTCAGTAAGCAATAGCACATACTAATAGGTTGTTATTCCATTAACTGTTGCTATGCGAGGGGAATAAATGCCTGTACACTGCCGCGTCTACCATAAATTTTGTAATTTTACCACCATTATTACTGCCGGCCGTTGTGGCGGAGCGGTTATAGGCGCTTCAGTCTGGAACCGCGTGACCGTTACGGTCGAAGGTCCGAATCCTGTCTCGGGCATGGATGTATGTGATGTCCTTATGTTAGTTAGGTTTAAGTAGTTGTAAGTTCTAGGGGACGATGACCTCAGATGTTAAATCCAATAGTGCTCAGAGCCATTTGAACCAGTTTTGAACCACCATTATTACCACCACAGATCCATATATATGTAGATGTAATGGGAGTAATAAGACCTTTAACTGGCCACTGAAGACATGTTACCAAGTCTTAAAAAACAATTTATTTCACATCTTCAGATTTTTTATTTTGTCACTCAATGGAATTTATTGAAGTTTCTATAACGCTCCCACCGAGCGAGGTGGCGCAGTGGTTAGCTCACTGGACTCGCCGTCGGGAGGACGACGGTTCAAACCCGCGTCCGGCCATCCTGATTTAGGTTTTCCTTGATTTCCCTAAATCGCTTAAGGCAAATGCCGGGATGTCTACTTTGAAAAGACACGGCCGACTTCCATCCCCATCCTTCCCTAATCGGATGGCACCTAAGACCTCGATGTTTGGTCCCCTCCCCCGAATCAACCAACCAACGACGCTCCCCTCCGTGACCTCAACTGTTCCTCTGACACACATCGGCAACTGAAATCGGATCGAGTTGGAAAGAGTTATGCGATTTAGTGTGTGTTTCATGCACTACCATCTCGGCTGTCGTGCTGACATTCGCTGTACTACCTGAAGAAGGCTGTGACACTGCGATACGAAAAAGTCTAGTTATTTAATTTAGCTGTGGAACGTTGGAGTTGTAACCTTGAGAAATTATTCTTGAACAAAATGTTCAAATGTTCAAATGTGCATGAAATCTTATGGGGCTCAACTGCTAAGGTCATCAGTCCCTAAGCTTACACACTACTTAAACTAAATTATCGTAAGGGCAAACACACACAACCATGCCCGTGGGACGACTCGAATCTCCGCCGGGACCAGCCGCACAGTATTCTTGATCGATGGTGCTATAAAGTGAATTGGGGTTTCTTTATTACGTCTATAAGAATTTATCCAGTTCCTTACTTGAAGACGAGGCTGCATCCTTTTGCAGGCTGTTGTGAAATATGAGGAGATACTCCACCTCTGATGACCTCTTCTTACTGCGTAACGCACAGTGTGCAAATTCGTGAGAGAGAGGAGTGAGCCAGATCAGAATCGATTCTATACACTGGAGGTTTCATGCAGTTAATGTGGTAGACGCTACCACCATAAATAATTTTAATTTGCGCACTCTTCTGAAGTGACTTATCTTGACTCAGATGATGGTCCCTCTGCATCATTAAATACGACTCCAACACCTTGTAAGTAGGCTGTTTAGGTTTTTATATTGGTAACGCAATGTAGCGCTCTGTATGAAAATCACTGGCTGTGCTGTGTGCAGTCTGTGGCTAGTTGGCATTGTTGTAATATTCGCTATTGTAGTGTTGGGCAGTTGGATGTGATCGGCGCGTATCGTTGCGCAGTTGGAGGTGACCCGCCAGCAGTGGTGGATGTGGGGAGAGAGATGGTGGAGTTTTGAGAGCGGATGACCTGGACGTGTGTCCATCAGAAACAGTACATTTGTAAGAATGGATGTCATGAACTGCTATATATATTATGACTTTCGAACACTATTAAGGTAAATACATTGTTTTTTCTCTATCAAACTCTTTCATTTGCTAACTATTCCTATCAGTAGTTAGTGCCTTCACTAGTTAGAATCTTTTATTTAGCTGGCAGTATTGGCGCTCGCTGTGTTGCAGTAGTTCGAGTAACGAAGATTTTTGTGAGGAAAGTGATTCATGAAAGGTATAGGTTATTGTTAGTCAGGGCCATTCTTTTGTAGAGATTATTGAAAGTCAGATTGCGTTACGTTAAAAATATTGTGTGTCAGTTTAATGTTGATCAGAATTGGTAAAGAGCGAAATGTCTGAGTACGTTCAGTTCTGCTCAGCTGTTTGAAAATCAAATAATGTAAGAGGTTTATCAGCACAGTAATTCATAAATTTTTCTAAGGGGATGTTTCAACCTGTCACCACCGATATAATTGGCCACGAGAGCAAGTGAAGCGATAAAAGTCTGATCTAGAACAGAGTCGGCTTCGTACGCACGCTGTTCTATTCGTCGATCTACCGTAATACGTATTTCATCTCGCCCCTATTTGCTTGTTACGTTATCTGCTGTTGTAGGTATCCACGGGCCAGTTAACCCACAGCAACCGGCAGGAATCTCAGTCGCGCCTACCACTTGTGTAGCGTTCCAAAAAGGAAAGGAAGAATGCACCTCGCACGAGCTGAGCTTAGAGCAGCACTTAGAGGGGTTCTAAGTACAGGATTTAACCTTACAGAAAGGCTCTTTCTTGTTGTGGATAGAGCCCGAGAACCACTCCACTCCTCGAGAAAGTTCGCCACAATGTTAGGCGAAATATGTCGTTTTTATGCAGTTAGTGCCATACTTCGCGCAGATCATCGAGAGGAAAAGCTACGTTTTTGAAACCAAAGTAATTCCATTAGAAGAAAAAAATCTTACTCAATCTGATCGCTAAACTAAACAGTTAAAGTAACAAAAACCACTTCATAAGTTGAAGTTCCAAATGTCAACAGTTCTCCATAGACCCTCTCACACATGAGGTCGTTGTCCGTATAGCTGTAGATGGGATGTTCGTCATGACGAACTAAAGAATCCCACTACAGAGGGAGTCGAAGCCTCCGTGCAAGCATCTGAAGCGCTTAAACAGCGAAGTGGCGCAGTGCTAATGTGAGGTTACTTCTGAGCCATTAACATACCACTGAGGATGTGAGGAACAGACGTACCGTGTGGCCTTACCGATAATCAACTCTCTCTCCGCAGAAAAAAATGGTTGAAATGGCTCTGGGACTTTACATCTGAAGTCCTCAGTCCTCTAGACTTAGAACTACTTAAACCTAACTAATCTAAGGACAGCACAGACATCCATTCCCGAGGCAGGATTCGAAGCTGCGACCGTAGCGGTCGCGCAGTTCCGGACTGAAGCGCCTAGAACCGCCTGGCCACAACGGCCGGCTTTCCGCAGGACCACGCGAATTTAACTACACGTGCCGCGCAACGGATAACATAATGAATTTACTTTACTCAACGGTAGTGGGCCTAACATACACTTCTGTCCATTAAAATTGCTACACCACGAAGATGACGTGCTTCAGACGCGAAATGTAGCCGACAGGAAGAAGGTGCTGTGATATGCAAATGATTAGCTTTTCAGAGCATTCACACCTTGGCGCCGGTGGCGACACCTACAATGTGCTGACATGAAGAAAGTTTCCAACCTATTTCTCATACACAAACAGCAGTTGACCAGCGTTGCCTGGTGAAACGTTGTTGTGATGCCTCGTGTAAGAAGGAGAAATGCGTACCTTTGATAAAGGTCGGATTGAAGCCTATCGCGATTGCGGTTTATCGTATAATGACATTGCTTCTCGCGTTGGCCGAGATCCAATGACTGTTAGCAGAATATGCAATCGGTGGGTTCAGGAGGGTAATACGGAACGCCGTGCTGGATCCCAACGGCCTCGTATCACTAGCAGTCGAGGTGACAGGCATCTTATCCGCATGGCTGTAACGGATCGTGCAGCCACGTCTCGATCCCTGAGTCAACAGATGGGGACGTTTGCAAGACAACAACAATCTGCACGAACAGTTCGACGACGTTTGCAGCAGCATGGACTATCAGCTCGGAGACCATGGCTGCGGTTACCATCGACGCTGCATCACAGACAGGGGCGCCTGCGATGGTGTACTCAACGACGAACCTGGGTGCACGAATGACAAAACGTCATTTTTTCGGATGAATCCGGGTTCTCTTTACAGCGTCGTGATGGTCGCATCCGTGTTTGGCGACATCGCGGTGAACGCAGATTGAAAGCGTGTATTCGTCATCGCCATACTGGCGTATCACCCGGCGTGATGGTATGGGGTGCCATTGGTTACACGTCTCGGTCACCTCTTGTTCGCATTGACGGCACTCTGAACAGTGGACGTTACATTTGAGATGTGTTACGACCCGTGGATCTACCCTTCATTCGATCCCTGCGAAACCCTACATTTCAGCAGGATAATGCACGACCGCATGTTGCAGGTCCTGTACGGGCCTTTCTGGATACAGAAAATGTTCGACTGCTGCCCGGGCCAGCACATTCTCCAGATCTCTCACCAATTGAAAACGTCTGGTCAATGGTGGCCGAGCAACTGGCTCGTCACAATACGCCAGTCACTACTCTTGATGTACTGTGGTATCGTGTTGAAGCTGCATGGGCAGCTGTACCTGTACACGCCATCCAAGCTCTGTTTGACTCAATGCCCAGGCGTATCAAAGCCGTTATTACGGCCAGAGGTGGTTGTTCTGGGTACTGATTTCTCAGGATCTATGCATCCAAATTGCGTGAAAATGTAATCACATGCAGGTCTAGCATAATATATTTGTCCAATGAATACCCGTTTATCATCTGCATTTCTTCTTGGTGTAGCAATTTTAATGGCCAGTAGTGTACATGAAACATGGGTGCTGCAACTCACAAGATGATAAAGTAGAGAGTATCATCAAACTACTGAAAGAAGCAATGGTCACTATAAAACCCCGTTTTTTACAATTTGCTGTGGTCTTCAGTTTAAATACATAAGTACATGAAATCATTACTTTCACTGAGTTAATTGAGATTAGTCTATTAAGGTCACACAAGATCCGGGGCGAGGGGCGACGATTGAGTTCGCGGAAGTTGCAAAATGATTGCAGAATGTTAATTAGATGTGGAAAGAAAGAACTACAGAAAGACACATACATGCACATCCTATCTTGGCTGAACACATATTGGGTTAGAGGTTGCTAGTAAATGTACTTGAATTAGTAACGTAAAAGCCATGATGTCAATGTGATAACTCGACGTGCATCCTATCGATTGGTTTATGAACGCAGCAGCGGCTCACCTTACTTAACGTTACCACTGCCTGTGAGTGGCGGCTGTGGTGGCTGAACATTGTAAGTTATCTGGCATGCAACGAAGCTGCACTCTATCAGAGCTCGGAATCGAAGTCCTTCTCTCAGACGAAGCGTCATCCGGTGAGTCTCGGTGAAAGTAAGTTCCAGAGAGAACTCCAAAAAAAGTGACACTACTGTTTAATTATATTGAAACTAAATTTGGAATGGAGACTCTTGCGTTATTAGAACGAACCTGATGGTCAGAACTCTCAATCTCACTGGTGCGCAAAACTATGCACAGGTAATAATTCTGCTTTCTTACTTGGAGCGCTCTTTGGGATTTACTTTCCTCCGAGACTCCCTGGATGATCCTTCGGTTGAGAAGGAATCGTATTGAGTACAGGTTGACCAAGAGTTGGCCGAGCAGGGGTGACAATCAGCATCCAGTCGTTAAGAGTGACCGTAGCCATGTTGAAAGATCAAACACCACCAGGAGAGGGAGGATCACAGGTAAAAGTTCGGAACAGTATCTGGCGTGAGGTCTGAACGCCGCCAAAGAAGTACGGTCTGTGTCGTGCCTTACATGACAGAATGCCATGGTATTGTGTTTCGGTGTGGGCAATCGACTGGCGCTGGAAAGATATGCCATGAGCAGACAATAAGAAATAGCAGTATCGCGGTGACATGCCCTCTGCAGGAAGTCTGTATTCTGAGAAACGCCAGACGTGAAGCAATACAAAGATAAAAAATCATGAAGTGATGTGCGACGAGAATCCATCCAGCATTTTGTGTTTAAGAACATAGGTTCTTAAAGTTAAATGTCTTGTTGTTGAATCTGTTAAGAAACAGAAAGAAGGGCCACCGTTGGATAATATCAATAAAGTCCAGAGTGTGCGGGCTTTCAAATAACAAAATGAGGTGGTGCTGTGGCCCTCAACTACGTGCCCTCAGGCTCAGAGTTGAAATATTAAAAGGTTTGGCTGGTTTCGTTGTCTAGGGGCTGGGATACGTAGTTACCGCATTATAAGCCAAATACTGAGAGTCTACAGTATACAATATGAACTCAGAAGAGTTCAGATGGTTCAAATGTCTCTAAGCACAATGGGACTTAACATCTGACGTCATCATTCCCCTAGAACTTAGAACTATTTAAACCTAACTAACTTGATGTCATCACACACATCCATGCCCGAGGCAGGATTCGAACCTGCGACTGTAGCAGCAGCGCGGTTCCTGACTGAAGCGCCTAGAACCGCTCGGTCACAGCGGCTGGCCTGTGACAAAGTCCTTCAAAAATTACATCACTGTTGCCAAAGAGTGAAACTGTCTGTTGCGGTTGAAATGTACACATTGTTAAAAGTGACCAGATTATGAAATTAAGCAACCGGTCCATAAAGAGAAAATCCATCACCAGATAACTAAGCGTCTTTTTGGATGAACGACAGGATTATAATGCACATACTAAAGAAATGAGCAAGAGAGACAGGAACATGATAAATAAAATTATTAGTCTAGCCACCTACGATTATTAAGTACCAATATCATAACGCCATTATAACTGCGATCATTGGATACTATGCGAGTGCTTGGGTACACAGACTTCTGTTCACACCACTAACAAGGGTAGTTAAAAGGGTACAACGCGGAATACTTCTTCGGTTGGCGGGAGCAGGAGCAGGAGCTTTAGGTACTGTGCCAGCTTAAGTATTGCAGACAATACACGGAACAAGTCCACTCGATCTCCAGATAAGCAAAAGAGCGACGATGCGGTGGCTGAAGAACGAACATCATGATATACAGAATTTAATCGGAACATGGGCCACGAAAAAGCAAACAATTCACATTCAAATCCTTCACCTGTGATAGAAACGATGGGATGATGCCGAAACAATGAAGTGCACCTATGGTTTTCTCCTAAACATAAAACAGACTGGGAATGAGGTACGTGTTTCCTTCAAGAGTCCTACTACCCTTCTTAATGAATCACAGACCTTAAGGTACATACTGGCTTCGAACTGGGTGAAGACAAACCTCCGAATGTGCCTGTGATGAAGAAGGCACATCTGAGGATGTTCGCCGTATACCGTGACATCGATCGTCAGCAGCTGAATCGGCACGAAAGTCTCGATGTAAAAGATTTACTGTGTTATGAGGCAGAATGACAGATCCTGGACAATACGGCCGACGCTATATGAAGAAAGGCTTGGGTAGTGCATTACCTTATCAATCACTCCCGTCTACTGCAGTGTGGAAGACTGTGACAGCAGATCGAGAAGCAACCCAACAGACATCGGAGATCAACGGTTTTAGCAGACGAACGGCCAACAGCGCATGCACAGTGATCGTAGCAGCACCAGAGTTGAAGCGCAGCCGTGTGCCGTGTCCCGCCACCCAAGGAACTGGAACCGGAGTGACGAATGCCGGCATACTGCTGCTCTCCTCACCGGCAGCAAAGATGCTTCCTCGGAACAGGGGAGTCGATCAGCAACCATGGAGCCGACGGACATCGGAACAGGCAGATGCAACCACAATGCCCTCCACTCAGCTCAAGAAAATGGCAACGTATACCTACGGACCAGGGAGCAATGGAGTGCATTATGGAATGAGGCAGACAAGAACTGCAGTTATTACTACTTATAATCTGCTTCCACCATTTACAGTGTAGTCTAATAACAGATAGGAGAGAAACAAGTTGTAGAGGAAAACATAGATACAGAGATAGTAGACATGGTTAGATATAGAAGGAAGTGTAGTTTTATTAACAGTAGGAACAGTTATGGTGACAGGATACAGTGTGGTGCAGGATGCGTATCGTATCATTAGTTGCCGATGTCTACCAGAAAATTTGGTGTTGATATTAATAATCTATGTAAGAATGAATACAGCTGGTGTTTAAATTTTAGGTAACAGGCTACAACGCAGTAAGTAAATACATCAATTATTGTGTATACACACTATAGTAGAAGTAACACATAATTAATTTAGTAAGTGACTGGAGGGAATACAAGATACGAAGTGTAGTAGACAGAGCTGACATCTCTGGCAGAAACAGCGGAATCAGACGGACATCGAGTCAAACGTAGTGTCTTGCGAGTGGTGGAAACTCTTTCGGAAAAGCATGAGCAGATGATGTCAGTGACTGAGAGAGCTGGAAAATTTGCTGAACTGAAATAGGTCTGGACGACACCGAAAACAAGCAGTCTTGTTCAAGCATAAATCCTCAGAGAACTTGAAGATACGATACAGGCTCCAGCCTTAACACGCCGGAAGTTTAGCGGCCGCTGTAAAAAAATTCCATCTATGCGAATCAGAGATGATCCTCTTGTTTACTCAGTGGCTCTCCACACCGTCCCGTCAGATGCTCGGCCAATATACAGAGGTGTGAAAAGTCACGGGGTAGCGATGTGCACATACACTATGTGATGAAAAGTCTCCGAACACCTGGCTGAAAATGACGTACAAGTTCGTGGAGCCCTCCATCGGTAATGCTGGAATTCAATATGGTGTTCGCCCACCCCTAGCCTTAATGACAGCTTCCACTCTCGCAGGCATACGTTCAATCAGGCACTGGAAAGTTTCTTGGGGAATGGCAGACCATTTTTTAAGGAGTGCTGTACTGAGGAGAGCTATCGATGTCGGTCGGTGAGGCCTGGCATGAGGACGGCGTTCCAAAACATCTCAGAGGCGTTCTATTGGATCCAGGTCAGGAGTCTGTGCAGGCCAGTCCATTACAGGGATGTTATTGTCGTGTAACCACTCCGCCACAGGCCGTGTGTTATGAGCAGATGCTCGATCGTGATGAAAGATGCAGTCACCATCCCCGAATTGCTCTTCAACAGTGGGAAGCAAAAAGGTGCTTAAAACATCAATTAGGCCTGTGCTCTGATAGTACCACGCAAAACAACAAGAGGTGCAGCAGCCTCCTCCATGAAAAATACGACCACAGCATAACACCACCACCTCCGAATTTTACTGTTGGCACTACACACTCTGGCAGATGACGTTCACTGGGGATTCGCCATACCCACACCCTGCCATCGTATCGCCACATGGTGTACCGTGATTCGTCACTCCACACAACGTTTTTCCATTGTTCAATCGTCAAATGTTTACGTTTCTTATACCAAGCGTGGCGTCGTTTGGCATTTACCGCCGTGATGTGTGGCTTATGGGCAGCCACTCAACCATCAAATCGACGTTTCCTCACCTCCTACCTAACTGTCGTAGTACTTGCAGTGGATCCGGATGCAGTTTGGAATTCCTGTGTGATGGTCTGGATAGATGTCTGTCTATTACACATTACGACCCGCTTCAACTGTCAGCGGTCTCTGTCAGTCAACAGACGAGGTCGGCCTGTACGCTTTTGTGCTGTGCGTGTCCCTTCATGTTTCCACTTCACTATCGGAAACAGTAGACCTAGGGATGTTTAGGAATGTGGAAATCTCGCGTACAGATGTATGACACAAGTGACACCCAATCACCTGACCACATTCGAAGTCCGTGAGTTCCGCGGAACGCCCCATCCTGCTCTCTCACGATGTCTAATGACTACTGATGTCGCTGATATGGAGTACCTGGCTGTTGGTGGCCGCACAATGCACCTAATACGAAAAAGTATGTTTTTGGGGGTGTCCGGATCCTTTTGATGACATAGTGTATACAGATGGCGTACACAAGGCATAAAAGGGCAGGCATATGAAAAGATGTCCGACGTTATTATGACACACGACACGAATTAACAGACTTTGAACGCGGAATAGTAGATGGAGCCAGGCGGATGAGACGTTCTTATCTGGAAATCGTTAGGGAATTCGGTATTCCGAGATCCAAAGTGTCAAGAATGTGCCGAGAAAACCAAATTTAGGGCTTTACGTCTCACTGCGGACAACGCAGTGTCCGACGGCCTTCACTTAACGACAGAGAGCAGCGGCGTTTCCGTAGCGTTCTCAGTGCTAACAGACCAGCAACAGTGCTTGAAATAACGGCAGAAATCAATGTGGGATGTACGACAAACGTATATGTTAGGACAGTGCATCGTAATTTGGCGTTAGTTGCCTATGTAATCAGACGACCGACGCGAGCACCTTTGTTGGCAACACGAAATCGCGTGTAGTCCCTCTCCTGGGCTCATAACTATATGGGTTGGAGCCCTAGACGACTGGAAAACCGTGGCCTGCTCAGATGAGATCCCCAAGAAGATATGAACGCAAGTTGTCAAAAAAGTACTGTGCAAGCTGCTGGTGACCTCATAATGATGTGGACTGTGTTTACATCGTATGGACTGGGTCACAGTTGTTCACGACTGGTTTGAAGAACATTCTGGACAATTCGAGTGAGCGATTTGGTCACCCACATATTCCGACATGAATCCAACAGAAAGTTTGTGGGACATAATCGAAACAGTTCTTGCACAAATTCATGCACTAGCAACACTTTCGCATATATGGATGACTACAGAGACAATAAGGCTCAATGTTTCTGCTGGGGCTTCCAGCGACTTTTTGAGTCCGTGTCACGTCGAGTTGCTGCACTATTGTTGACAAAAGGAGGCCCGACAAAATATTAGGAGCTATCCCATGACTTTTGGCACCACAGTGTATAACATTGACGCATGTAGTCTGCCAGCGTTCATCGTCCTAAGAGCTTCCACATACGGATACGTCCATCGTGACGCTTTACGCAGAACCGGGACTTGTCTTAAGAGGTTATGCAGTGCTATTTCTGTGTCCAGCGTAGTCGTTGAGTGCACCACTGACTGCACACGTCTCTCTGCTGCCTCGTTAATGGAAGCCACGACAGTGGTCGCCGTACTGACAGTCAGTGATGCTCCAACATCGTCGCCTGTCAGTCTGGATACTTCCCTCACTGCAAACAAGCTCAATTCCCGACTCAGGGTACGTGATATTGCTGCACTATCCTGCACGGCTGGACCTTACCAACAATGTCATTATAGAAACGGGAATTAGCGATTATGATGTCATTAGAGCAACTACGATTACGAAAGTTAATAAATCAGTCAAGAAGGCTATGAGAGTGTTTCTGCTAGATAGAGCAGATAAGCAGTTATTAGCATCTGACTTTGACAGTGAATTGGCATCACTTAGTTCCATTAAGATGGATGTAGAGGAATTATGGCTAAAGTTTACGCAGACAGTACATCGTGGTCTGGAGAGTTATGTGCCTAGTAAGTGGATAAAGGATGGAAAAGACCCATCATCGTTTAACAACGAAATTCGGAGGATGTTGAGGAAGCAGAGGCTGTTGCACTCTCGGTTCAAGAGGGAACGTACAAATGACGAAAAGCGAAGGTTAGTTGAGATTAGTGCGTCTGTGAAAAGATCTATGTGCGAAGCATATGACAACTACCACCGTCACGCCGTAGCAAAAGACCTGGCAGAGAACCCGAGAAAATTCTGGTCTTATGTAAAATTGCTAAGCGGGTCTAAGGCTTCCATTCAGTCCCTTGTTGACGCGTCTGGTGTGGCAGTTGAAGATAGAAAAATGAAAGACGAAGTTTTAAATTTCACGTTCAATAAATCGTTCACACTGGAGAATCGTACAAAGATACCGTAATTTGACCATCGGACAGACTCCCGTATGAACGACATAGTAATAAGCATCTCTGGCGTAGAGGAACAACTGAAAGACTTGAAAGCAAATAAATCACTAGGTCCGGATGGAATCCCAGTTCGATTTTACTGCTTTGGTCCCTTACATAGCTTGCACTTATCATGAATCTCTCGCCCAGCACAAATTCCCAAGAGACTGGATAAAACGCTGGTGACTCCAGTATATAAAAAAGGGTAAATAAACGAACCTGCAAAATTACAGATCAATTTCCCTAACTTCCGTTTGCTGCGTAATCAATCAATGAATATATTGCCGGCCGAAGTGGCCGTGCGGTTAAAGGCGCTACAGTCTGAAACCGCAAGACCGCTACGGTCGCAGGTTCGAATCCTGCCTCGGGCATGGATGTTTGTGATGTCCTTAGGTTAGTTAGGTTTAACTAGTTCTAAGTTCTAGGGGACTAATGACCTCAGCAGTTGAGTGCCATAGTGCTCAGAGCCATTTTTTTTTTTTTTTGAATGAATATATTCTCAGTTCGAATACAATAAAATTTCTTGAGACTGAGAAGCTTATGTCGACAAATAAGAAGGTTTTAGAAAGCATCACTCGTGCGAAACTCAGCTTGCCCTTTTCTCACATGATATACTGCGAACTATGGATGAAGAGCAACAGGCAACTCCATATTTATTGATTTCCGGTAAGCATTTGACACCGTGTCCCATTGCAGGCGGTTAACGAAGGTATGAGCATATGAAACAAGTTTACGGACATTTCAGTGGCTCTAAGACCTCTTAAATAATAGAACCCAGTATGTTACCTTTGGCGGCGAGTGTTCATTGGAGACAGGGGACCGTCAGGAGTGCCCCAAGGAAGTGTGACAGAGCCGCTGCTGTTCTGTGTATACATAAATGATTGGGCGGACAGGTTGGGCAGCAATCTATGATTATTTGTTGGTGATGCCGTGGTGTACAATAAAGATACAAGACGACTTAGACAAAATTTCCAGTTGGTGTGACGAATGACAGCTAGCCCTAAGTGTGGAAAAATGTAAGTTAATGATGATAAGTAGGAGGACCAAACCTGTAATATTAGGGTACAGTATTACTAGTGCCTGCTTGGCACAGTCAAGTCGTTTAAATATGTGGGCGTAACGTTTCAAAGCGATATGAGATGGACGGAGCATGTGAGAACTGTGATACGGAAGGCGAAAGGTCAGCTTCGATTTATTGCGAAAATTTTAGGAGAGAGTGATTCACCTATAAAGGAACCGCGTTCTTGAGTACTGCTCGAGTATTTGGGACCGTTATCAGGTCTGATCAAAGGATGAAATCGAAGCAATTCAGAGACGGCGTGCTAGATTTGTTACCGGTAGGTTCGAACAACGCTTAAGTGTTACGGAGATGCTCCTGGAAGTCAAATGGGAATCCCTTGAGGGAAGGCAACGTTCTTTTCGAGGAACGCTACTAAGAAAATTTAGAGAACCGGCATTTGAAGCTGACTGCCTGGCGATTCTACTGCCGCCGACATACACTGAGCATGAGGAACACGAAGATAAGCTACGAGAAATTAGGGCTCATGCGGAGTCACAAGACTGTCAATTTTCCCTCGACGTATTTGCCAGTCGAACAGGAAAGGAAATGGCAGGTAGTGGTACATGGTACCCACCGCCACGCACTGTACGATGGCTTGCTGAGTATCTATGTAGACGTAGATGTAGAACATTAAATATGTTCTCTTGGGCACTAGTCACGCGGAGTCCTTGATGTCCAGCATGATGTTGAGTGTGACCCTCCTGAAACCATTGATTCTTAATTCGCAGGACAGTCGTGGGATCCTGATTAACATGCACTGAAATATTGTGGAATGATACACTGCAATCCCAAAAGGCCGTGATACTGCTGCTAGTCGCCTCTTCCCGCTCATTCGGACACTAGTTTAGTTTCCTGGGTTCCCATAAGACCATTTAAAATAAATAAAATAAATCTAAATCTAATGATCGTGGAAACAGGTTGTTTTTTCTTTTAAAATAAATTCTATGGAGGTATTTCTCATCAACAGCTAGATTAACCACTTTTACGAAGCAGTCCACTGCGAGAAGTACAGGAAGAGAGTCAGTTATGTTCTGGAAGTTGCTGACGGAGAAGTGGAGCAACGCCGAGGCCAGCTGCGCTAAGCTTCTCATTTGAGGATCTACGGCACGTACAGCCCGATCTAGGTGGTCCCACAGATTCTTCATTGGGTTTAAATCCGGCCAGTTCCGTGACCAGCGGAGTACAGCAAACTCATCCTGGTACTCTTCGAACCACGCACATACACTGCGAGCTGTGTGACACATTGCAGTGTCCTGCTGGTAGATGCCGTCTTGACGAGGGAAAAACAATCTACGTGAAGGGATGGACATGGTCCTGAAGAATATTAGCATACATGTACTATCCATTACGTCTTCCAGAACGATGAGATCATCCACGGAATCCCACGAAAACGTTACCCAGAACATTACGATCCCTCGTGGTTGGAGGATGTTTGATTTCAAACGTTTCACTCCGTCCATGTCAACGGACACCTGCCCGATGAGGCATGAAGCGTGATTCATCTGAAAAGATCACCTGTCGCCATTCAGTGGACCACCAGTTGCGGTACTGGCCTGCAAATAGCAGTCTCCGTCGTCGATGAACAGCAGTCAGCATGGGTGCATGAACCAGGCGTCTGTTGCGGAGGCTCCTACACAGCAACGTTCGCTGAACGGTCGTTGAGGAAGACACTTTTGGTAGCCACTTGGCTGATCTTGGTGGTCAGTTGCTCATCAGTCACACGTCTGTTATTTTTTAGTTTAATAATGGAACGCTTTTTAATTCTGTAATTTACAAATTACTTCACTTGCAGTCGGAAAAAGTGGGACAGATATACAAAAATTATTATATAATTTTATACTGACGTGTTAAACATAAGACACAGTTTAACTGGATAAGCTGTATGTTACACATGAAGAAAACTCACCTGTAAGTAGTTTACTCTCAAAAGTTTTCGGTAACAGTAGTTGAACGTTGATCAATATGATCAGAATCTTCATGTGTGTAACTCAAAAGGAAAACACAAATTTGTGTGTAATACTAAAGATAATTGGGATGTGTATTGAATTATGTATTTAAACCGGGGACCTATAAACGACGGAGAGGCTTCGTCCCGCTGTAGCCCCCAGTGGTTCACAACCCCACAGCAGGCCACAGCAGCCCACCCACCCCACCGCCGCCCCGCACTCAACCCAGGGTGATTGTGAGGTTCGGCCTTCGGCGTATACGTGTCCATAGCAGTCTGATGCGGTTCCTGGAAAAGAGAGCGATCATGAATCATTGTTGCAGACGCGTATGCTGTTCTCTCCGTAGCATCGGCATGTGGCAAAACTCAGTCACATACTGATACTGCGTCGATTGATGTCAGCGAGGTTTACTAATACTTCTTATTACGTTTTATTTTGTTTCATTTCTGGGCGTTAAGATTTTCACTATCGAAAATATAGTATAGACAGTCTTCTTCCTACATAACTGTGTAACAGTGACTCTGCGCTCCGTTTTACCTAATCTTTACGTTTAAGGTACTGGACCAGCATTCAGGCTGTTAAACCACATTCTTCCTTCCTTCTCTGTCTTGGTTTACTAATTCCTTTCTTCCCTTTTATTCCCATCTCACCACATTTTGTTCCGTAGGTATTTCTTGTTTTATTTCTCTTTTGCTTCAATCACGTTCTAAATTAGCTCTTATTACTGAAACTTCCTGGCAGATTACAACTGTGTGCCGGACCGAGACTCGAACTCGAGACCTTTGCCTTTCTTCCAGGAGTGCTAGTTCTGCAAGGTTCGCACGAGAGCTTCTGTGAAGTTTGGAAGGTAGGAGACAAGGTACTGGCGGAAGTACAGCTGTGAGGAGGCAGCGTGAGTCGTGCTTGGGTAGCTCAATTGGTTGCCGGCACGGTTGCTCAGCGTGTCCGGTCAGAGAGCCGGTTGGCCTCTGTAGTAAAAAACCTGAGTGGAAGGATCAACAAACGAACTTGAATGGATGTCATGTGACATCTGCAACGACCAAACACAATGATCAACAACGAAAAAAAAAATAAATAAATAAAAAAGATGGTAGAGCACTTGCCAGCGAAAGGCTAAGGTCCCGAGTTCGAGTCTCGGTCCGGCACACAGTTTTCATCTGCCAGGAAGTTCCATTTCAGCTCACACTCCGCTGCAGTGTGAAAATCTCTTTCTTGAACTCTTATTACTATTTTTATTGCTATGCATACCACATCTCACAGTAAAACCGATATTTCCCTGCTATTACTAATTTATTATTTCCCATAACTATTATACATGTTCAACAGTGAGATGCGTAAAAAACTGCCACATCGTGAGTGGCTTTTGAAATTATTACTTTTTTGCTACCAAGTATCTTCGCAACATATTTCACAAACAGTATCCACATATGCCACTAAATGTACCTGGAAAATTAAATCATTGTATGAGGCAAAGTTCAGAACATATGTAGTCATAAACACTGAGATGCGTGAGAAACTGCAGTAGGCACATACGTATACCAGTGGATGTACCTGCTAAATTGCATCATTGTACAGCAGGTAGTTCAGGAAACACGACGTCATTTTTGTATCCCACCTGGAAGGCGGCGCGTGGGTCTGCTCCAGAAAACTGAAAGGTTGGCCAAATGAAAGAATCGAGTAGGAGCAGGTGAGGTAAGACACGTCGGTACTGCGAGTGAATAAAAGTGGTTTACTGGTGCATGAATATTTACAGAGGCATACATAACTTATTTAGTAGGTGCGAAGCTGAAGCGAAGTGTCCCGGCCGTCTGCCATTGATCAAATGGGCAGAATCCGTAGCGGAGCTCGTTGATCTCTACCGCTCCGGCTGGAGTCCGCTGTCGTCGGTGTCTGGTAGTAGCGCCAACTGAACTTACGGCGTGGCGTCGTAGCCATCGATACCACAGTCATAAAGATTAAGCTGCATGAAAATGAAACTGCAGGGCGAAATTCGATAGATATTCAGGTGAAATATGTGTACAAATACACGTGAAATATGTTAAATATGAGTGAAATATGTTTGACATGAGCGTATGCGAGTAGAGCCATGGGTAAAAAGTTCATCCTAAACCCCTGGAACAATTTCAGTTAAATTGGTACACATGTTAGTTACAATCTGGAAAGAAACACTGTAGGGGTAAGGACAACCAGCCTCCTATTGGGGTGCATGTGATAACATGGAGAGAGGAGGGAAGACGAAGACAAGGACTGACACTGAGGGGGAAGGAGGAGATAGGCACAGGTAGGAGGAAGTGGAGATGGACAGAGATAGGGAGGGGGAAATGGACAGAGAGAGGGAAGAAAAGGGGATGGACAGAGAAAGGAAATAGGAGGAGAGGGACAGAGACAAGGGTACAAAGAGACAGGCAGAGATATGGGGGAGGGGGGGAGACGAACAGACAGAGGGGAGGAGGAAATGGGAAATGGACAGAGAATGTGAAGAGGAGAAAATGGACAGACAGAGGGGAGAGGAGGAAATGGACACAGAAGGGAAAGTGGAGAAGATGAACAAGGAGAGGGAGAGCAGGAGGTAGACAGAGAAAGGAGAGAGGAGGAGACTGACTAAGAGAGGACTGGAATAAATAAATACATGGGGCACGCAGCTAGCTACAAAAATAATTATGTATAATCATAACATTTCTGTCGTTAATTTATTTTATACTTTAATTATTACTAACTTAAATAGTAACTATATGGGATTGTGGGTCCGCCTAGATGTCAAACACTTTTGTTTTAGTTATTATCTTTCATAAACTAGTTTCAGAGACAAATCGCCATCGTCAGTGGGTTTTTATTTATTCTAAAACAGGTAAAACAAGGATCATTTATAACCCACCGATGATGGCGATATTGTTGCTGAAAGTACTTTAGGACAGAAAATAAATAAAACAAAGGTGTTCTGGATGAAGGTGGACCCACAATCCCACATTGTTGTTTTTATGCGAACACGGACCAATGGAAGAGTTTAAAGATAAAACAACTGTAACGGAAGTAGAGTTAGAAACTTTTACCTTACTTCGTGAACTTTTATGCAGTTGGTCACTGTTTGATCTTAGCCAATGATGAATGGCTGAATGTAACAGAGAATTTAAAATCCACATATATAAAGGTAAATAAATTCAGAAATAGAATAGAAATAAAATATAATTATTTTGGGGAAAGTCCATTGAATGAACGGGGGAAGACGTCGATATGAAGCCATCTTTCGTCTAAAGGACACAAGCCTACACTGTCAAAACGATAATGTTTCTCCTCATACTTGAAGATCCGTGCTTGTTGCGTAATGAATCCGTTAAAAATAGCTCAGATATGTTTTCCATGCATTTGTATTATGGTGACTGTGACAGTGTCTGTAATTAACATCACAACAAAAACGATGCGAGTGGAAACTAAACCATTGGGTGGATTTTATTTTACCGAGACATTTCAACTTATTTTCTTTAACGAGACAAATTAAAATTCATCGTCTAATTCTCATCATAATTTCGGAACGGTAGCGGTAGAAGTCGAACCCGGATGTCAGGTGTTGTGCTCGAGTAGCTTATTTGCGGTGTGTTTGTGTAAGAGTTTTTCTCGGTGCAGCAAGCGAAAGGTAAACAGAGAGAGGACTTCAGCTGTTACAAACACTCGTGGCAGGCGGCTAATCGGCGTAGCTCGGCGCTGGCGCGCGCTGCAGGCAGCTGCTGCGGCTTGTGTCAAGGCCGGCGGCGCGCCGGACAGGCCTTTGCACCTGTCAGCAAGGCGCAACGAAACGGGATCCGTGCAACACGCGGACACTTGCTTCAAATGTTCAAACTACTAAGGGGCCAAATTACTGAGATGATCGGTCCCTAGACTTATACACTACTTAAACTAACTTATGCTAAGAACAATACACACACTCGTGCCCGAGGGAGGACTCGAACCTCCGTCGGGAGACACTGCGCAACCGTGATATGGCACCTCTAATCGCGCGGACACTTGTTTTCCCACTGTACAGCGGAATGATTTTTCGATGAGACGAGTCTGAATATCGTTTGGCATTCTCAAGCAAGCGTTTGGCGCAGACTGCAACATTCCTGAGACAATTTCCATTCTTATAGGTGGAGTAATATTTATTACGCAACATTTTACTTACGTTCTATTACTACTCCTATCCATACAACTAAGAAAAAGTTCACCCAATGACAGAAAGTTAACACGTGCGAGCAATAAATACCATCAACGTCTTGTGTAGCATTCCATGGCCGTTGATTGGCAGTGCCAGAATAGTGCTCCATGTGGAAGTATAAAATCAGATAAGTATAAAAAAAAATTGCTTCAGATGGCTCTAAGTACTATGGGACTTAACATCTGAGGTCATCAGTCCCCTAGATCTTAGAACTACTAACTAACTAACCTAAGGACATCACACACATCCATGCCCGAGGCAGGATTCGAACCTGCGACCGTTGCATAAGCGCGGTTCCGGACTGATGAGCTTAGAACCGCTCGGCCACAGGGCCGGCTCAGATAAGTATCCGGACACCTATTAGTGGACGTTAATAGGGATGTGCCCACCGTTATCCTTTATGAGGATTTGAAGTCTGCTGGGGACACTTTCAGCGAGATGTCTAAGTCAATATCGAGGAATGGTATCACATTCTTCCTAAAGAGCCGAAACCAGAGATGGTAATCTTGCTGGACGCTCTAGTTGGGAGCGAAGTCGATGTTCCAACTCATCCCAAAGGTGTTCCACTGCGTTCATATAGGGACTCTGGCAGACCAGCCCAGCCCATTTCCACAAACCATTGTCTCAAGGATGTTGCTTTATGGCAGGGTGCGTTGTCATGGTCATGCAAACAATCGTCGTCTCCAATCGGTGCTGTCACTGTACGCAGTACACAGTGCAGTAAAATGTGTTCGTATCATTCTGCATTTAGCGTTTTCTTAAGTGCAGTAAGGGGACCACGAACTAAAATACCTCCATACCGTAACACTACCTCCTCCGTACGTCAATGCTGCCACAACAAATGATGACAAGTAATGTTCTCCAGGCACCTGCCAAACGCGAACCCTTCCATGGGATTGCCACAGGGTATAGGTGTATTTCATCACTCCAGATCACTCGTTTCCAGTCATCCACCACTTCACGCGTTGCTTAGCACTGACCACAGTAATGCGTGGTTTGTAAGGAGCTGTTCGACCATTGTATCCCGTTCTTTTTTATTTCCTACGCACAGTGATTGTGCTAGCTAGACTGATGGTAGCACTTTGGAACACGTGAATGATTTCTCCCACTGATTTCATGAGAGTTTTGAACCACCATCCGCGATGCTCGACGGTCCCTGTCCGTCAGTACATAAGGTCTGCTTGGTATTGGTTTAGTTGTGGTGCTTCTTTCGCGATTCTCCCTCACAGTCACATCACCGACTCTGAAGTAGGGCAGCTTTAGAAGGATTATAGCCGGCCGATGTGGCCGAGAGGTTCTAGGCGCTTGAGTCTAGAACCGCGCGACCGCTACGGTCGCAGGTTCGAATCTTTTCTCGGGCATGGATGTATGTGATGTCCATAGGTTAGTTAGTTTTAAGTAGTTCTAAGTTCTAAGGAACTGATGACCTCAGATGTTAAGTCCCATAGTGCTCAGAGCCATTTTAACCATTTGATGGATTATAATGTCTCAGATGGATTTTTTTACTCGAGTGACATCCAATGACTACTCCACAGTCGAAGTCATTTGGCTCCCTGAGAGACCATTTCTGCTGTTACTGCTTCTCTACTGAAACAAAATCCTTCCCACCTCCTTTTATACTGGTGGGTCTACTTCTCGTGACATCTAATTGTCAATTCCGTATTACATTGGCCCATTCGGATACTTTTTATCTGGTAATGTAGTTGATTAGAGTCCTGACACAGGTACTAAATTAATTGCATTCAAAGTGGAGGCGGGGTTATGACAGTCGTTTCTTGATCAGTAACGTAAGAAGTGGACTGAGCCGGAAAGTGTCCACAGTGACTTCTGCTGCTTATGCAACACTGAAGCGCCAAAGAAACTGGTACAGAAATGCGTATTCAAATACAAATATATGTAAACAGGCAGAATATGGCGTCGCTGTCGGCAGTGCCTATATAAGACAACAAGTGTCTGGCGCAGTTGTTAGATCGGTTACTGCTGCTACAATGGTAGGTTATCAAGATTTAAGTGAGCTTGAACGTGGTGTTATAGTCGGCGCACGAGTGATGGGACACAGCATCTCCGAGGTACCGATGAAGTGGGGATTTTCCCATACGACCATTTCAGAGCGTACCGTGAATATCAGGAATCCGGTAAAACATCAAATGTCTGACATCGCTGCGGCCGGAAAAAGTTACTGCAAGAACGGGACCAGCGACGACTGTAGAGAACCGTTCAGCGTGACAGAATAACAACACTTCCGCAAACTGCTGCAGATTTCAACGCTGGGTGGTCAACAAGTGTCAACGTTCCAATCATTCAACGAAACATCATCGATATGGGCTTTCGGAGCCGAAGACCCACTCGTGTAGGCCTGATGACTGTACTACACAACGCCTTACGCCTCGCCTGGGTCCGTCAACATAGACATTGGACTGTTGATGACTGGAAACATGTTGCCTGGTCGGACGAGTCTCGTTTCACATTGTATCGAGCGGATGGACGTGTTTGGATATGGAGACAACCTCATGAATCCATGGACGCTGCATTTCATCAGGGGACAGTTCAAGCTGGTAGAGGCTCTATAATGGCGTGTGGAGTTGGAGTGCTACGGGACCCCTGATACGTCTAGGTACGACTCTGATAGGTGACAAGTTCGTGAGCATCCTGTCTGATCAACTGCATCCATTCACGTCCATTGTGCATTCCAACGGCTTGGGCAATCCAAGTAGAACAATGCGGCATCCCACACGTCCAAAATTGCTACAGAGTGGTTCCAGGAACACTCTTCTGAGTTTAAGCACTTCCGCTGGCCACCAAACTGCCCAGACATGAACATTATTGTGCATATCTGGGATGCCGAGCAATGTGCTGTTCAGAAGAGATCTCTACCCCCTCGTACTCTTACGAATTCATTGTGTCTATTCCCTCCAGCACTAATTTAGAGCCGGCCGCGGTGGTCGTGCGGTTCTAGACGCTCCAGTCCGGAGCCGCGCTGCTGCTACGGTCACAGGTTCGAATCCTTTCTCGGGCATGGATGTATGTGATGTCCATAGGTTAGTTAGTTTTAAGTAGTTCTAAGTTCTAGGGGACTGATGACCACAGCAGTTGAGTCCCATAGTGCTCAGAGCCATTTGAACCATTTGAACTAATTTAGACATTAGTTGAGTCCATGCCACGTCGTGTTGCGCCACTTCTGCGAGCTCGCAGGGGCCCTACATGGTATTAGGCAGGTGTTCCAGTTTCTTTGGCTCTTCAGTGCATGTGTTCTACTCGCGTTCGTAAAGTCACCGGTGAGATATAAAAAAAAAATAAAAGAACGTTTTTTGAAATCTTAGTTTCATAGCATTTGAAATTTAATCATTTTTGAAGTCCTATTTTAACGACAGTGATCTTCTTCTACGCCAACGGTGTGTGGCGGAGGGCACTTTACGTGCCACTGTCATTACCTCCCTTTCCTGTTCCAGTCGCGTATGCTTCACGGGAAGAACGACTGCCGGAAAGCCTCCGTGCGCGCTCGAATTTTACATTCGTGATCTCCTCGGGAGGTATAAGTAGGGGGAAGCAATATATTCGATACCTCAGCCAGAAACACACATTCTCGAAAGCTGGACAGCAAGCTACACCGCGATGCAGAACGCCTGTCTTGCAGAGTCTGCCACTTGAGTTTGCTAAACATCTCCGTAACGCTGTCACGCTTACCAAATAACAATGTGACGAAAACTCGCCGCTCTTCTTTGGATCTTCTCTATCTCCTCTGTCAACCCGACCTCTTACGGATCCGACACTGATGAGCAGTACTCAAGTGTAGGCCGAACGAATGTTTTGTAAGCCACTTCCTTTGTTGATAGACTACATTCTTAAGTAGTATAACGATACAGTCAGTCTTCGCCACAACTTATGTGGATTTTTTAAACGTTTTTTTAAGTTCCTGCTGCTCAATTTTTGTATGCCCTTGCGATTTAAGTCTTACAGCAACATAGTTGACTCTAAATATTTGTGTACACATCTTAGCGTGCTTCTACTATGAGGTGCTTTTTATGTGTTTATTTTTTCAAATATACATACTACTACATAGGCGTCTATCAGTAACAAAGTATTTATGTTATGTTTTAGGTTTTACAGTGGTCCGTTATTTTCCTGACTTTTAATGCTGACGTACTTTTCATTCTAGTGATCACTGCTTTGAAATGCAATCTAGTTAACTACGTTAGCGAAGGCAGTTCAATTCTTATTTTATTACTTTTTTAATTATACTGAATTTATTTCATGATTTGTAATCAGTTGATTGTCTTTAAGTGCATGTAGATGTTTTGAAATTAAACATCGCACGACGCTGCAGACGAAACTGCACGCGCTTCGTCCTACTGTCTGACCTACGGGACGTATTACCGGTGGGGCGACAGGAATAGCAAGCGTTTGTTCCCATGGCAATTGTTGGCGTGGTACTCTTCGTATCTTTGCTTGGCCTACGTTCCATTCTTTGGCAAAATGTACACGATGTAACAGTTCTATCCATTGCACGCAGGTGGCAGTTTCATTTGATTCGAGCCGGTATTATCGAACATGTAAGTTTTTAATGGCCTTTTAAAGTTTTTAAATATATTTGTGAATTATAATTAACGCTGTATCATATTTGCATATACAAAACGAGATTTTTCTATTATACATACGCTATTTGGTAATTTTTTCGCTTACTGGTTATCTCTGTCGATCACGTATGGAACTGTCTGCGGCACTTTGCCCTTATAATCCCCAGCAGCCACATTCTAGTCTTCATGCGACCTATACACGATAATTTCATAGACAGATGGACTTGACCAGCGAGTGGTGTCGTCAGCTTCGTGCTTAAGAAAATAAATAAAACTCTTCATCTACAGTCATGGACTGACATCCAATTTTAGCATCATGAACATCAATTTGCCCATTGGTAAATATTTAGCGCTATTCCTGGCATTGGTTGCGTTTGTAGCACCTTTGCCATAGACAGCGTAGGTTTGTTGCGGTGTGTGACAAGAGAGAATTTTCTCTACATTCATCTACAGGGCAACTGAATAAAGCGATCAAAAACGGTTTTAAATATACCGGTGTGCAAAACATAAGGACGTAAATAACTTTCGCTTGATGTGTCACTACCAAGTAACATACACTACGTGATCACAAGTATCCGGACACCTGGCTGAAAATTACTTACAAGTTCGTGGCGCCCTCCATCGATAATGCTGGAATTCAATATGGTGTTCGCCCACCCTTAGTCTTGATGAAAGCTTCCACTTTCGCAAGCATACGTTCAAATCAGGTGCTGGAAGGTTTCTTGGAGACTGACAGACTATTCTTCACGGAGTGCTCCACTAAGCAGAGGTATCGATGTCGGTCGGTGCGGTCTGGCACGGAGTCGGCGTTCCAAAACACCCCAAAGGTGTTCTATAGGATTCAGGTCAGTACTCTGTGCAGGCCTGTCCATTACAGGGATGTTATTGTCGTGTAACCACTCCGCCACAGGCCGTGCATTATGAACAGGTGCTCTATCGTGTTGAAAGATGCAATCGTCATCCCCGAACTCCTCTTCAACAGTGGGAAGCAATAACGTGCTTAAAACATCAATATAGGCCTGTGCTCTGATAGTGCCACGCAAAACAACAAGGGGTGCACTCCCCCTCCGTGAAAAACACGACCACACCATAACACCACCGCCTCCGAATTTTGCTGTTGGCACTACACACGTTGGCAGATGACGTTCACCGGGCATTCGCCATACCCACACCCTGCCATCGGATCGCCACATTGTGTATCGTGATTCGTCACTCCACACAACGTTTTTCCACTGTTCAATCGTCCAATGTTTACTCTCTTTACCAAGCGAGGCGTCGTTTGGCATTTACCGGCGTGATGTGTGGCTTATGGGCAGCCGTTCAACCATGAAATCCAAGTTTTCTCATCTCCCGCCTAACTGTCACAGTACCTGCAGTGGATCCTGACGCAGTATGGAATTCCTGTGTGATGGCCTGGATAGATGTCTGCCGGCCGGCTACCTATTACACATTACGACCCTCTTCAACTGTCGCCGGTCTCTGTCAGTCAACAGATGAGGTCGGTCTGTACGCTTTTGTGCTGTACGTGTCCCTTCACGTTTCACTTCACTGTCACATCGAAACAGTGGACCTATGGATGTTTGGGAGTGTGGAAATCTCGCGTACAGACGTATGAAACAAGTGACACGCAATCACCTGACGACGTTCGAAGTCCGTGAATTCTGCGGAGCGCCCCATTCTGCTCTCTCGCGATGTCTAATGACTACTGAGGTCGCTGATATGGAGTACCTGGCAGTAGGTGGCAGCACAATGCACCTAACATAAAAAAGTATCCGGATACTTTTGATCACATAGTGTAGCTCGATGAAAACTGAACCACACACAGAAAGACCTGACATAGTATAGTACAGTGCAGTACTCATGCTGACTGAAATAAATGCGCAGTGAGACGAACAGAAATGACACTTATGTCAAAGACAACAATTAACGGAAGTCACCGCGATTCATGATGGTAACCTGGACGTAACAAAATGGGGACATGGTTGTTTGTAAGATGTGTGACCATGACGAGTGATAGTGCACGCTTTTCAACGTGCTCCCTTGCGGCAGGGCTTCCCATTCCTCCACCAGCGCGTTTGATAAGAGCTGGATGGTTGTTGGTGGATGCGGAGGGGTTGCGATACGTCTCTACAACCCATCACACACGTGCTCGAGGGATTTAAGTCGAGAGATGGGTAGGCCAGTCCATTCGCCGAATATGCTAATGTACCAAGAGCTTCTCCAATGGGGCTGTTCGATGTGGTCACACATTGTTTTCCATAAAAATGAAGCCATGGCCAAATGTACCCTTGGAAAAACGCACATGGATAAGAAGTGCAGTGTCACAATTAAGGTGACCGGTAACTGTACCGTGTTCAAACATTTGGAGTTCAGTTCGCGCATGCTACATTATGCTTCCCGACAACATAACACGTGGACCACCGAGACGATCGTTTTCGACGATGTTTCTAGGTGCGTTAAGTGTTCCGACCTCTCACCATATGAGGGTACGTCTAGCATTGTCGAACATGATAGTTTTGGCTCTTGGTGGCTCGGAAGCCCGGCTGTGAGCCAACGTCTTTAAGAAATCGCATTTCGACTGCCCGAAGTCTGGTTCTATGACGCAGTCCATATTTCGCTTCCATAGAAGACCACTGATACTGCAGTAACTTTGTCGAGCTTTATTTTTGTGTCCTACCTAACTTTGTTTTTTAGTGTTCTTCCAACTGCCCCTCACATTTCATTAATCATACAATTGTGTGTTTAATGTTTACCTCATTTAGAAACGATGTAGAGCACCCCGTGAAATTAAAATTAGCCATTCGTTGAACAATTTTATTTCCTACCGTAGCTTCGCACTCAACACATCATTTTCTCGTAAAACCCGACACCTTCAGTTTTTCTTTATAGATAATCTAATTATTCTTAGGTATCTGATAGAGCTCGAATAATCCCATTTGTGTAGCATCTTCATTATTTTCCGGGAACTCCAAGGCATTAACATGTTTAAGGCTCCTTATGGATTTTGTTTGTTACATATTCGATCCAATGTAAAAAAATTATATGATGTTTCCCCTGTTTAATATGAGGTATCTTTATCAGCGAAGAGATGATTATGACCGGCCTAATACTGCAGCCTTGTTGTACACCCGTATTTATGAAGACTGAAAAGACTTCCCCTCTTTTGTCTTAAAACAAATATTCGTACACATTTTTGAGGGTTCCTATTCGATGATGGAGGGATGTCAAGTAGTTGCACAACTTCCCACAGTTTATCCCGTCTGCAGTTATCCTAAGCTTGTACATAACAGGTGAAAAACAGGTGCAGTCCTCGATGGATTCTATGTATTTTTTCACTATCTGCTTTGATATGAAGCCATTTGCAGCGTAGAATCTTCCCGTTTGATAACGTGATTGCTCCTCAAGTGTGATACACACAACTGTTTTTGTAGTTACAGTGTTATAATTATGCATTCTGTATTAAGAAGATTGATTCCTCTGTAACTTACGCATTTTATATATCTCCCTTCTTAACGTACGAATTACTGTGGTAGTTTTCGAACTGGAAGCGATATTCTGCAGGCAGCACTGAATTAGTAAATAAAAAATCTTTTCCGTCTTTAGAGGAGCTTTTAAGTAGCTCTGTATCGAATTCATAATTTCCAGAACTTTTAGTATATTTCTTTCAACCTTATCATCTGTCCGTTGTCATCTAAAATAGTACATTCATTGTTCCTTATATTACTTCAATATCAGCTCCATCTTTTTTCCTTTGGTTTAGGTGCGCCAAACCTTTATAAGCCATTGTCGGCTTCCACGCACATTAACCTTTGTCTGTGATTTATATCCCCCTCCTTCCACAGAAAGAAACATGTAACAAAATAAACCTCTCTCTTCGTTCGCAACGCTGCAGTCATGGACTGTTCTGCTGGTCTCGCCGGAGGTTCGAGTCCTCCCTCGGGCATGGGTGGCTGTGTTTGTCCTTAGGATAATTTAGGTTAAGTAGTGTGTAAGCTTAGGGATTGATGACCTTAACTGTTACGAATATCCTTTTTGTAATGGCTAATGGAATGTTTAGGCATGAGATAGAAAAGAGACCAATATGTATGGAAGGTATGGCGTGACAGTTGTCAATTTCGCCTTTGAGAAAGCCTAAGATTCCACTTAGAATCGTGTTATCCTCGGATCGCACCTGCGTACGGTGCCATCTTCTTGTCTTTAAGTGGTGTTACCTCCCCATCTGTCTCACGTCACTGTAAACATGAAGCCGAAAAACAATCTGCGTCACCGCTATGAGCAAGAGTAAAGTGTCCTTGAACGCAGTGTATTAAGTAAGTCTGCATTTGGAATCGCGTTTAACAGCATACCGTGCGTAAGTAGGAGCCCCATTCATTACTCATTATTTGTTTTCTATTCTTTCTTCGGCCTTGCGGAACGGTATGCTAGTTGTAGCTCAAAATGGCTCAAATGGCTCTGAGGACTATGGGACTTAACATCTGAGGTCATCAGTCCCCTAGAACTCAGAGCTACTTAAACCTAACTAACCTAAGGACATCACACACATCCATGCCCGAGGCAGGATTCGAACCTGCGACCGTAGCGGTCGCCCGGTTCAACACTACAGGGCCTAGAACCGCTCGGCAACACCGGCCGGCGCTAGTTGTAGCTGCCAACTAGCTGCTGAGGAGTAGATACGATCTCAAAGGGGAATCTGCCTATGACTTTTTACCCATCGCTATCTTGTTCATTTACTTAAACTGAGTACGAGTGCCATCATATTAAGCACTCAGCTAAGTTCTTGAACCTCAGATTTGATGAAAAGGTTATGTGGTTGCAGTACCTAAGATCTTGAAATAATATTCCCGATGGTCCCTGAGATTTCAGAATTATTTTGAGTCGGGTAATGGGGAGCAGCTTGAATACCATATGTACTATATATCGGTACTTTATGATATCATGTTCTAAGATATTAGCTGCATTCTTCTAAAAGAGAATTACACTGAGGTGGCAGAGATCATGGTATAGCGATATGCGCATATACAGAGGCGGTAGAAACGCTTACACAAGGCATAAAAGGGAAGTGCGTTGGTGGAGCTGTCATTTGTACTCAGGTTATTCGTGTGGAAAGGTTTCCGACGTGGTTAGCACCGCACGATGGGGATTAACAGACTTTGAACGCGGAATGGTGGTTGGAGATAGACGCATGGAACATTCCATTTCGGAAATCATTAGGGAATTCAGTATTGCAAGATCCACTGTGTCAAGAGCGTTTTGAGAATACCAAATTTCAGGGCTTACCTCTCACCCCTGATAACGCAGTGGGCGACGACCTTCATTTAACGACAGAGAGCAGCGGGGTTTGCGTAAAATTGTCAGTGCTACGAGACAAGCAACACTGCGTGAAAAAACAGACGCAGAAATCGTTGTGCGCTTTACAGTGAATGCGTCCGTTGGTACAGTGCTGCGAAATTTGTCATTAATGGGCTATGGCAGCAGACGACCGATGCGAGTGCTTTTGCTAACGTCTCGACATCACCTTCACCACCTCTCCTGGGATCGTGACTATACTGGTTCGGCTCTAAACGACTGGAAAACTGTGGCCTAGTCACATGAGGCCCAATTTGAATTGGTAGCAGCTGATGGTAGGTTTTGAGTGTGGCGCAGACCCAACGAAACCATGGACCCAAGTTATCAACAAGGCACTGTGAAAGCTGTAATGGTGTGGACTGTTTTAACATGGAATTGACTGGGTCTTTGGTTATGTTCGGCTATATGGAGACTATTTTCAGCTATTCATGGACGTCGTGGAATTTTTATAGATGGAATTTTTATAGATGACAATGCGCTTTTTCATCGGGCCACAATTGCTCACGATTGATTTAAAGAACATTATGGACAGTTCGAGCGAATGGTTTGGCCACCCAGATCGTCCGACGTATATCCCATCGAACATGTATGGGACACGATCAAGAGGTCAGTTCGTGCACAAAAATCTGCACCGGCAACACTTTCGCAATTATGGACGGCTCTAGAGGCAGTATGGCTCAGCATTTCTGCAGGTGACTTCCAATGATTTGTTGTCCATGCGAGCTGCTGCATTAGGCCGGGCAAAAGGAGGTCCGACACGACACTGGGAGGTATCCCACGGCTTTTTCCACCCCAGTGTAGACTGCCAATTGTGCATTTAGCCCCCCATGAATCATGTACTCCTTGTTGCATTGGAGAGGCTTGCGTGCCTCAGCGATACATATATCCGTGCTATAGATTCAGCCACTTCGGAAAGGGGGATATTTGGAAAGACCAGACTAATATATGGGTCTTGAAGAGGAGTAGCAGCCTTTCCCGCAGTGGCAGGGTCGGTGCTACAATTCTTTGATTGGCCAGGTTTTTTAACATAAGTAAATGGGCCTTGTTATATTGGTACTGGGGCACGATTGAAAGCAAGGAGAAATTACAGCCTTTATATTCCAAGAGAACATGCAGATCCACCACACGGTTTAAGACAGGATACGCAAGATTTATCACTATCTTGTTTAGCGACGAAGCCACGTGTACCAATAGTGGCTATGTAAACCGCCGAAACATGCTCTGTTGGTCTGTTGGCAGTCCCCGTTGACTTACTCAGGAGGAACGTCAGCATCCATGTAGTGCAAACGTGCAGTGTGGGATAGTGAACCATCAGCTTATAGGCCCGTTTTTCATTGACAATGAACATACACAGCTATCGCAGCCTCGTAACAGCCTATCCATGGATGCTAGAAGATGTTCCTCTGCAGACTAGGAGGAACCTGTAGTACCAACATGATGGCTAAAAGTCTTCCTCAGCAGACTAGGACGAACCTGTGGTACCAACATGATGGCTGTCCAGACCTTACTGCTCGAAGTACTAAAGCATGTCTCACGCACGGTTTCCAAATCGTTGTATTAGGCGCAGAGGACCTGTACCTTTGCTGGCCCGTTTCCCATATTTGACGCCTGTCCACATTTTTCTTTGCGGCAAGCTTAAGGAAACTGTCTGCAGGAACATTCCAACTACACTCGATCATATCAAACGACGTATTTTTGCAGTCTGCTCAGACATCTCCACTGAAATGCTAGAACTTGTGCAGCAAGCGTTCCATACCAGACAGGAAGCGTGTATTGAACTTATTACAGTCTGCTGACTGGCTAAAAGTACGAGCCCCTGACTACCAATCCATTCATGAAAACCGCACATCAATACCACTTTCCATTTCTGCAATAGTAGCGGTGCAAGTTTTACGTGGTTCACCTTCTACATACACCGAAGAGCCAAAGAAACTGGCACACTTCCCTAACATCGTGTAGGGCCCACAAAAGCACGCAGAAGTGCTGCAACACGACGTGACATGGATTCGACTAATGTCTCAAGTAGTGCTGGAGGGAACTGACACCATGAATCCTGCAGGGCTGTCCATAAATCCGTAAGAGTACGATGGGATGGAGATCTCTTCTGAACAGCACGTTGAAAGGCATCCCAGATATGCTCAGTAATATTCATGTCTGGGGAGCTTGGTGGTCAGTGGAAGTGTTTAAACTCAGAAGAGTATTCCTGGGGCCACTCTGTAGCAATTCTAGATGTGTGGGATGTTGCACTGTCTTGCTGGAATTGCCCAGGTCCGTCGTAGTGCACAATGGACAAGAATGGATGCAGGTGATCAGACAGAATGCTTACGTACGTGTCACTTGTAAGAGTCGTATCTAGACGTATCAGGTGTCCTACGTCACTCCAACTGCGCCCGCCCCACACCATTACAGAGCCTCTACCAGGTTGAATTGTCCCCTGCTGACATGCAGAGTACATCGATTCATGAGGTTGTCTCCATATCCGTATACGTCCATCCGCTCGGTACAATTTAGAACGAGATCCATCCGACTAGGCAACATGTTTCCCCAGTCATCAACAGTCCGATGTCGGTGCTGACGGGCCCAGGCGAGGCGTAAGGCTTTGTGTCGTGCAGTCATCAAGGGTACACGAGTGGGTGTTCGGCTCCGAAAGCCCATATCGAAGATGTTTCGTTGAATGGTTCACACTCACACGTCATGGGATACACTGCTTTTTCGCCCTAAACCCCATCCCTTTGATAGATGGGCGGTTCTTACCCCCGCAGTGATTCTTTCCAGACAGTAAGTGATTTGTATAGCAAGTTTGATTGAATTCTGTCAAGCGGCTAAGGAAGAGATGTGGAACATGCATACATATAGATATACATTCATACATATTTACATGCATCCATTTTTAAAATTTATATGTATTCTAAAGTTACTGGAAGTGTAATAGTTGGCAATACATCTGGCAACAGTGTATAGTGCCGTGGAAACAGCCACTGTTTAAGCGAGGATGGTTGGTTCAGGCTTCTGTTCAAGGCGTTGGGTGCATACTATCAGTTCCTCATCAGTCGTGGAATCAATACTGCTCCCTCAGCAATTACAGTATTTGTTCAAGGAGACTCTCGTACGATGGCAGTTGGCAGTAACTCAAGGGTGTGGTGTGGCATCGAGCGTGTAACCCTTGGCTGTGGGCCACCATTGTTGTGACGATGGCAGTAGATGCTGTGCACAATAATGCACACCAGTGCAGTTGCCTTAAATGGTTCCATTACATAGTGGTAATAAGTCATATGCTAACACGGTATGACTGACCAACTACTGTATGTGCGGGCCAGTGGTGACAGGTGTTTTCAGGTGGGCAGCAGCGAGCAACTGCACAGTGGTGAGGTGGCATGGTCCTCAGACCTAGAATCTCATCAAAGGATGCTGCATGAGCAGTGGCTGGACATGAACCTGTGATGGCAGAGTGTGTGTAAGCTGAAGTTTGTCAGCATGTCAGAAGTGAGGTGCATTGGAACGTAGGCTCCAAACCAGAGAACCCCTGGAGATGTCCAGAGGCCAGTTGACGTCATTCTGGAGATGGCTCCAGCTGGCTGGCGCTAGTTGAGGTCCCAGCAGCATCAGGTTTATGAGTGGCGTATTGATCAGAAACTAGTGGAAGCAGCTGTTGGATGTAGTCCAGGCTGGGTACTCCACGGCCGGCCGAAGTGGCCGCGCGGTTCTGGCGCTGCAGTCTGGAACCGCGAGACCGCTACGGTCGCAGGTTCGAATCCTGCCTCGGGCATGGATGTGTGTGATGTCCTTAGGTTAGTTAGGTTTAACTAGTTCTAAGTTCTAGGGGACTAATGACCTCAGCAGTTGAGTCCCATAGTGCTCAGAGCCATTTGAACCATTTTTTGGGTACTTCACATCGCGCTGTTAGCTGGTGTGAATGATTGGTAGCAGTCAAAAGCAACCTACTGCTAGGTCTGGCCTGTGAGTGTTTATGGTAGATTCGCCCAGCTTTGTTAGGACTGGGCTCCACCTCTGGTCTCATACGGACTGAGGTGGTGCAGTCCTATGACAATGCATGACATAATTCAGCTTGCTACTGTGGTGGACTAAAGTCTTGCATCATTCCGCCTCAGAAATACTCCGGCCTTTGTAGCAGAATATCGCAGGCAACTAGCTGGTCCTTCTGGTCACAGGTTGTAGAATCTGCTTGGAAGGGTGTTGGTGCAACACTACTCCCCCCTATAGAAGATCTGGTCCTCTGAATCTCAGACTGCTGCTAAATCTGTGAATTATTGAAATATTACGTGGAACACTTTACATTTTTTCCATACTTATTTACACTTTTCCCACTAACTGCCTTTTCTCTTATTTCAGTCCAGTTCAAATCGCGTGGAGATGGGTACAGCCACTTCTGCTCAAAACCTAGCAGTGACCCACTCGGTCAAAATTTAGTGGACTGGGAACTCAGCAGAATCGATGGCTCTTCACTGTAGACAAGGGTTGTACAAGTGAGAACCAGAACTGTGATTGTACCTAAAGACGAGATTCTTATCACCTTTATTCGGTATTAGTATCTGCTGGAATACTGCTGAATATCTTGAAACACATGTTCTGTGCTAATGTGCCCCTTCCATCCAGACGTAAGCCCATACTGAGCGAGGTGGCACAGTGGTTAGCACAAAGGACTCGCATTCGGGAGGACGATAGATCAAACCTGTTTCTATTCAGGTTTACTGTGATTTCCCTAAATCGCTTAAGGCAAATACTGGGATGGTTCCTTCGAAAGGGCACGGCCGCTTTCCTTCCCCATCCTTCCCTAACCCGAGTTTGTTCTCTGTCTTTAATGATCTCAATGTCGATGGAACCTTAAACACTAAATCCAGAGCGCAGAGTAAGGCAGGAGCTAAGATATTGTTCAGTAAGGTGAGGTTGCGAATGGGAAGTACTTTGAAACGTTTGACAGGCAGATACGATAGTGGGTCTGGGAAATTCAGAGCTTTAGCCACTGAAAAGCTGATCCCAGGATTTCGCATTCCGTACTGTTTAGCAGCAACCGTTTCCATTGCACCTTTAACTGTTCTTGTCCGCTCAGATTGCCCTTGCTCATGCAGTTCACGGCATCTGTAACTTTATGATATACAGTTTATGCCCCATGAGGTCTCAGCCTCAGAAAATAAGGTTGTTTGGCAAGGATGTCCCATAGGCATAGCTCCAGATCTTTCCCTGCTAGTAACAGGTGAGATGAACTAGCAGTATGTGTGACTGTCTGGAACACTCAGGAAGTTCATATGGTAATTTACGATCTCTGATATCGCCACAGCTCGTCTACTGACTACTGAAACACCAGGTACTGCTTTTATTACGCCCTACGATGAAATAAGTATGAGCCGATATTACTGCACATTAAACAATTCAGCTGCCAAAATCTAATCAACGCAACACTACATGTCAGTTTACTTCTCTTCCCCATATTCTGTCTAAATCTACGTCTCAAAATATTCGTAACCACACTCCAGTTACACTGTACGAAAAAAAATAAACGAGCAACAACACCTGGCAACTGTAGTGGAAAAAACTACCCAATACAAATAATCGTACTCCAGACAAAAAATACACAGAACTCCTTAATAAGCCACACATCATATACTCCACATCTCCCCATGCTCCAAGACTTGATGCAATCTCAAGAAATATACTACCAAAAACAAAACTCTTCATAAAAGAAATACATGTAGCAAAACCCTTAAAATTCATAATACACTACCTTTCTTACATCAACCTAACTCTGAGTCATAGCATGTACAGTAATGTGTACGTAGTTTGTAAGAGTATGGCTTCTTCTAATGCCTGCATTGCTTTTTCTTACTACCGCCTCCTTTTTTTCGGACTGGAGCTGATACTGGCGGTAAAGAATCCGTCACATCCTGAAAGGTACAGACCACCTAATGTGCTATAGGTAGAAAATTGTAGCTTTACATTCACCAATGAGGTCATTTCAAATACTTTATACAGATCCTGATAACGTATGAATAATGTCTTCATCTTCTCTTTTGAGGTTTACAGACTCGTATTAATGTATCACTGAATTTCAGTACCCCAGATGTTCGTAACGTTCGAGGGCCTTTGTCTTGGCTCTCTGTGCCTGCTCCCATATCTCACACAACTTTCTCATGAAATTTTGCAGCTTCTCCACACTCTTCCTCACTTTAGGCTTGACTGTCCCGAACGGTTATGGCATCTTCAGACTTTTTCATATGAGGAGATGCCTGTACTTTCATGGACCTTAGAATTATAAGCTGCAACCATGTGTGGCAACATTATATCCCAGTTGTTGTGATGGCTATTTACGTAGTGGCTTAATATCTTTCTTATTCTCTGATGCACTCACTCTGTTATTCTATTCGTCTGTAGATGCTATGCACTTGTCTGTAAATTCTAAATGTGCAACATATGACACAGCTTTTCCAAAATCGAATTCGCCCAGCTTATACACCTAAAACATTAGTTTGGTGAATGGATTCTTCAACTCAACAACCATATTAATAGTAGATTACAACTTCGAATTTCTTACCAAACTAATAACACTGGAACTATGTCACACCGAAAATGAGATTCAGCATTTGTTGCTCCCCGGTAGAATAATTTCTCTCTGATTTATTCAATTGACACAAAGTGTAGGTAACCAGATATTCCACCCTGTGTGCTTCTTAACTTAATACACAACCAACTGCATGATTACTAATGTTGCACGACAATATTATCCCTTTCTCATAAATTGTAAAAACCAGCATCAGACCAAATGTCAATAATCCTTTCACTTTTTCGAATGCATATTCAACTCTGATGTTCACTGCGGTTTTACAGTTTTTTTTGTTTTTTTATGACAAGTGAGTGAGAGGTCACGCTATTTTCACAAATTTTGGTAGATTTTATAGTAATTTGTTAACGCTAAAAATGACGCTGTAAATACTCACTCCGAGGCGGTGCCAGATCTTGTACGTCCTTCACTAACATAGGATCCGTCTGTGGCCCATCACAACTGGCCAGATGCCTTAAATATTACATTTCTTGTAACATGAAGTGACACATCCCTATACATGGATTCAGGTGTCCTGTACGTAACCTGTTTAACGCTTCCCTTTAACTGTATCACATGCTGCTCTATATCCTTAGCAAAAACAATTATATCACTCAATACACAATATGCTCCCTTGGTTTGAACCCTCATAAGACTCTGACCAACAAATGCTGAAACATGGCTAGTACATTTTTCAATTCAAACAGCACACAACGATATTGATAGTGTCCTGCAAAAATTGTAAACGGCAGTTCTGACTGGGCCTCTGGTGCTGCTTCTAGACGATGGTAGGCACTCCACAGATCCATAGTGGAAAAACACTTGCACTGCCCCAAATTGTCTAATGTTTCTGTTATATTTAAGGATGTATACACGTCCACAACTGACGATTATTAAGATAAAAACTAACCGGAGAATAAACGCGGGGTAACTGAACCGGTGATTCTGGCAAGATTAGCTAGGTTAACTGGAGAATAAATTTTGACAATGGCAGGAATAGTTCCAAAATTAGTGATGAAAAGACTGTTTGTTAGAACGAGGAGGGAGAAGAAAAGGGGACATCACACAAATTATATGGAAGAATACAACGTTTCCAAATTTGTATAAAATTTTCGCTGTATTACTACTGTTCGGTCTCACGCTTGAGAATGGAACACACGAATTAAATGTGAAAGTATTTCCTAAGATAAAACTTTTTGCTTGTAATAGGCCTTTGTGAACTATATTCTGTCGTGTTATTTATGAAAATGAGGTAGATAAAAATGACCATTTTTGCCAAAAACAACCTCGCTTATTTGGCGGGTATTACAATTGCTGCAATATTAGAAAGGCCCATTTCGTTTTACCTGGCAGCCAATAACAAAGTAGACGTCAATAGAGAAAACACAACACTCTTGGGTCCTATTCGTATTAACAGTTACTCATTATTAGACAACGACATTTTGATTTTTCATATAGCATAACGTTTGACGATCTTTCTTTCGCAGAAAAGAAAGCACGTCATGTATAGCTGTAGCAAGATTAGAGAGAAAAAAATGCTGGGACCTAAGGATTGAAGAAATGTGTACTGTCTTGCTTGTCTCTTATCTTTACCTGTTTTATGTTTCCTATATTTAATTTTATGTCACACAAAAGAGAAAGTTATTTTGCAATAGGCAATACAGAGTACAAATTTTCTGAAGAGTTCTTTTTCTCCCGATCAAAAATAATCGCACCCAGTATTAATTCTGATTTTTTAAAAGGGGGATAGGATGTCAAACCGGCCGACTGGGAGTGGGAGAGGCACCACAGGACATTTTAATTTCCAATTTCCTGAATATAGGTTTGATGGCTTCCATTACAAAATATACACGTCTGAATCCCGCAACGCGAAACACAATGACATGCAGTTGAAGAAAGCTGTGTAAAGGGGCGTGACACTGCACTTTGGCACACTTAAGACCAAATAACATATCTTACATTTCGTCGAGCATATATGTTTTATATATCAAACTCTTCAGAAAGATGTGCGCTACAAAATGAATATTTTTTGAAAAAACGATTTTTTAAATTTTGTTCGTCCTATCCCCAACGCTCGGGTGGGAGGGGGGAGGAGGAGCGCTACTATCAAGTTTTTGCCCCAGTTCGGAAATATCGTAGGTCCGTGGCTGTCTGCCAACACATGATAGGATACTACCCATGTACGTAAACTCTTCACACACTTTAATGTGACGTCCGTCAACGTCCAAGTTTACTTCCCTCTTCTCTGCAAAATAGATATTCCGTCTTCTCAAAATTAATTTTCAAAACCTACTCTTTATACCATTCCGACAACTTCCTAAGCATCTACGATGTATTCTCTTCATCGTTCGCTGCAACAACTTGATTACCAGCATCGAAAATTATATAGATACACTGGTTCTCTATTTCAATCCCCATGCTCATGCATTTTATACAGCGTAGATCGAGTGCCTTCAGCACCTACATCTTTAAGAGTGTGGGAAGCAGACAAAATTGTTATTTCAGTCCTTTAGTTATTCTGAAGGTTTCCTTGGAAATTTATCCCTGACTTTAAGGACACATTCTGATGACTTGTAGAGGTTACGGCACATCTTGTATAAATTTTTTCAAGAAGACCAAATGGTTGCTTAGATTTCTTTCCAGTCTGTTCTCCATGATCTGTCTTGGGGTAAAGATATAGCTGAACTGCCTCTTCTAAAGCCAATTTGTTCCTCCACTTCATTGACAACCTTCTCCATTCCTGATTCTAAAATCCTTCAATACAGCTTCCTAATTGAACGTGTGACACTTACGTCACGATACTACACACCTTCTTACTTCCTTTTTTATGTATGAGGCTCACATATGCTAAGTTCCACTCTGCTGGAATTTCCTCCCCATACCGTATGCATTTATTGAATATCTTGTTTAGGTGTTCATACAGAATGCTTGTGCCATACCTCACTAATTGTATTGGTACATTTACAGGTCCTGGTGATTTCATCTTCTCCCAAAACCTCTAAATTGGCGACCAACAAATCCGGTAGACAAGTCCATGTCTTCAGTCGCAAAATTTTCTATTCCGACAGTTACCACTTGTTCACCGTCTGTCTTCCGTAGTCATAAAATCCGACGGTCATCTATAGCAGTTTTCCATACCTCTGGTATTTCATCGCGTTAGTTGGTCCTTAGTGGCCTTACATGTATCTTAATTGGTCCATTATTCAGGAACCTTGAGGCAGTGTGGTACTGGGGACAGTTTTCCTCACATGAAACAACGGCCTACCGAGTTCTGCTATATGTTGCCCAAGATCAACTGTAGCGTGATGTTTGTATAGGAAGTCTAACCCTAAAATCGCGCGGTAGCCACCACCTATATGAAGCAAAATTTCCATACATTCCCTGAAATGCTTTGCTTCCACTTGTAAACTCAATATCGCCGATCCCAACAACAGCACATTATTCTCCAATCCGCGTAACTTATACCATGGTTGGCTAAACCGCTTCTTTCCCATGATGTCCACATTTGTCACAGACACGTTTGCACCTGTGTCTAACAAAAATTTGTGTCCTCTTCCACCCGGTAAGTAATTCCGCGAAATTCCGCTTCTGCAGATGTTTCAGCAGTGCCAAAATTTACTGGGAACACCGTTCAGCAGGCCTGGGGCCTCCATTGCCGTGCAAAGGCCTAACGCACGCTGCAAGCAACACAGGCAGAGCAGACGCTGTGCGACTTTTGTGAATCCCGCCTTCAGATGATGCACCGCATCCAGTTGTCCGAACCGCAAATATTTCTTCTATCCGTGCCCTCCTGCGTCGTACCCTCCGGACACGATGATTCGGAGCGGTAGCTAGCAGGCCAGTTACACTGCGTGAGCGCAAAGACGCGCAGTCCGGCAGGCTGATCTGCAATCTTCCTCAAACGATTGTAAAGAAACTATTCGGGAAAAAATTTTATTATGACTCATCTCATAGCTTAATTCGTCATCTTCGTGACGAACTGCTTATCATTTTGATAATGGTCACAGTTATTTTGATATTTCAAGATTAGGTATAGTAGAAAAAATTCTTAAAGTTAGCATTGAAAAATAAGGATAGCTATGAATTTGCGATTTGTACATGTTAGGTCATATGTTCATGTGTATGAAATGTAGTTAACATATTGTTCTGTTCTTTACACTTTGAATGATATAGCTATCTGTCTCCAATCTCGAAAAAATGGACTGAATGTAAAGCGCTCCATTCCGAACGTGCATGCCAGCGAAAATACCAGAATGAAATATTCATAAATCCCTCGTATTTCGTAAACGGTGTGAGATATAGACAAGATTTTGACAAATGATAGCACACAAACAGCAGAGCATTTTGCCATATGATTAATACGTGAAAATTCGGTGTCTATGGCAGTATTCAAGCAAGTACAGATTTTACAATTTATGTGCATCTTCACAATAAACATTTAATATTGACGATGTTGAGTTCCTCACTTTAGTATTAGCCTCTTTTTATAGATCCATTGAATAGAACCTTCTGGTGAATTATAGCACTCGTTAAATGTCTCTGATAAGAAAAGCTTCACTCTAATTCTACACCTACTTGGAATAGACGACAGAACCTGGTTTATATACAGTGGTCCTGTTTCCTCCTCCTCGATCACTTGACGTAATGTTTTCAGTCCTCAAGTGATAATGCAATACATATGTAGCTATCACAGTTCTCTCTACAGTCTCCAGTTTACATTCAAAAGTCCGTTTAAGCACATGATTTTTTAAACCCATGAAATCTGTATCTCAATATACCAAATCCACACTCCACAGTTTGACGAGTACGAGAAAGTCTATGGGTAAAGGCTTTATTTTTATTATTAGCAGTAACTTTGCATTTAGGGTAGGGCCACATTAAGTTCTTTAACAACAGAAATGCCTCATCACCTACGAAAATGTAAAGTCTCCTGATTTCCGAGCAGAGTCGGAATCCAAGTCTAGCTGCACAGACAGACTCGCAGTGAATTTTGCAGGGCGCTCGATGCATCGCGAGCGCTGAGCCACTACTGACGGCTCGGCGGTCGGCGAAGCCTATATAAGACAAGTGTCTGGCGCAGCTGTTAGATCCGTTACTGCCGCTAAAGTGGCAGGTTATCAAGATTTAAGTAAGTCTTAACGTCGTGTTATTGTCGGTGCACGAGCGATGGGACACAGCATCTGCGAAGTTGCGAAGATGTGGGGATTTCCCTGTACGACCATCTAACAAGTGTACCGTGAATATCAGGATCCGGTAAAACATCAAATCTCCGACATCGCTACCGCTGGAAGAAGATCCTGGAAGAGCGGGTCAGACGACGACTGAAGAAAATCGTTCAACGTGACAGAAGTGCAACACTTCCGCAAATTGCTGCAGGTTTCAATGCTGGGCGATCAACAAGTGTCAGCGTGCAAACTATTCAACGAAACATCATCGACATGGGCTTTCGGAAGCGAAAGTCCACTCGTGTACCCTTGATGATAGCAAGACACAAAGTTGTACATCTCGCCTGAGTCTGTCAACACCGGCATTGAACTGTTGATGACTGGAAATATGTTGCCTGGTCAGACGAATTTCGTTTCAAATTGTATCGAGCGGATGGACTTAGGCGGATCTGGAGACAACCTCATGAATCAATGTACCCTGCATGTCAGCAAGGGACTGCTCAAGCTGGTGGAGGCTCTTTAATGGTGTGGGGCGTGCGCAGTTGGACTGATATGGGACACCTGATACGTCTAGATACGACTCTGACAGGTGACACGTACGTAAGCATCCTGCCTGGTCACCTGCATCCATTCATGTCCATTGTGCATTCCGATTGACTTCGGCAATTCCAGCAAGACAGTATGACACCCCACACGTCCAGAATTGCTACAGAGTTGTTCCAGAAACACTCTTACGAGTTTAAACACTTCCGCTGGCCACCAAACTCCACGGACATGAACATTATTGAGCATATCTGGGATGCCTTGCAACGTGCTGTTCAGAAGAGATCTCTTCCCCCTCGTACTGTTACGGATTTATGGACAGCCCTGCAGGATTCATGGTGTCAATTCCCTCCAGCACTAATTCAGACATTAGTCGTGTACATGCCATACCGTGTTCGGGGAGGCCCTACATGACGTTAGGAAGTCTGTCATAGTATAACATCATCCACTGTAATGGTGACAACTTCGAAAATCGACAGATTAGATCGTATTTGATTACTCTGCCGATGAGACAGAGGACTTTAGCTCTTTCTTCTAGCAACTCCTGAGATGCATAACTGCTAGAGGCATCTAATATAGGGCATGAAATGACGTCTTCTTCAGTCCATGCTGGTCCTCCCCACCACAGATTGTTTTCTTGCGGGTCCGCAGGAGACACTCCTCGCGAAGTCAGATCAACTAGGTTTTCCATTGTAGATACGTGGCTCCGTACCGCAGCTGCTGTGTGTCCTGTATCTCGGAAACACGGTACCCCATGAACGTCTTCCACCGCGTGGGTGGAGCTGCGAACCATGCCAACACAGTGGATGAGTCAGTCCACACAGGTAAGTTCGTTCGATGTTTATACCCAGAGCGCGAACAAATTGCTGCAGTAGTCGCGAAAGCAAGAGAGCCCCACAGAGTTCCACGCGAGACAACGACAGCTTTTTCAGGGGAGCCACTCGTGTTTTGGAGCGCATTAGTTTGGCACATGTCACTCCATACTGATTAGTTGATCGTACGAGGGTCACTCCAAAAGAAATGCACACTATTTTTGTAAAAATACAGTTCTCATTCTGCATATGTGTAAGTCTAACAGTCTGTAGATACGTCCTTCCCGCTTGTTTTCAAACTTAGTTCAACCTGTTCCCATGAGTGGCGCCGTCACAGCATGTCTTCAAGATGGCTGCTACACTTGACGTTCGTCAGATGCAACGTGCTGTCAGAGAATTCCTGTGCTGTGAAAACGAGACAGTGGGAATCATCCTCAAGAGGTTGAAAAGGGTGTATGGAGACGCCGCTGTCGATCGCAGTACAGTTAGTTGGTGGGCAAGCAGGTTACGTGATGAAAGCGGGCACGGCAATATTGAGGATTGTCCTCGCAGCGGCAGGCCTCGTACTGCACACACTCCAGACAATGTGCAGAGAGTCAACGAATTGGTGGCTGCTGACAGACGCATCACAGTGAACGAATTGTCACGCTACGTTGGGATAGGGGAAGGAAGTGTTTGCAGAATACCGAAAGTGTTGACGTTGAAAAAGGTTTGTGCTAGATGGGTCGCCAGGATGTTGACAGTGGCTCACAGAGAAACAAGAAAAACGATATGCAGCGAACTTTTGGAACAGTATGACAATGGTAGAGATTAATTTCTTGGAAGAATTGTGACAGGTGATGAAACATGGCTCCATCATTTTTCACCAGGCACGAAGAGGCAATCAATGGAGTGGCATCATGCAAATTCACCCAAGAAAAAAATTCAAAACCACACCTTCTGCTGGAAAAGTTATGGCTACGGTGTCTTTCGATTCCGAAGGACTCTTGCTTGTGGACATCATGCCAAGTGGAACCAACATAAATTCTGATGCATATGTGACGATACTAAAGAAACTTCAAGCACGACTGAGGCGTGTTCGACCAAATCGGCAAAAGCAGCATGTTTTGCTGTTGCACGACAATGCACGGCTACATGTCGGTCAAAAAACCATGGAAGCGATCACAAAACTCGGATCGACAACACTGAAACAACTGCCTTACAGTCCTGACCTGGCTCCATGTGACTATCATCACTCTGGGAAACTGAAAGACTCTCTTTGTGCAACAAGGTTTGAAGATGATGACTCCCCTGTGCACGCTGCCAAACAGTGGCTCCAACAGGTTGGTCCAGAATTTGATCGTGCGGGTATACAGGCGCTGGTTCCAAGATGGCATAAGGCAGCTGAGAGGGATGGAAGTTATGTGGGGAAATGAAAATATTGTTCCTAATGGATGTATCTATACACTGTAAAACTTTCAAACATGTAGAATAAAAGATGGATTTAAAAAAATGGTGTGCATTTCTTTTGGAGTGACCCTCGTACATAGATTCAACAGCCAAAGGCCTTCTCTGAAGCGACGCAGAACCCGTGCAGTTGTATACTGGCAGATATCCCTCCTGCAATGACTCTACGATCGAACGAATGTTGTCTGTCATACGAATTCAGATATATAGTGCCTGCCACAAGCGGTAAAACTGTGGGAGCAAGGGCTCAGCCACAAGCGGTAAAACTGTGGGAGCAAGGGCTCATCTCACGTCAACTAATGCTGCCATGGACGTTGCAAAAATATCTTGAATGTGATCACAATGTGACTAATTAATCCCAATGGATCAAAAACGGATGACAAGACAGGCAATACAGTGCGTTTTGTGAAGCTGTAAACGTTATCCGCTAGTTTGACAGTGTTCACAAATTGAAACTGATCAGCAGCTGGATGCCAGAGTAAACCATAAGTTTTAACATCCTCGTTGTTATCAAGCCGTAGAAGTAGTTGTGTTTCTCGCCACTCTCAGGGGAAATTTTCAAGTAGTTCTGCACTGTTGCTGCATCATTTCCATAATGAGAACCCACCTTTCTTCAATAGCTTTGTGAGATCTTGCTGGACGTTGATTGCAACCTCTACCATATCGCAGTGTGAGACACAATCATCCAGATAGCAATCAGTAGCAAGAATGTTTGCTGCCTTGCACAGCTCACCCTCTTCATGAGCCAATTGTAACAGACGCCGTACTGCAACAAAGGGTGCAAAATCATTCCGTACATTGCTGTCTTTAATTGGTATTCCTGTAGTGGTGCAGAGCTATCACTCCTCCACAACATTGGTTGGTAAGCCTGCCGTGGCATTTAATATGGAATGGCAGCTGTCGTGACTACTGGTTCCATATACCCTAAGTCTTTATACTCCCTCATAAATTCTCTGTAGCTTTCCATTAGCTTCAGTTGTCTCGCTAGTTTCTGTTCTGTCTGAGTGAAGCTTTTTGATGCAGTGTGTTAAGAATTACCTAATTAACTCGACCCTTCGCGAAGCGGAAAACGAACATCGAATCTGCCTGTGGAATCTTTAGTTGTATGTGCCGCGAAGTGTGCTTCTCATTGCTCTTTTCTTTTGTCATTACAGCACGATTTTATTCTTCTATCTCCCAAAATTTCTTCAAGAATGTTTGAACGTCAGTGTCAGTTTTTGCAAAGCATGACACGACCGGTCGCCTTGACGAAATGTTGTACTCTACCGTTTGATACTGTCCTGACATGGCCCAACCTAGTTCTGTTTCTTGAAGCACAGGATGATGAGTTTCTATGGAGATAGTCTTTGTCCTTCGAATGTATGGACAAACTTCTGCTGCTACCAACAAGTCCATCTTACCAGGTGGCCAAAATTCTGGACCAGCGCATTGAACACTCGGCAAGTCCCACGTATTGGGATCAGTTGTTTGCTCCGGTAAGACGTCAGTTATCTCCGGCAAAACTAAACATTCGACACATAACATGAAGTTGTTTTTACTGGAGCCAAAATGAACAGAGACGCGGTGTTTTGTTTCTGATAGAATTTCACCTATTCCTTGAATCAGCACTCTGTTGTACCATCTTTGAAGTCTGAGGCGTTTTGCACATGCTTCCTATATAAATCATGACTGCGACCCAGACTGTAAGACAGCACAAGTTTGCCATTTGACACAGCTATCTTGCAACCTTATTCTCGCTGTCGCAAGCAGCACTCGTTTGCCAAGGCTGACTTTCAATGAGCAATAACTAGATGTACTTGACGGATGTATGACATGGTGATTGGGTTGCATTCCACTTGGACAGTCCTTCATTGTTCCAACTTGTGTGTGTTGTATCTCTGCGTGTATCAACGTGTCATGTCGCGTTCGACTAGCATGACAACAAACAGATTTGCAATTGGAAGCACTATGATCGCCCTTCAGGGGGCCTGCCTGAGTTTTCTGCACTTGTGCATGAGGCAGGTTGCACATGACACATGCAGTAGTAGTAGTAGCGACGTAGGTTTGTCTCGAATGCCGAAAGTGCTTGGCGATGGTGTTCTGCTGTTTGTTTCCCTATGTGGTATGCCGTGATGGTACTGTAGCCTTGACGATTTCCAATTATTTGTGTTTATTTTCGAGGAAAGTATACGTCTCTTTGAATGTCGGAAAGCTATTGGAGCTCAGACTGGTTTTAAATTCTGTTCGTATAGACTGGTGAACCTTTTATATAAGGAGCTGTGACGTAATTATGTCTTGCAAGGACACACCTAGTTGTAATGCCATCAGCGCATGCACATTGCTTGCAGCCTCGTTAGTTAGTGCACAAAGTTCGCTTGCACATGCCCTTGTCATTGACGGCAGCGTTAACAGTTTCTTCAGATGTGCTGACACAATCAATCGAGGGTTATTGTATCTGTTGCAAACCACGTAAAAAGCTACGGTAAAATTGGTGCTAGATCAGGAAGATGAGCAATTACATTGTTAGCTTCACCTCTTAATTAACTAAGAAATGTCCTCTAATCCCTCATTATGTACCATGAGAGCCACAAATGTGTCATAAAAATGCCTGAACAGCGTTACATCACCATTAAAAGATGGCAGTTCTATTGAGGGCCGCTTGATGCTAGGTTTTGATGCACTCGAGGCAAATCCAGCATCTGACATACCTTGTCAGCTACGTTGGCATGATTCATCTACATTGCTCTCAGTTTTCTCGAAACCGCGAAGACCAAATTTTCGAAGTTTTCCCTGTCGTCAGCACGTACATCTACGTTTTCAAATAATTCGAGCTGTGACTGCGCGTCTTCATACTTCTCCACGATCCATGGCAGCTGTTCTAGCCTGACAATAATATCCAAAGTGTCCGATTTCCCTGTTACGTCAAATTCGTTTCCAAACTTTAACAACCGCGTGAGGCTTGCTTCGCCACCGAGCGTGTAGTAACAAGTTTCTTTCTTAACACTTCATCTATCATGGAAGACTAGCAGTGGCCTGTGAGGGCAGAAGCAGCAGTTAGGATGCGTGGGAATTTACAGGAAGCAGGATAACCAGACCAGGTACTTAGTTTATCTATGCACCGTGTCGATACCGCTGGCTGCGTCTCCGTGCTGCTCCGCTGAAGCTCGCCGCTGCCGTTCCACCCACGGATGGTTGCCGCTGCACGCTACTTCGTCGAATCCATCACAATCCGACACGGATGGGCCAAAATGTTACCGTCCACAGAAGGAAATTTGAATCGTCAGTGTTACCGGAGGACCAGGAATTTAAAGGACTGTGTAATAGTTCGGGTCCATTCGGATTGCAAAGAATGACATACGTAGAATAGCACTTATTATTGAAAACAGTCACACAAAAAGAAAACATAAATATTCGCCCTTTAGCATACGAGGCACACGGACCCCTCCCTACGCCCGCCACCCCACCGAGTGTCCATTCACAACTGCCCTCCCTCTCGCAGTGGTGTGTCCTGTTAGCCACCCTTCGAAGGATGACTTCCTGGCCATTGGCCCTCAGGTATAAACAACTCTATAGAGGGCAGCACTTTCCAGTAGCTCAGGCTAATGTGGCGACCGAAGAACAACAATCACGAAGTATGTGGCCTCACCGCCAACAACAGTAACATTTGACGTCAGCAGAGAGAATACCTTTTTTGTAACTGACTCGGGTCTTCTAAATCTGGTGCCGTTCCTATGGCTCCGACCAAACCCTTACGAAATTCTGCACACACGTTCCCGATAGTACTCACAATTATTTTGTCCCCTTTAACGCTGCAATAAGCCTTTCATTAACATTTCGAACGAGAGAATTTCTTAACTCTTCAAGATAAATTACATACGCTTTTGTATCTAGTGCTACACTTAACATAGCCATATGTAACAGCTGCCCCTCTAACCACCAACTGAGCTTTACGGCAGTGAACAGGTTATTCACAAATGCTAATACATCCTCTTCTGCTTCACTGGAAACAAAAGAAACTAGGACAACAACACTAGTATGTGGGATGGGTACTGACAAACTGGACGAGGCCCTATCTTCATTCAGTGCATCCTATTTCCTATGCAAGTCAATGTTATCTGCCCTCATTTGAGCTACTTGTTCTAGAAAGGACTCAGCCATCGCCAGAGTGGTAATACTTTCCCCTGGTTTACTGATTGGAAAGACTGTGCCTACGACAAAAAATACACTAGAAAAATTACCATAGTAAAGGACTTACTACTTACAATGCCGTTACACCTATATTAAGACTACTTGATCCTGACACCTGAGTGTCCACCACGTACATTCGCTGGTGCACTGACCCAGCCTCCTGCATTTGAAACAGATCAATGCCCCAGCAAATTATATTGTGAGCTAATTTGGCACATACCAGCATACGATTCTTTAGTGTCCCCCTCAGCTCCCTCACATAATCACCCAAGTCCACTTTCACGAATCTAACTTTGAGCCCCATTCTACAACCAACTAATCAAACATTTTTAACTAGTGGGACATAAAAGAGACAGAACAGTTTTTAGATACTCACCACGTTCCAAAGACGGTGTTGTACGCTGACCGATGACGTTGCTCGACGTCCTGATTGCTTCTGAGGCCAGTGTAATAGCTCGCAACAGTTCTGGCGGCAGTATATTAATGCTGCAGTTGCGGGCACTATTTAAGCCAGGATGGTCGATCTGTAATGGCGTGCAGAAAGTAGCGTACGTACTACAAGTTCCTCGGCCGTCGTGAAATCAGAAATGCTGGCTCAGCAGTTACGAACTTTATTCACTGAGACTCTCGTACAATGATAGTTATGGTGACTCGAAGGTGTGGTGGTCAGGCATCGACCCTACGGCCCTTGGTAAGGGAAGAGTTGTTGTGACGACGGCAGTACATGCTCCACTCAGCGAAGCACAGAGGTGCAATGGCCTTATGCAGTAACCATTACGCAGTGACGCTGCATCAGATGCTGACACAACACTGTCGGCCCAGCACTGGACATGTGGGCCAGTAGTGAGAGGCACTGGCAGGTGAGGTACAGCGCAGGGCAGCAGCGTAGAGGCCGAGTGGCATAGCAACCAAGAGTTTGGTAGCTGAGTGAAGGGTGCAGCATGCAGCATCAGAATGCTTGTACACTGAGCAGGTAGCACCTCAGCAGCAGGTAAGGAGCGAGGCATGCTGGTCATAGGCTCTGAACCAGAGATACCCTGGAATGGCCATGTGCAGTTGGCATCACCTTGGAGGTGCTCTCAGCTGGATAGCTTTAGTTCACATCCCACAAGCATAAAGTCTAGGAGTGGCCTGAAGACAGCAGCTAGCGGAAGCAGTGGCTGCATCTAGTCAAGGAAGGTTGATTCATATCAGGCCGTCAGCTGGCATGAAGAACGTCTCGGTTTCAGTAACAGTTGAAGAGAGCCTACTGCTAGATCTGGGCTGCAAGTATTTATGACCGATATGCTCAGCTTTGTTATGACTGTACCCCGTCTCTAACCCGTCTCTGGTCACCTCTGGAGGCAAGCGGCGCAGCGTCAGGCCAAGGCATGAGGTAGGTTAGTACGCTTGCACCATGAATTCTCAGCAATATCCCAGCCCTGGCGGGATTTCACTGGCAGCCGGCTGACTCTCATGGCCATGGATTTTGAAGTCTGCTCGGAAGGGTGTTGGCGGAAGAAAAGTATCTGCAGCCAGGAGGCATACATTTCAATTGGTCCGGTTTCAGCACAATCTGTTGTGACCAGTACTGGCTCAAGAAATACTCATTGAATCTCAAATGCTTGGAAATCCGCGGTTCAAAAAAATGGTTCAAATGGCTCTGAGCACTATGGGACTTAACTTCTGAGGTCATCAGTCCCCTAGAACTTAGATCTACTTAAACCTAACTAACCTAAGGACATCACACACACCCATGCCCGAGGCAGGATTCGAACTTGCGACCGTAGCGGTCGCTCGGTTCCACACTGTAGCGCCTAGAACCGCATGGCCACTCCGGCCGACATCCGTGGTTCATTGGATCATTCAAGGTACCAGCTATTTTAAGTTGGTCGTTGGATATGTTTCTGCTGTAAATTATGAGAGCTCGTTAATTCCGGTTTTCAGCAACACACTGTGCCAGTTGGAGTTGACTGCTTGCATTTTCTATGTCTTACCTTGTGGTGTGTAATAGGTCTGCTTATCAACTGATTTTATGGAGGCCGCTAGTAGGGCTACATGAATAGTTCACTAAATGTTTTGCTGCTACCACGTGGGAGGGTGGACAGTGGTATTGCACGCAGATGAATATGTACTACAAGCACCATTTGATGTAAAATCGCACCTCACCAGCCTAGGCACAGGGCCTAAGAACAAGACTGGAATTAGTCTGTCATGTGCAAGTCTCCTCTTCTCTGCACTACTACTGGAATCTACATCCGTTGGAACATGCTACTGCCTTCACCCCTTCGTTTCTGCAACAACTTCTACCCTCCCACATTCCCTTCTACCATCAACTTAACTATTTCTTGGTATCTCAGAATATTTCTTGTCGGCCGGCCGAAGTGGCCGTTCGGTTAAAGGCGCTGCAGTCTGGAACCGCAAGACCGCTACGGTCGCAGGTTCGAATCCTGCCTCGGGCATGGATGTTTGTGATGTCCTTAGGTTAGTTAGGTTTAACTAGTTCTAAGTTCTAGGGAACTAATGACCTCAGCAGTTGAGTCCCATAGTGCTCATAGCCATTTGAACCATTTTTGAATATTTCTTGTCATCCACTCTTTTTGTGGCGTAAAACATAGGTTTCTTGTCCTCTTCGATTCGATTCAGAATCTCTCCATTATTTGTTCGATTTAATCTTCAGTGTTCTTCTGCGACATCACATTTCAAAAATTTTCTGTTCTCTATACTTTCAGAATACATTATTAAAACTCAAATTATATTAGATATTATTATTTGTCCTTTCCAGAAAACCTTTTCTTGCTATTAGAAGTCTGCGTTTTATACTCACTTTCCTTCTGCTATTGTCAGTTATTTTACTGCTTATATAAAAGACCTTATCAATTACTTTTAGCGTCTCATTTCCTTATTCAGTTCCTCATCTTTTGCCTGACATCACTGGAATACATGCCAATACTCTTGTTTTTGTGCTTCCACGATAATCTTAAAATCTTGTTTTCAAGGCACTATCTATTCCGTTCAACTGATCATCCATGTCATTTGTCACTTTTCACAGAATTGTAATGTAATCAGCGAAAATTATTGTTTCATTTCTTCTCCACAAACTGTAGTTTCCTTACCATATTCTCCTTGGTATCCATTACTGCTTGTTCTATGTGCACTATAGATTACAACTCTGTCCGATTGACTTTTCAGTTACTGCCTTCCTTTCATATCATTCAACTCTTGCAACTGCCGTCTGCTTTCTGTGCAAGCTGTAGATAACCTTTCTCTCCTTTTTTTATCCATTATAATTACGGAATTTCGAATAGTGTACTCCAGTCAACACTGTCAAAGGCTTGTTGAATTTTTATGTTTCTTGTATAATCAGTTAAGATTAATACCTGGTTTGTTATCAAAGGATTTACGGAAGAAGTTGCCATTCTGATCAGGTTTTCGTGTCTCATACGTGCCCATGTACCTTCTATTGTATCTGTTCCCATCTTTCAGTTAGTCACTGCTTCCTTTGAAAATTTCAAAATTCTCTGGTTGTTTCAACTTATTCAGCGCTATCTCTTTAATTTACAAACATTTTTACAATTTCTTCAGTTTCAGTTTGCAATATCTAACTAATAAATTATGTTATGATCGCATGTCTGCTACTGCACGTGTTTTGCAATTTAATGCCTAGTTTTTAAATCTATGTCTTACCAATACGTATTTTAATCAAACCTCCCACTATCTCTTGGTGTATTCCGCGTATATAACATTGCTCTATGATTCTAAAATTGTTTGCGGTGATTAATTTGCACTCTGTGCAAAATTCCACCACTCTTTTTCTCCTCTCATTCCTTTCCCCCAGATCAAATTCTCCCACGTTTCCTTCTGTGCCTTTTCTTAGTACCAAATTGTAACTGTTTGTAACAATTAAAATTTCGTCTCCCTTATTATCCTTTTTCTCGTCATACATTTTTTCAATCCCTCGATTATCTGCCGATCTAGTTTGCATGTATACATATACTACTGTGTTGTATAGAGGTCAAGTGTCTGCCTTGTCTATGATAATCTGATCACTATGCTGTTCATAGTACTTCCCCCGAACTTGTGTTTCCTGTATCAGATCTGCTCCCCCATTGTCTCTATTTGATTCTGTGTCTATAACTGTGTACTCACCTCTCTAGAAATCCAATACCTCATGACACCTCATTTCACTAATTTCCGTTGTATCTGACATAAACATATAGATTTTTCCTTTCAAATTCTCTAACCTACCATTAAAATTAACAGATCTAGCGTTTCACACCCCGGCCAGTAGGTCACTGGATATGTTTTTTTTTCTTCTGACTACATTTCTCTTACTAGTCCATCCAGCGGGTTTTCACATTGGGGACACTTCTGTCTCCGGATTACTTTAGCCGAGAGGATCCAATCATCATTAATAGCCACCTACAGAAGTTAACACGAGTCTCATAATGGTTTCCATGCAGCTCTTGGTAGAGAGAGATGTGATAGGGATGGAACATGTGTCGATGGAGAATGCGTAAGACACTTGTCTGACTCATGCCACTTCCTTGTGCGACTGCGAGGGAGCTAACGTGAGGATCAATTGCAACAGCAGCAACAACATTAATTTCCCCCTCTTCTGTGGTCACTTGTTTCCTTCTGTTACGTTGCCAAGGTGTTGCACTACCACTTTCACGTAAGTGGTTAGAGGTTGATAAATAACTGCCGAGATGGTTGACATCTACTGGGATATCTTGCCTCATACACGGTACAGGAACGAACTGCAGTCTTCCTACACCCTCCATACACCGTGAGCAAGTCGGCTTTTTCTGTGCTGGTAAATCACTTCGTCCACCCGTGACCTTCTGCTTGGACTGTTACACACTAACTGCCTAGCAAGCTGCAATGCACTCAAGGAACACACAAGTCCACTATAAGCAAACATAACAACATCGTACCTAGCAACTACGCAGGTTGATTGGCACAAACAAGTGTGGGTGTGGAAACTTTTCAGAATACGATATCTCGTAAACGACTCGCCCTAGAATTCTTCAACAAACACAATTGACATTCTAATTCTTCCTACTTTCAGTTGCCGGCCGGGGTGGCCGAACGGTTCTAGGCGCTACAGTCTGGAGCCGTGAGACCGCTACGGTCGCAGGTTCGAATCCTGCCTCGGGCATGGATGTGTGTTACGTCCTTAGGTTAGTAAGGTTTAAGTAGTTCTAAGTTCTAGGGGACTGATGACCTTAGAAGTTAAGTCCCATAGTGTTCAGAGCCATTTGAACCATTTTGAACCTACTTTTAGTTAGTTAATATCAATAGGCACTGTTCCGTTTAAAAACGTTTATGTTTGCGCAAACAGTACCCTTTTAAGTGTTATTATAATCTGTTTATTGGCTAGCAATATGAGCCCCTGACTACCAATACAGTCTGTGAAAACCGTACATCAATAGCACATTCTGTTTCTGCAATGTTTGCGGCGCAAGTTTTACGTGATTCACCCTGTATAGAAGGAAATGCTCTGACTGAATCACTGACTCACTATCTCCCAGCCCAAACATCTAAGTACAGAAATTTGACATTTGAAGAGTGTTTTGATCTTACGCTGTAGGCATTGTTTAATAAGGGATTTCTCGAAATTCCACCTCTATGGGGTGAATTGAGGGATAATAAGTTTTATGAAAATATTACATTATGAAAGAATTTTAAAACTAAATCTATGAAAACTTTAAGTATGGCTTCTCGGTTAGAAATAAAAAATATGTGTTTGAGCGTTTTAGGAAATACAGCTCCTAAGAAGGTGAAATAGGCGCTGAAAGTTTTTGTGGCAATATTTCATTATGAAAGCATTGTTGTAGCTAAATCTATGAAAATTTGTATTTGGTTTCTCGGTTAGAGAAAGGAATTACGTTTTCAGTGTTTTTGGAAATAGGGGATGAAACTTTTTATGAAAATAGTTATGTTAAAAAATTTTAGGTTACATCTATGAAAATTGGTATTTTAATTCTCGGTTGCAAATAAAGAAATATGTATGAGGGACTGAACGTTTCTATCGTAATGTCACCGCAATAGTTCAAAAAAAGGGTTAACACTTTCGGAAAAGACCATGCTTCCATGACCTTAATTACCGTGAAAAGTTTAGAAGGTGTTTCAATTTGTGAACTAAATCAAAGAAAGCTACTTAGGAGTCACCACGACAAATCGACTTCGTTAGAATTCCATACAAAAAGAAACGGCTGTTTAATACATTGATTTATCGGTAGGCCTAATAGATGTTTATAAAATTATTTTTGTTGTAATTACTACGCAAACGTGAGCGATACAGCGGGCCCTAAGCTAGTAAACAATATGACATAGTACATAGTACAAAATGACATAGTAAACAATATGACATCCAGTAATGTCGACGGTCACTCTAACAAGTTGCCACATGGCGCAAAGGGATGCCACTCACTTATTATTCCACAATCCCCTTTACCACCTTTAACTTTCTATGCTTCCCTTCTAAATTCACAAAACTTCTTTCACGTATACATAAACACTTCTTATATTCGCTGTGCCTCTTAATGACAGTAGCTTTCTCCTCACTGGCGAAGCAAAACGTTGTCACATTCGGCCTCTCGTCCAACATTGAACTGCTTCTCCAAGCACGCACGTAATCTAATCGGGGAATCCATTCCTGTTGGCGTGAAACTGTTCCTTCTGGAACCTTTAAAAAGGTCAGCTACACTGAGGTGACAAAAGTCATGGTATAGCGATATGCGCGTACACAGATGGCGGTAGTATCGCGTACACAAAGTATGTAAGAGCAGTGCACTGGTGGAGCTGTCTGTACTCAGGTAATTCACGTGACCACGTGACAAGGTTTCAGGCGTGAATATGGCCGCAAGATGGAAATCAAAAGACTCTGAAAGCGGAATGGCAGTTGGAGCTAGGTGGACTGGACATTTCATTTCGGAAACTGTTAGGTAATTCATTATTCCAAGGTCCACAGTGTCAAAATTGTGTCGAGAATGCCAAATTTCAGACATAGCTCTCACCATGCACGAAGCAGTGGCCGACGGCCTTCACTTAACTACCGAGAGCAGCGGCTTTTGCGTAGAGTTATCATTGCTCACAGACAAGCAACACTGCACGAAATAATCGCAGAAATCAATGTGGAGCGTTCGACGAACGTATCTGTTAGGACAGGGCGGCGAAATTTGTCGTTAGTGGGGGCAGCAGACGACAGACGCGAGTGCCTAACAGCACGAGATCGCCTGCAGTGCCTCTCCTGGGCTCGTGACCATATCGGTGGTGCCCTAGACTACGGGAAAAATGGCTTGGTCAGATGAGTCCTGATTTCAATTGGTAAGAGTTTATGGTACCGATCGAGTGTGGCGCAGACCCCACGAAGCCATGAACCCAAGTTGTTAACAATACACTGTGCAAACTGACGGTGGCTCCATAATGTTGTGGGTTGTGTTTACATGCAATGGAGCTGTGTCCACTGGTCCAAGAGAACCGATCAATGACTATAAATGTTCATGTGTGGCTACTTGGAGACCATCTGCAGCCATTCATGAACTTCATGTCCCCAAACAACGATGTAATTTTCGTGGACAACAATGTACCATGTTACCGACCCACCGTTGGTTGCGGCTGGTATGAAGAACATTCTGGAGAACTTGAGCGAATGATTTGGCCACTCATCGAACACTTATGGGACAAAATCGAGAGGTCAATTCGTGCACAAAATCCTGCACCGGTAATACTTTCACCATTATGGACGGCTATAGAAGCAGCATGACTCAATATTTCTGCAGGGACTTCCAACTACTTGTCCAGTCCTTGCCACGTCAAGTTGCTGCAGTACGCTGGGTAAAAGGTGGTCCGACACGATATTAGGAGGTATCCGATGACTTTTCACACCTCAGTATATACTGTACTGAGCGGAGGTAGGTGGATGTGTTCGATTATTAATAACGATATCAATAACGCTACCTCTACATGCGGCAAGATTTAGATGAATTAATAAAATACAGGGAATTAATTTTAAAACACATCCCAATCCCAAAGAAAGCAGGGGTTGACAGATGTGAAAATTACCACACTATCAGTTTAGTAAGCCACGGCTGCCAAATCCTAACACGAATTCTTTACAGACGAATGGAAAAACTGGTGGAAGCCGACCTCGGGGAAGATCAGTTTCGATTCCGTAGAAATGTTGGAATACGTGAGGCAATACTGACCCTACGACTTATCTTAGAAAATAGATTAAGGAAAGGCAAACCTACGTTTCTAGCATTTCTAGACTTAGAGAAAGCTTTTGACAATGTTGACTGGAATACTCTCTTTCAAATTCTGAAGGCGGCAGGGGTAAAATACAGGGAGCGAAAGGCTATTTACAATTTGTATAGAAACCAGATGGCAGTTATAAAAGTTGAGGGGCATGAAAGGGAAGCAGTGGTTGGGAAGGGAGTGAGACAGGGTTGTAGCCTCTCCCCGATGTTATTCAATCTGTATATTGAGCAAGCAGTAAAGGAAACAAAAGGAAAACTCGGAGTAGGTATTAAAATCCATGGAGAAGAAATTAAAACTTTGACGTTCGCCGATGACATAATTCTGTCAGAGACAGCAAAGGACCTGGAAGAGCAGCTGAACGGAATGGACAGTGTCTGGAAAGGAAACTATAAGGTGAACATCATCAAAAGCAAAACGAGGATAATGGAATGTAGTCGAATTAAATCGGGTGATGCTGAGGGTATTAGATTAGGATTGGTTCAAATGGCTCTGAGCACTATGCGACTTAACTTCTTAGGTCATCAGTCACCTAGAACGTAGAACTAATTAAACCTAACTAACCTAAGGACATCACACACACCCATGCCCGAGGCAAGATTCGAACCTGCGACCGTAGCGGTCGCTCGGCTCCAGACTGTAGCGCCTAGAGCCGCACGGCCACTCCGGCTGGCTATTAGATTAGGAAATCAGACACTTAAAGTAGTAAAGGAGTTTTGCTGTTTGGGGAGCAAAGTAACTGATGATTGTCGAAGTAGAGAGGATATATGGTAAAATGTAGACTGGCAATGACAACGAAAGCGTTTCTGAAGAAGAGAAATTTGTTAACATGGAGTATAGATTTAAGTGTCAGGAAGTCTTTTCTGAAAGTATTTGTATGGAGTGTAGCCATGTATGGAAGTGAAACGTGGACGATAAATAGTTTAGACAAAAAGAGAATAGAAGTTTTCGAAATGTGGTGCTACAGAAGAATGCTGAAGGTTACATGGGTAGTCACCTGACTAATGAGGAGGTATTGAATAGAATTGGAGAGATTAGAAATTTGTGGCACAACTTGACTAGAAGAAGGGATCGGTTAGTAGGGCATATTCTGAGGCATCAAGGGATCACCAATTTAGTATTGGAGGGCAGCGCTGAGGGTAAAAATCGTAGAGGGAGACCAAGAGATGAATACACTAAACAGATTCAGAATGATGTAGGTTGCAGTAGGTACTGGGACATGAAGAAGCTTTCACAGGATAGAGTAGCATGGAAAGCTGCATCAAACCAGTCTCAGGACTGAAGACCACAACAACAACACACATCGGATCAAAAAAAGTTATGATTCCAATTTGTTTGTCTCGGAGTGGGACATCCAGCGACACCATACTCGACTCGCCACCCACCCCGTGCGTAAGTAGCAGGGCCAACTTTGATATCTTCAATGGGAACTCACTTTTTTATTGCAGATGCTGGGTGAAAGATTTTGGTACAATTTATTTTTTTCCATCTTGGTAAAGTTGTGGTTGATTTGAAGCCCTTTTTGCTCTACTAGGCATGATCCTATCGAACATTGTACGTTTTTGCCTTCTTTCGAACTTTGAACTTACATATTCAGGCAGTTCAAGACAGAGTTACTGTTCAAGATAGATTCCGAACTGCAATGCAACTTCACATTTTTCACATTCACAAATCATTGCCACAGTTGAAATAGCTGACAAGCGAGAGAGAATTATCTCAGTACCGACTGGCATTGAAGTCCAATCCTCTGTATTCGGTGGTCCCACCTTTAGGCAGTGAACCAATTGTTTCCCATTCAACATCAGTGAGAAAAAGCGCATGCACTAATTTTACCTTCCCACGGCCTTAACGAAGCAGGCACAGGTCGAAAGTTACGTTAAAAAAGCTTTCAACGCTACGAGGAGAGCGTTAGACAATGAGACAATAGAATGAAATCGAGCTGGGGCCGTGAGAATGAAAGAGTGCAGTTTAACGCCGCTGAATTCATAACTTACAGCCGAATGACATTTCCGTCCCGAAACAGTCTGGGTTCTGCATCAGATCGTTTCGTTCGCATCACGCTATTGAATGAAGATTCCGTGACGCACCGAGAAGCTTTCCAGCTTTACCAACGTAGGAAGATATTGTCAAAGTATGATGTGTACATCTCGTCTTTACTAGTATCATTTAATTCTTAAACTGTCCCCTGAAGTCACGCTTTCTCTCTCTCTTTTTCTTTTTTATTATATAATTCGATGTCTCTTAAGTCGCGAGTTCAAGCAAGCGTAATACTTGTTCAATGTTTAAGACAAGTGTTGGCTGCCAACATCTTGAAGAAACTGCCCCACTTCTCCTAGAGTGACTTAAAAAATACAACGGACTATTTACGTACTTCTGGTTCCCATCCAGCATATTACCAACCCCCTATCTCTTATTCTGTGTGATGTGTCTGTCAACAACAACTATCCATTGCACTAGACTGATGAATCCGGCGGAGAACAGTTATATTTTATTTAGCTTTGTTTACTCGATTGTATGAGGCGAGTGTAAAAACTTTTCGTGAAAGATGTACATGCAATGTCTAACTGAATGGGAAAATTTATTTATGTGCGTCTTGATTTATTGAAAGAAAGATTTTTTTTCTAGTGGATCTCTGCAGGAATCTTCTATGAATATTGTTCTCTATTTTTTATTTGTCAGTCCACATATTTTGATATCATACAAATGCTTAATCAACCTGAATGCATAGCCGACTCTTTCAGGGGATTTCCAACAAGGAAATTTTTGCCACGATCGAAAAACAGAGCGCTGGTTTTATATAAGCGGTATTTATAAAACAGAAGCACATTTTTTCTCAGTTGCTTGTCTCATCATCTGGGGCAGGCATTATGGTGGCGCAAATTACATAAATAAGAAGTTGTGGTCTTAAGCCTGGTGGCCACTTTGGTGCCTCTACTCGCTACTCTGCAATTAAAGTAATACGTTTCGGAGAACCAAGCACAGCCGCCGCTAGTTCAGCACCAGGAGATGATTACGACACCTGAAACCTACGCTTACACATTTTGACAAAAAAAAAAGAAAATACACACTTCTGAGAAGTCTATAAATATTGCCAAGAATTTGTCCTTTTCTTCCTCATCTTTATTCCTTAGAGAATATAATTTGTAACACGATGATCACATATATGGTAAACCTACGTAACTTTGTGATATTAAGGATTGTAAATGAAAAAGGAAAACAAATATTCAATCCTGAAATTGTATATTTTACATGTAAGAGACCAATACATTGCTTTACTAACCAACGATAAAGAACAATTAAGAAATAAAAAGCTGCTGAAGTTATAAAACATAGTAAAAAAGTTGGCATGCTACCTAATTTCGTAATAGTATAGATAATTCTGTGACATTATACACTTAGCTCCATGATGATGTGCTTGATTCAGTGGTTGTACAAATATTTCAGATAAATGCCGTAGTATCAGGTGTATCTACGGACTGACAACCTTCATGAACCATCGCAGACAAAAACATCACTCAATCCAATCACTGTAGCTCTCTTTACAAGTCGCAGACGTCATCATTTCTTTTGTTCTTTGACTTATTTTTTCGCTTAGACAGTGATTTCACTGTGCTACAGTGATTAGTGGAGTATTCGGTTAATGTTCAAACCAAACCCTATTTCCTGCATTTATGTTATGAAATAAACTAACTTAGCTTCCAAATGGCTGTGAGCACTATGGGACTTAACATCTGAGGTCATCAGTCCCCTAGAACGTAGAACTACTTAAACCTAACTAACCTAAGGACATCACACACACATCCATGCCGGAGGCAGGATTCGAACCGGCAACCGTAGCGGTCGCGCGGTTCCGGACGGAAGCGTCTAGAACCGGTCGGCCACCACGGCCGGCTAACTTAAATTCCAGTTCACTCGTAATTACGAATGGTCTACCCAATCCGCCTATGGTCACATTGTCTTTGTCACCATCGATGCAGTCTGCATAGTTCTCTGAGTACTCCATAGTATAGAGGAATGATTAACAGCTTTATATATATCGACCACTGTTCCTCCAAAATCTTCTGAAGTGCTCCACGAAGGTCGTCAGTTGAACAGGATTGTCTTCTCTTGCTCACATAACCCATTTTTGCCTTGTCATTCTTCGCACGTTTGCTTAGAGATGGAGACGTTATTTCTGAAATGTACACAAAACTTAAGAGTTTTTGTCGTTCTCTTAATCGATTGATTAGGTAATAAGGCAATGAAATCCAACTGTAATGACTAAGATTATAAGTATTATTCATTGATAATACAGCTAAATACATATGTCTGACTAATTATTTGAACAACTTACGTTATCGAACTTTTATTACAGAATCAGCGCAGCAAACGACGTATTTCCCTCTACACAACAAACAGTGAACTACCTGTTTCGCACACAGCCTTCACTTCCTACCAGAATGTCTTTCTGGTGTGAAGATGTTACTACCATTTTTTGAGGACAGCTGAAACTGTGTAGGACGCCTACATTACTGTGGACAAGAATGTGTCTGCTGTCACGAAAAACTGAGAGAGGTGGCGCAGTGGTTAGCACAGTGGACTCCCTTTCGGGAGGACGACGGTTCAAACCAGCGTCCGGCCCTCCTGATATAGATTTTCCATGATTTCCCTAGATCTTTTCAGGCAAATGCCGGGATAATTCCCTTGAAGAGACAAGACCAATTTCCTTCCCCATCCTTCCCCAATCCGAGCTTCTGCCCTGTCTCTAATCAACCTGTTGTCGACGGGACGTTAAACACTGATATCCAGTTCCTCTCCCCGCTTTCACGAAATATAGTATATTACGGAGTTAGGTAGGTTTATCCCATTCAGTTGCAGATAAAGCAGGTGGCTGACATGTTTCATAAGTTGGATATTGGAAAATAGTCTATAGAGGTGTTTGTTTAGAATAAACTCGTGCGACTCATTTTAGAATCAGAAGCTACGATATCATCGTGAAAAAACAGTGACCCGTATATGTAATAAGTTTCCTTTAATTTACGTCTATGGTCACAAACGTTTTGTTAACAGATTACCGGTTTCGGTATTTAATGACCATCATCAGATCTGTTTCATAAAAACAAAATCCTAATGTACTGCAGCCACTATGCCTGCAGTACATTAGGATTTTGTTTTTATGAAACAGATCTGATGATGGTCATTAAAGACCGAAACCGGTAATCTGTTAACAAAACGTTTGTGACCATAGACGTAAATTAAAGGAAACTCATTTTAGAATATTGTTCAAGTACGTCAGATCCGTATCAAATAGGCAGGGCTAAGATCGTAAATTAAACGTATGCGAAAAGGGGCCAAACGAATGATCTCAGGTTAGTATGAACCACGAGACAGCGTCATGGACATCCCGAAGAACCTGTATTAGTAGATACCTGAAGAAAGAGGCAATTACTTTTTTATTTATTTATTTACACGCCAAGTTGCGTGGGACAAAATTGAGGAGCAAGTCTCCAAGCTCATGGAACGTGTCAGTACATGAAATTACAACGTAAAAGTAATAACAGATAATAATAAAATGTTTATGAACCCAAAAAAGTCAAGCTGTAAGTTTAAGTAAACGCAATCAACAACACAACATAAGAATCGGCTTAATTCTTCAAAGAACTCCTCGATAGAATAGAAGGAGTGACCCATGAGGAAAATCTTCAATTTCGATTTGAAAGCTTGTGGATTACTGTTAAGATTTTTGAATTCTTGTGGTAGCTTACTGAAAATGGGTACAGCAGTATACCGCACACCGTTCTGCAGAAGAGTTAAGGAAGTCCAGTCCAAATACAGGTTTCATTTCTGCCGCGTATTAACTGAGTGAAAGCTGCTTATTCTCGGGAATAAGCTGATATTGTTAACAAGAAATGACAGAAGCCAATGTCAAAATACACAGACTAGTGAACAGGGGTCGACAAGCGGTTCGCCAACTTACACCACTTATTGCCAGAAACGCCCGTTTATGAGCCGAAAATATCCTTTTAGAATGGGAAGAGTTACCCCAAAATATAATACCATATGTTGTGACTTGGCAAGACAGCCAAGTCACAATGAGAGGAAGCCGAAAGGCACGCGTTAAGCTCACGCAGATTGGCGTGAGGTCTGGAACAGTTAAAGGAATTAATAGTAGCAAATAAAGTACGTAGTTGATGTAATACTTAACTTTAGTCCACAATTGTAGAACATCTCTCTTGACGGTACATGTTATAGCCACAATATAAAATAATATCAAATGCTATGGCGCCTTGCTAGGTCGTAGCAAATGACGTAGCTGAAGGCTATGCTAACTATCGTCTCGGAAAATGAGAGCGTAGTTGTCAGTGATCCATCTCTGGCTAAGTCGGCTGTACAACTGGGGCGAGTGCTAGTAAGTCTCTCTAGACCTGCCGTGTGGTGGCGCTCGGTCTGCAATCGCTGACAGTGGCGACACGCGGGTCCGACGTATACTAACGGACCGCGGCCGATTTAAAGGCTACCACCTAGCAAGTGTGGTGTCTGGCGGTGACACCACACCATACGTCATAAGGGAATGAAAATAAGCAAAGTAGACTAATTTTCGTGTCGAACAATCACTTACTTCAGATACCGTTCGAATAGTAAAAATGGCAGCATTAAGTCTTTGAACAAGATCCTAAATGTGGACTTTGCACGACAGTTTACTGTCTATCTGAACACCTATAAATTTAATTTGTTCAGTTTTACTAGTCATATGCCCAGCAGGTGGCAGACAGGCTTTATAGGTAAACTTCGCGAAAATCCTCTTTCATAATTTCAAGAACCAGTATTATGCGAGGAATCTAGCATTATATTACAGACCACTACGTATTACTTCTGGAGGGATAACGAAGACAATATTAGACTATTTACAGTGCTCATAACTGCATTTAAGCAGTCATTCTTCCAGTGTTCCATACTCGAAAGGAACAGGAAAAAACCCCAATAGTTCAAAAGAGAAATACCCTCTGCCATGCATTTAACAATGGCTTTTCAGTGAATGGATGCGATAGGAACGTAAGAAAAATAAACGTCCTTATCCTACGAAGTAATAATAACATCTGAGCCTAATGGTTGGGTCAGTCCTCTGGACTTAAAAAGTAAGAGGCGCATTTCAGGCTAGTTTGACCAAGTTCGAATGATAGTGTACAATAGTTAAAAAAATAAAAACTGCTGATCCATCTCCCCCAAGTCGTTCTCGTGTTCTGTGATTTATTGGAGAAAGCAGAAGTCGACGTGAATGTCACTGGAGAAGCACAAACAAATTGTGCGTAAGAGGTAGTTATTTCCGCATTACACGAAGTAGATAATGGGGAAGCCGCCTTAAGAAGACGCATCTAGCGTTTCCCGTGGCCTCTGGCACAGTGGCTACCAATCGGTCTCCGGAAGCTTCAAAATTCACGGAGAGAACATAGTACTCGGGTACTCATTTGCTTAACAGGATGTATCTACTGGAACAACGAGAATGTCTACGTCAAGGAAAAGCACCTCTTTGCGCAGAATCAGACGCAGAAACAATCCCTCAGACCCCAGAACTCACTGTTAGAAATCTTTAAGCAAACAATTTATTGGTAAAGACTATCAAAATTATAGTTCAGTTCATAAATTTTTTGTTCAGTAATTTAAGTTCCATATTAACTTTGGTGGTCAGAAGCAGGTTAGCACATTAGATTCTGGCTAAGTACCGTATCATCATCGATTTTCCACAGGGAGAGTACCTTATGGTTTCAGACCATCATACTGTAGGTCTGTGACCACATTTGCGTACTTTAGTGTTTCACAGAATGAGAGCAAAATTTACTTTTGTGTGACCTGCATCTGTTAGACGAAGTTTTAATTCTTCATATTGTTTTCAATCAGTCAGATTTTAATTGGCGTTGATAATAACAGAAACGCAACACTAAACTCAACTTTCAGTCGTTGTAGTATATAAAATGTGCAGTTCTGCTCAAGACTTCTCGTAGGAGTGCGAGGTTCCTACCTTGCTATCAAGAAACCAGGGTGTGTGGAACTCCCACTATTTTCTTCTAGTAGGTGGGAACTGCAATATTTTTTCTGTACGCAGTCTACATCTACCTTTATTATAGGTTAAAGGTGATATATCTATGATATAAGGATGATAGATAACTATATATAATACGGCTTTTGCTAGTCCATCACTACAGAGTAGTGAGAGAGCAGGAGGATTGTTTAGTTATTGGACGTTACAGCCGCAGCAGACGTCCACACCCGTCAGAAGATGCTTGAGAAGAGACAGAGTAATGTTCAATCATGGTATTGTGCTGTTATTGATAAACATCTTTTGAAGATCAGACCAAAATTTAGAGAATATTTACTTCATTCAATGGTGAATTGTGCGCGGTTTTGATACTCTCTGGCAGACTATAATTGTGTGTAGAATCGGGATTGGAATCAGGACCTCAGCTTCCGCAGAGAATAGAGAGCCGGTTGTAATTAGTGCCTGCATAGTTCAGCTGGTACTATAAATGCCAGTGAAAGGCAAACTTTGACGTTCTACTACCGGTCTTGCACAAATTTTAATTTGCGAGGAATATCAGAAAAACTCGACTTTGGCTACTAAGTTAGTAGTTACATGTAACAGGATGTCATGATGAGGTTAGTAGACAATATCTTTGCTCAGACAGCTTCAAGTCGGAAACTAACATGAGATTTGTTCCACAGAAGCTCCTGTCTCGGTTAGGTCTGAAAAGAGTTGTGGGGCAATGCGGTATTCCTTTCATAAGCTTTGATTCCTTATACAAATGTTTAATCGTGTTTGTGTAGACGAACTGCAAACGAAATGAGGAGAAAGATTAGAAGTTACTATCCCGTTGACATCTGGGAAATGGAAAGAGTACGTCTTGGTTGCTGCTTCGTTTCATATCAGTGTTATCCGGCCGTTGTGGCCGTGAGGTTCTAGGCGCTTCAGTCTGGACCCGCGTGACCGCTACGGTCGCAGGTTCGAATCCTGCCTCGGGCATGGATGTGTGTGATGTCCTTAGGTTAGTTAGATTTAAGTAGTTCTAAGTTCTAGGGGACTGATGACCACAGATGTTAAGTCCAATAGTGCTCAGAACCATTTGAACCATTTATATCAGTGGTGACACAAATCTTGTAACAGGCTTTGGTAAATAAGAATTCACATTGTCTTACAATAAGCCAAAGTTCGGTTTATGTATGAGATATCGGAATTGGTAGCAAGATGTAATTCCGTTGGGAAGAATACCCAGATGAGTCCCTATTTCCCCTTCATACACATTACACAAGCAAGCAAAACAGAAATAATAGTAGTCAGCAAAAATGAGGCAGTTTGAATAGAAATGCCTCACGTGTGTATATAAGTAACATAAATCTCCTTTCTGATTCACTGGAAGCATATTGTAGTTGACTTTGCATCAAGGCAGTAAAAGGTGGGCATAATTAGCTTATTAAACAAGTGCCCGGCAATGATGTACCTCCACACTCTTCGAGATAAATAACAGCATAAAAAAGAATGATTCATCATTCTGTTTTCTTGAAACCATAATGTCCTCAACGGTCTTTCTCCTCAAGCACAATAGCGACAACGTTAAGTGCCGGCCGTGGTAGCCGAGTGGTTCTAGGCGATACAGTCTGGAACCGCGCGACCGTTACGATGGCAGGTTCGAATCCTGCCTCGGGCATGGATGTGTGTGATATTCTTAGGTTAGTTAGGTTTAAGTAGTTCTGAGTTCTAGGGGACTGATGACCTCAGAAGTTAAGTCCCATAGTGCTCAGAGCCATTTCAACCATTTGAACAACGTTAAGCCTAAGAGATACTTATATCTTACCTTCCAAGTATGCTCGCTCAGGTTATTTGAGATATCTACAATCTTCTACCCAGCACATTGCAAGGCTGGAGGAGGTCAGTAGATATCAAGAACGATGCCTGTGTCGCTTACTGTTACGTGATACAGGCTGCCTCCGCTGGGACTGAGTGACGCACCGTTGCCGAGTCGGATCGCGCCGTATATTGTGTTGCAGAATTCCCTGCATCATTCCTGGATTACCACATGCTCCACGACAGCCGTCACATCCGATATTACCAGGACACCCTCCGCAGCTGCGTCACATGTCCCTTCGTCGGCGCGTATTTGCAAGAGGGAAGAAGTCTCATTTATATGCATCTGCATGCACTGCAGTTGACTTTATTCCGTTTACATTCGCCATCGGTTACGTGCATCCACACATATTGTAATATATTTTATTCTGTTCCCGTAAGCAATATGACTCAATCGCAAATATTTCCTCGAATACTGATTCTGGACGTTCTCTATGGAGTTTTGCAGTATATTTATGCTGAGCGTATAACAAAATTGTATGATCAACGTGACTATCAGATTCTTACTTCATCTTTATATTAGTTCTCCGACTAGGCTTTCGGGCAGCCCTCGTAAGTAAAGTGAATTAAAGTACAGGACGATTACAATTAAAGTTAAACTTTCAAAATGCTGTAGAAATAACACCACTGTTCAGAATGACGTCAAATTGCAACAAAATATTATCGGACAACGGGGAAATCGTATGGCAGAAGAAAAAAAAAATAGTGTGAAAACTGATTAATAGATAGCGCTGTATGTGTCAGAATACGTAAATGAAAACCCCTGTGATGCACACGCTGGGTACACGGCTTTTCCGTCTGCGACGTTCGCCCTGGCTGTCTCAATGCAGGACCGCGCTCTCTGCTTGTAAAGCTGTATTGCAAGAATGGTGACTCCACATGTCGCTCTGCCGAAGTTCCGGACACTGAAGGGTTTCAAAACAGGCGTTGCTCCAATGACTGTCGTGGCTCTGGAGAAAATGATTCAGAAATTCGAAAAGACGGGTTCTTTCGGTGTACAGCCTGGTAGAGGGTCGAAACAAATTGATTCGACATCAGTGGAAGCAGTGGTCACAGCAATGCAGGAGGAGACGAGCGGTGGCGTGCAAACGTGTAGTGCACGGAGAATTGCCCGAGCATTGGACATACCCGTGAGCATGGTACGTAAAATCCTACGAAATATCCTTCTTTGTTATCCATTCAAAATTACCCATGTGCACGAGTTGCTTCCTGTTGACTTGCCAGCAAGAGAGAGAATTTCTTGCTCGCATCGAAGTGGACAATGACTCGCTGTCGAAGATTTTGTGGACAGACGAAGCGCACTTCCATCTGACAGCATTTTTCAATACACAGAATCGTCGAATATGGGCAACAGAAAATCCACACGCAAATCAACCAGTACCACTTTATCCCGAAAAGGTCACTGTGTGGCGCGGGCTCACGGCATCATTTATCATAGGGCCATATTTTTTCGAAGAAGCAGGTGCTTCCGGTCTTGTTACCTGTACCGTCACTGATAAGCGCTAAGAGTGTCTTTTGCGCAACCACGTCATTCCAGCTCTCCAACAGCGCGGATGTGAAGATGGGATCGTTTTTATGCAAGATGGTGATACTCCTTACATTGCAAATCCAGTTAAGCAGCAGTTGAAGCGTCATTTCGGAACTGATAGAATTATCAGCCGCCATTTCCCTACAGCCTGGCTGTCCCGATCACCTGATCTTAATCCGTGTGATAGTTCAAATAGCTCTGAGCACTATGGGACTTAACATCTGAGGTCATCAGTCCCCTAGAGCTTAGAACTACTTAAACCTAACCAACCTAATGACACCACACACATCCATGCCCGAGGCAGGATTCGAATCTGCGACCGTAGCAGTCGCGCGGTTCCAAACTGAAGCGCTTAGAACCGCTCGGCCACACCAGCCGGCTAATCCGTGCGACTTCTGGGTGTGGGGCTGTCTGAAAGATGTTGTGTTCATTGCTCCGACTGCGAACTCGGCTGCATTGAAGGCACTCATTGAGCAACGCATTTTGAACGTGATCCCGGAACACTTCGATCAGTTGTGGAACATGCTGTTTCTGGGTTTAAACTCGTTGCAGAAAACGGTGAAGAGCTTATTGAATTGACACGGAAATTAATAATCGGATTTGATTTTGATTGATGCTATTTATGACGTCTTTTACCTCAGGACAATTAAAAACCGATGTGATTGATGTTTTTTATGCGGTGTTTGGCCTCAGGACAATTAAAAATCAATGTGAATGATGCTTTTTATGCGGTTTTTGGCCGCAGGGCTATCAAAAACCGATGTGAATGATGCTTTTTATGCAGTTTTCGGCCTCAGGAGAATTAAAAATCGATTTTTCCCATCCGATGTGATATGACCTTCCCGTGGTGGACGGGCTTACGCAACTAACAGTATCAACTGTACACCCATGCACACTGAGTAGTACAGTTTGTTTAACGTCAGACTTACACCTTAGACATTGTTGTATGATTCATTTATCATTTGTAGTCGACCACTATTAAATTATGATGCTTACAGCTCCATCTATTGCTACATTTTGTAAGTATTTATTTTTCTTCTGTCATACGTTTTTCTCCTTCTGAGATAATATTCCGTTGCAATTTGAAGTCATTATGACCAGTGGCATTATTTCTACAACGGTTTGAAAGTTTAACTTTTATTATAATCACTCTGTATATTTGTCAAGTATATTATCCACCACAGGAAATGATCTGTTACCTAGGATTCATTTAAAAACGATTAAAAATGTTTGTCCTGAAACACAAGCAAGACGTCTACTTCCTTCCGGAAAAATTGTTCAGAACACTGCATCTGGACTGACCATCAATATTCTGCAAAGCTCTGCACGGTGTATAGCGGAGGGCCGTTGCCCAATGTTAAAATCTAATGACAGGGGGGGCGCAAGGGTTGTTCAGTCACTTAGCAGGACAGGTCTCTCTAGCGCTGCAAATACTAACCGTTTCCTCTCGAAGGATGCATATTGTGTCTTATAAGGTGAGGACGACAACTGTGGATCACAGATTTAAATTAAATTTCGCAAAGGTGTTTGTCATTGGAAGTAATGGGCAACTATTTCACCTTTTAGCTCGACGCTGCGTAGCTTTTGAGAAAATGAAAATAGAAGTTTTCTGTGTGGCGCAAATTCCAGTGACTATGATCGGAACCACTGGAAAAAAAGGCGGGAGGAGGGTCGATTCTGGACTCACGGGCTAATGTTTAAGTCTGTCTTTAGATTTTCAGGAGTTTCGTGTACAACGTAGTTTTTTTGCATTAAGTAACCTGAATTTCAATATTTTAGTAATTTTATTCACTCGCTGTGGAAGAACTCATAAAAATCAGCAAAATTAGTCTTTTTATTTTGTCATTATATTAAAATAAACTTGCCTTTTCGTATTATATTAAATTCACATTGCATTAGGATATATCATTTACAAAAATTTAGCTTATATGTACTGCATTTAGCAACTGTTGTGGTGAAACATTTCGTAGAAACAGCAGAAACAGAAACATAATGCTCTGCACTAAGCCCAAACAAACGACACTCCTACTTTGGCAGTGCTTCCACATTAAACGAGTAGAACAGCTTATAACAGCGACATGCAGCTTATTTTGTGAAGATATACATCTAACACGCAAACAAAATTCCTCAACTTCGAGAGACGTATTTGTACCCGAATCTGTAACTACAGAATATAAGGCGTTCACCAAAAGTGCATGGTGAGTAAGATTGCCGTTTATGATTCTGTTCACAAATATTTTTTGTTACAATCCAAATGCGATCACAGTGATTTATGGAGTTAGAACATCTGACTTTAGTGACTGTGGTCTGTTCCTCCGATTTTTTGTTCGGAGCCCCACTTACCAGCCAAGAATCACAAAGGAATTAAATCATAACGTTCGAGTTCGCACTAAAGGTTAGGAGCGTTGTATGCTGACTTTTTTTCATCGTTGTAAAATTCGAGTCTCCTTAGTGACCTAGATGCATGGATACAGTTGCATAAACTATGCGAAAATTACACTGTTTTAAGAAAATTAGTTTCAGAGGATGGTAGTAGATATTCTACATACGGATTTAATTTGGTTGTTGGAATCTGTTATCTCACGCTACAGGAATCTGTTCGGAATTCGCATTTGAAAATCGAACTCCTCATTGTTGATATTTATGCATGATCTACATTCCTTAAGAACATGGTTATATAATCCACTAACCGCTGCATAAAATATCTCCAAGACTGAACTGCTAACTCGCATATCATTAACAACCAATTAGAGGTCGTTCAAGCGAAACGGCGATAAGGGTAATTGTACACATCAGTTACGGCCTGTGGAAGTGAAATCGGGCCCATAAACTTCAAGGGAACAGATCTACACTTTTCTCTTACGCAACAAAAGAAGGTAAATGACAGACAAATTTCTCATTATTATATTTCATTCTTACACGGTAGTCGTAACACGGCTAGGTTTTGATAGACGCGAACCATATATTTGACATCAATTCTGAAGTTAAATGCCTTTTAAACTACGGACTTAAGTAAAACCTATTGTGAAAGTAATATAATACTAAACAAGGCTTTGAAACTGGACCGGGAAAGTCGTTTAATTATGTTCAGACTTTCAGTAGCTGGTACGTTGTGACCGGAGCAGGTCGAACTTAACAATCTGTCGAATTCAAGTTCGATACTTATCAAACACCGGAAATAAATTCAAGCATTTGCAAACAGAATTCTGTGCTAGAGAGACGACAGATGTCGATTTCTGAGCTCGTTAGAAGAAGAGTAAAATATGAGGTATTTATTATTATTGTTATTATTAATAATATTCGAGTCATCAATTTACTGAATGGTTCCATGCGGCCCGCCACGAATTCCTCTCCTGTGTCAACCCTTTTCCCTCAGAGCAGCACTTGCAGCCTATGTCTTCAATTATTTGCTGGATGTACTCCAATCTCCCTTCCTCTATAGTTTTTACCCTCTACAGTTTCCTCTAGTACCATGGAAGTATTCCCTGATATCTTACCAGATGTCCCTTCTTCATGTCAATGTTTTCCGTGCATTCCTTTCCTCGCCGATTCTGCGGAGAACCGCGTCATTCCTTACCATATCAGTCCATCTAATTTTCAACATTTTTCTGTTACATTGCGATGTCTAAACCTTCAGGATGTAGGGATGAATTCCGTGATACTAATCGACCTCTGTTTTTGAGCTACGTTTCAGTTGATTTTGCCGGAAATGTTATATGTTACGATCTGCTTGCGCGGACATAGAAGTGAAACTTTAACTAATCTGTAGGGAATCCCTGAACATGCTTTCGCCTACTGCATAATTATCTCTCTTGTCCTTGAAGATGGACGTAATGTGTTCCAGGATGATGACAACTTAGCTGCATGAGATTACTCTGCACTCTGCACTGGACCATCTTGAAACAGTGCAACAATCCTCAAAGCTGGGGCATGTAATCGGTTTTCAGTGTTACTTCTGAGGACCCTAGCTGACTTTACGCAAAGCCAACAGTTCATAGCAGTCTATCTACATCTACACCTGTACTCCGCAGGTCGCCATACGGTATGGTTTAGAACAGGGGTGTCCAACCTTCAGCTTGCAGGCCACATGCAGCCCAAAGCAAGTTCCAATGCGGCCCAAGAAGTGAGTATGTATCATACCATCGGTAAAAAAAGGCCCAAAATACTAGTCTTCCTTCTTCCAATGTGGGCCAGGTAAACTAAAAGGTTGCGAACCCCTGTTTTAGAGTATACTTGTTTCCATAGTCATTTCCTCCTCATCTTCCCATCACGAAGACTGTTGTGTTCAGGCGGCGGCACACTTAACTGCATGCTCGACAAGCACGCAAGGCCAAGTATGCAGTTTAACCGAAAACGTCGAGCTCAGACGACGATGCAATGGCTTCAGTAGCCTTTTTGCTTGTGTTACGAAAAAAGTAAAAGAGGGAACGTGGTATGTGGAGCAAAGAGTGGTTGAACAAACGAAAATATTAGTCTCATATTAACAATTCTCGCTATGGAAACTCTCACAGTACTCCTTTTTTTCTTCTTTTTTCTCCGTGTAATATTACATCCTTAAACTTGTCCTACGTTACAATACAACCTTTGTACAGAACGTAATTTAACAGGACGAAATAAAAATTAAATGGAATAGAATCACTTATGAATGCTTGTACAAGCCTCCCTATTATTAATACACACTCTCAAGCGTGCACATGCCCGTACGGTTACATAAGTGTGGTGTCACTGCCAGACACCACACTTGCTAGGTGGTAGTTTGAAATCGGCCACGGTCCATTAGTACATGTCGGACCCGCGTGTCGCCACTGTCAGTGATCGCAGACCGAGCGCCACCACACGGCAGGTCTCGAGAGACGGACTAGCACTCGCCCCAGTTGTACGGACGACTTTGCTAGCGACTACACTGACGAAGCCTCGCTCCTTTGCCGAGCAGATAGTTAGAATAGCCTTCAGCTAAGTCCATGGTTACGACCTAGAAAGGCGTCATTAGCCTTACATAGCAATTGATACTTATCGTATAAAGCATGTCTCATCAAGAACGATGTATACAACAAGGATGGATTAAAGTTAAGTATTCCAAAAGCTACGTACTTTTCTTTATAGCATTCATTACGTATCCTTTTTCAGACCTCACGCCATCCTTCGTGTGTTTATAGCGTGCATTGCGGTCCCCTCAAATCACACTGTGTCGGCACTTCTGTCGACACATCAATAAGCTTGCTGAAACGTCCCCTTAGAAAAATTATAAATGACTGTGCTTAAACTGACACACAATATTTTTTTTTAGCGCAACGCAATCTGACTTTCAGTAATCCCTACAAAAGAATGGCCCTGACTAACATCAACCTATACCTTTCATAAATCACTTACCTCACAAAAATCTTCATTACTCGAACTACTGCAATACAGCGAGCGCCACTACTGCCAGCTGAATAAAAGATTATAACTACTGAAGGCACTAACTACTGATAGGCACAGTTAGCAAATGAAAGATTTTCATAGAGAACAAACAATGTATTTACCTTAATAGTGTTCAAAAGTCATAATATATATAGCAGTTCATGACATCCATTCTTGCAAATGTACTGTTTCTGATGGACACACGTCCAGATCATCCGCTCTCAAAAATCCGCCATCTCACTACCCACATCCACCACTGCTGGCGGCTCACCTCCAACTGCGCAACGCTACTTGCTGTTAACATCCAACTGCCAAATACTACAATGGCAGACAACAATGCAAACTAGCCACAGACTGCATACAGCACAGCCAGTGATTTTCACACAGAGCACTACGTGGCGTTACCAATAAGAAAACCTAAACAGCCTACTTACATAGCCCCCATGCTCCCCACAAAAAATTTTACAAATTGTTTTGGGCACTGGCCAATACATATTTGTGAAAAAATTTTTCACAATTACAATAACAAAGAAATCATATGCACACACTTATTGATACAAGGTTGGCCAAAAGCTAAAATTTTCTCACAGTCCATAAAGACAGTCCTGATCATTCATCACAGTGAAATTGCAGTTTTTCTCAAAGTCTGAGCAGTAAAAGAAAATGCACACCGGAAGTAATGGATTTCCATGCAGTCTTGAAGAAGGAGTGCTGTCCTTCCAACAGAAAGACAGTGCTGACTCTTGACATGCAGGTAATGGGCCACAACAGAACAAACCCACAGCAGAGTCATTCGAAGGTTTGAAGAATATTGGCAGGTAGGTCATCACAGAGCAGACCCACTATAGTCTTGGTAGAGAGTATGGTATTGGTGGATCATCGAAGATGCAGACCCACTTCAGTCCTTGTAGAGACGGCCAGCAGCCATCTGTTACGACTGTGCAGGTGGACAATCACCATTGAAGAGTCTTGTACTACATAGCAAGTCCATAAACCACCACTTGTGCACTCTTAAGTTTTTGGAATTATCCTTAGAACCAGCAATGCTGTTATCCAGTCCCTTGCTGAATTATTAACACACGTGCAAACACTATCAGTCTGTACTTCTCGCATATTGCCCATATACTATGACCAACAGAAACGTGTGCAGTGAAATGTAACTTACAAATTACTTAATTTGATGAACTGGTGTCAATTACAATTTTATAACATAAGAATACGATAACAAAGGTACAAAATACATCATTAATGAACATGACAATACAGATAACATTTGTAGTAAAACAGGCTTTACAAAAGAATAGAAATAAACGTGTACATCAGTGTTACAAGAATTATGACATAAGTGCATACATAAAAGATCAGAATAACTTTTGAAACATCAACTTCACACATGAGCAATAAAACAGAACAGATAAATAATGTCTAAACATCTTTACAAAGTAAATAACATATTATTAATGCAAATTATATTTGAGGATAACAGTATTCCTCATCATAGTGAATGTAGCTTAGGGCTAGAAAAATTCTACAACATAAATCGTATTAGCTAAACACATAAAGACAGGAAAAACACAAACAAACAAGAGTACACAAACACATAGCAGAATAACATAGGAGGAAAGGACAGGGTTTGTTTTCAGTGCAATATTTGGTACTGCAGTCCAACCCAAAACTTCGTTCTTTAGATCTTTCCCCTTATTTCAACATTTGTTTCCACCAAAAAAAATCCTATCCAAGCATGCTTTCTGCATTCTGTTCACATCCTCTTTCAAAATTCTTTTTTGGCCAAACCATTTTCTTATAGTTTCTCAATGCATTTCTTCCAGTTCATCACAACTCGTTCTCACATATAGCCTACCCCATCTTAAGCTAACTTAAATCTACTGAGCTCAGATGCTAAACTAAGGGACGAGGCAATGCAGCAGCACAAAACAATTAACACAAAGAGCAATGACAAAAAAATGGAAATTGGCAAAGCAAGCTACAGTAAATCTAAATTACCAAGCAAATGCAACATTACAACTAATATGAGCCAATGTGCAGCAACAAGAAAAATAAATCAGTAGTAAAACTAGCTTAACAGAGTAATACAAAGTGAAATTTAGTAGCACTATGCCCGGCAAGCAGCAACAGCAAATGCTATAACGTATACCTTAACATGACAAAGCTCAAGCAGAAAAAATATTACAGTAAAAACGGCCATTTTTAATACCTATGTCTCATCTTAACACTAAAGTGATGCATCACGATAACTTAGTCCACCAAAAAAATTACCAAGTAGTTGAAAAGAGAATTATGTATGCGGTTACTGTTATAACTCCCTTCTTATTGTTCTTTCCATTCCAAGTGCTCCTTTTTCTAAGAATGTGAATCATAAAATTATTATTTAATAGATCTGTTCGCAGAAAGTGTTCACATTAGCAAATGCATTTAATTTTATTTTATAAAACCAATGTTGCAACACAGCTGGAAACCAGATATCAAATGCAATAAGCAACTATGTATAAAGTATAAAAATATCATTCAATAGTCATGTGGCATTTCATAAGTTAGTAGAAATTCTCCCAATTCTCGTAGAAAGACACTTGTCATAATCAGGTGTGCAGATGTAAGAATATTTCCCATCAATTCATAAGCATTTCAGTAAGCAGCGCAAAGTATGTGTTCCACAGTATAATCATATGTTTCCAAAGCGTGTCATATTTGCGATGCTTTCTACAAAGGAATGTCAATAGCGAGGTTAATAGCCTCTTTCTTCTCCACCTAATGGCTTTTTCTCAAGGTGGCTGGCACACCTGGCTGCTCACAATGCATTACGTCATGGTCACTTACCTTTCTTACCGAAATGTTTACGACAGCAGTTTCCGCTACAGTGACAGTCTGATACAAATAAAATTTCACAGGTCCAAAAAATTGGCGTTACAAATCTGTAGAAACAAAATACTATAAATATAACAGTGTCCAAAAAATTTTCTACGGCATTGTGATACATTCACGCATTTACACGCATTTCATAACTCTTAAAGTACGATTCTTGGTTTCCAACATCCTTTTTCACAAGTCAGAATCCCTAACCACTACTCATTATTCGTCACCTTATTACACATATACATATTCGTCGACACTTCTTCAATAATAAATAATAAATACATAGCATAATCAGATTCCTCATATAGCATCATCTCCTTGATTATAAACTTACCTCAAAAGCATAATACACATCGTCGTCGTAATAATAGCATCACAACACCTCAGTCAAATCTCAGAAACGTCGTAGCTTTCTGCAATAATATCAAAACCTAAAAAATTCTCTGCTCATTTCAATAGTGTCATCTACCTCAAACGTACTTTAAAAATCATGATCCCATACCAAATATCTCATTCAAAGCTCTCATAGTATCACAATGGTTCTGAAAGATATGAAGGGTTCACAAAGTACAGACAAAGTACAATTTCATAAGTGTGAAGTTATCCAACTGTGTAATTACGTAAACATCTATCACTGATGTAGTAAACTAAATATTTGTCTCTCTCAGTTAAATAATCACATAGCTGTGTAATTCTGTGTTAGAGAAATATGGTACCGATGTGTAAAGTTGTATAAGCAAATACCATATTAGCTAGGGCTCCTTGTGCTTGCCACACACATGGTACACAAAGTAAGCGTGTACCCCCATGAGGATTAATGTAATTATACCCTCAGGTGTTACAGATTACAGCAATGGAATGAAATGTATCACGGAAAACTTTCTTTGTAATTCAAAAATCTTGAAAAATAAATGGTTTAAGTACAAAATTGATCTCTCAAATGCGTGTCCTGTAGCGCTAAATGTGCGTCTTGCTGTAAGATAATTCTGTGGAAGTGTCGTAGTTATCATCCTCTGTAAGCAAAGTTCTGCTGAAGTCAATGTACTCACCTCCTCATAAACAAAAGTGAAATGCTTTGCGTATAGATATCTTAGTTATTACGCTTATTGCCGTGGTCAAGAAAGTACTATAATGTAACGTATTGTTGTGCTACGGAAAAGGCTGTCTCATTGTAGCTATACCACAAAAGTTACTAATAAAACATGTTTTACTTTCCAGAATAATACAGAAAAACTGTGCAGATATAAAACAGATACACCACGAAAGCAACAATGTAAATTGTGCCACATATTAGTAGCGTCGTGATATAATCGTGTAGCTGTCAAAGAAACCAAATGCTAACTCATCTTTAATCTCACCGAATGTACTTCAAATAAAGAGAATCTTTTCAAGTAAACCAAAATGTTGCATTAAAATCTCATTGGCAGTATATGTTCTAAGTATGTAAGCCTGATAGTCGTTACATAATCGTGCAACTAACAAGCAAGAAACTACAAATAACAACGCTGTGTTCACTATAAGAATGCATTCGTAAATTCTGTTTAAATAAGTTCTCTTGGTTCTTGACTGGATATTTCACTTCAAACATTGTTGCATGGTAACAGTTTCTAAGTCTGACAAAGCATACTAGAAATGTGAAGTGAAACGTTTTATGGCAAAGACAAAGTTAAAAAGGAGATTATCTTTCAATAAACGGTTTTACATGTGAAATGTGGTGTAAACCTTTACTCTTCCTAGTACGCAGAGTTTCAAGTTCAAAGTAAGTATCATGTTGTACACGTCGGTAAGGAATTCTAAAATTTTTCTCAACGTTAACGTCTATGTTATTTTTCTCTGAGCCAGCCGGCGCACGTGGCTGCCTGCGGTGCGAGTCATTGTCTGCTATCTCTTTGTTGGCGTGCGTCGTTATTGGGATTAGGAGACCTAACTTCTACAAATTCACCTTGCCGAGAGCGCCCTGCCCTGTTTCAATCCCGCCAGTTCTGATGAAATTCAGGTCTGTCGTTATGATTATATCGTCTGTCGTCATGTCAGTAGTTCCTGTTGTTTCTTTCTTGTCTGTTACGTGGTGGAGAATTTCTCCCTGAATCATAACTGCACGCTGGACCGTTGCGTCTAAAGTTATTCTGTCTCCCTTGATAATAATAGTTTTGGTTCCCATATTTTCTGTTTCTATGATTGTCTCTGTCATACTCTTTACTACGAAATTGCGATCTTTCTCTGTAACTATAACTCTGCCAACGGTTGTCATACAGGTGGTGTCTGTTTTGTTCACGATTTGCGTTGTAAGAATAGCCTTGTGATCTCCAGTTATCATTTCTGTCATCACGGAATTGTGACGGATGTGACCTGTAATTGTTGTGTTCCTGTTTTCGCGACCTGCGATTGTCAATGACGATTTCCAACTGTTGTTACAGTCCCTGAAAAACTTCAATGTCGTCTTTGCAACGTCCTGCCAAAATAATATGTCATAAATGTTCAGGTAATTTGATTGAGCAAATGCGGATGAGTTCTGAGGGGCTGTATGGGTTTGAAAGATATTGATTCTTACGTAACATGTCTTCGGAATATTTGACAAGACTGGAAAATTCAGATTGTTCGAAATGTTTCATCATTATGATGCTATGTTTTACCTGGTCTTGTGTGGCTTGAGACCAATACGCTGAGAGGAAGGCATGGTAAAATTCTCCTTCACTGTGGCAATCGTGAATGATCGATCACATTCTTACAGCTGGTTCATTCTCTAAGTAGCCGCACATAAATTCTAATCTGTGCTCTAATGACCAGTTGGGAGGAAAACAATGAGAGAAGCCACGCTTGTGGATGAATGTCGTTGCCAGAATTCTTAAGTGTTTTGAATTTACGTGTAGTAATGAACAGCTTATAGTCAAAATCATCGTGTCGGCGAGACGTATGTCGGTCATTGTTACGTCGTTTCGGCGGTTCCATTTCAAAATTCGGTGCACCTTGCCAATTTCTTTCATAATTTCCGAAATGCGCTGTGTTAATATTTTGTGGCTGTTCCATATTTCTGTGTCCCTCTTCCCGTATTGGAGCGTGAGTGTCCTCTGAAATATGTAATTCTTGTATTACTTGTGCCAACTGATCTTGTACTTCCCGGATTTCTCTTTTGTGTTGCGTATTAATTTGATTCTGATTTTGTTTGAATTTCTTAATTTGTTGATACTCTTCTGTGTCAGTGAAAAAAATGGTTCAAATGGCTCTGAGCACTATGGAACTCAACTGCTGAGGTCATTAGTCCCCTAGAACTTAGAACTAGTTAAACCTAACTAACCTAAGGACATCACAAACATCCATGCCCGAGGCAGGATTCGAACCTGCGACCGTAGCGGTCTTGCGGTTCCAGACTGCAGCGCCTTTAACCGCACGGCCACTTCGGCCGGCTGTGTGTCAGTGAAAGCTATAGGTCTTGTGTCATTCAGATCATCATCTGCCTTTGCAGATAAGTTAGTGAACTGATCCGAAAGTTCGGCTACTTTGTCCGATAGTGTACTTATTTCCTCAGTGTGTTTTTCTGAACCAAATTTCAGAGTGTCCATTTGTGTTGAAATCGTATCTACTGTGTCCTTTAAGTTTTCCTGAGTTTTTTCAAGTTGCGTAACCGAATCGGTAGATGCAACTGAGTCAATTTTAGCTTGCAAGGTGTCATGATTTTCATGAACAATAGTTTGCAGTTCCTTTATGGCTGCTTCGTGATTCTGTAATGTATTTTTATGCCGCGAAAAAATAGGTTGGAAATGCTCACAAATTTGTGTTTTTATCTCATTACAGACTTTTTGACATTTCGATTCGATTTTGTGTAACTCAGTAGTTAAATCTTCACGTGTTTGTTCAAGCGTGGTGTGAAGATTTTGTTCCATTGCGTCTAACTGTTGCTGTGTTTGTCTCTGGTGTTGTTCCATTGTGTCTAACTTTGAAGATTTTGTTCCATTGTGTCTAACTGTTGCTGTGTTTGTCTCTGATTTTGATCCATTTGTTGCATTAATTGCAATAATAATGTATTAGTGTCTGTAATCTGTTTCTCTATGCTTTTTGGCAGTGCATTTTCACCGGCAACATTCACATTTTGACAAGCAGAAAATGTGTCTTGATTCATTTGAGAAAACGGTGCAGACGCAAAACCTGAATCTACAGTATTTGCGAGATTGTGTCCTGTCATTTCGGATTCCTGAGGCGAACTGTTGCCGACCGATCGATCGATAATGCTTCCCTGTTCACTAACTGTTTCACTGTCTACACCATTATTTGCAGCCCGTTCCATTTCCCTATGCACAAATACCAAATTACTAGTTTGAACATTAGTTAATTCATTACACGGTGGCGCTAACACACCGCTTTCGTCTTCACTGTCATTTCTCAGTTTACTTTGGAGCCTAGTATTACGTTTTTCACACGCCATTATTGTCACAATATTTCACACGACAACACAGAAAAGCACAATTTGAAGAGCAAAAATAAGAGAACACATTAATATAGCACTGAAAATAATATCTAGTTAATTGCAAGCGTGGCTGCGAAGTACTTGGTGCAAATCTACATGCATGCTACAACTGTTTTACTGTACAACAATGAAAGACTGCAACTACAAAGGAGATTCTCTCTACAATTACGCGCTAGCAATAAACAAAAGCTACACTAATTACACAAACTACAAGAAAAAAATCAGAAGATTCCAGTGAGGTATCCTCGGCTAAGGGTCGACATATGAAACGTCCCCTTAGAAAAATTATAAATGACTGTGCTTAAACTGACACACAATATTTTTTTTAGCGCAACGCAATCTGACTTTCAGTAATCCCTACAAAAGAATGGCCCTGACTAACATCAATCTATACCTTTCATAAATCACTTACCTCACAAAAATCTTCATTACTCGAACTACTGCAATACAGCGAGCGCCACTACTGCCAGCTGAATAAAAGATTATAACTACTGAAGGCACTAACTACTGATAGGCATAGTTAGCAAATGAAAGATTTTCATAGAGAACAAACAATGTATTTACCTTAATAGTGTTCAAAAGTCATAATATATATAGCAGTTCATGACATCCATTCTTACAAATGTACTGTTTCTTATAGACACACGTCCAGATCATCCGCTCTCAAAAATCCGCCATCTCACTACCCACATCCACCACTGCTGGCGGCTCACCTCCAACTGCGCAACGCTACGCGCTGTTAACATCCAGCTGCCCAATACTACAAAGGCAGACAACAATGCAAACTAACCACAGACTGCACACAGCACAGCCAGTGATTTTCATACAGAGCACTACGTGGCGTTACCAATAAGAAAACCTAAACAGCCTACTTACAATGCATAATCAAAATTCAGTCAAGATCTACCTGGTTTTAGTGTCCTGGTGGTTGCACAAAATTATGCTAGACTTTTAAAGTTAGAATCATGTTAAAGACAGATGGAATTGAAAGAATTTAGAGTAGAACATGATCATAATACATGTAATACTTTGCCGACCAGGGTGGACGAGCGGTTCTTGGCGCTACAGTCTGGAACCGCGCCACCGCTATGGTCGCAGGTTCGGATCCTGCCTCAGGCATGGATGTGTTTGATGTCCTTAGGCTACTTAGGTTTAAGTACTTCTAAGTTCTAGCAGACTGATGACCTCAGAAGTTAAGTCCCATAGGGCTCTTAGCCATTTGAACCATGTAATATTTTCCTGAAAAATAAAATTAATTTATTTCATCAGAAGGTTAGAGGGCTGAGAAACAAGATAGATGAGGTTTTTGTATGCCTAGAAGATACGGAAATTTCTGAAGTGGCAGATGTTCGTGACTTATTGAACACCATGTAACCACAGGGATGGAGAAGTTAAACATCAAGGATTACAGATTTGCATCATTTTTGTGTAGACCTAACATGAAAAAAAGGAGTTGCAACATTTGTAAAAGTTGAATACAAAGAGAATATATTAAAAATGTCGTTCTACATAACTTTAAGCAATTTGAAGCAGCAACAGCATCATTCACTGAAATTAATAGAATTGTAAAAATTAAAAGAGCTCGTATTGTAATGGAATTTCAAATAGAAATTTGAAAAGTTGTTGCAACTTAATAAGTAATGTCGTAAGTGATACATGCAATCCATCACTGGCACAGGGAATTTTTCCAGACAGGACAAAACATGAATTTTTTAAACCTTATCCCAAGAAACGTGCAAAAAAGACAAAAATAATTATCGTCCATTTTCCTTACTGACATTTTTTTCCTAAATATTCGAAAAAGTAATGTACTCAAGGGTAGTCTCACACTTCAGTGCTAACAATTTTCTTAACATATCACTGTTTGGATTCTGGAAGGTTTACTAGACTGAAAATGCTTTTATACATTCACTCATGAAATACTACAAGCGTTAAATTATGAAATATCGCCAGTTGGTATTTTTTGTGATCTTTCCATGCCGTTTGATCGCGTAGTTCATGTAAACTCTAAGAAAAACTGATGTTTCATGGAACTGACTGCTTTACACACAGCTGCTTGAATCATATTTAACAAACAGAATGCAAAACGTGCTGCTGAATAATTCAAAGAGTGTAGACAGGATTGAAAATTTTAGTAACTGGGGAGAAGTCACAAAGGTATTCGCATAGGGTTCTATTTTGGTGCACTCCTGTTCCTTATTTATGTGAATGACCTTCCACTTACCATTCAACAAGCAAAATCGGTACTTTTTGTAAACGATATTAGTGTTATAATAAAAGCCATGAGAGAGAAAGCAGCAGAAGAGATCATAAACGATTTTTTCCAAAGAATTATTAAGTGGTTCTCAGAAAATGGAGTGTCCAAAACTTTGAAAAAATACGCTGTATTTAGTTTCGTACAATAAGTAGAGTCATGCCAACAACTGATGCAGAAAAATTAGCAGGAGTCAGTAAATCGGGTAGAATGCTCAAACGTTTTGAGTGTACATACTGATGAAAACTTGAACTGGAAGAAGCATATTACTGAAGTTCTCAAACGATTAAGTCCAGCTTGAGTATTGCTCATCAGTGTGGGATCCGTACCAGGTCGGGTTAACGGAGGAGATAGAGAAGATCCAAAGAAGAGCGGCGCGTTTCGTCACCGGGTTATTTGGTAACCGTGATAGCGTTACGGAGATGTTTAATAAACTCAAGTGGCAGACTCTGCAAGAGAGGCGCTCTGCATCGCGGTGTAGCTTGCTCGCCAGGTTTCGAGAGGGTGCGTTTCTGGATGAGGTATCGAATATATTGCTTCCCCCTACTTATACCTCCCGAGGAGATCACGAATGTAAAATTAGAGAGATTAGAGCGCGCACGGAGGCTTTCAGACAGTCGTTCTTCCCGCGAACCATACGCGACTGGAACAGGAAAGGGAGGTAATGACAGTGGCACGTAAAGTGCCCTCCGCCACACACCGTTGGGTGGCTTGCGGAGTATCAATGTAGATGTAGATGTAGATGTACTTTTTCTCTTCGTATAATTGCTAGTCTTGGAAACAAACGAACCAACCTTCTGACATATTTTTCATATATACACTCATTAATGTCTTATGGAATAATTTTCATGACTTAGAAAGAAAGTATTAATTGCACAAAAGCGAGTACGAAAAATAATATATGGTGTCCACCCACGATCGTTACGAAGGAAGCTAGGCATTTTGGCTGCGCCATCAGAGTACATGTATTCGCTAATGAAATACGTCCTAAATAATCTGTCACATTTTGAGACGAACAGTGATATTTATACCTACAATACTAGATATAAAAATGACCTTTATTACCCAATATTAAATCCTTTAGTGGCCCAGAAATGTGATCAATATGCTGCAACAAAAATTTGATCATTTGCCTTATAACAAAAAAATCTCTTACAGGTAGCAAAACAAATGTTAAATCTAACTTAAAATTGTTTCTACTGGGCACGTGCTTCTATTCAATTGACGAATTTCTACTTAAAAATTGATACCTAGTAAAAAAAGCTTGTTTTTAAATGTAGTTGCTTGAGTAGCACTGAAACAATAATGTATTCATTAACACTAATTATGTATACATATCCTGTAACCTGACTCGTTCAACTAAGTGAATCGTTCAAAAGATCTATGGAACATACAAGTGACTAAGTAACTTCTTGAGCTATGCTTGAGCATGACTGCGCAAGCACGCTTGTGCAAGTGTGCTTGTCATGCATGCAGTTAGGGGTTGGCGGCCTTCTCCGCTGCATGTGCTCAAATTAATGTTTTGTTTGCCTCATGGTCATCCCGTGAGAAACAATTTGGATGCAGTATTATGTATCTTATATTGTAATGGAGATTGGGCTCCCAGAACCTTGACATTAAGATTCAGTGCGATTACTAAGACCTATTGTGAAGCGCCTCCCATTGCAGTTGACTCAGCATTTGTGCGGCGCTCTGGCGCATACTAAACAAGTTTTTGGTGAAGCACTCCCAATCTCATTATTTGTTCCACTGACCCCACGTAGTAAGGGTCAAACGGGCATTTTATAAGCGGCTATTTCGAGAGTAAACTAAGTTAATTAGAATTTTTCCGATTAATCTAAGTCTGATATCAGCCATCTCCACAGCAAGATCAATATGTACGTTCTACTATAAATAACTGTGGTCGTAAACTCCAACATACGAGGGGACTTAAAAAAATAAGATACGCATTTCACCCAATGCTAAGACGAGTGTTGCAACAAGAGGGGCGAACTATCAGAAGAGAGTACCAGTTCTGTGTTTGATGCAGACACAGTTCTGTTGCGGTGTGGATAATAGCTGCATTGCAGTGTGCTATTGAAATGGTGTGGCAACAGGAAACGTACTCCAAAGATGAAGTACGCGAGACAGTACGATTCTTGTGGGCAAAACGTCTAAATTGCACTCAGATTCACCATAATGTTCCGGCGGTATATGGACCCAATTCAATGTCACGTCCAGTCGTAATGAATTAGTGGCAACATTTTGACCAAAGCCGTACAGATGTGAACGATGCTAATCGGGAAAGAAGGTAATCAACATCGAACACAGACGAGACTGTACAGGCTGTCGGGAAACATATTCGCGACAATCGCCTATTTTCCGACGATGAGGGCTTTCACACATCGGTTCTCGAATGGCTGCGTGACCAAGGAGCGGATCTCTATCGTCGAGGAACTGAACGATTGGTAGAACGTTCCGACCATTTTTTTTACAAAGACGTGATGACTGTGCTGAAACAGAGCATGGTGGCATAATGGTTAGCGCACTCTACCTGACCTCAATGTCGACGGGACGTTAAACTCTAATCAGCCATATTTCCTTACTTTGTTGAAAAATAGTGTCATTTGTCTGTGTCACTCTGAACTGTAGTGCAGCATTTACTAAAAGTTAGTTGTCATGCCATAATGACGTGTAACTTAATTTTTAACGTCCCCTCGTATTTGGTGACTGTTTATACACTACTCTGCAAAACTTGTAGACCATAAAGTAACCTAACCTACAGAAAACTCAATGGAACTGAATGAAAGTTTGGGAGCATGTTGCCAGAGGTCTCCCTGTCCAGCACAGAAAGCTGCAAGTCTCATAGCGTGACGTCAGCGTGACTACAGGGCCACATGGGACTGGCCCGACAACACGAAGCAGCTGAAGGGAAGGGAACGGACAGTGTGTGTCGATCAACAAGCAGTTAAGGTGCACTGTGCTGTTGTTCTTCTTACAACGTCGCCCAGAGACAACATTTGGATGACTTCACACGGGGAAGAATCATCGGGAAACTTGAAGAATGACGAAGTATTACGAGTGTATCCCAGGAGTTTGGTACCGTTCACGACATTGCTTTACGTGCATGGGGAGTGTTCAGAACCACAGGCATTGCTGGTGGCCGCTGCATTGTGCAACGGGCAAGAAGGGACCCATGTCAAACAGCGGGTGCAATTGCAACCACATTTAACAGCACTGTAAGACATACAATCTCATGCTCTACAGTGGCACAGCGGTTGCATGGGTTTGGTCTCTTTGCCTGATTACCAGTCGTTGCTTTTCGTCGACATCCACTCATCCGGTGGTGCCAAGAGTACAGGAACTGGACCAACGACGAGTGAGGTCGCTTGCTCTTCTCAGATTCAGTCTGAATAGAGATTCTAGACGTACCCTCATATGGCGAGAGGTGGGAACACATAATGCACCCAGGATTATTGTTGAACTTGATCGTTTTGATGCTTATGGTATGAGGGGGCATAATGTTACATGTTACATGTTCTTTATATTAGTAAAAAAAGCATTAACAACTATATACCAATAAGACTGAAAAAATAAGAAGTATTTTCTGTTAGATTTAGAAGCATCGGACCTACCTTACATTTCAAGGTGGTTGGTTACTCTGTACTGTTAATGAAATAAATAAATAAATAAGTAAATGTTACATTGGCATCATAACCTGTCAAACTTATTGTAACGCTGTACTCCCTCCCCCTGAGCGTCTTTTCAGGGGTTCGTTAGGCCCTGACTTCATTTTTATGGATGACACTGCGGAACCGCATTGAACAGCGTAGGGTGCGGAGCTCTTGGAAGGAAAGGATATTCAGCGAATGGACTGGGCTGCTGGTTCTCTTGATTTAAATCCCATCGAGGACGTGCAGAATGTGCTGGGGAGGCGTATTGCAGCATGTCCACATGTAACAACAACCATCCAACAGCTTTCAGCAGCGCTAGTGGAGGAATGGAACACGTGTACCACAAGAATTCTTTACCAACCTTGTGACCAGCATGGAAGCATGTTGCAGAACACGCACTGCCGTCCATGGTGATCATTAAAGAACGGATTATATGCACATGCATGTTGCATATGCATTTGCATATTTGGCTCCTTTTCATCGCTTATTGCATGTTTGAACTGAAAACTAGTGACGATGCTTATTTTCGCTGTATGTTAACAGTATTTTAAAAATTTAAACGGACGGTCTCCAGCTCGAACTAGTTTTTATGTCACACAGATTGACCGCGACGTAGAACTGCGCGCAATCGCTAACCGAGAGGCCGCTGCCTAGCGAAATCATTACAGAAGAGGAACAGAAACAAGCAGACAGACTTAATATTCCTGCGCCTGCGTCCCCGGTTAATCCCCTCCTCTGTCATACCGTACGCGTCGGTAACAATTAAATTAAACTACGCAAGCTTTTAGTCGCACGTCCGTTGTTTCTGTTCAGCCTTCTATTTACTTGTACATAGTTGAACGTGTTTACGACGTGTAGTGTGTAACGTGTTTTGCGGCATGCCGCTCGAAAAAAGAAACGTCGTTTCGTGGAGAGTTGAACATCCGGGAACATTTACATACGACGGAGTTGTTTTATATTGTCCAGTTTGCGAGGAAACTGTTTCACGCAAAAAAAGTTTCAAATAGACCAGCAGGTTAAGATAAGTCTTAATATCGCAGGAATGCAGAAGAAAGGACCACGACAACTTCTGACAACAGCAAGTTGCAGTAGCGGGGATTTGTCCAAAGGTAACCAAAAAAGTCGGTTTAACATCGATCTATGTGAAGCATTCACTGCAAGCAATATTCTTTTTCACAAACTTACAAACGCTATCCTCAAAGGATTCCTGAGCAAATATTGCTTCTATCGAAATATACCAGATGAATTAACATTGCGAAAAAATTGCATACAGACAATGTACGTAAATGTTCTGGAAGAAGTACGCAATGAACTCAAGGACAGCATTATCTGGACTTCAGCTGACGAAGCTACAGACACTTGTGGCCGTTACGTTACTAATTTAACTGTTGGTGCTATAAAAGAAGAGCCTCCTTCTACCTATTTAGCGGCCAGCAAAGAACTTAAAAAACTAAATCATTCTACGATAGCCAGATTTATGAATGACGGTATTGGAAAAATATTTCCAGAATCTCCTTCAGATGAAAGGATGTTTATTTCAGATGCTGCTCCCTATATGATCAAAGCAGAAAAAGCCCTCCTAGTATTTAACCCCAGTTTGGCTCATGTGACTTGCTTTGCTCACGGGGTACGTCGCCTTGCTGAAGAAGTAGTTCGACGTTTGTGAATGTAAATAAACTGATTTCATCCACAAAGAAAGTGTTTCTAAAGGCTCCTGCTCGCATCAAGACCTAGAAAGAAAAACTACCAAATGTGATTTTACCTCCAAAACCAGTGGTAGCTCTTTGGGGTATGTGGGTCAAACTGTGTTGTTTTACAATCAACATTTCGAGGTCATTAGAGGCGTAGTAAACAACGTCGATAGTGCAGAGGCTTTGACAGTTTGCCAGTGCAAGGATGCTTTTCATGATTCTGGTATTAAAAAAGACATTGCTATCATTAGCACTCATTTCTCCCATACACTTGCAAATATTAAAAATCTTGACTCAACGTTTGGAGTTGAATGAATCTGTTCAGTTAATGAATAAAATTATTCTAGTGAACTCCTCATTGCCAGAGGTATTCCCAAAAAACTTAAAGAAAAGTTTGAAAACATTTTACACAATAACCCAGGCATTCAACCCTTGTGCCAAGTGAATTGTTTTATTAATGGGACGGGTGAACTTTTATCAGAAACAATAAGTGCCAACATAGCACCCAAATTCAAACACTGCCGATACCTCAGTTGATGTAGAACGGTTCTTTTCTGCTTAAAAAAATGTTTTGAGTGATCGAAGACACAATCTTACTACTGAAAATTTGTAAAAGTACTTGATAGTTTATGTTTACAATAGTAGAAAAATGTAAAATAAATTGTAAATGATGCTTTGGTTCAATAATATTAATTAAAAGTTAACGCTGTTCAAAAAAAATCATGATTGTATGTTGTTTTTTAAATAAAATATTACGGAGTTTTTGAGCGTGCCCCACTGCGTGAGATATATCTCGAAGTTGGTCCTGTACATATCGATTGTTTCGCTGCGACTCACTCACATCGTATCCGCTTGATACCGACAACAATAGCAAAGAAGGAACATTTCTTGAAACACGGTATGTGTCCCCATTTTGCAAAGTTTTAGGAAATAATCCCAGGAAGAGCCATTCTTAACCCCTACCAAAAAGTATTCACAAAATGATATCAACGTTCAAAATGCTTCGATTTTTCGCGTGGCCGGCGCTCTTCCTCGTAATTGATATGGACTGGTTCGACTTTGAGATAAAATGCACTCAGTAATTACCCTGTTTTTTTACTATTGATCTTGCATATTTCGACACTTTCCATACATTTTTAAGCATTTTCCATGCGTATTTGCATGCATATTTTAAGGTTTTCATGATGCATATAATCTGGTCTCTAGTGATCATTTACTCTATTAAAAACTATGTCCCGCTTTTTCATGTCTAGGAGACCATCATAAATTGCGGTGACTTCACAGCAATTATTGTCTTTGAATGAAAGTGTCACAGTCCAGCCAACTAAGACAAAACAAGTCGGCTGAGGAAATATACGCGTGGTCGCAAAATTTTGTACAGTAGAAGGAGGAAGTGTCATAAACAACAAGTAAAAATCGTGGGTGGCGCGGTGTGAGCATTGTTGTAGGGAGAGGGCGTGGCTTTTAAAAGTCTCTTTTTTACGTGTTTCTTGAATATCTCGGAAACCGCGGCATCTAGGGACAATGAGTCCCAGCACGAAATAAATTACGTTTAATTTCCTACAAGAAAGGTCCTGCTCATTTTTTTCTCTAGGACTAATAGTTTCTATGTTGGAGGGGATGGAAAAATCGTAGATAATTAAAAATAGTTTATTAATAATATGAAGTTAATATTTATTGTTACATAAAGTTGCGGTACAACCATATTAAGTGATAAATTGTATTCTGCGAGAATTACGATCTGGTGATAGAGGAATTGGGGCTAGACTTTAGACTGTTGTCATGCATTTCCCTCCCTTATAAGTCTTTGGACTGAAGAGCGAGTTGGTGAGCCCCATTCTCTCTACACCACTACGTCACAAAAAGCAACTACAGTATGTCAAAAAGTTATACCGAAACTTCCGCAAATCAAACTCACTCTATAAATCACTGGTAAAGAAGTTTGCAGACACTCCCACTGGGTGTTATAATGTGTGTTAACACTGTATTGCTTACAGATGTGAGTTACTAATAATACTGACGCAAGTAAAGGATCTGGACAGATTCAACGTAAATGTCTGCACACTGGTCTACATTGCTAGAAGCGAAACTGATTTTAAGTAATCCTTTGTGGCAGTTGTAAGTCCTTCCGGGGAGGGAGACTTCCTCCATCACAAGCGCTGCGCGCTTTTCAGATTACAGACGATACCTCCCTACAGTTCCCTGTGCATTTTTCTTATATAAGTAAACAAAACAACTTCACTGATCTCGTGGTTACATAGTGCTGTTATTGTAATTTACTAATTGAGAACTTATTTGTAGTTGTTAAGTCAGCTTTTCTATGAAATGTGTTCCTATAAACGTTTGCAGAGAAGTGCTGAATTTGTGTGATGATATCGGTGACCTATGTGATGTTTGTGAGAAAGGGATTGGACTGGTGAATGTGCCAACTTGCTGCTGTCTGTCGTTGATAGCATATTACACTGAAGCGCCAAAGGAAATTTGGAGATTTGTGGTAAGTTCCTATGGGACCAAATTGGTGAGGCCATCGGTCCCTAGGCTTACACACTACTTAATATAACTTCAACTAACTTACGTTAAGGATGACACACATGCCCACACACACCCATGCCCGAGGGAGGACTCGAACCTCCGAGTAGCTGTCGATGAATATTTACGTACTCATTCCCTTGCTCGTAAAACTCACGAGTTCTCCGTAGTAACTCCAGCGCCTGGCTGTTTTGCGGCACACATCGACACAAAGGATTGTCACTGGTTGAACGAATTCTTCGGTGGCAGTTTCCAAGTATCGGAATTTTCTAAGCCACAGCGAACAAAGCACATACAACACAAGCAAACGGTAGAAACCATACGCAACGCACGTTGTTTATGTTCACACGAAACGATGCCGGCAACGAATGGACTTTGACATCACGACTGGCAGCTAATACTGCGCTGGGATTGGTTCGCGCCGCACGTCTGGCTTCTTGCGTTTCTCGTTCTTCACTTGTTGCAATTGTTAAGCTGCCATCTTGAAACGCATACGTCAGGTGAAAAGTTTCCGCTCCTGGGTTTTAGCAGTGTCGAACAGTGTGCGGAAATTTACATATATTCTGTCCATATCTTTTTCTTGTGTTAGCATTAGTAGTCACTCGTATCTGTACTCCATATAATGTTAACGCAAATTTTCGATAATAAACACTTCTCGATACTTTTGCACACTGAACCGCCAGTGATTCATAAGGTGAGCTGCGGATGGTTCGATGTAACTTTTTGAAACATCCTATAGTCACTTTCTATGGCTTAATGCGATAGAGAGAATGGGGAATCACCTGCTCGGTCTTCAGCTTGCAATCCTATGAAGGAGGGAAATGCGTGACCACAATCTGGCGACCTGTCTTCCCTCACACGTCTTACATTTACCCCTCCCGTCCAAACTGTTACTCCTGTAGAACACAGTTTAACTCTTAATACGGTTCTACTGCACTCAGATGTGTTATACACATTCAGTATTTGTTATTTGTTCTTAACCCACTTCACTTTACAATAAATATTACTTTTATACTATTAATGCACTATTTTTTATAATCTGGGACTTTTCCATAACCTAAAACGTGGAAACTACTAGTTTTAGAGAAAAAAATGAGTAGGATGTTTTTGTGTAGGAAATTTAATGTAGTGCAGTTTTGTACCGGGAAGCATTTTCGCTAGAAGCCGCGTTTTGCGAGATGTTCAAGAAAAACAAAAAGGGGTTACCTTCAGATGCCCCCCATCCCCCCCACCCCCACCTCCTCTCCGCCCTTCCCATTCCCCCCCCCCCCCCCCCACTTTCACATCCCACCTGTCAGGATTTTTTTATATTTTGTTCATGACACTCCCTCTTACCACTGCACAAAAACTTGCTACTACACGAATCTTTCCCCTAATTTTCCTTTATTGGCTGGACTGTGACTTCTGCTCGTCTGCGTATTTCTTTCAGTGACCTTCTATACTATATACTATACTGTGTTATACTGTACTATACTGTAACAGTTCTTTCTGTGTATTGTCCATGTTTCTTCGAGCTTACTTGACAGTGACAAATCATGCTCGTTTTTAAGTTCCTCCCTCAAGTGTATAAGGTTCAGCGGTCGGTCTTCGCATCTTTGTGATTCACTTCTAGACATTCACTGCTGGTCACATACAAGTCTTCCTAACAACAAATTTTAGATTACAACTAAGGTAGTACAGAAACATAACTCGAATTCTTGGTACTGATAACAGATTAAATCAAAGAAAGAGTTTTTTTTAAGTTTACGAAGTGCAAAGTGTCATAGATTGCTGTGGCTCAGTGGGCGAAGGCGCAGACTGCAGGAAGTGATTAATACATGGTGAGTCTGGAGGAAAGGTACATGCTTCGAGGGGTTGTAGTATTGGTGATGCTGGACAAAAAATTTCATAGGGACGTATGCCCTATACCGAATGGTTTCCGAGATAAAACATCTTTAATGACGGTTTTGTATTTTATCCTTGGACAACTTGAAAACTACGGTCTCTAGCGAAACGTATCGCAGTACAAAATTAAATTACACAAAATTTTCTATCAATAAGGTCCTTTTCATTTTTTCTCTAGGACAAATAGTTTTCGTGAAGAAAACAAGAGAATACTGGAATTTTCGCGCAACGCACATGCGCTGTAGCTTAGGTAATTTCCTTTGGCCAGTTTGAGGTTGTTTCGCGACTTGATAGCCCACAAGTGTTCGGTATCATAATGCTCCTCTCGAATTCCTCTACGCTGCTATTGTACGTTGTAAACAATGACACTAGACTGAACAAAACAGAACATAAATAACAATGTACATTAAACGTGTTCTATGTTGGAAACCATTTGGGACAGGTTACATGTCCATAAGAAGTTTCTTGTTCAGAATCACTAATAGTATCGCCTCTCAAAGCATGTACCTTTCCTCCTGATCCATCCTGCATATCAGTAATAAAAGTTCAATCTTGGACAAAACTGGTAAATTTCCGAAGTGTCTGCTCTGTAGCTCGCAACGTGCCAAGTATCAATGAATAACAGAAAGGACATTTCGTCCGAATCCACCTGTTGGAAATCTTTACTATCAGGACATTTACCCGTGATAGAAGCTCGATGCGGATGGACATTAATATCAACGAAGAGAAAAGCTGGATCCTCTGCGTCTGTGAAAACTCGCAGTGTCACCACAGAAACTCAACTCTCTTTTGCCTAGGAATAAACGAATAGACCATCACCAATGAAGATGTGAAGCTCCATTCATTCACACACCATGATGTCTTCCCCTACAAAGATGCCCATTTCCACCAACTGGCGTTTTTCCACGATGTTTCCGTGAATGTACTGAATTCTGCAAACTACAACGGCATTTGCCTTTGAGGAGCACTTACTCCAATTCAGATCCGCCTGACTTCACAATAAACGGGTTTTTCTCCACTCTGCGTTCAATGAGATGCTCACAGCCAGAATTCTGACATAAAGACACTGTGCTTTAACCCTCCGATATACAATTTGTCGGAAAATTACTAATCTGAGGCAGCAGTTACCTCTGCAGGCAATTATCTTGCAGAAGCCTCTGATTCCGTCGTTCGATTACATGGAGATATCGGTTCTGTTGTGTTGAAAAGTGAAATATCGTGTAGCTTGGGCCTTCTGTCGGGTAGACTGCCCACCTGGTGCAAGTCCTCTTAGTTGACGCCACTTCGGTGACTTGCGTGTCGACGGGGATGAGGTTATGATAATGAAGACAACACAACACCCTGTCCCTGAGCGGAGAAAATCTCCGACCCAGCTGTGAATTGAACCCGGGCTCATTTGCATGGCATTCCGCCGCACTGACCACCTTTTTTTTCTTCTTTGTTCGTTCTATTTGTTCGGTGCGCACGTCCCATGACGCTTGTTCAAGTTCATCGTCGATCCATTAACTCAGTTCTTTTTAATTACAGAGGGCAGCTAATTCTCTGACTAAACACGCTTTTCTTTTGTTCGTTGTATTTGTTCGTAGCGGACGTCACATGACATCCGTTGAAGTTCGTTGTTAATCTTTTCACTCAGTTTTTTTTTAATACAAAGACCAGCCAGCTCTCTGACCGAACACGCTGAGCTACCGTGCCGGCATCACTCAGCTATCGAAGAGGACTCTGCTGTGCTAACTTGATATGACCTACGTTGAATATCAGCTGTTTCGCGGAGACGTCGCTACAGTCTTAAAGTTTCGTATCTTGTGACACTGCATACCGACTCCGATCTGCTTCAAGGTGTCCGCGATTTCTAGTCTTCAAAACAAGGCCCAAATAGCATATTTGCGCAATTACGTTGTGAACTTCATCAGTGCGTTTAGTTATCTTTGACTCGCGTACCTGCATGATCTAGATTTCAAAAGTCAGGTTTGTGGAAATATCTTGGGGGTCATTTACAGTGATTGGTAATAGTCTGTTAGTGGTGTTTGTGCTGTACATATGACGGAGTCTTCCATTTTAACGTGGTGTGTTTCGCATACTAATTTATGGGTGGGTATTCACTTTAGTGGAGATTTACCTTCTAGTTCATCCAGTAATGAGGTTGGTGCAGCATGTGTTTCGATAGTAATGTGTGTTACCTAGACTTAGCGTATGGCTTCATACTATAGCTTTTAATGTGTTACAGAATGCCTGACTAATGTTTTTTTTATTAAAAGACAGTTTGCACTACACCATGAACTTCATATAAACATATTTGATTCAGACATCTTATTTGGGCATGTAGCTCATCATCAGTGGTAAATATTGTGTACATCTATATTAAACGACGCGTGTATCAGGTATGAAATCTTTGTGATCTTAGAATTAATGTGAATCTCCATGGCACACAGGTTGTCGAGTGTAGCTACATGTTATAGCTGACAAACGCTAAACGGCCACACGTCCACCTCGGTATCTGCACGGTCAGCGGAGTGGCTAGAAAAGCGGAGGAGCCCGGATTCGATTCCCGACCGTGTCTGAGATCTTTCTCCGTTCGGGGACTGCGTGTTGTGTTGTCCTTACTTTCGTATCGTCATAATTCACATTAATGTTGTGATAACTGAATGGGCACGGCCCGAAAGCCAATAAATTGTAAAAAAAAAAAAAAAAGGCCCCACTTCTTCGTCGCATAGGGCATTACTGCCATGGGATGAAAACATTGAACTGATGGTTACGCAAAGAGTCTTATATTATAGCAGGATATCTTTTAACAAATGTTTAAAAGCTGCGGAGCATGAAGGATACAGGATTTTGATGCTTTTGAATTCAAATGATTCAAATTTCACATGTGTCTCTTAGAGGACATTGACGGAAAGAAATCGCAACATCAAGAAGGAGTTGTGCGAGATAAACGAAAGATGGTAGGCATGTTTCTACATCAGAAAGATGACTTCCATTGAAATTTGGCGCCACTATACGGATGCAAATCAGGTTAGCTTTAAATACGCCCTGTAACGGTTATGAGCCTTAGTTACCCTTGAGATTAGATGTGGTGAGTTGGCGATAGTCAAGAATGTCTTTAACCCTGCTGTTCTGTTCGGGTCTATATGACCCGAAACGAATATGAACGTTATTTTACATTATGTAAATACCAATATATATTTATGAAACTTTGTGACTTTGTCTGAAAATGGATGAGCAGCATGTGTTTTAAAAGGTTTTAAAAAAGTTTAAGAAGTTTGGGCTTCAACTGTAATAGTTGCATATGTAATGTTCGGGTCATAATGACCCGACACAAATATGTTTAGTGTAACTCGTATTTATTTCTAAAATCTGGAAATGGCGAAAATTATTTTTGTTGTGTTGTGTGGGAATAGTGACTGCATCATTCCAACTTACTCTCAACAATCACCTAAAGCTCCATGCGTTCACAACAATGGGCTTGTTTGTTGCTTTCCCCAGGAAATAATAATTGGCAGTTCTCAATAATTGGAATGCTTTGTTTCTGCCCAGTTTGACTTGTGACACCATGGCGATGAGACCATTGAATGATCGTGAGTTGGAAGAAATAGTAAATGCCTCACCAGATGAAGGATCACTTTCTGAGTTTGAAGATCACATCAGCAATGCATCTGAAAGCGAGTGTTCCGATGACAGTTACGACAGTCCACAGCCCATACAAAATAGTGTAGAGACTTTTCTTTCTAAAAATGGGAATATAGAATGGCAGTTGCATCCACCAGCACAACATGGTCGCCTACCAGCTTCGAACATCATCAAGAGTACCCCAGGAGTTACCAGGTATGCAGTCAGCAGAATATCTGATGTAAAATGTTCATTTGAAGCAGTATTTCACACAGCGCTTCAAAATGAAATAATAGAGATGACAAATATTGAAGGGCAGCGAGTTTATGGTGAACAGTGGACAGATATTGATGGTTCTGTTTTCCATGCATACTTAGGACTCTTACTCCTAGCGGGTGTATATCGATCTCATGGGGAGTCTACAAAAAGTTTGTGGGATAAAGATACTGGGCGAAACATATTTCGAGCAACCATGTCTCATGAAACATTCTGTAAGATATCACGTGTCCTGCGATTTGACAAGAAATCTACTAGAGAGGAAAGACGACGTACTGACAAACTTGCCGCAATTCGTAGTATTTGGGAGAAGTGGGTAGAGGTCCTTCCTAAACTGTATAATCCAGGAGAAAATGTTACTGTTGACGAGCAGTTAGTAGCATTTAGAGGTCGCTGTCCATTCAAGCAGTATATCCCAAGTAAACCGGCAAAATATGGGATCAAAATATGGACCATGTGTGACAGCAAAACTTCATACGTACTGAAAGCCCAAATTTATACAGGAAAGGTGAGTGGAGCGGCACCAGAAAGAAATCAGGGAATGAGGGTGGTATCTGATCTCACTTCTGAGTTACGTGGTCAGAATATCACGTGTGACAACTTTTTTACGTCGTACAATTTGGGGCAGCTGCTTCTGAAAAGGAAATTGACTATGTTGGGAACTATACGGAAAAATAAGCCGGAGCTTCCACACAAAATGACCAACAAGGAGGTACACAGCTCTTCATTTTACTTCACAAATGACACTACTGTGGTTAATTATATTCCTAAGAGACACAAGAATGTTGTACTTATGAGCACTCTCCACCATGATGCGGAAATCAGTGACAGGGCTGATAAGAAGCCAAAAATGATTTTGGACTATAATTCAACCAAAGGTGCTGTAGACACGCTTGATCAGTTATTAGGTACATATACATGCAAACGAAAAAGTAATAGGTGGCCAATGATAGTTTTCTACAATATTCTTGATGTTTCTGCTTATAATGCATACGTTTTGTGGATTTCGGTTGACCCTAATTGGAATGCAAGCAAATTGACTAGAAGGAGAATATTCTTGGAGGAACTTGGAAAGTCACTGATAAAAGAACATATTGCATCAAGAACGCATTTCCCAAGAACAGAAGATTCTTTGAGAATGGTCACAAGCATCCAAAACCCGAATGATGTGGGTGGTGTGTCAGAATCGGTAACAACAAGAAAATCTACAAAACGTGCACGCTGTAAGTTCTGTCCATCAAGTAATGACAATAAAACAAACATGGTGTGTGGAAAATGTAGTAAACATATTTGCAAGAAACATGTAACCTACTTGTGTCCACAGTGCAAGCAGTAAGAAAAGAACTGTAGTATTTTATAAGATGATTGTATTGAAAATTCTGTTGTTTCAAATTTATGTGAATACTTGTGCCTAAACTACAATCAGTAAGAAGAGAGGATTCTAAAGTTGTAGTGCTTTCTATGTTGGAATGTAATAAAAAAACTGTAGTGTGTTCTGTACTGTAGTGTGCTCTAAGATGAATATCTGTAATGACAACTGTCTGTTGTTAGAAAATGTCAATACTTACGTCTAAACTGTCAACAATAAGAATAGAAGTATGGAAAAACTGTAGTGCTTTCTAAGTTGAATGCCTGTAATGGAAACTGTCTGTTGTTTCAAATTTATGTGCATATTTAAATGAAAAATATCCCTCAATAAAGTTGTATGCATTGTTATTATTATTATTATTACCATTATTATTATTATTATTATTATTATTATTATTACTAACAAGGTACTGGAATAGAACAACAATGTCGATAGCTAAAACTGTACCAAAATTTATGTTTCTAAAGCATTTTGATATGTCGGGTCATATTGACCCGAACAGTATATATGTCAAGTAAAAGTGAACAGAACAGCAGGGTTAAGGCGACCAAGACGCCAGTATCAACAGACCGCTGAGTTTGAACCAGGGCGTGTAGTAGGGCTACGAGAAGCTTGATGTTCCATCCACCATACTGCAGAAAGACTTGTCAGGAATGTAGCTATTTCACATGATTTCTGGCAACAGTGGTCACGGGTTCCAGATGGCCACGTGGCGCTACCAGGCATGAAACATACAGGATTTTGATGTGTTTGAATTTAAATGATTCAAATTTCACATGTGTCTCTTAGAGGACATAGACGGAAAGAAATCGCAACATCAAGAAGGAGTTGTGGCTGTGGCGCATCGTACTGCGTCTGCAGTAGCAATTCGAACAGCAGTTGGCACCACAGTCACACAATCAACTGTTGCAAATCGGTTGCTTCAAGGACAGCTCCGAGCCAGACGCTCTGTAGAGTGTATTCCATTGACCCCAAACCATCACAGTTTGCGACTTCAGTGGTGTCAAGCGAGATCTCATTGGAGAGTGGAGTGGAGATGTATTGTGTTTTCTGATGAAAGCCGGTTCTGCCTCGTCGCCGTTGGTGACCGTGTGGTGCTTAGAAGGAGGCAAGTCGAGGGCATGCAACCAACCTGTCTGCGTGCGAGACACACTGGAACTACACCTGTAGTTATGGTCTGGGGTGCGATTTCGTATAACAGGAGCACTCTAGTGGTTATCTCACGCATCCTGATTGCAAATCTGTACGTTAATCTGGTGATTATACGTGTTGTGCTGACAGTCCTGAACAGCAATCCATGGGGTGTTTTCCAATAGGATAACGCTCGCCTGCATACCGCTGTTGTAATGCAATATCTCTACAGAGTGTCGACATGTTGCCTTGGCCTGCTCGATCACCAGATCTGTCTCCAGTCTAGTACATATGGGACATGATCGGGCGACAACTCCAGCGTCATCAATAAACAGCATTACCCGTGCCTGTATTGATCGACCAAATGCAGCAGGAATGGAACTCCATCCTAACAGTGACATTCAGCATCTGTACAACACAATGCATGCACGTTTGCATGACTGCATCCACACCGATTAATAATGTGCCAACATGTCACATTTGCAATGGCTTTTCTCACGCTTACATTAACCTGTGGTCTTGCAGCGTTAATCACTTCAATATGTTTCATAGTGAAATGTATTACCGAAATTTCATTACTCTAGATTACTTGTTTCTTGGTATTGTGATTCTTTTTCCGTCAGTGTATTTAGGGAGTGAACAAGATACACAATTTTATATGCAGGGTGTCTCTCATACGGGTCGTCAGGCGCATTTTCTCTGGTTTTTCCACATATATTTGCAATATCTTTTTTTCAATGCGTAGCTGCAGTCAGCCCAAAAATAATACCCCACTACAAAAATAATACTTACTACTATATGTACAGTATTAGACAATAAAACTGACCGCCGGCCGGCCGCCACAGAGACTAAGTCCGAGTCATTCACTTAAGGTGGCCAATAAAACTGACCGCCCCTGACAACTCTTAAGTCCGGCAATCTGCACAATCTGGCAACACTGTAAGATGCGGAAATGTCAGGAGGAAGTGTTATCTACTTCCGAGACGTTGTCGGACTACGTGTGCCCGTGGTCTAGTGGCAAGCCTCGTGCATTCTAAACTTATAGTCGTCTATTCGCGTCCAACTGTATACTGTTTTTTTTTTTTTTTTTTTTTTTTTTCACCACAGTCGGTCTAAAGTTATGAGTCTGACTGAACATCGAAGATAATTCGCTTAACATTCCACCCACCAGCAATAACAAGTATTCCAGAAACAATTCCGCAGGATAGCTCGTGGCTGCGCCGCGATCATAACAGCTTACGCTCGAGCGTTTCCTCGCGCTGCAGCGGCTACCGGTCACCGGCCAGACGCCACCCGCCGCCTGAAATCCGGCGCCGCCCAGGTGAACGCGTCGCGACGCTGTCGGTGTGTGTCTCAACTGTCATTTTCGAATTTGAAGTTCTAGTTATCATCTGGCAGTTAAGCAATGGATTTCGCAAACTTGAAAATCATGAACTACAGTTAAGCATTGTAAATTGAGTTGTAAGTGGAAAAAGGTGTAACATCTGCAACACAACGTTTACTTTTGATATAACAGAGGGGTGAATGCAGAGGAGGCAGCTAGAAAGATTTGAATTGTGTGTGGAACGAGTGCTTTTGGGAGAAATACGCCAGAAAAAGATATTCTTGTTTCAACAAAGATCGTTCTGGCATGAATGATTTTCCACATTAAGGAAGTCTCGACTACTGATATATGTGATAGATTACCATTTTACCATCATGCGACATTTGCATTCAACAGAAGTCTGGTGTAGGAGTACTGCATGCTCTAATTCAAAACAACAAAAATCAACGGAGTGACTATTACTGATCGTCATCAGGTCGCTCATTGAGAATTCGTATGCAGTTCTGTTACTGGTCACGTGTTATGATGCCTTTATCGTTAACTTCCTAAGAAGGAATGAAAGGCTGAGCTCCTCCAAAAGACATAAACTCGAGCAAAGAGTAGTATGAACATAATATTTTACATCTGATAGCTCCAAAAATGTGTTTTGGGCTACGAATTCTGCCCCAAGGGCTGTGTGCAACCCAGCTGGAATTTGTTGCCAACAACTGAGACACCTTTTGGTCTTAGCGTAAGAAAATAGAGCAACACAACTACATCACATGTGCTACTGTATGATAACACACTTCTTGATTTGAGAAACAAAACTATCCAGGAGATTGAAATTAAAGTCGTCTGTGAAGCACTTGTCCCTCTCGTCATATATTCGTAAAGATTTACCTTTCCCGCTCTTGATCGATCAACCGTCAACGCAATTCATTTCTAGACGAAAATACTCTTAAAACTAATCTGGTATAATGATACCGTTGGAACCAGTAGTTTTCTACTGGCGTAGAATTTGTAAACAACTTTACATTGTCAGATCGTTTTAGATATCGTGAAAGAAAACTCTTTTGCTGAGTAATTTCTCTTTGATGATTACTGTTGCGTTTAGTAAACTAATGGAAAATCCAATTAAAATATTCACTGTACTAATACAAACTAAATTCAGCTTACTACAGAAACATCACGACGGCAGACTATATTAATAAAGCATTAAGTATCTGTAAGACGATTGAGCCTATTTTAACACGAATTAGTAGGACATTACCGACTTTTGACTTCGAAAAGATCTGTATTTACTTCATTTCCTGTATCGTTCGCAATTATTATGAAAATGTGGCATTTCATAGATAAAATTATGTATTCACAACATCAAAAAATATGTCGTCATTATGAATTTGGCAGTACCGTAAGGTTTTCGCTCTGACACTAAGGGTTACTGAAAGTAGCAAGGCGCATTTTGCTCGAGCGTTGTCTTACGATTCCCTTATTGCGTTTGTATCTGCCTGCTTATAGCTCTACTACAAAAGAATTAAAAATCTGGCTCTCAGCGAGTCTCGAAAGGCGAACGAAAGCAGCTTGCACCTGGTAGCCAAACATATTTCTTGGGAACAGGCTACTTCCTAAAGTGGGAAGACATTCTTTTGTGGTTGAATTGTTGGCAAATGTCAGTCAGACGTGTGCCGTTCGTCTAAGCGTTTCGGTGTGTTGAATTTGTACCAATTATTTTTCTACATGTTTTTACTGTCCCAAATAGAGAGTTGAAGTCTCAGATTAGTACTTTCACGTCATCTTGGTGAATTTTGCTCATAGTATTTTCGAGTGTATGTCTTTTATAGGGGCTCTGAATGAGCATAGTCATAAGTCGACTGTTGATGGATGCGATTTCTTTGATAGAGTTGATGATAGATCTGTGTTCGAGAAATGCAGTGCCGAAGATTGGTACGCCTTTCGCTACCTTTCGTTGTATTTTTTGGCGGACGATTTCTTTTGTGAGATTATTGAGGTTTCTTGTTTGGGTCACTGTATCGATGTTTAGTTTTCAAATGAATGTTTTCTGCTTGTAGGGAAATTTACCAGAGATCTTCGATATGCTCTGCCGTGCTAACCTGGACGCCCCACAGTGCGAAAATCCAACTGCCGCCTATCGGTGGCCAGGTTGTGTACCACCTTGGGTAAAGTTACCTTTGCTTGCATAGTTCATGTTTTCTTGTGTTTCATTGGTTTGTCCTGGGTGATACCGGGACCAGACAGGACCAGAGGGTGTTGAGCCCTTTGGAAGCAAATATTTTCAGCCAAGCTCATTGAGATAACAGACGGTGACCAGAGTAGCGGTGATTTTCACTCAGATGTGTCTGGATTTTGGGTTCAACGGATTGAGTAGCCGTTCAGGATTGTGTTAGTATTTGCTTCACCCCAAGTATTTGATTTCCTCGGTACCACTCATATGGGGGACGGTTTCCTCTATCGGCCACACGGGATTTTTATTATTATTATGTCATCAGAAAAACTGATATGGAGTATCTTCCCTCCACTGAAATACATGTGTATTGTTCGATTCAATATTTCCATCAGATAAATATGGGTTATAATTACGTTACATTGCTGCTAGTCGACATATTTCTCATTTTTTCTTAGACAGTTGTTAGCTGTTACTCCATCATAGGAATTTATGTGCGCAGCATTGTTGCAATACAGACGTTCAAACTATCCGACTTCTATAATTTCATTTCGATACAAGATCATCCTAATCGGATTCAGCCAGTCAGTCTTAATTTGGATATCCGATTACGACTCTCATCATATGATAGACTGGGTGAACCACATTCTTAATCGGACTGTTGAATCCAGATCACTTATCTATGACAGGGCGTGAATTCTTAAACACTGTGGAAAATAATAATCCAATGTGAATATTACAAATACGTTATTTAAATATAAATATATGAACTAACGAGATAACAGTTTATTTACAGGAGCAGAGACCCATCCATCATAGCAGGACAGTGTGAGATTCGTTTCAGGGCCAGATAGACAGCTGAGGAACTGACTGGTGCATGTGTTGTTCAACACACAGTAGTTATCATCCTGACTGGAATCAATGACTATTTGCGTGTGTGTGTGCGCGCGTGTGTGTGTGAGCGCGCGCGCGCGCGTGCGCGCTAGTGTGTGTGTGTGTGTGTGTGTGTGTGTGTGTTTTCGTGTTAACGCAGAGGTAACAAGGTCATTGCCATGTGTCCCTAACAAATGCAAGCGACCTTTGGACGAATATAGAAAACGTATGGTAGGAAGTACACCATCACGCTACACTGTCGACGACTTAATGAAATCAATTCGAGAAATCAGCTCGAGAAATCTTACGTAATGATCTTGGGTTGGTTGGTTACTGAAAGTATACTGGCCCACAAAGCCCATGTGGACAGTTATCTGAAAATCGGTCAAGATTTGCTTTGTCGCAGCGCTTTAGCAAACAACAAGTCCATTTACGTTCACTCCCCTCCTTACAATTCTTGCAATGCAAGGTAATTGAAAAATCTCATCCACTCTACGCCAACTGAGGCACTGACTGGTGCATGTGTTGTTCAACCCACAGTAGTTGTCACCCTCACTGGAATCAATGACTGTTTGTGTTTGTGTTTGTGTGTGTGTGTTAGCGCACATGTGTGTATTCAGCAATGACTGCCAGCTGCCACGACACTTCACAGAATCCTTGCGGCAGGCAACACAACTGTGCGTGCACTTCAGACTTCATTCAGTGAGACGTCAGCAGATGGATGAAAACGTCAAATCAACGTCGCTTGCCACGCGCGCGCGCGCGCGCGTGTGTGTGTCTGTGTGTGTGTGTGTGTGTGTGTGCGTGCGTGCGTGTGTTTTCGTGTTAACGCACAATCTGAATCAATACTATTATCATTAGAGAGACAACCAACAATAAATATTGCATCAAATATGACTGTAAAGTATTTTAATGCGATGGGAAGTTACAAACTGAATTTTTACCCATCCCACGTCCTGCGTATTACTTTAAGTAAGATGTATTAACTCCATAGTATCGTTAGCAGAGACAGTGCGCTCTTGTTGTCGAGGCTCGCGACAAGTGCAGCGACTAGCTGTGCCCAATGCCGCCGCGATTTGTTTTTGTTGGCTGAGCGTGGACACTGCAGCAGACGCTTCGCCCTAAACAGAAAGAAATCACCTTTGCTCTGACTGCAGTGAGCGGATATCACTGCCTGCGTGTTCTTATAGTAACCAACGTGAGACTCTACTTACAGGTGCCATGGAGCAATTGCAACGGGTATCATGTCATTAGTCTTCAGAATATTAACCAGTGATGAAATGTCCACTCTATTTGAATCCCAAGAAAATAGAAACCTTCTCACAAAGGAATGTGAGATGATATCAAAATATATCCAACATACAAAAATGAATTGGAGGGCTTTCATGTATGCAGTAATAGCACACAAGGAAATATTATATCTTGGAAGCGTATATTTCATTTCCTCTTCTCATATTAACGCCCTTGTTTTAATATGAAGTGAGAAAATAAACACGAAAAACTAAAGTTCATGAGAAGCATATAAGTCATTTCCTCTTCTCATATCACAACTTTTGTTTTAGTATGAAGTAAAAAAGTAAACAGTTTAGAGTTCTGAAGCATAATATGACACCAGATTCTTATCGTAGGCGCTATCGGAAACGCCAAAAGCAGGGAGCTGTCCATTCTTTTGTCCAACAGTCTGTTTCCTTTCATGTATTACTCCCGCTAGGAGATTCTTATTTAAGGACTTGTGGGCATCAAGTTCTTCAGCAGAACAAGCCTATGTTATAGTGCCAATTACGGTATGGAAAAAATGCAACAAAGACGAGTTCCGCTAGAGCAGTGAGGATATTTGCACATGTGTGTATTCAGCAATGACTGCCAGCTGCCACAACACATCACAGAATCCTTGCGGCAGGCAACACAACTGTGCGTGCACTTCAGACTTCATTCAGTGAGACGTCAGGAGATGGATGAAAACGTCAAATTAACGTCGCTTTCCGTATCGTATTCAATCCAGAATGAGGTGTTACTAAGGTAGTTGAGCGTTCTAGCAATTACACTTTTATGATTCCCATATGAGTATTTCGAAAGCCAAAAGGAGCCGTTAGTGTGAAACTATCGGGAACTGCATTATATCAAACTGTAAGAACTTGAGACAATACGTGGACTCTTCGCTGGGTGACCTATTACTGTTATTTAGCATTCTCTCCGTCCTAGTCGTAATGCAAATAGAACTTCAGAGGCGCTTTCCGCTATTCTTGGCAAACATCAGCAACCTGTAATCACTGAGAGTCACAACTGCATGATGATAATGGTTCAGGTTGTCAGTAGTTGTGGTGGTGTTATGCTGTCAAACTGCTTACAGTAACGTTAATGGTGGCGCACATAATTAAGCGCTGACTACCTACTTAAGTAAGATAGTGTTGTGGCGTCGTCGCTTGTCTTTATTTGGCCTCAGTTTGCGTAATCCGATTTAACGAACATAGTAGTCCAATCGCGGGCTCCTAATACAGTATGACTGCAGAGATTATCGTGCGGATATTACACTAATTCTGCAATGAAATGCTTAACAAATCTTACCCTCAACTATGCAGCTGGAATGACTCATTACAGAGGTACTCAATGTTGCACTTGGTTAAGTGATCCGTTCGCTGCAATCCTGCTTGTACTGTTCGTAAATACTCGTATACTTCAGAAATGGTTCAAATGGCTCTGAGCACTATGGGACTTAACTTCTGAGGTTATCAGTCCGCTAGAACTTAGAACTACTTAAACCTAACTAGCCTAAGGACCTCAGACACATCCATGTCCGAGACAGGATCGAACCTGCCACTGTAGCGCCTGGAACCGCTCGGCCACCCCGGCCTGCTTACTTGTATACTGACCATTCGTTATTTGACTAAATATGAACTACAATCTGATTCGCATATATATGACATCGGCTAGCGTTGGCACAAAGTAATCACTAAAGGTTGGATGCCGTCGAAGTCCTGTTACATTGATGGCAAGACAAATGTTCGCAAATCACCTCTATTGCCTCAAAAAGAATTGCATCTTAAATATCGAAGGACCGACGTCCACACTGTCACAGCGCGTTGAAATACAGTAACGAAGGCAGACGAAAATTTGTGACCGACTGGGATTCGAACGCAGACCTCCTGCTTACTAGACAGACGTTCTGATGACTGGACTATTATTATTTTTTTTTAATGTTTGAGAAGACTTTCAGCACCAGGTAGGCGGAGGCAAAGAGGGCAGGGGTCGAAGATCCGGTCCTGTCATGGTCCTTCAACAAGGTTCCGCTTCCAGTTGTTAGTGGCCATGCGCTTGGGATTCCCCCTTAACCACAGTCGGAGTTGGAGTCTCTCTTCAGTTACATCTAACCAGTGCGCATCTATTGCACTATTGTAAGAACCGAGGTGCAGTATTTTGGTATTAAAATTTTGTAAATTTGTGGTTAGAACTTATGAGACCAAGTTGCTTAGGTCATCAGTCCCTAAGCTTACACATTACTTAATCTAACTTAAACTAACTTACGCTATCGACAACACACACACCCATGCCGTAGAGAGGATTCGAACCTCCGACGGTGGATACTATGATGACACAGCAGTCAACCTCTCTGCAGCATCTATCTACACACGCTCCTCGTCAGACGCGAATTCGCATTTTTGCCGCATACCACATGCGCGGTACCCCCCCGGCCATTGTTCCACTAGCTTGCGTCCACACTGTATTCCCGCGAGGGTCGGACGATGTCGTTCGTCTAGCACTGAAAACTTTCGATGACCCGTGGAGACCCAAATAATTATACAGGATGTTTCAGGAGGAATAGTAAATATTCTAGGAGATGGTAGTATAGACAAATTGTTGAAATAATGACATATAACATGCGTCCAATTTTTATTGAACATACAGATAGCTGGGTTCAATGCATTTTCGTTTCGTATGTTTGTCCTTACAGAACCCAGTTGTCTACACTTCCTTGAAAATGAGCTTCCAGCGTCATTGGAAGAGGTTCATTTGGCTACAAGAATGCGTATGTTCCTCCAGCATGACGGGGCTCCTGCACATTCTAGTCGTCAGGTGACACATTATCCAAACCTAACATTTCCTGGAAGATGGATCATTGGATATGGGCACTTTTCTTGGCCTTCAAGGTACCCGGACCTTTTCTCTTTCGATTTTTGCCTGCGGGGATGGTTAAAGGCGAAGTCTACAAAGAAAAAGTAAACCCAAGAGCCGATTTGATCGTTCGGATTATGAATATTGCAGCCCTCATAAAAGAACGCAAAGACGACCTACACGTGGTGTTATCAAGAGAAGTCAAATGTGCATTGAAGTTGGTGGGGTAATTTTTGAAAATCAACTTTGAATGTCCTCGTTGCCTTTGCTTTCAGTTTGTTAGGGTTACGTACTAACAGCTGTATCTCTGTACAAAATAAAAAGTGGACGCATTTATATGGAATTTTTTTATGCAATTGGTCTGTACTACCACCTACTAAAATATCTAATATTCCTCCTGAAACACTCTGTGTATGGATATATGTGTGGTGTCTGTTCTTTCGGACATGTCCGAAAGAAAATGCTTCATGGCATTCTGCAACGACCTTCGGTCGCAGGGGCTGATAGAGATTTCAGAGCTGCTTGGCTGTCTGAATAAAAGTAGATGCTACGATTTTTGTAGGGTCTACTCTAATTCTCCTCCGCGCACATGTTGGTAGAAGATACTATGTAATACTGTGGCCATCTTCCCTAAAGAGATTCTAGGCAGTACACCAGACCCGGTGGTTTCATCTGTTTTCGACCTGTCAGTATAAAACTATATTATGTCTCTTGAACGGTGTAGTGGTTCGTTCTTCCACTGCTCCCTGCTTCCAACTGTTACATGGCAAGGTTTATTGAAACAGCTAGAAGTTACTGTATAGTTAGTTGGCATTTCCCCAGCCATCGCCATACTGATTTGGGATTCCGTATATTCTAACTATATCCAGTTATTTACAATTTTTAGCCTTTATGTCCCTGCTGCGGCCTCCATTTTAAGCCACAGGTGTAAGGCGGGCATGTCTAGCCTAATATCCATCCCAAGAGTGGATGTCCTGCTAATTCCGTCTGTTTGTGAAAGCAGGCCAGTCTCTGCACTTTGCGAGACTCCCTAGCAGCCACCTTCTGTTCGACTTTGTTCATATTATATGACAATAAATTATCATTGGTATTCTTGCAGAGTTGTATATCCAGTACGTACTGGGCTTAGACCCCAGTTTACCATACAGCAGCTTCTAGTGCTTATAAGATTATCTTTCGCAGTGGAATATATTCTTTATGTGAGGTGCTCATAATAGTTTTCCATCCAGGGCTACCTCTACATACACTTCAACCCTCTCTAAAGTTTCATCGAGAAACATAATTTTTCAGTATATGTGCTAGACATGCTTCCCCATAAATAATACTACACCAATTTTCGTGCGGCTTGTCTTTAAATACTTTTTCACAATGTTCAGTGCACATAGGTTTAACAATACTATCAAATTTTCTAAGTCTTACTGTGAATAAATCGTCTACTTATTCTTTTCAAGAGTAGTCTCTCGCATTCAGCTCATCTATGAGTTCATTCACCACTAGGTTCTTCATCTCTAACCATTTACTCGAAGGTCGTATTACTAGAACCCCCTCGACATCCAGGAAGATACAGAGAGCATCCAGAAAGGGTAGTGCTTTTTCCACCTTCCCGACAAGTTGGTGAAGTGTTACCTCACATGATTTGCGTCGTAAGTATTATGAAAATGTGGCAGTTCATAGATAAAATTACGTATTCACAACAACAGAAATGTATGTCGGCAGAAAATAAAAGTGGCATTATGAATTTGGCAGTACCGTAAGGTTTTTCGCTTTGACACTAAGGGTTACTAAAAGTAGCAAGACGAATTTTGCTAGAACGTTGTCTTACCATTCCCTCATTGAATTTGTATCTGCCTGCTTGTAGTTCTGCTACAAAAGAATTAAAAAACTTGCATTCAGCGAGTGTCGAAAGGCGAACAAAGGCAGCGTGCATCTGACAGGCAAGCACGTTACGTAGGAGCTAGCGAACAGGTGCGGGTATTTGACGTACTTACTGGCTCAGTAGCCGCTATGGCAAATAAATCGCAACATAAGAGACGAGAGTAGTTGTATTTCCCGTGTGAAACCACTTTCGTTGACTCAAAAGCATTAACTGATATCCTTATGTCACGTCTCAAGAGGAAATCACTTACAGTATTCAATTGAAATGACACGATAATATCAAGTGAATTTAGCAGGATAGTTCTGTGCCATCAAGGAAGTAACTCGTCGGTCACAGAGTTGCCAAACATATTCTGCGCTGTTGCCAAGTTTCAGTTATAGTGCCAGGAAGGATACCAGCTGATGTGTTCTGTGAGTGACCTCGGAAGTGACTACAGCTTCATCTCAAAGTTGCGGGTGGCAAGGGCCGCAAGATCCTCATTATATGCCCATGAGTCTTATTCGCATTTCTGTAACTAGGTTTAGAGGCTAGAGTGCAATTACTTGTAATACATCGATGCACTGAATGCAAAGTAAATGTCATATATTAATAACTGCGACAATTATTTGTGTTTTACTGTCTTAATCGGATCGAAACCTTGAAAGCGTATTCACCAGACGTGATTCACAATTTTGGAGCTTCTCCAGTGGTTGAGTTGGCAATGCCTCTTTGCTGTACAATCACTGTCATTGGCACATCCACCAGAAGACAGGCATGGCTTGGCTTATTGTTGTCAGCTTTCCTGATGGATATTCTGCCTTTGCTCGAAACGTGAAGACTTAAGGTGAATTAGAACATTCCATATGGCGAAAATTTGATGTTTCTATTCTTCCAGCTCTAACATACAAATAACAGTTACAATAAGCGGCAGATTAGCGCCTGTGAACCAACAGTTAATGATGCAATCATAATTAGTGGAATCTGACAAGTTCCATCTGTCATCTGATAATTGTGAAAACTACTTTTTCGTCTTCACAGCACCGCAGTATGAACTCAAGGGTTTCATAGAATACCTATACTTAATTTCGTTGTGATCGTTTTCAATGACAGTAGGGGAGGAGCAAAACCATCTGACTTGAAACATACTTTTCCAGTGGGATTTGAATCTTTGACTACAGTTGCAGTAGCATGTCCAGTGAGGTATCAAGAATGTGAGCAATCACTCATTGCTATAGTATAGCCTAGGGCAGAAGGAAGCAGGTTTCCGACAAAGTAAACGATGAGAGACACTGTCGCTGTCACTTATTAAACAGGAATTGTTCAGAAAATTACAACAATATCTAGTGAAATGAGTAGGTTGATGCAGCTCCAGTCCGGCACTATCACTGAGTTGCCAAACGTTTTCCGAATAGCACTTATGATATAAATGTGTGTGTGTGTGTGTGTGTGTGTGTGTGTGTGTGTGTGTGTGTGTGCGTGTGCGTGTATGTCTGTTCTTAGGACATTTCCGAAATAACATACACTACGAATCGAAATAGACAGACTTCTTAATCAATTAAAGATTGAAGGACAGATGTCCAGGCTGTCATAGGCATTAAAATAGAACAACAGCGTCAGATGAAAATTTGTGCCTGACCAGATTCGAACCCGGATTCACAAAATTTTAATACCAAAATACTGCATCTCGGTTCTTACAATAGTGCAATAGGTGCGCACTGGTTGGATGTAACTGAAGAGAGACTCCAACTCGGATTGTAGTTAAGGGCGAATCCCAAGCGCATGGCCACGAACAATTGGGAGCGGAAACTTAATGTCATCAGAACCTTGTTGAAGGACCATGACATGCGATCGTTAGACCGACTGCACAAAGTTCAGATTGTAAATACATACATACTTAGAAAAATATATTACGTCGGAGCAGTCTTACAGATACTGCAGATCACTGCACATAAAAATATAAGTTGTAGCCTCTTGGTATCTGTGGAAACAAAATATCATCAAAGTATCCTTCGACACGGCGACTTTGCAGAGGCAAAACGGAGGACTTGGAATTAAAGACGTGCTTTTAAACTAATACACGCCACTAAGACAGGCATCACGAAACTTCTGTTCCTCTCGTTAAATCCTGGGGATAGGAACGCTCCTGTTAATGTGGCACGCCAGCCTAGATTACGTCCGAAAGTACTATGGCGTTTGGAGCTGTATAAGACTTCCACGAGCACAAACCAACACTATAACCGTTTATGATTATATTACCAGACATCGTCTTCACAAACCAATTCCGGTAACTTAACCAACAAAAAACTGGAGGAACGTCTGGAAAAATATTAACAATAAAATTATACCAACTAGAGAAAGTGCCGTATGGTGCGACTTTGTAAACGAAACCATACCCACAGCGGAACGATTATGTAAAATCAAATTGAGTCCATCTCCATACGGCGACAAATGACGGCTTGTAGAAACTGTAGCGCACATCTTCTCATGTGAAAATAGAATCAGAATTTGGAACTGGACTACGAAGAAGTTAGCACTGTCAATAGAACCGCAGAAAGTCAAATACCGATAACTGAAGCTTTACAACCCGACTGGAAATGTTACCCGTCCGCAAAGAATAACAGTTATTCGTGGCATCTGGGACAGTTTGTGTTTTACGTCATAACAAACAAAACTTAGTAGAGTACATGTTCTATATTGCAGTAGAACATTTCAAGCTGAAGAAGAATAACAAATATAAGGAATGGTTTCAAATTTTTTATCTACAAAGAGGTGGGCACTTTTATTCATTAAAAGAGGAATCTATTCTTTCACTTTTTTTTATTCCTGGAATACTCTTTTACGTTGGATCTAAAATCAGAACTGTTCTAATTTGGCAAAACCCCTCCGGCTCCGAAATTTCTTTTATTTGTTGAAAAATATATGGCTTCCTTACAGACCTCATATGCATCCAGTGCATAATAAATTAAAAGGTGAATATATTGCTGAATGAATGTTTGTTATGGATTTTTCCGTCACCCTTTCCATTGTTATAAGCTATGTTCTACAAGGTACGCACTCCACTGGAGGTGGCAATCTGGAATTTATTTTACCTAAATTACTACTTCAGTTTTGTTCTACAATTTAAAAGAATATACGGGTGCAAACATGGAATACATGGGAATAATAGCAGCTGCTCAGTGCAGGTATGGGAGAGGCATTGTGACCAGGCCTCGGATCTTCGACCCCTGCCCTCTTTGCCTCCGCCTACCTGGTGCTGAAAGTCTTCTCAAACATTAAACAAAAAAATAATAGTCCAGTCATCAGAACGTCTGTCTAGTAAGCAGGAGGTCTGGGTTCGAAGCCCAGCCGATCACAAATTTTCATCTGCCGTCGTTGCTGTATTTCAACGCGCTGTGACAGTGTGGACGTCGGTCCTTCGATATTTAAGATGCAATTGTTTTTTTAGGCAATAGAGGTGATATGCGAACATTTGTCTTGCCATCAATGTAACAGGACTTCAACGACATCCAACCCTTAGTCATACCTTTGTGCCGGCGCTAACCCATGTCATATACATGCGAATCAGATTGTAGTTCATATTTAGTAAAATAACGAATGGTCAGTATACAAGTATGCAGGCCGTGGTGGCCCAGCGGTTCCAGGCGCTACAGTCGGGAACCGCGCGACCGCTACGGTCGCAGGTTCGAATCCTGTCTCGGCCATGGATGTGTCTGATGTCCTTATGTTAGTTAGGTTTAAGTAGTTCTAGTTTCTAGTGGACTGATAACCTCAGAAGTTAAGTCCCATAGTGCTCAGAGCCATTTGAACCATTTCTGAAGTATACGAGTATTTACGAACAGTACAAGCAGGATTGTAGCGAACTGATCACTTAACCAAGTGCAACATTTAGTACCTGTGTAATGAGTCATTCCAGCTGCATAGCTGAGGGTAAGATTTGTTAAGCATTTCATTGCAGAAATAATGTAATATCCGCACGATAATCTCTGCAGTCATACTGTATTAGGAGCCCGCGATTGGACTACTATGTTCGTTAAATCGGATTACGCAAACTGAGGCCAAATAAAGACAAGCGACGACGCCACAACACTATCTTTACTTAAGTAGGTAGTCAGCGCTTAATTATGTGCGCCACCATTAACGTTACTGTTAGCAGTTTGACAGCATAACACCACCACAACTACTGACAACCTGAACCATTATCATCATGCAGTTGTGACTCTCAGTGATTACAGGTTGCTGATGTTTGGCAAGAATAGCGGAAAGCGCCTCTGAAGTTCTATTTGCATTACGACTAGGACGGAGAGAATGCTAAATAACAGTAATAGGTCACCCAGCGAAGAGTCCACGTATTGTCTCAAGTTCTTACAGTTTGATATAATGCAGTTCCCGATAGTTTCACACTAACGGGTTCTTTTCGCTTTCGAAATACTCATATGGGAATCATAAAAGTGTAATTGCTAGAACGCTCAACTACCTTAGTAACACCTCATTCTGCATTGAATACGACTCGGAAAGCGACGTTAATTTGACGTTTTCATCCATCTCCTGACGTCTCACTGAATGAAGTCTGAAGTGCACGCACAGTTGTGTTGCCTGCCGCAAGGATTCTGTGATGTGTTGTGGCAGCTGGCAGTCATTGCTAAATACACACATGTGCAAATATCCTCACTGCTCTAGCGGAACTCGTCTTTGTTGCATTTTTTCCATACCGTAATTGGCACTATAACATAGGCTTGTTCTGCTGAAGAACTTGATGCCCACAAGTCCTTAAACAAGAATCTCCTAGCGGGAGTAATACATGAAAGAAAACAGACTGTTGGACAAAAGAATGGACAGCTCCCTGCTTTTGGCGTTTCCGATAGCGCCTACGATAAGAATCTGGTGTCATATTATGCTTCAGAACTCTAAACTGTTTACTTTTTTACTTCATACTAAAACAAAAGTTGTGATATAAGAAGAGGAAATGACTTATATGCTTCTCATGAACTTTAGTTTTTCGTGTTTATTTTCTCACTTCATATTAAAACAAGGGCGTTAATATGAGAAGAAGAAATGAAATATACGCTTCCAAGATATAATATTTCCTTGTGTGCTATTACTGCATACATGAAAGCCCTCCAATTCATTTTTGTATGTTGGATATATTTTGATATCATCTCACATTCCTTTGTGAGAAGGTTTCTATTTTCTTGGGATTCAAATAGAGTGGACATTTCATCACTGGTTAATATTCTGATGACTAATGACATGATACCCGTTGCAATTGCTCCATGGCACCTGTAAGTAGAGTCTCACGTTGGTTACTATAAGAACACGCAGGCAGTGATATCCGCTCACTGCAGTCAGAGCAAAGGTGATTTCTTTCTGTTTAGGGCGAAGCGTCTGCTGCAGTGTCCACGCTCAGCCAACAAAAACAAATCGCGGCGGCATTGGGCACTGCTAATCGCTGCACTTGTCGCGAGCCTCGACAACAAGAGCGCACTGTCTCTGCTAACGATACTATGGAGTTAATACATCTTACTTAAAGTAATACGCAGGACGTGGGATGGGTAAAAATTCAGTTTGTAACTTCCCATCGCATTAAAATACTTTACAGTCATATTTGATGCAATATTTATTGTTGGTTGTCTCTCTAATGATAATAGTATTGATTCAGATTGTGCGTTAACACGAAAACACACGCACGCACGCACACACACACACACACACACACAGACACACACACGCGCGCACGCGCGCGTGGCAAGCGACGTCGATTTGACGTTTTCATCCATCTGCTGACGTCTCACTGAATGAAGTCTGAAGTGCACGCACAGTTGTGTTGCCTGCCGCAAGGATTCTGTGAAGTGTTGTGGCAGCTGGCAGTCATTGCTGAATACACACATGTCCGCTAACACACACACACAAACACAAACACAAACAGTCATTGATTCCAGTGAGGGTGACAACTACTGTGGGTTGAACAACACATGCACCAGTCAGTTCCTCAGCTGTCTATGTGGCCCTGAAACGAATCTCACATTGCCCTGCTATGATGGATGGGTCTCTGCTCCTGTAAATAAAGTGTTATGTCGTTAGTTCGTATATTTATATTTAAATAACGTATTTGTAATAATCACATTGGATTATTATATTCCACAGTGTTTAAGATTCACGCCCTGTCATAGATAAGTGATCTGGATTCAACAGTCCGATTAAGAATGTGGTTCACCCAGTCTATCATATGATGAGAGTCGTAATCGGATATCCAAATTAAGACTGACTGGCTGAATCCGATTAGGATGATCTTGTATCGAAATGAAATTATAGAAATCGGATAGTTTGAACGTCTGTATTGCAACAATGCTGCGCACATAAATTCCTATGATGGAGTAACAGCTAGCAACTGTCTAAGAAAAAATGAGAAATATGTCGACTAGCAGCAATGTAACGTAATTATAACCCATATTTATCTGATGGAAATATTGAATCGAACAATACACATGTATTTCAGTGGAGGGAAGATACTCCATATCAGTTTTACTGATGACATAATAATAATAATAAAAATCCCGTGTGGCCGATAGGGGAAACCGTCCCCCATATGGGTGGCACCGAGGAAATCAAATACTTGGGGTGAAGCAAATACTAACACAATCCTGAACGGCTACTCAATCCGTTGAACCCAAAATCCAGACACATCTGAGTGAAAATCACCGCTACTCTGGTCACCGTCTGTTATCTCAATGAGCTTGGCTGAAAATATTTGCTTCCAAAGGGCTCAACACCCTCTGGTCCTGTCTGGTCCCGGTATCACCCAGGACAAACCAATGAAACACAAGAAAACATGAACTATGCAAGCAAAGGTAACTTTACCCAAGGTGGTACACAACCTGGCCACCGATAGGCGGCAGTTGGATTTTCGCACTGTGGGGCGTCCAGGTTAGCACGGCAGAGCATATCGAAGATCTCTGGTAAATTTCCCTACAAGCAGAAAACATTCATTTGAAAACTAAACATCGATACATTGACCCAAACAAGAAACCTCAATAATCTCACAAAAGAAATCGTCCGCCAAAAAATACAACGAAAGGTAGCGAAAGGCGTACCAATCTTCGGCACTGCATTTCTCGAACACAGATCTATCATCAACTCTATCAAAGAAATCGCATCCATCAACAGTCGACTTATGACTATGCTCATTCAGAGCCCCTATAAAAGACATACACTCGAAAATACTATGAGCAAAATTCACCAAGATGACGTGAAAGTACTAATCTGAGACTTCATCTCTCTATTTGGGACAGAAAAAACATGTAGAAAAATAATTGGTACAAATTCAACACACCGAAACGCTTAGACGAACGGCACACGTCTGACTGACATTTGCCAACAATTCAACCACAAAAGAATGTCTTCCCACTTTAGGAAGTAGCCTGTTCCCAAGAAATATGTTTGGCTACCAGGTGCAAGCTGCTTTCGTTCGCCTTTCGAGACTCGCTGAGAGCCAGATTTTTAATTCTTTTGTAGTAGAGCTATAAGCAGGCAGATACAAACGCAATAAGGGAATCGTAAGACAACGCTCGAGCAAAATGCGCCTTGCTACTTTCAGTAACCCTTAGTGTCAGAGCGAAAACCTTACGGTACTGCCAAATTCATAATGACGACATATTTTTTGATGTTGTGAATACATAATTTTATCTATGAAATGCCACATTTTCATAATAATTGCGAACGATACAGGAAATGAAGTAAATACAGATCTTTTCGAAGTCAAAAGTCGGTAATGTCCTACTAATTCGTGTTAAAATAGGCTCAATCGTCTTACAGATACTTAATGCTTTATTAATATAGTCTGCCGTCGTGATGTTTCTGTAGTAAGCTGAATTTAGTTTGTATTAGTACAGTGAATATTTTAATTGGATTTTCCATTAGTTTACTAAACGCAACAGTAATCATCAAAGAGAAATTACTCAGCAAAAGAGTTTTCTTTCACGATATCTAAAACGATCTGACAATGTAAAGTTGTTTACAAATTCTACGCCAGTAGAAAACTACTGGTTCCAACGGTATCATTATACCAGATTAGTTTTAAGAGTATTTTCGTCTAGAAATGAATTGCGTTGACGGTTGATCGATCAAGAGCGGGAAAGGTAAATCTTTACGAATATATGACGAGAGGGACAAGTGCTTCACAGACGACTTTAATTTCAATCTCCTGGATAGTTTTGTTTCTCAAATCAAGAAGTGTGTTATCATACAGTAGCACATGTGATGTAGTTGTATTGCTCGATTTTCTTACGCTAAGACCGAACTACTCTTTGCTCGAGTTTATGTCTTTTGGAGGGGCTCAGCCATTCATTTCTTCTTAGGAAGCTAACGATGAAGGCATCATAACTCGTCCCCAGTAACAGTACTGCATAGGAATGCTCAATGAGCGACCTGATGACGTTCAATAATAGTCACTCTGTTGAGTTTTGTTGTTTGGAATTAGATGGTTCAAATGGCTCTGAGCACTATGGGACTTAACATCTTAGTTCATCAGTCCCCTAGAACTGAGAATTACTTAAACCTAACTAACCTGAGGACATCACACACATCCATGCCCGCGGCAGTATTCGAACCTGCAACCGGAGCCGTCCCGCGGTTCCGGACTGTAGCCCCTAGAATTGGAATTAGAGCATGCAGTACTCCTACACCAGACTTCTGAACTTTGCCTGTTGAATGCAAATGTTGCATGATGGTAAAATGGTAATCTATCACATATATCAGTAGTCGAGACTTTCTTAATGTGGAAAATCATTCATGCCAGAACGATCTTCGTTGAAACAAGAATATCTTTTTCTGGCGTATTTTTCCCAAAAGCAGTCGCTCCACACACAGTTCAAATCCTTCTAGCTGCCTCCTCTGCATTCACCCCTCTGTTATACCAAAAGTAAACGTTGTGTTGCTGATGTTACACGTATTTGCACTTGCGACCCAATTTTACATTGCTTAACTGTAGTTCATGATTTTCAAGTTTGCGAAATCCATTGCTTAGCTGCCAGATGATAACTAAAACTTCAAATTCGAAAATGACAGTTGAGACACACACTGACAGCGTCGCGACGCGTTCACCTGAGCGGCGCCGGATTTCCGGCGGCGGGTGGCGTCTGGCCGGTGGCCGGTAGCCGCTGCAGCGCGAAGAAACGCTCGAGCGTAAGCTGTTATGATCGCGACGCAGCCACGAGCTGTCCTGCGGAATTGTTTCTGGAATACTTGTTATTGCTGGTGGGTAGAATGTTAAGAGAATTATCTTCGATGTTCAGTCAGACTCGTAACTTTAGTCCGACTGTGGTAAAAAAAAAAAAGAAAACAAATACAGTTGGACGCGAACAGGCGACTATAAGTTTAGAACGCACGACGCTTGCCACTTTTTTTTTTTCTGAACTCATAACCTCTCCTTTTTTTTTTACTTAAATGGTATACATCTATACAAATACATAAATAAGATTTACAGACAAGTTAAATGAAAGTGAAAAAAAAATCGTATTCCAAGCGGATTTTTTTATCTTTTTTTTGGGAGCAGGAAGGCAGGGTAAACAAACAATCTTTATTCGTACAATTGTACTATCTTAGGGATAAGAAAAGGATCGAGACAGCAAAATGAAAGAAAAAACAATTTGGAAACCAGAAAATCAACATAAAGGCCGCCCTTTTTTGTGTGTAACATGAATGAAGTAAATGACAATCCTAGTCACGGGCGGGAGTGAAAATGAAGTTATCATCTGCATCACAATCCCTGCAGCACACGGTGTCGCATCATAAATCTGGCAGACAGCCATATAATCTTGACCATTTCTGCCTTTGTGGGCGGCATACATTTATGTATTTCTCCTGCGTCGACCATGTAGGGGCCTGTTTTCTTCTCAGTGTGCTGTATGCCAATATAACTGAACCGCGCAGTATTGTCGCTAGTCGTTCTGCTGCAGGAGTCTTCTCAGTTCTGGGACACCCCAGCTGTCGGGCGGATTGTGAAAAACACTTCCTAAAAAATTGGAAAAGTAAGTCCTGTATTTCGTATGACTCCGTATGAGCTCGTGTTGTTCTTGTAAATACATCCAATAATCCATCACGGACTTAATATCGTACGAATACAAATATTTCGTCGCATGTCCAGCGATCCAATTGACCGCATACGTCTTTTGTTTGGGAAAAAATGTCTTGTCCGGTAGAAAAAGTACATCCGATGTGATTTCTGTGTAGTTAGTGCGCCGAAGGAAGGCCAATATTTGACGCGTCAGCATCCAGATGTCCCTCGCTGCGCCACATACTAAACCATGTTCTTCCGTTGCTAACAGGCCACAGTTTGTGCAAAGAGGAGAATCGACCATATGAATTGTATGTAATCGACTCCTGGTCACAAGTTTACGGTTTATAAGAATGTACCACATCGATCTCGCTGCTGTTGACAGTAATGGAGTATGCACTGCACACCAAATGTGGTTCCACGTTCTCGACGGATATTTGAATTCCATTACGTTGCGGGCATGGTGATCCATCAAGCACCTATAGATCTCCCGAGTCGTGGGTATTCTCGTCGAAGGTACTTTCAGACGAACATAACTGTTATCAACAAGAAATGAGGCAATGTGTGCAAGAGAAGGCGAAATATTGCCCACCGCAATAGGGGGTTCGTACGAAGGCGGAACAAGTACTTCTATCAGAGCTGACGTTATGGTGTGCTTTCGTTGTTGCCAATTTCGTATCATCGCTCGCATGTAAAGCACCAGAGCTTTATTTCGCACGTTTGTGAGGTTGAGGCCACCGTTCCGAAATTGTAGCGTTAACGTGTCATATGTGATCTTAAACAACATCCCAGTACTAACATAGTAACCAAAGGCAGCCATGAGGCGGTCTGCAATACCCTTCGGTATTGGTAGGATCTGCACTAAATGGGGCAGTCGTGACGCTATGTGCACGTTAGTGTATGCCACACGCTGGATCATGTCAAAGGCTTTCAGTGAGTTGTTCCGTATCGCCAGACGAACATTTTGCAGAAGCCGCCGAGAACTCGCCGCCGCTGACCGCCGTAGTGAACGGGTAAATGTGATCCCCAGACATCGCAGCGATTCCACCGTGTGAAACGGTCCCGGTATGTCTTCCAGACCCCGTCCAATGTGCATAATTTTGGATTTCGTCATGTTAATGACACTGCCTGCTGCCGTCCCGTAAGAGTCTAGATATTCAACAGCCTGATGCACTTCATGACCTGATCTGACAAGAAGGATCAGGTCGTCCGCATATGCGCGACAAACGAAAGAGTTCTCATTAAGCGCTATCCCGGTAAGTGAGCGCCTCATAACACACATCAGCGGCTCAAGCGCTATCGCAAACAGCATCATGGAGAGTGGGCACCATTGTCGGACGGAGCTGTTAATAGGAACCGAGCCCGCTTCCCGACCGTTTACAATCACCTTCGATGTAGCCCCTCGTATTAGCCTCATAATGATGGAGATGAAAACAGGTGGAATCTCCATTCGGCTCATGACTGACGCCAAGAAGTCATGGTTTATCCTGTCGAACGCACGATCGAAGTCCACAGATATCATCGCTGCTCGCATTTTACAAGTTTCCGCAAGGGCGATAACGTCACGGTATTCACTTAACGCCGAGGAGATGTTGCTTCGCACCCCTAGGCAAGCTTGATCAGGGGATATTGTCCTGGATATCGCCAGCTTGAGACGAGACGCTAGTAGCCGTGCAAAAATTTTATAATCGGTGTTTAGCATAGTGAGAGGCCGATATTGATTAACACTGCGACTCCCCGCCATCTTCGGGATGGGAAGAAGAAAGTCCGTCACAAAATCCGACGGTAGGCGCATGTTCGGACTCATCGCCTCATTGTACATCGACACCAACTGTGGCATCATCATGTCCACGAATTCTCGATAAAACTCTAGCGTAATCCCATCTGGCCCCGGTGATTTATGGGCCGCTCCTTTTGTGAGTGCCACCTTTATATCGTCTTCTGTGAGTGGCTCCATAAGCGCTGCCTTATCCGTCTCTGTCAGTGTCGTTTGCAGATGTTGCAGTATCGCTTCCCCTACCTGACGGTCCGTCGGTGTACCGGCATAGAGATGGCGGAAATGCTCTAAAAATTCATTTGCAATGTCGTGTTGTGTTGTCAGTTGACGGCCATCTAAACCGTGGAGCATTGTTACCAGTGCCCGGCGGTAACGTTTATGTTCCCGCGACACATGGTGCATCGAGGTACGTTCCCCAGTGATGGTATCGAGACATCTTGCCCGTATTGGGATGCCACCCAGTCGTCGTCGCGTGATCGATAGGATTTGTGCCTTGACACGATGAACTTCCGCATGATGTTCTGCAGACGGCACCTGGAAGGACAGCTCACGAAGCATGGTGTAATAATAATCAAGAGTGTCTCTCTGCCATCTCGCCTTATCCCGACCATACTGTATTAGAGCTCTTATTATTGCCGGCTTAGTGCACTCGAGCCACCATTGAAGCACGGAGGTATACGTTGGTAGACGGCGTTGACATGTGGCCCATACCTCCTCGACTCTCTGACGACATTCGGGGTCCGCCAAAAGGGACGAATTGAGCTTCCATGTCCCGCGGCTTCTCCACACACTTTGCCTAGGGAGTGACATGGTACAAATGTAAGCCAGATGATCAGTAAATGCCGCAGGCCATCGTTCCGCGTCGACCACCTTATCCTGTAGGCCAACCGAAACATATATTCGATCGAGTCTGCTCGCCGAGTGACTGGTAAAAAAAGTATATCCCTCACGGTTCCTATGAATCATGTCCCAGGTGTCGCTTAACTCCAGATCCCGGCATAGCACATGCAATTCACGACAGGTATTGTAATGTGGTGTCTGCTCTTTTTGGGCCAAAACACAATTGAAGTCACCACCTATAATGAAATGATCGAATCTGCCGGTAAATAAGGGCACAATCTCTTCCGAATAATATCTCGCACGCGCCCGTCTGTTGTCTGTACCGGAAGGGGCATAAACATTGAGAATGCGAATTCCATTAACAGTTATCGCCAGTCCTCGTGCTGAAGGTAGATAAGCCAGGTCTCGGACCGGAATCCCGTCCCGGACCAATATCGCTGTTCCACTGTCGTTGTTCGAGTGCGGCGAGGTGTAGGAGATGTATCCATGTACTTCCTGGAACTCAGGAATGTAAATTTCCTGCACCATCAGTATATCCACATCCGACGCGTATATCATGTCCCTAAACAACTGCTGTTTCACGGGCGATCTAATGGTATTTACATTCACTGTCCCTATTCTGTATGCCTGGGGTCGAGTAGCTGTCATCTCCACATTATGTTAAAATGACAAAGTTTCACCGTGTCGATAGTCCCTTTGCACACCCGCCGAGGGTCGCCCGAGGAACGTGTCCCTGCGGCATTAGGTTTCTTGAGATGCGGACGGATGCAAGGCCCCACCAATAGAATGGTCCGCATCGGTGATGTCGTCGTCGTGCTCATACCAGCTGATACTATTGGTGTGCTCCAAATTTTCCTGTGCTGCATTGATGTGTGACATCCGTTGTTCTTTCGCAGCTGTAGACTCCACCGCCGAAGGGGTAGCAGGCCCCTGAGCGGATGCGTCGTCTGAACGATATGACATCATTTCACTGTCCGAATTCATATGATCTGCGACATCCGAAGCTTGTGGTTCCATGTCAGACAGGTCCATAGTGTTAGACTCGTCTGGGCTCCCTAGAAGTGAAGGGAGCGTCTCCGCAGAGTTTAGTCGGCGCTTCTTGCGGCGCTTTGGCGAGCGTTGTTTGCGGGCCCTAACCTCGGCCTCTGGTGTTGGCGCATCTTGCATCTCCTGCGTTCCCGCCGCCGCCACAATGCCCTGGGGCCGTTCCACTTCAGCTTCCATGCCTGTTGTGATGTTCTCATCCTCTTTCTGCGCCACCTGTAGTGTCTGAGATTGGAGGTTGGTCGGAGCCATTCCTTCTTCAGTGGCGTCCGAAGGCGCCTCAATCAACTGCGGCGTCGGTTCGATGGTGCGCTCCGACCTCGGCGTCACCTCCCCGCGAAGTGCCGTCACGTAAGTCATCGGCAGTGACGTTGGTGTAGTCGGATTCTGGAAGTCTCCGCTGGGGAGTTGCACGAGTCTCCTCTGCATACACGCTGATCGAAGATGTCCTTCACCACCACACCCGGAGCATGTCCGGGGCTATCCATCATAGATGACAATAGCTCTACAGCCGCCGATGTTTATGTACGATGGCACATGTTTCGTAAGGGCAATTCGCACCTGTCGGACACCATTGAGCACTGGATACGTGCTAAAACTTGCCCAGCGTTCGGCCGTATGACTAATAACTCTGCCATATGGCTGGAGTGATTCAGTGACCAATGATTCGGGTACCTCGAAAGGCAGCTCGAAGATTCGAATCGTACGCACACCCAGGCCCGAATGAGCGACTAAAACTTCGCCAATATGACCATCGGAGTGTCGGAACTGGAATCCTCGTTTGGCGGCTTCAATGATCCTATCACATGCTGCGTCGTCAATCATCTTTACGTAAAGAGTGCTGCTCACGATTGATAAATGAATTCCAATAATCTCCGTGTAATTAAGATGCACTTCGTCCCTCAAGAAACGTTCGATTTCGAAAGCCTTCGGTCTTGCATACTCGTTACAGAACGTGAACTGTATCGTGGTTTTTCGGAAATTGTGTGCCATTGCGGTCGATTCAAACAGTAACACACGCGAGTGACGACGGTGTAAACACCACTTCTTCCGCGACCGTTCGCAGCCGAGACGTAAACAAGTCCGAGCTGCTCCGCGGCGAAAGGCGGACTGTAGACCACGGGCTCACGTAGTCCGACAACCTCTCGGAAGTAGATAACACTTTCTCCTGACACTTCCGCATCTTACAGTGTTGCCAGATTGTGCAGATTGCCGGACTTAAGAGTTGTCAGGGGCGGTCAGTTTTATTGGCCACCTTAAGTGAATGACTCGGACTTAGTCTCTGTGGCGGCCAGCCGGCGGTCAGTTTTATTGTCTAAGACTGTACATGATCATCTCCATCAAAATCTCTGCAAAAGGCACCTATGTTCTCTGTCACCTGGCTAAGCTTGGCGCCAGGGTTCACGATGCTTGTGACGTGGTACTCTACACATTTGGCCTCCACTTCTGCCGTGACTGCTACCTAGCAGCACGACTCCTTTTTTTCTACGTTACTTTTCTACTGAACTAGCCTTAAAGCATTTTCTATCCGTTTGCTGCACTCTGCCTTGCTCAAAAACTATCGAATGGCATCGCTAAATTCCACTTTAAAAGTAATTTTTTTGTAACAGAAACAAACCCTTCACATTAGTTGTCACAAGAATGTGCTGATGGATAGTAGTTGTTTGAGATAACTCTAGCTACACGTTCCAACAAAGAAATTGCAAATGTCTGGCGAAACACCAGAGAAAATATATTTGACGGCTCGCAAGAGAGACACCCTATATATGCAGGGAGATTCCGTGGTGATGTTATAAAATTTCAGGAATGGTGAAGAAAAGTAATTCGAGGTTATTATGCGTCACGAAACTACAATGATAATGAAAACACATACATAATGATGGTAAGATTTACCATTCGCCTAGTCTTTTCCGGACTAGGGTTCCTTACTTCAAATTGCTACATTTCCCCTTCTCCATCATCCCTGGAAGTTTGTAACATCATCACGGAATCGTCCTGAATATTTAATTTTTTTTACAGACTATTTAAGTACGGTAGATACTGACTTTATTTTATAATTTTTAGTGTCCAGAAAAATAGAACACCTTGAACGACTAGAGATAGACTGTTCATATTCACAGGTCATGTAGTTTAGTACGTTCTGCGGAAATCATTAGCATTTCAGCCACCTCGGCTCAGAATGTGTCGTGTTGCATAGTAGCCACGGGGGCCGCATGAACCCTGATGACTTGTTCCATGAGTGATGGCATCAATGCCTATAAGATGCGAGTGGCGTTCTTTTATATAGCCATCCGTGCTGCATTCACTTGGTTCCAAAGGTCATCTGTGATGTTTAGCATTGGGTCACATCGTTGCACCCTTCGTTTCACCATGTCCCACCCATTTTCGATTGGCGACAAGTCTGGTAATCTGTGGGGTACAACGAAAAGCTCTCATGCTGTGGCACAAAGAAGGCACTTGTTCGTGCAGCACCATGCTGGAAAGTGGCGTCTGGGGTTTAGTGCAGAAAGGGTATGGCTACGGGTCGCAGGATGTCATTCGCGTACTTCACAGTGATCACAGTGTCATGGACACGCACAAACTGTGATATGTGGTTGTACCCAATGGCACCCCACACTATAAGGCCTTGAGTAGGCGCTGTATGTCGTGTGCAGTTGCAGTCACTGTGAATGCCACTTCCGCTGTCAATGGCGAACCAAAATGCAGCCATCATTTTCAAACAAGCAGAACCTGGGTTCGTCCGAAAACACTATCTAATGGCATTCTTGTCTCCAGTGACGTCTTTCCATACATGTTTCTGCGCATCTGTCAAAGTGTCTTTCAGTAACTGTAAAAGTTTACCATGAGTGAGAAGTGTGGGCTTTGTCGTAGGTTTGTTAGTAATGGGTTACGACGTGGGATTTTTTCAAAGTATTTTCATTGGGGGGAATGCAGTGGGGAAGCCAGTGGTCATTCTAGCGAGATACTCTCCTGGGAATGTAGAATCTGCAGTAGAAATAAGTTGATAGAGGAGCAGGAGCGTAAGATTTGTGCTCTTCAGGTGCAGTTACAACGCGCAAAGGGGGAAGTAGATAGGTTGAGGAGGGTGAAGGGTGGTGGGGAATGGGAACTGGCAGTTGGCAAGAAGGCAGCTAGGAGAAGGTGGTATTCAGACAATTGTACTTTGCGTATGTGCAATAGATTGGACCAACTGTCAGAATTGAGTGGAGAGAAGCCTCTTGTAGCTGTAGATGTAGGGAACATGCAGTAGTCCTCAGCATTTAGGAGGCCTTGGTCAATTGCAAAGTCCAACAGGAAGAAGAAGATTCTACTGCTAGGTAGTTCGCACGGTAGAGATGTGAGCCAGCAGTTGCAGGGAGTGTTGGGGAGTGAGTACCAGGTCACCAGCATTGCGAAGTCTAGTGGAGGGTTGGCGCAGGTGACTGACAGCATAGGGCAATTATGTAGGAATTTTACGAAGGAGGATCAGGTAGTGACAGTGGGTGGAGCAGGGTCTAGGTGGTGACCTGGTAAAGGTAACTACTCACACTGGTGGCACTAATGTGCAACTGTTTCAGCGTCATGATCGGCCTCATCTTAATGCGGCTGTTAGGCGCGTTAACATGGGGCTGGAGAGGGCACTGATGGCAGAAGGCATAGGTCACTTTTCAGTGGCGCCCGTTGGGTCTGTCAGTAGATCGGGTCTCACTAGGCACAGCCTGTAGCTCAATAGGTATGGGAAGAGGAGGCTGACAAAGCTTATAGGTGACAGTGCAGTGGGTGGTGGTGGGATCACCCATGGAAAAAATCCTGTTGTAGTTGATGTTAGAGCTGCACCTTCTTTCCAAAATGTACGAGGTATTAGGGATAAAGTTAGTGAACTGCTTATAGATGTTGACTCTGAAATTATTGGCATATGGGAGCGCCACTTAAATAATTTGACAATTCAGAAGCTTCCTTTACCAGAATACAGATTAGCTGGCTGTTTTTCAAGGAATTCCTTGAAGGGTGGGGGCGTGGCTATGTACGTAGAAAACGGTATTCCATTTGAGTCCATAGATGTATCAAGGCACTTCACTGAACAGATATTTGAATGTTGTGCAGGGGCAGTTGAATTTAGTGAAACTAAACTTCTAATTGTTGTTATTTATAGGTCGCCTAACTCTGACTTCAGAGCACTTCTGTTCAATCTAGGCAGGGTTCTTGATTCACTTTGTAGGAAGTACCAGAAATTAGTTATATGTGGTGACTTTAATATCAGTTTTGTATATGATGGTGCAAGAAAAAGGATGTTGGTAGATCTCCTAAATCCATATGATCTGATGCAGACTGTGATTTTACAAACTAGGGTGCCGGGGAATAGTAGCACAGCCATAGATAATATTTTTATTCATTCTTCATCATTAGATGCGCATTCTGTTAGGAAAGGGGTGAATGCACAAATGAATGATGCACAAATTTTAACACTAAAAGGCTTTTGTACTTAAACAAATGTCACATATAATTACAAACTATATAGGAAAGTTAATCCAATAGCAACACAGAGTTTTTTTAAAACTTGTCAAGGAGCAAGATTGGCAGGATTTTTATAGTGCCGATAACATACACTCCTGAAAATGGAAAAAAGAACACATTGACACCGGTGTGTCAGACCCACCATACTTGCTCCGGACACTGCGAGAGGGCTGTACAAGCAATGATCACACGCACGGCACAGCGGACACACCAGGAACCGCGGTGTTGGCCGTCGAAAGGCGCTAGCTGCGCAGCATTTGTGCACCGCCGCCGTCAGTGTCAGCCAGGTTACCGTGGCATACGGAGTTCCATCGCAGTCTTTAACACTGGTAGCATGCCGCGACAGCGTGGACGTGAACCGTATGTGCAGTTGACGGACTTTGAGCGAAGGCGTATAGTGGGCATGCGGGAGGCCGGGTGGACGTACCGCCGAATTGCTCAACACGTGGGGCGTGAGGTCTCCACAGTACATCGATGTTGTCGCCAGTGGTCGGCGGAAGGTGCACGTGCCCGTCGACCTGGGACCGGACCGCAGCGACGCACGGATGCACGCCAAGACCGTAGGATCCTACGCAGTGCCGTAGGGGACCGCACCGCCACTTCCCAGCAAATTAGGGACACTGTTGCTCCTGGGGTATCGGCGAGGACCATTCGCAACCGTCTCCATGAAGCTGGGCTACGGTCCCGCACACCGTTAGGCCGTCTTCCGCTCACGCCCCAACATCGTGCAGCCCGCCTCCAGTGGTGTCGCGACAGGCGTGAATGGAGGGACGAATGGAGACGTGTCGTCTTCAGCGATGAGAGTCGCTTCTGCCTTGGTGCCAATGATGGTCGTATGCGTGTTTGGCGCCGTGCAGGTGAGCGCCACAATCAGGACTGCATACGACCGAGGCACACAGGGCTAACACCCGGCATCATGGTGTGGGGAGCGATCTCCTACACTGGGCGTACACCACTGGTGATCGTCGAGGGGACACTGAATAGTGCACGGTACATCCAAACCGTCATCGAACCCATCGTTCTACCATTCCTAGACCGGCAAGGGAACTTGCTGTTACAACAGGACAATGCACGTCCGCATGTATCCCGTGCCACCCAACGTGCTCTAGAAGGTGTAAGTCAACTACCCTGGCCAGCAAGATCTCCGGATCTGTCCCCCATTGAGCATGTTTGGGACTGGATGAAGCGTCGTCTCACGCGGTCTGCACGTCCAGCACGAACGCTGGTCCAACTGAGGCGCCAGGTGGAAATGGCATGGCAAGCCGTTCCACAGGACTACATCCAGCATCTCTACGATCGTCTCCATGGGAGAATAGCAGCCTGCATTGCTGCGAAAGGTGGATATACACTGTACTAGTGCCGACATTGTGCATGCTCTGTTGCCTGTGTCTAAGTGCCTGTGGTTCTGTCAGTGTGATTATGTGATGTATCTGACCCCAGGAATGTGTCAATAAAGTTTCCCCTTCCTGGGACAATGAATTCACGGTGTTCTTATTTCAATTTCCAGGAGTGTATATGATAAATATAATGCTTTCCTTAACATATTTCTCATGATCTTTGAGAGTTACTTTCCATTAGAACGTTCTATACAGGGTACTGGTAGTAATAGGCAGCCCGGGTGGCTGACTAGTGGGATAAGGATACCATGTAGAACAAACTGGGAGTTATATCAAAATGTTAGAAGTAGTCACAATCAAGCTACAGTAGACCATTACAAACAGTACTGTAAGGTGCTTAAAAATGTTATTAGGAAGGAAAAGAGTATGTGGTATGCAAATATAATAGATAATTCACAATATAAAATTAAAACCATATGATAAGGTGTGAAGGAAGTGTCTGGTTAGTAGCACAAGGTCGACGATATAAAGTCAATCAGTAGCAAAAATATTTCTATTACTGATAAATCAGATATATGTACAGTATATAACAATCATTTTCTGAGCATTACTGGAATTAAATAAAAATTTAGTTTCTACAGGGATTCATATAACTTTCTTGGCAAATGCCTTTTCGAGACCGATGGTCAAAATACTCCTCTGTGATTGAGTCAATAATTAAATCACAGAAGAAGGATGTGATGGAGTACCTAGCAGAATATTAAAGTACTGTGCTGCACATGTTAGCTCTTTATTTAGCCATATTTGTGATTTTTCCTTTAGGATGGTCAGTTTCCTGAACGATTAAAGCACTCAGTAGTAAAACCGCTTTATAGAAAGGGAGAAAAGGATAATGTAGACAATTTTAAACCTATTTCTATGCCATCAGTGTTTGCTAAAGTTATTGAAAAGGCTTTGTATGTAAGGATAATTGATCACTTTATATCACACGATTTGCTATCAAATGTACAGTTCGGCTTTAGAAGTCGTTTAACAACTTTTCTCTGTGAGATACTGGATGGGATAAAGGAAAGGTTTCGAAAGCTAGGCATATTTTTTGATTTAACTAAGGAGTTTGATTGTGTTAATGATAAAATATTGCCCCAGAAGTTGGACCATTACGGAATACGGGGAGTAACTCAGAATTGGTTTACCTCTTACTTTAGGAACAGACATAAACAGGTCATTATTCACAATGTTGAGAACGGCTGTGATGTAGGGTCTGAGTGGGGTACAGTCAAGTGGGGGGTGCCCCAGAGATCAGTGTTGGGGCCACTCTTGTTCCCTATTTATATAAACGATATGCCCTCTAGTATTATGGGTAACTCTAAAATATTTTGCTGATGACAGTAGCTTGGTAGTGAAGGATGTTGTTTGCAACATTGGCTTGGTTTCAAATAGTGCAGTTCATGGCCTAAATTCATGGCTTGTAGAAAATAAACTAATGCTAAATCACAGTAAGACTTAGTTTTTACAGTTTCTGGCACAAAATTCAACAAAACCTGACGTTTTAATTTCGCAGAATGGGTATATGATTAGTGAAACTGAACAGTTCAAATTTCTAGGTGTTCAGATAGATAGTAAACTGTCGTGGAAAGCCCACATTCAGGATCTTGTTCAGAGACTTAATGCTGCTATTCTTACTGTTCGAACGGTATCTGAAGTGAGTGGTCGTTTGACACGAAAATTAGTCTACTTTGATTATTTTCATTCGCTTATGTCGCATGGTATTATATTTTGGGGTAACTCTTCCCATTCTAAAAGGGTGTTTTTGGCTCAGAAACGGGCCTGTCCACGAGTCTGGGTATTTTGACATTGGCCTCTCAATATACGGGGTGAGTCACCTAACATTACCGCTGGATATATTTCGTAAACCACATCAAATACTGACGAATCCATTCCACAGACCGAACGTGAGGAGAGGGGCTAGTGTAATTGGTTAATACAAACCATAAAAAAATGCACGGAAGTATGTTTTTTAACACAAACCTACGTTTTTTTAAAAATGGAACCCCGTTAGTTTTGTTAGCACATCTGAACATATAAACAAATACGTAATCAGTGCCGTTTGTTGCATTGTAAAATGTTAATTACATCCGGAGATATTGTAACCTAAAGTTGACGCTTGAGTACCACTCCTTCGCTGTTCGATCGTGTGTATCGGAGAGCACCGAATTACGTTGGGATCCAAAGGGAACGGTGATGGACCTTAGGTACAGAAGAGACTGAAACTGCACATTACGTCCACGTGCTAACACCTTTTTATTGGTCTTTTTCACTGACGCACATGTACATTACCATGAGGGGTGAGGTACACGTTTGACGGGCGTTTCATACGACGTGGAGGACGCATAAATTGGCCAGCCCGTTCTCCTGATCTTACACCTCTGGAATTCTTTCTGTGGGGTACGTTAAAGGAGAATGTGTACCATGATGTGCCTAGAACCCCAGAGGATATGAAACAACGTATTGTGGCAGCCTGCGGCGACATTACACCAGATGTACTGCGGCGTGTACGACATTCATTACACCAGAGATTGCAATTGTGTGCAGCAAATGATGGCCACCACATTGAACATCTATTGGCCTGACATGTCGGGACACACTCTATTCCATTCCGTAATTGAAAACGGAAACCACGTGTGTACGTGTACCTCACCCCTCATGGTAATGTACATGTGCGTCAGTGAAAAAGACCAATAAAAAGGTGTTAGCATGTGGACGTAATGTGCTGTTCCAGTCTCTTCTGTACCTAAGGTCCATCACCGTTCCCTTTGGATCCCTATGTAATTCGGTGCTCTCCGATACACACGATCGAACAGCGGAGGAGTGGTACTCAAGCGTCAACTTTAGGTTACAATATCTCCGGATGTAATTAACATTTTACAATCCAACAAACGGCACTGATTACGTATTTGTTTATATTTTCAGATGTGCTAACAAAACTAACGGGGTTCCATTTAAAAAAACGTAGGTTTGTGTTAAAAAACATATTTCCGTGCATTTTTTTATGGTTTGTATTAACCAATTACATTAGCCCCTCTCCTCACGTTCGGTCTGTGGAATCGATTCGTCAGTATTTGATGTGGTTTACGAAATATATCCAGCGGTAACGTTAGGTGACTCACCCTGTATATACATATTCCCTACTGTCATCTCTTGTTAACAATATCAGCTTCTTCCCAAGAATAAGCAGCTTTTACTCAGTTAATACGCGGCAGAAATCAAACCTGCATTTGGATCGGACTTCCTTAACTCTTGTGCAGAAAGATGTGCAGTATACTGCTGCATCCATTTTGAATTAGCTGCCGCTCGAATTCAAAAATCTTAGCAGTAATTCACGGGCTTTCAAATCGGAACTTAAGAGTTTCCTTATGGGTCACTCCTTCTATTCTGTCGAGGAGTTCCTTGAAAAATTAAGCTGATTCTTGATATATTGTTGATTGCGTTTACTAAAACTTACGGATTGACTTTTTTCGGGTTCATAAACATTTTATTTTTATCTTTTATTCCTTCATGTTGTAATTTCTTCTACTGACACGTTCCGTGACCTTGGAGATTTTCTCCTCAGTTTGGTCCTACGGAACTTGACGTGTAAATAAAAAATAATAAAAGTAAATAAGTAGGTGGAGAAGTGGGCGACACGCACGTAACCCATGCCATAATAAACGGCTACGCACTGTCATCCCTGATAGTGTACGACGTTTTACACTGTTGCGCGAGAGCCGAGGAGTATGCAGATCTGTCCTGCAATGCCATTCCGACGGGACGAGATGTCGATCTTGTCAGGGGTGGAGGGGCGGTTGGGGGTTGGGGAGGGGGTGGTGGAGCTCTGGGTGGTGCAACCTGACCCACCTCGTCGTGTTCTACGGTCTTCCGTGAACCATTCTGCTCACACCCATAGCACTGCCGAAACATTTCGTCCCACACGAGCAGTAATTTCCAAGATGGATGCATCGCATTCTCTCATGTCAATAATGCGCCCTTCAAACTCACAGATTTAACGATATGGTTCGCGCACCCGTCTGCGAGGCATCCTGCACGTCTGCTCAAGTCACACTGATCCATTACCTTAGTTTTATAGTGGCAACGAGAGCCACAGGAACGATGTCGACCTTGGATACACTGGCCGACATAGTTTAAATGCTAATCATTTATGCATAACATATTAACGTACATGTCCTGTCAGCGACCGCTCTCTAGTCGTTCTAGATTTTCTGTTTTTTTTTCTGAACAGGAGTGTAGTATCCGTATGGAACGCCTCTGTCTTTGAACGTTATTGAATTTGATCATAATTAAATACGTACTTTTGATTATTGCCGTTTCATGACGGATAATGAAGGGGTTTGGGATGTGTTTCCAGCCACATTTGACACCTTCGATCGAATGTTCAGCATTTACGAATATTCGGAGTTGCGGAAATGCGTCATCACTATTGCATCAGCACAGTCACCCATTCTGTCCCAGTCAGTTTGTCTCGTCTTGCAGTAGCGTTGTTCATGTTACGGCGTGTGGTGTAATAAAGCAAGTGAGATAGTTCACGAAATCTCTAATTGTTGAATAGCGACAACATTTGTTGGTACGGACTCTCCATGACAATCGCGTGAGTTGCGTCCTGTCGAAGTGCCAGGGTGCTAGTCGTTTGTATCACTTTTGATCATTATGACATGTCTAATGCAATTTTCTATTGCTTTCTTCTTGACGCAGTCGTCACGAAAATATTGCAGTCTACAGTATGTAACTAAAATGTTCATTACATTTTTAAATTTTAGAAACGTAAGTAGTTTAATAGGCTTCTATGGGTGTTCTGCTTTATAAATGCTCTCAGTTAATAAAATATATGGGTACACGCTTGCTGTCTGTCTACGCGAACGGAAACGTTTGAAACTGGTTTGTTTTCATTAGCTTATGGTACATAAATATTTTGGGACGAATAGTGTAGTCGAGCAAAATTAAGTTTCCCTAATATTTTCGCAATGACTTTTTGTGAGGAGGAGACACCAAATAAAGTGAAAAACAAGTAAATACCAACAGAAACTTTTTAGCCGAATGGAGTAACTATTTCATGACGTAGGTTTGTCCCGTAGAGATTCAACTGTAATATATAATATTGCTCAGTGGCATTTTCTTTTAAACTAAAAGTAGCGTGCTGGTACAATGACGAAGTCCATTGGATGTGTACGGAGATCTTCTCCTTTATTGAGGGGTAAGACCAAATCGCAAGACAGTTTGTTCTAAATAAGTTTAACTGGACTAAGGATGTTTAATGGCTTCGTAAACCTATAGTCAGTACATGTAGTGGAGAGAGACGAGTAATAAGTCTGAGAAGTAAATCCTTAAGTAAATTACCAGTCTTTGATAACTGTGTAAGAAAACTGCGCTGCGCTTCCTTTGCCTGTATCTTGACGGAGAATCAGTTATTCAGCCCGCACTATTTATCGTCGAGATAAATGACAAATACTGTAATAGTAGTGAACAGAAGTCCAGATTAAAATTTTAACGACCTGTTATCGAAGGTGTAGAAATTTCTTATAATAAATACGTGTCGAGAAATAATCCTAGTTAGAAAATAAAATTTATCGAATTTAGCACGTTAGGAGAAAATGTGAGGCATAAAATAAAGGAAATTACCCTGAGTAACATGTGGCAAGTAGCGAATTGAGGAAAACCTTTCTTAAATTTTATTACTGGAAGTGTGTAGCGGATACTACACACAATTTCTTTCAAGGTTTTTAGACATGAAGTCTGAGTGCTTCGATATCAGTAGTCATTAATCTCCAGTACATCATTACCGAGTAATTGGGATGGGTTGTTTGGGGGAAGAGACCAAACAGCGAGGTTATCGGTGTCATCGGATTAGGGAAGGATGGGGAAGGAAGTCGGCGGTGCCCTTTCAAAGGAACCATCCCGACATTTGCCTGGAGCGATTTAGGGAAGTCACGGAAAACCTAAATCAGGATGGCCGGACTCGGGATTGAACCATCGTCCTCCAGAATGCGCGTCCAGTTTGCTAACCACTGCGCCACCTCTCTTGGTTTACCGAGTAATCTGATAACGTTTTTGTTACATACAATTGAGTGATAATTGGTAATGATGTACAAGCAAGAAAAATCAGTTGTGCATCATGTTCTTGTAGGTGTACTGCAGCATCACGAATTATTCTTCAATAATGTGTAACAGATGACCAAGAAGTAAAGAAGGTAGTAAGTGAATAAAGACTAAGCCACAGCAAGAATTTGGTACTACTTTACCCCGTGTTGTTAAATGATAAATAAGTCATTGTACGTTAACATATGATAATACACTTCTTCTACAGCGCCAGTGGTTACTGAGGAGAGGTCACGTGTGGCAATACAATATAGTGCATATGCAGGTATTATGGACTAAAGCGACTCACAACAAAAATGAAATTCTTAAACAGTCACGAAGAATTAACCATATATAGAGAAAAAAAGCGGCGTTTGCGTGCTGGCTGAAGTTGAGTACAATTCTACAAATCTCTGGCTCATAAGCAACAAGTGTGAAAGTTTGACTAAAGTACGTGTTTAACCTTTTCTGCATTAGAATTGTTGTTGTATTCAGATTTTTTCGTGAATTCTAATAAACCATCAACATTTTTGAAGAATAAACTAAGAATTTGTTTTTGTAACGCTTGTAATTGTTTATTCATAAAATAAAATGAGAGAATCTAAAAGTATGCAGCGCTCAGTGCTCTTTAAGTACAATGTAAATCGGAAATTCAGTGAAAATAGTTGCAAGATAACGCTGCCAGGTTCGGAGTCCGGCAACCCTCTTTCTTCCCCGTAATCAACATTAATTGCTTGAATCTTGTGTTAGTCTTAGAAGTGGTGCATTCACTGCATTCACCACCAGGAATAGTGCTGTAAAATTTTTTCCATGTCGTTATTTTTGACTACTCTGAGAGAATTAAGTACTAAAAATTTGCGCCTCATGTTCAGTCTCAATGATAATTCCTTGTTTAAGCCAAAAGTGTGAGGTAAACGTTAATATTTAACTTCAACAACATTTGTAAAGCTTACAATTAAATTTAACTAAAGAAAATGTAAAGTATTTTTCGGCTTCGATAATCAGTTCTCTATCTTCTACAATTACATTTTCATTGAACATTGGAACCATAAATTGTGTTGAACGTTATTGGTGTGTGGATTTTATTACAAGCAAGTATACAGTATTCAGAATTTTTCAAATAATGATGAAACAGCAGGAGTAATGAATGGGCCATGACAAATACATCTACATACGGGCGTATTCTTTGAAATAGAAATATCATCAGCGTAAAGATAAGTTCGAAAAACTTGCCCTATCTCATCCGTGAGTATCAGCAAAGTATTTATTGATTCACAACAAGATTAGAGTCACAAGGTGCTCTCTTACATCTAACTAGACATTCTTCATGTGTTGTCATAATATCCGTTACGACAAATGTATTACAAGAGGTCGTACATTCAATATAGAACCCAACACTAAGAAATATTTACTACAGGCGTATTAGAACATTAATAGCTACAACTCAAGGAAACGGTTTGTCTGTTTTATGAATTCTTGAATAATAGTGATGATTCAAAAGCAGATAGACCCACACTGCGAGACGTAGCAACTGTGATCCTGAACGAAAAGATGAGGGAAGGAGAGATAGAGCAATGTGGGGAAGTAACAGAACACAAGAAATACAAAAAGGAGAAAAAATGGTCTGTGATGTGACTAGCTGAAAAAAGAAAAGAGAAAAATGAAACTGGAGGATGTCCCGCTTTGCTACACTATTTGGGAGAAAGATATGACTATAAATTTTTGGGGAAATAATTTGTGGTTCTCAGAAGAAAGTGCCTTTTTTTGTTAAATTTCGTGTTGAGGTTTATGATAAGATGATAGGCACTTGACCTGTGATGCGAGGTACTAAGGGGCCGTCACACTGAGAACCAGGTGTAGTAGGTACAGTGTATGGTCGTCACGTAACTTGTCTGCCGCTACCATCTTAATTGAACGAATGAGACCCTAACATAGTCAAACAGTCGAAAGATGCAGACGTAAATCACAGAGTCTCATAGTTACTGCTAACAGTCTAAATTTATCACTAATGTCACCGATTTGGTTTGTTTCATGACAACTGAGATTCCGCAGGACGAGTGACTGCAGAAGATTCCGTTTCACATGCTTCTGAAATATGTTCTGAAATGTCTGAAGGGCATAAAGGCAAGAGCATTTCTCATTGCACTCGGCTTCATGCATTCTGCACAGTTGAGGCGCGCATCCAGAAAAAAACCCAGGTTATTTACCGCTTTCTGATGCAGTATTACGGCAGAGTCAAGAAGAAACTGGGGAAGCGTCTTGTGATAAGATACTAAAATTAGTTTGGACCTTTTCGTATTTGGTTTTAGGGCCTAATATTAAGTCATCTTAACACCGAGAAATACCTTCATTTAATTGGACGACTGCAGTATAGATATCTTCAGGACTGGCACTCAAATGAAGCTAGAGGTCATCAGCATACAAATAACACTCATAGGACGACAGTACCTGCGAGGTGTTATTGATACACTAGAAGAACAAAGACAGGAGCCAGAACTACTCTTGTCGCACTCCTGAGGGAACTTGTATACAGGACGAATTTTCATTCCCATAGACATTAAGCTGCTGCCTGTTTCTGAAGTAGCTTTCAGATCAACTCAGCGAACTATCTGAAATTTTTAACTGTCACTGTTTCTGAGTCAAAGTCATCGGTACTAAATGCTTTGCTGAAGCATTTCCAACATTGATGATATTATCCCTCTTGTGTCTCCACGGAAAATTTCAGATTGTCACTTTAAGATAATTATGTACAGTGTTAACGAATAGACGATCGTAATACGAATCTTGCTAAGTATTCAGTTAGTAGATAATAAACAATTTAGACCAAGATGTTACAACAGGTGAAATGCTTTTTGACAGGTAATCACAAAGTGATCGTGAATTTCCTTCTATTTTATATTATGTTTCGATCCATCGAATGTGAAATGGTCTGTTCCCGAAGAAAAAATAAAACGTGACTGATAACACTTTTCACAACATTTAAGATCATGATAACGCTAATACCATCACTGCCTATCGCTTCAGAAGAGATTCTCGTTATTGCTCTTCGTGATACACACAGATAATTTATGGGCAAGTAGAGTTACACTGAGCTATATGGGAGGAGGGTGCGTCAGAGAAGAAATTGGAGAAGGTGTGGTAAACAGATGATGCAAAGATTCTGTCAGACACTAACTGGCAAGCGTCAGTTTATTGGAGCAAAAGAGCCAACTGGGCCGGCAAAAATTATTTAGTCCGTCAAGTAATTTCTGATTTTATGTTTTCGACATCCGTGCTACTGAACTTCTTTCACAGAGTGGAAATAATTGTTTAATCTCTTTTCATTTACATATAAAAATTATAGGAAACGCAAGTGGCAATTAATATTTGGGCCATTCCTGGAGGCGTGTGCAGACGGAGGCGTGTGCAGACGGCCAAATTAGCTGAAGTGACTGCTCGCTATAGGAAAGAGATAGGGGTTCGAATCATGGCCTGCTTAAAATTTTCAGCTGTCACAACATATTCATTACAGTGAAGGTTCGGCATTACTTAACAGATTGCACTGATATAAATTTATGTACTTGTATATAGCTGCTTTCATTCTTATTGACTCAGTTCAACCGATTTGAGTGAACATAACTCAAAAAGCGAGCTGCCTACATCATTTGTGGCCTGTAACTGGTGCCCTGAGCATTGTGCACGGCACACCTGCTCAAATTTATGTTTCGTGGTTGACAACAAGAACTACAAGAAACAAGTGTAGAATGCATTTAGTGACAACAGAGTGGGAAATGATCTTAATGGCATCCTGTTCCCTGCAGAAATACATTAGATGCAACTATTTCCATTATGTTAGTGTAAATCATTAAAATTAAGGTAACAGTAGGCGATACACAGTTTGTTCATACCATAGATATATATAGCCGTGAAGCGTTAAACTAGGGTGCAACATGTAATAAAAAGATAAGCTGAACACGTAAATAACTCTGTTATACCTAATGAGATAAATACAACAGTTGACAAAAAAGTGAGCAATCCAGAAGGGAAGCTGGAAACAAAATGAAACTTCACTGTTTGGTAGGGTACGTGTGTTATTTCGGTGATTACGAAATCGAGTCAAATTTATGAAGAAATTAGTAGCAAGTTCTCACGTATCAGTATGGCACTACAGCCCATTTTGCCTGGATGCATGCCCTTATTCGGTTAGAAGGGCGTAATGAAGCCGCTGTATTATCTCCTAAGGCATGCTGGTCCACAACCGTGGCAACTCGTACTTGCTATACTGGATACTGGCACTCGCAAGGAGTTGACGTCCAAGCTCGTCCCACACATGTTCTCTCGACGGCAGATCTGAGTAGCTTACTGGTAACGGGAGTACCTCAGTATCACACACAGTCAATTCATAGAAACACGTGAGACGTGAGGAGTAGCATTGTCCTGTTGAAAAATGCCACCAAGCTACTGTGACATGAGAGGTAACACATAAGGACGGAGTAGGTCTGTGACGTGCCGTTGTTTTGCCAGAGTTCCCTTGGTGATAAGAAGTAATACCCGATGGTTCCCCACGCCATGAAGATATCAGTAAATCTCCAATTGCTACCGTTTGTTTTGTGGTTTTAATGGTTGCCTACGCGTGGCATAATTTCCTAGTCCGGCTGCAGCTCGTCTTCGATCAATGGAGCGGGATGACACAGAATATTGCATGGAATCCATTACTTATCCTCGGATGGCAGGTGACGTGAAGGGGTTACGATATACTTATTCCAAAATACGATGATCTTCGCTTGTGGTGGACATACGTGGTCGATTGGAACCTTGATGACGAGTATGCCTGCCGTCACGTTCCCATTCAGTTCAACATGGAGTCACTGTCACATATGACTGTCTTACAAATCTAGATATTGAATGTTTCGACCATCTGGTCAAATGAAGACTTACAATAACTCCACTCTTAAACGCTGTCAAGTGCTGATAAGAATGTCTCACACGAGTATGCGGCATCTTCGTGTCCTTCACAGTGATCACTCAACTTGTGACCCTGTTCACGCCCCTTATATACCCCACCAGTCCTGGTGACAACACTAAACATGAACGACATAATGCACTCAGGTGGACCTTCTACCTGTCTACCTCTAATCATTGACATCCCCGTCCGCAGCTCGTGGTCGTGCGGTAGCGTTCTCGCTTCCCACGCCCGGGTTCCCGGGTTCGATTCCCGGCGGGGTCAGGGATTTTCTCTACCTCGTGATGACTGGGTGTGGTGTGATGTCCTTAGGTTAGTTAGGTTAAAGTAGTTCTAAGTTCTAGGGGACTGATGGCCATAGATGTTAAGTCCCATAGTGCTCAGAGCCATTGACATCCCCGCAGATGGTGTGTAAGTATACGAAGATTCACTGACATTAGAATTGTCCTTCTGGATGCTTCAATTTTTTGTCAGGCAATGTGTATGGACAGTCTGGGTTAAAAGTAGTGATAATGATCGTATAACATTGATGGCTGGTAAAAGTCCGGCCTCCGAGTTGCAAGTCTTCCTGTTGACGCCACGTTGGGTGACTTGCGTGTCGATGATGATGAGCACCACACAAAACCCACACCCCGAGCCGAGAAAATCTCAGACCCTGCCAGTAATCGAACCCGGGCCCACTGCATGGCAGTCAGTCATGCTGACCACTTTTATTTCCTCTCTCATTTCGTTTGTTATTGTTCTCGTCATTTGGTCTGAGCGGACGTCACATGACAACCATTTAAGTTCATCGTTGAATTCTTCATTCTGTTTTTTATAATATTATTATTATTATTATTATTATTATTATTATTGCAGAGTGCAGCCTGCCCTCTGACCGAACACGCTGAGCTAAAGCGCCGGCTACTCAGCTAAGGGGGCGGAAAGCAATAATGTCGGGCCTGAAATACTAATAGGATATTTGTATCGTCCACTCTCACAAAAAGTAGTGAAGTGACGAATTTCTTTCGAGAAAGCTTTTGAATTATCTGCCATAAATTCCTCGATAATGCCATTGACAGGATGAGATTTCGTTTATGCTTTTAGAACGGCAGGCGGGGTAATAGAACCTTGTTACACAGCGCTAAACGTGTTTTCCGAAAATTATTTAGAGGAATTGGTGAGCCTCCGATACGCGACGGAAGCGTATTGGATTTAATGGGGATGTATAAGCCCGAACACTGTGATTTAGTAGAAGCAGAGAGAAGAATCAGCGTCCAAAATATTATTACAGGATCGTTAATCTCTGGAACGAAAATTTGAGGAAGTTTCAAGAATATTTCTGATTGAAAAGTGCGATATGAAACTAATGAGAAACTACTTGAGCAGTCAACAGTAAACATTCAGCTCATGGCAGAAGAATGTGGAGAATCTCAGGCACAAAATCAAACGTATTGTAGGCCATTTGCTACATACTTTGGTGCCATGCCAAAGCAGAGAGAAATGAAAGATTCAAATAAGAGTGAACCGTTGCTGACAAACGAAAGTTTAATGAAGTTAAAAAAAGTGTATTGATGGCTATACGAAAAGCATCAACGAATTCAAAATCAGTATGTTACCTGCTGAGTTCTAAAAACGGTAAAGTACTTTTGACCTACGTAAAAGTAACCAATAGAACAGCATCGTCTGCCGTTTTGGAGTTCCCGTAGACAACGATCATTTAGGCCGACGATTCTATTCCATTGTCCACTTTTAGATACGACAAAAACATTTTAGGGTTTTTGGAATTCAGAAAGTTAGTATTGACTTTGAATTCATTGAACGCTTTACGCATAGCCATCAATACACTTCTTTTTATAACTTCATTCAACTTTTGTTTCTCAGCAATGGTTCGGCTTTGTTTGAATTTTTCATTTTTCTCGGCTTTGGTAGTTGCCCCCTAATACTTTTGCTACACCTTAGTGCTTCCTTCCCATCTCTCACTTCCATAGCACCCACGTATCTTGCAAACTGCATACAATACGTTTGATTTTGTCCCACAGATACTCCATATTCTCCTAACATGAGCTGAAAATTTACTGCGGATTGCTCAAGAAGTTTATAATCTTATTCATATCGCACTTTTTAATCACAAATGTTGTTGTACCTATCTTAACTTTTGGTTCCAGATGTTAATGAGGCTGTAATTCCATTATGATCTCAACTTTAACTGAATCGCAATGTTCGATCTTGTTCGTGGCCAGTAGATGAGTACTTTTCCCTTGCGTATGACAGGCTCACCAAGGCCCACGAAGGCCGACACACTAAATTCTGTCTTCGAAACTACTTCGTGGAAGGAAACTTTAAAGTAGTTCCTATTTTATAAGATGCGAAGATTACGAAATGGAGGTAACTGAGTGCATAATTGAGAAAAAAGTTAAAACCAATCGATAGAAAAAAGGCCGCAGTAATCTGACGGGGTAGCCGTTAATAAATGGTAAACACTCACAACAAATACAAGTTGTTACAAAAGCACACAATGAAAGTGAACCGCTCGCAGTCAGATATTTTGGTGGACGCAGGAGAATAACGTGGAACGCCACGGCAACACGTGTGATAAGAAGATAAAAAGAATAATCATTAACATTGCCAAAACATATGTGTCAACGCCGACCCCTGAAAGAAACGGAAAAATCCAAAGAAGAAGAAGAGTGGCATTAGGAACGAAAGAAAACATAAAAATGACTTAATGAAACACGTGTATACCGAATGTTCGAACTCATATCCGGCTGCACTGAAGCTCTCCTAGCAAACGGAATTCAGAATGTCATTTTTAATAGGGAAGCATCATTAGAAACGAAGAAAGCGCGGAGCGTACTTCACGGTAGTGTGATAAGAGCACTGATGGTCACACTGCCTGGTAACATCTCCCGTGTTTGGAGGCTATTTTTGGTACGGGGTGAAATCTCTTCTGAAAAACATTTAGCATTGATATGACGAGTTTTAGGCCATTTAATAAACCGTTTGTGCTCAGTGCCAGCAGATACTCCCTTCTTTGTCAGTCCTCTTCTAATTATGTATACTTCAACTGATTAAGTGCTTCACAGCTACAGACTGATTTTCCGACATTTTTGTCATCACTATCTATTTCATGTGTGGAGTACTTATCTTGGCCAGTCTAGCGTGGTGGACGAGTTCTGCCGTCATAACCAACAAGGTTTTTCACTGAAGCAATATACGTTCATTAGAAATCTGAATTTGTACACTAGATCTAATATTAGATTTTCCAACCTGAACGATCGAGGATGATACTTGTACTAAATGGTTCAAATGTCTCTGAGCACTATGGGACTTAACATCTGTGGTCATCAGTCCCATAGAACTTAGAACTACCTAAACCTAACTAACCTAAGGACATCACACACATCCATGCCCGAGGCAGGATTCGAACCTGCGACCGTAACGGTCACGCGGTTCCAGACTGAAGCGACTAGAACCGCACGGCCACACCGGCCGGCTGATATTTATACTGACTAATTCCTTGTAATTTTGAAACAATAGTGTAACCTTAAAACTTAGGAACATGGGGCTGCTGCCTGCTGACGAGGAATATTACACGATGGCTTGCCGAAAAGTAATGCCTCCGAATTTTTTATGTGAAAACTATTAAAGCTTTTTAAATGAACAAACGTTATTAACATTCTACATCTTTGTTCTTTATGTATACATATTTATTTCTCAACATAGACGAACACATTTCTCCCAATGGGAGACCGGTTTGTTGGTACTGTAACTGTACAATGATTGACCTTGTTGACGGGGCCACAACCTCACCTCTGGTTGCACGATTTCATCACTATCAAAGTGAAGTCCTCGAACGTATTCTTTAAGTTTTGGAAACAGATGAAAATCGGATGGGTCCAAGTCGTGACTGTATGGAGGATGATCGATGACAGTGAACCGAAGACATTTAATTGTTGCAGACATCGCAGCGCCAGTGTGTGGTCTGGCATCGTATTGCTAAAGGAGAGGGCGCTACATGGGACAACTCTTCGAATTCGAAACTCGAGTACAGCATGTTGTTTCTCACACACAAACATTCATACACTGATCAGCCAAAACAATGTGATCATTGTCCACCGTGACGTTGGATGCCGCCTGTTGGCGTTGCGTAACAGAAGTATGTAAACGGAGCAGACATGGACGAGGATCACCCTAGCGAAGAGATGGGCTCCAAATGGGGAAATCCATTGGGATAAGCTACTTCGACAAAGGGCAGATTTAATATTACGCAGAGCCTATGAATGAGATGAACGAGTATCTCGAAAACGTCGAAGCTGGTCGAATGTTTATGTGCTACTACCGTGGCCATCAACGGAAAAGGCAAAAGGACTCTATGTAAAGAGGTAGACAGACTCTACGAAAAGAGGTATATGGATAGTGAAACTACCACTAGGCGCTAAATGGTTGGACGTCCACGACTCTTCAGAGAACGTGGGGTTCGGAGGCTTGTCTGCTCTGTAATGTAGGATAGGTGGTGATCTGTGGCATCTCTGCCGAAAAAGCGCAATGCTGGTGCACGCACAATTATTTCGGAGCACACAGTTCGAACATGGAGCTCCGCGACAGAGCATTCCTACGTGTACACATGTTGAACCAACGATACCATCAATTACGATTGCAGTGGGTACGGTACCTTCGGGCTTCGACCGTCGGTCAATGGAAACGTGTCGGCTCTTCGGGTGAATCAAATTTCTGGTACACTAGGTCGATGGTCGTCTCCACAAACGTCGTCACCGAGGTGAACGGCTACTCTAAACGTGCAGTGCGCCACTGACGCAGGCTGGTGGGAGCAGTATTATGCTATAGGAGACATTCTCCTGTGCTTGCGTGTTATCTATGGTAGTAATTGATGATACTCTGACACCTGCGAACCACCTGCATACTTTCATGCTTGAAGTCTTCCCCGACGGCTATGTCGTCTTTCAGCGGTATAATTGTCTGAATCTCAGAGTCAGGACCATGCTACAGTGGTTTGGGGAGCGTTGTAGTGAACTCACGTTGGTGTCCCATCTGGGTCGCTATGGGGCGTCCTCAGCGCGTACGCAAACCAACGGCCCGTTATTTACGCGAATTACATAACCTGTGCGGGACACATAATGCCATATACCTTCAAGAACCTACTAACAAACTGTCGGATCCCTGATATACAGAGTCAGTGATGTATTTCGTGCCAAAGACGGACAAACAAGCTATTAAGCAGGGGCTCGTAATGTTTTGACTCATCCGTGTAGTTAAGTTACACACCATCATGTTACACGCTATAGTTTGGAGCCCTCTAGCAGCAGGTGTTGCAACTTGCGTTACCGAAACGGGAAAGTCGACTGAGTAATATGTATGACATGGAAAACATCAACCGATACTGAGAAAAGAATAAAAAAGTCGGAGGCATTGCTTTTCATCAAGTCCTCGTAGTTAAATGTCACATTCACACCGTCGTTATTAGAAGTGGAGCATGAGCTGTATTGTACATGGGTTGCGAAAACGTCTGCTTACTGCAGGAGTGGTTGTAGCACTCGTGATTTAGGAAAACCACATGCAACCTAAATATAGATGTTCAGACAGAGCTCTTAACTAGAATAGAGTGTAACGTTAGGTACCCTTATATCGTGAGGGGTGGGAACAAATAATGCATCCAGGAACTGCAGATAACCTTGTAGGTAGGGCAACCACAGGTATGAGTAGTCATCTTGAGTATTAATAACCGCTTCAGCTGTATTTAGTCCTTTATTACTGGATCACTACCGATACGGTTGCACATGTTCACCTGAATAGATAGCTTTTAGTCCCACGAAATCGCTAGTGATCCAAAAATAATGGACTAAATACAGCTGAAGCGGTTATTAATACCTAAGATGCATCCAGGAACATTGTCGGACATGGTCGTTTTCGTGGTCCAAGTGTAATAGTGTGGGCACTCACAATGTTGCTTGGGCATATTGAGCCCCAAGTCTTTGACCAGGGTACACTGACCCATCAGCGTCATTGCGACACTATACTCCTTCCCCATGTACATCTTTTCAGAATGCAATAGGCTCTGACTTCATTTTAATGGATGACAAAGCACGACCGCATCGAATTGAGCAGGTGTAGGTACTCTAGGAACGAGAGGATATTCGGTGAATGAACTGACCTGCCCGTTCCCCTGTTTAGATCTCATCGGGCACGTGTGGGTGCGTTGGGGAGATATATTGCAGCACGTCCACATGCACCAACGACCATCGAGCAGTTGTCAACGGTGCTGATGAAGAATGGAACGCATTACCACAACTCCTTACCAGCATATGAGCACGTTGCAAATCATTCATTGCCGTCCGCGGTGATCACACAACCTATTAGTAACCACAGTTTGCTTTCTGCAATGTTCAGGGGACCATCATAAATCGCTCTGACTTCAGTGTAATAAATTATTGTCTTTGAATGTGTCATTTCTGTTTGTCTCATTGCGTGTTTTTAGCAGTTACCTTGTGCACTATACTACAGTGTACTGTACTGCAGCAGTTTTATGTGTGGTCCAAGTTTTATCGAACAATGTAGTGACACATCATGGCAAAGTTACTTTCGTTTTTAATTTTTGCACGCTATTGTTAGTTACATGTGCAGATAATTCCTTGTAAGAGTTAAATTTTCAAGAATTTTCTTCAGCCATCGGAAAATATAAAAAAATCGCAGATTATAGAGACTACTTTGTGACAGCACGCATACTTGCAGAAACAAGTATGACATCTGTAGAAAATTACTGAAATTAGGGGCATGCGGGAATTGTTGAGTAAAATAGACAAAGTTGTACTTCGCATGATAGCTGTGTTTCTAAATGTTACATACAGTTGCTCATAATACTGTATTGAACTGCTTTTTCTCGTAACACTGAACTTACAAATAAGTGTCTAACAGTTTATAGTAATTACCTTGCTTGAAGTACATTGTGTTTAATGGAAGAGTTGAGAACTATTTCTCCCATATAGCACCGCTGGACACATGCATAAATAAGTCTTTAATTACCTTGCTTGATGCAGTTTGCTTTTCTATTCTTCCTTTGTTTTAATGAGGATGAGCCTATAATTATTTGGACTGTAAGAAAATTAGAAAAATAGATCTTACCAAATGTTTTACTGTGTATGGATAAAGCAAAACTCACAAAACTGGGAAGATCTATAACGAAGTTAGAACTGTTTGTCATAGAGAAACACAATATCTGTCCACCATTGTGACGGATGAATTTGTCCGTACTTTTCCTGTGTTAGTTTTCATGTCGCATTGCTGTCCTGAGCGGGGGGGGGGGGGGGGGGGGGGTTAACTTTGTGACGATTAGTATTCCATTTTGCGAGTAATTCATTTGAAATATAACCTTCACTGCCATCAAAATTAAAGGATAGAAAGATACGTTAAAAATGCTATAAGTCTCATTATGCTGCCTAGTTTTACTTTAATAAAAAAGACTGCAGTTTGGGTCTGATTGTTTATGGGAATACTCACAGGCTTGTTTGGCACTAGTGAGACTGACACAAACATCATGAAAAATCCGAGGTGGTAAATACTATAAAATAAATGGTAAATATCTCTTGAAACCTATTTAGAAAACATACAAAAATTGATTTTAGCGCGAAATTTATGAATTATATTCAGATCGCTACGTAATGGTCACATAAAGAATGTGATGAGCAAATTGGTCTATCTCGCACAGAGGCAAATAAACATTCATTTTTCTCACTCTTCTCGATTCAATGAGACAAGAGAACACTTAAATACATGCAAAAATAGCTGATTCCTTGATGAGGTTATGAAAGACTTTGCTTACAAGTCAAAAAAGATCTAATTTTTCAGCAGGATCTCTGTAAAGGGCCACACAGTTTTACCTAATGTGTTTCCAGTGAATAGATTCAATCCTTGGCGTATGATTCTGGAAAGTCTGTAAAATTGCCATTAACGTCTGTTATAAGCTCTGTAATGAAGTCAAAACTTTTTCCAGCTACAAATTTCCTTAGGCATTGTAGCACGTATTTAGATCACAGATTGTCAAATGAGCAAATATGGTGGCTCTATTCAAATTCGTACTTCAAGTCCAATCATTTTCTCATTTCCAAAGCATCTTTCTTGTGAGTATATTATTATGATGGAAGGTTTTCCTCTTGCATTTCAGATCTTTTCCTACGTATTTTTTCATCCCTTTGCTCAAGATGACATGCGTAATGATGATCATTTACTGTTGCACCTTCTTAAGTTAGTCAGTGTGAAAATCCATTTTGCATCCCAAAATCGAATTATGATGGAAGCACTTTCTGGACTTTTCCCCATTGAATACAAATTGTCTGCTGAATGATATCTAGCTTTCAGCCCTTACATATTATTTTGTGCAAACTTTATTTATATCGCAGGTATAAAACAAGTGTCAATGTTATTTGACAGCATGTGATTCATGGCATGGTCGTACAAAAATACATTACTATATCTGCTATGGGAATCATCCTTAGAATTAAAGTATTAATTATAATATACTATAGGAAGAGTACGCTTTTTGTTTTAAGGGAGACCAATAATCTCGATTTGTGTAATTGTTCCACAAATTTAACTTGAAATTTAATTTTCCTCACTTGTGCATTTCCCCTACCATAGTTTATCCTTTACGTACACGGTCCAGTCAAATTAAGACCACCGCCTACGTTCGACATCAACATGTAATAATCAGTCACAGACGGCAGGTTGCAGGATTTGCAATGGAGGGTATATAAAGACTGTCGGGGTGACGCGGAAGACAGTGCAGTCGTTGTCCTAATGCGGAAGCGACTTATCAGACGTCCTAAAGGGCATGATCAACGGCTTTCGGACCAACGGTGAAAGTTTGTAAACTGTTCACGTGCCGCAATGGTTACAGTATACCGTGGATGGGGAAATGGCGTTATCAAAAACGGCGCTGAGGCAACTGCGATGCACAACGGACCACAGATGACAGGGGTTAGCGACGGCTGATGATATATCTACAGACGAATGCACGTGCAACCGTTCAGCAGCTGACCACCCAGATAAAACAAGGGGCTGCCAACATTGTGTCCTCAACGACCATTCAGCGAATGTTGCTGCATGTGGGCCATGGCAGCAGGCGCCCTGTATATGTACCCATGCTGACTGCTGTTCATCAGCGACAAAGGCTGGAATTAGCACGCCAGTACTGTAGCTGGACGTTCAGTGAGTAGTGACAAGTGGCGTTTTCAGATGGATCACATTTTATGCTTCATTGCACAGATGGACGTTGGCGCGTACAGCAAATAACCTGCAAAAGTCATCGGAAGGGTCCAGGACGGACCGTATTCCCTGGGTGATCTCGTCATTATGCAATGCCAAATGGATCAACACAAGTTTGCATCTATGCTTTGGGAACATGTCCACCCGTACGTGCAGTTTGTTTCCCTCGACACGATGTCATCTACTAGCAGAGCAATGCAACGTATCACATAGCTAGCAGAGACTGCGTGGTTAAAAGAGCACCAGGATGAGTTTATCAAATTCCACTGGCCACAAAACACCCCAGATGTAAGCCCAATCGAGAATCTATGGTACCACCTCGATCGGGCTGTTCGCTCTACGGAGCGTCAACCGAGAAACCTAGCGCTGCTGACAACGGCGCTGGAGTCGGCATGGCTGCACAACCCTGTTGGTACTTTCTAGAGCCTCAAAAACTGGTTCAAATGGTTCAGATCATTATGGGACTTAACATCTGAGGTCATCAGTCCCCTAGAACTTAGAACTACCTAAACCTAACTTACCTAAGGACATCACACACATCCATGCTCGAGGCAGGATTCGAACCTGCACCGTAGCGGTCACGCGGTTGCAGACTGAAGCGCCTAGAACCGCTCGGTCACACCGGCCGGCTTCTAGAGCCTCACTGACTCTCTTCTTTTTATTTAAGCTTTTGACTGATGGTCATATTGATGTGAATGGACAGTGTATATCTACAGCTTTGTGTTAAAATTTTCTTCTGTGCCATTATTGCACCTTGGAAGAAGAAATTTTTCTTTCAGTGTTTGCCAACCCACCTTTCGACAGGACTAAATTTTCCAAAGTTGTTCAAAAATGGTTCAAATGGCTCTGAGCACTATGGGACTCAACTGCTGAGGTCATTAGTCCCCTAGAACTTAGAACTAGTTAAACCTAACTAGCCTAAGGACATGACAAACATCCATGCCCGAGGCAGGATTCGAACCTGCGACCGTAGCGGTCTTTCGGTTCCAGACTGCAGCGCCTTTAACCGCACGGCCACTTCGGCCGGCCCAAAGTTGTTCACCAGAGAAGTCCGAAGTCCGGTTCACAAGATAAGTGAATACTGTGGAACTTCCAAAGTTTGTGGTTCAGATTGTAAGGTTAACGCGTTCGGCATGTAAACTATTGGGAACGATGGGTAGCTCAAGACATCTCTAGTTGCACTACATACTAAGAACAATTTATACATAACAGTAAAGTAGTTATAGATGTGCTGAATCATAGACACAGATAATAATAATCCGAGGGGATATCTGACAGTAAATTTAGGTGTTAACGTTTCACATACTTTATATCAGGGTATCTGGATAGCCAATACGATTCGGGATTGACCCCTACATGTCATGAGAAGCGGATCTGCCAGTACAAAAATAGGCGGGGAGTATTTTCTTGTCAGCAGAGAAGCAGTAACAGCAGAACGGATGGATCAGGTGGGCTCAGTGCCTTCGAACGTGAACTACTCGTTGGATGTCCCCTGAGTAACCTATCCATCAGGGTCTCTTCAAACCTTTCAAAGCAGCACAAGTCGATTGCTCATGATGTAATTGTGAAGCGTAAACGTGAAGTGCCACCACAGATAAACAGACACCAGGCAGATCTCATGGACCACAGGGACTGTCGAGATTTGCAAAGAGTAGTTATAAATAAAGACATGAACCAGCGGTCGAGCATCTCCTCATATGGTATATATTTCTTTAGTTGATGCTGATCGATGGTTGAGGTGGCGAAAACAGCGAAGCCACTGAACAGTGGACGACTGGAAACGACTGAGCTTGAGAGATGAATCACGCTTCATCCTTTAGCAATCCGTTGGAGGGGCTTGGATTTGGCGAATGCCTGGGAGAGTTACTCGCCATCACGTATAGTGCCACCAGCGATACATGGGGGAGGTGGTGTAACGGTATGGGGGTATTTTCTGTGGTTAGAGTGAGTTACTCTTGTTGCGCTTAAGAAAACGCCAAATAAGGAAGGATATGAACGCATTTTACAATACTGTGAACTGCGTAAAGTTTGGGAGCAATTGGAATATACTGATTGTTTGTATCAGCATGACAATGCATCCGTCATAAAGCAGCATCTGTGAGGCAATGTTTTGTGAACAATAACAATCCTGAAATCGACTGGCCAGCCTAGAGTCCCCACCTGAGGGCAGTGGAACACCTTTGTGATGAGTTAGAACATCGATTTAGCTCCAGACCCCAGCGTCCAACACACCACCTTCTCTGGTCTCGGCTCTTGAGGAAGAATGGTCAGCCGTTTCTCCGCAGACATTCAGGCACCTCACTGAAACTGCCCCCAGCAGGACTGCAGCTGTGATAAAGGTGGACACACCACAGTAATATCCACCAATCGGGGTCTGGGTACTTTTCGTCAGATACTTTATCTGAGTTTTGGAATGAAACTTTATTACAGACAGGAACGCGAGACTGGCTAAATAACTAAAAGCTTTTCTTATCTGAATGATACGGTGGTGTATTTATTACCAAAAGTACATTTTTGGAAATAGTTGTGTCTAACATGGGAGAAAAATGATGTAAAAATTCACGCACATGGGACTTTCGAGGCATAAAAAGAATGATCAGATTATAGAAGATATGTAGCACAGAAAGGAAATCAGAAACGATAATCGATGATACATCTACCGTTCGTGTTAGCCCAGTGTTGCCTAGGACGTTGGAATCTTCCGTTTCGTGACCAACTGCGTGAAGAGAAGACGTAATAGGTCCCACGCGATGGCTATGCATAACCCTCCGGGTACAAGGTTGTACAGCTAATTAGCGGTGGAAGGCGGCCGTGTCCGAGGAAACTGTACTTTCCAGTGGATACGTCTCCGATGTGTCATAATAACTTGCCAGTGCTATATGTTCATGAGAGTTCGGCTACCGTATAAAATACTGACAAACGATATTTGTGGCATGCATGAGGAAAATATTAACGAGGGATCTATTGTAGATAAATAGGCGTCATCACATAGATAAGTAATGATAGTAATATCTTTTTGACGATTCAGTCTTCTCCTTCTGAAGTTAAGATAAATATGAACACCAAGTACTGCAATATTTAGAGCTTTCTAGTGACAGATCAGTTTTCTTCCGAATAGAACATCGTCGTCCTACATTTTTCTAGAAATTGTTTACTGTGCAACATTCCTCAGATGAATTCCATTTTGCATATGTTTCAAAGAAGTCTGTAAGAATCCAAGCAGGGTTGCCTGTAAGTGATATATGCAAAGGCAGAGTGTTCTGCAGTAACATTAATATTCGTAACACTTTTACGTATATACACTACTGGCCATTAAAATTGCTACACCACGAAGATGACGTGCTACAGACGCGAAATTTAACCGACAGGAAGAAGATTCTGTGATAAGCAGATGATTAGCTTTTCAGAGCATTCACACCAGGTTGGCACCGGTGGCGACACCTACAACGTGCTGACATGAGGAAAGTTTCCAACCGATTTCTCATACACAAACAGCAGATAACCGGCGTTGCCTGGTGAAACGTTATTCTGATGCCTCCTGTAAGGAGGAGAAATGCGTACCATCACGTTTAGACTTTGATAAAGATCGGATTGTAGCCTATCGCGATTGCGGTTTAGCGTATCGTGACATTGCTGCTCGCGTTGGTCGAGATCCAATGGCTGTTAGCAGAATGTGGAATCGGTGGGTACAGTAGGGTAATACGGAACGCCGTGCTGGATCCGAACGGCCTCGTATCACTAGCAGTCGAGATGACAGGCATCTTATCCGCACGGCTGTAGCGGATCGTGCAGCCACGTATCAATCCCTGAGTGAACAGATGGGGACGTTTGCAAGACAACAGGCATCTGCACGAACAGTTCGACGACGTTTGCAGCAGCATGGACTATCAGCTCGGAGATCATGGCTGCGGTTACCCTTGACGCTGCATCACAGACAGGAGCGCCTGCGATGGTGTACTCAACGACGAATCTGGGTGCACGAATGGCAAAACGCCATTTTTTCGGATGAATTCAAGATCTGTTTACAGCATCATGATGGTCGCATCCGTGTGTGGCGACATCGTGGTGAACACATTGGAAGCATGTATTCGTCATCGTCATACTGGCGTAGCACCCGGCGTGATGGTATGGAGTGACATTACTTACACGTCTCGGACAGCTCTTGTTCGCATTGACGGCACTTTGAACAGTGAACGTTACATTTCAGATGTGTTACGACCCGTGGCTCTATCCTTCATTCGATCCCTGTGAAACCTTACATTTCAGCAGGATAATGCACGACCGCATGTTGCAGGGCCTGCACAGGGCTTTCTGGATACAGAAAATGTTCGACTGCTGCACTGGCCAGCACATTCTCCAGATCTCTTACCAAGTGAAAACGTCTGGTCAATGGTGGCCGAGCAACTGGCTCGTCACAATACGCTAGTCACTACTCTTGGCGAACTGTGGTATCGTTTTGAAGCTGCATGGGCAGCTGTACCTGTACACGCCATCCAAGCTCTGTTTGACTCAATGCCCAGGCGTATCAGGCAAGAGGTGGTCGTTCTGGGTACAGAATTAAAAAATGGTTCAAATTGCTGTGAGCGCTATGGGAATTAACATCTGAGGTCATCAAATGGTTCAAATGGCTCTGAGCGCTGTGGGACTTTATGTCTGAGGTCATCAGTCCCCTAGAACTTAGAACTACATAAACCTAACCAACCTAAGGATATCACACACATCCATGCCCTAGGCATGATTCGAACCTGCGACCGTAGCGGTCGCGCGGTTCCAGACTGAAGAGCCTAGAACCGCTCGGCCACACTGGCCGGTGGTACTGATTGCTCAGGATCTATGCACCCAAATTGCTTGAAAACGTAATCACATGTCAATTCTAGTATAATATATTTGTTCAATGAATACCCATTTATTATCTGCATTTTTTCTTGGTGTAGCAATTTTAATTGCCAGTAGTGTAGTGAGATATTGAACCAAACATGTTTGCTTTAATGTATTGATAGTTTTATAAAGTATTAAGGGTTCTCATTTTACGTGGGACACTGTGTGTTAAACGGATGATATCCTTAGCTTAAGATGGTGGTATATTATATTGCCTGACAGGTGGGACCCAGCACGTTGTGCTGTATGAAGAGTCGCCTGCAGACATTGAAGTTCTCGTGCATCCAATGGAATATGATGGGGCTGTTACTGCTCAGATTACACGTTAATGACTTTGCGAATTGTATTAGTTGTAGCCTCAGACTTTTTGCAGATACTGCAATTATGTGTGAGGAAATTCTATATGATAAAACGTGAAGTAATATTCAACTAGATCTCGATAAAATATCAAACTCATCCAGAGACTGGAAAATAGTTGTTAATGTAGAAAGTGCAAGGCCGTAAAACTCACGAAACAGAAAAGTGTGGTTTCCTTAGTGTACAAGATAAACGAGTCACAAATCCTGTCAGTCATGTCATACAAATATTTGGGAGTAACAATGCTCAGAGGCACGAAGCGGAACGATGGGAAAGGGTCACTGTAGATAAAGCCAATATCAGGCTACTATTGTTTCGTGAGATTGTGGGAAACAGCTGTTTGTCTCTAAACGAAACTGTGCAAAAAAACACATACTCATGAATACGGCCCCAGTATAGGGAACCAACACGAGAAATTTAGCGTATACAAAGATGGGCCGTGCGATTCGTCACAGGTTTGTTCAGCTGGCGAGAGAGAATAGCAGGAATGCTGAAAAATCTTACGTAGCAAAACCTCAAAGAACGTGTTTGAAAAAACTTCAAAATCCATCGTTCGGGGCATAAACACCGAATATTTTTCAGCTTTATATGTATATATGGTTCAAATGGCTCTGAGCACTATGGGACTTAACTTCTAAGGTCATCAGTCCCCTAGAACTTAGAACTACTTTAAACCTAACTAACCTAAGGACATCACACACATCCATGCCCGGGGCAGGATTCGAACCTGCAACCGTAGCGGTCGCACGGTTCCAGACTGTAGCGCCTAGAACCGCTCGGCCACCCAGGACGGCTATGTATACATCTCACAGCTATAACTTAAATAAAATTAGTCAAACAACGGTTCGCTCCGTCGCGTATAAGTAGTCATTCTTCCCACACTCACGGAACAAGAATAAATCATAATGCCTGGTACAATAAAAAAAATCTGCCACTTAGTTCACAATGATCAGGAAGATATAGATGTAAATACGTAAAACAATATTACGAGATAGTTACATTTGCCTTTTTGTTTTGAGTTTCTTTGCGTCACTCTACGTCCTTTTAACACTCTCCTCAAAAGAAAATGATAAGAGGATCTGCTCATTTGGTAGTTAATAATGAACAATAGATGACGTATCTTATATACCTGCTTCCAAAGGCATTTCCTCGACAAATTAAGTGCTGTGAATTTCCAACAAAAAAGTAGCTGTTGCTGGACAATCATTTTGTATTAATCTAATGCTGCAGACATCATCAGCGTCTACAGTGAAGAACTTCAAGTGATCTCTCAGATAGTTATTTAATCGTCAGTTGAGTCGGTTATCTACAGCTGACAGAATCGTTCCTTTAAAGACAATTTTTTTCCGAAAAGTGTACCAGTGGCACTATGGACACTCACACTTATCTATGAGTAGCTTTACACAGGGGTTTGCTCGCGTATGACAGAAATTTACAGTTAGTAAAATGCTTTTTTGGTGGAAGTGGGGATTTCAGTTATTGTATTATCACGCAAGGAACTGAGACAAGCTGTTAATTTGAGAAAATAAACGAAGACCGCTTTGACAACGTAGTTGTCTAGGGAGAGAAAGTTGTTGAAGGTCAAAACCCACAACCGCTCTCCAGACAAAACGTAATGAAAATTGTTATCAGCGGGAGATAGGCAAGTGAGGTGTAAGCAGAGGGAGAGAAGAAGTTTCATCGTCCCGTCCAAACATGTGAAATTGGCGTCTGGTTTTCAGACTTTTGTATCACGGATAGATCTGCACAGCATTAAGACACAGGAATGGTTTGTGACGAGTTAATCAACATAAATGTCGTAGCCTAAGTTCAAATTCACAATTTTTTACCGCAGAGTTTAGCTAATTGGATATTTATGAGCAGGTGGCACTTATTCTCAGTATTCGTATCTTGGTCAACGGCACTCGTGTTTTCACTCTCTTCCGCTATATCATTAACACTTTAATCTGTATTTTTAAACTTTTTAATGCTTTATGATCTCCTGATGGTCTCTGAACGAAACATCACATTCTTATATACTGGGTGTTACAAAAGGGTACGGCCAAACTTTCAGGAAACATTCCTCACACACAAGGAAAGAAAATATGTTATGTGGACATGTGTCCGGAAACGCTTACTTTCCATGTTGGAGCTCATTTTATTACTTCTCTTCAAATCACACTGATCATGGAATGGAAACACACAGCAACAGAACGTACCAGCGTGACTTCAAACACTTTATTACAGGAAATGTTCAAAATGTCCTCCGTTAGCGAGGCTACATGCATCCACCCTCCGTCGCATGGAATCCCTGATGCACTGATGCGGCCCTGGAGAATGGCGTATTGTATTACAGCCGTCCACAATACCAGCACGAAGAGTCTCTACACTTGGTACCGGGGTTGCGTAGACAAGAGCTTTAAAATGCCCCCATAAATGAAAGTCAAGAGGGTTGAGGTCAGGAGAGCGTGGAGGCCATGGACTTGGCCCGCCTCTACCAATCCATCGGTCATCGAATCTGTTGTTGAGAAGCGTACGAACACTTCGACTGAAATGTGCGGGAACTCCATCGTGCATGAATCACATGTTGTGTCGTACTTGTAAAGGCACATGTTCTAGCAGCACAGGTAGAGTATCCCGTATGAAATCATGATAACGTGCTCCATTGAGCGTAGGTGGAAGAACATGGGGCCCAATCAAGACATCACCAACAATGCCTGCCCAGACGTTCGCAGAATATCTGTGTTGATGACGTGATTGCACAATTGCGTGCGGATTCTCGTCAGCCCACACATGTTGATTGTGAAAATTTACGATTTGATCACGTTGGAATGAATCCTCATCCGTAAAGAGAACATTTGCACTGAAATGAGGATTGACACATTGTTGGATGAACCATTCGCAGAAGTGTACCCGTAGAGGCCAATCAGCTGCTGATAGTGCCTGCACACGCTGTACATGGTACGGAAACAACTGGTTCTCCCGTAGCACTCTCCATACAGTGACATGGGCAACGTTATCTTGTACAGCAGCAACTTCTCTGACGCTGACATTAGGGTTACCGTCAACTGCACGAAGAATTGCCTCGTCCATTGCAGGTGTCCTCGTCGTTCTAGGTCTTCCCCAGTAGCGAGTCATAGGCTGGAATGTTCCGTGCTCCCTAAGAAGCCGATCAGTTGCTTCGAACGTCTTCCTGTAGGGACACCTTCGTTCTGGACATCTGTCTCGATACAAACGTACCGCTCCACGGCTATTGCCCCGTGCTAATGCAGACATCATATGGGCATCTGCCAACTCCGCATTTGTAAACATTGCGCTGACTGCAAAACCACGTTCGTGATGAACAATAACCTGTTGATGCTACGCACTGATGTGCTTGATGCTAGTACTGTAGAGCAATGAGTCGCATGTCAACACAAGCACCGAAGTCAACATTACCTTCCTTCAAATGGGCCAACTGGCGGTGAATCGAGGAAGTACAGTACATACTGACGAAACTAAAATGAGCTCTAACATGGAAATTAAGCGTTTCCGGACACATGCCCACATAACATCTTTTCTTTATTTGTGTGTGAGGAATGTTTCCTGAAAGTTTGGCCGTACCTTTTTGTAACACCCTATATATATATATATATATATATATATATATATATATATGCTCACCGGCTATTTGACCATCTTCTGTGCGGATGCACAAACAGTCCCCGAACTCCTACGGGAATCGGAAAAAGCCTCGATTAATGAGTATAATGGGCAGGGGCACTGTGAATGTAGTGAAAATAACTTGAGAATGTGGGTGTCACGGGAGGCGTGCCGGAGATAAGTCCCTGCAGTCGCACTATCCTCTGTGTCCTCGGTGGCTGAGATGTGGCCGTCAGAGTAGCTCAGCGTGTTCGGTCTGAGAGCCGGTAGCTCTCCATATTTAAAAAAAAAATAAAATAAAATAAAAAAAAACTGAGTAAAGGAATCAACTATCAACTTGAACGGATGTCATGTGACGTCCGCCCAGACCAAACACAATGAACAATACCGAACAAAATGAAAAAAGAAAAAAAAAGATGGGTAGAGCGTCTGCGTCTGCCCCGGTCGGGGCACACATTTTCAACTGTCCCCGTTGACTTACACCAACGCCTGTATGCTGCTAGGGGTATTCATTTTATTGTAACATAACATTCTTAGTTGAAAATATTTTAAACTGGAATTATCATTTCCATTGTATTCACCTGACTAATTTCTCACTTTCGGGTACTGTATGTAAAAAAAAAAAAAAAAAAAAGATCTTATGCTAGTAGCCAGCCTGTCTCCTGCTCTGTTTCTTTTATTTTCCTGAGTGCCAGTATTCGTATTCTCACATTATTCTTGGTTGAATTCTGTTTCAAAGACAGCCAGACACATAACTAGTGTGTTCACATTTTAGCATAATATTTCCATTTTGGTAGTACAGCGCGCAAAAATCTGGTGGTTTGTTTATAATCGTATAGTGATAGTTATTATTAACTTGATTCGTATGACTCTCACGCCCAAGCTGGTGTATAAACTGACCAGAAGTAACTGAATTATTTGGCGCTCTTTTAGTTATAATATATTGAGTCATTTGGTGTTGTCAGTTTAACAGCATTTATCTTTTCAGACTTTTGGCTTCCTCAGAGTATAAGATTGTTAGATGAACTTCCTCTTTCGTAATAATCCACTGCTTATCGTGTGACGAAACGCATTTCTGTCTCTGTCAATAATATCGTTAATAAGACTTACCAGCTTAAAAACTTAAACCCAACTTTCTTATATGTCGGACACAATACGCCATGACCCTCTTGACCTGAGCATGCACCGAGCGAGGTGGCGCAGGGATTAGCGCACTGGACTCGCATTTGGGAGGACAACAGTTGAAACCCGCGTCTGGCCATCCTGATTTCGGTTTTCCGTGATTTCCCTAAATTGCTTCAGGCAGATGTCAGGATGGTTACTTTTAAAGGGCACCGCCGATTTCCTGCTCCATGCTTCATTAATCCGGAAGCACCGATGACCTCGCTGTTTGATCCCCTCCCCGCAAACCAACCAACCATGAGCAAGCCTACATATTTGATAAACTATTCAAAATGCCAGAAAGAACCATCCAAGCGGTAGTATACAAAGTGGCGAATACTTTTATCCATGGATGTCATGGTTAACGATTTTTACTGCCTTGTTACTGTGTCAACAATGTATCCTTTTAATAGAAGGTTGCGATTTTCCTAACACTGTAAAAGAGCACTTGAAAAGATAAGTACGGCGATATAATCTTTGAATTTATTTTCGCTGCAGTTTCTCATTATAAAGGTGAAAAAAGAAATTAAATTTGAATGACTAGGTTCACGAGACACTCACGAAAACATAGCGTTTTGGGGCTGCATCTCTCTGTGACCTTCACATACAGCAGAATTTTCTCTTCTTTTTACAGAAAAGTTTCAATGCAAATGTTAACAAGCGTTGTATCATTGACTTACTCTTTGTCAGTGCCATTTAAAGCCAAAGTTATTATTCGTAGTGAGCCTTGTACGACGATATGGAACCATTTATGAAATGTTGTATGTATCGACGTTACGTGAAACCTGTTGTTTGTATAAAGAATATTGATGATACGTATCTTGTGCCCTGTCTTCTATTGATTTTGTATTCTATCACTAACTAATAGAACGGGCATGTGGAAATTTAATAACACAAGCTCCTTCTGGACTGATTGATGTTTGCAGAATTTCTGTAATGTCGTCACTAGAGGAGGTCACGATATGGTGTCGCTCAAATTATATTCATACATAGCACCGCTAATAGAGCAACAAAAGATACACTTAAGAGGTTCCATGCCTTCTTTTGCATGTCGTCTCTCATTTTCATCGATTTTATTAATGTTTTATGTCACTGCACGGTGGTAACAGGCCGAATAAGGTTATTCTAATGAGAGTATTTGCACTTTTCACTTGATCGCTATGCATGTTTGGAACTGTATGTGGTCTTGCTTTTAGTTTCCTCTGTTATTTCCCTGGGTGGCGAGCACCGGAGAACGCGGCACACTGCGTATCTGGTGGGGGACTGCACTTCCACGAATACTGAGAGGGTCGTCCATCAATGGGCTTGAGCACCTGGTCGGACGACTGACCTCAGTCAAGTTTCGCCTATTGTATGCAGGGCGAAACGACATGCGAGCCGTCTGAGTGTCGCCGCAGTTTATGTGTGTACCGTTTCAGCGCATCTGGAACGAAGACTGCTGGCGCCGACTAACTGCATTGTCCTTATGATTCTGAGAATACTTGTGGAACGTGCCCTGCTGGGCGCGACTGTCTGACACCAGCTGGCCAGTGGTTTCCGTAGCCAGTCAAATGGCAAATTCAGTGCCCCGAACTAAATAGCAGAGACATGGTTGCTCAACTTCAATTGAGGCCAGCTGAAGTCATAAAGCCCTTCTCGAAATTGGAGGGAATGGTCTCTATTGGTCCTGGTTACAAATAGTTCAAATGGCTCTGAGCACTATGGGACTTAACTTCTGAGGTCATCAGTGCCCTAGAACTTAGAACTACTTAAACCTAACTAGCCTAAGGACATCACACAAATCCATGCCCGTGGCAGGATTCGAACCTGCGATAATAGCGGTCGCGCGGTTCCAGACTGTAGCGCCTAGAACCGCTCGGTCACCCCGGCTGGCCTGATTACATTTTATGATTATGCAGCTTACAATAAACAGATTAATTTTATATGAAACACATAAATTAGCTTTACCTGCAACGTTTGTAGAGGTCTCTGCAAGTTGGATTCTCTCGGGTACAGCTGAATGAGACGGACAACGTACACAAATTATCAGATGACCTGTAACAAAGACCGAATCCGGTAATCTGAATAAACATAAAAGTGACTCAGACTGTGTCTGTTTTTCTTCACTCCACATTGATCAGCCAGAATAGTACGACCATCGACCTAATAGCCGGTATGTCCACCCTTGACACTGATAACAGCGGCGTCGCCGGAGGGACTTAAGCACCACATTTGTACACACGTCACCTAATACCTGTAAAGACCGGGGAGGCGGATGAAGAGCTCTGATGCCACATCATATCCCAGATATGTTCGATCGGTCTCAGATCTGAAGAGCTGGGGGATCAGTACATCAATGGGAACTCGTCACTGTTCCTCAAACCACTCCATCTCTCTCCTCACCTTCAGACATGGCGCATTATCTCGCTGAAAAATGTCACTGCCGTCGGAAAGCATGATATTTATGAATTGGTGTGTCTCATCTGTAACCAGTGTACGATACTCCTTGGCCGTCATGGTGCCCTGCACGGGCTCTGCTGGACCCAAGGATGCCCACGAGAATGTTCCCCAGAGCATGATGGGGCCGCCGCTAGCTTGTCTCCATTCCACAGTACAGGTGTGAAGGAGCTGTTCGTCTGGAAGACGACATATTCACTCCTCCCATCGGCATGATGAAGAAGGTATCGGGATTCACCAGACCATGCAACCCTCTGCCACGACGTCAACGTCTAGTGCCGATGGTCACTTGTCAATGTCAGTCGCAGTTGTCGATGTCGTGGTGTTAACATTGTCACACACATGGGTTCCCGGCTGCGGGGGCCAGTCGTTAGGAGTGTTCGGTGCACTGTGTGTTCACGTACACTTATACCATGCCTAGCGCTAAAGTCTGATGTTAGTCCATCACAGTTCGTCGCCTGTCCTGTTTTATCAGTCTGCCCAACGTACGATGTCCGACATCTGTAATGAGGGGTGGCCGCCCAACCCACGACGTGGTTTCACCTTTGTTTCGCCACGTGTTGAAGAAACTCACCACAGCACTCCTCGAACACCAGACAGGTCGTGCAGTTTCCGAAATGCTCGTGCCTGCCCTCGGTCAAACTCAGATAGATTGCGCGCCTTCCCGATTCTATACACGGATAGCACATTCCCTGATTCTACATGCAGCGTACGTGTATCTGACTAGCAGTTATTCCTCTACTGGTGACGCTGCTATCGCCTGGACAGGTTTATATCGATTGTAGGTGGGTGGTCATGATTTTCTGGCTGATGAGTGTATTCAAAGTGAGCACGGTGACTCAGACTCATGTCTTCGGTTATTACAAGCAAAACTATTACAACTAATATATAAATGATGCCAGTGTTAAATGAAAACACGAGTGACCTTACTACATTCAAACTAGTAATTTACATTAAACTACGTGTGGGAAAACGTTCCTCTGTTCTGACCTCCAAGCAGAACGACGATACTCTCTACCTCAGAACAACTCAGTAGACACCGTGCAAGCTCGCAAGCTCTCAAGTATATCGGGTCGATTGGACTGAACAAAAACGTAATTACATTTGGCTCCCTAAGTGTATTATCACCTCAAAATACTGTAGAACAGCAGTGTGCATCTAGTGAGGTTAATGTGGATTGTGGCTGAGCTACAGTCTTGCAGAAATTCTGTGAACTTTCTGTAGTGGACTGTTGTCCAGTAACAGCTAAGAGCGTGATCGACTCTCCAACTGGTGCGTTATGTGAGTTGGAGAGGGCTAAGGGAGACCATCGGATGCGTAAGGCTGCTGCAGCTTGTATGTTGTCTAACAACCCGAGAATACAGCTTCCTAGGCACCCTATATTGTACGAGTGGACAGGATCCCACATTGACAACAAGGATACGCAAACAAACCCTGTGCCTAGCGGCCACAGAATTTTCTATTTTGTTCTGCTGGCGCCTTTATCCTCTTTTGTCTTTTCTTTGCAGGGGCGTTTGCTTGCTTTAACAGTCTCTTTTGCTAATCAGTGTTTTCAGCTGGGCGTTACAAAAACTTTCTTTGCTTTTGTACTTATTTATTTTTTTGCTTGCTTTGTCTGTTTCTTGAATTCGTCTCTTCCATCGTGCCCACTCCATCTATCCCACCTCCTGCTCAGGCGCCACAATTGCAAGCGTTAGATGCAACACAGCTAATACAGGTGTTTCAGTTCCAGACTCAGCAAATATCTTTGCTGCTCAACATGGTGCAGCAGCTACTGGCCAACGCTGCCCACCTGACGGAACAAGCACCACATACTACAGCTGTTATACCGCCTTTTCGTCAGTTTCTTGAACAAGAGGAGGAATGGCTCGAGTGGTTGCAACAGTTCGAAGCCTACGTACTTGCTCACAATGTACCAGGTAGTGTGAAAGGCCATTACTTTCTCACAACGTTATGAAGTGCAGTGTTCCACCTCATTAACAAACTATTTCCTAATGCCACTCCGAGTGAGCTTTCGTATGAACAAGTTGTAGATTTTCTAACTAAATATTATGACCAACAAGTGAATGTGGTAGCAGCTAAGTATCAATTCTTGAACTGTAAAAAACGGTCAGAACAAACTTATCGCGGGTGGGTAACATATTTTCAGGAGATTGTAAGGAAATGCAAATTCAGTTGTGCTTGTGGGGCTTTATATTCAGATGTTATGTTGAAGGATGCGATCGTGTATAATGTACCTGATGTCAAACTGAGAGAACAGATCTTGAAGCAGTCTGATCCATCATTTCTCAGGTAGTACAAATACTAGATCAGTAGGATTCAGGTGCTCTATCAGCCGATAAATTTGAGCAGCCAGCAATTTGTTGCGTTGAGTCTCTTGTATGCGATCGGCCCTTTTGGCAGCGGCAGTTTGGGCTTGCCACGCCAAGTAAACAATGCTTCACGCCCCGTAAGCAGCTCGCTAAATAGGCCACTCGCTACACAGGCGAACACAATTAAGTCTTGTCTTCGGTGTTATTCACGGCACAAACACAAAGACTGTCCCTCCTGACAAGCTCAGTGTTACGCTTGTGGAAAGAAAGGACATGTACAATCAGTATGTTTGCAATGGAACAAACATATGAATTCGGCCCACTCCCAAAAATCTAGTCACGAGGCTCATGTCATTAACGCAATATATTCAAAGTAGGCAACAGGCATTAGTAAAACAAGCAAGCGTCCAGTTTCTACAGTGATACCTTAATCCATCAAACATTTTATTCATTTGCTTCTTTGTGAGAAATGTGGGAAATTTCAGCTGGACACAGGTGCCTCTGCCACATTGCTAAATCGTCACACATATGAACTGTTCGGCTCCTCACACCTGTCTAAAACGAGCATGCAGCTGACGGCTTATAACAGACAGAACATTCCCATTCTCGGAAAACATACTTCGCCTGCCATTTATCACTCACATATGCAAACAATGACTTTTACGGTGCTACAATCATGCAATTGTAAGAACATATTTGGTTTTGATTCTTTTGACTTTTGGCTTTAAATTTCAGGAGAAGATGTTGTCAGTGTTTGCATTCCTTGTACAGCACAGTGTAGCTAGCTTGCTAAAAGAAATCCCAGAACTCTTTTCTGAAGGTTTACACAAGGCTAACAATTTTAAGACTGTTATCGATACTTATCCATTGCCGTGTCCAGAGGATATCAAGGACAGATTAGGCGCTGGTCGCTACTTTTCAAAAATTGATTTGCGGTATGCGTATCTTCAAATACCACCTGATGAAGAATCTCAAAACGTGTGTGTCGTAAATACTCATTTGGGCTTGTTTAAATATCTGCGTTGGCCTTTATGCAGTGCTTCCGCAGCCGCCATTTTCCAATGGTATTTGGGAGAACTGACTGCGCAAGTACCAAACCGTTTAAACCATTTGGACGATATTGTCGTAGCAGGTCGTACCTCTGAAGTACATATTGCAAAAATGCGTGCTTTGTTTCATGTGTTATCTGATACAGGACTAAGACGTAGACTGGAAAAGTGCGATTTTCTTAAACCTGAGTTACAGTATCTTGGTCATGTCGTAAACAGTCAAGGTGTACACCCTCTTCAGTCGCATTTGTTAGCCATACGTGATCTGCCAGTTCCTCGAAATGTCACAGAATTGCAATAAGTCTTAGGGAAAATAAACTATTATATTCGGTTCATACCGAATGCTGCGCAAAACGCGGCTCCATTGCATCGCTTGCGTCGAAAGAATGTCCCCATTGTTTGGATAGATGAGTGCCAGGAAGCTTTTCAAACACTGAAAGATGCATTGCTCACTTTGATCCTGACAAACCAGTTGTGTTGCAATTTGACGCTTCCTCTTACGAAATCGGTACAGTGCTTTCGCACAGACTTGGTGGTAAAGACAGGCCTATCGCTTTCGCGTCAAAGTGTTGTCCACAGCTCAGTGTAACTATTCACATATTGAGAAAGAGGCTTTGGCTATTGTGTGTGGTGTCACCAAATTCCACCACTATTTGTATGGTAGAAAATTCTACTTAGTAACGGATCACAAGCATTTGCAGTCCTTGTTTCATCCGACCATATCGGTTCCTGTCCAAACTGCCCAAAACTTGCAAAGATTAGCTTTATTGTTGTCTCAATACCAGCGTGAGACTGTGTATCGTCTGACAGCTCAACATGGTAATGCGGACGCACTTTCACGTCTCCGATTTTCTCTGATACAGTCTTTGACGCTTCTGCTGCATCTTGTCGTCGCATCGATGCTCAGGATTCTGAATTGGTTCGGTCTTTTCCACTGAACTATAGGAAAATTGCACAGGCCACTGAAGCTGATTCAGATTTGAACATTTTGCTAAAATACATTCGCACATCTTGCCCTCGTTTTCTGCATAGCGTAATGAACACTGTCGTGCGCCTATACTTTGCATGTCGGTATAGCCTCGCTGTACAGAAAGGAGTGATTGTTGTTCAGAATGGCAGTGGACAGTCATGTGTGTTGATCCCTAAAGCTTTGCAAACAGAAGTGTTGCAGTTGCTTCTCTAAGGACACTGGGGGATCGTTCGTACGAAACAGTCAGCGCGTCGACACTATACTTGGCAGGGTACGGACACCCAAAAAGAACAGATGACGTCACAGTGTCACGCATGTGCGGAAAATCAGTCCACTCCACCACAAAAATTCTCTGCTTGGAATAAGTCGCAATCGCCATGGCAACATGTGCACATAGACTTTGCGGGACCTTTTTAGAACACTGGTTGTTTGATTATTGTTCTACATCTACTTCTACATCTACATACATACTCCGCAATCCAACATACGGTGCGTGGCGGAGGGTACCTCTTGCCACAACTAGCATCTTCTCTCCCTATTCCATTTCCAAACAGAACGAGGGAAAAATGACTGCCTATATGCCTGTACGAGCCCTGATCTCTCGTATCTTATCTTTGTGGTCTTTCCGCGAAATGTAAGATGGCAGCAGTAAAATTGTACTGCAGTCATCCTCAAATGCTGGTTCTCTAAATTTCCTCAGTAGTGATTCACGAAAAGAACGCCTCCTTTCCTCTATAGACTCCCATCCGAGTTCCTGAAGCATTTCCGTAACACTCGCGTGGTGATCAAACCTACCAGTGACAAATCTAGCAGCCCGCCTCTGAATTGCTTCTATGTCCTCCCTCAATCCGACCTGATAGGGATCCCAAACACTCGAGCAGTACTCAAGAATAGGTCGTATTAGTGTTTTATAAGCGGTCTCCTTTACAGATGAACCACATCTTCCCGAAATTCTACCAATGAACTGAAGACGACTACCCGCCTTCCCCACAACTGCCATTACATGCTTGTCCCACTTCATATCGCTCTGCAATGTTACGCCCAAATATTTAATCGACGTGACTGTGTCAAGCGCTACACTACTAATTGAGTATTCAAACATTACAGGATTCTTTCTCCTATTCATCTGCATTAATTTACATTTATCTATATTTAGAGTTAGCTGCCATTCTTTACACCAATCACAAATCCTGTGCAAGTCATCCTGTATCGTCCTACAGTCACTCAACGACGACACCTTCCCATACACCACAGCATCATCAGCAAACAGCCGCACATTGCTATCCACCCTATCCAAAAGATCATTTATGTAGATAGAAAACAACAGCGGACCTACCACACTTCCCTGGGGCACTCCAGATGATACCCTCACCTCCGATGAACACTCACCATCGAGGTGACTCATATAGCAAGTTCTTTTCTTTTCTTTTTTTTTTTTTTTTTGCTGTGCCAATGAACTCGACAACGTCACGTGGCACAGTTCAGGTGTTGTCTTCTATTTTTTGCATCGAAGGTTTACCTGAAGTCGTAGTGTCAGACAACGGCCCTCAGTTTACTTCAAATTAATTTTAAACATTCTGTGAACGCAATGACATACAGCATCTAACTAGTGCACCGTTCCATCCACAGGCAAACGGCGAATCTTCAAGCAACAGATGGCCAAACTTCGATCCTCAAACACCATGTATCGAGAATTGCAACTGTTTCTCGCCTCCTATCGTTCGCATCCACGAGATGGACCATCGCCGGCGGAATTGCTTCACGGCCGCCGCCATCGGACACTACTCGACCTGCACCACCCTCCTCAGCATCCGGCGCCGAAGGAAGGCAGCAAGTATCACTTCGCGCAGCATGATATTGTCTTTTATATGGTTTTTTGCGGCAGACGATGGGCGCAAGGTGAGATCGTCCATCGACTAGGCGCGGATCCCGAGGATTCTGCTACCTCAGCAGCCGCCAGAGGGTGTCATCACGACACTGCGGGACGACCACATGAAGATGAAGCCTTCGCTTCCTCCGCCTCCTCTCGTCCTACCGATAGAGCTGGAGCCGTCCACACCACAGAAGACGTCGCTTTCCACATCTGGCACTTGGCCTCAGGAGGTGGATGCGTACCCTTCTGGTCGTTGTCTGGGGGATGGCTCTGAGCGCTATGGGTCATCAGTCCCCTAGAACTTAGAACTACTTAAACCTAACCAACCTAAGGACATCACACAACACCCAGTCGTCACGAGGCAGGGAAAATCCCTGACCCCGACGGGAATCGAATCCGGGAACCCGGGCGCGGGAAGCGAGAACGCTACCGCACGACCACGAGCTGCGGACGTCTGGGGGATGCTTCCGCCAGAGCGAAGGCCGGATGGTGGGGTACGACCGCAAGCTTTGCGTCCCCTGCAGCCAGAGCTTGTGGTCCACGCAGCGTTCACCCTCCGCCTCCCCCGCCGTTGTCGCACTCCCTACACAACGACGGTGCATCGCTTTGGAGTGGAGGAATGTTCCGGTGTAACATCAAGCGCCGGCACGTCTGCATGGAACGTAAACGCAGAGAAGGCTGTGAGACGACACCAGCAAATAGAACGCTGACTAGGACGACACCACGCCAGAAGCGGCACCTATACGAAGAGAATATAAGCGCCGCTCCAGTTTGCCTTGACCACACTAGAAGCGCCGCATTAGAAGAGCCGCACTAGAAGACGAACCTTCATCCTAACTGTTTAGCTGAGACTTGTGCCTTGTATTAAGCGCTTGCATGGAAATTGTATATAAGCGAAGGACATTGATTATTTGGATGTTTCCAGTTACTTGCGACACGTCATTGTAGATACTCAACTTTAGTATTGTCAATTGAATTACTGTAATAAGCACCATTAATGTGATTTGGTGTATGTTGTCTACCTGCTCGAGAAAACAGTTTCCTTGTCTCCCTATATTACACGAGTGGGCAGGATCCAACATTTATTACCAGGACTGATAAGGGCAAGTTAACAGCGTTAGAAGTTACTTGATCACTGCGGAGGACACGGCAATGTTGCGTACTCGTGGGAAACAGAACTATCTCCATCTGACAGAGTTTGAAACTGGCCTAATTGTAGGTCTCCATTTAACCAGATGGTCGAATCGTCCAATATCCAGATTTTTGAAGCGTTCGGATACGACAGTGGGCTGATGTTGGACTGCATAGGAATGTATGGGCAGGCATATGTTCCGTCAAGGCTTAGGTCGACCACGTATGACCGCCACAAAGGAGGATCGCCTCACTGTGAACCAAGCACATCGTTCCTCCTTCATGTCTGCGTCTACAACCCGAGAACAAGTAATGGAATCCCTGCAACATTCTGTGTATTGCTGCACCACAGCTCGGAGACTGTCAGCAGCTGAACTAGGGAATTACGGCCCCATGTCTGGCATGCCACTAATACCACAACAATATATCCGTTTGGAGTGGTGCCGTGATCGGGAAACGTGGACTACTAATCGACGGCGTCGCATTGTGTTCAGTGGTAAACTGCTGTTCTGCACTACCCGGATAACCATTGTCGACGAGTAAGGCGGCGACTGGAGAGAGGTTCCATTCTTCTATTGTTTTGGATGGTTACAGCGGTGTCGGGAGCCACCGTGTCGCGGCTGGTTGTGACTGAGAGAACTCTGACGTCACTACTGTACGCAACGGACATCTTGCGTTGTCACGTGTTACAACTCATGTGAAAGTATCGTGGTGCCATTTTTCAGTAGGGCAATGCTCGTCTACACATGGCACGTGTCTTTACATACTGACTACGTGATGCTGAGTTATTCCCGTGGCCAGCAAGATTCCGAGATCTGTTCCCGATAGAACATGTGTGGCAAAAGCTCGGATATCAACTTCGTCCCATTGTTAGTACCCAGGATTTTTCAAAAACCATTTACAACAGTTGCAGGCCGCCTTGCCTCAGAAGAGGATATAATGGATACATGGCACCCTTCCCAACCACGTAAGTGGATTTATCTTGGTCAGGAGGAGCGCAACGTCATACTGATAAATGAGCACATATTTCCAAGTTCTTTGTAAATTTGACTCGATTTTGTAATCACAGAAGTAACATCACGTATCCTCTGAACCCGTAAACTTTCATTTCGCTTGCTCCTCTCTTCTGGGTGCTTTAGTTTTTTTGTCAAAAGTGCATGTTGGTATATCTTTGCCTGATAAGAACTACCCTGAAGCACCAAAAAAACTGATATAGGCATACGTATTCAAATACAGAGATATCTAAACAGGCAGAATACGGCGCTGATGTCGGCAACGCCTATATAAAAGAAAAAGTGTCTGGCACAATTGTAAGATCTGTTACAGCTGCTACAACGGCAGATTATCAAGATTTAAGTGAGTTTGAACGTGATGTTATAGTCGGCGCACGAGTGATGGGACACAGCATTTCCGAGGTAGCGATGAAGTGGAGATTTTCCCGGACGACCATTTCACGAGTGTACCGTGAATATCAGGAATCCGATAAAACATTAAACCTCCGACATCGACATCGCTACGACCGGAAAAAGATCGTGCAAAAACGGGACAAATGACGACTGAAGAGAATGGTTCAACGTGACAGAAGTGCAACTCTTCCGCAAATTCCTGCAGATTTCAATGCTGGGCCATCGACAAGTGTCAGCGTGCGAACCATTCAACGAAACATCATCGATATGGACTTTCGGTGCCGAAGGCCCACTCGTGTGCCCTTGATGACTGCACGACACAAAGCTTTAGTCATCGCCTGCTCCCGTCAACGCCGATATTGCACTGTTGATGACTGGAAACAAGTTGCCTGGTCGGACGAGTCTCATTTCAAATCGTATCGTGCGGATGGACGTGTGCAGGCAAGGAATCCATGAATCCATGGACCCTGCATGTCAGCAGGGGACTGTTCAAGCAGGTGGAGGCTGTGGAGGCTTTTTAATGGTGTGGTGCATGTGCAGTTAGAGTGATGTGGGACCCCTGGTACGTCTAGATACGACTCTGACATATGACACGTAAGTAAGCACCCTGTCTGATCACCTGCATCAATTCATGTCCATTGTACATTCCGACGGACTTGGGCAATCCCAGCAGGACAATGCGACACCCCAAACGTCGAGAAATTCTACAGAGTGCCTCCAGCAACACTGTTCTGATTTTAAACACTTCCGCTGGCCACGAAATTCCTCAGACACGAACATTATTGAGCATATATGGGATGCAATGCAACGTGCTGTTCAGAAGAGATCTCCGATCCCTCGCGCTCTTACGGATTTATGGGCAGTCCTTTAGGATTCATGGTGTCAATTCCCTCCAGCACTGCTTTTGGCATTAGTCGAGTCACGTCATGTTGCGGCACGTCTGAGTGCTCGCGGGAGCCCTACACGATATTAGGCAAGTGTACCAGTGTCTTTGGCTCTTCAGTGTATTTCGAATGAAGTGTGTTAGTAAATTTGCTCGTAATGAATAAATTTCTTTTCTAAATGAAAGCAAGAGTTCCCGTCAGCTACAGCAGTATTTGCGATACGGAAGTAGCACAGGCGACAGTGTTTGCTGATGAATGAGCGGCCATCTCCATGGGGAAACTCCAGTTAGTCATCATAATTATGTGTCCGACAGGAAGGTCGGTATGAAATTTAAACATCTCTCTTTAATATTCCAGTGAGTTTTCAAAACAAAAGCGCCAGTCCTTTTATTAATATCTGAATACCAGTTATATTATTAGCCACATGACAATTGGGTAACTGCAGCAACTGTTGATATGCTACAATTATCGACGATGGTATCTGGCACCGTCTTTTGTTAACAGTTGCCACAGAATAATTCTCGAGCAGAGAGACTGGAGAAGCTATATCATATTAGCTGGAGTTCTTTTCACATCAAATACTTCAATTACTATCCAACTGATTACTTTTCACCATTTCAGCTTGTACGAGCATATCTAACAACATTTATTATTATTTTCCCGTGTCAGTGTACTAGAGGTTATTTGCAGTATCATGACTAATAGGTTAGCCAATTTTATTTTATTGATTATTATCGATAACACATTTGCCAAATTTGATAGAACGTAGTATTATATTTCTATTTTTATTCTCATAAACGCAGTTGTATATTTATAAGACAGTATACTAAACTTGGTTCGCTGTTAGCTGCTTCGCTTCACGGATGCTGACATGTAGCACGAATATTTATTAGCACTTATTTTCGCTATTAAGTTAGATCCCCGTTGTCTTCTGGAGTTACATTTAATTTGTTTTAGACGAAGATGTAGATCTCATGCAGTGCACTCAGAATCTCTATTACTATGTTGCGAAGTAAGATGAATAGTAATGGAAATACTACCTCAAAAACGAGCACAATAGCCTTACGATTCCACAGGTGTTAATTATTTGACACCATTTAATGTGTTTGGAACATTCTTCGCGTGCAGTGGCTATTTTCTCAGGCACTGGCGTCCAAGCTATCCTAAGAAGGAAAGAAAACTTTCAGGAACTGAGCATGATTTGGCACCTGTTGTTCTTTAAGAACGTAAGCCTTCTGCATTTCATGATTATTTTACACTTTTCATTCACAAGCGTTGATAGTCAATAACACTCTCAAATAAATGTGAGATTCTCATCACACTGCATACATAAGGAAGAACGGTACGACTGGGTGACGAGCATTAAGGCAACGTCTTCAAGTGCAATGACTGGCAAAATCGTTTATTACCCAAAGGAGGTAACTAAATGAGTCATCATTTCGTATGTAATATTTGTGTATTCAGATGATGTGAGTAATTTTGATCCATACCTTGTAGGACCACCTTGGATTGTATCAGCAAGCTGCAGCGTGATTAGTCGTGATGGCGTTCACATAAGTTTTCTAAACGTCACACACTTAGTCAACACAGCGAAGATACACAATGAATGTTGCGCAGACACGTGATACAGCGAAACCAAAACTTGAGATACTGAATAGACTTACGTCTTGGGTCGTTATGAGCAATGGTGGTCGTATCGTACGTTTGTCGAATCACTTGGCGTGCTATTATCACACAGGGATTCTGTTGAATCCAATCGATGAGTGATATCATCCGTGCACACTGGCTAAATTGTCGTTTATGAAGCCTGGCTGCATAGTGGAAGGAGCGTCGTAATGTACAGTCTTAGACATAAAAACTGACCACCGGCCGGCCGCCACAGAGATTAAGTCCGAGTCGTTCACTTAAGGTGGCCAATAAAACTGACCGCCCCTGACAACTCTGAGTCCGGCCATCTGCACAAGCTGGCAACACTGTAAGACGCGGAAGTGTTAGGCGGTAGTGGATGTAGAGGAGGCAGCTAGATAGATTTCAACTGTGCGTGGAGCGAGTGCTTTTGGGAAAAATACTCCAGAAAAAGATATTCTTGTTTCAACAAAGATCGTTCTGGCATGAATGATTTTCCACATTAAGGAAGTCTCGACTACTGATATATGTGACATTTTACCATTTTACCATCATGCGACATTTGCATTCAACAGGCAAAGATCAGAAGTCTCGTGTAGGAGTACTGCATGCTCTAATTCGAAACAACAAAAATCAACGGAGTGACTATCATTGAACGTCATCAGGTCGCTCATTGAGCATTCCTATGCAGTACTGTTACTGGTGACTTGTTATGATGCCTTTATCGTTAACATACTAGAGCACAGAGTAGTGGGAACATAATATTTTACATATGATAGCTCCATAAGTGTGTTTTGGACTACGAATTCTGCCCCAAGGGGTGTGTGCAACACAGCTGGAATTTGTTGTCAACAACTGACAAGGGGAGGCCGCCAATTGTGAAATTCAGATTCGATTCATACTGCGCATAATAAAAGCTCATGGCCAGAGGTGTAATGTGGCAAAGCACCAAGATGCACTTCTCAGCCGTTGTCGAGAAAATCGACAGTTAAAAGAAACTGTTGTGGTGAAATACTCTCTACGATTAATATTTTTCTACAGCGTCGTGGCGCAGCGGTAAGCGCTCGGGTTCGTAATCCGAAGGTTGCCGAATCGAATCTCGCGCCATGCAACTTTTTTTTAGTATTTGTTTTTTGTAATTCAAATGTATACACACACACACACACACACACACACACACACACACACATATATATATATATATATATATATATATATATATATATATATAATTCCCGGCAATAAGTTGCAACAATTATACATATGATAATTTGTTGAAAGTCGTTTGTCGTGGAAAAACTGGCGACTTCGAACATCACTACGTTTTCCGCAAACAAAGTTGTATTTCACAAATGTTATTAATTGTCTTCATAATGTTTACCACGTATAGTTAACGGAAGACGTAGAAACAATATTCCGAAACGAATACGTATAGTGTAAGTCAAACGTTCGAATTAGAAGAGACCCCACGAACACAAATTTGCTGTGGCAGGTATGAAATATAAACTCCATTACTCGCTCGTTACACTTGAAGGACAGATGGTGAATGGGCCGAAACGAGCCGCCGCATAACAGCATAGTTCCCAGAATGAGATTTTCACTCTGCAGCGGAGTGTGCGCTGATATGAAACTTCCTGGCAGATTAAAACTGTGTGCCCGACCGAGACTCGAACTCGGGACCTTTGCCTTTCGCGGGCAAGTGCTCTACCAACTGAGCTACCGAAGCACGACTCACGCCAGGTACTCACTGCTTTACTTCTGCCAGTACCTCGTCTCCTACCTTCCAAACTTTACAGAAGCTCTCCGGCTCTCGGTCGGGCACACAGTTTTAATCTGCCAGGAAGTTTCACAACAGCATAGTTGCCTGCTAACTTCAAAAAGGAGGTAGATGCGGTCCCTAGCGCAACTTATAACATCGTCGAAAATCAGTGCGTACGTGAGAGCTTTGGTACACCCTGTTAAACAAACGGAAGCATGGGATTCGGCAACGGAAAATCACAAAATTTGTTTCCCGGAAAGAGACGGCTACCCAAGACGAAATTTTGGCCGCAGCGGACACATTTCGGATCCAGACGCGAACATTGATAACTAACTTCGACAAAGATTTCATAATTAATACTGATCAAACAGGTACGTAAAGAACTGTTCACAAATGTCATATGACATGATGATAGAATATGATAATCTGATATATGATAGACAACACAGATTTCGTATATTTCTTATATAAACGATATTTTTATATTTTGTTTGTCAGGGTGCCAGTACCAGTCCACGTTCAACAGAACTCTCACCGAAAAAGGGTCAAAGGCTGTCCTGGTAACCCGACACGACATGAACAAAGTGACGCAATCGTATACGGCACAATATTCAATCACGATGTCTGGACGAGTCTTGCCTCTTGTTTTCGTATGCCTCCAAGAGTCCACAGGTATGTTTGGACCCAGAGTACAGAAGACAGTCGACGAGTACGCCAAGAAGTATACCAACGTTGTTATTACATCCTCCAAATCCGGTAAACTAACAACGGGTTTTTCATGGACTTCTTGCGTAATGCTTAGCAACCATACGTACAAAGGAAAGAATTTCTCCTTCTGATCGACTCTTGGGGTGGGCAAACGAACCCGGCGTTATACGATGAGATGTTCCAGGACGATAAGAAGTTACCAACGTGCACTATAAAAATCATTCCTCCAAAGTGCACTCCCCTCGTCCAACCGTGTGACGTGTATTTTTACCGGCAGGTAAAAAATATGATCAAGAGCCTTCAAAATTGTGCTTTTTTTAATCGAGCGAAGCCGTGACATCAATTACAGAGACGATTGTATAAAAATCCAATCCATAGTCCACCACCAATTGTCTTCTCCGATTTTTGCCGATATGATACGATACGCGTGGTATGCATCCAACCTGAGGAACAATTTTTCAGAATGTCAATCAGGTGTTTTTACCAACAGATAATTTAAAAAAACAATTGTTCTTGTAAAAACGCATCGTTTATCAGATGCGCTCCATGTCGTGCTGTTTTCTGCTTTCCATGTTTCTATGATAACTATCACTCTGGTTCGTGCGATACTCCAGCTACTTCTGGTCATTAATTGTTTAATTATGTGCGAGTGTATACCGAACTTTTCAATAAATTGTATCCACTTTAATATTATTTGTGATATTATGTTTTATTTCAAGTATTATTTTTCCACGACAAATTACTTTCAACAACTTATTATATGCATAATTGTTGCAACTGATTGCCGGGAATTATATCTATATATATACACACATTTGAATTACAAAAAACGAAAAAAAAAACAAAAAAGTTGCATGGCGCGAGATTCGATCCGGCTACTTTCGGATTATAAGACCCGAGCGCTTACCGCAGAGCCACGACGCTGTAGTAAGTTATTAATCGTAGAGAGTATTTCGCCGCAACGGTTTCTTTTAACTGCTGAGAAGTGCATCTTGGTGCTTTGCCACATTACACCTCTGGCCATGAGCTTTTATTATGCGCAGTATGAATCGAATCTGAATTTCACAATTGGCGGCCTCCCCTTGTGAGACACCTTTCGGTCGCAGTATAAGAAAGTCGAGCAACAAAACTACATCACCTGTGCTACTGCATGATAACTCACTCTGTTGATTTGAGAAACAAAACTATCCACGAGATTGATAGGAATGTCGTCTCTCAGACACTTGTATTGATAAGGAAGTCCTCTCTCAAGCACTTGTCCCTCTCGTCATATATTCGTAAAATATTACCTTTCCGGATCTTGATCGATCAACTGTCAAGGCAATTAATATCTAGACGAAAATACTCCTAAAACTACTATGGTTTACTGACACCGTTAAAGCAAGTAGGTTTCTACGGCCGTAGAATTTGTAAACAACTGTTGCATTGTCAGATTGTTGTAGATATCGTGAAAGAAAATTCAGCTGCTGATTAATTTCTCTTTGATGATTACTGCTGCGTTTGGTAAACTAATGAAAAATGCAAATAAAATATTCACTTTACTAATACAAATTAAATTCAGCTTACTACAGAAACATTACGACGGCAGTCTATCTTAATAAAGCATTAAGTTCAAATATGGTTCAAGGGGCTCTGAGCACTATGGGACTTAACTTTCGGGTTATCAGTCCCCTAGAATTTAGAACTAGTTAAACCTAACTAACCTAAAGACATCACACACATCTTCATAGTTTCCCTCCACACAGTGACTTTGCAGAGGCAAAATGGAGGACTTGGAATTAAAGACATGCTTTTAAACTAATACATGCCACTAAGACAGGCATCACGAAACTTCTGTTCCTCTCGTTAGATCCTGGGGATAGGAACGCTCCAGTTAATGTAGCATGCCAGCCTAGATTACGTCCGAAAGCACAATGGCGATTGGAGCTGTATAAGACTTCCACCAGCACAAACCAACACTACAACCGTCTATGACTATATTACCACACATCGTCTTCACAAACCAATTCCGGTAAATTAACCTACAAAAAACTGGAGGAACGTCTGGAAAAATATCAACAATAAAATTCTACCAACTAGAACCAGTGCCGTATGGTGCGACGTTGTAAACGAAACCATACCCTCAGCGGAACGATTATGGAAAATCAAATTGAAACCATCTCCATACTGCGACAAATGTCGGCTTGTAGAAACTGTAGCGCACATCTTCTTATGTGAAAATAGAATCAGTGTTTGGCACTGGACTAGGAAGAAATTAGCACTATCAACAGAACCGCAGAAAGTCATATACCGATAACTGAAGCTTTACAACCCGACTGGAAATGTTACCCGTCCGCAAAGACTAACAGTTATTCGTGGCTTCTGGGACAGTTGGTGTTTTACGTCATAACAAACAAAACTTAGTAGAGTACATGTTCTATATTGCAGTAGAACATTTCAAGCTGAAGAAGAATAACAAATACAAGGAATGGTTTCAAATTTTTTTATCTATTGCTTTACGTGGGCTACGAAGAGGTGGACAGTTTTTTTGATTAGAAGTAGAATATTGTTGTTTCACTTTTTTTTATTCCTGGAATATTCTTTTACGTTGGTTCTAAAATCAGAACTGTTCTAATTTGGAAAAACCCCTCCGGCTCCGAAATTTTTTTCATTTGTGGAAAAATATATGGCTTCCTTACAGACCTCATATGCATTCAGTGCAAAATAACTTAAATTGTGAATATATTTCTGAATGAATGTTTGTTATGTATTTTTCCGTCACCCTTTTCACTGTTATAAGTTATGTTCTACAAGGAACGCACGCCATTGGAGGCGGCAGTCTGTAATTTATTTTGCCTTAATTACTACTTCAATTTTGTTCCACAATTTAAAGGTGTATATGGGTGCAAACATGGAATACATGGGAATAATGCAGCTGCTCAGTGACAGGTATGGGGTAGGTATTGGGGCCAGGCCTCGGATCTTCGACCCCTGCCCTCTTTGCCTCCACCTACCTGGTGCTGAAAGTCTTCTCAAACTTTTTAAAAAAAATAATAGTGCAGTGTTCAGCATGTCTGTCTAGTAAGCAGGAGGTCCAGGTTCGAAGCCCAGTCGGTCACAAATGTTCATCTGCCGTCTTAGCTGTATTTCAACGCACTGTGACAGTGTTGACGTCGGTCCTTCGATATTTAAGATGCAATTGTTTTTTGAGGAAATAGAGGTAATTTGCGAACATTTGTCTTGCCATCAGTGTAACGGGACTTCAACGGCATCCAACCTTTAGTCATTGCTTTGTGCCGGCGCTAACCCATGTCATATATATGCGAATCAGATTGTAGTTTATATTTAGTCAAATAACGAATGGTCAGTATACAAGTATGCCGGCCGAGGTGGCCGAGCTGTTCTAGGCACTACAGTCTGGAACCGCGCGACCGCTACGGTCGCAGGTTCGAATCCTGTATCGGGCATGGATGTGTCTGATGTCATTAGGTTAGTTAGGTTTAAGTAGTTCTAAGTTCTAGGGGACTGATAACCTCAGCAGTTAAAAGTCCCATAGTGCTCAGAGCCATTTGAACCATTTATGAAGCATGCAAGTATTTACGAACAGTAGAAGCAGGATTGCAGCGAACTGATCCCTTACCCAAGTGCAACACAGAGTACCTGTGTAATGAGTCATTCCAGCCGCATAGCTGAGGGTAATATTTGTTAAGCAATTCATTGCAGAAATAATGTAATACCCGCACGATGATCTCTGTAGTCATACTGTATCATTAGCAGCCCGCGAATGGAGTACTATGTTCGCAAAATCGGATTACTCAAGCTGAGGCCAAATAAAGATAAGCGACGACGCCACAACACTATCTTTACTTAACTAGGTAGTCAGCCCTAAATTATGTGTGCCAAATGGTTCAAATGGCTCTGAGCACTATAGGACCTAACTTCTGAGGTCATCAGTTCCCTAGAACTTAGAACTACTTAAACCTAACTAACCTAAGGACACCACACACATCCATGCCCGAGGCATGATTCGAACCTGCGACCGCAGCGGTCGCGCGGTTCCAGACTGCAGGGCCTAGAACCGCTCGGTCACTCCGGCCGGCTGTGTGTGCCACCAATTACGTTACTGTAAGCAGTTTGACAGCGTAACACCACCACAACTACTGACAATCTGAGCCATATCATCACGCAGTTGTAATTCGCAGTGATTACAAGTTGCTCATGATTGTCAAGAATAGCGGAAAGCGCCTCTGAAGTTCCATTTGCATTACCCCTAGGACGGAGAGAATCCTAAATAACAGTAATAGGTCACCCAGCGAAGAGAAGAGTCCACGTATTGTCTCAAGTTCTTGCAGTTTGATATTAATGCAGTTCCCGATAGTTTCACACTAACAGGTTCTTTTGGCTATCGGAATACTCATATGGGAATTATAAAAGTGTAACTGCTAGAACGCTCAACTACCTTAATAACACCTCATTCTGGATTGAATACGACTCGGAAAGCGACGTTAATTTGACGTTTCCATCCATCTCCTGACGTCTTACTGAATGAAGTCTGAAGTGCACGCACAGTTGTGTTGCCTGCCGCATGGATTCTGTGAAGTGTTATGGCAGCTGGCAGTCATTGCTGAATACAGACATTTGCAAATATCCCCACTGCTTTAGAGGAAGTCGTCTTTGTTGAATTTTTTCCATACCGTAATTAGCACAATAGCATAAGGCTTGTTCTGCTGAAGAACTTGATGCCCACAAGTCCTTAAATAAGAATCTCCTAGCGGGAGTAATGCATGAAAGGAGACAGACTGTTGGACAAAAGAATGGACAGCTCCCTACTTTTTGCGTTTCCGATAGCGCATACATTAAGAATCTGGTGTCATATTATGCTTCACAACCTTAAACTGTTTGTTTTTTTACTTCATACTAAAACAAAAGTTATGATATGAGAAGGGGAAATGACTGATATGCTTCTCAGGAACTTTAGTTTTTCGTGTATTTTTCTCACTTCATACTAAAACAAGGGTGGGGTACTAGCTAATGTCTGATTGCACTCAGCGGTAATGGTCTAAGAGGGTTGGGAACCACTGAGCGAGATTGACGGTAGCGTTTAATAAACGAGACGGAACTGGGGAGGTTTTTATTGAATCCAGTAGATAATATTGCTTCCCATGGAAATTGGAATTTTGTGCAGTAGAAACTCTCGCCGCGTGTGGGTGGGGATTATCTTGATGAAATATAAGGCCAAGATAGAGTACCATAATGGCAACGAGACGGGACACGCCGCATAGAACCTCGTCCATGTACTGCTACGGTGTAAGGCTAACGCAGATGACAACTAAATTGATCCTGCCATGAAAAGAAATGGCATCCCAGTCTGTCACCACAGTTTGCTGGGCGGTATGGCGGTCGACTTCCAAGATATAATATTTCCTTGTGTGCTACTACTGCATACATGAAAGCTCTGCAGTTAATTTTTGTATGTTGGATAAATTTTGATATCACCTTACATTCCTTTGTGAGAAGGTTCCTCTTTTATTGGGATTCAAATAGAGTGGACATTTCATCACTGGTTAATATTCTGATGACTAATGACATGATACCCGTTGCAATTGCTCCATGGCACCTGTGAGTAGAGTCTCACGTTGGTTACTATAAGAACACGCAGGCAGTGATATCCGCTCACTGCAGTCAGACCCAAGGCGATTTATTTCTGTTTATAGCGAAGCGTCTGCTGCAGTGTCCACGCTCAGCCAACATAAATAAATCGCGGCGGCATTGGGCACCGCTAATCGCTGCACTTGTCACGAGCCTCGACAACAAGAGCGCACTGTCTCTGCTAACGATAGTATGGAGTTAATACATCTTACTTAACGTAACGTAATATGCAGGTCGTGGGTTGGGTAAAAATTCAGTTTGTAACTTCCCATCGCGTTAAAATTATTTACAGTCATATTTCATGCAGTATTTATTGTTGGCTGTCTCTCTAATGTTAATAGTATTGATTCAGATTGTGCGGGAACACGAAAACACACACACAAACAGTCATTGATTCCAGTGAGGGTGACAACTACTGTGTGTTGAACAACACATGCACAAGTCAATTCCTCAGTTGGCGTCGAGTAGATGAGATTTTTCAATTACCTTGCATTGCAAGAATTGTAAGTAAATGGACTTGTATCTAAAGAGCTGCGACAAAGCAAAGCTTGACCGACTATCAGATAATTGTCCACATTGGTTTTGTGGTTCAAATGACTCTGAGCACTATGGGACTTAACTTCTGAGGTCATCACTCCCCTAGAACTTAGAACTACTTAGACCTAACTAACCTAAGGACATCACACACATCCATGCCCGAGGCAGGATTCGAACCTGCGACCGTAGCAGTCACGCGGTTCCAGACTGTAGCGCCTAGAACCTCTCGGCCACCCCGACCGGCTGGGTTTTGTGGACGAGTATACTTTTAGTAACCAAACCACCCACGATCACTACGTAAGATTTCTCGAAGGGGCATTGATTTCATTAAGTCGTCGACGGTGTAGCGTGATGGTTTACTTCCCACCATACGTTTTCTATATTCGTCCAAAGGTCGCTTACATTTGTAGGTCCACATGGCAATGACCTTGTTACCTCTGCCAACATATTATCTATCTGGTTGATGTTCGGTGATCGTGGAACAAACGGCAACAGCTTTATCCTCTCTTGGCCCTGAAACCAATCTCGCACTGCTCTGCTATGATGGATGGGGCTCTGCTCTTGTAAATAAACTGTTATCCCGTTCGTTCATATATTTATATTTAAATAACATATTAGTAATAAGCACATTGTATTATTATTTTCCTCAGTGTTTAAGAATTCAGGCCCTGTCATAAATAAGTGATCTAGATTCAACCAGCCGGCCGCGATGGTCTCGCGGTTCTAGGCGCTCAGTCCGGAACCGCGAGACTGCTACGGTCGCAGGTTCGAATCCTGCCTCGGGCATGGATGTGTGTGATGTCCTTAGGTTAGTTAGGTTTAAGTAGTTCTAAGTTCTAGGGGACTGATGACCACAGATGTTAAGTCCCATAGTGCTCAGAGCCATTTGAACCAATAATAATAATAATAATAATAAAAATCCCGTGGGGCCGCTAGGGGAACCCTCCCCCATACGGGTGGTACCGAGGAAATCAAATACTTGGGGTGAACCAAATACTAACACAATCCTTAACGGCTACTCAGTCCGTTGAACCCAAAATCCACGCACGTCTGAGTGAAAATCACCGCTACTCTGGTCACCGTCTGTTAGCTCAATGAGCTCGGCTGAAAATATTTGCTTCCAAAGGCTTCAACACCCTCTGGTCCTGTCCGGTCCTGGTATCACCCAAGACAAACCAACGAAACACAAGCAAACATGAACTGTGCAAGCAAAGTCACCTTTACCCCAAGTGGTACACAACCCGACTGTCGACAGGCGGCAGTTGGATTTTCGGATTCTGGGGAGTCCATGTTAGCACAGCAGAGAATATCGAAGATCTCTGGTAAATTTCCCTACAAGCAGAAAACATGCATTTGAAAACTAAACTTCGGTATATTGATCCAAGCACGAAAACTAAATAATCTCACAAAAGAAATCGACCAACAAAAAATTCTCATCCTTGCTCTTCACGAACCACGACTAACTGACAGTGAAACCTTGCATTACGGGAACCATTGCATCTTCAAGAGCAAAATACAACAAAGGGTAGCGAAAGGCGTACCAATCTTCGGCATTGCTTTTCTCGAACACAGATCTATCATCAACTCTGTCAAAGAAATCACACCCATCAACAATTGACTTATGACTATGCATCAATGCACATGCCCCCACCAACATCGAAAATAAGAAAAACACCAAAAATGTCGAAAAATTCTGGAACGCACTCGAAAATACTATGAGCAAAATTCAGCAATATGACGTGAAAATACTAATGGGAGACTTCAACTCTCTATTTGGAACAGAATAAACCTGTAGAAAAATCATTGGTACAAATTCGACATACCGAAACGCTTAGACCAACGGCACACGTCTGACTGACATTTTCCAACAATTCAACTACAAAAGGATGTCTTCCCACTTTAGAAAAAAACAGTTCCCAGGTAACATGCTTGGCTACCAGGTGCAATCTGCTGTCATTCGCCTTTCTAGACTCGCTGAAAGCCAGATTTTTAATTCTTTTGTAGCTGAGCTACAAGCAGATACAAACACAATAAGGGAATCGTAAGATAACGCTCGTGCAAAATTCGGCATGCTACTTACAGTTACCTTTAGTGTCAGGGCGGAAACCTTACGGTACTGCCAATTTCATAATGCCACTTTTGTTTTCTGCCGACATATTTTTTGTTGTTGTGAATACATAATTTTATCTATGAAATGCCACATTTTTATAATACTTGCGAATGATACAGGAAATGAAGTAAATACAGATCTTTTCGAAGTCAAAAGTCGGTAATATTCTACTAATTCGTGTTGAAATAGGCTCAATCGTCTTACAGACACATAATGCTTTATTAAGATAGATTGCGGTCGTGATGTTTCTGTAGTAAGCTGAATTTAATTTGTATTGGTACAGTGAATATTTGAATTGCATTTTCCATTAGTTTACTAATCGCAAAATTAATCATCAAAGAGAAATTAATCAGCAGCTGAATTTTCTTTCACGATATCTACAACAATCTGACTATGCTAAAGTTGTTTGCAAATTCTACACCTGTAGAAAACCACTGCTTCTAACGATGTCATTAAACCAGTGTAGTTTTAAGAGTATTTTCGTCTAGAAATGAATTGCCTTGACGGTTGATCGATCAAGAGCGGGAAAGGTAATATTTTACGAATATATGACGAGAGGGACAAGTGCTTGAGAGAGGACTTCCCTATCAATACAAGTGTCTGAGAGACGACATTCCTATCAATCTCGTGGATAGTTTTGTTTCTCAAATCAACAGAGTGAGTTATCATGCAGTAGCACAGGTGATGTAGTTTTGTTGCTCGACTTTCTTATACTGCGACCGAAAGGTGTCTCAGTTGTTGACAACAAATTCCAGCTGTGTTGCACACATCCCTTGGGGCAGAATTCCTAGTCCAAAACACACTTATGGAGCTATCAAATGTAAAATATTATGTTCACGCTACACTTTACTCTAGTCTTCGTCTTTTGGTGGGGCTCAGCCTTTCATTTCTTCTCAGGAAGTTAACGATAAAGGCATCATAACACGTCACCAGTAACAGTACTGCGTAGGAATGCTCAATGATCGACCTGATGACGTTCAATGATAGTCACTCCGTTGATTTTTGTTGATTCGAATTAGAGCATGCAGTACTCCTACACCAGACTTCTGATCTTTGCCTGTTGAATGCAAATGTCGCATGATGGTAAAATGGTAAAATGTCACATATATCAGTAGTCGAGACTTCCTTAATGTGGAAAATCATTCATGCCAGAACGAGCTTTGTTGAAACAAGAATATCTTTTTCTGGCGTATTTTTCCCAAAAGCACTCGCTCCACGCACAGTTCAAATCTATCTAGCTGTCTCCTCTACATCCACCTCTCTGTTATACCAAAAGTAAACGTTGTGTTGCAGATGTTACACCTTTTTCCACTTGCGACTCAATTTTACAATGCTTAACTGTAGTTCAAGATTTTCAAGTATGCAAAATCCTATGCTTAACTGCAGGGTAATAACTACAACTTCAAATTCGAAAATGGCATTGATACATACACCGACAGCGTGGCGCCGCCTTCACATGGGCGGCGCCGGATTTCAGGCGGCGGGTGGCGTCTGGCCGGTGGCCGGTAGCAGCTGCAGCGCGAGGAAACGATCGAGCGTAAACTGTTATGATCGCGACGCAGCCACGAGCTGTCCTGCGGAATTGTTTCTGGAATACTTGTTATTGCGGGTGTGTAGAATGTTCAATCAGACTCATAACTTTAGACCGAAATGTGGTAAAAAAAAAAGCTGGACGCGAACATACGACTCTAAGTACAGAACGCACGACGATTACCGCAAGACCACGGGCTAACTCCATCCACATCAACTCGGAAGTAGACAACACTACCGCCTAACACTTCCGCATCTTACAGTGTAGCCAGCTTGTGCAGATGGCCGGAGTTGTCAGGGGCGGTCAGTTTTATTGGCCACCTTAAGTGAACGACTCTGACTTAGTCTCTGTGGCGGCCGGCCGGCGGTCAGTTTTTATGTCTGAGACTGTACATGACGCATTTAATATCTTGAAGCCCCATCTTGTGTGAATGTGGTTGCACCAACATTCTACTATTCTAAGTCCCCACGGTAGGCTTTACTGACGCGATATGCAAGCAGAAATGCATTGTGAGTTAAGTTCACTGACGGCAGCGATATGGAAAACAATGGCACACGTCATTTTTCTTGATACACCGTTCTAGTTGAGAGCAGCGATCGCAGAATAGAAAACCAATTAAAAGCACTCAACTCTGGAAAGGCAACTGGGCTGGATGAGGTTCCTGTGAGGCTGTAAAGAGATTGCGTGAAAGAACTCGCTCCTCTTGTAGCAGTAGTTCATCACAGCTCACACGAGGAAAGCGAATGGAGAAAAACGCAAGTCACTCCCCATTTCAAGAAGGGTCAAAAAATGGTTCAAATGGCTCTGAGCACTATGGGACTTAACTTCTGAGGTCATCAGTTCCCTAGAACTTAGAACTACTTAAACCTAACTAACCTAAGGACATCACAGACATCCATGCCCGAGGCAGGATTCGAACCTGCGAGTGCAGCGGTCGCGCGGTTCCAGACTGTAGCGCCTAGAACCGCTCGGCCACTCCGGCCGGCAAGAAGGGTCACTGGATATAATTATAGGCCTATATCACTGACATAAATCTGTGGCAGAACTGCAGAACATGTTTTATGCTCACGTGTTATAACATTTTGTCGAGAATGAAAATTTCCTCTGCAAAAATCAGCAAAGATTCCACAAACAGATTTCGCGAAACTCAGCTGACTGTCTTCGTACATGAGATCCATAGCACCGTAAAGATAGGCACTCAGGTTGGTGTCGTGTTCCTTGAGGTCAGTAAGGCATTTGATTAACTTCCGTATTGTCATTTGGTGAAAAAAATACGAGCTTACCGAGTATCGGACCTGATTTCTGACTGGACTCAAGATTTCCGCGCAGATAGAACTTAACATGTCACTCTCAACAGCAAAAAATCGTCAGATGTGAAGGTAAATTCGGGAGTACCCCATGGAAGTGCTGTAAGATCATTTCTCTTAACAGCGTATATAAATGACTCTGTCAGGCTGTTCGAGGACGATACGATTGTCTGTAGGAAGAGTGAAACTCCAGAAGATTGTGTCAAAGTGCACGAAGTCCTGCAGAGTACTAATTAGTTCTGTAGGGAATGACAGTTGTACCTGAACGTAAATAAATGTAACGCGTTGCAGAAAAATTTGCGGAAGGATCCTCTGATTTTAGACTACACTTTTGGCAGTAAATAGTTGTATACACTAAGTACCGTAAAATACCTAGGAGGAACCAGCAGTAGCGACCTAAAGTGAAATGTCCACATAGAACACATACTACGAAAAACAGACGCTAGGTTGAGATACGTTGGGAGAATCTTAGGAAAATGTGATTCACCCACGAAAGAAATGGATTAGGAAACATTTGTTCGACCGATCCTCGAATACTGTTCGTCAATGTGCGACCCTCATCACGTTGTATTAATAGAAGAGGTAGAGAAGCTCCAAACAAGAGCGGCACGTTTCGTCACGCTATCATTATTCGGCGTGTGAGTGTTAAAGAGATACTGAACAAACTACATGAAAGGATCTGATGATTGTTGAGAAGATTACTGTTGAATTTCCTGGCACATAGTCTGCAGCTCGTGGTCGTGCGGTAGCGTTCTCGCTTCCCGCGCCCGGGTTCCCGGGTTCGATTCCCGGCGGGGTCAGGGATTTTCTCTTCCTCGTGATGACTGGGTGTTGTGTGATGTCCTTAGGTTAGTTAGGTTTAAGTAGTTCTAAGTTCTAGGGGACTGATGACCATAGATGTTAAGTCCCATAGTGGTTCAAATGGTTCAAATGGCTCTGAGCACTATGGGATTACTGTGGTCATCAGTCCCCTAGAACTTAGAACTACTTAAACCTAACTAACCTAAAGACATCACACACATCCATGCCCGAGGCAGGATTCGAACCTGCGACCGTAGCAGTCACGCGATTCCGGACTGCGCGCCTAGAACCGCTAGACCACCGCGGCCGGCAAGTCCCATAGTGCTCAGAGCCATTTAAACCTTTTGAACGTGGCACATACGTTTCCAGAATAGTCGGGACAGAAATTAATTACTCTCATGTATGTCTTTCAAAATGAGCACGAGACCAGAAAATTAGAGAAATTGTTGCTCATGGGGAGATTTGAAGACAGTCGTTCTCACCACGTGTTATTCGTGAATGAGGCAAGGAAGGAGAATGATAATGGTACTAACGGTATCCTTCGCCACACACTTTCGAGCGGCTTGCGGACTGTAGATGTAGATATCAATGAGACAAGCTGGGATCAGCTTCAGTGTTAGCTCTAAGCCAATAACATTGAGAGCTAATTTCAACAGTTCTGGGACATTTTTTCTGAGTTGAAGGTAAAATGACTGTGCGATTCAACAGCCGCATTGTCGCATGCGTCTAGGTCTGGAGAGAATGTACAGTCGGGAAAAGAATTCGCGATATCCCTCGCCTTTTCATTATGCCGAACTAAAAAGTTTACTGTCTGTTGTTCAGCATAACAGGCAATCAGACACAGTGCTGCCGACGTACTACCAATTCACATGTGTCCCTACTATATCTTACAGGAAACAAGAGTCATATGCCAGCTGGACCAAAGAAGGGCTTAACAAAAGAGAAATTTTAATCAAAAGGATTCATATCTTCCTACTATAACATAAGGAAAGACGTCATCTACAAGTATCACAGGCAATAATAACAGCTTTCTTCACGATGCAATTATTTTTGAATGACGTGAAGTGAACCTCGTATCCAGATTTTTAGCTCCTTTAGAATTTCGTTTGTCCCACAGCGTTTTAAGCTGTTCACGACTGACAAATTCCTTTCGATATCCCTGTTATCACAATGTCAGTGAACAAAGACCACAAAACGACTTGAGATGCTGCAGATCAGTCACATTAGTCAGATATGAAACGGTACCTACATCACATGGAATTCTGTGAATTACATAACGTGAAGGAAACTGTCAACAGAAGCTAGTGCTGCAACTTCGTCGCTTTGATCGTACCAGATAGACAACATGGATGTTCGGTGGGTCATTAAGCAACCAATAACGTTATCTTCAAATAAAAATGGTTCGAAACCCGAGAGCTTATTTCTTTATCGGTACTGACGTGTTTCTACGTGTACTTGAGAACTAAGTAGTGTCTAGAGGTCATTCTCACAGTTGTACTTAGATGCAGATAATTTACTTCTGTTCCTGAACGACAAATGTATTACCACAACGATAACCGTTAACCAATCCAAAATTCACTTGGATGGGAATGAGGACATGTCTAAAACTCATATTCAGTCAAGTTGGCTTAATCAAACTGAACGACCTAGGTCTTATTCGAGACGGCTTTCGCCTATTCTGTCTGACAGACTGGAACATTAAATCATCCTGTCACACCAGCGTTTGTCCATTGACGCTACTCTCGCTTTTCTTACCAGTGCAACGAACGCCTTCCTCCAGAGACAAATTATACATTAACGGAAAAAAAGATCAGAAAACCAAAAAATAATTAATATAGAGTAATGAAATTTTGGGAATGCATTTGTCTTGATAACATATTTAAGTGATTAGCATTGCAAGATCACAGGTTAATGTAAGCACGAGATAAGTTATTGGAAATGTGAAACTCTGGTACATTAGTAACCGGTGTAATGGCTAGAATGTTGAATGCAAGCATGAAAATGTTTATGTATTATATTGTACAGGTGCCGGATGTCAGTTTATGGGATGGAGTTCCATGCCTGTTGCACTTGGTCGGTCAGTTCAGGGACGGCTATTGCTGGTTTTGGATGACGCTGTAGTTGTCTTTGATGATATCCCATATGTGCTCGACTAGAGACAGATATGATGATCGAGTAGGCCAAGGCAGCATGTCGACACTCTGTAGGGAAAGTTGGGTTACAACAGCGGCATATGGACGATCTTTATTCAGTTGGAAAACGCCGTCTGAAATGTTGTTCATCAATGGCAGCACAACAGGTCGAATCACCACATTGGTGTACAAATTTGTTGTTATGGTGCGTGGGATAACCATGAGAATTCTGTGTTCCTGCTGTCATACGAAGTCGCACTCCAGACCACAACTCCAGGTGTAGGTCCAGTGCGTCTAGCACGCAGAGAGGTTGGTTGCAAGTCCTCAACTGCACGACTCCTAACCAACACACGGCCATCACTGGCACCGAGGCACAACCAGCTTCCATCAGAATACACAAACCTCCAGCCTGCCCTCCAGTGAGCTCTCGCTTGACACCACTGAAGTCACATATGGCGGTGGTTTTGGGGTTAGTGGAAAGTACGTTACAGGGCGTCTGGGTCGGAGCTATTCTTGAAGTAATCCATTTGTAACACTTCATTGTGTCACTGAGGTACCAACTGCTGCTGAAATTGCCGCTGTAGATGCAGTTAGATGCACTAGAGTAATACGCTCAACATGACGGTGTTCCCTATCGGTAGTGTCACGAACTTGTTCAAACCCAGAGAGGTGTTGATAGGCGTCTTTCTCGTCTCAAAGACATTCTTGACGAACATCAGCTCAGCGCACCAAATCTTAAAGGTAACTAACGCTCACGACCGTTATAGAGTGTATTTAAAGCAGGCGCGAAAAGTGAGCAGACATCATCTTTCCGTTGAAAAAACACTCCTACAACTTTCGTGTATGCCTCACAACTCCTCCTAGGTGTTACGATTTTTTTGCGTCAGTGTATATCGACACTACGTGCCACAAAAGAGCCAGTTAACTAATATATGCTGCATGCTTGCTGGCCGTGTCCTAGTAGCGCTTAGTTATTAGCGGTACAACAAGACAGCTGCTGATTTATACCATGTCTTTCGAATGGTAAAAGACAACAGAGCTTTACAGATTTCCGGCCACCCACCAAATAATCGACCATGAATCTATTGTAAGAAAATAAATGTATACAAGAATAATGAACGATTCCTTCTCTGATGGCCGGCCGAAGTGGCCGTGCGGTTAAAGGCGCTGCAGTCTGGAACCGCAAGACCGCTACGGTCGCAGGTTCGAATCCTGCCTCGGGCATGGATGTTTGTGATGTCCTTAGGTTAGTTAGGTTTAACTAGTTCTAAGTTCTAGGGGACTAATGACCTCAGCAGTTGAGTCCCATAGTGCTCAGAGCCTTCTCTGATGCCTTTCTCAACAAACTGTAGTTGTTCGATATCGGCAATAAGCTGCAATTTCTACTTTACTGACTGTCAGCAGAGCATCTGATGCCAAACCAGGTGATGTAACATATTGCACAGGATCCAATTGATATGTCTTAAGGCAAAGACTGAAAGAATTCAAAGATGTCTCAAGAAGCATCACATCCATCATATCAATTTTAAAATATAAATCGGAATATGTTCAAAGTGTTTTGCACTTGAATGCATTGTGTACACTAAAGGCTGTTTGATACTTGGTGTCCGGCATCATTTCACCTGCTAGAAGACTTTCAAACTTACCAGTTGAGGCCAGGTGATCTTTCAGTAGTGTCGAATTGTTGCTCACATTTTCATATGGGAAAATTCGCTTCCGGTTAAGAAGTGTGTGCTGTTGATCGTCTGGAAAATATGATTTCATTATCTTGAGTACATCAAATTTTAGATATGATGTGCACTTTTCAAGAGCGGACGTCAAATAAGTTAATGAATAAGCCAATCAAAAATTTATGTTGCAGTGCCTTTCTTGGTGTGTTACTGGGATACTCTTAGTCAATTTGTTTGTATTTCTTCATATCTGAGAGTGGAATAAAAACGCGACTTGGATTTAATGCAATTTCTTCATCGCCATCTGTTGTCTTTTGTTCACATTGCTTCGTGATCAAGAAATAACCATCGTAATTACTCAGATTATGGAATACGATGGGCACAGGAAGGTCTGTAATTCACGTTACAACTGGGATGTGCAACACGTCGGTACATGTCTCTGAAATGACAAGCATCTCGGTGCTTCACATCGTCTTCCTCAAACGATTTGTGCCGCATATGACATTCTTTTGCTGAAAGAAATGCCGATCCTTCTTTGGGGCTTAATAACATGTTTCAGCCGACCGTTGTGGCCGAGCGGTTCTAGGCGCTTCAGTCTGGAACCGCGCGACCGCTACGGTCGCAAGTTCGAATCCTGCATCGGGCATGGATGTGTGTGATGTCCTTAGTTTAGTTAGGTTTACGTAGTTCTAAGTTCTAGGGGACTGATGACCTCAGATGTTAAGTCCCATAGTGCTCAGAGCCATTTCAACCATTTTTTGAACATGTTTCATTTTGCAATAAAAAGCTATGTATAGTTTCAGTGATGGCAAAGAGCTATTCCGTGAAGCACTGCATGAAATCGCTGCCTCTACACAATTTAAGCTCGGAATATTCCTTGTTGTAGCTGCAGTGTATGAAGGAAGCAACATCGAATGATTTATGCAAATTCGAACCAAAGTTAGCACAGCGACTGAAACGAGCAGCATTCCATAGTACCATAAATTACAAAGGCAGTTTCAGTTTGTAACTAAATTCTGTAAATTTTTTGAAGGTGCTTTTACCACAGCGAGCATTCGCAAATGAAAATGGACTCACTGTGAACAGTGATGCTGAAATGTGCTATCTCGACGAGTGCTTAGTGTAATAAAAATGACATACACTTAAGCGTCAAAGAAACTTGTGTAGAGATGCGTATTAAAACACAGAGATACGTAAATAGGCAGAATACGGTCGGCAACGCCTACGTAAGACAATAAATGTCTGGCACAGTTGTTAGATCAGCTACTGCTGCTACAATGACAGGTTATCAAGGTTTAAGTGCGTTTGTACGCCGTGTTGTAGTCGGCGCACACGGTAGATGGGTCACAGCATCTCCGAGGTAACGATGAAATGGGGCTTTTCCCGTATGACCGTTTCACGAGTTTGCGGTGAATACCAATAATCCGGCAAAACATCAAATCCCAGACATCGCTGCACCCGAAAAAAGATACTGTAAGAACGGGGCCAACGACGACGAGAGAATCGTTCAACGTGACAGAAGTGCAACACTTCCGCAAATTGCAGCAGATTTCAATGGTGGGCCATCAACAAGTGGCAGCGTGCGAATCATTCAACGAAACATCATCGATATGGGCTTTCGGAGCGGAAGGCCCACTCGTGTACCCTTTACGCCTCGCCTGGGCCCGTCAATACCGACATGGGACTGTTGATGACTGGAAACATGTTGCCTGGTCAGACGAATCTCATTTCAAATTTTATCGATTGGATGGACGTGTACGGGTATGGAGACAACCCCACGAATTCATAGACCCTGCATTTCAGCAGGAGACTGTTCAAGCTGGTGGATGATCTTTAATCTTGTGGGGCATATGCAGTTTGAATGATATGGGGCCCTTGGTAGATAAGACCCTGACAGGTGACACGGTAGTAAGCATTCTGTCTCATCACCTGCATCAATTCATGTCCATTGTGCATTCTGAAGGACTTGGGCAATTACAGCAGGACCATGCGACACCCAACACGTCCAGAATTGCCACAGAGTGGCTCCAGGAATATTCTTCTGAGTTTAAACACTTTCTCTAGCCACCAAACTCCCCAGACATGAACATTATTGAGCATAACTGGGGTGCCTTCGCAACGTGCTGTTCGTGGTGTCTATTCCCTCCAGCACTACTTCAGACATTAGTCGAGTCCATGCCACGTCGTGTTGCGGCACTTCTGCGTGCTCGCAGAGGTCCTACATGATATTAGGCAGGTTTACCAGTACCTCTGGCTGTTCAATGTGTGTCTGTATTACTAGCAATGAGCAACGTTTGTAGATTTACATGTCTTTGCAACAATGTTTGGTATATATGTAGAGGTGCATTTCGTTATTCTTTGTCTTTTCTCTTGCTTTTCACAATAATCCATTTATAATCAGAATAACGAATGTCATAAACTTTTAATTAGATGTATTTATTCTCTTTTTCGAAAACATGATCATGACTGATTTCTGCAGGGAATGGTATGTTGACAACGTTTAATTTACTTGTATAAGGAAAATATTTAGGTACATGTTCTCCATCATGAAGGAAACAACATCGGATGATTTAGGCAAATGTGTCTGGTCGGAACACGAACCAAATTCAGCACAACGACTACATGGATGTTTATTACTGCATGTTTATTTGCTATGGCGTTGGAAAGTTTCATTTGTACTCCCACATAAAATTCCTTATTTTCATTAACATCAATGCGCAGTTAAATTATTTCTTTCAGTGCCGACCCAGAATCGCAGACCTAAACGTTTCCTGTTTTCAAAAGTGGTCTTGTGGCTCTGGTTGAATACCATTCTCTTATGTCAGCAGACAGCAACAGAGGCGTGGTCTTTAGATTGAGGCAAATCTCCTCCTCCTGACCTGACTTGCAAGAGCAAGTTACAGATTAGTCAACTATCAATCTTTATAGGTTGATTAATCTGATGAACTTTAATGTCGAAAATGAGAAAACAAGAATCCAACAAATTTCTAGGCTCCTTAAATCCAAGCCTAGCATCTATAACACCAGTACATATTACAACACCGACTAGGCATCAAGTCAATCGAGATCATCTAATTTACTGTGTTTTGCAGCCAGATCATCCATTATAATGATAATATTATTAGGTTCGTTGATGAAGTTAAACCATCTAAGGTGTGCTCCCTGCCGCCGTTGGATAAGCAGCTGCAGCAGCAAGTCGTATACTCCTAGCTCACTCATTTGTTACATAGTTTAATTCTTAATTTCTTTGCGTGTTTCTGGTACTTGCATTGTTTAATTCATAAATTTCGGGCGTATTATAGTATTTGAGAGTTGTAGCATCGCGTTTTAGTACCTGAATAGTGTAAATTCGCGTAGTCGTTTGTCTTCTGTTTTTGTTTTGAACGGCCAGTGTCGGTTGGTCACAGTCAGTGTGCTCCCTGCCGCCGTTGGATAAGCAGCTGCAGCAACAAGTCGTATACTCCTAGCTCACTCATTTGTTACATAGTTTAATTCTTAATTTCTTTGCGTGTTTTTGGTACTTGCATTGTTTAATTCGTAAATTTCGGGCGTATTATAGTATTTGAGAGTTGTAGCATCGCGTTTTAGTACCTGAATAGTGTAAATTCGCGTAGTCTCCTTCCGCCGCCGAGCAGTGTCAGCAGTGCGCAAGTAGCAGCATTACTGCATTTACTAGGCAATTTTGTATTTTAATAACCGTTTAAATTTTGTCGATTTGTTTGCGCTCTCTGTAGATTAGTTCAGACGTTCTTTGCAAAACAGTTTTTAGCATGGATAGGGACTGCAACTGCTGTGTTCGGATGCAGGCTGAGTTGGCATCCCTTCGCTCCCAGGTTCAGGCAGTGTTGGCTTCGGTCACACAGCTTGAGGCTGTTGCCAATGGGCATCACTGTGGGGGTCCGGATGGGGGTTTGTCGGGGACGGCCAGCTCGTCCCACGCATCCCCCGATCGGACGAAGACTGTGGTTGCCCGGGATACTGCCCGCATTGAGGCTGATCCCTCACCTGTGGTAGAGTGGGAGGTCGTCTCAAGGTGTGGCAGGGGGCGAAAGACATTCCGGAGGGCTGAACGGAAGGCCTCTCCAGTTTGTCTGACGAACCGGTTTCAGGCTCGGTCTCAGGCTGATACTGATCTTCGGCCTGACATGGCTGCTTGTCCTGTTCCAGAGGTTGCCCCTCAGTCTGCAAGATCCGGGCGGTCGCAGAGGGTGGGCTTACTGGTAGTTGGGAGCTCCAACGTCAGGCGCGTAATGGGGCCCCTTAGGGAAATGGCAGCAAGAGAGGGGAAGAAAACCAATGTGCACTCCGTGTGCATACCGGGGGGAGTCATTCCAGATGTGGAAAGGGTCCTTCCGGATGCCATGAAGGGTACAGGGTGCACCCATCTGCAGGTGGTCGCTCATGTCGGCACCAATGATGTGTGTCGCTATGGATCGGAGGAAATCCTCTCTGGCTTCCGGCGGCTATCTGATTTGGTGAAGACTGCCAGTCTCGCTAGCGGGATGAAAGCAGAGCTCACCATCTGCAGCATCGTCGACAGGACTGACTGCGGACCTTTGGTACAGAGCCGAGTGGAGGGTCTGAATCAGAGGCTGAGACGGTTCTGCGACCGTGTGGGCTGCAGATTCCTCGACTTGCGCCATAGGGTGGTGGGGTTTCGGGTTCCGCTGGATAGGTCAGGAGTCCACTGCACGCAACAAGCGGCTACACGGGTAGCAGAGGTTGTGTGGCGTGGGCTGGGCGGTTTTTTAGGTTAGATGGCCTTGGGCAAGTACAGAAAGGGCAACAGCCTCAACGGGTGCGGGGCAAAGTCAGGACACGCGGGGACCAAGCAGCAATCGGAATTGTAATGGTCAACTGTCGAAGCTGCGTTGGTAAAGTACCAGAACTTCAAGCGCTGATAGAAAGCACCGAAGCTGAAATCGTTATAGGTACAGAAAGCTGGCTTAAGCCAGAGATAAATTCTGCCGAAATTTTTACAAAGGTACAGACGGTGTTTAGAAAGGATAGATTGCATGCAACCGGTGGTGGAGTGTTCGTCGCTGTCAGTAGTAGTTTATCCTGTAGTGAAGTAGAAGTGGATAGTTCCTGTGAATTATTATGGGTGGAGGTTACACTCAACAACCGAGCTAGGTTAATAATTGGCTCCTTTTACCGACCTCCCGACTCAGCAGCATTAGTGGCAGAACAACTGAGAGAAAATTTGGAATACATTTCACATAAATTTTCTCAGCATGTTATAGTCTTAGGTGGAGATTTCAATTTACCAGATATAGACTGGGACACTCAGATGTTTAGGACGGGTGGTAGGGACAGAGCATCGAGTGACATTATACTGAGTGCACTATCCGAAAATTACCTCGAGCAATTAAACAGAGAACCGACTCGTGGAGATAACATCTTGGACCTACTGATAACAAAACAGACCCGAACTTTTCGACTCTTTAAGTGCAGAACAGGAAATCAGTGATCATAAGGCCGTTGCAGCATCCCTGAATATGGAAGTTAATAGGAATATAAAAAAAGGGAGGAAGGTTTATCTGTTTAGCAAGAGTAATAGAAGGAAGATTTCAGACTACCTAACAGATCAAAACGAAAATTTCTGTTCCGACACTGACAATGTTGAGTGTTTATGGAAAAAGTTCAAGGCAATCGTAAAATGCGTTTTAGACAGGTACGTGCCGAGTAAAACTGTGAGGGACGGGAAAAACCCACCGTGGTACAACAACAAAGTTAGGAAACTACTGCGAAAGCAAAGAGAGCTTCACTCCAAGTTTAAACGCAGCCAAAACCTCTCAGACAAACAGAAGCTAAACGATGTCAAAGTTAGCGTAAGGAGGGCTATGCGTGAAGCGTTCAGTGAATTCGAAAGTAAAATTCTATGTACCGACTTGACAGATAATCCTAGGAAGTTCTGGTCTTACGTTAAATCAGTAAGTGGCTCGAAACAGCATATCCAGACACTCCGGGATGATGATGGCATTGAAACAGAGGATGACACGCGTAAAGCTGAAATACTAAACACCTTTTTCCAAAGCTGTTTCACAGAGGAAGACCGCACTGCAATTCCTTCTCTAAATCCTCGCACAAACGAAAAAATGGCTGACATCGAAATAAGTGTCCAAGGAATAGAAAAGCAACTGGAATCACTCAATAGAGGAAAGTCCACTGGACCTGACGGGATACCAATTCGATTCTACACAGAGCACGCGAAAGAACTTGCCCCCCTTCTAACAGCCGTGTACCGCAAGTCTCTAGAGGAACGCAGGGTTCCAAATGATTGGAAAAGAGCACAGGTAGTCCCAGTCTTCAAGAAGGGTCGTCGAGCAGTTGCGCAAAACTATAGACCTATATCTCTGACGTCGATCTGTTGTAGAATTTTAGAACATGTTTTTTGCTCGAGTATCATGTCGTTTTTGGAAACCCAGAATCTACTATGTAGGAATCAACATGGATTCCGGAAACAGCGATCGTGTGAGACCCAACTCGCTTTATTTGTTCATGAGACCCAGAAAATATTAGATACAGGCTCCCAGGTAGATGCTATTTTTCTTGACTTTCGGAAGGCGTTCGATACAGTTCCGCACTGTCGCCTGATGAACAAAGTAAGAGCCTACGGAATATTAGACCAGCTGTGTGGCTGGATTGAAGAGTTTTTAGCAAACAGAACACAGCATGTTGTTATCAATGGAGAGACGTCTACAGACGTTAAAGTAACCTCTGGCGTGCCACAGGGGAGTGTTATGGGACCATTGCTTTTCACAATATATATAAATGACCTAGTAGATAGTGTCGGAAGTTCCATGCGGCGTTTCGCGGATGATGCTGTAGTATACAGAGAAGTTGCAGCATTAGAAAATTGTAGCGAAATGCAGGAAGATCTGCAGCGGATAGGCACTTGGTGCAGGGAGTGGCAACTGTCCCTTAACATAGACAAATGTAATGTATTGCGAATACATAGAAAGAAGGATCCTTTATTGTATGATTATATGATAGCGGAACAAACACTGGTAGCAGTTACTTCTGTAAAATATCTGGGAGTATGAGTGCGGAACGATTTGAAGTGGAATGATCATATAAAATTAATTGTTGGTAAGGCGGGTACCAGGTTGAGATTCATTGGGAGAGTGCTTAGAAAATGTAGTCCAACAAAGGAGGTGGCTTACAAAACTCTCGTTCGGTCTATACTTGAGTATTGCTCATCAGTGTGGGATCCGTACCAGATCGGTTTGACGGAGGAGATAGAGAAGATCCAAAGAAGAGCGGCGCGTTTCGTCACAGGGTTATTTGGTAACCGTGATAGCGTTACGGAGATGTTTAGCAAACTCAAGTGGCAGACTCTGCAAGAGAGGCGCTCTGCATCGCGGTGTAGATTGCTCGCCAGGTTTCGAGAGGGTGCGTTTCTGGATGAGATATCGAATATATTGCTTCCCCCTACTTATACCTCCCGAGGAGATAACGAATGTAAAATTAGAGAGATTAGAGCGCGCACGGAGGCTTTCAGACAGTCGTTCTTCCCGCGAACCATACGCGACTGGAACAGGAAAGGGAGGTAATGACAGTGGCACGTAAAATGCCCTCCGCCACACACCTTTGGGTGGCTTGTGGAGTATAAATGTAGATGTAGATGTAGGTCTTATTCCTCTGGAGATTCTCTGCTGCTGCTGCTATTCCTCCATCTACTTCTTGCAGATTTTTTCTCCAGCTGCTCGATCAGACCACATATTCTTCATTAATTAATCAGAAGGACTACAGATTCTGTAATATTAAATAAGGAAAACATATATTCACAGATACGACAAACATGTGTGAATGATATATCGCATAGAAAAAGACGACTTACAATTTTTTGTCGAATTTCCAACCCTGCTCTCTCACTTCTCTCTCATTCACTCAGTCAGCTCCCAACTACTCGATAATGGTGGTTCAGGGGACAAAACGTAAGTTACTTTAGGGCGTTGGAAGCTCTGGTTTTTATACCCTCTGAAAAGTTCTAAATACTTCTGAAAGGACCTTCCTGATACTGCTGAGACACCGTTCTTACTTAAGATGTATGTATGTACATATTGAACTGGGGACATAGAAACGATGGAGAGGCTTCGTCCTCGCTATAGCCCTCAGTGGTACACAACCCCACAACAGGCTACAGCAGTCCACTCTTCCCACTGCCGCCCCACATGAACCCAGGGTTATTGGACGGTTCGGCTCCCAGTGGACCCCCCTGGAAATGTCTCATTTCAGACGAGTGTAACACCTATATTTGCATGCTAGAGTAATTATAGTGTACGCCTGTGTGGAGACAGAGCTTGCACAGCAATCGCCGACATAGTGTAACTGAGGCGGAATAAGGGGAACCAGCCCGTATTCGCCGAGGCAGATGGAAAACAACCTTAAAAACCATCCACAGGCTGGCCGGCACACCGGACCTCCACACTAATCCGCCGGCCGGATTTGTGCCGGGAATCGGCACGCCTTCCCGCTCGGGAAGCAGCGCGTTAGATCGCTCGGCCAGCGGGGTGGGCTGTTTATTTAAGTAAGTACTATTTTGAAATAGAAATAAAACAAGTAGCGTTTTCTTACCACTTTAATTTTACTTGGAAGCCTGTACTTTAATCTATTTTTCTACATAATTCTCACTAATATTAAGGCATTTATCGTATCATACAACCAACTTTTGACTACTGTCCTCACAGAATTCTGTTGCCTGATTTGACAACAACTGCAACACGGTCGTTTTGACTTCTTCTTTGGGGTTGTGGCCCTGACCAGATGCTTCTTCAAATGCAGGAATATATGATAGCCTCTGAGCACTAGATGGAGACTGTGCAGAAGGTGAGTAAGTTGTTCCCAGCCAGATGATCCGATCAGCACTTGAGTTCGAAAGCCGCCTGTGGACAGGCATCGTCATGAAGCAAAACGATCTCTTTACTCAGTGTGCCACGCCATTTGTTTTGGATTGTACCATGCAGTTTTTCAATGTCTCAAAATAATTTGTACAATTTATGGTGTCACTACACTATTTTGGTTGATATTGAATGCTACCATTCCATGGATTGGTGCTTTGATCCAGACGTAATGTAAGCAGCTCATGTTTCGTCGTCTCTGACGATTTGATTTAAAAATCCGTCACCAAGTTAAAGAACTGGCCATACGTGTCAACTTGTTGCTCCGAATTGTCAGTAAAGACTGAAGGTCACCCACTACGTTCCTCATCATGCACATTCTTAAGGCCATGTTCAAAAGATATCAGCCATATCCATACCATTTTCTCCATACACTTCACCGGTTGACGATGAATTTAAGCCGCTTTCACGTCTTTAGCACTAAGAAATCGAATCACAGAGCGTATTTCAGTCGGTGGGATTTTCAGTCGGAGGAGGCATTTCAACTGCTCACAAACACATGTAGCCACGCCGAATGACTCTACTGGCGTCTGCGCATTGCCAACCGAGTGCGGCACATTGCGCCCATGCGTCAAATTCCGACTGTAGCGCTGCAGTTGCGGAATTCCAAAACGGTACTTACTTTAAAAACACATTTCCTCTGGTCTGCACATCTGGCCAGTGTCAATTCAAGAACGGCGTACAACACAGACGGTAACACAGACAAAGTTTGCAGTCGGCGAGTCATTCACACGCAATGATTTGTCTGTGCAAACACAGTCTGTATAGAAAAGTCGGTGCAAATATCTGAGAGTGTAACGGGCCTTTAGCCTTCACTGTGGCAATGAGACTGAGAAAAATACCACAGTTGGTCGGCTGCAAAGTTGTAACAGAGTCGCACTATAACATGCAGGCTCCTGCAGATATAACTATCAGTTTCTTGTGAAAATACAATATTAATGATGACATTAAGGTACAAAAATTTGATAACTATGTTCTTGTGGAAGTACTGCAATGCTAGTTGAGTACAGACTGAACTTTTCTCTTAAGGAAATCATGATAAGTTGTAATTCATTTGTATTAGTACAGTGAATTTTTTAAACGTTTTTTCCTTATTTTTTGAGTAAAACAGATAAACGCAAAAGAGAAATTTATCATTGACAATATACACTACTGGTCATTAAAATTGCTACACCACGAAGATGACGTGCTACAGACGCGAAATTTAACCGATAAGAAGAAGATGCTGTGATATGCAAATGATTAGCTTTTCAGAGCATTCACACAAGGTTGGTGCCGGTGGCAACACCTACAACGTGGTGACATGAGGAAAGTTTCCAACCGATTTCTCATACACAGACAGCAGTTGACCGGCATTGCCTGGTGAAACATTGTTGTGATGCCTCGTGTAAGGAGGAGAAATGCGTACCATCACGTTTCCAACTTTGGTAAAGGTAGGATTGTAGCCTATCGCGATTGCGGTTTATCGTATCGCGACATTGCTGCTCGCGTTAGTCGAGATCCAATGACTGTTAGCAGAATATGGAATCGGTGGGTTGAGGATGGTAATACGGAACGCCATGCTGGATCCCAACGGCCTCGTATCACTAGCTGTCGAGATGACAGGCATCTTATCCGCATGACTGTAACGGATCGTGCAGCCGCGTCTCGATCCCTGAGTCAACAGATGGGGACGTTTGCAAGACAACAACCATCTGCACGAACAGTTCGACGACGTTTGCAGCAGCATGGACTATCAGCTCGGAGACCCTGGCTGCGGTTACCCTTGACGCTGCATCACAGACAGGAGCTAATGCGATGGTGTACTCAACGACGAACATGGGTGCACGAATGGCAAAACGTCATTTTTTCGAATGAATCCAGGCTCTGTTTACAGCATCATGATGGTCGCATCCGTGTTTGGCGACATAGCGGTGAACGCACATTGGAAGCGTGTATTCGTCATCGCCATACTGATGTATCACCCAGCGTAATTGTATGGGGTGCCATTGGTTACACGTTTCGGTCACCTCTTGTTCGCATTGACGGCACTTTGAACAGTGGACGTTACATTTCAGATATGTTACGACCCGTGGCTCTACCCTTCATTCGATACCTGCGAAACCCTACATTTCACCAGGATAGTGCACGACCGCATGTTTCGGGTCCTGTACAGGCCTTTCTGGGTACAGAAAATGTTCGACTGCTGCCCTGGCTAGCACATTCTCCAGATCTCTCACCAATTGAAAACGTGTGGTCAATGGTGGCCGAGCAACTGGCTCGTCACAATACGCCAGTCACTACTCTAGATGAACTGTGGTATCGTGTTGAAGCTGCATGGGCAGCTGTACGTGTACACACCATCCAAGCTCTGTTTGGCTCAATTCCCAGGCGTATCAAAGCCGTTATTACGGCCAGAGGTGGTTGTTCTGGGTACTGATTTCTCAGGATCTATACACCCAAATTGCGTGAAAATGTAATCACATGTCAGTTCTAGTATAATATGTTTGCCCAACGGATACCCGTTTATCATCTGCATTTCTTCTTGGTGTAGCAATTTTAATGGCCAGTAGTGTATTATTTTACATTATCTAAAACAGTCTGAGAATGCACATATAGTATATCGCTGCCATGTCTTTGTAGATCTATTGATCCAGAAATAAAGATGTTAACGCAACGTTAAATACTCTTTCGCCCGTAAGGGATTTTCTTGGTGATTGTTCTATAGGGTGCGTAAACGTTACACATTTGAGGGCAAGTAAGTTGAACAATAATTATGGTGTGGAAAGAATTCATAAATGAGTTCCTGAATACCTTCTTTTGTGAAGCCAGCAGATTGCAATCAGGTTGTTATAGTGCAGTAGAAACACTTAAAGAGGCATTTTGTATAGACACCAAAGGCCTAGCCACATCGGTAACACCGGTTCCCGCGAATCACCGAAGTTAAGCTCTTTCGGGCTTGGATAGCACCTACTACTTGATTGAGAAGGAGGGGCTATGGTCACGAAAACTGACAACGGCTTGGAGAGCGGTGTGCTGACCACATGCCCCTCCATATTCGCATCCAATGATGCCTGTGGGGTGAGGGTGACACGGCGGTCGGGCGGTACAGTTGGGCCTTCAAGGCCTGTTCAGACAGAGTATCGACGTGTGTGTGTTAATCATCTGTTTCCTTTTTATGAAACTGATATAAAGGCACCAAATCTCGAAGCCAGACGGATTTTCGGTAGGTTATCTGCGTGAGGCATTTGTTGATGTTCAAAGAAAAATGTATATGTGGCGAACAATTGATTTTTGGTCCTTTAAATTACAGCGTGCTGTACACCTACAGTCGACTTTTTGTTCAAGTGTACATTGGTTCAACTCCCACTCTGGCCATTCTGATTTAGGTTTGTTGTTATTTCTCTAAGTAGCTATAGGTAAATGCTTGGTGGTGTCGTGGATTGCTTCTCGTTTAATACGCTGAAGCTGAAGGTCATACATTCGGGTCTGACTTTTAATAAACAATTGTAACACACACCATAAGGCTTTCGTTCCTAGTGGCAATGCTAAATGAAGAACTCCACTGTTACGCGGAATCCACATTAAACATGGTGGCCTCCTTCTTCTGCTGACTGGGGTGGATTCAGTTTAGATTAGACAACAACAGAAGCTTATGTTACAGCAGAAGAAAAATCTACATCTTGCTTACGCACAAAATTTAATTTTTGTTTCATTATTGGAAAGCAAAAAAGTTACAAAAATAATATTTGTTTGTGAAACGGAAACGATGGCTTAGAGGAATTCGTTTTGTCCTACAGAGTACCCTGTTGCACACATTCATTTTCTTATCACCTAGATTCTTTGGAAGAAGAAGACTGTGAATGATCACATTAATTTCGTCGTAGTGTTTGTACTCCTTTAATATTACTAAAAAAAACATATTCGTCTTTCTTTGTGTTGACAGAAATGTAGAAGCATACAGAAATGCAAGGAAAGCATAGGACACGAGCCTCTGATGTCTGTATTTGTTGAAAAATTGTATGTCAATCTACTTTTTCAACGAAACTCGGTGCTCTAAATTTCCGTTTCATACAATGGAAAGTGTCAGTATTAGACCCCAATATGCAGTCGTATCATTATCATTAACTGTTTTTATAAAATGCAGGTTTTAAATCAATTATATGCGGCTGTAAATGCCCGCAATCGATTGTCAACATTTGTGGTTGTGAATATTGATTTGTGACAATTACATAAAAAGAGCTGTCTTCTTGAGTTAACCACTTTGAGTGGCAGAAACGAACAGCCCTTGGAATGGAACATGAACCACACCCTACTCCATTACACCCCGACGTACAGAAGGTAATTCTTCCAATATATGAAAATTTATCAAGGGATGAATTACTGGAGAGATGTTTAGGTAGTCACACACAAAATGCGAATGAAAGTTTTAATTCCACTACTTGGCGATTAGTTTCTAAACAATTGCACCCCGGACTAAAAGTCGTTCAATTGGCATCGTATTTAGCAGCGGGGTTATTCAATGAAGGAAATTCATCCCTCCTGATTCTCATGAACGAGGCAGGAATTGCAGTAGCCACACAAAGCTTCAATTATGCCGAACAAATGGATAACCAGCGCGTGAGCCGGCAGAACCGGCGTAGTTCATTGGAATCTAAGGAAGGTCGGAAAATTCGGAAAGCACTGCGCAAAACTTAGCCTATGAGGAAGGAGAAGGGTTACTATATGGTGCTGGAGTCGTAGATTAATCGGTAAGCATTTTATATTATTGTTGACTTACTTGAATTTCTAGTTTCTGAGAATTTATTTCTCAAACGCGTTTATCTCGAAATGACTTTCGTCACATTTGCACGCAGTCTAACTCAAAAAAGTATAGAACCGATCATTATGAAAATTGATAGCATGATTCTTTATAAAATTGCGGATTATATGAACCAATTTGTGAGATGATATCATGATTTTAAGGGTATTTTTCTTTGAATAATTAGAAAAAAAATTGTGAAAATCGAAATAAATTGTTCTAACTCTTCCAACATTTTTAATTTTCATTCTTTTCACCTGCATTGAAAATCATATTCTCAGAAAATAAGTTATTAATGTAAAATCAAAAACTTTTTGATTATAGATGAAAATCGGAATGGCTACACTGCACAAAATTGGAGAACTATACTCACAACCTTCGGCGGACATCACAGGGTAACTTTGTTACTTTTTGGTTGAAATTATTAAAAAAATCACAAAAACTGTTCGGAATATGAATGAAATGGTGTCAAAATTTTATTAAATTCTAATTAATTCTTCCCACCCCAAAAAATCCCAAAAATCAGTGTCAAACACCATCCTAATGTGGTTTCCCCCCTTAGCACCACAACACAAACGGCTGCGTTTGGAGTTGTGCCATGACCGGGAATCATGGGCTGCTGATGAATAAAAAATGGTTCAAGTGGCTCTGAGCACTATGGGACGTAACATTTGAGGTCCTCAGTCCCCTAGAACTTAGATCTACTAAAACCTAACTAACCTAAGGACATCACACACATCAATGCCCGAGGCAGGATTCGAACCTGCGACCGTAGCGGTCGCGTGGTTCCAGACTGAAGCGCCTAGAACCGCTCGGCCACAACGGCCGGCTGCTGATGAATGGCGTCGCACCTTGTTCAGCGATGAATCGCAGTTCCTCACTAACCCGAACGAGCATCTTTGGCGGGTATGGCTGCGACCTGATGAGAGGCCGCATTCTTCTAATGTTCTGGAGATGCACAGTAGTGGCTGGCTGGCTCTGAGCACTATGGGACTCAACTGCTGTGGTCATCAGTCCCCTAGAACTTAGAACTACTTAAACCTAACTAACCTAAGGACGTCACACACACCCATGCCCGGCGCAGGATTCGAACCTGCGACCGTAGCACCAGCGCGGCTCCGGACTGGAGCGCCTAGAACCGCACGGCCACCGCGGCCGGCTGCACAGTAGTGCTATTCCTGGTGTTGTGGTGTGGAGAGCCGCCGGGCATGAGCTCAGGTCACGGCTGTTAGTGACTGAGGTAATTTAGACGTCAGAACGGTACATCATGGATATCCTACTCCTCATGTGTTACCTCATATACGACTGCATCGTGGTGACATTTTTCAACAGGGCAATGATCGCCCAATCATGGGTCTCTGTGAACCATGTGCGTGATGTTGAGGTACTCCTGTGGCCAGCAGTATCACCAGATCTCTTTCTGTTAGAAAATATGTGGGATTAGGACGGACGCAACTCCATCCCATGCCAGCATTCAGCATATCAAGGACTAGTTACAACAGTTGCGGGTCAGTTTTCTTGAGGAGAGAATGCAACCGAATCAGTGCAGGTCAGATGGTATGCAACGTCATACTGGTAAGTGGGCCCTTGCTGCCAGGTTCTTCGCAAAATCGATCGAGTTTGTAATCACTGAAATAACATCACACACTCTCTCAACCCGTGTAGGTTCGTTTCGTCTCCTCTCCCCCTTATGGCTGCTTCACCTTTAATGTCAGGTAGCGTATATCACATTCCATGCTTTGTGAAGAAAACGTGAAAATAAACAAATACTTCGGAAAAAGTGGTTAACTGTTCTGCGAAATGATTTGTTGAGAAGAAAGGATAAAACGGATTTGAGAAACGTTATGCACATCTCATACGCTGCACATTATTTCGAAAACCATTCAAAGGTGCGTCAAATATTTCTATAGTCTACTTTATTCCTTACTTTTAGACAAATCAGTTCACAAAAGATTTGAACATTTTATTTCATTTTTTAAAAATTGGTAATGTATCTATAAAGAAAATTGTCATCTGTGACGTCACAGTTAGCTTATATTTCTCTAATATTTAAATTAATATTTTGGTCGCTACATCGGCTGTAGGTGCTTGAATTAGTAGAAGGGACAATTTCAATAAAATCTTCACTTACGAGAAAACTCCAGCGGCACACCACGCCAAATAGTCGTCACTGTTATAACGCCGGAACGAAAATTGTAAGGCTCTGTGTCTTCTAAAGAGGAGGTTGAAGGCAGGAGTCCTCTTGTCCGTGCTGCTAATAGGTACGTGATACTGGTACTCCGCCAGGAAGCGTGCTGGTGGAGCACGTTTTAGTTAACTGGCTCTTTCTGTAGCAAATAAGAGCGATGTCTAAATTTTCTTTGGAGGACAGCATGTATCGTGCTTGTATGAAAATCGAGAACCGTGGCTCGCGACACTCTCTGCAGCTGCAGGATGGTTTAGCATGCTGGTCCGTCAGACAGAATAGACCAACGAGATAGGATAGACGAAAGCCGTCTCCGATGTAAGCTAGGTCGTTCAATTCGATTATGTCAGTCAGTCCGAGTACGGGTTATAGACGTGTCCTCATTCTCATTCAGGCGCACTCGTACTGATTAGCCGCTTTCGCTTTATTTTAACGTTTGACGATTAGGAACAACAACAAAAAAATCAGCTGAGTCTTAGAAGAATTAAGAGTACCGGTACGACCTTTAGACTCTACTTGAGTTGCATATACACGGAGAATCATGTCAAAAACAATAAAAATTATAGGGATGACAGGGACTTACGCAATGTCCATATATGGTATTGTAAAGGTGACAGGCGATGGATAGAGTGAATTTTGTTTGTGGATGGAAACAGTCATAACGACTGCAGTTATATGAGAGAAGGATGAGCGGACTGAATGTTTTGTGTCGTTCTCTCAACTTGCGTGGATTGTTAACTTAAGAGGAGCATGCTCACGAATCCCTCTTCGCACCCCAGTCATCTACAGACTTTTGGTCTAAGCAGAAGTTATTACCACGGAATACTGCGTTAGCCGATACAAATTTCGATCCTGATGAAAACGATTTCATTCACTATTTATCTTAAGGCACATGTTCCTTTAATGCATAAGAGATGTAGTGTACTACATCGTATTATCGGATGCTTGTTAACGACGTCAGTCCACGGTTACTTTAAGATAAGAAAAATCTACACCGTCCAGTCACATTAATGTGGCGACTGCCTGTGTTCGAAGTCAGCGTGCAATAGCCGTTCACAGACTGCAGGTGGAAGCACATACAGTGAAGGATGCGGAAAAATTTGCAGTCGTTGTTATAATGCGGAAACGAAGCGATTTATCCGACGTCTGAAAGGGCACCACCATTGGCATTCGAGCCAAGAGTGGGAGTATTTTCGAAACGGTTAAGTTTGTAAACTGTTCGCGTTCCGCACGTGGTTAAAGTACACCGTACATGGCAAAATGCCGCTTTCCGAAGCCGGCGCCGAGCCAACAGCGGTGCACCACGGGTCGTAGGTAACAGTTACGATATTTCAAATGGCTCTGAGCACTATGGGACTTAACATCTGAGGTCATCAGTCTACGATATTTCAGTGCCTGTATTGTTAAGCAGAACGATGCAGTGTTCCCTTGGACACGCATGCGTGCAACTACAGCCGTTTCGAAGTACATATAAAGGAATGACAACAAAGCTATATAAAGGAATGACAACAAAGAAAATATGTACTGGACCGGGACTCGAATATGGATTTGCCACCTTACATGAGACGTCGCCTTAACTGCTTCTTTTTTAGGCGGGAGAATTCTCTATCTTTTCTTTTTGTAATTTAATTTGCTGGGTTTCATACTATTTGCAGTGAGCAATTTACTGCACCGAATACATTACTGTATGTCAATATTTTTGTCAATAATAGCATAAAAGCTTAGATGACTGTTTTTTTAAATACTGAATAAATAAGTAAAAAGTCTCTTATGGATGACAGGGGATAGAAACCGTTATCTTAGGTTGCTAGTGGTAGATTTGCAACTACCCAAACATTTTTGTTTGGTTGAAGAAGCAACAGAAAGAAACACGTCTAGAACTCGCCACATGCGGCGTCGATATTCTACGAGCGCCGCAGCCTAACTAGTCTATTTATTTGTTTTTTATTTATTTATTTTTTGATTGAGGAGCACAATCAGTGGCAGGCTGGACGAGGCAAGGTGGGCAGGGCTCCAGTTCTTGGCCTGGCTGTTATTTCTCCCCCTCCAACCACGGAAGTGCGCTATAACAATTTTTTTAAATCAACAAATACAAGGGAGTCATAAGCGAAAAAAATATGACGATAATGTGAACGAAAAAGCCATCTCGCCCTCTGGTATCACCTTATCGGAGTGGGCGGCCAGTAAGAGCCGGTCGTCGTTTCAATAGGCATCATCAGATGTCAACCGTCAATGTGTCCGGAGCGCTGCACAAAGTCAGAGACTATTTCTGTTACCGTATGGGGATCGTGGAAAAATCACGTCTGCAATTCAACTTCTTCTTACACCCGGCACACCCCAACTTGGAGGTGGATCCATGAACGACGACCCCAAATAGTTAGCAAAAAGGTTCCGGTATTGCATTCTGTTCGTTAAGACCATGAACTCGTTCATCACGTATTACCACAAATCGAGGACTTCCTTTTCGCCGTCGCGGTATATGTAGTGTATCGTGATTCCTTTTGCCCAGCTGGCCGCTTTCATCCGGGTTATCGGGAAGAAGACGGCGTCGGGATGAAACAGGACCAGGGGCACAATCGAAGCAAAAAGGCGGCGTAGGAGGAAAGCCAATATCTGGCGGATGAGTTTCCAGCACTCGTATGCAGGTCCACAGTTCAGTCTGTATTCGTTCGTATCTACCACTGCGCAACGAGGTCACATGGGACAGTCAGTTATGTGAATGGCATCTAGCCTGCGTCGGGTCGTAAATTTCTCGTTAGTGACCACATATAACGTCGTTCGCACTAAAGTGGACAGGAAGGGCGCGTGAATGGCTCGCCAAACCCGCGTCCAGTCGACTGTGGGGTGTCTTCGTAGAATGCCGTTAGCCGGATTCCAGCGTTTCTGTCGGATTCCGTGTCTCCATACAGTTCCCAACTCCACGAAAAACGTCCTAATATGCGATAGCGAGGGCGATAAAAGTCCAACAGGTACCGGTGAGCACAGTGTGTGTGGGGCCACGTCTGCTATCGCGATGACAGGAAGATTGTCTATTGGTGAAAGCCAGAGTCGCCATTGAACGAGGTACAGTGCCAGTGCTCTGTGCTTGACGTGGGTGAGTCCAACACCTCCTTTGCGGAAGGGTAAAGTAAGGGTAACAAAACGAATGTTAAAAAGTGCACCAGCGTTCACCACGCGTCCGATAACTGCCTGTGTCCTGGAAGCTATCGTGTCTGTCAACGGTAATACGCGGGCGTAAAGGTGAAGTTGAGAAGCTATGTACACACTGACGTACTGAGCTCGTTGCAGAATGTCCAACCATCCAAATTTGGTTAGGCGAGCCAGTGTGAGGAGTCGTTGTAAGACCTTACAATAAGTAGGAGACTAGGGTCTCACACATACAATACCTCTTATATCATAGTCACCTAAGAAATAGCAATTTTAATACGATAAATAGTGTCAAAATATTTTTGTAGCGACAATATGAATTAAGCTGTTTTGTTTTTAGTAAGTAAAATAATAAAACTAAATACATTTGTACATGCAGATCTAAATGTACTTTGCTAGCTGCTGCTACTTTCACTGATTTATTAATTATATTGGTGAAAATTCACATTGTTATACACAGAATGGTTGTTACGGCCTATAATTTAAAATATAAAAAATGAGATGACAAAAGTTGTGGGGTACTTTGTAATATCGGGTCGGACCTCCTTTTACGCCGGCCGCGGTGACCGAGCGGTTCTAGGCACTTCAGTCCGGAACCGCGCGGCTGCTACGGTCGCAGGTTCGAATCCTGCCTCGGGCATGGATGTGTGTGATGTCCTTAGGTTAGTTAGGTTTAAGTAGTTCTAAGTTCTAGGGGACTGGTGACCTCAGATGTTAAGTCGCATAGTGCTCAGAGCCATTTGAACCTCCTTTCGCCCGGTGTCGTGCAACAACTCGACGTGGCACGGACTCAATAAGCCGTTGGAAGTCCGCTGCAGAAATGTGCGCTATACTATCTCTATAGCCGTCTATAATTGCGAGAGTGTTGCCGGTGCACGATTTTGTGCAGAAAATGTCCTCTCGATTATGTCCCACAAATGTTTGATGCGATTTATGTCAGGCGATCTGGGTGGCCATGTCTTTCGCTCGGACTGTCGAGAATATTCTTCAAACCAATCGCGAACAACTGTGGCTCGATGATACGGTACATTGTGATCCATAAAAATAAAAATTCCATCATTGTTAGGGGAACATGAAGTCCATGAATGGCTGCAAATGGTATCCAAGTACCCTAATATAATGATTTCCAGTCAATGGTCGGTTCAGTTGGACCAGAGGATCCATCCATTCCATGTGAACACAGCTCACACTGTTATCGAGCCACCATCAGCTTAAACAGTGCCTTGTTAACAACTTGGGGTCTGCGCCGCACAGGAACCGTACCATCAGCTCCTACTAGTTCAGATCTGGACTCATCAGATGTGGCCTCGGTTTTCCAGTCGTCTAGCACCCAACCGATATGATCACGGTCCCAGGAGAGGTGCTGCAGGCGACGTCGTGCTGTGAAGCACTCGCGTCGCTCGTTTCCTGCAATAGCCCATTAACGTCGAATTTCGCCGCACTGTCCTACCGGATAAGTTCGTCGTAGTCCCAAACTGATTTCTGCAGTTATTTGACGCAGATTAGCTTGTCTGTTAGCACTGACAACTCTACACAAATGCCACTGCCCTCGGTCGTTAAAGTAAACGCCGTCGGCCTCTGCGTTGTCTGTGGTGAGAGGTAATGCCCGAAATGTGGTATTCTCTGCACACCCTTGACTCTGTGGATCTCAGAATACTGAAGGAAATTACGTCGCCCTTCTTCATCTTTTTGCGCGACGGTCTAATCTGGAGCATTGAAATGCCTGACGTCAATGTAGCAAAACAACGTCATAAGGAAAGGAGGTGCCGTCATTGTGCTGACCACTATGAAATAAGAGGACGCCAGTGGATAAATGCTCCTAGCTGAGCACAAAAAGCGCGAAAAGACTGCTGTTTTAGGAGACTGACTGAAATGTGGGGTACCAGCTGTCTATTTCTGCCATCCTCAGTATCTTTAAAAATTTTGCCATGCGAAAATATGCACATCCTGGAAAAATACAAATAGTTATGTACCGTTATACCGTAAAATAAAATTAATATCCTTTCAGGAAAAGATCCATAGAAGATTCTGTTAACACTATCGTAGACGCTGTAAGCAAAGAACCTGAAGTATTTTAAGTTGCGGCATCTGACATTATGAGACCATTTGATATTTGCAACACCGACCACTTTTTATTTTGTTTTGAGAATAGAGTGTCTTTGTTACATTCTTAAAAACTACTGCAAAAATAAGAGACCGAGTTGATGAGAGTAATGAATATCGAATGGATGTCAGCAGTGCTACATATGTGACTCGATACAAAGGTGCATAGGACTGGAGAGCTAATCGGGACACAAAGCGCTGACTAGTCCGCCTCCCTAACTGCGCGGTCGGTGCGGCAGAACGTTAAATGAACAGCCCGGGTTCCAGTTCCCGCCGAGCAGGAGATTTTCTTCTCTGGGGCTCGGGTGTTGTGTCGTCCTTACGTTCCAAAGTTGCAGCGGTTGCGTGGACACGTCTCGAAAACCAACTGAAGAAAAGGCTGACATAAAAGGTGTCACACATGTGAAGATGATTAATTAACGTATTTTAACAGGTCATTCAGAGGGAAAGTCAGGAGTCAACTGTATTCAATCCCTAGTCGTACTAAGTCAGGGGTGGGCAAATGCGCTATGGTGGGCGCGGGCGCCCATGAGTGCCCATACCGCTTGCCCGCAGATACTATCGGTCAATAGTTCCCCGTCCATCTCTCTCCTGACATCACTCGGTCGCTACCGATGCGCTCGTCGCAAAATCGGGCCAGTTTACTACGTGTCATTATGGTTGTCGATGTCGAAGTTTCTTTGACGTTCGTGGTAGGACAAAATTCGTAAGAGGAAAATGGTTAAGGAGTAGTTAACATCCTCAAAACGAAAATCGGTCGATTCCCTGCGACTCAACACGCAAGTGTTACTTACTGTAACATAAACCGACCCACAGTGTCTCTTATGTAAAGTTATTTTATCGGCGTGGAAGAAGAACACTATGAATCGACATTTTCAACCTCTTCATGAGATATGCGTTATCACTTTGGATACTGAGGAAATGAAGGGCAGATTTCAAAAATGGTTCAAATGGCTCTGAGCACTATGGGACTTAACATCTGTGGTCATCTGTCCCTTAGACCTTAGAACTACTTAAACCTAACTAACCTAAGGACATCACACACGTCCATGACCGAGGCAGGATTCGAACCCGCGACCGTAGCGGTCGCGCGGTTCCAGACTGAAGCGCCTAGAACCGCACGGCCACACCAGCGGCAGGGTAGATTTCCCGAGCTAAAACAGGAAAGAGAGAAAGAAGAAAGTTGGTATAGATACGTCATCTTTTGAAATTGTTACTATTCTTTATGAAGCATTGTGTGGTTTGAAACGTCCCCTTTTGAACAATTATACATGACTGTCCTTAAACTGACACACAATATTTTGTTAGCGCAACGCAATCTGACTTTCAATAATCCCTACAAAAGAATGGGCCCTGACTAACAGTAAACTATACCTTTCACAAATCACTTACCTCACAAAAATCTTCGCTACTCAAGCTACTGCAATACAGCGAGCGCCACTACTGCCAGCTAAATAAAAGATTCAAACTACTGAAGGCACTAACTACTGATAGGGATAGTTAGCAAATGAAAGATATTAATAGAGAACAAACAATGTATTTACCTTGATATCATCATATATAAATATAGCAGTTCATGACAAATTTCAAAACTCCGCCATCTCTCTCCCCACATCCACCACTGCTGGCGGCTCACCTCCAACTGCGCAACGCTACGCGCTGTTCACATCCAGCTGCCGCTGCCCAACACTACAATGGCAGACAACAATGCAAACTAGCCACAGACTGCACACAGCACAGCCAGTGATTTTCATATTGAGCGCTAAGTAACGTTGCCAATAAGAAAACATAAACAGCCTACTTACAGGTTTTGCCCTCGATTGTACCTCTTCCTTGTAACTTATTTACGTGAAGGGAACAATGTTATCCGCAATGGTGTTGCACTGAGAGTGAGTGCTGGATAGCTCTTAATGTAGCCAAAACAGGGCGTCCCTTCAGGGATGGAGAACTTGTTAACCAGCTTTGTTGGTGCTCTTCCGGTTTTCGAATCAGTTTCTCTTTCACGTAGAACCGTTTTCAGATGCATCGGAGAAGTGCCAAACGACGTGGAAACCAACTGAAAGATAAGATGAAAAATCTGATGCAACGGATGTTGCACAGCTTACTGTAACCTGAGAGGTGTTGACACAGATGTCAGCTTCATGGAGGAACTCCTTGACGTAGTACCAATGCACAACTGCGGCCGACGACATATTTTCTTACTTAGGAAACATTACTATCAAATATCAGCCCCGATAGCTGAATGCTCAGTGTGACGGATTGCCGTCCTAAATGTCCCGGGTTCGATTTCCGGATGGGTCGGGGATTTACTCCGCTCAGGGACTGTGTGTTATGTTGTTTTCATTATCATTTCGTCCCCATCCGGCGCACAGGTCGCCCAATGTGGCGTCGAATGTAATAAGACCTGCACCAAGGCGGCCTACCGGCCATTGACAAATATGTCCTTTATTGGGAAAAAGTTACGTCGACTGCAGCAGATGGAGCTCCTGCAATGATTGGTCAAAGTGTTTTGCGGTGCTTTGATAATGAACAAGGTGAAAGAAGTTGGTGTCCAGCAGGAAGTACTGTACCAGCAATACACTGCGTCCTACATCGCGTTAATCGCCGGTCGTTGTGGCCGAGTGGTTCTAGGCGCTTCAGTCTGGAACCGCGCTGCTGCTACGGTCGCAGGTTCGAATCCTGCCTCGCGCATGGATGTGTGTGATGTCCTTAGGTTTGTTCAATAGTGCTTAGAGCCATTTGAACCATTTTTTTCCGTTAATCTACTTGCAAAATGTGCCAAAATAAGTGGCATCATGGACATTGTTGTAAAAACAGTTAATAAACTGAGATCGCACTGTTTGGGACATGGGTAATTTAAATCTTTACTGGCGGAGCTAGTATGTGATTAAGGCGATGTGCCGTATTTTTATGAGGTACACTATTTATATCTAGGTGTCTTAGAGTGTTTTTTCAACCTGCGTAAAGACGAAGCATTATTCATGAACATGAAAGCAGCGCCAGTAAAAGAGTTTGATGACCTCCAGTGGATATTAGATTTTTCATTTCTGACCGATCTAAAATACAAGAACTGCTTGAGTACAACTTTGCAGGGTACACCTAAATTAATTGCCGACGTTTTTGACACCAGCTTTGGGTTTTAAAAGAAAATTGACGTTTTGGATAAACTTGATTTTAGTGTTTTTGCAATTTTTAGGGTGGTCGTGTGCACAGGGAGAAATTTCGTACTACAGAAAATTTTGTAATGTTTTACAAGAACTTCCCTCAATTTTTCGCAATTGTTTCGTATAGCTGCTCGAGTCTGTAGTGTTCGGGACCACATACTTATGTGAGAGAGATTTTTCAACAATGAAGTTAACAAATCGAATCCTAGGAGTAGTCCTATTCACGTTCATCTGACTGAGTGACCAGTAGTCTCACTCCGAACACCGATATTCCAGCGAAAAACATTTAAAACAGACGTGTCTTTCTTTTCCATATCTAGTAGGCCAGCTCCGAACTTCACATTTCTCAGTGAGATTACATGCATTAAGTTAATAGATGTTGAACAAAAGAAGCAAATGTTCCTTGCTTATTACTTCGCGCTTGTGTTGCAATTGCTGTCAATTTATGCAAGATATTACTTTGCGGCGCAGGAGTGCTCATTGCGACATTACACAGTGAAAAGATTATTCTTTATTTCTTTCGTTGTCGGGGTTTTGTGCGTTTGTGGAACTGCAGACGGTAAATCGCTTTCCTGTCGTCTGTTGGTGTCTTCTGAAGTGTGTACCTGCGGTTAGTTATCCCAACGACTCGGGAACAACACCTCCACGCCCGGAAGGATGCGCAACATGGAGCCCGCGCTGGTTGCACAGGGGAAAAACTATACACGTGTTATGTTGTGTCGTTAGTATTCATTAACCTGTCGTGCTGTAATAATTACGACTGTGCAAGGAACACTAACGTGACTAAAAACTCGAGCTTCAGCGGCTGTCGATGGTGTATCAAGCGATTTGCGCGCGAACAGTTCGCTTCAAAATAGTTCAAATGGCTCTGAGTACTATGGGACTCAACATCCGAGGTCTTCAGTCCCCTAGAACTTAGAACTAGTTAAACCTAACTAACCTAAGGACATCACACACATCCATGCCCGAGGCAGGATTCGAACCTGCGACAGTAGCGGTCGCGCGGTTCCAGACTGAAGCGCCTAGAACCGCTCGGACACATCGGCCGGCAGTTCGCTTCCATCCCTGTATTAACAAGGGGATCATACGAACTTCTCCCCACCGATTTGTGGCCTATTGACAGGGTGTATAGAGCACGACTAGGACTTAAACATATGATAACGGGAAAACACAACTTCAAATGTTTTCTAGAAACTCGTATTTAAAAATTTTAGTCGTCGTACTTTGTAATAACAGTAGTATTCAAGGATTCCGCAGCCGACCGACTGTTCGCTTTGTTTCATAAACGCGAGGGCTATGGATCGAATCTCGCTGTCAGTACTCCCCACTTTTCCATTCCCACGAAATTCCAATAAACAAATTCATTGTTGTCATAATCTTTATTTCGAAAGTAGAGTGTTCTTTTTTGTTTTTTTGTTTTGTTTTAAGGTGATTGGTAATAGAAAGAGGAGACACAAGAACTTTCAATCAGATCAGTACAATAGTTTTATTTATATTATTGTATCTATGTTTTTGGCACGTACGTGGTGTATAAAAAATAATTATCCGATTTTTAAAAAATCATAACTGTTATGTTATTTTAGATATGTGCATGAACAACGTACTGATGAAAAGGGCAAACTCTCGAGTTTTACACGGTTCCTACTAGGTAGCAGCAGTGTGCGCCCTCTTCAGTTCTAGCAAAAATCGCGTCGCGACAACACAAAGCGTTTTCTTTTCTACGTTTTGCGCAGTGCGGCTCAGTAATAACTGTTCAGCGTGACTCTCGTAGTAGATATGGTGTGGATCCTCCTACAGCACAGAGCATTAGGCGATGGCATGAGCGCCGGCCGCGGCCGAGCGGTTCTAGGCGCTACAGTCTGGAACCGCGCGACCGCTACAGTCGCAGGTTCGAATCCTGCCTCTGGAATGGATGTGTGTGATATCCTTAGGTTAGTTAGGTTTAAGTAGTTCTAAGTTCTAGGGGTCTGATGACCTCAGAAGTTAAGTCCCATAGTGCTCAGAGCCATTAGAACCATTTGATGACATGAGCAATTCCGAGTAACAGGTCGTTTGTGTAAAAGCAAATCGCCGGGCCGTCCCCGAGTGTATGTCACAGCCGTCGAACACGCATCCGCCATACTTTTACAAGGAGTCCGCAGATATTCGTTCGCCTTGCAGCTCGACAGCTCAACATGCTCCCGACGACCGTCTGTGGTGTCTTTGCACATGAAAACCACACAAAACTCACCTCCTGTAAGCTCTTCGTGAAGGTGACAAACAATAACGTGTGGAGTTCTGTAATTTCGTCCTTGGCAAGATGGAGGATGACAGTTTTCTTCCATGCTTAGTGTTTAGTGACGAGGCAACACTCCATTTAAATGGAAAGGTGAACCGTCATAATGTGAGAATATGGGGTACGGGACGACCACATGAAGTTGTACAACATGAGAGGGACTCCCCAAAATTTAGTGTTTTGTGCAGTTTCATGGGAAAAGATGTATGGTCCATTTTTCTTCGCCTAGAGCACTGTAACAGGAGGTGCACATCTCATCTCGATATGCGTGAAAATTTTCTTTTCCCTCGGTTGGAGACTGATTCGAACGACTTCATTTACCGACAGGATGGAGCACCGCCACACTGGCAACTAGAAGTACGAGGAAATTTAAATTGGATTAGTGAACGATGGATCGGTCGCACTGAACCAAATGATTCAGCCTTACATTACTGGTCTTCAAGGTCTCCGGACCTGACTGTCAGTGATTATATCTTGTGGGTGTTTATAAAAGACTCTGTTTATGTGCCTCCGTTACCAACAACAATGAATGAACTGAGACATCGCATAACTGCAGCTTTGGATGCTGTAACTCAAGACATGCTCGCTGCAGTGTAGTATAAATTATACGTTGTCGTGTTGGAAGTCAGATCTGGATGCTGGAGCGATCTGTAGAGATTGAATAAGAGTCCCTAACAGTTCTTTCCACGAACCCGTCGTCTTTTAAAGTTGTGTCCCCAGCGCTGAAGAGAGCTCATCGGTCGTGGTATCTTTTTCGGTGGAGGATGCTATGCTGTCATCTCGAACTTGAATCTGCGTTTGTGCCTTTTTTTTGTGGGATGCCTCTTGCCCATGTTAGTCTGTGTATCTACAAAGGGCAAGATTTGTAGTACTGACAATGATGGTAGGCGACACCCCTCATTACTATATCCTGTTTGTTTATATTTTAAAATATCTCTTTTTACACTATCTTCTACAACACTCGACATAGCTTTCTTAATAGGTTACTTTTCTGACAACATCCGATATAGAGTACGACGTGTACGTCCGAAACAGCTATACACGACCGGCTCTGAAGAACACCCGAAACGGAGTGACTAGCGCAGCCGAAATATTTCGTATCCCAGGCGCGCCAAAGCGACCCGAAGGTGTGAGAAGCACTTCAGTTGTAATATCATTACTCTTATGTTTCTCAAAACCAGTGAAATTTAATAAACAGAAACATCAAGGCGAGCTTCTAGCAAGCTAAAATACTGGCGGCCAAACCAGGTATATCACATTAGGAACAATCTGAATACCGCATAGACATATGCCGTGCATCTCAAGGGGTATACTGAACACCTATGAAAAGGTATTAAAAAAAAAAAACTTTTTGAGTTTTCCGTTCATCAAAAAACAAAATATTCATTGTATATGATTATTTGTTTCAGAAATGTAGACATGCCAGATCGGATGATTCTTTTTGAAATAACCCATATATGTGTAACCTCCGGAGCAATGCATGAATCAAGATAACACTGATCGTAGAAATATGGAAAACAGCAGTTTGTGCGACTTACAGTACGTGTAATGAACATTTAATTTTGGCATGTGCACGGTTCTTTCAATGTGTCTATTGCAAAACAATCTTGATTTTCATAACGTTCATGGTTATCACAGAGTCTCGTAGTGTACCATCGTATCTGTTGTTAGAATTACGTATGAGTGAAAAAAAGTGAGTACCGGCAGTGAGGTTCGATCCATAGACTTCGCGTTTATAAAACTAATCATTTACCCGCTCTGTGGCGGAATACTTGAATACTAGCGACATTACAAATTATAGACACCAAAAAAAGTTTCGCATCACCTCGGTTCCGAGAGTTCCGGAATCTGTACAGAAAATTGGAATAGAGATCACCATAAACATCATTTCCGCCCTTTTTACTGTTCATGAAAACCACACTTTGCATGTTGTACCACCATACAGCGAGACTTTCAGAGGTGGTGGTCCAGATGGCTGTACACACCGGTACTCTAATACCCAGTAGCACATGCTCTATCATTGATGCATGCCTACATTCGTCGTGGCATACTATCCACAAGTTCATCAAGGCACTGTTGGTCCAGATTGTACCACTCCTTAATGGCGATTCGGGTTAGATCCCTCAGAGTGGTTGGTGGGTCTCGTCGTCCATAAACAGCCCTTTTAAATCCATCCCCGGCGTGGTGGATAGGGTTCATGTCTGGAGAACATGGTGGTCACTAATCTAGCGATGTCGTTATCCTGAAGGAAGTCATTCACAAGATGTGCACGTTCGGGGTGCGAATTGTCGTCCATGAAGACGAATGCCTCGCCAGTATGCTGCCTATATGGTTCCACTATCGGTCGCAGGAAGGCATTCAAGTATCTTACACTTGTTATGGCGCCTTCCATAACCACCAGCGGCGAACGTCAGCCCTGCATAATGCCACCCCAAAATAGAAGGGAATCTCTACCTTGCTGCACTCGCTGCACAGCGTGTCTAAGGCATTCAGCCTGACCGGGTTGCCGCCAAACACGTCTCCGACGATTGTCTGGTTAAAGGCATATGCGACACTCATGGGTGAAGAGAACGTGATGCCAATCCTGAGCGGTCCATTCGGCGTGTTGTTGGGCCCATCTGTGCCGCGCTGCATGGTGTTGTGGTTGAAAAGATGGACCTCGCCATGGACGTCGGGAATGAAGTTGCGCATCGTGCAGTCGTAACACGACGTCCTGTGGCTGCACGAAAACCATTATTCAACATGGTGGCGTTGCTGTCAGGGTTACTCCGAGCCATACTCCGCAGGTAGCAGTCATCCGCTGCAGTAGTAGCCCTTTGGCTTGAGCGAGGCATGTAATCGACACTTCTTGTCTCTCTGTATCTCCATCATGTCCGAACAACATCGCTTTGGTTCACTCCGAGACACATGGACACTGCTCTTTTTGAGTGCCCTTCCTGGCACAAGGTAACAATGTGGACGCGATCGAACCGCGGAATTGACGAAAAATGGTTCAACTGGCTCTAAGCACTATGGGACTTAACATCTGAGGTCATCAGTTCCCTAGACTTAGAAACTACTTAAACCTAACTAACCTAAGGACTTCACACACATACATGCCCGAGGCAGGATTCGAACCTTCGACCGTAGCAGCAGCGCGGTTCCGGACTGAAGCGCCTAGAACCGCTCGGTTAAAGCGCCTGGCCCATATTGACCTTCAGGCAACACGAGCTGTATACCTCCTTCCTGGTGGAATGACTGGAACTGATCGGCTGTCGGACCCCCTTCGTCTAATAGGCGCTGGACAGGCGTGGTTGTTTACATCTTTGGAGGGGCTTAGTGACATCTCTGAACAGTCAAAGTGACTGTGTCTGTGATACAATATCCACAGTCAGCATCTGTCCTCAAGAGTTCTGGAGCAAGGGTGATGCAAAACTTTTTTGATGCGTGTATACGAGCTCACCTAAAGTATTAAAACTCGATTTCCTCGAAAATAGTTTAGAGTTTCGTCTTCCTGTTTACTTACGTTCAGACCCTGGCCGTGTTCTACACACCTTGTCAATATGAAGCAAATCGGTGAGGGGAAGTTCTTAGGGTCCCCTTGTAAGTGCTGCTGGAACGTTAACGTATTATTCAGTAGTAATCTTGAAAGACCAAGTACAACAATAGCAATTCGTGTCAGTTTCTTAATTGGTAAGAAACACAATACCCGCTGTTTCATGTTAAGACAAGCTTTCTTCAAGAAATAAATTTGTTGCTCACCATGTAAGATTAACTTGAGGCATTGACGACTGGAAAAGTAAAGGTAGTAAGCTCTGAATCGCTTCCATCATGCATAACAGAAAGTACAAAACTTGTAATACCGCCAATAAATCGTTCCTGTTAGTAAGTACAAAGAACAATCAGAAATGCCACATCGTAATATAATGGCAGTCAAGTGAAAATGAGACAGATGAAGAAAAGTAAGTAAACTCTTTATTAATTCAAAAGTAATCGCCATAACTGTTAACACATTTACCCTACTGTGAGACAAGATGGTTAATGGTGTCGAGGGAAAATGTTTGCAGTTGTCTACGGCACAAGGGGACCACCTCTTCGTCCGAAGCAAATCGACGGCCACGAATGTGTTCCCTCAGGGTACCAAAAATATGGAAAGCGCATGGGGGGAGATCGAGACTGTATGGAGGATGTATGAGGGTTTCCCAGAGAAACTTCTGCACGTTAGTTGAAACAAAACGCCGAAATGTTGCCAAGTTGGCTTCGACTGTGATGCAGAAGTTTCGCTGGGAAGCCCTTACACATCCTACACACAGTGCCGATCTCTCATCATGCGCTTTCCATGTTTTTAAAGCCCTGAAGAAAGACATTCCCTGCCATCGATTTGCATCGGACGAAGAAATACACGATTGGGTACAATCATGGTTCGCCGGCCTAGGTGACCGAGCGGTTCTAGGCGCTACAGTCTGCAACTGCGCGACCGCTACGGTCGCAGGTTCGAATCCTGCCTCGGGCATGGATGTGTGTGATGTCCTTAGATTAGTTAGGTTTAAGTAGTTCTAAGTTCTAGGGGACTGATGACTTCAGAAGTTAAGTCCCATAGTGCCCAGAGCCATTTGAACCATTTTACAATCATGGTTCCGTAGACAACAGCCCGTATATTGAACTAGCTTCATTTCGTTACTCAGTGCATGAATGTGAAACGTTTATTTAATTGCTCTGTATGAAGTTGGCTCTGCCTGTAAGAGGTTGTAGAACAGAATGGTAAAAAATGTTGAAGAAGGAATGGCCCCCCACAGGCGTAAACTGACAGTGAAAATGTGCTAACTTGCAGCTAGAGACGCGCCGCTGCCAGCCTGTTGTACTCACTTCTCGTGCCGTGGCTAGCAATTAACGAGAGGGAATGCAGTAGAGAGACTCGAGGCCCACTGACTCACTTTCGCGTGCATAACGGAGGACGGTTTCCAAGGCCACGGTTAGGCGGCAGCTGCAGCGCTATGCCGTCATCCGGCGGGCTTGCGGGCAGTTCCTGCATCAAACACGGCGCCTGGACGAAATCTCCTGTTACGTTGCGTGCCTATTTGTTGAGCGTGTGGTTCTTATACCGATGTGAAGGACGTATCGTCCTCAGAAATAAAAATAAGTGAAAGCTATCCTTAATCCGAGAGTTGGTTTCAACGCCAATGCCCTGCACTGGGATTAGTTCATTTAACAGGCAGTGTGCTCTTTCCCTTTTGTGACCTGTAAGAATTAACATTTATCCAGGATCCACATTGTAACGTGCAATCCGAATAGCAACAAAACGTTGTATTTGTCGGACACAGAAGACTTTACCAACTGAATGACTGAAATATGCCTTTCAACTTCAGTGCAATACACCTTGTAATGTACAGAGATCAAACTATCAAACCATATAAAATACCAAGAAGCAGGACATCACCAGAGGAATCACATCATGAAGTGTCACTGTTCTGAGATTTTCATACGAAAACGTAATGAGTTTTGAACTTACAGTCACTTTGAAACGATAAGACAAATGCATCTTGAAATGCGCACGTTATGGAACAGTTCTTTTCGCTGTTAATAACAGTTTATTAGACTTACATAGTAATAAATTTAGCTGTTAATAAAATTTGTGCGAATAAAATAAATTCACTAAGCAATACACAGAAAGCAATCACTTAGGAAAATGGAACAGATCTCCTGAAAATTAACAGAACTTGGGGAACACTAGAATAAAATTTATATGAAATTCCACAGAATTACGCGAATAACCTACAAACCGAGTTGACTGCTTAATTAAACCAAAACAGGAAATACAGAAAACCTCCTCGAAAATATCATGAAGGCGTCGAGACCTTCAAGACGGACAAATAATGTTTAATCTCAAATACAAAGTCAACATACTAACTACAAAGAAAATATAAAACTAAAAGATAAAGAAAAGTAATGTACCAGAATTTTTAAGTGAAAAATCTTAAAGTTTTTAAATAACAGACACATATTAACATTCTACATCTTGATTCTTCGTGTCTTTATATTTGCAGCCTTGTGTACCTAGAGAGCCCTGAATTGTAGTGAGTAAAATGGTGGTGTGTAACGTTGCTATGTTGGTGCGTGAGAAATAGTGTGCTGTATCGAGTTTCGAAATCGTATAATTCATTCACACATGGAACACCTTCTCCTTCATCGTGACAACACCAGACCACACACGAGCGCTGCAACATCTCCAAAAATCCGACACCTTGGGTTCACTTTCATCGATCATCCTCCGTACAGTCCCTTTTTGACCCCATCCGATTTTCATTCGTTTCCACGACTTATAGCGCATGTTCACGAACTTCACTTTTATACTGATGAAGCGATGCGAGCAGAGGTGAGGGTGTGGCTCCGTCAACAGAGCCAAACATCCTGCAGTGACGATATCAACAAACTGGTTTCTCGTTGGGATAAATGTGTTCGTCACCATAGTGATTATGTGGAGAAATAAATATGTAGATATGAAGAATAAAGGTGTAGAATGCTAATAACGTTGGTTTTACTTAATAAGATTTGGGAGTTTTCACATAAAAAAATCGGAGGAATTACTTTTCAGTACGTCCTCGACACAATGAAAAGAAAAAAGATCCTACGAAAACAAAATTACAGAAGAAATTCTTCGCTTAACGCATTTATTTGTGATTTCCAGGTCGGCTGCGCAACAATCTTCATAACTGGCTACCAAAAATCAAGAACCATTCACGTGCGTTAAGAGGAATTCAACACTTTCAGAATTGATATTATGATAGGGGGAATTGCGTCACTGGGTTATAGTTGGGAGAAAAATATATGACCCAGCTGTGCTTATTTAGATTAGCAAAATCCAGTAAACCCCCGATATTTTAAAGAATCAAATGTTATGTGTAACACAGCTTCAAACCTCTCATTACATTACAAACGATTTAATGTATTAAATGTTGCACTTCAAGTATTTAAGCGAGAAAAAGTTTAGAAGGCTTTGAAATTTTCTTCAAGTTTGTTGGAAGTTGCTAAGTGCTCTCATTCTTAAATGCTAGATGGATGAAGTCCTGGTATTGATGCGTCACCAGCTAAGTAAAAATCCTAGGTAAAAATCCACAGTTTCTAACTGTAATACTTGTCTTATTGTGTTAAACTTTTAACATAAGGTTATACCTCTCCATGAGTAGATTATGATAGTATTTACATTCGGTCAATGACTGCGCGAAATGTCGAAAATCAAATTTTTCTTGTCCCTGGGAGCTTTTAGATAGGCAACCTGCAAAAGATGTTGAATTCCGGTATAGCGATTTAGTAATATAGATGCTATTGCATACGCTTACTATTATCTTAAATGTACCAAAGTTGACGTTTCATTTGTAACACCACGTTACAAGTGGCAGGACCATGTTTCTGCAATGAGCTTATAAAATGGCGGGGAAAATTGCAGTTCTGGATAGACAGAAGAGCTGGAGCAGTATACAGGGTCACCGAATTAAACAATGCGCGCTTCGCAGTATTAATGCATGACGTTTGCACAGAGAGTAAACAACGGATGTTTGTTCACATTCTATGTACTCTTATTTGTCCATCAATTCATATTAATCGCAGGACACTGGCGATCGCATCAAAGCCGTGTCGTAAAGAGCATATATTTGAATTGGAAAAAAATCTGTGGTATGATTTCAGCCAGAACTGCCAGATAGAGAGACTGGCTCTTGTTCATGAACAGCGAGTGGCCTACTGACTCATTATATAGCTGATTTCATGATGATGTCAAGAAAATATTACTAAAGGAGGAACATTTTGCATGGGCATCGAAAGTGGTACGTACTTAACGTGTGAATCTGTCAACAAGTGTTACTACAAGTTTTTTTTTTTTCATTTACACTACTGGCTATTAAAATTGCTACACCACGAAGATGACTTGCTACAGACGCGAAATTTAACCGACAGGAAGAAGATGCTATGATATGCAAATGATTAGCTTTCAGAGCATACACACAAGGTTGTCGCCGGTGGCGACACCTACAACGTGCTGACATGAGGAAAGTTTCCAACCTATTTCTCATAAACAAGCAGCAGTTGACCGGCGTTGCCTGGTGAAACGTTGTTTTGATGTCTCGTCTAAGGAGGAGAAATGGGTACCATCACGTTTCCGAGTTTGATAAAGGTCGAATTGTAGCATATCGCAATTGCGGTTTATAGTATCACGACATTGCTGCTCGCGTTGGTCGAGATACAATGACTGTTACAAGAATATGGAATCGGTGGGTTCAGGAGGGTAATACGGAACTCCGTGCTGGATCCCAACGGCCTTTTATCACTAGCACTCGAGATGACAGGCTTCTTATCCGCATGGCTGTAACGGATCGTGCAGCTACGTCTCGATCCCTGAGTCAACAGATGGGGGCGTTTGCAAGACAACAACCATCTGCACGAACAGTTCGACGATGTTTGCAGCACCGTGGACTATCAGCCCGGAGACCATGGCTGCGGTTACCCTTGGCGCTGCATCACAGACAGGAGCGTCTGCGATATTGTACTCAACGATGAACCTGGGTGCACGAATGGCAAAACGTCATTTTTTCGGATGGATTCAGGTTCTGATTACGGCATCATGATGGTTGCATCCGTGTTTGGCGACATCGCGGTGAACGCACATTGGAAGCGTGTATTCGCCATCGCCATACTGGCGTATCACTCGGCGTGATGGTATGGAGTGCCATTGGTTACACGTCTCGGTCACCTCTTGTTCACATTGACGGCACTCTGAACAGTGGACGTTACATTTCAGATGTGTTACGACTCTTGGCTCTACCCTTCATTCGATCCCTGCGAAAACCTACATTTCAGCAGGATAATGCACGACCGCGTGTTGCAGGTCCTGTACAGGCCTTTCTGGATACAGAAAATGTTCGACTGTTGCCCTGGCCAGCACATTCTCCAGATCTCTCACCAATTTAAAACGTTTGGTCAATGGTGGCCGAGTAACTGGCTCGTCACAATACGCCAGTCACTACTCTTGATGAACTGTGGTATCGTGTTGAAGCTGCGTGGGTAGCTGTACGTGTACATGCCATTCAAGCTCTGTTTGACTAAATGCCCTGGCGTATCAAGGCCGTTATTTCGGCCAGAAGTGGTTGTTCTGGGTACTGATTTCTCAGGATCTATACACCCAAATTGCGTGAAAATGCAATCACATGTCAGTTCTAGTATAATATATTTGTCCAATGAATACCCGTTTATCATCTGCATTTCTTCTTGGTGTAGCAATTTTAATGGCCAGTAGTGACCTTGAGAAATTGAGGCTGTTAACCGGAATGTGTGTTTTGACGAATTGTATACTCATGCAACCGATTGCTGCCACTTCCATTTCTAGCTACGCTGGAAGCACATACCTAATTTTAAAAAAGAAAAATTGTAACCTATCTCGAGCGGCTTATAGAGTATTACATTCTCTCTGTCTTCCTCGTACTTATGATAATAATAATTAGAATGACAAAATTACATAGTGAACAGATGACAGAGTAGTGGAATAAAAGAACAATGAATAAGGAAGTGATATCGGCACATACTTCTTAGTTTCCTATTCGAGAAAACGATAATGATAAAAATTATTTTAACTTCATAAAAGGCCAAATGAAAAAAATTTCTTGGGGATGCCAAATTCAAAAAAGAAATAATTGTTCTGAATATGAATATGGTTCACAGAAAGTTATGATGCCAGTGACGGGGTTGTTTGCGGTGACACATATTCCTGGATGAAAGAGGTCAGATAATATTCATAAAACGACCCGTATTGCGCGTCCGTAACATTACATCTACATCTACATCTACACCCATACTCCGCAAGCGGAGGGTACCTTGAGTATCTCTATCGGTTCTCCCTTCTATTCCAGTCTCGTATTGTTCGTGGAAAGAAGGATTGTCGGTATGCGTCTATGTGGACTCTAATCTCTCTGAATTTATCCCCATGATCACTTCAGGAGATATACCTAGGAGGGAGTAATATACTGCTTGACTCCTCGGTGAACGTATGTTCTCGAAACTTCAACAAAAGCCCGTACTGAGCTACTGAGCGTCTCTCCTGCAGATTATTCCACATTATATACAGATTCATTCTGAAATAGGTGTAACTGAATCCTCCTGTACCGTCAACGCTCTTTCTTCTGTTGAAGGTGGTGTTGAGAACAACTGAAGACATGTGCACACAATAACGCAGGTAAAGTGACAACAAACGACGACCAAACAGCGGACATCCAAAGAACGGCTCGTGCTGCCTACTCAGACTTTTCTGCAAGGTATACAGGAAGAGATCACACGCCACGTCGGCCAAACGGCGATAAATTTACGGCTAACTGGCTGCCTCTCCGGGAGTACCGGTGATAATTGGCTTCGTGAGGTAACACACATACGCTTCTGTACATACGTAACAGTCTGTCGGAACTGCTCTTGGAGCACTCAACTTACAGGCTAAACTAAACAGTAATAGCACCAGCACCAACTAAGCTATTGTTAATGACCCTCGCATTCCTCTGTTACTATGACGTGCAATACACTGAAGCGCCAAAGATATTGGTATAGGCAAGCGTATTAAAATACAGATATATGTAAATAGGCAGAATACGGCTCTGCGATCAGCAACGCCTACATAAGACAACAAGTGTATGGCGTAGTCGTTAGATCGGTTACTGCTGCTACAATGGCAGTTTATCAAGATTTAAGTGACTTTGAACGTGTTGTTATTGTCGGAGCACAAGCAATGGGACACAACATTTCCGAGGTGGCGATGAAATGGGGATTTTCCCGTACGGCCATTTCACGAGTATACCGTGAATATCAGGAACCTGGTAAAACATCAAGTCTCCAACATCACTGAGCGAGGTGGCGCAGTGGTTAGACACTGGACTCGCATTCGGGAGGACGACGGTTCAATCCCGCGTCCGGCCATCCTGATTTAGGTTTTCCGTGATTTTCCTAAATCACTCCAGGCGAATGCCGGGATGGTTCCTCTAAAGTAGCACGGCCGACTTCCTTCCCCATCCTTCCCTAATCCGATGAGACCGATGACATCGCTGTCTGGTCTCCTTCCCCAAACAAACCCCCATCTCCAACATCGCTGCGCGATTGTGCAAGAACGGACTAACGACAACTGAGGACAATCGTTCAACGTGACAGAAGCGCAAACCTTTCTCAAACTGCTGCAGAGTTCAGTGCTGGGCCATCAACAAGTGTCAGTGTGCGAACCATTCAACGAAACAACACCGATATGTGCTTTTGGATCCGAAGACCCACTCGTGTACCCTTGATGACTGCACAACACAAAGTTTTAAGCCTCGCCTGGGCCCATCAACACCGACATTGCACTGTTGATGACTGGAAGCATGTTGTCTGGTCGGACGAATCTCGTCTCAAATTGAATCGAGGGGATGGACGTATACGAGTATGGGGACTGCCTCGTGAATCCATGGATCCTACATGTCAGCAGGGGACTTTTCAAGCTGGTGGAGGTTTAGTAATGGTGTGGAGCGTGTGCAGTTGGAGTGATATTGGGCCTTTGATACGTCTAGATACGACTCTGACAGGTGACACGTATATAAGCATCCTGTCTTATCCCCTGCACCCATTCATTTCTATTGTGCATTCTGACGGACTTGGGCAATTCCAGCAGGATCATGCGACACCCCACACGTGCAGAATTGCTGCAGAGTGGCTCCAGGAACACTCTTCTGAGTTTATACACTTCCGCTGGCCACCAGACTCGCCAGACATGAACATTATTGAGAATAGCTGGGATGCCTTGCAACGTGCTGTTCAAAAGAGATCTCCACCCTCTCGTACTCTTACGGGTTTTATGGATAGCTTCAGGATTCATGGTGTCAGTGCCCTCCAGAGCTACTTCAGACATTAGTCAAGTCCATGCCATGTCATGTTGCGGAACATCTGCGTGCTCGCGGGGGCCCTAGACGATATTAGGCTGGTGTACCAGTTTTCTTGGCCCTTCAGTATGTATTCAGAGTGGTTGAAAAAGCTAAGAAGAATCCTTTATACGAGTTAATGTCTCATAGCAGATCTTGGATAGAAGAAGAATGGGATAGAAGATCGGCCGTGTGTTTCTAAGGTAGCCATCACATTTAACGTGCTGCACTAATCTGCTGGGACGCTAAATTCTACGGTTCCTTGTCACCGAAAATCTATTTTAGACACCTGATTTCGAATATGTTAAATAACCAGGGGACACGGCGCATGGGTTCATGTTTCTATAATAATGATACCTACACTATATAATCAAAAGTCCAGACACTTACTAGAGGACATTAATATGGGATGTGTTCACCCTTGGCCTTTATGGCGGCCTGAACTCTGCTGGGGACAGTTTCAATAAGGTGTATGAACGTCTGTGGAGGAATGACAGCTCATTATTTCTCAAAGGCCGAAACCAGAGAAGGGAGTGATAATGGACACTTGGGTCTGGAACTCATCCCAAAGGCGTCTCATTTGGTTCCTGTCGGGACTTCGGGCAGGCCAGTCCATTTCAGTAATGTTATTGTTCACAAACCATTGCCTCACAGATGCTGCTTTATGAGAGGGTGTGTTTTCGTACTCATACAAGTAAGTATTGTCTCCGAACTGTTCCTCTGTAGGCAATGACGTAAAATGTGTTAATATCTTTCTGAGTTTTGCATTTTCTCAACCACAATAAGAGGACGGCAGCCTAGCCACAAGGAACGCCCCCATTCCGTAACACCACCGCCTCCGCACTTCACTTTTAGCGCTACACATGATGGTAGGTAACGTCCTCCAGGCATTCGCTGTATCTAAAACCTTCCATCAGACTGGCAAAAGGTACAGCGTCATTGGTCGCGCCAAATGACTGGTTTTCAGTCATCCATTGTCGAGTGACGTCGCTCTTTACACCATCTCAACTGTCGCTTAGCACTGACAACAGAAATGAGCGGGACTGCTCGATCATTGCAACTAATTCTTTGTAATAGCCTAGGCACAGCAGTTGTGCCAGATAGACTGTTGGAAGCACTTTGAAACTCACGGGTGACTCCTTCCCCCTTCCACTGCTTTTCTGAGATTTTTTACATCCACCCTCGGCAATGCTCGACGATCTCTGGCCGACAGTACCTGAGATCTGCCTTGTCTTGGTGTAGCTGTGGTTGTTCCTTCACGTTTCCTCTTCACAGTCACATCCCCAACAATCGACTTGGGCAGCTTTAGAAGGTTTGAAATGTCCGTAATTGATTTATTACTCATTTGACTAGTCTACGTTCGAGGTCACAGAGCTCTACTGACCGACCCATTCTGCCGTTACTGCTTCTCTATTGACAACATAATATTCCCAACCTCCTTTTATACTAGTCCAGCCAACAAAGGAAAATTAGGGGAAAATAGTGAAGTCGCAAATTTTTGCAGAGTTCTAGGAGGGAGTGTCGTGAACAACATGCTAAAAATACTGACCGTTTTGGTTTGAGCGTTGGGGTGCTGTGGCGTTTAAAGATCACTTGTTTATGTTCTGCTCTAATAACTCGGAAACTGCGGCACCGAGTGTAAATGTTTCCCAGTACAAAATTGAACTACACTAAATTTCCTACAAAAAACTCCTATGCATTTTTCTCCACGACTAATGGTTTCCGTGTTGCATGGGATCGAAAAATCAGATTAGTAAATGTACTGTTTTAAAGATATAAAATTAATGTTTATCTCTAAATGAAGTGGACTAAAAACAAATATTAAATGTGTGTGTCACGTCCAAGTGCAGTGGAGCCGTATTGAAAGATAAATTGTGGTCTGGGTATACACTATGTGATGAAAAATATCCGGACACCTGGCTAAAAATGACTTATAAGTTCGTAGCACCCTTCATCGGTAATGCTGGAATTCAGTATAGTATTGGGCCACCCTTAGTCTTGACGGCAGCTTCCACTCTCGCAGGCATACGTTCAGTCAGGTACTGGAAGGCTTCTGGGGAATGACAGCCCATTCTTCACGGAGTGCTGCACTGAGGAGAGGTATCGATGTCGGTCGGTGAGGCCTGGCACGAAGTCGGCGTTCCAAAACATCCCAAAGGTGTTCTGTAGGATTCAGGCCAGTACATTACAGGGATGATATTGTCGTGTAACCACTCCGCCACAGGCCGTGCATTATGAACAGGTTCTCGATCGTGTTGAAAGATGCAATCGCCTTCTCCGAATTGCTCTTCAACACTGTGAAGCAAGAATGTGATTAAAACATAAATGTAGGTCAGTGCTGTGATACTGTCACACAAAAGAACGAGGAGTGCATGCCCCCTCCATGAAAAACACGACCACATCACAACACCACCGCCTCCAAATTTTACTGTTGGCGATACACACGCTGGCAGATGAAGTTCACCGGGCATTCGTCATACCCACATTCTGCCATCGGATCGCCACATTCTGTACCGTGATTTGTCACTACACACGAAGTTTTCCCACTGTTCCGTCGTCCAATGTTTACGCTCCTTACTCCAAGCGATGCGTCGTTTGGCATTTACCGACTTGATGTGTGGCTTATGATCAGCCGCTCGACCATGAAATCCAAGTTTTCTCACCTCCCGCCTAACTGTCATAGTACTTGCAGTGGATCCTGATGAAGTTTGGAATTCCTGTGTAATGGTCTGGATAGATGTCTGCCTATTTCACATTACGACCCTGTTCAACTGTCGGCGGTCTCTCTCAGTCAACAAACGAGGTCGGCCTGTACGCTTTTGTGCTGTACGTGTCCCTTCACGCTTCCACTTCACTATAACATCGGAAACAGTCAATCTAGGGATGTTTATGATTGTGGAAATCTCGCGTACAGACGTCTGATACAAGTGACACCGAATCACCTGACCACGTTCGAAGTCCACGAGTTCCGCGGAGTGCCCCATTCTGCTTTTTCACGATGTCTAATGACTAGTGAGGTCGCTGGCTCTTTTACGATGTCTAATGACTACTGAGGTCGTTGATATGGAGTACCTGGAAGTAGGTGGCAGCACAATACACCTGATACGAAAAACATATGTTTTTTGGGGTGTCCGGATACTTTTGACCACATAGTGTAATAGAGTGAAGGGGGATATGTGGGGTAGAAGTGCGACTGGAGATAGGTCGCTGAATTCTGCTCATGCACTTCCCTCCTTCAGGGGTCTGGAAATTTAAGATTTACCCCAGTACGTCACAAGAAAGATGTCTCACAAAGTTAAACTAACCCTGCATTTGCTCTTGTGACGTAGTGGGGTGGATAGAGTGGGGAATCTCCTGCTCGAGCTTCAATTTACTGACCTATGAAGAAGGGAAATGCGTAAACACAATCTGGCGACCTAAGTTCCGTCGGACTACCACACCGCACATCCCCCGTTCATCCAGTAACACCACCAGTCCACAATTTATCCCTTAACACAGCTCCACTGCACAAAGGCGTTTTACACACATTTAATATTTGTTTTCAATCCAATTCATTTAAAATTAAGCATTAATTTTATATTGTTAAAACACTATTTTAATAACATGCCATCCCCTGCAACGGCGAAACTATTAGTCCTAGAGAAAAAATTAATAGAACCTTCTCGTCGAAAATGTAATGTGGTTTAATTTTGTATAGGAAAAATTTTTCTGTAGAAGCCGTGATTTTCGAGTTATTAAAAAAACGTAAAAAAAGTGACTTTTAAACGCTACCCTACCCCAACGGTCACACCCCAGCGGTCAGGCACAAATTTTCGGCTCCACTATTTATCCTCCTAATCCATCTCTTTTGATCTTTGTTGACTGAGCTGTACTGGTGGATCCGCCTCTCGTAACATCTAGTGGTCAGTACCGCAATACCTAGTGGTGTCCCAGTAGCTTTGAGCAGGGGGTGCAACTATTTGCTCGAGTAGAAAATAGCATTGTAATAGAAACAGTACCAAATGTCTCGTAAGTGCTGAAGTGCTCTTTGTCAACAATAATCTACATCTGCATATTCACTCTGCAAGTCACTATATATGGCAGAGGGTATATTGTACCAGTGCTAGTCATTCCCTTTCCCGTTACTTAGATTGTTCATGTATACAAACGAGAGCGGTTCTATCACACTTCCCTGGAGCCCTCTTGACAATACTTTTGTCCGCCATGAACACTCACCGTCCACGAAAACGTTGCGGCTTGAATTATTTAAAAACTCTTCCACTCACATATTTGGGAAACTGTTCCGCATGCTCGGACGTTCGTTAACAGTCTGCAGTGTGACACTCTATCAAACGCTTTCCTGTAATCTAGGAATACCGAATTTTCCAGTTGTCCTTCATCCATGATTCGCAGGATATCGTCGAGAGAAGCTACTGGTTACAGAGATTCAAGAGATTCCAGAAGTTGTGCCTTGTAGATTCACCTCTTACGATTACGTAGTTATGTGACTTCAGCCGTGGCATTCTGAGGTTTGTGTGGGGGAGATGTACGGTACAAACAGCCTGAATAGTGATGCGAGAGCTGCTGCGGTATTCTACGCACTCTCACCTCATTCCAAATGCACCAAAGGATCGAATAGAGTAAGTATCCGTACCAACTTCGGAATTCAAACGATAAGAAACTGCAGAAGAAATGACATTAAAGGTATTCGTTTAGTAGCACTTATAATGATAATTACAAAGCAACATTGATAATAGTTAACGTAATATCGCAATTATTCATATCGAATTTCTGTTAATGAGGCTACATGTAATTCAGGTAAGAATATTAGGAAGCTATAGAGAACGAAAGGATTTACAAATGACAACGAAAAAGTCAAATAAAAAAAAGAAGAAAATAGAACGAAGACTTACTGAGGTACTGTATAGCAAGAAGGCCAAAAATACATAGGTAAAGGTCTACTTCCGAGTAACACAATTCCTTGTCCTTCTCTTTTTAACCCATCCATGTTGTGATACAACTGCGTCATCCTCATCGAGTGTGTTTTACTCAGTAATGAGAGCTTTTGCTTAAAAATAAATTTGTAACACTAAAACTGAAAACACGCGTAAAGAAAAAGTTCATGTTCATTTAGGAATTAAAAGTTTTCTGAGGCATTATACTATGCACTTCGTTAGGTTTTGGGACTGCAACAGGGCATCTGCAATTACAATTAGTTTTCAGTCTAAATCTTCGACACCACACACTTCGGCTAACTTGGGTTGGGAAGCAATAACTACACGAGCACCAACAATTTTCCCACGTTCGAAGTCACCTAGCTCCACCATAATGCAGTCACAACTACACAGAACACTGTTATGACCACGACTTACACATCGAACGTACTGAGCACAAAAAAATGGCTCTAATCACTATGGGACTTAACATCTGAAGTCATCAGTCCCCTACTCTTAGAACTACTTAAACCTACTAACCTAAGGACATCACACACATCCATGCCCGAGGCAGGATTCGAACCTACGACCGTAGCAGCAGCGCGGTTCCGGACTGAAGCGCCTAGAACCACTCGGTCACAGCGGCCGGCGTACTGAGCACATTGTTGTGGTGTCGATAGTGGCCAAGTATAACAGCACAACCTCCAGGTTTGGCTGGTATCTGATTTAATGTTCAAGCACGCATTTCTAGCGGTGTTTCAGTATTTTTGTCAAACCCCTGTGCTTCTCAGGCATCTGTCTATGCCCGTTATAGGGCAAGCTCCAGAAGAAACGATTTTCTCATTTTAAACGTAGAAAGTCGAAAGCAGTGGTGTATTACTTGGGTGAGTAAACAGGGTACAAAATGCTCTTTTCACGTCGCTTCTGCAAGTGGCGGGTTGCAGGTAATTAGTTTCACAGATTCGGAACAGACACTAAACTATAATTCTCTGGGGCTGTTAAATGTGTTACTCGCAAGTCACGAGTGGCGTCCTCGAAAGCTTAAGATGCAGTAGATAAATGATGATCGATCAGTAATCGCAGGGAATAGCAACGATCGTGAAATTCTGGCATATGTATCGAATCGAACTTTGTCTTCAGTAGATGGAACATGAGCCGCTAACGACAGAGATTTTAGATAAGCTTCGGGAACAGATTACAGTTTAGACAACGTCCTCATCATGCGTCATTTTTCATCTCCTGAACGGAGTTTCTCATGAGCGCTTATCTTACTGAATTCAGCTGGACAGGTCTTACGAACAAATCTTCTTTTTCGACGATGCAATCTTATGTCTGTGCTAATTTGTAACAGCACGAGATCGAGCAACGGTCGGGAACTGTCTTTTACTTCGTGTTAGGAGACATGATAATCAGCGGCCGTCTTTATCTCCGCTATATCGAAGCTACGGCTTTAACCACAAGCTGGAGTGGCATTCCTGTGTCTAGCGGACTTCCGTTTTCTCTGTTCTGTGCCCTTCGGAATTTACGGACGGTACAACACTTCTACGGCGTAAAAATTAGATACAACCATAAACCACATAAGACGCTGACGTCTCAAAAGCAAAGCAACAATGAGAAAAACGTAATATATTCAACGTTTACGAAAATAATAAGAAGTTAGATTGTGTTATTCACAATACACATAACAGGTTTAATCGGTAATGCCAGCAGATTTTGTATAAGAGTCTTCGGGCGATTCACAAAGAGTGATTTCGTTTTATAACTGTTGTGGTATTCAGGAGAACTTAAGCTTGGTGCTACGTGTGACACTTCTTTCTCGACTTAATTATCTGAAACTGAAGTGATTTCGAAGAAACACGAAAACTTAAATCGTAATGTTCGGATGGGGATTCAAACCTTGGACATTTCGGGAACGAATTCAGTGTCTTAAATCACGACTCACCTCACCCGATTGCAGGAAATGCGTAGATTCATCTAAAATTTCTAGAACGTGTTCACAAAAGATTCCAAGAACATGCTATGTGCATATCGAATAGAACAGTAGTGATAAAATTATGGATATTAAGGCGTATACCGAAGCGCACATCCAGTAAATCAACAAAGAGAACATAGTAAGCTCGAATGATAGGAAATCACAGATTTCATCTTCGTGACATGTAACCTAGTAAATTGTTAGCGACATTTTCCTTGAAGAGGATGTGTTAAATGTGACTGGTGACACTCCTGCCTCCAATAGTCAGAGTGTGCTACGATCCAAACCGGCTGCTGTGGCCGAGAGGTTCTAGGATGTGTATGATGTCCTTAGGTTAGTTAGGTTTAGGTAGTTCTAAGTCTAGGGGACTGATGACCTCAGATATTAAGTCCCATAGTGCTTAGGGCCACTTGAATCACGTTTTTTCGTTACAATTTAGCTCTGAAAATAAGCCAATCAACAAATTTCGCGAACAGCAATTACACCCCTATGACATAAATATGCAGAAATGGTACCCGGCGGATTTCCTACGTCAAGTGGAATTTTCCAATTAATTTCTTCAGCAATGATGGGGAAAAAAGTTAAAATGTTTAGAAGAGATGGAGTGTTATACTGAACAAACAGTATGTATAAGTTAATGGATAGGCACAAACACTGATGTGTCGATCCTGGTAACATGCCGGCCGATATGGAGGACCCTGGTTGAACTCCTAGACCGATCATAAAGATTTAGATTTTGCGTGGTTTCTGTATATCGCTTAATTCAGGTGCAGGGTAGACCCTGCCGATTTCCTTCCCCATCTCTCCACGTCCGAGCTCGTAGTCTCTAATGACCTCATCCGCAGGTCGTTCAGCCCTAATCCTTCTCCTCCTATCAACAATAATTCGCTGGAAATGTATACGCTGGCAGTATTAACGATTCTGTAATTGGACCTTCACAGACAGAAAAGAGTCATTTGCAAAATGTCCTCACAGTGTTCTTAAATATATTGCCGCGAAGAGTGTCACAGACATGATAAGGGATTTGGGATGGATATAATTAAAAGAAAGGTGTTTCTCGTTGAGACAAGACCTTCTCATGAAGTTTCAATCGCCAGCTCTCTGCTCCGAATGCCAGAATATTTTATTGACGTCTTCCTAGATAGGGAGACTTGGCTTGGCTTATTTAGGGAAGGAGACCAGACAGCGAGGTCATCGGTCTCATCGGATTAGGGAAGGACGGGGAAGGAAGTCGGCCGTGCCCTTTCAAAGGAACCATCCCGGCATTTACCTGGAGCGATTTAGGGAAATCACGGAAAACCTAAATCAAGATGGCCGGACGCGGGATTGAACCATCGTCCTCCCGAATGCGAGTCCAGTGTGCTAACCACTGCGCCATCTCGCTCGGTCTACATAGGGAGAAACGATCATAATAATAAAATAGGGGGAGTCAGAGCTCACACGGAAAGATACAGTAGTTCGTTTTTTCCGTGCGCTTTTCGAGAATGGAATAACAGAGAGTAGGGTATTTGACTGTTTTCTGGAAAATGTCGTAAATGATTAATTATGTCATTTTATGCTCCCAACGCGCTTTTATTCCTCTTGAATTTCGGTACTCTTTCATAAAATCGGAAATTAAATTCAAATAATTTGAAAGCATGCTAAAACGCTCGATTCGAGTCATGTGATGCCTGTGACGTCACTGGCTAACTCTCTGCTCCTACTGTCATAATGATAATTCACAGTGATGTCTTGTTTCGGAATTTACGTTTCGGAAAATGGGTTACAAATGGTGTGTAGTACCCTACTGTAAAATTACATCTTAAAAAGCTCCTGAGAAGTTGTTCCAGAGAATGAGAAGATGCGTAAAATGTGGTTGCACTGTACCACCAAACTGCCACCACGTCGACACTAACTTATTTAAAACTATGCTGCACTATGAAGTTAACAATAGCTCATCTCCGATATATGCTCTCCCACCGTTACAACGAAAGATGGCGTCATTCAATGAATTTAAACTCTAGTGAAAATTGTCGTTTTACCTAGCTACATCTCAGCTGTTCGGTAGCTCAGTTGTTAGAGCGGTAAACCGTCGAATTTTGTAAGACGACGTCTATAGATCGTTGGTTTGAATCTAAACCGAAAGAGCATTTGAACTTGATTCAGCAGTCCTTTCATATGAAAGACAAATGAAAATTATAAAACTTCACCACACCGTTCAGAAACGGAATGTTATTGTGTCTTCCTTGCCTTTTATATGAGCTTACATTTGCAATCGCTGTTCGTACACGTCACAGTCAAAAATATATTTTCTAGGTAATGAGACCACACACTTTTTACTTTATTACGAAGAAAGTTTTTATCTTCGTATTGTCTATCTAGTATCCTCATTGTTTAAACTTTTGCGGTTTCATCATCTTACATAAAGATGAAGTAGGTTTGCTTCATACGATAACATTAGTTTACACACACAAACATCACAGACCTTACGTTTGTGTCACCTGCATGTTGTACATGCTTTATAGCTCTCCGTATAACCTCACCGTCCTACACCTCGTTGTACTGTGGAAAATCAGCAATGCTTTCCTAAAAAGTGAATTGTTTGTTCGCAAAGTAAATGCGTTTATCCTCTGTTGTCTGTTTCTCAGACTAAGACTAATGTGAAGCTATATATAATACATCCCACAATCGAAACAACTGCTACAACGAGTTCTTGCTAACGCAAGTTTCGTATTTAGAGTAAAGCTATTAAAAATACATTACACTTACTGGATTCAAACATGTGACCTTTTTCACTGCAGTCGTATGCGCTATCCGTTACGTCACGAAACTGCTGATGGGTATAATGTCTCTGCTAAGTGACTTCTGTGCAGGAAATCATCACTAAGTCTTGTCAAGAATCATTTCGTTATGCTTTGAGTCGTAGCTCATTACTGATAGTCGACAATCCAGTTATAATATACAGAGCCATTTGCAAAAGTTCTACAATGCCTTAGCTTTGAGTGAGTTTAATGATGTTGCTGGGAGCAAGGAAAAGAATGTCCTTCGTTGCACATATCGCCTCTCCTATGGGTGGAAAATAAACGCATCAACGTTTGCACTATCAGCGTTCACAAAATTCCTTTCTATTGTTACTTAAAAGCTGTAATTGCATTTTCTATCACTAAACAGCTAAACTATTTTTCAGTAAATGTATGTAGAAACCTCGTAACTTCGGCTAACGCTCCTATAAAACTAGTGCAGCTTCGTCTTACTCATAGCCTGTGACGTTACCAGAACAGCAACCAATAACAGAACGTTTTCAATCGCGTAACAATCATTTTTAGGGTTTTGTTACATAAAAATTACAGATATTTTGTGAGAATAATGATTGTAAATGCTATTTAAATGTTATAATCAATCTGGAAAACACAATACGAACCGTATTTTTAACATAGGAAAATAGCCTATTATTGTGAAGACGGTTCGATGAACCCTCTGCCAGGTACTTAAATGTCATTTGCAGGGTATCCATGTAGTTGTAGATGTAGACGTAGACGCTGAGATTTCTTTGACTTACGTGTTTTCAGAATGAACTCAATGATGTAAAGTTTGGGCAATGATGACTTGAGCGTGTTGGTCGTGTTACTCAGTCAACACCGTTACCATACATGACACCGAAGAACTACATCGTCTGGGATCATGTGACGAGTCTCATTTGCGAGCCTTGATTCGATACTTAAATCGATCAGAGCTTCTATGTCAATATTATGAGTTTCTTGAATGTTCAAATGGCCCTAAGCACTATGGGACTTAACATCTGAGGTCATCTGTCCCCTAGACTTAAAAGTACCTAACCCTAACTAACCTAAGGACTTAACACACATCCATGCCTGAGGCAGGATCCGAACCTGCGACCGTAGCAGCAGCGCGGTTCCGGACTGAAGCGCTTAGAACCGCTCGGCCACAGCAGCCTGCTCTTGAGTATGGTAGACAGTCCACAGTCTCCACGTATACAGTTTTTTCTGATTTTGACAGTCGAAATTTTGATCTGATACCTTAGAGAATTACTTTTTATTGTTATATGTTGTACTGTATCGTTACGTAACATAGTTGTTGGGTTAATTAATCTTTGTTATGTGCTTCCGTTATGTATTCTTGTATTCCGTATGGTGTCCTACCGTCAACAGTGCTCAAGCCTGGGTGTTAAGGAGCAAGACAGCACCTAACTGCATTGTCAATAGCGAGTGCCATGATTGAAAGTAATCATTTTCCTTACAAACCCGATACAAGATTCACACTCAAGTGTTTTGGGACTGGTATTCTTCTTCTTTCATTGAAATGCATTCGAAAAAATATTTGCAACAAGAAACTGAACTAACTCTGTAAAAACTCTGTAAATAGCTACTGGCGAACAAGAGTACCTTGTAGCAAATCTCTCAGCAAACCACCGATCAGCCTCTGAAAAATCTGTCGACGAAGTTCGGACTCATTTTATAAAAATGATCTGTAATACCTTATGGGCTTCAACAGAGTGACGTGCGCAATGGTAAGACAATGGTCTCGCTTTGGAGAGGACAGCGGTTGAAATCCTTGTCTGGCTATCCAAATTTAAATTTTCTGTAATCTGTAAATCACTGAAGGTAAATGTCGATATTGTTCCTTTAAAAGTCAAGGTCGAGTTCCTTCCTTATCCTCCGCAACCCGAGCTAGTATTCCGTATCTAATGACCTGAACATGGATGGGACGTTAAAATTTGACCATCCTTACTTTTATTATGCACTTTACCATGTGCCTGATTAGGGGTGACAATCTCCTCAATCTCCTTTGCATTTAGACAATATTTGGGCGCAGCGTTAGTGGTACCTTCTGAACTTAGTTATTCGGGAAACTCATCTCTAACGGCAAAATTTCGGAGGATATCAGGGAAATTTTCTGAGTATTTCGGCAAAAGAGATCCTCAGATTTGTTACACACTAATAATGCAATTTTGGTAATTCGATTTGTTACACCTGTTAGCTTTGTTTCTGCAAAAATATATTCACAGTAGTAGACAAACAAGTATTATGCAACCGCCAAAACGTACAACACGAAACACCAAGGATTGCTGTAGCCCTCAGACAAAACTCGTACACTTTTATCACAGTGTGTTAAGTCTGCTCTGTCAGTGTACAATGCAGCACGTAACTAATGCAGACCTGTGATTTGAGACTTTCTCGGCGTATTCCATTCGTGAAATCTTCTCGGGTGATCAGCCGAGTAAAGGCGTCGTCTTCTCGCAACGTTTCGAAGGGTTTCGTACCCATCATCTTCAAGCGAAGTGTCGAGATGCTGTGTTGCGCGGTCCTATAAAGGCTCCTGGACCAGTGACTGATTCCGGGCGCCGACCAATCAGGTACCTGCGGAATCGGCCGCCGCGCCAGTGGTGGAGGGTTCGCGGCGCGGACCGGGCGTCGAGTCCCTGCCGGTTCCTAATACGTCTGTGGCCGCTACCGTCTTCGTGCCGGAGCGTTCTCTTCTAATTAAGGACATACTTGGCTCAGTCAAAGACCACCTAGGACTGCAGACTCCGGGCGTATATAGTATTGAATGTGAATGTGGTGCGAAATACATCGGACAAACGCAGCGCTGCATCACGCAGAGGCGCCCGGAACACATTAGAAATGTACGCCTTGGTCAGACAGAAAAATCGGCGGTAGCGGAACATAGCCTTAACGAAGGACACACCTTCCTCTTTGAGGGTACGAAGAAGCTGTGTGACGCTAAAGGATTTTGGGATTCAGTTTTCAAAGAGGCTGTAGAAATTCGGTTGAACAGCAACCTGATCAATCGAGACACTGGTTTCCAACTTAGTACAGCTTGGAATCCCGCAATAACTAAAATTAGAAGAGGGATCCCCCACCACCAGGTATTCTTACCAGCTACCAACAAAATCGAAGCAGTGGCGGTGGAAGTATCCACTGCCACTGGACCCCTAACAATTGTTGCAGTCTACCGACCCCCACATGACCAGATAGATGAGGGAGACATAGCTGCTCTAGGGCAAATTGAAGGCAAACTCGTAATAGGGGGAGACTTCAATGCCAGACACCCTGACTGGAATTCTAGAGTAACCTCCAGAGCAGGCGCCAAACTGCAACAACTAGCGCGCACCCACCACTTCGAAACATGGGGTCCAGTCGAGCCCACACATTTTCCGAAAAACGGAAGCAGGCCCGATGTGTTAGACATAGCTCTCACTAGGAGGATCGCAGGATTTGTGACCGCAAGGACAATCAACAGAATGTCCTCCGACCACAACCCAGTGATTCTAGAAGTCGATGTGGGAGAATGGGTAGCACTCCCACGGTACCAGACGTCGTACAAACGTACAGACTGGGAGCGATACCAAGAAACTGTCGCCTCTGATATCGCTCGCGCTCCGCCACCTACTGCCGAAACAGTAGAACAAGCGCTACAAGACCTAACAGGCACCATCTTGCAGGCAGCGGAAGAAGCCACCCCTCCACAAAGGGATGGCCCACCGCCACAAATACAGCTCCCGGAACACTTGTTAGCTCAAATCCGACACAAGAACAGAGTGGCAAAAGAGTGGAAGATCACCAGAAATCAGGCCACCAGGAGGCTGCTCAATCGTCTACAGAGAGAACTGAAGGTAGCGCTCAATGAGCACAGAAACCAGCAATGGCAAAACCGCCTCACAGCTCTCAAAGTAGACGATCATACACTTTGGCAAGCAACCAAACAATTCACAAAAAGACGCGCTAGGATGCCGCCACTGCACGGCGAGCGGGGACTGGTCTACAGCAATGCTGGGAAGGCCAACGCCCTCGCCGACTCCTTTGAGAAGCAGTTTCAAACGGCAGAACCCCAGGATGAAGAGCATGAAGAGGTAGTCAGTCGTCAACTGGCCGTCTTCCTCAATGCTGAGGAGGACCCAGAGGACGAACCCATACTTTTTGCCCCCGAGGACGTGGCAAGAGTAATCAGGTCCCTCCCTACAAAAAAGGCGCCAGGGCACGACAGTGTCACAAACCAGTTAGTCAAAAAACTCCCACCCACAGCGATCACACACCTCGCGAACGTCCTCAACGAGATTACTCGTTCTCGCGAGTTCCCAGCTTGCTGGAAACATGCGGAAGTGGTCGCGATACACAAACCAGGAAAAGACCCTCTATTCCCGCAGCACTACAGGCCGATTAGCCTCTTGCCAACACTCAGCAAGATCTATGAGCGCCTCCTGCTAAAACCCATACAAGAACATATTACCAGAGAGCAAATTCTGCCGGATTTCCAATTTGGATTCCGGCAGAACCACTCTGCCCCACAACAGGTCATGAGAATGGTTGAAGCAGCCACAGAGGGCTTCAACCACAGAGGCTACTGCGGGATAGTGCTACTAGACGTAGCCAAAGCCTTTGATTCAGTATGGCATAGATGGCTACTCTACAAGTTGTACTCACAAGGGTTTCCAGGGAGCATAGTTCAGCTAATCAAGAGCTACCTCGCGAATAGGACTTTCTCCGTCAAAGTAGAAACTGCCACCTCCACCAGAAGGCGTATTCGTGCGGGGGTGCCACAGAGATCGGTCCTGGGGCCCGTATTGTACAGCTTGTACACTGCGGACACTCCAACGGCCCCCCTGGTGCACACCGCGCAGTACGCAGACGACACAGCCTTCTACACGAGAAATGCGAACAAGGACTTGGTCATTCGTAGGCTACAAAGGGTTTTAGACGACACAGAAACCTGGGCCCGTCGCTGGCGCATCACCATCAATTCGGAGAAGACGCAGGCAATGCTGATTACCCGCAGGCTCGGAAGGCGCGAACCTCCTCAACGTCCCCCCCTCCACCTCCACCTAAATGGAACCCAACTCCCCTGGCGCAGAACCGCCAAGTACCTTGGCGTAACCTTGGACTCTCGTCTTACGTGGAAACCCCACATAGACGAGGTCCACAGGAAGGCCTGCGCCAGAATGTCCATCCTATATCCTATCCTGAACACAACCAGCTCCCTTCCCTGCCCAGTAGCAGTAAATGTTTATCAGGCCCTGATCCGGCCAGTAATGGAGTATGCGTGCCCTGTCTGGGGATACGCGGCAAAGCAGCACCTGGACAAACTCCAGAGGCTGCAGAACCGCGCCCTCAGAAGGGCACTACACTTACCTCTTGGGTTCCCTACAGACGACCTGCACACCGCAGCCGAAATCCCACTCCTGAGAGAGCGTTTCCAGGATCTGGCAAGGGCCTTCTACGAGGGTTCTTCCAGATCCGGAAACGCACTCATCCACTCCCTAGGTCGGTATGACATGTCCCGCGATAAGCACAAGCGCCCTATGACGATCTTCGACGACTAAGTCGAAGAGAAAATCCCAACACCCAATCCATCATCCTGTTCCTTCCCATATAACACCAAACTTCTCGCCTACCTCAGGCAAGTACCAGACACACTCACAACAATCATCACAAATCACAGACACCAAAAACTATAGAAAAATCACACACACACGTTCACAGGGGAGTAAAAGCCGAAAGGCTACAGACTCCCCCTCACACTTCCCCAAAGAGGGGAAAGCAAAAGATGAGTGCAGGCAGCATCTCGACACTTCGCTTGAAGATGATGGGTACGAAACCCTTCGAAACGTTGCGAGAAGACGACGCCTTTACTCGGCTGATCACCTAATGCAGACCTGTTTCCTTACAGGTATTGTTCAAAATGTCGACCACTATGATCACGGCAGTGTGTACAGTGGCATACCGTCGACTGTCTTACATGCTCAAGAACTCCAGTAGTTTCCCGTAGTACTCTCTCGTCTGCGGCAACCAGGTCCATGTGAGTATCGACCGGAATTTCGAAACTAGGCTCTTCACACGCCCCGGAAGAGGAAGTTCATTAGTGTCATGTCTGGTCACCGAGATGGTCATGGAATAGGGATATCGTGACCAGTACACTGTTGTCCAAAATGTAAGTCATTATATTTCTGAAGATCGTCTGAAAAGTGTGCCGGCGCGCATCTAAGCGTAATGTTATCACGTGATATGTGGTGAAACTAACACATTTTATCAGATGCAAGGTGTATGAATGAAATACATATACTTAATGGGAAAGTATTTTTCTTTTTTTTTTACTTATAACGTACTTAAGAGTGCTGTTGGAAGTTACAGATCCTTAAAATGTGGGGCTGAAGTAGGGTAGATGGAACGCAGAGAAGTGCTGCTGCAGACGTGATCAGCCTGTTTAGTAAGAATGATAGAAAAACGGCTGGGCAAGCTTACTGTTCAGTATTTTCCATAGGCTATAAAACATTCCGGCCGTGCAGGATTAGCCGAGCGGTCTAAGTCGCTGCAGTCATGGACTGTGCGGCTGGTCCCGGCGGAGGTTAGAGTCCATCCCTCGGCCATGGATGTGTGTGTTTCTCCTTAGGATAACTTAGGTTAACTAGTGTGTAAGCTTAGGGACTGGTGACCTTAGTAGTTAAGTCCCATAAGATTTCGCACACATTTGAACATTTTTGAACAAAACATTCCTCTTGACTGAATTAGAGAAGAAGTAGCTAATACTGGGCAACGAGTATTCTTAATTGTGCACTTTCAGGAGGAGGACTGACTAGAATTTAATGTCCCGTCTACGACGAGGTTATTACTCTGTAGATTTCTTTTGGAGTATAGAACTATGTAGATAAGTGGACATTGGAACAATAAGTAAGAACTTAGAAAGATTTGAGAAGCACACAGCTGACAAGAGTTTATACTTCAAAAATGAACTGAGTCGAAACTGAGACAAAATCATTAAGGTTGACGGTCTTTTACATTGTAACGTCCCCTTAGAAAAATTATAAATGGCTGTGCTGATAAACCTCTTACGTTACTTGATTTTCAAACAGCTGAGCAAAACTGAACGTACTCAGACATTTCTCTCTTTACTTATTCAGATCATCACTAAACTGATACACAATTTTTATTGTTTAGCGCAACGCAATCTGACTTTCAATAATCCCTACAAAAGAATGGCCCTTACTAACAATAACCTATACCTTTCATGAGTCACTTGCCTCACAAAAATCTTTGTTACTCGAACTACTGCAATACAGCAAGCGCCAATACTGCCAGCTAAATGAAAGATTCTAACTACTGAAGGCACTAACTACTGATAGGCATAGTTATCAAATGAAAGATTTTGATAGAGAAAAAACAATGTACTTACCTTAACAGTGTTCAAAAGTCATTATATATACATACATATATATATATATATATATATATATATATATATATATATATATATATATATATAAGTTCATGACATCCAGTCTTCCAAATTTCCTTTTTCTGATGGACACACGTCCAGATCGTCCGCTCTCAAAACTCTGCCATCTCTCTCCCCACATCCACCACAGTGGTGGCTCACCTCCAACTGCACAGCGCTACGCACTGTTCATATCTAACTGCCGAGCACTACAATAGCGAATATTCCAACAGTGCCAACCAGACACAGACTGCACACAGCACAGTCAGTGATTTTCATACAGAGCGCTACGTGGCGTTACAAACATAAAAACCTAAACAGCCTACTTACATAGCCCCCATGCTTCCCACAAAAATCTTACAAATTGTTGTGGGCAGTACCTAATACATACACTACTGGCCATTAAAATTGTTACACCAAGAATAAATGCAGATGATAAACGGGTATTCATTGGACAAATATATTATACTAGAACTGACATGTGATTACATTTTCACGCAATTTGGGTGCATAGATCCTGAGAAATCAGTACCCAGAACCACCACCTCTGGCCGTAATAACGGCCTTGATACGCCTGGACATTGAGTCAAACACATCTTGGATGGCGTGTACAGGTACAGCTGCCCATGCAGCTTCAACATGATACCACAGTTCATCAAGAATAGTGACTGGCGTATTGTGACGAGCCAGTTGCTCGGCCACCATTGACCAGACGTTTTAAATTGGTGAGAGATCTGGAGAATGTGCTGGCCGGGGCAACAGTCGAACATTTTCTGTATCCAGAAAGGCCCGTACAGGACCTGCACATGCGGTCGTGCATTATCCTGTTGAAATGTAGAGTTTCGCAGAGAACGAATGAAGGGTAGAGCCACGGGCCGTAACACATCTGAAATGTAACGTCCACTGTTCAAAGTGCCGTCAATGCGAACAAGAGGTGACCGAGACGTGTAACCAATGGCACCCCATACCATCACGCTGAGTGATACGCCAGGATGGCGATGGCGAATACACGCTTCCAATGTGCGTTCACCGCGATGTCGCCAAACACGGATGCGACAATCATGATGCTGTAAACAGAACCTGGATTCATCCGAAAAAATGATGTTTTGCCATTCGTGCACCCAGGTTCGTCGTTGAGTACAATATCGCAGACGCTCCTGTCTGTGATGCAGCGCCAAGGGTAACCGCAGCCATGGTCTCTGGGCTGATAGTCCACGGTGCTGCAAACATCGTCGAACTGTTCGTGCAGATGGTTGCTGTCTTGCAAACGTCCCCATCTGTTGACTCAGGGATCGAGCGTGGCTGCACGATCCGTTACAGCCATACTGATAAGATGCCTGTCATCACGACTGCTAGTGATACGAGGCCGTTGGGATCCAGCACGGCGTTCCGTATTACCCTCCTGAACCCACCGATTCCATATTCTGCTAACAGTCATTGGATCTCGACCAACGCGCGCAGCAGTGTCATGATAAGATATAACGCAATCGCGATAGGCTACAATCCGACTTTTATCAAAGTCGGAAATGTGATGGTACCCATTTCTCCTCCTTACACGAGGCATCACAACAACGTTTCACCACGCAACGCCGGTCAAATGCTGTTTGTGTATGAGAAATTGGTTGAAGGCGTTCCTCATGTCAGCACGTTGTAGGTGTCGCCACCGGCGCCAACCTTGTGTGAATGCTCTGAAAAGCTAATCATTTGCATATCACAGCATCTTCTTCCCGTCGGTTAAATTTCGCGTCTGTAGCAAGTCATCTTCGTGGTGTAGAAATTTTAATGGCCAGGAGTATATTTGTTAAAAGTTTTTTTTATAGTAATGCTAACAAATATATCAAATGCACACAGTTATTCATACACTGTTGGGCAAAGCAAAAATTGTCCACTGTTCGCAAAGACAGTCCCGATCATTCATCACAGCAGTAATTACATTGCACAAAGTCTGATCAGTAAAAGAAAATGCACAGGGAAGTCGTGGATTTCCATGCAATCTTGAAGAAGTAATTTCGTCCTTCCAACGGAAAGACAGTGCTAACTCTTGACATGCAGACAGGTAATGGGTTACAACAGAGAAAACACACTGTAGAATCAGTCGAAGTTTTGAAGAACATTGGTAGGTAGGTCATCACAGAGCAGACCCACTGTAGTCCTGGTAGAGAGAATGGTATCGGTGGGTCACCAGAGGTGCAGATCCACTGCAGTCCTTGTAGAGATAATGGTATTGGTGGGCCATCAAAAGTGCAGACTCACTGTAGTCTTTGTAGATATGGCCAGCAGCCATCTCTTGCGACTGTTCGGGTGCACAATCACCATCGAAGAGTCTTGCTGACAATATAGCAAGTCCATAAACCACCACTTGTGGACTCACAAACTTTTTGGAATGTCCTTAGAACAAGCAGTGTTGTTAACCAGTCCCCTGCTGAATTATTAACACACGTGAAAACGCTAACAGTCCCCTTTTTTTCCTCACATATTATGCATATACTATGACGAACAGAAACGTGTGCAGTGAAAGGAAACTTAATTTGAAGAACTGGTGTCTATAAATTTACAACATAGGAATACAATTACAAAGGTATAAAATGCATCATTAAAGAACATAATAATACAGATAACATTTGTAATAATACGGGCCCTACAAACGAATAGAAATAAACGTATACATCAGTGTTACACGAATTATGACATAAGTTAACAAATAAAAAAAACGTGAAGAGCTTTTGAAAAATTAATTTCACACATGACCATTAAAACGGAATAGAATAAATAATGTCTAAACATCTTTACAAAGTAAATAACATATTATAAATGCAAATTATATTTGAGAATAACAGTATACCTCATCATAGTGAATGTAGCTTTGTATTAGAAAAATTCTACAACATAACTCTTATCAGATAAACACATAAAGACAGGAAGAACACAAATACACCATGGTACATAAACACATAGCGGAATAACACAAAAGGAAAGAACAGGGTTTGTTTTCAGTATATTTGGTACTGCAGTATTTATTGTATTTGATTTGCAAACAAAACGTTCTTTATTTCTTGGAGATCTCCCTTAGTTCATCATTATTCCCAAAACGTCCTATCTATACCTATTGTCCCTAAACCCTCCTGTTTTGTTCATATCCTCTTTCAAAATAATTATTCTTCATTGCACACTACTTTTTTTGCCAAACCTTTTTTTCTTATAGCTTCTCAATGCGTTTCTTTCCAATTCATCACAACTCATTCTCTTATATAGGCTACCCACTCTTAAGCTAACTTAAATGTACTGAGCTGAGATATATATACTAAGGGACGAGGCAATGCAGCAACACAAAACAATTAACGCAAACAGCAATGACAATGCAAATTGTCAAAGGAAGCTGCAGTAAATATAAATTAGCAAAGCAAATGCAACATTGCAACTAATATAAGCCAATGTACAGCAACAAGAAAAATAAATCAGTAGTAAAACTAGCTTAATACAACATAACATTCAGTAGAACTATGCGTGGCAAACAGCAGCAAAAAATGCAATAACTTAAAAAAAGTTACCAAATCGTCGAAAAATTATGTATGCAATTCCTGTGACGCGAAATGTCTATTTGTGCTCCCTTTTTTTTTTAAGAAAGTAAATCATAAAATTATTATTTGATGGATCTGTAGGCATAAAATAGTGATATTGGTAGGCCTACATCTATTAAATTTTATTTTAACCAATGCTGCAGTGCAACTAGAAACTAGATATTAAACAAAATAGGGAAGTATATACATAAAGCAAGGATAAAACGTCATTCACTAGCCATACGGAATTTCATAAGGCAGTAAAATATCTTTAGACTAGAAAGACATTAGTCGTAAAATGTTTCTCATCATTTCATCAGGCATTTCAGTAAATATCAGAAAGTAAAAGCACCAAACTGTAATCATATGTTTTCAAGTATGAGCGTGTCGTATTTGCGATGCTTTCTACAAAGGAATGTCAATATCGAGATTAATGGCCTCGTGTTTTGTCACCTGTCCCTCTAAAAGGTACGCACTAATAGATTTTTTTTCCAGACAACTGTCGCGCAGCTGGGCATCCACAGCGCATTACGTAAAGGTTACCTACCTTCCTTACCAACATATTTACAACAGCAGTTTCCGCTACAGTGACAGTTTGATATAAATAAAATTTCACAGGTCGAGAAATTACTAGTAGAATGTATAGAAACGAAATCTCATGTTGTGATACATTCAAGCATGTACACACATTGCATAACTCTTAAAGTACGATTCTTGGTTTCCAACATCTTTTTTCACAAATCAGAGTCACTAACCACTACTCATTATTCCTTACCTTATTACACATGTACCTATTCGTCGACACTTCTTCAATATTTCATCATAATAAATACATAGCATAATCAAATTTCTCATATAGCATCATCTTATTGTTCATAAACATACCTCAATAGCATAAAAAAAAGTTTGTCCCTCTCAGTTAAATGATCAAATAGCTGTGTATTTCTGTGTTAGAGAAATATGGTACCGATGTGTAAAGTTGTATAAGCAAATACCATATTAGCTAGGGCTCCTAGCGCTTGCCTCTCACTTAGTACACAAAGTACGTGTGTACCCCCTGAGGATTAATGTAGTTATACCCTCAGGTGTTACAGATTACAGCAATGGAATAAAATGTATCACCAAAAACCTTCTTTGTATCTTTGTAATTCAAAAATCTTTAAAAATAAATGTTTTAAGTACAAAATTAATCACTCAAATACGTGTACTGTAACGCTAAACTGTGCGTCTTGTTGTAAGATAATCTCTTAACGGTAAAAATTTGCCAAGTGTCGTAATTATCGTCGTCCGAAAGCAAAGTTCTGTTGAAGTCAATGTACTTACCTCGTAATACACAAAAGTGAAGTGCTATGCTTGTATATATCGTAGTTATTACGCACATTACCGTGATCAAGAAAGTACTATACTGTAACGTATTGTTGCGCTACGCAAAAGGCTGTCTCATTGCAGCTATACTACAAAAGTTACTACATGTAACGTCCCCTTAGAAAAATTATAAATGACTGTGCTGATAAACCTCTTACGTTATTTGATTTTCAAACAGCTGAGCAAACCTGAACGTACTCAGACATTTCTCTCTTTACTTATTATGATCATCACTAAACTGACACACAGTTTTTTTCTGTTTAGCGCAATGCAATCTGACTTTTAATAATCCCTACAAAAGAATGGCCCTTACTAACAATAACCTATACCTTTCATGAATCACTTACTTCAGAAAAATCTTCGTTACTCGAACTACTGCAACACAGCGAGCGCCAATACTGAGAGCTAAATGAAAGATTCTAACTACTGAAGGCACTAACTACTGATAGGCATAGTTATCAGATGAAAGCTTTTGATTGAGAACAAACAATGTATTTACCTTAATAGTGTTCAAAAGTCATAATATATATATCAGTTCATGACATCCAGTCTTACAAATTTTCTTTTTCTGATGGACACACGTCCAGATCATTCGCTCTCAAAACTCTGCCATCTCTCTCCCCACATCCACCACTACTTGTGGCTCACCTACAACTGCTCAACGAAACACACTGTTCGCATCCAACTGCCCAACATTACAATAGCGAATATTCCAACAATGTCAACCAGCCACAGACTGCACACAGCACAGTCAGTGATTTTCATACAGAGCCCTACGTGGCGTTACCAACGTTAAAGCCTAATCAGCCTACTTACAACATAAGTCCGAAATTTAGTGTGGACTTCAATTCTAGATGCCTATAATAGTTTCCATATCGAAACTTCGTCTCGAATCCTGGCAGAAAATTCAAAGAGATTCTGGTCGTATGTAAAGTATGCTAGCGGCAAGATATAATCACTGCCTTCTCTGGGCGATAGGAATGGAAATACTATTATCGATGAAACTCTGCTGAGGTAGATTTCCTAAACACAGCCTTCCGAAATTCCCAGCACTAATAAGAGTAACTTACAAACAGATATCCTCGGAATAGTGAAGCCACTTAAATCACTTAATAAAAGCAAGTCTTGTGGTCCAGACTGTATACCAATTAGGTTCCTTTCAGAGTATACTGATGCAATAGCTCCATACTTAAGAATCATAGACAATAGATCGCTCGACGAAAGATCGTACCGAAGGACTGGAAATTTGCACAGGTCATACCAATATTCAAGAAAGGCAGAAGAAGTAATCCACTAAATTATCTGAAGCATATATTGTTTTCGAACATTATGAATTACATCGAAGAGAGCGATCTACTGACATACTGTTAACACGGATTTAGAAAACATCCTTCTTGTGAAATACAGTTTACTCACACGAAGTGTTGAGGGCTATCGACAAGAGATTTTAGACTGATTCAGTATGTCTAGATTTCCAGAAGGCTTTTGACACCGCATCTCACATGCGGCTTGTAATTAAATTGCGTGCTTATGGAATATCGTCTCAGTTATGTGACTGGATTTGTGATTTCCTGTCAGAGAGGTCACACTTCGTAGTAACTGACGGAAAGTCATCGAGTAAAACAGAACTGATTTCTGGCGTTACCCGAGGTAGTGTTGTGGGCCTTCTGCTGTTCCTTACCTATTCAAACGATTCAGGAGACAATGTGCGCGGCCGTCTTAGGTTGTCTGCAGATGGATGATGCTGTCGTTTATCGACTAGTAAAGTCATCAGAAGATCAAAAAAAAATTGCAAAACTATTTAGAAAAGATATATGTATGGTGCGAAAATTGGCAATTGACCCTAAGTAATGAAAAGTGTGGGGTCATCCAGATGAGTGCCAAAAGGAGCTGTTAAAATATCGTTCACGATAAATCAATCAAATCTAAAAGCCGTAAATTCAAATAAATATCTTGGAATTACAATTACGAACAACTTGAAATGGAAAGAACGGATAGAAAATGTTGCAGGGAAGGCGAACCAAAGACTGTGTTTAATTGGCAGAACACTTAGAAGATGAAACAGATCTGCTAAAGAGACCGCCTACACTACGTTTGTCCGTCCTCTTTTGGAGTACTGCTGTGCAGTATGGGATCCTTACCAGGCAGGATTAACAGAGTACATCGAGAGAGTTCAAATAAGGACAGCACGTTTTGTATTATCAAGAAACCTGGGGGAGAGTGTCACGGACATGATACTCGATTTGGCATGGACATCATTAAAACAAAGGCGTTTCTCGTTGCGGCGGGATCTTCTCACGAAATTTGAATCAGCAACTTCCTCCTCTGAATGCGAAAATATTTTGTTGTCTCCGACCTACACAGGGAGATACGATCATCACAATAAAATAACGGAAAGCAGAGCTCGCACGGAAAGATATAGGTGTTCGTTTATTTCTCGCGCGCTGTTCGAGATTAAAATAATAGAGCCGGCCGCGGTGGCCGTGCGGTTCCGGCGCTGCAGTCCGGAACCGTGGGACTGCTACGGTCGCAGGTTCGAATCCTGCCTCGGGCATGGGTGTGTGTGATGTCCTTAGGTTAGTTAGGTTTAAGTAGTTCTAAGTTCTAGGGGACTTATGACCTAAGATGTTGAGTCCCATAGTGCTCAGAGCCATTTGAACCATTTGAACCAAAATAATAGAGATAGATTGTGAAGGTGGTTCGATGAACTATCTACCAGGCACTTAAGTGCGATTTGTACAGTATCCATGCAGATGTAGATTACTACCATTACGAGAAACGGCACTGAATGCTGCGCTCGTAAGAAAAAAGAGATCTGATGAATTTAGCCCATGTCACGATAAATAACAAGTATAAAATCCTCAATGTCATGATCGATGAACAAGTTGGAAACATATTTGGCAATGGATGTAGGTGATCATCATGACCTGGCAGCTGACGTCAGCTGTGCCGACTAACCATTACAGATCTGTGGACGCCGGCGGTAGCGGAAAGTAAGGCATGCAGTTTAAATTATCATCCGATGAAACTGCATTTGAAATAACTTTCAAAGAGCGCGTTACCTAAAGCAGTAACTTTCAACGCCCAGCCCCCTCGGAGACGGCATGTGCGTTATGGTGAGAGCCGCAGTGTTTTGATGCGCAGGGAAACGTACGTACCTATTTAAGAGAGAATTTGATAAATGAAACTATTAGCCTATTAGGGACCGTGCTACTTTCGTCTCTGACCAAGTAATACCAAATAATTTGAAAAAAATACGTTCTGGAGGCCCTTCACCTCAAGAAATTCCAAAATACACCGCATATCCTTCGAGGTACACACGAACTATAATTTACTTTTTTTAAATGTTTCTCTGATGCCGTCAGAATTGCTACTTCGCATAATTTTTTCTTCTCCTACCGGTTATTCCTATTCGGTCATCTGTGGACCATATTATTTCAACCGCGTCTGTCTCTGAACTTTAACTTGCTCTCTCATTCATTTTCTGTACGCCTCCGTAGTAAACAGTCCTGCTTTACCACATGGCACCTGTCATCTTTCCGACTTGCAAGTACAGCACGTTATAATGCGGTTTTTTTAAAGTCATCATTCTCTCTTACTGCACCTTAAACCTTAATTCAGATTTTTTTCGTTGGATTACAAATTCTGACTCTGTTCATCGGCAGGAATTCTACTGCGTACAACGCGTACAGCATAGCGTCTGAGTTGGTGATATGCAAGTGGTTCATTTGTCCTAAACATCTCTACTCAGGTAAAGTGCCACTTCCATCTTGTTGGGCTTAGGTTCTGCAGGTTTCTTTTATAGCGATGCTTGGCTCTATCCACTCTGCTAGGTACCTGAACTTTTCTGCCCGCTTGATTTTTCCCTGATCTACAACTACCATTCAGGGAAACAATAATTTTATCTTGGAACTCTTCCATTTGGTCCGTGTTTGAACAGAAAAACAGTAATATCAGAAACTGAGTCCACCTTGATGCAAAACACCTTGTTATTCGTTTATTTCTTTGTTCTCCCAAACCAGTTTTGGCGACAAATATCACCGTCATCAGTGCGGGTTTTTTAATCTTATTTATTGTATGGCGTAATATTCTGGATCAGAAACAAGGCGAAAGATTTGTTTTTCTGTGTATAAAAGCAGCTACATACCATCCTATGAACATACGAATAACAAGGTGTTTTGCATCAAGGCGGACTCAATTTCTGATATTACTTACCATCCTGGGTGCTGATTTAATACTAATTAATATTAATATACATCATCTTTAGAGTGTACGTAATTTTATCATTAGATATCAAATGGATGATCCTGAAGCTTATTTCGTAAACTCTTAGCTTTTCTAGACCGGAACATTTCAGTTGCTATTCCCTTCATTGTACATCATTCATCAAATATTTCGAAACAGGTCTGGAAGCCCCCCAGTGACAGATTTGTTTAGTCTCAGAGATTTTTCGAAAATAAATCTTTGTTATAATTAATTAATGTGTGTTAGAGCATATGACCTTTGCTTTCTGTTGTTAAAAGTGGAGAAGAAACTGGTATCGAATAAACACAACAGCACATTATTGTTATATGCAGCAGTTTCTTTGCAAGAAGGGAGAAATAATTTCTATCAGAGAATAGTGGGTTACATTAGAGTTTTCATTTTAAATGAAGTTAAAATGACATTTGAGTTTAAAAAAAAGTTATCTCACAGAGACGGTGCAGTTTGCAGTATTCGAGCTGTAAGCATCTAGGCGAGGTGCTCCACTGAAGTGGCCGACGCCGGCTCGACGCAAACGGCGTTTCACAAGACAAGCAAACAGCGCTGGCTTTCTCAGCGCGGCTTTCAGTTTCCAGAGCTACGCTAATACCTTATTACGTCAGACGCCTCTCTCGAAATCAATCCTCTACGAAGATGTATTCTTCTGTTTACGTCGCGGATTTCTCCCTGAGACTCATGAATGAAATCAAATTAAAAAAGAAAAAAAAGGCCCGTCCTGAGACAGGAAGGTATGGTCTCACACAGCTTCCACAGGCTATCAGTATTATTTATCTTTTATCAAGTAGCCGATGAAATATCAGCGTCTTTGCCATCGTTGAAGCGTAACCGTCCATTTTTGTTGCTTTGAAAGTGTGCCGCACTCAAGAAATAGTTCAATAAATAAATAATGTTCCTACCCTTCAACATTTCCATCACCATCTTAATGGTCAACATTATCAACAACACGACCAACGTTGTGTCCGGAAATTACAGCAACAAATTCTTATAGGCCCCATGTTACTTTTATCCGCCAAAAGTATCATAAAAATTAATAATGTTACAAAAGTGTACTCATTAATTTATTATCTCCACATGTGACCAATTAAACGAGCGGTGTCCTAAGTTAATAGCGGTATACCTCCTGTATGTTAAACCATGTCGCAGTCTTTAATATCTAGTTGGTCATCTTTCTCAAATCATTGACCACGATGGCGTTCATCCGGTTAAAATTAAAGTTAAAATGGATTAATTGTTACTGTTGTTGTGGTCTTCAGTCCGAATATTGGTTTCATACACCTCTGCATACTAGTCTATCCTATGCGAGGTCCTTCGTCTTTGCATAACTACTGCAAAACACATTCATTTGCACCTCCTTACTGTATCCGAGCCTTGGTGTCTCTCTACAATTTTTACCTCCTCTCGCCCCACCCCCTCCCTCCACCAAAGTTCCATCTATTCAGACTGACTATTCCCTGATGCCACAGGATGCATCTCACCAACCGATTCCATATTTTAGTCAGTTTACGACATAATTTTTTCCACAATTCAGGTCAGTACCTGTTCATTAGTTATCTGATCTACCCAACTGATCGTCAGCATTTGACTGTAACAAAACATTTCAAAAGGACCTGTTCTCGTCTTTTCTGAACCGCTTATCGTCTTTCACTTTCGTACAGGGACTTATTCCAAAATAAAAAAAAAACCTTAATAAAAGAATCCTATCACTTAAATTTATGCTAAGACATTTTTTGGTTTTTAGAAATGCTTCTTTTGCTATTTCTAAGCTGCATTCTATGTTCTCGCAACTTCGACCACCCTGAGTTATTTTACCAACGAAATAGCAAAATTCATCTACTGTTTTTATTGTCTTATTTTCTAATCTAATCCCACCACTATCACCTGATTTAACACGACTGCATTTCATTCCCACTATTTTACTTTAGTTGATACTAATAATGTGACGTTTTCTCAAGACACTAACCATTGAGTTCAACTGACCTTCCGTCTTTTGCCGTCTCTGACAGAATTGCTACGTCATCGGAAGACCTTCAAGTTTTTATTCCTTCTCCGTAAACTTTAATTCAATTTTCACATTTCTCCATGGTATCCTTTACTGCTCAATGCACAGACTGAGTACCATGGGGGATAGACTACAATCCTGTCTCACTCTTTTCTCAACTACCGATTCCCTTTCATGCCCTTCTACTCTTATAACTACAGTTTTTCTGTAAAAGCTGTAGATAGCCTTTCCCTTCTTATATTTTACTCTGCTACTTTTAGAATGTCGAACAATGTATTACAGTCAAGGTTATCAAACGTTTTCTCTAAACCTACAAGTGATGCATGCATAGGATTGCCTTTCTGCAGTTTATCTTCTGATATAAAGATTGATTTGGGTGTTGCTACATTTCTCAGGAAACTAGCTCTCGACTTCGAAAAGTCTTTCTATTCTTCTGTAAGTAATTCGTGTTAGTATTTTGCAATCATGGTTAATTATACTGATGGTATGTAACGTCCACATCTGTCCCAATGACGGTTTTCTTTGCAAATGGAATCATTACTCTCTTCTTAACGTCTGATAGTATTTCACCTATCTCATCTTTATCTACTTTCTTTTCCATTTCCATAATACTGCCTTCGTTTCCCTGTTGTAACCTTTCTATATTATCCTTCCACCTTTCAGCCTTTCCTTCTTTTGTTAGTACTGGCTAGCTATCTGAGCTCTTGATAGACATACAACTCCGTCTCTTTCATTGAAAGGTTTCTTCATCTTTCCTAAATGCATCATCTATTTTTTCAGTCATTCATGCTTCTATAGTTTTGCATTTCTCCTCTAGCCATTCGTACTTTGTCATTTTTCTCTTCCTGTCAACCTCATTTTTTAGACGTCTGTATTCCTTTTTGCTTGCTACACTAGCTGTCTTTTTATATTTTCTCCTTTCGAAATTGAATAGGTACTCATAGCTCTTGAAGTGTGCATTTTAGAGCCCATGTTTACTAGACTTTTTGCTTCGATTGATCGTTCTTATCATATCCTTGAATACTGACTATTCCTCCCGGGGCACCCTGAATAATCTGCCTGAAACTTTCCAGTGTCCACGGATCTCTTCTGCCTCTACAATCTTCTTTCCTGATTCATCTAAATCTACATCTACATTGATACTCCGCAAATTACATTTAAGTGCCTAGCAGAGGGTTCATCGAATCACCTTCACAATTCTCTATTATTCCAATCTTGCATAGTGCGCGGAAAGAACGAACGCCTATATCTTTCCGTAAGAGCTCTGATTTCCCTTATTTTATAGTGGTGATCGTTTCTCTCTACGTAGGTCGGTGTCAACAAAATATTTTCGCATTTGGAGGAGAAAGTTGGTGAATGGAATTTCGTAGAAGATTCCATCGCAACGAAAAACGCCTTTCTTTAAACGATGTCCAAGCCAAATCCTGTATCATTTCAGTGACACTCCCTCCCATATTTCGCGATAATACAAAACTTGCTGTCCTTCTTTGAACTTTTTCGATGTACTCCGTCAGTCCTATCTGGTAATGATCCCACACCGCGCCGCAGTGGTCTAAGAGGACGGAGAAGCGTAGTGTAGGCAGTGTCCTTAGTAGCTCTGTTACATTTTCTAAGAGTCCTGCCAATAAAACACAGTCTTTGGTTAGCTTTCCCTACAACATTTTCTGTCTGTTCCTTCCAATTTAAGTTGTTCGTAAGTGTAATTCCTAGGTATTTAGTTGAATTTACGGCTTTTAGATTTGTCTGATTTATCGTGTAACCGACGTTTAACGAATTCCATTTAGCACTCATGTGGACGACCTCACACTTTTCGTTATTTTGGGTCAACTTACAATTTTCGCACCATTCAGATATCTTTTCTAAATCGTTTTGAAATTTGTTTTGATCTTCTGATGACTTTATTAGTCGATAAACGACAGCGTCATCTGCAGACAACCTAAGACGGCTGCTCAGACTGTCTCCCAAATCGTTTACATAGATAAGGAACAGAAAATGGCTTATAACACTACCTTGGGGAACACCAGAAATCAGTTCTGATTTACTCGATGACTTTCCGTCAGTTACTACAAACTGTGACGCCTCTGACAGCAAGTCACAAATCCAGTCACATAACTGAGACGATATTCCATAAGCACGCAATTTCACTAGAAGCTGCTTGTGTGGTACAATGTCAAAAGCCTTTCGGAAATCCAGAAATATGGAATCGATCTGAAATCCCTTGTCAATAGCACTCTACACTTCATGCGAATAAAGAGCTAATTGTGTTTCACAAGAACGATGTTTTCTAAACTCATGTTGACTGTGTGTCAATAGACCGTTTTCGTCGAGGTAATTCATTATGTTCGAACACAATATACAGGGTGAGTCACTAACTATTGCCACCACGAATAGCTCCGAACGTATGATAGTAGCTGAAAAGTTTGTGGGACGAAAGTTGCATGGGACAACGGGGTCCTTAATATGACGTTGGTATTTGTTGCTAGGTAGGGTCGCTTCAGAAATATGAAGGTCAACTTCTTTTTTAATGTGATGCTGTAGCGGTTATCGAGATGAATCCAATGATGTGTAACAGTAAGGTTACAGGGTGTAACAAGAAGGTACTGCCAAACTTTCAGGAAACATTCCTCACGCATAAAGGGACAAAATGTGTTATACAGACATGGGCCCGGAAACCCTTTACTTACACGTTAGACCTCATTTTCTACTTGTCTTTATAATCTTATTAACCATGGGAAACACACAGAAACAGAACGTATCAGCATTGTTGTTGCTGCGGTCTTCAGTCAGAAGACTGATTTGACGCACCTCTCCATGCCACTCTACACTGTGTAACTGTGCAAGCCTCTTCATCTCCAAATAACTACTGCAACCTATAGCCTTCTGAACCAGCGTACTGTATTCACTTCTTAGTCTCAGTCTACAAATTTTAACCCCCACCCCCTCCCCACACATCATCCGAATACTAAATTCGTGATCTCTAGATGTCTCAGAACGTGTCCTATCAACCGATCCCTTATTCTAGCCGGGTTGTGCCACGAATTTCTTTTCTCATCAGCTCTTTTCAGTACCTCCTTATTAATGGTGTGATCTACCCATCTAATTTTCAGCATTCTTCTGTAGCACCACGGTGCAAAAACTTATGTTCTGTTCCTGTCCACTCCGGACAAATACCTTCAGAAAAGACTTCCTAACACTTACATCTATATTGGATGTTAACAAAATTCTCTTCTTCAGAAAAGCCTTTCTTGCCGCTGGCAGTTTACATTTTATATCCTCTCTCCTTCGGGCATCATCAGTTATTTTGCTGCTCGAATAGAAAAATTCATCCACTACTTTAAGTGTCTCACTTCCTAATCTGGTTCCCTCAGCGTCACCTGATTTTATTCGACTACATTGCATTATCTATGTCTTGCTTTTGTCGATGTTCATGTTATATCCTCCTTTCAGGAGACTGTCTATTCCATTTAACTGCTCTTCCAAGATCTTTGCTCTCTCTGAAGGAATTACAATGTCAATGGCAAACATCAAAGTTTGTATTTCTTCTCCCTGACCTTTAATTCCTACTCCATATTTTTCTTTGGTTTCTTTCACTGCATTTACTGCTCAATGTACAAACTGAATAACATCGGGCATAGTCTCAGTCCCTTCTCGACCACTGCTCCCCTTCATGCTCCTCGACTCATATAATTGTTATCTGGTTTCCGTACATGGTGTACACAGCCTTTCGCTCCCTGTATTTTAGCCTTGCTACCCTCAGTATTTAAAAGAGAGTATTCCAGTCAACAGTGTCAACAGATTTCTCTAAGTCTGCAATTCAGTGTGTCATAGCAGAAAGGTAGCTAGGCCACTTGAAGCACATTTTGAGAAACAACAAAAAATTGTCCAGCTCAGTAACTAAGGGATATACAATCACAGAAAAAATTACTAGTTAATTTTCTGATAAACAGAAATAGATGTCGTATAGAGAAGTGATCGATAATGAAATAAGTTAGTGCACAAAAATATACAAAATCGGGTGACTTAGTTACCTTTCGGCATTGAAAGTATTAGGTGCTATTCCCAAATGAAATTATTTTCGCAGATTAACTTTATTACCTGAAGAACGCTGCTACTATCTGCATACATTAGTAGGATAACATCAGAGGTGGTCAAACATACTTAAAAAATATTATTGCAGTTTACTATACACGCAAAATCAAAACTTTAGATAAGTTGGCTTGGTATTTTCTTGATAACAATTCGCTTACACTGAACCTAATAGCTGTACTTTGTCATTTGCAAAAGGTTTAAGTTTGAACATGTGACCAGGCATAAAAGTTCGTTCATTCTTCAGGGATATATCGTAGTAGTTTCCGAACATTTTCCGTCTTACTCAGTTTTATAGTAACTTTATCGTCTTCATATAATGCTTAAGTAGGAAATGTGTGTGGAACAGCTCTTCCTGACTGAGACTGATGAAAGTTGTGTTCCATCAGTCCACCAGTCCAGATGCTTGTTACTATACTCCCTTTTCTCCTAGACGAATACCTAAAATGCCTAAACAGTGATACGTTGAAGTACTGTTTTCTCTCTAGACGCACATGATGTTTCTGGGGTACTGTCATCGTCTTATAAAATTGAGGCCACCGTTTGGTAAAATCCTAAACATCACTTGTTTAAACTATTTTCAAAGTAAATGCACTGTTTTTTGAAGATGCAACAATAAGTTCACAATATTCATAGGGTGTGTAAATCCTGTCTCTCTCCTTAAGAGCACGTTTTATCGTTCAAAACTTCCGATCACAGAGCAAGACTGAATGTCCTCTTATGGATAGAAGCGGATAATAGTATCAAACCGATTCAAATAAGTTAAAGCTAAGAAAAACCTTATTTTGTCCACTATAATTGTCGCTAAATAGGTGTGATTCTAGCATGTTCTTTGGGACAAATTCGTCAATATACTCATTAAGAAATGACACCACTTCATCTGCACGTTTTCTCCCCTGTCCCTCGTGGTACACATAGAAATGTGTTTTTTTTCTGTCTTTGAACTGTGAATGGAAAACACCTTGATGGATAACTGCCGCAGACAGAGGCTACCTTGAACTGGTATTGCTGGCAGGTTTACTCTTTGCTACCCCTTTGGCGGTTTGATTAAGGTTGGAATTTTTAACTTTATTGTTTAATTCCTCACAAACTCAGAACACATCTTGTGGGCAGCCAGCCAAACCGTAGTGTAAAGTTTTCATTGGAGTATTTGTTATGAAACTTATAGTTTTTCTTAGTATCTAGATGTCTCTCTATAAACAGTGAATACAGCTTGTTCACAAACAAGGACGCATCAAAATAGTGGATTTCTTCGCCAGAATAATGGCTTTGCTTTCCTGGAAAGATTTCTGTATGTTCTCGGATAAGCCTCAGTTGCTCTACCTTTATTGCGTTTCCACTGCATCCCTTGCCCATTGCATCATGTGGTGACTGTCGCAGAAGCAGAAATCTGCGAAGTCTTCTTATGCGTTTATCAGATATTCTGTATAAGGAGAAGCGTCTCTAGAGTTGGGTCCTCTCTGCGTGATCTATGTGGCGCTGGATTCACCATTTCAGTCATTGGTTGCAATGAAGAATCTGTTCATCCTTTGTGTTCATTCTATAGATAGTTAAGAATGTTTCTTTTCAGAGAAAATCTCGAAACGTTACTTACAGTACCTGTGAGTTAAGAAACCAAACACAGTCCTATAAAATAAGGTGTCATAAATAGCTTTTCAAACTAAAACTGAAAATTTGTAACATCATCTTATTACTTGGGCAAAGAAGACAAATGAAGTATCATTATAAATTTAATTTGTATATTCTCATTGCACATTTGAGTACTGAATGCTGCCACCGCGACCAGTACTAATATTTACAATATTTGGAGTTAAACATTGTTGCACAAACAAAGGCATACAAATAGGTCTACCCTTACAACAATCTGACAAGCCGGCCTTCGAACAATGTCTCGAATTCTGTATTATTGAATTTTAAATTATTTAGTTTGAGAGATTACAAACAACATACGTTGCTCTTGAAACGTACTAATTTTTGCACTTACAGTTGAAAGTGAAAAGTCAGTAACTTAAACTTCTTGATATTTACCTTATTTTGAGCCTATTTCTCGGTGAGGTTCTATCTTTCCACTACAGGAAATGAATGATTCACCAATTACACCTGCTTTCTTAACAGCTTTTCTTTTATTTTCTTCACTTCTCGCTGTACCTTTCTTCCTTTTCTTGCCCCCGTTCACCAGATGTACGTCTAGCGATTGGGGGCTGACGCTACAGATCAGACTTTATTAATAATTATAATACAGGGTTACATCACCAGTTACAGTTACATTCTAAGCAAGTACACCAAGTCCTTTCATCCATACATGTATTTTTTCATCATTACTAACTTTACGACAGGAGCGGGTATACAATGTAAAAAGCATATTACTATATACATAACTAGGTCTAGATTGGGTCTTAGCATCTATTCCACAATGTCGGTCTTATAAGCGATGACATCTCGATCGGCGAATCATTCCAATCCAGGTACAGCCTCGTTTTCCGACATTTTACAGATTTGTAAAAGTAAAATGTTTTGGCGATACTAGCACTCACGCGTGGGAAAGCAGAAAAGTATCGAAGTCGATGATTTAGGAACCTCTCCTCAGCTCGGCTTATTCTCGTACAGGATTTATCACCATTGCGGTATCAGTGACATAGGCAACTTTCTGTTTCGAATGTGTGTCTATGTTCATGGATACCGAAAATGACTATATCTCAATTCCCCCGAAAAAGTGACACTTCAAATTCTATAAAATAGGTTTTCCTTTTTTTAACCTATCCTCTAAAATAGGTCTTAGGGTCAGTATTGCTTCACGTGTTCCTACACTTCTCCGAAATCCAAACCGATCAGCCCCGAGGTCGGCTTCTACTAGTTATTCCATTCTTCTGTAAGGAATTCGTGTTAGTATTATGCAGCCATGACTTGTTAAACTGATTGCTCGGTAATTTTCACACCTGTCAGCACCTGCTTTCTTTGGAATTGCAGTTATTACATTCTTCTTGAAGGCTGAGGGTAAGTCGGCTGTCCCATACATCTTGCACACCAGATGGAACAATTTTGTCACGGCTGGCTCTTCCAATGCTATCAGTAGTTCTGACGGAATGTCGTCTACTCCCTGGGCCTAGTTTCCACTTAGGTCTTTCAGTGGTCCGTCAAACTCTTCTAGCAGTATCATATCTCCCATATCATCCTCATTTACGTCCTCTTCGATTTTTATAATATTGCTTTCAAGTTCATCGCCCTTGTGCAGACCCTCTACATACCCCTTCCACGTTTCAGCTTTCCCTTCTTTAGTTATGACAGGTCTTCCATCGGAAGTCTTGATAGTCATACGGCTATTTCTCTTTTCTCCAGAAGCCTCTTTAATTTTCCTGTAGCGTGTATCTATCTTTCTCCTACTGGAACATGCTTATAAAACCTTATATTCGTCCGCTGGCCATTTCTGCTCAACCATTTTGCACTTCCTGCCAACCTCATTTTTCAGACTTTGTATTCCCTTTCATCTGCCCCATTTGCTGCATTTTAAAATTTTCTCCTTTCATCAGTTAAATTTAATATCTTATCCAAGGATTTCAACTAGGCCTTGTCTTTTTACCTATTTGATTTCTTTGCTGCGTTCATTATTTGATCTTTTAAAGCTACCCATTCGTCTTCTACTGTATTGCTTACACCTGTTCTAGTCAATCGTTGCCTACTGCTCCCTCTGAAGCTCTCAACAACCTCTCGTGCTCTCAGCTTATCCAGGTTCCATGTCCTTAATTTCCTACCTTTTTCCAATTTCTTAAACTTTGATATACAGTTCATAACCAATAAATTGTAGTCAGACTCCACATTTGCCCCTAGAAATGTCGTACAATTTAAAATCTGGTTCCTAAATCTCTGCCTAACCGTTATATAATCCATCTGTCACCTTGTGGTGTCTCCAGGTCTCTTTCACGTATACAAGCTTCTATTATGATTGTTAAACCATGTGTTACGGATGATTAAATTTTGTTCTGTCCAAAATTCTACCAGGTGGATTCCTCTTTCATCCCTTTCCACCAGGCCATGCCCACCTACTATTTATGCTTCTTTTCATTTTCCTACTATCGAATTCCAGTCGCCCATCACAATTAAATTTTTGTCTCCCGTAATTGTCTGAATTATTTCTTTCATCTCCTCATACATTCTTTCAATATCTTCAGCATCTGTGGAGCTAGGTGGCATATAAGGTTTTACTACTTCCATGGGTGCTGGTTTTGTGTCTATCTTGGGTAGAATAATGTGTTCACTGTGCTGTTCATGCCCGCCCGGTTAGCAGTGCGGTCTAACCCACTGCTTTCCGGGCGGGAAGGCGTGCCGGTTCCCGGCATGAATCCGCCCCTGCGGATCAGTGTTGAGATCCGGTGTGCCGGCCAGTATGTGAATGGTTTTTAAGGCGGTTTTCCATTTGCCTCGGCGAATACGGGCTGGTTCCCCTTATTCCGCCTCAGTTACTCTATGTCGGCGATTGCTCCGCAAACACTTTCTCCACGTACGCGTACACCATAATTACCCTACCACGCAAACATTGGGGTTACACTCGTCTGGTGTGAGACGACGTTCCCGGGAGGAGAGGGGGTGGTCCACTGGGGACCGAACAGCACAATAACCCTGGCTTCGGTAGTGCGGCGGCGGTGGGGTGAGTGGACTGCTGTAGCCTGTTATGGGGTTGTGTCCCACGGCGGGGATGAAGCCTCTCCGTCGTTTCTAGGTCTCCAGTTCCATACCATACCATACTATGCTACTCATAGTAGCCTCCTCACATTCATGTTTTCTTACACATTATTAAACCTACTCTTGCATTAACCCTATCTGATTTTGTACACTCCTGGAAATGGAAAAAAGAACACATTGACACCGGTGTGTCAGACCCACCATACTTGCTCCGGACACTGCGAGAGGGCTGTACAAGCAATGATGACACGCACGGCACAGCGGACACACCAGGAACCGCGGTGTTGGCCGTCGAATGGCGCAAGCTGCGCAGCATTTGTGCACCGCCGCCGCCAGTGTCAGCCAGTTTGCCGTGGCATACGGAGCTCCATCGCAGTCTTTAACACTGGTAGCATGCCGCGACAGTGTGGACGTCAACCGTATGTGGAGTTGACGGACTTCGAGCGAGGGCGTATAGTGGGCATGCGGGAGGCCGGGTGGACGTACCGCCGAATTGATCAACACGTGGGGCGTGAGGTCTCCACAGTACATCGATGTTGTCGCCAGTGGTCGGCGGAAGGTGCACGTGCCCGTCGACCTGGGACCGGACCGCAGCGACGCACGGATGCACGTCAAGACCGTAGGATCCTACGCAGTGCCATAGGGGACCGCACCGCCACTTCCCAGCAAATTAGGGACACTGTTGCTCCTGGGGTATCGGCGAGGACCATTCGCAACCGTCTCCATGAAGCTGGGCTACGGTCCCGCACACCGTTAGGCCGTCTTCCGCTCACGCCCCAACATCGTGCAGCCCGCCTCCAGTAGTGTCGCGACAGGCGTGAATGGAGGGACGAATGGAGACGTGTCGTCTTCAGCGATGAGAGTCGCTTCTGCCTTGGTGTCAATGATGGTCGTATGCGTGTTTGGCGCCGTGCAGGTGAGCGCCACAATCAGGACTGCATACGACCGAGGCACGCAGGGCCAACACCCGGCATCATGGTGTGGGGAGCGATTTCCTACACTGGCCGTACACCACTGGTGATCGTCGAGGGGACACTGAATAGTGCACGGTACATCCAAACCGTCATCGAACCCATCGTTCTACCATTCCTAGACCGGCAAGGGAACTTGCTGTTCCAACAGGACAATGCACGTCCGCATGTATCCCGTGCCACCCAACGTGCTCTAGAAGGTGTAAGTCAACTACCCTGGCCAGCAAGATCTCCGGATCTGTCCCCCATTGAGCATGTTTGGGACTGGATGAAGCGTCGTCTCACGCGGTCTGCACGTCCAGCACGAACGCTGGTCCAACTGAGGCGCCAGGTGGAAATGGCATGGCAAGCCGTTCCACAGGACTACATCCAGCATCTCTACGATCGTCTCCATGGGAGAATAGCAGCCTGCATTGCTGCGAAAGGTGGATATACACTGTACTAGTGCCGACATTGTGCATGCTCTGTTGCCTGTGTCTATGTGCCTGTGGTTCTGTCAGTGTGATCATGTGATGTATCTGATCCCAGGAATGTGTCAAAAAAGTTTCCCCTTCCTGGGACAATGAATTCACGGTGTTCTTATTTCAATTTCCAGGAGTGTATTTATAATCTTGTATTCATCTGGCCAGAAGTCCTGTCCCTCCTGCCACCGAACTTCACTAAATCCCACTACATCTATGTTGAAACTATTCATTTCCGTTTTTTAATTTTCTAATCTATCTACGCGATTAATGGATCTAACATTCCACGCTCTTATCTGCAGAACGCGTTTTGTTTCTCCTGATGACGACATCCTCCTGAGTAGTCCCCGCCTGGAGATGCAGATGGGGGACTATTTTACCTCCGGTATATTTTATGCAAGAGGTTGCCATCATCAATTAGCCATACAGTAGAGCCGCATACCCCCGGGAAGAAATTGCAGCTGTAGTTTCCCTTTGCTTTCAGCTGTTCGCTTTAGCAGCAGAGCAAGACCATTTTGGTCGATGTTACAAGGCCAGATCAGTCAATCAAACTACTGAAATGGTTGCTGTCACTCCTCAAGCACGTAGCGACAACTGTTTAGTGTTCATAACGGAGTTTGTTTCCTATAGACTGTAGTGAAGTGTACTCAAATGCCGAGTTGGCAGATACCCATTCGTTGTACGGATTAGCAGATAATACTGGCTGTGGCGCTCAACGTTTGTATCGAAAGAGATTTCCAGACCGACGGAGTTCCAACAAGAGGACGTTCGAAGCAATTGCTTGTCGTCTTAGGGAGCATGGAGGGTTTAAGCTTATTACTCGTTACTCTGGGAGGCCCAGAAGGACGAGGACAGGTCAACTGGCAGAGGAGCTTTTTCGTGCAGTTAACGACAACCCTACTAGCAGCTTAAGACAATTAGTTGCAATAATTTATTTTGACCATATGACTGTCTAGAGAGTGCTACATGAGAACCTGTTGTATTCGTACCATATATAGCACTTGCAGACCCTATCAGCAGCTGATTTTCCCCCATAGGTACACAGCTGCGAGTGGTTCCTTCAACAATGCGTCACACCTCACTTTAGTGCAAATGAAATTTTCACTGATAAAATTTTGCTTCGACGTGTAAATTTTCACAATCAGCTGTTCGAGATTCCTCACGAAATTCTGCAGTTACGTCAACAACAAAGATTTTCTGTCAACGTTCATGTTGGAATTGTTGGTGATCGTTTGTTAGGGCCTCGTTTTCAACCATCGAAACTCAACAGAGAAAGTTACCATGTTTTCTTAAATAATATTCTACAGTTACCCGTCTTCTGGCTCTAACAGCCTAATGGCACGGGGTTGCAGTGCTCCTGCAAACCGCAGACTACGGTACCGCATGGGGGGGGGGGATCCAAACTCTTCCGAAGAGAAGAACCGCAACTGTCAGATCTTCCAACAATGCGGTATTTTCGATCTTCCTTACCAGTCCAGTTGTAGCTTGGAACAGAGTAACTGTTTATTGTACATCATGTTAGTTATTTCAGAGTGTGGTATAGCGAATTTTGAAGCTCAAGTAACAAGTGAATACATGAAACAATGAATCAGGTAATTTTCTTGCCCTCTGAACAATTTCATTTACGGAAGTTTGATGAAAAATTATAAATCAAGAGGCTAGGTACGCTGACTCATACTTTGTCAATTTCTCAGACAGTTAAAACGAAAAGCCGTCAATTCAGCACCTAACTTAACTCCTAACTCTGTAGCAAGCGTGAATGGCGGCGTGGTTGTGATTTGAAAAACATCTTATTTTGTTTTCCTTGATTTTTGTTTTGAGGAGAGTTTTCGCGGAATAAACAGGGTAAACAAGGTGCCTATGACATTCAACACCACCATGACAAAATTAGGAAACACGAACTTTTTTCGGTCTGTATAAACAACGTTTAGAATCTGGCAAGTCTAGGCAATGTAAATATAGCTACCCAATTAGACAGTGTGTACAGATGATCTATTTCATTACACAACCAAAAAGTTACTAATAATAGGTAAATATCAGATTACTCACTGTCTACGTTTCTGAGGTGCACTAGAACTTGCCCTCAGAGGACATGATGCGTCTGAATCGCCTTCAAATCCTTGCCTTTTTTGTACCTTGATCAATTTAAATGCAGTATTAGACTCTGTACTAAAATCGCATGTAGAAAAAGCAACAGTTTTCAAAGGCACCATCCAGGATCAACTCCTTCAATGCATGATCCAAGTCTACCAAGGGGAAATTAGAAAGAAAATGAAAGATGTAGAGTTCTTGGCTGTAATAGTTGACGTTATCCAAATGGCTGTAGTACACAGCTACATCATAATGGAAAATCGGTTGAAATATTTTTAACAGCAGAAAAAAACGTGTTGCCCAGTGTGTGGCAATGTACGTAACAGAACAGATGAATTACCACATGCAGAATTGTCCACACAAACTAACAGCACAAACATTTGGTGGTGCAGCAGTCATGAGTGGCTCGTCACGTGGGGTGCAGATTTTTGTTAACAAAAAAATTTCCAGTGCTTCAAACATTCATTGCCACGCCCATCATCTGAAACTCATTATGCTTAAAGTCGTTCCAGTGTGCTATCTTATACTAAGGGGGGGGGGGGGGGGGAATGCACCTTCTGCCAGGATAGTGGCTGCTCCTTCAGCAACGTACAGACAGGCACGTGGGGGTAGGGGTTTGTTAATTATTTGGAGCTCCAATGTTAGGCGGGTCATGGAGCCCCTCAGGCACATAGCGGCTAGGGCGGGGAAGAAGTCTAACGTTCACTCGGTGTGCTTGCTGGCGGACCTTGTCCGATATGTGGAAGAGGCTCTTCCGGCGGCTATCGAGCGTGCGGGGTGCAGCCAGCTGCAGATAGTTGCACACGTCGGCACCAACGATGCCGGTCGACGGGGTTCCGAGGAAATCCTTGGTTCCTTTCGACAGCTGGCTAAATTGGCGAAGGCCACCTCCATCTCTCGAGGAGTGGAAGCCAAGCTGACGATTTGCAGCATCGTAACCAGGGCGGACTGGAGAACTCTGGTTTGCAGTCGAGTGGAGAATCTAAACCAGGGGCTCCGTCGACTCTGTGACGAAAATGGTTGTAGATTCCTCGACCTACGCTATGAGGTGGAAGGTTGTAGGACGCCCCTCGATAGATCAGGGGTGCACTACACACAGGAAGCTGCTACATATGTAGCACAGTACTTTTTTAGATTACGTTCCTCCCTACGGGAACAAAACCGTTGCCCTGAAAAATTACCCGTTCATGACATTGATGTGAGTGTGCCAATTGTAAAAATTGTTAGTTCGCCTAAACAGGTCATTCCAAAGGATTTAAATATGCTAATTAAATATGCTAAATCCCATGTTAGTAAATTTTCGAAGTGTCTGTAGCAAGATCACCGAGTTACTTTCGGAAATAAACAGTAGTAATGTAAATATTATATTAGGTGCCGAAAGCTGGGTGAAACCAGACATAAATAGCAGTGAAATTTTGAACTCGGATTGGACAATGTTTGGGACGGATAGGACTGACGCTATGGGAGGTGGTGTGTTAATTGCAGTTAAAAGCTGTTTAAACACAGTTGAGATCGATACTGGGTCGCTACTGGACCACTGGACCACTGGGTCGATACTGGATAAAGCTGTCAATCAGACAAGGAGTAACCATTGTATTAGGATGTTTTTATAGACCACCAGCGTCCACAACAAACGTCGCAGAACGTTTCAGGGAAAGTCTTGAGTACATACGAAATAAATTTTCAAATTATCCATTACTTATAGGCGGAGGCTTTAATCTGGCGTCCATTGACTGGAAAAATTACACTATTATCACAGGGGGCAGAAACAAAGATTCGTGTGAAATTATTCTAGGAGCGCTCTCAACCTTGAGCAATTGGTTAGAAAACCAACTCGAGATGAGAACATATTAGATATCTTAGCGACAAACAGACCTGACCTTTTTGAGCAAGTTAATCTAGAAGAAGGTATTAGCGACCATAATGTCATTGTGGCTTCTATGTCAGTGGACTTTGCAGAAAAACCAAAGAAACAGCGTAGAGTTTTCTTGTTTGGGAAAGCAAATAAAAGTGTCATTAATGAATATCTTCATAGTCAGCTCCAAGCATTCACCGCTGGACACAAAGATATCGAGCATCTTTAGTCGTCATTTAAAGGTGTTGTCCACCACGTGCTGGAGAAATATGTGCCTAGCAAAAATACAGGGGAGGGAAAGGATCCACCTTGGTTCAACAAACATATCAGGAAGTTGCTGAGGAAGCAGAGAATTTTGCACAGTGGTTTTAAACGTAGTCACTGCCACGCTGACAAACAGAAATAATGCGAAATGAAAGTAGCTGTCCAAAGGTCAATGAGAGATACTTTAAACGAATTTGAAAGCAATATTTTATCTGTAGATTTTAAAAATAACCCCAAAAAATTTTGGTCGTACGTGAAATCTATGAAAGCTACAAATCATTCAATACCTTCTCTTGCTGACAGTACGGGTAATGTAACGGACTATGACAAACAGAAAGCCAAAATCCTAAACCTAGCTTTCAAAAACTCGTTTACAGTAGAGGACTGCAGCACCATTCCCCCTTTCAATTATCGAACAAACGCAAGGATGGCTGACATAGTGTTTAGTGTATCTGGGATTGTAAAAAAGTTAAGATCCTTAGACGCCTGGAAGGTATCTGGCCCAGACGGTATCCCCGTAAGATTTTATGTTGACTATGCTATAAATATAGCACCATTATTATTCATCACCTATCAGAGATCATTGGAACAGCGGAAAGTTCCACGGGACTGAAAGAAGGCTCAGGTCATATCGATCTATAAAAAGGGTAGAAAATGGGATGCACATAATTACCGGCCTACTTCACTGACATCGATTTATTGTAGAATCATGGAACATTTTTTGTGTTCAGACATAATGACCTTTCTAGACTCTGAGAAGCTCATCTGCAGAAACCAGCACGGTTTTAGGAAACTGCGGTCATGCGAGACACAGCTAGCCCTCTTTGTGCATGATTTACAGCAGGCTCTAGATACCCGCTCCCAGTTTGATGCCATATTCCTCGACTTATGAAATGCGTTCGACTCAGTTTCGCACTGTCGCTTGCTCCAAAAAGTGCGCCCTTACGGTCTATCCGATGACATATGTGGTTGGATAGAAAGTTGTCTAACAGACAGAGAGCAGTATGTCGTCCTGAATGGGGAGACTTCAAGAGAAACAAGCGTGATATCAGGTGTGCCCCAGGGCATGGTAATAGGTCCGCTGCTTTTCACGGTTTACACAAACGATCTGGTTGATGGTATTGACAGTGGCACTAGACTGTTTGCCGATGATGCTGTAGTCTACAGGAAAGTAGTATCACACGAAAGTTGTGAACAGATCAATGAGGAGTTGCTGAAAATAAATGTGTGGTGTAATGACTGGCAGTTATCTCTCAAAATGGTTCAAATGGCTCTAAGAACTATGGGACTTAACATCTGAGGTCATCAGTCCCCTAGACTTAGAACTACTTAAACCTAACTAACCTAAGGACATCACACACATCCATGCCCGAGGCAGGATTCGAACCTGCGACCGTAGCAGCAGCGCGGTTCTGGACTGAACCGCCTAGAACCACTCGGCTACAGGGGCCGGCGGATATCTCTCAATATTAGTAAGTGTAACCTACTGCGTATAACAAAGCGAAAACCCCCATTAATGAACTAGTACAAAATAAATGCCCAGTCTTTGGAAGCGGTAACACCCGTAAAGTATCTGGGTGTGACTATTCGAAATGATCTCAAATGGAACGATGAAATTACACAAGTAACGGGTAAGGCGAACTCTAGATTGCGGTTTATTGGTAGAATCCTGAAGCGATGCAGTCCTTCAACAAAGGAAATTGCTTACAATACTTTAGTTCGCCCTGTCTAAGAGTATTGTTCGTCTGTATGGGACCCTTACCTGTTGGGTCTGATTCAAGAGATTGAGAAGGTCCAAAGAAGAGCGTCAGGATTCGTGACTGGTACATTTAACCATCGCGAGAACGTTACAAATCTCATAGAAGGTTTGAAGTGGGACACACTTGCAGACAGACGACACGCTAAACGGAAGGGGCTGCTCACTAAATTCCAAATTGCGATCTTCTTTTCCTGTGTGTGTCTCAAGAGTAATGTGTTCAGGTGATGTAGAAACCCAGCTGTAAATTGGAAATAAAGTGTTTCCGGACCAATGTCCATATAACTTATTTTCTTCCTCTACGTGTGAGTAATGTTTCCTGAAAGTTTTGTCCTGTACTATATTTCCCGTTTATGCGATAAATCACTTCTGGAGAGCATTTCAATGCATCCTTCAATAGGCTATGGCCTATTTCTTTTCTCAATCTTCAAACAGTTCCATCTGTAATTAATGACCCTTCTGTCGGTTAATTACAAGTATTTCTTACTTCTGTTCCCCTCTTAATCTTGTTTTCTAAGTAAAAAAAAGACAATACATATAAAATACACGAACACAACTATGTACTGACATGTAATACTAGACATAAGTACAGTAGTACCCAAAAAAATCGATAATATTATTCCCGACGTTGTGGACGGATTCCATATAAGAGGCAGTTAAGCAGCATTCGCAATGAAACTTCCTGCCAGATTAAAACTGTGTGCCCGACCGAGACTCGAACTCGGGACCTTTGTCTTTCGCGGGCAAGTGCTCTACCAACTGAGCTACCGAAGCACGACTCACACCCGCTACTCACAGCTTTACTTCTGCCAGTATCTCGTCTCCTACCTTCCAAACTTGCCCGCGAAAGGAAAAGGTCCCGAGTTCAAGTCTCGGTCGGGCACACAGTTTTAATCTGGCAGGAAGTTTCATATCAGCGCACACTCCGCTGCAGAGTGAAATTCTCATTCTGGAGCATTCGCTATTATTATCAATAGGATGTTCCGTGACAGGTGCCTGACACTGTTATCCAGCCATCGTTGCTGCGGTTTTGGAGTTGTAAGAGGGCTCATACGGAATTCCAGCAGATGAGATGTTTTGATAGCAGCCTCAAGGTTAGCCAGCTTTAGGTTGCTGGTCTTTCGAGATGCACAAAGCAAAACATGGAAGAAAGTTCAAAACTGAACAGCTTCTTTTGTTTCTGCAATTGTTGTAAGCCGAAATTGGTCTGCTACATTAAATTATTGATTTTTAGTTTAGTGTATTCAGAAATATATTTGAGGCTTGCGATACAATAGGTAGTGTTCCGTTATTTGTTATTTTTTGATTTTGGTTTTCTTTGTTCTTGGTGGTATAGTTAATATTGTTTCAAGTATAAACATCAGATAATACAAGTTTCCATAGCGTACCCTAAATCAGTTTCTGTTTATTCTTCGAATACTGCCACAAAACTATGAGTGAAACAATTGTGAATAGATAACGAGCTTTACAATATCATGAAATATAATTTCAGACGAAGCTCCCTGAGGGAGAAAACAGCAAAAGAAATCACACAAACATCTACAGTATCGCTACCAACTCTCAAATGACATCTGTAATATTATTTCCACTAGCCACCAGCAAGCTTCAGTACTTAACTAACCGAAAAAAGAGAATGAATTACGGTGCAGGAGGGAGGTACGTGCCCATTACCCAATATAACAGGAACTGTAAATGCGCAAACATAAATACAGCAAACGTATTATTCGCGTTAGTGCAGAGGAAAGAGTAGACGGAAATGGTTGTCTGAAGCAACATTTGAGAATTTGGCGTGAAACAAATCAACCGGTCTGGTAGACCCTGACAGACCTGAATCACAGCTGTGGCAGGACGCTGTGCCACAACCTGTCACTCAAGGAGGATAACCGCTGGACCTGTTTGGTGAGTTCTTTTGCATCAAAATGCCACTGAATTCTCTGCCCACATGCTGTTCGTAGTTCTGGAGAATTCCTTCCACTGTTTACGCCAGGCTGCGCTTCTTCGTATAAAGAGTGACTGTCTCATTGATACCGAAGTATCCAGAATAAACCCACCCTACGCGGTAATCGTATGTGCAAAACCCAAGCCACAGCTCTCCGAATGAAACGAAATGGAATGTAGGTCGTACACCTTTCCTGTGCCACAGTGACATACCGAGAGAATTGTACTGTGTAACATGAAACATTAGAGATTAAATACTACCAGAAAAGTTCCAAAGGTTCCCAAGTGCTATCCGGAAAAAAAACATCATCACTTACAATTTGATAACGAAAGAGCGTACGGAACAGTGAAGTCATTTCTTAACAGGATTATAAACTTCGAATAGTAGTATAAACTTTCTATACTTATTGTTAACGAAGATTCAAGCATAAGGAAAATATTCTCAGATATACCAGTGGCTCGAAGGCATCTTGAGGAATAGGACCCAGTACGTTGTCTTCGCTGGCGAGTGTTCATAGGAGGCAACGGTGTAGTCATGAGTGCTCTAGGAAAGTATGATAGGAGCGCTCTTCTTTTCTATATACATAAATGATCTGGAGGACAGAGAGAGCAGCAATCTGCAGTTATTTTTGATGATGCTGTGGTGCACGGAAAGGTGTCGGCGCTGGGTGATTGTAGGAGGATACAAGATAACAGATAAAACTTGTAGTTTGTGTGATGAATGGCAGCTAGCTATAAATTAGAAGAATGTAAGTTAACGCATATGAGTAGGAAAAACAGTCCCGTAATGTTCGAATAAAGCATTAGTAGTGCGCTTCTTGACAGACTCGGGTCGATTAAATATCTAGGCGAAACGTTACAAAGCGATGCGAAATGGAACGAGTATGTAAGGATTGTATTGGGGAAGGCTAATAGCCAACTTCGGATTATACGAGAGTTTTAGGAAAGTGTGTTATATACGTAAAGGAGACAGCAAATAGAACACTAGTGTGACTTCTTTTTGAGTAATGCTGGGCTGTTTGGGATCCCCATCAAGTCGGATTAAAGGAATGCATCGAAACAATTCAGAGGAGGACTGCTGGATTTGCTACCGATAGGTATATTCAAAACGCAAATGTTATGGAGATGCTTCCGTAACTCAGATGGAAATCACTGGAAGTAAGGCAACAAGGCGACGTTCGTTTCGCGGAACGCTAGTGAGAAAATTTAGACAATGGGCATTTGATGCTGACTGCAGAGCGATCCTGCTGCCGCCGATATAAACTCATTGGATAAGAAATTAGTAACCCTAGGAAAATCATTACAAGTACCATTTGATAGCATGTTATTCCGCTGCTGGACATCGTAACCGCCTAGATTCGGTTAGAAAGTAAACCCATAAGGTTGGGCAGGTACTTCGCCCCAAGTTACGCCACTCACTGAGGATTCGATCTCGCAATTCCACCAAATTGCATGGATGCCGATATCGGCGATTCGCCTGCTACTCCCGCATGTCCCACAGATTTTCTATGTGATTGAAGTCAAGTGATTTTGCAGGCCAGTTGAGATGTAACAGGTGGGGGAGTGTTCAGAAACCAGTCACATATTCTTTCAGCCTGATGAAATTTGCTGTTGTCGCCTTTATGTGCCTGTGTCGGCAGTGGCCTCTTTCGAGGGGACTGACTTCATATGTTCGTTGCACGCAGTTACCGTCGCAATGTTCTCTCGCTAACACGCTGGGATGGATCCTCATTCACTGTCTGCAGCATTACCTGTTGCGTGTGCAAGCGTTCTTGATTCACAATGCATGAAACCTGTCTCCGGTCCCTCTCAGTCAGGATCTTCTTCCGATCATAATTCTGACGTCGTGTGTCGTGGCAACCACTGCTTGTAGACACGTTGAACAGTCCGGTGCGAAATTCCAATAAAGCCAGCAACTTCACACATCCTATGGCCATGAGCGTGTAACCGGTAGGTATCAGCATGCAGATATTACGGAGATGCTTCGTGAACTCAAATGGGAATCCCAGCAGAGAAGATGACTCTCTTTTCGCGAGGCACTATTTCAGAAAGTGGGGAAACCAGCATTTGAGGTTGACTGCACATCATTTCTACTGCCACCAAAGCGCATTTTTCATGAGGACCATAAGGATAAGATTAGAGAAATTAGGGTTCGTGCAGGAGCATATAGATAGTCGTTTTTCCTTCGCTCTATTTGCGAGTGGAGATGGAAGGGAAGTGACTCGTAGTGGTACGACGTACTCTCCGCCACGCACCGTACGGCTGCTTGCAGACTGTGTATGTAGATGTAGATGTAGGATATTTTGACAGAAAAAGCAACTAAAAATGTGCAGCATTCCGAATACCGTCGGAGAAGTCCTGATGTATTGGTGGATCTGTTAGGGTCATTCAAGAAGAAACGAGCCGGATACTGCAAATGAAAACCGCTGAAGTTATCGTAATGCCATTGCCTACCGAAGAAGGTGTGGTCCCTATAAGAGAGGAAAGTGCCAAAACTCGCCGCTAGAGGGCCATAGACGCACATTCATGTGACGACAGAGCGAGCATGCACACGCTCGACCGTTCTCTGCACTCAGTCGTCCCAAAAACAGAAGAATAGAGATGTGAAATTAAGAGGGAAGCAGTGTTTCCTGACAGCAGAAGGAATAGGATGAACGGAAATTCATGAAATAATGGCACAGGTGTACAAAGAGCACTGCGTGTCTGTGTCCGCAGCTCGTGGTCGTGCGGTAGCGTTCTCGCTTCCCGCGCACGGGTTCCCGGGTTCGATTCCCGGTGGGGTTAGGGATTTTCTCTGCCTCGTGATGACTGGGTGTTGTGTGATGTCCTTAGGTTAGTTAGGTTTAAGTAGTTCTAAGTTATAGGGGACTGATGACCATAGATGTTACGTCCCATAGTGCTCAGAGCCATTTTTTGCGTGTCTGTTGTAAGCGTCAAGGCGTGGCACAAGCGATTTTAGGAAGGACACTGCACGGTTGACACCTTATCCAGCAGGTGGAGGCCCTCACTGTTAAAGACCGACGAGTTACGGCGACAAGGATAGTCCCGCAGGTCAAATTGTACGTCGGAATTGTAACGGGCGTTCAGTGTTCTCCGTCACTTGTGCCATTCTTCGACGAATTTCCGTTCCCCACAATCTTCCGCTGTAAGAAAACTCATTAAACCCCTTTGCTCTTGTTCCGGCGTAACCACAAGCGGCGGAACGAGGATGAACAACGGAAGAGCAGAGAAGGCGGTGGAACGACGTCGGCCAATGGTGCGCTGATTAGGACCGCGGCACGACTTGAGCGACACCTGCAAGAAGTGAATATAAGTGCCGCTCCTGGCAGCCTCTGCCGGACATTAGTGCTCACTGTCCGACATTAGTGGAACGCGGAGCGTGCTACAAGAACAGCTAGTAGTGATCTTTAACAGTTGCTTGTCTGGACTTGTCTATAGTGGCGAACATAACTGTTTGCATGTCGCTCTTCGTTGCGACTACTACTTGTAAATCTTCAAGTTTACGCAGTTTTGTCATATGATGACATGATGGAGACCGTGGCTGTTGTTTGAAGACAGATGTTGACGGTTTTAGGACAGCAAACTGGTTGCTGTTGTCTTCAAGTTAAGTATTGTCAGTCTGCTTTATAGAAATAAAACTATTAATGTTATTTGCTTGAATTGTTGTATAGCACTCTCAGAATGCTGCATCCCTTAGGCACCCTATAACGAGACGAGTGGGAGAGACGCAATAACTCTTTTCAGCATTACTGACTGCAATGGGCGGTCGACGAGTGCACGTTTTAGCCCTGGCGTCACGAGATGTGTGACCACGTCCCTCTAGCGGCGAGTATGGAGTCACAGCGCTCTTCTATGGATCACACGTTCTTCCGTACGCAGTGGCAATATGATACAGCGGTTTTCAAGTTACAGACCCCGGCCAGTTTCTTTTTGAAGGACGCTTATATGACAGACAGAATACAGCATCTCTTCTAGAATGTTAATGAAATTGCGTCCTCATTTTAAAAAAAGTACAGTTTTGTGTCAAAATGTTAATTACATCCCATTCGAGCATTCATAAACGAGACATTTATTAATTTCGATGTTCACAGTCACGCAACAAGCCGCTCATTGAGCAGCATCATGTATGGGAGGGCGTTCAATAAGCAATACAAAAAATTTTTCTCGAGCGATGTTGGTTGGAAAAAATGTAGAATTTGTTGTGGGACATCGTGGGATATTCCCCCGTCACTCCCTATAGTTGCACGAAGTTCCGATTGGTGGCGGCGCTATAGGTAGCCTTCAAAATGGTGTCTGTAGCGGAGGCGCGTTCCAAGTAGACAGCTGTCATTGAGGTTCTTTCGGCGCAAAACCAGAGCATTGCAGATATTCATAGGCACTTGTAGGATGTATACGGTCACCTGGCAGTGAATAAAAGCATGGCCAGACGTTGGGCGAGACGTCTGCCATCATCGCAACAAGGTTGCGCAAACCTGTCCTATCTCCCGCGTACTGGGCGGCGGCACACAACTGTGACCTCTGCAGTGTTGGATCCTGCGGGCACACTGATTGGAGGAGATCGATGGATCAAATTCAAACATCTCGCTGCACAACTGGACGTCTCTATTGGTAGTGCTGAACGCTTGTCCATCAATTGAGCTACTATAAAGTGTGTACCAGCTGGGTTCCTCGCCACCTAACAGAAGACCACAAAAGAGCAACGAAGGACCATCTGTGAGCAATTGCTTGCGCGTCACGAGGTTGATCGTTACAATTTTTGTTGAACTTTGTCACAGGCGCTGAAACATACATTCATCACTTCGAACCAACGACAGCTCATGGAGTGGATCCACATCGCCTCTCCTCCGAAGGAAATGTTCAAAACTCCATCCTCAGGCGATAAAGTCAGGGCGACGCTCTTTTGGGGCTCTGAGGGGTTATTCTATTTGATGCCCTCCGTCACGGTGCAATCATCAACTCTGAAGTGTATTGTGCTACCCTCAGGAAATCGAAGAAACGACTACAGCGAGTTCGTCGCCTCAAAAATGCAAACTAATTCTTCCTTCTCCATGACAACGCAAGACGTCACACAAGTCTGAGCAACCGAGAGGAGCTCACAAAACTTCATTGGACAGTTCTTCATCATCCATGCTACATCCCACATCTCGCACCTTCCGACTTTCATCTGTTTAGCCCAATGAAGGATGCACTCCGGAGGAAGAAGTATGTGGATGTTGGGGAGATTATTGATGCAGCAAGACGTCGACCAGTGGAATGGTAGCATGCGTAAGGTGACGTAAGGCCGTCGCATTGAACGGAGATTGTTGAAAAATAGGTTTTTGTAGCCAAAAGAGAGGGGAATAATATGGCGTGTTGGAATGCTGAATAAAACCAACCTGCTTTCAGAAAAATATGAGTTGCATTGCTTACTCAACGTAGCAACATATGTTTCGTTACACACCGCCACGTTACAAGCTACAGATCGGAGCACACTAGCGGCAGAGCGTTGTTACTTGCGTCAGCGAAGCGGAGAAGTCGACCGAGTAATTTACATGACACGTAATACTTCAACTAAGACTGAGAACAAAATAAAAAATTAGGAGGCGTTACTTCTTGGCGCACCCTCTAATGTCTGTCTCCCTTCTCCTTCAAGATCAATAACGTTTTCACGAATAGCTTGTTGGCCAGTCAATAAAGTGGCTAGACTGAAAATCAGCTGTTGCAGGTATCTGGATTTGAATCGTGTACTGTCATTAGCTGTTATAGAACGAATTATGTGCTTGCACACATAATTCACCATGTTAGACCGTCAGTCTAATCAGCAGAATGTTGCCAAGACATGTAGGATAACGACTAAACTGATAGGCTATTTTATTCGAAAATTACTCCAGAATAAAAGTTTACTTTAAGGAAGGCAATCGTTCAAGGAAGGTGATCAGTTTAAACTCTCTAAAAGCGACCATGTAGACCTTTAAGTGGAACCTTAACATGAGAGTGCGATGCAGAATTTTCTCATTGTGGTAACACACAGATATTTAAATTGTAGTAGTCCCCTGTGATATTTCGTTACAAATACGTTAACTTTTTTATTAGTGTTATTAAACAGCGACTGTCGTCTCTGAACTCCACGTGCTCTAGACATCTTCTACGGCCACCCTTGGGCTGCAGCCGCCAGCATTGCAGAGATAGCCAGGTTATGCAATACACCGTCATGATTAAAATTTATTTAAAAAAATCGGCTGAATATTAGCTTGTAACGAATACGTATTTTAAACCGAGGAAATTAACTGCTAAATTTGTTTTCCTGAAACTTGACAGAGCAGTAAGATGCCATATACTTTTTACATCACGAATGACGGCCTGAGAGCGGTTTTCTTGAAGTACAACTTCAGAGCTACTGAGAAAATGTTGTGCTGACAGTGGGTTTATAAAGTAACATAATTAACAAAGTATTCGATGCTGTGTAGTAACCAGTCAAAGTGTGTATTTGCTAAAGTATAAACTGAAAATTTATTATGCCGATGAGGACACGATCAACTGCGTAATAGCACACTTTCAACATTCAGTTACCCCCAGATCTGCTATACAAACATGATTCTAATCAGTCTGTTTATTGCTGATATAGTTCCCCTTATTTTTGGTTACTAAAGGATGAGCAGTAACGAAGGGACAGGCAGTCTTGTGAAGTAATTTTGAACCCGTTTCCCGAACACTACTTTAAACAGCTAGTTAGACAACACACACGACCTGGTAGCTACGAACAGGCCTGACCTCACGGACAGTGTCAGTATAGAGACAAGAAGTAGTCATCATGATGTCATCAAAGTGAAAATGGTTACTAAAGATAATAAATGTGACAAGAAAGCTAGGGGTATAATCATGTCACAAAAAGCATATTGGACAAAGAATGACCATCATTTAGTTTCAATGTCACGGATATAGATGAATTATGGGCAAAATTTAAACTGATTGCAAATCGCGCTCTGGAGACCCGTGTGCCAAGTAAGTGGATTAAGGATGGAAAAGATCCTCTGGAGTTTAATAATCAAATCCTGAAAATGCCGAGGAAACTGAGATTGTTGTACTCTTGGTTCAAAAAAGAACGCTCAAACGCCAAGTGACAAAAATTACTAGAAATTCATGCGTCCACAAGAAGATCAATGCCCGAAGCATTATTCAACAATTTCCACTCTCGTACCTCACCGAAAGATCTTGCAGAGAACCCGAGAAAAGGGAAGCTGAAGTTTTAAATTTACTTTTAAATATTCATTCACGCAGGAGGATCACACAAACATATCATCATTTGGCTGTTGCACAGACTCCCGCATGGAGGACCTAGAAACAGGCATCCGTGGCGTAGAGAAGCAAATGAAAAGTTGAAAACAAATAAGTCAACAGATCCATATTGACTCCCAGTTCGGTTTTAAAGAGAATACTCTGCGGCGTTGACTCCTCACTTTGCTTGCATATATCCCGAATCTCTCATCTAGCCCAAGTGACTGGAAGAAAGTGCAGGTGACCCAGGTAAAAGAACAGACCAGCAAAATAACAGACTAATATCCTTAACACCGGTTTGCTTCAATTTCTTGAACACATTCTGAGTTCGAATACAATAAAATTTCTCTAGAAAGCATCATTCATGCGAAAATCAGCTTGATATTTTCTCAGATGGACGAAGGTTCAAAAATGTTCAAATGTGTGTGAATTCCTAAGGGACCAAACCGCTGAGGTCATCGATGCCTAGTCATACACACTATTTAAACTAACTTATGTTAAGAACAACACACACACCCAGGCCCGAGGGAGGACTCGAACCTCCGGCGGGAGGGGCCGCGAAATCAGTGACATTGCGCCTCTAACCGCGCGGCCAGCTATCATGTACGGCTCCCTTAAAACTGCCTGTGAAATGGCAGTGGTCTCTGTGTTTAACATCTGTTTGCTTGAATCATTCCTTGCAGATGTGGCAAATTTCTGGGTGTTCTAACGGCCTCTTCCTCTTGGACACTAATAATAATCATCCGGTTGTTTTGTAACACGTAATTTTTAATGCTCTCTGGAGTCAGATACAGCTGTTAGCTAAACCATTTCACGCAGATATTATCTCAGCACAGCTGAAAATCTAAATATTTGCCACTGTAACTGAAGTGCACGAAGAATGAAATAATATAAGTTTTGTTCACATGAATTACTAATACCTGGTTGCAACTAGCATGCGATATCTGCATAAGTGATAAATGTTAATATTAATCGTTTTTTATGCGAGCCGAATTTGAGGAACTGTTAGTCTACTTCGGGCATGGTACTTCCAACTGATTTAATTGTGAACAGCCAACCAAGTCAACCAAATGCACAGCCAACTTCTCTTTAGAATGATAACAGCACAAACAATGTTCACACTCTCCAGCTGAATGATGATGAGCAGTAATAATACTCTGTGTTAGTCCCGAAAGACTTTTTATATAGCAGAAAACGTTATTTATTTTCGACAGGCAGCATTAAGAGATACAAATGCTTCTCACGTTTATCACGTTTTAAAACAAGCAATGGAACCACTTTAAAATACACACATCAAAGAAAGTTTTGCATCACCCCGGTTCGCAGAACTTCTGAAGATAGACGTTGACTGTGGACATTCCATCACAGAAACAGTCAAAATGTGTGTGAAATTCTTATGGGACTTAACTGCTAAGGTCATCAGTCCCTAAGCTTACACACTACTTAATCTAAATTATCCTGAGGACAAACACACACACCCATGCCCGAGGGAGGACTCGAAACTCGCCGGGACCAGCCACACAGAGACACAATCCCTTTGACTGTTCAGAGATGTCACTAAACCTGCCCAAAGATATAAACAACCATGCATGAGCAGCGCCTATTAGCCGGAGGGGGTCCGACAGCCTATCAGTTCCAGTCATTCCACCAGGAAGGAGATACACGGCTCGTGTTGTCCGTAGTTCAACCGTGCCTAGGCGGCTAATACCGCGGTTCAATCGCGTCCTCATTGTTACTTTGTGCCAGGAAGGGCTCTCAGGAAGGGAAGTGTCCAGGCGTCTCGGAGTGAACCAAAGCGATGTTGTTCGGACATAGAGGAGATACAGAGAGACAGGAGCTGTCGTCGATGACATGCCTCGCTCAGGCCGCCCAAGGGCTACTACTGCAGTGGATGAAGGCTACCTACGGAGTATGGCTCGAAGGAACCCTGACATCAACGCCACCATGTTGAATAATGCTTTTCGTGCAGCCACAGGACGTCGTGTTACGATTCAAACTGTGCGCAATGGGCTGCATGACGCGCAGCTTCACTCCAGACGTCCCTGGCGAGGTCCATCTTTGCAACCACGACGCCATGCAGCAGGGTACAGATGGGCCCAACAACATGCCGAATGGAACGCTCAGGATGTAGGGTAATGACCTTCACCTTGTCAATTAACCATCAATGCCCCACCATGTGAACTGGTCATCACCGGTCCACGCAATATCAACTGCGGTAATTACTTTCATTCTATAAACGTCTGGGCGCTAATGACCATAGTAGTTTTGCGCCCTAAAACCACAAACAAAAAAAAAAAAAAAATTCTATAAACTGAACAACACTAACCCGCCCAATAGTATCAGGAGGGTAAACTTACCATCATTGCCAACATTGTATAAATTTTTCTATATTTTTTACGTTTCAGGTAGTTAGAAAATTCCAAGAAAGATAGACAGTACCAAATGGGCTGTAGAAGATTAGAAAAAAGCAAAACATTCTGTTGCTGAAGATTTATTGATTAGAAAAGTTGTCGAATTTTTTAAAATCCTTGTTGCACTCTGATCACAAAAAATTAAACAGTTGAAATGAATCGCACCCAAAGGTAAGCCCTTCTCTGTCATATAGCTGTTTATTAATTTTGTACAGAACGTTGTATTCGTGGTTATGCTAGTCACTATGACTGAGAGTGGCAGTCATCCTGTAACCAGACGTTCATTGCCCAAGTGGTATCCATCTATATTTATTTATGTTTCAGATGGTCAGAAAATAGGTAAGGAAGACAGGCAAAGCTAAAGAAGATTACGAAAAAGAAATAAATTGTTGCTGAAGGTTTATCGATTATATAAGCTGCTTAAAATTAAAAAAAACCTTGTAGCACACCTAAAATCGGTTGAATAGAGGCAATAAGTCAAACACAAGCATAGGAAGGAAACATGCAGATCATATTAAAAAGCTGAGGCTACAGCCTGTTTGAAGACGCAGTTCTCACCCTCTATGGAAATTGGGGCAGCCATTCCGAAAGGAGAAGATGGATCAGGATGAAAGCCATGCCTATAGAAAATAATGTATTTATGACAATAGAAGGTGGAAATATTGAAAAAAGAGTCAGGACGCAGACTAGCAGAATAATTTTTAGCAAACGAATACATAGAGCATGTGATGCTCTATAAGGCACTAGATATGGTGAGACAGCAGAAGTCTGAATGACTGGTAATTCATAAGAAACTGTTGAAGGGGGTGATTTAATAATTCACAATGTAAAATACCCAGTAATTAGAGGATTATATAATCTATTGTTTAAAACTAGACTGTTCTAGAGAAGTTACATACCACGAGATCTTCAATATTATGCTTCCAGTGTTCATAAGCAAAACTATCTCTCCTAAACACAAGTAACCTGAAACAGAAACTATCAAACGCCCAAATCGTTAAGCCTGTATCAAACAAAGTTGGTGGATATGTGTCCCAATAACGGTTCAAGCAATCATAAAGGCGAAGTATGGACACAGCTCATATTAGAATGAGATATTCACTCTGCAGCGGAGTGTGCGCTGATACGAAACTTCCTGGCAGATTAAAACTGTGTGCCGGACCGAGACTCGAACTCGGGACCTTTGCCTTTCCTGGGCAAGTACTCTACCAACTGAGCTACCCAAGCACGACTCAAGACTTCGAGTCTCGGTCCGGCACACAGTTTTAATCAGCCAGTAAGTTTCACAGCACATATTAATTTCCAATGTTACAATTTTGCAGTAACATGAATCAGTTAAAAATTACAGGCAATAATTCACGTGATAATAAAGTGAAAGACTGAATTTCAAAATGTGGAAGTTACTTGTAGGAACATTCCCTTTGTTGACAGATGACTGCGAAAAATGTGTTTTGCTGATTTGGAAAGAGTTCACATAATTATTGTATGAAATTTTGCGTATTGAATAGCATGCGCTGGATATTAGGAACAGATGGCAAGAGATCGCGTTCAATCTCAAAAGCGAATTGCAAATTTAGAATGAATTATAGCACCCTATTCTGTGTTTCACCTGGATACTTAATAGAGTGAAGCATGTAGGGGTAGCACTCGACTGGGCGTCTACCTTAGCTTGCACCCCTGGAGAACACTAGCAGTTGTTTTGACATGTGAGACACGGCAACTTGGATTATCAAGGGAAACTTAAATAGCGATAGTTAATGATTTTTTGCAGTAAAATTGTGGTCATACATAGCATAGATGTATAGAGAAGCGTGCGGTAGCGTTCTCGCTTCCCACGCCCGGGTTCCCGGGTTCGATTCCCGGCGGGGTCAGCGATTTTCTCTGCCTCGTGATGACTGGGTGTTGTGTGATGTCCTTAGGTTAGTTAGGTTTAAGTAGTTCTAAATTCTAGGGGACTGATGACCATAGATGTTACGTCCCATAGTGCTCAGAGCCATTTGAACCATTTTATAGAGAAGCAACAACACCCTCATCTGAGATCCTAGAGTGTATATATATGTTTCCTATTGTTTGAAATGTGGAAATACAATACGCACGGATTTCCATGATTATGCGAATCTCGAAGCATCCGATAACATATTCCTAAAAAAATGTAATGACGCTTGTGTTGACAAGATAGGACTTGTTGACTATTGCTGACTAGTCACATTTTTTTGTCTATCGGAAAATGGTGACTCAGCACAGTGGTGTGTTACAAAAGCAGAAAACCTTTGCAATTAGCTTCTCGTTGACCTTGTGGATGACATCGGAAGTTCACTGAGGCTTTTTGCGGATGATGCTGTGGTGTATCGAGAGGTTGTAACAATGGAAAATTGTACTGAAATGCAGGATGATCTGCAGCGAATTGACGCATGGTGCAGGGAATGGCAATTGAATCTCAATGTAGACAAGTGTAATGTGCTGCGAATACACAGAAAGATAGATCCTTTATCATTTAGCTACAAAATAGCAGGTCAGCAACTGGAAGCAGTTAATACCATAAATTATCTGGGAGTACGCATTAGGAGTGATTTAAAATGGAATGATCATATAATGTTGATCGTCGGTAAAGCAGATGCCAGACTGAGATTCATTGGAAGAATCCTAAGGAAATGCAATCTGAAAACAAAGGAAGTAGGTTACAGTACGCTTGTTCGCCCACTGCTTGAATACTGCTCAGCAGTGTGGGATCCGTACCAGATAGGGTTGATAGAAGATATAGAGAAGATCCAACGGAGAGCAACGCGCTTCGTTACAGGATCATTTAGTAATCGCGAAAGCGTTACGGAGATGATAGATAAACTCCAGTGGAAGACTCTGCAGAAGAGACGCTCAGTAGCTCGGTACGGGCTTTTGTCAAAGTTTCGAGAACATACCTTCACCGAAGAGTCAAGCAGTATATTGCTCCCTCCTACGTATATCTCGCGAAGAGACCATGAGGATAAAATCAGAGAGATTAGAGCCCGCACAGAGGCATACCGACAATCCTTCTTTCCACGAACAATACGAGAATGGAATAGAAGGGAGAACCGATAGAGGTACTCAAGGTACCCTCCGCCACACACCGTCAGGTGGCTTGCGGAGTATGGATGTAGATGTAGATGGATCATCATAGGTGTTTCCATCACCATAATCATCATTGACGTCGTTGTTTTCAATACTTTCTTGTTCTTTGGACACAGAGTGTAAGTACAACATGTGCTACATACCCCTAATAAAAGTTATGTATTTTTCTTGTCTATTGCTTGTCGTAATGCAAGAAAGCAGGGATTCTTTTGCTTGCATGTTACAGAACGTGAAGCATCTAGATGAGGGCAGGAGTGCATTATCCACAGAAAGACTATCGGTATTGGAGAAGGGATAGCATCATCGAATATTGAGTGTAAGAGTGTATCAACACCAAATATGGAGTTGTAATGGTGATTTACCTGAAGGACGGCAAAATTTATCTGCTGTCAAGATTCTCTACTATCAGTGTTGGTGAACTTGACTTTCATAACAACTGCACTCGTGGACAGACTGAACAACATGGGGAGATCTGATTTCGAAAATTGTGATACGAACTGATGTACTTTTTTCATTTATACCTAGTAGAAAAATTGTGTGTATAAAAAGTCAGTTCCTATTAACAAAGCATCTATGTTGAACTATAAGAGATATTAATATTTGCTCTCTAAAAGAAAACTGTTGGAGATCTGTGTATAACATTCGCAAAAGTGTTTAGTTCTCTCATACAAAATCATTGGTTTTAGTTATGGTCTAAACGTTTTTTCAGAAAATAATAGTCTGTCAAGAAGGAGTATTTTACGGATTCTAAACACTTTGTAAATTTAAAATGTATGATAAGTATGAATTTGTCTATTACATCAGCTGTTTCTGTTTAAGTATAACAAACGGAGTTATATTTAAGTTAGGGACATATTAGTCACACTGTATATAGTTTTCCCCCAAAATAAAACTCAGGATGATTTCGATTTTATTAAATCAGGTACAGCTGTCAAAACTTTCTTATCTAACGGAGATATCTTTAAATATTTATTCTGAGTGTAACAATCTACTGTTTGCTGGATGATATTCTAGACGGTGTTGAAGACGAAGCAGAATCTCTATTAAATTCGTGTATTTCCACTGTGAACGACAGCACAAAATGTCAAACAATTTGTGTTACAAGTCTAAGTTAAGAGTGATTTATTGAAATAAAATTTAAAACCAAGAAATTATAATAAAATGTATATCCTTGGCGTTTTGGTATCGGGACACTGCTTTATGTTTATACTCTCAGTTTAATACTGTAAAAATAAAACGCTTTTGATGGCACACCTCATGAGTGGCTTGTGTGTCAAGGTTGCTCCTTATTTATTCAAGGAGCTCCTCATTTGACACCATGTGGTTGAATGGATCCCGCTCCACATCAACACGTTCATGAAAAAAAAGTGCGGTGGTCACTGGAATTAAAGCAGAGACCCTGAGTCAGTTATAAGTGATAATTACGAAACCATGGATTGTGTAAATTTAGTCTTGTAAAACACATTTATTATATCTATTGTTTAGACATACAAGAATAGCCGTTTTATATTAATTTATAGTTTTATATTCATTTTTAGTTTGTACAATGTCTGTGTGTTGCTAGATAGCGACGCAGCAAATAATAAAACATTAAAAAGAATTCAGTTTGAAGCAGTTGTTTGCTGATAGCTGTGTACCTCTTTATATGTTTGCTGTGAAGGTGGATGGGGGAGGGCTGGGGCTGGGCTGTATGTGACATTTTGCAAAGAGGGAAGGGCAACAGACGTTCAGCTCTCAACGAACATTCTTCGCAACGGCTTCCGCGAACTTTTCCAATCAGTTTCGTAGTAATCTCTTCCAGTCCACTCACAGTGACTTTCTCAAAATGGATCACCGTTCCATTACTAGCGGGCTTACACGTTAGAAGTTGCAAAAATCAGCGGGTCAGATGGCCATATCAGGAAGCGTTTTTGGCGTTTTCTGGTTCGGTGAACAGGGCTCTGTGTGTACAGAAACAAGGCTACGATCTGTACTGTCACAGCTTAACAGGTCGTTACGGACGCAGCCAGGGACAACGTGAGCGCCATACCCGTGGAACCTGTCGCAGCCCTCGCGAAGGCCGTGAAGTTTGTGCGGCCAGTCGCACGAAACCAATAAGTCAGGCAGGGAAGGATGCTTACCAGAAGTGCAGCTAGACTTCGAAAGAACAACAGCGCTTTGCCGAACCTATTCGAGTCAGGTTTTAAAGCGGAACAGTTACTCTTCGAGCCGGATTTAAATGGGCACTCAATCGGCAAAAGTGCAGACTTACATTTAAAAATTCACAAAAACGGGTATTAAGGATTTCGTATTGGAATTTCTTATGAGTATTTTAAAAGCTCTAGGCTTAACGTCTGTATAGGTTCTGAATATTGTTTTGATGTAGTAGGTTTCGAAACATTCTGGTAAAAATAGAGAATTTTTTTTCATATTGCCAACCAGATTCATTTCGTTTTCCTCTGTTACAGCACGCTAGATAACGTTTAGCTGGATACTTCATCTTTTAAATTTCTGGGATGTTCATTGGGAAACTGACATTATCCTTTGCGTCTCTTAAATATAAAGAAGAGGAGCTTGCGAGCGGCGTCATCTTGCTGCACATTCTGTGGGGTGTGGTCATTCCAATAATTATTCTGCAGTGTTTACACGAAGGTCTGACAAGATTTTGTTTTTATCACCTGTGATTTTATGGTTCACAACACGGACAGTGAATATGCATGTTCAGAATGTGAGCGAATTCTTTGTCGCAACTTTTTCGCTCTTTTCTTCATTAGAATCAGCGAGCGAGGTGGCGCAGTGGTTAGCACACTGGACTCGCATTCTCGAGGACGACAGCCAACTCGCATCCAGCCATACAAAGTTAAGTTTTTTGTGATTTCCCTAAATCGATCCAGGCCGTGATAGTTCCATTGAAATGGTGCGGCCGGTTTCCTTCCCCAGCCTTGACACAATTCGAGCTTGTGCTCCGTCTCTAATGACCTCGACGTCGAAGAGACGTTAAACTCAATCTTCATTCCTTCTTTCTTCCTCATTAGAATCGTACTCTTCATCGTAAATTTTAGGAGAAAATTACAATCATTGTCTTAAATATCACTAAATCCACATTGCTACCTAAAACACGGTTTACGTGATTTGTAATTGCGCCTTATTTGCAAAACCAATACCGCTTAGAAGTCATTTTGCAACTGCAGAACGAAGATTCAAACTGCTATATCGCACCGCAGGGACACCACAAAAATCGGAAAATCAGCGCGCCAGGAAACCACGTGCTCGCAGTATTTGCCTAATTGACTGCATGACCCATTTGTGACCATATAACTGCACTATGCTGACTTATAAAGAGCGTTGTAGCTATGAGATATGTGCTTGCCAAATGTTGCCAGATGGCAGCACGACGAGCATGCAACCGAGCGAGGTGGCGCAGTGGTTAGACACTGGACTCGCATTCGGGAGGACGACGGTTCAATCCCGCGTCCGGCCATCCTGATTTAGGTTTTCCGTGATTTCCCTAAATCACTCCAGGCAAATGCCGGGATGGTTCCTCTGAAAGGGCACGGCCGACTTCCTTCCCCATCCTTCCCTAATCCGATGAGACCGATGACCACGCTGTCTGGTCTCCTTCCCCAAACCAACCAACCAACCAACGAGCATGCATCGTCAAATGATACGGATGGGATTTAGACAAGGTTCGAAAAATCTGTTTGGTCGCAACATTTACCTCAAAATGCAGCATCACTTCAAAAGTTAACTTTTGCAAAAATGCAACGAAAGTAGAAGAAACATAAGAAGATATTTTATTTACCAAAATGACGCTACTGTAATTAAGAGACAGTATTCTCACTCATTACTCTATGAAAACTATGTTTTCTTAGAGTTTCACTCGGCATATATGTGTCTCCAATATCCCTTAGAGGTTTCCCATGGCTTGCTACAAAATCTCATCTTGCATACTACGAATTTTGAGCTGAATACATTGTTTTATTTCATACAGTGTCCTACGCCGAGACATCTAGGCTCTTGAGATATGCCAAAAAATGGATAAATCTAGTAACCTTGAAGAACAGAGAATGCCCCAACCCTGACTGCTGAATGCGTCCTGTACAGATGCCACTGATTTCTCTGCAGAGGGCATGTAAAAACCTAGTGGCCTCAAAGTACTGTAAATTGTGGAATACAGGTGAAACGAAAACTTGTAACTTGTCAACTTGCTGATCCTTAGGGACTTCTCATTTTAAATTTTCTAACCTACCTGCCCGAATAAGAGATCCAACGTTCCACACTCCGATCCGCGGAATGCCAGTTTTGTTTCTCCTGATGACTACGTCCTCCTATGTTGACCCCGCCCGGAGATCCGAATGATGGGCTGTTTTACCTCGGGAATATTTTACACAAGTGGACGCCATCGTCATTTAACCACACAGTAAAGCTGCATGCCCTCGGGAAAAATTACGGTTGTAGTTTCCCCTTGTATTCATCTGTTCGCAGTAGCAGCACAACAAGGCCGTTTTGGTTGATATTAGAATGCCACATCAGTCAATCATCCGGTCTGTGGCCCCTGCAACTACTCTGAAAAGGCTGCTGTCCCTCTTCAGGAACCACAGGTTTGTCTGGCCTCTCAGCAGATACACCTCCATTGTGGTTGCACCTACGGTGTGGCTACCTGTATCGCTGAGGCACGCAACGCACCCCATCGACGGCAAGGTCCATGGTTCATGGGGGTGAATTTAGTTGAAAACCATATACTTATAACCGTTTAAAACCATTTATTTAAAAATCAAAAGCTTTAGTACTGCGGCTGTGTCCAACTGATATTCCGGTTTTTTACCCGGTTACAGTTAAAAAATGAGAAAAACCTGTTATAAACGAGACCAAACAAATACCGAAAAATGTGGGTTATTCAGAACTAAAATACCGGTGTCGGCTTTAACTGGACAGTCGGTTACCTGAGTCAGGTCGGCCGCGTTTACGTGCGCCCTTTTCTTAGAAATGCTTCGCCGCCCACGCCCTGCTGAATGCCGCAGCAAGACTCAGAAAAATCATTAGCGAGCCCCAGTATAAATCGAGGTGCAGTTAATGGAAAAATACTGTGTTACTGAGGAATAATAAATTCCACAATCATCATGCAAAATACATTTGCGTATCAATACGCGGCTTATACCATACATTACTAATGCCAGAAGGATCTCTCTGACTGCAGTTTGGAAGCAACGACCTTCCCTTTTCCCCAACAGTGATTAAGTGAGTCAAGAACATCGATTTCTGCCAGGGGCTCATGCGCCAGTAAAAGCACGAATGTAAAATTAGAGAGATTAGAGCGCGCACGGAGGCTTTCAGACAGTCGTTCTTCCCGCGAACCATACGCGACTGGAACAGGAAAGGGAGGTAATGACAGTGGCACGTAAAGTGCCCTCCGCCACACACCGTTGGGTGGTTTGCGGAGTATAAATGTAGATGTAGATGTAGATCTTTGTATGTGCCGGTATCTCGTGAATAGTAAGCTCTCTCCATTTTATTTCTACTTCATTGATAACACAAACTGCATGTGGTATCGTCGTAATTCAGATATTTGTGTACTTATTGCGTTTTTGCTAAGAAAAAGTATGTCCCGTTGAGCTGTAATATTTGAGAGTATTATATGTTTCGTTTCGTTTTGGTAAACAGAATGTGTTCGGTGCTGCTGTGAAATTTCTGTACCCTTTATTTGAGAAATAATATCATGTAGATGGACTGAGTGTGGCAGCGCTGTACTTTCAGACGTATTTGTTCTTAACGTTTTCTGCGATAGACTGCATTTGGTAGTGCTGTGACACCTTTTCATTCCAGTTTCATTAATGTGTTTCTCTTATGCTACTGTGTCCTAATTCTTTTCTACAGTCTCATGTTTACTGTATTTTTTAATTCTTATTGTATTTTGACAGCGCTGTACTGCCCAATCTAATAACGGATGTCTAACTCAACAAAAGAAAATTTTTATATTGAAGTGAATGACTTTTATTAGCTAAAAGTAGTATAGTACACCAAACGACTTTCAGGGAATTTATTTGCCGTTCTTATCACTTGGCACAAACAATTATTGTTTTCTCTTTCTAGTGGGTAGCCTCCTGTAAACCCCTCCCCGGTCCTTCCCACGCATCTGTAGAGGAGTTCTAATGTCAATCCTTCCTGAGTGCGCTTCTTTCCTAAAATGCATCAGATTTTAGAAACAATTTTTCGTGAGCAATATAAGGATGTAAGGTGCTATCATCGCTGAGATCGATAGTTACGTCAGTGCATCTTGTTTCGCTTTTGTTTGGTGTTCATTTGGAAATAACTGGAGCCAAGAAGGACAAAGACTAGTTGGTAATTGGCTGGCTCACGCGAACGGAACCGTTATAGAAACAGGTTACGAAAGGATGTTAATTTTGTGATAAAAATGTACTCAAATTGTACGAGCACATCATGTACCGATAACGTTGATTCGCGAAATGTGTGGTGTTAAAGCCGCGCGGAGCGGCCGAGCGGTTAGGTGCATCATGTCACGGATTGTGCGGCCCATTCCGCCGGAGGTTCGAGCCCTCCCTCGGGCAAGGGTGTGTGTGTTGTTCTTAGCATAATTTCATTTAAGTTAGTTTAAGTAGTGTGTAAATCTAGGGACCGATGACCTCAGCAGTTTGGTTCCTTAGGGATTCACACACGCACATTTGTGATGTTAAATAGAAACGGAAGAAATACTAGTTAATGCCTGCGTGCACCTCCATCGCCACGTGAATGGAAACACTGGATTAACTTTATTTGCCACGAACGCCGATACTGATGGACTGCAGTGACTGGATGTCAATATGACTGCAAGAGATATGATTTAGTTTGTGGACAATACAGCCCTGCGAAGTGCATAAGTCAATAATAATACCAAGTTCTATCACACTTGTGGTACGTGAGTCGGTAGTGTCGTACCTCCCTTACCTCCTCTGTAGTTATCTGTATATTGTAGCAACATTCCAGCTTCGTTGCAGTGCAGTGTTGCGAGGGAAGAACCGAACGAGAACTGGGCTAGAGCAGGTGTATGGGACAGGTACAATGCCGTTAAATATCATCCTCCCGTCACCTTACGTCAAGCAAAATAGTTCACTTACGAAGAGGACTGGCAAGAGTTTATGAGAGAAGAAGAAATTTGCTGTAGAAAAGTTTGTAGAGAAAGCAGAATCTCGAAATGCGAAATATGACGCGAAAGTAGTCCTAAAAGAGTACGTGGTGGGAGAAATTGTGGTGATCAGGACCCATGGGAAGTCATCTAAAATTAAGGCTGTTATATATAAATGTTACGAATTATTTGAAGGTCCATTTTGGTGAATAAAGTACCCCATAGAAATGTGGCAGATGTGTCACATCACGTGCTGCTTCCTGAAAAAGGCGTATACAAGGTGTTAGCGGTATAAGTGCAGATAGTTTTGCTGGTAACTGAGAACAGTGTACTGAACAACATTTCATCAGTATTTACCTCATTTGCAGGCCAATAATTAAAGCTATTAGGAGTAGTATGTTTTTAGGTTGGCTAGTACCTCGAACTACATGTGGCAAGAGCAAACCATTAATGCTTACTTTCCCCTGAGCAGCAGGTCAGGTGGTAAAATATGAATGCGTGGACGCAAAACGGTCAGTCTATACTGACAGGCGTTGTACTCTTAGTGGTGCAGTTACTACAGTGCAAAAACATCAGTAGTAAATTATGTGACGTATTTGCGATAAGACTGTTAGATGTAGAGGTAAAATAACTAACACACTGAAGTGGGTACATATTAAGATACCAATGATCACAATATCTGCACTCATGCCCCACCTCCTGTACGATGTGGTCTATGTTAAAAAGTATAATGGTGATTAAGGTAAAACCATTTGGCTATGACAACGATGAATACCAGATACCGGAAGAAGAACTGCTTTTGTAAGCAAATTATGGAGTATTAAAATGATAAGATATTGTGTAGAGTGAAATATATGTAGTGGAATAACGAAACATGATTAGCAAGAAACAACTAATGTTAAAGAGTTATGAGAAACGTTTGTTTTGATCACTGTTTGTATACACGAGTCAGCCCGAGTTGAATGACCTCTGTGTGAACGATGTGTAAAGCAGATTATGACGCTGAAGGAGACATTTAAAGTGCCACGGTCGGGTTGTTGCTCAATGTTAATGGCCCCTCGGAAGGCACTGGCCAGCTGTCAAGTGTCAAGGCTGACACGCAAAAGTCACGGTGACGTGAGTATGGCTATGTCACAACAAGAGGCGTCATTTAATAAAAATTTATGAATTGTGTTGTTATCATAGGATGGATCTTTTATTATTATGAAATGTTTTGGCTGGTAAATATTGTTTAGTATCTAAAGAGAGTAGATTCATTACCTAATTATTTAGAAATTTCAAAAACATTTATGTGCCATTTGGGCAGAGACAGTAAATAATTAGTAATGTATAAACATTGTTGAAAATGTAAAAGATATTTTGTAAGTCGTGACAAAATTATGTTTCTTTAATTACATGTATCTGGAATAAAACTGATGATGCACCGAACCAGGGAAAATTTGGAGCTACGATAATCAGATGGCCAGAACTGAAAGTCAAAATCAGAGTCCCAGTTAGTAAGGAAAAAGAAGCGGTCGGATACTGCGTAATAATGAAGGCCAACCACGATAAAAGAGTGAAAAGTGATTTAAATGGAGCCTCAGCAGCGTATGCTATACAAGAAAAACCGATGCGTAGTAATTGCCTGTTAAAAGAGTTGTGGTGGACAGCTATGTGTTGTGAAAATGTAAAAAGAGGCTAAATGCCCTATGTGTAGTGCAGAGACGTATCTCGAGCGATAGTGAGTGGCTTCTGTTCATATTTGGTGTTTACGTAACGTTGAAATATTGAAGAACGCTCCTCTGGACTTCCGTCGGACAGTGACCATGCAGTTGAAAAACGTGAGTGCAGTATTCAATTTTGTATGTGCAGATTAGTGTAAACAAAGATGTCTAACTAATGATTAGCATAAAAAATGCTGTTTAGAGTGAATATCTGAAATTTTATCTTTATTGCCTTGTGAGAGGAATTTAGAGTACTGCAGTTTCTATGACACACTGCGCTCAGTGCTTATCACATTAAAAATGGCAGTGGATATTAATATTATGAGAGCGTGGGAAATAGAACTTGAACATTGTGGCAGTCTGAAAGAACATAATATTAGTATTCGTTAGATGTATTTCTATTTGTTTGTTAATTGGTAAATCTCCAAAGAGATTATGTAGTTGAGAAATTGTGTTTTGGGCATTTAATAACGAAATTCTTTACATGTTTCTGATGCTTAGCAACGACATAAATTTACCGCCAGGAGAGCAGAAATGTCAAAATATGAAGGTTACTGCTACAAACTTTAACATCGTAATCCCATTATTTTCAAAATTGGAATTTTGAAAATAAAGCACTGAGGTGGATATGTGAAGTTCCCTTTATTTTGGTCACCGTTTTATTACCTAAATTTTATATTCTACTACGGCACTGCAACTAGCACAAGTAATTCGCTCCCTTAAGCGGCACTGCAGAATACTGCTGTAGCGAGTGACAAGCTGTTTCCTATATCAATAAAAGAGGGACGATATGGCGTAGAAGTGAGCCATTGGAAGAAGGAGATGTACGTGGGCCACGAGAAAAAAATCTTTTTTGGTGACCTATATGTAGAGGAACCACATGCATTTCGGAACGAAAGTCAGTGTTTTCATTATTAAACATTAGTTACTAAACTACTGCCACAGCAAATACTAGGAGTAGTCTACATGCCATCAGATCTTTAATATCACGATACCACTATGCAGTAAACCAGTTAAAATAGAAAGCAAATTAATGTTTTTAAGTTACCAACGATGAAAGAATAGCTGTAAAGCTTTACGAAGTGTGCAAGACATATTGGCTTCACGCCAATCTAGTCAATCGGTAATAAGATGTACTCAGAGCACGTTCTTTCGTGACGGGATGTAATCCAAGTCTGTTCTCTGTACTAGTCGTCTTAACCATGCTCTCAACTTTTAGTAACTTTTTCTAATAAATTGTTTTACCGTGTTCACTAATAAATGTACCGTAATGGCATCCCAGGACTTACTCGATTTCCAGTATGTTAACACTAGCATTTCCACTTATAATAGCAGGTCACCTCCTCGAATCTTCTGAAGAATCCAATATGCTAAAAGAACTGCTTCGAGAGACAACATCAACGACAGATGTACGGAGAACAGATTGGAGAAAATCCTAAGCGCCGATTCATTAAGGTAATCCAAGAAAGGGTTATGTGAGCTTATGCAGTCCCTAGCAGGACCGGGAAGGTATGATCAAATACGTACGTCATCTATACTTTCTAGGACTCGTACCTAAACTGAAAAACTTTTGTGGAGGGTTGGTACCACGAGGGGATCTTGCAAGTGCTTGTAGCACTTCGGGACTGACGAGTGATTCCTTACACTGATTTTATGCTCGACAGTCCCTGTCCGTCAGTACTTGATGTCTTCCTGGTTTGTTTTAGTTGTGGTTGCTCCTTCACGTTTCCACTTCACAGTCACATCACAAAGAGCCGACTTGGGCAGCTTTAGAAGAGTTGAAATGTCCTTTATGGATTTGCACACAGGTGTTATCCAGTGAGTAGTTCTCGTTTGAAGTTACTGAGCTCTCCTGATCGACCTATTCTGCAGTTAAAGCAATACCCCTCGTCTGCTTCCACACTTGCGGACATCTAAAGTTCAATTCTTTTATCTTGGTGGCTCGCGCATGCCCGCCCAGACGCGGGAGATTGCTGCGTTGCCAGTTGCACACGACGCACACGCCAATAGAAGCAGCGCCATAGTATAGCATAGTTCGCAAGCTTACTTGTAGGGGGGAGCGCGCAGTTCATGAAGTAAAGCCACCACGGCCGCATTAACCCTTTCGCTGCTACAAAGACGTGCTCTCTGCGTTCCGCGCTGTGAGCGATTTTGTCACTGCACTGCTCGCCTGTGCAGACACATCGTGTTCCGACTGCTTTGACACTCTTATCAATCGATTCCACAAAAACTATTTGGTCCAAAAATTAGATTTTTACACATCTTCTTGACTGATACCTCCCCCCCCCCCCCCATAAATGACTTAATTTTGTTTCGATGTTCAACGCAGTTATTATGCAGCATTAAATATAGTAAACCATTGCACGAAATTTTGAAGAGTTTGCAGAGGTAAAAGTCCATAGAGTGTACTTTCCGTATGGTCGATTTTAGTTGCCACAATGTTGAGAATGAAATGTGGACAAGATACCTAAATTTCATATAAAATTTACTATATAACAATAGCTCACTTAAGTACCACATAGGTGTCGTATGTAATATTGAGAAATATTCCGTCTTTCGCGACTGTAACAAAAGTTTTATTTACACTGAGGAGGTTTGGCTTTATTTTAAAGCACTTCAATCAATCAAAAGGAAGTAGACAAACTACATTAAACAGAACTGTGGAATTACAAAAACATTAGAACTTGAATATACCGTCTATCAGTGAAGTGCTCTGAGCTATGTCAAATATAATTTTTGTGTGTGTTGCACACACAAAAAAATGTTCAAATGTGTGTGAAATCTTAAGGCACTTAACAGCTAAGGTCATCAGTCCCTAAGCTTACACATTACTTAACCTAAATTATCCTAAGGACAAACACACACACCCATGCCCGAGGGAGGACTCGAACCTCCGCCGGGACCAGCCGCACAGTCCATGACTGCAGCGCCTCAGACCGCTCGGCTAATCCCACGCGGCGCACACACAAACATCATTTATTTGCTAAAACACTGATCTGCCAACACAAACGTTGAATATTGTGTTACCGCAGCACAAAACTACGAAAGGTGACTTGGCAATGGAGGAGACAAAATACTGTCCACTGAAGATGCTTCAAAAGAGAGAAACGCGTCTGTTCTAAATAAGTCCCTTATTAGAGTTGCAGAAGAGGAATATATTTCAGTACCATTGGTAAAACTGCGACTGTGGAACAAAAACGAGAAAGAGAACATGAGTACCATTGTGTATGTGCCATACCTTTCCTTGACTGAAGTGCTTTAAAATAAAGCCAAACGCGTCCGGTGTAAATAATACTTTTATTACAGTCGCGAAAGACGGAATATTTCTCAATATTACATATGACACCTATGTCGTACTTAAATGAGATATTGTTATACAGTAAATTTTATATGAAATTTAGGTATCTTGTCCACATTTCATTCTCAACATAGTGGCAACTAAAATCGACCATACGGAAAGTATACGCTATGGACTTCTACCTCTGCAAACTCTTCAAAATTTCGTGCTATGGTTTACTACATTTAATGCTGCATAATAACTGCGTTGAACATCGAAACAAAATTAAGTCATTTATGGGGGGAAGGTATCAGTCAAGAAGACGTGTAAAAATCTAATTTTTGGGCCAAATAGTTTTTGTGAAATCGAATGATAAGTGTGTCAAAGCAGTGGGAACACCATGTGTCTGCACAGGCGAGCAGTGCAGTGATGACAAAATCGCGCACAGCGCGGAATGCGGGGAGCACGTGTCTGCAGCAGCGAAAGGGGTAATGAAGAGACAAAGCACGAGAAATTTCAAAAAATTGTATTCAAACGAATATAATTCGTGAAGTAAGGCACTTCGATATTGTTTTTAAATATTGAAAATATTAAGCATCGCATAAGGTTTGAACTCATAACCTTTCACATAGCAGCCATTATGCTAACGCACCTCGTCAGACCACAGAATGCCATGAGGAGTATAACACGTCACGCATAATACTGACAAACATTGTTGGTATGACTATGAATTACTCACGCTTCGTCGAAGTACAATAGGAAATAAACAATTACCGCTGTTCTTTATTGCGAAAAGCGGTTCATGAGAGTGATACAAACACCTTTCCTTGCTATCGCCTGAATTAGGAGTCTTATTGCTTGTTTCCTTTAATTAATTAATAGAATATGAAGCAATTGTTATAAAGAATGCTTTTTCCAAACTTTCTATAAAAGAATGTCTGCTATCAAGACATTGCTTTTGTTCTATTACTTTATTTATGACTGAACGTTTCTAAAACTGAAGACACTCGTCCATGCTCTGCACTGCAGTCGAGATGTGGCAACATCGTTCTCTGTTCATTGGCTCACCGTGTTTTGTGACGTCAGATGCGCAGAACGAACCTAAACTCGGCCGCCAACATAAATGACGCGCACTTTAGTGGTCAATTCAACATTACATAGCGGCGTTCTAATACTTTTGATCAGACAGTGTATATATATTTCTTCTGCGCCACTGGAAAGAGCGTTCGAATAGGACTTCAAACATGATAGCATGCAAGGCGCTTGATGAAATAATGACCAGATATCAGCATTGGAAACCACTGTCTAATTGTCAGTAGATTTCCCTCAAACGCCTACCCCTGCTGTATCAAATATAACCGGACGTGTATAGTGGGCGTGTTTACCGGTGCCCTTGAATCCTGTCGGTATGGGCTTTCCTTTTGCAACGATCAGACAACTTTCTCACGAAGTTATTCAAGTTATCTCAAAAAAGTGGATATGTCACCAGACTTTCAGAACAGCGGTGTTATTGTATGCTGGTAGCAGGCAGCCTGATTGTGTCATGCCCTCGTCACCTTTCTTTCTAAATATTAAAAAAAAAAATTAAGGAAACTGAAGGGTGAGCAATACACCAACGAAAAAGAACGGCAACTGATGTGAAAATATACATTTTAGCAGCTGTAGCACACAATCAACATATCAATACCACACAGCTTGAATGTGCGAATGGAATCAGCTAAAGGAGCTGTAATCTAAAGCATCTCATCGCTTTCACATTTTGCTCCATCGACAGCATCATGGCAATGAACCTGAAAATTGGGTACTTTTCTCCAAAAGTGGTCAACGAAATGCAGAGCAGTGCGGCGTTTCTACGTAAGATTTCATTTACGTATCCATGGAGAAAATTAAAATGAGACGTCTAATAGGAAACACTGACCACTCCCCTGGAAATAACTGTATGATTTGTCTGTGCTGCGCTAAGTCTCGATAAAATTAAACGTCCGTGATGTCTGTCAGCAATGTACAGTTTTTAAACGTGTTCAAGGTCAGCATGTTGATACCTTATATGGAAGTCATAATAATGAACACACGAACTGTATACTACACTACTGGTCATTAAAATTGCTACACCAAGAAGAAATGCAGATGATAAAAGGGTATTCATTGGACAAATATATTATACTAGAACTGATACGTGATTACATTTTCACACAATTTGGGTGCATAGATCCTGAGAAATCAGTACCCAGAACAACCACCTCTGGCCGTAATAACGGCCATTATACGCCTGGGCATTGAGTCAAACAGATATTGGATGGCGTGTACAGGTACAGCTGCCCATGCAGCTTCAACACGATACCACAGCCGGCCGGGGTGGCCAAGCAGTTCTAGGCGCTACAGTCTGGAACCGCGCGACCGCTACGGTCGCAGGTTCGAATCCTTGATCGTGCATGGATGTGTGTGGTGTCCTTAGGTTAGTTAGGTTTAAGAACTTCTAAGTTCTAGGGGACTGATGACCTCAGAAGTTAAGTACCATAGTGCTCAGAGCCATTTCAGCCATTTGAACCACGATACCACAGTTCATCAAGAGTAGTGACTGGCGTATTGTGACGAGCCAGTTGCTCGGCAACCATTGACCAGACGTTTCCAATTGGTGAGAGATCTGGGGAATGTGCTGGCCAGGGCAGCAGTCGAACATTTTCTGTATCCACAAAGGCCCGTACAGGACCTGCAACATGCGGTCGTGCATTATCCTGCTGAAATGTAGGGTTTCGCAGGGATCGAATGAAGGGTAGAGCCACGGGTCGTAACACATCTGAAATGTAGCGTCCACTGTTCAAAGTGCCCTCAATGGGAACAAGAGGTGACCGAGATGTGTAACCAGTGGCACCCCATACCATCACGCTGGGTGATACGCCAGTATGGCGAAGACGAATACTCGCTTACAATGTGCGTTCACCGCGATGTCGCCAAACACGGATGCGACCATCATGATGCTGTAAACAGAACCTGGATTCATCCGAAAAAATGACGTTTTGCCATTCGTGCTCCCAGCTTCGTCGTTGAGTACACCATCGCAGGCATTCCTGTCTGTGATGCAGCGACAAGGGTAACCGCAGCCACGGTCGCCGAGCTGATAGTCCATGCTGCTGCAAACGTCGTCGAACTGTTCGTGCAGATGGTTGTTGTCTTGCAAACGTCCCCATCTGTTGACTCAGGGATCGAGACGTGCCTGCACGATCCGTTAGAGCCATGCGGATAAGATGCCTGTCATCTCGACTGCTAATGATACGAGGCCGTTGGGATCCAGCACGGCGTTCCTTATTACCCTCCTCAACCCACCGATTCCATATTCTGCTAACAGACATTGGATCTCGACCAACGCGAGCACCAATGTCGCGGTACGATAAACCGCAATCGCGATAGGCTACAATCCGACCTTTATCAAAGTCGGAAACGTGATGGTACGCATTTCTGTTCCTTAAACGAGGCATTACAACAACGTTTCACCAGGCAACACCGACGAACTGCTGTTTGTGTATAAGAAATCGGTTGGAAACTTTCCTCATGTCAGCACGTTGTAGGTGTATCCACCGGCGCCAATCTTGTGTGAATGCTCTGAATAGTTAATCATTTGCATATCACAGCGTCTTCTTCCTGTCGGCTAGATTTCGCGTCTGTAGCACGTCATCTTCGTGGTGTAGCAATTTTAATGGCCAGTAGTGTAGTTACGTGTTTCCTTGTACACGGTCTAGTCACATTAATGTGACCACATGCCAGAAGCCTGAATCACCACCTTCTGCAGTGTGGACGTGCAGGAGAAGAGTCAGTAAGTTCTGTAAAGTACCGAAAGGGACGTGGAACCGTAACGATTGCAGTTCCATGTTTCTGTGCTAAGTTTCTCGGTTGAGGATCCGTGGCTCGAACAGCCCGGTCGAGGTGATCCAGCAGACTCTCGACTGGGTTTAAATCTTGGGTGTCTGGTAGTCAAGGGAATACGGTAAACTCATCCTGGTGCTCTTCGAACCACCCACGTACACGGCGAGGTGTGTCACACATTGCATTGTCCTGCTTGCAGATGCCATAGTGTTAAGGAAAAACAAACTGTATGTAGCGGTGAACACTGTCTCCAAGGATACATGCATACTTACGTTGATCCACTGTGCCCTCCAGAATGAGTAGATCACCCAGGGAATGCCACGAATACACTCTACAGACCATAACGCTCCCTCTTCCGGCGTGGATCCTTCGCTTTCAGACGTTTCATGCCGTGCATGCCAACGTCTATCTGTACGAGGAAACAAAACACATTATTCATCTGAAAACGCCACCTGTCGCCACTCTGACAAGACACTGTTGGTAGCCCCTTGGTTCATCTAGGCAGTCAGCTGCTCAACTGCTGAACTTCTATTCACCTGCACATATCTCTGCAGCTGTCGTTCTCCCCTGACATCTATGGCCCGTGGTGCACCACAGTTGCCTCGGCGCCCATTTTGGATAGAAGTATTTTGCCATGGACAGTTTACTTTATCCACGGCGGCGCGCGAACAGTTTATAAACTTATCCGTTTCGAAAAATCTTCCATCCTCGGCCCAAACGCCACCTGTCGCCACTCATTGGTTGATAGGAGCGAAAGAGAAGATCTAACGGAGAGCAGCGCGCTTCGTTACAGGATCATTTAGTAATCGCGAAAACTCCAGTGGAAGACTCTGCAGGAGAGACGCTCAGTAGCTCGGTACGGGCTTTTGTTGAAGTTTCGAGAACATACCTTCACCGAAGAGTCAAGCAGTATATTGCTCCCTCCTACGTATATCTCGCTAAGAGACCATGAGGATAAAATCAGAGAGATTAGAGCCCACACAGCGGCATACCGACAATCCTTCTTTCCACGAACAATACGAGACTGGAATAGAAGGGAGAACCGATAGAGGTACTCAAGGTACCCTCCGCCACACACCGTCAGGTGGCTTGGGGAGTATGGATGTAGATGTAGATGTAGAAAGGCCGGACGTCAGGCAAATCGCTCCGTTTCCGCATTACAACAAGGACTGCACTGTTTTTCCGCGTCCCGCCGACACGCAGTGCATGCCATTCACTATTAGTGTAGCCACCTGCCGTCTGTGAATGGTTATTGCAGGCTGACGCCGAACATAGGTGATGGTCGCATTTCGGTATTCATGGGTTACCACCGAATATAGTGTGGGACTTCCCTTTGATCAGCGCAGTGCAGCATTTCGACAAGACATGGACTCAACAAGTGGTTGGAAGTCCCCTGCAGAAATGTTGAGCCATGCTGTCTCTATAGCCGTCCATAACTGTAAAAATGTTGCAGTCGCAGGATTTTGTGCGCAGACTGACCTCTCTATTATATCCCATAAATGTTCACTGAGATTCGTGTGGGGCGATGTAGGTGGCCAAATCATTCGCTCAAATTGTCCAGAATGTTCTTCAAACCAATCGCGAACAATTGTTGCACTGTGGCATGGCTCACTGTCATCCATAAAACTTCAATTTTTTTTTTTGCGAACATGACATCCCTAAATGGTTGTCAATAGATCTCCCAGTTGCTGAACATAACGATTTCTAGTCAATGATCGGTTCAACCACGACCAGCTTGGACAGTGTCTTGTTGACAACTTGCGTCTATGGCTTCGTGGGGTCTGCACCGCGATCTAACGCTATCATCAGCTCTTACCAACTGAAATCGGGAGTCATCTGACCAGGCCACGAGAGGCGCTGCAGGAGATATAATCCTGTTTGCAAAGCCATTCCCGTCGGTCGTCTGCTGCCATAGCCCATTAACGCCAAATTTCGCCGCACTATCCTAACAGATACATTCGTCGTACGCCCCACATTCATTTCTGCAGTTATTTCACGCAGTGTTGCTTGTCTATTAGCTATGACAAATCAGTACAAATGGAACTGGCCTTGGTCGTTAAGTGAAGGCCGTCGGCCACTGCGTGGTCCGTGGTGAGAGGTAGTGCCTGAAATCTAGTATTCTAGGAACAATCTTGACATTGCGGATTTCAGACTGTTCAATTCTCTAACGATTGATGAAATGGAATGTCCCAAGCGTCTAGCTCCAACTACCATTCCGCATTCACAGTTTATTAATTCCTGTCGTGCAGCCATAATCACGTCGGAAATCTTTTCACATGAATCACCTAAGTACAAATGACACCTCCGCCAAGGCACTGCTCTTTTGTATCTTGTGTACGCAAAACTATCTCCACCTGTATTTATGCATGTCGCTGTCCCATGATTTTTGTCACCTCTCACCTCTGTCTGTATTCTCAATGACGAAATAGAGAAAAGGCTCCCCGTGTGGGCAGAGGTAAACGATAACTGGCAGTCCAGGAGTTTGAAAATAATAAAGGAATAGGGAACAGGAGAGATGGCAATTCACCTTTGTGTGACTGATGGCCAGTACTACAGAACAAGGTCAGAGGCAGACAGCGTGAGCCGACCGTTCTGGATGAAGCTTCCAACACAAAAGAGAAACGTTACTACGCTCTGCGCCCCAGAACGCTTCTGCGGTCGCACATGCGACGCGTCTTCCACGCTTGCCATTAATTAACTCGGTGGCGTGGGTAACGCAGTTTATTTAGTAGAGACCACGGGATAGTGGTGTGAATTTGCATTCAGCAACTTATACTGGACTGAACTGCCTCTGTCCCGAAAGGCAGGCTAGGACGGTACGTAGACCCTGGTTAACTTAATACTCAATGGAAACGAAGGTTGGAATAAAATTTTGCAAAAAGTTATAAATATCCCCACACTAGCAGCACCCCATGTACAGTCCAAAGAAGAGCAGCACGTTTCGTTACAGCTAAGTCAGCGTGCTATTGGCTGACGTAGTCTCACAGCCCTCTCAGGTGTATCGTTCTTGGTCTTCGTGCCGGCGCTTGTCGTTACGCCGGAACACCGGAGATGCTCAGCCAACGCGTGTCATTCACTGCAAGACAGGCGTTCTGCACCACAGTGTGTTTTACTGTTAAGGTTCCGAGGGCATATGTTGTTAGAAGAGTCAGCCAGCACTTTGCTTCCTGCTTCGTATCTCTGGAAAACACCGTGGAGATAAAATGAAAGAGACTAGAGCTCACACGGGGGCTTACCGACAGAAATTCTTCACGCAAACGTTTCACGACTAGAGCAGGAAAACGGCGAAGTGACGGTGGTATTCGAAGTACCCTCCGGGAAGTATACGTATAGACGTATATATTTCTGTTAGGAAAACGAAGTTGATGTGATTATACGGCAGCTATAAACGTTAAAATTTGATTGTGTCAGTCAGAAAGTTAAGTACGTGGTTCGCCAAAATTTATGGTAAATCTTACCTAGATATACACTGAAGAGCCAGAGAAACTGGTACACCTGCCTATTATCGTGTAGGGCCCCCACGAGCACGCAGAAGTGCTGCAACACGACTTGACATGAACTTGACTAATATCCGACGTAGTGCTGGAGGAAACTGACACCATGAATCGTGCAGGGCTGTCTATAAATCTGTAAGAGTACGACGGGGTGGAGATCTCTTCTGAACAGCACATTGCAAGGCATCCCAGATATGCTTAATGATGTTCATGTCTGGGGAGTTTGGTGGCCAGCGGAAGTGTTTAAACTCAGAAGAGTGTCCCTGGTGCCACTCTGTAGCAATTCTGGACGTGTGGGGTGTCGCATTGTCCTGCTGGAATTTCCCAAGTCCGTCGGAATGAACAGTGGACAAGAATGGATGCAGGTGATCAGACAGAATTCGTACATACGTGTCACCTGTCAGACTCGTATCTCGACGTATCAGGGGTCCCATATCACTCCAACTGCACACGCCCCACACCATGACATAGCCTCCACCACCTTCAACAGTCCCCTGCTGACATGCAGGGTCTATAGATTCATAAGGTTGTCTCCATACCCGTACACATCTATCCCTTTGATAGAATTTGAAATGAGACTCGTTCGACCAGGCAACATGTTTCCAGGCATCAACAGTGCAATGTCGGTGTTGACGGGCCCAGGAGAGGTGTAAATCTTTGTGTCGCGCAGTCATCAAGGGTACGTGAGTGGGCCTTCGTTGAATGGTTCGTACGCTGACACTTGTTGATGGTCCAGCATTGAAATTTACAGTAATTTTCGGAAGGGTTGCACTTCTGTCACGTTGAACGATTCTCTTCAATCGCCGTTGGTCCCGTTCTTGCAGGATCTTTTTCCGGACGCAGTGATGTCGGATATTTGATGTTTTACAGGATTCCTAATATTCACTGTACACTCGTGAAATCGTAGTACGGAAAAATCCTCACTTCATCGCTACCTCTGAGATGCTGTTTCCCATCGCTCGTGCGCTGACTATAACACCACGTTCAAACTCACTTAAACCTTAACAACCTTGCATTGCAGCAGCAATAACCAATCAAACAACTGCACAAGACACTTTTTCTCTTATATAGGCGTTGCCGACCGCAGCGCCGTATTCTGTTTATTTACATATCTCTGTACTTGAATATGCATGTCTATACCAATTTCTTTGGCGCTTCAGTGTATTTTGCCTTTATGGATATATCTGAGGTGGCGTGTCTTAACTATCTTGCTGAGACCGATGTTTTCCAGGACCTCGAGAGTATACTCTTATGGATTTTCCAATGAAGTGTATTTGGTTGTAATAACAAGGTTGTCACTTGAACTTGGTTGTCGAGCGTAATGTTTTACTGTGTCCTTGTTGTAGTCGTACCTTACCCCTTTCAGATATGATATTTTTTCTGGAGGAAGGAAAATTTTTCTGTATGTGGTAATGCTCTTAGGTGATTTTAATGATTTTATACAAGATTATTTACCATTTTCAGAACATACTTCGTGCACTGGCTTCATTTTATGGACAAAAATAACTAATTACAAAATATTATCTATTGTAATAACTAGTAAAATGATCATTCAATAATTAACATGCAAAATAACAATAACGATATTCAGTTATACAGTGGAATATAGCGAACGTACCTCATCCGTGTATTCTGGTGGTTACTAGCTGCTGCGCACTGCAACAATGATTGCAGATATTTTCATAGTGATGCCCAACAGTTGGCAATACTTACGCATGATGAAAAGGTTGAACATTCACAAATGTGTACCTCAGGTTTCCATTGGGAAGAAATAATTTTGCTGTAGCTAAGACACAGTAAAAGTTAATGTACACAGTCGTATCCACAGGATCTGCAAGGGTTAAAAATAAAATCGCCTCTGCCGGCGGAGTCATCGTCCAGTGTGAGATGTGGGTGTGTATAGGGAGGAGGGGTAAACAATTTTTTTCACTTAGACTGGCAGTACAGTCGCCAAATATATATGACTTGCAGGGGGCCAATACACATCGCATATCTGCGGGAGGTAACTTGGTACGCCAGTATCTCCTATCGGCTCCCCGATAAACAGGTCTCTAGAATCCCTTCGTATCATATTCTACATAATTATGAGATTCTAAAACTAACTGATGGTTCCTTTCTACAAATGTCTTAATAATGTAGCTGTAAAACATTTTTATATTGTTTGTAGAAATGTTGAGAAACGAATCCAATGTTTCCACCAATGCGGAACTGTGATATAAAGAAACTTTTTATAGCCAAGATCGCCTTTAAAACGATTTTTTATTGACGGGTTTCGACAGGTACAACTGCCATCTTCTGACTTATTACGTGTTAATTGCTCCTTTTTAAAACCAATTTGGTGGCAGTAAATAATTAAAAAAATCTTTCTTCAATTTCCAAAACCGTTTCCACTCGTTCTGGCAAATTAGCGGGCCGCACGCTCCTTCTTTCTTCAAGGATTGACACGAGAGGACTGATGTCTTTTTTTTTAAGTTTGTGTTAAACGGAGAACACTCCATTGTGTGTTTGAAACAGAGCAGTGCCCTATGAGTCACGGCATTTTTTTTCTTCCTGTGTACGAATGTTGGCCCCTAGTTCAGACAACTTTAACAGTTCATGGACGCACTTAATACAGTAAGTTGTAATGTAGACATGAAAAACAAGAATAACAGGAATGACATAATATAAAATGTACACACGGAAAAGAAAATTGTACATTGGAGTAACAGAGTCAGTTAAAGATTTTCTATATTTACGGCAGTTTTCAACGTCGTCTTTGCGGTTAGATGTATGCTCATAATATCCAGAAGCCGGACTTAAGCTACCGTAGGTGTCTGCGAGCTTAAATTGTACTCCACGGGACTTTGCTTTACTTGCCCACTATCCGGCTTGCAGTTGGTTGAATTAATTATAGGCGCATTAAGGTATTAGTTGTCGGTTCTCCTAATTATATCCCTGGAGAAGATGGGGCTAGTTGGCGTTGAGCATTAGAAGACGGGATTTAGCAAATGTTGTACGAATGTGTGTCAGTATTAATTGACATTATCAATATTATTGTCGCATTAAGAAAACCATCATTATTTCCAGTCACAAAGCTACTAGAAGTCGATTGAAACTTTGATATGTTCGCCAAGCTAGCTGAGTAATATTGACTACATTCGGTTCACTATAAAATCATTAATATTTGTTATGAATTATTATTTTTTGTGTCCTTTCGACGTATTACAACAATTGTCACTTGTAATTTTGAAAGAAAGCACTATCTAGATAACGTGACTGGTTTCGGCCAAATGACACTATCTTCATATTTGAAATACAGTATGCAGAGTATGACAGCTAACTCAGCGTGTTAACAGATGGTGGAGTGATAGCTATCATTCGTGCCCTCCGTATTTTAGATCTGAAGATGGCCTAATTCGGCGGAAACCGCTCATAGAAATAAAACACGTTACTTAGACTGCACTACGTTGACAAAATCATAAAAAAGAACAGTGTTTCTCCTGGCAACACATTGCTGCCTTTCTGTGAAATTACGAGTTTTATTAACGTTGAGATTCTCCTCTCTTTCCATCATCACACAAGTTATCCTCTTTAAGTTATTAATACTGTATAAACAACAATACCATTCTTACCCGATTTACGGGTCTTCTGTTTACTGTCACGTCTTGTGTCAGCTACACATTTTTCACTGGACGGTATCACGCACACCCTGGCCATATTAAACATTCCAGATGTCATACACATTCAAACAGTTAAGGTCTTTCGGCATGGAAATGCCCGTACAGTGCTTTCACCAGATATGTAACTGTATTCATGACGGCGACCACACTACAAAAATAATTTGGGAGAAGGGGTAAGGTTCCGTGTTCTGGCCATAGATGGAACTGTCGGGTCCGACCGACCGCCGTGTCATCCTCTGCCACTCCCGTCACTGGATGCGGTATGGAGGGATATGTTGTCAGCACATTGCTCTCCCAGTCGTTGTCGGGTTTCTTGCCCTTGGAACCACTGCTTCTCGGACAAGTAGCTCCTCAGTTGGAAAATTTGGGAAATTTGTGGTAAGTTCTATGGGGTTAAATTGGTGAGATCATCGGTCCATAGGGTTTCACAGTACTTAATCTAACTTAAACTAACTTACACTAAGGACAACACACACACCCATGCCCAAGGGAAGAGTCGAACCTCCGACGGGGGGAGCCGCGCGAACCGTGGCAAGGCGCTTGACACAGCACGGCTACCCCGAGCGGTCTCCTCAGTTGGCCTAACGAGGCTGTATGCATCGTATTCCAGTCCTCCCACCAACGAAAAGTCCCTGACAGTACTGGGAATTTAAGCTGGGTCCCCTATATGTCTATTAGCCGCGCTGGTCACTCAGCTACGGAGATGGAAAATACGGGAAGTAGGATAACATAAATGACTCACTGGCTATGTCACAAGTTTACTGAATGTAGTACAAAAGGAATGTACAGAAGAGTAAAAATGACTTCGAGCGCATTTGATACGCTACAATAGGTTTTCAAAATTTAGCTCCCGGTCTGAAAAGGAAAGTTAACAAGCAGTAGGTACTATTGATATGGTCTTCCAGAAAGTAAGTTCGGTTTAGTAATAAAAAAACAAAACGGGTTCTGATACAGAAAAACTGTTTATTGGAAACAAAATAAAGATCTTAAACCATTTTTCTACATAGATCTCACCATTTTGTAGGCACTTCAGTTCTGCACGATTCCTCGTTAAACTTAGCCACCTTTTTCATCAACCATATGGTAACACATCCTTTGAGCTTATACGTGGTGGAATTTTGTTACCACCAAGGAACGCTTTCAAGTGCAATAGCTTTCAGATAACTCAAAATTGTGTCTTTTATTTCTCCTTCGCTCAAAGAAATATCGCACATGCGCCAAACTGCAACTGTAGTGCTTCCACAGAAAGAAATATAAACGCAACTTACTTTCTGGACATACCTCGTGGTTCTGGTTCAAATGGTTCTGAGCACTATGGGACTTAACATCTGTGGTCATCAGTCCCCTAGAACTTAGAACTACTTAAACCTAACTAACCTAAGGACATCACCCACATCCGTGCCCGAGGCAGGATTCGAACCTGCGACCGTAGCAGTCGCACGGTTCCGGACTGCCCGCCTAGAACCGCTAGACCACCGCGGCCGGCAACCTCGTGGTTCTGAGGCATGGTTGTGAGACATGGAATTTTAACACGAAAATCGTTTAAAGACTGGGGATTGCTCAGTGAGCAAGGGATAGATCCATGCTGGAAATCACAAGGAGACAGAGGAAAATAACTATAACGTTGCAAGCAGTTTGCACTGAAACCAAAAACGTAAAATTGTTTTCTAAGTTAATCACTGATTATATCGATAGAAATCAATATGCACTTGTTTTTATAGCCACGGGGGCTGTGGGGACAAGTTAACATTTGAACATTTTGCGTGAGTAATAATACTGATAAGCCTTCCGCTTAACACTGGTAGGATAATCATTTTGTGCTTAGGCAGATATGATTCTCATTTGCACACGCGCGAGAGATTACGAACCCGAGACTACACGAACGTATGAAACTGAGTTTTCAGACGCAGAGCCGCGTGGTCTTGGTCATCCTGTCACGGTTCGCGCGTCTCTCCCCGTCGGAGGTTCTAGTCCCCCCTCGGGCATGGGTTTGTGTGTTGTCCTTAGCGTGAGTTAGTTTAAGTTAGATTAAGTAGTGTGCAAGTTAGGGAGCGATGGCCTCAACAGTTTGGTCACATAAGATCTTACCACAAGTCTCCAAATTTCAGACGCAGACAGTGATCCAATATTTGCTGCTGTCTACAGTCGCGATGCTGAGACAGGATTCGAAGCATCAAAAACAGTGGATCGAGGTACACAATGAAACGCTCATACGTCCGGTCAGGAGTAACACATTTGGCAGGTTCTTGAAAATGTAATGAGTGTCTTTCGTCTGTCGATCAAAGATGATTTTGTACACTAACTAATAACCCATTCGTTTTATATTCAGATTGATTTTTAGAGAAGGCCACATTTGGAAGAAATGTATTAACAAATTTTCACATTCAACATTTGTGGTCAGATGAAACCTCTCATGATGCATTTCAGGTTAGTCGTCAACAATAGTTTAAGATTAATACGACGGTTGGAATTGCATTTGATTGTGTCGAAGGTCCGTTTAACCTCTCAGCGCGGCGACTGTCGTCAAGGACTTTATTCAGATTACTCTGCCAATTCTGCTGCAGTAGGTGCCACTGCTAATAGGAGGGACAAGAGTTATAAGGATGGTGAGGCACCAGCACACGTCTGTCAAATTTTTCGAGATGCACTGGGTGATATGTAACAAAGTAACTCATTATATAGAGGGAGGATCAGATCCGTTGCGGCACTTTCCCCCAACACACATTCTTTGGGATATTATTTAGCGGGTCACCTAAACCATCTGATTTATGCTGCAGGCAATCCTAATGCAGCGATGCTAAATCAGTGTGCAACGGAAGGCTCTGAAACGATTCGACACTGTCCAAGGATGTCTAGAAGGATGTACACTATACGGTGAGACGACTTTATGTCTGTGTAGAAGAAAACGGAGGTTTCTTTCAGCACTGGTAACGAGTTTCGGTTATGAGAACTTTGTAAAATGTTTCTTAACTAATAAATTTCTTCATAGCAGTTAATGTTGCCAAAAAGAATGGATGTTTATATGTGATCCTTGTAAAATTTCCTCGATGTTCATGATTTGCTGCGTCTGTGCCTGTGGCGAAAATAACGTAGGGCAGACAATCCAAACTGTAGTCGAGCGGTGCAATGAACGGAGACGGCACTTCAAATATAGAAATTTTGAGGAATAAGCGAGAGAGCAACGCAGCCTTATGGAAGGTCACAATCAAATTTGAGAAAACAACGATACTCTCCCACGCATAGAGGTATTGGGATTCCGTAATAAAACAAGCAGTAGGAATTCGCACGTACAGCAACAATTTTAATAGAGGTGGAGGCTATAATCTTAGCGGTGCCTGGAGACGAGCACTTGAGGCGGACTTCAGAGTAACAAAACCAAACAATGGGATAGGTGAGTCTCCGTTCTCCTCCTGCCCCTCAAATATGGCATGGTGTGCCACGCTGCCGATTTCCTGAAACGGTGCATGCAAATCCCGTCCTTCAGGTGATAACACCGCACCAATAGAAGTTAGTATTCCAAGCAACGTCACCCAACGAAAGTCAAGCCTCAACGCCGTTGTAAAGCAAATAATATTCGAAAGATCATTTAACTCCGATCTAGCGCGGTCTGAACACGTCGAAGATTTTATACAACAAATGTTTATATGGTTTCTTCCTTTTTGTTGTGAAGAATCATGATCAAAGTTTGTAAAAGTATATCTGATCCACACTTTATTCCGCGATGGATAGAAATACATAATTCTTAAATTTCTCAGGAACTATTAGCGTGTGGAACTAATGTGTATTTCTAAAACTCGTTTACTTTTTCAGTCAGTAGTGATTAAAACTGGTCCAAATGGGTACTTCGTCATTACCATCCACTCAAATATTTTTCCAACCCGGAAGCGTTTTGCTGGAAACCTTTTACATGAGTTTTAATGCAGAAAAATGTGTAAAGGAAATTTCAAATTTCATTCATAGGAAATGTGTTGGTATAAATGCGGACTAAACTGGAATAACAATTCCGGCATCAAAAACAATAAATTAATGTGAGGTCTGTTTCAGGGATTCACACTGACAACACATTTCACGTCTTCCGTCCTTACTCTGATTTAGTGTTTTACTAAGGAAATTTGGTATTTCATCACAACAACTTACTATTTAACAGTTTTTATAGTCCATGAATCATTGTTGATGTGATTGCGTACAGTCTTTTTGTTTACAGTAAGCACGTGTCTGAAATAAACGCAACGTAAATTTTTAAGCGGTTAGTAGCAGTTTTCCTTGTAGTGAGACGGCGGAGAATTCAGGTTTACTGTAAACACGTCGCGTCGAGACAACAATTGCCAGACAAGACCAGATCTCCTTGCAGAGTGGCCATCACGATTTATTTTGGTAGCTTTTACATGCAGTTAATCGAAGTAGTCGGACTGGAAACAGAGGAAAGTCCGATTCGAAAATCGCTGAATATCAAGAATTTCAAGGGCTCTCGACGTGAAAATCAGTTATGCTTCGTGGTCAGGTACGACAGACACAAAAAGTTTTACGATTCCAAATACTATGTACCCATATTGACTTGAAATGAGTCTGTACAAGCGGTAGATGAGATAAACGATGGTGCACAGTACGTCTCCGCTGAATTTTCTCAGATAATGTACTGTTGATTATGGCAAGGTTCAGCAACATCGATTACACAATAAAAGCTCTTCAAGACTGCAAATGTACATATTTGGGTACCAAAACTTCTTAAGGATACTTCTCCAAAAGTTCGAGAGAATAACGGCAGAGAAACAGAAAATCTCTACACAGGACTGGAGGGTAATCAGTCGAAAAGTTGTACCGGACGACCAAAACTTTGTGGTGGCAGTTTATAAGAAATCGCTAAGCGCAATGCGGGAACATAACGTGAAATTGTATTTAGGGTTCTCATACAATACCGTCAGGGAAATCGGAGATATCGCAAGCGACCGTAGCGGTAAGATGAAGACACTAAGTGTCGCAGATAAACCTGCAACACTGTATAAGACAGGTGGTGGATGTGCCCCTGATCCGGGAACCCTGTGTGCATGAGAATTTATGCTAGGAATCTAAGGAAATGCAGAACACGTATTTATGTCACAAATGGAATTTCATTCATACGGATGGCGGACTTAGTGACCATCAGAATGAAGCAACGTGAGGAAGGAAACACGAGGGAAATTGTATGGGCCTCGGCTTACCTTCCTTACGAGCACAGTATTCGTCCTCCCCAAGAAGTGCGGAGACAGCTAGACAGCTGCTCACAGCAGTATGAACAATGGCTGGTTGGTTGTGACGCCAACGCCAACAACCTGATGTGGAGAACAGCAGAGGTGAGCACCTTCTTCAATTTTTACTCGAAAGCAACCTGGAGATGCAGGATCTCCAGGGGCGGAGGACCTACGTTAAGGCACATCAGAAGAGAAGGAGTAATTGAGATAACTTTTGCGTCTCTTCTAATGAGCAACCACGTCAAAAAATGGCATGCGGAGCTAGAGCCATCCTTATCTCACCACATGTGTATTAAGTACAAGGTGGAAATGGGTGTTAAACAGACCATGGCCTATGGGAAATCCAGGAAAACAGACTGCGACTCATACGGGAAAGACCTCATCTCACGCTTATCTGAAGTCTGTACCTCGATAAGGAATCCAGTAGATTTCGAAGAAAGGTCGGACGTAGTGACGTCTGTCATTATGGCCTCGTATTTAGAAAACTGCCAAATAGCAAGAAGTGCACAAACAGGAATGTAATTTGATGGAACAATAGCCTGGAATTGCAAAGGAGGCAGATAAGAATACTGTTCAGATTTGCAAGAAGGGAAGGAAAATGGGAAAAATTTGGGAGGTCCTTGCCTAATATAACATTGCGATTGATCAAGTGAAACCATCACCTTGGAATGAATTCTGTGAGGAAGTGGAAGACACAGCTGCTTGTGCCAGATTTTACCAAAATCCTCACCAGAGTGCCAAGTAAGCCACGAGATACTCTAAGGAAGGAGGATGGCGAGAGTACAAGGGATAGCGAATGAGACGCTGTATGTGATCCTCAGTGCACCGTGACAGACAACACAGAGCAAAGTTCAGTCCCTGAGAAGCACTGGTTTACAGGTATTCAAAGGAAGAACTGGTAATCTGCCAGAGAATTTGTTGATTAAAACAAAAATTCAGTGGACGGTGGTGGGAACGTTTCAACCGTTCACATCACCTGACCCAGATGGTATCTTTCCAGCTCTACTGCAACAAGCAGAAGAGAGCATAATTACACCCCTACGTAGGGTCTTTAGAGTTAGTCTAGAAGAAGGAATAATTCCAAATGCTTAGAGGACAGCGAGTGTTGTTTTCATTGTGAAGCCAGGGAGAACTGATCATATCAAGGCCAAGGATATGAAACCGATTTTCTGTCCTCGTTTCTTTTAAACGTATTAGAAAAACTGGTTAATGTGGACGTTAGGAAAAGAGGCTAGCTACAATTCCTCTGAATATAAACCAACACTCATATCGTCCAGGCAAATCACGTCAAAACTGATTCCTCCAACTGGTTGGGATGGTTGAAAAAGCATTACACTTTCTGGAAATCGTCCTCTGCACCTTCCTGAATATCAAGGAGGCGTTCAGCAACACAGCCTCCGAATCCTTGGTCAGAGCTGCAGATATTTGCATTGAGACTGCCATACGTAGGTCAATTAAGAACTTGTTGAGCAGAAAAAAGTTAAAGCTACTATCACAAATGAAAAAAATGGTGATCAACAGCTTCAGAGAGAGCCCACAAGGATGGGTTTGTCCTCACTATTGTGGAACCTAGTGGTGAATGAACACTAAGTACTAGAGGCTACTTCTGCCAAAAATACACAGACGACTTAGTCATAGTAATACTTGCTAAATTTGCTAGTACTGTTAGAACTACTGCACAATGTGCATTAAACATTGCACAATACTGGTGCAGAAAGCAGAATCTAGGAGTCACTTCCAAATAAAACTATTCTACTGTCATTTATGAGGAAGCATATCCAGCATATGTACTGGAATCATAAGTTTCTCGATGAAACTTAACCTGAAGAGGATGTAGCGGAGTATCTAGGGAAGACATCGAAGCAATTCAGAAACGGGCTGCTAGATTTATTTCTGGTAGTTTGAACAACATGTAAGTGTTACGGAGATGCTTCGGCAACACAAATGGGAGTCGCTGGAGGGAATGCGACCGTCTTTTCGAGAAACACTGTTGAAAAAATTTAGAACCGCCTTTTGAAGTTGACTGCTGAACGATTCTACTGGAGCCAAAATACATCGTGCGTAAGGACCACGAAGATAAGATACGAGAAATTAGGGTTCATACGGAGGCGTCTATACGGTCATTTATCCCTTGCTCTGTTTGCTTGTGGAACAGGAACGGAAATGACGAGTAGTGGTGGAGTATCTATGCAGATATAGAAACCTGGATGCGAGGCAGTCATTGACCCCTCAAACAAAGAATATACATGCTTCACATTAATGTGCCCACCGCCTCTATTCAACGTCAACGTGCAATAACTACACCGAGCGAGGTGGCGCAGTGGTTAGACACTGGACTCGCATTCGGAAGGACGACGGTTCAATCCCGCGTCCGGCCATCCTGATTTAGGCTTTCCATGATTTCCCTAAATCAGTCCAGGCAAATGCCGGGATGGTTCCTCTGAAAGGGCACGGCCGACTTCCTTCCCCATCCTTCCCTAATCCGATGAGACCGATGACCACGCTGTCTGGTCTCCTTCCCCAAACCGACCGACCGACCAATAACTACACATAGACGACTGGTGTCACAATATGGGGGTTACACGCGGCAAACAGTGAATCCATCGTCGTATTGCGAAAACACAGCGATTTACTTAACCTTCGAAAGGGCATCATCAATGGTTTTCTGGCCAATAATGGAACCATTTCCGAAACGGCGAAGTCTGTAAACTGTTAGGGTGCCGCCGTGGTTACAGTATACAGTGCATAGCGAAATGGCGCTATGCCGAGGCTGGTGCACCACAGCTCATAAATGACAGGGGTGAATGACAGCTGCGGAGATGTGTACAGGTGAAGAGACGGACAACTCTTCAGAAACTTACCACCCATATTAACCAACTGGGTACCAATAGTGTCTCCTCTGTTCATCTACGTTTGGGCCTCCGCAGAAGGGGCCTGGTAGATGAATGGCTATTCCGACTGTGGTTCATCGGCGACGAAGGCTTGGATCTGCACCCCAGTATCGTAATTGGTCCACTGAATGGCTACAGGAAGTCTTTTTAAATGAATCACGTTTTATGCTCCATCGGACAGATGGCCTTTGGCGTCTGTGGCCCTGCAACAATGGTCGGAAGAGTCCAGGTCGAAGGAGGGAGCGTTACGGCCTGGGGAATGTAATCGTGGCATTCCATGGGTGATCAAAGCATTCTGGAGGGCACAATGGAGCAACATAAGTACGCCTCCATCTTGAGGAGCATGTCCACCATTATATTCAATTTGTTTCTTCTTGGAACTATGGCATCTACCAGGAGGACAATGCAACGAGTCACACAGCTCGCAGTGTATGTGTGTGGTTCGGAGAGTACCAGATTGAGTCGATCGCACTCCCTTAGCAACTAAACCCCCCGGATTAAAACCCAACCGAAAATCTGTGGGACTACCTCGATCGGGCTGCTGTCGCCATGGATATTCAGCTGTGAATCTAGCTGAGGTGGCCAAGGCACTCATCTTGAGGACCACGTCCACCCTTGTATTCAATTCGTTTTTTCTTGGAATGATATCTTCTATCAGGAGGACAATGCAACGAGTCACACAGCTCGCAGTGTATCTGCGTGGTTCGAAGAGTGCCAGGATGAGTCGACCGCACTCCCTTAGCAACTAAACCCCCATTATATAAACCCAAGCTAAAATCTTTCGGACCACCTTGAATGGGCTGCTGTCGCTATGGATGTTCAGCTGTGAATCTAGCTGAGGTGGCCACAGCACACATCTTGAGGACCATGTCCACCCTTATATTCAATTTGTTTTTTCTTGGTACGATGGTCTCTATCAGGAGGACAATGTAACAAGTCACACAGCTCGCAGTGTATCTGCATGGTTCGAAGAGTGCTAGGACGAGTCGACCGCACCCCCTTAGCAACTAAACCCCCCGGATTTAAACCCAACCGAAAATCTGTGGGACTACCTCGATCGGGCTGCTGTCGCCGTGGATCTTCATCTCTGAATCTAGCTGAGGTGGCCACGGCACTGGAGTCACCATCGCTCCAGACCTCTGTCGGTACCTTTCAGAACGTCACTGACTCCCTTCCTGCGAATCCGCGTTGAAAGAGGTGGTTATTCAGGCTTGTGACATGTGGGTGGCCACATTAATGTGACTGCAACGTGTATGTTCCAAGGCTTGAGGTACTACTTTCAGAACTAGAAGAGCGTGTGCAAAAACACAGTAGTCTAAATCTCAAGACTCTGTACTTGATATACAACACTGTAATAAGACCTATGATGATTTATGCGGCTACAGTGTGGGGAAACAAAGTAGACAGAAGTAGGTGGCTGCTAAGGAGCTTTGCAAGGTGCAGAGACTGTCCTGCTTAGCCATAGCCAAATCAAATCATATCTCCTTCCGAAATCAAATCGTAGGAGCTCAAGGCTCCTTCAGTGTTTATATTATCTTCGTTTTACCTCTTTCGCCTTTTCATCTCTTTTCTTTTTATGCTCTCCTGACTGTTAATGTCTTTCCTTGAAACCTGTTCTATCTTTTATCATTTTTCCTCTCACTACCCAAGTTTTCCTCTATCTCTCTCGTTCATGCGAGGTAAAAGTGAAAAGTAATGTCTCCGAACTTTTTCATTCTCTTCTCAACTCTAGTTGAGGTATTACACGTCATGCATATTACTCGGTCGACTTTCCCCCTTCGCTGACGCAAGTTGCAACCCTCTGCCGGTAGAGGGCTCAGAACTGTGGCGAGTAACATTGCGGTGTGTAGCGTAGCTACGTCGGTGCGTAAGAAAAAGTTACTGCTAGGCCCTCAAAAAACAGAAACGACGAATTCTAAGACTTGGAGCACCCTGTGCTTCATCATGGCAATTGAAAGCCACACAGGAGCGCTGCGACATCTGCAACAACCCGACGCCTTGGGTTCACTGTCGTTGATCATCCTCCATACATTCCCAACCTGGCCCCATCCGATTTCCATCTGTTTCCAAAACTTAGAGAACAGCTTCGAGGACTTCACTTTGATGGTGATGACGCTGTGCAAGCAGAGATGAGGTTCGGGCTCCATCAACAAAATCAATCATTATTCAGTGACGTTATCAGCAAACCGGTGTGTTGGGAGAAATGTATTTGTTGCCAGGATGACTATGTTGAAAGTAGCATGTTAATAAAGTTTGTTTTCTTTCAAGAGCTTCAAGAGCATTCACACAAAAAACTCGGAGGCATTATTTTGCTGCACGCCCTCGTAGTATGAACGGGGTTTTTATATATTCCATGTTTCCTAAATGAATGTTTCCCCTTTTTTATTTCATTCTAGGTGCAACTATAATCTTTCCACGTGTTTTCCTTCACAGCTTGTAGCTATCTCTCTCTCTCTCTCTCTCTCAGTTTCTTATTGATTTGCTACCACGACTTACTTTTTTACCTGTGAAAATGGTAGTATCATACGATATTGCAATTCCTGTGTTATTCTGAATTACGATACAAAGTTCCTTTGGACATGCGAGCATGTACAAAGGAAGTTTGTATCCTAATTCAGAATAATACAGGTACTGCAATATGGCATTTATCCGCCGATACCGGGCAAGCGACTTTCAAGTAAAATGTCTCACCTGTACAGGAATATACATAACGGATAAACGAGTACAGATTATAGACTCATGGTTGGCGACATATGGAAGTTTTGGTCTGGCCATGTGTCGTGTACTGATAGCGAAATGGCGCAGTTCGCCTCCAGCGGCCGCGCGGCTCAGTCACCTGTTTACGTCCACGCCGCGGAGCGTGGCGCGCGAGATTGTTTGCCACTTGTGCTTCTCGCAAGGAGCTATAATATCGACACAACATGGCTCACTCCTATAGAAAGTCAACCATCAAGATTAGCTTCGCTACTGGATTCCCGCGACCCAATGCCTTCGAAATTGAACGCTTCGTACGGGAAGAGATCAGAATAGATCAACGGGACCTGATAGGCATCCACCTGTCTACTATGAGCAGTGTGGTTTACCTTCAACTGATAACGACGTGGTACGTGATAAAATTCTACGTGGCCATAAGACTGGGCTAAAATTCAAACATTCTGATGGAAACGTGGAGACAGTGTCAATCGATCGCGCGGGACTTGGCCTCCGCATTATTGGGGTGTTTGAACTTTCGTTCGATGTTCCGGAAGAAGTCGTGGTCAATGCTTACCAACCATACGGACACGTCCTCAACCATGTCGCCGAAAAATGGACCACTTTTACGATGTACCCCGTTTCTTATTGGTGGCTGCAGAGCGATAATTATTTACCAGGGGCAGACCAAGAATTTCGGGTTGTGGCAAGGAGGGCCACTTACGCTCAGAGTGCGTCCAAAGGGGAGTAGTTCAAGTACCAACGAGCGAAGCTGTACCCCAACACACCGCAGCATCCATGCCTCTTTCGTACGCCGCCGTCTTCCAAAAACAGTTCCCCTTGCACGTTCGCCAGTACCAAACGACGGACGACCCCATGAATCAGACGACACAGGTGGATGGCAATGCGTCCAAGATGTCAAACGTGGCGCGCCCCGCTGACCAGCTGCCACAGAAGTCCGACGTTGCAGGAACCGAGTCGAGTATGGAAATCAGCCGGCATGCGGTACCGATGGCCGCTTTTGTCCCCGACTTGCAAGATGACCGGGCTTCCAGACAGCATTCGGATGTGGAGATGGGTGTACGACAGCACAAACAGAGGTTGTGGTGTCACCGCCAGACACCACACTTGCTAGGTGGTAGCCTTTAAATTGGCCGCGATCCGTTAGTATACGTCGGTCCCGCGTGTCGCCACTATCAGTGATTGCAGACCGAGCGCCGCCACACGACAGGTCTAGAGAGACTTCCTAGCACTCGCCCCAGTTAGACAGCCGACCTTGCTAGCGATGGTTCACTGACAAATTACGCTCTCATTTGCCAAGACGATAGTTAGCATAGCCTTCAGCTACGTCATTTGCTACGACCTAGCAAGACGCCATTACCAGTTACTATTGATGCTGTAAAACATGTACCATCAAAAGCGATGTTCACCAAATTATGGATTAAAGTTAAGTATTCCAGCAGCTACGTACGTTTTTCGTTAGTCTCAATTCCTTGTCCTGTTCCAGACCTCACGCCAGCCTGCGTGAGCTTAAACGCGTGCCTTTCGGCTTCCTCCTAGTGGACTGGCTGTCTTGCCAGTCCACAACAGAGGTCACCAAAACGACGAAAGGAACGACGTTGCACGCCATCGGACGTTTGCGTTCCACATACTGGAGACGATGAACGGAAACGGGCAGACGATGACGACGCCACAGTGCTGGGGTCTCCGATTACTAACTGCGCTATACCATCGAATGTGAAGGCCTTCTCTCCACCATAGACATCTTTCAGGCAGATCCCCAGGTAGTTCCAAAACTCGGCATAGTAGTGAAAGGCATGGCCGTAACAGCAGAGGCTGAGAAGGTCCAGCCGTAGGAGTCGTCTTGACAGAACTGGGCTGCTGAGAGTGAATAAATCCGGCCGCCTCCAACTGCAGCCGCCTCCAACTGCGGGAATCACTGTTGAGGCAACATCCCGCATAGAGACCATTTTATACTGACGATAGCAGACTCATTCGCACCACCGACGTAGAGCGCACCGACCAGGCTAATGTGCGCTTAACATGCTGAGAGTGAATAAATCCGGCCGCCTCCAACTGCAGCCGCCTCCAACTGCGGGAATCACTGTTGAGGCAACATCCCGCATAGAGACCATTTTATACTGACGATAGCAGACTCATTCGCACCACCGACGTAGAGCGCACCGACCAGGCTAATGTGCGCTTAACATGCACGCCCCACAACGCATAAGACGTCAACATGCGTTCCGCATCCGTTAATACTAATACCATACGATCACAGATTAACACGGTCTTATCGCAGAAATGTTACAGGCGCAGATGCAGATATCGCTCTTTTAGAGGAAGTATACGTCGACGAATTTCCGATCCTCTGTGGTTAAGACTTGTTGATGTCTCCAGCTTCAGAAACCGGTAGTGGCATAGCGATACTTCTTAATGAAGGCATCGTAGCGCAGAACGTCACCTACCTATCATTGGCACGCGGAATGGCTGTGACTATACTTGGAGTGCGACTTATCAACATCTATGCTCCATCAGGCACGGACAAACGAAGATAGTGAATACGCTTCTTCGTGGAAGAAACAGCCCTGCTCTTTCTAGGACAGCTCTCTAATTAAATCCTCGGCGGCGACTTCGGTTGTGTGCTGGCGCCGAAGGATCAGTTCACATGTTATAGCTCGTGCCCAGAATTGAGAACAATGGTACAAGATCTGCAGTTGGTTGATTCGTGGGAGCATATCCATGGAGATCAAACCGGATATAAGTATGTAACTAGCCATTCCGCCAGTCCCATCGATTGCGTCTACGTGACACGCCGCCTCCAACCTGAACTAGGTCTGCGGACTTCACTGAGCACTCCGTATATACCTGCAGGATCGCCCTCTAAAGACAGCAGGTGTCGCGAAGCCACGGCTTATGAAAGATTAATGTAGCCCACCTTAAAGCTCCAGAGTGTTACCAAGTTACTGAAGAAGTCTGGATATACGCTACGACTTTAAGTTGGAATGTACCAAACCGGCGATACAGCGTGAATTGATTGAGTTGGGACGCGAACACTCAAAATGGGGACGGAAGACTTTAAACTTCTGTTTCACTGTATTACGAGACTATACCAACCAGGCCTCTCCTTAACGACAGATGGTGGTACAATGAGCCAATGTACGAATCATTGATATTATGCGTTATCTGGAAGGAGCGGCGGTCCGCGCGAGGGCACTATATCAGTGTGCGGGCGAGAGTCCATCGATGCACCATGTCATTAATGAACGTAAGCGGCTCCGCAGAGCTCTAATACAAACAGCTGACACGGATGATGGCGCACAGCCGACGACATGACATGATATAGCAAATGCCTTCGTTGATCAATATACTCGTTTATACACCGAAGAAGAACACGACAGGCCGGTCGTACAGGACGTTACTCAAACGCTCGATCAAGAGGCGAAGGTCATACTATTGGAGGAAATTAACGAGGACGAAGTGGTAGAAGCTATAGACAAGGGGGCCTCCAATAAGTCACCGGGGCCGAATGGAATTTCCTTGAAGTTCTATCGGACCTTTCAACGCTTGGTGACTCCCTGTTGGACTGAAATCTGCCGCAAACTAATGTCTCCCGATGTGCCACCTCCGTCTGCCATTGTAGAGGGGATGATCATCCGAATAACAAGACCTTCAGGTGGCACACGACTTAGATGGCGGCACGACTTACAAGAATACTGCATCGCGTGGTGTCACTTGAGCAGACATTTCTAGGCGGCAATAAAAATGTGTGAATGCCTAAGGGACCAAACTGCTGAGGTCATCGGTCTCTAGACTTACTCACCACTTGAACTAACGTAAACTAACTTACGCTAAGAACAATACAAACACACCCATGCCCGAGGGAGGACTCGAATCACCTGCGGGAGGTTCAAATGGTTCAAATGGCTCTGAGCACTATGGGACTTAACTTCTGAGGTCATCAGTCCCCTAGAACTTAGAACTACTTAAATTTAACTAACCTAAGGACATCACACACATCCATGCCCGAGGCAGGATTCGAACCTGCGGCCGTAGTGGTAGCGCGGCTCCAGACTGTAGCACTAGAACCGCTCGGCCACTGCGGTCGGCCCTGCGGGAGGGGCGGCGCAATTCGTGACATCGCGCCTCTAACAGCGCGTCCACTCCGCGCGGCAGGCGGTAACAGCAACATCCATACAGCACTCGGTGAATACCGCGATTCGATCGCATTGGCGAAAGCATGTCGACTACGATGAGCTACGATATCTACAGGTTTCGACCGAGTCTCTGACAGGGTCAGCCATTCCTTCGTTTCGGAAGTGTTGACACAAATGAAGTTTCCGCAGCCCTGCATTGCCACTATGATTCGGTTACTACTCGGAGCCACCTAAAAAATCAATGGCAGACTAGTGGGGCCCCTTACTATTAAGAGATCAATACGACAAGGTTGTCCCTTGAACAACTTCTCAGTGGCCTTTGCCAGCGCTTGACAGGACTAACGACGCGGGGATTCTTTTCAGTGCAAGGCGTATGTAAACAACCTATTACTGGTAGTGCGGCCTGGCAACGACACAAATGCGGCATTGGACAGGCTCAGCGGATATGGCACTGCTTCGGGTAGCATCATAAAGTATCTGGGGATCGGTTTTATAAATGACATGAGGCCCACGGCGGCCATCAATTTCAAGAGGTTGCTCCAAGCCGCCCGGAATGGTGTCAGAGCGAACAGATTACGCACCTTACACATGATTCAACGGGTCGCCTATATAAATACCTATCTCGCATCGCGTATTCCCCACTACGCACAGATTCTTCCGATGCCGAAGACGATAGATCGACGCATACTGGCAGCATTTGGTTACTTCGTTAGAGCGGGATTACTCTTCAAGATCTGAAATGATGCCCTGACCCTACCCTTTGGTAGTGAAGACCTCGTGCTCATACATGTTCACGACCGTACGGTGGCCCTTTATCTCAGCGCTATGTTGAAAATGTGGGATAGACAACAGTCGCGTCTGTCGCGACTCTTGATAGACGAACTGGCACCAGCTTCCCGAATTGCACCGGTAATGATAAGAACATTTCACCACCATTTCATTATATAAGAGTGTTTTTACTTGAATATAGCTACGTGATGAAAGATCTCCCGGCCAATACACCGCCGACAGCGCGAGACATCTATCGAATACTCACGAGCAGGCTCACGGCCAACCCTGTGGAAGCACGACACCCCACAACTCAATGGCCAGTGATGTAGTGCACAGTTCACCATACCACCCTTGACACAGAAATACGAACAACATGAGGCCTGGTAGTTAATAGTTAACAAGTCACCGGATCTCGCCTCCACTCCATCAATATGCGAAACTCCCCGTTATGTTAAGTGCGTTAGGCTAGAGACGACGACACACACCGTCTTTTGCGCGCCCCTCTGCGGAAGTGTGTCATCTAGTCACGAAGGTAATTTCCTTCCTTCTCCGTTTAGAACAACAAGATATTCATCTTACTATTGTTCCTTTTCCGAATAGGACTTACTACCTTCGAGCCAAGACGAATGCGGTGACACGGATACGAGCCAAAATCGTGCATTACGTGCTTCGCGACCACCCGAAGAATGTTGTGGACTCCTGGAACCACCTGCATGAATGACCTACGGCGATTGTGTGCAACCCAAAATACTAACAATTCTTTTATAATTTCCTGGCGAGTGCGTTACGAGATCCCCCTCGCATCTGAAATGTCTCGGGTATGAGAAGCTGACGTTGAACACGATGGAGAGGCATACACTGACCATGACGAAACGGTTACCTCCTTCAGTTCTACGAGACGACGTGTCCGGAGGCAGCAGCGCCGGCGAGGAGCGCTCTTATACTCACCCACCAGTGGAGATTTTTTTCTCTCTTTTTATTCGAGAACACGTATTACTTCCTTCGTGAAGAGCGCCCGGAGGATATCATTATAATCTCCTTTGAATTATTTCCTTTTCAAAGTGTTTTGATTTCTCTCCCACGTATGAACTAAAAAAAAAAAGTTGTGAAGACGTGCCTGGGTGAACCATGTGGTACAACGGTATCATCGGCTCTGAACGTGGCCACGAAGCGGGATGCAGTCCATTATTGTTTTGTATTGCTAGAAGCAGTTTATGTCTATTATTTGTTCCATCATTACCACTTGTTATCATATCCTATAAGTAATAAAAGAAAAACACGCAGAATATGCCCGGCTAGATTCCGGGCGGAAACACTATTAAAAATGGTGTTTCAATGGAAAATATGTTCTCGTTGTGTAAAGATTTCATATATTGATTTTTTGATCCCAATTCCACTGTAAACAAATAAGAAAAACAAACACAAAAAAGTAAAAGAAATTGTAAGGCGATCGTCGAAATCCGGGTTCGAGTCCCGGTCCGGTACAGTTGTTCATTCTCGTCATTCCATTCTACAGTTGACGGTTGTCCATATCCGCAATAGCGAGTACATTTAATGTGTGTTAGTATCACTGCCCAACTAGAAATAATTTGCAAAATTCGAGAGACACTAAGTCCTTGGGACTTGCTACGGCACGTCAGATCTCAGGCAAGTCCTCCGAATTGACAGGTGAATGTCTTTAATAGCAGTATTCCTAACACACGTCTACTGAGCAGACTGATAAGATGGAAGGAAATGAGCGATTCATGACTGATTCGTCCAGTAAGCATGAAACAGTCTCACAGCCAGCCAACGCATGTGACGGTAACGACAGTTAGAAAATAATCATCATTCGTGCGGAAGCAGTTTTCATTGTTGCATGACCTTATCTTAAGAGATGATTCTAAGAACACGCTAATACTATTTACCGTCCCATTTCCCCTGTACATAAAGTAAAAGACACGCAGATAAGACGCAATAAGATCGGAGGTCAACAAGAATCTCTGCCGGTACCTTCCAGAACCTCATTGACTCTCTTCCTGTACGAAGCAGTCCGCGCTGCAAAATGGTTTTATTCAGGCTTTTGACAAGTTACCACATTTGTGATACTGGGCAGTGTAACTTATTTCCAAGAAGCATGCTCTTCACTGTAGAATGAAAGATTCATTTCGGAAACATCTCGATTTCTGTACGTACAACGGTGGCCAACCCCAGCAATTAGTGATATGCTTCCACGTGTCACAGGCTGGGAGTGAAATATTTATTACGATCAGAATTTCACGCGTTTGTATATCTGATGTTTTTCTAAATTAAAAATTAAACGGTCGCCTATGTGTGGTATTCTAGTATAAAATCTTTTTTCTGCTGTTACCAAAGGATGGTTCCTTTGCTGTGGCCACTCATGCCTTCGCGTTGATGAGGTTTTGGTCTCAGACAAACAACAGGCAATTGCTTAGCAGAAGTATATATATTTAACGTTTGGATTCACCCAGTACAATATGGTTTAGTAAGAATACCGTTCATGTTAGCTATTGTAGGGGACCATAACTGCTTTACGTGAAAGCAATTAGGAAAGTGAAGAAGCAGGTGCCAGACTGAGATTCATAGGAAGAATCTGAAGGATGTAACTCCTCCACGAAAGAAGTGGCTTACAAGGAGCTTTTACGACCGGTTATTGAGTACGTTTCATCGATATGGACCCCTTACTAGGTAGGACGGGTAGAAGAGATAGAAAGGGGGCGCGATTCGTCATGGGATCGTCCGGTCGGCATGAGCGCATTCAGAAATGGTCAACAAACCCCAGGGCAGACGCTACAAGACAGGCGTTGTGCGTCACGATGAGGTTTACTATTCATATTTCGAGAGAGCACATTCCGGGAGGAGTCGATCAACATATAACTTCCTCCCACATACATCCTGCGAAATGATCACTACGAGAAAATTCGAGAAATTAGAGCTGATACTGAGGTTGACAGTTAATCATTATCCCCAGTCGCCATTCGAGATTGGAAGAGGGAAGGGAGGATCAGTTAGTGGCATCAGAAGTACCCTCCGTCACACACCGCCGCCAGGAGGCTTGCGGATTACTGATGTAGACGTAGAACTGGAAAACAAAATCAAGTTACTGTAAATATTGCGAATGAGATCTGGTCAGCGGAAAGCTTACTTCATACACTGCTGCCTGTTATGAGGACTTCTCGGAAAGTAAGGAACGATAGGTCGCGAAATGGCAACCACAGTGAAAATCAAAACTGTTTTATTTGCAACGGTTAGTTACTTCTCTACACAGTCGCCGCTCAGACTGAGACATCTGTCCTAGCGTTGTACCAACTTTTCAATTCCCTCGTTATAGAAGACAGCCGCCAGTGCTTTTCGACAATTTTCTGGACTGCAGCTCGTTGTCTGTGTCAAGCTATTGTCTTCATAGGCAGCTGTTCATTTGAGCAGAGATGTACCTCAGTGGTAGACAATTACGGGCTGTATTGTGGTTGATCAAACACTTCCCACCGAAAACGCTGCTGGAGCATCTTCGTTGCCCCTGCAGAGTGCGATCGAGAATTGTCGTGTAGAACGAACCGCATGACAGTTATGTTATGTGGATTGCATAACTTCAGGCGAAATCTTTCGCCAGACCCTCATACTTGGCGGGAGACGCTAATCTCTAGCCATCTTTACGTTCTCACTGCGAGGTCAGAACTGGAAAGAGCGACATGATGCGATCGACATGCGTACTAAACACAGTGCCCAACGCATCTGTGCAAAGCTTCATCAGATTATCAGATTTTCACTGTATTTTCCATTTTGCGACTGATCGTTCCTTACTTTCCGAATAAACCTCGTACAATTGAAACACGCGAATAATAAAAAAATTACTCTTCCTTTCTGTACAGTATAATGAAAAGAAAACATAATTAATTTTGTGTGTAAACAGTATAATGGAAAGAATACGCAATTAAATTTGGAGGAGATTTGAGAGTATACAAAGTGAGAAATTTAGTACACAGAGCTACCACCTCTGGCACCAACTATGGCTCTAACACGATCACAGAGTACATCAATCGTAGTGGCTAGCAAGTGGTAACGTGCCTATATCTCAGCACTCCATGGCAGAATGCTGTCAGTGGGTGAGAGATGTAGGTCAGGACAAGACAAGTAACGGTGTGTTGTTGTAACAACGTCGCAGCAACCTCGGAGACAAGGCTCAGCCACCAGTCTTAAGACGTCAGAAGTGTAATCATTGTCCAAATTACCGAGTATGTGAACCAGAGGTGATTGTGTCGTGTACTCAATTGTACCACCTACCATTGTAACAGGTTCTGGGCCCATATGACGACAATGAATGCAGTATGGCACCCCTCATTTTCCTTGGAGATTGCACCAATGCTCACGTCAATTGTGATGTGGTGTGCAGCATTAGGACTCGTCTGAAGAGGCGACGTACTGTGACTGCTGTACGCAGAGTTGTCGTAGGGCACGCCATTGTCGGCGCACCTCTCGCTGCTGTCGCCTCAATGGAAGCTGCAAGAATAGTCGTTGTGCTTACAGCCAGTGGTGCTCGAATGCCGTCGTACAGTCCATGTGGATACCTTTACAAAATACCATTTCCTGGCTCATTGTAAGGGGTGACAATTATTGAACTCTGTGAAATAAAAGCGTCATAATGTCTGAACGTTTCGCGTTAGAACGTTCAACCTGCACGGTTGGCACCGGGGCATGGTGGGAATTAGTTTGTGCATGCGTGACGAAGCCCACTTTCATTTGGATCGGTCCATCAATAAGCAAAATTGTCGCATTTGGAGGACTGAGAATCCGCAATTCGCGATAGAAAAATCTCTTCACCATCAAAGGGTGATTATGTGGTGTGCAGTGTCCAGTAACATGGTGAATATTGAACGGTACGTGAAGGTTTTGGAAGACGATTCCATCACCATTATCCAAAGTGACACTGATTTTGACAAGATGTGCTTCATGCAAGACGGAGGTCGACCGCATCGAAGCAGACGAGTGTTTGATGTGCTGGAAGAGCACTTTGAGGAGCGCATTCTGGGTCTGGGGTACCCAGAGGCCACTAGCATGGGCCTCGATTGGCCGCCATATTCTCCGGAATTGAAGACATGCGACTCCTTTTTGTGGGCCTATGTTAAAGGCAAGGTGTACGGCAATAACTCCAAAACCATTACTGAAGTTGAAAACAGCCGTTCAGAAGGTCACCGGCAGCATCGATGTTCCGACACTTCAACGGGTTATGCAGAATTTCGCTATTCGTCTGTGCCACATTGTCGCCAATGATGACAGGCACATTGAACATGTTATAACCTAAATCCAAATATCTGTAGTGATGTTTGCATGTTGAATAAAGTGTGAACGCCGTAGTTCGAACTAATTTACGTCTTTTTTCATATAGTTCAATAATTGTCACCCTGTTTGTGCCGTGGCTGTACGATCCCGTACGGCTGAGCGGACAGTACGAACAATATGCCCACCCTCTCGGGCTAGTCGCGTGGGGTCATTGAGATCCTGCATGGCACAGAGTATGATTTTTCTGGATTCCATATTCGCACGACACTCGTGGGAACTCAACCAAACAGCGTGGAGTATAGCGGATCGATATACCGCAACTTCGATATGACACGCTGTCGAGTTTCTACAGGTGCCGTTAGAGGTTTACCGTTCTTCCACGAGGCATAACATGATCTTGTCAAAAACAACAACCAGAAATGCTGTTTCTGAATGAGAAACCCGCTGCATAATGCTTCGTTATGTGCAGAATGTAAACGGCGTCACTCCTACTTTCTGCGGTTGCATTGATATGCTAATAATTTGCATGCCCAATAATGTAGTACAAATAATGCCAATTTGACGTTTGATACACCCCGTATTCATTTTCTTGCAATTTTAATGGCCAACACCGTACAATATAATAATACTAGTAAGAATATTATAACAATACTAATGAAAATGACATATCTCGGGCCGTCTGCGGTGGTCTCGCGGTTCTAGGCGCTCAGTCCGGAACCGCGCGGCTGCTACGGTCGCAGGTTCGAATCCTGCCTCGGGCATGGATTGTGTGATGTCCTTAGGTTAGTTAGGTTTAAGTAGTTCTAACGGTTCTAGGCGCTCAGTCCGGAACCGCGCGACTGCTACGGTCGCAGGTTCGAATCCTGCCTCGGGCATGGATGTGTGTGATGTCCTTGGGTTAGTTAGGTTTAAGTAGTTCTAAGTTCTAGGGGACTTATGACCACAGCAGTTGAGTCCCATAGTGCTCAGAGCCATTTGAACCATTTGAACCATTTTGACATATCTCGATTTAACATCCCTGTTGCAAACAAAAATACTTCTTATAATACACAAACTACTTTTCTGTTTGTGCAAAAGAACTGAATTAATATTGCTTCATTGCATTCCAGTCATCCACGACTGCTCTCTTTTACCTTGCATGTTGAAACTGTAATTACGCGGAAGTTCTGGTATTGTCAATATTCCGTAACAAAGTGTAACATAACTGAATATTGACACGTTAAGCAATTTATATTTAAAATAAAAATAAATTGCTAAAAAGTTCACTCCATAATATATTGATACAATTAAATTCTAAGAACCGTCGTACAGCACCAGGGAGCAACTTTTCTGCTGAGATTTTTTAAAATAACTCATTTACATGCCTAGTGCTGTATTGTAGGCTGAGCCAACGTTACATTCATAGTCTTCTGTCTGTATGTGGCTGACTATCTGTCAATTTTCGCTGTTCTTGAGAAAATAAGTTCAACATATGAATGTATATCTATAACTGGATCTGAGCCGCACACTTTAGGGTAGTACCACCAGAGACGAATTATATCTGAGCGTTTGCGTTTCATTGACAGAACATTTAAAAGAGGCAACAAATCTACTTAAGCGACAGCTTACACTATTATCAGTTGTCCTTTTTCTGTAGTATTGCTGCGCGGATTCTCACCAGTTGGGACTGACGAAAGACACCGAAAAACTTCAAACAAGAGCAGTTCGTTCTGTATTATTACGAAACAAGTGCGAGTGTGACACGGATATGATGAGCTAGTTCGGGTGCCAATCATAAAAACAAAGACGTTTTCCTTTGCGGAAATTTCAATGACCAATTTTCTTTTCAGAATTCCAAAATATTTGGTTGACTCCCATCCACAGAAGGAGAAATGATTGTCGTAATGAATTCAGAGCAATCAGAGATCGCACGCAGGTGTATCATTACTAATTTGTGCTATTCGAGAATGGAACGGTTGAGAAATAGTTCGAAAGTGGTTCTATGAATACTGTGTCAAACAACTAAGTGTGAAATGCAGAGTACTCATATAAGTATGGATGTGGATTGTGTCTGGAATATATGCGCAAGTCAGAAAACAGACTTCAATACGTGTATCCTTCTCGACGGGGGACACGCGAACTACAGTGCATTTGAATAAGCGCAAAAATTAAATGTCTGCTGTCTATTCCACGAAATTCGGTTTCCAGTGTTTGATAATGAGACCACTTAACGACTTCAAACAAAATTTACTCACAATTCAAATATTCTCTAAATTTTTTTCTACGTTACATGCTTAAAGTTGAACATCTAACACATTTATAAAGTAATAAGACATTTCAAACAGTTTTATCAATGCGGGTTCAATTCTTTAAAGAAACGACGATTTTCAGAATTTTTAAAAAATGTGCAAAGTATCTTAATCTTGTAGATCGGAACAATATAAAACATTAAAATTGATAACTAGTTTCGGTTGTTCACACACACGCCCTCGGATCTGAAAGAACAAGCAGAAACAGAAAATTGGTTTGGATAAAATTTACTTAAATATTGTTTAGGAATATACATTTTTCAAGATAAAATAACGTCAAAAACTAATGACCTATCAATGATGGTAATGATATTGTGTCAAAGTAAACTTTAAGTTTAGACCACATTGTTTGCATTCCTTGATACCACGTAAAGGAGGAAAATCGTCTATCAGATGAACATGTACCATAATCAGTTTAAGGTATTACAAAAATAGGGAAATAATAAACATGAAAGACATATCGTTCTCACGCAAGAGACAACTTCAGAAAAACTCTACCAATGAGGTAAAAATTCGTATATTTCTGAAAACCATTTAAGTCGTTTCACCTAAAGCAATTTTCTGTTTCAGCTTGTTCTTCCGTATCTAAGAATGATTTTGTGAGCAACCGAAAATAAGTTAAAAAATTCCTGAAAACACTTAAGGTCGCTTTTCTCCATTTGCTGATGTTACTAACCGGGGGTTTGCTGGTTTCTTCCTGATCTGCAAAACTGTCTTACTCGGAGTTCTCTAGTCTGGCCACAATTCGAATCACGCACCTCATTTATTTTCACAGTAATCATAAAATTACGTATTTTTCCTCTAGTAACGCTGCCCCCGCGAATCAATCTGCGGTAATTTCGTGTGAAGCTCCTTCCGCCTTGTGTTCGCTCCTTTCTCGCGGCGCGGGCGTTACGCAAGGTGAGAGTGGCTTCCGTGGCGGGCGGCGCCTGGCCTACATACTGCTCCCAGTAATTAAGAATTTCGTGGTAGTAAGGCAGTAGCGCACGAGGAAATCGCCGCTTCTCGCCGAGCTCGCTAATTCATCCGCATAACAGGTAAAGGGCCGCCGAGTGAAATACGAGCTGATGCCAGCGAATCTTAACCTGGTGGGAAAATTCAGCCTCCAGCGTGAAGACTATCGTTGCACTTCGTAAGGCTGTATTTTAACACCGTCGTGAAATCAGCTTCACGGCTTCTGGCAACGGAACGGCCATATGGACATCAGTGATCAGGTGTGCCTACAGAACACATAATTTCTCGTCTCCCTTCGGTGTTTCCAGACACTTTGCTCGAGCAAAGTTTCACTTGTTTGGTAATTAACGTGAAAGTTGTTGTAGCATTTATGCAGGCTGAGTTCGCACGAGTAAACAGCGGCAACGTAAAAGTTGTTTTATACCTAGCCCTGTACTTAAAGTCATGGCACAACAGTGCAATATATGTGATGTGAAATCAGAATATAAGGCGTGAGCGATAATGTAAATATGATGTCATAAAATCTTCTGTAAAAAGAGACTGAAGTTTCTTTAATCTTCTAACACGGTCAGAATAATGTTTGAGAAAAAGTCTGTCTGTGAACGTACTGAAAGTCGTCTCTAAACAGCAGTAAAGAATTTCCTGAAACTCAATACAGAGTGAATGAGAACTCTGACGAGCTTTCGAAGGTGGTAATAAGAGAAAATTCTACTAAACGTAGGATCGAGCATACCTTAAGGAATGTGAGTGCTTGTTCATCCTTGATACTGTGGAAATATCTCTTCTGATGAAAGCTCTTTGCTTTCGATGATTTGCAAGGTGGTAGCGTGCACAAAATAAGAAAAAATGCCATAAACACGGGCTCTAAGGTGCATACCTTTAGACCTTTGAACACTTGTTCATTTTCACTACTGTGAAACACATCTCTTCTAGTGAACAAATACTCATGGTTCTTAAGGTATGCGTTTTTGAGCCCATATTTACTGGAAATTTTTTCTTGAATGAGATTTTCACTCTGCAGCGAAGTGTGCGCTGATATGAAACTTCCTGGCAGATTAAAACTGTGTGCCGAACCGAGAGTCTAACTCGGGACCTTTGCAGTGCTAGTTCTGCAAGGTTAGCAGGAGACCTTCTGTGAAGTTCGGAAAGTAGGAGACGAGGTACTGGCGGAAGTAAAGCTGTGAGGAGGAGGAGTGAGTCGTGCTTGGGTAGCTCAATTGGTAGAGCACTTGCTCGCGAAAGGCAAAAGTCCCGAGTTCGACTCTCGGTCCGCCACACAGTTTTAATCTGCCAGGAAGTTTCAATTTTTTCTTGTTTTGGTCCATCCTACCTCCTCTCGCAATAAGGAAAGGAAAGACCCTGCAGTAGAAGAGATGTGTTTCACAGTATCAAAGATGTACGAGAACTCAAAGCTCTTAATGTATGCATTTTAGAGCCCTTATTTACTAGAATTGTTCTTTTTTTTCATACTATCACCTCTGAAAGTTTGTCGCTGGAGTTCTGGTTCACCCTGTTCAAAATTACATGAAGCGACGTTGCCTTATTGCTAACATTTTGCGAATTATACAGTCTTGATTGCTCTATGTATTTTTTTATTTTATAGTATCATTTTACGACATTTTTTTTTTTTTTGGTCATCAGTCTACTGACTGGTTTGATGCGGCCCGCCACGAATTCCTTTCCTGTGCTAACCTTTTCATCTCAGAGTAGCACTTGCAACCTACGTCCTCAATTATTTGCTTGACGTATTCCAATCTCCGTCTTCCTCTACAGTTTTTGCCCTCTACAGCTCCCTCTAGTACCATGGAAGTCATTCCCTCATGTCTTAGCAGATGTCCTATCATCCTGTCCCTTCTCCTTATCAGTGTTTTCCACATATTCCATTCCTCTCCGATTCTGCGTAGAACCTCCTCATTCCTTACCTTATCAGTCCACCTAATTTTCAACATTCGTCTATAGCACCACATCTCAAATGTTTCGATTCTCTTTTGTTCCGGTTTTCCCACAGTCCATGTTTCACTCCCATACAATGCTGTACTCCAGACGTACATCCTCAGAAATTTCTTCCTCAAATTAAGGCCGGTATTTGATATTAGTAGACTTCTCTTGGCCAGAAATGCCTTTTTTGCCATATCGAGTCTGCTTTTGATGTCCTCCTTGCTCCTTCCGTCATTGGTTATTTTACTGCATAGGTAGCAGAATTCCTTAACTTCATTGACTTCGTGACCATCAATCCTGATGTTAAGTTTCTCGCAGTTCTCATTTCTACTACTTCTCATTACCTTCGTCTTTCTCCGATTTACTCTCAAACCATACTGTGTACTCATTAGACTGTTCATTCCTTTCAGCAGATCATTTAATTCTTCTTCACTTTCACTCAGGATAGCAATGTCATCAGCGAATCGTATCATTGATATCCTTTCACCTTGTATTTCAATTCCACTCCTGAACCTTTCTTTTATTTCCATCATTGCTTCCTCGATGTACAGATTGAAGAGTAGTGGCGAAAGGCTACAGCCTTGTCTTACACCCTTCTTAATACGAGCACTTCGTTCTTGATCGTCCACTCTTATTATTCCCTCTTGGTTGTTGTACATATTGTATATGACCCGTCTCTCCCTATAGCTTACCCCTACGTTTTTCATAATCTCGAACAACTTGCACCATTTTATATTGTCGAACGCTTTTTCCAGGTCGACAAATCCTACGAAAGTGTCTTGATTTTTCTTTAGCCTTGCTTCCATTATTAGCCGTAACGTCAGAATTGCCTCTCTCGTCCTTTTACTTTTCCTAAAGCCAAACTGATCGTCACCTAGCGCATTCTCAATTTTCTTTTCCATTCTTCTGTATATTATTCTTGTAAGCAGCTTCGATGCATGAGCTGTTAAGCTGATTGTGCGATAATTCTCGCACTTGACAGCTCTTGCCGTCTTCGGAATTGTGTGGATGATGCTTTTCCGAAAGTCAGACGGTATATCGCCAGACTCATATATTCTACACACCAACGTGAATAGCCGTTTTGTTGCCACTTCCCCCAATGATTTTAGAAATTCTGATGGAATGTTATTTATCCCTTCTGCCTTATTTGACCGTAAGTCCTCCAAAGCTCTTTTAAATTCCGATTCTAATACTAGATCCCCTATCTCTTCTAAATCGACTCCTGTTTCTTCTTCTATCACATCAGACAAATCTTCACCCTCATAGAGGCTTTCAGTGTATTCTTTCCACCTATCTGCTCTCTCCTCTGCATTTAGCAGTGGAATTCCCGTTGCACTCTTAATGTTACCACCGTTGCTTTTAATGTCACCAAAGGTTGTTTTGACTTTCCTGTATGCTGAGTCTGTCCTTCCGACAATCATATCTTTTTCGATGTCTTCACATTTTTCCTGCAGCCATTTCGTCTTAGCTTCCCTGCACTTCCTATTTATTTCATTCCTCAGCGACTCGTATTTCTGTATTCCTGATTTTCCCGGAACATGTTTGTGCTTCCTCCTTTCATCAATCAACTGAAGTATTTCTTCTGTTACCCATGGTTTCTTCGCAGCTACCTTCTTTGTACCTATGTATTCCTTCCCAACTTCTGTGATGGCCCTTTTTAGAGATGTCCATTCCTCTTCAACTATACTGCCTACTGCGCTATTCCTTATTGCTGTATCTATAGCGTTAGAGAACTTCAAACGTATCTCGTCATTCCTTAGTACTTCTGTATCCCACTTCTTTGCGTATTGATTCTTCCTGACTAATGTCTTGAACTTCAGCCTACTCTTCATCACTACTATATTGTGATCTGAGTCTATATCTGCTCCTGGGTACGCCTTACATTCCAGTATCTGATTTCGGAATCTCTGTCTGACCATGATGTAATATAATTGAAATCTTCCCGTATCTCCCGGCCTTTTCCAAGTATACCTCCTCCTCTTGTGATTCTTGAACAGGGTATTCGCTATTACTAGCTGAAACTTGTTACAGAACTCAATTAGTCTTTCTCCTCTTTCATTCCTTGTCCCAAGCCCATATTCTCCTGTAACCTTTTCTTCTACTCCTTCCCCTACAACTGCATTCCAGTCGCCCATGACTATTAGATTTTCGTCCCCCTTTACATACTGCATTACCCTTTCAATATCCTCATACACTTTCTCTATCTGTTCATCTTCAGCTTGCGACGTCGGCATGTATACCTGAACTATCGTTGTCGGTGTTGGTCTGCTGTCGATTCTGATTAGAACAACCTGGTCACTGAACTGTTCACAGTAACACACCCTCTGCCCTACCTTCCTATTCATAACGAATCCTACACCTGTTATACCATTTTCTGCTTCTGTTGATATTACCCGATACTCATCTGACCAGAAATCCTTGTCTTCCTTCCACTTCACTTCACTAACCCCTACTATATCTAGATTGAGCCTTTGTATTTCCCTTTTCAGATTTTCTAGTTTCCCTACCACGTTCAAGCTTCTGACATTCCACGCCCCGACTCGTAGAACGTTATCCTTTCGTTGATTATTCAATCTTTTTCTCATGGTAACCTCCCCCTTGGCAGTCCCCTCCCGGAGATCCGAATGGGGGACTATTCCGGAATCTTTTGCCAATGGAGAGATCATCATGACACTTCTTCAATTACAGGCCACATGTCCTGTGGATACACGTTACGTGTCTTTAATGCAGTGGTTTCCATTGCCTTCTGCATCCTCATGTCGTTGATCATTGCTGATTCTTCCGCCTTTAGGGGCAATTTCCCACCCCTAGGACAAGAGAGTGCCCTGAACCTCTATCCACTCCTCCGCCCTCTTTGACAAGGCCGTTGGCAGAATGAGGCTGACTTCTTATGCCGGAAGTCTTCGGCCGCCAATGCTGATTATTTATCAAAATTTAGGTAGTGGCGGGGATCGAACCCGGGACCGAAGACGTCTTGATTATGAATCAAAGACGCTACCCCTAGACCACGGGTTCACGACATGGAAGCTTTTATTTGCAGAAAAAATCAAAGCTCTTACGGACTCATTGAGGGAATTTACGTCCTACATTAACATTTTGTTAGCAACGAAGTTGTTCCGAAAAGTTTTATATTACGTTTTCCAAGTTTCGTTTAACAATAATCGTCATTGAAAGAAATTTCCTTTCCCAGATATTAACAACAGCACGGAGCCTCAGTCATTCAGATTGTGCTGAACGTAAATTCAGTTTTATACCAAAGCATGTTACTAGGTCCAACATAACGAGTTTATTTTTCAGAAATGATGTTTACACGTTCTTTAGCTATACACAACCGCTAAGACATACTTAGAGCGTGCGGAGTATAGTTTATGCGTGAGAAATGCGAACTCATGCAGCGCTTACAAGGTGATGGCACCAATTATTTGTTTTCGGCACAAATTGTAACACTTGTATGATTTCTGACTGCAAAAGAAAAAGATAACGAATTAGAGCTAGACTGTCTCTAATTGTCTCATTTAAAATTTCCGACATTAGACGAAACTGTTCCCCTTTTAGAGGTACTCTAAGCCACCCTGGAATGGCTGAAATCTCAAACTGATTAAAGTGTCATCAGTTTGTATTGAAATTTCTTCGTACTTTGTGTAACGATATAGGGTTTTCTTCTGCGTCATGTATCTTGTACACGCAGCTTTCGACAGTTTACATTTGTGCCTATAATAATGATTTAAGAGAGATTAAGTATTTCATACCGCGATGTGACGGAACTAATGCCATATTTATCACTCTCATCAGTTCCACCGAATTCTTCCATGAAAAGACTAGAAAATAAAATAAAACATTGAAACATAACTCAAGTTATTTTATTCGCAGTTTATAAAGTTGTGTAAAATTAATAATCTGAATAATTCCCAGTCTTGGCCACATTTTGATCTATTTAAAAACATTATCGGTTTCAACTTTGCAGCCATCAGTAGATTCTACCAAGATCAGCGAAACACAGATCGAGCAGTTGTAAACATGTTAAGAAAATTAACGTTGAAAAAGTTTCAATTTAGTTTTGACTAGCAACTTACGCGGGTCATTCTATACAACCCTGTCATGTCAAGCGGCTAAGTAGCTGGTAAATACTGCCCGATTTGTACACAGACATGTGGTGTATTGCCTAAGACACTGGACTCAGGCGAGGCATGCCGGTCGCGGTGACCGAGCGGTTCTAGGCATTTCAGTCCGGAACCGAGCGACTGATACGGTCGCAGGTTCGAATCCTGCCTCGGGAATGGATGTGTATGATGTCCTTAGGTTAGTTAGGTTTAAGTAGTTCTAAGTTCTAGGGACTGATGACCTAAGATGTTAAGTCCCATAGTTCTCAGAGCCATTTGATTTCACGCGAGGCATGGATCTGAAATTCACGCCCAGACATCCAAATTTAGGGTTCTCGAGGTTTCCCTAAGTCGCTCCGTGTGAATATCTGGCTGTTTTATGCAAGGAGTGCATAGCGAATTCCATTTCATATCATCCACTCGCTGAGTAAGTAGTCCCTCTCTACTGACACCTTTATCGAAGAAACATTAAAGCTTATTCGACCATTTATGGCTGCTTATCAAATATATCGATATGTTTGTCTGGAAAACACCGAAACGTGTGAAAGAAGCATCATCGTTCCCTTGACTGTAATTTTTAATCGATTCGCACGTAATCCACTTGTGATGCTGACCTTGACGTGAGAGATACCTGTAGAATGCTGCCACCGAACAGAGCAGGGTAGTTCAGGATCAGACTTGTCATAAGTTGCGTAGCCGTCGCCAAAAGTGAAACTTGTAAGTTGAATCGAGACCTTCAGCGGGCAGGTTGGCTGCTGTTCTTGGGAGAGCGTGACTTGTATAATGGATGCGGAGAATCTGGCTGTATGAGGGTGAACAGCTCCGAGAAGATCAACAGGAGCAGGTCGCTCTTTCACCTGTTCCTGTGTAATCACCGCTGTTTCTTTCGCAGCACACTTTTTGTAAATACTGTATGAATTATTTTCGGTAGCTAGTGTTAACTCTCGTCCACAACAAATGATGACTAAAAAGTTTTGATTATAACGTAGGAAACTCTGATTTTAGTGTATGGATTTCCTTGCGTATTTACTTCTATCACAAAATCGGTGAAACGATCCACTGCTGTTCGATTACGCTATTGGTGACAAATTGCTAGAAAGAGTAAGTATCGTAAAATATCTAGAAGGAAGAATCCGGAGCGACGTAAAGCCACATAAAACGCATTGTAGGAAAAGCAGATGTCAAGTTGAGAACCTTTGAGAGACTCTTCAGGAAATATAGTTCAGTCACGAAAGAAGTGTCTAATAAAACAATTGTTCGACTGATTCTCGGGTACTGTTCAATCTGGGACCCCTACCGGGTTGGAATGGTAGAAGACAGCTCATACAGAGGTTTATCTACTCATTTTCCACCCATACAGTTCGCGAGTGGAACAGAGAAGGGGCGATCAGATAGTGGTGCTAGAATTACCCTCCGCCACGCAGATGATTTGCAGACTATAGATGTTATAGACGTAGAAAAAAGTCTGCTAAATTTACGACAGTGTAGCCAGATATTTCTATGAATAAAATGAGATAGTGCTTCGCTGACATGGTTAGGAAAGGAGTCAATAGCAAACTACTGTGTTTTCATCCTGGACGTAAGGTCACCGAATTTATCAAAATTTATTATTTAAGCCACCGAAAGCTGCTGGACCATACATCCCAGCTCCAGTTACAAGAGTAATATGTATTTTGTGCAAAAAATGAACAGCATATGGATAATATTGTTAAGAAACTTACGAATAAAGGATCTGGGCTCAGTAATATGCGTGAATTCCTCAGGTGATATTGGCACTCAGGGGCAGATATTACCTGTCTTCGTTGATGAAGAACACAAGTTCAATAGCTGACGCTAATTACACGCATTTCCTGTACTAAAGACAGGTGCGCAAAAAAGGATGGCAACATCCTACTGTTAAAACATCATTTGCTTTTGCCCCTAAAAGACTATATCACACATCAGTCTCATAACACAGGTGTAGACAGCAGGAAATTACATATACATATGCACTTGCAGTTATACTTTGTGCAGCTGGAAGAGAACCTGCTCCGAGAAAATAAGCATCAATAGCTATATCTTCACCCATAACAAAAGATTATGATGTGGAGTTTTAACCCTAGTTCCTCATACGCCAGAGGAACGTATATAAACTCAGGTATAATACAGAGTTATTAATGGTTTCTTTCCCAATAGTCTAATGGAATAGCTGACCTTGTCTGAGATAGTTATCATTCTGCACGCGTCTTCGTATCTACTAAGATTCAAACAATTACTCCTGCAGTTCATACCTTATATGGGTTACTGGTCTTTTATGTTTATCATCCGGCTCGTAGAGAACACGAAAGAAAGCATCGTGGGAAAGGTGAAGAAACTTTCTACCGAATTCAACGTTAGTAATGTACTCTGGGATTCTTGTTAGACCTATCGAGTCGTCGAGAGCTTAGTAAATTAGAGAAAAACGCTATTCTTTAGAAAAATAGTGAGTTCATTATCCACAACTTGTTTCTCTTTCTGTCGTTCTGCTCTCACAGAGTGAGGCTGTTACGGATCTGCATTCGAATGAGCACTTTCTTGTCTGGACACGTCCGCTTGAAGAAGATAGACAGTTGCTTGTGATGACGTATACAAAACGTAACGGGAGGCTATAGTATGTGCTCAGGCCTCGAGATATCGTGTGGAACTGGGGACATGATACTATAAGATGACTTAAAATACAATAAAAACTTGTTCTTGAATAATTAATGAAGAGCCAGTTAGTTGCACAATGGAAGGTTTATTTAAACCCCTAGACCATAATTTCAACGTTTATAAAAATGACTTCTTCAAAAGGAAATTGTGAAACCGGTTCTGAGAATTTTCAAGGAAATAGTGAAACCAGTTTTGAGAATTTTCGACGAATATCCACATACGTAGAAACAGTCTTTGGGACCTGGGCAGATACATGGTTGGAGTAGCAGTCGTAGGATAAAGTCTTCTTGAAGAATAAATAAACAGCCAATCTACGTACATGTAAATTTCGTTGAAAATTCTCAAAACAGGTTGTCATTATTTCCTTCTGAAGAAGACTTTTTATAAACGTTGAAACCATGGTCAAGGGGCTTAAACAAACTCTCCACTTTGCAACTGATTGGTTGTTTATTAATTCTTCAAGAAGTTTTCATCCTAGGGTTGCTTCTCCATCCATGTACAAAATTTTAAAATTTTGACCTGCCCAGGTCTCAAAGAATGTCTCTACGTATGTGGATATTCGTTGAAAACTCTTGTAGCAGGTTGCCAGTGTTTCCGTGTGAAGAAGACCTTTTTATAAACGTTGGGACCATGGTCATGAGGTTTAAGTAAATCTTCCATTTTCCAGCTGACTTGGCGGTTAATTAATTCTTCAAGAAGATTTTGTCCTATGGTTGCTGCTCCAGCCATGTAAAAAATTTTAAAATTTTTACCTGCCCAGGTCCCAAAGGCTATTTCTAGATATATGGACGTTTCGTTGAAAATTCTCAAAACAGTTTGTCATTATTTCTTTCTCAAGAAGATTTTTGGTTTATAAACGTTGAATCCATTGTCAAGAATTTTAAATAAACCTTCCATTTTGCAACGGATTGGATATTTATTAATTCTTCAGGAAGATTTTGTCCTATGGTTGCTACTACAACCATGTACAACATTTTAAAATTTTTGCCTGACCAGATTTCAAAGGCTGTTTCTACATGTATGGACATTTGGTTCAAAATTCTCAAAACTATTTCCTTCTGTAGAAGATATTTTTATAAATGTTGGTGCTTGGTTTGTGGGGCGCTCAACTACGCGGTCATCAGCGCCCGTACGAAGTCCCAATTTTGACACAGTCCAATTTTTTTACGCAGTCCAATCGAGCCACTGTCACAAATGATGATGATGAAATGATGAGGACAACACAAACACCCAGTCCTCGGGCAGAAGAAATTCCCAACTCGGCCGGAAATCGAACCCTGGACCCCATTTATAACTGCTGAATCCATTGTCCAGTGGTTTAAATAAGCCATTCATTTTGGAACTGATTGACTGTTTATTAATATTTCAAGATGATTTCATTCCACTGTTGCTGCTCCCGCCACGTACAAAATTCTAAAATAAAAATATTGCTGTAAGAAGCAATCAATAATAACAGCAATGAGAAGATAAAACAGAAATTTATGTTGAGTAGACCTCATATTTCATCAGCTATGACGAGGTAGTGAATAACAGCAGAGACAAAACTTTACAGTCATTCGAAGATTTCTTTAAATGATTTATAGAGGTGAATCAGAAATACCGATTGTTGGTAACGAAAATATTGATATTGGTGAAGTAATACCTGATGAGATGTACTAAACCACTTTTGATAAGAACAAGGGAAATGCACCTGATGATGATGGTATCCGAATATAAATTGCTAAAATTGGAGGTAAATTCATGCAAGATGAACTTGTGAAATTATTTTCAGATTATCTGTGGAGAAAGAAAATTCCTCAAAATTAAAACAATACTGTAGTTCTTTTACTTCATGGGAACGGAAACACAATAGAGACAACGAACTTGACACTTATCAGCCCCCTATCCGTATTGCAGAAAATATTCACTGAAAATATCACTAACTGCGTACAAACACAATGTATTTTATCAAAGTAATAGAATAAACTGCGTTTGGAAATAAATAAGATACAATTAGTCACTTGCAAGTGGTGAACGAAAACGGAGGAATTAGGTTTTGAGGAAGTTCTTCACTCGGCTTCAACAAAATCAGCACTAACAACCGTTGAAAAGTAGCACTTTTATTCAACCTACCTTAGTACACTTAAAATGTATACGTCAGTGGTACAGTTCCCATTACACTTCGTTGGGGTTGTGGGAACGTAGCACTGGATAGTGAAGTCAGGCAAGGAGATTTCATGTCACCAAAACAAACCTCAGCAGTTCTAGAGGAACTATGCTTAACCTTAAACTGGGCAAACGAAGAAGAAATACGTTTGAATGCAAACATCTCTGAACTGTCTTCGTGGTTGTAGACAAACACGAATAGGAATAAAAGAAGTAACAGAACTGGTTACAATAAAACTAAAATGTTTTGTAATGAACACAAGGAAAGGAAAGTTATTCGAAATAACAGTGACGTCGTGTAACTGTTTGGGCTGTTGTAATTAGGGCAGACGTTGAGGACAACTTGGGGGACGCGAAGAAGAAGTAAACAAAGGAATAAAAACGGTCGGGGGTACTTTGTACATCCTGAAGAGAGTTTTCAAACTTAAATTTCCATTGTGATTGAAACGGAAATTGTACAGTGTGCAGCACCAATTTTCACTTACTGCGATGTAACATGGACTTTTAATGTTAGTTATAAGTTCAGTATTCAAAACCTTAAGAATGTTTAGCAAGTAGTGGAGGGATATAAAGGATGATTCCATGATGATGCTACAAACTTTCAGGGATGATGGGAGAAGGATAAAGAATCAATTTGGGGTAAGTGATTCTGGTCCTGAAACGACCGAGTCTGAAAGTATAAGCGAAAATCTTTCTGATACCTTTGACAGTGGACCTCTTCTTCTCCAAGGTCTATGCTTTCCACATTTTGAGAGGTGTAGTATGCACCCAAACAAGAAAATAATTTTTAATAAACTAAAATAGTTAAGAGCTATGAGCACTTGTTCAGTAGAAGAGATGTGTCTCACAGTAGCAAATATGAACAAGTGCTCATAGCTCTTAAGGTATGTTCTTTAGAGCTAATTTTTAGTGGACTTTTCTTTCTCGTTTGGGTCCATACTACTAAGTCTCAATATAAGGAAAGCTAAGAGCGTGCAGGAAAATTGGTCCGCTATCAGAGGTATCAGAACGATTTTCGCTGACTTTCGATTCGGTCGTTTCCGGGCCGTGGTCTCTTACCTCATATTGATACATTTACCTTCCCCCATCACCCCTGAAAGTTTTTAACATAATCGCGGACTCACACTGTATGTTGAGGTTTAGAGACAAATGAATTATGGGACGGAAAACTGATTGGTAATGAGGTCGTAATTACGGGCGTAACGCAAATGAAATGTATATGGGTGGGGTATGTGGCAGGTTGAATGGGCGATACATGGACAAATGTAGTTCTCTATCCTAGAGATAACAAAAGAGAAAGCGAAAGACAATATAATAATGGAAGGTGGTTTAATTGAATTATAGGAACAGCACAGATGCATGTTGCCGAAAACTGTAACATATGGGGAAGTCTAGGAGCGGCCTACAACAAGCATGTGAGTTGGGTCCAATCGCGTAACTAGTGTATGGTAGCCAGTGGACGTGCTCTGCGTACCATTTCCTTCGTGCTGTACTTTTGTGACAAGCGAAAAAGTTAAGAAGGGCAAAAAGAAAAAGGGAAGATGGAGAGCGAAGTAGGAGGGGGAAGTGATGATAGTGACAGTATTTGTAGTACAAGGAAATGGAGAAGAAGACGAAGATAATGGATTGAAAGGCACTAAAATAGGAAGGGGATGGAGGTTAGAAGCAAGAGGGGGAAGTAATAGCAGCAGCAGCAGCAGCAGTAGTAGTAGTAGTAGTAGTAGTAGAAGAGGAAGGAGGAGGAGGAGGAAGAGGAGGAAGATAGAACAGGAGGAGGGGGGAATATACTGGAAGGCAGTAGCAGTAAAAACAAGAATGGAATGGACTGGAGGCCTCTGAAATTTAAAATGGGGTTAGAGATGTATGAAAGAAACAAAAAGATTCAGACTGGGCTGTGCTGAGCAACAGTTTCGAAAGACCTACCTTTCCCTAGTACAGAAGCACTTATTTCTTGTTTTCGGCTACTGTATGGAGCCACTTGCTTCGTACGTAGTGAGCCTACACAACGGAAGTGTAAAGAATATAGTTTGAATTTATTGTTTTGCTTTATAAGGCTTTGCATTGACCATCAATGAAACAACAGACACGGAATCCTGTTATATGGCAAGAAATGCGACTTCGAAGATTCCGTTGTTCTATTTTTTGAATTATAAAATACGAAAGATAATAGTTGAAATTTGTATCTTTTACGTCAGTGAATAATCGTACTGATTTAAGTAAACGAATAAAGATGATGATTAACCAAAAAAATGGGCAGATATCTGCCAGGTGAAATGAGGCTGCTAAGCTGAAATTTGCCCTGGATGCTAGTTGCCATAATCATCCCACTGGTTCTATGTATTAGGAATCTTATTCCTGTAGTTAGACAGTGTAAATCATAAGACCAGGTTACTTGGTTTTCTTTTCTGTCTGCTTCTGAACATGCTCTAAACTCTCTGATCATTAGCTTGTGATCCATATATGACAAAATGATAGAAACACGTGTTGCAGCTGCTACAGAATCTAATGTATCTCCGAGTTCGATCTTTGTTGTAAGACCAACAGTCCTGCAGTCCTGTGGCACATGATACATGAGGCAGTACAGATAGCTAAGAAAGTACCAATGGAATAATGGAATACACAGAAAAAGAAATTAAAATTACTCATGAGAAACGAACTACTGGAGAACCCACTCACACACCCACATAGTCAGGACATTCTGACACACATATTTTTCCAAGTATAATGTATCTCATCACGGCCCATCAAAAATCATGAGTAAAATCATATATTATCACTTCCATGGACTTTCAGGAAGCATACAACTCTACAGACCGGGAATCCCTCATCTCTATACCAAAAGATTTAATTCTAGAAACAAAACCATAAATCTAATGAGACAAACCGTTATGAATACATACTGCAAAGTCATATTCAAGGAAGAACTCTGACTCTTTTGAGATGAAAACTGATGTATGGCAAGGAGATGGACTCTCCCCATTGCTATTTAACTGCAACCTAGAAAAAGTAGTCCGAGAGTGGAACACGAGATCCATAGTGGAATCTGACTAGGAACAAAAAACAAAGGCATCAATGTCAATTGTCTAGTCTTTGCAGATGATATGGCCCTACAAGCCGAGACCTGGGAAGAAGCCAAAGAACAGAACCTCGAACTGCAAAAACAAGCTGAAAAAATATGTCTCAAAACCTCCTTTGAAAAGACCAAGATAATGACAAACACAAAAAACCACCAAAACATTCTGAAGTGGGAGAACAAAAAAATACAGATCGTCAAAGAATTCAAATATCTTGTAGAATGGATCAACTGGAATACCATCGAGAAAAAGGTAATGGAATCCAGGAGAAGTAAACTTCAACTGGCCTTTCAACTCACTAAAAACACTGAATGAAAAAATAATCCATTAAACTACAGTAATCAAACCGGAAGCCCTGTATACAATCGAAACATAGTCCATCACCAACCATGCCCCACTTGAAAGGCAGGAAATCAAAGGAAGGAAAATTCTAAGAAAAATCCTTGACTCCATATTCCACAACAACAAACTAATTCACACCAAAAATGAAACTTTTTACCAAAATATTGGACACCATGAGGAAAAGAAGAATTGATTTTTATAGAAACATCCTCAGAATGAACCCAAACAGATTAAAAAACAGAATTTTTGACTACTTCCTCAACAAATACACAACCAAATTGATTTAAGGAAACGTAGAAGGACGTAAGAGAGAACTTCAAATCACATACAATATGTTCATAGACAAAACTTCAAAAATAAATACATTAAAGTAAAAAATTTAAAAAAAATTAAATAGAAAGAGAGAGAGAGAGACAAGAAAGAGAAGTACCAAGTGAAAACGAAATACAAAAGAACAATCCAAATCTCGGAGGAAGAAAGGAAAGTAGAGCAGAACACTAAAATAGATTGATTTAACGTTCCCCAAAGAAGGGTGAAGCTAAAGAAGAAGAATGTCATTGACGTAGAACTAACGAAGCAGAAACAAATTTGTTAGACAAAGATCTTAACTTAATATTAATAAGAATGAATTAACAAACGCAGACATCAGGGTCATCTGAACAGAAAGAGAAAATACTGTAGCACAAGAAGAAAAAAATCCAAACAATCGTAAAATGAAACTTGTTGACAGAGTAAAACTGTGTGCTGTACCGAGAGTCGAACTCCGAGCCCTCTGACTTCCAAGGACAAGTGGTCTAACTATTGACCTACCCAGGTATGACATACGATCCATCCTCACAATTTTTCTTTCTTTCTTTTTTTTCCAAAGGAACCTTCCTGTCGCCCAAAGGCAGGAATGGAGACAAGTGGAGAGGGGCCGCAGCCCGAGGCCTGGCAACGACGTCCACCAGGATCCAAGCAAACTGTGGGGAACGTAGAGCAGAGGTACAACCCGGCAATTTATCACCCTCGGTGGGACTATCGACGCATAGTTTTCGGAGGAGAAAATTCCTATGGCCAGGGAATAACCGGTACTAAGAGTGGAAAAGGCGTGGATCGACTTTTCATTGCAGTAGCGTCCCAAGTCTGGGGTGGGTTAAAAAAGACACTAGATAGACAATTAGAGGAAAATTGTCTGCATTGGGGAAAAAATCAAGGGTATTTTTCTCGGCGTCAGCAAACAAGCCACTTTCAAGTAAATTGTCTCATCTGTATAGGAATATACGTAATGGAAGTACGACTACAGGTTGTAGACACATGATAGACGACATATGGAGGTTTGGAGTCCGCAGCTCATGGTCTAGTGGCTAGCATTGCTACCTCTGTTTCATCGGGTCCTGGGTTCGGTTCCTGTCCGGGTTGGGGATTTTCTCTGCCCAGGGACTGGGTGTTTGTGTTGTGCGCATCATTCCATCATAATTCATGAAAGTGGCTAGGCTGGACTGTGTACAGACGGAATGTGTACGGGCGCAGATGACCGCGCAGTTGAGCGCCCCACAAACCAAACATCACGTCATGTTTACGTCCCTTCCGCGTTAGCGCGCGCGGTGTTGTGGTTTACAGCCGGTTCCATGACATATTCACAACGACAGTCGACACTGAAGTTCAGTTCTACAACCGCGTAAGCACGGTCGAAGGCATTAGAAAGTGAACAGTTTTTACGAGATGAAGTTCACATCGATTACCGCGAACGAACAGGGATTTACCTCTCCATCGTGAACAGCGTGGTCTATGTGAAACTGGTGCACGACGCGGCTTGTGAAAGGATTCTCAACAAGGCGAGCGACCTTCAGTTCAGACATTCGGATGGACATATAGGCCCTGTGTAAGCCGAACATGCAGGTCTGTGTCAGAGGACTTTTCATATGTTCGAGGTGCCAGCAGAGACGGTTACTGTTGAGACCCTATGGCAATGTGATAAGCCATAAGGCGAAAAAATGGACACTCTTTACTACATACCCCATTCTGAATGGGGTGCGCCAGATGCCCATCGACCTTACTAAATGTGTCCCGTATTATCTGAACATCGGCGGATGCTGTGCCATCGTAATTTACGACGGCCAGCGAAAAGACCTGTTCGGGATATGGGCAAGAGGAAAATTTCATATCAAGCAGTATGCAACGTCGTATCACGCAACTGCCGACATGGGAGGAGAAGATGTCCCCTGATAACCGTGCTCCCATTGACATACGTGGGGGTGCTTCAAACTGTTCCATCTGATCATGGACTGTTGACAGAAGCGTCGCCTTCAGTCGACAGTGAGCAGCGTCCGAAGTACCAGCAGTGCGCTACAGACGGACATTCTGCACTGCCAGAGCAATCTCCGGCATTGGCTTTGCAATGCGAAGAGAGATTGGCCCTGCAGAAGAGACTGGTCACCGCAGATTTGGTGGTGAGAACCGACGCTTTTGTCCCTGTTGGCAACGATTCCCAGTCGTTGTCGGATACCAACACTCATGTCTGACAACAACAGGCTCCAAATGGTTCAAATGGCTCTGAGCACTATGGGACTTAACAGCTTTGGTCATCAGTCCCCTAGAACTTAGAACTACTTGAACCTAACTAACCAAAGGACATCACACATCCATGCCCGAGGCAGGATTCGAACCTGCGACCGTAGCAGTCGCGCGGTTCCGGACTGCGCGCCTAGAACCGCGAGACCACCGCGGCCGGCACAGGCTCCAAAGCGACAGAAGAAACGTCTACTGGCTCCATCCGATACCTGCAGCACGATGTCAACAGAAGACAAAGATCTCGATGGTGACAACTATTCCAAGCAGGAAGATATGCTTGTCGGTTCCCCTGATGGGATTCGATCAGCGGAAGGAGACCTCTCACAGTGCCACGCTTCTGAATGAAGGACAGCAGATGGATTCAGTATCTGCCCCTATCAAGGATGTAGTGCAACCTTCTGCTGACCCGTTAATTCTGAGGGATGATAGCAGCACAAGCGTGCCTGTGTGAGCCGACGATCTACAGGAGATGCCGTCTGCTACAGAAGCTAAAGCGGTTGCAGTTGCTTCACGTAATGACAGTTAAATGCCAGTGGACATAGGAAGGGACACATTGTTGACGGTGGGCCCTTCTTCAGGTCTTCCACCTCCTCCCTCTCTGTGAGGCAAGGTTGCTCCCTGTCAGTGGTTATGTATGCTACTGCCATGGAGACACTGTGACATAGACTACAATGCTGGCTGCACGGACTTCGATTGAGAGACCATACCTTTGTCTGCCGAGCATATGCTGACGATCTGGTGTTTTTAGTGTGTTCTCCAGACAAAGCCCAAAGATCACTAAACATCATTGGACTGGATTGCCCAATACCACGCCATAGCCGGAAGCCGCTTGAAGTTGGAGAAGTCTGGAGCGATGGTCATCGGTAGTGGCTTCCCAGAAGGTAGCTTGGGCCCATACACACTCTGCGATACTATCAAATGTTTCCGGTTTATCTTTATGCGTGACAGCAGACGGGCAACACATCTTATCTATACTCGTCGTCTAGGAGACATATGTACAGATGTCCGTAGCAACTTGCTGCAACCTTTGAACATGGTACTGCGGGTGGCTTACGTCAACATATATCTGGCATCCAGGATACCCCAACTGTCTACGGTCCTCCTCATGCTAAAAGACGATAGCATGCAGTTTACAAGCAGTCTTTGGTTACTTTGTCAGTGCAGGAATGATCATGAAAGTGTGATACGACACTCTCGCCCTAGCAACCACAAAGGAAAGGGGGATTTTGGAATGCTCAGTGAGTGGGTTAGGGCAGCTGCATTATATGTCGCCACGATGATGAAGATGTGGAACCACCGCCAGCGCGACTTCACCGGAACTCTTATTGATGAATTGGCCTCATCCTCTCATGAACCACCCACTGCAATAACGCATATTTCGCCAACACTGTCTCACCTAAAGGACTTTTTATGGAGTTCAGTTATGTCATCGCTGACCTGCCGAGTGGACGACTGCAGAGAGCCCCTGATGTTTACTGCCATCTGATGCGAGGCCATCCTCAAAATCCGATTGAAACCCTTCTACCCTCTGTCACTTGGCCTGTGGTCTGGCGTTCATTGCATGGCACTGTTCTCGATTCTGATGTCAGAGTAGCCTGATATTTGGCGGTCAACCACAAATATATGAATCGCGAGAGACGCCATTTCACATGTATGACTGATTCTCCATTATGTCCCCAGTGCCATCTAACTGATACAGATGAACACTGTGTGGAATGTGAATATGCCATGGAGGTGTGCAGGTTGACAAGACTGATGTTGGCCCCTACAGCAGTGACGCCAACATCTCTTCTTTTCCAGCTGTGACGTTTTATACACATAGTAAGATGAATGCAGTGATATGGACCACGAGCTTGACCATATTATATCTTTGTCATAATGGTGACAAACAATTTTTCGATTTTTGGACCTTCCTATTGGAACGATTCACTCATCTACGACGGTCCACACGCTACCGCCAATACTTTACTAATTATCTTTGTAGTGTCTTCTTGGACCCTACCCACAATTGGAATGTGCTGGGTATGAGAAGTTAACCTTACGTGTACGTTGATTTTAAGAAACGGAACAGAACAAATGACAGAATCATATGAACCCTTTTTTCGTGAAGACGCGGCCGTCTCGAATGATGAGTTACAAGGATCCACGGAAGTATTAATCGATGGTAGTGGTGGGTGTAGTGTCTAATGTTGGTTCCACCAGAACGATGACTTTTTCTACATCTACAAAATGGTTCAAATGGCTCTGAGCACTATGGGACTTAACATCGGTGGTCATCAGACCCTTGAACTTAGAACTTCTTAAACCTAACTAACCTAAGGACATCACACACATCCATGCCCGAGGCAGGATTCGAACCTACGACCGTAGCGGTCGCGCGGTTCCAGACTGAAGCGCCAAGAACCGCTCGGCCACAGCGGCCGGCAGAGAACAGAAGCTTTTGCAATGTGTGCTTCAGAAGAATCCTACGTATTAGATGGTTGATATTTGGTTGGTGCAGAAGTTCGTAGCGTTTTTCCATATTTAAATAAACACAACAGATACACTTAACAGAGAATTTAGTCATCGATAATACACTCCTGGAAATTGAAATAAGAACACCGTGAATTCATTGTCCCAGGAAGGGGAAACTTTATTGACACATTCCTGGGGTCAGATACGTCACATGATCACACTGACAGAACCACAGGCACATAGACACAGGCAACAGAGCATGCACAATGTCGGCACTAGTACAGTGTATATACACCTTTCGCAGCAATGCAGGCTGCTATTCTCCCATGGAGACGATCGTAGAGATGCTGGATGTAGTCCTGTGGAACGGCTTGCCATGCCATTTCCACCTGGCGCCTCAGTTGGACCAGCGTTCGTGCTGGACGTGCAGACCGCGTGAGACGACGCTTCATCCAGTCCCAAACATGCTCAATGGGGGACAGATCCGGAGATCTTGCTGGCCAGGGTAGTTGACTTACACCTTCTAGAGCACGTTGGGTGGCACAGGATACATGCGGACGTGCATTGTCCTGTTGGAACAGTAAGTTCCCTTGCCGGTCTAGGAATGGTAGAACGATGGGTTCGATGACGGTTTGGATGTACCGTGCACTATTCAGTGTCCCCTCGACGATCACCAGTGGTGTACGGCCAGTGTAGGAGATCGCTCCCCACATCATGATGCCGGGTGTTGGCCCTGTGTGCCTCGGTCGTATGCAGTCCTGATTGTGGCGCTCACCTGCACGGCGCCAAACACGCATACGACCATCATTGGCACCAAGGCAGAAGCGACTCTCATCGCTGAAGACGACACGTCTCCATTCGTCCCTCCATTCACGCCTGTCGCGACTCCAGTGGAGGCGGGCTGCACGATGTTGGGGTGTGAGCAGAAGACGGCCTAACGGTGTGCGGGACCGTAGCCCAGCTTCATGGAGACGGTTGCGAATGGTCCTCGCCGATACCCCAGGAGCAACAGTGTCCCTAATTTGCTGGGAAGTGGCGGTGCGGTCCCCTACGGCACTGCGTAGGATCCTACGGTCTTGGCGTGCATCCGTGCGTCGCTGCGGTCCGGTCCCAGGTCGACGGGCACGTGCACCTTCTGCCGACCACTGGCGACAACATCGATGTACTGTGGAGACCTCACGCCCCACGTGTTGAGCAATTCGGCGGTACGTCCACCCGGCCTCCCGCATGCCCACTATACGCCCTCGCTCAAAGTCCGTCAACTGCACATACGGTTCACGTCCACGCTGTCGCGGCATGCTACCAGTGTTAAAGACTGCGATGGAGCTCCGTATGCCACGGCAAACTGGCTGACACTGACGGCGGCGGTGCACAAATGCTGCGCAGCTAGCGCCATTCGACGGCCAACACCGCGGTTCCTGGTGTGTCCGCTGTGCCGTGCGTGTGATCATTGCTTGTACACCCGTCCTAAACATCTGAGTGTCCCAGTCTATATGTGGTAAATTGAAATCTCCACCTAAGACTATAACATGCTGAGAAAATTTATGTGAAATGTATTCCAAATTTTCTCTCAGTTGTTCTGCCACTAATGCTGCTGAGTCGGGAGGTCGGTAAAAGGAGCCAATTATTAACCTAGTTCGGTTGTTTAGTGTAACCTCCACCCATAATAATTCACAGGAACTATCCACTTCTACTTCACTACAGGATAAACTACTACTAACAGCGACGAACACTCCACCACCGGTTGCATGCAATCTATCCTTTCTAAACACCGTCTGTACCTTTGTAAAAATTTCGGCAGAATTTATCTCTGGCTTAAGCCAGCTTTCTGTACCTATAACGATTTCAGCTTCGGTGCTTTCTATCAGCGCTTGAAGTTCCGGTACTTTGCCAACGCTGCTTCGACAGTTGACAATTACAATACCGATTGCTGCTTGGTCCCCGCATGTCCTGACTTTGCCCCGCACCCGTTGAGGCTGTTGCCCTTTCTGTACTTGCCCAAGGCCATCTAACCTAAAAAACCGCCCAGCCCACGCCACACAACCCCTGCTACACGTGTAGCCGCTTGTTGCGTGTAGTGGACTCCTGACCTATCCAGCGGAACCCGAAACCCCACCACCCTATGGCGCAAGTCGAGGAATCTGCAGCCCACACGGTCGCAGAACCGTCTCAGCCACTGATTCAGACCCTCCACTCGGCTCTGTACCAAAGGTCCGCAGTCAGTCCTGTCGACGATGCTGCAGATGGTGAGCTCTGCTTTCATCCCGCTAGCGAGACTGGCAGTCTTCACCAAATCAGATAGCCGCCGGAAGCCAGAGAGGATTTCCTCCGATCCATAGCGACACACATCATTGGTGCCGATATGAGCGACCACCTGCAGATGGGTGCACCCTGTACCCTTCATGGCATCCGGAAGGACCCTTTCCACATCTGGAATGACTCCCCCCGGTATGCACACGGAGTGCACATTGGTTTTCTTCCCCTCTCTTGCTGCCATTTCCCTAAGGGGCCCCATTACGCGCCTGACGTTGGAGCTCCCAACTACCAGTAAGCCCACCCTCTGCGACTGCCCGGATCTTGCAGACTGAGGGGCAACCTCTGGAACAGGACAAGCAGCCATGTCAGGCCGAAGATCAGTATCAGCCTGAGACAGAGCCTGAAACCGGTTCGTCAGACAAACTGGAGAGGCTTTCCATTCAGCCCTCCGGAATGTCTTTCGCCCCCTGCCACACCTTGAAACGACCTCCCACTCTACCACAGGTGAGGGATCAGCCTCAATGCGGGCAGTATCCCGGGCAACCACAGTCGTAGTCCGATCAGGGGATGCGTGGGACGAGCTGGCCGTCCCCGACAAACCCCCATCCGGACCCCCACAGTGATGCCCATTGGCAACAGCCTCAAGCTGTGTGACCGAAGCCAACACTGCCTGAAGCTGGGAGCGAAGGGATGCCAACTCAGCCTGCATCCGAACACAGCAGTTGCAGTCCCTATCCATGCTAAAAACTGTTTTGCAAAGAACGTCTGAACTAATCTACAGAGAGCGCAAACAAATCGACAAAATTTAAACGGTTATTAAAATACAAGATTGCCTAGTAAATGCAGTAATGCTGCTACTTGCGCACTGCTGACACTGCTCGGCGGCGGAAGGAGACTACGCGAATTTACACTATTCAGGTACTAAAACGCGATGCTACAACTCTCAAATACTATAATACGCCCGAAATTTATGAATTAAACAATGCAAGTACCAAAAACACGCAAAGAAATTAAGAATTAAACTATGTAACAAATGAGTGAGCTAGGAGTATACGACTTGCTGCTGCAGCTGCTTATCCAACGGCGGCAGGTAGGCAAGGCGAATGGAAGATTTAGCTTTGTTGGGAAGATTTAGGGAAAGTGCTGTGCATGAGTAAAGGATAGCGTATCCAAGACACTATGGCGCCATGTTCAATGATACTGCTTAAAGTTTGAAGTGCTTATCAAAGAGTACGAGTTTGAGATCGAACGAACTCTAGAACGCGCAGTTAGGATTGTAGCAGGTCGGTACAGCCAACACATAGGTGTAATTTTGATGCCCAAGGAACTTAAATGTAATAAAGACTACACAGTTCTTTGGAAATCTGTTGAATAAATTTAGGCAAACCATATTCGGGTGTGTGACAATTTTGCAGCCTCTGTCGTATATCTCACGAGCGGATTGTGAGAATAATGTAGGCTTAATACAAATTTCGGTGTGTGTTGAGGCGTATGGTCAGTCATTTTTCTTTCACTCAATAAGCGAATGGAGTAAGGTTGAAAACCGTTAATACTGGTATGTTTTTCTTTCTAGTATGCAAAGATGATTGTGGACTAAATAGGCTGTATCATAATTAACAGCGAAAACTGACAACGATGAAAGTACATGAAACAGAATCAAAAACTTTCCATTAAATGTGGGTCCACAAATGAACTGTTTGTGAAATAATTGGGAATGTGATGTTATCAGCCTCCACGCATTTCGGTATGAAATATTTTCCTAATTAGTACAACTAGCGACCAACCTCGGCTTCGCGTGTATCTATGGTCAGACGAACTTTTTATAATATGCAGTGAGGAGCGAAATAATGGATGACGCTCTTTATCAGAGTTACATTTTGCCTCACTTTCGGAGGAGTTTCCAAAGAGAGAGTTAAAGTCTAAAGTTCTCGAGCTGTAGCAAGCTTCACCTCACGATCTTCATTCGATTCTTAGGACTGCATAGTCGTCAGTCTTTTAGCTGTTCTAGCGTATTGATAAAGACACGACTATTTTCTAGGCATTTTCATTAGTAAACAAAACGAAATCACGAAGCAAACTTAATAAATTCATTTCGCCTACTCAAGTAATCAGATATAAGTAAAACCTATCAGAAGAAGCAAAGCAGTTTCGTTAAGTTTTTAATGAACAAAGCGAAATCAGTAAATCCATTTATTCTAGCCAACTAAATTCAATATTAGTATGTGTTCACAAAGATAAGAGTGCAGTGCTTAATTCTGTCACCGACGTGAACTTCCGAAAATACTTTTATCACTGAGGTAAAAAAACTAACAGTGCCATCTGTTGGTTCTTCGATGTTCTATGGAAGTAACGGCGCCCTCTGCAGGTTCTTTGGTGTAATATGCCATGATGACCGCATCATTGAGGTAAACTTCCGAACTACTAAGCTGAGCAGGATCCTAAAACTTAAAATTTAGATATATTTTTCTTTCTCGTGATCAGATTTTGATGAAATACAGACTGTATCTTACTCCAAGCTACGCTCAAGTTACCTGAGAAAACCCCATGTAAATTCGTCTGGTAGTTTTGGAGATCAACGTGTTCAAACAGACAGACAAACAGAAGGATAAAGTTTTTAAAAATAGTCTTATTGCATTCTGTTACACGCCCTACAACACCTTAAATCAGGTTTTGCCTAATATTTTAACTGTACAGACACGGTGGTTTTGCAATTTTGCTATTAGTATCGAGACATATGTAAACACTTTCATTAAGGTCGCATCTACTTGGCCTCAAACGTTAGCCATGGCCAATCTAACAAGAATCTGAACGTTACATGTTACAATTTACTGTACACAAGTACCTGAATCAATTGGTGTCTTATATGACATTCTTTCATCTGGGTGAAATTATGCGCTGGTCGCTGCAGGGAGTTACGAATTATTACAAAACACATCCGGATCATCTCTTGAACCTAGACAAGACTGTACAATTCACTGCTCCAGTTATTCGACTGTGCCAACTGGTGTGCTGTAAGTATTGCTTTTGAGATGAACCCAGACAGAAAAATTGAGAGGACTGAGATCAGTTGACCATGGAGACAGAGGTACAGCCGCTGCTCGACCTATCCATCTTGGACCACAATGGTGCTTACATGTCGCCTTATATCAGCAAGAAAATATGCCGCTGCCTCATCATGTATTAAGCATACGCCCCAACTATGGAGCTTAGGTCATGGGTGAAATCTGAGCTCAGTTAAGTGGGGCTTAATCGAAAAGTTTAAGTTTCAAATACACTGCCTGACAAAAAAAAGTAAAGCACCCAGAAGGGGAGGAGGGAAAAAGAATTAAACTCCACAGTTCGAAAGAGTATGTGATGTTATTTCAGTAATTACGAAATCGAATCAAATTTGAAAAGAACTTGGAGTATGGGCCAAATTATCAGTATGACATTGCATCCACTCTGGCCTGGATACATGCACTAATTCGGTTGGAAAGGGTGCCATAAAGCGGTTGTATCTTCTCCTGAAGCAAACTGGTCCATAATTGTTGTAACTGGTGTGCTTGATATTGGCACTGGGACGGAATTGAAGTCCAAGCTAGTCCCTGACGTGTTTATTTCGAAGAGAGCTGAGGATCTTGCTGGTTACGGGTGCACCTCAGTATCACGCAGACAGTTCATGGAGATACGTGTCATGTACTGACGAGCATTGTCCTGTTCAGAAACGGCTGATATTGTCGCATGAGATGTAATATATGAAGACGCAGGACGTTTGTGACGTCTCGTTGCGCCATCAGAGTTCCTTTTATTAATACCAGTAATAACTTGGAGCTATACTAAAGGGCTCCCACACCACTACGCCAGAGTTATATCGCTGTGCCTTCCCAAAATATTGGAAGAATGAGACCTCTCCTCAAGTCACCGCCATACTCACTGACTATGGTAATCTCGAATAGAGCAGAACCACGATTCATTGCTGAACACACTGCGACGCCATTCATCGGCAGTCCATGCTTTTCGATCATACCACCACTACAAACGTAACCATATCTGCTGTGGTGTTAACGGAAGCCTATGCATGGGACACTAATTCCCTAGTCTGGCTGATGCTAGTCTCCAGCCAATGGTGCGGAATGGTACAGAAAGTTTCCGGGACTCCAGTGCTTGTTCTCGGATGTCAGAGAAGAATGTGAACGAGTTACGATGTTCTTAGTGCACAGTAGAGCGACAGTGTTTTGTAGTGGTCAGACATGGTCGACTGAAACCTTGACGATGAGAATGCCTGCTCTCACGTACCCATGCACTCCAACATATGGCCTCTGTCACAGACGAAGGCCTGTAACTCTAGATAGTGCACTATTCGACCAAACAGCATAACGGAGGCCCACAAAGTGGCCCATATTTAACTCTGTCTGGTGCTGACAACACCGTCTCACATGAGTATGGAACCTCTCCATGTCTTCCTCAGTGATCACGCAACATCTGACGATGTTCACATCCCCTGTACCCTTAACCAGACCTAGTAACAACACTAAAATGAATGACACTAATGTACCCTAATGGCTGTTCTACTCATCATAGAAAATTGCAATTCCAATAATTTACATACTCATCGATGGTGTGTACGTCTACAAAGTTACATTGACATCCGATCACGTCTTCTCGGTGCTTCACTTTCTTCTCAAACAGTACCCATTTGTACGAACTTACTAAAAACTTAAACTCCGTCCGAAAAGGCTTCGGAAGGCCCAACGGTACCGACCGGCAGCCGTGTCATCCTCAGCCCATAGGCGTCACTGTTTGCGGCTATGGAGAGGCATGTGGTCTTCACACTGCTCTACGGGCCACTATCAGCTTTTGTGACCGGAGCCACTTCTTTTCAATCAACAACCCCTCAATTAAACTCAAAAGGGACGAGTGCTACCCGCTTGTCAACAGCGCCAGGCAGATCCGGACGGTCACCGTTCCAGGTGATAGCCAAGGTTGGCAGCGTTTAACTTCGATGATCTGACGGAAACTGGTGTTACTACTTGGACAAGTCCGTTGGCTTACTAATTTACTAGAAAAATATTTATTATCTATGTTCGATCTGCTTGTAAACATACATTTAAATTATCTGAAAAATTGTTCGTTTGTGGACCTACGTTTGCTGGAACATTTTCTCTTCTACGAGGGCTATTCAGAAAGTGAGTTCCAGTCGGTCGCGAAATGGAGACTCCTGTGAAAATCCGATGAAGTTATGCGCAGATTTGTTGGGTAGTGTATCTAGTATACCTGTAGATCGTGGCACGTCGCTCTTTTCAACACTGAGCGCACAGTAATCACGAAACAATGCCTAGAAAATAATGTCTCCCTCCAAGGGCTTAGTGAGAGAAAATTCGCCTAATGTCGTGCAGTCCACATAGCATAGCTGTTATGAGTTCCGTTCTTCAGGCAAATTATCGGCCGCACTCTGCACGGGCAATGAAGATGCTCCTGCTGCGTTTCGGTAGGAAGTGTTTGATCACCCACATCACAGCCCGTAACTGGCTCGTCCTGAGTTTCATCTCTGCTCATATGAAACGCTGGCTATGAAGGCAATGTTTTGAGACAGACAAAGAGCTGTAGACGAACGTAGAGAATTGACGGAAAGCACAGGCGGCTGCCTTCTATGACGAGGGTATTGGAAAGCTGGTATAACGCTGCGACAAATGTCTAAGGCGGAGCGGCGACTGTGTAGAGAAGTAGCTGTAAGATGCAACTAAATATTGAAAATAATTTTTTTTTATTTTCACAGTGGTTTCCATTTCGCGACTAACTTTCCGAATAGCCCTCGTATTATGGTATACTTTTGCCAACGTCAATTTTCCCTAATAATTATTACACACTCTATAAATGTGGATAAAGATATATCAGCATGACATTCAGCACTCAGACTTCATAAAGCCGATGGAGTCCATTGAAATGAAGGTTTAATTCACAGAACCACGTTATTTTATAAATTGATGATCCGTATCACGTTATCATTCCCCCTACGGACCTCCGTTACCACTCAAATTTAGTGTTGACGTCACAGAGAGGCGTGGCCCGAAGTTCTGTATTATGAAGTAGGCGTCATTAGCTACTAAATAATAAAGAACTTTCGACAGTTACTCATCCTTGAAACACCTCCCACATAATGATTAGACGAAAGTTAGTCCGCTATTCCTAAACATCAAACAATATAAATAATCCCCTAAGAAGTCCATCCCGATAGCAGAGTGGTCAGTGTGACGGATTGCCGTCGTACGAGCCCGGGTTAGATACCCGGCTGGGTCGGAGATTTTCACCGCTCAGGACTGGGTGTTGTTAACTTCATCATCATTTCATCTCTCTCCGGCGCGCAGGTTGCCCAATGTGGCGTCGAATGTAATAATACCTGCACCAAGGCGGCCGGACCTGCCCCGAAAGGGGCTAAACGGTCATTTCCATTTCCATCCCCTAAGAAAAACCTCTGCAAATAACTACCGTGAAATAGGATGGAGGTTTTCTTCTTTACTGCATTTCATCTCATCTACAGTGCTAAAACACGAAGACAATGGGCTGTTCTGGCATTGACCCGAAGTCAGCTATCCTTTTTCGTCAGAACAATGTGAAAATTGCCTCTTAGCAACCTCAATACTCATGTTAAGTGCGTCATTGAGCTATTTTATAACAATGTGCACTGAAAATATATCGAACTTAATATAACTTTTCAAATACATCTTAAATTATACTTCATTCATTAATTTTTCTAAATTACAGTACAGCATACACACTGTTAAAGATTTCAGTTTGACAATTAATGAATGTAACATGGATGATTGATACCATTTCATTTGAATCGTTTGAAATCTGCAATAGAGACAAATAGATCTGTGTCCAAACTTTGGCATTATAAAAAGACATACTGCTGGGATATTCCAAATAATGCTCACTGAGCGTTAAGAGCACACGTACGGATACAATTATTTTTTTTTTACGGAATATATGAGATTAATTAAGTACTAAGGGAGGAACTGCTACTGCAACACTGTTGGTGTGAGCTCTTTTTTTTAAGTCGGTCAACGAAGGACAACCCGAGTAAAGAATTCCGATGTTCCGCAATAAACAGAACCTGTCTTGCGACAGTTGCGTGATATGGCAATCGTAAGTTGCGTAAAACACTTATTCGCAGTCCTTGTAGCACACGTAACCTTGAAATGCTTTTGGAAGACTTGCTTGTGAAACACAGTGAGTACAAATATCTGCACAGAAGCTTACACTGTAGGAAAATTACATTAAAATCTCATCTCTTGTCCGAAGACTGCATGAAATACTGCAACTAACGAGAAACACAGACAACTTGTGGACAAATATTCCTAGCATAGTAAACGTGCAGTCCTAATAGCAACGCTCTGAAGTTACGAAGTTAAGCCAACGCATAACTTCAATACCCAGAGGAAAAACCCAAATTTATATCTGGGATTTCTAATGATCAAAACGTCACTGACCAAGCATTCATCGACGGTACTGAAAGAGCGCAACCCTTATTAATACGAAACTATTTCATGAAAGTCCTCTCTCGTAACGCCATTTCCTCGCTGACTTCCGGTCACACGGTTATACATCAACATTTGCACTCCATAAGCCAGCCAGTGTTGTGTGGCAGAGAGTACATTCTTTAGCATTGTGTCTTCCTTCCTTTCCCGTCACAGTCGCGAATGGTCCAGGGGAAGAACGATCTGTGTGAATTCAGACTTCTCTAATTTTACTTTCCAAGGTTAAAGTAAAGCACGATTTCCATTTATTTTGTTGTTATTGGTCTGGTGAATCTAATAAAACATGTCCCAGACGTGTATCTGCAGTAGTTTTCCAGAACATCCACAGAAGCAAAGGTTAATGTACAAGTAAATTTGTGTACTTTCCATTAAGAATGTAGAAAAGTTTAGGTCATTGTTGGCAACCGTTAGTGAGTTGTTTCAATCCTTTCCTAACATTGAAATGAGCTAGTTTCTGTATCGTTCAGTGAAAGAACATAATAACGACAGTGTTCTTCAGTGAAACCACGTAGTAACTGCTGTAGTTTGTAGATTATTTATGAAATAGGGATGCCCTTCAAATTGACTACAGAGGAATACGCCGATATGGTGTTTATTTATGGCAGATGTGATGGTAATGCTACGGCTGCAGTTAACGAGTATCGCGTACGTTATCCAACTCGGAACATTCCGAATGCACGAACCATTAGTGAAGTATTTCGAATGTTACGGGAGACAGGTTTTCTACCTAGCGTTCATAATCTGTACATCTGGGACATGTTTTATATAGATTCTTCAGATCAATAACAACAAAATAAATGGAAATCGTGCTTTACTTTAACCTTATACAGTTTTGCGATGGCTTGATATTAGCGAAGTTGCTGAATTTCAGGCAAAATCTTTTATTAGCCGTAACTCCGTAACTAAATATTTGCGGACCTATGTTTATCTGATTTTTTTCTTAAGTTATACTTGTAGAATAGCGTCTTAAAATATTTGCATATCTTTGTGAATCACCCTGAATACATAGGGGCAACAATGTATGTGTTGATTATTATAAGAACGTACGCTCTCGTAGTTTTAACAGAAAACCAAACGGTGATTCCGAATGTGTTCTCTTGTGACACCTACCACTGGAGTCGGTAGAACATTGCTGTGAAGCGTTCACATTTACTGAATGAACCTGTGATCAAGCGAACTGCTCTTCTTAAGGCGTTCTGTGTCTCATCTATGAATCCAGTTTCGTACAGAGCAGACTGACGAGCAATATTCAAGTACTGGTCGAATAAGGGTTTTGCAAGGTAGTTTCTTTGTGGGTGGACTACACTTCCTGAGGATTCTTCCAGTCAATTTGTCTCTCATGTGTCTTACACGCGATTAGTTTTATGTGGTCCTTTTGCTTTAAATCGCTCCGGAAACATCCTTGTACCAACTTAAATGTTTATGACTGTTTCCAGTGATTGTTTTGCAATCGTGTAACCACCCAATAATGGTCCTTTGGGCCTGTTTATGGGCTATAGGCCACATTTGTTTATGTTGAGGGTCAATATCAATCCTTTCATCAAGCGTCGGTCCTCTGCAGATCTTCCTGCATTTTGCTGCAATTTTCTAGCGTTGTGACTTCTCTATGTATAACATCACCATTCGTCGAAGGGCTCATGGAATCTGCTACATTATCCACTAGGTTATTGATATGCAGTGTATAACGGGTGTAAGTGCATATATTTTTATACACCATATGATCAAATGTATCCAGACACCCCTGAAAACATACGTTTTTCATATTATGTGCATTGTGCTGCCACCTACTGTCGGGTACTCCATATCAGCGACCTCAGTAGCTATTAGACATCGTGAGAGGGCAGAATGGGGCGCTCCGCGGAACTCACGGACTTCGAACGTGGTCAGGTGATTGGGTGTCACTTGTATCATACGTCTGTAAAGGAGATTTCCAGACTCCTAAACATCCCTGGTTCCACTGTTCCGATGTGGAAACATGAAGGGACATGTACAGCACAAAAGCGTACAGGCCGAACTGACTGACAGAGACAGCCGACAGTTCAAGAGGGTCGTAATCTGTAATAGGCATACATCTATCCAGACCATCACACAGGAATTCCAAACTGCATTAGGGTCCACTGCAAGTACTATGACAGGCGGAAGGTGAAAAAACTTGGATTTCACGGTCGAGCGGCTGCTCATAAGCCACACTTCACGCCGGTAAATGCCAAACGACGCTTCGCTTGGTGTAAGGAGAGTAAACATTGGACTATGGAACAGTGGAAAAACGTTGTGTGGATTGACGAATCACGGTACACAATATGGTGATCGGATGGTAGGGTTTGGATACGGCGAATGTCCGGTGAACGTCATCTGCCAGTGTGTGTAGTGCCAACAGTAAAATTCGAAGGCGTTGGTGTTAAAGTGTGGTCGTATTTTTCGTAGAAAGGGCTTGCACGCCTTGTTGGTTTGCGTGGCACTATCACAGCACAGGCCTACATTGATGTTTTAAGCTCCTTCTTGTTTCCCACTGTTGAATAGCAATTCGTGGATGGCGATTGCATCTTTCAACACGATCGAGCACCTGTTCGTAATGCACGGCCTATGGCGGAGTGGTTACACGACAATAACATCCCTGTAATGGACTGACCTGCACAGGGTCCTGACCTGAATGGTATAGAACACGTTTGGGATGTTTTGGAACGCCGACTTTGTGCCAGGACTCACCGACCGACATCGATACATCTCCTCAGTGCAGCAATCTGTGGAGAATGGGCTGCCATTCCCCAAGAAACCCTCAAGCGCCTGATTGAACGTATGTCTTCGAGAGTGGAAGCTGTCGTCAAGGCTGAGAGCGGGCCAACACCATATTGAATTCCAGCATTACCGATGAAGGGCGCTACGAACTTGTAGGCCATTTTAAACCAGGTGTCCGGATACTTTTGAACACATAGTGTATGTGGTACCTTAATAAGTACACACATCAGGGTGATGGTTGTTTATTTTTTCTCAGCGTCGAATAGTCTTCCCACAAACACAACACGTAATGTACTACCTGAATTTTCTGCACGCTCGTAACTACACCACTAAGTATACTACACCTGTCAGCATAGGTTAACTTTTTTGCATCCCTGTGTCGACACTTCAGCACCTGACCTGCTGCCCAGCGGAAAATAAGCAATAATGGCTTGTCTTGCCACTTGTACTTGGAGGTACTAACGAACATAAAACATATTACTCCTAATGTCTTCAACTATTACTTTGCAAATGAAGTAAATACTGTTGTAATGTTGTTCAGTACACCTTCCTCAGTCACCAATAGAAATATCTGCATTTAAACCCCTTACACCCCGTGTATTGTGAAAAGCAATTGTCCTATAACACTCCTTTGGAGTACGCCTGAAGTCATTTATCACGTCTGAAGAATTTTCTCAGTTAAAAAATGACACGCTGTGTTATGTACCGAAGGAATTCTTCAGTCGAATTACATAGCTGGTCTTATATTCCGTCCACTCATATTTTGTTCATTAGGTGGCAGTGCGGAACTGTATTAAACCCCTTCTGGAAGACAAGGAAAGGAGCATTAACCGGGGCACCAGTATCTACTGTTTTTTATGTCTCGTGGACGTATAGAACGAGCTGGGTTTCGCCCGAATCTTGCTAGAGGAACCCATATTGATTCCTACCGAAAACATTTTCGGACTCCAGGAATGTGAGAAAACACAAGCATAAAATACGTTATAAAATTCTGCAACAGACCTACGTCAGTGATATACGCCTATAGTTTTGTGATCTGTTCGAGGATCATTCCTCAATGCAGGAGTAGCTTTTGATTTTTTCCAATTACCTGGAACGCTTCGCTCGTCCAGCGACCTACGCTACATTGCTGTTAGAAGAGGAGGAAGTTCTTCTGCATTCTCCATGCAGAATAGAATTGGTATCCTACCAGATCCAGTGGTCCTTCTTTTCAAATTTAGACGTTCGAGTGACGATTTGAAGGAGGAATCGCAGTACATTCTTTCTCAGTATTTTGGTTCTCTCTCTGTCATCCTACGTTTCAGTGTCATTATGGCCACACAGTGTCTGGACAGATGGCAACGATCCGTTTACTGATTCAGCGTACGACCAAAGATTCGTAGGATTTTCTGTCGAATTGACAGATTACTTCCGAATTCGTTGGACGCTTCAAGCATGCCTCTCCTTGCGCTACTTCTGTCTTCGTTCAGTTACTCAACACACGCACGCACACAGACAGGATTAAAAATTACAACAGTTAACAAAGAAGAAAGAGAAAAATTATTAAATTTGTTTTATCTGCATTTAGTTTTAACTTGTTACCTATTAACTGTACAGAAATTTTCGAAGAGGCAGAAAATGTAATTTCTGTAAACAAACATGTTTTATAAAATCTGGAGACATATTTCTCTAAATCCAAAAGCTTGTTTTCTACAATAGCAAAAGGAATAAATATCGATGAACTGGTATTAATAAAAACAAATAATACTTTAGCATTTGTGTATAGAAAACGAATAAATATTTCCCACAAAATTTATCCATATCCCATTAAAGTAATTAAACCAGTTAATGCAGTATATTTGAAATCTACTAAAAAGAGAGAACAAGAATTAGAACATTTAAGTATACAAGAAAGAAAACTAGAATATTTGAATAGTACTACATCTTTTAAAGACGAATAGAAAAATATTTTGGAGAAGGAGCAAAAAATTAGAGAAAAAGGAGAAGAAATAAAAAATTATTTTAAATGACAATGGATAGATTTTCCCACACATGGAGTTTTTAAAATTTATGCTTTTGTGGTAAACGATAAAAATAAATTTACATATGTAGATGTATTGGGTGAACAAAAATGTAAAAAAATCTGTATATATTGTTAAAGACCCCAATAAAAATAAATTTATAGAAATGAAGAAAAATAACAATATTCTTAAAAAAGAAGGTTTTATTTGTATTCCATATTGCAGTCTTCGACAAGAATTAGAAACTTTTTACCATCCTAAGGAAGAACCATTTTTCGTCCGCAGCTCGTGGTCGTGCGGTAGCGTTCCCGCGCCCGGGTTCCCGGGTTCGATTCCCGACAGGGTCAGGGATTTTCTCTGCCTCGTGATGACTGGGTGTTGTGTGCTGTCCTTAGGTTAGTTAGGTTTAAGTAGTTCTAAGTTCTAGGGGACTGATGACCTCAGATGTTAAGTCCCATAGTGCTCAAAGCCGTTTCGTTTCAAGAACCATTTTTGGAATAAAAGCGGATGGTTTATCTACTTATAATGGAAATTCTTTCTCCAGAATAACTTATTTAAAAATACATCCTATTTTCTAAAACAAAGACAGTTTATTGTATAAAGAAGAAGATACAGAAACGATTGAAAACATAAAAATGGGGCAAATATTAGGAAAAATAAAAGTAGTAAATTGTAAACGACTAGAAGATCTAGAAGATGGATTAGAACTAATTATCTCCAACATTACAATCGAAAATTATCGCGAAAAAGAGAGATACATTTTTTAATTCGAAAATGTAGAACGTTGTTGTGTATCTAATTATTGGCCAGAAAAAGAAATACAGGATACAAAAATAGATCTAAACTCATCGGCCCCTCCCTGGAATTTACGGAAATTAGGCGACTTGTGAGTACAGATGTAATTACCAACTCCCTCCAGCGATCTACGTGCCAAAGATGTACATATCGGCTATTAAGTTGTTGTTATTGTTGTTGTGGTCTTCAGTTCTGAGACTGGTTTGATGCAGCTCTCCATGCTACTCTATCCTGTGCAATCCTCTTCATCTCCCAGTACTTACTGCAACCTACATCCTTCTGAATCTGCTTAATGTATTCATCTCTTGGTCTCCCTATACGATTTTTACCCTCTACGTTGCCCTCCAATTCTAAATTTGTGATTCCTTGGTGCCTCAGAACATGCCCTACCAACCGGTCCCTTCTTCTTGTCAAGTTGTGCCACAAACTCCTCTTCTCCCCAATTCTATTCAATACCTCCTCATTAGTTACGTGTTCTACCCATCTAATCTTCAGCATTCTTCTGTAGCACCACATTTCGAAAGCTTCTATTCTCATCCTGTCCAAACTATTTATCGTCCATGTTTCACTTCCATACATGGCTACACTCCACACAAATACTTTCAGAAACGACTTCCTGACACTTAAATCTATACTCGATGTTAACAAATTCCTCTTCTTCAGAAACGTTTTCCTTGCCATTGCCAGTCTACATTTTATATCCTCTCTACTTCGGCCATCATCAGTTATTTTGCTCCCCAAATAGCAAAACTCCTGTACTACTTTAAGTGTCTCATTTCCTAATCTAATTCCCTCAGCATCACCCGACTTAATTCGACTACATTCCATGATCCTCGTTTTGCTTTTGTTGATGTTAATCTTATATCCTCCTTTCAAGACACTGTTCATTCCTTTCAACTGCTCTTCCAAGTCCTTTGCTGTCTCTGACAGAATTACAATGTCATCGGCGAACCTCAAAGTTTTTATTTCTTCTCCATGGATTTTAATACCTAATCCGAATTTATCTTTTGTTTCCTTCACTGCTTGCTCAATGTACAGATTGAATAATATCGGGGATAGGCCACAACCCTGTCTCACTCCCTTCCCAACCACTGCTTCCCTTTCATGCCCCTGGACTCTTATAACAGCCATCTGGTTTATGTACAAATTGTAAATAGCCTTTCGCTCCCTGTATTTTACCTCTGCCACCTTTAGAATTTGAAAGAGAGTATTCCAGTCAACATTGTCAAAAGCTTTCTCTAAGTCTACAAATGCTAGAAATGTAGGTTTGCCTTTCCTTAATCTTTCTTCTAAGATAAGGCGTAAGGTCAGTATTGCCTCACGTGTTCCAACATTTCTACCGAATCCAAACTGATGTTCCCCGCGGTCGACTTCTACCAGTTTTTCCATTCGTCTATAAAGAATTCGCGTTAGTATTTTGCAGCTGTGCCTTATTAAACTGATAGTATGGTAACTTTCACATCTGTCAACACCTGCTTTCTTTGGGTTTGGAATTATTATATTCTTCTTGAAGTCTGAGGGTATTTCGCCTGTCTCATACATCTTGCTCAACAGATGGTGGAGTTTTGTCATGACTGGCTCTCCCAAGGCCGTCAGTAGTTGTAATGGAATGTTGTCTACTCCCGGGGCCTTGTTTCGACTCAGGTCTTTCAGCGCTCTGTCCAACTCTTCACGCAGTATCATATCTCCCATTTCATCTTCATCTACATCCTCTTCCATTTCCATAATATTGTCCTCAAATACATCACCCTTGTATAGACCCTCTATATACTCCTTCCACCTTCCTGCTTTCCCTTCTTTACTTAGAACTGGGTTTCCATCTGAGCTCTTGATATTCATACAAGTGGTCCTCTTTTCTCCAAAGGTCTCTTTAATTTTCCTGTAGGCAGTATCTATCTTACCCCTCGTGAGATAACCCTCTACATCCTTACATTTGTCCTCTAGCCATCTCTGCTTAGCCATTTTTCTCTTCCTGTCGATCTCATTTTTGAGACGTTTGTATTCCTTTTTGCCTGCTTCATTTACTGCATTTTTATATTTTCTCCTTTCCTCAATTAAATTCGATATTTCTTCTGTTACCCAAGGATTTCTACCAGCCCTCGTCTTTTAACCTACTTGATCGTCTGCTGCCTTCACTACTACATCCCTCAGAGCTACCCATTCTTCTTCTACTGTATCTCTTTTCCCCATTCCTGTCAATTGTTCCCTTATGCTCTCCCTGAAACTCTCTACAACCTCTGGTTTAGTCGGTTTATCAAGGTCCCATCTTCCTAAATTCCCACCTTTTTGCAGTTTCTTCAGTTTTAATCTACGGCTATTAAGTAGGTGGTCATAACGCTCTCGCTGATCAGTGTATATTTTACATTCCCATATTATGACCTTTCTGAAGATCGAAAGTCTGCTCCTTGGGAATCAATGTGTCTTACACAAACAATCGTCATGTAATCCCAACTCGCTATGCTCGTCCACTAGACCCAGAAGAAAGCAGGTATCGGCGTCCAGGTTGATGCCGCCTTCCTTGGCTTCCGGAGGGCGGTCGATACTGTTCCTTATTGTCCTATAATGTACGAAATACGAGCGTAGGGAATGTCAGACCGCTTATGTAACTGGACTGAATAGTAACTGGCAAACAAAACACAGCGTGTTGTTGTTCATGGAGAAAAACTTTGAGATGTAGAAGTACGAGGGTGTGCTGAAAAGTAATGTCTCCGAATTCTTTATGTGAAAACGTTTACAGCTTTTTAAATAAAACGAATGTTATTAACTCATTTCTACGTATCTGCATCCCTGGCTCCTAACTGTAGTGCATAACATGGCGGTATGTAACGTAAATAAGTCGGTGCCTGAGAAACAGAGTGCTGTAATCGAGTTTCAAAATCGAAGTGTTCGTCCACACATGGAGCATCCTCTCCTTCAGCATGAAAATACCGACCACACACGTGCGGTGCGACATCTGCAACAGTCGGACACCTTGGATTCACTGACACCGATCACCTCCGTACAGTCCCGACTTGGCCACAGTCGATTTTCATCTGTTTCCAAAACTTAAAGAACACCCTCGAGGTCTTCAGTTTGATAATGATGAAGCGGCGCAAACAGAGGTTAAGTAGTGGCTCAGTGAAGAAAGTCAAGTGTTCTGCCGTGGCAGTATTAATAAACTGGTCTTTCTCCATTTTCCTTCAATATCCGTCACAGTTGCGGTAATAGTTATTCCTCTGTGGTGACCAATTTCGGATTATTACGCCCATTTCTAAACCATGGCCTTAGATGTAAGTGTAATCATACAGTTCCCACCAACTTACACTTCCGTCTAAGGCCAAGGTTTGAAAATGCACGTGATTGTCCGTAACTAGTCACCACAAAGAAATTACTATTGTCACAACTGTGACAGATATTGAAGGAAAATAAAGATTTTAATAAGTCTAGTTGCTGCTCCTATCCTCCATCAAAGTGGTGGTGCCGGTCGGAGTGGCCGTGCGGTTCTGCGCGCTAAAGTCTGGAGCCGAGCGACCGCTACGGTCGCAGGTTCGAATCCTGCATCAGGCATGGATGTGTGTGATGTCCTTAGGTTAGTTAGGTTTAATTAGTTCTAAGTTATAGGCGACTGATGACCTCAGAAGTTAAGTCGCATAGTGCTGAGAGCCATTTGAACTATTTGAACCAAAATGGTGGAACTTCATAAATCAGTCTCTTGTCGGGAGAAACGTATTCGGCACCAGGGTGTCTATGTTGAGACATAAATATGTATACACGAAGAATAAAGTTGATGAATGTTAATAACGTTTGTATTACTTAAAAAACTTTAAGGGTTTTCACATAAAAAAATTCGGAGGCATTACTTTTCAGCCGGTCCGCGAGGCTTCATGATACCACTGGGACTGTTTTAGGCTCATGACTATTTACAACATCTGAAGCTCCACAAGGCTTTCTGCGGGCGTTGCTCCTGAGTATTGAGAAATCGCAAGTGCAGGAAGACCTCCCTTCGATCAGGGATTGGTAGCTGCCCTTCGACATAAACAGGTGTTTCGTAACTGACAACATGTCTTAGGAATCGTGAAACTTTTGCTGTAATAGATAAGCAAACAGTGTGTGGAGGAGGAGGAGATTAGTGTTTAACGTCTCGTCGCCAACGAGGTCATTAGGAACGGAGCGCAAGCTTGGATTACGAAAGGATGGAGAAGGAAAGCTGCCGTGCCCTTTGGAAGGAACCATCCCAGCGTTTTCCTTAAGCAGTTTGGGTAAATCACGGAAAACCTAAATCAGAATGGCTCGACGCGCATTTGAACTGTCGTCCTCCCGAATGCGAGTCCATTGTTCTAACCACTGTGCTACCCCGCTTGGTAACACCGTCTGGATCACAACTTTTTATTTAGAGACAATCGGCTTCAGTCTCCGCTGCAAATTGATTTTCTTTAGTGATTATTTAATTACATACGGTGAAACAGTTTTACACTGTTTCAGTGTACTCATCTATAACTTACACTTACGTCACGTCACTATGTGAAAATTATTCTTGTCACTAGGTCTTTGTTTTCTATGTTAGTTTCACAAAAAGTAGACAAATCGCAGTTTTAGGTGCCAAATACGTGTGAGCTGAAATTATTTTGTTGTTATTTCTACTATTCATGAGCAAGTGTTCGTAATATCATACTTTTGTAAAACCGTTATTGTTACTATTTTTTTGGCCGACGTAGACCTGGAGACGATCTGCAGCTCAGATCGAAACCGGTTGTCTGTAAATAAAAAGTTGTGATTCAGGTGGTGTTTGTTTATTATAAACAAATGTACCGAATTGCGCAGAAATAGGCTGCAAGATACATTACTATCTGGTTACACGATGTCGAAAAATCACTGGAAACAGTCACCTCTGTCAAATATCTGGGAGTATGCTTACGGAGTGATTGAAAGTGAAAGAAACGCAGACACCTAAACATAGGCTAGGCAGATTTAAATCGGAGATTCATCAGAAAATTCTTAGGAAACGTAGTCCATCCATGAGGGAAGTAGCTTACAACACACTCGTTCGAGAGCTATTTGAGTGTTTATTCTCAATTTTGGAACTCGTGCCAGGTACAATTGATAAAAGAAATGGAAAAGTTAGAAAGAAGAGCGGCATGTTTCGTCACGGATTCGTTTATTAAGTGCGAAAGACTTACGGAGATGTTCATCCAATTGCAGTAGCAGACGCTACAGTAGATGCGTGGTTTACTATTACAATGGCGGGATCGTACCTTCCTGGAAAAGACTGACGACATTTTGATATATTTAAATTCGTGACAGGAACAGTATATGACGCTATTACACAAAATAACTTAAGCCACAAACACAAAAAAATAGCTTTGGATTGTTGATATAGATCTACACTACTGGCCATTAAAATTGCTACATCAAGAAGAAATGCAAATGATAAACAGGTATTCATTGGACAGATATATTATACTAGAACTGACATGTGATTATATTTTCACGCCTGGGCATTGGGTCAAACAGAGCTTGGATGGCGTGTACAGGTACAGCTGCCCACGCATCTTCAACACGATACCACAGTTCATCAAGAGTAGTGACTGGCGTATTGTGACGAGCCAGTTGCTCGGCCACCATTGACCAGACGTTTTCAGTTGGTGCGAGATCCGGAGAATGTGCTAGCCAGGGCAGCAATCGAACATTTTCTGTATCCAGAAAGGCCAGTACAGGAGCTGCAACATGCGGTCGTGATTATCCTGCTGAAATGTAGGGTTTCGCAGAGATCGAATGAAGGTAGAGCCACGGGTCGTAACACATCTGAAATGTAACGTCCACTGTTCAAAGCGACGTCAATGCGAACAAGAGGTGACCGAGACGTGTAACCAATGGCATCCCATACCATCACGCCGGGTGATACGCCAGTATGGCGGTGACGAATACACGCTTCCAATGTGCGTTCACCGCGATATCGCCAAACACGGATGCGACCGTCATGATGCTGTAAACAGAACCTGGATTCATCCGAAAAAATAACGTTTTGCCATTCGTGCACCCAAGTTCGTCGTTGAGTACACCGTCCCAGGCGCTCCTGTCTGTGATGCAGCGTCAAGGGTAACCGCAACCATGGTCTCCGAGCTGATAGTCTATGCTGCTGCAGACGTCGTCGAACTGTTCGTGCAGATGGTTGTTTTCTTGCTAACGTCCCCATCTGTTGACTCAGAGATTGAGACGTGGCTGCAGGATACGTTACAGCCATGCAGATAAGATGCCTGTCATCTCGACTGCTAGAGATACGAGGCCGTTGGGATCCAGCACGGCATTCCGTATTACCCTCCTGAACCCACTGATTCCATATTCTGCTAACAGTCATTAGATATCGACCAACGCGAGCAGCAATGTCGCGATACGATAAACCGCAATGGCGATAGGCTACAATCCGACGTTTATCAAAGTCGGAAACGTGATGGTACGCATTTCTCCTCCTTTCACGAGGCATCACAACAACGTTTCACCAGGCAACGCCGGTCAACTGCTGTTTGTGTATGAGAAATCGGTTGGAAACTTTCCTCATGTCAGCACGCTGTAGGTGTCGCCACCGGCGCCAACCTTGTGTGAATGCTCTGAATAGTTAATCATTTGCATATCACAGCAGCTGTTTTCCAGCTCTGTAAGAAGAAGTTAGATAAAAAGATTTTATTCTATCGGCACGAGAAATAGTTGTATGGCGAGTTGTACCAAAAACGAATACTGTTACTTAGTGTAGTTGTATGGGCATTTTTGTAGTTGCTGTCCATCTGGCGGCTTCCACTGTGATTTCCAGTTACCCCACATTACCTACTTTCCACCATGAATATAAGTACAGGGTGTTTCAAAAATTACTTTACAACTTTAAAAATTCGTATAAATTTATTGAAAGAAGATATAGAGCTGGGTTTAGTGTTATTTTGTAGGGAAACACATCAAGTTCTTTTACCTTAAACTAAAGATGTTGTACGCAGCTTCCGTTGATTATCCTGCACACATCCCATCGAAAGTCAATTTCTTCCCAAACTCACTGTTGTGTCCCAGGTGTAACCAGCTCAGTGGTGGTGTAAATTCTTGCTCTAAGTTCAGGTAGAGAATCTGGTACAGCAGGTACAAACACGATATCCTTGATGAATCGCCATAAAAACAATCGATGGGTGTCAGGTATGGAGAACGTGGGAGCCATGCAATTGGCGCATAACTTCCAATCCATTGACCTGGAAAGCGGTCACTGAGAAAGTCGCAGACGTTAGCCAGGTAGTGGGGTGGTGCACCACCTTGCATAAAGTAAACATTTCGTTCTTCGTCTTCCTCATCTATCTGTGGTATCAAAAATTGTACATATCCAGACACACTGTCTGGTTGATGGTTCTCATATGGGAAAAAAGGGGCCGTACACTTTATTCTTGCTCAATGCGCAGAAAACGTTCAGTTTAGGGCTATCAAGAACAGTTGCAGTGTTTGATGTGGGTTTTCACGGCCCCAAACCCTACAGTTATGTGTGTTAACCTTGCCACTTAAGTGAAAAGCCGACTCGTCGAAAAGATAATTTTGTACCAGAAATGTTCGTCCTCATGTAATCGATTTAACATATCTGCATAGAAGTTCTTGTGACCAATTTTATCAGCGTCTTTTATTGTTTCTATGATCGTCAATCTGTACTGTTTCAAATGCAAACGGTTTCTCAACACACACCAAACAGTCGTATGTGTGATTTGCAGTTCACAAGATGCACGACGGGTCCATTTCGCAGGGCTGTTGACAAAACATTGTCTCACTCGCTCAGCGAGCTTGAACGACCTAATAATATACCATGTTTTAGCAAGCACCCTGTTACTACAAAACATTTATGCCACTCATAAATTGTAACCCTCATAGGAGGATCTTTAGCGTACTTGGTACGGAAATTAAGCTGAACTGTTGTCGACGACTTCTATTCTTCAAATCAAAACACAGAGGTAGCGCGCTCGAGTCCAGTGAAGGCAGCCATCTTTAACGCAACTTCCATTAGCGCTCCTTACGGCGCTATTGGGCACTAGCGAACTACGCGAGACAAAACTTGATGTATGTGCCTAGATATTGACACTACAATCACTTCTGTAGGTACTATGAATTAATTTATATGAATTTTCGAAGTTGTAAAGTCCTTTTTGAAACACCCTGTATATACCGATTGTCAGGAAAAAATCTGTCAACATCCAGCATGTGCTTCACAGCAAATGTTGCTTACAAAGATCTACACTCAAAGATCTAACACATTGCACTGAGAGACAATTATTGGTTTTTGTACATATGCTACAACTCATGTGTAGGCACATACTTTGAGCCAAACTGGTGTTAACATGAACGTCGAAAAATAGTGTCACAATATTTACAGGTGCAGAGAATTATATATATATATATATATATATATATATATATATATATATATATATATATATATACAGATAGTAAGGAAAGTCATGCCCGTAAACATACAGTTTTAGCACTGTAACCAAAGTGCCACATAGCACAATCAGACCTCCCGCATTTTCGCTGCCACTGACTAATGTATTATGTACGTCATTCAGCAATCATCTGATGTTACGGGATACTACGGATTGGTTTATGTGCCATTCAGTTGAGTTTGTGATGGCGCACCTCCTCGCTCCTCGCTTCTCATGTGCAGTCAGAGGTCATCTTAACCGAGGATTAGGGCAACAGTGGATAGGTCTTTGTGGTCCGAATGCTTGGCCTGTACGTTCTCCCGACTTGAACCTGCTCGTCGACTACCTTTGGTGTCGCATGAAATCACTGATTTACGAGACCCCTGTCGCATCTGGTGAAGACCTACTGGCACACTTTACGGTTACGGCGGATTCTGAAGGATCTGGAGTTAGTGCTCGTGTATACCAGAAACTATTACGGAGGTACTGTTGATGTCAGTGGTCATCACAATGAGCCCTACTTGTAGGTGAACCCAGTCGACATGCAACAAGAATCAGAGAGCAATGTGTTTTGTGGTTTGCTTGTAGCGCAAAATGGTGTGTTTCTGGACTTGTATCCCACGCTAAACTTAACCGTTTTAGTCTCTACTACAAATTCTGAAAATCTATGAAGGGAATTCATGTACACCCTGTATATATTCAGGTTGTAACGGGTATAAGTGCAGATATTTTTGTATGTGGAACATTAATATGTACACACATCAAGGTAATGGTTGTTTTTTTCTCTGTATCGAACGGTCTTTCCATAAACACGTCACATAATTTACTATCTGATGTTTGCTGCACGGTCATTAACTGCTCCACTAAGTGGACAATACCTGACAGTATAGACTAATCTTTTTATGCCTATGTGTAGACACTTCAACACCTGACATGCTTCCCAGGGAAAAATAAGCATTAATGGCTTGCTTTTGCCACATGTCCTAGTAGGTACTAATCAACCTAAAACATTCTACACCTAACAGCTACAATTGTTAATATGCAATTGAAGTAAATACTGATATAATTTTGTGTAGTGCACCGTTCCCAGTTACCAATAAAAGCATCTGTATTTATACCCATTACACCTGATATATATATAAGGTGTAAACTACAATTGTTTACAATGTGCCACAGTGGTGTAGGGTAAGCGGAAACGAACAATTTGATATAAGACACTTGCGGTTTATCAAGCTGGGAAACAACCTCAGATTGGCCTACAGAAGCTACTTACTCTACAGTGTATGCAAGCTGTGTGAGACTTTTAATGTCCTTTCTTTCTCATACGTCACTTGATTTCGTTCACTTTAGTAAGTTAACCTTTCCTTCGAAGGAAATGAAAGGAAACGACTTTATAAGAAGTTATGCAAAAACTAATTACGTATCCAACTCGAGAAATACTTATCCCTTGCTAGCATATTTGTCTCGTAGTAAGAAGGCCAGAGAAACAAAACCATTTTATTGTTAATTTTGTAGTTAAAATTCAACAAATTCAGTATTAAAAGTTACACAAACGTCAGCTTAACCATTTGTAAATTCACGACTAAGCAGATCGCCTAAGAGGTAGAAGAGACATTAAAAACATAGCGCGGCCAGTTTTAGGCTGTTTCCCAGCTTGACAGACCACAAGTGTGCTTTACCAATTTGTTCGTCTCGACCTATATCACTGTTGTACATTGTAAACCTTCGTCGTTTAACCCTATATATGAGCATAGTTCCTGTGTTTGTTCTGACTTCCATTTCCACTCTAGGCTAAGGTGCGGCGAGCATTATTGTGCAAATCAAGGGAAGAGTACGTCCCTCCATAAATTAATGATCAACATGTTGATCACCAAATGAAAAGTGCAAGTGATTTGTTGCAATAAATGTGGGTGAAGAAACGCCGGAAATCGGTCAGCTGTGGCAAGGGTCCAAATGAACACATCTCAAGGACCACACATGGGGACTAGCAACACTGGAAATCGCCACTGAAGATGCTTCATAAATAAGAGTAGCAAAAACAAACTACCTTTCATTTAGTTGCATAGATGGAACATATGTCCATGAATTTTGAGGCAACTAAGGAACGATGCAAAACAGAAAAAATGACGATGACCCATCTGTTGACGTTCATTCATTCACATCAGCATATGACTGACCTGCCAATAGTTCTCTTCGTCGGCAGAATATCTCGGTGTCATTGCGTGGTATATACAATTTGCGAGAAGGACAAATAAGAGCAGTAACAGAGAAATTGTGACACGGCTGCTGTATACCTTGGCAGGCGGCCGGAACATTCATGAGGAGTAGTGTGCCGTCAGGGAAATAGGGCGGCAACGGGCCTCGTAGGCCCTATGCTACCCGTCGCTCGTTGTCGAGGTTGGAAAGCCACCGCTTAACAGCAGGACGTAGCTCTTCATGACGCGGCAAACTGTTATTCGTACCCAAGGCACTTTGCAACAGCTGCCACGAGAAAAGCCAAGTGATTCTGCAGGCCAATTGAAATGTAAGAGTGTGGGGGAATGTTTAGAAAACCAGTCATATATTCTTCCAGCCCGATGACCTCGGCTATTTCCAAAAATACGGATATCAGTAGCATACTCATCATGCAGATGTCGACTGTCCCCTCCTTAGGAGCCGCAGGTTGGTCTGACTTATCCATAGAGACCCCTCCGTCTTCGTTGCAACTACGACACAGCTATCTGTAAACTTCTTGTTCGGTGAGCTTATGTGGTAGTAATTAATATGTTTCTTGAATCGTCTTGGAATACGAGATTTTTGAATTTCAACAATAAACGTCACCGTGATATGCGGAGCCTCAACTGTAGTCTCTGCAAATAGAGTAGTATTTGAAAATCTCTATGACACTTTTTTGCTGATTAAATGAACGCTTGAGGAGATAAGCGGCTATTTTTTCAATCTTTTCTATTTTCTTGTTGATGCTGCCTGGTATCGATCCTAGAATGACGAGTAACACTCAAAAAATAAGTTGAATAGTGATTCTGTACGTTACTTCCTCTGTGGTGGATCACATTTACTTAGGATTTTTCGTCTTTTTCCTAGCATTTAGCCCATATTTTCACGTAGTCGATGTGTTAGTTATAGGATTTGGCAATGTTACTGATGGAGAATGGCCGAATGCCCCTCCTGTTACCACTCTTTTCCCCCGTGGAGCGGAATTTGTGTACTCCCTCTGTCTGCATAGAATGTTATCCCAGGTTGTTGCAGCCTTCAGTCCCAAGACTGGTCTGATGCAGTTCTACATGTAGCTCTATGTCGTGCAAGCCTCTCTTCATCTCCGAGTAACTACTGCAACCTACATCCCTTTGAATCTGCTTACTGTATTCATCTCTTGTCTCCCTCTTCGATTTTTACCCCCCCCCCCCACCCCAACGCTTCCCTCCAGTACTAAATTGGTGATCCCTCGTGCCTCAGGATGTGTCCTACCAACTGATCCCTTCTTTTAGTCAGGTTGTGCCACAAATTTCTATTCGCCCAATTCTACTTAGTACCTTCACATTATTTACGTGATCTACCCATCTAATCTTCAGCATTCTTCTGTAGCACCACAATTCAAAAGCTTCTGTTCTCTAGGTGCTACAAACTGGAACCGCGCGACCACAACTGTCGCAGGTTCGAATCCTGCCACAGGCATGAACGTGTGTGATGTCCTTAGGTTAGTTAGGTTTAAGTAGTTCTATGTTCTATGGGACTGATGACCTCAGAAGTTAAGTCCCATAGTACTCAGAGCCATTTTTTTATGTTCTTTCCTTGTCTAAACTGTTTATCGTCCATATGGACCTTGCCGTTGGCGGGGAGGCTTGCGTGCCTCAGCGATACAGATAGCCGTACCGCAGGTGCAACCACAACGGAGGGGTATCTGTTGAGAGGCCAGACAAACGTGTGGTTCCTGAAGAGGGGCAGCATCCTTTTCAGTAGTTGCAGGAGTAACAGCCTTAATGATTGACTGATCTGGTCTTGTAACATCAACTAAAACCGCCCTGCTGTTCTGGTTCTGTGTATGACTAAAAGCAAAGGGGAAATGACAGCCGTAATTTTCCCCAAGGGCATGCAGCTCTACTGTCTTATCCCATAGAAGTGTGCGAACACGTTCCAAATGTTTGCAAATCGTGTAACAGGTGGGACGTTACTGCCAGATCGGTATTCACCTAATCGGATGTGGAAAACTGCCTGGAAACCACATCCACATCCGCCAGGCGGATTCGATCTGTAGCCGGTGCGCATCCACGAATTCGTGAAGCGGTACGCTAATGAGCGTGGCTGCAGGAGCGAGTACATTTCCCTAGACTTCTTCTACGCAATTTCAGTGGAATGTCTGCCTTGCATAATATTGCCTTACGTGGTCGTTAGCTTCTAAGGAACCCGAGAATTATTTTTAATTCGTTGAATTTTGAACGAGAAATGCAGTTTAGATCTGGTATTTAGGTATCCGTTTTATGTTTTACAGGAATATAATTTTAGTTTTGTTTATGAGGGTAGTTATACAGACTTAATTATCAGTTAGGAAAAATAAAGTTAAGTGCCAGTAATGAACTTTTTGCCTGTTTGCAGGTACGTGTCTGCATACCTGGTACATAATGGAATCGACCGAGCGAGGTGGCTCAGTGGTCGGTACACTGGCCTCGTATTCGGGAGGACGATGGTTCAATTCCGCCTTCGGCCTTCCTAATTTAGGTTTTCCGTGATTTCCTTAAATCGCTCCAGGCAAATGTCGTGATGTTCTCTTTGAGGGTACACGTCTGATTCCCTTCCCCGAAAAAAATCCGAGCTTGTACTCTGTCTCTAATGACCTCGATGTCGACGGGACGTTGAATTCTAATCTTCCTTCCTTGCTTCGAATGAAGAGCTAATCTACTTCTTCAACATGTATTGATAATAAGCGTAATGAAATCCCCGCATCACATAACCTTAGCTCGCCACTTTAGGAGCCAAAACCATATGGTTCAGCACACTGAGGAAGTGGAGTATCGTGCGGTAGTTCATATTCTGCATTTGAAGGGGATCAAGTCTGCACCAGTCCATGCTGAGTTGGTGGAAGTTTACGACGGTAATGCACCATTATGGGGCACATTGGTTATGTGGCGTAGTCGTTATCAGTGTGGTTAAGCAATTCGAAATGACGAAAAACGATGCGGCAAACCAGCTCTCTGTGAAGAACTGCGATTCAAAACGGGAGTGGAGGCGCTGGTGATCTAAGACCAGCGTATCAATATTGAGGCTATAGTGGAAAAGGCGGAAAATCAGTCTTTGTTCATTTTTCAACATCTTGTACCAATTTTGAGCATGACAAAAAACGCATGCGGCTGAGTTTTGAGACTCCTGACATCCATTCAAGACTTCCACCGAACCGGTGCGCCAGTGATCATGTTGTAGCTGTGGCAGGTCACTGTAAATGATCTACTTAGCCATCTAATCACCATGTACGAATGTGGGGTGTATGACTATGACCCAGAGACCAAGGGGCAGAGCTAGCAGTCGGAACATGTGGATTCACTATTATGGAAAAAGGCGATGACCCACCCATGGCGGAGCAAGGTGATGCTGAATGTTTTTTTGCGACTACTATTGTGCAATGTTAGCAGATTATGTTCATAAGTGGAAAACCATCATAGGAGCATACAGGGGTTGAACAAAAATATGGAATCATCACAAAACACAACACATTACCATGCTTAATTCAGAGTAGGAATCCCGCTGGTATACAAAACAATTTCTAATCGTCTCGGAGCGGAAGAAGCATGACCTCTGTGGTTTTCAAGGTAATCTTATACCTTCGTTCCTGCAAAACAGTGGAAAGTTCAGATAGCGATGATGTAGTTGGATAGGTATCACGCAGCCTTCTCTTTAAAGTAGACCGCAAAGCCTCAATAATGTTGAGATCTGGTGACTGTGGTGGCTAGGAGAGATACGACAATTCATCCTCCTCACAAAATCAGTTCTGGACGAGGCGAGCTGTTTGAACAGGGGCCCTACGGTCTTGAAACATCGCATCACTGCTGAAATACCGTCCTGCAGTCTTTCCTAGCATCTGCATTTATGTTCAAGTATGCATCTCTCACGGTGTTTCCGTATTTTCGTTGAACCCATGGACTACCGAAGTCTCCTGCCGTGGTTATGGGAAGCTGTCAAAATAAAGAGTCGCGGTTCCTGCCTAAAGGGGCACAGTACAGTCACTGCCTAAAGGGGCACAGTACAGTCACACATCCTGGTGCTTTGGCCTACTAAGTTTTACCTCATCCCCAGAATGCTGCTAATATGATACATAGGGATGAGTTCCTTTTTACTCATTAGTATTTTGATTATGAAACTAAATAAGTCAAAATTATGTGGTATCATGTGTACGAAAATCTATGAAATCGTCCGCGTGTGTCAGTATGACGACAGCCTGTGCCAGATAAAAATTACATGATGTCTTTAGCGCCCCAAAAATAATTAAATAATACTGAAAACTTATTTTGTTCGTTGCTGAGAAATGGTTCAAATGGCTCTGAGCACTATGGGACTTAACTTCTGAGGCCATCAGTCCCCTAGAACTTAGAACTACTTAAACCTAACTAACCTAAGGACATCACACACATCCATGCCCGAGGCAGGATTCGAACCTGCGACCGTAGCGGTCACGCGGTTCCACACTGACGCGCCTAGAACCGCACTGCCACATCGGCCGGCTCGTTGCTGAGAAATGTGAAATATACACTGAAGCGAAAAAGAAACTGGTATAGGCATGCGTAGTCAAATACGGAGATATGTAAACAGGCAGAATACGGCACTGCGGTCGGCAAGTGTCTGGCGCAGTTTTTAGAACGGTTACTGCTGCTACAATGGCTTGTTATCAAGGTTTAAGTGAGTTTGAACGTGGCGTTATAGTCGGCGTACGAGCGACGGGACACAGCATCTCCGAGGTAGCGATGAAGTGGAAATTTTCCCGTAGGACCATCTCGTAAGAGAATCGTGAATGTCAGGAATCTGGTAAAACATCAAATCTCCCACATCGCTGCGACCGGAAAAGGATCCTGTAAGAACGGGACCAACGACGACTGAACAGAATCGTTCAACGTGATAGAAGTGCAACCGTTCTGCAAATTGCTCCCCGCATCTCGTGGTCGTGCGGTAGCGTTCTCGCTTCCCGCACCCGGGTTCGATTCCCGGCGGGGTCAGGGGTTTTCTCTGCCTCGTGATGGCTGGGTGTTGTGTGCTGTCCTTAGGTTAATTAGGTTTAAGTAGTTCTAAGTTCTAGGGGACCCACTAGGGGACAGCAGTTGAGTCCCATAGTGCTCAGAGCCATTTGAACTATTTTTTTTGCAAATTGCTACAGATTTCAATGCTGGGCCATCAACAAATAGCTTGCGAACGATTCAGCGAAACATCATCGATACGGGCTTTCGAAGCCGAAGGCCCACTTGTGTACCCTTGATGACTGCACGACAGAAAGCTTTACGACTCGCCTGGGCGCTTCAACATCGACAGTGGACTGCTGATGACTGGAAACATGTTGTCTGGTCGGACGAGCCTCGTTTCAAATTGTATCGAGCGGAGTGATGTGTACAGGTAGGGTGACAACCTCATGAATCCGTGGACCCTGCAAGTCAGCAGGGGGCTCTTCAAACTGGTGGAGGCTCTGTAATCATATGGGGCGTGTACAGTTGGAGTGATATGGGACCCCTGATACATCTAGATATGACTCTGACAGGTGAAACGTACGTATGAATCCTGTCTGATCACCTGCATCCATTGATGTACATTGTGCATTCTGACGGACTTGGGCAATTCCAGCAGGACAATGCGACATCCCACACGTCCAGAATTGTTCAAAGTGGCTCCAGGAACACTCTTCTGAGTTTAAACACTTTCGCTGGCCACCAAACTCCCCAGACATGAACATTATTTAGCACAACTTGGATGCCTCGCAACGTGCTGTTCAGAAGAGATCTCCACCACCTCGTACTCTAACGGATTCATGGAGAGCCCTGCAGGATTCATGGTGACAGTTACCTCCAGTGCTACTTCAGACGTTATTCGAGTCCATGCTGCTTCGTGCTGCAGCACTTCTACGTGCCCGCGGGGGCCCTACACGGTATTCTTTGGCTCTTCAGTGTAAAACCAAGTCGTATGCAGCGCGAGTGCCTTGACATTTAAATGCGGTTCGTTTTCAGTTTCCCCCTCTTCCTCCTTTGTCCCATTAAACCCCAACGTACCGCTGTGGCACTTTATCATTCTCATCGAATAGCTATTTAGGAACAGATGGATTGTTGTCACTTGCAAGCGCAATGTTCTTGTGATTCAAAATCGACTGTGTGGTCGTGCTCCTCCATAGTTCACTATACAGTGGTGACCTGTCACTAACGCTTACAAGGAGGTCATACCATAGGTCGCTCCATACACAGGAGAAACTTGGCAGGGTGAAAGAAGGCTAAAAATAAAGAGCCGCCTATTTTGGTTTAAGTGCCAACGCTCAATAATTTCCGAGAAAACAACGATGAAAGTTTCGACGCCACTTCATCAATCCCATCACGCAGCGTGTACCTACGTGAGCGCTGTAACAGTACGTCTGCACATTTTTGTTATGGTTTTTGCGTTTTCGGAAATACCATTTTTGACTGTATTACTATGATTTGAAAGTGGGTCCCCACCCGAAACAAGTCATCGAGTAAATAAAAAAAGTGAAATTTGCAACTTTGGCTTGTTTTTCTGGAAAATGTTAATCTGTGTCAATGGTAGCGGTAAAAGCTAGTTTTAATAATATTTGAAATGCTTACTTCTTTATGAATAATTCTACTGTATTTCACGATGTTACAAAAATGATGTGACGTACTTCCACGACTACAAAGGAGAGAAAAAAGCAGCATCATAAGATTGGATTTGAACACGTAGAGCAAGTGTTCAAAGCTCTGCTCTTAGCCACTGCGCTACCAACTAAGTTCGTTAGACGCTACGCGAGCGGCCTGATTAAGTTGCGTTAAAAACTTCGACCTTCATTTTCTCGGAAACTATGTAGTGTTGGCGCATAAACCAATCTAGGTGTTCCTGTACTGTCGCCCTTCTTTCGCCATGCCAAGTTTCGACTGTATCAGAGAGCGACCTTTGGCGATTTTCCCTTGTTACTTTAGAAAGAACGCTCGTGTCCATACAAAATGTTGTACGATAGTGCTCGACCTAATCGGTGCTACGTGAGCAGCGTATAAAGTTATTACTTGCGTGAACAAGTAATTATGGGTCGGATTTTCGCGTTGAATCTTAGGAAACTGCAGCATCTGTATAGTTGCAGTGCAGTGAATGTGTGTGACGCTGATGTTCCCAGACCCACTCTTCATAGAGCGATCTGGCTTCCCATAAAACGAAATTTCTGCTATGGCGCCTTACAATAGCGTAAATTTGAAATTTCGGCGTTTCGTCTATTGTCAATTTAAAGTTCTGGAGATTTTCACTGACAGATTGGAAGGACAGATTAAATTAGCTACATATCTTGGTTTGTACTTCTGAATACCTTGCTTGTTATGTTGGACAGATGATTTTGCAGATTATGATTCTAATATCACGGTTACTTCTCAGTCTTTTTGAAAATCTACTCTTAATTTTCAAAGCTCACTATCTAAACATTCCACTTTCTAGAAGAAGCGAACTCCGTGTATTCAACGTGTTAGTGTTCTCGTGCGTATGAAGGTACTGAACTCTTCGGTGCCTTCACATAACGTCTTCCATGAAGAATTTGATTCTGAGTACTAAGGAGGCATTTCCCACTGTCACGAATCCACCCATTGAATAATTATCCGTTGACGAGACAGTCCGCAGATTTCGTAATATGTCTATAGAGAGGAGTCAAAATATGTGGATTAAAAATTTTCAGCGGAGAAAAATAGTTGGAATGTTAGTTCAATATATAGGACTCCAGGCATTTCTGTCGCACTTTTAGTCTCGACAAATTCTTGCTGAAGGGACTACCTAATTCCTTCGACTATTTTACTTTCGTTATTTGAGCGAGGCATCGTTAAAGTTACCAATTATATTAAGCGCCACTATGCTGTATAAAGAAGCCTTACATCCACTGCTGTTCGTTCCATAGATGGCAGATAGAAAAAACCATGGACGTATAATAAGTCCTTTCGACGACGAGAACTTTGCAGACAGAGAATCACTTAAATAAAGGTAAAAAAAAATCAAGGATTTCCTTATCAAAGGAATTATCCTAGATTTTACCATTAAGCTGTTTAGTGAAATAACGCAAAACCTGAGTCAGGATGGCTGGAAAGGGACTCAAGTCGCAGTCTTCCCGTAAGTTAGTCTAGTGTTTGAATCACAGCGTCACCTTGCTCAGTAATATAAGCGGAGTCGCCCATCCGCAGTGACAGAAAAACGACACAAACATAAATCGGGATGGTCGAACAAGGTATGAATCCCTCTCCAGACTAAATATTTTTATCTTGGAACATCATTTGACAGGTGACGCAATTAAAATGACCAGTTGTATTAGTATTTAGGTCAGCAGCAGGCAGCATTCCGGCACCACACATCGGTCTTCAGGCGTTTAGTGCAATGATAAGGCCGTGACGCTCAGTTTGTATTCACAGCCATTGCTTCTACCGTTCACTTACAAAAGAGGCACGAACTCGAATGATTGCAGGTACGACCTCCGTGTTGGCCTTACTAACATAACAGCACGAGTTTTCCGCTCGCTACGCCCATTATGCTTAACTGTGATAGGCCAGTCTGAGTTCGTTCCGCTTCAGCAAATCTTACTACCTGATTTACTACGTATCCCAATAGATGAAAGCAGATAAAGCTGAGATCCGTAGTTGCTTCCGTATCATAAGATGTTATTAGATGACGTTAAGAAATTCGAACAAAGGAGAGATGTATTTCCCTTCTTCTTCTGGACGTCTTACATAACAGGCAAAGGTTAAACGTATAATGATGTGTAGCTCCACGCTGTAAGAGATATTCAGTGTGTAGAAGATTAATCTGTTTCTCTGAAGGTCCGTCTTTTACGCTTTTGCTACGTAATTCATTTTTCCCGCATTCTTTTTGTGAATTTTGAGCTGGGAAACCCCTTCTGTGACTTCTTTTGCTTTCGTGGTAGTTGTGCCTTTGTATCCATCTACACTACTTCAGTCGACAACGTAGATTAATTTTCAGTTTTCGTCTGTCTTATTTCTCACGCTACTTACATTAAAAATGATTCAGGTATTATACGCTTACGTGACAACTTACAAAAACATCGCATTCATCTCTCTTCCCTCCTTTATCATACTTAGTTTCCTTGCAGCTCCCCTGTCACGCTCCTAGCAGTCCTGTTAATACACCAGCATATATTTTCCTATTTTACAAAGTAATTTTTCTATCAACTTTCGGTATCAGTTGCATTCTAATAAAGTATGCTATTTGAATGATCTTTCCAAATCACAAATGCTCTGTGTAAACTCAGAAATAGTTAGTTTTAATCTAAACCGAAATATGTGTTTTCTCTTCACAGTGATGATACTTGATTAGTGGATCTAGTTAATGTGTCTCATGTTGATATATTATTCTCAAGTATAATGTGTGAACATTATAACGGGTATTATCAGAAGATAACTCGATGCTTCGTTAAAATGGTCACATTACATAAACAAAGTTTATTTCAGTACAGTTGTAGTTAAGACAGGTCGATCATATCACTCACAAAACCAGTATGTAGCAAGCTTTCAGCTATGTAACTTAGATGCCCCAACCACATTCTTGGAAGAGTCTGAATTAAATGACTCTCTTGTCAGTAACTAGAAGACGACTGCTTAAATGATTCTTTCCATGTTTTTGATGGAATGCCATGGTATTTCCCCATTTAGTCTTTCCAATTCACGATAAAAACATTACACTACAACACATTTGCACGTAACTTACTGTTTCAGTAAAGTTCAGACCTTACAACATTAACGTACATTAAAAGTCTTGTTTAGTTCATCGTTATTCTACAACAACAGTGCGATTCTGACGGTAAATCTGAAGTTAATTATGAACCAAATTTTACTAATTTGGCTAGTGATGGCTGCTCAAAGATAATGAACTCATTACAGGCGGGGAACAAGTTCCGCTCGTCAGGGTTTACACAAGTTAGGTGAAACAGAAAAAGTCAAGATATGAATGACCAGACCAACTATTAGATTCAGCTCCATTGTTTTAACGAGTGCGCCACTTCCATGGGTAATACAACTTTAGTCTCCTACAATAGGCCTCATTATTCGCAAACTGATTGTCTTCATCTCTTTTCACTGATCGATTTGATACAGTGCTAAAGACTCGTATTCGGAATTCGAAAAGAGCAGCATCATCCAAACTTTTTCCGTAGTTCCTGTAAATCTTCTCAGGTGAATGCTAGGATGCTTCCTTTGGTGAGGCCATGACTAATTTTCTTACTTGCACTTTTCAAACCAAGCTAGAACTTCACCTCTAATGACATCTTGGTACATAGAACGTAATACGATGGTCTCAAAGTATTTTATATTATGGGCATCCGCACCTATCGAAGGGCATGATGTAAAGAAGAATTCGGCTGATAGCTGGTATTTTTTTTATATACGCAACCGGTTTCACGGCCTAAGGCTGCATCAACAGGGATAGCCTACATGGTAAGGAGTGGTCGATATTAATGTTAATGGCGGTAATGGCTAAAACATACTCAAAGTATTAAAAGGTCATAGATGTACTCACCGCTCCTAGTCAAGGTATATTATTCAGTGAATATTATCTACATTATATTGGCGAACGAAGGCTGACAAATACGTTATCCATTAATTTCGTTACCCACCCACCAGCAATTTTAACGAAATGAATGTATCACATCTTTGTCACTCTTCGTTCGCCAATGTAATGTAGATAGTATTCACTGAATAATATATCTTGAGCAGAAGCGGTACAGCTGTAACCTTTAACATTGTGAGTATATTTTAGATATTACCTTTATTAATTTTAATATCCACAAAGTTGAGAGAATTGTATATTATCGTTACCAGGTGTGTTGTACCTGATGATGCCGCGGAACCTGTCATATATCAATAAAATAACAATTTTACCACATATCGCCGGAATTATTCTTAACATTATAATACGATGATTATGTAGCCTTCATCACAGCTAAGATCACTAACCCCCATCAGTGTGATAGTACGAGGGGGAGTTGGAAAATAGATTTCCTTTGTCGACTGTGGGCAGAGTTGTGTGATATGGGCGAAAGACGACACGGCAGGTGAGCGCGCACGTGCAAGACACCGATATACCATTGGGTAGAGGCGTTCAGCCTGGAACAGCTCGTGCGTTACCACGAATGTGGCAATGACCTTCTGTTTCGGATTGTGACGGAGGATGAAACGTGGGTCCACCATTAACGCCCGAATCGAAGGCCGCATCCATGGAGTGAAAATATCCGCCATCACCTGTCCGAAAGAAGTTCAAAAGCACTCCGCCTGCAGATAAAGTGCTACTCACCGTTTTCTGGGAGCTTTGCCGCTGGACTTTCTGGAGGATGCAACCATCAATGCTGCGTGGTAATGTGCCACTCTGTCGAAATTGAAAGAGGTGATTCGGAAAAAGCGGCCTGGCCTTCTCATATCTGGTGTTCTGCTGTTGGATGACAATGCGAGACCACACATGACGACGGCAACGCGAAACCACATTGCAACTCTTGGCTGGGAGCACCTACACCATCCGCCGTACAGTCCGGATCTCGCACCAAGTGACTTCCGTCCGCTTTGAAGAAGAGTCTCGGCGGAAGGCGCTTTGGCAGTAATGCTGACGTCAGACAAGCCGTTCAACGCTTCTTCAGTATGCAACGCCCTGATTTTTTTTCCTGGAAGGCTTTTATAAATGTCTCAATGTACTTGGAAATCATGTAGAAAAATAAAGATATGTCTTATCTTTAATGTCTCATTCTCTTTTTTTTTTTCGTTTCACACACAACTCTGACCACAGTAGACAGGGGAAACTTGTTTTCAACTCCCCCACGTATTTGCTTTGTAAGTACGTTGGGATCCTAAATGTGGTAGAAACTGTCATCGCAGTATTATTCAGGTAGAGAAAAGGGAGATGTTAATGTAAGGTTCATGTTCGCTAGAGATTGAGCGACTGTTACTTCCGTAACTTCTCTGCTATGTCTTATGGCATAATGGCGTGCGAAACTGGTGATGGTTATCCGTCCGTCAGATGTCGAGTTAAACTCGAATGTCTCTTTGGTATGTCTTCCAGCCAATAATTGCCCACGATGTTAGATAGTTTTTATCTCAGTCTTCCTGATCATCTTCACTAGATCCCTACGGCTAATGATTACCTACGTAAATATTCACTCTGATGCATTTGTGGGACTCTTATTCGTGAGAAGCAGGATTCGAACTATTTCGGCTACCTAGATTTCGGTTTTTGACACTTTTACTGAGCACTTGGTCTAATTGCTGTCACTTAGATAACACGGATTAGGCCCGCTCGCTGTCACATCTAAGTAAGTACTCCGCCTCAAGAAACCCTTTGCTAAATTGTAATTCATTCTGCAGTGACAGAATCATCTGACGTCTTAAGGCACCCAGAGCGCAATTCTGTAATTGTCCACTTCTTGCATGTGACAAAAAATACGTCTGCCGCTCTCCCTTTAATACCGTAACTCAGCTTACTTTTCTAGGAACCTACGTCATTTCCTTGGAGCATGATGTAAACAGCAAACAACATATTTTATTTTTATGAAAGAGACACTATGACTACAGCAGTGATGCGATATGTACAACTGTGTCGGTGACAATCGTGGTACAAAAGTAATACACTTTTATACATGATGACATGACAGAAACTTAAATGAAAAATAGAATAATGGCTCAGACTAGTGTTTGGTATTAACACGAATATGAGTCGTAAAATCTCGGAGACAGACACAGTCGAGAAAGAACGACTGTCTGATTCAATATCATTAGTACACCAATAGCATACATCTAATTACTATTAGAGATAAATCTAGAGTTCTCTGTGTAATGATGCAGCATAAAGATAAAACATAGAATAGATGTAAGCAACACAACAGGCGCCAAAAACTTTAAATCTCCAAAAAAGGCTGTGTTTACAAAGTTGGGTATCTATGTATGTTTGCATTCAGGGAAAACCACTCACGGCAGCGTAGGACCCTGGGAAAAAGAATCCTTCACTATCCGCTAGACTATGTAACCTCAGGTTGTTATTTGCTTTTCCTCGTAATGCACAGATTCACCAAGTAGCAGCTGCATACTCATGTTTGGTGTGAAAACAAGTGTAAATGTTTGTTCATCCGACACAAGCCATAATATAGCCCATCGTGATAATTTGGCGTTCACTAGACTGAAGACGAATGGTCGAATCGTTAAACAGATTTAGTTGTATAAAATGAAGTCGGTCGTATAGTTATACGTTAAACAGTCATGCGGAGGTCATCTACGCGTTCTCTTAAAAATGTCAGGCTCTTTCACGTAATAGAAACTCAATTTTAACGAAGTAATGTTTGCATTGGCATCATGGTAATTGATTATGTAAAGAGTGACCATACTGTGCAGCAGCGTTTCCAATATCTTAAAAACGAAAATTGTTACCGGTAAAGCTTATCTGGTTTCTCAAAATTTTGACTTTTTTTTATTTCCGGAGGTAGAAGAAAGACGACCTTAGATGCAGACTGGAAATAGAAAGAAAAATTTTCTGGAGAAGAGAAAGTGTTGGAAAGATGGTTTCAAAAGCATTTATTTGGAGTATAGCCCTATATGGGAGTGAAACGCAGATGGTCAAAAGTGCAGACGGAAGCAAACAGAAAAAAATGGTTCAAATAGCTCTGAGCACCATGGGACTTAATATCTGCGGTCATCAGTCCCCTAGAAGTGAGAACTACTTAAACCTAACTAACCTAAGGACATCACACACACCCATGCCCGAGGCAGGATTCGAACCTGAGACCGTAGCGGTCGCGCGGTTCCAGACTGAAGCGCCAAGAACCACTCGGCCACAGCGGCCGGCAGAGAACAGAAGATTTTGCAATGTGTGCTTCAGAAGAATCCTGCGTATTAGATGGGTGATATTTGGTTGGTGCAGAGGTTCGTAGCGTTTTTCCATGTTTAAATAAACACAACAGATACACTTAACAGAGAATTTAGTCATCGATAATATATTCTTCTTTACCGTCCGCCTGCTTAACTGTGTGATAACGTGTTTGCCTACCATGCAGCGGGTCCGTGTTCGTTTCCCGGCCTTTTTGGAGATTTTTCTCCGCTCGTGAACTGGGTGTTGCGCTGTCTTCATCATCACCGCAACGCAAATCGCCCAATATGGCGTCACTTGACATAAGATTTGCAACCCGGCCGCCGAACTTCCTCGGACGGGACCTCCCGCCTTCTATGCCACAAGATCATTTCATTTTATTTTTTATTGTTCACTATTTAGAACAGTCTGTCAACGCTGGGGTAACTTTTGGATTCTGCGACAGTAGAAATCACGTGGGTTTGAAGCGAAGAACTCGTCGAGCCACGTTCGGAGAACATTTTCATCCGGAAAGAAAGTTTCTTGAAGGTTGTTCGATAGATAGCGGAAAAGGTGAAAATCTGAGGGATCAAGATCAGGTGAATAAGGTGGGTACGGAACGACTTCCCAACCGAACTGTTGTATAGTGTTTTCTGTCAGTCTAGCAGAACGCGGGCGGGCGATATCGTGGAGTAGGATCACTTCATGCGGTCTTCCTGGTAGTTATTCTCGGATTGCGTTTGCAAGACGCCTCAGTTGTTGGCAACAAATGTCAGCAGTGATGATTACAACATGGGGAAGCGATTTGTAGCATACCACACCGTCGTTGTTCCACCAGATGCACATTTCCTTTAGTGGATATGCGCATATCTTTGTATGGGGAGTAACTATTTTAGACTGAACCATTCCCTTCTTTTCCATCTGTTAGTCTAAAGACACAATTTCTCACCACCAGGACATGAATGGTCGGTGTTGTGCACCAGCCCGTTGGTGACGAGCAAGCAGAGATGCACGTATGGCCACCCACAAATTCTTGTGATTTTGGCTTAGAGGATGCAGTATCCATACAACCGCTTTTTGTACCTTCCCCATTGCATGCTAATGTCGCACGATGGTAGAAGGATCACAGTTCATCACAATTGCCAGTTCTCGAGTACACTGACGTGTCATTGTGGATTAATACTTTTAAACGATCATCAAACCGCGAAGGTCTTTCTGAACGCGGAAAGTCTCTGATATCAAAACGATCCTCCTTAAAACGAGGAAACCAGTTTCTTGCCGTGCTCCGTCCAGCGAAACTATCCCTATACAAGATGCAAATGTTTCTGGCTGCCTCCGCTGCTGTTATCCATCTACTAAACTCAAACAGAAGAATACGTTGGAAATCTTCCAATTTCTCCACTTGGCACTCTATTTTGAAGCGTCCACAGATCCAAATGACAAAATAATAATACGTAAACTAAAACTGCAACAGTGAATTACAAATAAAAAATGACAATCCATAAATAAAGCCATAGCAACCGGAATACCAACACGCAAAACGAAAATTCTATGAACTTATTCACGAACCTAATAGAATAACCACTGAAGAAATAAGAATTAAACCTTCCTTAAATCAGAAGGCTGATTTGAACAGCATCGTGCTTTTCTAGGCATTTTCATTCTGGAGGTAGCATGCTCTTGCCATCCTCCAACACCAGAATTGTTTTACTCAGTTAGTTATATGGGGAATCTACAGGTTAACGTGGACTCTGAATTACGGTGCGACTTGGAATTTTTCCAATCAGATATGTGCTAAATTCGGGAGGAAATAGATTTATTGCATAAACTGATTAAAAGAAACAACAGGTTGATAGGGCACATCAAAACAAGGCATCTACAAACAGCTACTTTGGGACTAGAGGGAAGTGTGGATTGTAAAAACGTCAGAGATAGTCAAAGGACTGAATAAAGTAACCAGATCGAAATGAATGAATTGTGTAGTAGCTACGTTGATACGATTATACGTATTCAAGACAGGCTAAGCTGGAGAGCTGCACCAAAGCAGTCTTCGAACTGAAGAATACAACAAGAACGAAAAATAATTTTTTTTATAACTTAGTTTGCAATTCCCTTTACATTTATTAACCTCTCTTTCGCAAACTTGAATACTGTTACTTCCGCCCAAAACCGATTTCACATAGATAACAAAGCGAGCAAGCTCCGCATTTCGGCCCAGACGAGCCAATCATTATTTTTCTGCAGTTTATGGATTGGTTCCTTGTACTGAACGAATATTCTACAAATCCTTGTGCGTATTTTATTTTTCAAGAAAAATAATCTTGCGAAGTGGCCGTGCGGTTAAAGGCGCTGCAGTCTGGAACCGCAAGACCGCTACGGTCGCAGGTTCGAATCCTGCCTCGGGCATGGATGTTTGTGATGTCCTTAGGTTAGTTAGGTTTAACTAGTTCTAAGTTCTAGGGGACTAATGACCTCAGCAGTTGAGTCCCATAGTGCTCAGAGCCATTTCCTTTCAAAAATAATCTTGCACGCAATGTTCCTGCAATATGGTCCGACCAAAGCGTTTGTACACTGCAGCACGTCATACTTAAAATCGTTTTGCGTGAGGTTAAAAGAAAATTTCGATTGAGGCTAATATCAGAAACCCCTGAAAGTGGTTGCTCTCATACCGATCTCATAAAAACACAACTGATTTCCTTATTCTCTGTTCCTTCTGCAAGCTTGTAACCAATTATATTCGTCTATTGTAAATGTTTCATAGATGTCGGTTATTAGGAACAAAATAGTTTTTATTTTACTTTCTCTTTCTTTTTAGTGTACACTCCCCATCTCAGCTTGTTTATGTTACCGTGTACGCTAATGAGAAGTTAACTGATTTGATTTCGTGTGGTGGAAAAATGTAAAAAATGGTTCAAATGGCTCTGAGCACTATGGGACTCAACTGCGGAGGTCATCAGTCCCCTAGAACTCAGAACTACTTAAACCTAACTAACCTAAGGACATCACACACATCCATGCCCAAGGCAGGATTCGAACCTGCGACCGTAGCGGTCACGCGGTTCCAAACTGAAGCGCTTAGAACCGCACGGCCACACCGGCCGGTAGAAAAATGTAGGCAAGCTTCGTTCGGCAGGACAGGTGGTGGCTGCACAGCGTCACTGTTTTGGCCTTTGTTGCTTCTTCGAAGATTTTATTCATTTATTTTGGTATACGATAAAATACATAATTTAGATCCGCCACATAAATGGAGCGGTGATTTTAAATCCATCAAAATTCTTGAAGTAGATCACAAGCTGATTAAAATGACAAACTTATGATGTAACGTCTAATGCACTACGGGTTAAATAAAGAGTTTCTGACAACTGTAGCAATGAGTTAAATAGATTACAAGGTTAATACAGTTTTTTACTTGTTATTATTGACAACAGGGTGCTATTTACTACACAACGAAATGTCTGCAATTTTCACAGTAATTAACAATGAGGTTTTTGGTGCAGTTTATAAAGCTGAACATCACGGGGTGGGAGGAGGATGGTTTTCCTGTAGCTATTCTGGTATTATTATGAAGCGGTGAGAAGGCAAAACAGATTTTGCTCTTTTAGAGTGCTGCTAGAAAAAACACAAAAGAACTGCAACGTGCCGAAATAATACATAGCTCAATGTTCTTTTAGGGACTAATTTGTACTGAATATGTATATTTCTCCTCAAACACATTCAACAGTTTAACATGGTTTGTTGATGGTTTTAAAATGTTGCAGTAATGAAATATTAGAAAATTTTTCTTGATTTGTCTATAAAAATGAAGAAATTGTTTAATTTTATTCATAGTCATCACAATGGAAGGAGTTTGTTTTATTTTGCTGACGTCTTGGGAATTTGGCTTTTTGAATTCTGAGACCCTAACACGGAAAAAGAAATCCTTGCCGTCGGGGAAATTGTCACATAGTTACTTCTATTTAATTTCATTGGTATTGTAATCAGTAGTAGGTTTCCGGCTAAGCTACTAGACGTAATGTTAGAGCCTTAGACGGTAGCTCAGTGAGCTGATCACGGCAGAGTAGACAAGTCACACGTATACTGAACATGTCTTCCGTCAGGCGCTTTCTCGAATCATAAACAGTCCGCGCCGAGCGTTGCATTTTGTACTAATCTACACCTCGGACTCTACGACGCAAAAGCACACTGTTAGCGCACAGAACTAGTGCACTAACAATATATTAACAATATGTCGGAACGGTTCGCTTCCACAGATGTGGTTAAAAGGCAATACTGCATAGAAATGCAGTTAAATTTTAATATCATATCTGAAAATTAATCTTCACAAATGAAACAATTGTATTTAGATTAGCATATCGACGGTGACTTACGTTACGCGAATCTTGCCGAGGATAACGGAGCCTTGCAGTCATTTTTCTTATCAATCAGACCATGTTAGATCACCGACAACAGAGAGAGAGAGAGGGGGGGGGGTGTGGTACTGTAGAGCGTGTGTACTGTTTCTCACACAGTTTAGTCAAATAAACATCTACCGCTTTACTTAATACTTGATCGTCTTTTTTTTAATATAAGTGTCTCGACGCCATGAATCTTTTGTTCACCAAATAGAAATTTTATTGATTATGGATGTGGAACACTCCGACTATGGTGAATAAAGTTTTTCAGGCGACTGGGTGCTTTCGTGTCTAACAAACCTGATTATAGTAGACTGCAATGGTGCAATCAGTTTAAGATTACTCATTTAGTTAGGATGTTACGGAAGCTTTATCACTCCAGTCGATGGAGGTTGCCAGGCAATGAATTTGCCGCCAGTGACCCGACTGAATGTTACACGAGGTAGCAGTCGCAAGCACGGCACACAGCCTCGAGAGGACAGCAGTAAATCTCCGTAGACATCAGACCCCAAAATAGGTCTTGCAGAAGAGTATTTTGCAGTCATGTGCCCTTACATGAGCTGTGGTACAGCTCAGTTACAACAGCTTTTCGTCAAACATGCCTACATTATATTAGCTATTTCGGAAATTTCCGTGCTTATCATACTCTAATTATTAATCTTCTGTCCGCCCCGATAGCTGAGTGGTCAGTTTGACGGATTGCCGTCCTACGGGCCCGTGCTCGATTCCCATCTGGGTCGGGGATTTTCTCCGCTCAGGGACTGGGTGTTGTGTTGTCTTCACTATCATTTCATGCCCACAGGGCGCGCAGGTCGCCCAATGTAGCGTCGAATGTAATAAGACCTGCACCAAGGCGGCTGGACCTGCCAATGACGCTAAACGCTCATTTCCATTTCAGTGATCTTCTGAATCTAAATGTTTTGAAGCAGGTGTTGTGTGCGTCTGCACCTCACTGGAAACGATTTTATTAGAAAACTGCAGTAGATTTCTTTTTTTGCTCGTCTCTGCAAAGTTAGCAGTTGATACAGTTCCCACAGACTTCAAGGAAGTGCTGCAGCTATACTTGTATGGTGGTCCATATGGAGCTGGCAAAGAAAAGGAAAATGCACATATCTCAAATGGTTCAAATGGCTCTGAGCACTATGGGACTTAATTTCTGAGGTTATCAGTCCCTTAGAACTTAGAACTACTTAAACCTAATTAACCTAAGGACATCACACACATCCATGCCCGAGGCAGGATCCGAACCTGTGACCGTAGGGGTCGTGCGGTTCCAGACTGTAGCGCCTAGAACTGCTCGGCCACTCCGGCCGGCCACATATCTCACTTTATGTAGAATGACGTATAGGCGTTACCTCATTTACTTAGTATCTACCATGGGAAGGTTGCATTGCTCTAATTCTTTTACACATTCCCGTGTGCACTAGTTATGGTAACACTGGCTTATTTTGTATAGGTGTGTTGTGTTACGACGTAAAGTCAGCGCCGGCACTCCAATCTGGAACGAAAGAGAAGAGACTGTTGTGAGAAGAAGTCAGCCAAACGCAGACTGACCGACCACCCTCCAGGACGTCAACGCGAAAGCAGCGGTCTCTATGTGAAGAGGACATAAGAGCCGCGCCCGACTGGTCGGGCCCACTTCGACAGCAGCGTCATAGATAGCCACTTTGTTAGGCATCTCTACGTAGCAGAGACTTGTGTTTGTTTGTTCTGAAGAAGACTGATTATTTCGTATATCGCCCTTTGCTTGCGACACATCAATCGAAGGTAAGTAACTGTATTTTTCTTATTGTAATAAAACTCATTAATACGAGTTCTTTGTCTAGTGAACTGAGTATAAAAGATTCCTAGACACAACAACATTGACGACGAGGTGAATGAACAACATGGCGACGAAGATATCCGAATAACATAGCACCAACCTGTTAAAGTTCGAACCCCAAGCTGCCAGCTGCCACCGATCGTCTCTGTTTTATTTTGTCGTGGGCTTTTGTGTTTTGCTGTCACCTTAATTCTACCTTGTCTTTTCTTTGCAGGGTGTGTTTATATGTTTTAATAGTGTCTCTTGTAGTGTTTTTTCTATTTAGTATTTTCAGGCGTGCGTTGCAGAAATTTTCTTAACTTGTGTGCTTATTTTTCTTTCTTGCATTGTCTGTTTATTGCATTTGCCTATTCCAAAATAAGCAACCCACCTCTCTCGTACCCTGATCAGGCGCTTCAGCTGTAAGTAATAGATGCAATGCAGCTAACACAGAAGTTTCCCTTTCAGACACAGCAGATTGGAACCTTTCTAAACACGGTACAGCAGTTACTGGCAAACTAAGTGACCAACGCAGCGTAACCTGCCACAACTGTAGCTCTTAATGCCATAGCGCCTTTTCACCAGATTAATGAAAAGGAAGAGGAATGACTCGAGTGGTTACAACAGTATGCAACCTACATCATGGCTCACAAAGTGTCAGGTGCTGTGAAACTACATTACTTTTTGTCAACGATCGGAGACGCCTATGATCTGGTTGAAGGTTCTCTAACTAATTATTATGACCAACAAGTGAATGTGGTGGCAGCTAGGTACCATGTTGTGGACTGGCAAGACAGCCAATCCACAATGACGGGTAGCCGAAAGGCACGCGTTTAAGCTCACGCAGGCTGGCGTGAGGTCTGGAACAGGTAAAGGAAGTTATAGTAGTAAGGAACGTACGTAGCTGCGGGAATACTTAACTTTAATCCATAATTGGTGAACATCGGTCTGACGGTACATGCATCACAAGATAAATAGCAAATGATAATGGCGCCTTGCTAGGTCGTAGCAAATGACGTAGCTGAAGGCTATGCTAACTATCGTCTCGGCAAATGAGAGCGTAATTTGTCAATGAACCATCGCTAGCAAAGTCGGCTGTACAACTGGGGCGAGTGCTAGGAAGTCTCTCTAGACCTGCCGTGTGGCGGCGCTCGGTCTGCAATCATTGACAGTGGCGACACGCGGGTCCGACGTATACTAACGGCTACCACCTAGCAAGTGTGGTGTCTGGCGGTGACACCACATACCAATTCTTTAGTTGCAAGAAAAAGTCAGAACCAATATATCGCGAGTGGGTAACAGAATTGCAGGGTATGACGAGGAAATGCAAATTCATAGGTGCTTGTGTTGATTTACACTACTGGCCATTAAAATTGTTAAACCACGAAGATGACGTGCTACAGACGCGAAATTTAACCGACAGAAAGAAGATGCTGCGATATGCAAATGATTAGCTTTTCAGAACATTCACACAAGGTTGGCGCCGGTGGAGACACCTACAACGTGATGACATGAGGAACGCTTCCAACCGATTTCTTATACACAAACAGCAGTTGACCGGCGTTGCCTGGTGAAACGTTGTTGTGATGCCTTGTGTAAGGAGGAGAAATGCGCACCATCACGTTTCCGACTTTGATAAAGGTCGGATTGTAGCCTATAGCGATTGCGGTTTATTGTATCGCGACATTGCTGTTCGCGTTGGTCGAGATCCAATGACTGTTAGCAGAATATGGAATCGGTGGGTTCAGGAGGGTAATACGGAACTCCGTGCTGGATCCCAACGGCCTCGTATCACTAGCACTCGAGATGACAGGCTTCTTATCCGCATGGCTGTAACGGATCGTGCAGCCACGTCTCGATCCCTGAGTCAACAGATGGGGACGTTTGCAAGAAAACAACCATCTGCACGAACAGTTCGACGACGTTTGCAGCAGCATGGACTATCAGCTCGGAGACCATGGCTGTGGTTACCCTTGACGCTGCATCACAGACAGGAACGCCTGCGATGGTGTACTCAACGACGAACCTGGGTGCACGAATGGCAAAACGTCATTTTTTCGAATGAACCCAGGTTCTGTTTACAGCATCATGATGGTCGCATCCGTGTTTGGCGACATCGCGGTGAACGCACATTCGACGCGTGTATTCGTCATCGCCATACTGGCGTATCACCCGGCGTGATGGTATGGGGTGCATTGGTTACACGTCTCGGTCACCTCTCGTTCGCATTGACGGCACTTTGAACAGTGAAAGTTGCATCTCAGATGTGTTGCGAACCGTGGCTCCACCTTTCATTCGATCCCTGCGAAACCCTACATTTCAGCAGGATCATGCACGACCGCATGTTGAAGGTATTGTACCGGCCTTTCTGGATACAGAAAATGTTCGACTGCTGCCCTGGCCAGAGCATTCTCCAGATCTCTCACCAATAGAAAACGTCTGGTCAATGGCGGCCCAGCAACTGGCTCGTCACAATACGCCAGTCACTACTCTTGACGAACTGTGGTATCGTGTTGAAGCTGAATGGGCAGCTGTACCTGTACTCGCCATCCAAGCTCTGTTTGACTCAATGCCCAAGCGTATCAAGGTTGTTATTACGGCCAGAGGTGGTTGTTCTGGGTACTGATTTCTCAGGATCTATGCACCCAAATTGCGTGAAAATGTAATCGCATGTCATTTATAGTATAATGTATTTGTCCAATGAATACCCGTTTATCATCTGCATTTCTTTTTGGTGTAGTAATTTTAATGGCCAGTAGCGTATATTCAGATGTTATGTCTCATGATACAGTAGTGTACAATGTAACTGATATCAGAGAACCGATTTTGAAGCAGTCAGATCCATCATTCCATCATGTAATGAAAATTCTAGATCAGTATGATTCAGGTACCTTAGCGGCCGATAAATTTGAGCAGCCACCAACTTTTCGGCTGAGTCGTCCCTTCCTCACGACCAGCCCAGTAGGCGGCAACAGCGCACGTGCGCCAAGCCATGTAAACACATCTCCGAACTGGCGGCTACATCAGTGATTAGAATTAAGTCATGCCCTCGTGCTATTCACGGCACGAACGCCAAGATTGCCCATCCAGACAAGCACAGTGTTACGCTTGTGGCAAGATAGGTCATGTACAATCCGTATGTTTTCAATGGAACAAACTAAAGAATTCTAGTCACTCAAAAATCTAGTCACAAAGCCCATTTAGTCAATGGATTGTATTCAAAGCCTGCTGCAGGCATTAGCAAAACTAGCAAGCAAATAGTTTCTTCAGTGCTGCACGAATCCAAGAAACTTTTTGTTCATTTACATATAACTGGAAAACGTGTAAAATTTCACCTGCCTAAAACTAGCACGCATCTGACGGCTTATAATGGACAGACATTCCCATTCTCGGAAAATGTACTTTGCCTGCCATGTATGGCTCACATACGTGAACTGTGACTTCCGCTGTGTTACAGTCCTTTTTTTTTTTTTTTTTTTTTTTTTTTTTTTTTTTTTTTTTTTTTTTTTTTTTTTTTTTTTTTTGCAGTCAGTGCTGAAGACAGTGCAGTGTTGAAGGAATTCCCTGGAACTCTTCTCTGAAGATTTAGGCAAGGCTAACAATTTTGTTGCACATATTACTATGAAACAAAATGCTCAGTCGAAATTTTGCCGTGCCAGAACTGTTCCCATTCATTGGAATATTGGAATACGGGGCAAAGTGGTTGCTCAACGTAAAGAATTGCAAGACAGCGGAGCTATTGCGTCCATACAAGCTTTTCAATGGGTTAGTCCACTGGCATTCGCCTCTGTGTTGACTTTAAGTCTACAGTTAACCCACAAACTGTGATTGATACTTGTCAATTGTCACTCTCATAGGATCTCATGGGAAGATTAGGCACCGATCGCTATTTTTCAAAAATTGATTTGCGCGATACAAATATTGAAATACCACTGGATGAAGAAGTTAAAACCTTGTGTGTTGTGAACACTCATTTAGGATTGTTTAAATATTTACGTTTGCCTTTTGGCAGTGCATCCGCACCTGCCATTTTACAACGGTATTTAGAACAGCTGACTGCTCAAGTACCAAACTGTCCAAACTATCTGGACGATATTGTCGTCGCAGGTCCTACACCTGAAGAGCCCACTGAAAATGTTTGTGCTTTGTTTTGTGTGTTATCTGATGCAGCACAAATGTGCAAACTGGACAAGTGTGATTTTTTTGAACCTGAGTTGCAGTATCTTGGTCATGTCACAAACAGTCAAGGTGTACATCCTCTTCAGTTACATTTGTTAGCCATACGTGACCTGCCAGTTTCTCACAGTGTCATAGAATTGCAGTCAGTCTTAGGAAAAATTGGCTATTATATTCGGTTCATACCGAATGCTGCACAAATCGCAGCTCCATTGCATCGCAAGAACGTCCCCTTTGTTTCGACAGATGAGTGTCAACAAGCTTTTCAAACCTTAAAGATTCATTGCTCAGTGATCGATTCTTGGTGCACTTTCATCCTGACAAACCGGTTGTGTTGGCAAGTTGACGCTTCCTCTTACGCAATCGGTGCAGTGCTTTCACAAAGATTTGGTGATAAAAATACATGGTAATGCAGACGCACGTCCACGTCTTCCGATTGGCTCTCATACAGACTTTGACGCATTTACTGCTTCTTGTTGCCACATCGGTGCTCGCGATTCGGAATTACTTGAATCCTTTCCCCTGAACTATAAGAAAATTGCATGGGCCACGGAAGCTGATTCACATTTGAACGTTTTTCTAAAATACATTAGCTCATCTTGGCCTCGTTCATTGCGTAGCATAAAGAACTCTGTCGTGCACCGATACTTTGCACGTCGGTATAGCCTCCCTGTACAGCAAGATATTATTCTTGTTCAAAACGTGATCGCTCGAGTCTGACATGATTTTTTCCATCTCCATCTCTGACTCCTAATCACGGACATCAGGACAGCAACGTGTGTTGATCCCCAGAGCTTTGCTAAAGAAGTGTTGCAGTTACTTCACCAAGGACACTGGGGGATTGTTCGTACGAAACAGTTAGCGTGTCGACACTGTACTTGGCATGGTATGGACACCCAAATAGAACAGGTGACGTCACAGTGTCACGCATGTGCGGAAAATCAGTCTGTTCTGCCACAAAAATTCTCTGCTTGGCCTACGTCGCAATCACCATGGCAACGTGTGCACATCTCACTAGTGCACTGTTCCATCCACAGTCAGACGACGAAGTGGAACGTTTAGTCAGAACTTTCAAGCAGCAGATAGCCAAACTTCGCACCACACACACCAGGGATCAAGGACTGCAACAGTTTCTCGTCTCCCATCGTTCGCATCCACGAGATGGACCATCGTCGGCGGAATTGCTTCACGGCCGCCGCCATCGGACGCTGCTCCATCCTCATTAGCATTTGACGCCTAAGGCAGTCCGCATATATCGCTTCGCGCAGCATGATATTTTGTTTTTCTGAGTTTTTATCTGCTGCAGATGGTGGGCGCTAGGCGAGATCCTTCGTCTACTTGGCGCATCCATGTATCTCATTTCAGGCCCAGACGGATTGCAGCGCCGACTTCACAATTATATTCGCCACTGTTATGTGCACGGTGATCCTTCTGTATTCCTTCCCCCAGATTCAGGGATCCCGAGGACAGAGCGGCCGCAGCAGCCGCCAGAGGATGTCATCCCAACAACGCGGGAAGACCCAATAGAGACGGAGCCTTCGCCTCCTCCGCCTTCTCTCGTCCTACCGATGGAGCTGGACGCGTCCACGCCTCAGCGGCCGACACTTTCTACATTTTGGTATGGGCCTCTGGAGGTAGACGCGTACACTTCTGGGCGTTTTCCGGGGAATGTTTCCATTAGAACGAAGGCTGTATGGTGGGGTATGACCAAAAGTCTGTCGTTCCATGCAGCCACAGCTTCCGGTCCGACAGAGCGTCCACGCTCGTGCCCCTCTCCCCCCCCCCCCCCCCCACCGCCCTCCCCATTGTCATGATCCGTATACTACGATGGTCCGTCGCTTGGGGGGAGGACTGGCATGCCAGGCGGGAACGAAGGACAAGAGACAGCTGTGTGAAGAAGTCAGCCAATCGCACACTGACCGTCGACCCTACAGCACGACAACGCGACAGGAGCGGTCTCTATGTGAAGACGACATAAGAGCCGCGCCCGACTGGTGGAGCCCACTTCGATAGCATCCACAGGGCGCAGACACGCTTTCCAACAAGCAGAAGTCGCCCAAACGGCGAAAGAAGAGGAGGCTGTCTACAGGAAACGCTTCGCAAGATGCTGACTCGTTGCAGGAAGATGAGGACAGTCCCTCTGCTGCCCGGGCTGTGGCTCCTACTCCTTTTCGCTGTTAGCAACGTCTGCTGGAGGACAAAGGCTGGACTATGCTCAACCCACTGACGAGCCCCCTGACGATTCTGCGGCTAAGACACCAGATGAACGACATCCGTCTCCTAACGTACCACACCTCCATCTTGGTGATTAGGAGTCAGAGATGGAGATGGAAAAAATCATGTCAGACTCGAGCGATCACGTGATTCCCGCGGTCGGTGTACTGTCGGACGGACATCTTGTCTCGCTGATCAGTAATACATATGTTGCAGGTGACAGAGGCGGTCAGACGGGCGACGTGGCGCTTACTGGTTTAAACGACTGCAGGATACGTCATCGTAATACCCAGTGACCAGGTGTATCGGATAGCTACGGTCAATGTCAGTGGCATTAGTTCCACGACCTAACCCAACTGTTGAAGGACATGACTTGGGCGGTGGACACAGATATCGTGTTTCTTCAAGAGGTACAGCCTGATCTGCCCCTGGATGTTTATGTATATACGTCTTACGTCAACCCAATTACCAACGGTGGCTATACTACTATGCGATAGCATAGAAACAACGGCAATTCAGCATTTGCCCTCAGCACGAGGCGTTGCTCTCATCATCGGCGGCATCCACCATGTGAATCTGTATGCCCCGTCTAGTACCGCGAAGCGTTGAGAGCAAACGCTCTATTATTTTAATGACGTAGCTCCATTGCTCCAAGGCGCTACAGAGCACTTCGTGGTGGATGGAGACTTGAACAGCGTCTTACTCCCTAAGGACTAGACACCTCACAGTCTCCCATGTCCGGCCCTTCATTGTGATGGTCAGGGACTTCGCTTTGCACGACACATGCACAGTAATTCCCGGTGACCGACGCTCATCTACGCGCTTCACAAGCCAATTGGCCAGTAGTTTGGACAGGATTTACGTTTCTCGAAGTCTTCGGGTAGCGACCCTCGGTGCCGAGCTGTGGCCCACTGCATTCACCGACCATCACATCTTTATCTGCGCCATTACCCTGTCGTGACAACAGACGAGCCGTAGTAGAAGACCTTGGACTCTTAACGTCAACATTCTTTGGGAATAGGCTTCTGATCTAGCTGTCATTGATACCTGACACAAGTGTGAGCGACGACGTCATACCTATGATTCCACAATTGATGGTGGACACACTGCACCAAACCAGCTATTCTCTTCAAGCTCACGGCGTATGGATGAGGCAGGGCACTCTGGCAGCGATCGACTTCTGAGTTTTACTACACGATCTTGAAGGAACTAGCGTCGCAACATTCTTCGCCAGAGCGCCAAACGGCCGTCCACTGAACTCAGGCACGGCTTCTTCAGATCACAGCTGCCAGAGTGGAAGGCACGCGGCTTTGAAAGTGACTGAAAGATTCCATCTCTGAGTAACGTGCTTCTCTTTATCACATCGTCAGAGAACGGAGACATCGTAAGAGGCGACTCATCATGGCAGTTATTGAGGCGAACAGGCAACGTGCAGAGACACACTCCGCTATCTCCCGTGCCCTCACAGATTATCACCGCACTCTCTATCAGGCAAGTCAACAGCCTGACGATGACATTGAGGACGTCCTGGACGATCTGTCACCTTCGGGTAGGGCGCAAGGAAACGCCACATTGTTGGAGGCCGGTACTCTGGAAGAAATGGTAATGGCGCTGTCGCTGAGCGCGAGAAACAAATCCCCTTGACCTGATGGTCTTCCGACTGATTTGTGTGGCACCTTTTCTGACCTGATGGGGGAAGTATGGCGGTAGATGTGCTGCGCACTACTGGATCCAGACTTTCGCATCATCCCCCCCCCTCCCCCACCACCTCCCGAATTTCTGGAGGGCACGGTAATCCCTGTGCCAAAACCAAACGGAGGGTGCAGGCCTCAAGATTTCCGGGCGTTGACATTAATGAATTCTGATTACAAGCTGTTCGCAAGCATACTTCGTGCACGCCTCCTTGCTACTGTCAAAGATGCCATTCACGCCAGCCAAACATGTCTGGGAGGCTGCATAATATACACACATCGTTAAGCTCTTACAGAGATGTGGTGGCGCTCGTGTCGGCATGTTTCTTGGAAGGTGCCCCCGTGGCGGTTGATCTAGACCACGCATTTGACCGAGTTGAGCACGATTTCTTAGAGACTGTCTTAGAGAAGATGGGCCTGTCCCCAATATCAGCAGGTGTGGTTCTCCGTCTCATCCACGGGCCCGTTCCACTGTCATGGTCAGTGGCTGATGCTCGCAAGCGTTCACTACTGAGCACTCAGTGCGACAAGGCTGTCTTTTGTCAGCCTCTCTCTTCGCCGTCGTCCTCGAAGCTGCACTGCAGATCTACGGCAGCGTTTGGAGGACATGCGTTTCCGCAATGTGCGTTTTAAATGTTGTGCCTATGCGGACGATGTAGTTTTCTTGGCAAGGTCGGCAGAAGATATATGTACGGCGATCGCGTGGCTTCAGCGTTGCGTCTCCATACCTTTCGAACACTGGACTTGATCATGCGGGTGCATTTTGTCAACGTCTACCTCGACCCGAAAATTGATCATTACACACACATGCGGGCGGCATTGGAATGATAAACGTGTAAAATAGGGCGCGCGCTCTCTTCCTGCGGACGATGCATTGCTTACGTACTTTGGACGAGGACACCCTCACTGGTACACTGATCGAGGAGTTGGTTCCTCAATCCTTCCGGCCGCCGATTCCTGTTGGACGTATTACGCCACCACTGTGTCACATTCGCACCTATCTGGTCAGCATGAGTTATCTGTTGGATGGCCTACCGACCGCGTGGGCTCCTACAACCAAGGACTTCTACCGCTACTTTCAACGGTGATTGCCTGCTAATGTGATTGAACGCGGACAACCGGCGGTTGTCTGGAAGCGGGTGTGGAGTAACGTACATTCGCCTTTCCTTCCCACCGCGGTGAGGGCGCTGTGGTATCTGATAACGACTAAAAAATTCCCTTCCCGACTACGTTTATACAATATACATCTTGCCGAAGACCCTCTTTGCCCCAAATGCGCCGCTGTCGACACCTAAATGCACCGTTTCGTTTGTGATACGGCTGTCGTTCGCTGGCTCCTCACACGTCGCATGTTGGCATTGTTGCTGCGACGGACGCCTGAGTCCGTAGAGCTCACCGAACTGAACCGCCCCAACGTCACTTACTACCCTGCTGGCATTATACTTTTTTAGTGAGGGCGTTGCAGAATTGCTTGATTTTTGGTGTTATTTAACGATCAATTACACTGTTTTACAGCGCAAGGCGTCGTTTTATTGGCTCTTTGCGATTTACTTGGGGTCGTTGTTTACGCACAATCCAGAACACTGGGGTGTACCAGGTGTGAGAAGAGACTGACGATATAGCACATGATGGACTGATGAGAGACATCCACGCTAATTATGGGGTGTTTAACCCTCGCTGAACGAGAATACGACATGGATATCACACCGTCTGGCTGCTATGGACACCCCGGACGAAGATAAAAAATAAAAATTAAAAATAACAAATAAATAAAAAAATCCATAATGAAAGAAATAAAATATAATAAAAGTATTCTACTCTTTCCTTACCATTTTTCTTTTCTTTTCCTTTTTCTTTTTTTACCGAAACGATCACAGACGTACTTCATTTTTGTTCGTGGGCAGAGAATGAAATGGTGCCAAACATCCGTCCTAGTTAGCTTTTAGCTTTTAGGGTGAAAGTAGCGGTGGCATTAGCTATTGTTTCTGTTTGTTAATTATATATGTTTCTAAGGGTAGTATGGCTGTTAGGGGTCAACACCTGAAGTGGAAGAGGTCAAGGGAAAAAAATCAAAAAGGAAATTAACAAAAAACTAAAATATGTAAAAAAATTAAATAAAAAAGAAACAAAAAGCGGTTACGGCGACCGCTCGTATTAAGTGCGAAATAACAATAAAACGAGAAGTGGTTAAGGAAACCGTTCGCAACAAGCGTGAAATCCGTGGATTCGAGTTTCACTCTGGGGCAAATTTTCATGTGCCATCAATAGGGAATATATTTTCAAGAAATTACCTATTCCGTTCAACTATTTATCAGAGTCCTTTGCTGTCTTTAATACAGTTACGTTGTCATCAGAAAACTTCAAAGGTTTTATTTTGTCTCCCATAAATTTTTTAAGCGATTAAGGGGACTGCGATGGTAAAGCGGGAGATTCCGTTTCAAGTCACGGTTCGCCATAAATTTTTATATATTATTAATAACTCGTATAGCTTACGTACAATCGCACGCATTTCATAATTTAATACGGCATGCATGCATTCCTGTCCGAAGGAACTTTGCGTCGAACTATATGGACACTGTAAAATACAGGCACTCCACTACTGTCAATTTAAGGAGGTCGAACGAATCAAACTTGCTGAAGAAACTATTATATTTTGTTTAGAATTAATAACAAGAATCCAGTTGCAAAGTTACAAAGTTGTAAAAGTTACGAAGTTGCAAAGTAGGCAGCTTTTAATGCCCTGTTTTATATCATTTCTCAGCTCTATTTTCATAGCCATTTTTGCTTGCATTGTAAAACAGTCATGACATGATAAGCAATCAACAACTGTGAGTTTGTGTTTGTATTTAAATATAGATAAATATATGTAATAAAATTGATATTTTATGTAGTATATTAGCTATTTTATTGATCTATTGCTTCACTATAAACATTTAGGATAGTTATTGTGATCATCCTACACTATGCATTTACAGACAAGAGCAGACATACAATATGTGAAAATGCACATAATTAGCAAAACAACACCACAAAAATAACAATAAAGCAGCATTCTGATGTACAGTTTTAAAATGCAGCAACGAAACACATACATGAGTTTTTTTGTTGTTCCTTACACAAAAACGTGGAACTACCTGATATGAAATTGCCATACTCAGTTCAAAATAAAAACCACTTAAAAACAAAACAGTAAGACAATTTTACACGATAACTGGGCTTGGTATTGCCGAAGGTACACAAATAGTGGGTGGATGCAATATGAGTTATCACTTAATTCACTGCACGTTTCCTTCTCGGCTCTGACGAGAAGATTGGATGTTTATGTGTGTGTGTTTGGGGAGGAGGGGTAGGTGATTGCTGACCACAGGTCAGGGTGGGCATTGTTCATAGTTGTTTGCAAGACCATGTAGAGGAAGTTATCGAAGTTTTCTTGACATCTTCCGTGTTGCTTGACTTTCTTGTCTGCTTCCCAGTGTCCATCAAGATGTCCAGCATGTCCTTTTGTTTCTTCACTATGACCTGTCACTGCGAGGGTCCGCGGTGAGCTCTGTTTGTGCCACTATATGGTTTGTCGGTACAGTTCTGTTAACTATTCGTTACTAAGTCTCTTTGGCGTGTTTTGTGAACGCACTTTCGGAAATGTTTCTCCATATTTATGACCAATTGCAGCCAGGAAATTTGGACTCGAGTTTACTCCTGGCTGACTTCCCACACAGAACCCTTTCGCACCGAAGATACCGATGTTAACCATTTGGCTATGGAGGCGGTTAAAATCGCTTATGATGTTTTTCATGATCTAAAGACTATTTACTGATAAGTACAAGAGTTTAATAAAAGGCCGTCGTGCAAAGTGTTACAGAAAAGTTGGAAGGCTGTCACGTATGATGGCTAACACATTATGTGAATAATGCATGATGTGTCTAGGGTTTGTGCAACGTTTCATCAGTACAGTGTAGAATCTGGCCGATCTGACAGTGTCGAGAAAGAACGGGCGTGATAACAAAATATTCGGACAGGCTGAAATTCAGTAATTGGTTACTTTCTTCCCCATGTGCATTATTAAAAAAAAACACATCATATTTATACAAATCATTCAGGATATCGCAGCCATCTTTGCAAATTTTCCATCAGGTTTGTTTCTTAGAACCAAGATGTCGTCGACAGTTTCCTGACGTTGCACTAACATCCACCGTCAGGATTGTCAAAGTGTTGGGGGAAACATTATTGAAAGTATTGGTATTATCAAAGGTGTGAATAGCAGACCACACACATAGGCGAAAGCTAAGAAAGAAACCTCATCGTCGACGACGGCCAGTATGATTGAAAATCAGAAGTGCGGGTTATTGTATATGTTTTTATTCAACAAAACCCACTGGAATCCAAATTTTCTGGTCTCGTTAACACAAACCAGTAATTATCTCAGGTGCAGTATACGTTTGAAAAATTATTACACGAAACAAATCCAAGAATACAAATACTGTAAACGTTTTACAATACATTTTATAATGCTTAACTTAATTACATGAACAGTGGAACGATATAGCACTTTTCATGATTCAACAGAGTTTCGGCACGCGATACTTAGAGGGTTCAAGGCAGATAGTCCTGCCTCCTTGCAATGCGTTCACAAAGCAGTGCTTTTGTGAAAGTGTATAATTGGAGGGCTGGATAGCCGCAAGCCAGTTAGTCGAGAATCTATTCTATTTGTAATTTTTTTGAGATCATATTATTTTTACTTCTTTGATTTAAAATTTATCTACTAATCGTAATAATAAGTAATTACACTAATAAAATTCGTATTTTTTTAAAACAAGCAGAAACTAACTTTGGCAACAAGTAAACAAAACCTTCTCTTACCTGCATCGGGAGTTGTTCAAATATTGAAGAGACAGCTGTAGGGAGATCATCACCTTAGATCATTGTATGTTTATTTTCAGAAATAACATTTTTGCAAGATTTATAGCAGTTTGTAGAAAAGGACAAAAATACTTTTCATAATTTTTTCTTTTTCGTTTTTCCTCCTTTCATGTGGTTTTTGTTTTGGGTAATCTGTTTTTTTCTTTTTTCAGACACATTTTCCTCAAAATTTTTGAGGATATTCCGTGGCCACTTGTTGACTGACCACTTGCGTGCTGGCTCTTGTCTCACGACCTCCGACCTATCTTTAACTATTTTCCTGATGTTTCGCCGTCACGAGTGGCTGGCATTGTCAAAGGTTCACGGGGGTCTAGCACGCAGCCGAAGGTTGCCCACAGTGTTTCAGACAAGGTGTCGTTCTGGCCGATTAGAGTATATTACCGATATACAAATTTCTGCCGTAATGCCATTTTGAAGTTGTGTAACTGTCGTCATTATCCTGGTAACTGTTGACAGTATTACCATTTCTCAGTATTGTTTCTTGTTACAGATATTGTTGGTGCTTTCATCTATTTCTATTTCTCCTGGACCTTCGGCAATCCATTGAATGGAGGATAAAAGAAAGACTGTTAAGGAACGTTTCTGTGTTAAGGTTCAGTGCTTAAGTTCCTAGCCTTCACAAATCATTTAAGAGTAATTAGTCATAAAATATTAATTAAAAGACAGTTATTAGAGATGCCGAATATCCTGCTCGCAACCGGCCAACTATCTGCATAAAGTATACAATGGTCAGCAGGAACAACACTTTCTCTAAACATCACAACAGTATGTAAAAAGAATATTTATTTAGAGTGACCAATATAGTTAGCAGAGTTACCGCAACTAGTTATAATTTTTTGAACAGAAAATTAATTTTTCTATCATGTAACCGACATGTTTAAAATGGCTGTGCGTAAATAAATATAAATCAAATACCTATCAATTTTAGCTAGGAATCTAGAAACGTTCAAGGTTTTAGGGATAGATGCTACATCTGTGGGTTAGTGGCTGTATCTAAATGGATGTTCTGTAGGCGGAATGCTCATTTAACTGAGGCACTCGAACTAGTGCCCATTTTCCTCAATGCACAACTCAGTGAGCCTTCTAATCGACCTGCGGGCAAAACGTGAAGTTGCTGGTGTCACTGAGCGACAAGCTTCCTTGATGCGCTGTTTGTAGTCGTCTTGGGTTGTGGCCTCATTAATCGCCCACTCGGCTGCCCGATTTAACTACAGTTAATTCCTTTTTGTGGGGACGTCTAAAGAATACTGTTTCTATCAACAAATCCATGTCAGCTGTCCTCGATTTTATGCCGGCGCTGCGTTGAATACACTCGTCCGGTCCATGGCTTCATCCCGTGTAATTTAATAAGAAACGCCCCCCCCCCTTCCTCCCCCCCCCAACCCCCGCGCTGTCTGGTTTGAGGTATGGCGCCTTCCCGACTAGTATCCTTGACAGTGTCAAATAATGAAAGAACCATTGAACAGGTTTCCGGCTTTCTCAAAGAGTGTAAATTTTATTCTCGATTTCACTCTTTTGTCCACACCTCCGGCCCGGCCACGTGCTGTTTTTCGTGAGAGTATACGAGGAGTGGGAGAGTAATGTGTCCTCCACTGCGTCTGGCACTCCTTTCGGCCCTGTCTCTTTCCTTTCATCTTGTTTTATCATCAACTCTGTCTTTCTGCTCCTTACCACGCTTTTAGCCCCTTCCCCTTTTATTGTATTGACTCCCCCTCCACCATTCTAAAGGGGTGTTGTTTATTACATCACTGTTTCGTCTCTGCGTCGAGTCGTCCGGGCCTAGGGTGCGTTGTGGACGGGGGTTGGACTGTCGCCACAAAAGAGCTCCGAGGTGCCCCCATCTGCTCCCCGCCATACAAGCCGACGAGGCCCTGCGTTCACTACCAACCTCGAGCAGCTGCAGAAACCTCGAGTCTATCGTTACCACACGAATGACCACCAGACGACCATTACAATTAGCTGACGGTTTAGAGTTTGTTCTGTGAACGAGAGACTGATGACCTCCTACTTTGGTTCAGTAACTTCCATGCAACAAATCAACCAATCCAAAACCATAATAATGATGCCCTATTGACTGCATACAAAGGTGGATTGTAGCAAATTCAAAGGTGTTTGTGTTTTAAAGGACCAGTTCATCGCTATCAACTATAGTGACAATTTCATGGAAGGGAATGAAGATGAATCTACCTTTGAGACACATAACAGTGATCTTGCAGGATGACAATGATAATGTTAATGGAACCGCAACAGAAAGATAATTAGAAGAACGTAGCTATAGTACATCGTCTCCTTTCCAGCTTCCAATATATACTAGAAGACAGTCAGTCGCAAAATATTGAGGGATAGAACCTGTAGGCCAATTATTACCCGGAACATTTTAATAACTGTGATATTTCGGCCTTGAAAGTTTACATTTTAAAATGTTATTATTGCATCTAGATAGATCATCTACAGCATCGCCAGAAATATTGACTGCCATAAAAAAAGTACAGGGAATAGTAGCTTACTCTCAACGTAATGTAACTTGCTGCATACAAATGGACAGAAAGAACCATTATTGATATTGGTGTGACAGCAAAGGTTATCTGATCATTACTCTGAGGGAACAATTAATATTCGTCTCCATATATTTTCACCGTTAACAAATGATTCATTACGAACTACCATCATCTAGATGAGCGGTGAACAAGTGTAGTGTATGGAAATCTATTTTTTGTTTGTAGTGTGAGGTATCTCCGAATGGTTGTGGAAATAAAACGCAGTCATCGCCTCGGCCTTTCACGTGCTGTAATCATATTTTTTGTCTCCATTTCTGTGTATTTAGAAGACGAAACACTTTAAGCAACACTGAAATGTGGCTGTTGATTACTAGAAGGTATTACACCGCAATACCTCGGAAAAAAACAAAGCCTTTACAGAGAATAACAAATCTCAACCGCACTTTTCAGACTTGTCCGTCGTGATTTTCTTTCCTTCTTTTTAAATACGGCATTCGATTTTACTAGTAGATGGATTTCATATTAATGCCCGGTAACAAGTGTCTGGATACTTTCGAGCAGATTGCACAAGTGGGCGCAAATTCTTAAATTTGCTGTCGAAAAGAGATCACATTGCCACACCGAAGTTGGCAACCGAATCGATGCAAGAGATATGAGTGAGGGCTCGGTGCAACCTGCAACGACGTATGTGAAGCGGTCCAGGAGATCACGTCGCCCCCACCCTCCCCCTCTCAGCCTAGCAGCACTCTCACACTGAGGTCAATGTAGTGTCGAGCTAGCAACAGCTCTCCCCCAGTTCGAGACCTCAGCTACAACCGTCAGCATCATTATATAGGACCGACATGATAGTTAAAGTTTTTGTTGGACTTATTCATTTAAATGTGGAACACTATGCTAGAAGAGAACAGTTTCATTAGTGCGTTAAATTATGGTTTGCTAATCCATGTATCCAGTACTCTTGCGCCGAAGAAGTGTATCAAAGGTAAATAAATCTTTTTCATTTACGTAATAAAGTGAACTAATATTTCATGTGTTGTAGTGAGATAAGCCTTCTCCCAGAGCAAACAACTCACAATAGTGGCAGGACGATTGTAGTTTCACCTGGTCACAACAAAAGGCGACGATGATCGGCGTTTAACCGCTTCGTAATTCACGCTACCTACCTGCCTGTGGTTGACTGCTTTGTCCTGTTGTTATATTCTGTCTCCTATATTTTCTATGTCTGAGCCGACACAGGAAATGTCTGTAACCGAAACTGCACAGTTTCAGGGGCAATAGATGGAACACCTGCTGGTCATTGTTGGTCAACTGGCGTTCTTAGTCAACAAATTGATTCAAATGGCCCTAAGCATTATGGGACTTAACATCTGAGGTCATCAGTCACCTAGACTTAGAACTACTTAAACTTAACTAGCCTAAGGACATCACACACATCAACGCCCGAGGCAGGATTCGAACCTGCGACCGTAGCAGCAGCGCGGTTTCAGACTGAAGCGCCTAGAACCTCTCGGCCAAAGCAGCTGGCTCTTAGTAACAAATATTTTATTAATTGTAATACTACATTTATATACGTTCAGGTCAGGTTCCAGTCTCTGCATCGATCGCCCATAGGTCTTCATGCAATTTGCTACAACCTTCTTATGGACAAATGCGTTATCCTATTCTCCCATACAGACAGGTCTGGTGATGTGATGATCGTATGAGATTGATGGCCGGGAGTCCCCACCTGAAGTAGTTCGACCGCTGTGTTACAAACCTTTTCATTTGAAGCAACATTGGGCGTATCCATGAAAATGAAATGATGATGAGGACAACACAAAACTCAGTCCCCGAGCGGAGAAAATCTCCGATCTGGCCGGAAATCGAACCCGGCCCTGCTGCGTGGAAGTTAGATGCTTTGATCACTCAGATAAGCAGCGGACACGGTGCTAGTGTTTCCACTTTTATGATAATTACAACACCTGCATTCACGGGAACAATATGGAAGCCGCTATTTAAATATACCCGCGGTCAGAGATCAGTATGGTATAATATTCCATCGACGAATTTTTTGTGAAATACTTGATAATGAAATAAGACTCAAAACTGTACAATCGTACAATCAATAGAGGAAAAATGACAGCTGCAGGTCGCACTAAATTATTTATCCTTTCTCTAAAACTACAAACATCTTCTAACGTGCGTTGTAGGTTCAGTATTGCCTCTTGTATTCCTGTCTTTCTCCGAAGCCTAAACCGATCGCTCCCAGCGTTAACTTCGAGCAGTCTTGTGTACATAATAATTTATTCGTATCAGACCTTTGCAACCAAGGCTTGTTAAGGTGATGGTCTGATGGTATTCACATCTGCCAGCACCGTGAACTGGAATTATTACATTCTTCTTGTAGTCGGACGGTATGTCTTTTACGTCTTGTATACAAGGTGGGCTAGTTTTGTCATCATGACTTGCTGTTCCTCGGATCACAGTAATCTGAGTGAATATCGTCTACTCCAGTGGCCGCGTTTATAATTACGTCTTTCAGTACTCTGTAAAATTCTTCCTGCAGTACCTTATCTCCCCTCGCATCATTTATTTCTTCTTCCCTTTCTATAAAATTCAACTTCATTTCCCTTGTATAGTCCTTCTGTACATTCCTTCCAGCTTTGGGCATTAACTTCTTTGCTTAGTACTGGCTTGCGTGCTTCTCTTTTCTCCAAAGTTCTCTTTAATTTTCCTTTAGTCGCTATCTATCATTCTCCTTGTTATGCATGTTCCTGCAGCCTTGCATTTATTCTCCAGCCATTCCTACTTAGCCATTTGGCACTTTTTGTCAGCCTCATTCTTTAGAATACTTTTAGTCTAAAACGATAACTCATCATAAAGATGGTAATTTATGATCGAAAAATGGTTTTTTCTCTCCGTCACTGGTGTAGTGGGCTCCTATTGGTCGTCACCCCAGCACCTCCCTTCTTAATCGACCTAGAATCCTGAGAGGGGACTTGCCATTCGTAGTCTGTACCTTGGTCGAGCAACACCACCAGCAGCAGCTGTAAATTCAAGTGGTACTCTCAAATTTACTACACAGCATTGCACGCAATGGTACTTGCTTAGTTTTTACAAATTTATGTCAGAGTATCATATCCAATCTTATTTTCTGCAACATATGATGCTATTAACGATTTTGGGGTAATTTTAAAGACTTTTTTTAAGAAGACACACGTAAATACGGGTTTCAATGCTATTTTACCGATTTTCCCACACTTTTCAAACAGGTAATCAGACATGGGTTTCGTGATCGTTTTACCGATTTTGTAAGACAGCAAACGTATAAAAGATCCTGTTGTTTTGTCGATTTCCTTTGCCCCCTCTCCCCTCCATTTTAAAGAAGGTATATGTAACTATGCGTTTTGAGGTAATTCTTAATGCGACGAATGTAGATACTGGAGCAATTTTAGCGATTTTTCAGGAATACGCACGTAAATACTAGTCGGTGAAGTTTTAAAAATTTCTGCAATGCATTATTTAGCAACAAATAAACTCCTGCTATACACCTTCTGTAAGGAAACCACTGAATGTACGTGTTTACCGATTTTTTCCCAGTATTCCACAAAAACCACTTTCAGGAAGACACACGTGAGATAATATGGGTCAAACAATCAGCATATCGCGATAATTTAAAAAGTTACGGGGATAATACACACTAAACGATTTTTATTTAGCAACAAATACTCACAAGGAATACGTTTAACTAAATGGAACATATCCCTCGCGCTAAGTGACGTCACTATCAGGTCTCCTAACACTATAAGATTATACGGAGGATGGTATATGCATCGCTCATATCCCGCACCTGAATCACTACCACCGGGTTACGATAGGAGCGAAATCTATGCACTTTATTTAAGAACGAGAAAAGTAGCTTCCATACTCCGAACAGTGTATTCCTATCTCACCATAAAACACGCTGTTTTTCCAGGTCTTGCATCTGACTTAGCTGCACCGCTCACTTCAGAGCGCGTGCCTATTGACATCATAAAGTTGTCTGTTCGCTTCTGTGCATCAGACACTGCCTCGACCCAGAGAAGTCAGCAGTAGACCCCCATGGAGTAACATAGGGAATACCCTGCCTCCTCACACGCACAGGGCTGCTGTAGGCTATTGGATAGAGGGACACATCGTAACCCGCTGCAATCTGGCATCGCAGCTGACACACTGGCTGCTGCTGGAGAGACTACGGTCGATAACACTCAGACAGAGAACGCTTACCAAAACTTATTCAGTGTTGTGACCAGGCGAAACTACAAACGCTCGGTCACAACTCTGGGTTCATTGATTGCTCTGGAGAAGGCTCATCACTAGAGTAAGTGAAATATTAGTACACTTTCTTACATAAATGAATAAAAGATTTACTAGTTTGACATCCTTCTTTGTAACATACGTATTGGGTAATTTACATCTCTCATGGACTAGCAAAGCATCACTTGATGCACTAATTAACAAACTGTTCTCTTACAGTACAATGTTCCATACTTAAATGAACGATTCCAGCAGAAACATCAACTATAACGTTGGTCCTATACGATGATAGTGATTGCTGTTGCTTAGGTCTCGAACTTGGTGAGAGGTCTGGTTAACTCGACACTACATTGACATCAGTGAGGGCGCTGCTATGCTGGGAGGGGAGGTTCGGTGTTCAGGAGCGCCTCCCATATGTCGTTGCGGATTGTAGCGAGCCCTTGCCAATGTCTATGGTATCGATTCGCGTTGCCAACTTTTATGTGCCAATGCTAAAAAAAAATGGTTCAAATGGCTCTGAGCACTATGGGACTTAACTTCTTAGCTTATCAGTCCCCTAGAAGTTACAACTACTTACGCCTAATTAACATAAGGACATCACAAACATCCATGCCCGAGGCAGGATTCGAACCTGTGACCGTAGCAGTCCCGCGGTTCCGGACTGCAGCGCCTAGAACCGCACGGCCACCGCGGCCGACTGCCAATGCTATATCTGTACAATAACACATTCCTTCCTCCTAAATCTCCGCACCATAATCGTGTAGGATGGATGCACGTGACGACGGTGCGAGGAAGGACTGGATGTGGACGCAGATGAGGAGGCAGGGAGAGAAACTTTGGCTAATGGCGCCTCCCTGCCGGCTGCGTGGTATCCACCGCCAGGGAGACGTAGACGCCTTGGGCGGCTGGACGGCAATGGGACCTTCTGGAATGGGGTGTGACCTTCTGGGGGCGACTCATGCACGGACATCGGTTCGGGCAGCTGGGCGGGTGACGTCAGTGGCGGAGGCGGCGGCGGCGGCGGTGGCGAGGCGTCGATCTCCATGGGCACCATAGTCGAAGGTGACTGCAGTGTCTGGCAGAGAGACGGCTGAAACTGCACATGATGACCCCAGAGATGTGCTGGATCTCTGAACAAACATTCTGTGGCCGAATCACTAACATACTAGTACCTACGGCAAAACTGGCTTTGGTGGTGTCACATCAGCACAGCCAAATCTTAGGTGACATGAGGAACGTCCGATCGCTTTGGTAATGACTCCACGTTCCCAACACTGCTGCTCGCCAAAGAATTTGTAAAAGATTTCATTGTGCGGCTGAAACTTTGTCCGACCTGGCGAAATGAATCGCCTGTAGCGGCAGCAGGAGATGTAACAGCGTATGACACCTACGTTTGTCCGCCCCATGGTATCTGAGTGGTCAGCACGACGGAATGTCATGCCTCACGGCCCGGGTTCGATTCCCGGCTCAGCCAGAGATTTTCTCCGCTCTAGGACTGGGTGTTGTGTTATCATCATCATTTCATCCCGATCGACACGCAAGTCGCCGAAGTGGCGTCAACCAGGCGAACGGTCAACCCGACGGGAGGCCCTAGCCACACGGCATTTTCAATTTACCTACGTTCGTGAAACAATTCTGCCGGCTATGTCCCGTCACGTCACAATCGGTAGAGGCCGACAAAAATTTTCAATGCGTCGTCTAATATGTGGGATGAACAACGACTGTGCATGTTGATTTTGAACGTTCGTACGAGCCGTTCAGCTTCACAGTTAGACTGTGGGTGGAAAGGTTCAGTAGTCGTATGGTGTACGCAACTAGGGACACAAAACTGCTGGAAATCGGTCGACGTGAAATGCGGACTATTGTCCATGGCAATGACCTCAGCAATACCTTCAAGACAAAAAGTAGACAACAAAGACGATACCCTAACTCCAGTAGTGGTTGTTCTTATGGGGCAACAAAAGGAAATTAGCTGTAGGTATCTAACACTAACAACCATCGCGTGTTACAGAATGGACCGGTGAAATCAATACGAATGTACTGCCGTTGTCCGGACGGACGCAGCCACTCAAAAAAGCGTTGTGGCGGGGCTCACTGATTTTCCGCACAAACTTTGCAACGAGCGGTCATTTACTCAGTTCAAATGGCTCTGAGCACTATGGGACTTAACATCTATGGTCATCAGTCCCCTAGAACTTAGAACTACTTAAACCTAACTAACCTAAGGACATCACACAACACCCAGTCATCACGAGGCAGAGAAAATCCCTGACCCCGCCGGGAATCGAAACCGGGAACCCGGCCGTGGGAAGCGAGAACGCTACCGCACGACCACGAGCTGCGGACATTTACTCAGTCTGAGCGTCGATGGCCAGCCAAGTACAATGCGGGTGGGCGAGATGCTTTGTGCAAGCTACGTCCCTATGATCTCGATGCAATAAAGAATAACAACATGGACCTCGTCTTTTTCTGTATGGAATAGCAAAACACCTGATCACGCAGTAAACGCGTCACGACGTGAAAAATAGCGTCGCACCACTGGATAGTTAATTCCTTTCATACTGTGTGGCCGCCCATGACGCACGTACTGCAAAACAACCTGAAGAGCTGCGTCAAAGCAGTTGCTGGAGCAACATTCCAAAAGTCGAGACGAAAATTTTGAAGATGTTCTTATCCTGAGAATCAATACAAAGAACAAAATTCCTTATATGAATCAAACACTGTGTTGGTACTGACCGGTAACCGAGACAACATGCCAGCGTTCGAATGTTGGGCAGTGCGCCTATACAACAACTCATACTGATAAGCAGAAAGTATCAGGGCCCAACATTGCTAGTTTTACGCTTTCTAACGTGTGACAGGCTTCGCAAGACTGAACAAGAGCATCGAAGGCCTATGATCTCCCATCAATTCCTCTTTTTCAAGCTGACTGCAGCTACACGGCGATGTGTTAAAGAGTTTTAGACACAAAGGCAATAGCTCTGTCAAAAGAACCCATTTTATAGGAGAGCACCGCTCGGATACCATAAGAAGATGCATACACAATTAACAACAGGCTGAGCTGGGTTGAAGTGAATCATACATCTACGATTAAACAATGCCTGTTTCAATTGCTGAAACGCGTTCTAGCATTGTTCGGACCACACAAAAGGAACATTCTTCCCGTGCAGCCGGTTAAACGGTGCAGCAATTTGCGGAATCCTCGCAATAAATTTTATGTAATATGTGAGCTTCAGCGTAAGTGTCTGGAGCTCTTTAATGTTACGAGGCGCCGGCAGATCTCTAAACGCAGCCAAGTGCGATGTAGTTGAATGTACACCCAGTGCATTTACTACGTGACATAAATAGATCAGTTCTTCCTGGAACAAGGAGCGCTTGTCTCTGTTGACACTTAAGCTAACTGAAGAAATCACTTTAAACAAGCAGTCTAAATTTGCCAAATATTCAGCAGGCGTATGACCTGCGACGGTAATATGATCCAGATAATTAATACAAGAAAGGACTTCCGCTTTTGGCAGTTCCAGAAACGGTTGAAAAATTTCTGGAGCTGATGCACTTTCAAATGGTAGTCTTTGAAACTTGAACAAACCCAAGTGAGTGTTTAACATATCAAGTATTGCTTGGACTGTTCGTCCAGCGGTAACTGTACATATGCCTTTCACAAATCTATCTTTGGAAAGTACCGGGTGATCAAAAAGTCAGTTTAAATTTGAAAACTGAATAAATCACGGAATAATGTAGATAGAGAGGTACAAATTGACACACATGCTTGGAATGACATGGGGTTTTATTAGAACCAAAAAAAATACAAACGTTCAAAAAAAGTACGACAGATGGCGCTTCATCTGATCAGAATAGCAATAACTAGCATAACAAAGTAAGACAAAGCAAAGATGATGTTCTTCACAGGAAATGCTCAATATGTCCACCATCATTCCTCAACAATAGCTGTAGTCGAGGAATAATGTGAACAGCACTGTAAAGCATGTCCGGAGTTATGGTGAGGCATTGGCGTCGGATGTTGTCTTTCAGCATCCCTAGAGATGACGGGCGATCACGATACACTTGCGCCTTCAGGTAACCCCAAAGCCAATAATCGCACGGACTGAGGTCTGGGGACCTGGGAGGCCAGGCATGACGAAAGTGGCGACTGAGCACACGATCATCACCAAACGACGCACGCAAGAGATCTTTCACGCGTCTAGCAATATGGGATTTTTTTTTTGTTCTAATAAAACCCCATTTTCAAGCACGTGTGTCAATTTTCACCTCTCTATCTACATTATTCCGTGGTTTATTAAGTTTTCAAATTTATACTGACTTTTTGGTCACCCGGTATCTGCCCTATCCCAATCTGTCCATCAATTCCTCCGGACGTAGAAGAGGAAAGGAATTCACGAAAATTTGTGGGTTTACTGTTGCCTTCAAATCAGGACACAAACGTAAACAAGCAGAAGGTTTTATTCAGAATGACCAAGGGTGATGCCCATTGCTTGCAGAAACAGGTCTGATGAGACCACTGCCTTTCCATTTTTGTAATTCCCGTGTAACTTGGTCTCATAATACGTGGGTACAGGTCACGAGCGAAAAAATCGCGGCTGTGAATTTTCTTTCCCAGTGATGTGAGCTTCAACGCCTTTGGCCCTTCATATTCCTCATTCATATGGTTTCCTGAACTTACCGCCTAAATCAGATTGTATACCACTTAGGTTCCTTTCAGAGTATGCTGATGGATTAGCTCCATACCTAACAACCATATACAACCGTTCGCTCGACGAAAAGTCAGTGCCCAAAGACTGGAAAGTTGCACAGGTCACACCAATATTCAAGAAAGTTAGTAGGACTAATCCACTTAATTACAGGCCCATATCATTAACGTCGATATGCAGCAGGATTATGGAACATATATTGTGCTCGATCATTATGAATTACCTCGAAGAAAACGGTCTATTGACACACAGACAGCATAGGTTCAGAAAACATCGTTCTTGTGAAACACAACTAGCTCTTTATTCGCATGAAGTGTCGAGTGCTATTGACAAGGGATTTCAGATCGATTTCGTATTTATGGATTTCCAGATACTGTACCACACAAGGGACTTGTAGTGAAATTGCGTGCTTATGGAATGTCGTCTCAGTTATGTGTCTGGATTTGTGATTTCCTGTCAGAGAGGTCACAGTTCGTAGTAATAGACGGAAAGTCATCGAGCAAAACAGAAGTTATTTCTGGCGTTCCCCAAGGTAGTGTTATAGGCCCTTTACTGTTCCTTATTTATGTAAACGATTTGGGAGACAATCTGAGCAGCCGTCTTACGTTGATTGCAGATGAAGCTGTCGTTTATCGACTAGTGAAGTCATCGTTGTTCTTGTTGGTGTTGTGGTCTTCAGTCCTGAGACTGGTTTGATGTAGCTCTCCATGCTACTCTATCCTGTGCAAGCTCCTTCATCTCCCAGTATCTACTGCAACCTACATCCTTCTGAATCTGCTTAGTGTATTCATCTCTTGGTCTCCTTCTACGATTTTTACCCTCCACACTGCCCCCCAATGCTAAATTTGTGATCCCTTGATGCCTCAGGACATTTCCTACCAACCGATCCCTTCTTCTAGTCAAAGTAAAGTCATCAGAAGATCAAAACTAATTGCAAAACGATTTAGAAAAGATACCTGAATTGTGCGAAAATTGGCAGTTGACCCCAAATAACGAAAAGTGTGAGGTCATCCACTTGAGTACTAAAAGAAATTCGTTAAACTTCGGATACAAGATAAATCAGTTAAATCTAAAGGCCGTAAATTCAACTAACTACCTATGCATTACAATTACGAACAACTTAATTTGGAAGGAACGCATAGAAAATGTTGTGGGGAAGGCTAACCAAAGACTGCGTTTTATTGGCAGGGCACTTAGAAAATGAAACAGATCTACTAAGGAGACTGCCTACACTACGCTTGTCCGTCCTCTTTTAGAATACTGCTGGTGTGGGATCCTTACCAGATAGGACTGACGGAGTACTTCGAAAAAGTTTAAAGAAGGTCAGCACGTTTTGTATTATCACGAAATATAGGAGTGAGTGTCACTGAAATGATACAGGATTTGGGCTGGACATCATTAAAAGAAAAGCGTTTCTCGTTGCGATGGAATCTTCTCACGAAATTCCAATCACCAACTTCCTCCCCCGAATGCGAAAATATTTTGTTGACGCCGACCTACATTGGGAGAAACGATCACCACACTAAAATAAGGGAATTCAGAACTCATACGGAAAGATATAGGTGTTATTTCTTTCCGCGCGCTATACGAGATCGGAATAATAGAGAAGTGTGAAGGTGGTTCGATGAACCCTCTGCCACTGCAACTCTAGAAAGTTGCTGGCAAACTACACAGGCCTGGAATTTCTTGCCATTGTAGGCAGACAAGTTAAAAGTAGACAACTGTGGCAGCGGGATACCAATTCTAGCCTAAGTGTGTTTTTCAGCGAAACAGAAACACCTGTGTTCAGCTGCAGCGTAACTGTCTTATGTCCACTTTAACATGAGCAAGAAGTTTGTTCTCCTGCAGGCGTATCGCAACGGAAGATTTCCGCAATGCAGAAGTACTTTGTTCGGCTCCCGCCTATGCGAGTGGCACGGGCCGTACAGGACACACTTGTTGACAGCACTGCTGTGACCACAGTGACCCATAGTTCTCAGTGCCATTTGAACCATTTTTTCGAACCACTTTCAAGCTGACTCTCTACCGTTCCACTCTCGAACGTCACGCGGGAAAAACGAGCACTTAAATTTTTCTGTGCGAGCCCTGATTTCTCTTATTTTATCGTGATGATCATTCCTCTCTATGAAGGTGGGTGGCAACAGAATGCTTTCGCAATCGGAGGAGAAAACTTGCGATTGAAATTTCATGAGAAGATCCCGTCGCAACGAAAAATGCCTTTGTTTTAATGATTGCCACTCCAATTCACGTATCATGTCTGTGGCACTATCTCCCCTATTTCGCGATAGTACAAAACGAGCTGCCCTTCTCTGTACTTTTTCGATGTCATCCGTCAGTCCCACCTGATGCGGATCCCACACCGCACAGCAATACTCCAGAATAGGGCGGACAAGCGTGGTGTAAACAGTCTCTTTAGTAGACCTGTTGCACCTTCTAAGTATTCTGTCAGTGAATCGCAGTCTCTGGATTGCTCTACCCACAATATTATATCTGTGATCGTTCCAATTTAGGTTATATGTAATTGCAATCCCTAAGTATTTAATTGAATTTACAGCCTTCAAATTTGTGTGACTTATCACGTGATCGAAATTTAGCTGATTTCTTTTAGCACTCATATGAACACACTTTTCTTTATTCAGGGTCAATTGACACTTTTCGCACAATACAGATATCTTATCTAAATAATTTTGCAAGTCGTTTTGATCATCTGATGACTTTACAAGATGGTAAATGATAGAATCATCTGCAAACAATCTAAGACGGCTACTCAGATTGTCTCCTATGTCGTTTATAGAGATCGGGAACAATAGAGGGCCTATAACACTTCCTTGGGGAACGCCGGATATTACTTCTGTTTTACTCGATGTCTTTGCGTTATTACTACGAACTATGACCTTTCTGACAGGAAATCAAGAATCCAGTCGCACAACCTGTCAAAAGCACTTATTGCTTCATGAGTATAAAGAGCTAGTTGCGTTTCACAAGAACGATATTTTCTCAATTCGTGCTGACTATGCGTCAATAAATTGTTTTCTTCGAGGTACTTCGTAATGTCTGAATACAGTATATGTTCCAAAACCCTACTGCAAATCGAGTTAGTGATATAGTCCTGTGATACAGCGCTTTACTCCTACTTCCCTTTTTGGGTATTGGTGTGATTTGAGCAGTTTTGGAGTCCTTAGGTACTGATCTTTCTGTGAGCGAGTGGTTGTATGTAATTGCTAAATATGGAGCATACTCTGAGTAGAACATGACTGGTATACAATCTGGACCGGAGGCCTTGCCTTTATTAAGTGATTTAAGCTGCTTTGTTACACCGAAGATATATATACTCCTATGTTTCTTATCTTGCCAGTTGTTCTTGATTGGAATTCTGGAATATGACTCTGATGAGTCCAAAAGTATCTGAGAGTCCACTATAGACAGAACTATTTTTAAATCAGGCACTTTTACAGATGCAGCGAGAATGCATGGATCAGATGCATTCTGTGTAATGATATCACATAACATTATGTCACCACAGTTAATTCCACATGAACATTGGAACCTGCAGTGTCTTGTGAGAACTCTGATTACCGCTATCCACTGTTTGACTGTGTGAACACGCCGCTGCTACGTGGATTAGATACTCATCTAACAATTTCACAATCTCGTCGTACGTGATTTTCTCGGGAACAGTTTCGGCAAGGTGTTTCACACAGCAGCGGACAAAAAGTAAGCATTGCACACCATACCTTCGTTTTTCTTCATTTTTTTTTTTTTTTGAGGGCGAAGTGCGTCCTGTAGTCAACCATTCTTCGTCCTGGCTGTGGTATGGACGAAATGTGGAGAACATTTGCTTGTTGAGTAAGAATATCAGTTGCCCTACAGTGAGCGGCTGGTGTTCTATACGCTGCCCCTGAAAATGTGCAATTTCTGTTACGGACACCTGTGTTGACTCAGACATACTAAAAAGGTAGGAGACACAATATAATAACAGAATAAACAGGCAGGTAGTTTATGGCATTTAATGTTTCCGGCGATGCTGTAGGGGGTATCTGGCTCTATTTAGGAGTAATAATAACATTGTAAAATGTAAACTTTCACGGCCGAAATGTCACAGTTATTAAAATGTTCCGGGTTATTATGCCGCAGTCGAACGGATTTCACCTCAAAATCCAACTTTCGCCAACATCTGCGGAGAACATTTTCAAGGGGGATCGTAGCTTCTTTGAATATAGGATTCAGTAGGGAGCCAGGCTGTGAATAAGAAAGAGATCACAGTGCCACACCGCAGTTGGCAACCCTAATCGATGCAAGAGACATCAGGGAGGGCTCGCTGCAATGTGAAGTATGTGAAGCGGTCTTAAGATCACGCCCACCCCTCTTTCTCTGCATAGCAGCACCCTCACACTGAGGTCAATGTAGTGTCGAGCTAGCAAAAGTCTCCCCCAGTTCGAGGCCTCAGCTGCAACAGTCAGCATCATTGTATAGGGCCAACCTGGCAGTTAGCATTTCTGATGGACCTATTTATTTAAATGTGGAATATTGTGCTGCAAGAGACAGGTTAATTAGTGCGTTAAATTATGAATTGCTAATCCATGTATGGAGTACTCTTGTGTCAAAGAAGTGTATCAAAGGTAAAGAAATCTTTTTCATTTACGTAATAAAGTGAACTAATATTTCATGAGTTGTAGTGAGATGAGCCTTCTTCCAGCGCAATCAATGAACCCACAATTGTAGCAGGACGATTGAAGTGTCGCCTGGTCACAACAGAAATAGACGCTGATCGGTGTTTAACTACTTCGTAATTCACGCTACCTACCTGCCTGTGATTGCCTGCTTTATTCTGTTGTTATATTGTGTCCCCTACATTTTCCTATGTCTGAGCCGCCACAGGAAATGTCCTCAACCAAAATTGCACATGTCTCCTGTCTACCAGCGGTGATAGCCTGCACTTAATTGAAAGCAAGCATGGATGCTGTACTATTCTTACATCACAAACCACTTTATACCGGGAGGATATGGAACTGTGTAGCACAGATCTTAAGTATAGTACTCTGCTGGGGATAAAATAATGCTTTTTAAATCTATTGAAGACTGCACACATTGACAAACGGTGGTAGTGTCTTGGCAGTTCTTCGTTTTGACAGTAAAACTACGACTATTTAACGCTGGTCAGTATTTATTTTCGAAGGAAGTGTTGAAATGATGGATAACATATTAAGAGTGGACGGATTTGTGGCAGTAAAAGAATGAATGTAGACGATAGTACTTTATTTTCCAGAATGTGTATTAACAGTGTGTAAAAACGTACAGGGTGATTATAATTAAAGCTAAACTTTCAAAAAGCTGTAGAAATAACACCACTGGTCAGAATAGCGTCAAACTGCAATGGAATATTATTGGACAAGGGCGAAAACGCACGGCAGAAGAAAAAAAATAGTGTGAAAATTGATCAGTCTGCGACGTTCGCCATGACTCAAAATGGCTCTGAGCACTATGGGATTTAACATCGGAGGTCATCAGTCTCCTAGAACTAAACTACTTAAACCTAACTAACCTAAGGACATCACACACATCCATGCTCGAGGCAGGATTTGAACCTGCGACAGTAGCGGCAGCGCGGTTCCAGACTGAAGCGCCTACAACCGCTCGGTCACACCGGCCGGCTCGCCATGACTGTCTAAATGCAGGATCGCGCTCTGCTTGTTAAGCTGTATTACAAGAATGATGACTGTGCACACGTCGCTCTGCAGAAGTTCCGGACACTGAAGGGTTTGAAAAAAAGCATTGGTCTGATGACTGCCGTAGGTCTGGAGAAAATGGTTCGGAAATTCGAAAAGACAGGTTTTTTCCTTGTGCAACCTGGTAGAGGGAGGAAACGAATTGATTCGAAGTCAGTGGAAGCAGTCGCCACAGCAATGCAGGAGGAGACGAGTGGTGGTGTGCAAACGTGTAGTGCACGGAGAATTGCCTGAACATTGGACATACCCTGAGTACTGTGCGTAAAATCTTACGAAATATCCTTATTTGATATCCATTCAAAATTACCCATGTGCACGAGTTGCTTCTGTTGACCTGCCAGCAAGAGAGACCTTTGCTTTAGAACTTATTGCTCGCATGGAACTGGATAATGATTTACTGAGGAAGATTTTGTGGACGGACGAAGCCCACTGCCATCTGACAGGATATGTCAATACACAGAATCTTCAAATATGGGCAACGAAAAATCCACACGCAAATTAACCAGTGCCATTTCATCCTGAAAAGGTCACTGCGTGGTAAGGTTTTTTTTAGATCCTAATGGACCAAACTGTTGAGGTCAGCGGTCGAGGAGCCGCTAGGACCGTGACAAGGCGCCCCTAGACCGCGCGGCTGGTGCGGTTTTACGGCATCATTTATCATAGTCCATATTTTCTTCGAAGAGACAGGTGCTTCCGGTCCTGTTACCTTTACCGTCACTGGAAAGCGCTATGAGTGTCTTTTGTGCAACACGTCATTCCAGCTCTCCAACAGCATGTATGTGTGGATGGGATCATTTGTATGCAAGATGGCGCACATCCGCACATTGCAAATCCAGTTAAGTTGGTACTGAAGCGCCATTTCGTAAATGCTAGAATTATCAGCCGCCATTTCCCTACACCCTGGCCGTTCTACTCACCTGATCTTAATTCATGTGACTTCTGGCTGTGGGGCTATCTGGAAGTTGTTGTGTTCCGTGTTCTGATTGGAAACTTGGCTGCATGGAAGGCCCGCGCATCACGCAACACATTCTGAACGTGACTCTGGAAACACTTCAATCAGTTGTGGAACATGCTGTTTCGCGATTTCAACTTGTTGCAGAAAACGGTGGACAGCATATTAAACATGCTTTGCGCCAGTCACACGGAAATTAACAATCCCTGTTTTTGATTGATGGTTTTTATGCGGTTTTTGGCCTCAGGACACTTAAAACTGATATGATTGGTGCTTGTTATGCGGTTTTTGGTGTCAGTACAACCAAAAACCGATGTGATTGATGCTTTTTATGTGATTTTTGGCCTCAGGACAGTGAAAAACTGATGTGAGTGATGCTTTTTATGCGGTTTTTGCCTCAGGACAATTATAAACCCATTTTTCTCATCCTTGCCGTGGTGGATGGGCTTACGTAACTAACAGTATCACACCTGTATGCCCATGCACACTGAGTTGTACAGTTTGTTTAACGTCAAACGTACACCTTAGGCATTGTTGTATGATTCATTTGTCATTTGTAGTCGGTAATTATTAAATCATGATGCTTATAGTGCCATCTATTGCTACATTTTGTAACTATCTATTTTCCTTCTGCCATATGTTTTCCCCCTTCTACGATAATATTCCGTTGCAATTTGACGTTATTCTGAGCAGTGGTATTATTTATCTTGCGGTTTGAAAGTTTAACATTAATTATAATCTCCCTGTATAATAAAATAACCGTATTTTGTAAGAAACGCACAAACCATAGACTGTACATGCTGTGTGGTTTTCTAAGTGTGCGTTTGTGATTCTTAGAAAGGATAAAGATTCTAGTGTATATTATTTGTCAGAACAGAGACGCGATAATTTTATCAAGGGATGAAACAAATTAAATCTTCTGAAAGCAGCATCAGTAAGCTATGTGATTGTGAGAGTTTCTGACAATGCTCTTCTGTGTAAAATCTGCTTCCATTAAGAAGTGGAAGTGCTGTTTCTTTCATGCGTCTTATCGCTGCTTGTGTTAAATTTAGACCCTCCCTTCCCTCATGCACTGTGTGTCAGAGACCTGTTTCAGATAAGAGCACCTTTGACGAAAACAATAATTTTGTAGGAAATGCTACTATTTTGTTACATATTTTTAATCATTATTAATTTTCATTCTGGATAATAACGGACTATCTTAAAAATACATTCTTTTTCTGTTTTCCTATATCAGCCACATTTATGTCTTCTCTTATTATGTTAGCTGCGATTTCACCATCATTTTAACTGACCAGCATTAAGTAGCCCTAATTGTAGTGTCAAAACGAAGAATTGCCGAGACACTACCGCTGTTTGTCAATGTGTGAAATCTTCAATGGGTTTAAAAAACATCGTTTTATCCCCAGCAGAGGACTATACTTAAGATCTGTGCTACACAGTTCCATATCATCCCGGTATAAAGTGCTTTGCGATGTAAGAACAGTCCAGCATCCAGACTTGCTTTCAATTCCATAGCCCTCCTCCACTACACCAGGCTGATGCAGGCTACCACCACTGGCAGACAAGAGATATGTTACTAGCTTTCAACTCAGTAGGCCTCCACACTAGTCCAAACTGACATGGGCTATCATGACTTGTAGACAGCAGCAAGGATAGGGAGGGTCTCTGTGTATATAAACCCACCAGTTCTCCTAGTGATCAGTGCAGTGTTGTTGTTCATGATAATGTTTTATTTGAACGAATGTGGTTCACAGTGTATGAGTATTGGTGGGTTTCAGGATGTGGCTGAGACAGAGAATGTATTGCATTGTAGGGAGGTGCAGCTCACTCTAATAGAGTGGAAGCACTGTGCAACAGACTGTTATACATCGAAAACCAATTAACCAATACCTATGAGATAGACCAAGTCAATGACGATGTTTTCTCCAGCACCAGCAACTTCAGCACCAGCAACACAACAGCAACTGTCTTAGTGCCTCGATAGTAACTGTGTTTGTGGGCATAGCACTTGAACTATTGGATTAGGTGGCGATGCACAGTGTATTGTTAAGAAAAAAGGTTGAAAAAGTCCATGTGTTATATGATATGATACCTTTTGCAAATGAACAAATAGATCAAGTAAGTGTAAAGGTGAAAACTTTATTAAATGACACTGTGAGCAGTATAATGCAACACTGAGTGAGCGGTTCCCAAGTTGGATGATCTAACATGTAAGACTACTTACATGCTGAATTTAATGTATATATTAAAATATTTGATAAATATTCTCATGTGGCTTATGAATTTGATTGAAGAAAAATCAGCATGTATTAAAAGTATGTACAAATGAAGAAAAATCTAATATATTATTATTCTTTGAAATGTTGTAACACATGTATAATTCTTCAGTTTCACCATTTTGTTGACAGGGAACAGCAACTTTATTTAAATTCCTCGAAGCGTTTATTAACGGTTCTGTCAGAAGTTGCAGTCATTTATTAGGTTTCGAAACTAGCCGCCTAATAAATGACTGCAACTGTTGACAGAACCATTAATAATCGCTTTAAGGAACACGTATAATTTCCTTAATTTCCTACCGTGCCTATTGCTGCATTTTCAAATATATATATGGTTGCTAGACTTAATCTACCTTTCAGAGATAGGCTTGGAAGATAGAGGTGTATATGCCATAGAGAACTATAATTTTAATAAGACATTTGACATGTATTAACGGTGGGAGTGTAGATGACTGGCTATTCATCGTAAGCCAGTTACATGTAAAAACCAGTATGGTATGCATATGGCACAGAATACTATAGTTTTAATGGAACATTTGTTAATGGTAGGGGGTAGTGGACGAGAGGCTATTTGTCATAAGCAAATTGCATTTCAGAAACAGTGTGGGATTCATATGCCATATAAGTCTGTAGTTTATCAGAACATTTGTTAGTGCTTGGAGGCAGTGTCACACAAACAGAGTTTCTGTACTTAAATAGGACTGACAGACGTTTGGGAAGTATGTTACACATACCTGATTTCATTGCTCTGCTGAATGACGGTAGTTTTTATACACATGCTGCAACTTGTAAAAAATATCAATCTACTGCGTTTACTTAGCTTCATCACACATATTACACACACACACACACACACACACACACACACACACACACACACACACACACACAATCAAACACGCATGCAATGCTCTCACATAATGACAATACTGATTACACACAAAAAATCTGTAGGTAGGATGACATTTTCTCCTGAAACATAAAGGTCGAATAGGTAGTGTATGGATGTACACAATCATTTTTATTTATTCGATCATTGCGTGAGAGTAGCATGGTAGTTAATCTGTAGCACTGGTATAATATACCCCCTACCATGCACTGAATAACGGTTTGAATGGTATTTGTTTGAATGTAGGGTGTTCGTAGATAGTGGATCCGTCTAAAATATGACGGCAACGTAATGCACGAAGAGTTGTGTCAATTGGTAATTGGTGGTGTAATTGACCTGAATGTGAATAAATCTAGCTGTTGCACATAAAGAGAACCAAAAGTCATCTACACTATCGCTAGAAACATTAACTAATGTACAAATGCCTAGGATTGGGCTCAACCAGAAAATATATTGGGCTTAGATTCATGAATTTTAGGGAATGTAATCCAACAACTGAGAACTGACAGGTCGACTTACGTGTAATAGGCGAATGACTGCAAACACCATCGGCACGTCACCTAGACACTACAACAAAGACCGAACTGTAAGAGGCACCCATGTGGCTGTTGTTGCAGGTGTTGACATTTGTAATACTGGAGAAAAAAATACATGGACATTGATTCAGTCAAGTTTCTAGATGTTGGTTTATTGGCTCTCGATGTACTGTAGTCGGATCGATGTGTAAAGACTAGATTTGTTACCAAATAAATAACTATAACTACAGTTATGTGTATTGCCCCTCTCCGAAAAGAAGAAATGCGCTACTCCAACTATAACATGGTATCATGGTCAGTTCAATCTCGTGCAGCACGCAAGAGAAAAGAAAGTAGTTATGGTGTGGTGAAACCATGAATCTTTCCGTACTCTTACAGTACCTATCAACTGTGCCTGATCTGCAAAGCAGCTGCACCATTGTGAACATGATCCGATGTATAGTGTGTTGGGAACTTTGTGACACTGTCAAGATCGTATTACAGAGGGACATCCCATTTTATAAAAGATGATATATTTCACGCAAAGCTATATCCATTTAGCTAAGACTCTGGTACACCTGTACCACCACCATCGTATATCCGATGTAGTGATCATATGAATTCACAACAGAGATGTATGTAGACAATCATTTGATGGTGGTGAATTGCAGGTGTTGTGTGTCTCATTTTCTTGGAGCAGCCCTCGTAAATTAAAGGTGCAGCATTAAAGTTTCTTTGCTCATTACACTGGAGAGCTAATCCCTATATTCTCAACATTAAAAAATCTATATGTGGTGTAGCGATCATAGGGGTTAGTTGGTGTATGTACAGAGGCATATGGACAATCATTTTTACTCGATCAGTCTCGAATAGGAACTAAAATCTATAATAAGGTTATTTCACAGTCCACATCATGCATTGACGGTGGCTTACGGAATATGTGCTGCACGTAGGGCCTCATCTGTCGGAAGGCTATAGCGATTTGCGGGGGACTGATGACTGATTAGAGTTGGAGCTGAAATGCATCTGAACATTAGAAGAGTCTCACTACTATTAGCATGTTATTGTGTATAAATCACTAGAAACAGTACCAATCGTAAAATATGTGGAGTGACATACGATGTGCCTCTCAGCATGCAATTGATTGTGGAGTATGTGTTTAGATATATGAGGGTGATTATAGCTGTAGGATGTGGCGATTTTCAGAGTAGTTAGTGGTCTATTTTCTTCTCGCTGTTATATCAGTATTATATAGCCAGTATTATTTAGCCAACAAGGCTTGTATCTAACGGGATAGCGATGTTGCTCGTGATAGAAATCACCGAGAATATCTCTAAGCACTTAAAAACATATACAATATCATTTATAATGCAGAGAGATAAGAAACTAACCTTGGATTTCCGTATGTGGTTAGTATAGCTTGGTTGTGCAGATACTCGATTGCATTCAGTGAAACCTTACACAGCTTGAGTCTGGAAAATGCATACTGTTATATATCAGTGTTAATGTACAGTACCGCCGAGAACTAATCTGAAACATAACCGAGCAGTACTGAATGCAAGCTGGAGGGCGATGTGTAAAGTGGGGAACCGTAAGTGAATGGAAAATGTCTGTTTCCAGACAAGATACACAAAACATACCGTGGACGTTTAGCGCTGTTTGTAGATATTTTGAGTGCATTACAGTGAAAGCTAGGTTTTCTTCCACAACGATATGATCTTTTTCCCAGAGTTTCGGAGAGGGGTAGTAAAATATTTGTTTTATCAGAGAGAGAAAGCCCAACAAACGCTTCCATCGGAAGTCCATGACCTTGACGGAGAACATCACAGTCGCTGGTGTTTATTGTACCGGAGTTTCATATTCTTAAGGTTTACGAATAAAGTGTTTCCGTATAGTTCCATACAGGTTCGAATAGTACTTCAACTTATATTTTATCTGTTTTTACCAGATCATTAAAGTCAACCTGAAAAGAAAAGTGAAATTCCGACACGTTGTAACTGCCACCATGCACTGCACAGTAGCTCGCAAGGCATTTGTTTAGATGTAGATGTAGAATGGTGCATTTGCCTGTACGAAGGTGGTAGCAAATTACATGAAAACCTGTGGGCAATCCATGCAGGGACTAGAAGTTGACATGAACGTATATAAATGTGAGTATTGCACCTAAATAGGGTAAGAAATCCTCTACAGCGTCGCCGGAAACATTAACTGCCATTAAAAATGTACAGGACTGGTATTTGACTCTGAACTTAATGTAACTTACTGTATACAAATAGATGGAGAGATCCACTACTGATATTGGTGTTCTAGCAAAGCTTAATTGATCATTCCTCCGCGGGAACTATTAATTTGCGTCTCCATATTTTTGTTACTAACAAATGATTCATTGAGAATTATAGTCTTCGAGAGGAAGGGTGAACAAGTGTGGTGTACGGCAATCTATTTTTTTGCGTGGGTTTGCTTCATCTTTGAAATGATGTGTGAATAATGTCATCGCAATATGTTGTCTCCGTTTCTGTGTATTTAGAAGATGAAACTCGTTAGACAACAATGAAACGTTACTGTTGATTTCTAGAGGGTATTACACTACAATAACTCGAAAAGATGGGAAAAAACAACGAAGCATATGCAGCGCATAGCCAATCCCGCACGAATATTAGACTTGTCTATTACGACATTTTTCTGTTTAATTACGACATACGAATTGACCAGTAAATGGATCTCGTATCAGTGTCCGCTTTTAAGTGTCTGGATACTTGCAATCAGACTGAGTATTATCCTGGACACCGAGCTATGTGAGCTGCAGGGATATGAACTGGCAATCGTCGCATCGGAAAAGGATTCAGTCAATATAGGACGTTCAAAGCGGTTAGGATCACGACTACACAGACAGTAGAACATTCTAAACTGAATAATTCCAGATAAGAATCGAGTTATCATAAATTGATATTTTAGACAGTGTGAGGTCTTGAATGAGGTGCGTGTTTGTGATCGATTATGTCGTTTTTGTAACAGCAATGTAATTACCGTTATGCTCTTCATACTCTCTTGTTCGAATTGTGAGTTTCTCGGGCGATTTGACAATTATTTATTTTGTCTTCTCCCTCACCATCTTAAGCCGTTTCCTCAAATACTATTGGGTGAATAATTCTTTGTCGAGAAATATGGCCAACTATATGTAGCTTGACAAAAGTTTCGGGAAAATTTCTGCTCACAGCGATAATTACGATGTAGATTTTTTCAGATTTCTGGACTTTATATCCTGCTGCACCATGCATTAAATATCTGTCTGACTAGTACTGAAACCACTCATGAACTGTTAACAGTGGTAAACTCCCTTAACAACAAATCAAAGGCAATTGTGTGTTGTTTCTCAAGAAGATGTCATCAACGTGAATGTGGTAGATACTTGTTTGTAGTGAAACACAAAAAATTATAAACTCGTTCTCACAGGAATTACTCATTGCCGGAAATATTTATTTCCAATCACCGATTCCTTATCTCAAAATAATCGAGTAGGATGCTCTAATGTCTTAATAATTTTTACTCTAAAAGCCTAGCGTGACATGTGCTGCATAACTGGCTCTGGTATCCCTTACACACTAACATACAGTTGTTGCCCAGATGTTTCAGTGGTTGATCGAGTGCTTGGGGATTAATGACGAAACAAGCTCCTGTGATTTCGCATATGAGACTGTCCTTTGATATAGCTTCCCTCTTAACCAGTGATGTGCAATCTTTTAGCTTACGTGAGCCGTATTGGTAGAAGACGAGTGATTTTGGACCATAAGAACTGTACTTAAACTTAAAAATAACCGATGAGAAGAAAGTGTCCGCGGTATATAGTTGAAACATTATTTAAGTAATTTAGAGTTTATTACTTTATGATTCTTTAGTCTAAACAAAGCAAGATGGAATTATTTGACATTCTGTATATGAGATTTTATTAATAATTCTGTATGCAAGTAATTGCAACTCATAAAACTAAGGTAACATTTGACTCTGAATTTGGGAAACTGATGAATAAATATCAGGTCTGATCGAATTGTTTTCAATCCTCTAGGTGTTCTCAAGGTGTTCAACTGAGGTTCTGGTTCTGGTTTTACTCTATGTGTGCTTCAGTCTTTAAAATTAGTGTTCACGATCTTACGTGCCTCCAAACAAAGATGATATGCAACAAGGGATGTTTGTCTCTGTGTAGGTATGATTTGTGAAATTCAACAAAGATACATGGTAACATTTTTCTTTTAGTTGGATGTCAGACTGCTACTTTATGCGTTTAATCTGAAAAATCTTCTGGCAACATATATATTGTAAAACGTATCGTATAAATACAAAAAATTGATTATTATATCGAAAACAGACTGATTTTCAAATTCTTGTAACAAATCGAGAACTATAGCTGCGTATTTCATCCCGTCTTTAGATTTGTTTGGACAACCTACTGAAATTAACGAAATTGCTTGTACTTGTGCTTGCAATAATTTTAGTTTCATTTGAAACATGTTCTTTGTTTGAAACATAGTGCTAAGAATTGGGTTTCTGCCTCGAAGATGCCTATTTAAGTCACATAAATAGGCAGTCAAATCTAAGAAAAACGCTAAATCTGACACAGAGTTGGCTTCGTCATGTTCTGGCACAGATTTTGTTTTTAATATCATGAACGATTTGATTTCATTAATAATGCTTTAAAATCTTTCTGCGCCTACCTTCATGAGCCACCTTAATTCTACAAAATATATGATATCATCATACTCAGCACCCGAACTTCTGAGGAATTCCTGTAACAGGCGTTGATTCAATCCCCTGCCCCATAAAATTCACGGTCTTCGCAACGATTTGCATAACGTGATCCATTTTTTAAGCTTTTCCGCATAAATTTTCTTGGTGACTGACGCATCGGGCTGTTATAGGAACGAGACTCTGGGGGGTTTGAGTATAGCATGGGCGGCAATGTTAAGAATGGGATGGCCCAGTGAGAGACTAGCATAGCGTGGCGGGAGATTTAAATTGAAAATATTCAATTTATCATAACTTTCCATAAACGGAATTTTATGGATTTTTTTGCCAATCGTGTGATATCTGCTCACTTCATGGGCCGTATTGATACTTACTTTGGGCCGCATACGGCTCGCGGGCCGCAAGTTCGACACCCCTTCTCTTAACCAAGTAGGCTTGCTGAGAAAATAGATTCCGTGGAACTAGCCGGAAACATGCTCGTTCTTTCAGGAGACAACTGGAACAATGTTGTTGTAGGACTCCCTCTAAAATGCACTTGTGGAGATTTTAATTTACATCAGAATGACTGGTATTTTCCTATTTCTCTGTCAGTCGTCATCAAGCCAAATTTATTTTAAAAGCCTTTATAGTCAAATTATGCAATTCCTTATCGTTTATATGAGAAACATTTAATATGAGAATTATAGTAGTTTCGACAACTTTGTGGGTATGTGCGTTTGCTAGCTCATACCTAAAGGCGGCATACACTGAACACAGGTTCATGCGTTCTCAAACTAGCTATGAAATGTAGGACACCGGTCTCATGTAGATATAAAAATTTGTTAGATTTTGTTTCCCCCTCTTTGCGCTAGATACGCGCGTCCTCTATAAGACGGACTTTATTTTTCAAAAGCCTAAAATATGACAAATTTACTGTTAATACTTGGGTTAAATTTGTATAAAATTTAAAATTAGAGCCGCGCGGGATTAGCCGAGCGGTTTAAGGCGCTGCAGTCATGGACTGTGCGGCTGGTCCCGGCGGAGGTTCGAGTCCTCCCTCGGGCATGGATGTGCGTGTTTGTCCTTAGGTTAATTTGGGTTAAGTAGTGTGTAAGCTTAGGGACTGATGACCTTAGCAGTTAAGTCCCATAAGATTTCACACACATTTGAACATTTTTTTTTTTTAAATTACAGAACAGATCGTTAAATCAGTAAAATAACATTTCAGAACAAAGAGAAAACATTACTATAGATGAAAATTGTAGTAGCACTTGTAGAGTGTATTTCTGATTCCCGATGGCGCTGTATTTCCGGCTATTGCCTCTTTATGCCGTTGTCCATTAGTACGGCAGGGACGACACGGGCAGGACGTCGAGTGTAGTGCTGTGCTGCAGGTGGCTGGCACGCTCCTCCGCCTTAGAGTTTGTTGACATCTGCTGCGGCCCGCACTAGGCAGTTCAATACTCGACCGCCGGAAGGCTCCATCCTCAGCTGAAGCAAGTATGTTGTAAAAACGATTCGCCCATGTGAACAGATCGTCGTAAATGTTGAAGTATGAGTCTGTTGCAAATTCATTCTGTTCCTTGAGGAGTTTGTCAGGTTCTCTGCGTCTCGTAATATAAATCTCCAGTTGTTCTAAAATGTCTAATCATTTACTTTTTGTAACTTCATGTAGAATTTGAAGCTGTTCGTCGATGATACCATTATTATGACCCTCCTCTTGCATAAGTAAGCCTAGCGCTGTTTTATTACTGGGATACGTATGTTCTTTAAACCTTACATCAAAGGTCCTGCCTGTCTGTCCGATATAGCTTTTTCCGAATTCGTGCCATATTTTGTAGACCCCCGATTTACTATATTTATTACTTTCCCGTCGCAAGTTATGACGCAGTAGACTTTTAAATTATCAGAAGTACTAAATGCAATTTTAACCCCATTTCTTCGGAATCTATGTTCGATTTTATCTGATGTTTTGCCTATATATTCCATAGTGGCGTACTTATCCTTTTCGGATGTCGGTTTTTACCTGCCGTTTCTCGCTCCTTTTTATCTTTTTAATTTTGCTATATATGGAGTTAACTATATCAGGATCATAATCATTTGCAAGGGCGACCTGTCTTAATATGTCAAGTTCTTTTTTAACTTCAGTTTGACATAATGTAAGTCTTACTATTCTGTGTAACACTGAATAAAAATATGCATGTTTCTGACGTAGTGAGTGATTGGAGTAGGCATTGATAATCACGTCCGTACATGTTGGTTTCCTAAATATTTTGAACGCATGTCTACCATTTTTGTTATGAATCATCAGATCCAGGAAATTTATCTGTTTGGCTACTTCAATTTCTGTCATGAATTTTATCTTGGAATACATACTGCTTAACCTCTGTGCCATCTCTACTATTTGCGTTTTACTACCTCTATAAAGAATAATTAAGTCATGTATTGTTATAGAATCTGAAGACGGTCATTGTATGGCCGAAACCGGTTATGACTGTGTCATAAGAATGTGATTGAGTCTATAAACAACAAAAAAAAAATTACAAGAGAGAGAGAGAGAGAGAGAGAGAGAGAGAGAGAGAGAGAGAGAAGGTAATAAGTATTTCAGTCTCATTCGCGTAACAACAGTTATTATGAGCGCTAGTAGCGTGTTGTCCTCCCCAATCCCAAACAAAGCACACAGTTTCTCGCACAGTTAGAACAACCTGCAGTTGTGTGAGATGAATTTTAACTTTCATCGTCCAACACAGAAAGCTTACAATTTATTTGTGTATGCCTGTATTTATATTACGAAACATTCTTCCTTACGTCATGTTTTGTCTGAAAACTGAAGCACTGGGTCTACTGATGAAAACGACTTAGACATGAGACTATATAAAACTTCGTTGACAACATCCTTACTGTTAACACCAACTTATCCCTTATGAGATCGTAAACGTGGAAGCTGTCTGTGTTAGCGTTTAACGACTCATGAAAGACCTTCCACACTTCTTTTACCTGTTTGCTGCAGTTAAACAGTCGTCGTACGAGACAGCACCCTCTACATCCGACACTGTACGGAATTGTTTATTTATTTGTAAAATGGGACAACATCTTAAATCGTATTGACATATTATCATATAGTATAACCAAGATATTATGAAAACGTAAATATTACTAAAACCTGCATACAGTGAACTGCCGCTAACGGTATGTACTATGCAACACGACTGTAACACAGAATGAACGTGAAACACTTAAGAGTGTGGTCTGTTAATTACGTCATTATTGCCTGTCGTTGAAATCATGTGTCTCAGTTCTTCCTAAATTTTAATGTACAACTTTGTTCTTCTCGGAGGCAGCAATCGTTTCACAGTGTTTCACTTACCTATCCTGCATGCTGCCTTATACTACGCTGTAACAGAGAGGTGAATGATAGGCACATAAAATGGAAACTATCGTTACTGCTATTGAAAACTTGAATGGAGAACATTACTTTTCCTAACGCTGAAAAAACATGTGCTTATTTCCTATTTTCGGAAACAAAAAGCTAACAGATTTTATGGAATGAAAATACATTGATTAATTTACCAAAATTCTTACGTTATCTAGCAAAAATACACTACTAACAGTATTGCGAAAATTTGAAGTTGTTCTTATATTTCTGACATAAATAGTCGAAAATGGCTCTGAGCACTATGGGACTCAACTGCTGTGGTCATAAGTCCCCTAGAACTTAGAACTACTTAAACCTAACTAACCTAAGGACAACACACAACACCCAGCCATCACGAGGCAGAGAAAATCCCTGACCCCGCCGGGAATCGAACCCGGGAACCCGGGCGTGGGAAGCAAGAACGCTACCGCACGACCACGAGATGCGGGCACACATAAATAGTCGAATGAGTCTATTGGGGAAATATTTGATATAGATTAAGATTTTTTCTTGATAGCGTTGATGAAAGTTATTAGAAATAGAATTCAGATTTCCTACTGCGATACTTTCAGTGGACAGTTTAAACCATACTGCTATACGATGTAAAAAGGATAAGAAAGAACAAGCTTTAGCAACGTCATAGCAGTGACCAAACACTGGAATATTTCTGAAGGGACCTGTATAAAAGAAGTGTACTCCTTGTGATAAGAACAATATTGGACTATAAAAGTGTAAACGGGTGCATAACTGGTCAAGTTGGTTTATATTCATTGCCCTGCATGCCTACGTGTATGGTAGCAAATTCTGTCCACTGCCCATCAGAAATGTTTCATGCAGCAACACAATCAGACACTGCCAGAAGACCACCTCTCTCTCTCTTTCCCCACAATCAGTCAGCTCTCTCTTATTTTCCTTCTTAGACTGCGCGTTTGTACTCAAAGAATCATTTCATCAGCGTTGGGTTACCGTGGTAGTAACAGGATTCGACACCACCAAAAGCTATTTTGTAACCAGCCCTACAGATACCCTGGTTAGTTTTAAGAATCAAGCTGTTCAGCATGCACATTCTTTTTACGTTTCGTATTTTCTTTTCACTTCCGCCGATTCCTGCCTTGTTCTTGAAATTTATACTTCAGCACATCTATTTGTGTCTTGAACCTTTTGAAAGTTGCATCTGGTGTATTCCAGAAATGAAAGTCCAATACTCTTTATAAAGGAAATATTTCATCATATAGGATGAGCGAGTGCAATACTTGTTCTTTTCTCTGAATTCTTACTGCAACTGATAGTTGAACTTGGCCACTATAAACAAAGAAAACACCGGCTTACTGAGAACAACAAATAGGATGTACAACAGGTTATACCGATATTTGTTATTTGTGATTAGCGTAACCAAGGAACAGTCATAGGACAGTGAGGGATATTCAGATCTACATCAAGACTGGATTAGCAGTTATTTATTTGCTCTAATGACTGAAATGAATCACAGTAAAATTAGCAGAGAGCAAAGTTCTTTAAGTCTGAAATCAAATTACGAAATGACCCTAACATTGTGGGGGAGCTGTCGAAAAGTGTGAAAGATTGTATGGAGAAAGTGGAACAACATTTGCTCATCTGAGCAGCTCTTGAATTCAGAGTTAAGAATACAACAAGACCCCAACAGGTATAACCAAATTAAGCAACACAATTTGCTTGGCAAAGTGAGCAACTAATGAGCTGCTTAGGAAGTATACTGCACTACCACAGTTTGAGACCCATACATTTCTACAAATCAGTTAGTGTGCGCCAATTACCACCATACAGTGGCTGGAGACGGCCCCTCTTTCAAAAATACTCTACGTGGAGGGAAAGACTTAATGCTGTTGCCAAAATGATGGATGAGAATAACGCTTATTTCACGAAAAGAACAGGGGAACATTCTTGGCGTATAAAACTCCCATTACCGAACACAAAGTTGGTAACTGCCTGGAAAAGTGTTTCCTCGATTGCTGGGGCCTTTCGCTCCAAGTACGGCGGTGGGGCGACTTAGTTCAATTGCATAACTAACATTTTGGAGCAAAAACAACCGTCATTCTCACGCTTGGCGTTTTATGTCCGTGCAAAAAGTGAAAAACTGTCAAACACAATTATTCTCTAGAGAGGACATTGGCGGCACGGTGTCCCCTACTCACAGCTACGCCAGGGCACAGGCTCTGTCCACAGTAGTACGCAGCACACAGCAACCACACATCCTAGAAAACTGTCCATCTTCCTTTGACAGTCACTAACTGCCTTCTGCCACCAACATGACCCTGAGACCACTTTGATATTGCATCGTCCCATCGTGAACAACGCTAAGTTTTTCTCCCAAGCTCAGAGGTCGAGTACTCCCAAAATAATAACCATGAAATAGTGGCAGAGAATGAAACAATGTCGCATAGTGATATGTGACAGGAACGTCATACTTTTAATATCTTTTATACAGACATCCATCTCATAATGATGATGAGGTCCCATACTCCGAGGAGCGTAGGGGACGATGCGGGAGACCCACACCGCTGTACTAGGCAAGGTCCTAGTGGAGGTGGTTTGCCAATGCCTTCCTCCAACCGTAATGGGAATGAATGATGGTGAGGAAGACGACACAACAACACCCAGTCATCTCGAGGCAGGAATAATCCCTGACCCTGCCGGGAATCGAACCGGGAACCCCGTGCGCGGGAAGCGAGAACACTACCGCAAGAGCACGAGCCGCGGACTCATCCATCTAAACAGTGACTCTATTAACATCAGTTCACTCCGCCAGCTTCCGATAGAATTCATTTAATGCCGACCTGCTGCTGAGTATGGTACACTCCTGGAAATGGAAAAAAGAACACATTGACACCGGTGTGTCAGACCCACCATACTTGCTCCGGACACTGCGAGAGGGCTTACAAGCAATGATCACACGCACGGCACAGCGGACACACCAGGAACCGCGGTGTTGGCCGTCGAATGGCGCTAGCTGCGCAGTATTTGTACACTGCCGCCGTCAGTGTCAGCCAGTCTGCCGTCGCATACGGAGCTCCATCGCAGTCTTTAACACTGGTAGCATGCCGCGACAGCGTGGACGTGAACCGTATGTGCAGTTGACGGACTTTGAGCGAGGGCGTATAGTGGGCATGCGGGAGGCCGGGTGGACGTACCGCCGAATTGCTCAACACGTGGGGTGTGAGGTCTCCACAGTACATCGATGTTGTCGCCAGTGGTCGGCGGAAGGTGCACGTGCCCGTCGACCTGGGACCGGACCGCAGCGACGCACGGATGCACGCCAAGACCGTAGGATCCTCCGCAGTGCCGTAGGGGACCGCACCGCCACTTCCCAGCAAATTAGGGACACTGTTGCTCCTGGGGTATCGGCGAGGACCATTCGCAACCGTCTCCATGAAGCTGGGCTACGGTCCAGCACACCGTTAGGCCGTCTTCCACTCACGCCCCAACATCGTGCAGCCCGCCTCCAGTGGTGTCGCGACAGGCGTGAATGGAGGGACGAATGGAGACGTGTCGTCTTCAGCGATGAGAGTCGCTTCTGCCTTGGTGCCAATGATGGTCGTATGCGTGTTTGGCGCCGTGCAGGTGAGCGCCACAATCAGGACTGCATACGACCGAGGCACACAGGGCCAACACCCGGCATCATGGTGTGGGGAGCGATCTCCTACACTGGCCGTACACCACTGGTGATCGTCGAGGGGACACTGAATAGTGCACGGTACATCCAAACCGTCATCGAACCCATCGTTCTACCATTCCTAGACCGGCAAGGGAACTTGCTGTTCCAACAGGACAATGCACGTCCGCATGGATCCCGTGCCACCCTACGTGCTCTAGAAGGTGTAAGTCAACTACCCTGGCCAGCAAGATCTCCGGATCTGTCCCCCATTGAGCATGTTTGGGACTGGATGAAGCGTCGTCTCACGCGGTCTGCACGTCCAGTACGAACGCTGGTCCAACTGAGGCGCCAGGTGGAAATGGCATGGCAAGCCGTTCCACAGGACTACATCCAGCATCTCTACGATCATCTCCATGGGAGAATAGCAGCCTGCATTGCTGCGAAAGGTGGATATATACTGTACTAGTGCCGACATTGTGCATGCTCTGTTGCCTGTGTCTATGTGCCTGTGGTTCTGTCAGTGTGATCATGTGATGTATCTGACCCCAGGAATGTGTCAATAAAGTTTCCCCTTCCTGGGACAATGAATTCACGGTGTTCTTATTTCAATTTCCAGGAGTGTATATTTGATATCAAACTATAGGTTCTGCAGCCTTGATCGATTACGCCCACACCATCTGTGAACATTTATTCTGGAAAAAGTTACAGGCTTTCAGCTCTACTAACTAAGAAAGTAATACCGTTAATAGCAAAAGAGGGAATTCTTATGACGCAATAGCGAAAAGTCACCTGGATTTAGATAGAAAAATTAATTTAAACAATCACTAAGCAAGCAATAATTCGCGAATTCATAAAGCAAATGTCAGGAAAACAGAATATACGTATGCTGTAGTATCACTGCACAAATATGTCAGCTGCGAAGCAACGCACAGTCCTCCTTCCAGACTCGTGTGCTAACGTAGTAAACAAGGTGCTGCACGTATTGCTGAGGCAGTTTGTGCCGAGACTGCGAGTGAAGACAGTTGCAGTAGTCAACGGTTTTGAATGGCGTCACAAGCTACAAAACGCGAACTGCGACTGTGGATAGAGATTGGCTCACTAGAGGCAGTTTAATGTCAGAATAGCCCTTATCATCAAATTAATTTCCTAGCACCCTCGCCTACCGACTAAAACATTATGGACAATGTTAACGGACCTGGGACACAACATAAAAGGCACATGGTACTTGGCGTTGCGGTAACAGATCCCACAACATCCTTGGTTCCTTAGCGCGGCGCTCACTGGAATATAATTGTTAACAGGCTAAGAGCATATAGTGATTCCCGCCCACTGAAGAGGACATTGTACAAACACTAATAGAATGCGATACATACAGTCTCAATTACGAATTACAATATTTTATATTAAGAATTTTTTTTTCTTAGACTAGCTCTTAGTCCCACGAATACGTTCGTTGCGGTACGTATTTTCCGTTTCATTCATCTTTGCAAAAGGGAACTTTAAAATTTGATGAGCTTATGTTACATTATGTATACAATACACTCACACACAAATACACATACGCGCGCGCACACACGCACACACACACAAAATTCGTGTCATTTAATGTGATGGTTTAGTCAAATTAATGCGCTTTTGAGACTACTTAAATTACATAATTGTTGGTTTATATTTTATCTTTGTATAATTTGGTTTGACTTAATGCAAAGCATTTCATATTTTGTAAATAAGTAAGAGAAATTTCCTCTTTGTGTCATTATATCATATTATTGTATCTGGTGATAGCACATTTGCCTGAAACCAATTAAAAAGCCTCAAAAAGAGGTTGTCACTTTATTACAGCTATACTGTAGAGACAATTTGTACGAGATGAGCACTGAGAAGGTTCAGGCAATGTGTCCCAAGGCCTAGGTCATATAGCTACTGGTAGGTGAGACCATCAAGTGGATAGGAAACTTCATGAGGGAGGCAAGTATGTTCAGCAGCCATTCTTCCGCTCTTCACATGGGAGAGAATCTGCCAGAATGTGCGCTGGACTGCAGATCAACAGAAAGCTGTTCTCTTCACCACTGCGTCTTCGACTGAAGGTGGACAGAGATCGCATAGGAAAACTATAGGTAACGATCTAAAAGTTAGAGTGATAGTAGTAGAGAGAAATAAAGACAACGAAAAAATAATGTTATTGATAATGTAAATTAATTCAATGTCCATAACAGAAGAAAATGAGACAAAGGTAAAGAAGTACATTATCATGAAAATTCACGTGCATGTAGTCCTATATTTAACGGTCCACTGTTGTAATGAAGAAAGTATTATATGATAAAGTAAATAAAACGAAAAAATGAGTCAGATCATTATCTCTCTAAGGATTTCTCCCATCTAAAAAGACAAAAAAATTCAACCGAGGAAGTAATCCGATACAACTCCACTACAGCTAATATTACATTAGAGAATATAAAAAAAATTGAGAAGAAATTGAGGCAACAAAAAAGTTAGTTGGCATGAACTACAGGTAAAAATGACTAAAGGAACAAAGTAAAGGACTGGGTAAGATTAAAATGAAGACGTGGTGGAACGAAGAGTGTGAAGAAGCACTTGAACAAACAGCTCAAAAATGGAGAAAATGGAGACGTTCAAAAAAAGAACAACGTTTAGAAGAATTCGGGCGACAAAGAAAAGAAAATATTTCGGAAAATCAAAAGAGCCTTTGAAAAATCTCAGCTTAGAGAAATACGGAAAATTTTACCAACAATAATGCTGGAAATTTTTACCAAACTTGTGAATACATACTTAAAGCGTATCAAGCACCTAGTATTTGTTTCAAAGATGAAAACTGAAAAATAGGATTTTATAACAAAGAAAATTGTGAAATACTCATAACATATTTTGACAGGACTGAAACTGTCCAATTCCAACAGTTGAATTGAAATTTTCAGCAGTACCACAAAATCTGGAGGAAGATTTTCCACCAGCAGGGCAAGAAATTCATGATGCCATCAAATCACTCAAAAATAACAGAGCAAGTGGTAGCTATTCCTTTGCAGCAGAATTATCGAAATGGTCAGGACCGAAAGTAATAAATGATTCACAACTGCTTTCTGAGAACATCTGGAAAACTGAAAAGACTCCAGTGGGAAACAGCATCAATTAACCTGCTACAAAAAAGAGAGACAATAAAATGTCAACAATTACAGAGACGTTTCACTTCAGCCAGTGGCATACAAAGTATTATCAGAAATTCTCCTGGGCGGAGTTGTGGAAACTTTAGAAAAACAACTCTGAGAATATCAGGATGGTTTTCGAAAGGGCCTGCATAAAACACATTTTTAATTTAAAGTCAATAATTCGCCACAGAATTGTTAGCCAACAAACCTATAACAGTATCATTTATTGATTTCAAGAAAGCATTTGATTCGGTAGACAGAGAAACACTAGATAAAATCAGGAGATCTACAAAAATATGGAGAAAATATCAGAAGTCGCGACTAAAAGAAGATTAATCACTTCTGGACACCTCTACCGCTAACAGGCTAGCGAAACAGATATTCCTGTATTTCTGGAAAGCAAAAAACCGACAATAGCATGAATAACAGAGCTAAAGAAAGAACTGTAAAGAAACGACATCAGAGAACCGGAAACGACAGACAAGAACATTTTAAGGGGTAAAATACTAAGCTTAGGAGGCTTTCAGTGCAGAAGAAATACGAAATCGGGAACAACATGGACAGAGGAAAGGAGCCGATAACATGGGGAGAAAATGAGGGATCACTGGAAAAACTGGAAAAAACAACAAGGAAAGAAGAGGAATTGAAGTTGTTACGTGATCCTGGTAGTTGATCAAGACTAAACTAAAAATATAAAAAAATTAGTCACCGATTATTGTCCTAAGTTACAGCCGACGAGATTTTATTTAACATGGAGGTGAAACGCTTTTAGCATTTCGACAATTCAGCACATAGACTGGATAGCCTGATCAACAAACGTAAATCCCACACAGAATGTTCGTGTTACTGTCTGGGGTCTAGCTGCCCGTAGAAGGTCACACAGAGCTCACCTCACTGAGAACGGCTTTGCGACAACGAATGCGCTCTGAAAAGCCATCATTAACAACATAAAACACTCGTGTACATGCCCGATTGGTGCTACAGAAGCTGTATTGATGTTATTTGTCTTGCAACGGACTAATACATCCGTTTTGAAAGTTTCAGATATGTTCTGAGTTGTACGTAAATTGTCTATTTGAGAATGCCTTTCCGTGCCCTGTTTATACAGTGCTATATGATTTGGTTATATTTAATCGGACCACAAAATTGCCTTTTATCAGTCCTTACTTTTTTATTTACAGGAACTAAATTGTTAAGCAACTATATCGAATCGGATTGTAATATACACTACTGGCCATTAAAATTGCTACACCACGAAGATGACGTGCTACAGACGCGAAATTTAAGCAACAGGAAGAAGATGCTGTGATATGCAAATGATTAGCTTATCAGAGAACTCAACAAGGCTGGCGCCGGTGGCGACAACTACAACGTGCTGACATGAGGAAAGTTTCCAACCGATTTCTCATACACAAACAGCAGTTGACCGGAGTTGCCTGGTGAAACGTTGTAGTGATTCCTCGTTTAAGGAGGAGAAATGCGTACCATCACGTTTCCGACTTTGATAAATGTCGGATTGTAGTCTATCGCGATTGCAGTTTATTGTATCGCGACAATGCTGCTCGCCTTGGCGGAGATACAATGACTGTTGGCAGAATACGGAATCGGCGGGTTCAGGAGGGTAATACCGAACGCCGTGCTGGATTCCAACGGTCTCGTATCACTAGCAGTCGAGATGACAGGCATCTTATCCGCTTGGCTGTAACGGATCGTGCAGCCACGTCTCGATCCCTGAGACAACAGATGGGGACGTTGGCAAGAACATTTAGACGACGTTTACAGCAGCATGGACTATCAGCTCGGAGACCATGGCTGCGGTTACCCTTGACGCTGCATCACAGACAGGAACGCCTGCGGTGGTGTTCTCAACGACGAACCTGGGTGCACGAATGGCAAAATGTCATTTTTTCGGATGAATCCAGGTTCTGTTTACAGCATCATGATGGTCGTATCCGTGTTTGGCGACATCGCGGTGAACGCACATTGGAAGCGTGTATTCGTCGCCGCCATACTGGCGTATCACCCGGCATGATGGTATAGGGTGCCATTGCTTACACGTCTCGGTCACCTCTTGTTCCCATTGACGGCACTTTGGACAGTGGACGTTACATTTGAGATGCGTTACGACCCGTGGCTCTACCGTTCACTTGATCAATGCGAAACCCTACATTTCAGCAGGATAATGCACGACCGTATGTTTCAGGCCCTGAACGTGCCTGTCTGGATACAGAAAATGTTCGACTGCTGCCCAGGCCAGCACATTCTTCAGATCTCTCCCCAATTGAAAACGTCCGGTCAATGATGGCCGAGCAACTGGCTCGTCACAATACGCCAGTCACTACTCTTGATGAACTGTGGTATCGTGTTGAAGCTGCATGGGCAGCAGTACCTGTACACGCCATCCAAGCTCTGTTTGACTCAATGCCCAGGCGTATCAAGGCCGTTATTATGGCCAGCGGTGGTTGTTCTGGGTTCCGATTCCTCAGCATCTATACACCAAAATTGCGTGAAATAGTAATCACATGTCATTTCTAATATAATGTATTTGTCCAGTGAATACCCGTTTATCATCTGCATTTCTTCTTGGTGTAGCAATTTTAATGGCCAGTACTGTACATAAGCGTTTCTGAAGAAGAAAAATTTGTTAACATCGAGTATAGATTTAAATGTCAGGAAGTCGTTTCTTAAAGTATTTGTGTGGAGTGTAGCCATGTATGGAAGTGAAACGTGGACGATAAATAGTTTAGACCAGAAGAGAATAGAAGCTTTCGAAAGGTGGTGCTACAGAAGAATACTGAAGATTAGATGGGTAGATCACATAACTAATGAGGAGGTATTGAATAGAATTGGGGAGAAGAGGAGCTTGTGGCACAACTTGACTAGAAGAAGGGATCGGTTGGTACGACATGTTCTGAGACATCGAGGGATCACCAATTTTGTATTGTAGGGCAGCGTTGAGGGTAAAAATCGTAGAGGGAGACCAAGAGATGAATATACTAAGCAGGTGCAGAAGGATGTAGGCTGCAGTAGGTACTGGGAGATGAAGAAGTTTGCACAGGATAGAGAAGCATGGAGAGCTGCATCAAACCAGTCTCAGGACTGAAGACCATAACAACAACAGCTGCACATAATTACAACATACAAATGTTCCAGTAGACTTATCTGATTCTTTTACATTTTTCCGACATTCCGTTAAGTTTGTCTGGTGGCAAAAGGGAGTGTGCAGGCGCCTCCTTTCTAGATTCACTTCTAAAACTGCAACGCATCATTAAATGAATTCAGGCTGCCTTATATGTGTATCACATTGTTTGTCTTTTGGTAGTGGGCATCATCGAATCGTTCAGTCGTGGGTAAGGCTTACTGATTTACGGCCTGAGTAGAGATTAATAAATCGCGTTAGAGAGACGGTATGAAAAATTTATTTCTCTAAGGAAGTCCTCATGTTCGCAGATCAGACAAACAGCACCTTTCTATATCAACTTCGCACAAGAGAGAAATACGAGGGGGACTTCAAAAAGTAAGTTACAATTTGTCCCACGCTAAGATGTCGCGCATCATGAGTGGCTCACTGTCAGAAGAGAGGACGTGTTCCGGGTTATCCAGGCTGGCCGCTGTGACCGAGCGGTTCTCGACGCTTCAGTCCGAAACCACGCTGCTGTTACGGTCGTAGGTTCGAATCCTGCCTCGGACTTGGATGTATGTGACGTCCTTAGGTTAGTTAGGTTTAAGTAGTTTTAAGTGTATGGGACTGATGACCTCAGATGATAAGTCCCATAGTGCTTGGAGCCATTTGCCCCATTTTTGGACCGGGTTATCTGCCGCCACAGTTCTACTGCGGTAGAGATGACGGATGTAGTGTGGGACTAAACTAGGGCTGTAACTGAAACGTACTCCAATACTGAAGTACCCAAGACAGTACGATTCTTGTGAGCTGAACGTCTAAATTGCGCACAGATTCACCGCGAAATAATGGCTGTATATGGACCAGATGCATTGTCGCATCCAGCCAATAATTTGCCCAAGGCGGCACACACGTGGGTGATGCTGATAGAGAAGGGACACGTTCGACATTCACCACAGACGAAAGTGTCCAGGCAGTGGAGGAAATGGTTCCAGCAGTCGCTGGTTTTCCGATAATGAAGAAGTTCACATAGTGGTTCTCGAGTAGCTATTAAAAACGTTCCGACTGTTGTTAACGATGGCTTGGTGACTACGCTGAAAGATAGTGCAACGTAAATATGTATCCCATTGAAGTGTAATGCAGCATTCAACAAAAGTTACTTGGCTACCGCAATAATACTGTGTGACTTAGATTTTGAAGTCCCGTCATTGCTTCGGGAAAAAATTAAGTATCTTAAAATGTCAGTATTATCTCTAGTACTAATTTCTAATAATTATAGTATTAGAAAGAAACGCATTGATGCCTTGTTGCTGTTGGTGATTTCTCGTAGAGTGAACTTTTTTTTTTTTCTTTTCTCATTGTGTATTTTCCTTCCCATAAACTAGTCCAATTTTTAGTAAAGCTCAACGGCGCAATTTAGTCAACTCTGTACAATTTTTATTGTATTGTAATGCACTGATAATGCAAAATCCATCGTAGAAGTGTCCATTATGGTGGTTCGTAGAATTTTAGCTGTTGTTCATGTCTTTCAACGTTAGGCCAAGGATACTGTTTTTCCAGATCAGATACTACATTGAAGCGCCAAAGAAACTGGTATAGGCATGCATATTCAAATACAGAGTTATGCAAACAGGCAGAATATGGAGCTGCGGTCGGCAACGCCTATATAAGGCAACAAGCATCTGGTGCAGTGGTTTGATCGGTTACTACAATGGCACGTTATCAAGATTTAAGTGAGTTCGAACGTGGTGTTATAGTCGGCGCACGAGCGAAGGGACACAGCCTCTCCGAGGTACGATGAAGTGGGATTTTCCTGTACAACCATTTCTCGAGTTGTACCGTGAATATCAGGAATCCCGTAAAACATCAAATCTCCGACGTCGCTGCGGCCGGAAAAAGATCCTGCAAGAACGAGTTCAACCGACGGCTGAAGAGAATAGTTCAACGTAACAGAAGTAACCGCTTCCCCAAATTGCTGTAGATTTCAATGCTGGGCCACCAACAAGTGTGAGCGTTCGAACCGTTCAACGAAACATCATCGATACGGGCTTTCGGAGCCGAAGGCCCACTTGTGTACCATTGGTGATTGCACGACATAAAGCTTTACGCCTCGCCTGGGCCCGTCAACAGACTCTTGATGACTGGAAACATGTTGCCTGGTTGGACGAGTCTCGTTTGAAATTATATCGAACGGATGTACGTGTACATGTATTGAGACAACCTAATGAACCCATGGACCCTGCATGTCAGGAAGGGACTGTTAAGGCTGGTTCAGGCTCTGTAGTGGTGTGTGTGGTGGTGGTGGTGGGGGGGGGGGGGTGCAGTTGGAGTGGTATAGGGCTCCTGATGTGTCTTGATACGATTCTGACAGGTGACACGTACGTAAACAACCTGTCTGCTCACCTGCATCCATTCATGTCCATTGTGCATTCTCGGACACCCCAAACGTCCAGAATTGTTACAGAATGGCTCCAGGAACACTCTTCTGAGTTTAAGGACTTCCGCTGGGCACCAAACTCCCCAGACAGGAACATTATTGAGCATATCTGAGATGCCTTGCAACGTGCTGTTCGGAAGAGATCTTCACCCATCGTGCACTTACCGATTTATGGACAGCCCTGCAGGATTCATGGTGTCAATTCCGTCCAGCACTTCTTCAGACATTAGTCTAGTCCCTGCGACGTCGTGTTGCGGCAATTCTGCGTGCTCGCTGGGGTTCTACACGATATTAGGCAGTGTACCAATTTCTTTGGCTTTTCAGTGTAGATCCTGTTACGATAACTCACGTTTGAGCAACAGGGGACGGTTTGTATTCTTAGGAAGATCCTTGTTTCTACATAAATTACTTTTGTAATAAAAAAGTAAAACCTCTAACCACTCTTCAGTTTCACATTAGTAACCTGATAGTTTCAGCAATAATTTGATATGTTATCTTCTCGAAATATCGTGTGAGAAGGCGCAGAGGAAAAGGCGTTAGGCTCGCATGCTGCATGATCGGAGTACAAAACTTAAAGCCAACAAGACTTCTAGCTTCTCCGTGGTTTTCATACACGACACAAGGCAAATTACGTGTTGTTTCGTTTGGGAAGGACACAGCAGAATTTCTTCCTCATCCTTCTCGGTCTGAACATGTACTCCATCTCCAATGATCTAGTCGTCGACGGGAGCATATGCCCTAATCCGGCGAAGCACTTTCCATCTTGAAATCAGACATAAGGGAAGAAAGTCTGCTTCTGAAGTTCAGAAACAAAATTTTCTCAACACTTTGCCCTCGTTAGAGCGAAATATGTTATACAACTAGTCTACCCATCTGGCTGAACACTACACAGTTCAATTAAAAAAAAAATTCCCTGTTATAAACGTAGGGTAGGTGGGGGCAATAGTGCGCATTTTTAGTCTTACTAAATGTTTTAAATCTTGCAGCAGTATTATGTCAAATACGTATGCAATATCTAATTTGACATTTTGGCAGCATGTGAAAAGTTTAATTACCATCGAATTGTTATTAGAGGAGTAATAAAATTGTCCTAAAATAATTTTGCGGACTCTTACCCCATGCAGTAAAGTAAGAATACGTGAGGGGGGGGGGGGGGGGGTTGTGGGACAAGAGTACGCAGTGCGTATTTCATCCCTAACTGAACAAATAAAAAAGATTACAAATAAATCTACTGAAAACCAAATTAGGAGCTCTTTTTTTTTCGTTGACTTCAAATAGCAAATGTCTTAATGATTTGAGAGTAAGGCCGAAAAAGCATTTATCGAGGGAAATGTAGTGTTCTACTATTTCTTGTTCTTTTTCCAGTGAAAAGAGTTTTGTGAATCGGCTGATAAGCCCACTTTCTTTTTTTTGCTTAAGACCTTTTCTTGAGGAACTAAGGCCAAGAGCTTGATTATAAGCCAGCTCTTTTAATGGCTATTAAGTTGATATTCTCGGTCAGTTTGTGGAAAAAATGCCACTGTGGAAATCGTAATTATATTCGAAGTGTGTTTGAGTGGTCGGTATATTTGAAAAAACTACCACCCAAAGAAAGAAAAACTACAGAAAAGAAAAATGAATTCAAGTTCTGGACAAACAAAAATTGCTTGAATACCTCAGCAGAGACTGCACAAGTCAAAGTGCACGTTATGGGATAAGTGTTCGCAAAAAATTTCTTGGTGTGCTAAAAGTACACATTGTGAACTTATACCCCATTTGATATACGTACTGTCACCCCATTTCACTACTTTCTTTTTCAGCAGTCTACAGATAGCACACACAACTATAGTCATGGAGATCAAAGAATATACTGGAAACTTCTAGCTGCTAGTTCCAGTACCGAGTTCATCCAGTTTTGAAATAGATTTAGTTTCACTTAAGGCTCAATCAAAACTATACAAATTTTACATCGAGAACGTTCAAAAGTAACTTACCGCATACTCTCTAGCAGTAAGCATCCAATTGCCGAGAGGTTCCAGAACAGAACTGAGGAGATATTGACTTACTTTCTACCTAGTGGGAGACTGGTTAACTTCTGGGTCAGGGACCTGAGAACGTGATGTGTACTCTTACCCTACGCGTACTTTCACTCCCACCTACCTCATTTGTTGTCTCTGATCTTGTTAGGAGTTAGTAACTTGCATATATTCCAGTAGCTCTGAATGGCTCAAACACCTGTAATTTTTGTTTTAATTTTGGCTTGAAACACGTCCTACGGACGTCATAGATACTAAGGCTTTAAAGATAGTTTTCCGTGACGTAATCTCAAACTCAAAGAAAAATAAATATTCTTAGCTAAAGGTAAAATCCGCTTTCTGATCGCACGGTACAGACGCCGTGTTACAGATCAAACTAACATCCACAACACACAAAAATCACTGCTAAGTAGGTAGTGTTCATTCGTAGAGATAACTACGATGTCGTTCCGGAAACAGAACAGCTAAATAGAGCCATTGTTCAGTTACAGACTGTCATTTTTCCACACAGTCACCACCATTCGTTATGCACTTTTGTCAACGATGAACCAGAGCTTGTATGACGCGCTTGTAAAAGTCGGAACCCGCTGAGGCTAACCTCTTCCTTATAGCTTTGACAACAGCATCCGAGTCTTGAAAATGTTTGCCACGTAGTTCATCTTTTAGAGACCCAAAGAGGTGGAAGTCTGAAGGCGCTAAATCTGGACTCTACGGTGGGTGTGGTAAGACAGTCTAGCCGAATTTTTCAATGAGTTGTGTGGTCACAAAAGTGGTGTGAGGCCTGGCGTTGTCATTTGGCGGGTGAAAGTTGGCCTTCTTCTCTGCCCTTACGCTGGAAATTCGTAATTTCAACTTAGTCAGTCTCGTCTGAACTGACAGTTTCTCCAGGCTCCAGAACATCCAAAAGAATCATACCCAGGTTATCACAAAAGACTGTGCACATCACTTTGCCTACAGACGGCTGTGTCTTGAATTGTTTCTTTGACGGAGAATTCACATGTCGCCATTCCATGGAATGTCTTTTGGATTCCGGCTCTCAGCCGTGACACAATGTCTCATTTCCGGTGACGATACTGTTCAGAAAACTGTCATCTTAAGCTTGTTATTGGTCCATCAGATCCAGACAAATTTCCATTCGATGAGTTTTTATTTCTTCTGTAAGCCTCAGCGGGACCCATCTCGCGCAGACTTCGCAATAACCAAGGTGTCCCAACATTGTTTCTAAGGCATTACAGCCGACCTTCAGCTTTACACCCAATTCTCTGGTCATTATCGGCCGGTCAGCACGGATGAGTCGACCAAGATGCTCTTCATTGCGAGGGATGACACCTGTGCATGACCAACCGAGCAATGCCTTGTCATGCACACCATTTTCACCACCTTGAAAATGCCGTACCCATCACCTCACATTGCTCACATCTATTGTATCGTCTCCATATACCTTTATCAGAGCGTCGATGGTTTTCAATCGGCGCAATTTTTTCAGCAGTGAGGAATTTAATCACACATTTCTGTTTTATATGTGCGTCCATATCAGTCTCCATTTTGGAACACTCCTCCGCTGGCGCCAACTACTGCAGAACAACGGAACCACCTGCGAATGAAAGCGGAAGGTTCAAACATTAGCACTATACCAACGATAGCTGGCGCTGACATCCAAAGTCACCACATTAAAAATAGGAGGCATTTCTTCCGGAACGACCGTTGCAGTAGGATACCACAAAGTGATAAATTTGAAAAGTAACGCGTGCACTCACGTAAGCTCCAGGCAAGATGTCGTCTCGTCTTGACACACTTCCTTACCCCTTCCCCCTTCCGGGAATCTACACTCAACAGCACTGTATCATAAAACTCTTTAAATCATAGTTATTTATGTTTTTATTTAGGTTTGGCCATTTTTATCACTGAGTTAGGGCTCTTGTTTCCCGGATACGAGCTCAAGATCCCTCATTTGGTACAGCACGTTCCTTACTTCCATGACCATCAACCTTGAATACTACTATTAATGTTGAAAACTGGCAGCTCCTGAAAGATTTTTCTTTATTTCTCTTGCAATTTTCTCGTAAATTAACTTCTCCGTAAATAACCAGGTGAGGTGCGAAACATTTACCTTGGCAGTAAACGTTTTCTCCCGAACTGTTTACGTAAGTGTTGAACATTAACTGACCGTGAACGAGTTATGTAACCCGTAAAGTACAGAGTCATTATAACTTTATTCCTTGCCTTCACTCTCTGAAGCACGTTTCTCTTTAGATATTTATTTTATCTTTCTCGCCAGAAGTCGGTGAACTTAAACACTAAAGTGACAATATCAAATGGCTCTGAACACTATGGGACTTAACATCTGAGGTCATCAGTCCTCTAGACTTGGAACTACTTAAACATAACTAACCTAAGGACATCACAGACGTCCATGCCCGAGGCAGGATTCGAACCTGCGACCGTAGCAGCAGCGCGGTTCCGGACTGAAGCGCCTAGAACCGCTCGGCAACAACGGCCGGCACTATAGTGACAATCTCATGTCTAGATTTCAAAAGAGCAGTTAAGGGTAGAGTGTTACACCAGTAAACTCTACTTTTGTGCCAATAAAAATATATTGTTATTAAGTTTGAAATAGTTTAGGATTGAGGCTTTATCCAATATTAACAATTACACTTTCGAATTTGAAGTTACCTATTTATTCCGTGACTGGTAGATTCTTAACCCAAACGATCCTTTGATTCTTTTCTCCTTTTCTTTAAGGTAAATGAAGACGTGTTAGTGGTGAATATCGCGTTGACAGCGAGGTCGTAAAAAAGGGGAAAAAAAGTTAACTCTATATGGCAAAGACAGGGTAAGGTAAAGACCGTAGCCTTTATTCAATGAACCATAAACATTCAGTTCTTAGCGAAAATACCGTAAATGTAAAAGAGAATGACCATCTTGAATCAAGTTTATTTTGAGTGTGATGCAAGTGTATCGCTATTGCAACATTTAAATCAGTTCAGTGACTTAACCTTGGATCAGAACTTCTTAAAATTTTTCTGTAGATTCTTCAGCTACATGATGGTTGTCGCAAACCTCGCACATTATTGATACTACGAATTTACTGGTTGTTATTAAGTTTTGGTTATCTTTACCGTTTGTCAAGCAAGAGTGTAACAATATTATGTGAATGGTACCAAGGTGAGATTTTGTTCTCTTCTATGACTTAATTCATAGTTCTTTATCTAGGCGCTATTTTAGACATGTTTGAGGTTGGACCACAACTGTTCAACGTTTTTTTCAGATTCGACTAAATAATCTTAATTAGTGTTCTAAGTAGGATATTAGCAATTGTCTGTCATCTCCATCAAACATAGTCTCCCAGCCTTTATGATAAACGTTTTGCCGTCAGTGCCAATTGAAGAGTGGAAATGGGAAACGTTGTAAGTGCCAAATCTCTGTTTGTGCATTATTGATTTCTATCCAAAAAATTGAGAGGTTGTTTTGTTAAGACAGGTTTATGCTTCCCACCACATCATCACAAAAAGTAATGAGCCAAATTAGAAAATAAATACTTTATTAAGGACGTTCGAAGTGGTATACCAGGAAGCTGACTGGTTCCAAGTGCCAATAAGACAGTTTTTACAATAAGATTCATGCAGAGAAATAAGTAGCAACTAGCTACTGTTAATAATGCTCTTTATTTACAAAAATAGCATCGTTATCGATTTATAACTGACAGGTTCACCTTCAAATGGCAGCTCACATTTATATAACAATTGTTGTTGGATTTTTTTCCAGTAACTAATGTAACAACAACAAATGTAATACAAACATGAACAGCCGGCTGAAGACGTTTCGACAAAATAGCTGGAAGAAAGTTTTTGTTCTAAGTGCCATTAATACTGTTGTGACCACTTGCTGGCACCAATGTTGTAGCCTGGAGAGCTGGGGTCGCCTTTTGTGCAGAAGGCCGGGCTCCGACAATTGCTGAGTGGTCCAGTTTATCCGTGAAGGCACCACAGCATGGGGTGAGAAGGTGTTGCCAGTCCGAAAGTTCTGCGGCTCAGTGCGGCTCTCTCTTCAGCAATCCCATAGACTGCCCGTTATGTGCTCAGATGAGAACAGACGATTGTGGCCTGGGATGCCGGTTGTCGTGAAGACTAGGCCCTGGTCATCCGCCACGGATTGAACTAAACTGCAGCAGATGTTCACGAGTGGCCTGGCCGGCGTGGAGATGACAGCTAGCAGATCACCAGCAATGACACTCAGGCGAGGAGGGCTGGTTGCACACCAGTCTTCTCCTCATCCGGCGTGTCCCATACGCGCCAATGGCAGACCACGCCTGTGGTCTGTATCAGGTTGGCTGCATCTTCAGTGTTTAAGTCAGCAGGCGGGTAGCAGGCAGCATCATCGATCAGCTTAGTATTAAGAAAACAGTCTTAATCACGTTTGATATTTATTTAGTGCCTACCGCTTTCAGCCCATCGCAGGGGCCATCTTCTGGGCGAACACATGGCCGCCTGCTGGTGGCGTCACGTCTACCAAGGTGTGGCAAGGATGTGACGCCACCAGTAGTCGACCATATGTTCGCCCTGAAGATGGCCGCTGCGATGGGCTGAAACCAGTCGGCACTAAATAAATATAAAACTCGATTAAGACTGTTTTCTTAATACTAAATTAATTTATATTAATGGCTGTTAATCCATAACCATGCTGTCCAAACGCCGATCAGCTTGTGACTTCATTGAAACTCAACAGACCGTCATGCTCTCTAGTTCTAGCGGCACGGACATAATGGCAGAAGGACTGAATGTGTCTCTGAACTCGAAAAGCCTCGTTATTTAAAGGACCGAGCCCGCGCCTATGCCGCGGTGGCTCTGGGTGTGTGAACGCATTTGCCCACGTTTCTCCATCTCGTCAGCACTCCTATCCTCGCTGTGGTAATTCAATAACTGTTCTTGAGTCGCCGAACTCGGATTTTTCTGCCTACGTTTGACTTTACAGCGACGCTCTGTCACTGAAGTTACAAAGTCTTACTGCACTGTATCTTGTTATCTAGTACTGCGGCATTTGCATTTCTGCTTTCCTCGCTCGTAGGTTGCGTGGGAATGCTCGTCTGATGGCCTGTTACATCGGCGGTACGTCTTGTTTACAGTACGATTGACACACCGTTCCAGAGGTAGCCTTCTCCGTTCTTAGCTCACCTGGTAGAACTTGCTAAGTGTTTAAGGATTTATAATAAAACTATTTTGTGGTGCAACACTGTTTAGGCACTATGTTTTATTTGTGGTAAAACAACTACAGAAATACAGTACAACGTTTTTAACTGGGAGAACTGTAGTCATCAAAATCCACTTCTGATATCTTTTAAATTACGAAACGCCAGAGGGAAGCATAGTTTGGCACAAAGACCATGTGCCATTCACTAAAGCACGTATGAAAAACTTCCTCCATGATTAGGCATCCTGATCAAGTTAAGGAAGAAGGAACAGAGTACCGAGAACACATCAGCACTGTGAACGCATTTTGTGAAGAAATGCCAATTAGAACGTTTTGCATTTCTATTCTTCTGCTGTTAATGTAATAGAATCATGGTCACTTATCTAGGTCTCTTTGAAGGCACTGTCCATAAGATTGAGTTGGTTTGTAGCTGTAAGAGCAACCAAATTCCTGTCGTGTGTTAGCTGTCGAATAGGTAGTTGAAAGCAGTTGTCTGAGACGGTCTCACAGAGTATTACCGTGATGACTGCTGGGGCTGTCCAGCGTGTTATTTGTCTATATCGACATTGCTGTACGCACAGTTTCCCAGCAATATCCAATGGCTAAGATGCGAACGAGACACTCATGTGCTGCCGAAAGTATGATGTCTTTCAAAGTTTGATTGGATCTGCGGCTGATGTATTTCTGAATCTGGTGGTCGGTAGAAGCATTCTTTTATTCATCTAAGTAGTTTTACCCTGTCCCACCTTCTGTATTGTTCACTGTTGTCAAATCGCTATGCTACGACAGGTAGTGAGTACTAGCCAGTTGCAGAAGACGCTTGCGGCCGGTATCCTGAAAGTTGTGATCCGTTTCCGTTGTGTGCTTTGTGTCTTTGTACGACGAGTTTATTTTGCACTGCAGAGAGTCTGAGGCTTGCAGCGAAAGTATGCTGAACAGTGTGGCTACTAAACGATCTGTTCACGCTGTGCGTTGTCAGTCGCGTATGACTGTGTGCTTGGTACAGGAATATACCGAGAAAGACATACAGTCGGGCGGCTCTACTACCTCGAACAAAGTTAGTCGCAAGAACTTCAGATTTTTTGAAGGTTCATGAAAACACTTTCGTGGAAGTGCAGAACAGTAAGGAACTGGTTCTCCTAAGCTATGGAACCGAGGTCAAAAGAGGAAGAAAGAACAATGAGTAACGAACTTGGACTCATTCAACAAGAACTTATTTGTCTCCACTTATTTGGATATTACGAGAGAAAAGAACATCCAACCAATAAAAAAAAATAAAAAACAAAAAAAAACTGTGCCTTACTCTTCACTAGGAAGACTTCCTCAGCAACAGCATGTCTCCTTTGTCAACAGCTGTTAAAGCGCTCGGTGTCAGGTATAAAAAATAATGGAACTCTTCACGCAGTATCGTATCTCCTATTTCATCTTCATCTACATCCTCTTCCACTCCATAGTATTTTCCTCAAGAACATCGCCCGTGTATAGACCCTCTATGTACTCCTTCCACCTTTCTGCTTTCCCTTCTTTGCTTAGAACTGGGTTTCCGTCTGTGCTCTTGATATTCATGCAAGAGGTTCTCGTTTCTCCAAAGGTCTCTTTAACTTTCCTGTAGGCAGAATCTATCTTACCCCCTAGTGAGATAAGCCTCTACATCCTTACATTTGTCCTCTAGCCATCCCTGCTTAGCCATTTTGCACTTCCTGTCGATCTCATTTTTGAGACGTTTGTATTCCTTTGCATGCTTCATTTCCGGCATTTTTATATTTTCTCCTTTCATCAATTAAATTCAATATTTCTTCTGTTAGCCAAGGATTTCTATTAGCGCTCGTCTTTTTACCTACTTGGTCCTATGCTGCCCTCACTACTTCATCCCTCAAAGCTACTCATTCTTCTTCTACTGTATTTCTTTCCCCCATTCCGGTCATTGTTCCCTTATGCTCTCCCTGAAACTCTGTACAACCTCTGCTTCTTTCAGTTTATCCAGGTCCCATCTCCTTAAATTCCCACCTTTTTGCAGTTTCTTCAGTTTTAATCTACTGTTCATAACCAATAGATTATGGTCAGAGTCCACATCTGCCCCTGGAAATGTCTTACAATTTAAAACCTGGTTCCTAAACATCTTTCTTACCATTATATAATCTATCTGAAACCTGTCAGTATATCCAGGCCTCTTCCATGTAGACAATCTTCTTTTATGATTCTTGAACCACGTGTTAGCTATGATTAAGTTGTGCTCTGTACAAAATTCTACCAGGCGGCTTCCTCTTTCATTCCTTAACCCCATTCCATATTCACCTACTACGTTTCCTTCTCTCCCTTTTCCTACTACCGAATTCCAGTCACTCATGACTATTAAATTTTCGTCTCCCTTCACTATCTGAATAATTTCTTTTATTTCATCATACATTTCTTCAATTTCTTCGTCATCTGCGGCGCTAGTTGGCATATAAACTTTTACTACTGTAGTAGGCGTGGGCTTCGTGTCTATCTTGGCCACAATAATGCGTTCACTATGCTGTTTGTAGTAGCTTACCCGCACTCCTAATTTTTTTATTCATTATTAAACTTACTGCTGCATTACCCCTATTTCATTTTGTATTTATAACCCTGTATTCACCTGACCAAAAGTCTTTTTCCTCCTGCCACCGAACTTCACTAATTCCTACTATATCTAGCTTTAACCTATCCATTTCCCTTTTTAAATTTTCTAACCTACCTGCCCGATTAAGGGATCTGACATTCCACGCTCCGGTCCGTAGAACGCCAGTTTTCTTTCTCCTGATAACGACGTCCTCTTGAGTAGTCCCCGCCCGGAGATCCGAATGGCGGACTATTTTACCTCCGGAATATTTTACCCAAGAGGACGCCATCATCATTTAACAATACAGTAAAGCTGCATGCCCTCGGTAAAAATTACGGCTGTAGTTTCCCCTTGCTTTCAGTCGTTTGCAGTACCAGCACAGCAAGGCCGTTTTGGTTAGTGTTACAAGGCCAGATCAGTCAATCATCCAGACTCTTGCCCCTGCAACTACTGAAAAGCCTGCTGCCCCTCTTCGGGAACCACGCATTTGTCTGGCCTCTCAACACATACCCCTCCGTTGTGGTTGTAGCTACGGTACGGCTACCTGTATCACTGAGGCACGCAAGCCTCCCCACCAACAGCAAGGTCCTCGGTTCATGGGGGGCATCCAATGATATCCAACGACATCATTTTTCACTATGCTGTTTGTAGTAGCTTACCCGCACTCCTAATTTTTTATTCATTATTAAACCTACTCCTGCATTACCCCTATTTGATTTTGTATTTATAACTCTGTATAATCATTTAACCATACAGTAAGGCTGTATGCCCTCGGGAAAAATTACGGCTGTAGTTTCCCATTGCTTTCAGCCGTTCGCAGTACCAGCACAGCAAGGCCGTTTTAAAGCTACTAACTTAACAAGCCTTCCTAAGATTCAAAAACCTAATATTCCAGTCCGACCAGTGGTTCATGTCATAAAAGCTCCATCTTACTCACTAGGAAGTAGGGAGAGACATGCACACATTCTTACAGAAAACGTACACATACACAAACATTATAAACCTCAAAAACATAGGAGTGATAACACAGAATATTAAGAATTTCAACAACCCCCCATCCATCTCACAGCATCACTGGTATCCTTTGACATTACAGCCATGTAGACACATATACCCACAGACGAAACTAAAATCGCTATATGAAAACAGTTGAAACTCACGAAATTGCCAGAAATACAAGGAAATTATACTGCTCCATTCTAAGACCAATCACAGAATAAAATTATTCCATTTTTAAAAAACAATTTGTATCTGCAACAAGAGGGGCACACTGGAACTTTAGCCAAGATTTTCTTATATAATACAGAGAACATAATATTCAACAAAACTAAGAGACAAGAAATGAAAAATAATGTATTGGTGCCAATTTGTGGATGATGTAATCTATCTCATAAATGAAACACGAAGTGGGATAGAAGAGCTACACAGTAACATCAACACTGTACACCCACAAATACAGTTTACAATGGACCTCACAATAGACAACACCAATTATTCCATCTACAGAAAACCAAAATCCACACTCTGTTATCCACAACTCATTCAGCCACCTCACAGCTCATCAATGTACCAGTTCCACTCACATCGTCCACAGGATAAACAAAGGCCTTTTAAACCTAAAAACTGCACGCACTAACTAAAGTAATCAAATAAATTGCTGTTGAAAATGAAAACAAAACAGACACCGAAAACAAGCTCAGCAACAAAATAAAAATGAAAGATAATCATAGTGGCCACCCACTCAAGTGCGCAACCAAAGAGTCTGAAAATACAGAAGCTGAACACACACAACACAACAGACCACCCCACATCAGGAAAAAGAAACAGATGGTGGACACTAATACACAAAAGTGAAATAGTACACAGGACTGGAAATTGAAGAAGCAAGGGATTCCAACAGCATTCAGAACAATCAACACAGTGCAACAAAGAATAATATCAGAAAAAAGAACTCTATACAAATTCAGCAGTGCGGGAATACACCAACTCACACGCAACTCCTGTTAATCGCAATGAATGGGACAAACAACAGAAACTTCCCAACAAGGTACACAGAGCACAGGAGAGCTCCTTAGAGTGGCGGCACACATACCACTTTCGCAGAACACTTAGTAAATAAGAACCAGCAGCCCACAAGTATCGAAACTGATCTATAAATCCTGAACCACAGTACCAGTTTACAATATAAACTAACAATAGAAGACAATTATTGCATACTAAAGGCTATGGTGGAATGAAAAAACGTAATACATGAAAACACAAAATCTTGCAACAACACTGTCTTTCCTGCTTTAAGGGAACTGACACAGAACACGGAACAGAAATAAAACACACACACTCACACACACACACACACACACACACACACACACACGTATGGTCACTCCCCCATCACACGCATAGTCCTAGTAAGGAACAGAATTCTTCAGAATTCCCGCTTCTGACAATTCGCGATACATATATACACGAACAGCTGTACGGCGTAATGTTTTGAATTACAGCCAAGTTGTTAAGCGAAGTTTTTCTGTGCTTTTAGAGCATGTACAAGCAGTGGCGGATACATAACGGACGCAAGGGCGCGCACCCCCACCCCCACCCACCCCCCTCCCCCTAAGGGCAGCCCGCATTACCCACGCGCCGCCCCCGGCAGTCAGCCCGCACGCTATTCGTTCGTTTCTTTCGTCAGTCGACTCGACTGAATCGAATTATCGCGTAGTTGTACTTTCCTATGTAGCACGCACGTCCGCGTCGTCGTATTTTATATGTTTCTGTGTGGCACATAGAGAGGTAACACATACCTAAGAGAAAAGTCGCGGCCATTCTAGTAATCTCGATCGTTATTCTGTCTGGCAATTGTTCGAGAAAAGTAAAGATAGCTTTAGCGTCCCCTCCTTGAAGTTTTTCTGTGCCCGTCACTGTCTACAAGTCGACCAACGAACGTGAGTACATGACAGATTTCGTTACAATCCAGAGCCCACCAAAACCGTATGAACAACAATAATGCAATTCCCAGTAGTAAAACACTGTCGTAAGTAAGTTTACATTTTCATATTTGTTAATAACAGCCGCTCATACCATTGTAGATGACGTGCTGTATGCCGAAAGACGGCAACAAACATGGAAAATATGCCGAAAAAAACGGCAACAAACTTAGAAACCATGCAGGGACTCAAAAAGGGTAATTTAAAGGTATTCACGTAATACACTATCTAAAACCAAACACTGCACATGTAATAACGTTTTGGTAATGTATTGTAACGATGCTAATTCTGAATGGTGTACAATAAACAAAGCCACTGATGGCGATATTTTGGCTGAAACAAATTTGGGGAAGAAATTAAACAAAAGCATTTTTCATAAAGGCGGACCCGCAATCCCATCTGGAAGAAGGGTATCACGTAGCCACAGCGTAAGGATTGGTTCCGGAACGAATCTTTCACTGCAAAGCATAGTGTGCGCTGTTTCGAAAGTTTCTAGAACATTAAAACTGTGTGCTGGATTTAGAGGTAACCCAGAACCTTGACTTAAGGAGCAACGCTCTTGCCAACTGAGTTGTTCAGATATGGCTCACGAGCTATTGCTAAAAAAACTGCCCCTCTTGCAGAGTCTAATGGACAATCTTTGCCAAACCCATAGCAAGTGTTTTAAAAAATAACGGTACTTTCTACATTTTATTATCTCTCAACACATAATCTTATGTAACGTTGATTTCATTCTTAGAGAGACTTAATATTTTTCTTGTCGCTTCCGTAGCAATGGAAGAGATGGGGGCTTCAGCTGCTGAATCTCCTAATTCAGTGGAAAAAACATATCGAATTTCTTTTTTGTTACTTGTATTTCCAAATAGTTTTATTTGTTGTTTTCCACTAACTGCAATCGATTTTACAGTCAAAAGTAATCATATGCAAACACCACAGTGTCGTAATCGATTTATTACACATCCATAAGTGGATCATGGGAGTATAAGGCATTATCTACCCATTACCAGATACGGTTACATCGTAAAAACAAACATATTCTGACTTATGGTTGCATGATATATTTGCGGATGAGTAATAGATTCACGCAAAATTTGGAAAAATTTGGAAATTTGTGGTAAGCTCCTATGGGACCAAACTGCTGAGGTCATCGGTCCCTAGGCTTGCATACTACTTAATCTAACTTACGCTAAGGACAACACACACACCCATGCCCGAGGGATGACTCAAACCTACGATGGGGGGAGCCGCGTGAACCGTAGCAAGGCGCCCTAGCTCACGCTAAATATCTGAGAAAAAGATTTTTGACTTTGAAATCGATTGCAGTTGTTGGAAAAGAATAAATACAGCTGGTTGGGTATGATATTAGGTAGGAATTAATATATTTTATTCTCTGTTGTAGTATTTTGCTGCTAAGGCATCGGCAGATGATTATTAAAATTTTAATATCCTCCCTCTCTTAAAAATATTTGATTTCTAAACATACACCACTATCTAAGTAGCAACTTCTTATCTATAGTCCAGGTCGATGTGTCCAGCGGAGCTCTGAGGTTCCTGACAGGTGTTGTTGTAGTTGATTTTGTTGTATTTGTTTTTATTTCATTTTATTCAACTATAAAGTTTTTCTAAACATTAAATTACAGCTCATACTTCAACTCCATGCATTAAAGTAGTAGGAGATGCGAGGTATCCGCGTGTAGTTCTGCCTACAAGACGCTGGGTAAAGCATTAGAGAAAGTGGTCAATCCTAGAATTGCTTGGCACGCTACGTTAACAGTGCATGTCCTATACCATTCGTGCGATTATCTCTCAGTGGAAAAATTTCCTTATTATATTTCCTGAGACAGCCTGTAACGAAATCAGTAGACAAACGACATACTTGCAGTTACTAACAAATCATGAATGAAATAAATTGGAACCTGTACTTTCACAAGTAAAGCGGGAATTACGTTCTTTTAACGGCAAGTAGCAGGGATAAAAGTTTAACTATATAGCTTTAGTTTAGTCTAAGGCGCCGTCATAGTGATTGTTAGCTCCTTGCACTAAAATTTTGCTACTCGGATAGCTTCTGCAAACTGGAGCAACCAGCAATCAGAGAGGGGGGCTAGGCAACTGTATGATCCTGAATAACCGTAGCTCGTTTACTTCTTCTTAGATGTGCGTTGCACAACTTAATATACGTTCACTACAACTGTTCTCGATGAAATAACAACAGGTTTTACAGGCGATCATACAATCGAATCGTTATTAAGTCAAGCATATTTGCAAATTAAAAAATAATTAAATAACTGTGATCCAGGACGATCAATGATACTAACAAATAAGGAAGTGCATCAATGAATTAAAAGCAATTCATAATCATCAGTCATTTACCATCCGCTGCAGGATAAATGTACCTTCGAAGCAGACGAGGAAAGACCTCTGACAAACTGTACCTGGCGATGACCACATATGATTTTCTCACAAGAACAAAGAAGTCGAAACTATACAGAAAATCCTAGACTGTATCGTACTGAGTAGACAAGTTGCAGACAGCCCGCGCAAACCATGTTTCCACAATCGAGATAGGCCATTGCAAAAGTGAAATGCTGGTACATTAATAACCACCAGAATGTTAAATGCAATCATGCAAGGGTGCATGCGTTGTGTTGCACAAGTGTAGCATGCCAGTTTGTGGGATGAAGTTCCATGCCTGTTGCACTTGGTCAGTCAATATACGGAAGGTTAATGCTGTCTGTGGATTACGCTACAGTTGTTGTCCGACGATGTCCCATATGTGCTCGATTGGAGACAGATCTGGTGATCGGGCAGGCCAAGGCTCCATGTCGACATTCTGTAGAGAATGTTGGGTTTCAAAAGCGGTATAAGGTGAGCGTTATCCCGTTGGAAAAAGCCACCTGGAATGCAGGCCATGAACGATAGCACAACAGGTCGAATAAAGAGATTGACTTACAATTTTCCAGTCAGGGCCCATGCGATAACCACATGAGTGCTCCTGCAGTGATACGAAATCGCGCCCCAGACCATAACTCAAGGTGTAGGTCCAGAGAGTCCTGCATGCAAACAGGTTGGTTGCAGCCCCCCACTGGCCTCTTCCTAACCTACACATGACCACTGAAGCAGAACCAGCTTTCATCAGAAAACGACACAGCTCCATCCTGCCCCCCAGTGAGTTCTCACTTGACAGCACTGAAGTCGCAAATGCGGTGCTTTGGGGTCGGTGGAGTGCACGATACAGGGCGCCTGTCTTGGAGTCATTCTTGAAATAACCGATTTGCAACAGTTCGTTGTGTCACTGCGGTGCCAACTGCTATTCAGATTGCTGCTACAGGTGCAGTATGTTTCACCAGAGCCATACACCAAACACAATGATCTTCCCTCTCTGTAACGCCACGTGGCCGTCTGACACCCAGTCTTCTTGCGAGGTGTGAGGTGGCTATATACCTTTCAAGTCTTTCTGTAGTATCAAGGACTATTAGGCTAAGAGGGGCATGACCCGAATTTTGATTTCAAATTAACATAAAAATGATATCAGTCACAGATACAGAAAAGACAAGAACAAGATCCTTCATGCAATCTGTTAAACGCATTTCTCGGAGAGAGTGTACACCTCATGGAACACCAATGACTTTGAAAACAGGGAGCTTCCCACCTAAAGCGATCACAGACACCCCAACCCCAAACCTATCTGGGAGCACAGTCTTCCTCAGATGTGGCCAGAGCAGCGTGGAAGGCCATGCCACAAGCTCGTAGTCTACTTGAGGCAATGGACCTTCACCTACACAAAAGGGATAATTAGTGGCTCAGCCACACCACACAAGCTGCGCTCTGTTTGAGACACATCTGCCTAGTGCAACCACACACCTGCCCACACGCAGGCCGACACGCCCGCCCACACGCCCGCCCACACGCCTGCGCACCCGTTCGCCCGCCCACCCAACTGTCAGCCGCCCACCCACCCATCCGCCAGCCCGCCCGCCCGCCAGCCAACTGAAAAGTCGACCTGTTCACGCACAGGAGGTATAGGATCAGGGTAATTGGACACATTCGGTATTTGTCGTTAGTCGTGTAAGTCCCTCAAGTATGCTGTCAGTACTTTCCGTGATACCTCATTTGCCAGTCTGTTTAGAGTTTCAAAAGTTTCTTCATGTCTTAATAGGTCATATGTGTTGTTATGTGGAAGCTGTTATCTTAGTGTCACTGCTACATCATCGAAAAGGGGGCACTCGTAAACCACATGGTCGGGAGTGCCCTCCGAAGCATCACAGTCACACTCAGGTGTAGCCTTTTTCCCAAACCGACACAAGTATGTCGGGTAGGGCCCATGACCAGTGAGAAAGTGTATTAGACCCCGTGTTGGCTCGAAGTACTTCATCCCTAGCCTTTCTTTTACATTTGGCAAGAACCCAAAGTTTCTTCTGCCAGTTTCTTCCGTTTCCCAAGACTGCTGCCATAAGTCCTCACCCCTTCTGCGTATTTCTCCCGTGTCCCTCACCAGTGCTCCCAGGATATTCTCTATTTTCGTGTTGTTCCCCTTCTTAACCCAATACCATGCTGCTTGCTCTCGTATTTTTATATCTAAAGGACAGAGCCCCATTATTATTAATAGTGCACTTCCTGGAGATGTTCTATACGCTCCTATAGATCTTAATAGCATGTTTCTTTGTACTCTTCTCACTGCCATGGCGGGCACCACCCTCATGAGGTTATGTGCCCAGACTCCCGATCTGTAACCCACTACTGACGTTAATATACTATTATGGTACAGTTTGATTAGGTGTGGTGGAAGGTGAAATCGTTTATGGCCTATGGAAGTAAGGTTGTTTAGTAATTGTAATGCTCTTTGGGTTACGGACTCAATGTGCCTTACAAAGTTCCACCTTTCATCAATGATGACGCCCAAGTAGCGAGTCTCATGTCGTCTTATAACTAGTGAGCCTCCGATTCTGACTGTAGGGTTCCTTACCAGCTGTCCCTTCAGTAATAAGTACGTCGATTTTGTTGGTGAGATCGTCATCTTAGTATTCGTATACCACAGTTGTAATTTGGTCATTGCTCTGACTATTTTTGGCTCAATGTCCTCACTGCTCCGGCCGCCGACCAACAGAAGGAGGCCATCTGCGTAGGCTATCACCTCTAGCACTTCTTCACTCTGCTGCAATCTATCTAAAAGCGACTCCATATGGATGTCCCAGAACAGGAGACCTAAGACGGAACCCTGGGGACATCCCTTAGTTATAGTTTTCCCTACTCTACCGCTGGGGGATGATAGCCAGACCTCCCACCATTCACAATAGCTCCTCAGGCAACCATATAGCGACCCTGGACACTCCTTCTCCCGCAAGCAGGAGAAGAGCGAAGGCCACCACAGGTTGTCAAAGGCGCCACTGATGTCAACCATGATGCCAACAACGTACTTGTATGGGGTAGAGTCGCAGACCTCAGCCGCCAGAGTGATGGCATCAGTTGCCGATCGCCCTGGCCTGAAGCCAAACTGCCTGCCACTCATCCCGCACAGCACTCGGTGTGCAGTCAGTCTGTCAGCTAGCAGTTTCTCAAATAATTTCCCAAGGATGTCTAGCGTGAGGTTAGTCGCTCGACAGCGCCGTTTGGCGTGGGTCCCCCCGTTGCCTGCGCGCCGTAAGGCACGGAAGCTCGCACTGGGGCGTATCGCTTCCAGTCGGGTGTGCCGCGGCAGTCCTCACAGGGGAAGTGGCGCGTCTCTTATAGCCTCTCCTTCCCAAGTGGCTCTTTCCGCCTTCCCGTGGTGCCAGATGTTAAGCTCGGTATTCTGCCTTGCGACAAAAGGGAGAGCAGCCACCCAACCTGATGCGAAAGCGAAGGGTGTGTGGCACAGGGGGAGCTGTGTTGAGGGACCGAACATCCGTCCCTTCTGTTCGCAGGGCCCAGACCAACAGGTGCTCTGCATGCCGGCAACTTCGTTTGTCGGCGTGGGATCGCGGCGCGAGTCGGCAAGGGTGCTTCGCCACGCCCCTGGGTAACTGGGGCGTGTTCTGCCAAACCCAGGAGGTGGTGACATCGCCTGGGCCAGGTTAGATGGGTCCAGACCGCCGAACGACTGGGGGACCGGCCCGCCACCTGAGTAGGAATGGGTCCTTGGCCGAGAGGTGGAAACTCGGGCAAGTAGGTGGCGAAGGACGAGAAGTGCATCCGCCTCTCCGGAGTGCGCGGTGCACTTGTCGAGGAGCGTCGCGTGAAATCGTCGATGACGGGGCCACCGAGGGGGACCAGTGCGCTGGCAACGGCGCGTTGAACCCAGCAGCTCGGGAGTGCCCTTGACCTAGGGGCGAGGTCGGTGGGCGAGCTGCAGCAGTCCCCCCCCATGCCAGAGGAGCCGGTCCGCGCAAGAGATAGGCTCCCACATCTTTTTATCACTCGTTACCTATGATGCCTGAAACCGAAGCGAGTGATACGAGTGCGCCTTTACGGACTTCTATGATGTCTGCTCCCTCTCCACAGGACAGGACGGGACAGGCAGATGATGAGAGTGTCGTGCAGAGGCATACATGAATTACTATGCTCTTAGAGCAAAACGTGAAAAACGGAAAAAATTAGTCATGCGGCTCTTAACACAATCAAGAACGAGCTATCTGCCTGGGCCATAGCTCATGCAAGACTGGAAGGCCGCGTTATGGAATTAGAAAAGGAAAATGAAAGGCTAAGGAAATAACCAACTAAGACTTGGACGGCTGTGGCTGCACAGGCACCAACCAAACAAATATCTACCAAAGACACCATTGAAAAAGTTGTAAAAAGGTCAGACACGGCAGTCTTCTTGAGGACCCTGCCTGGCCAAGATACTAGCGTTAAAAGGATGCAAGAGCTGTTAACAACAACAATAGATCCAGTCACGGATAAGATTAAAATTAAAAAAGTCAAACCCAGTAGAAACTCTGTAATTGTGGAAGTTGCTAGTGAGGAGGATAAAGAGAAGCTTTTAAATAATCAAAAACTAAACTCAGTTGTGAAGTGTGAACCACCTAGAAAGAGGAATCCACTAATAATATTATATGATGTACCCACAGTAATGACGAATGACGAGTTACATGAGACCATTAGATCACAAAATTTCGATGACGTGAATGAACAGGAATTCCAAAACTCTTTCAAGTTGAAATTCAAAACAGGGCCTCGAGATCGCGATGTGGTACATCACGTGGCCGAGCTCTCTGCGCAATTGTGGAAAAGAATAAGATTAATGGGCAGACTATATGTAGGCTTCCACGCCATTAACACCAGAGACTACATCGTGGTACCTCCAACATTCTCAGGCACTGCACCAGGGGGTTGGCTTGCTCCAGGTGTGGTGAGAGTGGGCACAACTGCAAGGAATGTAAAGCAACAGGGGTCTGCATTCCATGTAAGAATCGTGGGAAGAAATCCGTTGGTGCCACGGGATGGAACTGCCCCACTTACAGGATGCTGGAACAACGCCTCACATCCAGAATCGACTATGGCTGAGCAGGGCTCAGGTAACAGGATGCTATCACCTCTAGCACTTCTTCACTCTGCTGCAAATTATCTAAAAGCGGCTCCATATGGATGTCCCAGAACAGGGGACCTAAGACGGAACCCTGGGGACATCCCTTAGTTATAGTTTTTCCTACTCTACCGCTATGGGATGATAGCCAGACCTCCCGCCCTTCACAACAGCTTCTCAGGCAACCATATAGCGACCCTGGACACTACTTCTCCCGCAAGCAGGAGAAGAGCGAAGGCCACCACAGGTTGTCAAAGGCGCCACTGATGTCAACCATGATGCCAACAACGTACTTGTACGGGGTAGAGTCGCAGACCTCAGCCGCCAGAGTGATGGCATCAGTTGCCGATCGCCCCATCCTAAAGCCGAACTGCCTGCCACTCATCCCGCACAGCACTCGGTGTGCAGTCAGTCTGTCAGCTAGCAGTTTCTCAAATAATTTCCCTAGGATGTCCAGTAGGCAGATCGGTCTGTAGGACTTGACATCCGCTGGGTCCTTGTCAGGTCCCTTTTTTAATTATCACCACGTTTGCCTCTTTCCAGATTTTCGGGAATTTTTCCTGTCTTAGGCACTCATTGTATAACTGGGTTAGTGGCGCCACCAATTGAGGTGCCAGGAACTGCACCACCTCCGCCACAATGCCGTCTGGGCCGGGGGCTTTCCCTGTTTTTAGTTCTTTGATGTGGCCAGCCACCTCCTCTTCAGAGAAGGGGGTAGACTGCCCTGTTGTTAGCTATTCTGTCCAGATCTTGATTTCGTAGCTGGGACTGGCCTTCCGTGTCGCTGGCCTCATCGTCATCAGGCAGCAGGGATCGGAGAAGGACCTCGGCAGTCTCCTGCCAGGACTCCGTCATCCCATCCCCATGCCCGACCGTTGATAGCATCATTGGGGATCGGATCTTTTCCCTTACTAGTTTGTAGTTTACTCCCCATGGATCCAAGGCCAGCTGGTCCAGCACAAATCTTTCCCAACTGCGTAATCCGACTTCTTTCAATTCTTTTTGGAATTTCTCTTTTGCCTCCCGGTATTGCAGCAACTCTCTTTGATTTTCCCACCAGACGACACTGCGCTGGTAGTGCCTCCTCAGCCTTCGGACAGACTGACGCATTTCCTCAAGTTCAGCTGACCATGGTGACGGGGAGGCCACCATGGCCCTCCTTCTGGTTGGAATGGCTGCTTTAACCGCTCTGGTAACTGCGCCCACCAGTTCTTCGGCCCACTTGTCTATGTCCAAGTCTTGTTGTGCGTCGCCTTCTGGCAATGGAGGAATGTCGCACTCTCTCACTAGTCTCTCCCAATCAGCTCTCTTGAAGTTCAGTTGCAACTCCCACCCCGTGGCCCAGTGACAGCCTCTTTTTTTTTTTTTTTATTTATTGGGACTCAACATCTTAGGTCATAAGTCCCCTAGAACTTAGAACTACTTAAACCGAACTAACCTAAGGACATCACACACACCCATGCCCGAGGCAGGATTTGAACCTGCGACCGTAGTGGTCGTGCGGTTCCAGACTGCAGCACCAGAACTGCACGGCCACCGCGGCCGGCGACAGCCCCTATTCCCTAGGCTAAACATAATAAGATTACGGTCACTTGTTGTAGCGTTCTCTCTAACTTCCCAATTCTGAATGATGTTGGCAGAATTTGGTGTAACTAACGTTACATCTATATTGGTGCCATGGCCCCCTCCTGCTGCATAGGTGGGAGGGTTGCCAGGTCTATTTGCAACCACAAGTTGTAAAGCCATAATCATATCCTCCACTTTTTCGCCATTTTCATCTCTTGTGCCACTGTACCAGAGGGGGGATTTTGCATTTATATCGGCTGTTATAACCAGTTTGCGTCCCCGCAACGCCGTGGCTACTCTTGTTAGGTGATCCAGATGTTGTTCGATATTGTCTCCATATTGAAAATACATATTTATGAAGGTTATAATTCCCATGGGATCCTGTACCTCCACGACGTTGCAGTGACAGGTGGAGAATTGTGCGAGTGTTGTTACACGTAGAGACTGGTTTGTAATGACAATTGCCGCTTTGGGGGTTTCCCCACTACTAACTACTTGCCACGTAGCAGCTGCAAATGAAAGTTTCCCAGCTTGAGAGTACGGCTCCTGTAAGCAGAGTATGTCAAGCCTCCTCTCCTCCACCTCCCTTCGGAGCTGTTATGCGTTTTTATTGTCCAACAGTTAATTTAGTCATTATGGGAAGTAAGTGTGCATTCTATCATCAGGCCAAGTCTTGCTCCAATCAAAGGCGATGTAGATGTTGTCTAGGTCAAATTTCTCCCCACGTCTCTCAAACACTTTCTTGAGTAAGTCTCGCAGGGCTCCAAAGTCGGTGGGAAGGTTCACTGACTTTAAGTGTATTCTATCTACAGCCTCCATTACCGAGAAGGTGACCTTTCTTCCATTCTCATGTCCTACCCGGACCACATGTCGTAAGGCAGTGGTCAGGATAGCCGGCTGCTCCAATCTCGCTAGTTGCATTGTAAATTCAATGTTGGGATACACCCTAACTGGGTCTACAGGCGGTAGCCTGACTACTGGGGTATCTGCCATGGTTGGGTTTGCGCTGGTGCTAGAAACTGTGCTTCCTTGGAGTGGTTGTTGTTTAGTATGTTTAGGTTCGTGAGTAGGGGCCAGGGAGGCCGCCACCACCACAGGATGCTTCTGCCGTTGTAGATCTTTATTCGGCCTTTCTCCTCGGTTTGGGGGAGGGGGAGCTGTGTTCTTTTCCGGAAAATCAGTTTGTATGCATCTGTCCACCATAAAGGGATCTGTTTGAAGTTCTTTCTTTATTGTTATAATTTTTACGGTGCCCGAAAGTGACCTTAAAAATTCCCTAAATCTGTTAGACCTCACAGCATCCCTCCTTCTTTTACTCGGGGACTTATGTTTAAGCATCCTGTTAACTGAGCCCTGCTCAGCCATAGTCGATTCTGGAAATGCGGCGTTGTTCCAGCATCCTGTAAGTGGGGCAGTTCCGTCCCGTGGAACCACAGGATTTCTTCCCACCATTTTTACACGGAATGCAGACCCCTGTTGCTTTACATTCCTTGCGGTTGTGCCCACTCTCACCGCACCTGGAGCAAGCCGATCCCCTGGTGCAGTGCCTCAGAATGTGGTCCAGGTCGCCACAGTTATGGCAGCGAGGTACCACGATATAGTCTCTGGTGTTAATGGCGTGAAAGCCTACATATAGTCTGCCCATTGATCTTATTCTTTTCCACAATTGCGCAGAGACCTCGGCCACGTGATGTACGACATCACGATCTCGAGGCCCTGTTTTGAATTTCAACTTGAAAAAGTTTTTGAACTCCTGTTCATTCACGTCATCGAAATTTTGTGATCTAATGGTCTCATGTAGCTCCTCATTCGTCATTACCGTGGGTACATCATATAATATTATTAGTGGATTTCTCTTTCTAGGTGGTTCACACTTCACAACTGAGTTAAGTTTTTGATGATTTAGAAGCTTCTCTTTATCCTCCTCACTAGCAACTTCCACAATTACAGAGTTACTGCTGGGTTTAACTTTTTTAATTTTAATCTTATCCGTGACTGGATCTATTGTTGTTGTTAACAGCTCTTGTATCCTTTTAACGCTAGTATCTTGGCCAGGCAGGGTCCTCAAGAAGACTGCCGTGTCTGACCGTTTTACAACTTTTCCATGGTGTCTTTGGTTGATATTTGTTTAGTAGGCTCCTGTGCAGCCACAGCCGCCCAAGTCTTAGTTGGTTGTTTCCTTAGCCTTTCATTTTCCTTTTCTAATTCCATAACGTGCCCTTCCAGTCTTGCATGAGCTATGGCCCAGGCCGATAGCTCATTTTTGATTGTGTTAAGAGCCGCTTGACTAATTTTTCCGTTTTTCACATTTTGCTCTAAGAGCATAGTAATTCTTGTATGCCTCTGCACAACCCTCTCGCCATCTGCCTGTCCTGTCCCGTCCTGTGGAGAGGGAGCAGACATCATAGAAGCCCGTAAAGGCGCACTCGTATCACTCGCTTCGGTTTCAGCCATCATAGGTAACGAGTGATAAAAAGATGTGGGAGCCCATCTCTGGCGTGGACCGGCTCCTCTGGCATGGGGGGGGGGGGGGGGGACTGCTGCAGCTCGCCCACCGACCTCGCCCCTAGGTCAAGGGCACTCCCGAGCTGCTGGGTTCAACGCGCCGTTGCCAGCGCACTGGTCCCCCTCGGTGGCCCCGTCATCGACGATTTCACGCGACGCTCCTCGGCAAGTGCACCCCGCACTCCGGAGAGGCGGATGCACTTCTCGTCCTTCGCCGCCTACTTGCCCGAGTTTCCACCTCACGGCCAAGGACCCACTCCTACTCAGGTGGCGGGCCGGTCCCCCAGTCGTTCGGCGGTCTGGACCCATCTAACCTGGCCCAGGCGATGTCACCATCTCCTGGGTTTGACAGAACACGCCCCGGTTACCCAGGGGCGTGGCAAAGCACCCTTGCCGACTCGCGCTGCGATCCCACGCCGACAAACGAAGTCGCCGGCATGCAGAGCACCTGTTGGTCTGGGCCCTGCGAACAGAAGGGACACATGTTCGGTCCCTCGACACAGCTCCCCCTGTGCCACGCACCCTTCACTTTCCCATCGGGTTGGGTCGCAGCTCTCCCTTTTGTCACAAGGCAGAATGCCAAGCTTAACATCTGGCACTACGGGATGGCGGAAAGAGCCACTTGGGAAGGAGAGGCTATGAGAGACGCATCACTTCCCCGAGTGAGGACTGCCGCGGCGCACCCGACTGGAAGCGTCTCTTATAGCGTCTCCTTCCCAAGTGGCTCTTTCCGCCTTCCCGTGGTGCCAGATGTTAAGCTTGGCATTCTGCCTGGTGACAAAAGGGAGAGCTGCGACCCAACCCGATGCAAAAGCGAAGGGTGCGTGTCACAGGGGGAGCTTTGTCGAGGGACCGAACATCTGTCCCTTTCTATTCGCAGGGCACATACCATCAGGTGCTCTGCATGGCGGCGATCTCGTTTGTCAGCGTGGGATCGCGGCCCGTGTCGGCAAGGGTGCTTCGCCGCACCCCTGGGTAACCGGGGCGTGTTCTGCCAAACCCAGGTGGTGGTGACATCGCCTGGGCTAGGTTAGATGGGTCCAGACCGCCGAACGTCTGGGGGACTGGCCCGCCACATGAGTAGGAGTGGGTCCCTCGCCGAGAGGTGGAAACTCGGGCAAGTACGCGGCGTAGGGCGAGAGGTGCATGCGCCTCTCCAGAGTGCGGGGTGCAGTTGCCGGGGTGCGTCGCGTGAAATCGCCGATGACGGAGTCACCGAGGGGCACCAGTGCGCTGGAAACGATGCGCTGAACCCAGTGGCTCTGGAGTGCCCTTGACCTAGGGGCGAGGTCGGTGGGCGAGCCGCAGAAGTCCCCCCTTCCCCATGCCAGAGGAGCCGGTCCGGGGCAAGAGACGGGCTCCCACCCCCTTTTCTAATCACTCGTACAATATGGCGACCCCAGAGGCGAGTGATTTGAGTGCGCTATCGCCAGCTTCTTTGATGCATGTACCTGCTCCTCAGGACGAGTTGGGGCAGGCAAACGAAGAAAATGTGCTGCAAAGACACTCAAGGATCACGTTGCTCCTTGAGCAAAATATTAAAAATGGAAAGATCAGTCAGGCGGCACTGACAATAATAAAAAACGGGCTGGCGGCGTGGGCCATCGCCAACGCCAAGCTCGAGGGCCACGTAGAAGAGTTGGAGAAGGAAAATGAAAGACTGAGGAAGCAACCTGCGAAGACCTGGGCGGGAGTGGTCGCACAAGCGCCACCAAAACCGCAAACAACCAAAGACACCATAGCAAAAGTTACCAAAAGAGCTGACACAACGGTCATTCTAAGGACCTTGCCTGGTCAGGATACCAGTGTGAGGAAAATACAAGAGCTGCTCACCACTGCTATAAACCTGGTAAAAGACAAGATTAGAATCAACAAAGTCAAACCAAGTAGGAACTCAGTAATCGTAGAAGTTGCCTCCAAAGAGGACAAAGAAAAACTGTTAAACAATGCTAAATTAAACTCAGTGGTCAAATGCGAGCCACCGAGGAAAAGAAACCCATTGGTCATCTTGTATGATGTACCAACAGTCATGACAAATGAGGAAATACATAACACTATAAAGGCACAAAACTTTGAGGAAATGTCAGAGGAAGAATTCAAAGAAAATTTCAAACTGAGATTCAAATCGGGGCCTCGGGACCGTGATGTGGTTCACCACGTCGCCGAGGTCTCTGCCCAAATGTGGAGGAAAATAACTGCAATGGGCAAACCATACATTGCCTTTCATGCCATAAATACATGTGATTATCTTGTGGTACCGCGTTGCCACAACTGTGGAGATCTCGACAACGTTCTGAGGCATTGTACCAGGGGGTCGGCCTGCTCAAAATGTGGCGAGGATGGTCATGTGCGAAAAGACTGTAGGGCTGCAGCAGTCTGCATCCCTTGTAAGAGACGGGGCAAAAAACCTTGTGGCGCCACCGGACGTAACTGCCCCACCTACAGACTCCTGGAACAGAGATTAATTTCGAGGATAGACTATGGCTGAACAAGCCAAAGCGAACAGGATGCCCAAAAGAAAATCCTCGAGCAAAAGGAGGAGGGATGCCATGAAAGCAAGTGCCTTCAAGTTATTCTTGAGGTCGCTCACGGACACCATAATTAAAACCAATGATGCGAGTACTCAAACGGACTCTACCACAACTGACAGAGGAACTCAAACTGAGCCTCTTACAGTCAAGTCCCCCTCCTCCCAAAGCCAGGAGACAAGGCCGACTGAAGATCAACGGCAATGGCATCCTGTAACAGAGACTGTGGCAATCACAACGAAGGAGAACAGAAATATAAACAAACCTGTTCAGGAAAACAAAATAACTAGCTCAAGTGAATTAGCCACCACAACAGATTCTGTCGTGAGATTGCCACCTATCGACCCAGTCAGAGTCTATCCTAATCTCGAATTTACAATGCAACTGGCAAAATTAGAGCAACCGACTACCCTGACCACTGCCTTAAGGCACGTGGTCTGGGTGGGACATGAATATGGTAAGAGAGTCACCTTCTCGGTAATGGAGGCTGTAGACAGAATTCAACTCAAGTCAGTGAATCTCCCCACCGACTTCGGAGCCCTGCGGGACCTACTTAAGAAAGTCTTCAAAAGACGGGGTGAAAAATTCGACCTGGACGAAATCTACCAACAAGCAGTTTTGGCAAATGGACGCATCACATTTGACTGGAACAAGACTTGGCCCAACGACAGAATCCATACATATTTCCCATAAAACTACAGGACGAAAATCACCATTGGCCAACTTAACGCCCGTAACAGCAGACTTGTGATCCAGGAGCTACGTAAGGAGGTGGAGGAGAGGAGACTGGATCTAGTCTGTCTGCAAGAGCCATACTCCCTAAATAGGAAATTAGCTTTCACAGATGCGACCTGGCAAGTTGTTAGCAGAGGGGAAGACCCAAGATCGGCAATAATTATAACCAACAAACTCCTAAGAGCCACAGTTCTAGCACAATTCACAACCAGCCACTGCAACGTCGTGGAGCTGCAGTCTCCATCCGGAACAACTATCTTCATCAACATGTACTTCCAGTATGGTGATGATATTGAGAGACACTTAGCACACCTTACCACAGTCATCACGGCGTTGCGGGGGCGGAAAGTAATTATAACTGCAGACATAAACGCAAAATCCCCCCTATGGTACAGCGGCACCAGGGACCCAAATGGAGAGAGGGCAGAAGAGGCCATCATGGCCTTGCAGCTGGTGGTGGCTAACAAGCCTGGCAACCCTCCGACCTAAGTGGCGGGAGGTGGCCAAGGCACAAACATTGATGTGACCTTGGTGACGCCTAATGCTGCGCATCTAATCCAGCAGTGGAAAGTTGTAGAGAATGCCACCACTAGCGACCATAATCTCATCACTTTCAGTATGGGAGACAAGGAGAGCCGCTGGGCCATGGGGTGGGAGGTATAATATAATTACAAAAGAGCTGATTGGGAGAGACTTGCTAGGGAGTGCGACATTCCTGCACTACCAGAAGGTGACAGACACCTGGACATTGACATTGACAACAGAGCCGAGGAAGTGGTGACAGTAATAACTCGAGTGGTGAAAGCTGCTGTACTTACTAGGAGGAAGGCCATGGCGGCCTCTCCGTCACCATGGTCAGCTGAACTAGAGGAGATGTGCCGGTCCGTTAGAAGGCTCAGGAGGCACTACCAGCAGTGTCGTCTGGCTAGAAAGACAACGATGGTTGCAGCTATACCGGGAAGCTAAAGACAATTTCCACAAACATTTAGGTGAAGTAAGATCCAAAAGTTGGGAGCACTTTGTTCTAAACCAACTCGCTTTGGACCCTTGGGGAGTTCCCTATAAGCTTGTCCGGGAGAAAATCCGCTCTCCGATGGAGCTCTCAACTGGCAGGCGTGGGGACGGGATGACGGAGTCTTGGCAGGAAACTGCTGAGGTCCTTCTCCAGTCCCTGCTGCCTGATGACACAGCGGATGGAGAGACAGACGAACAACGGCAGCTGCGTGAGAACCTCAACAACAATGTATATGGAAATGATACGGCAGTCTACCCATTCTCTGAAGAGGAGGTAGCTGCCCATATAAAATCCCTGAAGAGAGAGAAAGCTCCCGGGCCAGACGGCATTGTGGTGGAGGTGGTGCAATACCTGGCCCCCCATATAGTCGCCCCTCTAACTCACTTATACAATGAATGTCTCAGGCAGAAAAAGTTCCCTCGAATTTGGAAGAGGGCAAACGTCGTAATCATTAAGAAAGGAGCTGACAAAGACCCAGCAGAAACAAAATCATACCGACCAATCTGCCTGCTCGATCTGCTTGGGAAGGTTCTGGAGAGACTGCTGGCTGACAGACTGGCTGCGCACCGAGTGCTGTGCGGGATGAGCAGCAGGCAGTTCGGCTTCAGGCCTGGGCGATCAGCATCTGATGCAATCGCCCTGGCGGCCGAGGTCTGCGACTCTACCCCATACAAGTACGTTGCCGGCATCATGGTGGACATAAGTGGCGCCTTCGACACCTGTGGTGGCCTTTGCTCTTCTCCTGTTTACGGGAGAAGGAGTGTCCAGGGCCGCTATATGGGTGTCTGAGGAGCTATTGCGAGGATCAGGAGGTCTGGCTATCATCCCCTAGCACAAGGGTAAGAAAAACAATCACTAAGGCATGTCCCCAGGGCTCCGTACTAGGTCCCCTGTTTTGGGACATCCACATGGAACCTTTATTAGACAAATTACAGAAAGTGACGAAGTGCTAGAGGTGATAGCCTACGCAGATGACCTCCTCCTACTGGTTGGTGGCCGCAGCCGAGAAGACATAGAACCCAAGATAGAACGAGCAATAGATATACTACAAGTTTGGTGCCGAAACACTAAGATGAAGATTTCACCAGCTAAGTCCACATATCTCCTTTTAAAGGAATAACTAGTTCGCAATCCAACTGTCAGGATAGAGGGCTCACCAGTTCTCAGGCGACGTGAGACTCGCTATCTCGGCATCATCATTGATGAAAGGTGGTCATTCGGCAGGCATATTGAAACCGTAACTCAAAGAGCCCTACAAGTACTCAACAACCTCATCTCCATTGGACACAAACGCTTTCATCTCCCACCACATCTCATCAAACTTTATCACAATAGCATACTCACCTCCATAGTGGGTTACGGCTCGGGAATCTGGGCACACAGTCTCACGAGGGTGGTGCCCGCCATGACAGTGAGAAGAGTGCAGAGAAACATGATTATGAGATCAGTGGGGGTATACAGAACTACACCGGGAGGAGCCCTGTTAGTCATAATGGGACTCTGCCCCTTAGATATCAAAATTCTGGAGCAGGCCGCTTGGTACTGGGCAAAAAAGGGGAATCTAGAGAAAACAGAGGAAATTCTAGAAAGCAAAGTTGAGATTAGGCAACATTCGTGGGAAGGCGAAGAAACTGGGCGAAGAACTTTTGATTTCTTACCAGATGTTAGGGAAAGGATAGGAATGTCATATTTCGAACCATCCCGGGGACTAATTCACTTTCTCACTGGACATGGACCCTATTCGACATACTTATGTCGATTCGGGAAAAAGGCGACACCCGCGTGTGACTGCGGTGTTCCGGAGGGTACTCCTGGCCATGTAGTCTACGAGTGCCCCGTTTTCAATGATGTGGCCTCAGTGTTACGTGACCAACTACCGCGCAATGACACATATAGACTGCTTAGACAACACGACACCTTTCAGACTATTAATAAACTGGCTAACGCGGTATCACAGAAAGTCTTAAAGGACTATCTGAGAGAACTAAATTAGCACCTATTAAAGACCTACACAAATACCGATAGAGTCTGGTACTCTATTCCCAAACCGCCTGGGCGCGGAAAGGCCGACTTCTTCAGTCTTGAATCCGCCGCGTCTCGGGATTAGGGGGAGTGGGGTGCAATCTCACTGATCTGGACAACGCACCTGAATTGACCTTAGGATAAGTTTAGTTGTAGGACTTAGTTTTTAGATACTATTCTCAGGAACCTGCAGCGACTAACATCTTTGGCCTGCCCAGTGTCAGGGGCACGCTCATTGGGGTTAGCTCAATGAGCAAGGCTCTATGGTAGGATTATATTTTTCAGCTGACACATTTGTAACGCTGCAGGCTTTAGTGACTAGTCTATAGTAGTTAGGTTACCTACTTAGTAATTGATTAACACACTAATTTACCCATTGCATTTCCCAAAGCTTGAATACTAACTACACTCTTGGAAATGGAAAAAAGAACACATTGACACCGGTGTGTCAGACCCACCATACTTGCTCCGGACACTGCGAGAGGGCTGTACAAGCAATGATCACACGCACGGCACAGCGGACACACCAGGAACCGCGGTGTTGGCCGTCGAATGGCGCTAGCTGCGCAGCATTTGTGCACCGCCGCCGTCAGTGTCAGCCAGTTTGCCGTGGCATACGGAGCTCCATCGCAGTCTTTAACACTGGTAGCATGCCGCGACAGCGTGGACGTGAACCGTATGTGCAGTTGACGGACTTTGAGCGAGGGCGTATAGTGGGCATGCGGGAGGCCGGGTGGACGTACCGCCGAATTGCTCAACACGTGGGGCGTGAGGTCTCCACAGTACATCGATGTTGTCGCCAGTGGTCGGCGGAAGGTGCACGTGCCCGTCGACCTGGGACCGGACCGCAGCGACGCACGGATGCACGCCAAGACCGTAGGATCCTACGCAGTGCCGTAGGGGACCGCACCGCCACTTCCCAGCAAATTAGGGACACTGTTGCTCCTGGAGTATCGGCGAGGACCATTCGCAACCGTCTCCATGAAGCTGGGCTACGGTCCCGCACACTGTTAGGCCGTCTTCCGCTCACGCCCCAACATCGTGCAGCCCGCCTCCAGTGGTGTCGCGACAGGCGTGAATGGAGGGACGAATGGAGACGTGTCGTCTTCAGCGATGAGAGTCGCTTCTGCCTTGGTGCCAATGATAGTCGTGTGCGTGTTTGGCGCCGTGCAGGTGAGCGCCACAATCAGGACTGCATACGACCGAGGCACACAGAGCCAACACTCGGCATCATGGTGTGGGGAGCGATCTCCTACACTGGCCGTACACCACTGGTGATCGTCGAGGGGACACTGAATAGTGCACGGTACATCCAAACCGTCATCGAACCCATCGTTCTACCATTCCTAGACTGGCAAGGGAACTTGCTGTTCCAACAGGACAATGCACGTCCGCATGTATCCCGTGCCACCCAACGTGCTCTAGGAGGTGTAAGTCAACTACCCTGGCCAGCAAGATTTCCGGATCTGTCCCCCATTGAGCATGTTTGGGACTGGATGAAGCGTCGTCTCACGCGGTCTGCACGTCCAGCACGAACGCTGGTCCAACTGAGGCGCCAGGTGGAAATGGCATGGCAAGCCGTTCCACAGGACTACATCCAGCATCTCTACGTTCGTCTCCATGGGAGAATAGCAGCCTGCATTGCTGCGAAAGGTGGATGTACACTGTACTAGTGCCGACATTGTGCATGCTCTGTTGCCTGTGTCTATGTGCCTGTGGTTCTGTCAGTGTGATCATGTGATGTATCTGACCCCAGGAATGTGTCAATAAAGTTTCCCCTTCCTGGGACAATGAATTCACGGTGTTCTTATTTCAATTTCCAGGAGTGTAGTTACTAAATATTACTATAATAGCTGCAACTTGTATAAATTTATCAGTATCTTTGGCCCACTAATCACATAAGGCAGTGGGCTATATTGTATAATGAATAGGCTTCTGGAAATCAAGATTTAAAAAAAAAAAAACAGGAGGTGGTGACATCGCCTGGGCAAGGTTAGATGGGTCCAGACCGCCGAACGTCTGGGGGACCGGTCCGCCACCTGAGTAGGAATGGGTCCTTGGCCGAGAGGTGGAAACTCGGGCAAGTAGGCGGCGAAGGGCGAGAGGTGCATCCGCCTCTCCGGAGTGCGGGGTGCAGTTGCCGAGGAGCGTCACGTGAAATCGTCGATGACGGGGTCACCGAGGGGGACCAGTGCACTGGCGACGATGCGCTAAACCTGGCAACTCGGAAGTGCCCTTGACCTAGGGGCGAGGTCGGTGAGCGAGCTGCAGAAGTCCCCCCCCCCCCCCCCTCATGCCAGAGGAGCCGGTCCGGGGCAAGAGACGGGCTCCCACCTTTTTCATCACTCGTTACAATCATGGCCACAAATGAAACGAGTGATTCGTGTGCGCCTCAATGGGCTTCCGCTGCGCCTGATCCCTCTCCCCAGGACGAGCAGGGACAGGCAGAGAATGAGTCAGTGATGCAGAGATACTCTAGAATCACGTTGCTCATGGAGCAACAAATAAAGAATGGGAAGATAAGCCAAGCAGGACTTGCTATCATCAAAAATGAATTGACAGCATGGGCTATTGCCCACGCTAAACTTGAAGGCAGGGCAGAGGAATTAGAAAAAGAAAATGACAGATTATGGAGGCAACCGGCAAAGACGTGGGCGGCCGTGGCCGCGCAAGCGGCCACTACGCGCCCACAAAACACGACGAGAGACACAATTGATAAAATGACAAAGAGAACAGATACAGCAGTAGACACAGTATACACCACACCAACCATCACCTATCCATTTGCGCAGGAAGAAGTGGCGACAGCGATCTCAGAACTCAAAAACAAAAAGCCGCCTGGACCGGATGGTATCCACTCTGAGGTACTGAAACAAATTGCACCGCAGATCACCCCGTTTCTCACAACGTTGTTAAACGATGCATTAAGGCAGGGCTGTGTGCCTGCAGTGTGGAAGACCTCGAAGGCGGTTATCATCAAAAAGGCTCCAGACAAAGACCCATCAGACCCCAAGTCATACAGACCAATTTGCCTTATCAATACACTCGGTAAAGTACAAGAAAAACTACTCTGCAAAAGACTACAAGCACATCGAACACTACGGGGACTGACACCACACCAATACGGCTTCAGGGAAGGGAAATCTATAGACGACGCAATTAACAGAGCACTCCAAATAGTACATGACACACCCTCCAAATACACATTTGCAGTTATGATAGACATCTCAGGTGCCTTCGACAACCTCTGGTGGCCGGCCTTGTTCAAGAGGCTCAGACACCTGCAAGTACCGGAGTCTCTGTATAATAGTTTCATGGACTACTGCAGAGACAGAACGGTCGTTTGGCAAATGGACAACCAGAAAGTGATTAAACGAATTACAAAAGGCTGTCCACAAGGGTCGATCTGCGGCCCCATCTTCTGGGACATAGTTATAGAACCGCTCCTACAGTTGCTAGAGGAGCACATCTTGACAGATGGAGTTGTCGCTTATGCTGATGATCTACTCGTCGTAGTTTCAGCAAACAACCGTGCCCAGCTAGAAGAAAGAGCCAATGGAACACTTAGGACAATAACCCAATGGTGCACAGATAATAAATTAAAGATAGCAGGAAACAAAACAACTTATACATTGCTAAAGGGTATCCTATGCAGGAATCCAATAGTCAAAATCGGGGACACAAACATAAAAATACTAGCAGTCGCACGCTATCTAGGAGTATACATTGATGAACGATTGAACTTCCACGAACACATGCGAATATGCACAAACAAAGCAGAAAAGATACTACACAAACTGGCTAGGCTAAACTCTGAAAAATTCAGACTACCCCTGTCAGTGACACGAACATACCATTGCGCTCTCTTCGAGTCAGTACTATGCTTTGCTGCCAGTACGTGGGCCCACAGGTTAAATCTCTCAACCAACAACACCATTGTACGTCGAGGCCAAAGAAGTGTTCTACTTCGACTAACAGGGGCATTCAACACAACATCAAATGACACGCTGTGTGTCGTCATGGGACTCTTCCCCATGGATATCACCATCAGGTACCGCGCAGCAATGTACTGGCTTAGGGTGGGGAGAATAGACCAGGTTCGGCAGATCACTGGTGTACCGATTGAGACAACACGCCAACTCAGAGCATGGCGAGTGGATACCTGGCAGAGCGAGTGGGCCAACAGCGATAAGGGCTGCCGTGTATACAACTTCTTCCCTGACATCCGGGAAAGACTAAAACTAAAACATATTGATCCCAGCCGCGGTATGGTACATTTCATCACAGGACATGGCCCTTATCCCACGCACCTGTATCGCGTGAGTCTGTAGCAGACTAATAGATGCACATGCGGGGAAGAATGTTCCCCTGAACATACTGTCTTCTTCTGCGGACAACGCACGAACATAAGACACACAGTACACATAAATCGCCTGAACACACAGAACGAACTACATGCCATAATACGCGATCCGGAAAGGTGGACTGAACTCAAGAAACTAACGGACGAAATCTCGAAGATCCAACAAATAGAATACTTGCGCAACAGACCCTACCGAAGGCAAGTCGGTCCAAACAGACGTCACGATGCCCAGGGGGACACAGATATGATTAGCACCACGAGTGATGAAGAAGAAACAGATACAGACCAGGGCACCAAAACAGATATTGAAGCGTCCAGCGCGGATGATCCATAGTGTCAACCAAGCCAAATTCAAAGAACAGAGTGGAACAGCCGACAAGAGGTGCACAAGTCACACACAATCCTAAAAACAGATTGCACCTTATATGTAAATAGTTAACAGCATCTCCATGTCTAATAAGAGCTTAAAGCTAGGTACCTCTTCAAGGGACCTACGCCTTCCGTTAAGAGGCAGCGCACAGCCTGGATGCAAGGATCTTAATTGTGGTCCCTCTCTTTTGAGCCCAACCCGACGGATACCTATGGTAGATCGGGGAAAACCACCGCTCAGGTTGTGTTGCTGGCGGGGCCGGAAGGTGCTAACTGCCACACCACGTATCATTGTAAGTCTCATTGCCTCAGCGTGAACTGTTTGTACAACCAACCTACACAGCCTATACCTCAACCTCCACTACACTAACAACTTCTGATCTGAAGCTTAAAGTTAGGCACCTCTGCAAGGGACCTACGCCCCCCTGGTAAGAGGCGGTGCAGGTCCTGGATGGAAGGATCTTAATTGTGGTTCCTCTCTTTTGAGCCCAACCCGACGGATACCTATGGTAGATCGGGGAAAACCACCGTTCAGGTCGTGTTGTCGGCGGGGCCGGGAGGTGCTTGGGCCTGATGTACTCTACTAGGAGCCTTGTAGGCTCAACACAAACCGTTAGCGTCATTACCGTATTACTTTTACCACAAGTACCCTTTCATTAACAACTTTGATCCAAGCACAAAATAAGTTACCTCTCTATTGTATATCGTAAATAGTTTAGCAGGCTGGACATGGAGGTCTTAGTCTTAGTTTCTAGCTTTAACGTACCCTAAACTCTTCTAGTTAAGTTAGTTTTTTAGGATGGTAGATGTTAATGGCATGGTGAGCGACGGCCAGCGTCTTGAGGGTCATTCCAAGACCCGGGCCGCCACCCACAACCAGGTGACGGGCAGTATTATACCTATCCCTTCTCTATTCAGTTCTCTTACTTCCTTCTTTCTAAATATTTAATTTCGTTTCGTTTATTAATATCTTACTTGATTTTGTATTAGTTATAAGTTTTTCTAATGCTGCACAAAAAAAAATATCAAATGGATCTAAACAGAGCCCGCCTCCACGTGGCGGGATACGGGCAACGGTGTGAGTGGGGACGGGAGCCGGGGTGGTGTTACTTTCAGTCACTCCGGACCCCAGACCCAGTCACAGCGCCTAAGTGGCAACATACGACCCACCATAAGAAATTAGACGGTAGGTCATAAAATATAAGCAGCTAGTGAAAAAAAAAGTCTTCCTTAGGACACTGCCAGGATGGGACACGAGCGTAAAGAAAATACAGGAACTTTTCACAAAAAACATAGATCCTGTAAAAGATAAAATTAGAATTAAAAAGATTAAACCAAGCAGAAACTCTGTAATTGTCGAAGTTGCCTCTGAGCAGGACAAAGACAAATTGTTGAACAACCAGAAACTGAACTCGGTGGTCAAATGTGAACCACCGAGGAAAAGAAATCCTCTAGTTATATTATACGACGTTCCCACGAACTTTCAGAGACAATCAGACAGCAAAACTTTGACAGAATGAACGAGGAAGAATTTAAGAGTAGCTTTAAGTTGAAATTTAAGACTGGGCCACGGGGGTCGTGATGTTGTTCATCACGTCGCCGAAGTAACAGCGCCAATGTGGAGAAATATAACAACAATGGGCAGGTTATATGATGGCTTTCATGCCATCAACACACGAGATTATGTCGTGGTACCTCGTTGCCACAACTGCGGTGACTTGGATCACATCTTAAGGCTGTGCACCAGGGAGCCGGCGTGCACTAAGTGTGGGGAAAACGGTCATAGCCGCAAAGACTGCAATGCGGTAGCAGTTTGCATACCATGCAAAAGTCGAGGGAAAAAGTCTTGCGGAGCCACAGGCAGGAATTGCCCGACATATAGAATGCTGAAGCAGAGATTAATCTCTAGATTTGATTATGATTGAGCTCGGCATACCGAACAGGATGCCAAAGCGAAAGTCCCCTAGCAAAAGGAGGAGGGACACCATGAGGGCAAATAGAGTCAAGGATTTTCTGAGGTCGCTCTCGGGCGCCGCTAAAATTGAAACAGAAGACAAAGCCATACAAACTGAATTCCCAACAATGGGCATAGGCATGCAAACTAACTTCCCCCTCATGGCCGAAAATCTCTCCTCTGAAAGCCGGGGAACAAAGCCGAAATTACACCAACAACGGCAAGGGCATCCTGTGGCTGTGGCAACCACTAAAGACGATCACACGAACAAAAAACAAATTCAAGAAAACATAGTGACATGCTCAAGCGCGAGCTCTACTATACAAAGTACATCAATAGTAAGACTACCACCAGACGATCCGGTAAGGGTGTACCCCAACTTGGAGTACACCATGCAATTATCTAGACTGGAGCAGCCTGCTACCCTGACCACTGCCTTACGACATGTGGTCCGTGTAGGACATGAAGACGGCAGAAAGATAACCTTCTCGGTTATGGAGGCTGTTGACAGAACCCAGCTAAAATCAGTGAATCTCCCCACCGACTTCGGAGCCCTGCGAGACCTGCTCAAGAAAGTGTTCGAAAGACGAGGTGAGAAATTCGATCTTGACGACATTTATCAACAATCAGTTCTAGCACATGGACGAACTGCGTTCGACTGGAGTAAGACCTGGCCACATGACCGAATACATACGTACTTCCCCTAATGACAAAAATAAATATTGGACAACTTAACACTCATAACAGCAGACTCGTAATGCAGGAGCTCCGAAGGGAGGTAGAGGAGAGGAGACTAGATGTACTCTGTCTACAGGAGCCATACTCCCTGGCTGGGAAAATCGCATTTGCTGCTGGAAGCTGGCAAATAGTCAGCAGAGGCGATGACCCGAAGGCGGCGATTATAATTACCAACAAACTTTTGAGAGTCACCACACTTTCACAGTTTACAACTAGCCACTGTAACGTCGTGGAGCTGCAATCCCCCGTGGGAATCATCACTATCATAACATGTATTTCCAGTATGGTGATAACATAGAACACTATATAGACCACATAGCGAGAGTTACCACGGCATTACGGGGAAGAAAAGTTGTAATAACAGCCGTCATTAATGCTAAATGCCCCCTGTGGTACAGTGGCACAAGAGATGCAAACGGTGAAAAAGTCGAGGAACTCATTATGGCATCACAACTTGTGGTAGCCAACAGGCCTGGCAATCCTCCTACCTACGCTGCAGGAGGAGGACAAGGCACAAATATTGATGTCACTCTTGTAACACCAAACGCAGCCAATAATATTCAAAACTGGAGAGTTACAGATAACGCCACCACGAGCGACCACAACTTGATAACTTTCACCTTAGGAGAAAGAGAGTGCCGCTGGGCCATGGGATGGGAGGTACAATTAAATTACAGAAGAGCTGATTGGAAACGCCTAGCAAGGGAGTGTGACATTCCACCTTTGCCGGAAGGTGACATGCATCTCGACATGGACGTAGACCAGAGAGCAGAGGAACTGGTGAATGCAGTGACAAGAGCGGTGAGGGCAGCTGTACCAACTAGGAGGAGGGCCATGGCGGCCTCTCCGTCACCATGGTCTGCTGAACTAGGAGAACTGTGTCAATCTGTCAGAAGGCTGAGGAGGCACTACCAGCGCAGTGTCGTCTGGCAGGAACGACAAAGGTGGCAGTTGCTATATAGGGAGGAAAAGCGGAAGTTCCAAAAGGAACTGCGTGAAGTCAGGATGAGAAGCTGGGAAAACTTCGTGCTCAACCAGCTAGTTATGGACCCATGGGGGCTTCCATATAAGTTGGTAAGAGAAAAAATCCGCTCTCCTCTGGAGCTATCAACAGTCAGGTACGGGGACAGGATGACGGAATTTTGGCAGGAGACTGCAGAGGTCCTCCTCCGGCCCCTGTTGCCTGACGACAATGTGGATGGGGAGACAGAGGGGCAAAAGCAACTGAGAGTTGAAGAACAAGAAGAATACATTAATGAGACGGCTGTCTACCCCTTCTCAGAGGAGGAGGTAGCAACCCATATAAGATCACTGCAAAGAGGAAAAGCACCTGGGCCAGAGGGCATTGTGGTGGAGGTAGTGCAGTTCCTGGCGCCCCAGCTGACTGCGCCACTTACGCATCTATACAATAAATCCCTTAGACAAAGAAAGTTCACAAAGAAATGGAAAACGGCAAATGTAGTCATTATAAAGAAAGGACCAGACAAGGACCCCGCAGAAATGAAATCATACAGGCCGATTTGCTTGCTGGATTTATTTGGTAAAATACTGGAGAAATTGCTAGCTGACAGATTGGGAGCACACCGAGTGTTGTGCGGGATGAGCAACAGGCAGTTCGGATTCAGACCGGGGCGGTCGGCATCTGATGAAATCGCCTTGGCGGCTGAGGTCTGCGGCTCGACCCCGCACAAATGCGTGGTTGGCATCATGGTTGACATCAGTGGCGCCTTCGACAACCTGTGGTGGCCTTCGCTCTTCTCCTGCTTGCGGGAGAAAGAGTGTCCAGCACCGCTATATGGTTGCCTGAGGAGCTATTGCAAAGATAGAGAGGTCTGGTTATCATCCCCTAGCGAAAGAGTTGGAAAAACAATTGCCAAATGATGTCCCCAAGGTTCCGTTTTAGGACCCCTCTTCTGGGACATCCATATGGAGCCTCTATTAGACAGACTACAACAAAGTGATGAGGTGCAAGAGGTGATAGCCTAAGCGGATGACCTCCTCCTGTTGGTTGGCGGCCGTAGCCGCGAAGACATTGAACCAAAAATAGAGACAGTTATAGACAAACTCCAGCAGTGGTGCCATAAGACTAAAATGATGATATCGCCCAGCAAATCCACTTACCTGTTGCTAAAAGGACATCTCATTAGAAATCCGACTGTCAGAATTGACAGTTCACCAGTTCCCCGACGACGTGAGACACGTTATCTAGGGGTTATCATTGATGAGAGGTGGAGCTTCGGAAAACACATTGATACCGTTACCCAGAGAGCTCTCCAGATATTAAATAACCTCATTTCAATAGGCCATAAAAGATTCCATCTCCCTCCACACCTAATTAGACTCTACCACAATAGCATCCTAACCTCAGTCGTGGGTTACGGCTCGGGAGTCTGGGCGCACAGGCTCACGAGGGTTGTGCCCGCCATGGCAGTGAGAAGGGTCCAGAGAAGCATGGTATTAAGAGCTGTGGGAGCCTACAGAACATCTCAAGGGGGGCACTATTAGTCATAATGGGGCTCTGCCCTCTGGACATAATGATAAGAGAACAGGCGGCTTGGTATTGGGCCAAAAAGGGGAATAATGAGAAGATAGTAGAAATTATGGGTATTAGGGTGGGGGATAAAAGGGAAATAAGGATAAGAGGGGAGGAACTCTGGCAGGCGTCTTGGGAGATAGAAGAGGCTGGACGCAGAACTTTCCAGTTTATACCTGATGTAAGGGAACGCCTGGAATTGAAATACTTTGAGCCCACACAAGGTCTGATCCATTTTCTCGCTGGCCATGGACCCTACCCGACATACTTATGTCGGTTTGGGAAGAGGGCTACACCAGCGTGTGACTGTGGCGATCCGGAGGGTACACCCGAGCATGTAGTTTACGAACGTCCCTTCTTCAATGATGTCGCAAACACACTACGTGACAGACTACCCAACTATGACAGATATCAACTACTTAGACGAGAAGCAGTTTTGGAAAAAGACGTTTATCATTTTGCCCTCTTCTGTTAAATCCTCTGTTTCAGCGCCACTATGGTCACAGATTGTGTGAATAGATGGTTTGGATCCTTTTACTGCTTATAACATATGACGAAAACTTCTTGGAATTTTCTGTCAAGCCGGTAAATAGGATTTTACTTTCGAATTCGTTGAACGCTTCAGGCATAGTCATCCTTAAGCTAATTTTGGCTTCCTGAAGTTTTCGTTCGTCTGTGAGGCTTTGACTACGTTTGAATTTGCAGTGACGCTCCTTTGCTTTCGTAGTAGCTTTCTAACACGGTTGACGAACCGAGTCGTTCCCATAACTCACTTCTTTGCTCGGCACATATGTGTCTAAAGCGTATTGTACGATGTTCTTGAACTGTGTCCGTTGATACTAATCACTGTCATTGCTGGAGATGGAATTATTATGTTGACCTGTCAGGTAGTCTGAAACCAGTCTCTTGTCGCTCTTGTTAAACAGCAAGATCTTCCTACCTCTCTCTCTATTCCTATTTACACGTGAGACTACAATACTGAATTTAAAAAATTGTTGTGAATCACCAACATATTACGGCATGCAGCTTATACGCTACATCAGAACTCAAGTACGTTTTTTCTTGCAGCAATGACATGGTTTTTTGATGAATCTTATTAATAAACTGACAGCTGAAACAGATAAACATATTTAAGGACAACAGAATGATATTTTATTATTATATCTGAAAACACAATCACTAAATTTTCCTTGCAAAGGGCTTCAGAAAGTAAGTTACACATTAGTATGGTGCGTCCTGCACTACACGTCGAAGTAGCACACATACATGACACTATTTTTCAACATAGTCACCAAGTTTCTGTAATCAACGGTCGGGATGAAGTCTCTGTAAGCAACGGTCGGAATGTTCTACCTATTGTTCAATTCCACGGCAGTAAAATCTGCTCCTTGGTCACAGAACCATTCGAAAACCGCTGTATGAACTTATTCATAGTCGGAAAATCTACGACTGTTTCGAATCAGTTTCTCGACTGCATGTACATTTCTAGCCTGTGGTCGATGTCGATAGCCTTCCTTGCCTATCAGCAGCACCCACGTCTATGTGGCCGTGGTCAATTTGTTGGCAATATTTTACTACGGCTGGATGTGACATTGCATTTGGCCCACATGCCGCCAGAATTTCACGGTAAATCTGTGTGCAGTTTCGACGTTTTGCCCGCAAGAATCGTAATGTTCCGTGTACATCGACTTTGGAGTTTGTTTCCAATTGCCGCGCCATTTCACTTGCATGCTGTGACGCAGATGTCATCCGTACCGTAGCAGAACTGTGTCTGCAAGAGACCCAGAACATTTACTTGCTTCTGACAATGCGCCACACTTGTTATCAGTGGGCTTAGCTTGTGACAACATGTATAATTTTCTTTCTGAAGTCCAATAGTACATGGCCCATTCAGAAATTTTTTATAGAATTAAAAAATCTTTTTCCTGTGGAAAAAGACGTATTTTGCATTTAGTTCACTGCACAAATGTGAAACTCTTATGTGCAGACAACCCACTTCTGAAACGAATTTTCTTGGTTTTATTCATCATTTCAGGTAGATGCATAGCATGAAGAATCCTTGCTGTTTGTGATGGGACAGGCTTTGGTGCTCTGAGGTGTTTTCTCACTTGAAACTGACATTAATTCCTCTTTTTATTCGTCACTCTCTTCTTCGTATTGTCTTCTCTTTTGTGTATGTAAAAGTATAGGTCGTTGCCGATTGTGGACTCATTGCTACATCGAAAGAAATGTATCACCACATTGGCGTGAGGAAATAATCACTTTTTCGATAGCACAGGGTATATTTGCGTATTGCAACTTATTCTATACACATTCTGGTACAAAACGTCTAAATCAAGCTCAAACTGCCTTCATTTCTTGAAGGCATGCTAACACTGTGATAAACAGCTTTCTTCAGTCATACCTGGAAACCTACTGCGAGCTTGCAGAAACGAAACAATGATGCAGAGAAAACACATGTTACAGTGTACACACTACAGTCAGGTATAAGAAGTTTAATTAATCACCTGAGCTAGAAAATGAAAAGTTTGATGTAGCATATCTGCCACTTGCCAGCAGGTCTAAAATGTTATCGTCACGAGTCAGATCTTTGATTAAATGCTCAAGGTAACTTTCGGATAAAGCACTTAGAAATATTTCACACGATTCTCTGTCCTTAAAATTGACATGACCAGGAAATTAAGCGAAATATTCTCCAAGTTCCCTTGAATGTTACGCCTCTATTGCTGCTAAGGCAGGGGCTCTACAAAAGTATCCGATAACCATGTTTGATCCATCTTTAACACTATCTTCAACCAAATTATTTCACATTCTGAATCTGTACTACACTACTGTAAACACGCCTCCATCATCAGCGTTCAACCCATCTTCGTGATTTATTGGGTTGGTGCATAAGTTCTTAGCGTTTTTCCATAAGTTTACTAAACACAACAGAAACACATAAGAGAGACTTTAGCCATCAATAATATATTCTCCTTCTCAATTCACAACAGTCTGCTAACGCTGACGTAACGTTAAGATTACGCGACTATAGACATGACGTGGTTTTGAGGGTAAGAATTCGTCGAGCCACGTTCGGAGCACATTTTCATCCTGAATGGGGGTTCCTTGTTCGATAGAGAGTTGAAACAGTGAAAATCTGAGGAAGGAAGATCGAGTGAATAAAGTGAGTGTGGAATGACTTCCCAACCTAACTCCTGTACAGCATTTTTTGTCAGTCTTGCAGAATGGTAGCGGGCGTTATCGTGGAGTAACATCATTTCATTCAGTCTTACTGGTAGTTGGTCTTGGATTGCATCGGTTGGACATCTCAGTTATTGACAATAAATGTCTTAAGTGATGATTACATCTCGAGGAAACGATTCATGGCACACCACCCCGTCCCTGTTCCACCAGATGCATGACATTATCTTTTGTGGATGCGCACAGATCTTTTTACGGGGCGTTTGGGCTCAAACATCCCTTTATGTTTTCTAGTTACCAGTAACGGTACAGAATAGGAATGGTCGGTGTTGTTCACGAGTCAATTGATGAAATGCATATATGGACACCAGCTTTTTTTTGTGACTTTGGCTTACGTCATGCAGTACCTATACATCGGATGTTCAACCTTCCTCATTGCATGCAAATGTCGCACAATGATGGAATGATCACAGTTTATCACATTTTCCAGTTATCGAGTACACTGACATGGATCATTGCGGATTAATGAGTTTAAACCATCTTCATCAAAGCCTGAAGGTCTTCATGAGAGTGGAGAGTCACTAATATCAAAATGATCCTTCTTGCAACAAGAAAACCATTTTCTTGCCGTGCTCTGTACAATGGCGCCATCCCCATACACGGTGAAAATGTTTCTGGATGCCTCCAGTTCTGTACTGAACGCAAACTGAAGAAGATACGGGAATGTTCCATTTCTCCAATTGGCACTCCATTTTCTAGCATCCACAGCTCCACTCACAATCTCCAAATGACGAAATGACAATATGTAAACTCAAATAGCAACACTGAATTACAAATAAAAAGTGGCAATCGCTAAATAAATCCATAGAGCTGGAATACCAACATGCAAAACGAAACCGCTACGAGGTTATGAACCAATCTAATACATTCTAGCTGGAGATACTGTAAGTAGGCTGTTTAGGTTTTCTTATTGGTAACGCCACGTAGCACTCTGTATGAAAATCACTGGCTGTGCTGTGTGCAGTCTGTGGCTGGTTTGCATTGTTGTCTGCCATTGTAGCATTGGGCAGTTGGCTGTTAACAGCGCGTAGCGTTGCGCAGTTGGAGGTGAACCGCCAGCAGTGATGGATGTGGGGAGAGAAATGGCGGAGTTTTGAAATTTGTAAGACTGGATGTCATGAACTGCTATATATATTATGACTTTTGAACACTATTAAGGTAAATACATTGTTTGTTCTCTATCAAAGTCTTTCATTTGCTACCGAGCGAGGTGGCGCAGTGGCTAGCACACTGGACTCGCATTCGGAAGGACGACGGTTCAATCCCGCGTCCGGCCATCCTGATTTAGGTTTTCCGTGATTTCCCTAAATCGCTCCAGGCAAATGCCGGGATGGTTCCTTTGAAAGGGCACGGCCGACTTCCTTCTCCGTCCTTCCCTAACCCGATGAGACCGATGACCTCGCTGTTTGCTCTCTTCCCCCCAAACCAACCAACCAACCTTTCATTTGCTAACTATGCCTATCAGTAGTTGGTGCCTTTAGTGGTTTGAATCTTTTATTTAGCTGGCAGTGGTGGGGCTCGCTGTATTGCAGAGGTTCGAGTAACGAAGATTTTTGTGAGGTGAGTGATTTGTGGAACGTATAGGTTAATGTTAGTCAGGGCCATTCTTTTGTAGGGATTATTGAAAGTCAGATTGCGTTGCGCTAAAAATATTGTGTGTCAGTTTAAGCACAGTCATGTATAATTTTTCTAAGGGTACGTTTCATATGTCGACCCTTAGCCGAGGATACCTCACTGGTATCTTCTGATTTTTTCTTGTAGTTTGTGTAATTAGTGTAGCTTTTGTTTATTGCTAGCGCGTAATCATAGAGAGAATTTCCTTTGTAGTTGCAGTCTTTCATTGTTGTACAGTAAAACAGATGTGGCATGCATGTGGATTTGCACGAAGTATTTCGCAGCTGCGCTTGCAATTAACTAGATATTATTTTCAGTGCTATGTTAATGTGTTTTCTTATTTTGCTCTTCAAATTGTGCTTTTCTGTGTTGTCGTGTGAAATATTGTGATAATTATGGCGTGTGAGAAACGTAACACTAGGCTCCAAAGTAAACTGAGAAATAATAGTGACGACGGGCGTAGCTTATCAGCACCAATGTGTAATGAATTAACAGACATTCAAAGTAGTAATTTGGTAATTGTGCATAGGGAGATGGAGCGGGCTGCAAATAATGGCCTAGACAGTGAAACAAATAGTGAACAGGGAAGCATTATCGATCGATCGGTCGGCAACAGCTCGCCTCAGGAATCCGAAATGACAGGGCACAATCTTGCAAATACTGTAGATTCAGGTTTTGGGTCCTCACCGTTTTCTCAAATAAGTCAAGACACATTTCCTACTTTTCAAAACGCGAATATTGCCGGTTCAAATGCACTGCCGAATAGTGCTGAGGAACATGTTTCAGACACCAGTGCATTGTTATTACAGTTAATACAACAAATGGGACAAAGGCTACAAAAGTTAGACACAATGGAACGAAATCTTCAAAAGTTAGACACGATGGAACAAAATCAGAGACAAACACAGCAAAACCTTCAGAAGTTAGACACAATGGAACAAAATCTTCAAAGGTTAGACACAATGGAACAAAATCTTCGGAAGTTAGACACCACGCTTGAACAAACACGTGAAGATTTAACTACTGAGTTACATAACATTGAATCGAAATGTCAAAAAGTCTGTAATGACGTAAAAACACAAATTTGTGAGCATTTCCAACCTATTTTTTCGCTGCATGAAAATGCATTACAGAATCACGAAGCAGCCATAAAAGAACTGCAAACTATTGTTCATGAAAATCATGAGACGTTGCAAGCTAAAATTGACTCAGTTGCATCTACTGATTCGGTTACGCAACTTGCTAAAACTCAGGACAACTTAAAGGACACAGTAGATACGATTTCAACACAAAGGGACACTCTGAAACTTGGTTCAGAAAAACACACAGAGGAAATAATTTCACTATCGGATAAAGTAGCCGAACTTTCAGATCAGTTCACTAACTTATCTACAAAGGTAGATGATGATCTGAATGACACAAGACCTGTAGCCTTCACTGACACTGAAGAGTATGAACAAATTAGAAAATTCAAACAAAATCAAAATCAAATCAATACACAGTTCAAAAGAGGAATCCAGGACGTACAAGATCAGTTGGCACAAGTAATACAAGAATTACATATTTCAGAGGACACTCTCGCTCCATTACGGGTAGAGGGTCATAGAAATACGGAACAACCACAAAATAATAACACAGGACACTTCGGAAATTATGAAAGAAATTGGCAAGGCGCATTGAATTTTGAGATGGAACCGCCGAAACGAAGTAACAATGAGCTGTTTATTACTACCCGTAAATTCAAAACATTTAAGAATTCTGGCAACGACATTCATCCACGAGCATGGCTTCATCAATTCTCTCATTGTTTTCCTCCCAACTGGTCATTGCAGCACAGATTAGAATTTATGTGTGGCTACTTAGAGTATGAACCAGCTGTAAGAATGCGATCGGTCATTCACGATTGTCACAGTGAAGGAGAATTTTATCATGCCTTCCTCTCAGCATATTGGTCTCAAGCTACACAAGACCGAGTAAAACATAGCATCATAATGATGAAACATTTCGAACAATCTGAATTTTCCAGTCTTGTGAAATATTTTGAAGGCATGTTGCACAAGAATCAGTACCTGTCAAACCCATACAGCCCCTCAGAACTCATCCGCATTTGCTTAATCAAATTACTTGGACATTTACGACATATTATTTTGGCAGGACGTTGCACAGACGACATTGAAGCTTTTCAGGGACTCTTACAAGAATTAGAAATTGACACTGACAATCGCGGAATGCGAAAAGAGGAACACAACAATTACAGGTCACATCCGTCGCAATTCCGCGATGAAAGAAATAATAACTGGACACGACAAGGCTATTCTCACAACACAAATCGTGACCAAAACAGGCATGAGCCATATGACAACCGTTGGCAGAGTAGTAATAATTACAGGGAAAGATCACCTCTCCGCAGTAGTGACTATCACAGAGACAATCAGAGAAACAGGCAATATGGGAACCAAAATAATTATTATCAAGGGAGACAGAATAACTTTAGACGCAACAGTCCAGCGTGCAGTTACGATTCAGGGAGAAATTCTCCACCAGGTGACCGACAAGAAAGAAACTATGAAATCTATCGACATGACGACAGACGATATGATCGTAACGACAGACCTGAATTGCATCAGAACTGGCGGGATTCAAACAGGGCAAGGCCCTCCCGACAGTTTGAATTTGTAGAAGTTAGGTCTCCAAATCCCAACAACGACGCGCATCAACAAAGACACAATAGGCAATGACTCACACCGCTGGCAGGCACAAAACGTACTTATGAAACTGACGACGCAGCTGCCGTAGCTAGTAATTACGTAAAAATGGAAGACATTAGGGACGTCTTACCCCAGGAACACGACGTAAAACATAACAACATTGCGTATCCTGTGATTCACATTACAGTAAACGACATAAATTTACGGCAGTACTTGACTCTGGCAGTCCCATTTCAGTAATTAGTGAAACAGCCTTTAGCAAATGCAACAAATCGAACGATTGCCCCACACTTTCGTTACGTAAGATTAAATTGCAAGGTGCAATCTTTGGAAAAAGTGTAGATGCACGCCAACAAACCAACTTAGAATTTTTTTGCCAAAGCCACAGCTTCTTTATGAACTTTATTATTGTTCCATTATTGTCGGCGGAAATTACATTGGGAGAAGAGTTTTTGAATGAATGCAAAGTAATCTTAAACTTTCACGATGCTGAAATAAGTTTAGAGAAGGAAGGTTGTAAGTAGGCTGTTTATGTTTTCTTATTGGCAACGTTACGTAGCGCTCTGGCTGTGCTGTGTGCAGTCTGTGGCTAGTTTGCATTGTTGTCTGCCATTGTAGTGTTGGGCAGCGGCAGCTGGATGTGAACAGCGCGTAGCGTTGCGCAGTTGGAGGTGAGCCGCCAGCAGTGGTGGATGTGGGGAGAGAGATGGCGGAGTTTTGTAATTTGTCATGAAGTGCTACATATATTATGACTATTAAGGTAAATACATTGTTTGTTCTCTATTAATATCTTTCATTTGCTAACTATCCCTATCAGTAGTTAGTGCCTTCCGTAGTTTGAACCTTTTATTTAGCTGGCAGTAGTGGCGCTCGCTGTATTGCAGTAGTTCGAGTAATGAAGATTTTTGTGAGGTAAGTGATTTCTGAAAGGTATAGTTCAATGTTACTCAGGGCCATTCTTTTGCAGGGATCTTTGATAGTCAGATTGCGTTACGCTAAAAATATTGTGTGTCAGTTGAAGCACAGTCATGTATAATTGTTCAAAGGGGACGTTTCAAGGTAAGTCAATAGCTTTGAAATTTGAAGATTGGCTCTCAAACCATGACGAAGAAATTAATCGGCTTTACCTCCTGTTAGACAACAGTTCGGAATTTTCGACGGAACTTGACACTAACAATCACTTTGAAAGTACTAACAGGGATGATCTCGACGTCGCATTTGATACTAATGAGTTAATTCAGAATAAAATTCAAACAATTGAGAATTGTAATGACACTGATAGGCAGGACATTTTTGAGATTTTACAAGCACATTCCACAGTTCTTACTCACAAAACAGGAACAATCAAGGGATTTCAATACCAATTTCGTGTTCGTGAGCATACTAAATTTTGTGTTAGACCATACGTAATTCCGGCATATTATAGGGACCGTGTTAGAACAGAAATACACTCCTGGAAATTGAAATAAGAACACCGTGAATTCATTGTCCCAGGAAGGGGAAACTTTATTGACACATTCCTGGGGTCAGATACATCACATGATCACACTGACAGAACCACAGGCACATAGACACAGGCAACAGAGCATGCACAATGTCGGCACTAGTACAGTGTATATCCACCTTTCGCAGCAATGCAGGCTGCTATTCTCCCATGGAGACGATCGTAGAGATGCTGGATGTAGTCCTGTGGAACGGCTTGCCATGCCATTTCCACCTGGCGCCTCAGTTGGACCAGCGTTCGTGCTGGACGTGCAGACCGCGTGAGACGACGCTTCATCCAGTCCCAGATCCGGAGATCTTGCTAGCCAGGGTAGTTGACTTACACCTTCTAGAGCACGTTGGGTGGCACGGGATACATGCGGACGTGCATTGTCCTGTTGGAACAGCAAGTTCCCTTGCCGGTCTAGGAATGGTAGAACGATGGGTTCGATGACGGTTTGGATGTACCGTGCACTATTCAGTGTCCCCTCGACGATCACCAGTGGTGTACGGCCAGTGTAGGAGATCGCTCCCCACACCATGATGCCGGGTGTTGGCCCTGTGTGCCTCGGTCGTATGCAGTCCTGATTGTGGCGCTCACCTGCACGGCGCCAAACACGCATACGACCATAATTCCATAATTGGCACCAAGGCAGAAGCGACTCTCATCGCTGAAGACGACACGTCTCCATTCGTCCCTCCATTCACGCCTGTCGCGACACCACTGGAGGCGGGCTGCACGATGTTGGGGCGTGAGCGGAACACGGCCTAACGGTGTGCGGGACCGTAGCCCAGCTTCATGGAGACGGTTGCGAATGGTCCTCGCCGATACCCCAGGAGCAACAGTGTCCCTAATTTGCTGGGAAGTGGCGGTGCGGTCCCCTACGGCACTGCGTAGGATCCTACGGTCTTGGCGTGCATCCGCGCGTCGCTGCGGTCCGGTCCCAGGTCGACGGGCACGTGCACCTTCCGCCGACCACTGGCGACAACATCGATGTACTGTGGAGACCTCACGCCCCACGTGTTGAGCAATTCGGCGGTACGTCCACCCGGCCTCCCGCATGCCCACTATACGCCCTCGCTCAAAGTCCGTCAACTGCACATACGGTTCACGTCCACGCTGTCGCGGCATGCTACCAGCGTTAAAGACTGCGATGGAGCTCCGTATGCCACGGCAAACTGGCTGACACTGACTTCGGCGGTGCACAAATGCTGCGCAGCTAGCGCCATTCGACGGCCAACACCGCGGTTCCTGGTGTGTCCGCTGTGCCGTGCGTGTGATCATTGCTTGTACAGCCCTCTCGCAGTGTCCGGAGCAAGTATGGTGGGTCTGACACACCGGTGTCAATGTGTTCCTTTTTCCATTTCCAGGAGTGTGCAATCTATGCTTGACGAGGACATTATTGAGCCTGCAGTAAGGTCATACAACAATCCATTACATGTTGTTGAGAAGAAAAATGGATCGATCAGGCTTGTCTTAGATTCGAGACAAATCAATACTATCATCATTCCTGAAACAGACAGGCCGCAATCGTTGGAAGAACTTCTTCGAAATTTTAATGGTGTAAAAGTGTTGTCTTCTATTGATCTCAGATCCAGCTTTTATGGTTCAAATGGCTCTGAGCACTATGGGACTTAACATCTGTGGTCATAAGTCCCCTAGAACTTAGAACTACTTAAACCTAACTAACCTAAGGACACCACACACATCCACGCCCGAGGCAGGATTCGAACCTGCGACCGTAGCGGTCGTGCGGTTCCAGACTGTAGCGCCTTTAACCGCTCGGCCACTCCGGCCGGCTCCAGCTTTTATCAGATCGAACTTCATCCAGAGTGTAGAAAATACACAGCTTTTCTTTGTTTCGGCGTTTGTTATCAGTTTCGGAAACTTCCTTTTGGTTTGAACATTTCTTCTGCAGCGTTCATTCGTGGGCTAAATTCCGTATTACCTGATTTCTTAAAACGTCATATCACCTTATATGTGGATGATATTCTAATAGCAGAATCCTCATGGGAACAACATAATCGCATCCTCAACAGTTTGTTACGTATTTTTGCAGAATCTGGAATTACAGTTACCTGGGAAAAGTCTGAATTCGGTAGGCCAAAGGTGCAGTTTTTGGGACATATTATTTCTTCTGAAGGCATTCAGCCGGATCCTGAAAAGTTAGAAGCAATCAGAGCCATTCCAGTTCCATCCACAAAAAAAACAAGTCCGCAGTTTTCTAGGTCTCGTAAATTTTTACCGTCGGTTTCTGAATATGCAAATTCTAGCTACACCAAAACTTTGTTCTCTCACTGGAAAAAATACTATTTGGAACTGGGACGAACAAGCACAGTTGGAATTCAATTCTTTGAAAGAATCGCTACTTAATGCGCCAACACTAGCTCATCCAGATCTATCACAAGATTTCTGCCTTGGCACGGATTCTTCTAAAGTCGGTCTTGGTGCCTATTTATTTCAAGAAGCCACAGAAAATGACACTGCTGTTCAGAAAACCATTGCTTTTGCTAGCCGAGTGCTAACAAAATCTGAAAAAAAAATTCCGTTACTGAATTAGAAGCTTTAGCTATCGTTTGGGCATTTAACAAATTCCGTTTCTTTCTTTCTGGTGAGCACGTAAAAGTATACAGTGATCATCGTGCATTACAATTTCTTATGTCTGCAAAATTAAATCATGATAGTTTAAAACGTTGGGCATTGTGTCTGCAAGAATTCCACTTCACAATAGTCTACATTCCCGGCAAGGAGAACGTTGTTGCGGACTCACTGTCACGCGCACCGGCTGGGCTTGAGAAAAGTAACACAGAAGGCAACCTCGAGAAAAATTTCAGTATTCTTTACATTCAGAAAGTCGCCTTTGAAAACTTCATCACCACATCTTTAAAGGACATTACTCATGAGCAAGATAAAGATCCGATTTGGAAAGACATCAAAAGTAAATGGCATGAAAAGACACACAAACCGATTCGGCATTATTATCTGGTTAGAAACAAGATACTCTTCAAACGCTGCACTGTTGATGACAAGCTATGGGTACTTTGCATTCCAGACGATTTCGTTAATAAGCTCATTTGGTACATTCATTTCAGCTACGCACATTTTGGTCCACGAAAATGTTATCATATTCTTCGAACGACTTGTTATTTTAACAGTATGGAAAAGAGAATTCGAAGAGTCTTGTCTATTTGTAAACTTTGTCAAAAAGCTAAACCATCTAGTATCTCACATCGTGCTCCGTTGTTTCCTATCATTCCTTCTAAATTAAAATAATTTGCTGCTGTTGATCTCTTGGGAACCCTTGTCAGAACATCGAATGGATTTTCGTTCGTTCTAGTCATTGTTGAACTTACTTCAAAATTTGTTTCTTTCACTCCGTTACGTAAAGCCACTGGACGGTCTGTATCCAACGCCTTTGTGAAAAATTTCTTGCGTGAAGCTGGACACGTTTGTGAAGTCATTTCAGATAACGGACCGCAATTCAGACCTGCTGTTTGGTCACGCATGCTTCGGAACCGTAAAATCAAACCTGTTTTTATTTCATTGTACTCACCACACTGTAACCCGTCTGTACGGATCATGAAAGAAATCAATAAGCTTTGCAGACTTTATTTCACAGAAAGCATCAGCATTGGGACAGATATTTACACTTATTTCAAAACGTGCTGAATGAAATGCATCATGACTCCACTGCTTTACCACCTATTCTTGTACTAAAGAATGAAGAACCACCGAACAGAATCCGAGAGCTTGTACCTTTTCCGAATACACGTAAACTTCGACACAAAGTGATAATTGATTTAGCTATTAAAAATATAAAATCTGCAGCAGACAACAGGAGAAAACAACACGATAAAGCATATGCAAAGAAATTATATATTGGTCAGAAAGTTCTCATTAAAGCTCATTCATTGTCACATAAGAAGAAACACTTGAGTCACAAATTCTTTCTAGTTTACAGTGGACCCTACAGAATCCGACGTATACCACATGATAATTGCGTTGAAGTTGAAACTCTGCGTACTAGGAAGAGTAAAGGATTGCACCACATTTCACATGTAAGACCGTTTATTGAAAGATAATCTGCTTTATAACTTAGTCTTTGCCATAAAATTTTTCACTTCACGTTACTAGTATGCTTTGTCAGACTTAGAAACTGTTAACATGCAACAATGTTTTGAAGTTCACTATCCAGTCTAGAACCTAGGGAACATATTTAGACAGTATTTACGAGTGCATTGTTATAGTGAACAGACGACACAGTGTTATTGTGTGTGTACATTCTTGCTTGTTAGTTGCACGATTACATAACGACTATAAGGCTGACATACTTAGAACATGTACCGGTACTGCTAATGAGATTTTAATGCAACATTTTGGTTTACTTGAAAATACATTCAGGATTTAAAGTACTTTCTGAGAGATACCAGATGACACAGTGGTTAGTTTATTTGACGGCTACACGATTATATCACGACGCTACTAATATGTGACACAATTTACATTGTTGCTTTTGCGGTGTATCTGTTTTACATCTGCACAGTTTTTCTGTATTATTCTGGAAAGTAAAACAAGTTTTAGTAGTAACTTTTGTGGTATAGCTACAATGAGATAGCCTTTCCCGTAGGACAACAATGCGTTATATTATAGTACTTTCTTGATCACGGTAAGGTACGTAATAACTACGATATCTATACATAAAGCATTTCACTTTCGTTTATGCTGAGGTAAGTACAGTGACTTCAGCAGAACTTTGCTTACAGAGGACGATAACTGCGACACTTCCACAGAATTATCTTACAGCAAGATGCACATTTAGCGCTACAGGACACGCATTTGAGTGATTAATTTTGTACTTAAACCATTTATTTTTCAATATTTTTTAATTACAAAGAAAGTTTTCCATGATACATTTCATTCCATTGCAGTAATCTGTAACACCTGAGGGTATAATTACATTAATCCTCAGGGGGGTACACGCTTACTTTGTGTACCATTCATGTGGCAAACACAAGGAGCCCTAGCTAATATGGTATTTGCTTATACAACTTTACACATCGGTACCATATTTGTCTAACACATAATTACAAAGCTATCTGATTATTTAACTGAGAGAGACAAACATTTTTTTTTACTACGTTACTGACAGATGTTCGCGTAATTACACAGTTGGATAACTTCACACTTACGAAATTGTATTTTGTCTCTACTTTGTGAACCATTCGTATTTTTTCGGAACCTTTGTGATACTATGAGAGTTTTGAATGATGGATTTGGTATGAGATTTTTAAAGTACTTTTGAGGTAGATGACACCATTAAAATGAGCAGAGAATTTTTTTTAGGTTTAGAAATTATTGGAGGAAGCTACGACGATTTTGAGATTTGGTGAGGTTTTATGATGTTATGATGACGATGTGTATTACGCTGTTGCAGTATGTTTATGATCAATAAGCTGATGCTATATGAGGAATTTGATTATGCTACGTATTTATTATGATGAAATATTGAACAAGTGTCTATGAATATGTATACATGTAAGGACAGGGTTTGTTTTCAGTGTAACATTTTGTACTGCAGTCCAACCCAAAACTTCATTCCATACATCGTACCTCTTATTTCAACATTTGTTTCCACCAAAAAAATTCTCTCCAAGCATGCTTTCTGTATTTTGTCCCTAAACCTTACTTTTTTGTTCATCTCCTCTTTCAAAATACTTTTTTGGCCAAACCATTTTCTTATAGCTTCTCAATGCATTTCTTCCAATTCATCGCAACTCGTTCTCTCATATAGCCTACCCCATCTTAAGCTAACTTAAATCTACTGAGCTTAGATGCATAAACTAAGGGACAACGGAATGCAGCAGCACAAAACAATTAACACAAACAGCAATGACAAAAAATGCAAATTGGCAAAGCAAATATAAATTAGCAAAGCAATTGCAATATTACAACTAATATAAGGCAAAGTGCAGCAAACAAGAAAAATAAATCAGTAGTAAAACTGGCTTAACAGAGTAATACAGAGTGAAATTTAGTAGCACTATGCCTGGCAAGTAGCAGCAGCAAATGCATTAACTTATATCTAAACATGACAAACCCACATGTAGAAAAAATAGCGCACTAAAGACAACAATGCAGATAAGGGAAACGTATATTCACATCTTAATGTCTATGTAATTAAAGTGGTGCACCACAAGAAGTTATTCTACCAAAAAAATTATAAAATAGTTGAAAAGAAAATTATGTATGCAAGTCCTGTGAAGGGAAATGTCTTTTTGTGCTCCTTCGTTTTCTTTTCAAGTAGATCATAAATTTTATTACTTACTGGATCTGTAGGCAAAAAATATCGATATTAGTACATCTATAAAATTTTATTTTAACCAATGCTGCAGTGCAGCTAGAAACTAGATATTAAACAAAATAGGCAAAGCAAGGCGTGAAACGTCATTCACTAGCCATATGGCATTTCATAATGCAGTAAACAATCATTCAACTAGCAAGACAATAGATATGAAATGTTTCTCATCATTTCATTTCAGTAAATAACATAAGTTACGAACTCTGCAGTGTAATCATGTTTTCAAGTTTGAACGTGTCATATTTGCGATGCTTTCTACAAAGGAATGTCAATAGCAAGGTTAATGGCCTCTTTTTTCTCCACCTGTGCTTCTGAAAGGAACACACTAATGGCTTTTTTCCAGGTGACTGTCGCGCAGCTGGGTGCCCACGACGCATTATGTGAAGATTGTCACTTAACTTTCTTACCGAAATATTTACGACACCAGTTTGCACTACAGTGACAGTCTCATATAAAATTTCACAGGTCGAGAATTTGCGTTACAAATGTGTAGAAACAAAATCCTTTAAATACAATAGCGTCCAAAAAATTTTCATCGGCATTGTTATACATTCACGCATTTACACACATTTTTATAACTTTCAAGTACAATTCTTGGTTTCCATCATCCGTTTTCACAAGTCAGAGTCCCTAACCACTACTCATTATTCCTTGCTTTATTACACATATACATATTCATAGACACTTATTCAATATTTCTTCATAATAAATACGTAGCATAATCAAATTCCTCTTATAGCATCAGCTTATTGATCATAAACATACCGCAATGGCGTAATACACATCGTCATCATAACATCATAAAACCTCACAAAAGTCTCAAAATCGTCATAGCTTCCTCCAATAATTTCTAAACCTAAAAAAAATTCTCTGCTCATTTCAATAGTGTCATCTACCTCAAAAGTACTTTAAAAATCTCATACCAAATTCATCATTCAAAACTCTCATAGTATCACAATGGTTCCGAAAAAATATGAACATTTCACGAAGTAGAGACAAAATACAATTTCATAAGAGTGAAGTTATCCAACTGTGTAATTACATAAACATCTGTCACTGATGTAGTAAAATAAATGTTTGTCTCTCTCAGTTAAATAATCAGATAGCTGTGTAATTTATGTGTTAGAGAAATATGGTACCGATGTGTAAGGTTGTATAAGCAAATACCATATTAGCTAGGGCTCCTTGTGCTTGCCAGACACATGGTACGCAAAGTAAGCGTGTACCCCCTGAGGATTAATGTAATTATACCCTCAGGTGTTACACATTACAGCAATGGAATGAAATGTATCATGGAAAACTTTCTTTGTAATTGAAAAATATTGAAAAATAAATGGTTTAAGTACAAAATTAATCACTCAAATGCGTGTCTTGTAGCGCTAAATGTGCATCTTGCTGTAAGATAATTCTGTGGAAGTGTCGTAGTTATCGTCCTCTGTAAGCAAAGTTCTACTGATGTCAATGTACTTACCTCAACATAAACGAAAGTGAAATGCTTTACATATAGATATCGTAGTTATTACGTACCTTACTGTGATCAAGAAAGTACTATAATATAACGTATTGTTGTGCTACAGAAAAGGCTATCTCATTGTAGCTATACCACAAAAGTTACTACTAAAACAAATTTTACTTTCCAGAATAATACAAAAAAATTGTGCAGATATAAAACAGATACACCGCAAAAGCAACAACGTAAATTGTGTCACATATTAGTAACGTCGTGATATAATTGTGTAGCTATCAAATAAACTAACCACTGTGTCATCTGGTATCTCTCAGAAAGTACTTTAAATCCAGAATGTATTTTCGAGTAAACCAAAATGTTGCATTACAATCTCATTAGCAGTATCGGTACATGTTCTAAGTATGTCAGCCTTATAGTCGTTATGTAATTGTGCAACTAACAAGCAAGAATGTACACACACAATAACACTGTGTCGTCTGTTCGCTATAACAATGCACTCGTAAATACTGTCTAAATATGTTCCCTAGGTTCTATACTGGGTAGTGAACTTCAAAACATTGTTGCATGTTAACAGTTTCTAAGTCTGACAAAGCATACTAGTAACGTGAAGTGAAAAATTTTATGGCAAATACGAAGTTAAAAAGCAGATTATCTCTCAATAAACGGTTTTACATGTGAAATGTGGTGCAATCTTTTACTCTTCCTAGTATGAAGAGTTTCAGTTTCAACTCAATTATCATGTGGTTACGTCGGTAAGGAACACTGGAATTTTTCTCAAGGTTAGATTATGTTACTTTTCTCAAGCCCAGCCGGCGCACGTGGCTGCTTGCCGGAGCAAGTCATTGTCTGTTTCTTTGTTGGGGTGCGTCGTTATTGGGATTAGGAGATCTAACTTCTCCAAATAAACCTTGTCGAGAGGGCCCTGCCCTGTTTGAATCCCGCCAGTTCTGATGAAATTTAGGTCTGTCGTTTTGTCGGTAGATTCCATAGTTTCTTTCTTGTCGGTCACGTGGTGGAGAATTTCTCCCTGAATCGTAACTGCACGCTGGACTGTTGCGTCTAAAGTTGTTCTGTCTCCCTTGATAATAATTATTTTGGTTCCCATATTGCCTGTTTCTCTGATTGTCTCTGTGATAGTCACTACTGCGGAGAAGTGATCTTTCCCTGTAATTATTACTACTCTGCCAACGGTTGTCATATGGCTCATGCCTGTTTTGGTCACGATTTGTGTTGTGAGAATAGCCTTGTCGTGTCCAGTTATTATTTCTTTCATCGAGGAATTGCGACGGATGTGACCTGTAATTGTTGTGTTCCTGTTTTTGCATTCCGCGATTGTCAGTGTCAATTTCTAATTCTTGTAAGATTCCCTGAAAAGCTTCAATGTCGTCTGTGCAACGTCCTGCCAAAACAATATGTCGTAAATGTCCAGGTAATTTGATTAAGCAAATGCAGATGAGTTCTGAGGGGCTGTATGGGTTTGACAGGTACTGATTCTTATGCAACATGCCTTCAAAATATTTCACAAGACTGGAAAATTCAGGTTGTTCGAAATGTTTCATCATTATGATGCTATGTTTTACTCGGTCTTGTGTAGCTTGAGACCAATATGCTGAGAGGAAGGCATGATAAAATTCTCCTTCACTGTGACAATCGTGAATGACCGATCGCATTTTTACAGCTGGTTCATTCTCTAAGTAGCCACACATAAATTCTAATCTGTGCTGCAATGACCAGTTGGGAGGAAAACAATGAGAGAATTGATGGAGCCACGCTTGTGGATGAATGTCGTTGCCAGAATTCTTAAATGTTTTGAATTTACGTGTAGTAATTAACAGCTTATAGTCAAAATCATCGTGTCGGCGAGTAGCATTTCGGTCATTGTTACTTCGTTTCGGCGGTTCCATCTCGAAATTCAATGCGCCTTTCCAATTTCTTTCATAATTTCCGAAGTGTCCCGTGTTATTATTTTGTGGTTGTTCCGTATTTCTATGTCCCTCTACCCGTAATGGAGCGAGAGTGTCCTCTGAAATATGTAATATTTCTATTACTTGTGCCAACTGATCTTGTACTTCCCGGATTTCTCTTTTGTACTGTGTATTGATTTGATTTTGATTTTGTTTGAATTTTCTAATTTGTCCATACTCTTCAGTGTCAGTGAAGGCTACAGGTCTTGTGTCATTCAGATCATCATCTACCTTTGTAGATAATCTAGTGAACTGATCTGAAAGTTCGGCTACTTTATCTGATAGTGAAATTATTTCCTCTGTGTGATTTTCTGAACCAAGTTTCAGAGTGTCCATTTGTGTTGAAATCGTATCTACTGTGTCCTTTAAGTTGTCCTGAGCTTTTGCAAGTTGCGTAACCGAATCGGTAGATGCAACTGAGTCAATTTTAGCTTGCAACGTCTCATGATTTTCATGAACAATAGTTTGCAGTTCCTTTATGGCTGCTTCGCGATTCTGTAATGCATTTTCATGCAGCGAAAAAATAGGTTGAAAATGCTCACAAATTTGTGTTTATACGTCATTACAGACTTTTTGACATTTCGATTCAATGTTATGTAACTCAGTAGTTAAATCTTCACGTGTTTGTTCAAGCGTGGTGTCTAACTTCCGAAGATTTTGTTCCATTGTGTCTAACTTTTGAAGATTTTGTTCCATTGTGTCTAACTTTTGAAGGTTTTGCTGTGTTTGTCTCTGATTTTGTTCCATCGTGTCTAACTTTTGAAGATTTCGTTCCATTGTGCCTAACTTTTGTAGCCTTTGTCCCATTTGTTGCATTAACTGTAATAACAATGCACTGGTGTCTGAAACATGTTCCTCAGTGCTATTCGGTAGTGCATTTGAACCGGGAATATTCGCATTTTGAAAAGCAGAAAATGTGTCTTGACTTATTTGAGAAAACGGTGAGGACGCAAAACCTGAATCTACAGTATTTGCAAGATTGTGCCCTGTCATTTCGGATTCCTGAGGCGAGCTGTTGCCGACCGATCGATCGATAATGCTTCCCTGTTCACTATTTGTTTCACTGTCTACGCCATTATTTGCAGCCCGCTCCATTTCCCTGTGCACAATTACCAAATTACTACTATGAACATTAGTTAATTCATTACTCGGCGGCAAACAACAATGCAAAGTAGCCACAGACTGCACACAGCACAGCCAGTGATTTTCATACAGTGCGCTGCGTGGCGTTAACATTAAAAAAACCTAAACAGCCTACTTACAAGCTGCTCCATCGAATTATCCATAACGTCCTCCCTGATTTATAATCTGGTCCTTTTCGGTGTCTTTTTCAGGTTAGGAAAAAGCCAGAAGTCAGTCGGTGGCAGCTCATGGGAACAGGAAGACTGAAAGCTATAGCTGTGTTGTGTTTGAATGCAGACACCCAAACCTCGAGATCTCAGACACTCAGGTCGGTTCCATTCGTTGTGTGTCGATAGAGTATCAACCAAAACACTGATTTAATTCGTGCTGTGTGCTGTCGTCCAGTATATGGTGCGTAAACAGTAATTTAAAGTAAAGCCAGAACTACGGAGTACTGGAAAAGCGTATCTGTGACCAGTGCAGGTAAAGATCGTTGGTAGGTGAGTTGGTAGAGCATCAGGGCGTCGTACTTAAGTTCCCGAGTCCAAAACCTATGAAAGGCTAATATTTGTTTGTCAGCTTACGCGTGAAATTTTTATTTGGGAGATTATTTTCGTGACATCTCAAAGGACTTTTCTGAGTTTGTAGCACCGTTCTTTCGGCAGCTTGCTTTCGCTTCATTAGTTAAAAGTAGCAAACCTATAGCGTACATTTGTATAGATAACACCACACCTATGTATGCAAATGTACTCTACTTTCAACTAACGAGTCGATAGCAGACTTCCTATAGAACAGTGCTACAAACTCCGCAACGTCCTTTTAGATGTCAGAAAAATGTAATTGCATATAATAACTACACTTGTAAGCTGCTAAAAGAAATTCGCGATCAGTTGCTTTCGAGCTCGAGCCCTTCAGTACAACGATCTGACAGTCTGTCAACTATTTCTATCTCGTTTTGTTCGTTATCGGTCTTTGAATTTGTTCGGGGCGGACATCTCATACCGCTTGTTTCAAGTTCATCGTGGATCCATACACTGAGTTTTTTTATTTACAGAGGGCAGCTCACCCTCTGACCGAACACGCTGAACAACCGTGCCAAGTGATCTCCTGGCTCAGAAGTCACAGATAGGCTTTTCCTATACTCCGTAGTTCTTGTGTTACTTTTAATTACCATTTACGTATATTCTGCTAGACGACAGCATACAGCACGAACTAAATCGGTGTTTTGGTTCATACTCTATCGACACACAACATTTGATACCGACCCGAGTGGCCCACGATGAGTGGGTGCCTTATCGTGGTGAAGGTGCCAAGTGCCCACTGCCAACAAGTCAAGTCCGGCCGTTCGTGTCTCACTGCTTCACGAAGGCGACGCAAAAGCTCTCGGTAGTACTCCCTATTGACATTAGTACCTCGTGGGCGTACTCGTGGTGGACCACGCCACTGAAGTAAGAAAAGACGATCAGCGTGTCTTTCACAATGCTGCGGACCTGCCTCGCTAGCTTGGGTCTCAGGAATGATGGATGCTTCCATTGCAGTGACTGGAACTTGGTTTCTGGGTCGTACGTGTAAACCCAGGCCTCATCACTAGTGATCACTGTGTGAGGGAAGTTGAGATTACTGTTCACAGTACCCAGCTTGTCCTATGCGATCTTCGAACGGAGTTGCCTCTTCTCAGATGTTAGCAAATTTGGCACAAATTTTGCTGAGATCCTCTTGAACTGCAGTGTTCCGCTAAAATAAAATAAATGGATCCAATATCAAATTTAGCCTCGTCTGCAAGTTCTCTGATCGTGATTTGTCTATCATGCATCACCAAGGGCCTTACGTGCTTAATGACAACTTCATCTGCGGAGGTTGAAGGCTTAACCTGAAAATACTTCTCTCTTCACTGATGAGCAGCGACTGTACTACTCCTTAATCTGTATGGTACCCATCGCTTCGTCCCTGAACACTTGTCGAGGCTTATGAGTTGTTTCTGTTCAATTTTTCTGTCATTTTACCCAAAACGCAAAAACCGACGACTACTTCTTACATGTCTTCACTTGTTAACGGCCAGCCAGCAACTGGGAAGACTTAAACAAATGAAGAACTACCATTTCTACTAACGCTTGAATTACAACAACTTGGGCAACGAGTTGAAAGAAAAACAGAAAGGTAAGTAATTCATTACTCATTTGTAATTATTTCTTCCTACTTATAACTGAACGTTGCAAGAATGGTGCAAAATTAACCAAAACATCAATTATTTGATTAACGTTCAATTTTACACAAGGTGATCAGTCCTTCTGTACAACATGATCCAGAGAAATGTGTGAAATCCTAAGGGACTTAACAGCTGAGGTCATCAGTCCCTAAGCTTACACACTACTTAACCTAAATTATCCTAAGGACGAACACACACACACCCATGCCCGAGGGAGGACTCAAACCTCCGCCGGGATCAGCCGCACAGTTTGACTGCAGCGCCTTAGACCGCTCGCCTAATCAAATGGTTCAAATGGCTCTGAACACTATGCGACTTAACTTCTGAGGTCATCAGTCGCCTGGAACTTAGAACTAATTAAACTTAACTAACCTAAGGACATCACACACGTCCATGCCCGAGGCAGGATTCGAACCTGCGCAGCGGCAGCCCGGTTCCAGATTGTAGCGCCTATAACCGCACGGTCACTCCGGCCAGGACCAAGTTCACTCTATGGGGATGCCAGTGAATCAATAAAAGGAAGTTTATTTAATGTTCTACGGCAACATTCATCATTATTTTTGATACACTGGGGACAATTAAAGATTTCATGTACTAGTTCAAAGTTAGGGGAAAATAGGAAGTTTTTGTTAGGCCATATCCAATACCACTGATACGTAAAGAGAAGATGGAAGAAAAGACTCAAAAGATGTTGGAGCAGGGTGTAACTGTGCCCACTATTAGCTCATATAATAATCCCTCGCTGGTGATGCCAGATAAGACTTTTAATAGACTTGGATTATTGACAAATAAACACTATTATCGTACTGGAAACTGACAATCCTTAAACAGTGGATGACTTGTTACAGAAATTTCATGGATTTAAGTATCTGTCATCCATTTACCTCAGGGCGAGTTACTGGGAAACTGAACTGCACCCCTCATATCTGCCGTATCCTTTAAACAGTATCTGTGTTACAGTACTTGCTATCAATTTCAGAAGCTACACTTTCAGCTAAATGTGAGCTCGGCTGCCTTAATTCAAGGTTTTAATAAAATCTTACCTGTAGACTTAGAAAGAGTATTATGAGCTACTTTGATAATGTATTAATAGCAGGGAGTACTCGGGAAAATCATAACGAGAGGCTGAACAGGCCTTTTAGTGTTCCTGAATAGTTTGGAGTCACAGCAAAACTAGAAAAGCAGAAGTTCAGGCAAAATCAGGTCAAATTTCTTGGCACATTGTGATCACAGCTAGCATCCAATACAGTCTCGATCGAACTGAAGTACTCAAGTATTTCGTGATTCCTTCAACCAAGAAACAATTTAGTTCATTTTTGAGTGTCTAAAATTTCTATAATCGTTTCATGAATCTCAACATATCTACGTCACGTCTCTGGGTGCCCATGGACATGTACGTTCAGTGGGACTGTGACTACCAAATAGAAGCCGAGTTTGAAAATGTGAAACAAGCTCTTTTTATTGCTCGTATTCTGTCACATCCTGATTAAAAAAGAAACTAATTTTGTCTTGAGGTTGACATATCAAAGACTGGTCTCGGGGCTTAGCTCTTGCAGGATTTCGAGGAAGATGTAATATTTCATTGTTGCACAATTGCTTTTATATAGCTGGGTGCTCATGAAATGTGAACATAAGTATTCAATTACAGAACTGGAAGAATTAGCTATTATATGGGATTTCACAAAGTTTCTTTGTTATTTATTTGGTCGTGTTACCAAACTGCATAAGATGACAGAGGTTCACAATTTTTGAAGAGCGCTGATCTAATGCACGGGTGTCTCACCACGTGGGTTCTATATTTATAAGAATCCAATTCTACCATCTCTAACATCCCTGGAAATAAGAATGTTGTGGCGGGTGCACTTTTCCAGTTATCCATAGGGTCGAGTAGTGAGATTCAGACGTATTGTAATGAAAATAATTTTAGTCATATATAGTTAAAAGGTGTGACCTTTGCAAACTTCATCACATTTTCTTTTATGTACGCAGCAAAGGAGCTGGACAAACATCCGTCCTTGAAAGGAGTCAAACTGAAATGGAGAGATCACTCTAACAGTGCACTTAAGCAGTACCATGTAACAAAAGAATGGTATGTTGCTTGGGCATAGGGATTCCGGTATTTTATGCTGGGCTGCGCAAATAACAGATGATGTAATAAACAAGCTAAGTGTATTTTGGACCTGAGAAAAGCTTTGGCAAACTCTGTAGTACTTGTTATTCCATTAAATTCGTCGAGTTTTGGATTCATGAAAATCATGTCAGACGGCATAACAATCGACGATATCTCATAAGGATCCACAGATACCAGTCACTTCTCGAAGTTAAAGGAACTTGCTGCTGTTGATCTTTCGGACCTCTGCCAAGAACTACTAAGAGTTTCTCATACATTTCTGTAGCAGTAGAGCTGTCCTCAAAATTTCTACCATTGACACATCTGAGGAGAGCCACTAGTCACATGCTTTTGCGAAATTTTTTTGAAGTTGGTTATTCATCTGAATAAGGGTATCTCTGAATATCCTCCACAATTTTGGTGACAATATTTGAAGAGAAATTTTCGGCAAAGGAAAATTAAAACGGTTTTTTTTCAGCACATCATCCTGCTTCGAAAGCATCAGACTGTGAAATGAAGAAACTTGGGAAGTTATTATGTCTTTACTGTCATCATCACCATCACCACCATCATCACTGGTCTTTGGACGTATATATTAACAGTTTTCAACAAGTTATTAATGAGATACGAAATAATTCCACTTTCTTGCCACCAGTACTTACACTGAAGAATAAGTAGCCTCCAGATAAGCTTCAGGAGCTTTTATTTTTACCTTCTTCCTCGAGACTATGACATTAGGATGAGATAAAGCTAACATTGTCGAATATTCAGCAGGTAACGGAGAATGAGAAGAAAGATGAAGTCACAAGAGTGGAGAGGATCTTTACAGTAGGGTGGAAGGTCTTGGTAAGATCACACAAATTGTTGAGTGAAGAACACTCGCTCACTTACAGGTTCTTTCCTTTTTATGTTAGTCCATTTGGGTGAGACGAGTGGCACATCGAAAGGAGTGGAGATGCTCAGAACCATAAGGTTATGAGGTATACAACACATGGCAAATGTGAGGGTATTTTTAGGAATAGCTGCATTGACGTGTACACTGGTGTTAGTATTCACCAATTTTATTCTTGGACTGTGTTATGGATAGTAGGAGGCATTACAATATATGACGTCAATCTGGGCTTTTGATTTCAGATGTGCTGTGTGAAATAATTCCTTTTAGTCTATTACAGGTCAGGTGGCGTAGTCATGATTTTTCTTGTAAACTTGACAGAGTGAGTTTGGCTGACATTCAGCATGCTGTGTCTGGTGATTTATTTGAAGTAATGTTGGGAGGAATCATCTGATACAGTACAATAAAAGAGGATGAGTCTCACAGACAAAAATATTACATTGAAGTAAGGAATAATCTCAGTATTAGCTAATGTTTCTGGTTATCACAACAAAAGGCAAGAAAGCTAATGTCTCATGCACTGTCATTGCGACAATCACATTATTATTATTATTATTCTCGTTAATTCCCCACTTAGGAGAGCGTTAAAACACAATCAATTTTCATAACACTTTTTTTGTCTCTTTTCTCTTCCCAAAAACCTCTCATATATTCTTCCTCTCTTCTGTCCACTTCTTTCCTGGTTTCTTCTCTTTTGGTGTTTCCTCGAATTTCCGTTTCCTGATTTTTTCTCTGTATTTTTCTCTGTTTTTTTATTTCTTCTGTGGAGATATTTAGTTTCTTGAAGTCTTCCATGGTTTCCTTTGTCCTGCTAGTTTTCATCGTTTTATTCATCACTATGTTAAAAATCTTGATCAGCCTATTTTCGTTCATCCTATAAATGTGCCCATAGTATTTAGCCCTTTTTTTTGCCGGCCGGGTTGGCCGAGCGGTTCTAGGCGCTTCTGTCAGGGACTGCGCGACCGCTACGGTCGCAGGTTCGAATCCTGCCTCTGGCATGGGTGTGTTTGATGTCTTTAGGTTAGTTACGTTTAAGTAGTTCTAAGTTCTAGGGGACTGATTACCTCAGCAGTTACGTCCCATAGTGCTCAGAGCCATTTGAACCATTTGAGCCTTCTTTTTTTGATATTGTCTGTAATTGTCTCTGTCTGTTTGTACAGTTTTTTTGACGGTCTTTTTATCCTGATCTCCTGTCTCTGAACTGGCCCAGAGATCTTTCTCAGAATTTTCTCCTCTTGCTTTTCCATTTCCCTGATTTTCGTGCTTCCCCTGATTACTGTCGTTTCTGAGGCATACAAGGCTTCTGGTAAGACTACTGTTTTGTAATGTCTTAATTTGGCATTAACGGAAATACTTCTTTTGTTGTAATGGTTCCATGTAAGTTTGTAAGCTTTTTGTAGCTTTGCAACTCTTTCTTCATTGGAGGTTGAGTTTAGTCCTGTTTTCTGTATAATCTCTCCCAAGTATTTGAAACTTTCTACTTCTGCTATTTTTCCATACTTTGTTACCAATGGGCTTCTGTCTGTTGATTTTGTGTCCATGCACTGGGGTTTATCATACGAAATTTGTAGTCATGTTCTGGCTGCCACTTCATGTAGTGTCTCTAGGGCTTCTTTGGCTTCTTTTCTGTTATTTGTTATGATGGCTATATCATCAGCAAAGGCCACACATTTTATGTTGATGGTTCTATTTTTGTGTCTCCCCATCTTTACCCCATTGACTCCTTTCTCCCATGTCTTGATTATTTTCTCTAAAACTGCGTTAAATAAAATGGGTGACAGGCCATCTGCCTGTCTCACTCCTGTCTTGATTTCGAACGGTTCCGAGATCTCTCCCACGAACTTCACTTTGGATTTTGTATTTGTTAATGTTTCCTGGATTAGTTTTCTGGTCTTGTTGTCTACCTTCATTTCTTGCAATGTATTGAAAAGCATTTCTCTGTCTATGGAATCGTAGGCCTTCTTGAAAGCAACATACGTTATTGTGGTGTTACTGGACTTTCTCTTTGTTAATATTGTTGTCAGACGCCAGATCTGTCCACTGCACGTTCTTCCCTTCCTGAAACTTGCTTGTTACTCTCCGATATGTGAATCTATCTGAGGTTCTAGGTGATTTAACAGTGCTTTGGATAGAATTTTGTATGTCACTGGCAGTAACGAAATTCCTCTATAGTTATTAGGGTCTGTTTTGTATCCTTTCTTGTGGACGGGTTGTATTAGGACTGACATACAATCTTTTGGCACCTTTTCTGTTCTCCAGATGTTTTTGATTATTCCGTGTATTTTTGGTGTAATGTTTTCATGGTCTAATTTCCATATTTCTGCAATCAGTCCATCTTCTTCTGCTGCTCTGTTATTTTTCAATTATTTTATTATTTTCACAGTTTTTTCGTGTGTTGGGGGTTCGGAGTCCTGGTTAGGTTCTGGTTTTGTAAACTGTAATCTCTGTTTTAGTTCATACCAGCTGAATAATATGTCGAAGTATCGAGGTAATATTTCACAGTTTTTCTTTGGATTTGTCTCCAGTGTTCCATCTTGTCTTTTGAAGCATAAGCTTGGAGGTAGATATGCTGTCATTTTTTATCGGAATATTGTGCAAAAATTCCGTGTGTTGTTTCTGGTGAAGTCCTCTTCTATCTCCTTCAACCTGCTGTTTTCGTAACCTCTTATTTCTCTGAGAACTATTTTTCAAGTATTTTTCTGTATCCTGTTGAATTCTTCCAATTTTTCTTGTGTTCTATGGCTGTTAAATTTTTTACAGGCTTGTTTTCTGTCTTCTATGGCTCTGTCGCATGTCATGTTCCACCATCGACGTTTCCTTTTACTCGGTGTTTGCGCCAATTTTATCAGTTCTCTCATTATTTCTGACAGTTCTGTCCAGTAGTTGCTGTTTATTTTCGTAATTTCTTCTATTATTTCTTTCTTGTTTAGTTATAGGTACTTTGTATCTGTTCTGAAACATCTCTTGGTTCTCTTGATTTGTCTATTGAGTATAAATTTTGCTTTGATTTGGAGAAGGTGATGATCAGATGCAGAAACTCCTTCCCTATTTCTTACATTCGTCATTTCTCTAGTGTTTTTCATGGATATTGCTATGTGGTCTATCTGATATTCTCCTAGAGCACTGTTGGGGAATTTCCAAGTTACTAGTTTTCTATGTGGTTTCTGGCATCACGTTGACATGATTTTCAGCTCAAAATTCCTGCAGAAATTTGTCAAGTTCTCTTCACTTTTGTTGGTTTTATTGTGGGCCGTGTGTTTCCCTGTCGTGTCTCGGAATTTCCTTTCCTTGCCTAACTGAGCATTGAAATCCCCTAGTAACACTTTTACGAGATTCTTGGGGTTTTTTGCTGCTAGTTCCTTCCAGATCTTCCCATAATTCCTCTATTATCTCTGGGTTCTTCTTGTTATAGCTATTTGTGGGGGCACGTGTACTAGTGTACAGGCTTTGTTTCCAGATCGTATCGTGAGTGTTGAAATTTTTTCTGAGTTTGAGGTGAAATCTATTACACAGTCCAGTATCGATTCATGTACTACAAATCCTATTCAGAAGGGTTTGAGATTACTTTCTGGAGTGGTTATGGCTGGTTTTCCCTCATATATTCTGCAATTTTCCGAATCAAAGTGGTTCTCATCTGCGAATTGTGTTTCCTGTATTGCCATAATTTTGATGTTGAATTTACCCATGGTTTTTGTTAATTGTTTCAATTCACCTGGCTTCAGTAGTGCGTGTATTGAGTGTTCCCATGTAAAATATTCTCTTGAGGGTTTTTGAGAAGCTCCAATTCTTTTATTCATTATATGCCTGACCCCCTGGAATACGATGATCAGGTCTATTACCCAGTCTTACTGATTGGGGTAGTGGATTCTTTCCCATTGTTCTATCGTGATTATTGGTTTGTGTTGAGGTTTTGGTGGTGAAATAACAAAGGATCTCACATAATTTCGACTTAAGTTTTGAGTTCCAGAAGATTCAATCGCAGCCGAACTCACAGAGCCTACAGACGTTGACCAGAGCACCGGTGGCTACCACACAGACGTGTCTGGATTTTGGGGCCTCACCTGTGACCTTAGGTAAGGGCCCTACAGGGTGCTACCACCCGGAGGCAGATGGACACAGGTTTTTTTACGAGGTGTTACTCCTCCCCCTCCTCCTGCCTCATCACTTGCGAGATGAGGCCCCGGGCTTGGGACCGGCAGTGGCTGTATTCTTATTTAATACTTGAACGCCTATTTTATTCATCACTCCAAAGAGCATTTCGTGTTGTTTCCATAACAGATGAAAAGGGTCTTCAGTTTCTTGGGTACCAGCATTGCATCACAACTGCACAAAGGAGGTACAATTAATAGATCTATTGTTTATGAATAAGAAAAGGTTATACTGTGGGATTCTCATTCAGAAATTGCGTTTGAATATTGTTTTTTGTAACATCATTCTACACCTAAGAAAAAAGGAGAAACATCTAATAGCAGGATCATGGTCTACTGAGGCTGCACTTTATTGTGCTGCGACATTGCTGCTCACGTTGGTCGGATCACAGCGGTCCCTGTCAGCTGACGCCTAAAAGGATATGCACATTGGTTTTCGTCCGTTTAGGACCTTAGTCAGGAAACTGGCTTGTTTCCAAAACGAAAAGCACCTACACATAGAGTGCGACGCCGTCTGTATTACCACACACAGTCAGCACAGCGGCAATAGTTGCTGTTTCCCTTGATGTGGCAGCAGAGACACGCGCAACAGATGTGCGCCCAATGACAACACTGGTCCCAGAAGTGGCATCAAGTCATATTTTCAGACAAGTCCGAGTTCTATGTACAAAATCAAGATAGATGTATTCCTGTGTGGAGGCTCTGAGAAAAACAGACGTTACCAGACTGTTTGTATCGTCATTGGGGCTCAGAATTTTCTATGATGGTATGTGGTGTCATGTACACAAAACTATTACCTCTGGTTCACGTAGTCTGTACACTGAGGTGGCAAAAATCATGGGGTAGCGATATGCACATATACAGATGGCGGTAGTATCGCGTACACAACGTACAAAAGGGCAGTGCATTGGCGGAGATGTCATTTGTACTCAGTTGATTCATGTGAAACGGTTTCAGACGTGATTATGGCCGCACTACGGGAATTAGCAGACTTTAAATGCGGAACGGTAGTTGAAAATAGACGCATGGGACATTCCATTTCGGAAATCGTTAGGGAATTCAATATTCTGAGGTCCAGACTGTCAAAGGGTGGCGAGAATACCAATTTTCAGGCATTACTTCTCGCCTCGGGCAACGCAGATGCCGACGGCGTTTACTTAACGACCGAGAGCAGCGGCATTTGGGTAGTGTTGTCAGTGCTAACAGACAAGCAACACTTGGTGAAATAACCGCAGCAATCAATGTGGGGTGTACGACGAACGTATTCATTAGGACAGTGCGACGAAATTTAGCGTCAGTTTGCTATGCCAGCAGACGACCGCCACCAGCAGCACCTCTCCTTGGGCTCATGGCTACGTTGGTTGGACCCTAGACGACTGAAAAACTGTGGCCAAGTCAAATGAGTCCCGATTTCAGTTGGTAAGAACGGATGGTAGCGTTAGAGAGGGGTGCAGACCCCATGAAGCAGTGGACCCAAGTTGTCAAGGTACTGTGCAGGCTGCTGGTGGCTCTCCTCTGTTATGTTTGGCTACTTGGAAAACGTTTCAGCCATTCATGGACGTCATGTTCCTAAACAATGGTGGAATTTTTGTGGATGACAACGCGCCATGTCAGCCGGCCACAATTGTTCGCGATTGGTTTGAAGAAAATGCAAGGTGGCAACCTATATGGGCTACGCACTGGGAGTGCAACGCCCACATCAATGGTCACTTTGCATTTTTGAATAATTGATTAGGGCAGCAATGATACATAGCACAATGGATGCGAAAAAAATTTCGGTTCATAGCGCTATGCTAACAGAGATGACTAAGGGATGAGCGATGGGAACGTGCTGCATTGCGTTGAGTACAAATAATTTTTGTGGAGAGAGTTTCATGTGAGATTGTACTCAAGGTGTTGGTGGCGGCAACGCGTTATCACGAAGGTAGGATTTTACAGCCTCCAGCACCCCAGGCGATGTTGGCACTGCCAGGGCTGTCTCCAGCGGCAGGGCTGACAGGCAGGTAGCATTTCTGGCAGAACACTGTGAGGCAACCAGAATGTCTCCCCAAAGTGAATAGCGCAGGGAGACGTTGTTTCCCCCTCGCCCTTGTCGTACTGGACTTACAAAAGTGTTGCAGTCGACATTGCCAGCAAGGAATGTACCTCTGTGAATCACCCACTCCATATTTTTTGAGCGTGGGGCAGAGGAGCGGAATGTGTCCGTTTAGATGCTGGCACCAAGGGAGCCTCTGGAAAGTTTTTCGGACGAACGGCTACTCCCACAGACGACCGCGATTGGCCAGATCGATGTGACGTAAGCGGTGTTTCAAATGGTTCAAATGGCTCTAAACACTGTGGGACTTAACATCTGAGGTCATCAGTCCCCTAGACTTAGAACTACTTAAACCTAACTAACCTAAGGACATCACACACATCCATGCCGGAGGCAGGATTCGAACCTGCGACCGTAGCAGCAGCGCGGTGCCGGACTGAAACGCCTAGAACCGCTCGGCCACACCGGCCGGCAGCGGTGGTTCCCTCGCACTCATTGGTGAAAAATTTGTTAAAATGTTGCGATTGGACAGCCACAGCAATGGAGCGGCACGCCGCACGAGATTTTTGGTAGAAATGAGACACCTGTGTTCCAACGTCCGTTCGATGAGGGCGCAGTACTCTGTACCGGGCGATGCAGTATGATTGCGGAGTAGCTGTGTACCTTATCCGGAACTCCGGATCATTTCGCGTGATTGTGTCGCGTACGCTCGCCACTGTGGTTGCAGAGACATCATACGCGATCGGCATAAAATCACGACGAGAACATCCGGCTTTGGACCCTGTCGTGTAGCAGAGTAATAGAATAGGTAATATTCGCAGCTCCGCCGTAGCACGATCAGCTTAGCAGTTTACAGAAGTTATACAGGTGGCCATTCACCTATTGAGCATCGCAGCACATTCTCGCGTTATTCCTGTGATTAGATACAGATGGAAAGTGCGTGACCTAGATTCTTGTGCTCTCATTCAGTTAAGGGGAAGCGCCAATCCGCATAGATAGGATTTATAGTTGTAGATTCATGTTATACTCCTTTGTCCTTATTAACTTATTAATCTGTCCACAGTCAAGAGGCATCATCTCGTTAATGCGATTTATGAGCATATGTAAATTCTGATTACCTTTCCCGAAATTTCAGACTACCTACACTGACAAATTAACCCTATCATACAATGTAGTAAAATATTTTGATGGATTTAACTTGATTTTAATGATTTACATCCATCACTATTTTCTATGAGCCAAGCTACCTCACCCAATCCGATTCTTATACAGAGGCCTGTATTGCATAGTCAGATGTCATTAAGCGCACAAGAATCGCCTTGGGGGAATTTACGATAGAATTCTGAGTTCTTCAAATAGTTCATTTGCGTATCGCCTCACGATAGCAAAGGAAACTCAGAGGTCGCTTCCCAAACATCCTGGACATTTCGAGTGAATGATTCAGTCACCCAGTCGCCAGACACGAATCCCACCGAATATTTGTTTGACATAAACGAGAGGTCAATTCGCTCACAACACTTCCGCAATTGTGGAAGCCTATAGAGGTGGCATGCCTCAATATTTCTGCAGGGGACTTCCAGCGACTTGCGGAGTCGATGCCACGTCGAGTTGCTGCACTACGCCGGGAAAAGGAAGGTCCGACACGATATTAGAAGATATCCCATCACTTTTGTCATAGCTATTTAATTTAGTCTGCAGGCATTATTTTTCTGACACGGTAAGACTGTATGCGTCGTTATCTTTCGACAAGGTAACTTAAGAGTGCCTGTTGCTGCGCTGTATTGCCGCACCACGGTACAGAGGTTGTTTGACTGTTGTCCTGGCCAACACGCTCTACAGATCTCTCACCGACTGAAAACAACTGGTCATGGACTGCCGAGAGAATAGCATGCCACAATTCGATAGCCGACTGATGAACTGTGGCGTAAAGTTGAAGCGTGCACTATTAACAATTAGCCTCTTACACCAGGTTCAATAAAGCAGCGATGACCTCAATATTTTCTGCACTCTATAACTGACAAATGGTTGTAACAATTTTCTTCAACAAGCAAGAAAAGGGGATGATGGAGCTATAATTCACTCGGTAAACTAAGCTACACAGATTCAAGTATGCAGTAAATTGGAAGGCTTCCGAAACCAAATCATTAAATCGATCGAATCCCCATGAAGCAGCAACGGTTTGTTAAATAAAACTCTAGTCATGTCGCATGTGTCAGTTTAACCTCACCACGACAGGAAAAAATTACTTACAAAATTTTTCAAATTTCGGTTTTTATAGCTACGTTTCTCACTGGCCTTTTTCGTTTTCACGTCATTCTTGGGTTGGTACATAGTTTCGTTGCGTTTTTCTGTAATTTTAATAGACACCACGGATACATATAACAGAGACGTTGGTCATACGTAATATATTCTCCTTCACTATTCACAACAGTCTGTCAAAGTTCGAGTGACATTCAGACTCCGCGACTGTAGAAATCTCGTGGTTTAGAGGCGAAGAATTCGTCGAGCCACATTCGGAGCGCATTTTCACCCGGAAAGGAAGTTCCATGACGGTTGTTCGAGAGAGAGAGAGATGAAACGGTGAAAATCTGAGGGCGCAAGATTAGGTTAATAATGCGGGTGCGGAATGACTTCCCAGCCTAACTACTGTATCATATTTTTGTCAGTACAGCAGAATGCAGGTGGGTGTTATCAAGGGGTAGCATCACTTCGCACAGTTTTCCCCGTCGTTATTTTTGGTCTGCGTCTGCAAGACGTCTCAGTTATTGACAATAAAGTCAGCGGTGATGGGTACAATTCAGGGGAGCAGTATGTAGTACATCACACTTTCACTGTTCCACCAGATGCATAACATTATCTTTCTGGATGCAAGCAGGTCTTTGTACGGGGATTTGCTACTTTTTTTGGGCTCAATCATTCCTTTCTTTTCCTTATGTTAGCATAGAGACACCAGATCTCGTCAGCAGTAACGATACATGGTATGAATGGTTGGTGTTGATCACGAGCCAATTGATGTCAAGCAAGCAGGTATGCACATGATTCTTGTGATTTTGGCTTCCAGCATGCGGTACCCTTACAACCTATTTTCTTAACCTCCCACATTGCATGCAAATGTCACACAATGGTAAATGGTCACAACTCATCACATTCATTGTCCGCCCCCGGTAGCTGAGTGGTCAGCGCGAGATAATGTCAATCCTCAAGGCCAGGGTTCGATTCCCGGTTGGGTTGGAGATTTTCTCCGCTCACGGATTGGGTGTTGTGTTGTACTCATCCTCATCATTTCATCTCCATCGACGTGCAAGTCGCCGAAGTGACTGTCAAATCGAAAGACTTGCACCCGGCGAACGGTCTACCCGACGGGAGGCCCTAGTCACTCGACATTTACATTTATCACATTCATTAGTTATCGAGTGCATGAGATGGATCATTGTGAATTAATGCGTTTAAAGGATCTTCATCAAACCCTGAAGGTCTTCCTGAACATGCAGAGTCATTAATGCCAAACCAGTTCTCCTTAAAACGATAAAGTCACATTCTTGCCGTGCTCTGTCCAGTTATCCACATACACGACGCAAATTTTTCTGACTGTGTCCGCTGCTGCCACACCTTTATTGAACTCAAACAGAAGAATATACCGGAAATGTTCCGATTTCTCCGCCAGGTACTCCATTTTCTAGCGTCCACAGCGCCACTCACTATCTGCAAATGAACAAGTGACAATACTTAAACTCAAATAGTAACAGTAAACTACAGATAAGAATAGAAATTCATAAATAAATCCGTAGCAACCAGAATACCAACATGCAAAACAAAAACGCTGCGAACTTATACACCAACCTAACATTACTGCAACACGTAAAGTAGTCCCGTTCTCGTAATCCTGACAATTTAAAATTGTCACAGCCGTAGCAGCACTTCTCCAAGTCTCTGTTTTCATATTCCAAGAAGAGACAAAAAGTTACATGTCTTTGTCAACGATGGAAAAAGACGCATCGGTAACTGAGACCATGGACATCACAAGTTTAGAGGTTCCGCCACAAGCGACTGTAATTACGCCATGTGACAGCCAGCCACGCACGTCTGTCACCTGGGAATCCTTGAATATAGCAATATAACCAGCCACAAAGTCGATAGGTACAGTCCATCAGCTGAACACATAAACAAAAACACTTTACATAAGTAAGCTTTCATTTTTTTTGTCCGGGAAATACCGTCCCAGAATGTAATCAAAAATAGTTCCCATATCTTGGTTCTCTTAGGTCTTCAGGAGCTCACAGACAGTCCCAATTGTTACTCACCCATGCCACAAAGAGCTCGTCTGTTATTTGGTTAAAAAGACCCTGACCTCACACGGGCCGTTACTCGAATACAGAGAATTAAATAATTAAAAGCATTTAAAAATTTAAAAAGAAAAAGACGCACAGGGCAGGCGGAAGTCGGTTGTTTTTGGACAGCCATCTCAAGGATGAGAGCAATTTACGGCTGTTTGCTGATAACAGTGTACTGTAAGGGAAGATGTCGTAGTTGAGTGACTAGGAGTATACAAGATGACTCTGAATTTTTAATCGGTCTGTAGGAAAAACAATTCTGTAACGGTCAAATACAGCATTAATAAGGTGCTGCTTGACACAGTCACATCGATTAAATGTGTAGGCGTAACGCTGCAATGCAATGTGAAATGAGATAAGTACGTCAGGTTGGTGCTATTGAAAGCGAATGCTCGGCTTCGTTTTATCGTAAGTATTTTGGGACAGTGTATCTCATCCATAATAGAGCCGGCGCATTGTTGAGTACTGTTCACGTGTCTGGGATCTCTACCAGGTCTTATTAAAGGAAGACATCGAAGTAAGTCAGAGGTGTGCTGATAGACTTGTTACCAGCATTCAAGCACTGCGGAGATGCTTCATGAACTAATATGGGAATAACTAGCGGGAAGTCGACCCTGTACTCACGAGGCACTATTGCGAAATTTCCGAGAACTGGCATTTCAGGCCGATTGCTGAACGATGTGACTGCTGCCAAAGTGCACTTCACGTAAGGACCACGAAAACAACATGCGGGAAATTAGGGTTCGTTCGAAGGCTTTTAGACAGTAGTTTTCCCCTCGCTCTGTTTGCGAGTGGAACGTGAAAGGAAATGAGTGGTAGTAGTACGTGGTAACTTTCGCCGTGCACCACATGGTAGCTTGTGGAGTATGTACGTAGATTTAGATGAAGCAGATCGTCGCTACACCACTATCTTCTCACCTCCATTGCCGCTGATCTCTCACTGCGATCACTTTGCTCGACTGAGCCGAATCCGTCGTTTCTCCCTGCTGTACTCACATAGGAAATTGATCTTGTTGGTAGTGGTCCGGGTCAGAACAGTAGGGCGGAGTGACACTTCTGCGCAGTGTGGGACTATAGGTGAGATAAACGGCTTTTGTGAGCTAGAGAAACCAACGAATGTTAAAGCAAAAGAGCTGTTTATAGTGACAGACTGATCTGTAGCGTAGGCAAAGGTGTAGGTAAGGTTGAAATGTGACAGTTTGGTTATCAGTTTGCGAAGTGAACGAATGTGAAATCGGAAAAAACTGTTTGTGGTGATAGTTTGATTTTTAGTATAGTCCTAGGTGTAGATTAGGTTGAATTGTTCGGTAGTGAGAGGGCGAAGTCAACGAATGTAACAGCAAAGAACCAGGTTATGGTGACCGATTAATCTGTAGGTTAGACTGAGGGCTAGGTAAGTTTGGAATGTTTGATTTGAGATGGCGAAGCCAATGAATCTGAAGGCAAAAAACTACCTGAAGAGTTAGGACTCCGTAGAAATATCAGTATATTCAATCTCCGCACAAGCGTCACTTTCCGTACGAACTTGTAACACTCGAAGACAGGCTGTGGACTCGGAAATATTTACACTGCAAATATATCCTTCAGTGGACTATGTCCTGTGGTATCGTCTAAAATTGCTCACATTATTATCAAGTGATACACGTTGAACGCATAGAATTTCACGTGTCAGTTACTTCTACCTCGACTGTTCTCTTGTGGACTTTAATGTTTCCCGAACATAATGAACTAGCCAATAAAATTGTGTTAATGTTTGATGGACAGTAAATACTAGGGCATGCAGAAAAGTAATACCTCCGAATTTTCGTGTGAAAACTATTAAGAGTTTTTAAATGGAATGCATGGTGGCAATTATTGAACTATACGAAAGAGACGTAAATTAGTTACATACTACGGCGTGCAAACACTTTATTCAACATGTAAACGTCACTACAGACACTCGGATTTAGATTATGACACGTTCGGTAAGCCTGCCATCTTTGGCTATGATGTGGCGCAGACGAATAGCGAATTTCTGCATGACCCGCTGAAGTATCGGAACATCGATGCTGTCGATGACCTCCTGAATGACTGTTTTCAGCTCAGAAATGGTTTTGAGGTTATTGTTGTAGACCTTATCTTTAATATAGCTCCACAAAAAGGAGTAGGATGTGTTTGGATCCGGAGTATATGGTGGTCAATCGAGGCCCATCCGAGTGGCCTCTGGGTATCCCAGAGCCAGAATGCGGTCCCCAACGTGCTCCTCCAAGGCATCAAACACTCTCCTGCTTCGATGAGATCGACCTCAGTCTTGCATGAACCACATCTAGTCAAAATCAGAATCACTTTGGATAATGGAGATGAAATCATCTTCCGAAAACTTCATGTACCGTTCGGTAGTCACTGTGCCATCAAGCAATATCGCACTGACTATTCAGTGACTGGACATTGCACACCACACAGTCACCCGTTGAGGGTGAAGAAACTTCTCGAGCGCGAAATGCGGATTCTCAATCCTCCAAATGCGCAAATTTTGCCTATTGACGAACCCATCCAAACGAAAGTCGCTAAACGTGCCCTTGCGCATACTGATTCCCATCATGCCCCGTGGCAAACCGTGCAGTTTGAACGTCCTAACGCAAACCGAATTGCAGCGCGTAACGTAGTGGTGCGAATCGCAACTATGTCAGCACGTGAGAAACAGCGTGCTGTAATCGAGTTTCGAATTTGAAGAATTCGTCCACACATGCAACACTTTCTGCTTCAGAATGACAATGTCGGACCACACACTAGCGCTGCGACATCTGCAGCAATCCGGCGCCTTGGATTCGGTGTCATCGATCATCCTCCATACAGTCTCGACTTATTCCTATACGATTTTCATTTGTTTCCAAAAGTTAAAGAACACCTTGGAGGACTTCACTTGGGTAGCGGTTAAGCGGTACAAGAAGAGATGAGGTTGTTTCTCTGTCAACAAAGCCAAACATTCTACAGTAACGGTATCAACAAACTGGTCTCTCATTAGGAAAAATGTGTTTGTTTCGAGGGTGAATAATGATGTAGAATGTTAATAATTCTTGTTTTACAGGGGTTTTATAAATTAGTTACACAAAATTGACTTTTAATTGTGAAAATGGTAAATACAGAAATGCTTGATACAGCACTGAGTCCAGTACATCTTCAAGTTTTATTAAAGCCTGATACTGTTTGTTCCCCACGTTCCCGCTACGTGGCATGAGAGAAGGCGTTATTCCAACACCATGCAGTCGTATAACGGTGCAAAGCGTGGAAAGTGTTGTTTGTGGATTCAGGAAAACAGTACAGTTCAGAGGCAATCCGGGACTAAATATCGCAGGCACCACCTCAGAGAAAAAATGGCTCTGAGCACTATGGGACTTAACATCTGTGTCATCAGTCCCCTAGAACTTAGAACTACTTAAACCTAACTAACCTGAGGACATCACACACATCCATGCCCGAGGCAGGATTCGAACCTGCGACCGTAGCAGTTGTGCCCACCTCAGAGACAAACTGTTATTAACTGGTACTATCGTTTCACGAAAACTGACTTTCGTCATATACGACGCATGGTCAGGTTTGGCCAGAAGTCTCTGACACAGTAATTTAACAAGTTCAAATGGTTCAAATGGCTCTGAGCACTATGGGACTCAACTGCTGTGGTCATAAGTCCCATAGAACTTAGAACTACTTAAACCTAACTAACCTAAGGACATCACACACATCCATGCCCGAGGCAGGATTCGAACCTGCGATCGCAGCGGTTGTGTGGTTCCAGAGTGTATCGCCTTTAACCGCTCGGCCACTCCGGCCGACTTAACAAGTTCGGGGCTCGTGCCAGCTTAGAACTGAATATGCCTGCTGGAAATGTTCAACATTCAAACCTAAAAACTGGAAGGGTTACAAGCTTTAAGAGAAAGTAACAGAGAAAAATGAACTGAGTTTTGCGTAGAAATGCTAAACAAAACGCAGACTGAAAATTATTTTCTTAATAAAATTGTGTTCAGTGACGAAACCACCCTCCATACCTCTGGAAAGGTCAGTAGACATAATGTTTGTATATGGAGTGAGCAGAAATCACATCACATAATCGAACATGTACTTAACTCGCCTAAGATAAGTGTTGTTTTTGCGCTGTAACCTGTAACAAGGCTTACGGTCGTTTATTTTTTGCTGAGTCAGCTGTAATTGGCCTGTAGTACGTGGACACGCTTGAACATTATCTAATGCCTCAATTACAACAGCATGTGGGCACAGAATTTCCCACAAGATGGCCTGCCACAACATTACCATTTTGAGCTCTCTGGCCGGCAGTGGTGGCCGAGCGGTTCTAGGCGCTTCAGTCGGGAACCGCGCGACCGCTACGGTCGCAGGTTCGAATCCTGCCTCGGGCATGGATGTGTGTGATGTCCTTAGGTTAGTTAGGTTTAAGTAGGTCTAAGTTCTAGGGGACTGATGACCTCAGATGTTAAGTCCCATAGTGCTCAGAGCCATTTGAACCATTTTGAGCTCTCGCGTGTCTCAATAGGAATGTGCCAACATGAACTGGACGTGGTGGAACAATATCGTGGCAACTACGATCACCTGATTTAACCTCAATGGACTTCTGCGTAGGGGATTACATTAAAGACAGAGTGTTCGTACCTCCCGTTCCGGGAACACCAAGACTCGCTTCATAGGATTTGGCAAGAAACTGATTACAGGTGGGACATTTGTCGTGTTACAAAATGGAGTCAAAATGAACATTCGTAAATAAAACTAGAAACTTAACTGATTTAGTACTGTATCAGAATATATATATAAGTTATTTACCTTTTTCACTATTAAATTTTGTTTTTGTATAGCTAACCGTATGTCGATCGAACGAAGAAGTGGGTCCCTTTTGTGTGTCCAATTTTTGCAGAATCTAGTGGATTTTCTAGGGCAGCACAGGCATTTTCATCCGATAGCAGTCTACTTGGCTCGGCGTCGTGTTGTATGTACTCCTACACCCGATACAAAATTGACGGAGTCCGAAGATGTTGCTGAACTACGATCGTACGTAAACTTCCTGTTGTGGTTGGCAGGAGAGCCAACACCGTGTCACTAGAGGAAGCCGAAAGGCACGCATTTTAGCTCACGCAGGCTGGCGTGAGGTCTGGAACAGGACAAGGAAATTAGACTTTAGATAAAACTGACGTAGCTGGTGGAATACTTAACTTTAATCCATTAATGGTGAACGTCGCTCTTGACGGTACATGATTCAGTATCAATAGTAACTGGTAATGGCGCCTTGCTAGGTCGTAGTAACTGACGTAGCTGAAGGCTATGCTAACTATCGTCTCGGCAAATGAAAGCGTATTTTGTCAGTGAAGCATCGCTAGCAAAGTCAATTGTACAACTGGGGCGAATGCTAGGAAGTCTCTCTAGACTTGCCGTCTCTAGACTTGTCGCAAGACCTGAAATAATGTTCTGAGATTGGCTAAATGTTCTTCTTCCGTCTTTCCGGAGATCACAATATCGTCCAAATAGTTTGCTGCAGTAGGTACCGACTTACAAACGGTTTGTAGATATTGCTGAAACAAAGCAGGGGCGGATGCACACCCGAATGGCAGTCGTTTGAATCGATACAAACCAAGATGCGTGTTAACCACCAAAACGTGCTGGGATTCTTCGCCCACCGGTATTTGCAAGTACGCATCTGCTAGGTCCAACTTCGAAAAATATGTACCCGGGCACAGTTTGTCAAAAAGATCTTCCGGGCAGGGTAAAGGAAAAGTTGCAGTCACTAGTTAGGGATTCACTGTTGCCTTGAAGTCCACACAAAGTCTCAATTTTCCGGAAGGTTTTGGCAAAATTACTAAGGGTGATGCCCAGAGAGAAGCCTGCACACGTTCAATTACACCTTGTGATTCCAAATCATGTAATGTTTTTGCGACCTCATCACGCAATGCGTGGGGAACATTGCGCGCTCTGAAAAATTTCGGTTGTGCGTTTACTTTCAGTTCCAAATGTGCTTTATAGTTCTTAGCGCAACCGAGGCCCGGTGCAAAAATGTCTGCAAATTCTTCACATAGACGAGAAACACTGTCGGAAGGCACAGTCTGGTTCACTGATAGGACCTGATTTATTATAGACAAGTTAAACAACTGAAATAAATCGAAACCAAACAAGTTCACTGCAGAAGAAGAACGAAGGACGTAAAATGACACAAGTTTTGTTTGTCCTTTGTATGTTGCAAGAAGGCTGCACTGTCCTAACACAGGGTTCAAATGGTTCAAATGGCTCTGAGCACTATGGGACTCAACTGCTGTGTCATAAGTCCCCTAGAACTTAGAACTACTTAAACCTAACTAACCTAAGGACATCACACACATCCATGCCGAGGCAGGATTCGAACGTGCGACCGTAGCGGTCGTGCGGTTCCAGACTGTAGCGCCTTTAACTGCTCGGCCACTCCGGCCGGCCAGGGATCGCTTGACCTGAATAGCTAGTTAACTTAACATTTGCGGCACGCAATGGAGGTGTGCCCAGCAGTTTGTAAGTGTCTTGATTGATCAGTGAAACTGCAGCCCCGGTATCGAGCTGGAATGGCATCACTTTGCCGTTAATGTCCAAGTCCACAAAAAGTTTATTGTCCTGCTGACGACAAGAGCGACTGTCTCGTGCAACGTGAACTGACACTGGTACAAAATCACTTTCAACTTGACGGGAGTTCTGGCGATGTCGACGCACACTATTTGTGGGACGAACACAGTCACTGTTAGAGAGAGTGGCACTGGGCAGAGTGGAATGAACTATATGAATTTCCATGGGCGAAGTTTCGTGAGCCTGAGTATTCTTGGTTCGATTCCGATTCCGGCGCGAAGCAAGGGGCCTGGAATGATTTTGAGTTTCCGATCTGAGCTTTTTCTGGCAAACACTTTGAACATGTCCTTTTTTACTACAATAAAAGCAAATAGCTTGGCGAGATGGGCATTTCTCACATGAATGTGTAGTAGCACACTGCAGGCATGATTGTAGCACTGCATTTGCTTGCCGGTGTGGTACACGTGGCTGAGAGCCTGGCGGCAGCGGCGCGGCCGGGCGCGAGGACTGTTTACTGTTCCGTGCAGCTCGTCCGGAGGGCCGGTTAACCTGACACACGGGAGGCGAAGTTTCAAAGGAGTCCTGAGCAAAGTCAAGTGTGTCCTGCCGATCCAATATGTCCATCACTTGTTGAAGGGAGGGATTGACTAGTTTCAAAACCTGTTCCCTTATACGAACACCAGGAACGTTCTGTGCAATTGCGTCACATACCATAGTATCTGAGTAAGGGAGTCCACAGTGACACTCAAAAGCACAATCCCTAGCAAGGCCTTGCAAAGTTGCAACCCACTCCCTATTAGTCTGACCTGCTGTACGTTTTGTATGAAAGAAGGTATACCGTTTGGCAACTACATTGACTGATTCTTTGAAATATGCATCTAATGCAGACAAAATTTCGTCGTAGGACAGAGTTGCTACGTCGCGTCGGGGAAATAATTTGAGTATCACACGGTACGTTTGTAAGCTGACCGAAGACAACAAAAACGGCTGCTGCTCGTTACCTTGAATTCTGTAGGCGGCGAGATGGAATCCAAATTGGTGTGACCACTCCGTCCAGCTTTCCAGTGCAGCATCAAAAGGACGAAAAGTTGGTGAAACTGCGTGTTTTGGCTGCGTTAGCGGTGGAGCGGCGGCTGCCGCATCGTTTTGCATTGCACGTTGACCCTGGACGAGCTGTCCAAGGGCATCCAGTAAGGCCTACGTCTGCTGATTCTGTAAGCGATAAAATTCTGACAGTACATCTGGAGATTGTGGCGAAGCCATTACACAAGTAAATCAGGGCAATATAGTTAAGAACGCGGTATTGCCTCGTCGCCAATTTTGTGGTTGGCAGGAGAGCCAATACCGTGTTACTAGAGGAAGCAGAAAGGCACGCATTTTAGCTCATGCAGGCTGGCGTGAGGTCTGGAACAGGACAAGGAAATTAGACTTTAGATAAAACTGACGTAGCTGGTGGAATACTTAACTTTAATCCATTAATGGTGAACGTCGCTCTTGACGGTACATGATTCAGTATCAATAGTAACTGGTAATGCCGCCTTGCTAGGTCGTAGCAACTGACGTAGCTGAAGGCTATGCTAACTATCGTCTCGGCAAATGAGAGCGTATTTTGTCAGTGAACCATCGCTAGCAAAGTCGGTTATACAACTGGGGCGAGTGCTAGGAAGTCTCTCTAGACCTGCCGTGTGGCGGCGCTGCTAGTGGCGACACGCGGGTCCGACGTATACTAACGGACCGCGGCCGATTTAAAAGCTGTCACCTAGCAAGTGTGGTGTCTGACGGTGACACCACACTTCCTATTTCATATTTCCGTAATGGGACATATACGAGGCAATATTAACAGCTAATGACATGGCAACTATGACTATATGTAAACTTGACTTTGCACTCTGTATGTTGAAGTACATCAGTTTTTTATCTGTTTCCTCTTGTTGGACTTACGAGCGAAGTAGGCCAGCTATTATCAATCAATCTAGACACGCATTCGGGAGGACTGTATTTAAAATTCCTGTAAGGACATTCAGATTTAGGTTTTCTGTTGTTTTCCTTAGTCATCTCAAGCAAAGATCGAGAACGTCCATTTTACAAGAGCAATCCCCATTCTCTTCATATCATTTACAAAATCCGAGCTCATGTTCTTGTTTTGCGTCTCAAATGACTTCTATGTCACCGACAGTATCTAGTACGTTCCTTCTACACTGTGTGATGAGCAGCACTTTCGAAATACGGAGATATTCTCGATCTCTAGCAATATTATTTGACTGTTTACGATAGTTCCTTTTATGTTACGTTTTCTTCATCGTTAATCATTTCTATAGCAAGAAAATCATTGTTAGGAACCTTTCTGTTGTTCGTATAGTCAAAATGTAGGTAAAAATGTCAGAGAATGTTCGTGGAGTAGCGCTGGCTAGTACCCATTATTGATATTAAGAATCTTTATACATCTATATCACCAGAAGTCTGACAGTCGACATTTGCGAGCTGCAGTATTGGCGATAATGGCATATAAATCCCACCTCTCGATGTTAAGAAAGGTTAACTTTAGTATGCAAGCGGACAGCGTACGAAGGACGTAGTCTAATCTCTAGATCCCGTTTCTATAAGCGTTTGTTACTCTTTCTACTCGTAGAAGCTGCGGGACTCGCCTACATCTTTTGGGCGGCGTGTGACAACACATCGGTGCTGCCACCACGAATCTCCCTGTCACCGCTCACTGTATGTGTGGCGCTTCCCGTTGCTGGTACACGAGTTATGTACTAATGAGATTGAGCACTCATTGCATTCAAGATCACTTTCAGACAGTCCTTGTGTGACTCTGCTCATCTCACCTGCTGCCCAATCACGGGCATCCGAATGTTTGCCTGCAGCTTCAGTAAGATAGACCTAGACTGTGTCACAATTATTTGAGTAACAATCCTAGATCGTGAGAGCGCTTCTGTCGCTCCCCAGGTCATCTGACCACAATTACTTTGCGTGGATCTATATCGCTTCTCGGAAATCGAGCGCCCGTTGGACCCAGCTCCGACAAATCTCTATGCATTGTATATTGGCGGTTGTTGAGCTGTAGGGAAACAGGATGTTTCCGTGGCGTTTTCCGTGCCTTGTGAAGCAAATGCTACGATGACTATTCACCTCCAGCAGAGAAAAAGCGGTACCGGCGCTGCTAGGCAGGTGTCTCTCAGTTGCATATAACTGTGAGTGTTCTACATCATTTCCCCAAGTCTAATGTGCATCTGTTGTAGGTTATTCATCAAGCATACGAGAAAGAAATTGTTAGATAAATATAGATTTTCGTATGACATCACAAGTGACCACTGTTGTGGTAACTGTCACACCATCAAGGAAGTCACTGCCATAATATGCGCGGGCTTTCACGCAGTTTTAGACGCAGTCAATCACCAACATCTCCACTCCTGTACGAGAAAAGCATTAGATCAGGAAGAGGTGGTAACTAAGTTTCAAAAAATAGCTCAGGCCGGCCGAAGTGGCCGTGCGGTTAAAGGCGCTGCAGTCTGGAACCGCAAGACCGCTACGGTCGCAGGTTCGAATCCTGCCTCGGGCATGGATGTTTGTGATGTCCTTAGGTTAGTTAGGTTTAACTAGTTCTAAGTTCTAGGGGACTAATGGCCTCAGCAGTTGAGTCCCATAGTGCTCAGAGCCATTTTAAAATAGCTCAGCAAATGCAGATTTTTCAGTTTCAAGCCGTTAAAGCTGCGTAATGCAGATTAAAAGTTGTTGGCAGTACTGCATATCTGAAAATCACAGAGAAAAGTTCCACTACTCGGAAAAAATTCCCACTTCCTCGTTTCGATGATGACATACCGAATAAGTTCAAATGGCTCTGAGCACTATGGGACTTAACAGCTGAGGTCATTAGTCCCCTAGAACTTAGAACTACTTAAACCTAACTAACCTAAGGACATCACATACATCCATACCCGGGGCAGGATTCGAACCTGCGACCGGAGCAGTCGCGCTCTTAGTAAGTACTTAAACATTATATATGTGCATATGAATGGGTATTTGTTCATGTATAGGCATGGTGCAATGGATTTTTTTTATTTTATATGTTAGAGACGACAGCATACCGTTACAACTGATGGATGACAATACATTAACCCTCCTGATGGAGATTATAGGCGTTCCAGAGCAGGTGGATGATTTGGGATGGAGGGTTCACCGCCACTAACCAGTGACAACTATGCTTGTAAGTAAGAGTCTCATATATTTATACTGCAAAATAATTTACGATCACATAGAATAGTTATATAACGTTCTGTTGTTTTGTGTAGGGGAGGCTGAGTTAGAATGGAGAAGGGATGTACGAGCTCGGATGTGATAGGGAATTTCTCGAATTGAGAAACATAACGAGAACTTCAGTGCCGCGTTTGGAGTTTATTGCTCCAAGCCCTATTACTAAGGGATACAATAGAAGAGATGAGCCATGGCGTCGGGAGGCTTCCGCAGCCAGACTAAGGCCATGGTGCCTCAAAATTGGAGCTAGCAAACACGTCTAGCGGGGAAGAGAGCTGGTAGGCGATAGAGCGACCGTATGTTCTGGACACCTCGACCCTCACGTGATATGCATCTTTCCTACTGGCTGGCAGGGTGGCGTCGTGCTGTCTGCGAGGCCTTGGAACAGCGTACTATGTCAACAGTAACCGTGGTGAGGATCTTAACCACGTAAATCAGGTGAGGGCAGGGGCGCGTTGAGTAACGTTCGGTACAAACTCACCCATGTCCACCCACTGCCTCGTCATAAAAAGCAGTACTGAAATCATAAATTATAGTGTAATAAAATTATGAAAGAAAAATTCCTCAATCCTTGGGTTGCCCTCTCAGTCTGGGAGCTCACCACGCACACCCGTCCTCTTTCCGCAGGACGCCTTTTATGGGTAAAATGAATGTCGAAACATCAATTACTTAATTTCAGTTGGACGCATAAGGATGAGGGCTCCTTTGGACAGGCTGCCGACATTTACTGGGAGGCTTATCCCATTGCGCAGTGCTAAGTTCTTTGAAGTGGTTCAGGAGTACAAATCATGGTATTACACTGCTGAGACACAAACAATGGGATAGCGATATGCATCTATACAGATGGCGGTAGTATCGTGTACACTAGATATAAAAGGGCAGTGCATTGGTAGAGCTCTCATTTGTACTTCTCAGGTGATTCACGTAGAAGGTTTCCGACGTGATTATAGCAACACGGCGAGAATTAATAGACTTTGAACCCGGAATTTTAGTTCGAGCTAGACACATAGGAAATTTTATTTCGGAAATCGTTAGGGAATTCAATATTCCGAGACGCACAGTGTCAAGAGTGTGGCGAGAATACCAAATTTCAAGCATTATTTGTTACCATGGATAACCCAGTGGCCGACGGCCTTCCCTTATGACAGAAAGCAACGGCGTAGAGTTGTCAGTGCTAACAGACAAGTATAATGCTTGAAATAATCGTAGCAATCAATGTGGGACGTACGATGAACAGGACAGTGCGGCAAAATTTGATGTTAATGGACAATGACAGCAGGCGAACGACGTGAGTGTCTTTGCTAACAGCACGACATCGCCTTCAGCGTCTCTCTAGAGGTCGTAACCCTAGACAACTGGAAAACCGTGACCTCGCCAAGTGTGTCCTGATTTCAGTTCGTAAGAGCTGATGGTAGGGTTAGAGAGTGACGCAGGCCCCATGAAGCCATGGATTCAAGTTGTCAACAAGGTATTGTGCAAACAAGTGCTGGCTTCATACAGGCGTGGGCTGTTTTTACGTGGATCAGTGACTGGAGATGGTTATGTTCGGCTACTTGGAAACCACTTGGAGCCATTCTCGGACTTCATGTTCCCAAACAACGATGCAATTTTTACGTATGACAGTGCGACATGTCAGCGGGCCACAATTGTTCCCGACTGGTTTGAATAACGTTCTGGATAATTCGAGAAAATGATTTGGCCTTTCAGATCGCCTAACATGAAACCTATCGAACATCTGTGGTGCACAAAACCACCACCGGCAACACTTTCGAATATGTGGATAGCTATAGAGGCCGAGGAATGAACCATGGACCTGGCCATTGGTGGGTAGGATTGCGTGCCTCAGGGATACAGATAGCCACACTGTAGGTGCAACGACAGTGGAAGGGTATCTGTTGAGAGGCCAGAGAAACATGTGGTTCCTGAAGAGGGGTAGCAGCCTTTTCAGTAGCTACAGGGGCAACAGTCTGTATAATTGACTGGTCTGGCCCTGGAGCATCAACCACTGGTACTGCAAACGGCTGAAAGCAGTGGGAAACTACAGCCGTAATTTTTCCTGAAGTCATGCACCTCTACTGTGTGGTTAAATGACGATGGCATCCTCTTGGGAAAAGTAATCCGGAGACAAATAGTCCCCCATTCAGATCTCTGGGTGGGGACTACTCAGGAGGATGTCATCATCAGGAGAACCAAAACTGGCGTTCTACGGGTCGGAGCGTGTAATGTCGGATCCCTTAATCGGGCAGGTATGTTAGAAAATTTAAAAATGGAAATGGATAGGTTAAAGCTAGATATAGCAGGAGTTAGTGAAGTACAGTGGCAGGAGGAACAAGACAGCCGGTCAGGAGAATACAGAGTTATAAAAAAAAACCAAATAGGGATAATGCATGAGCGGTTCAGTAGTGAATAAGAAAAAAGGAACACGGATAAGCTACTATGAAAAGTACAGTTAACGCATTATTGTAGCCAAAATAGACACGGGACCCACACCCACCACAGTAACACATTTTATATGCCAGCTAGCTCCGCAGATGATCTAGAGATTGAAGAAATATATGATGAGGTAGAATAAATTATTCAGATGGTTAAGGGGGACGAAAATTTAATAGTCATGGTGGGACTGCATTTCGATAGTAGGCACAGGAAGAGAAGGAAAAATAGTAGGTGAATACGGACTGGGAGAAAGGAATGAAAGATGAAGCCGCCTGGTAGAATTTTGCACAGAGCATAATTCAACCATGGCTCACACTCGGTTTAAGAATCATGAGAGAAGGTTGTATACGTGGAGACTCTGGAAGGTTTCGGAACGATTATGTAATGGTAAGGCAAAGATTTCGGAACTAGATTTTAAATTGCAACACATTTCCAGGGGCAGCTGTGGGCTCAGACCACAATTTACTGGTTATGAACTGCAGATGAAAACTGAAGAAATTGCAAAAGGCAAGAATTTAAGAAGATGGGACATGGATAAGCTGAAAGAACCAGAAGTTGTCGAGAGTTTCAGAGGGAGCATTAGGGAACGATTGACAAGGACAGACGAAACGAATACAGTAGAAGAAGAATGGGTAGCTTTGAGAGATGAAATAGTGAAGGCAGAAGAGGATCAAGTAGGTGAAAAGACGTGGGCTAGTAGAAATCAGTGGGTAACACAAGACATCTTGAATTTAATTGATGAAAGGAGAAAACATAAAAATGCAGTAAATGAAGCAGGCGAAAGGGAATACAAACGTCTAAAAAATTAGACTGACTGTAAGTGCAAAATGGCGATGCAGCAGTGGATAGAGCATAAATGTAAGGATTTAGATGCATATATCACTAGGGGAAGATAGGTACCGCCTATAGGAAAACTAGAGAGACCTTTCGAGACCACCTGTATAAATATCAAGAGCTCAGATGGAAAATCAGTCCTAAGCAAAAAAGGGAATGCTCAAAGGTGGATGGAGTATATAGAGGATCTACACTCCTGGAAATTGAAATAAGAACACCGTGAATTCATTGTCCCAGGAAGGGGAAACTTTATTGACACATTCCTGGGGTCAGATACATCACATGATCACACTGACAGAACCACAGGCACATAGACACAGGCAACAGAGCATGCACAATGTCGGCACTAGTACAGTGTATATCCACCTTTCGCAGCAATGCAGGCTGCTATTCTCCCATGGAGACGATCGTAAAGATGCTGGATGTAGTCCTGTGGAACGGCTTGCCATGCCATTTCCACCTGGCGCCTCAGTTGGACCAGCGTTCGTGCTGGACGTGCAGACCGCGTGAGACGACGCTTCATCCAGTCCCAAACATGCTCAATGGGGGACAGATCCGGAGATCTTGCTGGCCAGGGTAGTTGACTTACACCTTCTAGAGTACGTTGGGTGGCAAGGGATACATGCGGACGTGCATTGTCCTGTTGGAACAGCAAGTTCCCTTGCCGGTCTAGGAATGGTAGAACGATGGGTTCGATGACGGTTTGGATGTAGCGTGCACTATTCAGTGTCCCCTCGACGATCACCAGTGGTGTACGGCCAGTGTAGGAGATCGCTCCCCACACCATGATGCCGGGTGTTGGCCCTGTGTGCCTCGGTCGTATGCAGTCCTGATTGTGGCGCTCACCTGCACGGCGCCAAACACGCATACGACCATCATTGGCACCAAGGCAGAAGCGACTCTCATCGCTGAAGACGACACGTCTCCATTCGTCCCTCCATTCACGCCTGTCGCGACACCACTGGAGGCGGGCTGCACGATGTTGGGGCGTGAGCGGAAGACGGCCTAACGGTGTGCGGGACCGTAGCCCAGCTTCATGGAGACGGTTGCGAATGGTCCTCGCCGATACCCCAGGAGCAACAGTGTCCCTAATTTGCTGGGAAGTGGCGGTGCGGTCCCCTACGGCACTGCGTAGGATCCTACGGTCTTGGCGTGCATCCGTGCGTCGCTGCGGTCCGGTCCCAGGTCGACGGGCACGTGCACCTTCCGCTGACCACTGGCGACAACATCGATGTACTGTGGAGACCTCACGCCCCACGTGTTGAGCAATTCGGCGGTACGTCCACCCGGCCTCCCGCATGCCCACTATACGCCCTCGCTCAAAGTCCGTCAACTGCACATACGGTTCACGTCCACGCTGTCGCGGCATGCTACCAGTGTTAAAGACTGCGATGGAGCTCCGTATGCCACGGCAAACTGGTTAACACTGACGGCGGCGGTGCACAAATGCTGCGCAGCTAGCGCCATTCGACGGCCAACACCGCGGTTCCTGGTGTGTCCGCTGTGCCGTGCGTGTGATCATTGCTTGTACAGCCCTCTCGCAGTGTCCGGAGCAAGTATGGTGGGTCTGACACACCGGTGTCAATGTGTTCTTTTTTACATTTCCAGGAGTGTATATAAGGGAGATGTGCCTGAGGGCAATATTACAGACATGGAAGAGGACTTAGGTGAAGATGAAATGGGTGATAAGATACTGATTGAAGAATTTGACAGAGCACTGAGAGACCTAAGTCGAAACAAGGCCCCGGGAGTTGACAACATTCCGTTAGAATTACTGATAGCGTTGGGCGATCCAGCGAAGACACAACTCTTCCTTCTGGTGAGCAAGATGCATGAGACAGGCGAAATACCCTCAGACTTCAAGAAGAGTATAATAATTCCAATTACAAAGAAAGCAAGTACTGACAGACAAGACAATTACAGAACAATCAGTTTAATAAGTCATGGTTGCAAAATACTAACACGAAATCTTTACAGAAGAAGGGAAAATTGGTAGAAGTCGACCTCGGGGAAGATCAGTTTGGATTCTGGAGAAATTTAGGAATACGTGAAGCAATACTGACTCTATGATTTCTCTTAGAAGATAGGTTAAGGAAAGGCAAAACATGTTTATAACATTTATAGATTTAGAGAAAGCTTTTGACAATGTCGACTGGAATACTCTCGCTGAGATTCTGAGGGGAGCAGGGGTAAAAAATAGGGAGCCAAAGGCTATTTACAACTTACACAGACGCCAGATGGCAGTTATAAGAACAGAGAGGCATTAAAGGGAAGCAATGATTTAGAAGGGAATGAGTCATCTCCGATGTTATTCAATCTGTACATTGAGCAAGCGGTAAAGGAAACAAAAGAAAAATCTAGAGTAGTAGTTAAGGACCGGGGAAAAGATATAAAAACTTTGACGTTTGCCAATGACATTGTAATTCTATCATGTGGCAGAGGATTTCGAAGAGCAGTTGAATGGAATAGACAGTGTCTCGAAAAGGGGATATAAAATAATCATCAACAAAAGAAAGATGAGAATAATGTAGTTTAGTGGAATTGCACCATATAATGCTGAGGGAGTTAGATTTGGAAATGAGACACTTAAAGTAGCAGATGAGATTTGCTTCTCGGGCAGCAAAATAATTGATGATGGCAGAAGTAGAGAGGATATGAAATGTAGACTCGGCAATGGCAAGAAAAGCGTTTCTCAAAGAGAGAAAACTGTTACCGTCAAGTATAAATTTAAGTATCAGGAAGTCTTTGCTGAAAGTACAGGGTGATTCAAAAAGAATACCACAACTTTAAAAATGTGTATTTAATGAAAGAAACATAATATAACCTTCTGTTATACATCATTACAAAGAGTATTTAAAAAGGTTTTTTTTCACTCAAAAACAAGTTCAGAGATGTTCAATATGGCCCCCTCCAGACACTCGAGCAATATCAACCCGATACTCCAACTCGTTCCACACTCTCTGTAGCATATCAGGCGTAACAGTTTGGATAGCTGCTGTTATTTCTCGTTTCAAATCATCAATGGTGGCTGGGAGAGGTGGCCGAAACACCATATCCTTAACATACCCCGATAAGAAAAAATCGCAGGGGGTAAGATCAGGGCTTCTTGGAGGCCAGTGATGAAGTGCTCTGTCACAGGCTGCCTGGCGGCCGATCCATCGCCTCGGGTAGTTGACGTTCAGGTAGTTACGGACAGATAAGTGCCAATGTGGTGGCGCTCCATCCTGCTGAAATATGAATTGTTGTGCTTCTTGTTCGAGCTGAGGGAACAGCCAATTCTCTAACATCTCCAGATACTGTAGTCCAGTTACAGTAGCACCTTCGAAGAAAAAGGGACCAAAAACTTTATTGGCTGAAATGGCACAGAAAACGTTCACCTTAGGCGAGTCACGTTCATACTGAGTTGTTTCCCGCGGATTCTCAGTGTCCCATATACAGACATTGTGACGGTTGACTTTCCCGTTAGTGTGGAAAGTTGCTTCATCACTAAACACAATCTTTGAAACGAAAAATTCATCTGTTTCCATTTGAGCAAGGATAAAACCACAGAAATCGATTCTTTTAATCTTATCAGCTGCAGATAGTGCTTGAACCAATTTCAGACGATAAGGTTTCATAACTAACCTTTTTCGTAGGACTCTCCACACAGTTGATTGTGGAATTTGCAGCTCTCTGCTAGCTCTGCGAGTCGATTTTCCTGGGCTGCGAACAAATGCTTGCTGGATGCGTGCTACATTTTCATCACTCGTTCTCGGCCGTCCAGAACTTTTCCCTTTGCACAAACAACCATTCTCTGTAAACTGTTTATACCAACGTTTAATACACCACCTATCAGGAGGTTTAACACCATACTTCGTTCGAAATGCACGCTGAACAACTGTCGTCGATTCACTTCTGCCGTAGTCAATAACACAAAAAGCTTTCTGTTGAGCGGTCGCCATCTTAGCATCAACTAACGCTGACGCCTAGTCAACAGCGCCTCAAGCGAACAAATGTACAACTAAATGAAACTTTATAGCTCCCTTAATTCGCCGACAGATAGCGCTTAGCTCTGCCTTTTGTCGTTGCAGAGTTTTAAATTCCTAAAGTTGTGGTATTCTTTTTGAATCACCCTGTATTTTATGGAGTGCAGCCGTGTATGGAAATGAAATATGGACGATAAACAGTATAGACAAAAGGAGATTAGAAGCTTATGAAATGTGGTGCTACAGAAAAATGCTGAAGATTAAATGGGTAGAGCACGTAACTAATGAGGAGGTACTGAACAGAATTGGGGGTCACTCAAGGAAAAATTACTGTAGTAGTTGGTGTTAGAGCTGCACCTTTTGTAGATTGAAGTCAGTTGATAGGTATACCTGCTTAAAGGAAGTCCCTCTAACTAAGCGCTCACCTTCTGAGGATGTAATGTTTCCAAGTAGAGAAGAAATTAGCATATTTCATCAAAATTTAAGAAGTTTTATAGATAGAGTTAACGAACTGCTTATAGATTTTGACTCTGACATTATTGGTATAACAGAGCACCACTTAAATAATTTGACAATTCAGAGGCTTCCTTCACCAGGATACAGATTAGTTGGCAGTTTTTCAAGGAGTTCCTTGCGGGGATAGGGAGTGGCTATATACGTAAAAAACGGTATTTCATTTGAGTCCATAGACGTATCATGACACTGCACGGAACAGATACTTGAATGTTGTGCAGGGGAAGTTGAATTTATTGAAACTAAACTTCTAATTGTTGTTGTTTATAGGTCCGCTAACTCCGAATTCAGAGTATTTCTGCTCAAGCTAGAGAGGGTTCTTGATTCACTTTGTAGGAAGTGCCAGAAACTAGTTACATGTGGTGACTTCAATAGAAATTTTGTATATGATGGTGTAAGATAAAGGTTGTTGGTAGATTCCCGAAATTCATATGATCTGATGCAGACTGTGTTTTTTCCAACAAGGGTGCAGGGGGAACAGTAGCACAGCCATAGACATTATTTTTATTCTTTCTTTATTACTAGATGGGCCTTCTGTTAGTAAAAGGGTGAATGGCCTTTCAGACCATGATGCACAAATTTTAACACTAAAAGGCTTTTGTACTCAAAAAATGTCATATTTAATTACAAACTATGTAGGGAAGTTAATCCAGCAACAATAGAGAGGTACAAGGTGCAAGAGTGGCAGGATGTTTGTAGTGCCGATAACATAGATAATAAATCCAATGCTTTCCTTAACACATTTCCCACGCTCTTTGAGAGTTGCTTTCCACTGGAACATTCAAAACGGTGTACTAGCAGTAATAGGCAGCCCAGGTGGCTGACTCGTGTGATAATGATATCTTGTAGAACAAAGCGGGAATTATATCAAAATGTTAGAAGTAGTCACAATCAAGCTACAGTAGCCCATTACAAACAGAATTGTAAGGTGCTGAAAAATGTTATTAGGAAGGCAAAGAGTATGTGGTATGCAAACTGAAAAGTTAATTCACAGGATAAAACTAAAACCATATGGTCAGTTGTGAAGGAAGTGTCTGGTCAGCAGCACAAGGTCGACGATATAACGTCAGTTCGTAGTAAAATATTTCTGTTACTGATAAATCAGATATACGTACAGTATTTAACAATCATTTTCTGAGCATCGCTGGTGAATTAAATAAAAATTTAGTTTCTACAGGGAATCATGTAACTTTCTTGGCAAATGCCATTCCGCGTTTGTTGTCTGAAATACTCCTCTGTGATACAGACAAGAGGGAGATTGAGTCAATATTTAAATTATTGAAGACTGAGGACTCTCATGGTTATGATGGAGTGTCTAGCAGAATATTAAAGTACTGTGCTGCACATGTTAGCCTTGTATTTAGCCATATTTGTAATTTTTCCTTTAGGAACGGTCAGTTTCCTGAGCGATTAAAGTGCTCTGTACTAAAGCCGCTTTATAAAAAGGGAGAAAGGGATAATGTAGATAATTTTAGACCTATTTCTATGCCATCAGTGTTTGAAAAAGTTATTGAAAGGGCTGTGTATGTAAGGATAATTGAGCATTTTATATCAAGCGATTTGCTATCATATGTACAGCTCGGCTTTAGAAGTCGTTTAGCAACTGACAATGCTATATTCTCTTTTCTCTGTGAGGTACTGGATGGGTTAAATAAAAAATTTCGAACGCTTGACATATTTTTTGATTTAACTAACGTATTTGATTGTGTTGATCACAAAATATTGCTGTGTTCCAGAAGTTGGACCATTACGGAATACGGGGAGTAGCTCACAGTTGGTTGACGTCTTACTTTAGCAAGAGGTCATTATTCACAATGTTGAGAATTGATGTGATGTGGAGTCTGAGTGGGGTACAGTCAGTGTGGGTTGCCCAAGGGAACAGTATTGGGTCCACTTCTGTTCCTTGTTTATATAAATGATAAGCCCTCTAGTATTACGGGTAACTCTAAAATATTTCTGTTTCAAATAGTGCATTCCATGACTAAGTTCATGGCTTTTAGAAAATAGACTAACGCTAAATCACAGTAAGACTCAGTTTTTACAGTTTCTAACACACAATTCAAGAAAACCCGACGTTTTAATTTCACAGAATGGGAATATGATTAGTGAAACTGAGCAGTTCACATTTCTGGGTGTTCAGATATATAGTAAATTGCTGTGGAAAGCCCACGTTCAGGATCTTGTTCAAAGACTTAATGCTACCTTTTTACTATTCGAACGGTATCTGAAGTGATTGATCGTTCGATACGAAAATTAGTCTACTTTGATCAGTTTCATTCACTTATGTCGATGCTAATATTTTTGGGTAGCTCTTCCCACTCTAAAAGGATATTTTTGGCTCAGATACGGGCGGTTCGGGTAATAAGTGGAGTAAGTTTACGAACCTCTTGTCGATCCCTGTTCACGAGTCTGGGTATTTTGACACTGGCCTCTCAATACATATTCGTTACTGTCATTTCTTTTAATAATATTATCTTTTTCCCAAGAAGAAGCAGCTTTCACTCGACCAATACTCGACAGAAATCAGACCTGCATTTGGATCGGACTTCCTTAACTCTTGTGCAGCAATGTGTGCAGTATACTGCTGCATCCATTTTCCATAAGCTACTGCTCGAATTCAAAAATCTTAGCAGTAATCCACGCGCTTTCAAATCGAAACTGAAGAGCTTCCTCATGGGACATTCATTCTATACTGTGGAGGAGTTCCTTGAAAAATGAAGCTAATTCTTGTTGTATTGTTGACTGCGTTTACTTAATCTTATGGACTGACTTTTTTCGGGTTCATAAACATTTATTTTTATCTGTCATGTCTTTTATGTTGTAATTTCATGTACTGACACGTTCCTTGACCTTGGAGATTTGATCGTCAACTTGGTCCTACCGAACTTGACGTGTAAATAAAAAAAAAAGGTTGGCAATAGGAAGAGATCGGTTGATAGGACATGTTCTGAAACATCAAGGGATCACCTATTTACTACTGGAGGGAAGCATGAGGGGTAAAAGTCCTAGAGGGAGACAAAGAGGTGAATACAGCAAGCAGATTCAGGAGGATGTAGGTTGTAGTACTTACTCGGAGGTAAAGAGGCTAGCACAGGATAGAGTAGCATGGAGAGTTGCATCAAACCAGTGTTTGGACTGAAGACCATAATAACAACAACAAAAGAGGCAGCATGGCTTACTATTTCTGCAGAGGACTTCCATCAGCTTGTTGAGTCCATACCTCGTCGAGTTGCTGCACTGTGCCGGACAGAAGGAGGTCCGACACGATATTGGGAGGTATTCCATGAGTTTTGTCAGATCAGTGTTTTGTCTGATGTTACAAATGAAATTACAAGAATTTCGTTGTGAAATGACCCCAATAGTTAGAAAACTGCACAATACAGAGAAAACGGCTCTTTGAGTCTTTATGCCTATGCGATGCCGACGGGGTGAGGGTAGTGCCAGGGCAGCGAAGGTAATTTGAGTCGACGAAGGCAGCACAGAGGCAAGCATCAGGGTGGGTCTAAGCTGGCGCGCTGATATTGCAGGGGCGCAGTGATGTGGCTGTGGCGGTAAACAAGAGCGTTGACTCTGCCGTGTAAGCCCTGCAGGCGGGGCGGTATGGCAGCTGCAACAGTCAATCACTTGGCCGCATCGGGGAGGGCTCACAGGGAAGCGACAATGTAAAGGATGTTTACAGATAACCGTACAAAGTGTTCAAAGTAGTAATCTCCACAATCAGGTTGTGGGGCCACTGACAAAAATTTATAAGACTAGACTAATTAATAACCTAAATAATTCCCATACATGAGAATGGTATACAACATCAGCAGTTAGCAAATAAATTCTACTCTTGGTGGCAGCGCTCTCACGTTGGGATCAAGTATAGGACAGTACTCCGGTATTACCACATCTCATTGCATTTAAACTGTTCTTCAGACTAAAGTACATTAAAAAGTAAATATTTATTTTCTAGATAAAAGAACTAACTGTTGTCAGTACGTAATGGTTAAATCTTAAACCAGGGAGGGTGCCCATGCCTGAAGGGTTCCATGTTCCTAACGGTTTTACTCGCGGCATTCACCAAATAGCAGCTGCTCACGTATTACCTGAGGTTGCGTTTTACAAAATCTGAAGTGACCTTGGGTAAACAGAACCCATATAATGAAACCGACAATGATCAATGTTAGACAAACAGGTGTAGCACCAGGAATGACTACTCGGTGTATGCAGTTCTTACTGTTCCAGTCATTAATAGAAGCCGTCGCACTGTCAGGGATAATTTGTTCCCGTTCTCAAGCCATGAATCAATTATATACTTCACGAGATGATTTTTGGTATTATTTGGCAATAAAAGCAGGCTGTCAGGGTGATGTAACACTAGCGGGGCTTCAAGCGGTAAAACAGAAAAGGCTTATTACTAGCGTTGTGTGCATACACAGATCATTCAAAACATTATGACCACAGCCACCGCGGTGTTGGATGCCGCCTGGTGGCGTTGCGGGGACGTGACGCGGTTACGAAACTATGTACCCTCAGCAAACACAGACTGTAGATCAACGTAGCGAAGACGTGGGCTGCAAATGGGGAAATCCATTGAGATAAACGACATTGGCAAAGGACAGATTATTATTACGCAGAGCCTGTGAACCAGTATCTCAAAACGGCGGAGTTGATCGGATGTTCACGTGCAACTGTTGTGAGCATCTACAGAAAGAGGTAGGACAGTGAAACCACCACTAGGTGCGAAATGGTTGGACGTCGACGACTCCTCACAGAACGTGCGGTTCCGAGGCTTGTCTTCTCTGTAAAGTAGGACAGGTGGTGATCTGTGGCATCTCTCCCGAAAGGACACAGTGCAGGGGCACGCATAAGTGTTTCGTAGCACATCGTTTATCGTACATGGTTGAAAATGGAGCTCCTCAGTAGACCACCCTTACGTGTTCACATGTTGACCCAACAACATCGTCAATTATGATTGCAGTGGGTACAGGGACATTGGGATTTGACGGTCAATCAACGGAAACTTGTCGGCATTTCGGGTGACTCACATTCTTGCTACTCTAGGAAGCTGGTCGTCTCTACAAACGCCGTTGTCGATATGGACGGCGGCTTGAAACGTGCGGAGCGCCACGAACGGAGGTTGTGAGAGCAGTATTATGCTATGATGGGAGACATTCTCCTGTGCTTGCATAGGACCTGTGGTAGTAATCGAAGACACTCTGGCAACTCCCAACTATCTGCGTCCCTTCATGCTTTATTTCTTCGCCGACGGCGATGTCATCTTCAGAAATATAATTGTCACTCTCTGTGAGCCAGAACCGTGCTATAGTGATTTGAGGAGCATAGTAGTGAACTCACGTTGATGTCTTGCTGACCAGATTCGCCTGATGTAAATCCTGTGGAACCCATCTGGGTCGCTTTCGGGCACCATCACGGCGTACCCTAACCAGCGGCCCTCTGTTTACGCGAATTACAAGATCTGTGCGTAGACATCTAATGCCAAATACCTCCACAAACCTATCAACAAACTGTCGGACCCTGATAAGCAGAATTAGTGAAGTATTTCGTTTCAAAGACTAACAGCTATTACCCAGATGGTCATAATGTTTTGACTCATCAGTATATGTAAGACGGACAGATAGTTTGGCAATGGGCACGACTATGTCACAGGTGGAAGTGTGAAACACAAGTCCACTATTATCCATATTAATTCGATACGTCTAAATCGTAAATGCGTGATCATAACAAAGTAAGGCCACTACAGTGTGTTGTGGCACAGAATATAGGACCTATTACCGACAGGGACGGACCAGGGTTCGTATATCGCGATTACAGTACTAGGACAGGGAGTTACTTTAGTTTCTTACAAAAATAGTGCAATTTCACAGTTATTTACCCCAGCGCTAAGAAATGGGGTAGAACACAAGTAATAATTAGTGTGAATGCGAGATTGAAGTGTATTAAGCGACACAGCCGAGTGCGTTTGGTGGTCTTCACTAACAATCAAGACGTCCTTGATTTTCTAGAGGACGTATTTCAGGGCATCTACCCATCCGACTGGGAAGGGGTGAAGAGAGCAACATTCAAATTTACAGTTTGCGCAAGTGACAGGCAAAGAAATCTGCACGTTTAGTGCATGCACGGGTAGTGGCCATTGTACCCTAGCAGCTGAGTAGTAATATGGCAGAGTTGATTCCCATTATGTGGTAAATCATTTGCACAGTAATCGATAAATGAAAGTAAATGTTTCTCAATGTTTGCAAAAAGTTTTCGGAGGGTAACATGTTTGGGCTGAGCCTCTGTTGCAATCCTAGCTGACTGGTAGAGCGTAATGTGCTGACATGTAACTTGGTCGCAAGCATATTGTATAGCGAGATTTGTAACGCTTTGGTAACTTCCAGGATAACAGTCAGGTCTGATAATTCCCTGTCCACAGTGACTGCTTCACGTTGGACTGAATTTCTGTGTTCTTCATATTGTTGTACGAGCTTCGTAGCTACATTCCGGATGTGTATGGTAGCGGCCAGAAGGATATCTTCGATATGTGAAAGTCGCGCATACTGGAGGATAAGAATCTGATGCTTTTTAACTGCAAACGACATGTCCTGCTGAACGGCTTTATTTCAACGATCGGGATCAGGGCGGCCGAGGGTATGAATGTTGTCTTGTACGGCTCCGTTTTCATTGAATAAAGATCACTTGACGCGATGGAGTGGTACGGTATCCGAAATGCTTCGCACTTGCTGTTGAGTAGTGACAAGCATTTGTTTGATATCCCATAGAGTAGGAAGTGTTCCACTTTGGTCCGACCAACCTATAAGGAGTTCATATGGCATTACCTGACTATTGACTCGTTGCAACGCTACTTCTTCTTCTTTCAGCACAGTAAAACTTATGTCAGCTAATATGATGATCTGGTGAGGCCAAGCATTGGAACATTACACCTGACTATGAAGGGTGTCACAGGAAGAGTGGAGCACCCATAATACAATTAAGCAGAGCAAACGTAATATAGGACCTCATTTCAAGTATTTGCGGCTTCTGATGAAGGTACAACAGCTCGGAATAGCTCGGTGAATTCGATTATCATCAATCTGCCGTTACCCAGTAGTGGTACTAGGTAGCACAAGACCGTCTACCTAAAAGGCAGGAACACAATGTGTTGCAACAGCCAACAAATCTCTTCACTGATTTGAATTCAGAAATTGACAGAACGATGTATAGATTTATTCGACACAAGGAAGCTGCCAGTAGACAAGAGGGTGGTAATTACCTGTGCGTTGTTATGTAACTGGTGGCAGTGGCGATATTCGCAGTATGATGGTGTGGCACGTTAAGGATTCGATTAGCGACTGAAGATTCTCAAGTTGAACTATGTCTGTAGAATGGCGGCAGAACACTGAGTCAGATCAAAAGGGTGATAGAGAAGGCAGGAGGTACTGTGTCTCGAATGCTTACAAATCATGTGGAACAGCACTCACGTGGATGCGGGCATAACATGACGCCTTGAGTTATTTATCTTACGATGGAAGTGATCGGTTAGCCAAATCGTTTGGAGTTTATGGTCGCTGATTGCTCCTAATCCTAACACAAACTGGCAATTGAGTTTGAAACTGTGGTCTTCAAGCGCCAGACCGAATAATAGTTCTGTCAGACTCACAGAAAATGGTGTAAAGTAGTGGAGTCGACAACAAATAAATGTAACTATCAGAAAATCCTTGCCCACAATCTTCCAGCAGAAATCCAGAATTTGTCCGCAGCTCGGGTTCGATTCCCGGGAGGGGGGGGGGGGGGGGGGGGAGTCAGGGATTATCTCTGCCTCGAGATGACTGGGTGTTGTGTGATGTTCTTAGGTTAGTTAGGTTTAAGTAGTTCTAAGTTCTAGGGGACTGATGACCATAGACGTTAAGTCCCATAGTGCTCAGAGCCATTTGAACCAATCCATAAACTCTGAAATAAAAAGACGTTCAGTAATGTAAACTCACATCTAAATGTGTATGTAAGTGCAAGGGGTACCATGTTTAGCTGTGTAGAGTTCAATGTCGTAAAGGGCCTCGCCTGTTACAGGAGCGGATCTACTTGTATTTGGCAAAGCTTCGTGTAAACTGCGTTGTGTGCAAGTGAAGCGATAATTGTGGAAAGGTATTGCTGAAGGCTGGCCATTGTTAATAGGGCGTAGTGAGACAATCGTTCGCGCTACAAACCCTCAGACTGGAATTGAACAAAGTGAGAAAAAATGATTTGTTCATTAATGATCAATCGAAAATGTACACAAGTTAAATGATCTTACATGGATTAGTTTTATTTACACGTCAAGTTCCGTAGAACAAAACTGAATAACAAATCTCCAAGGTCGTGGAACGTGTCAGTACATGAAATTACAACATAAAAGAAATAACAGATAAAAATAAAATGTTTGTGAACCCATAAAAAGTCAATCTATAATTTTAAGTAAACGCAATCAACAATACAACAAGAATCAGCTTAATTTATCAAGGAACTTCTCGACAGAATAGAAGGAATATCCCATGAGGAAACTTTCAGATTCAATTAGAAAGCGCGTGGATTACTGCTAAGATTTTTGAATTCGAGGGGTAACATATTGAAAATGGTTGCAGCAGTATACTGCACACCTATCTGCTCAAGAGTTAAGGAAGTCAGATACAAATGCAGGTTTGATTTCTGCCGACTAGTAACTGAGTGAAAGCTGTTTATTCTTGGGGTTAAGCTAATGTTGTTAACAAAAAATCACAGTAAGGAATATGTATATTGAGATGCCAATATCAAAATTCACAGACTCGTGAACAGGTGTCGACAAGAGGTTCGTGAAATTACTCCACTTATTGCCCGAACCACCCGTTTCTGAGCGAAAAATATCCTTTTAGAATGGGAAGAGTTACCCAAATACACACTCCTGGAAATGGAAAAAAGAACACATTGACACCGGTGTGTCAGACCCACCATATTTGCTCCGGACACTGCGAGAGGGCTGTACAAGCAATGATCACACGCACGGCACAGCGGACACACCACGAACCGCGGTGTTGGCCGTCGAATGGCGCTAGCTGCGCAGCATTTGTGCACCGCCGCCGTCAGTGTCAGCCAGTTTGCCGTGGCATACGGAGCTCCATCGCAGTCTTTAACACTGGTAGCATGCCGCGACAGCGTGGACGTGAACCGTATGTGCAGTTGACGGACTTTGAGCGAGGGCGTATAGTGGGCATGCGGGAGGCCGGGTGGACGTACCGCCGAATTGCTCAACACGTGGGGCGTGAGGTCTCCACAGTACATCGATGTTGTCGCCAGTGGTCGGCAGAAGGTGCACGTGCCCGTCGACCTGGGACCGGACCGCAGCGACGCACGGATGCACGCCAAGACCGTAGCATCCTACGCAGTGCCGTAGGGGACCGCACCGCCACTTCCCAGCAAATTACGGACACTGTTGCTCCTGGGGTATCGGCGAGGACCATTCGCAACCGTCTGCATGAAGCTGGGCTACGGTCCCGCACACCGTTAGGCCGTCTTCCGCTCACGCCTCAACATCGTGCAGCCCGCCTCCAGTGGTGTCGCGACAGGCGTGAATGGAGGGACGAATGGAGACGTGTCGTCTTCAGCGATGAGAGTCGCTTCTGCCTTGGTGCCAATGATGGTCGTATGCGTGTTTGGCGCCGTGCAGGTGAGCGCCACAATCAGGACTGCATACGACCGAGGCACACAGGGCCAACACCCGGCATCATGGTGTGGGGAGCGATCTCCTACACTGGCCGTACACCACTGGTGATCGTCGAGGGGACACTGAATAGTGCACGCTACATCCAAACCGTCATCGAACCCATCGTTCTACCATTCCTAGACCGGCAAGGGAACTTGCTGTTCCAACAGGACAATGCACGTCCGCATGTATCCCGTGCCACCCAACGTGCTCTAGAAGGTGTAAGTCAACTACCCTGGCCAGCAAGATCTCCGGATCTGTCCCCCATTGAGCATGTTTGGGACTGGATGAAGCGTCGTCTCACGCGGTCTGCACGTCCAGCACGAACGCTGGTCCAACTGAGGCGCCAGGTGGAAATGGCATGGCAAGCCGTTCCACAGGACTACATCCAGCATCTCTACGATCGTCTCCATGGGAGAATAGCAGCCTGCATTGCTGCGAAAGGTGGATATACACTGTACTAGTGCCGACATTGTGCATGCTCTGTTGCCTGTGTCTATGTGCCTGTGGTTCTGTCAGTGTGATCATGTGATGTATCTGACCCCAGGAATGTGTCAATAAAGTTTCCCCTTCCTGGGACAATGAATTCACGGTGTTCATATTTCAATTTCCAGGAGTGTAATACCTTCGACATAAGCGAATGAAAATAATCAAAGTAGACTAATTTTCGTATCGTACGAGCACTCACTTCAGATACCGTTAGAACAGTAAAAATGGCAGCATTAAGTCTTTGAAGAAGATCCTGAACATGGGTTTTCCTCGACAATTTGTCTATTTCAACACTTGAAATTTGAACTGTTCAGTTTCACTAATAATATACCAATTCTGTGAAATTAAAACGTCGGGTTTTGTTGAATTGTGTGTTAGAAACTATAAGAACTGAGTCTTACTATGATTTAGCGTAAGGTTATTTTCTACAAGCCATGAACTTAGGTCATGAACTGCACTATTTGAAACCGGGCCAGTGTTGCACACAACATCCTTTACTACCACGCTAGTGTCATCAGCAACGAGAAATATTTTAGAGTTACCCGTAATACTAGAGGACATATCTTTTATATAAACAAGAGGCATTCTCAACGACCAATTGTGAGCTACACCCCGTATTCCGTAACGGTCCAACTTCTGCAGCAGTATTTTGTGATCAACACTATCAAATGATTTAGTTAAATCAAAAAATACGCCTATCTGTGGTGTCACCGCCAGACACCACACTTGCTAGGTGGTAGCTTAAATCGGCCGCGGTCCATTTAGTACATGTCAGACCCGCGTGTCGCCACTGTGTGATCGCAGACCGAGCGCCACCACAAGGCAGGTCTCGAGTTACGGAATAGCATTCGCCCCAGTTGTACGACGACTTTGCTAGCGACTACACTGACGAAGCCTTTCTCTCATTTGTTGAGAGACAGTTAGAATAGCCTTCAGCTAAGTCCATGGCTACGACCTAGCAAGGCGCCATTAACCGTATCTGAAGATAGTCTTATTTGTATTATCAAGAGCGATGTACCACAAGGATAATTAAAAGTTAAGTATTCGAGGAGCTGCATACTTTTCTTGCATACCATTCACTACTTATCCTGTTCCAGAATTCACGCCCGTCTGCGTTAGATTTCGGCCGCCTCTATCTACAAGGTGTTGGCACATTTGCCAACACATCATTGGCGACGAGGATGCGATGACGCGCCCACGTTGCAGTCATTTTGATAGTAACTTGCTCTGATTTATTTGTGTCATGGCTTCGCCACAATCTCCCGATGTACTGTCCGAATTTTATCGCTTGCAGAAGCAGCAGACGCAGGCGTTATTGGATGCCCTTGGACAGCTCGTCCAGGGTCAATGTGCCATTCAAACCGATGCGGCAGCCACCGCTTCGCCGCTACCGCAGCCACAACATGCAGTTGCACCGCCTTTTAGGCACTACGATCCAGCGCACGAATCATGGACTGAGTGGTCACGCCAGTTTGGATTTCATCTCGCTGCCTACAGAATTCAAGGTAACGAGCGGCAGCCTCATTTAATGTCGTGTGTAGGGGTGCAAACGTACCGTGTGATAGTGAAATTGTTTCCCCGACGCGACGTAGCCACACTGTCCTACGAAGAAATTTTGTCGGCATTGGACGCCTATTTCAAAGAAACAGTTAATGTAGTTGCAAAGAGGTATACGTTCTTTCGTACAAAATGTATGGCCGGTCAAACTAATAGGGAGTGGGTTGCAACTTTGCAAGGCCTTACTAGGGATTGTTCATTTGAATGTGACTGTGGCCTTCCTTATTCAGACACTATGGTGCGTGATGCAATTGCACAGAACGTTTCTGATGTTCGCATACGGGAGCAAATTTTGAAACTAGTTAATCCCTCCCTTCAACAAGTGATAGACATATTGGATAGGCAAGACACACTTGACTGTGCTCAGGCATCTTTTGAAACTTCGCCAGCAGTGTGTAACATTAACCGGCCCGCCGGGCGCCCTGCGCGGCCCGGTAAAATGCCCTCGCACACGTCCACACAGCTGTCGCCACGCTCTAAACCAGGTGTGCCGCGCCAGCACACAAATGCAGTGAAATCAAGCCCGCGGTGTGCTACTAGACATTCGCGTGAAAATTGCCGGTCACGCCAAGCTATTTGCTTTTTCTGTAATAAGAAAGGACATGTTCAAAGTGTTTGCCAGAAAAAGCTCAGATCAGACAATCACAACCATTCCAGGCCCTTTGCTTCGCGCCGGAATCGAACCAAGAATACTCAGGCTCGTTTACCTTCGCCCATGGACATTCATGTAGTTACTTCCACTCCGCCCAGTGCCACTTTCTCTAACAGTGACTGTGTTCGTCCCATGAAAAGTGTGCGCCGACGTCGCCGGAAATCACGTCAATTAGCAAGTGATTCTGTACCAGTGTCTGTTCAAATTGCACAAAACAGTCGCTCTTGTCGTCAGCAGGACAATAAACTTATTGTAGATTTGGACTTTAATGGCAAGATCATACCATTCCAGCTCGATACCGGAGCTGCAGTTTCATTGCTCAATCACGACACGTACAAACAACTGGGCAAACCTCCGTTGCGTGCCGCAAATGTTCAGTTAAAAAGTTATTCAGGACAGCAGATCCCTGTGTTAGGACAGTGCACTCTTCTTGCAACATACAAGGGACAAACAAAACTTGTGTCATTTTACGTTCTTCGTTCTTCTACTGTAGTGAACTTGTTTGGTTTAGATTTATTTCAATTGTTTAACATGTCTATAGTAAATCAGGTCCTATCAGTGAATCACTGTGCCTTCAGACAGTGTTTCTAGTCTATGTGAGGAATTTGCAGACATTTTTGCACCAGGCCTAGGTTGCGCTAAAAACTATGAAGCACATTTGGAACTGAAAGTAAACGCGCAACCGAAATTTTTCAGAGCGCGCTATGTTCCCCACGCATTGCGTGTTGAGGTCGCAAGAACATTACACAATTTAGCATCACAAGGTGTGAGTGAATGTGCGCAATGCCTCTTCCATTTCAGCTCCGCTTCATCGCTTACGCCGTACAGGTGTTCCGTTCGTCTGGACGACGGAATGCGAACGCGCCTTTCGCCAGTTGAAATCGGCGTTGCTTTCAAATACTTGTCTTACACCATTCGATCCCCAGAAACCCCTTTTGTTGATGGTAGATGCATCGGATTTCGGGATCGGTGCTGTGCTTGCGCACAAAGTTGGCTCGCATGATCGCCCTATTGCCTTTGCGTCCAAATTGCTCTCGTCTGCGCAAAGAAATTACTCGCAGATAGAGAAAGAAGCTTTGGCTCTCGTGTTTGGTGTTACTAAGTTCCATGATTTCTTGTATGGTCGTCACTTTACCATCATCACAGACCACAAACCTTTGACGTCGCTTTTTTATCCGAACAAGCCTGTAACTCCGCGTACAGCGCAGAAATTCATTCGCTGGTCTATTTTCCTCTCGCAGTACCGCTACGATATCTTGTATCGGTCCACTGCTAAGCACGGAAACGCTGATGCGTTGTCTCGTTTGCCTGTTGCTGAGGATAAAGCATTCGATTCTTCCGAACTTGCTTGCATGTTCATTGATTCGGAAACCGATGACGTGGTCGAATCGTTTCCAATTGATTTTCGTCGAGTAGCTACAGCCACAGCTGCCGACCCTGTCCTTGCTACCGTTTTGCGTTTTGTTGCTACGCAATGGCCTTTGTCAAAGTCTCGAATCGAGGATCCGTTGGGTCGCCGATTTTTTGCTCACAAGGAGACTTTTTGTTCGACGTGGTGTTTTGTTGTTGAGTTCTGATAATGATCAGTCCAGAGTCGTGGTCCCACGTTCGTTACAGTCCTCTGTCTTACGGCTTCTTGACCAAGGACATTGGGGTATAGTGCGAACGAAACAACTGGCTCGGCAGCACTGCACTTGGTTCGGAATCAATGCTGCGATTACGAATATGTGTTCTTCTTGCATGGCGTGTGCCGAACAACAATCCGCACCGCCACGGAAAGTCTTTGCATGGCCAAAAGCCACTTCCCCTTGGCAACGCTTGCACATCGATTTTGCTGGTCCATTCTGGAATGCTCGATGGTTCGTTGTGGTAGATGCCTTCAGTAATTTTCCTTTTGTTGTCCAGATGTCTTCCATGACGTCATCTGCCGCCATCCAAGCGTTGTCTGCTATATTTTGCATTGAAGGTCTTCCGCAGACTATTGTTTCCGACAATGGCCCACAATTCATGTCCACAGAATTTCAGTCATTCTGTCAGGCCAATGGTATTCAACATCTGACATCCGCGGCGTTTTCGCCTCAGTCAAACGGTGCCGCTGAACGATTGGTCCGGACTTTCAAGTCACAGATGTTGAAGTTGAAAGAGTCGCATTCTCGGGAGGACGCGTTGTTGCTCTTTTTGTCATCGTATCGCTCTCAGCCCCGAGATGGTCGCTCGCCGGCTGAGTTGCTCCACGGTCGTCCTCATCGAACCTTGATGTCTTTGCTGCATCCGCCGCATCAGGTTCGAGTGCAGCGGCGAACTTCTGCTTTTGCTCCAGGCGCCGTTATATTCTATCGCAACTATCGAGGTTCACGGCGTTGGCTCGCAGGGCGCATTCTTCGCTGCCTCGGCCGCGCGATGTATTTGGTTTTGGGGGCCTCTGGTGAGGTGCGTCGGCATCTCAATCAGCTGCGCGTCTGTCGTCGCACGTCTTCTGCCGCTCCCCGTCTGCTTTAAGCGACGGTGCCGTCCGGTCAGCGCCCTGGGGACCCATCTACTGGCTCGCCTCATCCCCAGGTGTTACCGACGATGCCTTCCATTTTGCCCCATGGCGACGCGCCGCCGCCGCCTCCGCCACCGCCGCCGTCTGTCCTTCAGCCGGCACCGCCCGCAGTGGACGCTTCGCTGCAGCCGCCAAGCGCCTCCCTGGGTCACGCGCCGCCGATCGCTTCCCGTGACCAGCTGTCCTCCGCCATGGAACTCTTGCCCGCTCCGGACCACATGACGTCATCGCGCGTCGGCTACCCCGACGCAATGGAGGTCGACCCTTTGGCCCCTCCTGTCTCTGTAAGGGCGCATACACCGCATGTTGACGTGCATCCTGGACTAGGCTTTCAGGCGTTTCCTAGCTCCCCTCGGACCGAATGGCCGGGTGCGGGTGGCACAGCCTCGCCTGTTGTTAGGCTCCCCACCTCCTCGCATACGTCAACATGGGGTTCTCCCCACGGCGGGCGGAAGCCTTATAACACGACCGTTCGCCGATTTGCGGGGGAGGAATGTGGTGTCACCGCCAGACACCACACTTGCTAGGTGGTAGCTTAAATCGGCCGCGGTCCATTTAGTACACGTCGGACCCGCGTGTCGCCACTGTGTGATCGCAGACCGAGCGCCACCACAAGGCAGGTCTCGAGTTACGGAATAGCACTCGCCCCAGTTGTACGACGACTTTGCTAGCGACTACACTGACGAAGCCTTTTTCTCATTTGCCGAGAGACAGTTAGAATAGCCTTCAGCTAAGTCCATGGCTACGACCTAGCAAGGCGCCATTAACCGTATCTGAAGATAGTCTTATTTGTATTATCAAGAGCGATGTACCACAAGGATAATTAAAAGTTAAGTATTCGAGGAGCTGCATACTTTTCTTGCATACCATTCACTACTTATCCTGTTCCAGAATTCACGCCCGTCTGCGTTAGATTTCGGCCGCCTCTATCTACAAGGTGTTGGCACATTTGCCAACACATCACTATCGTTCGAAACTTTTTATTTAACCCATCCAGTACCTCACAGAGAAGAGAGAATATAGCATTTTCATTTGTTAAACTACTTCTAAAGCCGAATTGCACACTTGATATCAAATTATGTGATATAAAATGATAAATTATCCTTACATACATAGCCTTTTCAATAACTTTAGAAAACACTGACGGCATAGAAACAGGTCTAAAATGTCTACATCATCCCTTTCTCCCTCTTTATTAAGTGGCTTTACTACTGAGAACTTTAACCGTTCAGGAAGCTGACCATTCCTCAAGGAAAAATTGCAAATTTGGCTAAATACAGGGCTAACATGTGAGTGCAGTACTTTAATATTCTGCTAGGCACTCCATCATATCCATGAGAGTCCTCAGTTCTCAGTAATTTAATTATTTTCTCAATCTACCCATTGTCTGTATCACAGAGGAGTATTTCAGACATCAATCTCGCAAAGGCATTTGCCAGAAAAGTTACGTGATTCCCTGTAGAAACTAAATTTTTAATTCACCAGCAATCTCCAGAAAGTGATTGTTAAATACTGTACATATATCTGATTTATTAGTAACAGAAATATTTTTACTGCGAGCTGACTTTACATCGTCAACCTTGTGCGGATGACCAGACACTTACTTCACAACTGACCATATGGTTTTGATTTTATCCTGTGAATGAACTTTTCAGTTTGCATACCACATACTCCTTGCCTTCTTAATAACATTTTTCAGCACCTTACAATACTGTTTGTAATGGCCTACTGTAGCCTGATTGTGACTACTTCTAAAATTTTGATGTAATTCCCGTTTTGTTCTATATGATATCCTTATCCCGCTAGTCAGCTACCCGGGCTGCCTATTACAGCTAGTGCCCCGTTTAGAACGTTCTAATGGAAAGCAAATCTCAAAGAGCATGAGAAATGTGTTAACGAAAGCATTACATTTATCATTTATGTTATCGGCACTATAAACATCCTGCCACTCTTTTTCCTTGGCAAGGTTTAAAAAAACTCTCTATCGGTGTTGGATTAACTTTCCCACATAGTTTGTAATTAAATGTGACATTTTTTGAGTATAACAGCCTTTTAGTGTTAAAATTTGTGTATCATGGTCTGAAAGATGATTCACCCTTTTACTAACAGAATGTCACTGTAGTAATGAAGAAGGAATAAAAATATTGTGTATGGCTGTGCTATTGTTCCCCTGCACCCTAGTTGGAAAAAACACAATCTGCATAAGATCATATGAATTTAGGAGATCTATTAACAACCTTTTTGTTGCATCATCATATACAAAATTAATATTGAAGTCACCACATATAAATAAATTCCGGTACTTCCGGCAAAGTGAATCAAGAACCATCTCTAGCTTGAGCAGAAATGCTCTGAAGGCAGAGTTATGGGACCTATAAAAAACAACAATTAAAAGTTTAGTTTTACTAAATTCAACTGCCCCTGCACAACACTCAAATACCTATTGAGTGCAGTGCCGTGATACGTCTATGGACTCAAATTGAATACTGTTTTTTACGTATATAGGCACTCCCCCTCCCCGCAAGGAACTCCTTGAAAAACAGCCAGCTAATCTGTATCCTGGTAATGGAAGCCTCTGAACTGTCAAATTATTTAAATGGTGCTCCGATATACAAATAATTTCAGAGTCAACATCTATAAGCAGTGCACTAACTTTATTTCTAATACATCTTATATTTTGATGAATGGTAATTCCTTCTCCATTTGGAAGTATAACGTCCTCTGAAAGTGGGCTCTTATTTAGAGGGACTTCTTTTAAGCAGGTATATCTATCAGCTGACTTCAATATAAAGAAGGTGCAGCTCTAACATCAACTACTACAGGAATTTTTCCATGAGTGATCCCACCACCACCAACTGCACTGTCACCTATAAGCTTTGCCAGCCTCGCCTTCACATACCTATTGAGGAGCAGGCAATGCCTAGTGGAACCCGATCTACTGATAGACCTAACTGGCACCACGGAAATGTGACCCATTCCCTCTGCCATCAGCGCCCTCTCCAGCCCCATGTTAACTCACCAAACAGCCGCAATAAGATGAGGCCAATCATGACGCTGAACAGTTGCGCGATATGCACATTAGTGCCACCAGTTTGAGTAGCTATCTTTACCAGGTCACCGCCCACATCATATTCCCCGTCCCTATCAAGACTGTTCCCTACTCCACCCACTATCACTACCTGATCCTCCTTCGAATAGACTATAAATAGTCTTGGGTATTGACCGGTTTTGGATAAAAATCCAGTTTTGGTTTAAAAACCAGCTACGAGAACTGTTGTGAGTGCGTGAGCTTACCTGAAGTAAAAGTCATAATGCGTTAAGTGCCAGATTTAGGAGTTAATAGAAAATTAAGTGATGGTTCATCTTGTTTACAGTTACCCTGTTCTTTATATTTGTGATGGTTTCAAAATTTCATCCGGAAGGATGTAGTAATTTCAAATAGGGGCAATATTTCACACAGAGGCTTAGTTACAATTAATTCGTGGTCGATGTACACATTGAAGGGATAAATTCATGTTTTTCAAGTGCATTCATTACTGAAGGTACTAGAGGTCATACACGGGCCCGACATAACGGTTAGTTAACAGGTGGAATCACTTGGAATCTCGGAAACTGTTATACATCAAGGCTTGGATCACTTTATTCCATTACAGGCAAATAGTAGTTATTGCCATTAAGTACATTCCTAGGATCAGCATAACCTCGAGCCATTATCACCATTGAGCTATCCAGAAAGAACGGTTAGGGTATTTTATTTAGTGCTACGGTAGTAGCACTGAATATTACGTTCACATTGGCAGGTAACCAGAAGATGCCACTGTTGCTTTTCACAATTCTCTTTCTCGCAACGTACCTTATGTTGAGGTGATCTTCATCGCGAATATCAACGGAATCAAAACTATCCTCCTACATTTGGATCAGTACCAGAAAGATCGAACACCAGGTGAGGTGACAGCGTCACCCAGAGATTACTTCACTGCGCACGTGGTGTACGGTGGTAGGATGGGGGCCAAGCCAGGGCGCACGTTAACTGATACACTGTGGTTGGCTGAGCTCCGTACGTTTCTTATAATTGGCGCGGTCAGCTGACCTGGTCCCACGTGGCGTGAACTGTCTGTCTGCCTGACGTAAATCCACTGTGTGGCGTCACTAACGTAATAAGTTTTCAATTTGTAACTCCGCTATCAGTTCTTGACGGATGGCATCAAAATATTTTACTAGGGTGACAACTCTGTCTTATTTCCCGGTATCTCCCGTATTATAGCAATTTTCCTTTAATCATCCCGACTCCCTTATTAACCGCCTCTCTCTCCAGTATATTTCGGCAGTGAGCACTGTTATAAATATTAATACTATCGATAGTTCAAAGTTCTCTGCCGACAGATCCTTAAAAGATTTTGAGCAATAATGTAAACTATTGTTGACACAGTTTTGTTTTTCCTCCTCTTTCTACGGAATGAAGACAGTTTGGCTCAAGGGAATGTGAGGAGCAGAGAAAGAATGACATAGCCTACGCCTCTAGAGTAGTCGCGATAGCGGAAATGCTTACTTGTTTCTCGGCCAATATTGGAAACCCACTGATCCGTTCGCCATGTACTGATCAACAGCTGTGATATACGTGAGGCACGGAAGTAACACGGACTCGCGAAAGCGTATTGCAGAAACGTTCATATTTAAGCACACTCGTTACGTTATTTATTTTTCAATTTACGCACATAACGCAATATTTCGCAACGCTTCAGAAAGAGCAAGTACCCGTAGTTCGCTTAAGTTGTCAGTAACCAGAAACAGAAGACAGTCAACACGAGATGTCTGTGTGGTCATCTTTTATTAATCGTACCTACTATACTGTGCTACACTATGCTATATTGTATAGTACTATACTATACTATACTATACTGTACGGTACTATACTGTATTGAGTCATATTATACGCTTTCGCACCTTATAAACTTTATCTCGGTTTGTGTAGTTACCCGAAAATATGATATCGTACGACAAAATAGAACAAAAGTGAGCAAACCACGCAGTTTTTTTATATATTTACATCTCCATTGTGACCCAATCCATGAAAATCTGATATAGTTGTGCAACCGAAATTTATTCTGGCTTAATCTCCCTTAAATCTCCCCTAAAATCATGATTAGATGCTGGTCATCTCCCTTAAAACCATGATCACATATTGATCACACTAGGTTTTACAGAAGATAGCACAAAAAAATGGTTCAAATGGCTCTGAGCACTATGCGACTTAACTTCTGAGGTCATCAGTCGCCTAGAACTTAGAACTAATTAAACCTAACTAACCTAAGGACATCACACACATCCATGGCCGAGACAGGATTCGAACCTGCGACCGTAGAATATAGCACAAACGCTCCTACTATAAACTGCGTTGATTTATTCTGTTTTCATCGAAGACGGCACTCCTTAGTAACAGTAAAGACAGAACTTACCTACGTCGTTCAAAAATAGGTGCAGCCCCTCTGCAAAATTTCTACTTGTTGTTTGTGTAATAACCAGTACAATGCTTAACTGTTGCATTTATCATTACTTGTAATAGGTGACCACCTTCAGTTAACTTTTCATACAATACATTTTTTTTTTGATGGGGTCCGCCTTTAGCAAAACACAATTTTGTTTTGCTAAAGGCGGACCCCCAACCAAAAACATATGTATTGTTAAAGAAAACACGGACAAAGGTGCTTCAACCTCAAGATGATTACAACTTTTCATAATCTGTGTTCCAACTGGTTCAAACAAGAACAACTGTTCTACCCGACGTACTTTCAGTAGTTATGTTTAAATAACAGCTCCATTTCTTTTTAGTGATTTTAAATATGTGTTTTCATATATGTGCTCACTTCTGTCTTAACTAGTGAAGCAGATTATCCCAATGGTGCCCTTTCTTTCCTTAAAAATCTAGTCTGTTCTCTCAGGTTCTCTTTAACTGCACAATACACTTTCAGACAGTAAGTAACAAACGATGTTGTAGGTGGCTTCACATATCTCACATAGCGAATGACAGGCGCAACAGCTTAATACTCTGTCTTTTAGAACAAAGCTGTATGAAGCAAACACTTCAATTACTTATCATACAAACTAGAATAAACGGTCTTCTGCCTGCTTCCAAAGCTTGTAAAAGAGGAGGAATCTTCGGTAAGTTCCTTGATCGTGGTTAACAACCATGTTCGTGTATATGTGAGTTCTTAAATGTAACTTTAGCGGGAAAAGTGTCAAGTTACTTTTCGAATGCACTTGAGAATCACTTCACTACAACTTTCTTTTCTTTAGATTGTACAATAATGGATCTAAAAAGTGTTCATCTGTTTCAGGGTTACTTCCTGTATCACACAATAATCATTCAAATGGTTAAACTCGATTTGTAGCAATTTAAGTAAATCTTTGGGAACCTATCATTGCTAGCATATGAAGTTTTAGTATGTAAAACCTGAATCGTCCAGTATTCATCGTAATTACTAGTGTGTTCCTTAGCCCTACTTCAGTGTACTTTCACTAGTCTACTTTAGCTCATACTGGTGTAATTCTGGTGGTACTTTCACAGCTTCTCCTTAATGGTGCAAGATCAATGTATTCCAACGTTTAACTATTATTGCTTCACTGTTCCTTGCTCAAACAGTTACTTCTACTTCACATTACAAACAGTTCAATTAGCAGTTTCAACTGCTTTATTTGCTGGCACTTACCAGTGAAACTTATAGTACAGCATTGCGCACTTTCACAATCTATGATAGCGCAAGCAGCGAGCTAGCAGACAAAATCACAAAATGAAATAGCATTTCACTCCAAATGAGAACAAACCTATTAATATAACACATGTCGTCTGTATGTACAGCTTACCAAACACAAAATCGTTAACTGAACCATAAGAATAAAGTAATAACCTCACACATGTTTACTACTCTTCAAACCCACGAAAGAATTACTTCTCAATACTTCTACAAATCTAGCAAGACATTTATCTGTTCTGTATACAAAACACAGTTAGCCCCTGGATCTCAGGGAATTAGGATACTTGTTCCCTAAGGCATAACTTAGGACATGCTGGCAATAACCTGTTTATTTTCTTATTCATTTTCTTCACAGTGTCCTTGCTCTGCCGTGGAGTATTTGAAGAAGGACTTGGTAGTGCCGTAGGAGTGGCACAGATGGGCTTTTCTACCGTTTTAACCGGTCAAAATGTACTACCGCAGTTTTATAGTTTTATCAGACAATTGGAATTAGTGAAGTTCGCTGGCAGGAGGAACAAGACTTTTGGTCAGGCGAATACAGGGGTATAAATACAAAATCAAATAGGGGTAGTGCAGGAGTCGGTTTAATAATAAATAAAAAATAGGAATGCGGCTAAGCTACTACAAACAGCATAGTGAACGCATTATTGCGGCCAAGATAGACACGAAGCCCACGCCTACTACAGTAGTACACGTTTATATGCAAACTAGCGTCGCAGATGACGAAGAAATTGAAGAAATGTATGATGAAATAAAAGAAATCATTCAGATAGTGAAGGGAGACGGAAATTTAATAGTCATGGGTGACTGGAATTCGGTAGTAGGAAAAGGGAGAGAATGAAAGGTAGTAGGCGAATATGGATTGGGGCTAAGAAATGAAAGAGGAAGCCGACTGATAGAATTTTGCACAGAGCACAACATAATCATAGCTAACACTTGGTTCAAGAATCATAAAAGAAGGTTGTATACATGGAAGAGGCCTGGAGATACTGACAGGTTTCAGATAGATTATACAATGGTAAGACAGAGATTTAGGAACCGGATTTTAAATTGTAAGACATTTCCAGGGACAGATGTGGACTCTGACCATAATCTATTGGTTATGAACAGTAGATTAAAACTGAAGAAACTGCAAAATGGTGGGAATTTAAGGGGATGGGACCTGGATAAACTGACTAAACCAGAGGTTGTACAGAGTTTCAGGGAGAGCATAAAGGAACAATTGACAGGAATGGGGGAAAGAAATACAGTAGAAGAAGAATGGGTAGCATTGAGAGATGAAGTAGTGAAGGCAGCAGAGGATCTAGTACGTAAAAAGATGAGGGCTAGTAGAAATTCTTGGGTAACAGATAAAATATTGAATTTTATCGAGGAAAGGAGAAAATATAAAAATGCAGTAAATGAAGTAGGCAAAAAGGAATACAAACGTCTCAAAAATGAGATCAACAGGAAGTGCAAAATGGCTAAGCAGGGATGGCTAGAGGACAAATGTAAGGATGTAGAGGCTTATCTCACTAGGGGTAAGATAGATACTGCCTTCAGGAAAATTAAAGAGACCTTTGGAGAAAAGAGAACCACTTGAATGAATGTCAAGAGCTCAGATGGAAACCCAGTTCTAAGCAAAGAAGGGAAAGCAGAAAGGTGGAAGGAGTATATAGAGGGTCTATACAGGGACGATGTTCTTGAGGACAATATTATGGAAATGGAAGAGGATGTAGATGAAGATGAAATGGGAGATATGATAGTGCGTGAAGAGTTTGACAGAGCACTGAAAGACCTAAGTCGAAACAAGGCCCCAGGAGTAGACAACATTCCATTAGAACTACTGACGGCATTGGCAGAGCCAGTCCGGACAAAACTCTACCATCTGGTGAGCAAGATGTATGAGACAGGCGAAATACCCTCAGACTTCAAAAAGAATATAATAATTCCAATCCCAAATAAAGCAGATGGTGAAAGATGTGAAAATTACCGAACTATCAGTTTAATAAGTCACGGATGCCAAATACTAACACGAAATCTTTACAGACGAATGGAAAAACTGGTAGAAGTCGACCTCGGGGAAGATCATTTTGGATTCCGTAGAAAAATTGGAACACGTGAGGCAATACTGACCCTACGACTTATCTTAGAAGCTAGATTAAGGAAAGGCAAATCTACGTTTCTAGCATTTGTAGACTTAGAGAAAGCTTTTGACAATGTTGACTGGAATACTCTCTTTCAAATTCTGAAGGTGGCAGGGGTAAAATACAGGGAGCGAAAGGTTATTTACAATTTGTACAGAAAGCAGATGGCAGTTATAAGAGTCGAGGGACATGAAAGGGAAGCAGTGATTGGGAAGGGAGTGAGACAGGGTTGTAGCCTATCCCCGATGTTATTCAATCTGTATACTGAGCAAGCAGTGAAGGAAACAAAAGAAAAATTCGTAGTAGGTATTAAAATCCATGGAGAAGAAATAAAAACTTTGAGGTTCGCCGATGACATTGTAATTCTGTCAGAGACAGCAAAGGACATAGAAGAGCAGTTGAACCGAATGGATAGTGTCTTGAAAGGAGGATATAAGATGAACATCAACAAAAGCAAAAAGAGGATAATGGAATGTAGTCGAATTAAGTCGGGTGATGCTGAGAGAATTAGATTAGGAAATGAGACACTTAAAGTAGTAAAGGAGTTTTGATATTTGGGGAGCAAAATAACTGATGTTGGTCGAAGTAGAGAGGATATAAAATGTAGACTGGCAATGGCAAGGAAAGCGTTTCTGAAGAAGAGAAATTTGTTAACATCGAGTATAGTTTTAAGTGTCAGGAAGTCGTTTCTGAAAGTATTTTTTTGGAGCGTAGCCATGTATGGAAGTGACACATGGACGATAACTAGTTTGGACTGAATAGGATTGGGGAGAAGAGAAGTTTGTGGCACAACTTGAGTAGAAGAAGGGATCGGTTGGTAGGACATGTTCTGAGGCATCAAGGGATCACCAATTTAGTATTGGAGGGCAGCGTGGAGGGTAAAAATAGTAGTGGGAGACCAAGAGATGAATACACTAAACAGATTCAGAAGGATTTAGGTTGCAGTATGTACTGGGAGATGAAGAAGCTTGCACAGGATAGAGTAGCATGGAGAGCTGCATCAAACCAGTCTCAGGATGTAGACGACAACAACAACGTCAGACAACTGGATTCCTAAATTCACAGGGGAGGTTACCCTTTATAATAGGGAAGGGGCCCTCATACTAGTTTTCCCATCTTCTGGACAAAACAAGGTCACCAGATTTATGCTGGGGAAGCATAATTCCCTTGTTACTGCGTTGTAGTTGTTTCTGAGTAGCTCTGGAATCATTTTGTGGCGGGCCAGTTCCGTCACTTCAGATATATCAACACCGGGTAGCAACTTATTAAGTTCGGACGAGGAATTCATGGGTCTCCCATAAACGGCCTTGTAGGGCATAACCCAGTTGATTCACGTATAGGACTATAATACGTAAGGTACATAACTGTCCCAGTCAGAATGCATTCTGATTTATAATAGGGCAGCATTCGAGCAACTGCCTTATGGACACATTTGGAACGACCACTTGCCTTGGGATGAAAAGACTTTGTGTACCGTTTTTTTTAATTCTTAGCAACTAGCACACCTGCACAAACAAGACAGACATGAAATTAGCACCTTGGTCGTTTAAGATTGTGACAGGACATCCATACGGAAGCAATAAATGATTGACAAAAGCACACTCAATGGTTTCTGAAGCCATATCTGCAAGTGATACAAGTAGTAGGTACTTATAAAAATTATTTGTGATACACAAGATGTATTTATTATTTTGTGTGCTTTGCGGTAAGGTGCTAACGATGTCAACGAAAATATTTTGGAATGGTTTAGTAACTCCTGGGAGGGCCTGTAGAGGAACTTTGATCCTTGATGGAAGCGCCGTTTGAGCACAAGGCAAACAATTCTGTGTATCTTTCCAAACATATGTCTGTCTACCTTTCCATTACAAACGGAAGGCTTTCCTAGCATCTGTGGCATGTCGCCCATTATGGCATGGCTATAAATTGTCATGACATTGCACCACGATGCCCTGTTCCACCTCTTCAGGTATTACTACTACGTTACTCAGTGGGGTCTTGTGCTATAAGATACACTATGTGATGAAAAGTATCCGGACTTGTGGCTGAAAACGACAACTGCCGACGACACGACGCTGGCAAAGTCAAACTAAAAATGGAGGGAGAGGGGAAAAATGAGAGAAATAAACTTTTGAACTTAAACGATGCAGAAGACGTTAATGTGCCCATTACCAAGGTAAAATGCGAAAAACTTTTGGTTTTGCATGTTAACGAAGCAAATCAGTTAATCTGCAGATTAGCTAGCTATTGTGCCCATTAACGGCTTTCGAGCCTTAGCAGTAACATATACATTCATCTAATACCTCCTCACACATACTATGCTTGTTGTATATAGTTCGAAAAATCAATAAACAGCAGTTCTACATACAACTGCCACCATCTCAGCCTGTATGTCACAATCAATAAAGCACTGTATGGAGCATGCAAATTCTTAATATTTGAATGATGTAAATAAATGCACTGCACAGAGTCTCCGGGTTTTAACTTTAGTGTTGGAGCTACATGTTCATACATGTCACTGATGGACACCTTCTTGGGAAAGACGTAGATGTCTGGAGGAAGATGAAATGGGTTATACACTGTAGTCATCAGACTCTCCATGTATTCCATAACCTTACATACAGAGGAGCTCCTACTCAATTCCTGTAAACGGCACTTTAGCACCATGTTGAACATTCTAGATTTCTATTAGCACATTGCAGTCACTATCTGATGCTATGCTCACTTTCACATGTGTCTGTCTACCCGCAGTCGATTGACAAGTAGTGGTGAAGAGGAGTATAGTGAATAGATTTAGCAGTGGTGTAAGCAATGAAAATCCAATGTCTGGGAAGAGTTGTGTGCCCTTTCCCGACATATAAAGTAGTGTTGATTTCTACTCCAATGTATAAGGGTATTGTACTGAGGCACAAGTACTAAATGAAAATGCACACAAACACATATAGACTAATAATAATGAGTGATGAGTGAGAGAAAAGGGTTAATAATATTTGAATTCGACTATGTGAATTATTTTTTAATTCTGTCTGGAGATGGTAGAGTTCTCCTGATGCTTCACGATGTTGATCAACCATTCGCTATGCCATATGGAATTGAGTGCTGACTCCACCTGGTTAGTGTGCCCAGACGATGTAAATGAGTGGTGGAGATAAGCAACTGCATAGCCGTGAACAATGCAACGATTATTTTGAACTGTGGATGGTGGGGTAAAAACACTGGACAGCCATGTTTGGTAGTGGCAACATATTGTGTCGTTCATATCGAGTCGTAAATGATACTAATTGGTACAAGACTAGCGCCGGCCGCTGTGGCCGAGCGGTTCTAGGCGCTTCAGTCCGGAACCGCGCTGCTACTACGGTCGCAGGTTCGAATCCTGCCTCGGGCATGGATGTGTGCGATGTCCTTGGGTTGGTTATGTTTAAGTAGTTCTAAATCTAGGGGACTGATGACCTCAGATGTTAAGTCCCGTGGTGCTCAGAGCCATTTGAACCATTTTTGAACAAGACTAGCCTGTGAAAATGTCTGTCAATTACATTTGGTCATAAATTACGGTGATAAGGTTACTAAATTATCCAGAAATGGTCCTCAATATGAACAGGAAATCTGGAAACCACGCAGGCTGCAATAACAGGTCTTCACCACAGAAGAAAGGCGTGCCATTTTTTACATAAGGCAGCTCGCCTAGAAGAGATGGGGTGGGGGAGGGAGGGGGTGCCTTCTTTTAGGTAGCTTGGGAGGAATACGTGGTAACAGCGAGTCATCTTTCACCAAACGAGTCTACGATTTTTCTGATGCCTAATGTGAAGCGTGAAGCGTGCCAGTGACCATCTCAGGTATGCAGTCCTACAAGTTTAACAGGGAGGCAGGTCAGTCATGTTTTGGAACAGTATCATGAATGGCTGTCGCACGCCTCTAATCGCTATCGAGGATAATTTAAGGACTGTGCATTATTTGGACTGGGTCCTCTGGAATATTTTCCAATCCTAAAGTCAGCATTTCAGCGTTGCGTTCGTCTCTGCGTATCTGCTGATACAGCCCTATCGAGCATTCTTGGGATCAGTTGAAACTTGTAATTCCTTTTAATTCTTCAGTGCAGGAACCCTAGTCGCGCACTGGATGACTTCAGGAGGGCCGTCTTCCAAGACTGGATCAGGCTTGACAACAAACGTCTGTGTCAGCTTGTGGAGAGGATGGCAAGGAGGCCCGAGCATGTTACAATGAACCGGATGGGTCAACGAGGTATTAAATCACTCCCACCAGGTGCTTTTTACTTCTCAAACGTGTAAAGATGTGCTTTTTCGAACAGACTACCTTTACTTCATTCTCAGCTGCCGTTGAATGTAAACGTTCACACGTTTGCAGCCGTGCAGGTGCTGCAAAATGTTTTGATCAGTTTACTTCGGGGGGGGGGGGGGGGGAGGGGGGGGGAGTTTTTTTGAGGTGGGTGGGGTGAATTTTTCTTGAGTATTGCACATCCTAATACGACCAGCTGGTCATAACCATAAACGACGATTTTGATCACAGTGTAACCAACAACTTTCGTTACATCGGAAATACTGCTAATTCTCAGGAAAGCCATGTCGATTATGTTCCTGAAGAGTGGCCTACTTCCAGAGCATCGGGGACTAAATTATTCAATAATCTTTAAAACAATTGTATAAATAACACGGGATTCTTATTTGCTTGCTTCTTGATCTATTAAAAATATATTGATGAAATTAGCACTCAAGTGGTAAAACTAAGACCTTTATGCGTAGGTTCGCTAGACAGATTTGCGCCCGCATCTCGTGGTCGTGCGGTAGCGTTCTCGCTTCCCACGCCCGGGTTCCCGGGTTCGATTCCCAGCGGGGTTAGGGATTTTCTCTGCCTCGTGATGGCTGGGTGTTGTGTGCTGTCCTTAGGTTAGTTAGGTTTAAGTAGTTCTAAGTTCTAGGGGACTGATGACCATAGATGTTAAGTCCCATAGTGCTCAGAGCCATATGAATCATTTTTGAATTTGACAGATTTGCGACGGTGATAACAGCTCCAAACACACTTTCAGGATGGAACATTGGTCCTTTCGTACCATCAGCTGAAATTGGCAAGATTCGAGCTTTGGCTTAGTGTGCAAATTTGTCAGGTTGCCGATTCTAAATGAGGGCGTCATCGCTCATGCTCGTTTCTATGAAAAACAGTCTTTCCTATAGATTCGTTCGTGGCTGTCAAGAGACTACCGACTAAAATGCAACCACTGGGTTTCCCAATATTAACAATACTATGCAACGCGAGCAAAGCATTAGGTATAAGACGCTTCGTTCGTAATAAGGTTAGAGAAAAATAAAGAATAGGATGTGGAGTGAACAGAAAGCTTAAATAAGAAGCATCATGTTTCCTCGTAGCAGCGGAGCAGGTGTTCTTACAGCTCGCTCTGGAACACTTCATTATTTTTATGCGCATTACCCTTAGACTATGGCTTGGTGAAAGCTTACCTAATTTACGACATTTCAGCAGTTTGTGCCCGATATCTTAAGCACAACTGTATTTTAATGGCAGTATCTCAGATTAACACGGATAAAGTGAAGTGTTATGTCCGTTTAATAATACAACGTAGGCTTTCACGGATGGTGTTCGCATTCTAAGCGTTCTTTTTTTAAGTGGCAAGTTACGTAGTTAACCGAACAGAGTGGGGATAAAGCACGTTGTAAGGAGGAGTCTCTTAACATGTAAGCCGCAATATAGATCCATCTCCATTCAACAAACATAATATAACAATATCTTAGCACCAGCCATCTTAATCACCTGTGCTACACATTGACGCCGCAGACGAAAATAAAAGCTCTTAAAAAGAGTCATTACACGGACGTGAGTGATAATTTGCCTGCGATTCGATGAGCAGGCTCTTAGGTTACGAACGTGTCAGCGAACGTCGTTCGCATCGCCGTTGTTCTTCACAGCGTGTAAAATGGAAATACCCAGGAGGGGCACGCGGTCGAGATAAAGCTGCTGCTCATTGGCGGCAGCGAATCGAAGGCACCGCCTTCAGAAACTGCTTCTGCCATGGACACCTTCCTGTTGCGAATCTCGCATTATGAACGGTACCAGCGCATACTGTGAACATTACGTTCCCGTGTCGCCAACTAGACATCTTGATCCAAGAGAATTTCAATTGTATTTAATTTCCTGATTTCAAAATCGGTCCTGTCGTCACTTCTCCTTGTTGTTGTTGATGTGGTCTTCAGTCCTGAGACTGATTTGATGCAGCTCTCCATGCTACTATATCCTGTGCAAGCTTCTTCATCTCCCAGTACCTACTGCAACCTACATTCTTTTGAATCTGCTTAGTGTATTCATCTCTTGGTCTCCCTCTACGACTTTTACCCTCCACGCTGGCCGGCCGAAGTGGCCGTGCTGTTAAAGGCGCTGCAGTCTGGAACTGCAAGACTGCTACGGTCGCAGGTTCGAATCCTGCCTCGGGCATGGATGTTTGTGATGTCCTTAGGTTAGTTAGGTTTAACTAATTCTAAGCTTTAGGGAACTAATGACCTCATCAGTTGCGTCCCATAGTGCTCAGAGCCATTTGAGCCTCCACGCTGCCGTCCAATACTAAATTGGAGATCCATTGATGCCTCCTACAAACGGATCCCTTCTTCTAGTCAAGTTGTGCCACAAACATCTCCTCAATCCTATTCAGTACCTCCTCATTAGTTATGTGATGTACCCATCTAATCTTCAGCATTCTTCTGTAGCACCACATTTCGAAAGCTTCTATTCTCTTCTTGTCCAAACTTATTGTCCATGTTTCACTTCCATACATGGCTACACTCCATACAAATACTTTCAGAAACGACTTCCTGTCACTTAAATCTATACTCAATGTTAACAAATTTCTCTTCTTCAGAAATGCTTTCCTCGCCATTGCCAGTCTACATTTTATATCCTCTCTACTTCGACCATCATCAGTTATTTTGCTCTCCGAATAGCAAAACTCCTTTACTACTTTAAGTGTGTCATTTCCTAATCTAATTCCCTCAGCATCACGCGACTTAATTCGACTACATCCCATTATCCTCGTTTTGCCTTTGTTGATGTTCATCTTATAAACTCCTTTCAAGACACTGTCCATTGTGTTCAACTGCTCTTCCAAGTCCTTTGCTGTCTCTGACTGAACTACAAGGTCATCGGCAAACCTCAAAGTTTTTATTACTTCTCCATGGATTTTAATACCTACACCGAATTTTTCTTTTGTTGCCTTCACTGCTTGCTCAGTATACAGATTGAATAACATCGGGGAGAGGCTACAACCCTGTCTCACTCCCTTCCCAACCACTGCTTCCCTTTCATACCCCTCGACTCTTCTAACTGCCATCTGGTTTCTGTACAAATTGTAAATAGCCTTTCGCTTCCTGTATTTTACCCCTGCCACCTTCAGATTTTGAAAGAGAGTATTCCAATCAACATTGTCAAACGCTTTCTGTAAGTCTACAAATGCTAGAAACGTAGGTTTGCCTTTCCTTAATCTAGCTCCTTAACCAGGCCTAAATAAAAGGTGTTCGGAAACTCCCTTTACAAAATTCCAGGTCTTGCAGAGGGGAAGGGTAGGTAATTATGGAAACGTATCGTTTCCGTGCGACAACCGCTTTGAAACATGTTGGTAACACGACCATTTCTACATGTAATTGTTTAGGTGTGACCTAGTACATCATTTGCTTTACATTTACATTCATTAATAGCCAAATAAATTGATCGTGTACTCGTTGACAGGTTGTCTTCAACATTTGCAGTACTGCCTATTCCAATTCGGGTGTGCGGCGCCTCCTTAGAGCACCAGTCACCCCTGGTGACGGTGGAGATACCCTTTCTGTTCCTACCTAATTATGGCGAAAATTCTACGCAATTGATTTGAACGTTGGGGTGAACGATCTTGATAAAGGCGACGAGCAGCTCTTCCATTACCGTCGGATTCGCCATTAAGAACGAACATGTCGGTGTATTCTGCAAACGTGTACGCAACCATAATCTCTAACACTCATAGACGCTTGAGAGTCTCGAAAGAGGTCACAGAGCTAGGATAGACGTCAAATGACATCAGCCGGTCCGACGCCCCCCCCCCCCCTCCCACCATAACTACTCTATTGCATACGTACCTAAAAAACATGTTTGCAAACGGCCGTTTCCGGACGTGGGTTAGTATTTAAAATATTACTTAATACATCCCCCCCCATGAAACATGGACCTTGCCGTTGGTGGGGAGGCTAGTGTGCCTCAACGATACAGAGAGCCGTACCGTAGGTGCGACCACAACGGAGGGGTGTATGTTGAGAGGACAGACAAACGTGTGGTTTGTTGCAGGGGCAACAGCCTGGATGATTGACTGATCTGGCCTTGTAACACTAACCAAAACGGCCTTGCTGTTGTGGTACTGCGAACGGTTGAAAGCAAGGGGAAACCACAGCCGTAATTTTTCCCGAGGGCATGCAGCTTTACTGTATGATTAAATTATGATGGCATCCACTTGGGTAAAATATTCAGGAGGTAAAATAGTCCCCCATTCGGATCTCCGGGCGGGGACTGCTCAAGGGGACGTCGTATCAGGAGAAAGAAAGCTGGCGTTCTACGGATCGGAGCGTGGAATGTCAGATCCCTTAATCGGGCAGGTAGGTTAGAAAATTTAAAAAGGGAAATGGATAGGTTAAAGTTGGATATAGTGGGAATTAGTGAAGTTCGGTGGCAGGAGGAACAAGACTTTTGGCAAGTGAATACAGGGTTATGAATAAAAAATCAAATAGTGGTAATGCAGGAGCAGGTTTAATAATGAGTAAAAAAAATAGGAGTGCTGGTAAGCTACTACAAACAGCATAGTGAACGCATTATTGTGGCAAAGATAGGCACGAAGCCCACGCCTACTACAGTAGTACAAGTTTATATGCCAACTAGCTCTGCAGATGATGATGAAATTGATGAAATGTATGACGAGATAAAAGAAATTATTCAGGAGACTAAAATTTAATAGTCATGGTGACTGGAATTCAACAGTAGGAAAAGGAAGAGAAGGAAACGTAGTAGGAGAATATGGAATGGGGGTAAGGAATGAAAGAGGAAGCCGCCTGGTAGAATTTTGCACAGAGCATAACTTAATCATAGATAACACTTGGTTCGAGAATCATGAAAGAAGGTTGTATACATGGAAGAACCCTGGAGATACTAGAAGGTTTCAGTTAGATTATATAATGGTAAGACAGAGATTTAGGAACCAGGTTTTAAATTGTAACACATTTCCAGGGACAGATGTGGACTCTAACCACAATCTATTGGTTATGAACTGTAGATTAAAACTGAAGAAACTGCAAAAAGATGGTAATTTAAGGAGGTGGGACCTGGATAAACTGACTAAACCAGAGGTTGTACAGAGTTTCAGGGAGAGCATAAGGGAAAAACTGACAGGAATGGGAGAAAGAACTACAGTGAAAGAACAGTGGGTAGCTTTGAGGGACGAAATAGTGAAGGCAGCAGAGGATCAAGTAGGTAAAAAGACGAGGGCTTGTAGAAATTCTTGGGTAACAGAAGAGATACTGAATTTAATTGATGAAAGTAGAAAATACAAAAATGCAGAAAATGAATCAGGCAAAAAGGAATACAAACGACTCAAAAATGAGATCAACAGGAAGTGCAGAATGGCTAAGCAGGGATGGCTAGAGGACAAATGTAAGGATGTAGAGGCGTATCTCACGAGGGGTAAGATAGATACTGCCTACAGGAAAATTAAAGAGACCTTTGGAGAAAAGAGAATCACTTGAATGAATGTCAAGAGCTCAGATGGAAACCCAGTTCTAAGCAAAGAAGGGAAAGCAGAAAGGTGGAAAGAGTATATAGAGGGTCTATACAGGGACGATGTTCTTGAGTACAATATTATGGAAATGGAAGAGGATGTAGATGAAGATGAAATGGGAGATATGATAGTGCGTAAAGAGTTTGACAGGGCACTGAAAGACCTAAGTCGAAACAAGGACCCAGGAGTAGACAACATTCCATTAGAACTACTGACAGCCTTGGGAGAGCCAGTCCTGACAAAACTCTACCATCTGGTGAGCAAGATGTATGAGACAGGCGAAATTCCCTCAGACTTCAATAAGAATATATTAATTCCAATCCCAAAGAAAGCAGGTGTTGACAGATGTGCAAATTAACGAACTATCAGTTTAATAAGTCACAGCTGCAAAATACTAACGCGAATTCTTTACAGACGAGTGGAAAAACTGGTAGAAGCCGACCTCGGGGAAGGTCGGTTTGGATTCCGTAGAAATGTTGGAACACATGAGGCAACACTGACCTTACGACTTATCTTAGAAGAAAGATTAAGGAAAGGCAAACCTACGCTTCTAGTATTTGTAGACTTAGAGAAAGCATTTGACAATGTTGACTGGAATACTCTCTTTCAAATTCTGAAGGTGGCAGGGGTAAAATACAGGGAGCGAAAGGCTATTTACAATTTGTACAGAAACCAAATGGCAGTTATAAGAGTCGAGGGGCATGAAAGGGAAGCAGTGGTTGGGAAGGGAGTGAGACAGGGTTGTAGCCTATCCCCGATGTTATTCAATCTGTATACTGAGCAAGCAGTGAAGGAAACAAAAGAAAAATTCGGAGTAGGTATTAAAATCCATGGAGAAGAAATAAAAACTTTGAGGTAATTCTGTCAGAGACAGCAAAGGACTTGCAAGAGCAGTTGAACGGAATGGACAATGTCTTGAAAGGCGGGTATAAGATGAACATCAACAAAAGCAAAACGAGGATAATGGAATGTAGTCGAATTAAGTCGGGTGATGCTGAGGGTATTAGGTTAGGAAATGAGACACTTAAAGTAGTAAAGGAGTTTTGCTATTTGGAGAGCAAAATAACTGATGTTGGTCGAAGTAGAGATGATATAAAATGTAGAACGGCAATGCTAAGGAAAGCGTTTCTGAAGAAGAGGAATTTGTTAACATCGAGTACTGATTTAAGTGTCAGGAAGTCGTTTCTGAAAGTATTTGTATGGAGTGTAGCCATGTATGGAAGTGAAACGTGGACGATAAATAGTTTAGACAAGGAGAGAGTAGAAGCTTTCGAAATGTGGTGCTACAGAAGAATGCTGAATATTAGATAGGTAGATCACATAACTAATGAGGAGGTATTGAATAGAATTGGGGAGAAGAGATGTTTTTTGGCACAACTTGAGTAGAAGAAGGGATCGGTTGATAGAACATGTTCTGAGGCATCAAAGGATTACCAATTTAGTACTGGAGGGCAGCGTGGAGGGTAAAAATCGTAGAGGGAGACCAAGAGATGAATACACTAAGCAGATTCAGAAGGATGTAGGTTGCAGTAAGTACTGGGAGATGAAGAAGCTTTCACAGGATATAGTAGCATGGAGAGCTGCATCAAACCTGTCTCTGGACTGAAGACTACAACAACAACAACAACTTAATACATTACTTACTCACTACCCTCTACAAGTTTGTAACGGGAATTCCTGAACACCTTGTACACATTCCATCCCATCTTCTATTACATTTTTCAAACTTTGTCGTAGAAGCATGTAATGAACTAAATCTCCAGTTTTGTCATTGAAGGTATTTTGAAATATAATGAGAAATTCAGAAAACTTACATGTCACTACTATTACTACGTCATTATTTCCGCTCATTCGTTATTATAGTCTTCAAAATAGAATAATAGTTTACATGCAACCGTCAGGAAACCTAGACTTTCCGCAAAACAAACGTAACAAACTTCAATTTCATTCTTATTAAACTAGAGTCTGAATGTTGCAATGGATAACATTAAAAATAAAGAACACCTGAAAAAAAAACAATGAAATAGTGATATCTGAGTAATAGCTGTAAAAAGCAGTGCACATGAAAATAGTAAGTAGCATGTGTAAATTCATATTACTACTTTAAGTTTGACAATAAATGTTTATAATTAACAAACACAAGCGTAATTTCAATAAAGTAGCTGAGAAAAACAGGTATTCATTTCATTAAAAGTCAACGAAAATGATTCATACTTAAGCTGATTTAAAATGGCACCATTAACCAGATACTCTTACTTTTCTACACACAACAGCAATGTAAAGGAATGATCTAGTAAAAGATGTTAACCTTATAATGATCCCTGGCCCCTCTGGAACAACATAGAAATTTTAATCTATTCCTGCCAATAATCTAGAGAAAATCTGGGCCAAATAACCTTGAGACATCTAAAATATACGAATTATAATTTAATAGTAAATAACGCATCAAACAATTATGGGTAAAAGAGACTTCCAGAGTAGCCAGTAGATGTTAAAACAATAAGCTCATTAACACATTCAGATCTCTTTACGTTCAGTCGGAGGTTGATGACCGCATGGCTTCGATTAAAGAACAATAGGGACACTCCCACAGCTGCTTAAAGTTAAAGGCAATATTTGGAATAATCTATAAAACCCCACAATGTTTTTAAAAATACGGTTGATACGATAGCAGTGTGAAATATTAATATGACAATGCAGTGCCTGTGTTATTCTGATTACGATGCAAAGTTCCTTTCGGAGATGCATGCATGCATATCGTATTTATCTGCCGATACCCGACAAGCGACTTTCAAGTACAACGACTGACCTCTACGGGGATATACATAATGTATGTCATAGTACAGGTCGTAGACGAATGGTTGACGATGTATGGAAATTTAGGTCAGGCCGCAAGTCGTTCCATTCTACAGCTGATGATTGTCCTTATTAGCAATTGCGAATTCATTTAACGTATTAAATATTAAACATTCATTTGTATGAATCAGTTATACGTCGTCTAAGTTCCATTTAATTTGGCCGTTATGTTCAACTTGCTTTAATTTCACAGTCGGGCTGTACACAATACACAGTTTCACAAAAAATGCAAACTGAAGTTGACACTCGAAAACTGACAATAAACATGGTACATTTCTGTTGTTAGTGTTTATTTGCGTAAGTTATTCCACGCAGTGATTACAATATCGAGTAGGAGTTTCGCTTTGCAGAATCTCGGCGGAGATTTAATACCGGCAGATAGTAGAGAGCCAAGTCTGATCCAGCTTGTCCACAGTAATAGAAGCACAGGTGTCGAGTTTGCTTTACTGCTGATATTCTGCAAATCGATTATCCTTCAATATGATACTATTACTGCAGAACGTTCGTTTTTAGTTACACGTTGTAATCTGAGAATTCAGTGGCATTGGTTGCTATGGAATAAAGTTCTTCGGATAATGCTAGCAAAAGGTTTATTAATAGCGATGCACGATGTGAAAGCTCTAAAATTTGTGCTCCTTTTGTTCCATGAACACTTCAACTTATTGAAACAAGGCTGTAGACAAAGGATAGTAGTGAGGGGGGCGCGTAATTTTGTTGTATGGGAAACACTGCAAACCGGCCGGAATCGACAAACTTATAAAAGTGGGCTTTCATTCCTATCTCCGTGGTTATATACAGTATGACCTACACTAATATGAAGAAGATTTTAGACACTAGCGAACCCAGCAATGCTTCGCAATTGCTAAATACGTATGGGAATTGGATGTACCTCCAAATCTCCGTATTCGCTCTCCCCCCCCCCCTCCATCCTGGCTCTGTCGTTCTTCTCCTCCTCCTCTCTCTGTCCATCTCCTCCTCCTCCCTCCCTCTGTCCATCCCCTCCTTCCCTGTCTCTATGTGCATTTCTTACCCCTTCTCTGCCCATCTCGGCCGCGCGGGGTAGCCGCACGGTCTAGGCGCCTTGTCACGGTTCGCGCGGCTTCCACCGTCGGAGGTTCGAGTCCTCCCTCGAGCATGGGCGTGTGTGTTGTCCTTAGCGTAAATTAGTTTCAGTTATTTTAGTAGTGTGTACGCCTAGAGACAGATGACCTCATCAGTTTGGTCCCACAGGAACTTACCACAAACTTCCAAATTTCTGCCCACCTCCTCTTCGCCTCTCCCTCTGACTCTGAGCCTTGTTTATTGGCGTTGCAAAGCAAACCTTAATCGGAAATTGAAGTCGCTCAAATTGAATGCATAAATCGGTTAGGATCTCTGACATACGGGGTATGAGAGAGACCTCTCCAGCAGCTGGATCCATGGGGATAGGACCTTTGACGACGCTATTTCGTATGGTTTTAATATGTGAACGGGTAGGATTACAGAGTTTATGCTGATTCAAATTCCGTGGTGGTATTCTAATCATGAGTCGATTACCGATAATACAACTTCCCTTTTTTCTCTTAAAAACGACTGCGAGGAATGAAACGAAACAACACATTGCTGTGTCCGCAAATTTTGTTTAAAATATTATACAAAGAGGTACAATATATAAAGAAGAATCAATTTGTCTAATGGTTTAAAAGCCCTGATATTGTAGTTAAATTTTTTCTGAGAGAAAGCGAACTGAATGACACATTTTTACAGCACAGAGGCCTTTTATTCTCACAGTCGGTACAACCTGTACAGCTGCTTTAAAAAAAAATGTGTAGCCTATGTCAATTTGAATGTTTATTAGATTATTGAACACAAATTTGAACTAAATTGATTAAGTACTTTTAGAGATTTTTCCATCAACATTACTCTTTTATTTAGTGGTGTACATAAGGCCCGGGAACACTTCGCATTATCTTTTTTTTTGTGGGGACACATTAAAGATCTAGTGTGTGTACCGCCTCTATCACGTGATGTAACAGAGCTCCGGGAGAGAATACGGGAAGCGACTGCCACAGTCGACGATGCCATGCTGGGACGGGTATGGCAAGAATTCGACTACCGTATTGACTTATGCCGGATCACTCATGGTTCGCATACCGAATGTTTGTAAAAAAATTTTCAGAGTTTCTCTTCAAAATGCAGTATGTATGATATCTGTACAATGCTTAGTTCCTGTGCAGTATATAATTGAAACTTCCCGGACTTTCTGTACACCCTGTATATATATATATATATATATATATATATATATATATATATATATATATATATATATATATATATTGTCTAGGAATCCTGCGTACTCGGTTCGCTAGAAAAACAATCAAGTCGTATTAATCAGTTTTATTACATAAGAAAATTACTATACTTTGTCAATTACACAGATGTGTCGCAAGCAAAGGGCGACATACGAAATAATCAGTCTTTTGCAGTGAGTGCTAATCTCTAACTGACAAAACTCTTTCCTGAACTGCTATCGAAGAGCCTATCGTTGACGCTGCTATCCAAGTCGCTAATCTTGAAGCTGCTATCGAACTGGGCAGTCACCAGTCGGTCGCGGCGCTTACGTCTTCACATAGGCGCCGTTGCTGTCGCGTTGTCGTCCTGGTATGGAGATCGGTCAGCGTGCTATTGTCTGATCCCTCCTCACAACCTTCTCTTCGTTGTCGTTCCCGACTGGCGTGCCGGCGCTTGACTTTACGCCGTAACAATATACATCAAACATTTATGTAACGTATGTCTGAACTTTAATGAGAGTACTCTGTTAAAAATGAAGTAAAGAAACGAAGCACTTTCCGATATTTTTACTAAAAAACTTATACATATATTGAAAAAAATATATAACCTATAAATGTTTCTTGAACCTTTTAAGAAATAAATGTTTCAGGTGATTCATACCGCTGTTAGCTGATTAATCTCTGTTCAGAAATATTCAAAATGTAATATTTGAAAAAACCATCTCCACTGGTTAATGCAACCAAAATTATAAGGAAGGCAGTCATTCTCTTTGATGCCCCCTGAAAACTAAAAAAATTTGCTAGATAAATGTTTTATTTTGCTTCTGGACAACAAGTTTTTTGGGTTGGTCAAGTTAAGTGGGCCACCTGTTGCGACAAACGAGGGGCAGTCAGTCCAGAAGCCCGTTAAGGAGTTTAGCTTGCTCAAAAGAGTGTACTTTTTCTCCATTTATTGCCCAACTAGTATCTGGTGCACATTCCCATCATCAGCGGCAACTTACTGAGAACGCTATATGATCAAAGGTATGGAGACACCCCTATGAGCAGTATTTCTTAACAGCTATTGGGCCTACTTTGCTTACATTGGACATTCTGGACCACTTTGTTTACATTTGTAACGATACCACGCCCCCTTCGTCTATGATGCATTCTTTATCGCATGACAGTGCCCGCCCCCTTCCTCCTAACCACCACAATACCCTCCCCTCACTCCCTTCCCAATTTCATCCCACTCCCCAAACTTCTCCAGCGAATAAAAGTGGTATTAAAATAAGATGGCTAATCGCAGCTTATTATTTTAGAGGCTATTAAAATGAAAAAGACAATCACAACGTAGCCATCTTGAGCATGTAGAAAAATCATCCGAAAGCTCTGCATTTTTCTCACCATCTTTAAAAATTATGCAAGTTTTTCCCGAACTGCGTAAATTGCAAAAGCGACATGGGCGCTACTGCTGATCTAACTTATAGCTTGAAGTGCACTTGTTAATGAGAATAAACAATGTTATTCTCACATCAAAAACTCGTCTCTCAATGCTCATAATGTTACATATATTTCGGTCACTGAAATTACTATGGAAAGGAACGGACAAACAGAATTCTCACTGAATGGAGCTTGGGCCAGTCGGGTTGTACGTGAATGTGCATGTTGTATGGATGACGAAATAAAATACAATCTCTCTCATCAACTCGCCAAAAATCAAGGCTCTAAACTGTTTACAAGTTCTATATCAGCTTGGAGACCCCACGTGCTATTGCACGGAAATATTTACCCACACATTACACAGCACACACACTTCAATGGGCCTCCATAAATGTGTTTGGTCTCACAAGTTTGGCTACGTTTCGTTTATGCACGCCAACTCATATTCTTCGCAATGTACCCAATGTCCCACAAATGTATTTAATATAAATACATGCAGGACTGGCTATCCCAAAATCATGTACGCATTCACGTATTTTTAAAGGTCACAAGTTCAAGGTTATTTCCCATGATAACACAGGAAACTCGACAGTCGCAGTTCACAATAAATTAATTTCAGAGCCTTGACGAGTTTCTCAAGATCTTGGAGGAGTTTGAATAAGCCACAATTAATTGCGTGAGTTATCATTAGAAAGCCGTTGAAGTTCCACAGTATATCAAGCTATTAATTCAACAGTGACTACCCACTGAAACCTTGTAAGTGCTGCTTGTATCACACGCAACCCAAAAACCAAAAGTTCATGAGATGTACAAAAATATCTGTGTCTGAATGTGGGAATACAAACGCGAAACTAGCGGCTATTTCACCGCTTATCAGCTAAATATTTCTCCTAACATAGACAACGCAACCTGACCGCTTCCAACGGTGCCCGAACCTAGACTCCCCTCCAAATTACCGCTATTCACCCACGAAACCTCGGTCAAGCACCAGTGGAGTCACTTAAATTACTGAAAGTGAAAATTGCTGATATTCTTAATTTTAACCTTTTATACAAATATGATACATCAGATCACACCGAAATTTTCTGAGAAATATTATGCTGTTTTCACTTTTCTTTTATCTACCATAGTTTATTTATAAACAATAATTTCTATGGTTTTCCTCTGTTTTCGGAGTTATAAGTGTAGATATTAACAAGCAACTTAAATTATACATTAAATGATTTTCAATATATCTAACATTTATAGCACTGCCGCTACATCTAATGTCTGTGTATTTATTTAGTAAGAAATGCTGTTTTTAGTTGCGAGAAATCCACTTGCAGCCTCTCATTTAAATATGTGAATAATTTCAGTAAATCTACTATCACAGTTCTATACAGTTCTACGATATGTATCCGTAGACACCTCGTTTGTTGCAATCGGATAATGCGTTGCCGAGATATTCACTTTTACATTTCAGGAATTATTTAGAACGTTTGACTTATAACAACGTATAAACTTATGTGGATATCGAAGACGCATTTTTACAAGCGTAGCTGATCATACTTTCCGCTTGAAACGAGACTACTACCTCTTGAGTGACACATATGATTCAGTAGTAATTAATTTTGGGGTAAGCTTTAATTCTGCACTTGACGAGAAAAGCGGCCATCAGAAATTAGCAGTCATTGCGTTGCCCAGCGGACATGTTTTCCCGGCCACAGAGTCACTTTAGCGACCGTTGGAAGTCTAGGGACAGCCCCATCTGTGGAGCATAGTGTTAAACTGAGCCTTCACGTGTTCCTGTCAAGCTCATTTCAGCTATTAACAGTAATATGACCCGATCTTGCCGCGGCCTGTACGACCGTGATCGCGTTTTTGTGTCTCAATAAAGTGTCTCTTCCCTTTACAATAGACTGTCGTGTTAAAAAGCTTTCAGTTCTGTGTTAATAATTAGTCTTTTTTATCCAACAACGTTTTGTACTGCCACTGTAGCCTAATAATGAGGTATAACATGTCACTAATTAAATAATTTAAGTAGTCAATAAATTTTGTGACTTGTACCGGTATTCGGAGAAAAATGTCTTCTCATATTTATGAAACAATCGCTGTCGATTCGGAGTCAATACTGATTTCAAATGAGCATTACTTATTTGCTTCGTTAAAGTTCAAAAACTGTTAGCATTACTTTAGACATGAAACGTTTAGTTAAATAAACGCCACGTATGATGGATTTTCTACCAAGACATATGTAACCCATGGTCACCCCCACGACAATGAAGTGATTGAAAGGCGATGAATCCACGGAGCTGGACGTGGATTACTGAACATGAAGTGTATATCGTGAGTATTTCTTAGATTTAGGATGCCTATTGGGTGTCATTTGTCATATTAGATGAACACCCTACTTTACAGCTTAAGAGAATGAAGAAGAAGTGCTCAAATTGTTATAACCTCTGACTATTCAACAGTAGTCAAATCTCAGATTACTTCGCCTGAACAGGCTACTGTTTTTTTCATAAATGTTCACGTTCTTCTTTCCTTTTACCAACTCCTTATTTTGTGAACTCTTTCGGAAACAGCTGTATTACCTGAGTATGATACAGAAATGAATGAAAATTTAAAGCACATTTCATTCAGCTTGGAAACTCTATATCCGCCAGACAGAGGATTATGGAAGATAAAATTACACACATAATTCAACCAAATGTTTTTCCGGGAAACTCAAACTACCATGACATTAAATGACTGTACACTGAGGTGACAAAACTCATGCGATACTTCCCAATACCGCGTCGGAACTCCTTTTGCCCGGCGTAGAGCAGCAGCTAGACGTGGCATAGACTCAACAAGTCGTTGGAAATCTTCTGCAGAAATACTGGGCTATGTTGCCTGTCCGTAATTGCGGAAGTGTTGCCTGTGCTGGATTTTGTGCATGAACTGACCTCTGGATTATGTCCCAAATATGTGTGGTGGGATTCATGTCGGGCGATTTAGGTGGCCAAATCTTTGGCTCCAATTGTCCAGAATGTTCCTCAAACAAACCGCGAACAATTGTCTCCCAGTGAGATGTCGCATTGTCATTCATAAAAATTCATTCGTGGTTTGGGAACATGAGATCAATGAATGGCTGCAAATAGCCGACCACAACTATTTCCAGTCAATGGTCGGTTCAGTTAGACCAGAGAACCCAGGCTATTCCACGTAACCACGGACCACACCATTATGCACCAGCTTGCACAGCGCCTTGCTGACAACTTGGATCCATGGCTTCATGGGGTATGCGCCACACTCAAATCTTACCATCAGCTCTCACCAACTGACGTCGGGACTCATCTTGTAACGTACCTACAACAAACATGTAACTTATATTCGTCTGTGAAAACGGACTCGATAAGCAACTTGAGCTATCAGTAATCTAAATCTAACCCGCATAACACTGTGTGCGTGTTGTATGAGTGTCAGTTTCACTGTCATTTAAACCCTCAACAGATCGTTACACGAAAAACTTGAAGCTAACATTTGGATAAGCTATCTGACTGCGTATTTGATAAGAATTTACAAGTGATACAGATTCTGGCTTGTGCAACGGAATTTACTGGATTGGGAGTACATGACATATTGCAGTGTGTTAGTGTCTCTATTTTGGCCCCAAGTTTTGCTCTCACCCCTTTAGATGACTGCATTTTTCAAAGTGGTTTACACCAATTCGCAGCGGCATGCAGGCAGCAGCGCCTAAAGCTTATTGTTACCAAGAACGAATTTCATAAAAAGGCGTTTGCTTGGGTCCTGTTAAATACTAAATAACTTGTAAGAGAGATTTTACAAACTAAGTCTATTTAAAAACTTCAGAAATCGTCATGACCAATAATACTGGCAGAAGTGAAGCTGTGAGGACCGGGCGTGAGTCGTGCTTCGGTAGCTCAGATGGTAGAGCCCTTGCCCGCGAAAGGCAAAGGTCCCGAGTTCGAGTCTCGGTCGGGCACACAGTTTTAATCTGACCAATAATAGTTTGACAAGTATTAATAATGGCGGAATGTCTGACAATGACATAAGTATCAATATTGGCTGAGTGCCAGATTAACAAATTATTTCAATTCTAAAGTTACATTATCATTTAGTAACCACAGCATATTTAATAATTGGATGTGGAGAATGATTATCATTATTTGGAAGATAAGGATTGGATTGGATTGTTTGGGGGAGGAGACCAGACAGCGAGGTCATCGGTCTCATCAGATTAGGAAGGAAGCCGGCCGTGCCCTTTCAAAGGAACCATCCCGGCATTTGCCTGGAGCGATTTAGGGAAATCACGGAAAACCTAAATCAGGATGGCCGGACGCGGGATTGAACCGTCGTCCTCCCGAATGGAAGATAAGGAGGCTTCTTTATCTGATAATCATAACATGGGATTATTGCAAACTCGGACTAACAATCACGAGCGTAACCCAGTAATTTCGCTTTACGCTATGCTTGCGAATTTTACCTTGAATTCAATCTTCAAGTGTAGTTATGCCATCTAAATCTATCTGTCTTGGGTATATAAATGAAATCAGGCCTTGAGTGTAGTAAGATCTGCCATCACCGACGTGAGGCAAGCATGACACATCTTCTGTCTCCGAGCTCTCGACCAACGCTACTGAGTCGTCTCACAACAATGCTTAAAATCGCGCTCCCATGTTTAACCCTCGGACTGTTACTATCGATATCTGAGTGCTTATTTATTTCCAATCTTACACAATGTAAAGAATAGCCTTAAGTTGGCTGTATTGTTTTCGATACTCCATCTCCATACTGTCTGACCAGACCACGGTTTTCCAGTCGTCTAGGGTCCAATCGATATGGTCACGATCCCAGAAGGGGTGCTGTAGGCGATGTCGTGCGGCAGTCTTGTCGGTCGTCTGCTGCCATAGCCCATTAACACCTAATTTCATCGCACTGTGCTAACGGAAACGTTCGTCTTGCGTCTCACATTGATTTCTGCAGTGTTGCTTGTCTGTTAGCATTCACAACTCTACGCAAACGCCGCTCTCTCTGTCGTTACGTGAAAGTCGTCGGCCTCTGCGTTGTCTGTGGTGAGAGGTAATGCCTGAAATTTGGTGTTCTTGGCACACTCTTGAAATTGTGGATCTCGGAATATCGAACTCCTTAACAGAATGTCCCATGCGTCTAGCTACAACTAAAATTCCGCCATCGAAGTCCGTTAATTCCTGTCCTGCGGACATAATCACGTCGGAAGCCTTTTCGCATGAATCATCTGAGTACAAATGACAGCTGCGCCACGATACTACTGCCATCTATGTATGTGCATATCGCTATCCCGCAACTTTGCCATCACAGTGTATAATAGCTAACATTACCTTGTGAAAAAGTATTTTTAAATATCAATGACTAAAAAGCACAAAAAACTACATAAATCGCAATCGAGGAGAACAAACTTAAATATCCACGAAATATTCTATGGGAATTCTTAAAAACGAAAGGAGTAATGTCGAAGTGAGGATTTTCCCGTACAACCATTTCACGAGTGTACCGTGAATATCAGGAATCCGGTAAAACATCAAATTTCCAACGTCGTTGGGGCCGGAGAAATATTCTGCAAGAACTGGACCAATGATGACTGAAGAGAATTGTTCAACCCTTCCACAACCTGCTGCAGCTTTCAATGCTAGGCCATCAATAAGTGTCAACTTACGAACAAATCAACTTAACAGCATCCACATGAGTTTCCGTAGCCGAAGGCCCACTTGTGTACCCTTGATGACTGACACATAGCTTTACGCCTAGCCTGGGCCCTTCAACACATACATCGGACTGTTGATGACTGGAAATAAGTTGCCTGGTGGAACGAGTCTCGTTTCAAATTGTATGGAGCGGATGGACGTGTTGGCCACTGGCGCAGCTCTGTTATCGTCTTCTACTGGATGGCACATGTCAATACATCCACGTCGCCTGTATGAGAACCATTAGTCTCACTTAAGCTCTACCTTTGTAAGCATACAATCTACGAGTTTTCCGCTAATCCCCATAGACGGCTGTCGATGTTCTCACATCCGATTACTATTGGTTATCTCACATGTATATATTTTTATCACATATTCACGAAATTTTGTCCACAGCACTTATTTCAGACAGGGTGGTCCATTGATCGTGACCGGGCCAAATATCTCACGAAATAAGCGTCAAACGAAAAAACTACAAACAACGAAACTTGTCTAGCTTGAAGGGGGAAACCAGATGGCGCTATTGTTGGCCCGCTAGATGGCGCTGCCATAGGTCAAACAGATATCAACTGCGTTTTTTTTACAGGAACCCCCATTTTTATTACATATTCGTGTAGTACGTAAAGAAATATGAATGTTTTAGTTGGACCACTTTTTTCACTTTGTGATAGATGGCGCTGTAATAGTCACAAACATATGGCTCACAATTCTAGACGAAAAGTTGGTAACAGGTAGGTTTTTTAAATTAAAATTCAGAACGTAGGCACATTTGAACATTTTATTTCGGTTGTTCCAACGTGATACATGTACCTTTGTGAACTTATCATTTCGGAGAACGCGTGATTACCTGTAAATACAACATTAACGCAAAATGATGTTCGTCAACCTCAATGCATTTGGCAACAGTGTAACGACATTCCTCTCAACAGCGAGTAGTTCGCCTTCCGTAATGATCGCACATGCATTGACAATGCGCTGACGCATGTTGTCAGGCGTTGTCGGTGGATCACGATAGCAAATATCCTTCAACTTCCCCCACAGAAAGAAATCCGGGGACGTCAGATCCGGTGAATGTGCGGGCCACGGTGTGGTGTTTCGACGACCACTCCACCTGTCATGAAACATGCTATTCAATAATGCTTCAACCGCACGCGAGCTATGTGCCGGACATCCATCATGTTGGAAGTACATCGCCATTCTGTCATGCAGTGAAACACCTTTTAGTAACATCGGTAGAACATTACGTAAGAAATCAGCATACATTGGACCATTTAGATTGCCATCGATAAAATGGGGGCCAATTATCCTTCCTCCCATAATGCCGCACCATACATTAACCCGCCATGGTTGCTGATGTTCCACTTGTCGCAGCCATCGTGGATTTTCCGTTGCCCAATAGTGCATATTATGTCGGTTTCCGTTACCGCTGTTGGTGAATGACGCTTACTAAATAGAACGCGTGCAGAAAAATCTGTCATCGTCCCGTAATTTCTCTTGTGCCCAGTGGCAGAACTGTGCATGACGTTCAAAGTCGTCGCCATGCAATTCCTGGTGCATAGAAATATGGTACGGGTGCAATCGATGTTGATGTAGCATTCTCAACACCGACGTTTTTGAGATTCCCGATTCTCGTGCAATTTGTTTGCTACTGACGTGCGGATTAGCCGCGACAGCAGCTAAAACACCTACTTGTGCACCATCATTTGTTGCAGGTCGTGGTTGACGTTTCACATGTGGCTGAACACTTCCTGTTTCCTTAAATAACGTAACTATTCGGCGAACGGTCCGGACACTTGGATGATGTCGTGCAGGATACCGAGCAGCATACATAGCACACGCCCGTTGGGCATTTTGATCACAATAGCCATACATCAACACGATGTCGACTTTTACCGCAATTGGTAAGCGGTCCATTTTAACACGGGTAATGTATCACGAAGCAAGTACCGTCCGCACTGGCTGAATGTTACGTGGTTCCACGTATTTATACGTTTGTGACTATTACAACGCCATCTATCACAAAGCGAAAAAAGTGGTGCAACTAAAACACTCATATTTCTTTACGTACTACACGAATATCTAATTAAAAAATGTGGGTTCCTATATAAAGAAACACAGTTGATATCCGTTTGATCTATGGCAGCGCCATCTAGCGGGCCGACCACAGCGCCATCTGCTTTCCCCCTTCAAGTTAGACGAGTTTCGTTCTTTGTAGTTTTTTCGTTTGATGCTTATATCTGTCAATGGGCCACCCTGTATAATGAAATGTACTTATTTCTTCATTTGCTATTAAATTTTGTGTAAGTATTCTGTATATGCTGCACTGAAAAAACTGTTTTACTTCCTATAAGCCTAAACGGCTATTGCGGTATGCGGTGAACGGAGTATCGTGTGTTTAAGAAACAACTCCATTACTCTCCTCAGCAGCTAACGTTCGTGGAGCCACGACACCAGCTCAATTCACCGCCACCGCCTACCACCATGGATGTAATTCCATCTTTTAATTTTCGTTACGTATGATGAATTTTACATGTTACTACTATTATCAGAGTTCCCTCTAAAGACATTCTGTACTTATATTTCAGTGTAAATGGTCTGAAGATGGTCACACTCTGACCGAAACGGGCTACCATTACAAATACATATTTTACTACGGTCAAGACTGCTTTTAATCCATTTATAAAGTATTTTAGTTAGATAGCTCGTAAATGCTCTCAAAAATCGGTGATTGCTGCCAAAACGTGTTGCCAAGCTCGGAAACAGGCATATTTTACGTAATTTTTTATTGTTATAACTAACAACACATCTAATATAAGAGATAAACGCGTGTACTTCTGTTGATTAGTTGCAGTAAGTTTCATTAATAACGTCGGAATCTTCCAAGACTATTACATTCTTTTTGTCTTTAAATTTAATCCATTGTGTGAGTTATCACTTCGTAATATGACTGACTGACTCATCATCTCCCAGGCCAAATCACTAATAATACAAATTCGAAATTTGTGGTGGATTTTGATCTTATACTGCAGGCATCGTATAAGAAGGGAATCTTCAAAATTCCTTCACTAAAGGGGTGAAATAGAGGAGAAAAGTTTTATGAAAATATTTCATTACGCTAATATTTTTGAAGCTAAATCTAAGGAAATTTTTAGATATAAGATAATATGTGTCATGGAATGAAAGTTAAAATGGAAGTTTCATCACAAGAACGCAAAAGGCGTGATTAACAAAAACCTTGGACTCCAGCTACCAGAACTGCTTTTTAGTCAGAAGTACATTCGGAAAAGATCATGCTTCTATATCTATAATTAGCGTGATAAGCTTAGAAGGTATTACAATTTGAGAAAAACGTAAAAATACGATTAGAGACACACAAAATTTGTACAGACCATACAGTCTATGCGAGCGAAGCAGTGGACACTAAGCTAGTCACACGTATAGAGCCTATAAACTCATCCATCCCTCGCCATTATGATATAAATGATGCAGGTGAACTATGGAACTTCGAATTAACAAAGTAACCATCTGACAACTAGGCGAATAGGTCTTCTGTTCTTATGAAACAATAGCTTTGATAAAACATCTGTTTAGTTAAAACAGTGTTATGTAATCAGCTGACGTTAACAAACATCATAACCAGCTTACAAGAGGAAATCTGAACCACTGTAACAATGAAAATGCAAAGAGATTATTTTCGAATTATTATTTTCAACATTTCAGCTTTCAAAAGTCACACAATTGTTACTCGAATCTTAAGCATGAATGCAGGACAACTATGCAAAGGCCGGCCGGAGTGGCCGTGCGGTTCTAGGCCCTACAGTCTGGAGCCGAGCGACCGCTACGGTCGCAGGTTCGAATCCTGCCTCGGACATGGATGTGTGTGATATCCTTAGGTTAGTTAGGTTTAATTAGTTCTAAGTTCTAGGCGACTGATGACCTCAGAAGTTAAGTCCAATAGTGCTCAGAGCCATTTGAACCATTTTTTGAACTATGCAAATATAATATGTGGAATAAAAACCAGTTGCGGAAGGTAGGAATCAAATCCTCTGGACCTAGGTTTCAGCCAATATAAACGGGCCTTCTTCAGAAGTCTTATTATCTAAAAATAAGTAACAGGGTGTTACAAAAAGGTACGGCCAAACTTTCATGAAACATTCCTCACACACAAATAAAGAAAAGATGTTATGTCGACATGTGTCCGGGAACGCTTAGTTTCCATGTTAGAGCTCATTTTAGTTTCGTCAGTATGTACTGTACTTCCTCGATTCTGATGATCAAATTGTAAATTTTCAGAATCAACATGTGTGGGCTGACGAGAATCCGCACACAATTGTGAAATCACGTCATCAACACAGATTTTCTGTGAACGTTTGGACAGGCATTGTTGGTGATGTCATGATTAGGCCCCATGTTCTTCCACCTACGCTCAATGGAGCACGTTATCATGATTTCATGCGGGATACTCTACCTGTGCTGCTAGAACATGTGCCTTTACAAGTACGACACAACATGTGGTTCATGCACGATGGAGTTCCTGCACATTTCAGTCGAAGTGTTCGTACGCTTCTCAACAACAGATTCGGTGACCGATGGATTGATAGAGGCGGACCAATTCCATGGCCTCCACGCTCTCCTGACCTCAACCCTCTTGACTTTCATTTATGGGGGCATTTGAAACCTCTTGTCTACGCAACCCCGGTACCTAATGTAGAGACTCTTCGTGCGCGTATTGTGGACGGCTGTGATACAATATGCCATTCTCCAGGGCTGCGTCGGTGCATCAGGGATTCCATGCGACGGAGGGTGGATGCATGTATCCTCGCTAACGGAGGACATTTTGAACATTTCCTGTAACAAAGTGTTTGAAGTGACGCTGGTACGTTCTGTTGCTGTGTGTCTCCATTCCATGATTAACAGGATTTGAAGAGAAGTAACAAAATGATCTCTAACATGGAAAGTAAGCGTTTCCGGACACAGGTCCACACAACATATTTTCTTTCTTTGTGTGTGAGGAATGTGTCCCGAAAGTTTGGCCGTACCTTTTTGTAGCACCCTGTATACGGATAAATGCAACGTTCAACAAATAAGGATTTTATAAAAACACAACATACATATAGCGGAGATTATTACAATATGCAATAAAAATACGTCCACTTGTTATCATAAATGCAAGCTGAGCAGCCATGTGCAAAACACTACAGTGTGGCCGACTGGCCAAGGGCCTAACCCGCGGTGGTCTCGCGGTTCTAGGCGCGCAGTCCGGAACCGTGCGACTGCTACGGTCGCAGGTTCGAATCCTGCCTCGGGCATGGATGTGTGTGATGTCCTTACGTTAGTTAGGTTTAAGTAGTTCTACGTTCTAGGGGACTGATGACCACAGCAGTTGAGTCCCATAGTCCTCAGAGCCATTTGAACCATTTGAAGGGCCTAACGTGGATACTGATATATTTCATAAAGTTCAAAAGCTATTAACCGTTAAAAAAAGCCACAACTTACGTTTTACATGCTGATTGATCATGATATGCTGCTAATAGCCGAGGTCACAATGAAATTGACAGTTGAAAACCACCCATCTGGCTTTGTCATCCATAAAATAATACACATATTAGATGTGGCACGTGTGACCAGCAAATGTAGCTGACGGAGCAACATTCATGTGTGATGCACCCTGCGGTCTATAGCCGCAGCAAATAGCTGATGTACCTGCACAACATCCAAAAACGAAACATTTTTATAACATAATTCCGAAGACAATGAGTGAAAGAAAGCAAAAATGGCTCTGAGCACTATGGGACTCAACTGCTGAGGTCATTAGTCCCCTAGAACTTAGAACTAGTTAAACCTAACTAACCTAAGGACATCACAAACATCCATGCCCGAGGCAGGATTCGAACCTGCGACCGTAGCGGTCTTGCGGTTCCAGACTGCAGCGCCTTTAACCGCACGGCCACTTCGGCTGGCTGAAAGAAAGCATCAAAAATTGTTGCAATAAGACAACAGGCTTATGGAAATTACGTGTGAAGTGACGTGATTATATAGACGATGTACGAAATTTTACTGGAAACGCTTGTGAAGAGTTTGGCATCCAGAAAACCGTATAGCAGGCCGATGTGATAATTACGTTAATTCGAACACAGGACGAAAACCATAGAAGAAATTTTTATTTTTCAGTTGGAGCTGGTTATTCAAAATTGAATTCTTATTGTTGAAACTATGTTTGAAAATTTGAAGTTCTTCCAGTAAATCCAACCTGTAACCCTTCTCCTTTCTACGCAAAATAACGATATCTTCCCAATTACTAGGGGAATGTCCGCTCTGAACGTGATGTTCAGCGTATATGGAGCTGTTGTTGTTGTTGTTGTCGTGGTCTTCAGTCCTGAGACTGGTTTGATGCAGCTCTCCATGCTACTCTATCCTGTGCAAGCTTCTTCATCTCCCAGTACCTACTGCAACCTACATCCTTCTGAATCTGTTTAGTGTATTCATCTCTCGGTCTCCCTCTACGGGCGCTATGAACATTAATACCTCCTTTGCCCAGTAAATGTTCCTTATAACTAGTTTTAATTGCTCTCTCTCTGTCTGACTTATATAAAAACGTGGGTATTCGTTAAATTTTAATTTATAAAGCCCCGATTGTGAAAATTGATCTTCTTTAAGTTCCAAGTTGTGTATTAAGTTTCCTCTTAAGTTGTTGTTATTTGAAAGACACATTGCGGCTGTATTTCTTAGAAAGACATCATCTAATTTTATACTAAACATTACTTAGAAACGGTATGGAATTGAAGCATCTTTTCCAATCCTCATCTTCACGTGCACTATCACCTAAGGTGGGTCAATTTTTAGAGGTTTTCTCATCCAAAATGCTGCCAACTACTGAGGGAATATAGTCGATATTGCTGGCTACAGTTTTAATTAACTTAGTCTTGTCTCGCAAGCTTTCAAGTGTAAATGGAGTAATCAGTGCTTGACGAATACTAGAATGGAAGAAGGCCAGTTTATGGGTTGGGCGTGTGCTGAGTCCGATGAATGATATTACTGGAAAAAGTTTTCTTACAGGAAATATTGAAGCCCATTTTGTCGTCATGTACTCTTAATGTAAGATCAAAGTAATTCGATTCTCTGCTACTGTTTTGCAGTTCGTTAGTGAAAACAATTTTTTCGTTAAACTGGTTGAAGTTGAGAAACAGTTGATATATTTCATCATTTATGCCTTCAAAAATGATGAGCGTGTCATCAACGTATCGTGCATAGTATCTAATGTTATTCAATATTTCGGAATTTCCCTTAAAATAGTTGACTTTGAAAGAATTTAAGAAAATCTCTGCTAGCAGGCTCACCAGTGGGCTACCCATGGCTAAACCAAAGGGCTGTGTTACAATTTAATGCCAAAGTTGAAATATTTATATTTGCAAACGATTCTAAGCAGATCCATGAGTTCTGTAGTTTCCGGTACAGTTATTTTCTTGTGGGTTAGCAAATTCTTCTCTACTATTTACCGTGTTGTGTCTATTGGGACGTTAGTGTACAAGCAAACTACATCGAAGGAAACTAATTTAGTTTGAGCAGAGAATTTAATATTAGTTAATCTACTGATCAAGTCTTCATCACTTTTCACCTAAAAGCTTTTCTCAAAAATATAATATTCTTCAAGCTTTGTGTGTGACAAACGTGCTACCTCGTGAAGAGCACTATGTTTACTGTCTATGATCGGAGGGATAGGATTCCCCTGTTTATGGACTTTAAATTGGCTCCTCACCATTGACTGTTTAGGATTCATATTTACTAACAGTTTATTACGAAACTTGCCGACCAATTTTTCGGCATTATTCAGATCGATTTTAATTTCTTTTTCTAGCTTATCCATCGGGTCTATCTCTGTCTCTAGAATGCCATTCTCTTAGAAAATTTGTTTGGTTTCTTCTACATACTCATTCTTATAAACCGAAATTACTGCATTTCCTTTGTCAGGTTTCGTCTACTATCCACCAAGCACTGTTTACTCTATCAACACCAGAATGGTTCAAATGGCTCTGAGCACTATGGGACTTAACATCTGAGGTCGTCAGCCCCCTAGAACTTAGAATTATTTAAACTTAAGTGACCTAAGGACAGCACACAAATCCATGTCCGGGGTAGGATTCGATCCTGCAACCGTAGCAGCAGCGCGGTTCAGGACTGAAGCGTCTAGAACCGCTCGACCACAACGGCCGGCTATTAACGCCTGAGAGCTTGGGAGATTCCATGTATTAAAATTTTATTGGCACATCTTTGGAGTTAAGTATTAATAACATTGTGGGACGGAGATACAAGCTAGATTACGGATCAAATATTTACAACGCACATTGAAATACACTGCAATTGTGTAAACGGTTACTGTCAGCGTTTCATAGGTCGACCACTTGTAATCACTGTACACCGAATGTGCGGAGGCAAAATAAATATCGAATCGACATCATGTTTCACAAACAATTCAGGTCGATTAACAATTAGAGGCGGCGTGCGGACACTGGAAATCTAGCTTGTCTAGTCCAAATTACGTTACGGGCGAGCTCATCGATTGTCCTGCAACGAGGCTTCCCTGCCAAGCTCGCCAGCAGCATTGTGCACGGCCAGTCGTAAGCGCGCCCACGATTATGAGACTCGCTTAATCGCAAACGCCGTCTGAAGTTTGTAACGACCGTTCTAGACCTCGCATAAAAACAGCAATGTCGTTGCGGACAATGCACGTAGCCATCTTTACATTAAAAACCAGTGTTATGCATGCGACAAAACGGAGTGGCGAATGGAGAGTATCATACGTTTTGAGAAACCTCGCCTTCCCAGAAGGCGAGTTATTAATGTACGGATATGAAACTGTTCAGGAATGTGAGAGAAAACGGCAAACATTTAGTTTCCCGAAATTAGTATTGGCCACTATATATTCTCTTTCTCGTCCATAGAGCGTTTATGTTACGACGTTAGATATGTCCGCTTAATACAAATAGGAAACATAAATTAATTGTATCTAACTCATGCGTACAGTCACATAATTTGTTGGAAGAACTTACACGTTTTTAGAAACATTCTCGTAAATATATTATTTAGTAACGGCAAAATTAATGTTGAACTTTTCATTCATATTTCAACAGCAGTCACTTCAAACACTAATATACATAGTTTTCGGCTGAAATAAGCGTCATGCCTATAGCACTGTCTCTATTGCATTGCAGAGCATCGAGTGACATTATACTGAGTGCGGTATCCAAAAATTACCTCGAGCAATGAAACAGAGAACCGACTCGTGGAGATAACATCTTGGACCTACTGATAACAAACAGACCCGAACTTTTCGACTCTGCATGTACAGAACAGGGAATCAGTGATCATAAGGCCGTTGCAGCATCCCTGAATATGGAAGTTAATAGGAATATAAAAAAAGGGAGGAAGGTTTATCTGTTTAGCAAGAGTAATAGAAGGCAGATTTCAGACTACCCAACAGATCAAAACGAAAATTTCTGTTCCGACACAGACAATGTTGAGTGTTTATGGAAAAAGTTCAAGGCAATCGTAAAAAGCGTTTTAGACAGGTACGTGCCGAGTAAAACTGTGAGGGACGGGAAAAACCCATCGTGGTTCAACAACAATGTTAGGAAACTACTGCGAAAGCAAAGAGAGCTTCACTACAAGTTTAAACGCAGCCAAAACCTCTCAGACAAGCAGAAGCTAAACGATGTCAAAGTTGGCGTAAGGAGGGCTATGCGTGAAGCGTTCAGTGAATACGAAAGTAAAATTCTATGTACCGACCTGACAGAAAATCCTAGGAAGTTCTGGTCTTACGTTATATCAGTAAGTGGCTCGAAACAGCATATCCAGACACTGTGGGATGATGAAGGCTTTGAAACAGAGGATGTCACGCGTAAAGCTGAAATACTAAACACCTTTTTCCAAAGCTGTTTCACAGAGGAAGACAGCACTGCAGTTCCTTCTCTAAATCCTCGCACGAACGAAAAAATGGCTGACATCGAAATAAGTGGCCAAGGAATAGAAAAGAAACTGTAATCACTCATCAGAGGAAAGTCCGCTGGACCTGACGGGATACAAATTCGATTCTACACACAGTACGCGAAAGAACTTGCCCCCCTTCTAACAGCTGTGTACCGCAAGTCTCTAGAGGAACGGATGGTTCCAAATGATTCGAAAAGAGCACAGGTAGTACCAGTTTTCAAGAAGGGTCGTCGAGCAGATGCGCAAAACTATAGGCCTATATCTCTGACATCGATCTGTTATAGAATTTTAGAACATGTTTTTTGCTCGAGTATCATGTCATTTCTGGAAACCCAGAATCTACTCTGTAGGAATCAACATGGATTCCGGAAACAGCGATCGTGTGAGACCCAACTCGCTTTATTTGTTCATGAGACCCAGAAAATATTAGACACAGGCTCCCAGGTAGATGCCATTTTCCTTGACTTCCGGAAGGCTTTCGATACAGTTTCGCACTGTCGCCTGATAAACAAAGTAAGAGCCTACGGAATATCAGACCAGCTGTGTGGCTGGATTGAAGAGTTTTTAGCAAACAGAACACAGCGTGTTGTTCTCAATGGAGAGACGTCTACAGACGTTAAAGTAACCTCTGGCGTGCCGCAGGGGAGTGTTATGGGACCATTGCTTTTCACAATATATATAAATGACCTAGTAGATAGTGTCGGAAATTCCATGCGGCTTTTCGCGGATGATGCTGTAGTATACAGAGAAGCTGCAGCATTAGAAAATTGCAGCGAAGTACAGGAAGATCTGCCGCAGATAGGCACTTGGTGCAGGGAGTGGCAACTGACCCTTAACATAGACAAATGTAATGTATTGCGAATCCATAGAAAGAAGGATCCTTTATTGTATGATTATATGGTAGCGGAACAAACACTGGTAGCAGTTACTTCTGTAAAATATGTGGGAGTATGCGTGCGGAACGATTTGAAGTGGAATCATCATATAAAATTAATTGTTGGTAGGGCGGGAGCCAGGTTGAGATTCATTGGGAGAGTCATTAGAAAATGTAGTCCATCAACAAAGGAGGTGGCTTACAAAACTCTCGTCCGACCTATACTTGAGTGTCGCTCATCAGTGTGGGATCCGTACCAGGTCGGGTTGACAGAGGAGATATAGAAGATCCAAAGAAGAGCGGGGCGTTTCGTCACAGGGTTATTTGGTAACCGTGATAGCGTTACGGAGATGTTTAGTAAACTCAAGTGGCAGACTCTGCAAGAGAGGCGCTCTGCATCGCGGTAGAGCTTGCTGTCCAGGTTTCGAGAGGGTGCTTTTCTGGATGAGATATCGAATATATTGCTTCCCCCTACATATACCTCCCGAGGAGATCACGAATGTAAAATTAGAGAGATTCGAGTGCGCACGGAGGCTTCCTGGCAGTCGTTCTTCCCGCGAACCATACGCGACTGGAACAGGCTGGTTCAAATGGCTCTGAGCACTATGGGACTTAACTTCTGAGGTCATTAGTCCCCTAGAACTTATAACTACTTAAAACTAACTAACCTAAGGACATCACACACATCCATGCCTGATGCTGGATTCGAACCTGCGACCGTAGCGATCGCGCGGTGCCAGACTGTAGCGCCTAGAACCGCTCGCCCACCCCGGCCGGCGACTGGAACAGGAAAGGGAGGTAATGACAGTGGCACGTAAATTGCCCTTCACCACACGCTGTTGGGTGGGTTGCGGAGTATAAATGTAGATGTAGATCTTTTTTTCCACTTTCTCGTCATATAAACTGAGTCGTTAGCCCTCCACAATGAATGAGATGTTGAACTCATTGCCACAAAGCGAGATGAATGTTACTGATGACAGATTTTGGACGTAGTATTATAACGAAGGAAGCATTACACTGTGTAGGTACGGTGCTGAATTGAAGGTGTTTTATTAAGAATTAACGTTATAGTATTAATAATAACACATTTCAAAACCCCACCGTTTTCCTCTTTATCGCCCGTGATTGGATACTCGTAATATCTTGCTATAATACTCAATGCGCAACGAATACCCTGGAAATCATGAAGATGAGATGATTCTGATTTGAATGCTGTTGTGCTCTTAAGCTACCACAGCACCAGTACTATCGTATACAAGGTGCGTCTGAGAAGTTCGAAAGGTCTAAAGAATGAACGAAAAACCAGATACAAACAAAATACTTGCCATCAGCCGGCCGTTGTGGCCGTGCAGTTCTAGGCGCTACAGTCTGGAGCCGAGCAACCGCTACGGTCGCAGGTTCGAATCCTGCCTCGGGTATGGATGTGTGTGATGTCCTTAGGTTGTTGTTGTTGTTGTTGTTGTTGTTGTGGTCTTCAGTCCTGAGATTGGTTTGATGCAGCTCTCCATGCTACTCTATCCTGTGCAAGCTTCTTCGTCTCCCAGTACCTACTGCAGCCTACATCCTTCTGAATCTGCTTAGTGTATTCATCTCTTGGTCTCCCTCTACGATTTTTACCCTCCACGCTGCCCTCCAGTACTAAATTGGTGATCCTTTGATGCCTCAGAACTTGTCCTATCAACCGATCCCTTCTTCTAGTCAAGTTGTGCCACAAACTTCTCTTCTCCCCAATTCTATTCAATACCTCCTCATTAGTTATGTGATCTACCCATCCAATCTTCAGCATTCTTCTGTAGCACCACATTTCGAAAGCTTCTATTCTCTCCTTGTCTAAACTATTTATCGTCCACGTTTCACTTCCATACATGGCTACACTCCATACAAATACTTTCAGAAACGACTTCCTGACACTTAAATCAATACTCGATGTTAACAAAGACAGAAACGCTTTCCTTGTCATTGCCGTTCTACATTTTATATCATCTCTACTTCAACCAATATCAGTTATTTTGCTCTCCAAATAGCAAAACTCCTTTACTGCTTTAAGTGTCTCATTTCCTAATCTAATTCCCTCAGCATCACCCGACTTAATTCGGCTACATTCCATTATCCTCGTTTTGCTTCTGTTGATGCTCATATTATATCCTCCTTTCAAGACACTATCCATTCCGTTCAACTTCTCTTCCAAGTCCTTTGCTGTCTCTGAGAGAATTACAATGTCATCGGCAAATCTCAAAGTTTTTATTACTTCTCCATGGATTTTAATACCTACTCCGAATTTTTCTGTTGTTTGCTTTACTGCTTGCTCAACATACAGATTGAATAACATCGGCGATAGGCTACAACCCTGTCTCACTCCCTTCCCAACCACTGCTTCCCTTTCATGCCCCTCGACTCTTATAACTGCCATTTGGTTTCTGTACAAATTGTAAATAGCCTTTCGCTCCCTGTATTTTACCCCTGCCACCTTCAGAATTTGAAAGAGAGTATTCCAGTCAACATTGTCAAATGCTTTCTCTAAGTCTACAAATACTAGAAGCGTAGGTTTGCCTTTCCTTAATCTAGCTTCTAAGATAAGTCGTAGGGTCAGTATTGCCTCACGTGTTCCTATATTTCTACGGAATCCAAACTGATCTTCCCCAAGGTCGGCTTCTACTAGTTTTTTCATTTTCCTTAGGTTAGTTCGGTTTAATTAGTTCTAAGTTCTAGGCGACTGATGACCTCAGGAGTTTAGTTGCATAGTTCTCAGAGCCATTTGAACCATTTGAACTCGCCATCAAAGCAATCTACATTAGCTACAGCACATTTCTGACAGCGGTTGTAAAGCTGATAGAAACTGTCAGCAAACGCTTCTTATGGAATCGCTAGAAACACCGTGGTCATCCGTTTCTGAATATCCTCATCATCACAATTGATGAGACCTGGTGCTACCAATACGGTCTGGAGACCAAGAGGCAGTCCATGGCATGGTGTTCATCGACTTCCCTGCCGCTAACAAAAATTCGTCTGACAAAATTCGTGATTAAGACGAAGTTGAGCAACTTTTCGACAGCAAAGGCTTGACCCATTTTGATATTCTGTCCGAAGGAGGTGGAGAACACAGTAACCACCAGGACACTGACTGTCACTTGGTCTCTGGAGGTTTTATCTCCTGTAATGATGTCTATATCCAACAACGCTTGCCCACAGTTATTCGAGCGATTCCACGTGTTTGTTTACAGTTTCCAACATCTTTATAATCGATATCAAAAGTGTGTTGTAGATAATGGGGACTACTTTGAAGGGCGGTAAAAGTATTTTGTTTGTAACTCTTGTTTCCTTCATTTTCTGAGACCATTCACCGAACTATTCGAACGTACCTTGTACTTACACTATGTGATCAAAAGTATCCGGACACCTCAAAAAACATACGTTTTCCTTATTAGGTGCATTGTGCTGTCACCTGCTGCTGGTATTCCATATCAGCGACCACAGTAGTCATTAAACATCGTGACAGAGCAGAATGGTGCGCTCCGCGGAACTCACGGACTTCGAATGTGGATTTCCAAATTCCTGAACATCCCTCTGTCCAATGTTTCCGATGTGATAGTGAAGTGCAAACGTGAAGGTACACGTACAACACAAAAGCGTACAGGCCGAACTGGTCTGTTGACTGACAGAGACCGGGGACAGTTGAAGAGGGTCGTAATGTGTAATAGGCAGACATCTATCCAGAACACCACGCAGGAATTCCAGACTGCATCAGGATCCACTGCAAGTACTATGACAGTTAGGCGGGAGGTGAGGAAACTTGGATTTTATGGTCGAGCGGCTGCTCATAATCCACACACCACGCCGGTAAATGCCAAACGACGTCTCGCTTGCTGTAAGGCAAGTAAACATTGGACGATTGAACAGTGAAAAAAACGTTCTTTGGAGTGACGAATCACGGTAGACAATAGGGAGATCCGATGCCACGGTGTGGGTATGGCGAATGCCCGGTGAACATCATCTGCCAGCGTGTGTAGTGCCAGCACTAAAATTCGGAGGCGGTGGTGTTATGGTGTGGTCGTGTTTTTCATGGAGGAGGCTTGCTCCCCTTGTTTTGCGTGGCACTATCACAGCACAGGCCTACACTGATGTTTTAAGCACCTTCTTGCTTCCCATTGTTGAAGAGCAATTCGGGGATAACGATTGCATCTTTCAACGCGATCGAGCACCTGTTCATAATGCACGGCCTGTGGCTGAGTGGTTACACGACAATAACATTCCTGTAATGGGCTGGCCTGCACAGAGTTCTGAGCTGAATCCTATACAACACGTTTGGGATGTTTTGGAACGCCGACTTCGTGCCAGGCCTCACCGACCGACATTTACACCTGTCCGGAGTGCAGCACTCCGTGAAGAATGGGCTGCCATTCCCGAAGAAACCTTTCAGCACCTGATTGAACGTATGACTGCGAGAGTGGAAGATGTCATCAAGGGTAGGGGTGGGTCAACACCATATTGAATTCCAGCATTACCGATGGAGGGCGCCACGAAGTTGTAAGTCATTTTCAGCCAGGTGTCAGGATACTTTTGATCACATACTGTATCTAATTAGACGACCCCGTCAACTTGTAATCACCGTTTGCGGCAAAATTTACATTATATGCATGTTTTAACCAGAAATAAAAATTGATAGAAGTGGGAGCTCCAGATGGCCAATCGTTTAGAAAAAAATAGCATTTTTGGCGCGGGTCGGACGACGCAATAACCATTTATGTTAGGGTGGTTTCTAGGTAGTGGTTGGCGCAGCAGAAGGAGTACATAACGTAACACGAGGGTCGTAGGATTGCGTACCTCTCCGGAAACTTTTATTTTCAATTTTTACGTTATTTACCCCGCCAAGAAATCGAAATACTGGTTGATGTATTGCATTTATTAATGTTTTCATAAAAGGCATGAAGAGGAAAAGCAAATTTGGCATAGCAAATAAATTTTCAGAGAAGAACTATAGTTACAACATCCATGAGATTTCTGCAAATAAATTTCGTGGAAGTCACAGTAAGGCGTACACGACACGTTCGTACACAAAATTAAAACGTTTTATTTTTCTACAGTTGACACCTGACTCGTCCTGGGGTTATACTCAACGTAAAGCGGGCAAAGCACTAATTTTCTCGACATCTTGCACACGTTATAGAAGCTGCATTTTTATAGGTTTATGGTTGTCTTAACGTTTCTATAGAAAAACAAACTTGGTTTTCATCCATCAAAGGTTCTCTCCCAAAGCACAGTTTTCAGCAAATCATGCGTAACGCTGCTCGAAGGTCAAAACTGAACTAACGGAATACGAAGCATTGTACGTATTACTTACAATACCGTCTTGAATGGTTATTTGCAGAGTCCTCGTGGAAGCTGTAAGTACAATCCCTTGTCATGCTTTTTATGAAAATATTAACAAATACGACATATTGACCTTTTCGATTTATTTTCAGTGTATGTAAGGCAAAAACCGAAAACAAAAAAAAAATCGAATCTCGATTGGAATTCATGACCCTCGGACTCCCTTTCTGAACTGTTTCTACTGCGCCAACTGCTGGCTGGAAACTACGCTAACGCAAACGGCTCACGGCTCGACCGACCCGCGAGAAATCTACTATTTCTGGGCTCCGTGACTCAATCGGTAAAAACGGAGCCCTTATACGACAGCTTCGTTGTCCGTCTGTCGAAAAAATGGTTCAAATGGCTCTGAGCACTATGGGACTTAACATCTGTGGTCATCAGTCCCCTAGAACTTAGAACTACTTAAACCTAACTAACTTAACGACATCACACACATCCATGCCCGAGGCAGGATTCGAACCTGCGACCGTAGCGGCAACGCTGTTCCAGACTGAAGCGCCTAGAACCGCACGGACACCGGCCGGCTGTCCGTCTGTCGGTCTGTCTGTCTGTTTGTCTGGCTGTCCGCCTGCTAAGAACGCTTTTTCTCAGAAACTAGCATATTTATCAAGTTCAAATTTATGTCACGTATTAAAGTCATTTATCCCCTGGCGGCATAGAAGTTTTATGCTTCTAAGTCACTGCAATCAGAGATACGGCAATTTATGTCACATGTTTTGAAACTCAAAAACTCACTCATGAAAACCTGTAGAGTACTTCTCGTTGATCTAGAATCATGAAATTTGGCAAGAAGCAAGGTTCCCAGTACAAGTAAATAAAAAAACCGAAATTGTTAATTTTTAATTATATCACACAATGAAATATTTCTTTTGTCATTTGCTATCCGACTTCAGATTTGAAATTAAACATTTTCGAAAGTCTTGGAACCCGTGGGGCTGATACCTTCCAAGTATCAGTGTCGATAAGAGGAGAAACCGTCAATATCTTCGATCCCGGACTGGATAAACTGTCTTGATTCACAATGAAACTTGAACGGAACCCGCAATGCGTGAGTCCTAATCGCATCTGGCTACTGTTTTTTCGAACACTTAGCCATCTGGAGCTCGCACCTCTGTCACTTTCATTTCTGGATAAGCACTGCATATACCAATCATACGGACGAAATCGGCAATGACGAGTGCGCGCGGTCCCTTTGTAAGTGCTTAAATACGCATGTAAAAGCTAATAATTTGTATTTCTGCTTTACGACAAATAGGCGAGAAACTGCGGGAACTGGGAAAGGCAGAAGCTTGTGACAATCGTGAGCATCGGAGTCGAGAGCCATGACCTTTCTAAACTGAAGAGCCAAAGAAACTGGTGCACCTGCCTAATATCGTGTAGAGCCCCCGCGAGCACGCAGAAGTGCCGCAAGACGACATGGCGTGGACTCGACTAATATCTGAAGCAGTGCTGCGGGGAACTGACAGCATGAATCCTGCAGGGCTGTCCATAAATCCGTAATAGTACGAAGGGGTGGAGATCTCTTCTGAACAGCACGTTGCGAGGCATCCCAGATATGTTCAATAATGTTCATGTCTGGGGAGTTTAAACTCAGAGGAGTGTTACTGGAGCCACTGTGTAGCAATTCTGGACGTGTGGGGTGTCGCATCGTCGTACTGGAATTGCCGAAACCTGTCGAAATGCACAATTCACATGAATTGATGCAGGTGATTAGACAGGATGCTTACGTACGTGTCACCTGTCAGAGGCTTATCTAGACGTATCCGGGGTCCCATATCAATCCAAATGCACACGCCCCACACCATTACAGAGATTCCGACAGCTTGAACAGTCCCCTGCTGACATGCAGGGTCCATGGATTCATGAGGTTGTCTCCATAACCCTACACGTCCATCCGCTTGTTACAATCTGAAACGAGACTCATCCGATCAGGCAACATGTTTCCAGTCATCAACAGTCCCATGCCGGTACAGACAGGCCCAGGCGAAGCGTAAAGCTTTGTCTCGTGCAGTCATCAAGGGTACACGTGTGGGCCTTGGGCTACGGAAGCCCATGTGGATGATGTTTCGTTGAAAGGTTCGCACGCTGACACTTGTTGATGGCTCAGCTTTGAAATCTAGACCAATTTGCCGAAGGGTTGCACTTCCGTCACGTTGAACGATTCTCTTCAGTCGCCGTTGGTCCCAGTCTTGCACGATCTTCTTCCAGCTGCAGCGATGTCGGGGAGTTGATGTTTTACCGGATTCCTGATATTCACGGTACACTAGTGAAATAGTCGTACGAGAAAATCCCCACTTCATCGCTACCTCGGAGATGCTGTCCCCCATCGCACGTGCGCCGACTATAGAGCCATGTTCAGATTCACTTAAATCTTGATAACCTGCCATTGTAACAGCAGTGACCGATCCAACAACTTCGCCAGACACTTGCGTCGCTGGCCGCAGCGCCGTGTCATCCCTGTGTTCATGTCTCTGTATTTGAATACGTAGGCCTGTAGCACTTTCTTTGGGGCTCCATTGTATATGCACGTACCTAACTTTTGCTGATAAACAACTGGGGGTTTACAATATGACTGACTATCACATATGTAATAGGTTGAGATGAGAACTCACACTAATTTCTTCCACAAATGAATGAGACGCAAAACATTAAATACAATTGGTGGGCTATAAATTCTACTGGGAAACACACTGTAAATCACCTGATCCTTCGATAAGGATTTGTAGAGACCACGGCCCCAAGCATTTCGGTGTAATTCTGTAGCTCGAAATGCCGACACAAACAGAAGAACCAAGGCGGAAATGTAAAAACCGAACAACGTAAGCACACCTCATCCTTGGAATTCTAAACAAAGTTCATTAAAGTTACTTTATGAATCAAGGCTGATTGAATCATGACGTCCTGCCAAACGAGAAGGAACACCGACATTGAATTTTGAACAAATGTCTCACCTGTTACAGCGACAGGAACTACTTCCAGCGATTTCATGAACATGAAGTTGTACTTAATCATTACATACATCGGTGAGAAAAAGGAGACGGACTAAGTAAGTCATGTTCACGCATACAATGAAATTTTACTGCCAAAATTATAAGTACTACGAACTAATAGGAAAACTACATTGCAACAACGAAAATGTAATATCTCGTTATCTACAGTTAAGTTTAACTCCATGAATCACGTAACTGAAACTACGTGCTCCGATGCCCACTCGATTGCCTGCGTTCGCCTCATCCAATTGCCAAAAAACAAGGAGAACACACGGAAGCTCGATTTTTGTAATTTGTTTTTTATTTATTGTACGTGAAGTTCAAAACTCAGTTCTATAAGCAGTTCGAGGCAACCCTGCAAAATTCTTGAGGAAATCGAATTTGAAGTTAGTTCGAGAACATAAAATACCGTAAAGTAAGATCGATTCATGGCCAGGCAGCATGACGCTTTGGTAGAATATTTGGTCGAGGCGTTGGTGGTGCGGGTTCGATTCCCGGTCATGGTAAACGTAAAATAAATGGTGTGTGTTCTACGTAAAATACATAAAGATGAAAGAAGTTGATTTTCAATTTTTTCTTTAATTGATTCAAACTTAGTTACCGATCTTAAAAGATTGGTAATTAAGAGTTTATATCTGCAATCGAAACTGAATTTTTGCATGTGATATATTAATTATAAATAAGAAGGTGTGCATTTTTCATAAAAACTACAACTAGGTACGTGTTAATTAGAATATATATGATGAATTTTATATTTAACTTGAACTGAACGAAAAAAAGCAAAGAAAATTAAGACTCACACGACACACACCCAGCGGTTATCAGTCTCGAGCGCTACCAAATTTTTCAATCTTTATGCAATTTAAAGCTTCGCGGGAATGTTCCTTGAACTTGCACCTTGTTTAAAAATGTGAATCTGCCACAAATCGAACCCAGCCCGTCCACTGGGCAGGCGAACACTCTCCCACAGCGCCACACAGCCTACTTTAAGGTACTAAGGAAACTCTGATAACTTCAACACTTCGAAGTCGATTTTTACGAAAGTTTTGAGAGTTGCGTGTAAGTGCCTTTCTTGTTGGTATGTGAGTTTACGTTGCGTAAATATACAAAATTACAAAAATCCGATTTCCATGCGGCCTCCTTGTGAGTTCATACTGAGGAGAAGTGCACTTTACTCCAATTCGTGTGACTCGCGAAAACAAGGATGTTTTCCTGCGTAACTAGCACGAGGTTCCCCGTACTTTGTGAAATTGATGTTCCAGCTTCTTAAAAAGAACCCTTAACATGCCAAAGCAACTCTAATAGTCAGAGCAAGAGGTGACGTGAGAAACATGAAGAAAAAGAGGCATTCTCCACAAAAATGTAGATCGCTGTCGCATTTCTCGTCTGATGCAAGTTGAAAGCCTCTTCTGTCTCTGTTATGCTGAAAGTTTACATGTGAGACATCCATTGAGATTTAACCATACCCGTGTGATGCTAACATGATCTGAACCTGGTGGCGTATGCAGCGAACAGACCGCTTTCCATAAGATCACGCAGAAAATTAGTAACACAAAGTTGCGCAACGGATGCTACTGAACATCTGAACTTGAACAGGGGTGGCTCAATTAAACGTGAAATATGGGCACCATTGGTCACATAGAAACAATGAGGAAGGGTTTAATCAAACTGGGGAATGAAACTACAGCGCACAGTAAAGTCCTGTTTTTATGCTGAAACGCACTGACCTGACTTCAATCACTGGATAGATAATAGAAGCAATTATCAAGTGCACAATGATTAAAATGGATAATTGGACATACGCGAAAGTAGATTCGCATGAGGTGGTGTTGGGAGTTGGGATCGAACTGTAAAGGAAATGCTATATGTCCACATTGGAAGGTACTGTCGAATTATTAAGACTAATGGTAGTACATATGGTGGGAAACGTCTAAGGGTTATAAGGGACAAAACCTGTGAATAGCTGAAAGCTGATCGTTCCTGGCGTAGATGAGTGTATCAGTGTGTTCCCTCACCAGATATAACAATTATTTTTTTCTATTGTTAAGGCATTAATCAACCATAACTGCGATGGCCGTACCGGGTTCTATACACAGAAAAATGTATAGTTTAAGCACTGAATTTAAAAGAGATCTTAATGTAACGCTGGGCGAGGTAACGCTAACGTGGTACAGCCTTAGGGAGACGATTACTGGATCTTTACATGTAATTGGTACCTTTCTGACTTGTACTACCGCCTACCACGTGAGACGGGGAAGATTTTAATTTAAAAGAAGCATTACAAACTACAACACTTATTAACATTCTCTTGGCAAATTGACGTGGAATTTGTCAATAAAAGAAGTAAAAATCGGTCTGAGCGCTATGGGACTTAACATTTGAGGTCATCAGTCCGCTAGAACTTAGAACTACTTAAACCTAACTAAACTAAGGACATCACACACATCTATGTCCGAGGCAGGACTCGAACCTGAGACCGTAGCGGTCGCGCGGTTCCAGACTGAAGCGCCTAGAACCGCTCTGCCACAACGGCCGACTAATAAAAGAACTGAGAATTACTTCGTCTAATTGTCCCATACGCATTCTCAACTGAGTGAAAACTAAGTGGGAGAGAGATAAGCATGGGGCGTACTCTGTGCAATAAGGAAATCGAGACTACATTTGAGGCGATGTTAATCAAGCAGGCACGAAACATGCTCCGTTAAAGAACCTATGGAAATCGAGAGCGAACAATAATACTTCAGCAAAGAAAACTGCAAAACATGTACGAGACAAACGGAAGGAGGCAAATTAGAGCTCTGGTAATTAGAGCTTCGGTAGTTAATAATAGAATGGACCAGTTCGCAACCAAGTCTTTCTGAAAGAACAAACCTGGAACTCACGCGATCTGAAAGAATTATACTACATTATCTCACTATTTAACAATTCTCGAAAAGAGTAAAGAAAAAACGCTAATGAAGCTACAGTTACACCGGCGTCTGCAATTATATGTTTGTTACAATTTCGGGGTGCCGTAATGTCCCTTTGGGCGCTTCTCCAGTTTTTTTAAGTGTGTCGATCCTGTTATTGTGCCACGAAATTCAATACAAGCTTCCTGACCCACGCAATATAACTTGTTTTCCGGACTGAGTGACAGCCTATGTGATCCTTCTCGTTGCAGCTGTCACTTAAGGCATAGGCTCTTGAGGTTGCTGTAGGTCGTTGCGTAAGCTGCTTTCCCATAGGATCAGGTAAGAGACCGACCGCCGATAAATGCTTACGGTGCACGCCGCTTCTTCCATAGTGATGATAAGTGTCTAACGTCTCGTCGACAACGAGGTCATTAGAGACGGAGCGCAAGCTCGGGTTAGGGAAGGATTGGGAAGGAAATCGGCCGTGCCCTTTCAAAGGAACCATCCCGGCATTTGCCTGAAACGATTTAGGGAAATCACGGAAAACCTAAATCAGGATGGCCGGAGACGGGATTGAACCGTCGTCCTCCCGAATGCGAGTCCACTGTGCTAACCACTGCGCCACCTCGCTCGGTTCCATAGTGTTCAGCTGCGGCGTAGTGCAGAAGTTCAGTGGCGGCACGAGTTGTTAAGCTCTCGCTGTGTCATGCACCTGGTGTGGGGTGTCTTTGGCAAGTATCGCATTGGCGGGCGGACAACAGTGGACACAGGTCGGCCCGGAAGTGGGGGATCCCCCTTTCACTCTCCTGCAGTCAACCAGAAGTCACCTGCACCCTCACAATAACAGTTTCCGTCTGCTGGCTTTTCTCACCTCTCGCATTGTGCGCCACTGTGTGGTCGCCCTCCAGCGGTGTTACAGAAACATACATTAGGTATACATTATACATTAGGTATACATAGTACATTATTTAAAATCTTGTCGTAAAAAAATGCACAATATTGCACTAATTATTGGCCCATTGGCCTTCAATCAAACTGAAAGCGTTAACTTTTTAGTATTTCTTTGCCCATTAGAACCCCGAAGCCTAGAGCGACTGGTAAATCACAAGCAAGATGGTACAAAATACTTTAAATATAAAAGTCATTTATTTGTCCCAGTTTCTTATCATGTTACTGGGAGTGGATGGGTATATCGACTTGTTAGTTGGAATGCTGTTATTTTTTGTGCACGTGTTTCTAGTAATATCTAGTAGTACCTGGAACATTCAATGATACCTTGTGGATAACTCACAACTACCTTTTAATGCAGTTTTCTATCATAACTCTACATGCTATTTAACTAATTACTGTGCCAGGCTATCTATGAGTCACTTAATACTTGTGTGGTGACATAATTCTCTCTATTTCTTGGTAGCACTTTTTTCGATTACAGATTAGGTCGCTACCTTCCTCTTAATGCTTGTTGCTGAAAACAACACAGCACTTCCTGGAACATAAAATAGACAGCAAAAACAAAGCACCACACGAAAATTTTACGATTAATTCCTTATTAATCTAGTTTTGTACACCGGCTGGAGTGGCCAAGCAGTTCTAGGCGCTTCAGTCTGGAACCGAGCGACCGCTACGGTCGCAGGTTCGAATCCTGCCTCGGGCATGGATTTGTGTTGTCCTTGGGTTAGTTAAGTTTAAGTAGTTCTAAGTTCTAGGGGACTGATGACCTCAGAAGTCAAGTCCCATAGTGCTCAGAGCCATTTGAACTATTTTTTTAGTGTTGTACCTCTTGAGTACTCACTCTACCTTTCCCTCAACCGAGTTTGTGGCTCTTACTTATTTCATCCGTGTACTTGTGTTATTACTATCTGTCATTTTTATTGGAGCTGGCACATTTGAGTTATGTCATCTTTTACTATCTAATTGTCACTCGCATTGACTACTTCTGGATGTCAGCTGCACTCCCTACGAATAGCACGAGAAACACAAAAAGCTCCTGCATCTTCAGCTCATCCTACTCGCACACCTGTGTGTAGCGTGGTACGTCTGTATTCTTACTCTTAACAGCTCAGTGCACAGTCCACTGGATCTTTCAAATAACCTCAGCAAGAAAATCCTTAACGGCGCAGTGCCTTCACGCTACAAGCAAATTATGGCTCACCCTTCAACTGCTACTGCCTCAATTAAAAAAGTATCCCTAATGGCACGGCGTTACTTCGTAACCAGCAAATCAAGGATCATGCATTTCACAACTGGCTCCTAATAAAACTCTTAACACACAAACTACCCTTACCAGGCAAATCCAACTGACGGTTCATCCGATGCTTTCTTCCTGGTCATCATCTAAGCAGTTACAATGACTCCAACTTTCATGGGAAGTCATAAGCTTAGTTTCTACTTAAACGGATTAATTTGTTTTTCTTGTTCTTGTACATCTCCCTTCTACCATGGGTGTGTGACCTCTGACTCACTTTACACTTTAAATGTTTAAAGATGGGAAATGTGTTTCTGGGCCTTTCGCTTGCAGTTTCTCATGATTTCTATCTAAACAACATTGTTGTGGATAATTTTCGTTACACAGTATGGTCGACAGAAGATGTAGGAAAACGTGTGGATTAAGAACTTACTTTTCTGAGATCTCTTTCTTTTCTTCAATAAAATTTCATCACCTTCAGTGAACCTTATCTGCCTTATAATGATGAGACATAAGGACATACACTTAATTCACGCGTACGCCCATATGTTCACATCGTATTTATTCTAACTAACCAATTAACTAATGACATATACAATCCCTTCCTTTCCGAACTTACTGTCTTTATTCGTCTTCCACATTGAAAAAATTGCCCCAGGGGTCATTCTTGTTGTTAATGTCGGCTCCTTCTTCTTATTTCTTTTCCATTTCTACTATGAGAACAGCTGAACTTCCTGCATTCATAACATATTACTCTTCGCGGATTTTTACGACACATTCGCCGTTTGTACATTAATTTTCGTCACCATCCTCCTCTTCAGGTACGTTTAGTATCAATTATCCCGTCTGTTTCGTGAAAAAAAGTGTGGAAAGTTCTACCAGCCTTTTCTACAGTATTACACCCTAAATAACATGTCTCGTCATCTTCGGAGTCCTCCCACTTTTCGTCATCCTCTCGTTCTTCTTTGGTGTCTGACACTTTTTTTCTATCACTAATATTTTCTGTTCTAAGAATATACAACAAATAAACTTCACTTCTCCCCTCATCTTGTCTTAACTCTTCCTCAGCTATATCCATCAACTGCCCTAGCTCGTTTCCAGACCGAATTTTTTCTTCATCAATGAGCCCAGTTCCTAACATATCAAAACAATCATCAGAAAATCCGTCCAGAAAGTCCCTGAATTCTAATTTAATTTCTGTTACTTTCAGATACACCAACGCAAATTTTTGTTTCAGATGCATTACTACTCAGCAGAACTTAAAGAAGTCGAGACTTAGAATAGCCTCTACTGTCAGGCTCCATATGACAAAATGTTTGGAATGAGTATGTGCAATTGGCAATCGAATTCGGCCCTGATTTAATGTTTAACTTCAGCACTCCTTCCATGCAGTGTACCATGCACGTTGAGGCTGCGCATTTTGAAACTCGGCCACTGCTTATTCCAAAATAACACATCTTGTAAACATCTTTATCTGGGAGCAAAATGTGACTGCCCGAGTCTAAGATGCATCTTTATCTGGAAGCAAAATGTGCCTGCCTGAGTTTAAAATGCATGGTACTGTCGGCTCACCCATCTTCAAGTCAGTAACTGGATAGGCAATGTCCTCCATCTCGTTCTCGAATACAATTACACCTTCTGATAACTTCTTTTTCAACTGGTTAATATTCGTCACCATCCTCCTCTTCAGTAAGTAAAGCTCCGTTTAGCTGTATATCAGCTTACAGTGAGGTCGGAGCCCCAACCACTAGGCAGTTGACCTGATTATTCCCATCTCCGTCATTGTTTCCCTGATTTCTTTGTGGGGTCAGGACTTTATACTTCAACAGTTGCGATGCCATCTCTACACTGCTCATTTCGTCCACCAGTAGGTCGCTTGTCATCTGTTCTGTACTGTGGCCCTCAAGGCCCGTGCTGATTATTCCTGTTCCATCTATTCCTGATCTTATGGGGTGGGTGTCTCACTCATCTGTTTGGGTTAGGCTGTCTTACTCCAGCTCTGTAATCGAACCCAAGTTCGTGCAACAAGCACTGGAATGCATTACTATCGTTCATACAGTGGCCCATAATCATTATTTCTCACTGAATTGGGTACGGTAATTGTGTTTGACAGATTTTAATCGATTCCTTCTGCTCATAAGGTGCGACCAGAAACCGGTCACATGTCACGATCTCCTTGAAATACTGTATCGAATCTTGGTACTGTGATTCAGCGTATGTTTAAGTTATTAAGTTCGGAACCGCGCGACTTCTACGGTCGCAGGTTCGAGTCCTGTTTCGGGCATGGATGTGTGTGATGTCCTTAGGTTAGTTAGGTTTAAGTATTTCTAAGTTCAAGGGGACTGATGACCTGAGATGTTAAGTCCCATAGTGCTCAGAGCCATAAGTTATTAAGACGCTCAATTTTATGCGCTATTGGTTATCTTTCGCCCAGTACACGTTTATCAATGCGCTATTAAACTCCTCATACATTTTGCACCTGAATACAGTTACTCGTATATCTCATGCTGCTTCTTCTCTAAGGTGTGCACAAACAAAATTTGTTTTATGTCCCAGAGACCAAGCATGTCTGAAAAATATTCACCAGAAATTTTCGAATGAAGATCGTTCGAACGGTCAGGGACTAACACGTATTTTCGCATAGGCAAAGTATTTCGTATCTCGTCTTCCTCAATTCCTTGATGCCCATTGCTCACTGGTATTGCTGATCGTACAGGTGGCGACGAGTGATTCGACTCACCGCGTATTCAAAAGATTATATGACTCAACTGGCGCAATTCTTCCTCTTCGTTTCTCATTTCCGCTTGGTCATGGCTTGTTCATTCATTCTGCTATTCCCTGGGGTACGTATTGCTATATCCTTTTCCTTTGTATAAGCTTCATATCTCCGATGGTTTATGTCTGACTGAATCTATTTGAACTGGAATGGTACTTTGATTTCTTCCTGGTCCTTTAAATTAAGCGCCATTTTTCTGTTTGGTCTCATCTCACTTCATAACGATAGATGTTCAGCTTGTTCCTTGACTTTAGTTACTTCTTCTGTGACTTCGCCCTTCTATTCTTTGGCTGAATCAACATTTTTACACAGTTCATCTATAATGCCTTTCATTTCTTGTGGCAACATACTTACCCAACCACGCACTTGCTCATCATTTATTTGAGTTAACCTGTCTCTAGACTCTTCCTTTATCATCTTATCTACCTACGCTATCGATTCATCAGTCCCCTTCGCCTGTTCCACTGCATTCTGTTCTAACTTCGTAACCTTTTCTCCTGTATTTGTGGCTATTTTGGCGAAATTTTCTTCCATCATTTTGTATGGCGGTTTAGTTTCCAACGCCATCTCAGTCAATAAGGTTGAACATCAAATGGCACCAGTACGGGAGAAGCTGGTGCACGTTTCGTAACAGTGTGTTACTTCCTCGTGGAAGGGGTTCTCCGCCGCCATTAACATTGTCACATTTTCCTCACTTTTAGATTAATTCCCTTGCTGGTCCCCACTGTTCTGTATGTCACTCTACTCGACTCCTAAGTCAAAATGTTCCCCGTATATTATTATTCAAACTTCCACTGTCCTCACTCTGTTGCATACTCTCCTGTTGGATATCCATCGTTAAGCAATAATCTCTAGTTTCTGAATGACTAGATTATTCTTTCTTGATTTTGTTCATCCTAAATAGTGCGCACGAGCATGGGTTAACTTCGACACGACCCAGTCCTGACACAAACAAAACACTCCTTGCCTACCACGAACTTTTCTAAACCCCACGTACACAAGAGAACACAATGAAACTTTTCCAAAAGCACAAACTCAAATAAATAAAAGCCCCAAAAGTTCAACTTTGAGACACAGGACAACGACTGACTATCCTTGCCTCCGTCTTCTTTCTGAAAGAAATGTACAAATTAGCACAGCGCCAGAAACTTAATATTTTATTTGCATGAAGTTTATTAGAATAATTATGCTATGATGTTCTTTTCATGTCTGGGTTTGTAAAAATAAAATGGTTAAACCCTTTAAATTGGGGACGACAGCACATCAGAAGGTCGCAGCGAATGGGAAGTCCTCAAAAGGTGGTCGCTGAATTTTTAATTTAGGTGCGTATAAGACGACTGCGTATCAGAAGATAGACAGTGCTCGAAAAAAACTTGGTCAAGAGGCACCAAATTATTATCTGAGACTATAGTTGAGCTTTAAGTGGTAAGTGATGCTAACAAGATCTGAACACGGTGACCTATACACTCAAAAGACCGTTTCCCATAACGTTATGCGGAAAATTATGGTAAAGTTACGCGATGGATACTATTGAACATCTGAAACTGGACAGGGTGGCCCAATTACACAAGAAATATGGGTGTCATAGCTCGCATAGAAATAATGAGGAATGGTTTCCATAAACTAGGGAGTGAAACTACAGGTCACAATAAAGCCCTGTTTATTACTAAAATGCATGGACTTGACTCCAAATATTGAATAGATAATACAAGCAATCATTAAGTGCACGATTGTTAAAAGGGATTATTGAACATATGCGATAATACTGTCAGTTATTACTACATGAGCAAGTTCCTCATAATTTTACTCCTTCGAGAGGAATTTAAATTTGACAATGAGAGTGTGCTCATGGAAGTTGATCGGACAATATTTCGTCATCAGAAAGATTATGTTTTGGCCCCACTTGACGAGAGGCACTAAAAGAGACCTACTAGAAGTAACAACATAGAAAAACTTAAAATGTATAAGTGACAAAATATCTCCCACTAACGTACATTGTCTGTTTTAAGACAATAAAAACAATGTTCAGTACACACTGCCACTTTACACGAGGAGCACAGCTAAATTGGGCATCAAGTGCCTTTAACAGTTTACTACTGAAAGACAGAAATATCGAAATGGTTATCAAACTGTTATGCCTACTAACGTAATTATTATTTGTTTTCAAGTGCAGCATATAAGTTTTTGCATTATTCAGAACGTAAGTAAAGCATATGGACCTTGAACCTGTTATGGTCTTAATAATTTGTTGCCTGTTACATTTATTTACTAGAGCACAAATATCTCTACATTGATTCCCAAACTTCATAAAAAATTTCACTGTAAGAATTACTATACAATTGGCTCTAAATCTGGTGGGGGGCCCAGAATCTCTTATTCCACTGATTCTGTTTAAGACTAACACTTCTAAGTAGACACAGTGACAATACACACGTAAACACAAATATATGAATGAAAACAGTATTACATGTCTGTAAAGTACATAAGAATGTGTAGGGCTTTAAACTATAATGGCCTGTAAACGCTTCTTATAGTCACAACTCTATTCAGTTGCTTTTAGTACTGAGCAAAGATTTTGATAAGAATTGAAATAATCACTGTAACAGATCCTTTATCCTTGCTTTTTCACTTTGCTGACCGGTTGGAACGTTTCATACAAAATGCTAACTTAACACTCGAGAAAATTTTTACTCCACGAAAGTTAATAACCAATATGGAGTAGTAATGATTCTAAAGATTAATAATTTCGGACACTTGGAATTACTGCACTACTTGGAAGAGGAACCTGACTGAGGATAAATCATTGTTCTCAGCACAAAGTTAGGATTGGATCAGTTATTATTCAGCTTTTCAGCAGATCACTGGTCCTTGCAAATAAATGTAATACTAAACTTTACTTTTCCTGAAGGGGTGACTGTGGCGATCTTCTGTGGCTAAAGTACAGTTGTCAGGCGTAATAATGCTTTTAGATGTAAAAATACTCTGTAAATTATCATCTTGACGTCGAAACTTTGTGATTCAGAGCAAACCAAAAAATGCCATGATCTAATAGCTATTGTACTCGTACATCCACAACCTAGGCATAATTAATCGACTCGTGCTACAATTCTTGCTTCGTCAAGCACTCAAGATGCTAGATGCTAACAGGTTGTATGCTGACCATCAGAGATATGTGACACAGAGCCATCTACATCTACATCTACATCTACATCTACATGATTACTCTGCAATTCACATTTAAGTGCTTGGCAGAGGGTTCATCGAACCACAATCATACTATCTCTCTACCATTCCACTCCCGAACAGCGCGCGGGAAAAACGAACACCTAAACCTTTCTGTTCGAGCTCTGATTTCTCTTATTTTATTTTGATGATCATTCCTACCTATGTAGGTTGGGCTCAACAAAATATTTTCGCATTCGGAAGAGAAAGTTGGTGACTGAAATTTCGTAAATAGATCTCGCCGCGACGAAAAACGTCTTTGCTTTAATGACTTCTATACCAACTCGCGTATCATATCTGCCACACTCTCTCCCCTATTATGTGATAATAGAAAACTAGCTGCCCTTTTTCGCGCCCTTTCGATGTCCTCCGTCAATCCCACCTGGTAAGGATCCCACACCGCGCAGAAACATTCTAACAGAGGACGAACGAGTGTAGTGTAAGCTGTCTCTTTAGTGGACTTGTTGCATCTTCTAAGTGTCCTGCCAATGAAACGCAACCTTTGGCTAGCCTTCCCCACAATGTTATCTATGTGGTCTTTCCAACTGAAGTTGTTCGTAAGTTGAATTGACAGCCTTGAGAATTGTACTATTTATCGAGTAATCGAATTCCAACGGATTTCTTTTGGAACTCATGTGGATCACCACACACTTTTCGTTATTTAGCGTCAATTGCCACCTGCCACACCATACAGCAATCTTTTCTAAATCGCTTTGCAACTGATACTGGTCTTCGGATGACCTTACCTAGACGGTAAATTACATCATCTGCGAACAACCTAAGAGAACTGCTCAGATTGTCACCCAGGTGATTTATATAGATCAGGAAGAGCAGAGGTCCCAGGACGCTTCCCTGGGGAACACCTGATAACACTTCAGTTTTACTCGATGATTTGCCGTCTATTACTACGAACTGCGACCTCCCTGACAGGAAATCACGAATCCAGTCGCACAACTGAGACGATACCCCATAGGCCCGCAGCTTGATTAGAAGTCGCTTGTGAGGAACGGTGTCAAAATCTTTCCGGAAATCTAGAAATACGGAATCAACTTGAGATCCCCTGTCGACAGCGGCCATTACTTCGTGCGATTAAAGAGCTAGCTGCGTTGCACAAGAACGATGTTTTCTGAAACCATGCTGATTGCGTATCAATAGATCGTTCCCTTCGAGGTGATTCATAATGTTTGAATACAGTATATGCTACAAAACCCTACTGCAAACCGACGTCAATGATATAGGTCTGTGCCGGCCGAAGTGGCCGTGCGGTTAAAGGCGCTGCAGTCTGGAACCGCAAGACCGCTACGGTCGCAGGTTCGAATCCTGCCTCAGGCATGGATGTTTGTGATGTCCTTAGGTTAGTTAGGTTTAACTAGTTCTAAGTTCTAGGGGACTAATGACCTCAGCAGTTGAGTCCCATAGTGCTCAGAGCCATTTGAACCTTTTTTTTTTTATATAGGTCTGTAGTTCGATGGATTACTCGTACTACCCTTCTTAAACACTGGTGCGACATGCGCAATTTTCCAATCTGTAGGTACAGATCTATCGGTGAGCGAGCGGTTGTATATGATTGCTAAGTAGGGAGCTATTGTATCAGCGTAATCTGAAAGGAACCTAATCGGTATACAATCTGGACCTGAAGACTTGCCCGTATCAAGCGATTTGAGTTGCTTCGCAACCTCTAAGGTATCTACTTCTAAGAAACTCATGCTAGCAGCTGTTCGTGTTTCAAATTCTGGAATATTCCATTTGTCTTCCCTTGTGAAGGAATTTCGGAATTTAGCGGCACAGTCGCCGGTAACAGTACCATCGGCACTGCGCAGCGAAGGTATTGACTGCGTCTTGCCGCTTGTGTACTTTACATACGACCAGAATTTTTTTCGGATTTTCTACCAAATTTCGAGACGATGTTTCGTTGTGGAACCTATTAAAGGCATCTCTCACTGAAGTCCGTGCCAAATTTCGCGCGTCTGTAAATTTTAGCCAATCTTCGGGATTTCGCGTTCTTCTGAACTTCGCATGCTTTTTCCGTTGCCTCTGCAACAGCGTTCGGACCTGTTTTGTATACCATGGGGGATCAGTTCCATCTCTTACCAATTTATGAGGTATGAATCTCTCAATTGCTGTTGCTACTATATCTTTGAATTTGAGCCACATCTAGTCTACATTTGCATTGTCATTTCGGAGGAAATGGAGATTGTCTCTTAGGAAGGCTTCTAGTGACACTTTATCCGCTTTTATAAAGAAAATTATTTTGCGTTTGTTTCTGGTGGATTTGGAAGAAACGATATTGAGCCTAGCTACAACGACCATGTGATCACTAATCCCTGTATAAGTCATGATGCTCTCTATTAGTTCTGGATTGTGTGTTTTCGCAACCATTTACAATTCGCGTGGGTTCGTGGACTAACTGCTCTAAATAATTTTCGGAGAAAGCATTTAGGACAATCTCGGAAGATGTTTTCTGCCTACCACCGATTTTGAACAAGTATTTTTGCCAACTTATCGAGGGAAGGTGTAAGTCCCCACCAACTATAACCTTATGAGTGGGGTATTTATTTTTTACGAGACTCAAATTTTCTTTGAACTGTTCAGCAACTACACTCCTGGAAATTGAAATAAGAACACCGTGAATTCATTGTCCCAGGAAGGGGAAACTTTATTGACACATTCCTGGGGTCAGATACATCACATGATCACACTGACAGAACCACAGGCACATAGACACAGGCAACAGAGCATGCACAATGTCGGCACTAGTACAGTGTATATCCACCTTTCGCAGCAATGCAGGCTGCTATTCTCCCATGGAGACGGTCGTAGAGATGCTGGATGTAGTCCTGTGGAACGGCTTGCCATGCCATTTCCACCTGGCGCCTCAGTTGGACCAGCGTTCGTACTGGACGTGCAGACCGCGTGAGACGACGCTTCATCCAGTCCCAAACATGCTCAATGGGGGACAGATCCGGAGATCTTGCTGGCCAGGGTAGTTGACTTACACCTTCTAGAGCACGTTGGGTGGCACGGGATACATGCGGACGTGCATTGTCCTGTTGGAACAGCAAGTTCCCTTGCCGGTCTAGGAATGGTAGAACAATGGGTTCGATGAAGGTTTGGATGTACCGTGTACTATTCAGTGTCCCCTCGACGATCACCAGTGGTGTACGGCCAGTGTAGGAGATCGCTCCCCACACCATGATGCCGGGTGTTGGCCCTGTGTACCTCGGTCGTATGCAGTCCTGATTGTGGCGCTCACCTGCACGGCGCCAAACACGCATACGACCATCATTGGCACCAAGGCAGAAGCGACTCTCATCGCTGAAAACGACACGTCTCCATTCGTCCCTCCATTCACGCCTGTCGCGACACCACTGGAGGCGGGCTGCACGATGTTGGGGCGTGAGCGGAAGACGGCCTAACGGTGTGCGGGACCATAGCCCAGCTTCATGGAGACGGTTGCGAATGGTCCTCGCCGATACCCCAGGAGCAACAGTGTCCCTAATTTGCTGGGAAGTGGCGGTGCGGTCCCCTACGGCACTGCGTAGGATCCTACGGTCTTGGCGTGCATCCGTGCGTCGCTGCGGTCCGGTCCCAGGTCGACGGGCACGTGCACCTTCCGCCGACCACTGGCGACAACATCGATGTACTGTGGAGACCTCACGCCCCACGTGTTGAGCAATTCGGCGGTACGTCCACCCGGCCTCCCGCATGCCCACTATACGCCCTCGCTCAAAGTCCGTCAACTGCACATACGGTTCACGTCCACGCTGTCGCGGCATGCTACCAGTGTTAAAGACTGCGATGGAGCTCCGTATGCCACGGCAAACTGGCTGACACTGACGGCGGCGGTGCACAAATGCTGCGCAGCTAGAGCCATTCGACGGCCAACACCGCGGTTCCTGGTGTGTCCGCTGTGCCGTGCGTGTGATCATTGCTTGTACAGCCCTCTCGCAGTGTCCGGAGCAAGTATGGTGGGTCTGACACACCGGTGTCAATGTGTTCTTTTTTCCATTTCCAGGAGTGTATATCATCGGAGTCTGGGGGTCGGTAGAAGGAGCCATTTATTAACTTAGTTCGGCTGTTAAGTATAACCTCCACCCATACCAATTCGCACGGAGTATCTACTTCGACTTCACTACAAGATAAACCATTACTGACAGACACAAACACTCCACCACCAATTCTGCCTAATCTATCTTTCCTTAACGCCGTCTGAGACTTCGTAAAAATTTCTGCAGAACTTATTTCAGGCTTTAGCCAGCTTTCTGTACCTATGACGATTTCAGCTTCTGTGCTTTCTATTAGCGCTTGCAGTTCAGGCACTTTCCCAGCACAACTACAACAATTTACAACTACAATTCCGACTGTTCCTTGATCCAAGCACGTCCTGTATTTGCCATGCACCCTTTGAGATTGAAGCCCACCCCGTACTTTCCCGAGGCCTTCTAACCTAAAAAATCGCCCAGTCTACGCCACACAGCCTCCGCTACCCGTGTAGCCGCCAGCTGAGTGTAGTGAACTCCCGACCTATTCAGCGGAACCCGAAACCCCACCACCCTATGGCATCCTGTGGTACTTCACGTCAAACCAAATTTTACACTCCTGCTGAAAGTTTTTCGCTGTGGGGGTATCACATTTTACATTTCTCACAAGACTACAAATCAGAAAAATGAAACTTTTTTTAAAAAGCAGATTTATTAAAACAAAATAGAAATGAAAATGAAAATCCTTTTACACATAACTAGTGGTATCTTTCAAGAGTAACATTACTCGATGTAGCTCCTTTTAACCACAATGACCGCCTCCCGTCTTGTCCTGAAGCGATCACACGCACTCTTTAAAACAGCGCTGTCCATATTCGCGAATGCTGCTCTGACAGCGGTGCGTAGGGATGCGACTTTAGGGTGCCTCGTCTTATTGGTTACTTTTTCGACTACGCTCCAAACATAGTAGTGGAGAGGGTTCAAATCTTGACTATTCGGGCGTCAGAACTCCTTTGACCAGAACATGTCAACGTTATCTGAGAGCTATTTTGGGACTAAATGGCTCGTATGAGGTCCTTCTCTGCCGTCCGACGCATACTTTGCTCGCTGACATTCAGCACTGACGCCAGTTTCCTCAGCGATTCCCCCACGTCCTCCGAAGTCAGCGCCTGAGCCTTTTCGATGACTGACGCAGTTCGTGACACGCTTTTTCTCGAATGAGGTTTCCTCGCCGGATTAGTGGCACCTTCCCAGATTTCTCGGAAGCATTATACTTGGCCACAATATCCTAAAAAGTTGATCTCGGGTACCCGAAGAATCGAACTGTTTCAGTGGGCGAAGGCCCATCTCCAAGACCTTCGATAATTGCTGCCCTTCCGCTGTACTCCGCACTTGTCCTTAACATTCTCGGCCATTTTGACGTTCTGACTGTTTACTAGATGCCTATGGCTTTCAAGAACCCCAATCGTGACCTCTAGCAGAACTATGATATGGCGAGAAGTTCAGATCGAAATTTGTCCGCATTTAAGCGCCGCACCCTGTGCATCCCCTGTGTATGACCAGTTTTACACACAATACGTTAATACATTTACATTGTGAAGGAACGTAGTTTTAAAAATACATTCACAAAATAATTCCGTTAACATACTTTGCATAAGACAGGAACTTTTATTTCCGTATGTTTTGACTCAAAGACAGATATTACAGTATTCGCATGAACATACAAATTACAAGATAGAAGTACAATCGATACCGCCCATAAGTGTTACAATCCCTTTAGGGGTGTGACTGAAAAGGAAATGCTAATAACGTCGTACAGTTTACTATGTCCACATAAACACCCATTCATGCCTGAATTAGTTAACAGATTAAAGGAAAGGCCCAGAGAAGTACATAAGGGCGATAGTACCTTTGCCTGAGTTCAACTAGCTGAGCGCTTGAATTAATTCGGAAATGTAGGACATTACTCGAAGCGAAAGCTTCCCGTCTGCCTCGTCACTTCATACGCAAATGCTGTAGATTCTTACAATCATTCTAAAACTCAGATGCAGGAAATAGCTGCTGTAGTAACTGAAACTTGCAAGTTAAGCACCAGAATTTGTGATCGGCTCTGAGACAGAGTGTCAAAACAACCGTCAACAATATGTCTATTGGAAATGCAGACGCAGACCAAGCGTTCCTCCACATTGAGCTCTAAGCCCAAGTGTTCCTACCGTCTCGATCTAAAAATCTTGCTGGTACTGCCAGCACCGGATTTTCATCAGCCAGTTGCTACGGACCTTCCGGGTTCCGTCTTAGGAATCTCCCTCTTCTTAGAGAATTTGCTGTAATTAACCAATAATACACATTCCGCTCTCAGAGTTGCGTCAGAAACCAGAAGCTAACTCCCACTATGAGTTTTGTTTTGCTTATCCTCCAATGACAGCGGCTGCACACAGGGACTCGTAAGCTTCCATCCCCACTGCTAAAATAATTTTGGTGAGCCAATCTCGGGCTCCCGTAGAAAAACTACGCATCTATAACTGCTGACCTCCTTCGAGTCCTGCAGATTTCTCTCTCTCTGAGTGTCTCATGTTTTCCTATCCTCTTTCAGATCCCAATATTTTTAGAATAATTTTTTTTTCACTGTGGCTCACGCTTGCCAAGTTTGCTGTAGCCACACCGGATCGAAGGGGCCGTCCCAGAGAGTGGCTGTCACCCGGTGTATACCTGCAAGCGACTCAGTTATTTAGCGAAAGTGCAGTTGTACGACCCATTTCTGATTTTACCCCTGCGGCCCTCGCATTCTCACAGTAAGCCAGTGGGCCCATCTCACAGAAAAGTTACACATATGTTTCACCAGTATACGGAAGCGGAATGACGTACTAATTACGAGGCGCATTCAATAAGTAATGCAACACATTTTTTTTCTCGGGAAGTTTCCGTTGAAGAAATAAGGAATTTTTTGTGAGAGATCGTGGAATATTCCCCTTTCAGCCCTTATAATTTTATGAAGTTCCGATGGGTGCCGGCGCTATACGCAGCCTTCAAAATGGCGTCTGTAACGGAGGTGCATTCCAAGTATAGAGCTGTCATTGAGCTTCTTTTGCCGAAAAACTTGAGCATCGCATGTACTCATAGGCGCTAGCAGAATGTCGACGGAGACATGGCAGTGAACAAAAGCACGGTAAGTCATTAGGTGAGGCGTCTGTCATCATCGCAACATGGTCGTGCAAACCTCCTGCGCGGTGGCTGGCCGCACACAGCTATGACTCCTGCAATGTTGGAACGTGCTGACACACTCATTAGAAGTGATCGACGGATCACAATCAAACATGTCGCTGAACAACTGGACGTCTCTGCTGGTAGTGCTGACACATTCGTCCATAATTTGGGGTACTCAAAGGTGTGTGCCCGCTGGGTTTCCCGGGAGCTTACAGAAGACCACAAAGCTCAGCGAAGGACCATCTGTGCGGAATTTTTTGCGTATTACGAGGCTGATGGTGAGGACTAGGTCGGGATGGTGGCTCTGACGTTGACCAGTAGAGTGGTACTATTCCCTCCCAGTAAGGTGGCGTAAGGCCGTCGCATTGAACGTAGATTATGTTGAAAAATAGGGTCGGTCAATTGGAATACTGAATGAAACGAACCTGCTCATAGAAAAAATGCTGTTTAGTTACTTATTGAACACCTCTCGTACATTCAAAGTCACTGATATTTGGTTCAATTACTTGCACAATATAATGTTTCGCCTCTAATCTGAATTAATTTGGTAGTGTAATTGGAATAGTGGGCTATTAATCAGGTTATGTAGCAGTTTTGAAAAAAAACTGTACCGTAACATACAAAATAAACAGATATATTGCAGACAGCAAATTCTGTCAATGTTGCCCAGCAACACTGCCAGCATCAAGTATTCCAGCCACATATTCGGCAATATTTCTAGCCACTGTTGCCCGACTGTGTGTGGGGCAGTACATTTCCTGGCCATAAGTGATTCACTGAAGGGCGAAATCTAGACAATGGAGGTGGCTACAGCTTTCCCGCATATTTATACCACGAAGAAAAATGTTAGAAAAATAAGATCAATCGAGCTTTGTGGATGAGTACTTTTTTAAGTAAGCAGATTGTGTCCGAAACTTTAACTGGTGAACTGATATTGGAGACATACCTTTTCTCCAGAATGCTGAAATACGGTTTTGTATACACGGTTGTTATAATTAAACTTTCGCTACTTGAGAGGGCCCCATGACAAATTAATGATCGTGACACATTGGAACACCGTGGAAACATTTTTAAGGACACGCAGAAGAGAAATAACGAATAAACTCTTGAAAGAAATACATTTTAATTTACACATGACAGGATAAAAGTTGATAATTTCTAGGTTAGAAACGTTGCTCAGGGTGAGGAGCATCTGCATCCACGACAGCCTGGAACCGTACTAGAGATTGTTCTACTGCTGGTCGAAACATCGGAGGTGAGATGTGTCGTAGCACAGCTCGTCCATTTCTTGAAAATCACGCTTTTCGTCCAGCATTCGCAGCCATTGCAACAGTCACTTCTTCAACAGTTTGAAGCACAACTGGACGTCAGCATCTCCATGGAGCATTTCCCAAATCGCCAGTTAATGTGAACTTCTGAATCATGTTCTTCAACCCCGCTACGGAAAGAGGACCTCTCCGGATGTCCCTAATGCGTCGATACTCACCGAGAGTAGCATCACTATTGCTGTCGTTTTGATAAAAAACAGCTTTACGAATAAAGTCCTGCTCACCTTGTCCGGACCCATGTTGGCTGTTTACAGCTGGTATGCACACTGATGCTCGCGTTTCATCCCTACGTCGCTGTATCAGTACTGGCGAATAACGACAAGTCATAACACTAACACTGCTAACAATGTGAACCTGCGGCACACATTGGGAACATCATTCTTACAAAGCTGGGTACCCATACGGTAAATATTTTGCCGTGTACACAGGCTCCAGTAGCAACAACTAATTATAAGCTCCTTGTACATCGTTTAAAAGCTGTTCGTCTGAGAACTGGTAAGATTAATATCACTATGAAAGACGGTATGCCAGTTACAACTATACTGGCGATCGCCCTTCAGTTTTTGGCCCCAGATGATTCATAGAGAAGTCTGATATATCTCTTTAAAGTGTACTTCCCATCGATGTGCCTTGTAGTATCAGGCGTTTGCAACATTTTGGTGGAAGGACTTCAGGAGTTCATTAAAGACGTTTGAAACAAAAACCAAATGTTTATGCTACTATTGTATTATGGTTCACCGTTTCAGTACAGAATCATGAATTTCACTAATCTCATACATCTACGACCAGAGTTACGGGATGTGTAAAGTAATGTACACAAAGACCATATTACAAGCAAGTGATGGATCTTCGAAAGAAGTGCAAAAAGCTTAAGAACTTTAGTAGAATACAATTGTGGCTCATTTCTGCGAATCATCCACTATGATGGTAGCAGCGAGAATGTCCTTTTCCATATTTCAGCCTTCGTATGTATTACCTTTCGTAGTCTATCACTCTTGTCGTAAATGTACGTGTTATACTGTGAAGTGACAAAATTTATGGGATACCTCCTAATATCGTGCCCGACCTCCTTTTACCCGGCATAATGCAGCAGCTCGACGTGCCGTGGGCTCAACAAGTCGTTGGAAGTCTCCTGCAGAAATAGTGAGCCATGCTGCATCTATAGCCGTCCGTAATTGCGAAATTGTTACCAGTGCAGGATTTTGCGCACGAACTGACCGCTCGATTATGTCCCACAAATTCTGGATGGGACACATGGCGGGCGATATGGGTAGTCAAATCATTCTCTCGAACGGTCCAGAACGTTCTTCAAACCAATCATGAACAATTTTGGCCCATGACATGGCGCATTGTCATCCGTAAAAATTCCATCGTTGTTTGGGAGCATGAAGTCCATGAATGGCAGAAGATGGTCTCCAGCTAGGCGAACATAACCATTTCCAGTCAATGATCGGTTTAGTTGGAGCAGAGGACCCAGTCAATTCCATGTAAACACAGACCACACCTTTATGGAACCATCACCAGCTCGCATAGTGCCTTGTTGACAGCCTGGGTCTATAGCTTGAATGGGTCTGCGCCACCCTCGAACCACACCATCAGCTCTTAGCAACTGAAATTGGTACTCATGTTACCAGGCCGCGGTTTTCCAGTTGTCTAGGGTCCAACTGATACGGTAAAGAGCCCAGAAAAGGAGCTGCAGGCGATGTAGTGCTGTTAGCAAAGGAACTCATGTAGGTCGTCTGCTGCCATACCTCATTTACGCCAGATTTCCCCGCACTATCCTAGCGGATGCGTTCGCCGTACGCGCCTCACTGATTTCGGCGGTTATTTCACGTATTGTTGCTTGTCTGTTAGTGTTCACAACCCTACGCAACACCGCTGCTCTCGGTCGTTAAGTGAAGGCCGTCGGCCACTGCAGTATCCGTGGTAAGACGTAATGCCTGAAATTTAGTATTTTCACCACATTCTTGACACTCTGGTTCTCGTAATACTGAATTCCTTAACGATTTCCGAAACGGAATTCCCATGCGTCCAGCTCCAAGTATCATCTCACGTTGAAAGTCTGTTAATTCCCGTCCTTGCAGCCATATTCGCATCGGAAACGTTTTAGCATGCATCACCTGAGTACAAATGACAGCTCCGCCTACGCACGGCTCCTTTATACCTTGTGTACTGGATACTACCGCTATCTGTATGTGTGCATATCGCTATACTATTACTTTTGTCGCCTCAGTGTATATTTATGGAATTCATTATGTGGTGTTGTCCAAAGAACGAGGTCCCGTGTCAGAGTTGGAGCCTCACTGCGGAGCCACATGTAAGGACAGTCGCTACTTGACACAGCAACGAATGAGAGGTCTTTGGGTGGACACACACTCAGGAGCTTCCTTAGACTGGAAGATTACTTATGTCAAACTGCAGCGCCAGGTCAGTAATTAGCGCCTAAGACCACAGCATTATCTTGCTTCAGATCCAGCAGTACGAGTCGTAATAAAAGCCAGAAATGTGCATCGAAGTTTATAGTCAATTGTGCACTGAGATGAGACTATCACTCTGGATTTTATCAAGTGAAGAATTATAGTGTTCAGCGACAGTAACAAATAAATATGTCAGTCCTTTGGACATTAATTGTTTCCAAATTACGTATTTAAGAGTTTTCACATTTTAATAAAGTGATCTAATATTTTGTGTGTGTTGTGGTATCTGCTCGACCACCTCCAGATGTAAAAATAGGCTTGCTAGAGCCTACTGCAATGCAGACGCGAGACTCGAGTGTTCTTTTGTTCGGTAGTACACATGGTTGTCTTGTTCGCCCATTTCTCCATTTCTGTAGACAACAAAAAGTTAAGTGCCCAGCATCTTCTGAGCTGAAGTGAAATGATACTGGTATTGAGTCACTGTTCAGATTGCGTAACTTGGCACTGCAGCTTGAGGAAGCGAGGCTGAGAGTGAAAGGGGAACAGTTACAGACAAGGACAGGGCTAGGTATGGTCCGGCAATACGAAATATGTTCTCCACCCTTGGTAGACTGCACCGACAGCCCTTAGACAATACGTTGGAACCTATCTGCAACAGCCTGCCGCGTCAGTAACATTACACGGCCAAACCAGAATACTGCCGTGTACTGCAGTCTCAATGCTGCAATGTTGACGACAATGCTATTGCAGCCATAAACTGCCGTCAGATACGACTTTCGTAAACACTTTCACAGCCACCTTTCAACATGTGAAGTGATGTCAGGTCTTGTGCTGGAGGGTTGGTCAAAATCTAGCACAAGATGCGCAAAACGTTCCCATTTGATCGCTGCAAGGTATTGGATGAACTCCGTTCGCACGGGTCTCTCTCTTCACATGCCATCTACATCTACATCGAAACTCTGCAAATCACTCTTACGTGCGTGGCACAGGGTTCATCGAAACACCTTGAGTGGACGTTTCAGCCTTCACAATAATTCTCTATTATTCCACCCACGAATATCGTGCGGAGATAGCGAACACCTACATCCTTCCGTAAGAGCGCCGATTTCCCTTATTTTATTATGATGATCGTTTCTCCATTCGTAGGTCGGTGTCAAAAAAATGTTTTCGCTTTCGGAGGAGAAAGTTGGTGATTCAAAGTTCGTGAGAAGATTCTGCCGCAACGAGAGACGCTTTTGTTTTAATGTAATCTCTCTCTTATTTCTCGATAATGCGAAACGTCCTGCTGTTCTTTGAACTTTCTCGATGGACTCGGTTAATCCCATATTGTAAGGATCCCACACCGCGTAGTGATACTCCAAAAGAGGACAGACAATCGTAGTACAGGCAGTCTCTTTAGTAGATGTGTTGTATTTTCTAACTGTTTTGCCAAAAAATCACAGTCTTTGGTTCGCAATCCCCACAACATTTTCTGCGTGTTCTTTCCAATTTAAGTTGTTCATAATTGTAATTCCTAGGTATTTAGTTGAATTTACGGCCTTTAGATTTAATTGATTTACCGTGTAACTGAAGTTTAACGGATTTGCTTTAGCATCCTTGTGGATGCCCTCACACTTTTCGTTATTTAAGGTCTATATAATGTAATGTACTCAGTTTTTTAGGGTCAACCGCCAATTTTTGCAGCATACAGATACCTTTTCTAAATTGTTTTGCGAATTTTTTGATCTTCTGAGGACTTTACTAGACGATAAACGAAGCATCATCTGCAAACAACCTAAAACGGCTGCTCATATTCTCTTCTAAATCGTTTATATAGGTAAGGAACAGCAGAAGGCCCGCAACACTACCTTAAGGAAAACCAGAAATCACTTTTGTTTTACTCGATGACTTTACCTCAGTTACTGCGAACTGTGACCTCTCTGACAGGAAGTCACGAATCCAGTCGCATAACTAAGACAATATTCTCTAAGCATGCGATTTGATTACAAGCCGCTTCCGAGGTACAATGTCAAAAGCCTTCCGGAAATCTAGAAATACTGAACCAATTTGAAATCCTTTGTCATATAACTCATCACTTCGTGTGAATAAAGAGCTATTTGTGCTTCACGAGAACGATGTTGACTGTGTGTCAATAGACTATTCTCTTCGAAGTAATTCATAATGTTCGAACACAATATATGTTTCAAAAGCCTGCTGCATATCGACGTTAATGATATGGGCCCGTAATTTAGTGCATTGCTCCTACTACCTTTCTTCAATGTTAGTGTGACCTGTGCAACTTTCCAGTCCTTAGGTACGGATCTTTCGTCGAGCGAGCTGTTGCATACGACTTTTAAGTTTGGAGCTATTGCATCAACATACTGTGAAAGGAACGTAACTGGTATACAGTCTGGGCCAGAAGAATTGCGCTTATTAAGTTACTTAAGTTGCTTCACTGCTCCGAGGATATCTACTTCTAAGTTTCTCATGTTGGCAGCTGTTCTTGATTCGAGTTGTGGAATATTTACTTTGTCTTCTTTGGTGAAGGAATTTCGGAAGGCTGTGTTTAATAACTCTGCATCAGAAGCACTATCATCGATATATTTCCATTGCTATGCGCTTTGGAGGCATTGATTATATCTTTCCGCTATCATATTTTACATACGACCTTAATCTCTCTGGATTTTCTGCAAGGTTTCGAGATAATTGCTGAAGCTACTATAATCATCTAGCATTGAAGTCATTGCTAAATTTCGACCTTCTGTAAAAGAACGCTAATCTTGGGGATTTTGCTTTCGTTTGATTTGGCATGCTTTTTACGTTGTTTTCGCAACAGTGTTTTAACACAAGGGGGATCAGCATCGTCATTTGTTAATTTATTTCGTATAAATCTCCCAATTGCGGTCGATACTATTTCTTTGAATTCAAGCCATATCTAGTCTACACTTACACCGATAGTTCGGAAAGAGTGGAGATTGTCTCTCATGAAGCCATCAAGCTAATTTTTATCTGCTTTTTTGAATAGATATATTTTCGCTTATTTTTGGAGGATTTGGAAGTTACAGTGTTCAGTCTCGCTATGACAATCCTTTGTTCACTAATCCCTATATCAATTTTTATGCTCGTTATTAGCTCAGGATTATTTGTTTCTAATAGGTCTAGTGTCTTTTCACAACCGTTTATCATTTGGGTGGCTTCATGAACTAACTGCTCGAAATAATTTTCAGAGAATGCGTTTAGCACAATTTCCGATGATGTTTTATGAGTAATTCTGGATTTAAAAATGTATTTTCCACAACATATTGAGGGTAAATTGAAGTTACTACAAACTACAATTGTATGAATCGGGTACGTGTTTGAAATAAGACTCAAGTTTTCTTTGAACCTTTCAGCAATTGTGTCATCTGAGTTGGCAGGTAGGTAAAAGTACAATTATTATTTTATTCCGGTTACCAAGAACGACTTCTGCCCACACTAACTCACAGGAACTATCTAATTCAAATTCGCTACAAGATAAACTACTTCTAACACCAACAAACAAGCCACAGCCAACTGTGTTTAGCTTATCTTTTCTGAACACCATTAGGTCCTTCACAAAAATTTCGGCTGAACTTATCTCAGGTTTCAGCGAGCTTTCAGTACCTCTAACGATTTGAGCATCAGTGCTTTCTATTAGCGCTTGGAGTTCTGGTACTTTCCCAACACAGCTACGACAATTTATAATTGTTATACTGATCGTTCCTAGATCCAAGCTCTTCCTCTGTTCGATACGCAACTTTTGGGACTGAAGCCCTTTTTGTGCATCTCCGAAACCCTCTAAGCTAAAAAAAGCCTCCCAGACCAGCCCAGACAGCCGCTGTTACCAGTGTAGCCACTTCCTGTGTGTAATGGTCCTCTGACCTATTTAGCAGAACCGAAACCCAAACGCCCTTTGGCGCAAGTCGGGTAATCTGTAGGTCGGAGATCCGACTGAGTCTCTCATTCAGACCCTCGGCTCGGTTCTGTACCAGAGGTCCACAATCCACCCTGTCGACTATGCTGCAAATGGTGAACTCTGCTTTCATCTCGCAAGCGAGACTGGCAGCCTTTACCACTTCTGATAGCAGCTCTAAACCAGAGACACATATCAGTGGGACCGACGTGAGTCACCACCTGCGGTAGGCTGCACCGTGTGCTATTCATGGCATCTAAAAGGGCCCGCCACACATCTGGAATGACCACACCCAGTATGTACAAGGAGTGCATATTGGCTGCCTTCCCCTCCTTGGAAACCATGTAACCATGGGCCCATAACGCCCCTAAGATTGGAATTCCCAATAATCCCACCCTCTGTGACTGCCTGGATCCTGCAGGCTGAGAGGTTTCCTCTGAAACAGGACAAGCGACTGTATCGGGCTGAGGGAGAGCGTCAGCCACAGACAATACCTGGTATGTGTTTGTCAGACTAACCGGAGTGGCCTCACATTTGGACCCCAGGGAAGTCTTTCGCTACCTGCTACGCCTCGAGGCGACCTCGCACTCCACCAGAGGTGAGGAGTCAACCTCAGTGCAAGGAGTAACTGGGCTGACCACCGGTGCAGACCGATCGGCAGACTCGTGAGTCGTGCTGGACATCTGTTGGATCCCCATGGTAAGCTCACAACAGTGATGGCCATCCACTGCAGCCTCGCACCGTGTAAACAAAGCCATCACAGCCTGGAGCTTAGAGAGAGGTGTCACCAACTCGGCTCGCATCTGCAGACAGCAATCATAGTCCCTATACATACTAAAGACCGTGGGAAACTAAACTACACAGGCAGACAAAGGGCTGTCGGCACGTGCTACGGACTTTACAGTAGACACTGACGAAAACGCAAGAATTGTGTCTAGTGAATTAGATTAACATGCAGAGACTCAGAAACTAAACTACAAAAGCACTCTGATGAGACTAAATAAATCGCACCTGATTAGGATCTTGTAATATGTCACAAAATTAGTTTACTTTCCGACACAAACGAAAACGAGAGAACTGTGTCTATCAAATAATAAATCAACACATAGAAATTCAAGAAATTAAACCACCAAAGCACACAGACTAAACTACACTATTCGTTCCTGGTCAGGAATTCGCAAAAGTCACAAACTCGGCCACCTCCCTGCCGCCGCCCGCGCCTCGGCTGGCGGCTGCTGCGTGACTCGTAGTGACAAGGGTGTGACTACCTTCAGGAGGGGAAACCGCTGGCGCCAGAATCACATGCATTTGTGAAGAAGGTGTTGAAAACATCAATTTTCACCTGCTATCGTGTACTCTAATAACAAGTAGGCGAGTTAATTCAGTACTAGAGAGCATCAGCCACTGAGCAGCGTTTCCACTCAGGACCACGACATGCCACATGATAGAGACATCAGCAGGGACACCGGAATTTACGTTAGATCAGCTTAGATATTTTTTTTCTCCACACATACATAGTGGGCAGATCCTCATACGAGATGCAGATGTAACACAAGTAATAAAATGTGACTATACAAAAGGTATTTGCAAAGAAAATGGTAGATGCTAATGTATCTTCTGTGGCAAATAAGTTAAATGGCCCTCATGGATGTGGAATAAGATAAAAAAATGTGAAACATCTTTTTGTATTCAAGAGGCTGTATCAAACTCGTCAGAAAACGTGATCATGCATAATACACTGACGGAAAAAATGCAACACCAAAAAATAATAAACATAGAATAATGAAATTTCGGGAGTACATTTCTTTAGGTAACATATTTAAGTGATTAACAATGCAAGACCACACGTTAATGTAAGTGAGAAACGAGCCATTGCAAATGTGAAATGTTGGTATATTAATAACCGGTATAGCCACCAGAATGCTAAATGCAAGTATGCAAACGTGCATGCGTTGTGGTTTACAGATGCCGGATGTCAGTATGTGGGATAGTGCTCCATGCCTGTTGCACTTGCCAGGTCAGTACAGGGACGGTTAATGTTTTTTTATGGACGACGCTGGAGATGATGTCATCCGATGATGTCCCATATCTGCACGACTGGAGATAGATCTTGTGATCGAGCAGGTCAAGGCAAACATGTCGACACTCTAAGAGCACGTTGACTTACAACAGCGGTATGTGGGCAAGTGCAATCCTGTTGCAAAGCACCCTCTAGAATGCTGCTCATGAATGGCAGTGTAACAGGTTGAATAACCAGGCTGACGTAGAAATTTGCAGTCAGGGTGCGTGGGGCGACCACGAGAGTGTTCTTGCTGTCATATGACATCACGACGCAGACCGTAACTGGAGATGTAGGTCCAGTGTGACTAGCACGGAGACACGTTGGTTGCAGGTTCTCAACTGGCCTCCTCCTAACCAACACACTGCCATCACTGGCATCGAGGCAGGACCAGCTCTTATCAGAAAACACAGTAGACCTCCACCCTGCCCTCCGATGAACTCTCGCTTGACACCACTGAAGTCGCAAACGGCGGTGGTTTGGGATATAGGGCGCCTGACTCAGAGCTGTCTTTGAAGTAATCAGTTTGTGCCGGATCGTTGTGTCACTGTGGTACCGCTGCTGCTGAAATTGCTGCTGTAGGTGCAGTAAGATGCGCCAGAATCATACGCTGAACATAAAGCTCAGCTGGGTTCGTATATTATGGCTGCCCTGGGTCGATGTTATCTCGACTGCTAGAATTGCTTACGCTGCTACGTAAGTAGTTTTATTGTTCAGCAGGTTACAAGAATGACACCCGTCGCCCCTTTATTTGACATACATATACCCAGCAAAATTAGAATAACTTCTATACGCGATACGCATCCAATCACTTTCACAGTGTCCAGTACATAGCAGAGAGTCAACCGTTCTGAGATTTTTTCAGTTGAGATGACGTTAACTATTATTCCTAAACTCGGTTAGACTCTAGCGATAGACAATGACTTGAAGAGTCAATAAAGCCACGTAATACCCACGGTTTATGTGTAAACACAAGGTACCAGTATTTTCACTTTCAAACCTACACACAACGTATACGTAACGGCTTCATTTACGTAACGTGTTATCAGAACTACTGCTTTAATGGCAATTCTGTTATTTGCAAGGACTCTCAAAAACCTTTTAATTAGTATAGCCAAGTTGTACCTTCACACTACGATAATACGAAATAACTCAGTTTAATTAATTCAGCAAAGTGTTAATGGATCGTCGATTTATTCTCATGTACTATTAATCATAGCAGATTGTATTGACGCCCTTGCTAAGCTATTTCGGGTTTAATTGTTTTAATACCTTTTGTGTGTAATTATTTATCGAGTCTTGTTATTTAGCGTGAAAATATCTCTTTTCTTTTGTTGACTCAAAGATATTATAAACTTACTCAACCATATGCCACTATTACATAAATAGCGTCTCTTATCTAGAATTCTCGTTTGACGTAACACAAAGAATAACTAATAACTTTGGTTCAAAATATTGTTATACATTACGCGTACTCGCAAACTGTTTCTCATACGTAAATCTCTTTCAAGTAATTAGAAACCGTACGTCGAATTTGGTTGTATTGCTATATATTTCATCAATAAAGATCTTTCCAGATAACACGAAAAATATCCACACTATTTAAAATATGTTAACACGCAGTACGAAATTATAAGACGAGTTTTTAAGTTTCACTTCCTTTGCCAGTCTCAGCTATCTTTATTTTATATTTATCGATAAAAGTTCAATTATCGTTTACACTCTTCGTATACACGTGTGATGTGTGACACAGTGACGAGAAATCTATGGTCCCCGGAACGGGAAAAAAATCAACCAATTCAGCTGTTGACAATACGCGGTACCATTACTTCAAACAAATTACGGAAGTCACTCGTCAGGGATCTCTTCAATGGTCTTAAAATAGTTACACAGCGCCTCGTAATTTGGTTTCAACTATTCTGACCTTCTGTTTCTTTTCTTTGCACGTTAGGGTTGATCGCAAACTTCAAATAACACGCTGCATACAGTACCAAAATAAGACACAGTTCCCAATTTATGTATCGTTAGCAACTGTCGAACAAAATATAAAGTACATTGGGACGTCCGCTCGCAATAATCACCAAATAAGCAAGAGCTCTATCACCTCAGAGTCGGCCAGCGGATAAGCTAATATCCTTTCACGGAACTGTAGGACCCGCAAAGTCCAAATAAAATAACTTCCACTGGAATTATCCAGCCTCACATATACACTACTTACTGCACCAGCTCCTAACTCAAATAGGCGATCTCCCTAATCCACGTAATCACATTTAGAGCTTAATTAATCAAATTCTAACATCCAAGCAAACAGTTTCCAATATTATCTCCCGTGGGACGATCTTCTGCGTCCTATGGCAAAACGGGGGCTCAACAGTCTGACAATGTCAAGATCTCCAGGAACCATATCACAGAAAACAGCAACGATTTTTTGACTTCACAATACTGTTCACATTGCAAAAAATAGCTCCCGTGGCGTCGTATAGCGGCCAGATATCTGCGATGGTGGACTGCCTCTGGAATCCGCCCTCCCCGCTGTCCAGCCTACTTTGCTGCACAGTTGGTAGGTTTTGCAGCCGTTGGTCGATCTGGATATCTACAACATATTCACAAAAATGCTTAGGCAACAATTACAACACGATTACATTAAAATTTCCCCTTTTTCTCCTCTATAACTCACATGACGTAGCACATATGTGGAGGTGAACAACGTCTTTTCATGTACTGCAAATTTGACACAGTACACTCTCTCGGTACTGCCACGTGACCGCCCGGAGCCCGGTCGTCTTGGACCGTACATTCTCTTGATTACCGCTGCCAGCAATCATGGACAGCGGCTACATTCCTACCAAGTCTTTCTGTAGTATCGCAGAAGGAAAATCCAGCTTCTCGTAGCCCTATTACACGGCCTCGTTGGAACTCAGTGAGGTGATGACAATGGCGTGTTTGTCTCCATAAAGGCATTGCTGACTAACATCAGCCGCGCGGGATTAGCCGAGCGGTCTTGGGCGCTGCAGTCATGGACTGTGCGGCTGGTCCCGGCGGAGGTTCGAGTCCTCCCTCGGGCATGGATGTGTATGTTTGTCCTTAGGATAATTTAGGTTATGTATTGTGTAAGCTTAGGGACTGATGACCTTAGCAGTTAAGTCCCATAAGATTTCACACACATTTGAACATTTCATTTTGACTAATAGCAACTCACCACCTCCAGTCTCAAAGGTAACTAACAATCACTAACGCTGACAGCGTGCATTTAAAGCAAACCTGATTTGCATCCTCATAGTTACGCTACTAGCACCGCTCTAACGCGACTTGCGCGAAATTTGAACACACATAATGCTTCAGAAGGAGAAACACGCCTATCAGCTTTCGTTTATGTCGGTAGCTCCTTCTTGGTGTTGCAATTTTTTCCGTCAGCATAATTACATAGATTTTACGTAAAATCTGACATGTCCAAACCTTATATATCAACTGGTTCCAGTAATAAATTCGTCAATGGGTGCTGAATAGATAATTTGTATGCATGTTGCGAAAGGTCTTCAGCCTACACTACCTTTAATAGGAGGCAGTAAACGTTGCTTTTTCTTGTGGTACGAACTCGCAGTCACTAAAGCTTTAATCTAGCGGCTACACGACAAGCACGTGGGGCCATGTTGCAGGACTAGTGTACGTTTAGCGGACCCATATTTTCATCAATCTTCATTACCCCCTGCGCTAACGGTCGAAGAAATACAAACCACAAACTGGACGAATTATAGTTGCGGGTCTGTACTTGGTTGGTGATGGCTCCCGAACTGCAATTATAAGTTCTATATCGGCCGATTTGTAATTCAATGCATGTGCAGGCCCATATGGATTTCCTTCTGCATCACATTATTTCTTTTGAATGCCTTACATCTCCTTTCCATGTGATTCGTCAGCGCTTTTTGTAACTTTGATTAATGTTTAGTTTTGTGTGGTTTGTACCTCACTATCACAATATCACGCATTGTGTGCCTTCAGCTGTTGTCCACGTCCAATTAAATCAACACCTGTAACTGGAACCATCATTATTTTTCTATTTTTTCCAAAGTTGTTAGTAATGTCTTTGCACAGTCGGAGCACACTTTTCCATAACTCAAGCATTAACGTTCCCAGTGTCACAATCTCACCTTCTTGTAACATATTTAACTGAATACGTTGGACATACCGCTTCATGAATGTACTCGCTCAAAAACAGTTCCTTTCAATCGATCATACATGTACGATTGGGTTCGTGGCAGGGGAATAGGCAGGAAACTCACTTTGGTGATTCTGGTATGCTGAAGGAACGTGTTCGCGAGGACAGCACGCTGATCACCCCAGTTATCATCCATCAAGATGAAGCTGACACCACCATGTTGGCGATACGGTCCCACTATTGATTATAGAACCTTGTCCCTGTACGGTAGAGCAGTGAGATTGCCCTCAACGACCACGAGAGGCGTACGTTGGCCTCCTGTAGTGCCACCCCATAACATCACTCCACCACCATCTTGTTGCACATGTGGTACACAGTATTGAAGATTTTCGATATTCCCGGGTAGTCTCTGAACACGTTATCTGCGATTTATCGGGGGTACACATAGATCCGAGTTTCGTTGTAAATTCTGGGACGTCCATCCTAGACGTTTTCTTGCCCTTTTGTAACGGAGCCCATGGTGCTCGCCATGGTCGTCAGGAATGGATGTTTGCATCATGCAGTCGATCATCTTGTGCATCTGTCGAACGTGTACAGCCTCTGCGGTGTTAAGTCCTAACACTACCTGTCCACTGGAACCGACTCCATGTCCGTGTCGCATCACTTTGAATCCAGTGCGCACGTCCAAAAACTTCCGTGGTTGACAAACTTTGTGCGAGTGACGTGAAGACGAGGACACGATCGTTGGTGGCAATATTTTCCTTCGTGGCGTAATGGACGTTCACTCTAGTGTTCCACAAACCTCTCTAATGCGTCCTTGCTGGTGCTTTACTTTCAGCTGAAATGCTGCAGTCAATTCGAGTGCTGCGTTCCACCCGTAGATAGTGCTCACGGTATCTGCACGTCTGGTTACAAACATCAGGGGTCGTCTTCCGATCGGTATACGAAGAGTCACATAGCAACACACCTGTGCAAGATATCGGGATGATGTGTGTAAATAAGTACTTACTAGTGTAGTACCCTCCAAGTCAAAAAAATTACCCACCACGAAGGAGTTATGCAAATTCATACAGGTATCGACGGAAAATGCAAAATTGCTAAATTTGGCGGCCTGTAGATGAATGTGTGACCCCACAGCGCAATTTCACGGGGCAGCTGGCAAGGATCGTAAACAGGTGACATGTCGTACTAGGTTATGAAGTCTTTGCTAATTTCATTTCGTGTACTCAGTTAGACGCTGTCGGTAACTATGCCTCCCAGCCAGGCAAATGAATGACCTATTCGTACTCAGATGTTATAGTTTGAGATGGGCTCATAAAAGCCAGTTGGAGTAATCGTCGAATCGCTTTCCGGCCAAATGTTCTTTTAACCTAGGGAACAGGGGATAGTCACTGGGCACCAAGTCAGGACTATAGGGTGGGTGGGTGATTATGTTCAACTGACACTGTTAACTGTTGCAGGAGAGCAACGGTTTGCCGAGCGATGGGTGGGCGAGCGTTGTCATGGAGAATGTGTACGCCCTTGCTCTACATTCCTCTTCTTCGGCTCTGAATTGCCCGTTTGAGATTTTTCAGAGTCTCACAGTACCTGTCAGCGTTAATTGTGGTCCCAACGATTCAGCTTCGACGACGAGGTGAAGGAAGAGGTTCATAACTTTCTGAACATCATGGCGGCGAGCTGGTATGACATGGGCATACAAAAACTGCCACAGCGTCTACAAAAATGCATCTACAGAAATGGTGATTATGTCGAAAAAAAGCAAAATGTTCAAGCTGTAAACTGATGCAAATCATTGTGGAAATAAACAGGTCTATGCACCTACAAAAAAATAGGAGACCTTACTTTTGGGATTACCCTCATAGGATCGAACCTGAATCGGCTGGGCGACAAGCGAGCCCCTAAGGCTCAGCTATTTCGCACTGATACCACAGCGTCTAGAATGACTGGTATAAGAGGTGCGCATAATAACTTATCGTTTTCTCGGAATCTTCTGGCTAGTGCGCTTTACAACTTTTACGGGTGGACATCCTTGAGTTATACTACTGATCTGCGACGTCTCATCACGAACTGAATTTCCGAGACCGTGACGTCCCCTTGTCATACACGGCTGGCAACTGTTTAATTTGTCAGGTATAGTTGTATTCACCATGGAGATTCACACCTGAACTCAAAGCTTGTACAGTAAGCGTGGGCTAGGCCTTTCTGTCTACTGCCACAATTGAGTTTCCTGTCCCGTGGCTCCCATTCTGGACCGTGGTAAGTCTTCACGTCATGACCTCATGCACCACCCTGCTGCCTTGGTGGAGCCAGTCTTCCCCAACTGCGCACAATCTGAAACTTGCGCTCCAGGAGCTTAGGAAGAGTTTGGCCAGCGCTCCAACCTCCCCCACCACTGCACTAATCCGGGCAGGTGTGTGAGTGGGACGACTATACGTGGAGGCTGCGCAACCGGTAAATATAGGAAGACTTGTTTGGAACGTAGTAGGACTGCTCCTAAGAGGCGAAAATTGCAGCATCTAAACTATTTAAACTACTACAAAAAATAAGTGGTTGTTTAACGTTGTTACGAAAAACCCCGAAAAGTAATTGATAGATTTGCTCCAAATTTGTGCACCAAACTCTAATGAACATTCGGGCGGACACAGGCTATACAATTTTGAATATGTAAGAATATAGTATTTAAATAAATATGTAAGTATAAAGAGGACATTATGATACCAAAAATCTCGAAAAGTACTTGACTGATTTACTTCAGATGTTTGCACGATACTCTAATTAACAGTCGGACAGACATAGGCACCATTTTTGTAACCAACAATGTACAGGTTTTCTGTTACAACTGGTGTAAAAATGTGCTGTTTTGCTTTCTTTCTTGCAGTCAGTTTCAACTAGAACAACAGCATTTAAAACATCAGACGAGTTGTTTCTCCCATGTACATTTTTTCTCATTACACTGAATTTTCATTCTTGCAGTCGGGTATCTCAGAGAACAGGGAAATTGTTTTTATTGCTTATCTGCTTATGATTACAATACTACTAAAGGGTTGGATTTTGCAATAACAATAAACAAGACAAAGTCAGAGAGGGAGTGAGAGATGAGATGGACAGAGGAGGAGGAGAAAAATTGACTGACGGAGAGGGGGGAGAAGATTGGGAGGTTTATCCAGTTTCTGTTCACATTTAGCAATTGCTAACCTTTGTCGGATATGCTAGTATTTTTATAAGAACGATTTTGTCACTAGTGTTTATTTTCAACTTTTTATTCTTCTGCCAAAGCATTAACTTCACTACGTAATTAAATAAGTACATTGAATAGTATTTAATACGGCGAGCAGAATTAATCATATTTTTTACAAAACAAAACGCTTTACATAACACATTTAACATTAAGTTACGAAGTTTATAAATTTATACACGTTTCAGTTTTAGGTCTGGAACTACGATTTGTGAAACCACCAAACACGTTGGGTTAAAGATATTAAAACCTATTAAAACCGAATATTGGCCGGGCTTTGCCAATTACATGAAAAATATTCGAATGTATGTGTGGAAGCACACTTTGAAATTATTTTAGTAACTTGTCTCTGCAATCGTGGATACTGCTCTTGTCATTTTATAAAATGTCTTGTAAATTCCTGGATTTGACAAAGAGGTCCTTGAGCCGTTCCATCAGTTCACGTTAGAAGTAATAGTGTACATCAGCATCCAAAACGAGGAAGGTCGGACAAATAAATCGAAATCAGTGTTCAGTCGTCAAAGTCTTGGACTGTCTCTGAGAAATTAGAATGAAGTATTTCAATTACTGCAACGTAATCTGTTCAACAGCTGACTGCCTTGATTTCCGGGAAATGCTCCATGTCATGAACCTGAAGCTGATTTTTACATAGGTTCAATTTCTGTTTGAAATACATCAAGTTGTTCGCCATATCTGTTACCAAATAATTCTCCTCTTGGATTGGGAGACTTAACGAATGATGCTGACGATAAAAGCGAGGTCAGCAATCCAAGGAGTACTACGGAGACACTTGTCTCCTTTCCCACTCATCTCTAGGAACGTTGCGATCTCTCCTCGTAAATTCAGGAACTTGTTCAGGTCTCGTCTGCGGCTAACCAGCTGACTTTGGAATGATATGGAACATCGACATATTCGGCTTACGTAAACGTACAATGTATCAACCTGCGTGACCGAATATACAGGGTGAATCAGATGCCCCTACCGCTGTCGTTTTATGCAACCTACAGTGTTATATGTGGCCATCAAAAACTACGCGCGAGATTTTCATGTTCTCTCACTCGCGGCACGCAAACTATTAGTACTAAAGAAAAAATGAACAAGATTTTAATGTGGTTTAATTTTGCACTGGAATACGTTTTTGACGGAGTCTGCGGTTTTCGAGTTATTCAAGGAATATGTACAAAACTGCCCTCCAAACGCACCTCCCCACCCACACTATTCCCCACCATTCAGGAATTCTAGTATGTTGTTCGGGGTATTCCCTCCTACCATTGCACAAAAATTGTCGACTACACCAACTATTCTCGGTGTTCGACTTTTTTGGTCTCTATTACGTTGCCAGCACAGTCGGCTATTTCGTTCACATTATTAAGTTAAACGTGCCCGTAACGGAAATGAAAGTAAAACGTCTTCTTGTATACGTTACGCTAAAACTATTAACATTGACAGTTCGATCTAAACTTCACCGTTACAAGTAGAAGTGGTTTCGTAGTCAGAATGCCCGACGAATACAGCCATGTAACAGATTATTTTATGCTATTAAAATTCACAAGACGGTTAGGAGGAATTTACAAAAACGTCAAATTTACAGTTTTTAAGTGCTCGAATAAAAAGGTCGAACGTAGTAAATAATTCGTGCAGTCGCAAATTTTTGTACTGTGATAGAAGAGAGTGCCTCAACATAGTAGAAATCGTGACCTGTGAGGCAGATGGTCGGAGTGGCGATGCGTTTGACGGTCACTTCTGTGCGTTTTCCTTGAATAATTCGGAAATTACGGCCTCTAGCGAAAACATATCACAGTAAAAACATTAACTACATTAATTTTTGTACAAAAAAGTCCCGTTCATTTTTTCTGTAGGACTAGTAGTTCGTGCGTAGCGAGTGAGGGAATATGAAAATCTAGCATGTGGTTGCCGGCCGGTGTGGCTGAGTGGTCCTAGGCGCTTCAGCCTGGACCTGCTCGATCGCTACGGTCGCAGGTTCGAACCCTGCCTCGGGCATGGTTGTGTGTGATGTCCTTACGTTAGTTAGGTTTAAGTTGTTCTAAGTTCTAGGGCACTGATGACCTCAGAAGTTAAGTCCCATAGTTCTCAGAGCCATTTTTTAAAAAAATTACATTATTTCAACGAAAAAGTCTGTAGTAATTGGAATAACATGGTAGATAATGAAGCTTTACATAATAACGATATGGTAAAATACTCTCCTCTTTGAGTGCTGTCATTTGCAAAATCTCATTTCGATATGTAAGGAAGTTTATGAAACATGAGGAATGTTGTGAATATTTCACCCCGGCTTTATTGTTGGCTCGGCGCGATCGCAAATAGGTGTGTCTTACATCAGATCAGTTTTCTCGAGATTGGTGACAGACAATATGTCTACCCACACCTAAAAGAAATTCAATATGTTAGTTAAATTTCATACTCAAAAACATATTATGTAATACGCACTAAACATAAAATCACAGCGACCTCTATTTTTCATTGCACAGTTTTCCGAATTTCGCGAAGTGTCTTATTTTCACGCAAATATCACAATAACTATGACCATTAACGAAATGATGGACATATTATCACGATTTGACATATAAAGCTGTAAGTAAAGCAAAAACGAATTCTTTTACCGAATAGTTTCTGTGAAATCGTTTGAGAAAGATGGCACGGTGCGCCCCACGATTCTGTCATCGCTGGCCGGCCGAAAGTTTGAAAACACTTATCGGACTCCCCTTCCCAACAAACGTGTGATCTCGCCCAACGCTTTGGGCGAAAACTGGTCACTGCGCATTGTTCACCGTATCCTGCGCGGGTCATACGTGAAGCATATAAGGAAGGCCTGTTGAACATTGCTTCGCGGGCGCTAGGGCTCCGGCCGTCAGTTCTGCCTAGCTCTCCGAACGCAGGGGGAGAGTAGCTGAAGAGTGTGGAGGAAAAAGAGCGAGAAGACTGCAAGCGGACGCCGGTAGAGCAAGGCAGCCACCTTGTCACACGCCAAGCAGTCTACAAGTTGTGTTCAATTAGATTTAGGTTCTCCCTTGGGAATATTACGCATCTACGCATTTTTTCACGAAATGAAAAAGTGGAGAAGCCACATCGGTCGTTGCGGAATGGGAGTTAAATTTACTTTCTCGTGTCACTTGAAGGCCACGCAAAGTGTTTAATATACTATCGCAAGATTGTGAGCTGGAAGAACGCTCGTTGGAACGTCATTGCAACATTAGCGACAAGAACGATATCATGCACGAGGTGATGAACGAGACAGAATTCTGGCTGAACTGAACGCAGCCCTAAGAGAAAAAAAGTTGGGATAAGAGTAAGTACAGAGAGTGACGAAATTTTATGAATTACATGTTAAGATTTAAAGAAAGATATATTTAAATATGCAACTGAGTTAATGCAGTAGCAGAAAAAGCTACCAACACAAATTAAGGTAATAATCGATATGCGTATAATTTGCGGTTATAATAGCTTAAAAATATATAATCTGTCTCTATAATAGGAAGATGACATCGAGGAGCGATCCTACAAGTGAGTTACAAAATTGTTTTCAAAGTATCAACGAGTGGAAGGTTATTTTGGAAGAAACGTACAGTAAAGGCAGCATGGCTTTTGTGTCCAGCAGAAGTATCGAAGTTCGATGAAGTCGTACAATGGTACACTGCATGCTGCAGATGTACGGCGTCCATATTTTCCGTGGCAGCTCACTATTCCACTGACATGTGAGACATAGCCCAGATGACGATCTTCGTGCGGGGTATAACGCCAAGCTAGAGATGACGGAGGAGCCGGCTGCTGTGGACGAGCGGTTCTAGGCGCTTGTCCGGAACCGCGCTGCTGCTACAGTCGCAGGACATCACACACATCCATGCCCTAGGCAGGATTCGAACCAGCCGGCTCCTCCGTCATCTCTAGCTTGGCGTTATGCCCCGCACGAAGATCGTCATCTGGGCTATGTCTCACATGTCAGTGGAATAGTGAGCTGCCACGGAAAATATGGACGCCGTACATCTGCAGCATGCAGTGTACCATTGTACGACTTCATCGAACTTCGATACTTCTGCTGGACACAAAAGCCATGCTGCCTTTACTGTACGTTTCTTCCAAAATAACCTTCCACTCGTTGATACTTTGAAAACAATTTTGTAACTCACTTGTAGGATCGCTCCTCGATGTCATCTTCCTATTATAGAGACAGATTATATATTTTTAAGCTATTATAACTGCAAATTATACGCAAATCGATTATTACCTTAATTTGTGTTGGTAGCTTTTTCTGCTACTGCATTAACTCAGTTGCATATTTAAATATATCTTTCTTTAAATCTTAACATGTAATTTATAAAATTTTGTCACTCTCTGTACTTACTCTTATCCCAACTTTTTTTCTCTTAGGGCTGCGTTCAGTTCAGCCAAAATTCTGTCTCGTTCATCACATCGTGCATGATATCGTTCTTGTCGCTAATGTTGCAATGACGTTCCAACGAGCGTTCTTCCAGCTCACAATCTTGCGATAGTATATTAAACACTTTGCGTGGCCTTCAAGTGACACGAGAAAGTAAATTTAACTCCCATTCCGCAACGACCGATGTGGCTTCTCCACTTTTTCATTTCGTGAAAAAATGCGTAGATGCGTAATATTCCCAAGGGAGAACCTAAATCTAATTGAACACAACTTGTAGACTGCTTGGCGTGTGACAAGGTGGCTGCCTTGCTCTACCGGCGTCCGCTTGCAGTCTTCTCGCTCTTTTTCCTCCACACTCTTCAGCTACTCTCCCCCTGCGTTCGGAGAGCTAGGCAGAACTGACGGCCGGAGCCCTAGCGCCCGCGAAGCCGTGTTCAACAGGCCTTCCTTATATGCTTCGCGTATGACTCGCGCAGGATACGGTGAACAATGCGCAGTGACCAGTTTTCGCCCAAAGTGTTGGGCGAGATCACTCGTTTGTTGGGAAGGGGAGGCCGATAAGTGTTTTCAAACTTTCGGCCGGCCAGCGATGACAGAATCGCGGGGCGCACCGTGCCATCTTTCTCAAACGATTTTACAGACACTATTCGGTAAAGGAATTCGTTTTTGCTTTACTTACAGCTTTATATGTCAAATCGTGATAATATGTCCATCATTTCGTTAATGGTTATAGTTATTGTGATATTTGCGTGAAAATAAGACACTTCGCGAAATCCGGAAAACTGTGCAATGAAAAATAGAGGTCGCTGTGATTTTATGTTTAGTGCGTATTACATAATATGTTTTTGAGTATGAAATTTAACTAACATATTGAATTTCTTTTAGATGTGGGTAGACATATTGTCTGTCACCAATCTCGAGAAAACTGATCTGATGTAAGACACCCTATTTGCGATCGCGCCGAGCCAACAATAAAGCCGGGGTGAAATATTCACAACATTCCTCATATTTCATAAACTTCTTTACATATCGAAATGAGATTTTGCAAATGACAGCACTCAAAGAGGAGAGTATTTTACCATATCGTTATTATGTAAAGCTTCATTATCTACCATGTTATTCCAATTACTGCAGACTTTTTCGTTGAAATAATGTACTTTTTTTTAAAAAAATGGCTCTGAGAACTACGGGACTTAACTTCTGAGGTCATCAGTCCCCTAGAACTTAGGACTACTTAAACCTAACTAACGTAAGGATATCACACACATCCATGCCCGAGGCAAGATTCGAACCTGCGACCATAGAAGCAGCCCGGTTTGAGACTGTAGCGCCTAGAACCGCTCGGCCACACCTGCCGGCTGTAATTTTTAAAGACCATCGAGAGCTGGTGAAACGAGAAAAGTTGTGGGTTTTGGAACAACATATGTGAAGACATTACATGCTTTTTTGTACTGAGGATGCGCTTTTTCATAAGCCACTGACTTTACTTTTCCTCTGTTCCTCTCTTAATAAATTTAATAAACCACTGTTTCAGAATTCTCTCGCAATTGTGTCTGCACAATATGTTAGTGAGGCGAGACTGTGTAAACTCCACTGTGCTTTGGCAAAAGAAGAAAATTTTGATGTGGAAACCAGAGAAATGTGTAGGTTTAACTCAAAATTCGCCACTCATGACGCTTCTCTGAAAGTTACAAATGGTTAACAGGCCAGACGAAAATAAATCGCTGTATTTTCGGCGGAATTCTTTTTAGATACTAACGAAAGCAGAGGTGACAGTAGATCTTTTTGAATGGTCACCATGGTCAGCAGTTTAGAACAGCACTTTCCCGTACAGCGATCTGTGCGACCCCCCGCCACTGTAGCTCTCCCCATGCTTCCCCAACTGAATACGTATCAGGCGGCCACGGCAGTTTGCGTGCACTATATCCATTTAACAGTTCTGTACCTTTTTCTGGTAAGTACAGTGTCGTCAAGTATTTCGGTGTCCTTCACGTGCAGTCAAGGTTGAGAAACTTTCGACTAGAAATTCCAAATATATGGTGATATTCAGAATATACTAATGTCGCAAGTTACATAATGCGTGACATATTACCTGCGGCTCGCGACGGAGTAACAGTTTTGAATAAGACAGGTACACATTTCACTCCTTTCAGCGAGTAATTGAATGTGGATTTTCTCGTAGCTGATTACATGAAAACTATTCACGTAGAACATCGATGGTTTCAACATCTGTTCGAGTCCTCCCTCGGGAATGGGTGTGTGTGTTTGTCCTTAGGATAATTTAGGTTAAGTAGTGTGTAAGCTCAGGGACTGATGACCTTAGCAGTTAAGTCCCATAAGATTTATTACACATTTATACATTTTTCAACATCTGTGTTTGCAAATTGTCAGCGTCTTCACATTGCGCATGTCTGAAGAAACAGACCTGTTATGACGATTAGAACTGTGATAAATATTAAGAAATTGCTTCGCATTTTGCAAATCCGGAATGACATCAGCTGCTTCTGACACACGGGACTCCTACACGGATTTCCCGTTTATTGTGGTTGGTTGGTTGGTTGCGATGGTGGAGGGGACCAAACAGCGAGGTTATCGGTCCCATTGCATTAGAGAAGGATGGGGAACGAAGTCGGCCGAGCCCTGTGAAAGGAAACATCGCGGCATTTGTCTGAAGCGATTTAGGAAAATCAGGGAAGATCTAAATCAGGATGGCCGGACGCGGGTTTGGATCGTCGTCTTCCCGAACGGTTGGTTCAGTATGCTAACCGCTGCGCTGTGCCGTATTGTGAGTGGTCGCTTTAACTACTTTTTTTAAAATCTCGTTTTATTCGTTGTATTTGTTCGGCGTGGATGTCTCATGACACCCGTCCAAGTTCGTCGTTGATCCAGTCACTCGGTTTTTTATTACAGAGGGCAACTAACCCTCCGACCGAACACGCTGAGCTACAGCAGCGGCGAAATCATTTCGGCTATTCGAGTACTCCTCCAGAAGCGACCCAAACCTCCATATGTCACCGAGTCCACGACCATTATGCTCGCACATTTCGTGATTCCCGCATAGGCAGAAATAAATATTTCATCGTCGTTTTTGCCTGTCGAGGCATGGATATATCATTGGTGGTTACAATGTCTGTGTTTACAGTGGCTGTAACTTCACACTACTACGTCCTTCAGTTCCTGAAAGAGAATATATGCTCAAATTTCGAAATGTTCAAAACGACTGTGTCACTTAGATGTTGCGTAAGTCACGCCAGTAAGGAGTGATATGATGCCCAACATCAGTATAACACACGCAGTGATACGTGATGCAGTTGATGATAGGATAAATGACCTTCATAGCAGCTGAATTACGTTGTTCTTGCGAAACAAATCACAATGCATTTACGTCTGGCACGACGACTGCAAACACTAAGACGCTTCCCGAAATAATACGAGTCGTAGCTGCACGTGGAATGATGAGGATGTTCATAGGTTCAGTTGAAGTTATACCACGCCGCAAAAAGACAGTTTCATTCGAAGAGATTCCTTTCACGGGAGTCTGATGAGTGATGACAAATCCTGGCTTCCCGTTAAATCAAACGTCTACTACCAATTTGAAAGTCAATGTTTCAATAGCGAGGACCTTCGTTGATCTGCATTCCTCCGTACGTGTTGAAATGCTCAATGTGACGGTTACCTCCAGAGAGCATTAACAGTATACGTATGCGCAGTACGGTATATGTTACGTTTAGAGCGTAGTAAAGGGGTACTAACAAAACTGTGGATGTGAAGTCCAGTCGTTAGTTGTACCTGGATCGTTCAGCCAGTAAAAGAATTGCCTATAAAAGACAATGATCTATGCTCGAGTCCCGATGAGGTAAATACTTTTAATCTTAGAGACTATTTCATAATATCACACACTCTGATACACAGTATAAGACTCTTGCGGGTATACCTACATTTGGTAGATGGCCTCACATACCTAAAACCTTCATGAAACGTTTTTGCAAATAGTACTCGACGATATCACCTTTCCAGTGGCTGCAGAAATTATAGACAGTAGCCAGGAGGTGTTTGCGGTCAAATACCTTGGAGTAAATAATGACAAGTATCGGACATCTGCGGTAATAGCTCACGGTAATGTGTCTAAATCTTCTTGATGGCGACCTCGCGATTCGGGTGATTCGCAGGTATCTCACTGTGCATAAGTAACAGAGGGACAAACATTTAGCCTTTATCTGAGTTTTACCAGCACCTAATACGGCACTTTGTCATATTCATTATTACTTCGTAAAATTGTTTGTCCTTAATAATGTGTGGTTATTTTTTAAAACTTGAATATTTAAGTCAGTGTCTGTTGCTGCCGTACGGTCTGAGTATTTCTGCACTATTTAATGAAGGCCATCTTTCAATGACTCTCCGACGGATGTGTCTAAAACTGGCGAACATTGGAAGAATCAAATTATTATTGCAAATCCACCGCAGCAGATAGATTTGTGTATGTGAAATCGTAGAGGGGCTGATTTTGGACCTCACTATACCTAATATTTTTGAAGTTGTTCGTATAAACATACCATCTTCTGGAGTGCGTAATCGGTTTCTGTTGTTATAGTCTGCAGTCCGAGAACTCTCACCGCGAGTCTATCCTATGTAAATCTATCCTCCGCAGAACTACTGCAGCGAAATCGTCTTGAATCTGCTTGCTGTAGGCAAGTCTTGGTCTCCTTTACAATTTTTACGCCTTCTCCCTCCCCCAAACTCTTCCTTCTTTAACCACATTAATTGTTTCTTAATGCCTGAGGACGTATTCTAGCAACTAGTCCCTTTTTCTTAGTCGGGTTCCCCCAAATAGATTCCGTACCTCTTTGTTGTACAACCTGTTTTATATTCAGAATTCTTCTGTACCGCCACATTTGTAGTCTCGTCTTGTCTGTGCTGCTTCACTGCAGAAAAATGCTTTCAAAAATATTATCGAACGCTTACATTTATATTAAATATTAAAGTATCCGTTCCTTTTTAGAAAAACTTTTCTTTCTATTGCATGTCTGCATTTTACAACTTCTGTTTCCTCCATCGTCGGCTGTTTTGCTGCCTAAATACCAAAAATGTCTATTACTTTTAGAGAAAAACTATTCAAAAACCAAGATCGCACAAACCATTTCTTATTCGAGATAACCGGTTTCAGCAGCATTAGCTGTCATCTTCAGATCTTAAACCCTTTTATTTTGTAGTAAAACATGTTCATTTTACGCTGAAACTCATGCACAAGATATCAAGTGGATAAAACTCGGCACATTAAAAACGTTTCTCATGGCTAAAATATTTTATGGTTTATAACAATTAAAATAGATCGCCCTTCAACACTCTCATAATGAGAAAATTCAACTACTTTTAGTGTCTCATCTCCTAACCTAACTCCTTCAGTATTATCCGATTTAATTCGACTACATTAAATTACCCCTGTTTTAGTTCCTTTGTGCTCATCTTATGACCTGTTTATATTGCTCTATCCATTCGGCTCATTTGTTCTTCAGAGTTCATTGCTGTCTCCGACAAACTTGTGACTGGCAAACCTAAAAGCTTTATTTTCTTCTTCCTGATGTTGAATTCCCTCATCATGGGTCTGTTTGGTTTCCTTTACTGATTGCTCAATGTGCAGATTGAACAAATCGGGGATAAGCTACAAACCTGTCTCACTCTTATCTCACTTACTGCTTTCCTTTCATGTCCTTCGACTTTTATAACTGCAGAATGGTTTCTGAACAAGCTCACTAAGTTTTAATTCCCTGTTGTCTTTAGAGTACCAAAGAGTGTTTTCCAGTCAACATCGTCAAAAGCTTTCTCCAAATCTACAAATTCTTGTAAGGTAAGACGTAGTGATATCACTGAACTTTTTTATAGTCCTCCGACCTTCTGCCTTATCTTTGCTTGGTATTGACTTGTCATCTGGGCTCGTAATACAAGTGCTTCTCTTTTTTCCAAATATGTCTTTAATTCTGCTACACGCAACATTATCTATCCTATAACCATGCATCCTTGTACAGCTCTACAGTTCTCCTGTAGCCATTCCTTCTTTGCCATTCTGAGAGTGCTGTTTATCTATTTTTTTTTATTTTTATTTTTTTTTTGTATTCCATGCCTGTTTCATTTGCTGCATTTTCATATTTTCTCTCTTGGTCAATCACGTTCAATAATTCGAATATTGTGCAAGGATTTCTATTAGGCCTTGTCTTTCTGCCTATTTCATCTCCTGCTACGTACACTATTTGATTTCTCAGAGCAATCCACGCATCGTGTATTGTATTTAATTTCTCTTGCTAGTCTATGGTAGCCTAGTTCTCCATTTGAAAATATCAGCAGCCTCTGGTTCTTTCTACTTATCCAGGTCTCATTTCCTTAATTTCTCACCTTTCTGCAAATTCTTTTCTTTTAAGCGAAATTATATAACAAATAGGTAATAATCTATTTTCCCTACATTCGTTCTACACGTTCTTGAAAGTTTTCCTGTCTTATACTTCGGGTTTCAAACAACTCTTAATTCCTAGTATTACATCATGGTGACTGATTTCTTGAAGAGAGGTGATATTTGGATCTTTTCTGAGAATGTTACGCCAGTTAAAATTTTTGTTTTCCGTCTAACCTAAAATTTGGCCAATCCATAGGGGAAAGTAGGCTAAAGTGACCAGGGCGGGAAAAGTGGACTCTGCATATTTTTTTGTCCTGAACAGAGTTGCTGTCTACCAAGAAGTGGTCAGACTAGTCCTAATATGCAAATAGTTGTTTTTTGTGAGTTTTACGGAGTAAACTTGTCCGTTATTTATTTAGTACAAAGTTTTCCGACTTTCATTCGTCTGATGTAAGTCGTTTACGTTATTCTTGCTACGTACCTCACATGTGTGTTGAGTAATACCTATTTACCGAACCAATATTGAAACAACGTGTTTTGGCGTCCAAAAGTAGTTCCTTGTTGCTGCTCTCGTGTTGATAGTTTCTTCTGGGAACTGCTAATGCTGACATAGTGTCCCTTCGGGAAAAGTGGCCACGCTACTTTTCGGGAAAAGTTGTCAAGTTGTTTACTCAATAACAGTTAGTTACTTCCATACATCACGCATTATACTGCAGACCCTTCTCGCCGGAGATTCGAGTCATCTCTAGGGCGTGGGTGTGTGTGTTGTTCTTAGCATGAGTTAGTTTAAGTAGTGTGTAAGTCTAGGGACCGATGACCTCAGCAGTTTGGTCCCTTAGGAATTCACACACTCTTGAACGTTTGAACTACACTACTTGTTCAAATGTGTGAAATCTGATGGGACTTAACTGCTAAGGTCATCAGTCCCTAAGCTTACACACTACTTAACCTAAATTATCCTAAGGACAAACACACACACACACACATGCCCGAGGGAGGACTCGAACCTCCGCCGGGACCAGAACTACACTATTGGCCATTAAAATTGCTACACCAAGAACAAATGCAGATGATAAACGGGTATTCTTTGACAAATATTTTATACTAGAACTGACTTGTGATTACATTTTCACGCAGTTTGGGTGCATAGAGCCTGAGAAATCAGTACCCAGAACAACCACCTCTGGCCGTAATAACGGCCTTGATACGTCTGGGCATTGAGTCAAACAGAGCTTGGATGGCGTGTACAGGTACAGCTGCCCATGCAGATTCAACACGATACCACAGTTCATCAAGAGTAGTGACTGGCGTATTGTGACGAGCCAGTTGCTCGGCCACCATTGACCAAACGTTTTCAATTGGTGATAGATCTGAAGAATGTGCTGGCCAGGGCAGCAGACGAAATTTTCTGTATCCAGAAACGTCCGTACAGGACCTGCAACATGCAGTCGTGCATTATCCTGCTGAAATGTAGGGTTTCACAGGGATCGAATGAAGGGTAGAGCCACGGGTCGTAACACATCTGAAATGTAGCATCTACTGTTCAAAGTGCCGTCAATGCACACAAGAGGTGACCGAGACGTGTAACCAATGGCACCCCATGCCATCACGCTGGGTAATACGCCAGAATGGCAATGACGAATACACGCTTCCAATGTGCGTTCACTGTGATATCACCAAACACGGGTGCGATCATCATGATGCTGTAAATAGAACCTGGTTTCATCCGAAAAAATGACGTTTTGCCATTCGTGCACCCAGGTTCGTCGTTGAGTACACCATCGCAGGCGCTCCTGTCTGTGATGCAGCGTCAAGGGTAACCGCAGCCATGGTCTCCGAGCTGATAGTCCATGCTGCTGCAAACGTCGTCGGACTGTTCGTGCAGATGGTTGTTGTCTTGCAAACGTCCCCATCTGTTGACTCAGGGATCGAGACGTGGCTGCACGATCCGTTACAGCAATGCAAATAAGGTGCCTGTCATTTCGACTGCTAGTGATACGAGGCCGTTGGGATCCAGCACGGCATTTGCGTTTCGTATTACCTCCCTGAACCCACCGATTCCATATTCTACTGACAGTCGTTGGATCTCGACCAACGCGAGCAGCAATGTCGCGATACGACAAACCGCAATAGCGATAGACTACACTCCGACCTTTATCAAAGTCTGAAACGTGATGGTACGCATTTCTCCTCCTTACACATGGCATCACAACAACGTTTCACCAGGCAAAGCCGGTCAACTGCTGTTTGTGTATGAGAAATCAGTTGGGAACTTTGCTCATGTCAGCATGTTGTAGGTGTACATATAAGTATGACTTCTAAACTTTTTCTTTTGTTAGGCAGTAGGGCATCACGATGCCTAAAAATATATTCAAAAAGCAGAACAACAAACATGGAATACTGTTGCGATGGTACTGGCCACTTTTCCACCCTAGATATGAAAAAATTGACGGTATGTAAGCCTTTAGAAAAATGCATATAGCTGTTATATCTTATTTTCTTTTTAAAATAAAAATGTTTGGTGTGATACCGTATAATACATAGATTAAATGTGTAAGTGGTAATGTCCTACCAGTAACCACGATTTCCCTTCGAATGACCACATTACCCCACCTTCCCCTACGTGGCATGTTACCCATGTAACTACTTCCGGTATAAAGTACACCAATTAAATTACCCCAGGAAATTATGGTAGTCTCGAAGCTCGAAGGTCGTAGTATTTAACATCGTGCTCATTACAAAACTGAAGACATCTCTGGTTTAGAACTTCCAGTCTCTTCCAGATCAGAGAACTGCGATCAGTTCTCGGTACGACGTAAATCCGCTGCAGGGCAACGACCCCACGAATGAGGCTCACCACTTCTACCAGTCTCTGGAAAGAACCGAGAATGGTCCCAAATTCTGGTCGAGGGACGTCGTTAACATCGACGTGAACGACAACCTAGAGCTGAGTCATGCCACACTCTCAATTCATTGCCATATGTTCTCTTCCTAATTACAGACGATTGATTCCGGGACACACTTAGAGAACACACTGGCTTCGGTCATGGATCTGCCACCTTCTGGGACCGTATTTCTCTAAGAGGGCCGACTGCCGTGGATAGCAATGTCATGACAGGCCGTAACAAGTTCGCACAGTGAACTGTGTAGTTGTTTAACTTTTCGGACGAGTACGCAATGAATCAAGTAAAAAATGAAAGCGCAGAAGAAATGTAAGACAAACTGAGTGCGACTGCTACCGTTTGCTGACGACTTAACCAATCTAGTTGCTGGTAAGGAGGTCCTGAAAGATGCGTTTAGCGGAATGGGCACAAAAATTACTAAGGGGTATGGGCTTAGGCAAACAAAACTAAAGGGCATAATAAAAATGAGAATAGTGGTATAATTAACATAAAATTTAGAGAATGCATTTATCGATAATTTGTAGAAATTGTCCTATCCAGAAAGAGATTTTAATCTGGACAGCTGATTTGGGGAAGATCTCAGAAGTAGACTGGGGGAGATAAAGATAAATTTCTTCAACAAGTATTTTCCATTCTGCAGTTTTAAGTACTGACTTGGAATTGACAGAAAAGCGCTTAAAAGCGTACATCTGCAGAAAAATAAGGTATGCAAGTGGAAGGTGGATAAATGGAAAACCGGAGAAAAATGTGTTTGGAGGGTAGGCGAGATACATAGTGCTGAGCTGCTAGAAGAAATAGGTGATGGCCGATGTCTGTGGGAAACACAAGACTGATGGGACATCTGTCTCGGCATCGAGTAGTAGTTAAACAGGCGCTGTACGAGTCACAAAATGAGGAAATACTGGAAACATACAAAGGATAGACCGTACTAAGCAGATTGACGAAGCTGTCATACGTATCAGATGTGTAGAGATGAAAAATTGGCCCCAAGACAGTGAGGGATGTACGACGGCATCACGTCAGCCGGAGAACGTACGACTATGGAAATTAAAATAAAAATTCTTTGATATAAGAGTTTAGTTGCTGCATACAAAGTCATTCAGCAAAGTTATATGGTATTATCTTTCCCCATCCTTCTTAGCGAGACTACAAAGCGCTACTTAATTTAACTGATTCTTACTAGCAGAGTGTATCGTACATGAACAAAGACGTATTCGATTTCCGAAAGTCTTGACGCACATCGGAAAGTTATATTCATCCACCACGTTATTGTTTTACCAGCACTCCTGTGACGTTGGTACGACCGTGATTTCATTCTGTTTACCCTCTTTGGAGATAAATAATTGGTTCTGTAATTTGTGTATGCTGTTTCCTCTTACTGATAATTCAAAAATTTCAGAATCAGTTTCCATACGCACTGCCCGTGAATACACTTTGTTACCTTGATTTTGTCCATCATACTTCAATACCGTGCCAGTAATTTCATTTGGAAGTAATTCGAATTAACTGCAGGTAGTTTCTGCTGTTGCTGCATAATGATATTTTGTTAAAAATTTGCTAGATTTGCGTCGTTCCTGCTTTGCCGTTAAATGAATTCATTAAATCCGTAACACAGTCGCCATACAGCAGCGTGGTATTTTCAGTGGACAATGATAAGTTAATTCGGAAATGAGATCTGATTTTCCATTCTTGTGGATCAATTGCAGTATAATATAAGCAGAGGGTATCACAGAGTTTGCCACCATTGGAGTCAGTCCGGTACTTTTCAGCACGTGTAATTTCCTGAGAGATTAATGACGAACTTTCTTGGTGTCATGTGATTCTTTACCGCGGTAATCGGGTTCAGATTTGTAATTTTATGAAGTTTCGTTTACACAGTGTAATTTTCCGAACCACATTGTTTTCCTAACCTAGCTCACACTAAAGTGCAAACTGTGGCAGATATCAATGGTTTAAACTGCTTGAAGAAATGCAGCAACGAGACACATTTTGTATAACATAATTTTCCCTGAGAGGTGTTTCGATTTTCACTTGTCTTCAGTTGGCGTAATACATGTGTATTATTAATAATACGTTTTAGCCGACTGGATTTGGAACTATTTAAGTTGCAGTTCTTCATTTGCATTCCATATAGCGTTCAAAATGAAAACGACAGAAACATTGTATTAATTGTGTTATACACTATTTGATCAAAAGTATCCGAACACATATCAGTCGACATTAATACGGCGTGAGTCCACCCTTCGCCTTTACAGGATACCAATTATTGAACTACATGAAAAACGGCGCGGCTGGCACCCACGTTATTCAGCATTTAAACGTCACTACAGATATTCAGATTTACGTTATTACATGTTCGATATGCCTGCCATCATTGGTGATGTGGCGCAGACGAACAGCGGAATACTGCACGACCCGCTGAAGTGTCGGAACGGCGACGCTGTCGATGACCTTCTGAATGGCTGCTTTCAGCTCAGCAATCATTTTTGGATTGTTGCTGTACACCTTGTCTTTAAAAGGAGTCGCATGTGTTTAGATCCGGAGAATATGGCGGCCAATTGAGGTCAATGCCAGTGGTCTCTGGGTACCCCAGAGCCAGAATGCGGTCCCCAAAGTGCTCCTCCAGGACACCAAACACTCTCCTGCTTCGATGGGGCCGAGCTCCGTCTTGCGTGAACCACATTTTGTCGAAAACAGGGTCACTTCGGATAACGGGGATGAAATCATCTTCCAAAACATTCACGTACCATTCGGTAGCCCCGTGCCATCAAGGAATATCGCACCGATAATTCCGCGCCTATACATTACACGCCACAGCATCCGTTGAGGGTGAAGGGACTACACGTTCGCCAAATGCAGATCCTCAGTCCCCCAAATGCGCCAATTTTGGTTATTGACGAACCCATCCACATGAAAGTTGGCTTCGTCGCTAAACCAAACCATTCACCGCATACTAATTCCCATCATGCCCGTAGCCAACCGTGCAGTGTCAACGTTCAAACGCAAACCGTTCAGAAGTTATGACGATTTCATTTCATATTGTTCAATAACTGTCACCTTCAATAACTGTCACCCTGTTTGACGGATTGTACTCTGCTGGGAACACTTTCAGTGAGATGTCAGAATATCTGAGGAAGAATGGCAGCCCATTCTTCCTCAACGGCCAACATCAGAGAATATAGGGATAGACGCTGGGGTCTGGAGCCAAGTCGACGTTCTGCCTGATCCAAAAGATGTTCCATTAGGTTCAGGTCATTACTCCAGGAATGTTAAACATTTCAGGAATGTTGTTGTCCACAAATAATTGCCTCGCAAATGCCGTTCTATGACAGGTCTCATTGTCACACTGATACAATCATCGTCTCCGAATTGTTCCTCTGCTGCACGCGTTACACAGTACTGTAAAATGCGCGGTTCTGGACTGAAGCGCCTAGAACCGCTCGGCCACAGCGGCCGGCGCATACACATCAATCTGCATCTCTTTCGTAGGGCTGTTTGGGCTCTAATTAATTAGGTTCAAGTTAGAGAACCTCCTTAAAAGTTAAAATTTGTATTATTATTTACTTACTTATTTACATTGTTTAGACTCATAGAGGAACACATAAAGCAAATTATGACCTGTGGCTGTTATTTTTCTTGTTCTTCCAGAATTGTTTCATTATCTCGCTATGCTTAGCTCGGCGTTCATCTGATCACTTTCTTCTAGGTACCTTGGGTTTGTCTTCTGATGAAATTTCCCAGCTGTAGACATTACTTCCGAAGATGTTTCGAACTCCGATGTCTGACGGTGAGATTTTGGCATTTATTAGATCAATTTGGGCCTGTTTTATCCAGACTGCAGTCGTTTTCAGTTTCTGCAAGTACGTCAAAATTTTCTTTGTTAGTCGGTTGTCATCTAGTCTCATCATATGTCCGTAGAATTATGCGGAAAACGGTTTCGATGTTGGAATACTTTTCTGTGACTGTTTGTGATTGTAGACGGTATCTTTCGTGTGTGAGTTTTGAGCCAAAGATTTTTCGGATGATTTTTCTTTCAGCCTTTTTGATATTTTCGAAGTCTCCTTGGTAATTAAGGTTTGGAGTCTCGCTGGCGTAGAGTGTTTCAGGTATGGTAACAGTCGTGTAGTGTCGAACTTTGTTGTTGATGTTTATGCATTTTTATTGTAGATGCTCGCAACTTTCCCATATGCTTTCCGCATTTTGAGTTCCCGTATTTTTTGTGCTAATCTTTCTGTACCTGTAGGTTCAATAATTTCTCCTAAGAACGTGAAGTAGTTAACCTTGTTTACTGTGCCATATTTTGTGATTAAATTTTGTGTTTTGGTGTGTTTTGTAGCCATGAATTCGGTTTCAGAAATAGAAATTTGCCATCCAACTTTCTTGGCACATTCTTCGGGAATTTCAATCTGATGGATGTTGTTTGTTCATCGCCAGAAAGGATCGCGAGCTCATCAGCGAAGGCTAGACACGTGACGTCAATGCTAACCTTTTCTTTTCCTAGCCAGACGGGTCTCCAGATGTTTCGATTTTTATGGGGTGGATCAGGAAATAATGTAGAGTAATATGGAGTGTATAATGAATAGTGTGAGTTCAAAAAAGCACTATATGAATTTATTAAACACGCCAATATCAAAAAGAACTTCTCTACATGTCATACACTTAAACGATCAACAAATACATTGTTCAATAGACATCTGGATTCTATAGTCAAACTTTCCGTAAACAGTCCCTCAATAAGAACTTGCGTAAGGTAAATCGGCGGAGCAATTGAGTACACACAATCTACCCCAGTTTGACTTCAGTAAATGGAAAACTACATTAGAGGGGGACGGGACAGCACTCAAATCACTTACGTATGAACACATGCAGGACGCCAATAACACTAACTCCACAATCCACTGTTATTCAAATGACCAGGACGTAGTCGAGATTGTCGGGGAGGCGTCTCAACACTCAAACCCCAAAAAAAGGAATGAAAATACTTAAATCAACAAGTGAAATTTTTCCTGTAGCAGTAGACAGTCGTTTTGCTCAGGATTATGTGCTTTACAAAGTGCATGGGAACATGGATCTGAAATGGTAGAACCCAAGACATGAGGTTAGCTGAAAGCTAAGATTAACATGATTTCCAATAAATTAAAAAATGGGGAAACAAAGAGAAATTCACCATGCAAGTAGATATTAGATTCTGTTGACACGCAGTCAACATCGATTTAGAAAACACCGTTCTTGTGAAACACAACTAGCTCTTTACTCGCACGAAATGTTGAGTGCTATTGACAAGGGATTTCAAACTGATTCAGTACTTATGGATTTCCGAAAGGCCTTTGGAACTCTAACACACAAGCGGCTTGTAGTGAAATCGCATGCTTATGGAATATCGTCTCAGTTATGTGAATGTATTCGTGATTTCCTCTCAGAGGCCGGCCGAAGTACGAATTTAATAGAGATTCTGCTTCGTCTTCAACACCGTCTAGAATATCATCTATTTGCAAACAGTAGATTGTTACACTCAGAATAAATATTTGAAGATATCTCCGTTAGATAACAAAGTTTTGACAGCTGTACCTGATTTAATAAAATCGAAATCATCCTGAGTTTTATTTTGGGGGAAAATTATACACAGTGTGACTAATATGTCCCTAACTTAAATATGACTCTGTTTGTCATACTTAAACAGAAACAGCTGATGTAATAGACAAATTCATACTTATCATACATTTTAAAAGTTACAAAGTGTTTAGAATCCGAAAAATAATCCTTCTTGAGAGACTATTATTTTCTGAAAAAAACGTTTAGACCATAACTAAAACCAATGATTTTGTATGAGAGAACTAAACACTTTTGCGAATGTTATACACGGATCTCCAACAGTTTTCTTTTAGAGAGCAAATATTAATATCTCTTATAGTTCAACATAGATGCTTTGTTAATAGGAACTGACTTGAAACTTCCTGGCAGATTAAAACTGTGTGCCCAACCGAGACTCGAACTCGGGACCTTTGCCTTTCGCGGGCAAGTGCTCTACCAACTGAGCTACCGAAGCACGACTCACGCCAGGTACTCACAGCATTACTTCTGCCAGTACCTCGTCTCCTACCTTCCAAAATTTCATATCAGCGCACACTCCGCTGCAGAGTGAAAATCTCATTCTGGAAACATCCCCCAGGCTGTGGCTAAGCCATGTCTCCGAAATATCCTTTCTTTCAGGAGTGCTAGTTCTGCAAGGTTCGCAGGGGAGCTTCTGTAAAGTTTGGAAGGTAGGAGACGAGGTACTGGCAGAAGTAATGCTGTGAGTACCGGGCGTGAGTCGTGCTTCGGTAGCTCAGTTGGTCAGTCTGCTTTCGGCTGCGGTGGGGCGAGGGCGTCCGCTGCGCCTCGCCGTGCGCGACCGTGAGCGCTTGCTTGTGTTTACCTTCTCGCGGCGCGAGTTGTATTTGTTCCAAGTTCAGTCCGATTATGGCACACACATGGCGCCACGATACGATCAAAATTACTTTCCAACCAGATCACGCGCGTCCTCGAGCCTATGAAATAGAACAGTTCATACGCGACGATCTACGTTTAGATCCGGCGACTGTCGTCGGAATACATTTTTCTATAACGGCGAGCGTGGTTTATGTTAAAATGACCAGTGCAGAGGTCTGCGCGACAGTGGTTTCTAAATACTCGAACTCTCTCCGATTCAAACATTCTGACGGGCATATCGGTGCAGTGACGGTGGATCATGCTGGCATGGGCCTAAGGACTGTAAGAGTTTTTGAGCTCCCCTTCGAGGTCCCAGAGGAAGTTGTCAAGGACGCCTTCCGACCATATGGCAATGTTATCAGCCACGTTGCAGAAAAGTGGCAAACTTTCTCGACGTATAAGGTCTACAATGGTGTGCGCCAAATTAAACTTGAGCTCAAGAAACATGTGCCGTCCTATTTGAACATCGGTGGCTGTCGTGCAATCATCATGTACGACGGTCAACCGCGTACCTGTTCCGGATGTGGGCAGGAAGGCCATGTTCGATCGAGCTGCTTACAACATAGAATTACGCAGATACCAGTGGGAGACTCCGTTTCCCCGACGGGAACGACAATCCTGCCCCTCACGTACGCTCAGACGACGATGCGCACCATAGTTGAGAACGAAACGGGCGATCAGACACATCCATCGACGCCAGAAGTACCACGGGAGGAAGAGGAAGGACCCTCGGTGCCAACCCATATGTCGCCCCCTCCACAGCAACAACAGCAGCAACAGGCCCACGGACTCCAGACGCAACATAACATTCAGAACGCGATGGACGTGGACGCGAACATTGTCCCGACCGCGGCTTTCCTAGCGGAAGGTGATACGACGCTGGATTGCCTCCCACATTCGGATACGGATGTCCGCGTTCGAAAGCAACGTTCGCCCCGACGACGCAAGCGACGTCGGCGGACTCCTTCTGACGACTGCCTCCTACACACGGCCGGTCAAGAAGGTGACATCTCATCAGACGGCATGGATGCTGCGCCTGCTGAGGATCTAAGTGGTGTAGACGGTTCACTTGCCCATACTACGAGTGCCCAGTTACTTCTTGCACCACAAACGCGGCAGGTCGCGTCGATGGATAGCGATCCGTCTACCTCTACCAAAGACGACGTACGTGAGAGAGATTTAGGTGCCGATCAGCCACACAGCATCGTGTTGCACCCACTGTGGTCGGACGATGTTGAGGAACTTCCTGAAGAGGGCACGGGTGACAGGGGAGGGGGCGGCATTGGGGATGCCACTACTAGCGTGAACGACTCATAATTTGTAACGGGTTTGGTGGGTCCGGCATCTCTTGCGGTTAGCTTTTATTGCCATGGCGTCTACCCTAGGTGAAGAGGCTAGGCAGCACACCTTTCGGCTTGCCACAATCAATATCAACGCGATAAGGGCGCCACACAAACTGACAATGCTACAACGCATGCTTGATGCGGCGGACATCGACGTGGCCCTCTTACAGGAAGTATGTGTCGCTAGTTTCCCTGACTTCTACGGATATACCGCCCACATCTCCCACACCTCTTCTACCGATTGTGGTGTGGCTGTTCTGTTACGGGACAGTTTGGCGGCTACGGACGTACTGTACTTACCGAGTGCAAGAGCCATGGCAGTAACTGTCAACGGTGTACGACTCATCAATGTATATGCCTCTTCAGGATCAGGGAGACGGAGAGATCGGGCCCGCTTTTTTTCGGAAGATATTACGCGTCTATTTATGGGCAACATATACGATATGGTGATCGGAGGAGATTTTAACTGTACATTATCTCCATCTGATCAGCAGCCACATCACGTCCCGTGTGCGGAATTGGAGATGCTAGTGCGTGACCTCCACCTGATTGACACGTGGCGCCACATCCATGGCCCAGCTCCTGGTTACACCCATTATACAAGCCATTCCTCAAGTCGGTTGGACAGGATTTACGTCACAAGCACCCTTTCGACGGCGACGAGAGCAGCAGAGCTCTGGCCCACTACATTCACCGACCACACACCCTATATTTGCACCATTGCCCTCCAACCTGCACGTGTGTGGCGCAGTAGGCCCCCCTGGAAACTGAACGTCGCCCATCTGGACGAGCCGGCATGTAAAGGTGCTGTCGAAGAGTCGTGGACCGCGTCCTTACGGCGTCGTGGTCGGTACCGATCGACCCTCAGTTGGTGGATTGAATGTGCGAAGCCTGCTCTTAGACGCACCTTCATGGCTTACGGCCGGGAAGCAGCGGCATGGAGGAGGAGCACGGAAAACTTTTATTACACCGTCCTACGGGAATGTCTTGCTATGGAGCCCTCACCTGACAGGCAGATCATAGTCAATCGCGCGAAAGCGCAGCTCGTCTCCTTAGCACGCCATCATTTACAAGGCGCTGTTATACGGTCGCGTGCTCCAGACATGATACAATCAGAAAGGCCATCTATGCACCACGTGCTCATAGAACGCAGGAGGCGCCGCAGGGCACTGGTAACCGACATGATAACCGACGACGGTCGACATGTGGTAGAACAAGCAGCAATAGCAGAAGCCTTCTATGGGCATTACGCTCAACTTTATTCAGCAGTGCTCCCTGATATGGCGACGGTAGACACCGTTTCAGCACATGTCCACGGTACAGTTCCACCAGACATGGTACCGAATTTACTGGGAGAAGTGACAGAAGAGGAAGTGCTCGACGCCATTGGTAAAGGTGCTCCCCATAAATCACCAGGAATCGATGGGTTACCATTAGAGTTCTATCGAGCCTTTACACAACTGTTGCTACCGTGTTTGATTGAAATTTGCCAGGAATTGATGTCCCCGGATATAACATTGCCTGCACCATTCTTGGAAGGTCTGATTGTCCCCATCCATAAGCCGAAGGGACGGAATCATGTCCGCGACTATCGTCCCTTAACGTTATTGAACAGCGACTTCAAGATCTTTTCGAGGCTGCTATCAGAACGTATTCGCGGCACACTATTGCACGTCTTGTCCGGCGATCAGACGTCCTTTGGGGGACCAACAACATCAGAACTGCGTTATGTCGTTACAGAGATCTCATCTCCCTTGCACGGGTGAGACGTTTGCCGGCAGCCCTCGCGTCTATCGACTTTAACCAGGCTTTTGACCGTGTGGGCCACACTTTCCTCACGGCCGTTCTACGGCGCATGGAATACCCCGACCCCTTTATCACAGTGTTGACACGCCTACTACATGGTGCAACTTCTCGAGTTCTTGTCAATGGAAGACTGACGGCACCCATGTCGATCCGCCGATCAGTACGACAGGGATGTCCATTATCAACATTGTTATTTGCATTGGCCTTAGAACCCTTGTTATGTGGTCTCCGAGACAGGCTCACTGGGATACAGTTCGGCGGCTCCATCTATCGCTGCACCGCATATGCGGATGATTTGATGATCGTCATACGAGGAGCTGACGATATGGCCGCGGCTTTGGACTGGATTGCAACCTACGGTACAGCTTCTGGTAGCCAAATCAAAGTTGACAAGTCCGTCGCCTTGAGCATCGGGATTGGGCTACCGCAGGAACACATTGCCCCCTTACGCTTCAGTGATACTGTACGCTGCTTGGGCTTAGATTTCATGAACGACATGCGACGCGCGACGACGCTCAATTATCGACGTCTTCTTAACCAAATTAGGGCCGGAATTGCAAATCAGCGCTTGCGATCCCTCAACATCGTTCAGCGGGTGTATTATGCCAATGTATACCTTGCGTCCCGCATACCGCATGTCGCCCAAACGCTACCCATTCCGAAGCCCTTGGCTTGTAGCATTATGGCAGCGCTGGGATACTTCGTCACCACTGGTATGTTACTGAAGATCAGATACGTATCTCTTACCCTCCCCAAGGAAAAAGGTGGTCTCGGCCTAGTTAACGTCCATGATAGGGCCATTGCCCTCTATGTTAGCTCACATTTATGTCTGCTGCGCCGTTGTCCAACGAGCCTCACGAGTCTGCTTCTGACGGCGCTACGCCCTGCTTCACTAAGAGCGCCGGTGCCACTACAGGACATCCCAGCGCCCCTCTTTTATATAGGACGTTTCTATTTAGAACAAAGTTATTGCAGTGTCGCGCTCACGACACCACAAACGGCCACAACTCGACGCCTATATCATGACATGCTGCAACGCCGCCCCCTAAATGTGGTCGAACTAAAATATCCTGACGTACGGTGGCGCGTGGTGTGGAAGACTGTACACGATGCCATGCTTGATTCCGATGTTGTTTCTCAATGGTACGTCGTCGTGAATGGGAAGCTCGTGACGCAAGAACGTCTCTACAATATCCACATGACAGAATCTCCCAATTGTGTGGGTTGTAATACAGTAGATTCTGACGAGCACCGCCTCAGCTGTGGAGAGGCGGAACCGGTTTGGCGCCTAGTGCGGCAGATGCTGGCTTATCTCTTGCGAGTTAGGCCGGAGCATGTATCTGCACGCACGTTATTGTTTCCGGATGAGACATTTTACCCCAAGACTCAAACCAACTCTGTCACCTGGATACGTGGACATGCCGTCCATTACCTCTGTCGTGACGGACACAAGGATATCCTTGACTTCTGGCTCTATTTGCAAGAAAGACATCATGCTATTTCCGGGCATACCAGATATCGACAGTGCTTCGCAAACTACCTATGGAGTGCCTTTCACAGCGCGCCGTGTAGCTGGAATGTTCCAGGTAATGGCAGATGAGGTCAGAACGAACTGCAAACGACCATATATTGAACAATCTTATCAGTGGGCGCAGTCGCTGGGAAGCCTCACTACGACGTGGTAGCTTTCTTTTCATGCTATTTATGTCTCATATCTTCGATGGCGTCTTCATTCTGTTTTAGTTTTCCAGGCTTGGTTAACTGTGACTGTTCGCACATTAAAAAAAAAAAAAAAAAAAAAAAAAAAAAAAAAAAAAAAAAAAAAACGTGGGCGGGAGACCTGCTTTCAAATCCAAATAAATACACAAGAACAAAATAAGAACAAAATGAACAACAAATAAAATTTAATAAAGTATTATACCCTTTCCTTTCTTCTTTTATTTTATTTTTTTTATAAAAAGTTCAGAGGCATATTTAATTTTTGTTCGTTGGCGGAATCTGAAGTGGCGGCGAACGGCCGTCCTAGTTAGCTTCAGGATGAAAGTGGCGGTGGCACTAGCTTTGTTTTTGTTTTTAGGCTAGATGGGTTTTCGGGGGTAGTATGGGTGATAGGGGCCAACGCCTGAAGTGGAAGAGGTAATTTTCTATAAAAAAAAAAAAAAAAAAAAACTCGGGCATGGATGTTTGTGATGTCCTTAGGTTAGTTAGGTTTAACTAGTTCTAAGTTCTAGGGGACTAATGACCTCAGCAGTTGAGTCCCATAGTGCTCAGAGCCATTTGAACCATTTTTTTCCTCTCAGAGAGGTCACAGTTCATAATAATTGACGGAAAGTCACCGAGTGAAACAGAAGTGATTCCTGGCGTTCTACAAGGTAGTGTGATAGGCCCTTTGAGGTTCCTTATCTATTCTATATAAACGATTTGGGGGACAATCTGAGCTGCCGTCTTAGGTTGTTTGCAGAAGAAGCTGTCGTTTATCGACTAGTAAAGTCATCAGACGATAAAAAAATTCCAAAAAGATTTAGAAAAGGTATCTGTATGGTGCGAAAAATGGCAACTGACCCTGAAGAATGAAACGTGTGAGGTCATCCACATGAGTGCTAAAAGGAATCCGTTAAACTTTGGCTACACGATAAATCAGTCAAATCTAAAGGTCGTAAATTCAACCAAGTACCTAGGAATTACAATTACGAGCAGCTTAAATTGGAAGGAACATATAGAAAATGTTGCAGGGAAGGCTAACCAAAGACCGCGTTTTATTGACAGGACCCTTAGAAAATGTAACAGATCTACTAAGGAGACTGCCTACACTACCCTTGTCCACCCTCTGTTAGAATACTGCTGCGCAGTGGGGGATCATTACCAGATAGAATTGACGGAGCACATCGAAAAAGTTCGAAGAAAGGCAGCATGTTCTGTATTATCGTGAAACAGGGGAGAGAGTTTCACTGAAATGATACAGGATTTGGGATGGACATCATCAAACCAAAGGCGTTTCTCGTTGTGGAGAAATCTTATCACGAAATTCCAATCACCAACATTCTCCTCCGAATGCGAAACTGAAAAGGAAGAGTGGAAATGAAGCAGGCTGTGCAGAAGGGAAAAAAAGAAAAAAGAAAACCACTCCTCCCTTTTCCAGAAGCTGAATGGAGCTGCACCAAAATAAGATGATAAAGGGACTAAACACTGCCGGCATGTCAAAGCACTAGAGGCACTTAAGATTCATGTAACGGAGTCAACTGACTCGTTTCAAGATAGCTAGCTAGATAGACAGACATACAGATATGTGTATAAATATGTCCATAGGTGGTAAGGGTTTTACGGTCGAAAGGTGCAACTAAAAATCTCAGGGCAAATTACAGTTTTTAATACTAACTATAATAACAAAAGTAAACAGCATTTCTTCATCCGCGTTAACCCTAAGCAAGAGTATGGGAGTGAAGATTCTCGCGATTGTGATCAATTTGTGTAAAAGTCTTCTTCGAGGGTGTTTGCATTATTGTAAAATTTTTCAGTGCAATGTGAGACTCGTGTCACTTCTCATTGTTCTAAGCAGTCTCTTCCTCTACCGCACCATCGGGAAATTCACTGCAAATGGAAACTACTTTCCGATGGCCATTTGTTACGGGGCAGGAAACTGTTGGCCAGCTAGATAGCTATTCTATTAATCATTCTAGATGAATTGTCCGTGGTCTGGGCCGGCCGAAGTGGCCGTGCGGTTAAAGGCGCTGCAGTCTGGAACCGCAAGACCGCTACGGTCGCAGGTTCGAATCCTGCCTCGGGCATGGATGTTTGTGATGTCCTTAGGTTAGTTAGGTTTAACTAGTTCTAAGTTCTAGGGGACTAATGACCTCAGCAGTTGAGTCCCATAATACTCAGAGCCATTTGAACCATTTTGAATCCGTGGTCTGGCTGACCGTTCTGTAAGCTACTGGGTCCAGACGCGTGAGAAACTGGCCCACTGTTGCGGAAGGCAACGACTCTATCGATCAGTGCGAGACCAATTACCGCCACTAAGTGATGACTCAACAGAACGTGAGAACTCCTCGTTAACAGCACGAGAAGTATTCGAGCAGGCAGACAGTCCCGACGAGCGGTTCATTCTACGTGCTGCTAGTGTCTGCGAGGTTACTTCGTATTGGGTGCACTTCGGTGGTGATGTCAGCACGTGGTAGCTCTGGCAATTTCTAAGCTGTCGGTGCATGCGATTCCACACGTGCCTGGCGAGTCGAGGCTCTAATTAAAAGTATCGATTCCTGTTACGCACTTGGTGAAGGATAGTATGCCCATGGACAACAAAGAACATTCTGTTTACATTTAAAACACGTATCTGCATCTAGTTATGGCGTGTAAATAGTTCGAACCGTTTCATTCGTTATATAACCGGACAGTGACATACACAAAAGGGAATTTTACATTTCGGACAATCGAAGAATCTATTTGACTAGCGATGCAACATTCAAACAATTGCTCGAAATTTCACTGAGTTTCCTATCATCAATATCGGCTAGCGAAGTAATGATAAGTTTTTTTACAATAAAGTCGTGTGTACACACATGAGCAACTGAACTAGACATCCCGTTTCCGCATGATGTAGCGACTAACACGCCCAGTCTCCCAGCTGACAGAGACGATTTGCTGTGGCATGGACTATGTAACACAATAAAAGCGTTGGTAAGCCATGGTGAATCATGACCCCTCAACCGCTACTCACAACTCGCGGAGGTATGGTGGAGCGAGCTGCAAAGCGTGCATATCTCGTTCGGTGCTTGCAGCTTCCGCATACTCCGATCGGTTAAACCACCCGACTGTGTGGTCGCATATCCAGGAATCTCGACAGCTAGGCTATCGGTTTCGAATACTGCCGATCTAAACGGAGAAGTGTGTACAACCCACTGCCGAGAATGCCAATGCCAACTCATTGAACTACGAAAATATTCTTGACGTGGAGTTATTAATAAATAAAAAGATTATAGTTTTATTTATTTATTTATTTATTTAACCTGGCAAGATTAGGGCCATCAGGCCCTCTCTTACATCTAACCAGGCATTCTACTTATTTTACATTCATATGTTTTAGTAGGCATGTTAAACTAAATCTAGTACAAAAAGTGAAATAAACAATTTGAAAGGTACACCTGGAAAAATACATACATATAGAGTTTATATTCTTAGGTCACAAGTACTGTTATAATTAGACATTATTGAAGAGACAGATTTTAGATAGGAGTGCCGGCAGCAGGGAGTTTGAGGGAGACTCATGGTGAAGGGAGGAGAAGAATAGAGACATGATGAAACATAATTAAGGAAATATAAAGGAAAAGAAGATTGCGTGGCTAATAGAGAAAGATGAAGAGGAAGGCATCTCAGGAGCAAGATAGGAGACGCTAGCTTTGCTATTTGACAGATGAGGGGATTGTCCTTGTGCATTAATTTTGTGGAGAACTTTGTGAGGATGATAGTAGGAAATGCTTCAACTTCTTCTTAAAAGCAGCAGGAGATCGAATTTTGCGCAAGGTAAGGGGCAGTTTGTTCCAGAGGCGGACAGCGGCAACTGAGAAGGAGTTTGCAAAAGTTTTTGTTTTGTGAGTGGGCACAGTTAGGATACCAAATAAGAGTGACCTCGTGTTTCGATTATGATGACACGACAGGTTTTTAATCTCTGAAGCAAGGTACTGGGGTGCTTGCGCGATGAGGAGTCGGTGGAGTAGACATAGAGTGTGGTAGTCACGCAATTTGTCCGGCCGCAGCCACCCTAGCTCGGAGTATGAAGCACTAACATGATCATATCGGCGAATGTTGCAGGTGTAACGCACACAGGCATTCATGGTTAGCTCTAGCCGTCTTTTGTTTTCACTACTCATGCCTTGTTGAATCACATCACAATAGTGGAGGTTCGGTAGAACGAGTGCTTGCACGAGCTGGCGTTTCAAGTCCTGTGGAAATATGTTCCGAAACTTTTTGAGAGCATAGAGACAAGCAGACGTCTTTCGGCACACTGCGACTGTATTCTCCGCCCAGTTGAGATGCTCATCCAAAGTTACACCCAAGTTCTTCACTGTTTTCTGGTATGGTATTGGAGTACCGTCGAGCAGAATAGGAGATAGCCGTTCGCGGAAATCTGAACTTATTAATTTCTGATGGGCTATTAAGATTACTTGCGTCTTTTTTGCATTTAGTTTAAGCCCCAGGTTTTTCGCCCATCTCACTACTGAAGACAGATCATCATTCATCTGAGCGATTGCAGTGTTTACATCTTCAGGTCTGACGCTTAGGTAGAGCTGGAGGTCGTCGGCATAGAAATGATATTTACAGGAGGACAGAACCGACGAAATATCGTTGACATATAAAGAAAACAAAAGTGGTCCTAAGACTGATCCTTGTGGCACTCCCGAGGAAACATGTTTCCAGGTAGATTTTTCATTTACGCAGACAACACATTGCTGTCTGTCTTTTAAGTAGCTTTCAAACCATCTCATTGCACTATCAGAGAAATTAAGCTGTTGCATTTTTCTGAGCAATATGTCAAAGTTAACAGTGTCAAAAGCTTTGCTGAAGTCCAGTAGCGTCAATATTGTTGCCTTTCGATTGTCGATGGCATATTTCAGGTCATCAGTTACTTTAATTAGAGCAGTGTTTGTGCTGTGATGTTTACGGAAACCGGATTGAAATTTGTCATATAGGCTAAATTCATGCAAGTGTTCAGTGATTTGGTCATGAACAATATACTCAAGCGCTTTGGAAACAGCAGGCAGTATGCTAATTGGTCCGTAATCACTAGGCAGTTGCGGGTTTTCGATCTTAGGGATGGGTCGAATTAGGCTTCTTTTCCATGCAGTGGGATATATTCCGTTCACGAGGGAAAAATTAAATATGTCAGTTAAGACAGGTACTAAGATATCGGCAACATTCTTAATCATGGTTATACCGATACTGTCGTTGCCTATTGCATCAGAAGAGATTCTCATTATTGCTTTTCTTGCCGTATTTGTTGTTACATGTTTTAGATGGAAGGTATCGTTGTTAGTTATCCTGTTTGGGGATTCTTGTGGACGGTAATTATCAGCTGTGCTGGTATTCAGAGGTGCAGAGAAGAATTCATTTAATTCGTTAGCTGACACATGAAAAGTAGTTTCCGATTTTGCCTTTCCGACCCCCAAGCTACGGAGATTCTTCCATAGAGTCGTGGGCGTCAGATCGCTGCATACAAGGGAGCGAGCGTGCCTGATTTTAGCATTGCGAATGCATTGTTTCACTCTGTTCCGTAGCTTTCTATATTCTTCGAAACGCTCGGGTTTCAGATCTGCCTTGAAACGCCTGTGGGCAGCATCCCTATTAGTCATCATTTGACGTAATTCAGCTGTCAGCCATGGAGCAGGAGATTTTCTTACACGGATTGTGCGCACAGGTGCATGTTTGTCATAGAGGGCAGTGAGCTTATCACCAAGTTCATTAATTTTGCCGTCGATTGTGGGTTTTCTGATTATTTGATGCCATGAGATTTCTGAGCAATCGGCTGTTAGAGCATCAAGGTCAATACGTTTCATGTTCCTACAAGTTATGTAACGCGATTTGATCCTTGGGGGCTGCACAGAGTAGGCCAGGAATATTACATCATGTGCTGAGAGGCCAGGGGCCGATGTTTGACCAACATCTCTTACTTTGTCAGTCTGTTTCGTTGCGATTACGTCTATAAGAGTATGACTGTGCGCCGTATGGTGTGTAGGTTGTAATGGAAGAATGTTCATGCTATTGCAACTAAACAGTCTTCTTAGGTTTATTGCGGAGGGAGTGTCTCTTAGCAGGTCTATGTTCAAGTCACCCATTACGATGACATGTTCGTATTGACACTGAAGTGAATGTAATTCCGACTGGAAGGAACTCATTGAGCTTATTTTTGGCGGCTATAATAACTACTATAATAACTACTTTCATGGGCTGAATAATTTAGTTACTTTAAACGAACTTCGATAATGTCGAAATAATAGTCACCAGTCGAATTGGACAAACTTCTCTTAAAAATGGATTACAGCAGTGGCGTTCGTAATCTACATTCGCGTGTATAAGTCTGTTACCCAATTTTTTATCGGTGCCTATGACACTAATATACCCCGTTATTATTGAATTTACGAGGACTATTCAGAAAGTAAGGTCCGATCGGGTGCTAAACGGAAACCACACTGAAAATTCGATGAAGCTTTGCCCAGATGTGTTAGGCAGTGTCTCTAGTACGCCCGACGATAGCGTCACGTCGCTCTTTTCTGTCCTGAGCGCACAGTGAATGCTTAAAGATGCCTACAACAGTGGGCTCTCCCGCCAAGTACGTGGGCCTAATGAGAGATTTCGTCTGTAGTTATGCAGTCCATATAGCATAACTGTCATGCCTTTCCTTCTTCATAATAATCTCGGCCGGACACTGCAGTAGCAATGAAGATGCTCCTACAGCGTTTACTCTTGGAAGTGTTCGATCACCCACCATACAGCTCCCACGTGGCTCTCTCTGATTTTCATCTCTGCTCAGACAAACCGCTGGCTTTGAAGACAACATTCTGGCACAGACAACGAGCTTTAGACCAGTGTAAAGGCGGGCCAGAGTGGCCGAGCGGTTCTAGGCGCTACAGCCTGGAGCCACGCGCCCGCTACGATCACTGGTTCGAATCCTGCCTCGGGCATGGATGTGTGTGATATCCTTGGGTTAGTTAGGTTTAAGTAGTTCTTAGTTCTAGGGGACTGATGACCTCAGAAGTTAAGTCCCAAAGTGCTCAGAGCCATTTGAGCCGACCAGTGTAAAGAATTTGCGGAAAGCGAGGGCGCCTGCTTTCTATGACGAAGCTATGGGGAAGTTAGTACAACGTTACGACATATGTCGGAATCGGAGCCGCGACTATGTAGAGTAGTAGCTGGAAGTTGTAGCAAACTGTTACAAATAACACATTTTTGATTTTCACAGGGGTTTTCATTTAGCGACCGATCGGTCCTACTTTCCGAATAGCCCTCGTAGAATGCCTGATCACTCTGCTCTTTAATTTTGACAGTGGTTACTGAAACGCTGAAATTACCTTGATCAAAATTATTCGTAGATGTTGCAACACACTCTTTAGCTTCACAAATTGTTTTTAGATTAATTAAGCATAACAGAAAAATAAAACCGTTAAACCGCTGTAACTTGTGTGTGTCAAATCTTATGGGACTTAACTGCTAAGGTCATCAGTCCCTAAGCTTAGACACTACTTAACCTAAATTATCCTAAGGACAAACACACACACCCATGCCAGAGGGAGGACTTGAACGCCGGCCAGAGTGGCCGAGCGGTTAAAGGCGCTACAGTCTGGAACCGCACGACCGCTACAGTCGCAGGTTCGAATCCTGCCTCGGGCATGGATGTGTGTAATGTCCTTAGGTTAGTTAGGTTTAAGTAGTTCTAAGTTCTAGGGGACTTATGACCACAGCAGTTGAGTCCCATAGTGCTCAGAGCCATTTGAACCATTTTGAGGACTTGAACCTCCACCGGGACCAGCCGAACAGTCCATGACTGCAGCGCCTGAGACCGCTCGGCTAATCCCGCGCAAACCGCTGAAACTCACTGTGAAATATCAACAGTTGAAACAGTACCAAAATACAGTACACCAAGTGATCAACACCCAACCTTATAGATGTAAAAGCTAATTTCATTTCATATTTAAATTATTGAGTGTCAGCATTCAACCTATATTTAGTTCCTTCAGATCAGAGACTACCAGGCTGAAGGCCTGTTGCTATACAAGCTGGCTATTAGTTAGTTTAGATTTACTTCTGAAACACTGGACTCGCATTCGGGAGGACGACGGTTCAATCCCGCGTCCGACCATCCTGATTTAGGTTTTCCGTGATTTCCCTAAATCGCTCCAGGCAAATGTCGAGATGGTTCCTTTGAAAGGGCACGGCCGACTTCCTTCCCTGTCCTTCCCTAATCCGATGAGACCGATGGCCTCGCTGTCTGGTCTCCTTCCCCAAACAACCTAACCTAACCTTACTTCTGAATTTTTCAAGAGAAAATTCTTGGTATAGTTGAATTAAATTCTGTTACATATTTATGACGCTTGGCCAGGCCACTACCAATGTTAGAATTAGGATCCCATCCCTGTTAATAATATCATAGCCGGCCGCGGTGGTCTCGCGGTTAAGGCGCTCAGTCCGGAACCGCGCGACTGCTACGGTCGCAGGTTCGAATCCTGCCTCGGGCATGGATGTGTGTGATGTCCTTAGGTTAGTTAGGTTTAAGTAGTTCTAAGTTCTAGGCGACTGATGACCACAGATGTTAAGTCCCATAGTGCTCAGAGCCATTTGAACCAATAATATCATACGTCAATAACTAATCTATCGCACACAATCGACACTGGTACAAAACACTAGATTATAGGAAAATTACTGTCTTTATGGGAGTCAATGACTATTACATTTTAAATTATTTATCACTCTAAGCGTCAGTTTGATGGTGCTGTCGTTGGACGTTGTAATATTGTGTGCAGATTGCTCGCTGGCAAGAAGCAATGGTGCAGAACTGCTCCATATGTGAACATTGCGACAACTCACGTCCAGTATCTTGTTCAGAGACTTAATGCCGCCATTTTTACTATTCAAATGGTACCTGAAGTAAGTGATCTTTCTACACGGATTAGTCTGCTTTACTTATTTTCATTCGCTTAAGTCATATGGTATTATACTTCCCATTCTCAAAGGATATTTTTGGCTCAGAAACGGGAGTTTGGGTAGTAAGTGGTGTAAGTTCGCGAACTTCTTGTCGACCCCTGTTCACTAGTCTGGGCATTCTGACATTGGCCTCTCTATATATATACTCTTTACTGTCGTTTCTTGTTAACAATATTAGCTTATTCCCAAGAATTAGCAGCTTTCACTCAGTTAATACTAGGCAGAAATCCAATTTGCATATAGATCACACTTACTTAACTCTTGTGCGGAAAGGTGTGCAGTATACTGCTGCATCCATTTTCAGTAAGCTACCACAAGAATTCAAAAATCTTAGCAGTAATCCACGCGCTTTCAGATCGAAACTGAAGATTTTCCTCAGGGGTCACTCCTTCTATTCTGTCGAGGAGTTCTTTAAAAACGTAAGCTGATTCCTATGTTATATTGTTGATTGCGTTTACTTAAACTTATGGATTGACGTTTTTGGGTTCATAAACATATTATTTTATCTGTTGTTACTTTTATGTTGTAATTTCATGTACTGACACGTTCCATAACCTTGGAGATTTGCTCTTCAGTTTGGCCCTATGGCATTAGACGTGTAAATAAATAAGTAAATGTGCAGTGGTATAAACTGTAGTCAGAGTTTTTTCTCTGGTCACTGCAGCACACGAGGGCCTCGCTTGCGAGAAGCTCACTCACACACTTAAAACCACACCGCGCAAATGAACGCGAGCGTAGGCCGCCATTTACGCGCCTGTCCTGCGGCACACACCTGCTGCTACCAACGAGTCCAGTGGTTGAATGCTTTCTCTCGTTATCAGCACGCATCTGCGCTGTCCAAGTTTTGAAGTCATTTTTAGGAATACGTACAAGTCTTAACCTTTGCTGTTCTTTTTCCCCGTGTATCTCAGTGATTACAATGTTCATCATGCACACGTAAACAGGCCGCACAGCGGGTTTGCATACTTTGGATCAGTTGGTCGAGCAGCTGCTGGGGTATAGCATCCCATTCCTGCACCAGTGCCTGTCGGAGCTCCTGAAGTGTTGAAGGGGTTTGAAGACGTGCAGCGATACGTCGACCGAGAGCATCCCAGACGTGCTCCATTGGGTTTAGGTCTGGAGACCAGGCAGGCCACTCCATTCGTCTGACAGCTTCTGTGTCAAAATACTCCTCCACGATGGCAGCTCGGTGGGGCCGTGCGTTATCATCCATCAGGAGGAAGGTGGAACACACTGCACCCCTGAAAAGGCGGACATACTGGTGCAAAATGACGTCCCGATACACCTGACCTGTTACAGTTCCTCTGTCAAAGACATGCAGGGGTGTACATACACCAATCATAATTCCACCGCACACCATCAAACCACGACCTCCATACAGGTCCCTTTCAAGGACATTAATGGGTTGGTATCTGGTTCCTGGTTCACGCCAGATGAAAACCCGGCGAGAATCACTGTTCAGACTATACCTGGACTCGTCCGTGAACATAACCTAGGATCACTGTTCCAATGACCATGTACTGTGTTCTTGGCACCAGGCTTTACGGGTTCTCCTGTGACTAGCGATCAGTGGAATGCACCTTGCAGATCTCCGGGCGAATAAACCATGTCTGTTCAGCTGTCTGTAGACTGTGTGTCTGGAGACAACTGTTCCAGCGGCTGCGGTAAAGTCCCGAGCAAGGCTACCTGCAGTACTCCGTGGCTGTCTGCGGACACTGATGGTGAGATATCGGTCTTCTTGTGGTGTTATACACTTTGGACGTCCCGTACTATAGGGCCTGGACACGTTCCTGTCTGATGGAATCGTTGCCATAATATTTAGATCACACTTTGTGGCACACGGAGGGCCCGTGCTACGACCTGCTGTGTTTGACCAGCCTCCAGTCGCCCTAGTATTCTACCCCTCATAACGTCATCAATATATGTTGTTTGAGCCATTTTCAACACACAGTCACCATTAGCACGCCTGAAAACGCCTGCACACTTACTCGCTGCACCATACTCTGACAGGCACCAACACACCTCTGCGTATGTGGACTGCTGCCAGCGCCACCGTCCGACGACCGCCGGCCAGAGTGGCCGAGCGGTTCTAGGCGCTACAGTCTGGAAGGGCGCGGCCGCTACGGTCGCAGGTTCGAATCCTGCCTCGGGCATGGATGTGTGTGATGTCCTTAGGTTAGTTAGGTTTAAGTAGTTCTAAGTTCTAGGGGACTGATGACCTCAGAAGTTGAGTCCCATAGTGCTCAGAGCCATTTGAACCATTTTCCGACGACCACAGGTCAAATGCACCGCATGGTCGTACCCCGAGGTGATTTAAACCGGCAAACCGCCCACCAGAGCGTTGTTTCACCATGTATCAGCATTATCCTTAATTTATAAGCATGAGTGTAGTTTAGGCATAGTGTTGCTAGCGGCATGTGTGTCTACGTTCACTGTGCGACCAATTTTATCTCTCAGACTTCATTTTTCCGCTGAAATCGAGAGTCCTCTGTGGTTACATGCAGTATCTAATAAAAAGTATCTGGACACCCTAGGTAATGCGGACTTAATACTAGATGTCAAGAGAGGTGAAACTGCCAGTTTAAAAGGCGGAGGAGAGTGTTGTGTTGACAGTAGAGAAGCAGTAAGAGCAAAACGGCTCTGTCAGGAGAGCTCAGTGACTTCGAACACCGACTAGTCATTGGATGTCACCTGAGAAACAAAGCCGTCATGGGTATTTCAATCATTCTAAAGCTGCCCGAGTCGAGTATAGGTGATGTGGCTGTGAAGTGGAAATGCAAAGAAGCAACAACAACTCAATCAACACTAGGCAAACAACATGTACTGACAGACACGACCCATCGTGCATAGCGGAGAGTATTCTAAAAAATTGCATGAAATCAGCCGAAGGAATGACATGTGAATTCCTTAGTGCTAAGCGCAGTCAAGCTAGCACAATGATTGATGGGAGTAAAAAAAAAGTGGGTTACAATAGTCTAGTAGATCCTCATTACCCACAGATTTCTGCAGTCCAAAGCAACGCTTCAGATAGTGCAGAGGAAGACGCCAATGGGCAGTGAATGGCTGGAAACGAGTGATTTGGAGTGATGAATCACGCTACATCCTGTGGCAATCCGATGGGTAGGGTTTTGGTTTGGCGAACACCCGGAGAGCCCTATCTTAGGGTATAGATGTGTTTATCGTAGTTTGCGTGTTATCCCCTTATTGCGCTTAAGTAAACGCTAAATGTGGAGGACATGGACATATTGTACAGTATTGTGTACTACGTACAGTAGAGGAACAATCCGGAGAAAATGATTGTTTGTATAAGCAAGGCAGTGCACCCTGTCATAAAGAAACATTTGTAAGGAAATGATTTGTGGACTATGACACTCCTGAAACGGACTGGACTGCCCAGAGTCCCGAACTGAACCTATCAGAACACTTTTGGGACGAGTTAGAACATCGACTTCACTCCAGACCCCAGAGTTCATCACTACCTTCTCTGAATTCGGCGGTTGAGGAAGAGTGGACTGCCATTATTCCACAGACTTCCTCGCACCTCGTTGAAAGTGTTCACAGCTGAGCTGAAACTGTCATAAAGGCGAAGGATGAACTTACCCCATAATTAAGTCCACTAATATGTGTCTGGATACTTTTGATAAGATAATATGTTTATCTTGAAGCGTTCTCACTACGAAACATTTTTTTCGTTGTTTCTTTGGCAGGACTACAATAGATTCTCTACTTGTACTCTGCTATCTTTTAATGGATGCTCTCTCTCTAAATCCTATAGGTAGTGAGTTTGGTGAACGCTGAAATTAAAAACTAATTCTATGAACTGGAATTCGCAAAATAAATGGATTTCAGCTTCTCATCTGTCACCTGGATAACACCATATTTAGTAATATATATATTATGGAACTACATTGGTACATCGCTCTGCAGCAATCTACAGCATTCGGCATGTTCAGCGCAATGCTTTTGGGGGTTGGTTTGTAGCTTCCTAAAGCCTCGTACGTTTGTGGATGACGGCTGTTATGAAGGAATAACCAGGATATGAAATATTCAACCCGGCATGAGGTTTAAATCGCGAGACCGTGCTGAAAAATAATGCCTACAAATTTCTTATGTGAAAACTCTTGAAGCTTTTTAGATAAAAGAAACGCTGTCAGCATCGTACATCTTTATTCTTGATGTCTATATATTTATTTCTCAACATAGTCACCCTAGTGATGAACACATTTCTCCCAACACGAGCCCTGTTTGTTATTACCGTCACTGTGGAATATTTGACTTTGTTGAAGAAGCCACAACCTCACCTCTGCTCGCACCGCTTCATTACTACCTAAGTGAAGTCCTTCAAGGTGTTCTTTTGGTTTTGAAAACAGATGAAAATTGGATGGAGCCATGTCGGGACTGTATGGAGGATGATCGATGCCAGAGAACCAAAGGCCTCGGATTCATGCAGATGTCGCAATGCTCGTGTATGGCTTAGAATTGTAATGCTGAAGGAGAGGGTGTCCATGCGTGGACGAACTCCTCGAATTCGAAACTCGATTACAGCACGCTGTTTCTCACGCACTGAAATAGTTACGTTACACATCACCACATTACACGCTAAGGTTCGAAGACTTCCGGCGGAAGATGGCTGCAAATATGTAGACATGAAGAATAAAGATATAGAATTTATGAGAGTAGATATTTATTTTAAAAACCTCAAGATATTTCACATAAATAACTAGGAAGTATTACTTTTCAGCATGAACTCATAATTTTGAACGATCAACAATTAAAGGTATGTCATATCAAATTATTGGCACCATTGGCATAAGTAAAGAATGGGTACGGTGTATCTAGCATTAAGCTTTAAGTAAGTGAAAGTACTATGCAGTGTGACTGCTGCCTTTTTTGAAATATACTCTAAGAGAAAAAGACGTACCACGAAGGAATTATGTTAAAAGGAAGAAAATCAGTAGATGTGATGTACCTTTACAGACAAATGACAATAATTCCAGAAAAATTAGATAATTTATTCAAAGAAAGAGATTCACAAATTGAGCAAGTCAATAACGTCTTTGGTCTACCTCTCGCCCTTAGGCAAACAGTTATTCGTCTTGGCATTGATTCATAAAGTAGTTGGTGTCCTTCTGAGAGATATCGTGCCAGATTCTGACCAATTGATGCGTTAGATCGTCAAAATCCCGAGCTAGTTGAAGGACGCTGCCCGTAATCTTCCTAACTTCCTCAGATGGGCACAGATCCGGTGACCTAGTTGGCCTAAGTAAGGTTTTGCAAACACGAAGACAAGCAGTGGAAACTCTCGCCGTATTCGGGCGGCATTATCTTGTTGAAATATAAGCCCAAGATAGCTTGCCATGAAGGGCAACAAACCGGGCGTTGAATATCGTCCACGTACCATTGTGATGTAACGGTGCAGCGGATGACAACCAAAGGGGTCCTGCTATGAAAAGAAATGGCATCTCAGACCTTCACTCCTGGTTGTCTGGCTGTATGGCGGGTATCAGTCGGCTTGGTATCCCACCGCCGTCCACGGCGTCTCAGCATACGTCATCGCATGTCATCAAGGCTCATTTCGAAGCACAACTCATCACTGAAGACAATTATACTCCGAGAAATGAGATTCCAGACGCTCCGGAGAGTGGTAGGATACCAACGACAACGTCATAAAATAAGGGCATCTTGACCTACAAAACATCCTTTCACTTTCAGGCCGAGAAACTTTTCGCTATGCCACAGTAGTTACGAGACATATGGCAAGAGAATCAAGAGTGATGGTCTTCTTTTCATAACAGGACCCCGTTGGCTGTTGTCCGCGGTACCCTTACAACACAGCGGTACATTGACGATATTCTACGCTCTGTTTCGCTGCACTCCACGGAAGGGCATCTTGAGTTTAGATTTCAGCAAGATAATGGCCGCCCGCACACGGCGAGAGTTACTCCTGCTTGTCTTCGTAATTGCCAAAACCTATCTTGGCCATCAAGGTCGTCGGATCTCTCCTCAAATGAGAACGTTTGGAATATTATGGGCAGTGCCCTCCAGCTATCTCGGGCTTGGACAGAATTTGGCACGATACGACTCAGGAGGACATCCAACAGCTACCAATTTATGCCAAGCCGTGTAACTGCTTTCATAACGGCCAGAGGTGGACCAACGCGTTATCACCTCGCTGAATTTGTGAAGCTCTTACTTTTGAATAAACCATCCATTTTTTTCTGTAATTATAATCGTTTGTCAGTCTATGAGACTTATATCCGCCACTTCACGCAGTCGAAAGACTGGGAGTAAGTGCCCGTACACTAAGAAAGATAAATCCGATTGCATTTGTCAGAAATGCTCTGTGGCACAAATAGGGTTATTCTAATTTAGTATCTTGCAAAGGGTAGAATACAAACTGGTCAATATCACTCAAGTATTCTTAATCAACTTATTATTTTTTTTAAAAAAAGGGGTGGTGAGGACTGGATTCTGAAGGAAAAAAATTCTCTGAAAAAGACCTGAATCTGAAATACGACTGCAGTAATATTCAATCTTTTCGCCTGATTGGACACACTGACTTTCTGTTGTTCTTACACATAAAGAAATTTGAGCTTGGAATGTGTTACCGTTTCAATGATGAGGCTATGTCTGCTGTTGAAGGATATTTCAGGCCGTCTAGAACCATACTTCATAGTTTAGAAACAGAATTGACCAGAAAAAATGCGTCATAAAATAAGGGCATCTTGACCTACAAAACACCCTTTCACTTTCAGCCCGAGAAACTTTCGCTATGCCACCGTAGTTACGAGACAGATGTTCACAATGGCTGGCTAAAATTATATTTGAATGATTGACAAAGCTTCCTGTAGGACTTCGTGGTGGTTTTGAGAGCTAAGTCTCGGTGTCAGCGGAATCTCAGCATGTAGCTCTTAAGTGATTTGGGAGGAAAGTAGGGACAGTGAATTGCGTGAAAGTGCTCTAAATGCCTTACCCGAAAATTCTCTTGAGCAATAAATAAAAAAACCAACTCATGAGGGTAGCAACTTAGATCTACTGGTTACAAACAGGGCCGAACGTCTGACTCATAATTTAGTGTAGGGAATCATTGATCAGAAGACCGTTATAGCATCACTGAATACGATTTTAAATAGGAATATAAAGAGAGTTAGGAAGGTATATCTGCTTAATAAGTGGGACACGAGACAGATTTCATTTTATGTGAGCATTCAATATGGAAACTTACTCTCTGAGACTGCAAATGTTGAGTATAAATGGACAAAGGTGAGGAATATTGTGCAATATGCCTTAGACAGGTGTGTGCCGAGGGAAGTTGTGAGGGAAGGTAAAGACTGACCGTGGTTCGATTACTGTGTTAGGAAGCTGTTGAGAAAGCAAATAAAGCTTCACCTCGGATTTAAACGCATTCAAAGCCTGGTAGACAAGCAAAAACTGAACGAAGGAGAAATTAGCTTAAGTAGAGCCAAGCATGAAACATTCAGCGAATTCGAAACTAATATTCTATCTACCATTCTGACAGCAAAAACAAAGAAATTTAGATGTTTTCTAAATTTAGTAACCAGATCAAAGCCAGCTGTCCACACTCAGTGGGCATAGTGGCGTCGAAACGGAAGAAGACGCACAGTTAGATCGTACTGCATTTCCTTCTTTCAGTCAAAATGACAGATATCGAATTAAGTGACCGCTCATCATTGGAAAGACGATTGGACTTGATGGGATACATACATGATTCCACATTTGGTATCCGAATGTATCTGTTCCTCTTCTAACTGCAGCATTTCTTAGGTTTTTGGAGGTAAACACGTTCTCGTTGTTGGTAAAATACGCGGATCCATTCCGTTTCCAAGGACGGTTGTCGAACAGACACTCACAAGAGTACCGCAATGTCGTTGACTTAAGGCTAATGTAGAATTTTAGAATAAGTTTTGTTAGCATTTTGTGACATTTCTGTAGACCCAATATCTGTTTTGTAGGAGCCCGCATCTCGTGGTCGTGCGGTAGCGTTCTCGCTTCCCACGCCCGGGTTCCCGGGTTCGATTCCCGGCGGGGTCAGGGATTTTCTCTGCCTCGTGACGGCTGGGAGTTGTGTGCTGTCCTTAGGTTAGTTAGGTTTAAGTAGTTATAAGTTCTAGGGGACTGATGACCATAGATGTTAAGTCCCATAGTGCTCAGAGCCGTTTCTTTTGTAGGAATCAACATAGATTCCACAAACAACAACCGTCTGAAACACAACTCGCTCTGTTTATTCACGGGTCCCGAAAGGAAATGTACAAGGCGTGCCAGAAATGTTGCGACGAACTTCGAGGGGTTGTAGAGGGTGTCTTCAGGAACAAATCGAGAATAGGAAACCGCGTCCGGAAATGTCACCCAACGACGCTGCAGAGCTCTGCAGAGCGCTGCAGAGAGTTATCGGCGCTAGCGCCTGCACTAGGCCACCCTTTCTGCAACAAATGCGACTTCGTACGCTGACGGACCGTAGTCGGAACGTCTCGCAATGTTGTTTGTTATTCAGTGATAGCGACTGATTTCCACGATCGCCAGTAAAGAGGATGGAGCATGCTGTCGCATAGGCCTTGTCTCCTATGTATGTGATGCTCTGTTGCATTGCTGGATGACGGTTTCAGACACGGGTTTCCATCTGCAGTTTATTTTTCTCCTGTATACCGAAAAACATTGGAGATTATATGGGGCTCCAGGAGAAAAATAAACTGCAGATGGAAACCCGTGTCCGAAACCATTATCTTCCACGGCAACAGAGCATCAAATTTATTTAAGATAAAGCCTTTCTACGCGACAGCTAGCTCCTTCTTCTCCACTGTCGATTGTGCAAATCAGTCGTAATATAGTAAACAATGGTCTGTCAACGTAAAAAGTCACTTTTCTGCCGAAGGGGTGACCTACTGGTAGGTGCAGGCGCCCATAACATCGACGTTCTGAAGCGTCGTTGGTTGCTATCACCGCCGACTTCTTCCTCAAGACTCCCTCAACAGCCGCTCTAAGTTTGTTGGAACATTTCAGAGGCACCCTGTGTATCGGCGACCAGGTTAACTCCCATATGGCGTTCGACGCTGTTCTGCGCTGCTACGTAATGAACAACATATGAACGTAAGAATACCAGATAGGCTTGGTGACTCAATTGGAGAGTTTCTAGCAAATAGAACACAACATACGATTCTTAATGGAGATAAATCCTCCGACGTCAAAATAATTTTGGGTGTACCCAAAAGGAGTGTTCAAGGACCTCCACTGATCACAATACATGTAAATGAGGTAGTGAATAGCGTTAGATGTTCCATGAAGCTGTTCTCGGACTATGTGATATACACAGAGAAGTCGCAGTGCTATAAAATGTAGCAAAATACAGGAAGACCTGCAGAGGATTGAGACTTGGCGCGAGGATTAGCGGCTGGCCCACAACATAGACAAATGTAATGTATTAAGCATAAATGTTGGGAAAGCCTCGTCATTGCATAATTGCGCCATTGGCGTACATTCACTGAAAGCAGACACATACATTAAATAGCTCGGTGTATTCGTGTAGAGCGATTTAAGGTGCAACAATTACATAAAACTTTGGAAGAATCCACAGTCATTGTTGTCCACCAACGAATGAAATACCTTACAAAACGCTCTTTTGATCAGTATTTGGATACTACTCGTCTGTCTGTAAACCGTACCAGGTACGAGTGCTAGAGGCGCTCAGTCCGGAACCGCGTGACTGCTACGGTCGCAGGTTCGAATCCTGCCTCGGGCATGGAAGTGTGTGATGTCCTTAGGTTAGTTAGGTTTAAGTAGTTCTAAGTTCTAGGGGACTGATGACCACAGATGTTAAGTCCCATAGTGCTCAGAGCCATTTGAACCATTTGAACGAGTGCTAGAGGAAATGGTGAAGATCCAGATAAGAGCAGGGCATTTCGTCACGAGTTATTTTAGTAAGCTTGGAAGTGTCACGAAGATGCTCACCCAACTAGAGCTGCAGGCGCAATTAGAGACGTTTTGCATAATGGTGTAGTTTACTGTTGAAATTCTGACAGCGTACGTTCCTGGAAGAGTAAAATATGTACTATAAAATTCTATTTCTTTGACACTGTCACTTTTTATGACACAATCATAGCAGGTTCCGGCCCACAGTACCCATCGTCAGATGCAACAATAGGTAAAAATTAAGAGTTACAATGAAATGAATACCCCTAGCTGCATACAGGCGTTGATATAAGTCAACGGGGACACTTGAAAATGTGTGCCCCGACCGAGACTCGAACCCGGGATCTCTTCCTTACATGGCAGACGCTCTACGCATTTGTTTTTAGTTGTTGATCGTTGTGTTTTTTTTCGTTGCGGACGTCACATAACATCCATTCAAGTTCGTTTGTTGATCCTTCTACTCAGTTGTTTTGTTACAGAGGCCAACCAGCTCTCTGAACGAACACGCAGAGCTACCGTGCCTGCTCCATCTGAGCTACCGAGGACACAGAGGATAGTGCGACTCCAGGGACGTATCTCTTCCACGTCTCCCGTGAACTTATTGTCCTGCACTATATTCATAGTGCCCCTGACCATTATACTCGTTACTCGCGGCTTTACCGGCGATTCCCGTAAGAGTTGGGGCACTGTTTGTGCATTCGCACAGAAGAAGATGGTCAAATGGCCGGTGAGCCTTAACTATATATATATATATATATATATATATATATATATATATATATATATATATATATATATGAAGATGGTATCTGTTCTTTCGGACGGGAGACGTGCCAGAGGTTTATATGAAGATGGTAAATCAAGTAAAAATATTTTTACTGCCTCTACTTACGAGTTAAGTGATGTGCAATTAAAATACACGGGGAAAATACCTGTGAGTAGCACAGATACAACTAACTGCACATTTTATTTCCCCTTGCGCTAGATACGCACGTCCTCTCTAAGACCAATCTTCAACTGTAAAAACCGCATAATGTGTCAGTTTTACCATTAAAGTTGTGTAAGTTATTCGTAAAGTGTAATATAGAGTAAGGCCGTCTAAGAATGAAAACCACATGAAAATTAGAGTAAGGTCTTTATAAAGGAAGAAACGATGGAGCAATCGTTTGGTACGTATTTCCGACGGCTGATGGCGCTGTACTTCGGGATGCTAGATGTTTTCGCCGCTGGCCATAACCTCAGATCAGATGACACGGGCCGGACGACAGCATGGCATTCTACTGCAAAACCGCTTTCACTCCTCTTCTGGCTGTGAGGCAGGAGACTGCCCTCTGTCGTCTACTCTGAACTTGTGGCCACTGGCGTAAACAACCAGCAGCCCGAAGTACTGCTATAGCAGACGCAGGAAATGTATACCATAACGACTGGTCGTATGCTCCTTTCGTTTTACCTCAAAAAGAACTTCATAATGAATCTGTCATCGATTTTCTTAATCGGAATCTTCAAAAATATATTTCTTTTTCTTGAAAAGATCTCAAACGTAAAATGAAAGAGTGGAGTAGGCACAGAGGCTTACCAACAGTGGTCCTTCCCGCAGACCATTCACGACTAGAACAGAAAAGGTGGGAAGCGACAATGGTGCATGAAATACCTTCTGTCCACACACTTAAAACATAGATGTTGATGTAGTGAACGCATCGCTAAGCACCGAAGCTAACAGCCAGCCGGTCCCACTGCTGCCGAGGCGACACCGCTTTCTTTCGTGTGCGTGTAGGGGCGGAAGCTGCGGCCGCCCGTAAGGACGCGCGACAACCTTCCGGAGAGTCGACGGCAGCGGCAGCGGCAGCAGCGCTCTCTGGCGGAGGAAGGGGCAGGCGAAACAAGGACGCTCCCCCCGCCGCGTGCATTTTGTGAGCAGCGGTGCGCGTTGCGGGCCAGTGCGGCGTCGACCTCGCGGCTTGGCGGACGCAAGACTCGCCACTGGAGCACACCTCACAGGTGAGCGGCGTAAACATTCGCGAGTCCCAGCGAAAGAGTGTGTCTCCATCTCTGGAAGACGGTGCCTCTGTCTGCATAGGGTCGAAAACTGACGTCCGAAGCCAAATCTGAACCTACTTCTGCTTTTTGGATGCAGTGTATCATCATGCTATTCTGTTGGGAAACGTGTATTTTTCCAGGACTCTTCTGTAAGACCACTATTATTTGATCGCTCCCATTCCATTACCACCCCTCGGGGTGAAAAACACCTAGTCAAGCTATACAACAGAATTACGGTCCCAAGATTATTAGTCGCACACTTTGTGTATACATTCAGAAAGATGTTTCACCTACCCAAAGTAAAACTATGTTAATGGTATTTCGATCTCCGCAGCTGTGGTTTAAACTGCTTGATGAACTATTTTATTATTCCAACTTAAATATGAGCCCACTATAATATGTTTTAAGTACCAACGTTGGATGTCGACACATGGCACTAAATTTTACTAAAATTGATTGCTTAAGTCGATTATTGATATACCGTTATAGAATTTTCTTGGAAAATTTTGTTTTTTAAACATTTGCAATAGCTGGGTACTACTAAAACTGCGAGAAAACACTTCTAAATTAACTTTTCTCTCAATGAGCTACTGGAAATGATATAAACTTTCAGAGAAATCCCAAACATTCCGGGAAACCTCAGTACGTTCGACATGACTTTACGGATTTTTTCTAGGAATTTTGTGACTAAGAGTTCTTTACATCTCATCTACATTTCACCGTTCTTGATGCGTACAATAGACACGTATGCGCCTCCCGTATCAGGCTCAAGTCCACTCGTCAGCAAAAAGGGAAATACACGATATCTTCAGGATACACTTCTGTAGATTCTGTGGGGGAGACTTAAGTGCCGAATTATTAGCAAAGTTACAGTATCTTGAAGTTGACGAAGAGAAGTGACAAGGTAATATCAAGTACGCCCTCTTTGTTGTCAAGTGTCATGTGAAAATTAAATGGTTCAAATGGCTCTGACCATTATGAGGCTTAACTTCTGAGTTCATCAGTCCCCTAGAACGTAGAACCACTTAAACCTAACTAACCTAAGGACATCACACACATCCATGCCCGAGGCAGGATTCGAACCGACGACCGTAGTGTCGCGCGGTTCCAGACTGTAGCGCCGAGAACCGCTCGGCCACTCCGGCCGGCAGTGAAAATTACTTTACATCAATAACAGCGTTGGTTCATAGAGCGAAGTTCGCTGAAAGCCACTACTGAAATCGTACGTCCTCGTAATTATGGTTAGCGTACGTACTCTTCACACATCTATTCTTAAAACCTGTCCAGTTTCATCTGCTACGGTCACCATAAGCGTGCGAATGCATGTATGAAAGGAGTAAAAAGGAAAACTGGCTGCGCAAGAGCTTGGGCTGTGGTGAACGCATTATTTACCACTTTATAGAAAGCTACTGTTTTTGGCTAGTTGGTGCCACAGGTTTAGAATTGAAGCCCCGTATACTATTGTTGGTGTTACGCATTGATAATAGATTCAAGATTTTACTTCATGCTCGGAATGTCTATTGCATTCTTCAGTTGATTACAGAACATGTATTTTTGACGAAAAGGTGTACTTTCATTATCCCTCATCTACGAAGAGCGGTAAAGACACCGTCAGAAAGCAGAGCTAGTTTTGCGTCCTCGTAACATTTAATGCTATTTTGGCTTCGACAGCGCTGCATGATGGCGTCTAACGTTAGTACGGCTTCTCCAACTTCCGCGATTTCACGCCAGGTTACTGTCGTCCGCGGTGCTCCTCTGGCTGGCGGATCTCGAGCGGCGAATACTGTGAGCAAAAGGGAGATGGCAGCACCACTGATGCACCCCGCGTCCTCCTTCATTAACCAACAGCCGATTAGCGGCTCCCCACGACCACCGAGCAGTTGTGTAACGAGACACCCAGACACTCTGCAAACGCGCCTCACTGATTCTGCGGCTTCCCAGCACAGTCGACTATCTTCTCCACAACTTTCCCCTTGTTTAAGCTTCTCATGTACAATTTAGCATCGTTGTCCTTTCTGAAAGACTTACGTTTTTACTTTTTTATATGGTCATTTGTTTCTGGTAGCTTATTCCCAGTACCTGATGGAGTTCGTATTATAAGCAGCGTTGCTGATTTGAAGCTACAGCCGAACTACTTTCACCCCAGAATCTTTGGAATGAACTCTGCCATTTTATCAAGCGAAATAAATGTCTTTCCACTGTCTCTGAATACTTTTCAACTTCATCAACACTTTGAAATCTTGTTGACATACAACAGAGGGATAGAAATTTAGGGTAATTAGATATATGGATTTCACTGTCTCTGTCAGATGTTAAACCTTATGAAAAAGTAATAAATGTGTTAAGTAGGGAAGGCTTACAAAACGTGTGGCTGGCTGCTAAGTACATTTGTTGAAGTGCGCTAAGGGAATTTGAGCAAATTAGAAACTTCTTCCTTCGGTCGCGCCTCATGTGTTCCAATGGCTTCAGGATCGTGTACAACTCGGCTTGGGCAGCCAAGACGGTAATACTGATGTTACCCATGTGTATAAACAATTTTATAATTATGGTGCTTGTCTAACACATTATAAAGCAAAGATCAAAAAGTTATATTTGAAATACTTTATTTTTTTAAAATTAGTCACATCTAAAACAATTAAGAGCCTTCCAACAAGCCTGGTAGAGTTAAACGTTGACGTCAAATACACAATTTTGACCAACCCTTTTTCTAAAAGATCGTCTTGCAGAAATTCTATTAAGACTCGTTGTTAGCGGGAGAACGATGGAAATTCGTTCGATCTATGTGTTTCGGAACTGCTGAAACGAAAACTTTTCTGCGGAAAACTTAAATCATCTTTTCCTTATCTTTCCTTTCAGCCTCCTAAAATTACCCACAGCGGATCCGTGCTTGCCGCATGGCTGGAATGTGAGCTACAAATTGAAAAAGGGTTCACAAATAAAAAACGCTATATGGGTCTTGGGGGACATGGTTTTATTATCAAAGCTATCAGACAGTACATGACTTACTTCGTATTTCAAATAATATGCAGAGAGGAAAAACTGCAAAACATATGAAGACGTCCTCGGAAGCTCCGTGAATTGAGGTGTCGGATGATGTTATACTTCCCAGAAACTTTCTCAGGATCGAAGATAATTACTATTAAGTGATGTTTCAGCAGGAAATATCCTCCAACGGAGAGGGTTGTCAACGGTAGAATTAAATCTCCTGAACCTGCACTGAGAGCGACTAAAACATCTGTCTGGATTAGATGTAGACAGCGTGGCTGTTTATAAGGCACTCCAGTGTCGTTAACAAGTAGTTGGTGAGGCCAACACTATGACAGCTACTTAGCCACTATGGGATTTCCCATCGACAAATAGCTTAGTTTAGTTTGTGGAAATGAAGTGGAACGAGTCAGCTTCCTCAATGCATGGAGAAATTATCCTGTTGCCCATGCAGGTTAAAAATTGCGGTGAAAATTTCGTTGACTTTCCAGCTATGGCAATATGATGTGACTTTTTAACAGTCGGGTCACCTGCTAAGGACAAGGCTGCATCATCTCCCTCATTAAAAATGGTTGTATACTTGTTCATTGGTGCAACTGAGTACAAACCGCACTTCTGAACAAGTACACGGCAGTAGCTAAGGAGGTAACTAGAGCGAATTACTCCATGGTATAGCCGAGATGCCCTTGGTTGGTTAGGGGTCACAGTCTCCGTTCCAGTGCCTATTAAGTACTTGCCACTTTTCTCTTAAGTCCACACAATGATCTTATACATGTTGATATATTAGAATGGTTAAATCAGTTCAGCTGTTTCTTTTTTATTCTCCTTATTCTTGATATTTCTATCTCGTTATGCCAAAGGTACTGTATTTCAAGACAGTCTGGGTTTCAACTTCTGCAGAGCCGCAAATCTGTCTCTGTTTGCAATGCGACACTCTAAACACCATGAAGGACCACGCTGTCTTCTTAGTAGCCACGAAGACTTCTGTATAGGTACATCAGTAGAGATGTGAATCATTCTAATGATTTGACCTTCCAATTTCTGGATGCAGTCGTTAGGTTGAAATATAGTCCGCTTCCCATTACTGGATGTATGTTTGGGCGGACTACTTTCGGGCAATGTTTGGTCAGCTGCGTGTGTCGAGACTAGGAAGAGGTTACTTGAATGAAGATTGCTGACCACTTCGGACACAACAGTGTGTGCGAAGTTCGGAGAACTTATGCCCAGATGGTGACAAAGAAAGTCCCCTTTGCAGCACTGAAGTGTATGCTATGTCGCAAGTTCACAAGGATAGGTGGTGGAACCACCCTAAAATGTACACAGGGTGAGTCACCTAAAACGTGCACAGCAAATATTGCGAAATGGAAAATGCTATTGATGTGCGTTTTTTTTTTTTTTTTATAATGGACTGGTAGTTAGGGGCTCATATTGTTAGCCAATCAATAGTAGTAATAATACTTAGAAAGTGTACTTTTTGTGCAAACATACACTTTTTAAATGGAACAGCGCCTATTGACATTAACAAACTAAAAGTAGGGTACATTAGAATGTCAGTAGTGTTTGTTGCAGGATTCTAGCGCGAGTCATTTACGAGATATAGTATTTTGAAAAGTTCCCACACTCACACTTGTACAATACTGGTGGCAGCACACACTAAAGTGCATACTCTAGTTATGTGTATTATGACCATTAAAGAGACAACTGCCGCGCGGGGTAGCCGAGCGGTCTTGGGAACCTTTCCACGGTTCGCGCGGCTGCCCCCGTCAGAGGTTCGAGTCCTTCCTCGGGCATGGGTGTGTGCGTTGTCCTTAGCGTAAGTTAGTTTAGCATAGATTAAGTAGTATGTAAGCGTATGGATCGATGACCTCGGTAGTTCGGTCCCATAGGACTGTACCACAAATTTCCAAAGAGACAACTGACCATCACAGGTTGTGTTCAAGATGACCAACGGCAGCGGCAATGTGCGCTTTCAGTCTGGTATAGAATCACCGCTGCATATCTGTTAGTATTTCAGCGGGGATGTCAGAGTAAGCTGCAGTAATACGTCTCTCATCGGGTGTAATTGGTATGTCCTCGTAGTCAGCGTCCTTCAGCTTGCTCTACAAAAAAATGTCTACAAGCGTCGAATCCGGGGGCCACGCCGGCCAAAGCACAGGTCCTCTGCGTCCAATCTAACGATATGGAAAAAATTCGTGAAGACATGCTGTAGTACTTCGTGCACTATGGGTTGGACAGCTATCATGTTGGTACTACAGGTTCCTCCTAGTCTGCAGAGAAATGTCTTGTAGCACCCATGGAAGGTAGTCTGTTAGGAGGCTCCGATACTTGTTCACGTTCAGTATTCCGTCTATGAAAAACTGACCTACAAGCTGGTGGTTGACTATCCCACACCACATGTTTACACTCCATTAACGCTGACGTTCAGTCTGACGAAGCCAACGTTGATTGTCAACAGACCAATAGTGCATGTTTCGGCATTTTATCTGGCCATGGTTGGCAAATGTGGCTTCATCACCAAACGAGATACATGATACATCTAGAGTATAGTGTCTTCGTGGCCATGTACAGAACTTAACACGATTCTCATAATCGTTTCCATGCAGTTTTTGATAGAGAGAGATGTAACAGGGATGGAACCTATCTCGATGGAGAATGCGTAGGACTCTTGCCTGACTCATGCAACTTCCCTTTACCATTGCGAGGGAGCTAACGTGCTGATCATCTGCAACGACACCAAGAACATTAATTTCCTCCTGTTCTGTCACCACTTGTTTCCTTCTGTTACGTTGCCTAAGTGTTACACTCCCACCTTCACGTAACTGGTTGAAGAGTTTGATAAATAATTGCCGAGATGGTTGACGACTATTGGGATATCTTGCCTCATACACCGTACAAGAACGAACTGCATTCTTCCTACACTCTCCATACACCATGAGCATGTCGGCTTTTCTTCATTGGTAAATCCCATCGTCCACTCACAGCTGCTTGGTCTGTCGCGCACTGACTGACCAGCAAGTCGCAATGAACTCAAGGAACACACAAGCGCACTGTAAGCAAACATAACAACATCGTATGTAGCAACTACGTAGCTTGAATGCCATAAACAATTGTCGCTGTGGAAACTTTTCATCATACGATATCTCGTAAACGCCTCACACTAGAATCCTGCAAACGTACACCAGTGACATTCTAATTTACCATACTCTTAGTTTGCCGGCCGAAGTGGCCGCGCGGTTCTGGCGCTGCAGTCTGGACCCGCGAGACCGCTACGGTCGCAGGTTCGAATCCTGCCTCGGGCATGGATGTGTGTGATGTCCTTAGGTTAGTTAGGTTTAACTAGTTCTAAGTTCTAGGGGACTAATGACATCAGCAGTTGAGTCCCATAGTGCTCAGAGCCAGAGCCATACTCTTAGTTTGTTACTATCAATAGTCATCGTTCAATTTTAAAAAAAAGTATATGTTTGTACAAAAATACACTTCCTAAGTGTCATTACATTCTACTGATTAGCTAACTATAAGAGCCCCGACTATCTACCCATTCTGCGAAAAGTGCACATCAGTAGCACTTTCCATTTCCGCAATATTTGCGGTGCTAGCTTTAGGTGATCCACACTGTATGTACAGGCTGGACACAAACAGTCTGAAAAGCTTGTAAGGGTGTTGCAGAGTATTTTGGGCTGAGAAATAATTGAGGAACAAATTCAATACGTTGCACCGTTTCCGAGTTAATTAGCATTGAAGTTAGCCAATCAGATCGTTCGGCCTACAAATTCAAGCGGTCGGCCAGAGACCAAAGCCGGCTTCGCCAGACGTGTTCTTCGTTTCGTTTCCCAAAAACCCAACGGGAAAGCGATACAAAAGTTGGACATGGGACGGTAGTAAAGATCGAAACCGACCTAAAGGCTGAGGAGTCTTGTGCGCAATCATTTGAGCTATGAGAAAGACTGACACTAATTTATCTGGCGGGCCGCTTGAATTTGTCGTTCAAAAGCCTGATTGGTTAACTACAATGCTAATTAACTCTGAAATGGCACAACGTATTGAACTTTTTTCTTAAAAATTATGTCTAATCACAACACCTCTGCACCACCCTTACAAGTTTTCCAGACTCTTTCTGATCACCCTGAATATTTATTCGTTTCAAGCTATTGACGAATATGAAAAACTGAACTGTCTTTTCTTATAAGAGGAAGTAATATAAATGGTTCAAATGGCCCTGAGCACTATGGGACTCAACTGCTGTGGTCATCAGTCCCCTAGAACTTAGAACTACTTAAACCTAACTAACCTAAGGACATCACACACATCCATGACCGAGGCAGGATTCGAACCTGCGACCGTAGCAGTCGCACGGTTCCGGACTGCGCGCCTAGAACCGAGAGACCACCGCGGCCGGCGAAGTAATATAATTTGATATCACATCTGCAATGGAAACTCGAAGAAATACTGGGCTGTACTACAGAAAAAATAGTTAGTAATACGACTAGGGCTGGTCCGAAGCTCAATGAGCAGTAAGTGCCTTCCATCGATTCCAGTGATTTTCCGTAGTTTCATCACAATCCCTACTATTGCGGTTGTTGGAGCGTACGTAATTCGAGGCCAGCGAGTTTCATCTGTCACTGAATCACGTGTGTCGAACACTGGTTTCAGTGCGATCTTAGCTTTATTTCTTCACATAGCCGTCATTTCGGTATGAGGCAGTACTTATGATAGCGTAGTTGGGAAAGACTTCAAGTATATAATAATTTTATAAGCCTTCCTCTTTGCATTTATTCAGTACCGCGAAAAACACAGACAAATTCGAACAAATGAAAGCAAGGTTTTCTGTCGGTGATGGTCGTTACGTCACAGCTATTTGATTTCGGAACGGTAAGAGCTAATTTTATGTTGAGATCATTGCCATTTATCTCACTGCATCCGTCCAAATAAACTGTTAAGAGTTTTCAGATTTCTTTTCAAGTAACACACGATACTAACATAATTAGCTGTCGCTCGTCGCGTAATTTTAATGTCGTATCTCACACTTTCATCTATTATAGTGTTCTGTAAAATGTAATTGAGAGTAACGTGGAAAGTTGTGACTTCACAGAGATTAGAAATACGAAAGTAAGTTTGCCTTACAACTGCGCATGGAAATGCACATGAATGGTTCGCAGTGAAGTTAAGTAAAATAAATCAGTAGTATTGAACCAGCTACACGCCGCAGCTTCGCAAGGGCAACCAGAACGACTTGTCTGTCGTAGTGCTGATAGATCATACAGGGTGTCCCAGGAGCAATGCTCAATATTCACAAATATGACAGGAACGATCATACAAAGAAAAAGAGAGGAGTAAACATGGGACGTAAAATCCATACCTCGAGAGCTATGAGGACTTGTCCATCTTTGCTATTGTGAAACATCTCTCTTCTGCTGAACAAAAAAGCAACATCGCCTAGTAAACATGGGCTGTAAAATAGGAGTACATTACCTTAAAGGCTGTGAGCACTTGGTCACCTTCGCTACTGACAAACACATCTGTTCTGCTGAGTAAGTGCTCATATCTCTTAAGGTATGCATTCTAGAGGTATGTTTACTAGACGTTTTTGCTTCGAATAATCGTTCCTATCATGTTCCTGAACACTGATCATTCCTTCTAGAGCACCTTGTATACACAAATCTTCCCTGTGAATCAGTCTTAGTGTAGACCGTATCAGCGTTGCTACCGTTGCTCCTGAGATTAGCCTTTACGTACTGACGGAAAAAAGTTGCGGGAGATTTTAATTTAGTAACATGTTAAGCTGTAATACAGTCCAGTTAACGAGAGCATGAAGTGAGAGATATACGTAGAATACATCATACAGTAGTATGCCAGAATAGAACCATGCTACCCTGATATCTCAGTGAACAAGGCACACATGTACTTTATATTTTCACAAAGATGAAGCCTCATACCCACAATGATGCCGCTCGAAAATGAGTGTTTAAAACATCTGCAACCGAAGGAAATTCTTCTGCAATCAAATGTCGGAGTGCATTGCATATGAAAGACGTTGAGCTGGTACGCACTGTGAAATGTATTTGTAACTCTAGTGTTAATATTTTTCATAGATTACGAGGCGGGGAACTGAGCCTCAACCATAGATAAATTTCGCGCCGGATTGACGATCGATGGACTGCTACTCAACCATCCTGAGTGTTTTAGGTTGATCTCCACATCCTTGTAGTCAAATGTCGAGCTGTTCATGGCGAGTCTGCCATGCTGGAGCTAGAGAACAGTTTGGATTTATGGCTTTCCACATTTCGTAAGAAACGCAACAAGAACTCCACACAGTGAAGAAGATAACCTCAAACTAGGCTGACGATTGTGTATATCGCCGAAGTTCACCCTTAAATACAGTTGGCGATCAGAATTTTGAACCTCTTTGTAATGTACTGCACAGTGTGACATTCTTGTTGCGTTTCTAAACAAAATGAGGATCACTCACTCATCAGCAAACCTGTATCGTGCTCTAGCTGTGAGCCTCTACAGTGACTAGAACATGAATTTGTGTACATGGATATCATCCTGAAAACGGAACAGTTTATTGTCCTGCTCCACACAGTAAGCTATCTCGCAGCTGCTGTCCTTGACAAACCTTTACATAGATGGCTAATGGGTTTCGTAGCCAAACATAATGCGAAGAAGCTTTGAATCCATCGTTCTCTAATTTCGACACCCCACAGTGCCGGAATAATGAATTTCCAGACTGTGGTACTCGCTTGAAAAATTAAGTCTGTTGTTCCTCACAACACATCATTGTCGGTGGTCTTTTAAATAAAACCTGTACGCTGTTGTTAGTGACAGTATGTAAATTTTTCAGCTGCTCTGTACCATTCTCAAGAATTAAACTGAAAAACGATTTCATATTCATTTAATGATGAAACAGGTTTCCACCGAGCCAGCACTGAAATTACTGTAATGTTAGTAATTAACACGCTGACACGAAAATCCACTAAAGCTTAGTAAATTATTAGAAATGTGTCAACGAAAAGCTATTTCTTCTGCTCCTGATGTTTACAGAAGTATTTGTCTCTTAGAATACTCCTATTAGTTCGAAAAGAATGTATCCTGAAGTAAATGGAAGCAAACAACTACAGGGCTATCACAAATGATTGAAGCGATTTCATAAATTCACTGTAGCTCTGTTCATTGACATATGGTCACGACACACTACAGATACGTAGAAAAACTCAGAAAATTTTGTTTGGCTGAAGCCGCACTTCAGGTTTCTGCCGCCAGAGCGCTTGAGAGCGCAGTGAGACAAAATGGCGACAGGAGCCGAGAAAGCGTATGTCGTGCTTGAAATGCACTCACATCAGTCGGTCATAACAGTGAAACGACACTTCAGGACGAAGTTCAACAAAGATCCACCAACTGTTAACTCCATTCGGCGATGGTATGCGCAGTTTAAAGCTTCTGGATGCCTCTGTAAGGGGAAATCAACGGGTCGGCCTGCAGTGAGCGAAGAAACGGTTGAACGCGTGCAGGCAAGTTTCACGGGTAGCCCGCGGAAGTCGACGAATAAAGCAAGCAGGCAGCTAAACGTACCACAGCCGACGGTTTGGAAAATCTTACGGAAAAGACTAAAGCAGAAGCCTTACCGTTTACAATTGCTACAAGCCCTGACAACCGATGACAAAATCAAACGCTTTGAATTTTCGGCGCGGTTGCAACAGCTCATGGAAGAGGATGCGTTCAGTGCGAAACTTGTTTTCAGTGATGAAACAACATTTTTTCTTAATGGTGAAGTGAAGAGACACAATGTGCGAATCTGGGCGGTAGAGAATCCTCACGAATTCGTGCAGCAAATTCGCAATTCACCAAAAGTTAACGTGTTTTGTGCAATCTCACGGTTTAAAGTTTACGGCCCCTTTTTCTTCTGCGAAAAAAACGTTACAGGACACGTGTATCTGGACATGCTGGAAAATTGGCTCATGCCACAACTGGAGACCGACAGCGCCGACTTCATCTTTCAACAGGATGGTGCTCCACCGCACATCCATTATGATGTTCGGCATTTTTTAAACAGGAGATTGGAAAACCGATGGATCGGTCGTGGTGGAGATCATGATGAGCAATTCATGTCATGGCCTCCACGCTCTCCCGACTTAACCCCTTGCGATTTCTTTCTGTGGGATTATGTGAAAGATTCAGTGTTTAAATTTCCTCTACCAAGAAACGTGCCAGAACTGCGAGCTCGCATCAACGATGCTTTCGAACTCATTGATGGGGACATGCTGCGCCGAGTGTGGGAGGAACTTGATTATCGGCTTGAATCACTAAAGGGGCACATATCGACCATTTGTGAATGCCTAAAAAAACTTTTCGAGTTTTTGTATGTGTGTGCAAAGCATTGCGAAAATATCTCAAATAATAAAGTTATTGTAGAGCTGTGAAATCGCTTCAGTCATTTGTAATAACCCTGTACTTCAGCATGCTATCATCGCGAAGACAGTATTCGTCTATTTCATTAATAAAATTTGCTTCTAGCTGTGTTGAATGTTTGTTCTTATCTCATGATTTGGAATCCAGTTATGACAAAATTACAACCCACCTAAAAATTAATACTCTGCATTTTTGTCGTCTAAATGTTCACATTTAAATAATTAGCTCCCATAGATCAAACGATCACGTATTCAGTTTGTTAATTAGAATGATATGCTAGTCACGTAATGGTAGTGTTAGTGTTTTGTAACAGTTGTTTTGTAGACTATGCTGCATGCGGCTCGTGCCACGTTTAGGATAGATAGATACGCACACGGGCCGACATCATGTTGTCCAAGGTCACCGTGAGATATTATTACGCATTGCTGGAGCTTGTAGCAAAGCCGACTGCGTAGCATTTTTCACCTTTACACTCTCAATGATAACTGAAACACTCGTGCGGAATGCATCGCTGCTCTGTTTACTCCAGTTTCCCCTTCCTTGATGCCCTACACAAAATGTGACAAACTGATCTGCACAGGTGTAATACGGATAAATATCAGTGATTGGAAATATGGACTTCATCTAAGCAATTATGTTCTCAGAATAGAAAATATTTTCAATTCTGGTTTGTAAAGCTTCCTGCAAACAGTTGCGTCTCACAGTTAACAGATTCTCTTGCAACACATGTTCCGATCCATGTACATAATTTCTTCAGACAGCAACTTACCAAGGCATTTGCCGTAATACTAATGTCAAAGAAATGACAACTTCAATTAGCGGATCAAAAATGCTAGAAACCCATTCTATACAACCAATTCGACGATAGTACGACAATCCGTAAGGCTTTTACGGGTTTATTAGTCTCTTGTCGTAAAGGAAGTGGAGAGAAATTAACGATATCGTGAAGCACATAAAGTTGCACTGTGAAACATATATCATCTTAGAGTCTGATAATACTGACATTTCTCATTATTTGATTTCTGCTGAAAAGAGATGGTGCCACCTGTCACATTGTGTGAACACTCACAAATGGGGCGTTGTAACGACAGGGAATTTCCCCCTAAAGATAGTAGACATTTGGAAGTCTTCTGATTATTTTTGGTAATATGCATTGAAACTACACTCCTGGAAATTGAAATAAGAACACCGTGAATTCATTGTCCCAGGAAGGGGAAACTTTATTGACACATTCCTGGGGTCAGATACATCACATGATCACACTGACAGAACCACAGGCACATAGACACAGGCAACAGAGCATGCACAATGTCGGCACTAGTACAGTGTATATCCACCTTTCGCAGCAATGCAGGCTGCTATTCTCCCATGGAGACGATCGTAGAGATGCTGGATGTAGTCCTGTGGAACGGCTTGCCATGCCATTTCCACCTGGCGCCTCAGTTGGACCAGCGTTCGTGCTGGACGTGCAGACCGCGAGAGACGACGCTTCATCCAGTCCCAAACATGCTCAATGGGGGACAGATCCGGAGATCTCGCTGGCCAGGGTAGTTGACTTACACCTTCTAGAGCACGTTGGGTGGCACGGGATACATGCGGACGTGCATTGTCCTGTTGGAACAGCAAGTTCCCTTGCCGGTCTAGGAATGGTAGAACGATGGGTTCGATGACGGTTTGGATGTACCGTGCACTATTCAGTGTCCCCTCGACGATCACAAGTGGTGTACGGCCAGTGTAGGAGATCGCTCCCCACACCATGATGCCGGGTGTTGGCCCTGTGTGCCTCGGTCGTATGCAGTCCTGATTGTGGCGCTCACCTGCACGGCGCCAAACACGCATACGACCATCATTGGCACCAAGGCAGAAGCGACTCTCATCGCTGAAGACGACACGTCTCCATTCGTCCCTCCATTCACGCCTGTCGCGACACCACTGGAGGCGGGCTGCACGATGTTGGGGCGTGAGCGGAAGAGGGCCTAACGGTGTGCGGGACCGTAGCCCAGCTTCATGGAGACGGTTGCGAATGGTCCTCGCCGATACCCCAGGAGCAACAGTGTCCCTAATTTGCTGGGAAGTGCCGGTGCGGTCCCCTACGGCACTGCGTAGGATCCTACGGTCTTGGCGTGCATCCGTGCGTTGCTGCGGTCCGGTCGCAGGTCGACGGGCACGTGCACCTTCCGCCGACCACTGGCGACAACATCGATGTACTGTGGAGACCTCACGCCCCACGTGTTGAGCAATTCGGCGGTACGTCCACCCGGCCTCCCGCATGCCCACTATACGCCCTCGCTCAAAGTCCGTCAACTGCACATACGGTTCACGTCCACGCTGTCGCGGCATGCTACCAGTGTTAAAGACTGCGATGGAGCTCCGTATGCCACGGCAAACTGGCTGACACTGACGGCGGCGGTGCACAAATGCTGCGCAGCTAGCGCCATTCGACGGCCAACACCGCGGTTCCTGGTGTGTCCGCTGTGCCGTGCGTGTGATCATTGCTTGTACAGCCCTCTCGCAGTGTCCGGAGCAAGTATGGTGGGTCTGACACACCGGTGTCAATGTGTTCTTTTTTCCATTTCCAGGAGTGTATTTTCACTCAACGTGAACAGAATAGTGATCGTTCAAGAATAGTTCGTGCTGATGATAGTTACCATTTGATAAGTATTACCCGAAGATAATTAGAAACCACTGCACTTAACGTACATTAGAATATACGCAATACGTAATTCACTAGGCCGATGTCCGACCATCACAACGTTTCTGGTTAGTCCAACATGATAAACTGAAGTCTCGCACTACGAACAGGTGATGGGGATGGTATGCATTATATCAGAGAACTGGGACAGTGTGGGTTTGTGAAGACAGCTGTTGGTCCCAAGATCTTCATGTTAAATATTTATGCCAACCACTGCAAAACAATTTATATATAAAACTTCCTGGAGTTTAAAACTGTGCGTCGGACCGGGACCTGAACCTTGGACCTTTGCCTTTTGTAGACAAGTGCCCTACCGACTGATCATCCAAACAAGACTCACGATCCGTCCTGTGTGGCCTTAGGCGGTTAGTGAGTCGGCTTGGATAGCACAGTCAACAGAACACTTGCCTGCGCGAGACTTAGGTCCCAGGCTCTAGTCCCTGGCCGGCACAAAGTTTTAAACAACCAGAAAGTTTCAAATCGGCGCACACTCCTCTGTAGTATGAAGATTCATTCTGGCAATTTAAATGTGTTACGGGTTTCGTCATTGATGGCGAAACGTGGTCAGTTTTAGAGTTACGATCTATTATAAACGTTGCTGCTTATTGTATTAAAATTCAAAACTTTTTGCGTTTTGAAAAGAGACAAAATTTTCGTTCCACCAACGTAACAGGGAAGTGGTGGTGCGGTTGCGACACTGGATAGTGTTCTGGAGGAGCGATGGGCAAAAGAACTCCTGACACACTGATTCACTTAAAGTGCGTGCCCGGATGGTTTCCTCAAATAGGCCAGCGTCAGTTACCGCCTCCATTCTAATTAAATTCAGCCAAGTCTCCATCATAATTTGTCGTTAAGTTCGACTATCGCGAAGATGTAACTTTGCGTCCTCTTTTAATAGAATGTGGAACAACTATGAGTTCGCGAAGGAAAATGCTCTACGCATGTCAATTAAGATCATTTAGATTTCGGAACCACTTGTGGAAACATAATGAGGACTTCTTTGATACACAGCTCGCATTGTGGCGAAACTTAACAAATTTGGAATTTTTAAAAATTAGTTTGGCAACGAAAATTTTAGTGCAGCACATGACAAGTTTGTGCATCCATTTCGTCTCCACAGTAACTTGTTTCAGGTTTTCAAATCTACTTAGTCGTATTCTCAGTTTTTCACGAGGACAGTTACAAGCATTCTATGCTCGAAGATTGTCTGTGGGAACCCGAAATAGTGTTAAATACCTCTAAAACAGCACATAGTTTGGCAGTAAGCCTGTAGTAATAAGTAAAAGCCACGTTAGATAAACTACCATTTTACAACTGTTCTACCCACCGAGGTAAAGGACACAGTATCGGAAATCTTCATTTAAAGAAAGCACTGAACATATGCTATCTTGTGTAATACTGAATACGTTAAATAGCTGTTATCCATGCAAACAGTTAACCGCCGAGTAATCTTAATTCATGCTGCTAGTTCCGTTTCTACCTGTCAGTCAAACGTGTGCTAATTATCCAGTCAGCATTCATACTTTTAATTATTTACGTCTTATCTTCGTTCTGAATTTTTTTCATAATTTCTGTTATCTGCTCTCGAGCTGTTAATGACTGAAAACCTTCCTGTTTCCGTGAGTTCACGCGTGCGTCACATCAGCTTGACTCTACAGGTGTCTGGCAGCGTTGCATCATCCGAGTATTACGACAGGTAAAGCTTAATGACGACCTTCTGGGGATATTTCGATGTTATATCTTAATATGAACGTCAGTAGGTCTTTTAGGTGACCGATTGAAACAAAGAATCCACATCAGCTTGACTCTACAGGTGTCTGGCAGCATTGCATCATCCGAGTATTACGACAGGTAAAGCTTAATGACGACCTTCTGGGGATATTTCGATGTTATATCTTAATATGAGCGTCAGTAGGTCTTTTAGGTGACCGATTGAAACAAAGAATCCACAAGTTTGTATGTTTCTTTTGTGGCCATGCGAAAGTATGGAGGAACTTAGTCTGAAGTGTCATCAGTATTTGGGAAATGCGGGAAGCTTCAAACTTCGTGCCGTATACTTTCTAACTGCATATGAGAAAGATTTGTACGCTTTATCACTGACCCACCTGCAACGTTACGTAGTAATTTTTAAAAATTTATTCTCCTTAAAGGGGAAAAATGCATTTGAATATAAATCCCTGATGCTACCTAAAGTAAGAGATGTCCACTTTTCACAAACAAAACTTCATACTACAAAACGATATACCGCAGATGCCATAATGACTTTATCTTAACATTTTTGGAAGGAACACAGAAAATGTTGTGGGGAAGGCTAACCAAAGACTGCGTTTTATTGGCAGGACACTTAGAAAATGTAACAGGCCTACTAAGGAGACTGCCTTCAATACGCTTGTCCGTCCACTTTTAGAATACTGTTGCGTGGTGTGGGATCCTTACCAGACAGGACTGACGGAGTACATCGAAAAAGTTCAAAGAAAGGCAGCACGTTTTAGATTATCGCGAAATATGAGAGAGATGGTCATAGAAATGATACAGGATTTAGGCTGGACATCGTTAAAAGAAAGGCGTTTTTCGTTGCGACGGAATCTTCTCACGAAATTCCAATCACCAACTTTCACCTCCGAATGCGAAAATATTTTGTTTACACTGACCTACATAGGGAGGAACGATCACCACGATAAAATAAGGGAAATCAGAGCTCGTGCGGAAAGATATAGATGTTCATTCTTTCCGCGCGCTATAAGAAATTGGAATAATAGAGAAATGTGAAGGTGGTTCGGTGAACCCTCTGCCACGCACTTAAATGTGATTAGCTCAGTATTCACTTAGATGTAGATGTAGATTCAGAGGACGCGTGCACGATTGAGAACAATATCATACCACATTATTCCATATAGATTTGGCATACTGACTATGATGATAAAACTAGAGACGTGTGGTGATCTTTCCTTCTCGTCTACCATCCACGAATAAAAAAACGCGAGTGTAAAGTAGTACTATTAATATACTCACCCCCCACCTTGCACGAGATGGTAGGTAGCAGAATACTGTCGTAGATTACCAGGAAATTATAGGAAGTCCACGATATTCATGTCATACTTGAGAAATGTTAACATAATTTCCTGCTTAAAGCTGCATACTAACTCATCTTAGTACAAATATCCCCAACTCCCTTTACTCTCTTCTGTCGGTTTACTTGCCAGTGGATTTACTCCAGACGATTCTGCTTAACTTCACAAATATCAGGACAGGAAATCAAAAGAACAAGCAATATCTTTTAATTACTGTGTACATCTTCATCATGCTACTCGTCTACTTTAGGCATTATTACTTATGAAGAAACACTGTTTTGTTCAAAACAGCTGACATATTACGGTGAGTCCATGTTACTTGTGGAAACTCTTATGTAAGATGTAGCAGCAAGGTATGGCCCAACTTTCGGGAGACGCTCCTCACACACAAATGCACTGACAGAAAAAGATGCAACACCCTCAAGGACGAGATCATTTTATTGGCATTTATATGACAGGTATTTTATCATTGCAGAAGTGAAAACAAATTTAGACCAAATGAAAAAATGGTTCAAATGGCTCTGAGCACTATGGGACTTAACTCCTAAGGTCATCAGTCCCCTAGAACATAGAACTACTTAAAGCTAACTAACCTAAGGACATCACACACAACCATGCCCGAGGCAAGATTGGAACCTGCGACCGTAGCAGTCGCGCGGTTCCAGACTGAAACGCCTAGAACCGCTCGGCCATTAGACCAAATGAAACACGCATGTTACAGTACAGGGAGCCCAAAGAATCACCCCAAGGCGGCAGCGCAGGTATGCAAACTATCATAAAGATGATGCCGAATGGCATCCTGCAATAGACGGTCCAAGCATCATGCAACGTTTGTTGAAATGCGACAACAGTTCTTGCAGGCTCTGCAGAACGATTAAGTTCCTGCTTCATCGTGTCCCATACATGATCGATTGCCGACATATCTGGTGATCTTGCCGGCCAGGACAGTTGTTGAACGCCATAAGGAGCACGTAGTGTCGCAGAGAGCGTATATGGATGTGCATTGTCCTGCTGAAAAAACACATCACCTTCCTGTCGAAGAAAAGGCAATGGCACGTGGATACTACCTGTGTAGCGTTCGGGTACTGATTACTTTAACCTGCAGATACACCGAATGCGACCACGAGTTGACACTGATGACCCCCATACCGCAAAGCCTAGGATCTGTGTGTCGAGGGCAAATGCACTCTGAAATAGCCAGCTCATCAGCTCTACGCCATACGCGTGTATATCCGACACACATACACAGGTAGAACCTGCTCTCTTCGCTGAAGACAACACAGCACCATTCCACTACTCAGCAACTCTTTCATGACACCAGAGTAGCCATGTTTGATGATGTAGCGGTAGCGTGGCAAGACGCTCACGTGAGCTTATCACAGCTGCAAGTGAACGCTTCCCATTGGTGCTTTGCGACACAGGAGGTGCAACATGCACCCGATTTCCTCTCTGGGACGGTGATCGCTCGGCCACTGCTGCTCGCACATTCCGTTGATATTGACTTGCACGACCGCTACGGTCGCAGGTTCGAATCCTGCCTCGGGCATGGATGTGTGTGATGTCCTTAGGTTAGTTAGGTTTAAGTAGTTCTAAGTTCTAGGGGACTTATGACCACAGCAGTTGAGTCCCATAGTGCTCAGAGCCATTTGAACCATTTGATATTGACTTGCATGAGTACAACGCGAAAGGCCAGAATCTGGTCTACGGCTGTTCGAATGTTGCACAGACCACTGCCGAAAGCAGCGCCACACCAGTGTGTCCAGCATGTGCAGCAGTCAGTCGATACGTCCATCCAGATTCCCGCGGGCCCACAATGCGATCCCGTTCAAATGGATGAAGTTGCCCAACAAGAGTACGCATTCGTCGACGGGGCATGTCTGTATCCTAGAATAAAAATTTCAAACACTGTTCGCCTCTAAACTCAGCACCGCTACTATTTGCAGAATCAAAACAGACGACGTACACATTTCCCTCCTGAGTTACATGTGATCACCAATGACGAGACTGATGAATCGCTGAGACTACAGCCCCTCAGTATGGACGTACACTAAGTGATGAAAAGTATCCGGACCCCCCCCCCCCTCCAAAACATACGCCTTTCATATTACGTGCAGTGTCCTGTCACCTGCTGCCACGTACTCCATATCAGATAGCTCAGTAGTCATTAGGCATGGTGAGAGAGCGGAATGGGGCGCTCCCCGGAACTCATGGACTTCGAACGTGGTCAGGTGATTGGGTGTCACTACTGTCATATGTCTAAACGTGAGATTTCCACACTGCTAAACATCCCTAGGTCCACTGAAGTGGAAATGTGAAGGGACACGTACAGCACAAAAGCCTACAGGCCAACCTCGTCACTTGACTGACAGAGACCACCGACAGTTGAAGAGGGTCGTAATGTGTGGTGGTTTGGTGGTTCAGTGGAATGCACACTACAGGGCGTTTAGCTTGGAGCTATCCTTGAAGTAACCGATTTGTAACAGTCTGTTGTGTCACTGCGGTGCCAACTACTGTTCAGATTGCTTCTGTACATGCAGTGCGATGCACCGGAACAACACGCCGAACACGATGGACTTCCCTCTAGGTAGTGCCATGTGGCCGTCCGGAGACCAGTCTTCTAGTGACCGTACACTCCCGCGAGCACAGCTGCCAGCAGTCATGTACAGTGACTAAATTTCTAGCAAGTCTTTCTGAAATATGGCCCAAGGAACATCCAGCTACTCGTAGCACTATCACACGGCCTGGTTCAAACCCAGTGAGCTGTTGATAATGGCATCTTTGTCACTTTAAAGACATTATTGACTAACACCATTTCACCACATACAGTCTCAGAGGTAAATAACGCTGAAGACAGTTACAGCGTGTATTTAAAGCGAACCTGATTTGCATTCTCATAGCGGCGCTACTAGCGTCACTCTTATGAAACTGGCGTGAAACTTGAACAGAAAACATGTTTCAGATGTAAAAAGACACCTACAAACTTTTGTTTATGTCGAAGAACTCCTCCTTGGTGCGGCGATTTTTTCTATTAGTGTATATATGAGATATGCGTCCTGAAATTTTGGTTTTACGTTTTGTCATCGGCCTAGCCTGTATAAAGCTGTTCCCGTAATATACTGAGGTGACAAGTCACGGGATATCTCCTACCATCGTGTCGACCCTCCTTTTGCCAGGCATATTGTAGCATCTCGAGATGGAATGGACTCAACAAGTCGCTGGAATTCCTGGGCAGAAAAACTGAGCCCTGTTGCCTCTGTAAACGTCCATAACTATGAAAGTGTTGCGGTGCAGGATTTTTTGCACGAACTGACCTCTGGAATATGTCCCATAAATGTTCTAGGGGATCCATGTCGGCCGATCTTCTGGCCAAATCATTTTTTTTAAATTGTCCGGTGACAAGGCGCATTGTCATCCATAAAATTACATCTTTGTTTGGGGACATGAAGTTGATGAATGGCTGAAAATGGTCTCCAAGTAGCTAAACATAAACATTTCCAGTCAATGATCGGTTCAGTTAGACCAGAGGACACAGTCCATTTCACGCAAACACAGCCCACACCTTTAAGGAGCCACCATATAGAAAACAATAACTGTGCGAAACGCAGCTCGCCTTTTCTCACGTGGTTTCCTCTGCTCTATCAACATAGGAGAAAAGTTCATTTGTTATTTCCAGACTTCCTAATATCTTCTAAGCCAGTACCACTTCGATAATTTCTAAAGAACGTTCCTTCGCAGATTTTCCAGTTATCTGAAGGAAACTATTTGTAAGAATTGCACTGTATCCAGTTAGAGCTCGACAATTTATCAGACTGGTGCAGACCTCTGCAGCTAACTAATCGTGTAGTAAAAAAAAGTTTTGCTCTTCAGGGACATGACAGTGTGATATTCTTCGACTGCATTTTAGTGAGACTGATTTAGGTTAGTCATATTGCCGTGGATTCTGGTGGACAGTGTGGTATAGATGTTAGCGTATCAATGTGCGGAGATACACTGTGTGATTAAAAGTATCCGGACACCCCGCACCAAAAAAAAAAAAACATGCCCTTTTCATATTAGGTGCATTGTGCTGTCGCCTACTGCCACGTACATCATATCAGCGAGCTCAGTAGTCATTATACATCGTGAGAGAACGGAATGGGGCGCTCCGCGGAACTCACTGACTTCGAAAGTGGTCAGGTGATTGGGTGACACTTGTGACATACGTCTGAACGCGAGATTTCCACACTGATAAACAAGTAATAGTGAAGTGGAAATGTGAAGGGACACGTACAGCACAAAAGCGTACAGACCGACCTCGTCTGTTGACTGACAGAGACCGCCTTTAGTTAAAAAGGGTCGTAATGTGTAATAGGTAGGCATCTATCCAGACAATCACGCAGGAATTCCAAACTGCATCAAGATCCACTGCAAGTACTATGACAGTTAGGCAGGAGGTGATAAAACTTGGATTTCATGGTAGAGCGGCTGCTCATAAGCCACACATCACGCTGGTAAAAGCCAAACGACGCTTCGATTGGTGTAAGGAGCGTAAACATTGGACGATTGAAAAGTGGAAAAACGTTATGTGGAGTGACGAATCACGGTACACAATGTTGCGATCCGATGGCAGGATGTGGGTATGGCGAATGCCCGGTGAACGTCATCTGCCAGCGTGTGTAATGCCAACAGTAAAATTCGCAGGCGGTGGTGTTATGGTGTTGTCTTGTTTTTCATGGAGGGGGCTTGCACCCCTTGTTTTGCGTGACACTGTCACAGCCCAGGCCTACATTGATGTTTTAAGCACCTTCTGCTCCCACTGTTGAAGTGCAATTCGGGATTGGCGATTGCACCATTCAACTCGATCGAGCACCTGTTCATAATGTACAGCCTGTGGCGGAGTGGTTACACGACAATAACATCCCTGTAATGGGCTGGCCGGCCGAAGTGGCCGAGCGGTTCTAGGCGCTACAGTCTGGAACCGCGCGACCGCTACGGTCGCAGGTTCGAATCCTGCCTCGGGCATGGGTGAGTGTGATGTCCTTAGGTTAGTTAGATTTAAGTAGTTCTAAGTTCTAGGGGACTGATGACCTGAGAAGTTAAGTCTCATAGTGCTCAGAGCCATTTGTACCATTTTTGTAATGGGCTGGCCTGCACAGAGTCCTGACCTGAATCCTACAGAACACATTTGGGATGTTTTGGAAAATCGACTTCGTGCCAGGTCTCGCTGACCGACATCGATACTTCTCCTCCGTGAAGAATGGGCTGTCATTCCCCAAGAAACCCTCCAGCACCCCATTGAACGTATGCCTGGGAGGGAGTGGAAGCTGTCATCAAACCTAAGGTGGGCCAACACCATATTGAATTCCAGAATTCCAGCATTAACGATGGAGAGCGCCACGAACTCTTAAGTCATTTTCATCCACTTGTCCGAATACTTTCGATCACATAGTGTGTTGAGGTGAACGACCACAGAAGATCAACAATAGGTATGTAAAATGAGAGGCTACTGTTACTTTATAGAATAACAGGTACGCTCAGATAGCTGAATGGTCAGCGTGACGGACTGCCGTCCTAAGGGGTCCAGTTTCGATTCCCGACTGGGTCGGGGATTTTCTCCGCTCAGGGACTGGGTGTTGTATTGTCTTCATCATCATTTCATCCTCATCCGGCATGCAGGTCGCCCAATGTGGCGTCGAATGTAGTACGACCTGCACCAAGGCGGCTGGACCTGCCCCGTAAGGGGCCTCACGACCAATGACTCCAAACGCTCATTTCACTTCATAGTATACAAGGAAACTGCATGAGAGATTGCATACAAAACACTCGAACACTGCCGAATTATGGGGGACCGGTATAAAGTCGGGCATTTATACAGGAACGAGATCGACGTGAGTAGCCATAACATTGCTCGATTGGCGAAAGTGAACGGCATAAATTGTTGTGTACACTATCTGATCAAAAATGTCTGGACATTAATATGGGGTGGTCAACCGTTCGCCTTTATGACGGTTGGAATGAGGTTTCTAAGTGCCTGTGAAGGAATGGCAGCCCAATCTTCGTCAAGAACCGAAACCAGCGAAGGTAATTATGTCGCACGCCGGGGTCTGGAGCGAAGTCGATGTTTCAACTCTTTCCAAATGGGTTCCATTTTGCTAGGTTACTCCATTTCAGGAATGTTACTATCCACAAACCATTGACTTTCAAATGCTGTTTTATGAAAGGGTACATTCTCATTCTAATACAACAGTCACGGTGTGCGAACTGTTATGCTAGTTCATCACTCCAGATAACTCTTTTCCAGCCATTCCCACTCCAGTGACATCGCCCTTTACATCACCTGAAGTGTCGCTTAGCACTGAGTACAGAAATCTGTGACTTACGAGGAGCTGATCGACCGTTTCACTCCATTCTTTTTAATTCCCTACGCACAGCATTGTGTTTGCTGGGTTACTGGTAGCACTTTGGAACTCACGAATGATTTCTTATACTGATTTCATGCGATTTCTTACAACCACCCTCCTTACTGCTCGATAGTGACTGTCCGACAATACATGAGGTCTTGACTGGTCTTAGTTTAGCTGAGGTTTTTCCCCCATTTCACGGTCGCGTCACCAAAAGTCGACTTGGGCAGCCATAGAAGGGTTGAAATGCCTCTCATTGACATGCTATACAGGTGACATCCAGTGTCTAGTCCATGTTCGGAGACACTGAGCGACCTACTCTGATGTTACTTTTCTTTACTGATAACTCTATACTCCTCACCTTTTGTGATGCGGAATCGACCACTCCCTTTTAGGAGTGGGCGATTCCGCATTACATACGGGTGTCCGGATACTTTTGATCACATAATGTATCTTGAGTGGTAGACACTCTAAGACAACTACATATCGTAGAACCTGATCAGAAACTGCAAGGACATTCTTTCTGGATAGAAGAAAAGGATGTTCTTTAGCCACCTGCGCACCTATCCTGCATAGACCGTTCATATAAAATTAGGCAAATAACAGCGAACACAGTCGTACGAACAAACATTCATCCCACGCTCGACCCGTGAAGGAATCTGTAAGAAAGTTTAATATATGGTACAGTAACTTCCACCATCTACCACGCAGTTCATTGATTGATGCCCGCATCTCGTGGTCGTGCGGTAGCGTTCTCGCTTCCCACGCCCGGGTTCCCGGGTTCGATTCCCGGCGGGGTCAGGGATTTTCTCTGCCTCGTGATGGCTGGGTGTTGTGTGCTGTCCTTAGGTTAGTTAGGTTTAAGTAGTTCTAAGTTCTAGGGGACTGATGACCATAGATGTTAAGTCCCATAGTGCTCAGAGCCATTTGAACCATTTCATTGATTGATACAGCGTACAGATGTAAAGTGTGCTGCCTTCCATCAACAGATTTTAACGCATGGAACCAGTTCAATGTTTTCTTTTTCTAAACTGCGTGACGTGTAGCATTACCCGTAAAGAGACACCAAGCCCATGAAACTAATTATAGAGAAATATAATGTATTCATAGACACCGGAAGTGCAACTGATTTGACATTCCCTATTATGAATCCAGTGTTGCATTTAGAAGACGTCTCGTAAGGCTAACAATTAATAACGCCGTTCTATTGTGTTCATTCTCCAACTATTTCCAACATTATTAGTCTTGTATCCCTTCTTGGAATTCGGTGACCCAATTATCGACAGTGCTGTTTCTGGTAACTATGTAGGTAAGGTCACTAACACAGCAGACTCAACAATGACAGGAGTAAATTACCGTGGGAACATGACGCAGCTGCGACTGTATAAAATCCGCTGATTGACCTTGTAACCCACATTCTTGTAGGTTAGGAACCGAAGGGAGTGATTTATTAGCACCTCTTAACGACAACTACTGTATTTGATGAGTTGGTGTGAAAGATATGACCCCGAATCACAGAGGCGACTTGCAAAACGTGGGAAACTGAAGTGAGTAGAAGTTAAGGAGAGGATGTGTTCGAGACCCCAGTGTTACTGTCCGTATTTGCAAACAACAGAGAGCGTAGTGCCATCTTCACTGAAAGAATACACCCAGCTCTACACTTCGAATAACACATGGCTGGTTTTCCTCACATTCGTCCACCGAACCAAATTGAGCAACCTCGTAAGCCATCGAAAGGTGACTTTTTGTTTGAAAGAGCCTTTGTTGCATTATCACGTACAGGTGAAACGATTTCCAATATGTGTCTGTGTTTTCGAGTAAGCAATGAAGTAAACAAATGCTTTTCTAAAAGTTTGCAGAGTTCAAAACAAATGTTCATTTCCTACTAATCTTGTAAGAATGAAAACCTGTTGTCCTCAAAGAGTGTAATACACATGTGAGTACAGTTTGAACCACGTGGGTATTCTGAATCAGGTAAGGGGAAAGGGTGGAAATTGATATAAATGTAAATAGAAGGTACTGCGATTTGGTTACAACTTAAGCTTATGGAGATAATTGGCGTTGAATACAATTACTGGTAATTATAATTGAACTAATGCTTTCCTCATTTAGAAAGAGCTCTATCCATAATTCTTCTTAATTGATTTAGTAGCTTGGAGTCGCACAAATTCGTAGTTCAAAAAGTTGGTTTCAGTGTGCGTTGCCGCTTTTCTTATTTTAACTTTTCATTTTTGGTGAAAAAGTGACTACTGGATTTTTTAAACCAAAAAGTTCTTTGCAAAATAAATTTCAGTAAGATATTGAGTTCAATGCTAGTCCTAAAACAGAATTTTTATTAAAGACAACCTAAAGAGATTATTATTATTTCTATTTTTCTCAGACCTTAGGTCTGGTTAAAAATGGAAAGTGACGCGGACCTTCATCAAGCGTGACTTCCTTTTAACTGTATGGTATATGTTACATTGCATTTAGGAACTTTCGGGTTATTGAACACGTATCAATAGTTACGGATTTCAGTAGTTGTATATATACGTTTGGATGTAGCTGTATTGCATTGATGTACTGGTGGATATTGTGTGGTATGACTCCTGTAGTTGATAGTATAATCGGTATAACGCCAACTTTATCCTGATGCCAAATGTCCTTTACTTTCTCAGCCAGTTGGATGTATTTTTCAATTTTTTCTCCTGTTTTCTTCTGTATATTTGTTGTATTGGGTATGGATATTTCGATTAGTTGTGTTAATTTCTTCTTTTTATTGGTGAGTATGATGTCAGGTTTGTTATGTGGTGTTGATTTATCTGTTATAATGGTTCTGTTCCAGTATAGTTTTTATTATTATTATTATTATTATTATTATTATTACTATTTAAAAGCTTCAACTAAGCTACGCAAGTGGGCAGTGAGCTCAGTTCAGAAGTGTTTAACTCTGTAATATTAACTGAATCTCTGATATTTCTGTACGCTCACAAAAAATTCTAAGCTATTAACGTTATAACTAGTGAACCAATTGACTTTGTGATTATAGTATCTCACTCCGTTTAACGTTACAGCATCTGACCCCTGTATTAACATGACAATATTCCATACATGAAAACGAAAGGATTCAATAATTTCCAAAACATCAGCGCTAAGACTCCAGTATACCTCTCAACTGAATTTTAAAATTAAGTTATTGACTATAATTCTCCACAAATCATACCGATTCCAGTCGTATAAACTGAATATTTGGTTCGTATACCCTTTAATATGTTTGAGATGGGCCCGCCCAGTTGTTGCCAAGGTTGTTCCGAGTATGCAGCTCAAGATTCGATGGGAAGCCCTTACAGATCGTCGAGACAGTCCCGATCTCTCCCCATGCAATTGCTGTTATTTTTGGAGACCTGAAGAAGTGCATTCGTGGACGTCGATTTGCTTCGGACAGAGAGGTGCTCTCCTGGGTACAATCATGGTTCCGTAGCAACAGCAAAAATTTTCCCATAAAGGTTTTCACCTTCTTGTCTCACAGTGTGATATATTTACTGACTGTTATTTTACATCTGAAACATTCAACAGCTTACTTACTTATAGGGTTCCTCGCCCCAGTCGCTAAAAACGGAATCCTTATAGGGTAAGTTTGCAGTATGTCCATCTGTCGGACAGACAGTTAAGACACCATTTTTCACAAACGAATATTGGTACCAGTTTGTAATTTACGTCACATACTAAGGTCTACGGTCCCCTGGCAGCGTACGCAATTTAAGCTTCTAAGTCAATGCAATAAATAGATACGGCCATATACACTGAAGCGCCAAAGAAACTGGTATAGGCATGCATTTTCAAATACAGAGATATGTAAACAGGTACAATACGGTCTACGGTCGGCAACGCCTGTATAGGACAAAAAGCGTGTGTCGAAGTTTTTAGATCGGTTACTGCTGCTACAATGGCAGGTTGTCAAGATTTAAGTAAGTTTGAACGTGGTGTTATAGCCGGCGCACGAGCGATAGGACTCAGCATCTCCGAGGTCGAGATGAAGTGGGGATTTTCCCATACCACCATTTCACGAGTATACCGTGTATATCAGGAATCCGGTAAAACATCAACTCCCCGACATCGCTGCGGCTGTAAGAAGAACCTGAAAGAACGGTGCCAACGACAACTGAAGAGAATCGTTCAACGTGACAGAAGTGCAACCCTTCCACAAATTGCTGCAGATTTTGTGGTGTCACCGCCAGACACCACACTTGCTAGGTGGTAGCCTTTAAATCGGCCGCGGTCCGGTAGTATACGTCGGACCCGTGTGTCGCCACTATCAGTGATTGCAGACCGAGCGCCGCCACACGGCAGGTCTAGAGAGACGTCCTAGCACTCGCTCAGTTGTACAGCCGACTTTGCTAGCGATGGTTCACTGACAAATTACGCTCTCATTTGCCGAGACGATAGCTGGCATAGCTTTCAGCTATGTCATTTGCTACTACCTAGCAAGGCGCCATAATCATTTACTATTTATCTTGTGATGCATGTACTGTCAGACCGATGTTCACCAATTATGAATTAAAGTTAAGTATTCCAGAAGCTACGTACTTTTTTTACTAGACTCAACTCCTTTAACTGTTCCAGGCCTCACGCCAGCCTGCGTGAGCTTAAACGCGTGCCTTTCGGCTACCTCATAGTGGCTTGGCTGTCTCGCCAAGTCACAACAGATTTCAATGCTGGACAAATGTCAGCTTGCAAACTATTCAACGAAGCATCATCGATATGGGCTTTCGAAGCCGAAGGCCCAATCGTGTGTCCCTGATGACTGCACGACACGAAACTTTACGCCTCGCCTAGGCCTGTCAACACCGACATTGGACTGTTTATGATTGGAAACACGTTGTCTGGTCCGACGAGTTTCGTTTCAAATTGTATAGAGCAGATGGACATGTGCGGGTATGGAGACAACCTAATGAATCCATGGACCCTGCACCTCAGCAGGGGACTGTTCAAGCTAGTGGAGGCTCTGTAATGGTGTGGGGCGTGTGCCGTTGGAGTGATATGCAACCCCTGATACGTCTAGATATGACTCTGACAGGTTACGCGTACGTAGGCATCCTGTCAGATTACCTGCATCTATTTCTGGCTGTTGTGCATTCCGACGGACTTGGGCAATTGCGGCAGGACCATGCGACACTCCACACATCCAGAATTGCTACAGAGTTGCTCCAGGAACACCCTTTTGAGTTTAAAGGCTTCCGCTGGACACCAAACTCAGACATGAAGATTATTGAGCATATCTGGGTTGCCTTGCAACGCGCTGTTCAGAAGAGATCTCCACCCCCTCGTACTCTTACGGATTGATGGAGAGCCGTGCAGGATTCATTGTGTCAATTCCCTGTAGCACTACTTCAGACATTAGTCGAATCCATGCCATGTCGTGTTGCGACAATTCTGCGTGCCAGAACTCGAACTCAGGACTTTTGTCTTTCGCGGGCAAGTGCTCCACCGAATGAACTACCAAAACACGACTCACGACCCCTCCTCACAGCTATAATTTCGCCAGTACCTCGTCTCCTACATTCCAGACTTCACAGAAGGTCTCCTGCGAATCTTGTAGGACTAGCACTTCTGGAAGAAAGGATATTGTAGAGACATGGGTAAGACACAGCCTGTGGGATGTTGCCAGAGTAAAATTTTCACTCTGCATCTGAGTGTGCGTCGATAAGGTCCCGAGTTCGAGTGTCGTACCGGCATACAATCTTAATCTGCCAGGAAATTTCATATCAGCGCACACCCCGCTGCAGAGTGAATATGTCATTCTGTATCTATATACATGTCTGGCCTGCTGGTAATGCGGTAAAGCGCGTGCCTGGAAACAGAGACGTCGCAGAATTGAATCTCGGTTGGACTACCGATTTTCAGTTTCTGCTTTAACGTAGCCTTCACCTCTCAACGATGTAAGGAGTCGTCAGGAACATAACATAGTTTGGTTTCCACGTTAAACTGTTGGTTCCCTTTCCCCAGTCAAATAATTAAAGAGAGAAACTGATGCAGAAATGAACAGTTTGTAGGAGGAGTTTGAAACTCTTATGACTTCAGTTGGCATCACTGGGATGAGCTGAGAACAACTGACTGGTAAAAGCTGTTTTGTTTATAAATTCAATATTGCAATTAACGATGGCTTGTCCGATTAACGTTTCCACGCCTGGTCGAACAACGTCCAGTGATCAGTTTTTTTTTTCATTCTGAAAGTGAAAAGCGATCTAAAATCTTTTCTTGATTGATTTTCACTGTATGGTGAAAGTTGTACGAACCGCGGAAATTTTTATGAGTGGGTAGTTCAGAAAACCGTCAAACCTCAATGATTGGTGACTTCGTCTTAGTAAGCCAGCTGAAGTGTCAGCTCCTTCGCTTGAAACACGCAATGATTATACTATTGGTGAAGAGAGAAGAACTGGAGTTGAACGTGTAACAAAAACAGTTGCAGTAAGTGTTGGCACAGTTCATAACGTTATCAGTAACAAGCTGCAGTGCAGCAGAACAAGTGCGAGGTGGGTCCACACAAGGAAACAAAACTCAAAGTGTATAAAGTTTTGAAAGGACGCTATGAAAGGGAAGGTGACGCTTTTCTAAACAACAGTTAAACATGTGACGAAACTTGTGTTTACCATTTTGAAACAGAGTCAAAAAACAAAGCAGACAACGATGACGTCAAAGAATTTTTGTGAAAGTGGATCAAACAATACAAACACTTCTTTACATTCGGTATAAAAGAAACTAGTTGATCGTTGGGACAAGTGTATCAATAGTGATAGACATTATATTGAGAAGTAGTACGAGGGCATGCTGAAATGTAAAGCCTCCGAGGTTTTTGTATGATAACTTATAAAACTTTGTAAATAAAACAAACTTGATTAACCTTCTACATCTTCATTCTTCATGTCTACATATTTATTTCTCGACATAGTCATCCTGGTTACGAACACATTTCTCCCAACGAGAGTCCAGTTTGTTGACACCGCCATTGTAGAATGTCTGACTATTGACAGATCCACAACCTTACATTTGCTTGCGCTACTTCATCACCACCAAAGGAATTCTTTAAGTTTTGAAACACATGACGATCGGATGGGGCCAAGTAGGGACTGTTGGAGGATGATCGGATGGCAGTGACCCAAGGCGTCGGACCGTTCCAGATTCAGCGCTCATGTGTGGCCTGGCATTATCTTGTTGAAGGAGAGGGTGCTCTATGCGTGGATGAACTCTTAGAATTCGTGCTTCCAGTTTTCTGAGGGATTATAGCACGCTGTTTCTCACACACCGGCGTAGTTAATGTTACCCACCTCCATGTTACACGCTAAGATTCGGAGCCCTGTAGCGGCAGTGTGTTGCACCTTTCTAGCGAACCGATGTTGAGAACTGAACAGAAAAAAAATTCAGGGGGCGTCATTTTTCAGTACGCTCTGGTAAAAGCCTCAGTTTGTAAAAATACTGAGTTTCACATCAATTTGTGTCTTTAATTATTGAAAGTCCTTCTCATATTATTTGTGTAATGCACTCATTCCTTGGGCTGTCGAAAATTTCTAATATCATTGCCATAAAACATTGTAATTAAGCTTCTAACTGACAACTTTTCGGCGACACTGAGGGTGATAAATCTGTTCATTATAAAAAGGGAGCTGGTATTTGCAAAACAATAAGCAGTAACTCAAAGTACGCATTATACTCTTGTTATGATACAGCCTAAGAATGCTGAGGTTTCCACTGTCTTTTATATGTTTAAGAGTTTATAATATTCCAATAGTTGGATGGTTAAGTTTTAAATCTAAAATGTGCTGTATGCCTACATATTTCCAGTCACGTTAATATTAAAATCTATTGGTGGTGGTAGTAGTGGTAATGGCGCTCGGCCCACTGACAAATATTAGAAATGATACGAACCAAGGCAAATTCTTAACCGTCAGGTCAAGGTGGTCTTGTAAGCTAACGTCTGGAAAGCTTGCGTCAACTGAAACGTTATGCAGACAACAGCAAGGCGTGTGCCTTTTGTAATGGCAACGCATGTAGAACCTATCAGCATCTGTTAACTGCCCAAGGACAGATGTCTCAACAGAAACATGTCGCAATACAACCGGCTGACTACTTAAACTGTGCTTGCCACCAATGAAGTAGATTACAGAATAGTGTCAATAATAATAATAATAATAATAATAATAATAACTAAAATAATAACAATAATAATCTCGAAGTGTCTATTTTATGAACTCCTCAATATCTCAGAAGCCTCAGGTGATATGTTTGCAATTTTCTGCCCACACTTCACTATTCTGAAACTGCTCCTTTTGGCCTTGAGATATTTTCAACCTGAGGTTTATAACTGGTACATACCATGACACTTACCTTCGCATATTCCATGTTTGCATCTGCATCTTTACTTTATAAACCACTGTAACGTACATTTAAGGGAATACTTGCTACTGTAAATTATATTAAAGACTACCCTTACTCCATTGACATACATAAAATCGAAGAATACCTCTAAGCGAACTGTTGTCGTCTAATTTTACCTCCACAGCATTCAAGGTAGTTGAGTGAGTGTTTGAAGAATATTCAAATTTTTATATCCTTAAAACATACAGTTTTTATGGTCCGAACAGATATCCGTGAAAGACATTGACGGAAAAAATCGAACCCCAACATAAACGAAAATTGGTAGTCGTGTTTCTTCATCTGAAAGATGTCTAGTAGCCCCACTATGAGGATGCAAGTAAGGTTTGGTTTAAATACGCGATGTAACGGTAACGAGCGTTAGTTACCTTTGATGCTGGATGTGGTGCGTTGATGTCAGTCAAGAATGCCATTAAGGCGACAAAAACTCCATTACTAACACCTCACTGAATTTGAACGAGGTCGTGTAATAGATATACGAGAAGCTAAATGTTCCTTCTGTGGTACTACAGAAAAACTTGGCAGGAATGCAGCCACTGTACATGGCTGCTGGCAGCTTGGTCACGAGAATGTACGGTCGCAAAAACACCCGGCTCCGGACGACCACCTGGCACCACCGAGATGGAAGAACGTCGTTTTCGGCGTATGGCTCTGGCGCATCGTACTGAATCTGCAGCAGCAGTCTGAGCAGCAGTTTGGACCGCAGTGACACAGTGAACTGTTGCAAATCGGATGCTTCAAGGACAGCTCCGAAGCAGATGACCTGCACATGCATTCCATTGACCCCAAATCACCACCATTTGCGACTTCTCTGGTGGCAAGTGAGAACTCAGTGGATCATAGGGTGGAGGTCTGTTGTGTTTTCTGATAAAAGTTGGTTCTGCCTTGGTGCCAGTGATGGCAGTGCGTTGGTTAGGAGGAGGTCAGTTGAGGACCTGCAACCAACCTGTCTGCGTGGACCTACACCAGGAGTTACGGGCCGGGGTGTCGTTTCGTATGACAGCAGAAGCACTCTAGTCGGTATCCCAAGTACTCTGGCTGCAAATTTATACTTCAGCCTGGTGATTCGACCTGTTGTGCTGCCATTCCTGAACAGCTTTCAAACAAGTATTTTCCAACAGGATAACGCTAGCTCATATGCCACTGCTGTAACCCGACATGCTCCACAGAGTGTCAACATGTTGCCTCGGTCTGCTCGATCATCAGATATATCTACAGTCGAGAACATATGACACATCATAGGACGACAACTGCAGCATCATCCACAATTAGCACTAACCGTCCTTGTACTGATCGACCAAGTGCAAGGGGCATGGAACTCCATCTCACAAACTGACTTCCAGCACCTATACGACACAATGCATGCATGTTACAGGTTAGTAAAGGTAGCCCAACTGAGCTATCTTCCCTCCGAAATTGAAACTTGTCGTCAGGGTGGGGGGAGGCATGGCACTTTCTTAGGTTAGTAGAGGTATCCCAATTGAGCTATCTTCCCTCCAAAAATTAAAACTTCTCGCCGTCTTGAATGACGTCAATCGCGTCATCAACTGACATCACGTGACGTCACGTACTTGCGTCACGGCCGCCTTCTTGGGTAACGGTACTTTGGGGTAGAAACTGCCTTGCCCTACAACTGATGTTAACCTGAAGTACAGAATTTTAGTAATTTTGGTAGTTTAAGTCAATTTCAGGGTATCTGTTGCATAGCGAGGAGGAGTATATTTTAATTATCTTCACATTTAAATTCAGTCGTAATTTCTAGACTCTACTAGTATGAGGAACCGGTTGACTGACTGATGAAGAGGTGGAAAACGCCTGTTTGTACAACCCACGATAGTGGCTTCACTTTTCTATTTCTTACATAATTAACAGGTAACGATGATGATGATGTCTGGTTTGTGAGGCGCTCAACTACGCGGTCATCAGTGCCCATAGAAATTCCCATTTTTTTTTTTTTACACAGTCCAGTTTTTTAACATTGTTAAATCTTGCCACTGTCACGAATGATGATAGTGATGCTGAAGATGAAACGATGAGAACAACACAAACACCCAGTCCCCAGGCAGAGAAAATCCCCAACCCGGCTGTGAATCGAACCCAGGACTCCGTGATCCAGAGTCTGCAATGCTAGCCGCTAGACCACGAGCTGCGGACAACAGGCAACGATGTAAGGACGTCTGGAATAGTTGTTGTGGGGAGTAGTGACGTAGGCGGTGTCATCAGCACACAGGGAGAAAGGTCGGATAGCGGGGGTTTGGAGATTTCTGCGGTGTACAAACATGGAACGAAATGGCTCAATGATAACGCGCAGGACTAGCATTCAGAAGTACGACGGTTCAAATCTCCGTACCGTCTCCCAGACTTAAGTTTTTCATGGCGTTCCCACATCACTTAAGACACATGCTTCGATTATTCCTTTGAAAGGGACACGGCCCCAACACGAGTATGAGTATAGTCTTTAATGATGATCTCGTCTCGCCGGCCGGAGTGGCCGAGCGGTTCTAGGCGCTTCCATCTGTACCCGCGCGACCGCTACGGTCGCAGGTTCGAATCCTGCCTAGGGCATGGATGTTTGTGATGTCCTTAGGTTAGTTAGGTTTAAGTAGTTCTAAGTTCTAGGGGACTGATGACCTTTGATGTTAAATCACATAGTGCTCAGAGCCATTTGAACCATTTTTGATCTCGTCTCGATGTGACATGAAACCCTTATTTGCTTTCTTCCTTTTCACACTGTAACGATATGTAGGAAAGAAGGTGGGACAGACTATTAGGCACGCAAGTAGCGGGTTGCTTTCACACCGGCAGCATCTTTACAGCGATTCAGCAGTGCGGTTCAATTGCTGCAATCCGCGACCATCGCGCGTTTGAGTCGCACGGCTGAATCGTCAGGGTCGCAACTGACTTGTGCAGCAGAAGATCTGTGACGAAAGAGCTGTGTGCTTCTGTGAGCCAGTTAGAAAATGAATTTTGAGGAGGAAGTGTTGCTTTTCGTTTTGTTACCGGAGAGAAAATTCAGACGCCTACGACGTTGACAATGTACTGGATTCATCCTATGTTAACTACTCGTGAGAAACACGGACATTTTTTGCAGTTTATAAAGAAATGATGGAAAACTCTGCCAAATTCCTTAACTACTGTAGAATGTCTGTGATATAACAGGTTATCGACGGCACGCAGCTATTTTGGTATCCTATAGAGCAAATGACGAACATTTCATCGCCTTTTAAGTGCGAGAGAAGACTTCTGCAATTAGAGCATAAGGCGTTCTGCACAACTTTGCTGGCCGCTGTGACCGAGCGGTTCTAGGCGCTTCAGTCCGGAACCACGCGGCTGATACGGTCGCAGGTTCGAATCCTGCCTCGGGCATGGATGTGTGTGATGTCCTTAGGTTAGTTAGGTTTAAGTAGTTCTAAGGCTAGGGGACTGATGACTTGAGATGTTAAGTCCCTTAGTGCTTAAAGCCATTTGAACCATTTTTGCACAATTTTGTTCCCAAAAGAGGTGAGTGAAACTTTAGAAAAAAACTGGTTTAGAAGATGTACGACATCACGCCTATAAGAAGTCACTGTGCCGCAAGCGTATGAGACAAGTTGGCAGATTACGTTATTAGCACTGAAGGTGCTGTTCCTTGGCAAATAAGCAAAATATCAAATTTATTCTAATAAGTAATAAACAGAATAAGACACGCCAATTCGTTTTTCTCAGACACAGTTTTATTTTCGAAGTCAGGAACAAATTTATTACACATATGCTCCCAAGCATTACATTTGTCGATCTTATTGCTATAATCCTTATTTCCTCAATCTCAACTTACAGGACGATGTCCTGTTTCAGAGAAGAAAAGTTCCACATTGAAAGCCATTTTTGTGGCAGAAAAGAATACTAAATTCTTTACAAGGACACAGAATATGCACGTGATTCAACAGTCGCAAAGCGCTAACAAACGACAAATGCAGCACAATGACACGAGGCCGCAACTGCTTACTCCTCCCTCTGTAACCGAGCTGCTGGATTTCCACGTGTGAAAGGGTTGTCAGACGTGGCTGAATTGCTGCGATCAGTCGCGGGGACCAGCGGGTGCACAGTGGGTTGCGCAATGAAATCGCTGTTGTGTAAGGCCTTGTGGGAACGACATGTTAAATGACGAATGCGATTCTGCCGCTTCGGCAAGTCGCCCGACGAAATCGCCAGTGCGTAAGCGACGAAAGGGTGAATGATACGGCAGCAGATGTTGTTGAGAGAGAGATAAGTGGAACTGTGGTGGAGGAACGATACAATTGGCCTATCAGTGGGAGCGCATTGATCTGTAGCTTGAAGTCAATACCAGACTCCCGTACTCGGTCAAACACTTTGAAGACATCGAGTTAAACGAAAACGGTGGATTTTTGTTTCCTAATCATTCTGTGACAAAGTCGGAAAGTTGCGGAAGTGGTTAATATATAGAGTGGTTAGGAGAAGAGCTGTATTGGGTGTTGGGAATTGGTGGCTGTGCTGTTAGGTGTAGAGGGATTTTTTGCATTCAACGATTTTGCTAAAGACAGGCATGGGCCAATACGATTATGTTTTAGGGAGTGTGGTTTATCAAATTTTAGTAAAAATGAAGTTATGGATGTTTTGTACGGTTCTGAGTAATAGTCAGTATAAATAATGGTACTGTAATCGATGGAAATGGTCTTGCTGTACTTCCTGGGACATTCTTTCAGGTGGCAATATGCAATGGGATCATGTGCGTGTATAGAGTACCGTTTTTAGTGAAGGCTTGTGGAATTTCGTTAGATATTATTGGTGTATTTAATCCTGTTCTTGGAATGCTATCTAAATTCAATGAGTTATATCCTTTTTGTTTTAGAAAAAACAGTCTGTTGTATGGTTTCCAATCCGTAGGAGTTTATGGGTGATTCGTGTTGCTGCGAATCAGAGTTAATTTCTCTTCATAGGTAGGTTGACCTCCCCCCATGAACCATGGACCTTGCCGTTGGTGGGGAGGCTTGCGTGCCTCAGCGATACAGATAGCCGTACCGTAGGTGCAACCACAACGGAGGGGTATCTGTTGAGAGGCCAGACAAACGTGTGGTTCCTGAAGAGGGGCAGCAGCCTTTTCAGTAGTTGCAAGGGCAACAGTCTGGATGATTGACTGATCTGGCCTTGTAACAATAACCAAAACGGCCTTGCTGTGCTGGTACTGCGAACGGCTGAAAGCAAGGGGAAACTACAGCCGTAGTTTTTCCCGAGGGCATGCAGCTTTACTGTATGATTACATGATGATGGCGTCCTCTTGGGTAAAATATTCCGGAGGTAAAATAGTCCCCCATTCGGATCTCCGGGCGGGGACTACTCAAGAGGATGTCGTTATCAGGAGAAAGAAAACTGGCGTTCTACGGATCGGAGCGTGGAATGTCAGATCCCTTAATCGGGCAGGTAGGTTAGAAAATTTAAAAAGGGAAATGGATAGGTTGAAGTTAGATATAGTGGGAATTAGTGAAGTTCGGTGGCAGGAGGAACAAGACTTCTGGTCAGGTGACTACAGGGTTATAAACACAAAATCAAATAGGGGTAATGCAGGAGTAGGTTTAATAATGAATAGGAAAATAGGAATGCGGGTAAGCTACTACAAACAGCATAGTGAACGCATTATTGTGGCCAAGATAGATACGAAGCCCACACCTACTACAGTAGTACAAGTTTATATGCCAACTAGCTCTGCAGATGACGAAGAAATTGAAGAAATGTATGATGAAATAAAAGAAATTATTCAGGTAGTGAAGGGAGACGAAAATTTAATAGTCATGGGTGACTGGAATTCGAGTGTAGGAAAAGGGAGAGAAGGAAACATAGTAGGTGAATATGGATTGGGGGACAGAAATGAAAGAGGAAGCCGCCTGGTAGAATTTTGCACAGAGCACAACATAATCATAACTAACACTTGGTTGAAGAATCATGAAAGAAGGTTGTATACATGGAAGAACCCTGGAGATACTAAAAGGTTTCAGATAGATTATATAATGGTAAGACAGAGATTTAGGAACCAGGTTTTAAATTGTAAGACATTTCCAGGGGCAGATGTGGACTCTGATCACAATCTATTGGTTATGACCTGTAGATTAAAACTGAAGAAACTGCAAGAAGGTGGGAATTTAAGGAGATGGGACCTGGATAAACTAAAAGAACCAGAGGTTGTACAGAGATTCAGGGAGAGCATAAGGGAGCAATTGACAGGAATGGGGGAAATAAATACAGTAGAAGAAGAATGGGTAGCTTTGAGGGATGAAGTAGTGAAGGCAGCAGAGGATCAAGTAGGTAAAAAGACGAGGGCTAGTAGAAATCCTTGGGTAACAGAAGAAATATTGAATTTAATTGATGAAAGGAGAAAATATAAAAATGCAGTAAGTGAAACAGGCAAAAAGGAATACAAACGTCTCAAAAATGAGATCGACAGGAAGTGCAAAATGGCTAAGCAGGGATGGCTAGAGGACAAATGTAAGGATGTAGAGGCCTATCTCACTAGGGGTAAGATAGATACCGCCTACAGGAAAATTAAAGAGACCTTTGGAGATAAGAGAACGACTTGTATGAATATCACGAGCTCAGATGGTAACCCAGTTCTAAGCAAAGAAGGGAAAGCAGAAAGGTGGAAGGAGTATATAGAGGGTCTATACAAGGGCGATGTACTTGAGGACAATATTATGGAAATGGAAAAGGATGTAGATGAAGATGAAATGGGAGATACGATACTGCGTGAAGAGTTTGACAGAGCACTGAAAGACCTGAGTCGAAACAAGGCCCCCGGAGTAGACAATATTCCATTGGAACTGCTGACGGCCGTGGGAGAGCCAGTCCTGACAAAACTCTACCATCTGGTGAGCAAGATGTATGAAACAGGCGAAATACCCTCAGACTTCAAGAAGAATATAATAATTCCAATCCCAAAGAAAGCAGGTGTTGACAGATGTGAAAATTACCGAACTATCAGCTTAATAAGTCACAGCTGCAAAATACTAACACGAATTCTTTACAGACGAATGGAAAAACTAGTAGAAGCCAACCTCGGGGAAGATCAGTTTGGATTCCGTAGAAATACTGGAACACGTGAGGCAATACTGACCTTACGACTTATCTTAGAAGAAAGATTAAGGAAAGGCAAACCTACGTTTCTAGCATTTGTAGACTTAGAGAAAGCTTTTGACAATGTTGACTGGAATACTCTCTTTCAAATTCTAAAGGTGGCAGGGGTAAAATACAGGGAGCGAAAGGCTATTTACAATTTGTACAGAAACCAGATGGCAGTTATAAGAGTCGAGGGACATGAAAGGGAAGCAGTGGTTGGGAAGGGAGTAAGACAGGGTTGTAGCCTGTCCCCGATGTTGTTCAATCTGTATATTGAGCAAGCAGTAAAGGAAACAAAAGAAAAATTCGGAGTGGGTATTAAAATTCATGGAGAAGAAATAAAAACTTTGAGGTTCGCCGATGACATTGTAATTCTGTCAGAGACAGCAAAGGACTTGGAAGAGCAGTTGAATGGAATGGACAGTGTCTTGAAAGGAGGATATAAGATGAACATCAACAAAAGCAAAACAAGGATAATGGAATGTAGTCTAATTAAGTCGGGTGATGCTGAGGGAATTAGATTAGGAAATGAGGCACTTAAAGTAGTAAAGGAGGTTTGCTATTTGGGGAGCAAAATAACTGATGATGGTCGAAGTAGAGAGGATATAAAATGTAGGCTGGCAATGGCGAGGAAAGCGTTTCTGAAGAAGAGAAATTTGTTAACATCCAGTATTGATTTAAGTGTCAGGAAGTCATTTCTGAAAGTATTCGTATGGAGTGTAGCCATGTATGGAAGTGAAACATGGACGATAAATAGTTTGGACAAGAAGAGAATAGAAGCTTTCGAAATGTGGTGCTACAGAAGAATGCTGAAGATTAGATGGGTGGATCACATAACTAATGAGGAAGTATTGAATAGGATTGGGGAGAAGAGAAGTTTGTGGCACAACTTGACCAGAAGAAGGGATCGGTTGGTAGGACATGTTCTGAGGCATCAAGGGATCACCAATTTAGTATTGGAGGGCAGCGTGGAGGGTAAAAATCGTAGGGGGAGACCAAGAGATGAATACACTAAGCAGATTCAGAAGGATGTAGGTTGCAGTAAGTACTGGGAGATGAAAAAGCTTGCACAGGATAGAGTAGCATGGAGAGCTGCATCAAACCAGTCTCAGGACTGAAGACCACAACAACAACAACAGGTAGGTTGATGGTAGCACTGTATAATTTACCACTCCTCTACATGTCAAACATCATTTACTTGGAAGTTAATATTCATATTTCATATTACAGAAAATAACGGCCGGCCCGAGGTGGCCGAGTGGTTCTAGGCGCTTCAGTCCGGAACCGCGCTGCTGCTACGGTCGCTTGTTCGAATCCTGCCTCGGGCATGGATGTATGTGATGTCCTTAGTTTAGTTAGGTTTAAGTAGTTAAGTCCCATAGTGCTTAGAGCCATTTGAACCATTTTTGAGAAAATAACGTCTGTGAACAACCAGACGTCTCAATAGCAATCCTCATCTCTTGATGTTACTTGTATTCAGAACATTTTCATTCCCTACCTCGTAGGATTTCAGAACAATTGGAATCGTCTGCGTAACAACAAACTGCTCATGAAATATGACAGGCTAAAACTGCTGTGGCAGCTAGGTTCTTGTAGATATTAGACGTCAGTAATCTTGAGTGACTTAGCTTTCACTGGGACGACGTCATTAAAATTAAAATCTTTTAAGGTTTTCTCCAATATCTAGGTGTTTTGGCGCGTTCCAGTCGCTTGGTTTCTTAAGGTGAAAAGGCATACAAGGATTAAACGGCTTAATCACAACGGACACACACATTAGATACATGCTAGTTGCCCGAAGAAGAATCGAAACATCCAGCTACGTAGTTGTGAAAATTGCTGTTACGAGATCCATCCTGATGGTGTAACTATACAGGGTGATTTTTTTTCACAATGTACAAACTCTAGGGATTGATCCAAGAGAGGAAAAAAAAGATCTAATGAACTTATGCCCGGAAATGCACGGTTTCCATGCTAGAGACCATTTGTTCAATCACACTTTGTTACAGAGACTGCTGTCTAATACGCGCTGTACCACGCAGCCACAGTTACAGCATGCGTTAAAAACGGTTTCCACGTGCCTCAACACAAGCTGTAGCACGTTCTGTCTCACACGTTCACACAGGTCAGGCTGCATCCGAACAGTATCAAAGGCAGCATGAATACGTTACTCCAGTGTCTCCACATCTGGAATAGGCTCTGCATACACGACACTTCTGAGTTGGTCTCATAACCAGAAATCGCACAGATCGAGATCCGGTGAACGAGCAGGCCATGCAACTGGACCCCCTCGTCCGATTCATCGACCAGGGAAGACACGATTGACACGCGTCCGGACGTTAACGGCGAAGTGGACTGGAGCACCATCATGTCGCAACCACATAACTCTTCGAATCAGCAATGGCATTTCTTCCAGAAGGGGAGGCAAAGTCACCAGCATGTAAAGCCGATAGTTTCGGCCTGTTAGGCGACGTGGAAGGAAGAGTGGTCCCAAAATACGTTCGCCAATTATCCCGGCCCACACATTCCTGATGCACCGATGTTGATGATTCGCTGTCACCATAATATGGGGGTTCTGAATACTATTCGACAGATGACTGTTATGAAGATACCACTTAGCGTGAAGGTGGCCTCAGATGAGAACAGGATGAATGACAGAAATCCCTGAATCATAGTTGCCTGGTGAAGAACCCAGTAAAAAAACTTCTCCCGAAGTGGAAAGTCTATCGCTAGTAAGCTCTGCACACGTTGTAAGTGATAAGGGTTGTAACAGGTGGCATGGAGAATGTTCCACACGGTCGTCTGGCTTAGCCTATCCTGGCGGGCCAGCTGCCTGGTACTGACACGACGGTCGCCTTCCACAGTGCCAATTACATTTTCCTCCAGGTCTGGTGTTCACACACTTCGGATACATCCTTCATGACTTCCTGCTTTCTGCAACGACCCCGTCTCAGACAAACGGCGAAACACTGTTGCAGACACTGAATGCTGTGGATGCAGTCAGTGGAGATAGCTCTACTGATACAACCTCGCTACCCGCCGTCCGCTGCTATTTGCCATTCCGTAAGTAAACACCATGCCGGAAAGCTCTCGATTCGAATACGGTACCATTGCGTACAACGTTGTATCACATCCGCAACAAGATGAGTCAGCAAGAGAAGTGAATCGGACATAACATTAGCAATTACTATAGCAGGAGAGGGCGCTAGGGCATGACGTATGTGAAACAGTACCACCCTCTAGGAGGAAACCATGCATACTGTATCTGTGGCAGCATGGTACAGCGCGTATTATACCGCAGTTTCTGTAACAAAGTGTGACTAAATAAATGGTCTCTAGCATGGAAACCATGCATTTCCGGATGTAAGTTCATTAGACCTATTTTGTTCCGTATGCTCTCATGGATCATTCCCTGGAGTCTGAACACTGTGGAAAAAATCATCATGTAGCGGAAAGTAGTAGTTTACATAAAAGATTTTCACTGAGGAGTATTTTTTCGACCTTATCATGCTGTTACTAGCATATCTTGACATAATTTAGAAAATGATATTTAGTAGAGAAAGTTAGGTGTAGTATGCTATCAAGAAACTTTCAGTGATTGTGTGTGCCAGTCCAGGCTCGAACATCTTTCCACATCTTCCGCCGGTAATGCTCTTAACAATTGACTCTGGCACCTTGTAGTATCCTTAAAACGTGCCAGACCAACGATGCCACGTTCAGAATTTTTCCTGCGTACCACTCTGGCTAGGTTAAAAGAGCCCGATGGAGTTTGTCTTCCCTTTCTCTGATCGGGTTACTGGTGAGGGTACTAACAGCACAGCAGGACGTTCTCGGGTAGCACATTTATAACAAACTGTTAATTGCCATACAGTATGTTTATTGCGTCGAAAGAGAGATTATTTTTCCTTCTGAGGCGCGGTTGAAAAGAAACAAGTCTACACTCTCTGCACTGCATTTCCGTTACGGAAATGGGGTCATATTATAACGGTTTTTAGAGAGACTACTTCAGCTGCATTATTTTCAGTTGTTATGTTACGTGAATTTATTATAATACCCAACCGGTGGTTTTCAGATAGACCTTTCTGAATGTTTAATTTTATGAATTTGTATGAATTTTAAATTGTTTTGTCGCTCGCTGTTTAATATATTGTGGACAGGAGTTTCATTTATTGCAGTTCCGACACCTGGATTATTCACCGACGAGCAAAACATTATGATCACTTACTTAATAGCTTGTTGGGCCGCTTTTTTTAACGTAATAAAGGGTGAAAAGTATTTAAACCGACAAACTCTGGGAGGTTGTATGGGACATCAAAACAAATATTTTTTCCTAATTTCATTTTTTCCTATGAGGATTATTTAAACCGGTGGAGGCCGTATTACGCTCTTCAGTTGTTACAGGCCGTATTACAACCTTCAGTCGTTAGAGGGGGTATTACGCTCTTCAGTTGTAGGCAACTGTTGTCCACCAGCGTAGTAGTGCATTGTCTCTGTTTACTAATGGAGCGATACACCTGGAGTGAGTACACTGATATTGTTGGTGCGTACTACGTAGCGCACCACAGCGGACGAGCTGCACAGCCGGTTTATCAACAACAATATCCTAATCGCAGTACCCCGCATCATACGACCTTTGCTGCTGTGTACCAACGGCTGTGTGAGACCGGGTCATTTAGCAGATTACCTGGACAGGGACGCCGTCGCACGGTAAGAATGCTGTAATTCGAGAAAGCTGTCTTGCAGCATGTGGAGCGGGATCCTTCACTCAGCACTCGTGCAATTGCACGTTACATGGGGACGAATCAGACGAATGTAAGAACAGTCCATCGAGAGCAATTGTTTCGTCCATTTCACTAACAGCGTGTCCACAACCTGTAACCAGTTGATTATCCACACAGAGCACAGTTTTCGCAGTGGGACCTGGAACAGTGTGAAATGCGTCCTACATTTCCATCCTCTGTGTTGTTCAACGATGAAGCAACGTTCGGGCTTGATGGAGTCTTCAACATGCACAATTCGCATGTTTCGAGTGAGGATAACCCACATGCCACAGTTACCAGCGCTCATCAAGTGCGGTTCTTCGTTAATGTGTGGGTTGGTGTTGTTGGAGTCTGTTTAATTGGGCCGTATCTGCTACCTAGGCCATTAAATGGCAGGCACTATTACAATTTTCTCGCCAGAGAATTGCCAGAATTGCTGGAAGACGTCCCGCTCCCTACAAGGCAACGCATGTGGTTCCAACATGACGGGGCGCCGGCACATTTCAGTTGTCGCGTGCGTCGATTCCTGGACCGACGGTTCCCAGAAACATGGATTGGCAGAGGCGGGCATGCTCGATCCCCAGATATGTCCCATCTGGACTTTTTTGTGTAGGAAGAGATGCACAACCTTGTTTACGCAACTCCTGTTGCATCAGAAGAGGATCTGGTTGCCCGGATAGCAGCAGCAGCAGCAGGAACAATTCAGAACAGTCAGAATTGTCCTGGAGTTTTTGCTCGTGTCTGACAGAACATGATCCTACGGTGTAACCTTTGTTTACGTGTCAATGGAGGAATTTTTGCAAATCTACTGTAATTGTAATTGGGTTGTGTTAATGTGTTGTCTCTTGGTCATAAAAAAATGGAAAGGTGTTTGTTGGTTTAATTAATTTGCCGCAAGGGAAATCTTACTCTACCGGTTTAAATACTCCTAATAAGAAAAAATTACAGTAGGGAAAAATATTTGTTTTGATGTCCCCTACAACCTCCCAGAGTTTGTCGGTTTAAATACTTTTCACCCTGTATATCACCGATCCTACGTAACACCTACCCTACATTTCGTTGATAGATTTGTGGAGCTATGTGGCACCAGGTGTCTTCGCACATGACATGTAATTCCCATAAACAACTGGTAGCTGATTTCTGTTTGCTGTGACGACGCTCGATAGCGACACAGATGGAAACCATTGAATTCACATCAGGTGAATTTGGTGACCAAGATATTAACGTGATTTCATTATAATTCTCCTCGATCCATTGCAGCACTGTTTTGGCTTCGAGAGACGGACAGTTATACTACTGAAAGATGATATCGTCATTGAAGGGATACAGGTGGTTCGTAGGTCAGTTGATGTCTTCGATTACTACCACAGATACCATTCAAGTGCAGGAGAATGTCTATCATAGCATAATACTGCTCCCATAAGACTGAATCAGTGGCGCAGTGCACGTTTCGAGTACTCGTTCTCCTGGATGACGGCGTTAGTGGAAATGACCATCGACCTGGTGTAGCAAATTCGTGATTCATCTGATGAATCGACACGTTTCCAGTCACACAGGGTCGTATCTCTATGATCTCGTGCCCACTACAATCGTAATTGACACTGTCGTTGGGCCAATATGTGAAAACGCAGGGGTCGGCTGCGGAGGCCCTTGTTTAACCGTGTCCACTGACTGGTGTACTCCGAAACCCTAGTGCGTCCACCAGCATTGTGCTCTATTTCCAGAGGTGCCACAGATCGCCATCTATCCTACTTTAGAGAGCAGACATGCCTCCAAACCACGCGTTCTGTGAAGAGCCGTGGACGTCCAACCATCTAGCACCTAGTACTAGTTTCACTGCCCTTATACCACTTTCTGCAGATGCTCACGACAGTAGCACATAAACATTCGACCAGCTTCACCATTTTCGAGATACTCGTCCAAAGGCTCTGCGTAATAATAATCTGCCCTTTGTCAAAGGCGTTTATCTCAGCTGATTTCCCCATTTGCAGCTCATATCTTCGCCAGGGTGACCCGTCGTCCATGTCTGCTCCGTTTATATGCTTTTGTTACCGTGTCACGTGCCCTCAACGTCACCAGGTGGCATAAAACGTCGCGGTGGGCAGTCGTCATAATACTTTGGCTTATCAATATATAGTTAAGAAAAAGTTGAGATTCGTGTGAACGCGCCGTTATGTTTTTGTGGACTGATGTTGTTGGTCTGAAGATACAGATTAATAGCGAATTAACACACATCCATCTGGGATTCATTGTGGAAATATCGTGCTCCTTTGATTATTGCTATGGAGAGGAAATTACACTTTATACCATACGTCAGATTCCTTTATGCATGCGAAGCGAACGAATATAACTTGTATCACGCCAATAAAAGAAATTGCTCTGTATATAAACTACTGGCCATTAAAATTGCAACACCAACAAGAAATGCAAATGAAAAACGGGTATTCATTGGACAAATATATTATACTAGAACTGACATGTGAGTACATTTTGCCGGCCGAAGTGGCCGTGCGGTTAATGGCGCTGCAGTCTGGAACCGCAAGACCGCTACGGTCGCAGGTTCGAATCCTGCCTCCGGCATGGATGTTTGTGATGTCCTTAGGTTAGTTAGGTTTAACTAGTTCTAAGTTCTAGGGGACTAATGACCTCAGCAGTTGAGTCCCATAGTGCTCACAGCCATTTGAACCATTTTTTTGAGTACATTTTCACGCAATTTGGGTGCATAGATCCTGAGAAATCAGTACCCAGAACAACCACCTCTGGCCGTAATAACAGCCTTGATACGCCTGGGCATTGAGTCAAACAGAGCTTGGATGGCGTGTACAGGTACAGCTGTCCATGCAGCTTCAACACGATACCACACTTCATCAAGAGTAGTGACTGGCGTATTGTGACGAGCTAGTTGCTCGGCCACCGTTGACCACACGCTTTCAGTTTGTGAGAGATCTGGATAATGTGCTGGCCAGGCCAACAGTCGAACATTTTCTGTATCCAGAAAGGTCCATACAGGACCTGCAACATACAGTCGTGCATTATCCTACTGAAATGTAGGGTTTCGCAGGGATCGAATGAAGGGTAGAGCCACGGGTCGTATCACATCTGAAATGTAACGTCCACTGTTCAAAGTGCCGTCAATGCGAACAAGAGGTGACCAAGACGTGTAACCAATGGCACCCCATACCATCACTTCGAGTGATACGCCAGTATTGCGATGACGAATACACGCTTCCAATGTGCGTTCACCGCGATGTCGCCAAACACGGATGCGACCATCATGATGCTGTAAACAGAACCTGGATTCATCCGAAAAAATGACGTTTTTCCATTCGTGCACCCAGGTTCGTCGTTGAGTACACCATCGCAGGCGCTCCTGTCTGTGATGCAGCGTCAAGGGTAACCGCAGCCGTGGTCTCAGAGCTGATAGTCCATGCTCCAGCAAACGTCGTCGAACTGTTCGTGTAGATGGTTGTTGTCTTTCAAACGTCCCCATCGGTTGACTCAGGGATGGAGACGTGGCTGCACGATCCGTTACAGCCATGCGAATAAGATGCCTGTCATCTCGACTGCTAGTGATACGAGGCCGTTGGGATCCGGCACGGCGTTCCGTATTACCCTCCTGAACCCACCGATTCCATATTCTGCTAACAGTCATTGGATCGCGACCAACGCGAGCAGCAATGTCGCGATACGATAAACCGCAATCGCGATAAGCTACAATCCGACCTTTATCAAAGTCGAAAACGTGATGGTACGCATTTCTCCTCCTTACACGTGGCATCACAACAACGTTTCACCAGGCAACGCCGGTCCACTGCTGTTTGTGTATGAGAAATCGGTTGGAAACTTTCCTCATGTCAGCACGTTGTAGGTGTCACCACCGGTGCCAATCTTGTGTGAATGCTCTGAAAAGCTAATCATTTGCATATCACAGCATCTTCCTGTCGGTTAAATTTCTCGTCTGTAGCACGTCATCTTCGTGGTGTAGCAATTTTAATGGCCAGTAGTGTAAATCGATTAGCTCGGTTCCCGCTTGTACTGGCAGCTACGCTGCTTGCTACATTTTCGGCGGGAGTCCAGAGAGCGAAACTGATTTCCAAACTAATACGACACTAGCTGCCGCCACCATGCACTGGCAGCAACGACACCATGTTTGAGAGGAGTCAGATGTTGCTACTGTGTTCGTATATGTTCCTCTTGGCATAAGTCTAGTGTATGCGGGTCTTTCTATGACGATACGACACGAACAGTTCCTTACGGCAGTTCTTCACTTAACTCTGGTAATCTTCTGTGACCATTGTGTCACAGCAGTTAAAAGTAGAAATGTCATTCTGCAACTCATTTCCGTTAACTGAATAGCACCAATCAACTGTTCCATATTCTGATATGAGTTACTGCCCCTCCCATTCTTTTCCTTACGACGTCCGCTTTCATTCAAGGCCTGAACTTGATGGGACTTTGTTCATCTTAAGTCTGGTTTATTTTTTTGCATCTTAAAGGCTCTTCCTTTCCGTCACAGCATTACCTCAGGCTCGGAGCAAAGCCATGAAAGATATGTCTGTACATCATATAAAACTTGTTCCGTTTTGCTTAAATGGCAGTAATAATGGAAATCAGTCTAGTTTATGCCTCAATAGGAGTGAAGGATCACCTACGAACCACACTGAGGATAGAGCATATACCAGGCTAGCGTTCATGAATTTGGCTATACATATTATATTTAAGTCTGCCTCATTTCCCAGTCCTCCAAGCCAAAACTCTACTCCCTATTTTTAAAGATCATGTCGAGTATCACCCAAATTGTGGTCTCGTTAATTGCAGTCTCTTGTCATACTTATAGAAAAAAAGTAGTCCTACAGTCTGTTGTTTTATATAAATACATCTAAACATGAAACATTCAGCTTTATCTCTGTTTAGTGGAGACTGCTTGTGTTCATACATGCCTTCTTCGCAGTTCACTATCATTACAGTGAATAGACAGGGTATGTTAAAATAAAAGATATAAGTTATGTATGAATCTTAAAGCCACAATATAATGTGCTTCTGTACATGTATATGCGTAATTCTCAAGCCAGCTTAAGTGAGCGTCATGGTCCTAATGTGAGACGTATGTACGAAGAAGCGATACGTCACCTGACTCTTCGGGAACATATGCCGTTCTCACTTTCCCCAGCTGTTGAATGAAACACTTCATCTAAAACTGGATGTACTGCCTATATATGAGCAGTACGTTACATCAATTTATTTTGGGAGTCACGTAGCAGTTCCTGCACGTCACCCTACAATTTTCTAGTTTTGTTGCGTTATGGGTTCCCTATATACTTCAGTGTTATTCGCATACGATCTCACTAATCCTTGGCCGTTGATAGGTCAATATATCGTGAAAAATGACGGCGCCGAATATTCCCTTGGGACATGCACGAAGTTCATTTGCCGAGTGACGATTTCATCCTGTCAGAAAGAGTTCTATATGCGAGGAAGTCCTCAATCTAATCAGACGCAGGCCCAATATTACTTAAGTTTGCATTCTACGGATCTTGCCTTTTAGGAATCTAAGAACACGGAATCAGTTGTTGGGGACCGATATTTGCTGTCCTCCAGATAACATTGACCAGCTGATCGAGGTGGGTTTTAGAAGATCGTCGTTTGCGGTGTCGATATTAATTCCTGCAGTGGATATTTCTGGTCTAAAAAAAGGCATAATACGCGAGCATTAAACGTCTTCCATGATTTTACGATAGGCAGAGATCAGTCCTCATAGTTATGCCCACGTGTTAGATGTTGAAAACGGGAATGACGTGTGACTTTTTCCAATCTCTTGGAACGTTGTGTTGTTCCAGTTGCTAGAAAAGGAGAAATTTCACACACGATATCTCAGGTTTTCTCGGCATGATAGATTAATAGTAAGCTTCCGGTTGTTCAGCCGAGTTGTTGTTTTCATTTTCTGAACCTACACACACTATCTATCTCCACGCCTCGAGCCATCACCATCCGTCACAAAGAAAGTTGGTTCTACAAACTGTGGTCCATAAAGCTCGAACACTTCCAGACAAGGAGAGTCTCGCCGAAGGATAACAACACATACGAGTGGTGTTCTTAAAGAATGGGCACTCAGAGTACTCAGAGTCTCATTTTGAAAGGGTGACGCAGTCAAAATGGACTGAGGCGTGCCGCGACGCAATTCGCGCGCGTGGACGTGCGTCGTAATCTTCTTTTGGCGAAAAAGCTAGCTGGAATTCATTTATTAGTTCTCTTGACAGTTCCACTCCCTGCGTTCTGCGGTGGTAAGGATAAGGTTTGTAAGGTATTCTAGCTGGTCATCACAACTGGGGAATGTAGCTCGGCGAAGATCGCCAAGAAGGAATAAAGCCGCCAGTCAGCCTCAGAAAGCCGCCAGTTCGGCTTACACTTTGGTGGGTTAGGAGTCAGAAAATGGATAACACACAGGAAATAGTTGCTCGAGTATGTGTCAGAGAGAACGGAGCAGTCGAGACGATGGGCAAGCTGGGCAGTGCAGAACGAAAGGTACAAATGGGAATAGGTGTGCGTGGAGTCGGAAAGAAACGTGGGTGCTCCATTTTTAAGGCAGATGAGGTTGAGTTGTTTGAGAAGGTCAGCCAAGAGGGCATCTCTCAGACATGTTCTGGAAGAGCCCCAGAGGAGATGGTGTGCATTAAGGTCACCAAGCAGCAGTAAGGGTGTGAGGGAGTTGACCGATAAGCTGGAGGAAGTCTTCTCTGGTGACATCGAATGATGGAGGGGTGTAGACGTTACAAAGAGAACAGGTGAAGAGAGGAAAGAAAATGGGGAGTGCAACAGATTCCAGCTCAGTGTTCAGTAAGATGGTTTGAGATGGTTTGACTATGAACGTCATCCCTGATGAGCAACATGACTCCCTCATGAGATGGAAAGCCATCCACGGGGGAAGGGTCAAAGTGCACTAGAAAGAAATGCGAGAGGTCAAAGCAGTCGCTAGGGCGCAATTTTGTTTCCTGGAGGCAGAAAACTAGTGGATGCTGCGATTCCAGGAGCAGACATAATTCCTCCTTGTTGGATCTAATGCCACCAACGTTCCACTGGAGGAGAGTCGTGACAGGAAGAATGGAGGAGGAAAATAATGAAGAGTCGTCACCCCGGCGGCAGCCGAGTGTCAGCCGTTGAAGACTCACTGCTACAGGGCGCAGAGCCTGGAGGATCCTGTTCCACTGCATCTACAGAGGCATCGGCATTCCGACTCTGTCGGTCTGCAGATTCTACGGCAGAGAAACGGTTGGCGGTGCGCACCCGCGAAACAGAGGTCGGCCGGATGGGGGTATCACGCGGCGGTGACACTACTGAAGAGAATCTCTGAGTCGATGAAGGAGAAGACCGTTTGCCTTTCTTCGATTTCTTGGAGCTTTTCCTGTTGTCAGAGATAGACTCGGAGTTTGTTGGCTGGAGAGACGTAAAAAGTCTTTGCAGAAGTATACCTTCTGCCCTTTCCGGCCTGCCTGTTGTGTAGGAGTTAATTTCGCTGCCGGAGGCGAAGATGTCGTGGACCGTTGCACAGCTGGAGGAGAAGGAGGCGGGGATGCTATCATGACATTGGGCTATTTTACAACTGTGGTGCTGAATTTGAGGTCGCAAGTCTGCGTGGCTGTATCCGTCGTGGAGCGAGTTGTAGCAAAAACAGTACTGTAAGTGCCAAATGGTAAAACGCAGGGCTTTCGACTACTCAACAACTTTCGAGCGACAGGGTAAGGCACTTTTTCCTTCACCTGGATACCTGGACAGTCCGCTCGTTGAAATACACGGAACATTGTCGGGATAAGGCTGTACGGTCGCCATTGCAATTGATACAGCGGGGAGGAGGAGGTGGGCAATCGCCCTTGTGAGCATCCCTACCACAAGTAACACATTTGGCTGTGTTTCGACATGACATTAGACGGTGGCTGTAACGTTGACGCTTGTAGCAGCACATTGGGTTTGGAATGTAGTGTTGGAACATGATGACTTCATAGCCTGCTTTGATCTCTGATGGGAGTACTACCTTATCAAACATGGGAAGAGTCCGTGTAGGCACTAAGGTTTCATAAACATTTTACATTATCCAGTAAACTGCAGTGACACTCTGATCAGAGAGTAAGTTTGGATTTCTCCCTTGGTCAGACCATCGCGTAGCCTAGTGTAAATAACACCATGTGAAGAATTCAGCTTCGACGAGCCTCAACACGAACAGGATAGCCGTGGAGGAGTGAAGCTGCAGGCAGTTTTTGGGATTGAGAACCACAGTTCGCCCCGAAAGCAAAGTGCCATTACATAAACGAGATTAGTTTTTCAGAGGGCCGGCATTTGCGTCAACACCTTCCTGAATTATGGACAGGTTAACTGTAGCGAATGGCTGACCACCTTCAGTGCGTGATCAATGAGCCGAGATGCAGCTGGGAGAGTCTTGTAATCCTTAGCCTCATTCCATTTACGGTAGTAGAAGTAGGCTGAGTGGTGACTGGCTCATTGCGAGAAAATTCCCCATGATTGCCATCGTCTCTAATGGTCCGCTCCTTCCAACTCGGGACCCCTTCTCAGAGGGGGGTTCACCCACCTCAGGTGATTGTTCACACCTAAGGTCACACCTCCTGTACTCCTGACAGAGGGACCAATTGGCTATTTGGGAAGGTAACAGCTCAGGCAATCATTCCCTCCTCGGCCTGGCCTGTACCAGGGAGGGCACATGCAAACCCTACGTATCGACCTGGGACTGAGAATTACCAGTCACCTGTCACGTGGCAGACACGTGGGCCGGGCCTCCAGGAGCTCACAGGGAGGAAGAAGAAACAGAGGAACCTCAAACGCGGAAGTGGAGGAAGGAGAGGAGATGGAGAACAAAGAAAGAAAGAAAGAAAGAAAGAAAAAACAGTGTGGAAACTGTTCTGATGTCAGGCTACTGGAAATTCAGAACACATTCCCGAAAATATCGCAGACATATTCCACAAAGGAGGGGAAAAAGAACAGCATGAGGATAGACATGCAGCACGGAAGGGAAAAAATTATGCAAAGACTGAGGCCCTGTGGTAGCCAAGCACGGACTCACCACAGAGTGGAGTGGTCTAACCACTGAGCCACCTCGCTCGGCCCCCCTCGTATTAAGGATCAAACCTTTTTCATCCTGTTAAATCGTTTTAGTTTCTTCTTCCACTGTTTTCATTTATGATGGGAGTTTGATTACAGTGGAACCTGATAGAAAAATAATAATTGTTTTATATATATTCAGCGTGATTCCATGATGATGTCATAAACTTTTAGGGGTGATGGAGAAGGGAAAATGAATCTTTTTTTCCGGTAGACGAGATGTGTTCCACAATAGTGAAGACGAATAAGTGCTTCATAGTTCCAAGGTGTGCATTTTGTAGAGCATGTTTATTAGACTTTTTTCTGTTTCGGTCTATACTATCATTTCCGAAAGTTGCCTGCCCTACAGTTTTAGCAACAACAGTACCGGTACACGTATTTCATTGCCAGAGGTATCAGAACGATTTTCGCTTGTAACTTTCGACGCTGTCGATTCAGGACCAGGGTCCCTTACCTCAAGTTGATTCATTTCTCCTTGTCCATCACCCCTGAAAATTCGTAGCTTCATCATGGACTCACCTTGCATAGCACGTGGCCTAGTAGGCAGGGATACGGGCAAGTATCTCTACTTTGTCTTTAATGAAATTTTATAACAATAGGCTGGAACGAGCTTTAAGAAACTCTTGTTCTGTATTACGTATTCGCACGCATAACTTCAAACAAGTTGACGCGAACATCAAAGGAGCTTCCCAAAATGCAGTCGTATAGAAGTTTTTTTTGCGTGTGATATAATTTTCTGCTAATTAGTCAACTGTTGCGAGCTACCCTAATCCTGTTTAATCAAATAAACTTTTTCTCATTTAAACCTAATATTATTAAAAGAGCAGAAAAAAGAACAATTGAGATAAAAAACTTCAATTGAAAATAACAAACTTATTCTCAACATTTGATCCATCAACAAACATCTTCAATTTATCATGAAATTGAACTAGAAAATTTTTAGGACTGTTATTAATCCCATCAATATTCTGACTTACACCATCACGAATTAATATTATCTGAAATAAACTAAACCTAACCTTACACAACGAATTTAAAACACTACTAGGACCAAAATCATTTAATGGAACAACATTCATCTTTATCTCAATTTTTATTATAATACTATTTAATAATTTCATAGGATTATTTCCTTATATCTTTACTAGAACAAGACATTTAGCATTAACATTTGCAATCGCCCTACCTATATGATTAAGATTCATGATATTTGGATGAATTAATCATACTAATCATATATTTACACACCTTGTCCCACAAGGAACACCACCTGCATTAATATCATTCATAGTATTAATTGAAACAATTAGAAATGTAATTCGACCTGGTACACTAGCAGTACGACTAGCAGCAAATATAACTGCAGGACATTTACTATTAACCTTACTAGGAAATACAGGACCATCTATAGCAATAAACCTAATCTCACTACTAATTATTGGACAAATACTTCTATTAATTCTAGAATCAGCAGTGGCAATAATTCAAGCTTATGTTTTCTCAATTCTAAGAACTTTATATTCTAGAGAAGTATACTAACCTATGTTAACAACTCACTCAAATCACCCATTCCACTTAGCAGATTATAGACCTTGACCACTAACAGGAGCAATTGGAGCGATAGTCCTAGTATCAGGATTAGCAAAATGATTTCACCTATTCAACATCAACTTATTTATAATTGGATTCAGAATTACCTTACTAACTATAATTCAAAGATGACGAGATGTAGTTCGAGAAGGAACATATCAAGGACTACATACAGGGTTTGTATCAATTGGATTATGATGAGGAATAATCCTATTTATTGCATCAGAAGTATTATTCTTCGTTTCATTCTTCTGAGCCTTCTTCAGAAGAAGACTAGCACCAACAATTGAACTAGGAATATTATGACCTCCAATAGGAATCCAACCTTTTAATCCTATACAAATTCCATTACTTAATACGCATCAGGGCCCCGTTTCATCTCGTGTAGATAGCCTGCACTCGAGAACACCTTCAGCGCTCTCATGATAAGAGAATTTGTTGTTTAACATGGTTTTCGACGCACACGAACTCTTCCATCAGCCTGCGCCAACGTGTACTAGAAATTATTAGTTAATGCGGTCTACTTCCCATACTTCGTGTCTCCTGAGCTGTGTACAGATACTCCTGCGCCCCTGCCAGTCACTATGATCTAAGACGTGTAGTGGCCACAGAGACTTATTCATGTGAGAGTTGTTATTTCTGAACCCCATAGTGAGCTGTTCATTCTCCGTTACAGCAGCTTATCAGTTTTCGTTAATGTCCAGCAATTAATAGGTGTGTGATTTTCTACAGTATCTACCGGTTACAGTGAACGGCAACATAGGAGTCAATGTGTTATTGCCAACGACAGCAGACTTATGGAACAGAGAGATATTAAAGATACTTTTTCGACGTAGTGGTATGTGAAATGACCCTTGCCTGCACGACCGCAGTGGTGAAGTGGACCATGCCTCTGGCACCCAACATTTTGTCGCTATCAAATGCGCTGATGTCGGGTGTCGTGTAACTCCTGTGTATGACTGTAACGCAAATGGCAAGAGCGAACTCTGTTGACACCCTGCTCACGTGACGTATCAAACCATTTGAAATGGCTCTGAGCACTATGGAACTTAACATGTGAGGTCATCAGTCCCCTAGAACTTAGAACTACTTAAACCTAACTAACCTAAGGACATCACACACATCCATGCCCGAGGCAGAATTCGAATCTGCGACCGTAGCGGTCACGCGGTTCCAGACTGAAGCGTCTAGAACCGCTCGACCACACTGGACGGCCACGAATCCGATAAAGCATCAAATCTCCGGCATCACTGCGGCCGCAAAAATTTCCTGCAAGAACGGGACCAACGACGACTGAAGAGAATCGCTCAATGTGACAGAAGTGCAACCCTTCCACAAACTGTTTCAGATTTCAATGCTGAGCTTCAACGAAACATCATCGATATGGGCTTTCGGAGCCGAAGGCCCACTCGTGTACCCTTGATGACTATACGGCGCAAAGCTTTACGCCTCGCCTGGGCCCGTCAACACTGACATTGGACTGTTGATGACTGGAAACATGTTGTCTTGTCGGACGAGTCTCGTTTCAAATTGTATCGAGCGGATGGACGTGTACCGGTTTGGAGATAACCTCATGAGTCCATGGACCCTGCATGTCAACAGGGGACTGTTGAACCTGGTGGAGGCTCTGTAATGATGTGGGGCGTGAGCAGTTGGAGTGATTGGGATTCTGATTTGTCTAGATACGTCACTGACAGATGACACGTACGTAAGCATCCTGTCTGATCACCTGCATCCATTCACGTCCGTTATGCATTCCGGCGGTCTTGGGCAAATCCAGCAGGACAATGTGACATCCCACAAGTCCAGGATGGCTACAGAGTGGCTCCAGGAACACTCTTCCGCTGGCCACCAAACTCCCCAGACATGAACATTATGGAACATATTTGGCATGTCTTGCAACGTGCTGTGCAGAAGAGATCTCCATCCCCTTGTACAGTTACGGATTTATGGACAGCCCTGCAGGATTCATGATGTCAGTTCCGTCCAGCACTACTTCAGACAATAGTTGAGTCCGTGCTAAGTCTGGATGCGGCACTTCTGCGTGTACACGGGGGCCGTACACGATATTAGGCAGGTGTACCAGTTTGGCTCTTCATTGTATTACGGAACATTAAGTATGCTTACATTCTGTACAGGAACTGTTGTTTGTTTCCTCATATAAAAAGTGTTTGACACCGATCATTGTTTTTCCTTACACAGGTATTTCACGGTACTGGCAAATTTTTATAGCAGTATCATTTGTCTTTGGAGGAATCTTTGTCCTCACAACGTCTAAGTTGATTATCGTGGTATCTGCTGTATGAAATAATAGCATTGGAACAGATGTACGAGTACCCCGTTGTCAGATTAATTACTTACTGCAGAATCTCACAGCGACAGACGAGTTAGCAGCGAGCAAATAAGTCTCCTCGTCGATTATTCACAACACTGTTGACCTCGTTTTGTAGTGGTTACCTCATCTCTGAATCTCCCGCGCGCTTCCTAATCACGCTGAGTAAGCAGATTCTTACAGCGAGGTAGCTGAGGTAACCGTGCAGCAAAGACGCGTATTTTAGCTGCAGTAGGATGCAGCGTTACTTTCCGGTGAGTCTGCTGACATATTCCCTCATACGATCCGTAGCTATTTGAATTCACAATCTGAGAAACCTGATCATCTCTCTACATAACGTGAAGAAGCAACAACATTCTTCATCCACTTGATATTTTGGGAGTATGCAAGTGAATAGAACGTTTTTTTTTTAAAGTTCGTTCCCCCCTTTTTTTAAAAAAAGTAGGCAAATATACGAGAAGATTTAGTCAGATCGGACTTACTGGATTGCTAATAGTAATTTATCTATAGCATACTGGAAATTTACAATACATCCTCATACTCTGACTGAAGTCTTTGAAATATTGTGATGTGTGTCATCTTAAGCAATAGTACATTAAATGTATTCGCAGCTACGAATATGGACAACCATCAGCTGTATAGTGGAATAACGACAGTGAAGGTTTGTGTCGTACCGGTACACGAACCAGCATTTCCGCGAGCGATTGCCTTAAAATTAGGCTATCCGAGCGCGCTTCACTGTCAGACCCACGGTTTCATATGTCATCAACCATGTGTCTACAACCTGCACTCGTAAATCCATTTTTATGTTCCCGTACGGGGGAGACATATTATTTGAAAACCGCTTGCCCGGTGTCGTCAGATAAATGTGATATTGCAGTGGCTGTGTTGTTCAGAAGTACTATGGAACACTGCATCGTACTTCTGAACAACACAGCCACAGCAATATCGTAACTGTGCAGTAGTTACATAATGCACTGAAAAAAAAAATGACTCTGAGCACTATGGGACTTAACATCTGAGGTCATCAGTCCCCTAGAACTTAGAACTACTTAAACGTAACTAACCTAAGGACATCACACAACACCCAGCCATCACGAGACAGAGAAAATGCCTGACCCCGCCGGGAATCGAACCCGGGAACCCGGACGCGGGAAGCGAGAACGATACCGCACGACCACGAGCTGCGGGCAATAATAAATTTAGTACTTATTTAGAGAAATATCGAGAAATTTTAAGAACTCTTAGTTTTGCAATACAAAGATCTGGGTAGAATTTGCTCATAGGTAAACAGTTTTAATTTTGTCGATGAGAAATCGCCTAGTAATTTCGTTTTAGACTGCCTCTGGAGTACGTTTCATATGCATCTATAGCTTATGTTACTAACATTCCACTGTTAAATGTATTGTAGAATTCTTAAAGCTGAAAATGTGTCGTACATTGCCGTCGACATTGTGCTGGGGCTGTTGTCTTAAAGAATCATACAGCAAGAATCACGATATGTATTTCAGCCTTCCTTTGATCTCTCGTCTTAATCATGTCAGAAGTTGTGTGTTCCAACTGCGCTGTGACATGCAAGTTAAATTGAGCATTTTCGCCGGCCGTGGTGGCCGTGCGGTTCTAGGCGCTACAGTCCGGAACCGCGGGACTGCTACGGTCGCAGGTTCGAATCCTGCCTCGGGCATGGATGTGTGTGATGTCCTTAGGTTAGTTAGGTTTAAGTAGTTCTAAGTTCTAGGGGACTGATGACCTCAGATGTTAAGTCCTATAGTGCTCAGAGCCATTTGAACCATTTGAGCATTTTCATATATCCGTGTGGTTGCATCAGTCATATTCATTGCCTAATAGGTCCCCACAACCTAGTGTACTCAAATTTTTTGTGTAGAAGTAGATGGAAAGCATAGTCTCCATAATAGAACTATGTAGAAGGCATGAAATTCTCACTGACGCTCGGAAAATAACTACCTCCATAACAGCCTAAAGAATTTACTTTTTAAAAGCGTAAAAAGTTATTAGGTTGATGGAATTATCAATGTGTCCACTTTACCACGTGCTTATCGTCCAGTAATTCAAAAATAGTTACCCATAACCTGGAAGACGATTGTGTTGAAGTAAAATGCGCGGAGTGTACCAGGGACAGATGATAATCATCTGCATTAAATCAGGAAGCATTAATTAATAATGTATTCAGCCGGAAGGACATGCCGAGCGGCAGCGGGAGTAGTTGACCTTTAGCTGAAATGCGTGGGGGAAGGCAGGACAACGTCGCCATCACGGTCTCGACACAAATCAGAGTATCTGCCGCCACTTTCGACCTAACAGTAAGGAAAGCATTTCTGTGCAGTACTGTTTCTAATTGGTGATGGGAAACTCGTCACTCATGCTCACAGTATTTGATGTTGTTAGAGGCTATCAGGTTTCAAGGAGAAAATGTAATTTTTACGCAACTACTGATACAAAAAAATTCTGCTTAATTTTTATGTATTCCCTAAATAATATTTTTCTGCGAGAAAGTCACTATAGTTTTATAAGGAAGTTACACGACCAAGTACGATCAGGTAAAAACTATGGTGCTATGTGTGTATGATGCGTCAGAAATTACAGGTACAAAGTGAGATGCACCAACTGACTTTGAGACACACAATTACCGGTTTACGCTGGCATCACGATTCGCTAATCGTAGTAGATAGATGCATTTTTCAACTTTTCCGTTGTTTTCGCCCCTCATGGAAGTTTTTGTGCGACAGTTTCTTTTATTCCATCCTTAGGTAAATTCGTTTGCTTATCACTCACGTTGGTTATTCTTTCCTTTATGACTTCTCCTCTATTTTCCACATGGGCTGACACAGTCCGGTTGTCAAATTAAGTGGTAATCAAACTTAATTTTCTTTAAACATATTGCAAACAAAAGGTCGATTGTCAAGTATCGAATATGCTTCCTTTATAATAGGAAATTGGAGGCAATATCCAAGCCTTTTTTGGCTACCTGCTCACTGAAAATTGGGAAGATATTTGTGTGATTAGGTAGAGAAATTAATTGCGCTGAGTGCATGTGTGGAACGGCGTTTGTGGAGTAACAGCTCTCAGACTTTATGTGCTTTAAAGCGATGTGTGTGAAACACAGTTCCTCGTTAAACACTCAAAACTGAAACCATGAAATATCATGCACCACAAAAACAGTGGAAAACAGTCACTGTACAAGAAAGAAATCTGAAACCATCATTCGAACATTCAACAAGTAGTTGTTAGTAAATTGTAATATGACTCTGACGTGAGTACCACTTGTTAGTAAGACAAATTTATGCGTTTTTACAAGGGTGGTGGTAAGTGCTATGGGACCAAATTGCTGAGGTCTTCGGTCCCTAGGCTTACACAGTACTTAATCTAACTTAAACTAACTTACGCTAAGGACAACACACACACCCATGCCCAAGGGAGGACTCGAACCTCTGATGGGGAGAGCCGCGCGAACCGTGGCAAGGCGCCTAAGACCGCATGGCTACTCTGCACGGTTTTTAAAAAGGTCTTCTGCGTTTTCTGTTAAGTCTTAGCTGAATTATCGAGGGGAGAATGCTTTGCATACGTGAAGGAGTGAAGTCTGATTGCCTGCTGTGACAAGTTAGTACCGTAAATTATGTTCTAAATAAAGGAGTGAAGCAGGAACGAGCGTTACTTATTGTGCTAAGAATACGTAAGTATACTCTCTCTTACCGATTAGTTTTTTTAGCTCCATTTTTCCCCAAGTCACAGTTTTTTTCTACACGCTACAACATATCCATTAATCCCATGAATACCTACCAAAATCCGCCTCGGTAGCTGCGCAGTCAGCGCGGTGGACTGTTAAGCGAAGGGGCCCGGGATCGATTTCCGGCCGGGCCGGAGATATTCTCCGCTAGGGAACTGGCTGTTGTGTTATTCTTACTTTCGTATCGTCTAAATTGGCATTATTATTGGGATTGCTGAATGGGCCCGGATCGAGGGTCAGTAACAAAGAAAAGCCTGCGCCGTGGTTGTCATCATTTACGGGTGTACCTTTTCTTCTTGCGTCAATATGCCTCGACTTTCTACATGCATTTCATTCAGTTCAACTACTTTTCCCTCATACACGAGGTGTCTACTTAAAAATATAGCTTACAGCATCCTCCCTATATTTTCTCTGCCATTTAACCAAAGCCAACGATTGTTTTGCAACCAGGAACCTACATCTTCTCGAAAGACATTTCAACAGTACATCTAGATTTCATGAAGCATCCCATTTGGTAACAGTACTTTGTTTCGCTTTTTAATCTAAGCATCAGCTCAGATTTAGAGACAAAAGGCTGTTTTCCAACAGGGTATAACCACGATGCCATATAATTATGTATAATATGGGAATGATATACATTGTGGAAAGGCAGATTAATAAATTATTCCTTTCACTCTAAATTTTACACAGGAGATGAATGGATCAGAAGTGGAGCAAAGAACATAGGCGGAATGAATTGCTTAGTGAATCTATAGAAGTACTACCAAAGTATTTACTGATAATATTAAAGCATCTGATAGTTGAAGATGGGTTCCGTATTTTACATTGTGTAGCGCATACTGCATGTTTACGTTGCAATCGATTTCGTTATACGATCTTCAAGCAACATATAAGAAGCATGATATTTTTTGTACACTGTTAAATGTAAAGGGATATTATAAAAGAATTATGTTTCCTACAGGTCGTTTGATTAACTCTCGGAAGACAACAAGAACGAATAGGACAATTTCGTGAATTAGAAATGTATGTGCTTAATTTGTTTACCAAAATCTCATAAGTGGCAGTTCAACTGGTATGATATTAAACATCTACGCAAAGAAGATAAATTCGTTGGATGAGTGGATAAATATCAGCTTGAAGTGTATGTAAGATCAATACATAGCAAAATTTGTTGTCATAATTGCAATATGAGTCTGCAGTACACTTCATGATGGAAATTAAATAGACATAAATTGTAAATTTTGTCACAGGAAGTGCCACTACAAAAAGGCTTCAGTTGTTGCAAATTGACTAAAATAAAATAAGTGTCATAAAGGAGGCCATCGAGATCAAGGTCACAGACAACCTAATAAACCGAGACAGCGGTTACCAGCTCAGCTCGGCGTGGAGTCCGGCTCTGGAGCTTATCAGGGCTCAACGAAATGAACCAACAAACTCCTCAAGAAGTAGTAACACTGCAGGAGTAGCGCCAGGCGGGTGCGGACCGCGAATGCAACTCCCGACGCTGGACGGGTCTCTGACAGCCGCCACGACCGCAGATGATGGACGAGCCGAGCACGGACGACCGTCGGAGCACCAGGGAAGTGCCAACACTGCAGGATCAGCACCAGGCGGGCGCGGACAAAGAATGGAGTGCCTAACAAAGGACAGGCCTCAGAGAGCTGCCACAGACGGAGACCAAGTCGGACGCAGACGTCCGACGGAGCACCGGGGAAGAAACAGCACCTTACAAGCAGCGCCAGGCGGGCGCGGACCGCGAACAGAGCCCGCGACGCAAGACGGGCCTCAGACAGCTGCCACAACTGCAGATGGTGGACTAGGCGGGCGCGGACGTCCGTCGGAGCACCAGGGAAGTGCCAACACCTCGGGAGCAGCGCCAAGCGGGCGCGGACCACGAACGGAACGCCACATGAGGGTCCGGCCCCAGACAACTGCCACGACCACAGATGGTGGACGAGCCGGGCGCGGACGTCCGTGGGAGCACCAGGGAGGGGTAAAAATCCTCAGGAGCAGCACCTGGCGGGCGCGGACCGTGAACGGAACGCCCGACACAGGACAGGCCTCAGAGAGCTGCCACAGATGGCACCCAAGTCGGGCGTGGACGTCCGAGGGAACACCGGGCAAGAGACAACACATTACAAGCAGCGCCAGGCGGGCGCGGACGGCAAGGAGAGCACCCAGCGCCCTCTGGGCATAAATACTGGACAAGATCCTCCAACACGACAGTCTCAGGTAGCACATGAAGAAGGCAAAAAGTTACGTGGCCGAAATATATTGCCAGAGTGACACAAACATCCGGCAGTAGACCCAATTATTCCACATGTTAAAATAATATTAATACAGCACTGAACAATATTCTTAAAACAGGTTTCCGTTAGTGTTAAGCGACAGCAAAGACAGTTTTAGAATGGGTTTTATATAGATCTCGTTATAAATATACTCTACGAGAAACTGCTTCTTTTAACTACCGAAACTTACGCAATGTTTAAATGCCCCTGTTGTCCAAGAATGAACGAAGATACTAATTTCTGATACTTTTTAAGTGAGGAGGATCTATTGATAGCATATTATCACTATATTAACGCCAGCCAAAAGTAGTTGCAGCCTTCTGATTAAGTTTTGTACGACGTTACCGTCCAGCGGCGATATGTGGTTGTTAGAAATGTAAAAAAGTGTAGTTACTTCTTTGATAACTTTGTTTGTCTGAATTTTTTATTTACAAACTTTACTCTGATGCATAGCACGTTACCAAGTCTTTGTTAGCTTAAAATCGGAACAAATCGGGAAAGAGAACTGTTTTAAGGCATTTTAAAGCCGGCGATTCTACATTTCGCTCTCACACCGTATATCAGATTTTTTCCACACGTCTTTCGTTAAATTCTATCCTTACTACTTGTCCGTAACTTACTGTCTAAACTTTTTAAGAAATTTTTAGTCGCCTAGCAACTATTCTAGGAACGTAAGCATCGAATATAAGCATACGTTTCTTTACTAAATGCAACAATTGTTCATTACATCAGTGTAGTGCTTTTTCTTTCCTGTGATTTTTACTGGTCATTTGTAGTCTTCCACTTGTCATAGTGCTGCCTTCCTTATGATTCGGAAAGTTTCATTTGCATACAGACATGTGTGCTAATTATACCGCCGTGGCGTTAGTTTAATTCTTTTTCGAAAAAAGGTTTATTTACCCTTTTCTCTCGTCTACTCCTGGCTACTCGTTTACAAATTTTCATACGTCTGATGTAAACAGAGAAAAACATGAATCTTAATTATCGAATGAGGCTTGGATTAATAAAACAGAGAGACAAGATCCAACGAAGAGTGGTGCACTTCGTCCCAAGATCGATTAGTCGGCTTATAAGCGTTACGGAGTTGCACAACAATCTCCAGTGGTAGACACAACAAGAGAGACGTTATACATCACCGAGAGGTGTATTATTGAAATTTCCGCAGAGTATGTACCGGGAAGGGTAAGGGAACAAATTAATTCCTGTCAAACATGTCTCGTGAAATGATTACAACGACAAACTTCGAAAAATTAGACCTAACATGAAGGACTGCCGACAATCATTCTTCAGTTGCGCCATTCGCGAGTAGGACAGGAATGGAGGAAAAGACAGTGGTACCAGAAGCACCTGTCACCACCCAGGGGCTCACCGAGTGTACACCGTCTGGCCAAAAGTATCCGGACACCTGTATGTAATGGGGAAAGCGAGTGTTAGATACGACAGGAGGCCGTACAACCAGCATAGAAGTAGGTGGAAGTATTTTGTTATTAGTACAGAAGCTGTCATATCAGAATGGGTCGGTCAGGAGTGCTCAGTGACTTCGAACGTGGGCTGCACATAGGATGTCACGTGAGTAGCACATCCAGAGGGCAATTTCAGCCCTTCTAGAGCCGCCCAAGTCGACTGTTGGTCACGTGACTGCGAAGTGGAGACACCGACCACAGTCACACCAGTACCAGCTGAACCTCATGTACAGTCGGGGACCGTCGAGAATTGTGGAGGGTGGTTGTAAAAAATCGCATGAAAGCATCGGAAGAAATCACTCCTGAGTTCCACATGTCTACCAGCAGTCTATCTAGCAAAATGGGTTTGTATAGGGAATTAAAAAACATCATGTGTAATGGTCAAGCATTTCTTCATGAGCTGCCATTGCTAAGCGACGCTTGAGATGTTGTAAAGAGCGACGTCACTGAACTGTGTCGAGTGATATGGAGTATTTAATCATGCCCTTCACAGTGGCAATCCGACGGATGGGTTTGGGTTTGGTGAATGCCTGGAGAAGTTACGTGCCATCATGTGTACTGCCAACAGTAATGCACGGAGGAGGTGGTGTTACCGTATGAGGGTATTTTTCGTGATTAGTTTTCGTGATTAGGATGCGCTCCCTTCATTGAGCTTCAGAAGAAGCTAAATGACGAAGCGTGTGTACACATTTTATAGGACTGCGTACTGTGTAGAGCAGAGGACCAGCGGTGAGACGATGATTGATTGTATCAGCCAGACCATGCACCTTGTCATAAAACTATATTTGTGTGAGGCAATGATTTGTCGTCAATAACATTTCTGAAATGGGCAGTCCTGTCCGATATAACGATCTGAATTCTGTGGAACACCTTTGGGATAAGTTAGAACATCGACGACGCCCTATACCCCAGCGTCTAACATCACTACATTCTCTGGCTTCGGATCTTACGGAAGAATGTGCTGCCATTCTTCCACAGATATTGACGCCTCATTGAAAGTGTTCTCAGCAGAGTACAGGATATCGCAAAGGCGAAGGGTGGACCCACGGACCCACCCCACATTAATGTCCACTAATAGATGTCCGGAAATTTTTGATCAGGTGGTGTATGTGTAGAGGTAGCGTCTCGGTGTATACAGCATAACGCTCTGTGAGCCAGGTGCTATCCTTGAGAGGCAAGTATTTCTCAATGGAAATTTTTGGAAGACTGACTGAAGGTAACATGCACGCTCATAAAAATAACATGCCTTGAAACATTGCCAAACTCATTTACATGCACGTTGAACACTGGCGCTGCTACTCATTGCGGCATTCTTTACCTCGATGCATGTGAGCAGACCAGATAACATTTATAGCGAGAAAATAAATGCTATGCTGGATAACAAGTTTCACATATAGCAATACATGTCAAAGACCGTGAAAGATAGGGGCGCCAAGCGCGTCCCATAGCATCTCTCGAGACCCGAAAACAATTACATTAGCTGCTGACATATATTGTGTAACTCGGGTACGCACATGGAAATTTGTCTGCTTAAATGATATTTAATATGTGCAAACTGAATAAGTCCAAACAACGTTGTATGTACTACTTCCCGTTCCCTACTCAGAAAGCGCACAGGAATGGTGACTTTAAAGTCAAACTGCTGTGTTGCCGAATTATAGCCAGATTCTGTTTTGCAATGATGGGCTCACGTACAGAGTTCATAAGTTCTATCCGCAGTGAATTAAATTTTTGCCTCATGTTACCAAGTTTAACTGACAACTGTACGTTGTCACAGTGAGACCAACATTGCCTTCTACAAATCTGTTGCATTTTGTGAGTTACTGTAATAGCACTATGTCTTGATATGCTTTCAGACGCTTTTCGTAATTTATGCAGATGACTGAACGCAGCTACCGAAGTTGATACTCAGTTCGGTTTTAGCGTACGTATACCACGTTACAAAAAAGTTGAATCTTGGGTACATTATGAACTTACAACGTTGTTAACTCGTTTACATAAACGGAGCGAGATTAGAAAAGACATACCAAGAACAACAGCTACATTATTGTATCATACCATTGTAAAAATTTAACTGTCTAAAGACATTCTTCTCTAGGTTACGTAGGTGTACAGAAGTCTAAATCGCAAAGGCTTTCTTCATTTTCACCAAGTGGGGTGGCACAGTGGTTACGAACCGGACTCCCATTCCTCATCGTTCACCAGTCCGAGATTATGTTCCCTCTATAATGATCTCGTCGTCGACAGAACAGTAAATCTCCATCCTCCTCATCTCATTTCCATTTTCCCCACCCACTGGGCACACTTTCTTTGTGAAACGTGAATCTGTCTTAAGCGTGACTGCACTGGGAGTATAATACGCAAGTCCAAATACTCGTACTTCGTGTGACTCAAAACATTATTTATTGTGTTTCCCGTATATTCAATAGTCAGGCCCACAGCTTCGAATTCCTAATTAAATTAATTCATGTGTATCTATTTTTGTAATAGCCTACAGAGTTGATGGTGTGTGAGTTGTAGCTTAGTGCCCTTTTTGTAGAGGTGGTGGTGATGGCGGAGTGATGAAAGAGGAGAGAAATAGTGAAATCCAGTTTAACGACCTAATCCGACGGACGGACCAGTGTCAACTCATTATGTCTAACACAATATCATTTACTTCTGTCAATTGTCAATCCATAGAATGTCGCTTATAAGCCCGCATTTTTACATAGTTTATTGCTTTCATGCTAAATAATGGAATATTATGCTGTAATTACAATTTTCTTTAATTTACAGGACGAATATTTGAAGTTCAGACAAAATGGCTGCCAACGTAACTGGTTTGACGGGATTTGTTGAGGGTTACCGAAACTTCATGGAAACTAAAAGCGGTAAGTACAGTTTTGGGTGTATCTGTATGAGATGTGAGGTGTGTAACTGTAAGTGAACATCCGTAAGATGGAAACAAGGAGTGAAATTTCAACTTTTTACTCAATTTAGTTAACCACCTAAGTATTGAAACAACTATGGAATGACGGAACACTCTTATGCAGATTTAATATCTTTGGGTTTCAATCAATGTTTAACTGTGGTAAACCACTTTAACATGATTAGAAAAGACTTGGAAAAAGTACTGCCACGACAGTTTATGATTTGAAATGAATTTTCTTTCAAAAGTAGAAAAGGAGTGTGTTGAACATGAATTGTACACGATGATGCCACAGTGCACGTGCATCTGCTTTGCCATGTAAACTTCGAGTACTGGCGAGTCATAGCCTTCGTATTAAACAAGTTCTACGCAGTTAGTTGCAAAAGCTCTCACAAGAGACTTAATTTAGGTTCATTTGGGTCTTTTAGAAACCTTTAAAATGATGTAAAGCTCTAGTGTTTAACATAAAAAGAACGAAATTATCAAATACATCCACTTACAGTTGTAACGCTGTAACCAGCCGATGAATTAATGGTAAACCATGGTCGTGGTCACAGTTTCACAGTTGTCTGTAGCAGTGGCAGAGTCCATACTACACATTCGATTTTGATTACTAAACTGCGACACGGTAGCAACTAAACAGAAATTTTTGCAGAGTTTTGCCTCAGTCACCAGTCTCCAGTAGTTGTCTTTTCTTAATGCGCTTTTGCTATTGCCCTGAAAAGGAGATGCCGAGGTAAATGTGCACATTCTGTGCGGCGAACATCCAACTTTATATTTTTCCAGATTCACTGCTCATGTTCATCGGGCTAGGAAAGCTCTTGCAAGTAATCGAATAACAACAATAAGAGTAAAAATAACAAATCGAAGAAGGTTGACGATTAACAATAAAAATAGGCTGATCGTTCATGTAGTGCAAAGCAAAGGCACTGTTAGAATTTGGTTACTGAATTCCGTTTTGGCTATTTGCAGCGAGAAAGAAAAAATGTGAAGTGATACACATCGCTAGTCCAACAAGATTTGAACCGGCAACTATGCTTCCCTTACATTCCGAAATGAGCATGGCACCATGGAGCAAACAAGACACTGTTTTGTGTAGCTCACTCCCATTATTCCGCTGGTAGTTAATGCAGAGAGTTCACAACATGAAATACAAAATCAATTGAAATTTGAGCTTGGAATGACCTATCGAGTGTCGAAAAATTAAATTACTAGGTATTCACGTGCAGGTCTTGAACGGGTGTGAGTATAAAATCTGTTATAAAACTATAAAAATTCCTGCAATTGACATACTTAAAGCGGTATAAATTGTTTTGAATGATACCTAGATATTTCTGCCAGTGTGGAATGGGATAAGTGAACGTATACCCGTATAATCCCAGTGTGGCATTTAAACTTCCTGTACACATTGTGGCCTACGTCACTTGATTGTGTCCGCAGTTAAAATTCGAGGCGTTTAATGAGGGTACCTTTGGTTATCAGCTCATAATGTTTAAGTATTGCACATTAACGGTGTGTAAAGCGTTCCTACTGTAAAAGGTTGACTGCGATGAGGTGGCGATCGGCGTCTCTTCTAGTATGAACTTGTATACCTTACACTGACCCCTGCAGAATGTACGGACAGAAACGATATTACCGAAGCCGGAATACTTTACATATTGCGAATATTTGTTTATTACACTAACATATTTTGCAGAGCAAACTATTACGTCCCTAGCTTAGAATATTCAGCACTCTGATATTACTGCAGACTGTACTTTCCAATTTACGTAAGTAAATTCCCAGCGTGACGTGACTCTCTGTAGGTTACTTGCTAACTATCCGGAATTCTTACCTGGTGGTTCTCAGGAAGCAAATCTCCAGGGTCCAAAGAGATTCAACGTGGCTACAGTTTGTGTGGTATAACTTCACGCACTCCCAGTGTAGCTTCTTTCCTCGAGTGCATACCGAGACTGCCATGACACGAAGAGTGAGGAGTCGCCGACGGTGCTGTGCTGGATTTTGCTGCCACATGAGGCGAGGTCTCAGTAAAGCACTGCCGCCGGCTACACCGGCGTAAATCACGGTTGTCCTTCCAGGAACTCAGGTAGAAGATTGTGCGTTACGCCGTACCGTTTATTACTTGCAAGTAGGCCAACAGAAAATTGTCTGCACCTATAGAGTCCTGGCAGGTAACGATGACGGCGCCGTCGTAATAAAGGTTGTATCTGCTGTGTCATAGTCACACTACTGTTCCATTGTTTCTTTTTCCTGCGGGGAAAGATCGACCGCAGCTTATTTTCATAACAGAAAACGAATGGGAATCGCTTTCTCCTCGACTGGTAACAGCCGTGTTGCAGCAGCTAGAGGCATTTTGTAGACGCGAACTTTGATCTCTGTAATATCGCTTTGTTGCTAACACTTCATTAACCTAAAGCGAAAATCATTTATGGCTCCTCTAACGCGCAGTTGCCAATTAATTCTATACGCCCACAGTAATGCAAATAATTCTACTTAGATTTCTAAAAAAGAGTAGCTTACTTCGCGAGTCCCAAATAAAGCGCGCGCGAGCACACACACACACACACACACACACACACGATCGAGAGTGTGTGTGAGAGAGAAAGAGGATGAAGATAGGGGTGATGTTATCTTTTTAATCTAAGATTCTGGGAACACGAAGTGCATCTCTGAGAATCGCATGCTCTGCTCACAGTCTTACACATTGAATCCTATCTTGCAATAGCCCGTATTCAATCAGAGCAATGAACAACTTTGGGCTGGTACAGGTTTCTGCCAGTTTTTCTTGTGTTTTCTGCTCCCGCTTTCAAAGAATTCTGGGCATATTCCTCTTCTCGCCATTGTAGAAAAACGCAACACAAGCAGTTCAAATACAAATGAAAATAAACCTTACAGATATCGCAGACGTACCCGTCAGTACAGATGGTTTCGAGACTGGTTTAATAATATTTAAATGAAAACGAATTTTTAGTATAACGCGTTTCTAAATAGGACTAAAAGTATAAAGTAATATCCCCTAGACCAATAAAGATTGCTGACCCCTTACAGACATTATTGAAACTTTTTGATTGTGTTGTATCAATAACTATGAAAATGCTTGTAGGATTTAAAACGAAAAACGTAGGGCCTGTGGAACAGATAATATTCAGGAGGTGAACTGTTCATGTATAAGTAAGTAATGTAACAGTAACGAGGTGAACTAATCATGCCTAAATTACGTATTGCATGCACCTAACGTTATTATTATCTATTTCATCAGCCCCACTGTTTTCGTTTAAATCTTATAAATATTTTCATGGCTATTAAAACTACACAGTCACAGATCTTCTGAACTACCTGTCTGGGGTTAGGAATCTGTATGGGGCTAAGATAAATTATTTTATACTTTACAGATTTAAAAACATAGTATATTAAAAACTCATTTTTATTTAAACAATTATTTTCCACTTTTTCAAATTTTCAATCGGTTCCAAACATTTTCCTGACATAAAAACAGTTATATGTGGTAAACTTCACGTTTATTTTAGTTTCTCTTTACCTGATCGGCGAATATACTATTTCATTCTATTTATACCTAGTGATAAGATAGTGAAGGTGGAAATTAGTGATAATAGAGCTCACATGGAGCTTTTCCAACAATCGTTCTTCCCGCGAAACATTTGCGATTGGAAAAGGAAGAGGAGTAAATGGCACTGGTACACATAGTACCGTTCGCCACACACCAGACAAGAAAACTGGTCAATATTGCATTTTCATGCTGTTCCGAGCTATGGTTACAATTTATAGGCTCTAGATTACCGGGAAGTTAGTTTAAAATCAACTGAAAAACTTGCACCGAACAAGCATACAGCCAGACAAAAAGCGAACTAATAAAAACAAGGTAAAAAGTCGAGATAATATGGTAGTTGTACCTCTTCAGGTGTTCTACATAGCCCCCCTCCCCCTTCCACTTGAAAGCAACACACAAAACGTTTATAGAACCGTGTGAAACTTACAGAAAATTTCTTGTTTGTTATGTTAAAAAAAATGGTTCACATGGCTCTGAGCACTATGGGACATAACATCTGAGGTCATCAGTCCCCCTAGAACTTGGAACAACTTAAACCTAACTAACCTAATGACATCACACACATCCACGACCGAGGCAGGATTCGAACCTGCGACCGTAGCGGTCGCGCGGTTCCAGACTAAAGCGCCTAGAACCGCTCGGCCACAGCGGCCGGTTTTGTGATAATATTTAACGTCACATTTGCTTGAATAATGTCGGTTATGTCATCAAATCTTTAACTTTCTGTATGAATGTCTACATTTTGTAGTCTTGTGATTGGTTCGTATTGGTAACATCAAGTCTCGTGACTATGATGACTTTTTCCAGAAAAGAAAATCTCCGCATGTGCCACTTCAATCCGTTTGTGACAGGTGGCCAAACGTCGTTTTAGTTTGGAAGTCAAGGTGAGTGGGACAAACTTTGCACACACTTTTCTCTTCCTTAAAATAATCTGGAAAATGATTCGAACATGTGATTCAGAGATTTTGTTCCATTGCGCTTTGTGGCACAACAACGCTGACACACTACGACATCGCGCCCAGTACTTAACACTGTCTGCTCAGAACTTTCTTGTCGGATGCATTTCTGTCGTTTACAGCTGTTAGTACAAGCTGCCAGCGTAGTTACTGCGCTGACGACGCTTATGCGGCATTAATAAAATTAGTCTCGGAACTTTTTGGCCGGATGGTGTATAAATGTATAAAACATTCCGCTCAGATGCAAGTAACGTTGCGACGCGACGCAGGGCATCGGAGTACAAAAAATGTCAGAGCCACGACGAACCGCCAGACTCATAATGTTACACGGTGGCGCATTCGTTACGAAGTTGGACTCGCACTCGGAAGTAACGAGCTCAAATCCCGCTCCGTAGACCACATTTAGGTTTTCCTTTATCTCCTTAAAACATTCAAGGCAATTGCCATAAAGGTTCGTTTGAAATGATGCTTCTACTGGACCCTTTTCTTATCCAACCGGAGACTGCGAACGGTCTTGGTGGGAAGCTGATCGCACTACCTTTCCTTCCTTTTCACGTGTGCACCATGTTACGGAAGAATGACACCAGAAACGAATCATAAGGAACTTTGTAAAGGAGACTGCGCAAAACGCTCTTATGTAATCTCTTTCCTCACACGATATTGCAGCACCTGTGTTGTTAAGAAGGAGACCCCCATCATCTGTATAATGGAATAACGACAATGAAAATTTGAACCCGGATTTCTTGCTTTACGCGAGCGGTCGCCTTAATCGCTTAGGCTATCGGTACACGACTCACGTCCAGAGCCAATTTTCCGTATGTCGTCGTTCATGCGTCGCACCCGCACAAGTGCACATAATGTAATTCCCGTACAGGGGATGGGAAAGGACATTTTAATTGAAGGTCGCTACCTGGTATCGGCGGACAAATACGTTACAGTTGCCTGTGTTGTAAGAACGATGCCATGTTCTTTGGCATATGCATGCATGTCTATCCGAAGGAACAGGCAATGAGGCGACTACAGCCATCATGAAAGACATCAAATTTATTAACAGTTGCAAATACAGACAGCCATCAGCTGCATAATGAAATCACGAAATAAAAATGTGTGTACGACTGGGAATCTAATTCCCCGCTTTACGCGAGCGGTCACCTTAATCGTCTTAGCGGCGTTCAATTAAAATGTTTGCCCCGTACGGAAATATACATAATGGATGTAGGAGTTTAGGTTGTAGGCATATGTTTGAGAACATATGGAAGGTTGGCCCTGGCCGTGAGTCCTGCACGAAATCTGGGTTTGAGTCCCGGTCCGGAAAAGATCTTCATCGTCACCATTCCAGCATACATCCGATAGTTGTCCATATTCGCAATTGCGAATACATTTAATGTCTTTTCTAATATTCTGGTGTCACATAAATTTCTTAATAAGGACTCGAACTTTCTTTTCGGCTTTCCAATAGAGCTGTAATGGAACACAATAACATATTGTAGAGTTTATATTTTATCTAAATCGCTCATATAAACTGCTTTGATGAGTAAACGACAATGGATTGGGAATCATCTGACAGACAACCCATGTCCGGAGAGGAATATTTTTCATGCTACAGCAGCAAACACATTAGCCACATAATCACACTGTCCCATGACTTCTGGGAAAAATGGACATAACTTGTTGCGACTTTGAACTTGATCATATTTGTAGCTAAATCATTAAAGTGGCAACAACTAAATATAGGTCTCATAATGAGACACATAACAAGGTTCCCGGGTTCGATTCCCGGCGGGGCCAGGGATTTTCTCTGCCTCGTGATGGCTGGGTGTTGTGTGATGTCCTTAGGTTAGTTACGTTTAAGTAGTTCTAAGTTCTAGGGGAGTGATGACCATAGATGTTAAGTCCCATAGTGCTCAGAGCCATTTGAACATAACAAGGTACAGTATTTTCATGCGACATTACCCATTACGCTTTTTTCTACTACTATTGCTGCTGCTTCTACTAGAATCACTAGTACAGTGATGCTTATTCTTGGATATCTTTGCCACATTAGCTAGTTGGCTAAGCTTTAGCATTTACCAGAACCTCAGTAATAGGCAATCACTTTTTCTGCCAGCAGATACCGGATAGTGCAATACATAATTTTCCGTATTTGTTCTTCTATTTCTTGGCAGTACCAATATCGAACCAACCTACTTGTAGCAGGAGTTAAATCTTTCAATGTCTTGGTAGTACCAACCTACTTGGTGCAGGAGCATGTGTAATGAACTCAGAAATTTTGAAACTTAACGGCGGATTTGATCAGGGAACCCCTGAGGGACAGACATTAAAAGAGCCATACACAGAGAGAGAGAGAGAGAGATAGAAAGAGAGAGAGAGAGAGAGAGAGGGGGGGGGGAAGAGGGGAGGGAATATTGTCAAACCTAATATGATATAGGAAACCAGTTGGAATTTAAAACAGCTGCCAACCCCATCTCTGAATGAATAAATGCAGATCCTGTGTAGGTACAAGAGGATGAAATACCAATCATCCTGTAAAATCGTGGGAAGTTTAGATAATGATGGTGAAGGTGGAATGCGATCACCGACCTTTCTCTCCAAAGTAGACTAAAACACGCTCAATAATATTAAGATCTGTTCACTGTAGTGACCATGCGACATGAGACAATTCATCCTCGTGCACACAAAACTAGTCATGGACGTTGCGAACTGCGTGAATAGGGGCCCCGTCGTCTTCTAAGCCAGCGTCACCATTGGGGACCAGACACTGTACCGTGGGATGGATATGATCAGTTAAAATAATCACATAATCATTGGCAGTAATGCGACCTTGATGAGTATCAATGGGGCCCATGAAATACCACGATATGATGGCCCAAATCGTAATCGAACCCCCGCTATGTTTCACTCTTCGGATGTAAACTTAGCCAGAAGCTGGACACTGTGAAACAAGACTCTGCAAACCAAATGACTTTCTTCCATTACTCGATACTTAATATTTCATGGCTTTGGCAACACACTCTCTTGTTACGGACATTTTCCTCACTGATGGATGATTTTGTAATTCTAGCTCGCCCTGCAATTCCCAGCTCACGGGGATGTTTTGGCGCTGACAGGGTTCACGAGCACGACATTCCTATATGCAGTGATTTTTGCAGCTGTTGTTCTCTTATTTTTCATCACAAACCTTGAATCACCGCCTGCCACGATCATTCAACACATTCGTTCATCCACGTTGTGATTAGCGGATGATGTTTTCCCGCTCTCTGTCTGCAGTATAATTCTTCGATACAGTGCCTCTTAAACACCAAACACCTCGACTACCTTGGTTACAGAAGCGCCCACCATACGAGAACCAACAGTTGGCCATATTCGAACTGACTTCGCTCCGACATAATGAAATCACAACTACACGCAACACTGTTCTGACCACGAATGATACTTGCAACGTTTTTAAGACGTTCGTGGTAAAACACAGCAGTGAAACCTGCACGTTTGGCTAGCATGCGCCTCTAAGTTCAAGCAGACATTTCTCACGGAATTTCCATGTATTTTGCGCATGCGTTCTAAGAAAAGTAAGAAAAATAATTCGGAGCACTAAACAGAGCTATTAAAATAGAACGACGTGCCGTGTATTGGGATTTGTGGCGGACGAAAGTATTGTAAGCTCAGTGGCCAAAAGTCACGGAAAGGTCTGTCCTATTTGACGACGTATCGCGTACGACGGCCGAATGTTGCTCCAGGATGAGAAGTATGGAGTGACAAGATACGACACCCAGATCAGTCTGTTGCCGACAGGTATGTGGTCAGTATGGCAGCACTTCACGAGTTAACAGACTTGGAATGATAATCGGTGGAGGATACACTCTAAGAAAAAAAAGACGATGCACCATGAAGAAATTATCCGAATGGGACGGAAATCGGCGGATGTGATGTAAATGTACAAACAGTTGATTACTCTCCATCTTTTTCGTGACCTGCTTCGAGAAACGTAACTTGCCTAGACAACTAATTTTCCACCAGCCTGTTGCATGTTTTCTCCAGATTGTGAGTTTGTCGCATCAGCCACATTGCAATGTCCGATTTTGTACTAAAGCGAATATTTTTAAGAAATTTTTCGCTACAACTGCAATCTGTTGTAGCACAGATTAGACAAGTTATTTGCTGGAAGTCGTAAGTAATGGCTTCAGCTGACTGTGTTGTTAGTAAAAATGGTTCAAATGGCTCTAAGCACTATGGGACTTAACATCAGAGGTCATCAGTCCCCTAGACTTAGAACTACTTAAACCTAACCTAACCTAAGGACATCACACACACCAAAGCCCGAGGCAGGATTCGAACCTGCGACCGTAGCAGCCGCGCGGTTCCGGTCTGAAGCGCCTAGAAGCGCTCGGCCACACCGGCCGGCGATGTTAGCAGTTTTAGCTGGTACGCGATAACATTCCGTGTTTATGTGTATCTGATGAATAACGATCTCCAGAACATCAGCTGAGACAAGTCGTTGAGCCCCTTATACTACTTCATGAACTCTCGTTTACCGACCTCTCCTGAAGACGATGTTTCCCGGAGACAAACTGGCGTGACGCGAATCTGGACGTTGTTTACCATAAACAGTAGTGTACTGTAGATTCCTATACATTCACAAATTTCAAGAATACTAAGAGGAATGCCGCAATTTTTAAGACATATAATTTTCATTCGGGAGAACTGAAATTCAAACCCTGTCCGACTACCGCCGCCCTGATTCAGATTTTGCTGGTGATTCCCTAAACAGTTTAAAGAAACTGTCAGGATTGTTCCTTTTACTATTGTCGAATTTCTTTCCCTATATACGTCGTATCACAGCATGTACTCGGCCTTCAATAACCTCATCTTCGACTAAACGATTTACTCTTTTTTCTTCCTTTCCTTTCTTCCTCAAAATTTTACTTCGTTGTCAGTACCTCCATAGGCAAATATCTGTTCTGCTGTATAGAGAATGCAAGTCTTCAATGACCTCATTTTTTGATGCGACACGGAATCCTAGGACGCCGTCTGCTAGAGGTTTCACCTTTAGTAGTCACTAATGTGGGCAAAAAATGAACGTCTGATGAGCCTCCACACGTAACGCTAACCATACCCTACTGCCTAGCCGACGCAATCTGCCCTTTGCCACAGACGCTCATTAGTCGAACTTTCTTGTGTGACAAAATACCGTCAGATTCGAATCAGTAATAACTATGTGGCTAATAATGCGAAGAAAGTGATTCATCCCACAACGAATCGATCATGTCTGGTACAAGTTTGTCGTGCAGTACTTGTTTTACCTGTGACGTCATTGTAGTAATTTGGGCGCATACTCGTGATTGTTACGAATTAGCTTTATGTAAAGGTATAAATTAGTATAGCATTGAATAGAGTTTACCTAGGACATTGATTCGGGTGGACGGATGTCGTTGTGAAGAGCTTACGGAGCACTGCTACGACCTAAGGTGAGACCATAAAAGTATTCGTAAGAGTGTAAGTATGGGTATTAACCTGAAAATTATAAAATAAGTAAACAAATGAAGATATTGTCTCACGTGACTCGTCGTATGCTCGGAACCGTAGAAAAGGCAAGTCAGAGGAGAACCTGCGCCGAAAGGAATTCAAAAAACCTAAAAATTCTATTGATGAGCGAATGCGAGTGCTACGACAGTGTCGATAAGGAAATTAAATTATTATTTAAATAAAAATAAGTTTTAATAGACTAAGTTTTTAAATTGGTCTAAAACTACACTCCATCCGAACAGGCTTTAGAAGGCCCAACGGTACCGACCGGCCGCCATGTCATCCTCAGACCACAGTCGTCATTGGATGCGGATATGGAGGGGCATGTGGTCAACACACTACTCTCCCGGCTGTATGTCAGTTTACGAGACCGAAGCCGCTAATTGTCAATCAAGTAACGCCTCAGTTTGCCTCACAAGGGCTGAGACCACCCCGCCTACCAACAGAGCTCAGCAGACCGAATTGTCACCCATCCAAGTGCTAGCGCAGTCTGACATCGCTTAACTTCTGTGATGTGACGGGAACTGGTGTTACCACTGCGGCAAGGCCGTTGGCTTTTAAGTTGGGCTAGAAGATATAACATAATTTCTCCTAGCCCCATACCGAGTCCTAACCCCATACAGATAGTCCTGAAAATTTTTGACTGTGCATTTTTCATAACTACAAAAATACTTGTAAAGCTTAAAATGAAAACGGGGGGGGGGGGGGGGTGTCATGCAATAGATAATAGTAAGGAAGTGAATTATTCATGCCTCAGTTATCTATTGCATGTACCCTACTTTTCACAGTTTTATTTACGTAATTATTTTCTGCTTTGTAGTCTTGAGTGTGTGAAATTTTTCAATCCATTTAAAATATTTTGAGATTAGAAAAGAGGCATGTGGTAAATTTCAGGTTCATTTCAGTTTCTCTTCACCTGACTCAACCAAGATATCGCTTCCCCCTACGCATATCTCGCGAAAAGACTGAGAAGATAGAAATTAGAAAGATTCTATTTCACGAAATGGCTTATAAGAAATCGTTCTTTCTGTGAATAATCTGCAACTGGAATAGGAAAAAGGGGAAATACCACTGACAAGCAAAGTACCTTTCGCCACACAGCAGACAAGTGAGCGAGATAATATTGCATTTCCGTCCATTTCTGAGCTATGTTTAAAATTTCAAGTCTCTAACTCGTCAGGAAGTTAGTTTAAATTCAATAGCAAAATCTGAACCGAACTGACAGACAAGAAAGCGACCTAATGAAAACGTAATAAAAACGTCGCGAACCAATTATGTTAGAGCTGTCCCAACAGGCATACAGCAGATAGCGACAGTCCAGACTTCTGATTAATTTATTCCGTGGCCATTATATTACTGCGTATTTACAGCCGACCTCGGGGGGGGGGGGGGGGGGAGGGAGACGACGACTACGTTGTCAGGCAGGAAGGCAGGCCTATGAGGCCCAGGAAGAAGCACTCGTCAAAAGTAACACTTTATTTCCAACTTATACGTTGGTTCCTTGCGCTACTCCTGGCACGTATTTGGCAATACCACCGAAACCCTGATGATGGAGACATAGCCTTGCCTATGCCGCGCATTAGCTGGAAAGTGACACGCAGCGAGGCTAGCCCGTCTCAAGATAATTTCAGATGCTGGACACTGGCAGGTAGTGAAATGTTCCACCGCACTTTCTGACAAATTTTACTCTTAGCTTGGTAACGGCGTTACATGTTAAAGAGCTAGGTTATTGACTTACATACTTATACGAAAAATTTGCAATGCGGATCCGGAATGCACACACATAAATGTCGTTACAGTTCTATCTTAGTTGCAGATGACGTTTCCCAAATCTGAGAGAGAATGAATTATATATATTTAAGCTGCACTAAAATGTGGAACATGGTTAATGTTTGTTGTTAACTATCACTCCAAGATGATCTCTAATGTTTCGCGGTTGGTGTTGGCAAATCTCGACACGACCACCTATAATTGGCATAGCTGGGCGTTTGGAAAGCAAACGTTACATTTCTGAATTTCTAATGTTGGTGACTGTGCCATATCTTCGACGTCCCCGTTACGTTATCTTTCAAGAAGATAACTCAGAATCGTATGTTGCCCGTTATGTACTGACCTACCTTGATGCAGACGTTGTTAGACTTTTGCTCTGGTGAGCACGTTCTCCAGATATCTCACCTACTGAAAAAGTTTTGTCACCGGTTGCAGTCAGCATCCACTATGACTGATTAATTCTGACACGTAGCGTGATATAAAGCATTCGTGTGTTTCATCCAAGCTCAGTTAGACTTGATGCACCGTGCACATATTCTCACCATTATCTATTCTGCTGCAGTAATGGAAAAAAATCACAAAATCGAAATATAATTAATGCAGAGTAATGAAATTTCAGGAATCATTTCTGTAGGTCACATACTTAAGTGATTAACATTTCAAGATCATAGGTCAATGTAAGCGCGAGATAAGGCAGAGCAAATGTGAAATGCTGGTACATTAATAACCGGTGTAACCGCCAGAATGTTAAAGGTAAGCACACAAACGTGCGTACATTGTGTTGTACAGGTGCCGAAAGTCAGTTTGTGGGATGCAGTTCCATCCCTGTTGCACTTGGTCGGTCAGTACAGGTAAGGTTAAGGTTGTTTGTGGATGACGCTGGAGTTGTCGTCCGATGACATCCCATATGTGTTCGTATGGACACAGACCTGGTGCTCGAGCAGCAACATGCTGTACATTCTGTAGAGCATGTTGAGTTAGAGCATCGGTAAATGGGCGAGCGTTATCCTGTTGTAAAATGCTCCATGGAACACTGTTCATGAATGGCAGTACAATAGGTTGAATCGCCAGATTGACTCACAAACTTGGTGACATGATACGTGGGACAACCACGAGAGTGCTCTTGTTGTCCTATGAAATCGCACCCCTGACCATAACTCCAAGTGTAGGTCCAGTGTGTGTAGCACGCAGACAGGTTGGTTGTAGGTCTTCAACTGGCCTCCTCCTAACCAACACACTGCCATCACTAGCACCCAGGCAGAATCAGCTTTCATCAGAAAACGCAATAGACCTCCACTCTGTCCATCGATTAACTCTAGCTCGATACCACTGAAGTTGCAAATGGCAGTGGTTTAAGGTCAATGAAATTGATGTGGCAGGGCGTCTGGCTCGAAGCTCTCCTTGAAGCAACAGATTTATGCCAGTTTTTTGTGTCACTGTGGTGCCAACTGCTGCTCAAATTGCTGCTTCAGATGCACTTCGATGCAACATAGCCATACACCGAATGCTTGGCCGTCCAGAGTCCGTCCCTCTTGCTACCGAACATCCCGTTTCTACGGCTGCCATTAATCATTTACAGTGGCTGCATGCCTGCCAAGTCACTCTGCAGTATCGCAGAAGGAACGTCTAGCTTGTCCTATCCCGACCTCGTTCAAGCTCATTGAGGTGTTGTTAATAGCTTCTTCGTTGCCTTAAAGACATTCTCGACTAACATGAACTCGTCATGCCTGATCTCAAAGGTAACTAACGCTCATGACTGTTACCGAGTGAGCCGGCCGTGGTGGCCGAGCGGTTCTAGTCGCTACAGTCTGGAACCGAGCGACGGCTACGGTCGCAGGTTCCAATCCTGCCTCGGGCATGGATGTGTGTGATGTCCTTAGGTTAGTTAGGTGTAGGTAATTCTAAGTTCTAGGGGACTGATGACCTCGGAAGTTAAGTCCCATAGTGCTCAGAGCCATTTGTTACAGAGTGCATTTAAAGCAAACCTTATTTTCATGCTCGTAGAGGCGCTACTAGCGTCTTACAACTTGTCCTTGCTGTTGGGATTTTCTTTTCAGTTTATATAAAGACAAGTCATTGTTTATTACCAAAAATCTCGAAAATACTTGAACGATTTACTCCAAATTTTAATACGATAGGCTATGAAACATTCGGAGGTACAGAGGATATTTATTCTTTGCAAAGATATATAATAGATAAATAAATATTTATCATATAAAGAGGAAAAGTAGTTACTCAAAATCTCGAGAAGTTCTTGACCAATTAACTTCAAATCTTTGCATGATGCTCTAATGAACATTCGGACGGACAGAGACTATATTTCTTGAAGATATGCAATAAATAAACATATATGAAACATATGAAAGGGAATCGTTACTCAAAATCTCAATGTTTTTGACCGGATTACTTCATATTTCACATGATAGATTCATGAACAATTGAGCAGACATAGGGTATGTATATTTTATTGTATATTATATATAAATTGCCGTTGGTGGGGAGGCTTGCATGCGTCAGCGATACGGATAGCCCTACCTTTGGTGCAACCACAGTGGTGTATATCTGTTGAGAGGCTAGAAAAACACGTGGGCAGCATGCTTTTCAGTAGTTGGAGGGGCATCAGTCTGGATGATTTACTGATCTGGCCTCGTAACATCAACCAAAACGGCCTTGCTGTGCTGGTACTGCGAACGTCTGAGGGCAAGGGGAAATTATAGCCGTAATTTTTCCCGAGGGCATGCAGATCCGCTATATGGTTAAATGATGATGACATCCCCTTGTATAAAAAACTGGCGTTCTACGGATCGGAGCTTGCAATATCAGATCCCTTAATCGGGCAGGTAGGTTAGAAATTTTAATAAGGGAAATTGATAAGTTAAAGTTAGATAGAGTGGGAATTAGTGAAGTTTGATGACACGAAGAACAGAACTTCAGGTTAGATGAATACAGGGATATAAATACAAAATCAATAGGTGTAATAATGAACAAAAAGTAGGAACGCGGATAAGTTACTATGAACAGCGTAGAGAATGCATTATTGTAGCCACGAAGCCCACACCCATCACAGCAGTACAAGTTTATATGCCAACTAGCTCCGCAGATGAGGAGGAGATTGAGGAAATATATGATAAGATAAAAGAAATTATTCACGCAGTTAAGGGAGACGGAAATGTAATTGTCATGAGGCACTGGAATTCCGTGGTAGAAAAAGGAAGAGAAGGAAAAATAGTAGCCGAATGTGGACTGGGGGAAAGGAATGAAAGAGGAAGCTACCTTGTAAAATTTTGCACCGAGCATAATTTAATCATAGCTAACACTTGGTTTAAGAATCATGAATGTAGGCTGTATACGTGGAAGAGACCTGGAGACACAGGAAGGTTTCAGATTGATTGTATAATGGTAAGACAGAGACGTCGGAACCAGGTTTTAAATTTTAAGACATTTCTAGGGGCAGATGTGACCTCTGATCACAATTTATTGGTTATGAACTGCAGATTAAAACTGAAGAAACTACAAAAAGGAGGAGTTAGGAGATAAACTGAAAGAATCAGAGGTTGTAGAGAGTTTCAGAGGGAGCATTATGGAACGAATGAGAAGAACAGGGGAAAGGAATACAGTAGAATACGAATGGGTAGCTTTGAGAGATGAAATAGTGAAGAAAACAGAGAATCAAGTAGATAAAAAGACGAAGGCTAGTATAAATCCTCGGGTAACACAAAAGATATTGAATTAAATCGTTGAAAGGAGAAAATATAAAAATGGAATAAACGAAGCAGTCGAAAGGGATACAAACGTCTAAAAAATAAGATCGGCACGAAGTACAAAATGACTAAGCAGGAATGATTACAGGACAAATGTAAGGAAGTAGAAGCATATATCACTAGGGGTAAGATAGATGCTGCCTACAGAAATATTAAAGAGACCTTTGGAGAAAAGAGAACCACCTGTATGAATATCAAGAGCTAGGATGGAAAACCAGTCCTAAGAAAAGAAAGGAAAGCAGAATGGTGGAAGGAGTAAATAGAGGGTCCATACAAAGGAGCTGCACTTGGCAATATTATGGAAATGGAAGAGGATGTAGATGAAGATGAGAAGAGAGATATGACACTGCGTGAAGAATTTGACAAAGCACTGGAAGAATTAAGCCGAAACAAGGCCCCAGGAATAGACAAAATTCCGTTAGAACTACTGATAGCTTTGGGAGAGCCAGCCATGACAAAACTTTTCCATCTGGTGAGCAAGAAGCATAAGACAGGCGAAATACTTTCTGACTTCAAGAAGAATATAATAAGAAGGAAAGCAGGTGTTGAAAGATGTGAAAATTACCAAACTATCAGTTTAGTAAGTCACGGTTGCAAAATACTAACACGAATTCTGTACAGACGAATGAAAAACCTGGTAGAAGCTTACCTCGGGGAAGATCAGTTTGGATTCCGTAGAAATCTTGAAACACGCGAGGCGATACTGACGCTACGGCTTATCTTAGAAGATAGGTTAAGGAAAGGCAAACCTATGTTTTATTCATTTGCAGACTTAGAGAAAGTTTTTGACAATGTTGATTGGAATACTCTCTTTCAAATTTCGAAGGCGGCAGGGGTAAAATACAGGGAGCGAAAGGCCATTTACAATTTATACAGAAACCAAATAGCAGTTGTAACAGTCGAGTGGGACCAAAGGGAAGAGGTGGTTGAACAGTGAGTGAGACAGGGTTGTAGCCTAGCCCCGGTGATTTTCAATCTGTATATTGAGCAAGCAGTAAAGGAAACAAAAGAAAAATTTAGAGTTGGAATTAAAGTTCAGGGAGAAGAAACGAAAACTTTCGAGGTTTACCGATGACATTGCAATTTCGTCAGAGACAGTAAAGGGCTTGGAAGAGCAGTTGAACCTAATGGACAGTGTCTTGAAAGGAGGCTATAAGATCAACATGAAAAAAAGCAAAATGAGGATAATGGAATGTAGGGAATCTAGTGGAAGTAAATCAGTTGATGCTGAGAGAATTAGATTAGGAAATGAGACACAAAGTAGTAAATGAGTTATGCTATTTGGGAATCAAAATAACTGATGACAGTCGAAGTAGGGACGATATAAAACGTAGACTCGCAATGGCAAGAAAAGCGTTTCTGAAGAAAGGTAATTTCTCAGCATTGAGGATAGTTTTAAGTGTCAGGAAGTCTTTTCTGAAAGTATCTATATGGAGTGCAGCCATGTATGGATGTCAAACATGGACGACAAACGGTTTAGACTGGAATAGAACAGAAGCATTTGAAATGCGGTGCTACAGAAGAAAGCTGAGGATTAGATGGGTAGATCACATAACTAATGAGGAGGTACTATATAGATCTGGGGAGATATTTGTGGCACAACCTGACTAGAAGAAGGGACCGGTTAGTAGGACACATTCTGAGGCATCAGGATCTCGCCAATTTAGTACTGCAGGGAAGCGTTGGGAGTAAAAATCGGAGAGGGAGACCAAGAGATGAATACAGTAAGCAGATTCAGAAGGGTGTAAGTTGCAGTAACTACTCGCTGATGAAGAGGCTTGCACAGGATAGAGTAACATGGAGAGTTGCATCAGACCAGTCTTTGGACTGAAGACCACAACAACAACAGCAACAACAATATATAGATGTATATAGATAACAGAGGAGAAGATGAGCTCCTTAGACGAGATCGCTATAAAAATTTGGTATTAAATAACAGGTTTCGATGAAACTAATTTACCATCTTCAGATTCGTAATGAAATCAGAATATGTGCTAGAAACTGTTATAAAATAATGCAACATTAACCCATAGAAGAACCAAAGGCAACATACCTTCGTAAAGGTATAAAATAAACGACTTGTGTCAGCTACACACAGAATCTTTTCATTGAATTTCCAGGTACATAAAGCATGAAATGAACAATACGATGGCACGTGAAAATTAAAATTACTATGTGCATCACAATTCGCAAAAATGTCGTCCCCATAATATGCTTACCAGGATGCCACAAAATAACTGTCAACAGCCAACGCAAGAGACGATCTGACCACAAGCACAACAGGTGTCGCTCCAGTAGATGGATTCTGTCAGTAAAAGCCAAATACGTAAGTTAAAAAGAATCATGATTCCAAATTCACATATGTAAGAAATTCTGAAATGTTTATAAAATATTTTGATGATTTCTTCGTGACCGAAGACCGCTAAGAAACCCTATACACCATATTTACGAAACTTGCGTTATATTAATAGAAAACTGATAGTACCTTTTGTGATAGCATCACTAATAAAGCGACAAATATAGTTGTGTGTGTGTGTGTGTGTGTGTGTGAATTCTTAAGGGACCAAACTGCAGAGGTCATCGGTCCCTAGACTTACACACTACTTAAACTAACTTATGCTAAGAACAACACACACACCCATGACCGAGGGGGAGGAGCCGCGTAGTCTGTGACAAGGCGCCTCAAACCGCGTGACCTCTCCGCGCAGCACAAACATAGTTACAAGAGAAAAATTATTTTTTCAAACTTATTATAAGAACCAAATGTTAGAGTGTACAATAAAATTTTTTTAGTGAATTATTGAAACCAAAATACAGTGATGTTCAACCCAACATAGGAAGCTAGAATAACCAATCTGAAAATTATACCATTATAAACGCATCATATTTAGTGCAGCAAACAAATTAGGCGATGTGATAGCCCTGATCAGGATCATAAATATTACGTCGGGTACTAACGGGAAACCGTCAAAAATAATTACAATCCGCAGCATAGACTGAGTACGTGGACATCTGCAACCAAAGAATAGTGAACATGAGATTCCAAAACGCAATCCTGACTCACAAACCTACGAAGGCTAGTCTATAATATTTGAGCGATGTTTCAGCGAACTATGATGTGCATAGTAATTTTAATTTTGACCTTTCATCGCATCGCTCATTTCATTCTTTATGTATCTAGAATTTCAATGGAAAGATTTTGTGTGTAGCTGGCACAAGATGTTTGTAATAACCTTTATGAAGGTAAGTTGTCTCTTGGTCCCTCTATGGCTCAATGTTGCATTATTTTATAACAGTTTGTAGTACTTCGCCAGCCGCTGTGGCCGTGCGGTTCTAGGCGCTTCAATCTGGAACCGCGTGACCGCTACGGTCGCAGGTTCTAATCCTGCCTGGGGCATGTATGTATGTGATGTCATTAGGTTAGTTAGGTTTCAGTAGTTCTAAGCTCTAGGGGACTGATGACCTCAGATGTTACGTCCCATAGTGCTCAGAGCCATTTGAACCAATTTGTAGCACTTCTTGTAATTTTATTACATGTCTGATGGTGGTAAATTAGTTTTATCGAAACCGGTTACCTACAATAACATGTTTAATAGCGATATAGGCTAAGAAGTTGTTGTCCTCCTAAGTAATAACTACAGATCGCCCCATTCAAGCTAAAAATGAATGAAATACTCTAATAACAATTCAGATGCACAAAAGCAATACATTTACTAAAGAACAATGATAAGGTTTCCTGTTAAAACTGACTGCAAGAAAGAAAATGCGGCGCTGTACTCTGTTGTGTAAACGAAAAATTTTGTGTTCTTTCTCGGAGTCACGTTTAGCTACGATACCAGGGCATTTAAACCACTAGAAAAATTGTTTCTCCATACATATTCTTTCACACTATATTAATTTTAAGTAAAAATTGTGTGGAAACAATGTGCTATAGTTTTCTTCCTTGTAGTCACTTTTCACAGAAAACAGTAAGGTAGTATTTATTGCTTATTGGCTTATGATTAGAAATCTATTACGGAACCATAATTTGCAATAACTATTTGTAAGGCTCGAGGTCAGGGAGAGGGCGAGGAGGACGTGGACAGGGAGGGGGAAGGAGGAGATGGACGGAGAGATCGTCAGACCCCGTAGTGGCTGCCTGAGGACAACGCGAGAGTTGTCAGCGCCTGCGACCGCAGCCAGATTACAGACGCCGGATGTAGGCGGCACTCTACCTGGGAAGCCTTGTATTTTCGCGGGCCCTCTTGTTAAGTGTCTACACGAGTCTATCACGTCTGGACGAAGAGGTCTGCCGTGGGATAGCTGGGATTCTAACGCAACGCAGGCAGGGCAGACTGCAGCAATTGCCTCACAGTTTCAGTGCAGGACAACGTGCGATCAGCCATACCAAATTGAAATTACGAACAAGATCAATTCCACACTCACGTACGTCACAGGGCAGAGATTATCATTAGAGCAGCAATGCCGGAACTGAACAGTTGGAACACTGAAGATTTGGGAAGTCGTGTCACTTCATTGTAAAATTCAATGACAGACTAAGCCAGGGCAGAAAAGTGTTAGATTACATGGGAATAGAGTGCACTTCCGGCTGATGAGGTACCTTTGTACGAGGAATTTTAAAAATTTCATGTGAATTACATTGACCGACAAAAGAAAGGTCAAGCATCCAGAATACAGCGTAACTTCGTACACGTACACACCTTTGGTAGGTATTTAGATCGTTAGAGTTGCAGTTCTCTGAAAAGTAGAACGACCACCAAAGTGCATTAGTGTTGTTCGTATTTAGTGTCATTGCAAGACATGGAAGGGTTTATAAGCGATGTGAAGGCGTCGGATGTTGATTGGTTACTTTCAGAGTTCCGAGCGAGGTATCGCAGTGGTTAGCACACTGGACTCGCATTGGGGAGGACGATGGCTGAAACCCGCGCTCGGCCATCCTGATTTAGATTTTTCAGTGATTTCCCTAAATCGCTTCAGGCAAATGCCGGGATGGTTCCTGTGAAAGGGCACGGCCGACTTTCCTACCCGTCCTTCCCTAATCCCATGAGACTAATGACCTCGCTGTCTGGTACCCTCCCCCAGATCATCCATCCAACCATTACTGTGAGGGACATGGAAATACCACGCACTCTTGAGAGAAGCGTTATCAGCACCTGACGAAGTTTGAAAGGGGCCTTATTGTGGGTCTCCATTTGGCCGGCTGGTCGAATCATGCAATAGCTAGATTTGTGGGGCATTAGGCTGTGACAGCTGCCCGATGTGGGACTGCATGGGAAGGTGAGGGCAGGTATACTCACTGTCAAGGTTCCGGTCGACCACATCTGACTTCACAAGGGATGATCTCAGTGTGGTGCACCAGCTAAGTGCGCCTGCCTTTTAAGAACAAGTAACAGATTTCCTGCAACATTCTGTGTCATCTAACACCCTTCATCGGAGACTAGAAGCAGCCGAACTAGCGAATTATCGTTCCAAACGTAGGCTTCCGTTAACACGATAACATAAACGACTGCGTTTGACGTGGTGCTGCGATCGGGAAGCACAGACTGCCGATGAATGGCGTTGTATTGTGTTTAGCTATGAATGGTGAATCTGCACTGCCTCGCATGACTATCGTCGGGGAGTGTGATGGTGACCTGAGGATAGGTCCTATTCCTCCTGCGTTTGAGAGTGGGACAGATGTGTCGCTCCTGGCGTCATGTTGTTGGGAGCAGTCGGGTATGGCTTCAGGTCACTGCTGGTAGTGATTCTGGCTGTTCTGATGACATAACAGTACATCACGGACTTCCTGCGTCCTCATTTATTAGCTCTAAAGCGACAGTATCGCGGAGCCATTTTTCAACAGGACACTGTTCGTCCACTCATGGTACATATCCTTATGGAATTACTGCGTGATGCTGAGGTACTCCTGTGGATAGCAAGATCCCCAGACGTGTCCCCGATAGTACATAGGTCAGGTCAGCTCGAACGTCAACTCTATCCCTGTGCCAGTATGCAGGATATCAGTAGCCAGTTTCAACAGTAGAGGGGCAGATTACCTCAGTAGAGGATACAGCGGCTTTATGACAGCATTCCCGAGCAATTCATGGTATGCATCCAGGTCAGAGGGGCTGCCACCGTCATCTTATAAGTGGGCTCACATTGTCAGTTTCGTTGACAATTTGACTCGATTTTGTAATCACTGAAATTACACATGAAGATAATTTCCTTCCTCCTCCGTTTCTGGGTGTTTCACTTTTTTGTCATGCATAGGATACTGGGATGGCCGAGCGAGGTGGGGCTCTCGTAAAATCCTGGACTTGTATTCGGGAGGATATTCAGGAGGATATTCGGGAGGATGGCGGTTCAAATTGACGTCCATCGAGATTAATGTTTTCCACGATTTCCCTAAACCATTACGGCCGAATGCAGGCATGGTCCCTTTGAAGGGACGCCGCCGATTTCCTTCCCTATCCTTTCCCATTGCGAGCTAGCGTCCGTCTCTAATGACATCGTTCTCAACGGGACGTTTGACTCTTATATGCCGTTTATTTGCTGCTGCATCGTGTGCATACGTTCCTTGTCAAATAATACCCAACTGTGGACCTGGACGCCAGATCACCGAAGTTAAGCGCTGTCGGGCTGGGCTGGCACATAGATGGGTGACCATCCTGTCTGCCGAGCGCTGTTGACAAACGGGGTGCACTCAGCCCTTGTGAGGCAAACTGAGGAGCTACTTGATTGAGAAGTAGCGGCTCCGGTCTCGGAAACTGACATACGGCTAGGAGAGCGGTGTGCTGACCACATGCCCCTCCATATCCGCATTCAGTGACCCTGTGGGCTGAGGATGACACGGCGGTCAGTCGGGACCTTTGCACCTTTACGGCCTGTGTGGGAGGAGAGTATACCTGGACCCTAGCAAAATAATGTACTACTGTAGTTTCCCGAATTGTACACTCCATGAGTATGATGGCTCTCATGTTATCCCTTAAAGTCCATCTGATGATTTCTGTGGAAATAAATATGCCTTCGCCTGAGTGGGGTCAAATCTGCATCTTACTGAAACTCGGTTCCCAAATGTTTCCTCTGCCTTAAAAGTTGGTGATACGAGGAACTGCAGGATAATTTGAAATATATATTGATTTACTTCGCAGACACAACGAAACCTTACTTGGATGCCCTTTACGCCCGCATTGCACAACTCTACTGGTCGACGTCAGAACCAACGTATTGCTGCATCAATAGCCTCCCCAACATCAACGTACGACTTCTCACGGACTGCATCCTTCACTGGGCAAAACAGATGGATGTCGGAAGGTGCGAGATCTGGGCTGTAGGTGGATGAGGAAGAACGTTCCAATGAAGTGTTGTAAGCGATGACGGCAGACGCCTCTTCCACGACTCACCGTGCTTTTTTTCACTGCCAGGTCTTCGTAGACATTCTGCCAACGCCTATGAATATCTGAAATTCTGTAATTTTCCTCCAAAAGAAACTAAATGACAGCTCTCTGCTTGGAATTGACGTCCGACACAGACGCCATTTTGCAGGCTACGTATAGCGCCGTCACCTATTGGAACTGATGAAGCTATTGTGGTTGAAGAGGGAATAATCCACGACGTCCCAAAAAAAAATTCTGCAGTTTCTGAACCGAAATTGGCTGAGAAAAAAATTCGTTGCTTTACTTATTGAACCTCCTTTTATAAGTAAAAGTCTTGTACAGTTTTCAAGGGAACCGTATACCGTTCTTCCTGCCAGTTCAGGCAATGATGATGGAGGTGGATAACAAATACCCTTTTCTCCAAAGTAGACCACAAAAGCCCAATAATATTGAGTTCTGGTGACGGTGGTGACCATGGGGAAACGTGACAATTCATACTCGTGCACGCAAAACCAGTCCTGGACGATGCGAACTGTGTGGACAGGGGCCCTGTCGTCTTCGAATACAGCATCACCGTTGAGGAACGAATAATGTACCATGGGATGTATCTGATCAGCGAAAACGGCCACATAATCCTTTGCAGTAATGTGATCTTTCAGCGTAACCCTTGGGCTCAATGAATGCCACGATATAGCTATTCAAATCATCGCCGAACCTCGACCATATTTCACTCTTAGGATTTAACCCCCTCCCCCCAGAAGTTGTAAATAGCGTGAAACAAGATTTACCCGACTAAATGAGTTTCTTACATTACTCCCTAGTCCAGGTTTTATGGCTTCGGCATCACGTTTTCCTGTCACGGGTAATTGCTTCACCGAAGCGTGACTTTGGAATCCGAGCTCGCCCTGCAGTTTCCAACTTTTCACTTCCTGTTGTTTTGGCGATGATAGCTGTAATATCCCCCCCCCCCCCCCCTCCTTCATAATTCCACCTATTGTCCATGTAGTGTTGGCAGAAGAGCCAACACCGTGTTACTAGAGAAGGCCGAAATGCACGCGTTTTAGCTCACGCAGGCTGGCATGAGGAGGGGAGGACTATACTGACGTGAGGTCTGGAACATGACAAGGAATTAGAATTCAGAAAGCGGACTAATTAGTTTGATACTTAAATTTAATCCAGTAATGATGAACGTCGCTCTTGACGGTACATGATTCACAATATTATCTGTTCAGAATACATTCTTCAAGATATGACTTCTGGTAACTGAATATGGCGCCTTGCTAGGTCGTAGCAAATGACGTAGCTGAAGGCTATGCTAAACTGTCGTCTCTGCAAATGAGAGCATATGTAGTCAGTGAACCCTCGCTAGCAAAGTCGGCTGTACAACTGGGGCGAGTGCTAGGGGGTCTCTCTAGACTAGACCTGCCGTGTGGCGGCGCTCGGTCTGCAATCACTGGTAGTGGCGACACGCGGGTCCGACATACACTCCTGGAAATGGAAAAAAGAACACATTGACACCGGTGTGTCAGACCCACCATACTTGCTCCGGACACTGCGAGAGGGCTGTACAAGCAATGATCACACGCACGGCACAGCGGACACACCAGGAACCGCGGTGTTGGCCGTCGAATGGCGCTAGCTGCGCAGCATTTGTGCACCGCCGCCGTCAGTGTCAGCCAGTTTGCCGTGGCATACGGAGCTCCATCGCAGTCTTTAACACTGGTAGCATGCCGGGACAGCGTGGACGTGAATCGTATGTGCAGTTGACGGACTTTGAGCGAGGGCGTATAGAGGGCATGCGGGAGGCCGGGTGGACGTACCGCCGAATTGCTCAACACGTGGGGCGTGAGGTCTCCACAGTACATCGATGTTGTCGCCAGTGGTCGGCGGAAGGTGCACGTGCCCGTCGACCTGGGACCGGACCGCAGCGACGCACGGACGCATGCCAAGACCGTAGGGTCCTACGCAGTGCCGTAGGGGACCGCACCGCCACTTCCCAGCAAATTAGGGACACTGTTGCTCCTGGGGTATCGGCGAGGACCATTCGCAACCGTCTCCATGAAGCTGGGCTACGGTCCCGCACACCGTTAGGCCGTCTTCCGCTCACGCCCCAACATCGTGCAGCCCGCCTCCAGTGGTGTCGCGACAGGCGTGAATGGAGGGACGAATGGAGACGTGTCGTCTTCAGCGATGAGAGTCGCTTCTGCCTTGGTGCCAGTGATGGTCGTATGCGTGTTTGGCGCCGTGCAGGTGAGCGCCACAATCAGGACTGCATACGACCGAGGCACACAGGGCCAACACCCGGCACCATGGTGTGGGGAGCGATCTCCTACACTGGCCGTACACCACTGGTGATCGTCGAGGGGACACTGAATAGTGCACGGTACATCCAAACCGTCATCGAACCCATCGTTCTACCATTCCTAGACCGGCAAGGGAACTTGCTGTTCCAACAGGACAATGCACGTCCGCATGTATCCCGTGCCACCCAACGTGCTCTAGAAGGTGTAAGTCAACTACCCTGGCCAGCAAGATCTCCGGATCTGTCCCCCATTGAGCATGTTTGGGACTGGATGAAGCGTCGTCTCACGCGGTCTGCACGTCCAGCACGAACGCTGGTCCAGCTGAGGCGCCAGGTGGAAATGGCATGGCAAGCCGTTCCACAGGACTACATCCAGCATCTCTACGATCGTCTCCATGGGAGAATAGCAGCCTGCATTGCTGCGAAAGGTGGATATACACTGTACTAGTGCCGACATTGTGCATGCCCTGTTGCCTGTGTCTATGTGCCTGTGGTTCTGTCAGTGTGATCATGTGATGTATCTGACCCCAGGAATGTGTCAATAAAGTTTCCCCTTCCTGGGACAATGAATTCACGGTGTTCTTATTTCAATTTCCAGGAGTGTATACTAGTGGACCGCAGCCGATTTAAAGGCTACCACCTAGCAAGTGTGGTGTCTGGCGGTGACACCACAGTCCACAATAAGCAGAGTCTTTTATGAAAAATTTGAGAGGAGCGAAGATTACAATAAACTTTCTAGTCTTGTTGGCTTTTCGTATAGAGGTGGCTCCAGTTCTTCTTGTCTAGAGGTCTGATTCTTGAAGCTGAAATTCTCACAAATTTTAAAACTGTTATTGCAGAATTTTTCTTGCTACGTTAATATATTTTGCACAGTTTAGTATATCATACAGTCTTTTGAATTTTCACATTAACAAAGCCGAAATCACATTCTTCGCCCAAAATACAAAAATTCGTCAGATCACATCAGAATCATGCTTGTTCAAATGGCTCTCAGCACTATGGGACTCATCATCTGAGGTCATCAGTCCCCTAGAACTTAGAACTACTTAAATCTAACTAACCTAAGGACATCACACACATCCATGACCGAGGCAGGATTCGAACCTGCGACCGTAGCGGTCACGCGGTTCCAAACTGAAGCGCCTAGAACCGCAAGGCCACACCGGCCGGCAATCATGCTTACTACTACTTCAATCTGCGGTAATAATTATAGTCCAAATGGTTTACAGTTTTACTTGACAAATGAATTTCTATTAATTTCAATTATTATTTCATAAATGAAACCAGAAATAAACACAGTAAACGGTACTAGATTGCATAATAATAGAAATATTAAGTGTGCCAAATAATTCATAGTTTCAAATGTTTCTAAAAAATATAATTTTAAGTACACTACTGGCCATTAAAATTGTTACACCACGAAGATGACCTGCTACAGACGCGAAATTTAACCGACAGGAAGAAGATGCTGTGATATGCAAATGATTAGCTTTTCAGAGCCTTCACACAAGGTTGGCGCCAGTCGCGACACCTACAACGTGCTGACATGAGGAAAGTTTCCAACCGATTTCTCATACACAAACAGCAGTGGACCGGCGTTGCCTGGTGAAACGTTGCTGTGATGCCTCGTGTAAGGAGGAGAAATGCGTACCATCACGTTTCCGACTTCGATAAAGGTCGGATTGTATCCTATCGCGATTGCGGTTTATCGTATCCCGACATTGCTGCTCGCGTTGGTCGAGATCCAATGACTGTTAGCAGAATATAGAATCGGTGGGTTCAGGAGAGTAATACGGAACGCCGTGCTGGATCCCAACGGCCTCCTACCACTAGCAGTCGAGATGACAGGCATCTTATCCGCATGGCTGTAAAGGATCGTGCAGCCACGTCTCGATCCCTGAGTGAACAGATGCGGACGTTTGCAAGACAACAACCATCTGCACGAACAGTTCGACGACGTTTGCAGGCAGTATGGACTATCAGATCGGAGACCATGGCTGCGGTTACCACTGACGCTGTAACACAGACAGGAGCGCCGGCGATCAACGACGAACCTGGGTGCACGAATGGCAAAACGTCATTTTTTCGGATGAATCCAGGTTCTGTTTACAGCATCATGATGGTCGCAACCGTGTTTGGCGACATCGCGGTGAATGCTCATTGGAAGCGTGTATTCGTCATCGCCATACTGGCGTATCACCCGGCTTGATGGTATGGGGTGTCATTAGTTACACGTCTCGGTCACCTCTTGTTCGCATTGACGGCACTTTGAACAGTGGACGTTACATTTCAGATGTGATACGACCCGTGGCTCTACCCTTCATTCGATCCCTGCGAAACCCTACATTTCAGCAGGATAATGCACGACTGTATGTTGCAGGTCCTGTACAGGCCTTCTTGGATACAAAAAATGTTCGACTGCTGCCCTGGGCAGCACATTCTCCAGATCTCTCACCAACTGAACACGTCTGGTCAATGGTGGCTGAGCAACTGGCTCGTTACAATACGCCAGTCACTACTCCTGATGAACTGTGGTATCGTGTTGAAGCTGCATGGGCAACTCTACCTGTACACGCAATCCAAGCTCTGTTTGACTCAGTGCCCAGGCGTATCAAGGCCGTTACTACGGCCAGAGTTGGTTGTTCTGGGTACTGATTTCTCAGGATCTACGCACCCAAATTGCGTGAAAATGTAATCACATGTCAATTCTAGTATAATATATTTGTCCAATGAATACCCGTTTATCATCTGCATTTCTTCTTGGTGTAGCAATTTTAATGGCCAGTAGTGTATATATTCATATCTAGTACATACCGATAGTAACATAAAAAATAAAGTAATTCCTTTTCATAAATTTTAGCTTGAAATATAACCTATTGTGTATAAAATTGTATGAAAGTTTTCAGAAAAGCAGCTAAGATAATGATGACCTGTCCAAAATTCGAAAAATAATACTTGTATCGCTAACTACTGTTTAGGAAAAGTAATGCTAGAGGAGGATGTCCCGTTACACAGCGTTCGCGAGTACTATATTCCGATCTCCAGTGACTTTTGCAGCTGTCGTCCCCTTAGTTTTCGTCACTTTTCCCTTCGATGAACGTTTGTCACGATCGCTCAACATACAGTTTCGTCCCCGTCGTGGCCTAGTGGATGACATTTTTCAGCTATCAAAGTATGAAGTATAAATCTTCAATACGATACCTCTTCAAACTCAGAAGACTTCGACTACATTGGTCACGGAATACCCCACCATACGAGCACCAACAATTTGGTAACAATCGAACTTACGTAGCTTCGACATAATGCATTCACAACTACAGGGAACACTTTTGTGACCACGACTGAAACTGGCGACGTGTTGAGGGCATTGCACAGTTGCCGGTTCGTGGTAAAATACAAAGGCGCAATTTGCAGGCTTGGCAAGGATCTGCATTTATGTTCAAGCATGCATTTTTCGCAGTGTCTTCACATTTTTGTCCAACTTCTACATAACCAGCAACACTTCTGAAAATGCGTTCTCAAGCTTTCACGCCACATCAACATGCCACACTTATTTAATTCCGTGTGTCTGAGAAATTCCTGTAAAATTACTTTTGTGCAATTTCTGCTACCTTTTACTTTCAGAAAGTGGTCTCTATCAGCTGATAAGACTCCAAATGTGGAACAAAATTGCTTTGTGATTAATAGGTGTGTGGTGTCGGGCAGGGGGTGAGAGAGAATGTTCCCGACGTGCTACCAGTCACGCTTGACAAAGTTCTCCAAATGCTTAAAAAATAGGGAAGACAGCGAACACGTGGCACTTGAAAAATAACTCAGATTACTTAGAGGGTGACCCCTGACACTCGACTCATTGAAACGTCCGTCGCAAAGCTATAGTAGTAGCAGTATAATTAACGACGGTGGTGTGAAGAGGCAACAGTCATGTAGCTCCTTCAGTCAGTTTTCTCCTTCGCGTATTCTTTCCAGTTCCATAAAGAACACCGACCTTTATTTACATGCTAGACTTCTAATTATATTATCTGTACAATAAAGCTCATAATGGCCATTTGCTCTTAACATGTTATGAATATAGTACTACAGAAGCGAGTGTATTTCTAAGAGTCGCAGCGAAAGACTTATTACTTGATAATTGATGCTGATGTCTAATGCAACATGTGTATCTTCTAGATTTGCAGCGGTGTTCATCACTGCGATACAGATAAAGATAACGTATTATGCTGGTACAGTAAAGAATGAAAGATCGTTAACAGCCAATATTTTCAGAAATTTTACGGAGATGAGAACTTGTACCAAGAGATCTCTTACTCTGTATTGCATTTCACAAACAAAGCAACATCCGACGTGAATGATACTAGTAACGTAGACATTTGCGCTCGTATTAAAAGGTCTTAGTATCTGGTACTCTTCCCGATTAATAGGAAGAAGGGGTTGTGATTTTCTTTAATGTTTACGAAGACAGGCGGGTTGCAAAGCAACTTTCCCCATATTTGAGCATTGATCATTCATGATGCCTTAACTTCAACGCTAATAATCGTCTGTTGATGGCATAAATATTGGTATTAAGGTTTGTTAAGACTAATTTATTTCAGAATGTGTGAAGTAAAATACTATTGAACATTTAGTTTTGAAGTTCTTGCAGCAGCCATAGTTGCAGCCAATATCACGGGATTTCAGATTCATCTGTTACGTGAACAACTGTTTTTTATGTAATCCCAAACATGTTTCAGCGCTTTGAATAACATCATGATTTACTGCCCAGAGCTACTGCCTAAATTTCTTTATTGAACTACCAGATTCAGTCTATGGATCATCAGATTCATTCATAACATCGTACTACGCGATATAAAAGCTATATCGCCAGATAATAAAACCAATGAATTCGTCACTGTGGTCGCAGAGTAATACAAATTACCTCGTGAGTCATAAAACACGCCAAGCAGTGCACTCATTCATACTGTATCAACAGTCAGTATTAACGCTACGAAACGAGGCATTCCACGTATTGCCGACTGATCAGCTGATTACTGTTTACCGGCGCTAAAGCTGACCTTGACATACCATGAATGAGTGCACTGTCTAGCAAATTTTGTGATCGACACTGTAACTTATATTATCATCTGGCACCAATAATGATTTCATTTATTTTATTATCTGACGCAGTTGATTTTATATCGTGTAATATGATGATGTAAATGTTTGTATGAACCTAATGATGGTCTGTGGACCGAAACTGGTTGTTGAATGACGAAATTTTATCATCAGCTCTTGGTGGTATATCAAGACGCTCTTCAGATATTTACGAGCTGTGGGGTACCACCTTCCGAAAATATGTGTTTCAGTTACCACGTGTCATCGTCAGTTACTACTCATTTTCGGTTCTGTAAAATGTAAACATGTTGTAAGTACGAATTATTGTAAGGAAATTTGGCCATAAAACGGTTATTATTTGAGAGAAAGTAAAAAACAGATTTTATACCAAACTAATATGAGAAGAAGTTAAAATTAACAGGAACTGGATACAGAACAGCAACATAAACACTATGTTCGGTAAATACAAAAAGCTAAACTTACGTGTGAGGTTCTGCGCAACATAACTTTGTATTTAAAAAACAGATGCAAACACAGAAAAGAATGGATATTTTGAAACTAACCGTAAGTAATCGCAGAGTATAGTTGCGAAATATTTTGGGACAATAAAATTACGTTTATAGATTTTTTAACTCGACAATCAAATTTGCACTAACACAATTTGACTGCAGATAATAAGCTAATGTAAAGTGCGAGGGGCATTCAATACGTAATGCAATACATTATTTTCTGAAAACAAGCTGTTTTTATTCTCATGTCTAAAAAATTATACTATTCCCCAATCTTCGTTCAATGGGACGGTCATTCGCCACCTTACAGGCATGCGTGATACCACTCTACTGGCCGACGCTAGAGCCAACATCTTGTTGCATCAATAACCTCCCGATCATCCACGCGCTGATTCCCGCAGTGTGCATCCTCCATTGGGCCAAACAGATGGAAGACGGAAAGTGACATATCCGGGCTGTAGGGTGGATGACGAAGAACATCCCAATGATGTTTTGTGACCTTCTTTCGGGTGCGAAGACTTTTGTTAGGCCTTACGTTGTCGTGGAGAAGAAGTTTGCTTGCATTTTTGTGGTGATGAACATGCTGAAGTTGTTTCTTCAGTATCCTGAGGGTAGCCACAATGCACTCAGAGTTGATCGGTGCACCAAGAGGGAGGATATCAAACAAAGAAAACCTGTCAATATCCAACAGAGACGTCCAGTTGAGCAGCGGGGTGTTTGTGATCTGTCGATCACCACGAATCAGAATGTTCACATGTTCCAACATTGCACGAGTGACAGCTGTGTGTGGCCGGCCAGCAGGAGGGAGATCGGACGGTTTTGCGCGACCTTGTTGCGATGATGACAGAAGCCTTGCTCAACGACTCACCGTGCTTTTGTCCACTAGCAGATGTCCGTAGACATTTCGCAAGTGCCTATGAATATCCGCGATGTCTTGGTTTTCCGCCAAAAGGAGCTCAATGACAGCTCTCTGCGTGGAACGCAACTCTCTTACAGCGCCATTTTGCAGGCTACGTATAGTGCCACCACCTATCGGAACTTCATGAAAGCGTAGGGGCTGAAGCGGGAATATTCCAAGATGTCCCACAACAAATTCCCTATTTTTTCAACCGACACTGGCAGAGAAACAAAATGTGTTGCATTACTTTTTGAACGGCACTCGTATATACACAATGTAGGTAAAATGACGGTAATGACAGCAGCAGACAAAAACTGTTTTTAGGCATAATGTCGAGACAAGTAAATATTACTTAAAACAAGTTTACATTTTACAGAACTGAATAAAGATAAGCTATTGAAAAAATTGGAAATTTGTAGTAAGGTCTTATGGGACCAAACTGATGAGGTCATCGGCCCCTAAGCTTATATTTTACTTAACTAATTTACTCTAAGGACAACACACACACACACACACACACACACACACACACACACACACACACACACACACACGCCAGAGGGAGGACTCGATCCTTCGATGGAGGAAGCCGCACGGATCTTGACAACAAGCCTCAGACCGCGTGGCTACCCCACGCGGCTAATTTCCTATTGATGATGGCATACATGTGCTGAAACATTTATGGTTTATGTATGAAGAAAAAAACAGTGCCTGCATAACAGGCGAACCTGAAATACAGTAAGTGTAATACTGGATCAGAGTAAGGATCTGATTATTTCCCTTACCATATTGCCATGTGGATTTGATACCCTTAGAACAAAAATCAGCAGGGACAGAAATCCCCCAGAATATCGTACCGCTGTTGTTGGAGGTGGTCTTTTCATTCCTTTCTTCCCTCTTGATTTCCCTTTAGTTTTCTTGTTTAATCCTCATCACCGCTTAGCCCGTTAATTTAATGATTAATTTTTGTGCGATATTCAAGATACTGAATTTACACAGTCCACTGTTGCAGCGTTTGCAGCATTATCGTCATTCGTTTTTCATTGTTACATTGCCAGTCAGAATATACTATCTACTCTTTCGTTGCGTTGGCTCTCTTGGAATAACGAGAGTAGCTCCATCAAGAAGCAGAAAATAAGAAATAAGAGTCACCATACTACGGAAAAGGTCTTATGAAAGTGTTGTTCAACAGAGTCCAGTCTGAATCTCCCCATGATTTTCTTTCATGCATTTCCTACCTCTTATCACTTTAGTGGCCTCAAATCGATTCATTCTCCTCCTCTTCCTCCTCCACCTCCTCCTCCTCCTCCTCCTCCTCCTCTTCCTCTTCCTCCTCCTGCCCCCTTCCCTTACTAGCTAGCTCTTTTCCCCTTTTCTCTTGCCTTTCTCGCGATTTTCACCTATCACAAAACTGCATCCCCACGGGAACAGCTTGTAAGACACTAACTCCCATGATCGTAACGTATTTACCCCACTGGACTGACTGGAAGCAGATTTTAGGCGATTTCTCGACAAGAATTAAGAGAATTCTGGTTAAATCAAAATGTTTCACCTCAGGTACACACTATATAAAAACTTAAATAAGTAAAGCCATATCGAACAAAGAATGTACGTGCAGACGCGCTTAGTGCACAAGCATTTGCTGTAGGTCCTGTACGTTAACATAACGGAACTGCGACTCGTAAGATGTGTGCCACAACGGATCGTACAACCGAGTAGTTACCAAGAAGAAAGAGATTAGCTGCTCAGTACTTCTAAAATACGAAGTTAGATCACTTAGATGAGGACGAAAGCTCTTAGACTGAGGATGTTCAGTAAAGGTATAAAAATCTTATCTGGATACTCCCGTGCTAACAAACACCAATACTTCACGGTAAATGATAACAGCCAAACAGTTGCAGGATAAAGATTTATTAAAATTCTTGACCACGGTTTCGGTGTATCTAAATATACCTTCATCAGAAGTAAAATACACTAAAATCACATCCTGCAGTGGATATACCGAAACCGTGGTCAAGAATTTTAATAAATCTTTATCCTGTAACTGTTTGGCTGTTATCATTTACCGTGAAGAATTTCAACAGTTGCTGTTTCAGCCATGTTTAAAATCTTGAAATACCAATACTATTAAATTTTGTATTTACGTATAAGGTATTGTGACAACGTTTAACGAGGGTGTTTTGTTTCAGACCCGAGAACAAAAGACTGGTTCCTGGTGACGAGCCCCGCGCCTCTCATCACGCTGTTGGTCTCCTATCTGTACTTCGTGACTTCTGTTGGCCCGCGATTCATGAGGGACAGGAAGCCCTACGATCTGAAAGCCGTGCTGATGGTCTACAACTTTGCTCAAGTTATAATCAGCACGTGGCTGGTGTGGGAGGTGAGTCAACTTCTGTAATTACAACCGCAGCCTAACAAGCCAGTTTGACTCTACCAACCTTCTGTAGCTGGCGTATGCGTTGCGCGACTGCTGCTCCTCGGCATTATTTCAACTGTGCCGCTCCATAGTTTTGTGCAGTACGAATTTCAAACAATGTAACTGACATCTAGCCTCATTAAATTGAACCATACTTCGCAGTTGTATCTGGAGGATGTTGGCACGAATGTAGCACTATTATCCAATCACTAAGAACCACCCAGTGGGAAATGACATTTCTGAGCACTTGCGAATGTGTTATTACAAATCGTTGACGACACAAACAAATCTTTAATTATTTGACCGAAGACAGTAATCGTACACGATTGAAACTTCTAGCACGTCTAGTGTAACAGTGTTCCATAAAAATGTTAGACCCGTTTATAAAGTTAAGGGAAAATATTTCGACTAGAATTAGCACCAACTGCACTTAAAGACATGGGATTTTAAGCAAGCAATGTAACGAGCTGGCATTAGAAGTGGGTATAGCGAAATGAATCAGTCTGAAGGTCTAAACCAGATAATGGAACGAACTAGTGAATATAAATTAGCACTTCTTGAGAAAGACATTTATTCGATTGTTGTTAGTATAATGAATAATACACGTATATTCGTCGGTATCAAACCTTGTATAAGATTCCATCAGACAATTCAAATTGGCTCTGAGCACTATGGGACTTAACATCTGTGGTCATCAGTCCCCTAGAACTTAGAACTACTTAAACCTAACTAACCTAAGGACATCACACACATCCATGCCCGAGGCCGGATTCGAACCAGTGACCGTAGCAGTCACGCGGTTCCAGACTGAAGCGCCTAGAACCGCACGGCCACACCGTGCTATTGTCAGCTAGAGAACCTTTTCTGACTCCTGAACTGGGAGAAAGAAGACAGATTACGTCTGGATCGAAAATACGTGAACCACTTCCGTTTCGTTGATATAAAATTTGCCTCAGTTCAGCAACTAATGGAAGTACATAAGAGAGCAGTTTTGAACGTAGGAGAAAAATTAATTACAAGAATGAATGATCAACTCACCTAAAAGAAAATGGTACACATCAATAATCAGTTTTAGAAGCAGTCAACGGTATAATGAACTGCAAAATAATTTTAAAAAATGAAAATGACCTGGGATTCTCGTGGCAAACTTGATGTGGTTTTCGTAAGTATTGAATTCGAAGGCATGTGAAAATACCAAGATGTTGGGTCATACTGGCGCGAACTGTGCAGCATACGATGTGACATAGCTGTTAGTGTCGTTGGCTAGCCTGCTATGGGTCACCAGTTCAGTCTCGACGGCCCGCAGTTATTTGTCATTTAATATTTAACATTTCTGGAAAGTTCTCGAAATTTCTTGCGTTTGTAATGTATGTATAGTATTGAATATTCGATGCCTGTATAAATAGCTACACTCTCCATCCAGGAATTGAGTTCTTTTCCGAGTGTACGTTGGTGATGGTAATACAAGCGCTTTCAGTGCTAAATATTGTACTTATGGACTACCTTGCTTTCGGATTTCGACTTCATTCAGGTTACGACGTGACAGTAATGGGTGAGTCAAGGGAAAAGGTGGATGCTTTGAAGGGTGATGGTATTAATGATTCTGAACAAAAAACTTTCTATGAACGTATGCCCTATTCCGAACTGTTTCCAAGATTTAATGTAGATTGCTATTTATTTCCTGTATTATTCAGTGCCTTGTATACAACGTGCCTTGTATACAACGTACCACAGGAGTGTAGAGGTGTTAGAGACAATCAATTTGATACGGGACTCTTGTGGTCTATCAAGTCGGGAAACTACCTCAAATTGGCCTACAAAAACTACCTAAACTACAGTGCATGCGCGTCGCGTAAGGTTTTCAATGTTATCGCGCTCTCTTGGCGAAAACTACTAGTCCTAGAGAAAAACAACTTAGACCTTTTATAAAGGAAGTTTAATGTAGTTTAATTTTGTACTGCGACACGTTTTCGCTGGAGAATGCGGCTTTAGAGTTATTTAAGAAAAACGTACAAAAGTGATATTAAATTTGTGCTGCCTTCGAACCCATGCGGAACAGGGCATACGTAGATATGAAGTTTTTTGTTTAGAATCACCATCATCCCTCAAAGCATGTAGCTTTGTTCCTAACCCAACCTGTATATCTAAAGACCGTAATGCTTGGAGAACTTAGAGCCGATTTTAGCCAGCAGGTGATCAGAATATTGTCTTCTTTTTGACAAACTAATGAATCCCTATCTTCACGTGCTGCCTATATGTCTGAGAATACTAGGATACTTGATTCCTTTGTGTTAAGCAACTGGTGATTACGTCGTGAGAAGCCCGAAGAATTTTCCTTACACTGCCCCAGTCATTTTAGATTGAACTGCCTATAGTTGCTTGACTTTGCATACTACTTTAAATATTAGTTGTTTTTCCAACCTAGAGATCACTCTAGTTAACATTTGTAACACCTGGATTCTCCCCAGGGGGGTAGGACGCTTTGTGCCCGTGGTGACGAAAATGTATAACAGTTAATTTTGTACCACTCATCTTAAGCAATGTACAGTATGATAATGTATTTTTGTTCGTCTAGGGTCTGCAAGCTGGCTGGCTGCACCATTACAGCTTCAAGTGTCAGCCTGTAGACTACTCAGACAACCCACTGGCACTCAGGGTGAGTACACCACATCTGCTCGAACATAGTTACATGTACATCATGATATCAATGTCGTGTTAGTTACTCAGTTCACAGACAGTTTCGTGTTATCATTGACTGAATTATTATCGATTCGTCATGTCAAACACCACATTAAATTTAAATCGTTAAAATAAATTGAAAATTTTGTCTAACATATTTGTCTATATGAGGACAGAATTTTTTATAGGTGATGTGTAAAAAGATTCATGATTTGTTTATAAATTAAACTTTCTCACAAGTTTAAACTATGTGTCAGGCCGATAATCGAACCCGGAACCTTACTTTTAGAGAGTAATTATCTTCCCAACTGAGTTATTCAACCAAGACTTACGACCCGCCCTCACAGCTTCAATTGTGATAGTTCCTCTCTCCTGTTTTCCAAATGTAAATAAAAGGAAAAACAGTTGTCTTATCTAATCAATGAATATGTGTTGTGGACAGTACAGTGCTCAGTTCAGTGTTTCACTGTTCCGACTTTTTTGCAGATGGCGCGCGCCGTGTGGTGGTACTTCATGTGTAAGCTGGTGGAGCTCCTAGACACGGTGAGCACACGGCTTCATCGCTGTATTTCTTACTACCTTAATATGCGTTTCACATGATTGTGTTACCGGGTATTATTAAATCATGTGCCTTCCACACATCCGTGGGTACTATCTTTTATTTATTTTAGTTAATCGATTCTCCTCTAGGAAAGTGTATAGTATTTGATAAGCGGGTATCTATATTTCTGTCCCCGGTAAAATGTTCAGAATACAATCTTTCACCACATATATTGCCACATATTTATATTGCTCATCAAGTGAGAAAAGGGTAAGCGACAATCAAATGAAGACGAGACTGATGGAAAAAAGTAAGTAAACTGTTTATTATTTCAAAAGTAATCGCCACATCCCACTATGCAAGACGGTCAATGCCTTCATGGAAAAAAGTTTGCGCCCGCATCTCGTGGTCGTGCGGTAGCGTTCTCGCTTCCCACGCCCGGGTTCCCGGGTTCGATTCCCGGCGGGGTCAGGGATTTTCTCTGCCTCGTGATGGCTGGGTGTTGTGTGCTGTCCTTATGTTAGTTAGGTTTAAGTAGTTCTACGTTCTAGGGGACTGATGACCATAGATGTTAAGTCCCATAGTGCTCAGAGCCATTTGAGCCAAAAAAGTTTGCAATTGCTTACTGAATTATGATTATACCATGGTGTGTACCTCTTCGTCCGAAAAACAGAATGGGGAGGTTGGTTGGTTGGTTTTGGGGAAGGAGACCAAACAGCTAGGTCATCGGTCTCATCGGATTAGGGAAGGACGGGGAAGGAAGTCGGCCGTGCCCTTTGAAAGGAACCATCCCGGCATTTGCCTGCAGCGATTTAGGGAAATCACGGAAAACCTAAATCAGGATGGCCGGACGCGGGATTGAACCGTCGTCCTCCCGAATGCGAGTCCAGTGTCTAACCACTGCGCCACCTCGCTCGGTCAGCATGGGGAGGGATTTGGACTGTATGGAAGACGTGTAAGGGCTACACAGCGCAACTTTTGCAGCGTAGTCGAAGAAACATGTGGGTCGCCAACGTGTTCCTAACAAGGGGACAGTACAAACTTCCCCTCACCGATTCGACTCATATTGAAAGGATCTGTATGCAACATATGTAAAGAGAAACACACAACTCTCAATCGTTTTCGAGGAAATAGAGTTTGAAAATATATGTTTTATGTAGTCGCTAGTACACAAGAAGTCCGCAGCCAAGCGTGTTAGGCGGTTAGTTTCATAGTCTGCCTTTCTCAATCGAGCAGCTTGGCCGAACTGTTTACACTCTGGCTCCGCGCGCTCGCGGTCGAGGTTAGTTGTACTGCAGTCGTCTTCGCTTATGTAAATTCTGATAGATGAGCAATATGGCACATCTCCCAGAAAGACCACGCACGTTCTTCAACGACTATACGAGACCTAAGGCTCATGAAACGAACATTTTCGTGAGACGAAGTGTGCATTAATTACAATGAACTTACGGACATCCATTTATCGATTGGGACCAGTGTCGTCTACGTCAAGCTAGTTACAGATGCGGCATGGAGAAGATACTTAACGATGACAAACGAGGATTAAAATTTCGTCACTCAGCAGCCATACAGGAAATGTGTCAGTGGATCATGTGGGTTTAGGTATCCGCACCATATGGATTTTTCAACTGCCCTTCGAGGTACCGGAAATGATGGTGACAAATGCATTATGACAATATGGTACGGTGACTATCCACACCTCCGAAAAATGACAAGTTTTACAACTTGTCCGGTACTTAATAGTGTTTGACAGGCAAGCACTGAGTTGACAAAACCTGTGAATTCATATTTGTGCATTGGGTTTTGCAGAGCCATAATGATATACGATGGATAGCCAATGGCCTGTTCTGGATGCGACAGTGAGGGCCATGTTCGGTCGGAATGCCTCCAGAGGAGGACTGCGGTAGGGAAGGTGAATAGCCGATTTTGGTTTATTGGGAGAATTTTAGAAAAGCGTGGTTCATCCATAAAGGATACCGCATATAGGACGTTGGTGCTACCTATTCTTGAGTACTGTTCGGATTAAAGGAAGACATCGAAACAATTCTGAGGCAAGCAGCTAGATTTGTTACTGGTATGTTCAAACAATACGTAAATGTTATGGAAATACTTTGGGAACTCAAACTGAATTCCTGGAGGGAAGGCAACTAGGAACACTATTGATAAAATTTAGAGAACCGGCATTTGAAGCTAACTGCCGAACGATTCTAGTGCCGTCAATATACATAGCGCGTAAGGACCACGAAGATAAGATACGAGAAATCAGAGCTCATATGGAGGCATATAGACAGTCGTTTTTCCGTCACACTATTTGCGAGTGGAACAGGAAAGGAAATGACTAGTAGTGGTACAGGATATTTTCGTCCACGTGCCTTATGGTGGCTTGCGTAGTATCTATGTAGATATATGTAGATGTAGAGGAGTTTGAGGCAATGTGTAGGGGCGACCAGCGAGATACAGATGCGACCACCTCTCTTCCGCTGATACACGTGGCGGCACTTTGGCACACGCCGACGCCGAAGCCTTCTATCGATCCGCCGACTCAGGAGGTGGTGGCAGTGTCGTTGCATACGGTCGAGGGGAGACCGACTGCAAATTACGCCCGACGCAATACTCCCAACGCCTGCGGCGACCGAAGTAAGACTGGAGCACGATATTGATGTAGAGGTGCATGACGTGACAGGCGACGATCTAGACACACCACCTGTCAACAAGTATCATGGAAGGGTTGTGGTACCTGACACCCTCGACTGGGGCGACCAAAATGATGAAACGGAAGGGGCTAACACACAGAATGCCGACGACGCCATGGTGGTGCCCACCCTGCCAATCGACAGATGATATTGTACGTCCGTAAGAAGGTAGTTACGCCGTGGAAACCGTGGGAGTCCTCCTTGCGTATACACCCCTTACTCCATTTCGAAATCGAATGACGGACACCAAACCGCAAGCCTGTAAAATTTGGACTGTCATTATCGACATCACTAGTTTGACGGTGAAGTTACAACTCTTTCTTGCCGGCTGCTGTGGCCGAGCGGTTCTAGGCGCTTCAGTCCGGAACCGCGCTGCTGTTACGGTCGCAAGTTCGAATCCTGCCTCGGGCATGGCTGCGTGTGATGCCCTCAGGTTAGTCAGGTTTAAGTAGTTCTAAGTCTATGGGACTGATGACCTCAGATATTAAGTCCGATAGTGCTTGGAGCCATTTGAATTTGAACTCTTTCTTGATATATTACATGCGTCTGAAGTTGATATCCTATTGGTGCAAGAAGTACGGCTCGACGCGCTCCCTGAAGTAATATTTCGCGCACAACTCACCTTACTCGTCCTAATACGGGATGGAATACCGGGAACGGATCCCTCTTTTCTACCATCTGCGCGGGGTCTAGCAGTACTGTTCAAGGGACCCGCTTCACCAACATCTACGCCCCCCCCCCCACTCCTCCCAGCACAGATCAGCGAAAGGAAAGAGCACCGTTTCATCCTGCAGGTATTGCTCCTCTTTTTGCCGGCAGGTAAGACCACTTTCGCCTCGGCTGTGACTTCAGTTGCCTCCTAGCTCCGAAGAATCTAACTCTCACTTTCAGGACCTGCAAGAAACTACAAGTGATATACCGGCTTGGCGTCACATGGGAACAAATCAAAGGGAATAGAGAAGATTTACATTTTTTACAGGACACTCGGAGTGCCGTATTGACCGTATTAAGTAAAATGGTTCAGATGGCTCCGAGCACTATGGGACTTAACATCTGAGGGCATCAGTCCCCTATAACTTAGAACTACTTAAACCTAACTAACCTGAGGACATCACATACATCCATGCCCGAGGCAGGATGGAACCTGTGACCGTAGCGGTCGCGCGGTTCCAGACTGAAGCGCCTAGAAGCGCTCGGCCACATCGGCCGGCTCGTATTAAGTAAGGCCAAGATAAAAGACAATAGCACAGGGACACTAAGGAGTTTTATTACACGATGCTTCTTGAAGTGTCACTGCAAGCCCCGTCTCCTGACCGGCAGGGCGAAGTTAACCGTGCTAAGGCGCACATCAACACTCTCACGCGATACAGGTTGGAAGGCCTACTTACAGTATATGGGCCAGATGCTTGGACGGTGGTGACGGGGGATGTCCACCACTTTATTTATTTATATACAAGTCAAGTTCCGTAGTACCCAATTGAGGAGCAAATCTCCAAGGTCATGGAACGTGTCAGTACATGAAATTACAACATAAAAGTAATAACAGATAAAAACAAAATGTTTATGAAACCGAAAGAAGTCAATCCATAAGTTTAAGTTAACGCAGTCAACAATATAACAAGAATCAGCTTACTTTTTCAAGGAACTCCTCGGCAGAATAGGAGGAGTGACCCATGAGGGGCCGGAGTGACCGTGCGGTTCTAGGCGCTACAGTCTGGAGCCGAGCGACCGCTACAGTCGCAGGTTCGAATCCTGCCTCGGGCATGGACGTGTGTGATGTCCTTAGGTTAGTTAGGTTTAATTAGTTCTAAGTTCTAGGCGACTGATGACCTCAGAAGTTAAGTCGCATAGTGCTCAGAGCCATTTGACCCATGAGGAAACTCTTCAGTTTCGATTTGACATTATGTGATACGCAAAAACGACGATTTTGCCGTACGTTGATCGTCGTATTCCATACCGCGGATGGTCGGCATCTGATGTCACAAAGGGTCATAGCTTCAGTATTTTTGGAAAGACTTCGCCTGTTATGCCCCGATGGATAACAATGTACAATCTCATGCTGCCTGACACATACGTACCGCCTGTCTTTGTTGAATCCTGCTTTCGCCCGAAAACGAAAAGGGCTGAAGGTCACAGTGTGGATCAGTAATGACCGCTCACCATGCTTAATAGTGACTATAGAGCCTTGGCCCTACTAATGGCAACACAGCTCAAGACGGTGTTGTCAAACAATATTTGCCCATTTCATTTAATGCATATTATGCATATTACAGGAGCGCGTCTCTAATTATTTTGTCCCAATTTTCTGCCTTTTATGGCATTTTGTAATGTTTTTATGTGGTTACTTGTGAAAGGTGTGAAATAAACTTCGAACATAAAATGAAAGTAAATAAAAAAATAAAAAACAAATATAAAAGTAGGTAACGAAAAAATAAGAAAAACAAAAAAACAAAAAAGAGCATGTTACGCTGTTAGTCTCAGGAGAGCGAGGTCCATGAAACGAATATCCCTGGCTGCACTTTTTCTCCCATTTAATTTTATTTATATTATTTCATCCGCATTTGTGGCAAGTATGATGTGTAACCTATGGAGCACCACACGAATCACGATGATACTGATCATAGAAACACAGAAAACAATAGTTAATTCTACCTACGGCACTTATAATGAACGCAGGATCTTTGCATATGCATGCTGTTTTTCAATGTGTCTATTACAAAACAAACTTGGGTTACATAAGTAAGCAATGCTCTGTCATCGCACAATTTAGCGGCCTACCACGCATATCTATTGCAAGAATTACATGGAAATTAAATAAAAAAAGAGTACCGGAAGCGAAATTCCATCCACAGACCTGGAGAATACGAAACTAAGCGTTACTCTCTTGGCTGTGGTGTCCTTGATTACTAGCGACCGTGCGAAGTGTGTAATGAACGGGTAAAATGTTCAAACACGATTTTCTCGAAAATGGTTCAGAGTTATGTCGTGTTTACGTATGTTGAAGCCTTAGTCGTGCCCTACACAACCTGTCAATATGAATCAAATCGGTGAGGGGAAGTTCGTACGGCTCCCTTCTTAGCAACATGTGAGCAGAAGTTTCACTGGTAAGACCTTACGCATCCCCCGCACAGTCCCGATCTCTCCCCTATCTATTTCAATCTTTTTGGAGTCCTGAAAAAAGACTATGTGGCCGTCAATTTGCTTCAGACGAAGAGGTACACGCCTGGACAGTATCATGGTTCCGTAGGCAATCGCAATCATTTTTCCACGAAGGCACTGATCGTCTTGTCTCAGAATGAGAAAATGTATTAACTGTTATGGCAATTACTTTTAAAATAATAAACTGTAAACTGTTCACTTACATTTTTCGTCTCTCTTGTTTTCAATTGATTGCCCCTTTATATCGGAGGGTATCTACATTATTAATTCATGCTATTCCACAGTAAAAATCCAGGTTGCTGTACCACGTCGTTACCGAAATTTCAAAACTAAATCTAACATTACGTCCACAGCTCGTGGTCGTGCGGTAGCGTTCTCGCTTCCCACGCCCGGGTTCCCGGGTTCGATTCCCGGCGGGGTCAGGGATTTTCTCTGCCTCGTGATGACTGGGTGTTGTGTGCTGTCCTTATGTTAGTTAGGTTTAAGAAGTTCTAAGTTCTAGCGGACTGATGACCATAGATGTTAAGTCCCATAGTGCTCAGAGCTATTTGAACCATTTCTAACATTACACATACACAGACACACACACAAACACACACACACACTCACTTCAATCATAAGCCATCCAATTTACGGAGCACACGTTTCACTGAAATTTTCTGGACTGAAGCAGATACTATTTTGAAAAGTGCAATATTTTTCATCGCTCTTACTGGTTCCGTTGTTTGAAGTACACCAGCCAATTCAAGGCAAACATCAGTGTCACGGCAGAGAATCTGAATAACACAACATATTTAACCAACGGACCCAAAAGACTGACAATGTGTCCAACCTAATCTAATGGTTCAAATGGCTCTGAGCACTATGGGACTTAACATCTGTGGTCATCTGTCCCCTAGAACTTAGAACTACTTAAACCTAACTAACCTAAGGACATCACACACATCCAAGCCCGAGGCAGGATTCGAACCAACCTAATCAAAAGGACGCAAACAAATAGTGGGACAATGAACAGGACGTCAAGGGCCGCCTCATCTTGCTGTATCTGCTCATCAAATAAAATTCTGGCCATTTCCATAGCATTACATTCTGAATAGAAAAATGGGAATTAGCTATTTCACAAGAAAAAACGAAATGCGATTTCATTAGACAGTAAAAATGAACAAAGGTTTTGAATAAGAATGTGATCGCTGCAGCAAATTGTTCACGAAACTATTTGCGTAATTACTGGTTCTGGAGTAGCGATTGATTGGGATGCATAAAAACAGCGTGATATTTTCTTACAAAGTGTATGAGTAAAGATTCTGAGATAATTGTAGTTAATGTCCTCATATCAGTAAACTACGAAAATAAATAGCAGGGATTGAGGGGTAAATTTTGATTACCTTTTCAGAATAGTGGATTTTTATTTCTGCGTCGAACAAAACTCACATTTCATCAGACTGTATGCATCTACTTGCGTAATACTATAGAAAGTCTGTCGTGTCCGGCCATCCGGATTTAGGTTTTCCGTGATTTCCCTAAATCGCTACCGAGCGAGGTGGCGCAGTGGTTAGCACACTGGACTCGCATTCGGGAGGACGACGGTTCAATCCCGCGTCCGGCCATCCTGATTTAGGTTTTCCGTGATTTCCCTAGATCACTTCAGGCAAATGCCGGGATGGTTCCTTTGAAAGGGCGCGGCCGATTTCCTTCCCCATCCTTCCCTAACCCGGGCTTGTGCTCCGTCTCTAATGACCTCGTTGTAGACGGGACGTTAAACACTAATCTCCTCCTCCTCCCTAAATCGCTCCAGGCAAATGCCAGGATGGTTCCTTTGAAAGGGCACGGCCGACTTCCTTCCCCGTTCTTCCCTAACCCGATGAGACCGATGACCTCGCTGTTTGATCTCCTCTTCCAAACAACCCGTAACTATAAAAAGTCTTTAATAAGGTTACTAAAATACTTTATTCGTTTCTCAAAGTAAACTACACATAGCGAGACAGAGAGTACTAGGACAATCACTATCTGAAAATTCCTGATGTGAATGTTATTATGAGACATGCAGCGAAGGTATGTTAATGGGAAGGACTGAGACAGTTTTATGCAATCTATAGATTTGACACACCTATAGTATCGTGTACTCAATAAGTAAATAAGGGCAGAAAGAGGCAGGAGAGTGACTGCAGGCGTGTTGCAGGTGTTCTTCGTGCTGCGCAAGAAGAACAACCAGGTGTCGTACCTGCACCTGTGGCATCATACGCTGATGCCCGTTTGCGCGTGGATCGGCTGCCGCTTCCTCCCAGGTTGGTAAACAAACAACGCGTTACAACACGGGGTTTAAATCTTGCGATGAGAGGCTACAGCCTTATGTAGGCCAGAGTAAATGTTCACACCATATTACTGATGCTAACGAGCACTGGTCTGCGTGTACTGTTACATACCTTTATTCTTCAGGGAATTTATATAACCATTCCAAAATGTTATAAACTAACAGACTAAAGTCGAACCCAAATTTGCGAAATTAGACCCTAAGAAATATTAGTTTCAGAACAGACTCTAATCCTAGTTGGTTACATTATGCCAATATCATATTGAATGTTCCATATATTTTTTAATTAGCGCCATTGACAAACTCAAGAGCTCAGGAGCAACATGAAAATTTCCACTTCGTTTAGAAATTGGTGTCGGGTCTTTCGAATGACTGGAATAGCCAAACAAATATTAAATGGTCGTCTATAGTTACTAGTTTACACGTGCATACATATTTTCACTACTTATGAGCTAGTAGGCAAATTGTTCATCTATTGCGTGGACTCGAGTGTGAACCATGGTACGTCACGTCGGTGAGGAAATGTACAGGTCATTGCTAAGTAAAATTACCCTGAAGTACAAGCCAGACACGTGGAGAACAAATGATCATCTACTGATTCTGATACGTATCATGCCTTTTCTTTCGACAGCACAGTAGCAATTTAGATGCTGGTAATTTAAATAAATTCTGGCGTAAGCACACCATTTTATTTATACGAGATAACCCATAACATCTAGAATTCAAATGTGTCGCCTCTCTCACTTCTGAAATTACGTGGGAATACTTAGGAGTCAAGTATTCCTGACAGATGGTCTCATATTTGGATAAAATGTGTACTAAGATTATTTTTAACGACGTGACCTCCTCGTTTCTTACTTTCGTTAAAGTATCGTTGGGAGACGAACTCCTTGCAGGTGAAGCATCGAACATATTGAACTGCCAGTGCATGCGTGCAGTTTAAATTATTTGCCTCGGCAGGCCAGTCTGTTAAAATTATACAAACTGTTGTGTTAGTGACTTTCATCAGTTTCTCACAGCGTTTTAGTAGAGCCACCACCCTACGGGTGTATTGCCGGTTGATAGCGCCCACTGTAGACTGTGAACCGGCAGTACACCAGTGCACAGCTCTCTCAGATATGGTATAAAAATCTGAAATGTATGAATTATTTTCCTTTCAAAACATGAAGCTAACTGGAGGGATTGCGCCTGATAGGTTCACATGCCAATGAAATCAAAGGATGGAAAACACACAGCTGCTTCATTTGATGAGAAAATCGTTATTTCAAGTCAGAAATGTTTGAAATTATCAAGGAAGACTTAAAGGTACTTTAGTGTGGTGGTAAAAGGTAAAATATGTTTCGCCCACACTGGTATCGTGCTGTGTTGCAAAAAACTGTTCTGTTTCTTCCTAAATTCTTGAAATTATCTTGCTCGTCACAAAATCGTCTTGAAGAAATTGTAAGTCAATTTTACCAGTCTGCGTGGAATATAGTATTAGAAAAACAACTTAGAAATGACATTATGATACTTATTTAATTCGTATTAAAGGTTTTTTGGTATTTCAGGTGGTCACGGGACGCTTTTGGGTCTCATAAACAGCTTCGTGCATATCATCATGTACTCGTACTACTTGCTGGCTTCGCTGGGTCCCCAGTATCAGAAATACCTCTGGTGGAAGAAGTACCTCACAACACTGCAGATGGTAAGCCACTCGATCGGTACCACTACTACACGTAACAACCTCTCAAATGGACAGCGAAGTCCCTGATCACCCTTTATTTACGTCCTCATTAGTTGCAAGCTATGGAAAAACTAGCTGACCTTAAAACTAATTAAATGTATATGTACTTAAACATTTTTCTTACATAAATAATGCATAGCACAACTATACGTTACGAAAGTAACTCATGTTTGTACTACATAGCCTTTAAGCAGTCGTCCAATGGTTTATAAACGTTTATAACCGTAACTGGTAGTACTGTGACCCTTGACGGAAAATTGTAACTTTCTTTTAAAGATGGAAATAGGAAACAGAATAACTAAAATTTTATAATGTCATGTCGAATTTCCACATTCAACGTCATAACCTCCTGCTAAGTTTTCCTTTTTTATCATCTTTGCAGTCCATAGCAAAAAAATGAGGTGAGTGAAAACATATGACAACAGAAGCAAAAACATTTCAACAAACATAGGTCCACAAAGGAGCCAAGTAACCGTTGCGCGATAGTTACGAATTGTGGTAACAATCTGCCACCGAATTCAGTATGAATTATTTTCCTAGTTACTACAAATATATTTGAAACGTATATTTGTCGATTATGTCCCGACCTAATGGGCCTAAGATCTGACGTAAGGTCACATGCTGCTCACTAGCCACCGTACTGGAAACGTTTCTCATTGAATGTTTGATTAGGTGCATTACTTTTGGATTATTAGACCAACATATTCTTCCAAGAAAACTTGATGGACGAAGGTACCTTCGCTTTCTGCGGCGGGATCTTCCAGGACTGCTTGAGCAATTCGCCCTTGCGCGACGTTCGGGAATATGTTGCATGCATAATGGATCACTGGCACATTTTGCCGATAATGAAAAACAACTAATGTACTAGTATTGCCCGTTATGGACAAGTCGAGCAGGGCTTGTTCATTGACCTTAAGGATCACGTGATCTCAATTCCAAGAACTTTTCTGTGTGGGATCATCTCAAAGGTGAAATGCACAGCACTCCCGTTTAATAAGCTCGAAGAACTTGAGCAGCGAATTGTACATTTCTGTCAAGGTTTATGAACTGTGCGGGAGTAATTGAAAAAGAAAAACAACAGAGTGCAATATGTCGTCCAAATGCGAGGGAGGCACGTGGAACACTTTTAATACGTACTGCGGTTCAGTAATTTGTAAGGTGTTGAAATGGTATTGTATTTCTTGTTACGGCAGGCTATGGGTTACATTTGAGCCCAATCGGATGAGGATTTAATCCAAAAGTTTAGACTTGAAATTCATTTCTTGTAGCTAGAACAATGTTCCATACTGAAATCAGTGTAGTTCGTATACATACATTCGCATTTATCTAGAATACGACTCGTCTGCGGACTCATGTTTACTAGGAAGTTCTTTTCTACGATGGGTGCTGGAAAGTAATGCCTCCGAATTTTTATGTGGAAACTCATAAAGATTTTTCAATAAAACAAACGTTATTAACATTCAACATTTTTATTTTTCATGTCTACGAATTTGCAGTCCTGTCGCTAGAGGGTTCCGAATTGTAGCGAGTAACATGGAAGTGTGTAACGTGACCATGTCGGTGCGTGAGAAACAGCGCGCTCTATCTGAGTTTCGAATTCGAAGAGTTCGTCGACACATGGTGCACCTCCAAAAATTTAAAGAACACCTTCGAGGGCTACAGTGTGATAGCGCTGAAACGGTTCAAGCAGAGATAAAGTTGTGCCTCAGTCAACGAAGTCAAACATTCTACAGTGGCGGTATCAACAAACTGATCTCTCGGTTGGATAAGTTTTTTCATCGCCAGAGTAAATATGTTGAGAAATAAATGTATAGACATGAAGAATAAATGTGTAGAATGTTAGTAACATTTGTTTTATTTAAAAATCTTTGAGATTTTTTTACATAAAAAATTCGGAAGCATTACTTTTCTGCACGCCCCGGTATTGTTGAGTACTTTCAAGCGTGTCAGGTTTCGCTATTAATTCCGATACAAGTTTACGTGTGCGTTGGATACCAGGGAATAAAGTACATAAAATATTAAATGGATACCTAGACTTACGACAAAAAGTTACAAAACTGCTACTTTGTGGACAAAAATACTGTAGCAAATATTAAAGTACCTATAAAGCTTACCTACAGACTGACAATAATTGTAGACGTAGGAAATTTGATCCCTATGTGGACTGAAACTGCTTTATTGGTTGGGACTTTATTTCTTTGTAACTGAAACCTAGTTTCGATTATTTAAATATGTAGTGTCACCAGCCTTTGTCGTGAAAATTCCGTTGAAGTTTAATGTAAAGAGTGGCAACTGTGGGCACAATGTAAAAATTGAGGATAACCTAGTGTTACCCTAAAACAGATACTATTCCCATATAGAAGTTTCTTGTATATGAGTTAAAAACATAGCATCACCTGCTCGTAAAGCTAAACGAGTATAGTATTGATCGCACTAGTATCGAATTCATGTGCCAGTTCAAAATTACCACAGTCCTGGTACACTGGCCAGCTTGATACAGCTTCAGTGGTTTCATTTCCCACGTGTCTGCCCCTGGTAGCTGAGTGGCTGCCGGCACGGTAGCTCGGCGTGCTCGGTCAGAGCGTTAGCAGCCCTCTGTAATAAAAAAACTTTGTGCCCGACCGAGACGCGAACTCGGGACCTTTGCCTTTCGTGGGCAAGTGCTCTACCATCTGAGCTACCGAAGCACGACTCACGCCCGGTCCTCACAGCTTCGCTTCTGCCAGTATCTAGTCTCCTACCTTCCAAACTTTACAGAAGCTCTCCTGCGACCTTGCAGAACTAGGACTCCTGAAAGAAAGGATACTGCGGAGACATGGCTTAGCCATGAGGAGGACCGGGCGTGAGTCGTGCTTCGGTAGCTCAGATGGTAGACCACTTGCCCGCGAAAGGCAAAGGTCCCGAGTTCGAGTCTCGGTCGGGCACACAGTTTCAATCTGTCAGGATGTTTCATATCAGCGCACACTCCGCTGCAGAGTGAAAACCTCATTCCAAAAAACTGAGTTAATCGATCAACAACGAACTTAAATGGATGTCTTACGACGTCCGCCCCGAGCAGATGCAACGAACGAAAGCGAAAAAAATGAGATTAAAAAAAAAAGTGGTCAACGCGACGGAATGTCATACCTAACGACCCGGGTTAGATTCCCGGCTGGGTCGGAGATTTTCTCCGCTCAGGGACTGGGTGTTGTGTTGCCCTAATTATCATCGTTTCATCCCCATCGACACGCAAGTCGATGTAGTCGACTTGCACCAGGCGAACGGTCTACCCGACGGGAGGCCCTAACCACACGGCATTTCCATTTTATTTCCCTCGTTCTCTCTAGCAAACGCAGCGATAGTTTTCGAACTTTACTGCATAAAACACTACACATAATTAGCTGAAATACAAGAAACACAACAAAATCAATACGTTTCAAAATGGTCCAAATGGCTCTGAGCACTATGGGACTCAACTGCTGTGGTTATCAGTCCCCTAGAACTTAGAACTACTTAAAACTAACTAACCTAAGGACATCACACACATCCATGCCCGAGGCAGGATTCGAACCTGCGACCGTAGCAGTCTCACGGTTCCGGACTGCGCGCCTAGAACCGCGAGACCACCGCGGCCGGCAATACGTTTCATACAGGTGGAGTAAAAGATATCTTCTCTTGATTTACCTGCGATCCGAGTTGACACGAAAGACATTCGGCCACACAATTAAATCAGACAGTAGGCAAATCAAGAATTAGCGGGCCCCGCCATAGGGCGGATAAATGCTGGAAGAAAAAAAGTATAGGTGCAGAATAGAAATCTCTAGCTGGTAAAGTACCGGAACTTCAAGCGCTGATAGAAAGCACCGAAGCCGAAATCGTTATAGGTACAGAAAGCTGGTTGAAGCCAGAGATAAATTCTGCCGAAATTTTTACAAAGGTACAGACGGTGTTTAAAAAGGATAGATTGCATGCAACCGATGGTGGAGTGTTCGTCGCTGTTAGTAGTAGTTTATCCTGTAGTGAAATAGAAGTGGATAGTTCCTGTGAATTATTATGGGTGGAGGTTACACTCAACAACCGAGCTAGGTTAATAATTGGCTCCTTTTACCGACCTCCCGACTCGGCAGCATTAGTGGCAGAACAACTGAGAGAAAATTTGGAATACATTTCACATAAATTTTCTCAGCATGTTATAGTCTTAGGTGGAGATTTCAATTTACCAGATATAGACTGGGACACTCAGATGTTTAGGACTGGTGGTAGGAACAGAGCATCGAGTGACATTATACTGAGTGCACATCCGAAAATTACCTCGAGCAGTTAAACAGAGAACCGACTCGTGGAGATAACATCTTGGACCTACTGATGACAAACAGACCCGAACTTTTCGACTCTGTATGTACAGAACAGGGAATCAGTGATCATAAGGCCGTTGCAGCATCCCTGAATGTGGAAGTTAGTAGGAATATAAAAAAAGGGAGGAAGGTTTATCTATTTAGCAAGAGTAATAGCAGGCAGATTTCAGACTACCTAACAGATCAAAACGAAAATTTATGTTCCGACACTGACAATGTTGTGTGTTTAAGGAAAAAGTTCAAGGCAATCGTAAAATGCGTTTTAGACTGGTACGTGCCGAGTAAAACTGTGAGGGACGGGAAAAACCCACCGTGGTACAACAACAAAGTTAGGAAACTACTGCGGAAGCAAAGAGAGCTCCACTCCAAGTTTAAACGCAGCCAAAACCTCTCAGACAAACAGAAGCTAAACGATGTCAAAGTTAGCGTAAGGAGGGCTATGGGTGAAGCGTTCAGTGAATTCGAAAGTAAAATTCTATGTACCGACTTGACAGAAAATCCTAGGAAGTTCTGGTCTTACGTTAATTCAGTAAGTGGCTTGAAACAGCATATCCAGACACTCCGGGATGATGATGGCATTGAAACAGAGGATGACACGCGTAAAGCTGAAATACTAAACACCTTTTTCCAAAGCTGTTTCACAGAGGAAGACCGCACTGCAGTTCCTTCTCTAAATCCTCGCACGAACGAAAAAATAGCTGACATCGAAATAAGTGTCCAAGGAATAGAAAAGCAACTGGAATCACTCAACAGAGGAAAGTCCACTGGACCTGATTCTACACAGAGTACGCGAAAGAACTTGCCCCCCTTCTAACAGCCGTTTACCGCAAGTCTCTAGAGGAACGGAAGGTTCCAAATGATTGGAAAAGAGTACAGGTAGTCCCAGTCTTCAAGAAGGGTCGTCGAGCAGATGCGCAAAACTATAGACCTATATCTCTGACGTCGATCTGTTGTAGAATTTTAGAACATGTTTTTTGCTCGAGTATCATGTCGTTTTTGGAAACCCAGAATCTACTATGCAGGAATCAACATGGATTCCGGAAACAGCGATCGTGTGAGACCCAACTCGCTTTATTTGTTCATGAGACCCAGAAAATATTAGATACAGGCTCCCAGGTAGATGCTATTTTTCTTGACTTCCGGAAGGCGTTCGATACAGTTCCGCACTGTCGCCTGATGAACAAAGTAAGAGCCTACGGAATATCAGACCAGCTGTGTGGCTGGATTGAAGAGTTTTTAGCAAACAGAACACAGCATGTTGTTATCAATGGAGAGACGTCTACAGACGTTAAAGTAACCTCTGACGTGCCACAGGGGAGTGTTATGGGACCATTGCTTTTCACAATATATTTAAACGACCTAGTAGATAGTGTCGGAAGTTCCATGCGGCTTTTCGCGGATGATGCTGTAGTATACAGAGAAGTTGCAGCATTAGAAAATTGTAGCGAAATGCAGGAAGATCTGCAGCGGATAGGCACTTGGTGCAGGGAGTGGCAACTGACCCTTAACATAGACAAATGTAATGTATTGCGAATACATAGAAAGAAGGATCCTTTATTGTATGATTATATGATAGCGGAATAAACACTGGTAGCAGTTACTTCTGTAAAATATCTGGGAGTATGCGTGCGGAACGATTTGAAGTGGAACGATCATATAAAATTAATTGTTGGTAAGGCGGGTACCAGGTTGAGATTCATTGGGAGAGTCCTTAGAAAATGTAGTCCATCAACAAAGGAGGCGGCTTACAAAACACTCGTTCGACCTATACTTGAGTATTGCTCATCAGTGTGGGATCTGTATCAGATCGGGTTGACGGAGGAGATAGGGAAGATCCAAAGAAGAGCGGCGCGTTTCGTCACAGGGTTATTTGGTATCCGTGATAGCGTTACGGAGATGTTTAACAAACTCAAGTGGCAGACTCTGCAAGAGAGGCGCTCTGCATCGCGGTGTAGCTTGCTCCCCAGGTATCGAGAGGGTGCGTTTCTGGATGAGGTATCGAATATATTGCTTCCCCCTACTTACACCTCCCGAGGAGATCACGAATGTAAAATTAGAGAGATTAGAGCGCGCACGGAGGCTTTCAGACAGTCGTTCTTCCCGCGAACCATACGCGACTGGAACAGGAAAGGGAGGTGTATTGACAGTGGCACGTAAAGTGCCCTCCACCACACACCGTTGGGTTGCTTGCGGAATATAAATGTAGATGTAGATGTAGATGAAATTCGGACAGTCCAAACACCAGCGGAGGGGATGTAATACATTGTTTCCCGCACCTCTTTCTGAAGCCAGAGAAACGACTCGGTATTGTTTCCGTGACTTTGGACGAACAGCCTGGATAGCAGACATTCGTTGAGAGTGTGGCAAAACGTATAACGATCAGCGCAACACGTAATTAATAAACTGCAATGCTCTCTTCCGACGATATTTCGTTTGTAGTTTACCGAAGAGCGTTATGTAAGCCTGGTCACAATAAATATCCGCATATAGTAACTTGTAAATAAATTCTTATAAATAGCTTTAAGGCACTACGAAATATTTACGAAGGTCCAGCACAAGCTTCTCCAGTGCTTGTACTGTGATTTATCCCACATCCTCTAACGATGAGGCATAAAAAATATGCCGTACTTACACTAGCATATTCCATGTAAACATTGTATAGGGAATGATCAAAAGGTTTCCATTCGGAGGCCGTACAGTCAAGAATCAGCAAGCCAGTCAGGTAAAATCGCCGTCAGCATTGAGGTAGTCACCCCACCGAAGCACCAGGGTGGAGATACTCGTCTGGTAAACCACCGTGTCCTGCTGCGCGAAGAAGTCCGTAACTGCCTGCTGCATATCATCGTCTGACAGCAATCGTCGATTCCTTAAGGCCTTTTTCAAAGGACCGAAACCGTGGTAATCGCATGTGTGATTCAATCTGGATAGCCATAAACGGTCTGCTACATTCGGTTAATTCTTGAATCCTTGTCAAGGTCGCAGGCAAGAAAAACTCTTGTCAGGGGTCTTAAATACTCTACGAAAACAATAGACACGGATCAGATTAGCCAATCGCACTGAGGCAGCTAGAGGACATCTTGTACAAAGCGACACGATCACTCATCATGATGGGCCTTGATGCAACCAACAACAACAATGTGAATTTTTTTTAACATTCAAAGAATTGTTATCTCCGGAGTATAATGAACATCGCTCCATCTAACTTGTGTGTCGAGTAACCGTTAATTATGGCTGGGCACGTGTTAACTGAAAATGTTTGGTGATAGATACTCAAAAGTATCATTGGAATCTTCGTCTGTTGGTGCAAGACTTACTAAGCATTCCATATCGTTCTTGTTTCACTAGTTTTGTGCTTATCGATCGTACTTGAGAGTACGTAATCAGGAATACACCCAGTATACTTAAGATAAAACAGTCTTCATTCACAAGGAGCCTTGTTTCATCCTAGTCCGGCCGTTGTGATTTAGATTTTCACTGTTTCCTGGTATGAGTCCAGGAGAGTTCCCCAGCAAAGATTGTTGTCATTCCAAGTTTTACAATGTATTTAAATTTCTCGTTAACCCAAGATTATATATCAAATTTAATTTAAATTCTCCATCTGTACCCGTGTGTGTCCATAAATTTTCTTCTTCTAATTAATGTCTGAATTCCTTGTATCCATGTGGATGGTGGGGTCCCTCCTTTCCTTCCTTCTTGGTGGTTCAAATTCCATGACCCATCGTAGCAGTCTCTCCTCTGACATCCTCTTCATATGTCTGCACCATATCTTTCTTCCAGAAAATCAATAATTGATCTTGTGACAGTCTTGATTTCATTTCTGACCCTTTGTCTCCTGCTTATCGTTTGAGACTGTCTCCTATAATCCATCTCAGTTTCCATCAGTCTACTCGTTAGTTGGGATTTAACTCTCCATACTTCTGGTTCATATGTCATAATGCTTCTAATAATTGCTTTGAAGATTTTTCTTTTCTTTCTAATCTGTTGATCGAGTACAATAAAATTTAATGTTACGATAGTAAACTTCTCTGCATTAGTTCTTCAACTAATTTCCGTATCTTGATTACCATCTTGCATGAGTTTTACTCACAGATATTTGTAATCTTCAGCATGAGTAATCGTTCCCATCCCTTGTTCCAGTGTAATATCTTGATCTGATCTTCCTTTTACCATATATTTTGTTTTATTAATGTTGACCTGATGACCCCATTTCTTATTGTCAATTAATTCAACGTCGTCTTCCACTTGTGACAAAATTAGCTGGTCATCAACAAATTGTAGGGAATATATAGGATACATACTACTATAACGTATTGTGATTCGCATGTTTCTATATTTTTTCTTTCAAGTTTCCAAACTCTTTTTCTGTATCTATTTTATAAATTGTTGGTGATGCACTGCGCCCCTGACTACAGTAGTGTCCATAAATGTTCTGGATTGCCTTTATCTATTATAGTATTAATATTATATTATTTTAAAACTTTTCACCATATGCACGAAGGTATATTGTCATAGCCTTTTTCTATGTCTACAAATACCAAGTGAAAGGGCTGATTTCGAAAACTTTATCAAGTACGTTTTTGCAAACGAAGTATATGGTGTACAGTTGATTTTCCTGCCCTGAAGTCAACTTGTTCTTCAGCCTCGATTTCCTTAAATTCCTCGATTAAGAATGCTTAATAATTCTATCATAAATTCTGCTAAATGTATTTGCCACCGTTATTCCTATGTGATTCTTATTCATATTCTTTTTCATTACTTACAAACTGAATAAATCGTACTTTACAGTCCCTTGGGACATCTTCACCATTGAAACATTTTTCAAAAATGTTTCTCAAGCATCACATAATTTATCAATTCCATATTTCAACAGTTCAGTTAGGGTTCCTTCAGTTCCTATAGCTTCTCATTCTTTGAACTTTTTATTAAATCTTTTACTGTTTCTGTGTTCAAAGAAAAGCTCTCATTATTTTCTGTTATCTCTGTTTCGTTATTAATTGTATCCAAAAGTTCTTCCCTATTTTCTGTCAATAATTCCCAAAACATTTCCCAACTCTTAAACTAACACAATTAATTTCGTCTTTCTTTAGAGATTTCATCAATATTATCAATATCCTCCATGCTTCTGAGCTGCTTCTTCCCCCAAAAAGGTCCACTTTTCTTTTAAGCCTGTTCACAGGTCTCATTTCTTTCGCCATTTTTCTAGTTTTCGTTTTTTGCACTATTGATTCTAGTTTGTCCTGAATATTTTGTATTGTAACCATTTTAAATATTTTTATTTCTATACTTGTAACTTCTTTCTCTATATTTGAATCAAAATAACATAATGATTTTGTTCTCTTGCAATTAATTGGTTTATCTAGAACTTCTTTGGCTTCATATGTAAACTATTAACATTGTATTTATATTCTGTTTGTGGACTATTAAATTTTTGTTCGAGTTAATCTTTCACTAATTTTTCTCCGAATAAATATTGTACTTTCATTCTTTAAGCTATTTACAATATACTTTTGAAGTTTTGTTTCAGTTTTGAAGTCTTCATCATTATCAACAATCTCTTCTTTACTTGTCATATATACACCTGTAAACACAATTTAATGCTCACTATGGATCACTCTTCTGTATTCTCTGACGTCTTGTGTTTTTAAGGCTGTTTTTCCTAATTATTGTGTAATCGATTAATGATTTTAATTGAAGTGTATTCAGAAGCCGCGTATATTTATGACTGTCTTAATGCAGACGAAAACCGTTTATAATTTATAGAGAATTTTATTCAGATGCGTTAATTAATTTTATGTCATTATCATTTACTGCATTTTCTCCATATGGTCCTACTACTTAATTTCTCACTTGTCTCCTTGTTCTACTATTGAAATCTCCAGCAATAATCACTTTTCTTTTATTTCCTATTTTCCTCTCCGCTACGCCATCCAGTTTGTTAAAGACATCTTTGTTACGATTTGGTTCATATTAACTTATTGCATAGACTCCCGTTACAGCAATTTTGTGGCCATATAAAGTAATGTCTACTTTAATCAAATTTTCGTCAATAAGTTACCAACTTGTAACATATTTCTGTAATTTTTGCCGTATAATTTTCATTCCTCAATTGCCAACAAAGATATTATTCATCTGTCACCCGGAGAGTTAGTATTCTGACATCTTTGTAACGGTTACCTCTTAATCTTTCTTTCTGTCGCAATATATTTTCAAACTAAAATCACAGACGGTTACGCACAAGAAATGTATAATTGAAATAGGCTGTAGTCCTCAATATATTATTGTTTCACAAGTGTTGTACAACTATTTTCGCATTATTAAGGTTCTGCTTCCATAGAAATCACGTGCACTAAGTAACACAGACGTGAAATATGACTAGTATCATAGACATGTTTAGTTCTCACTGCCACGTAACTGATGGTGAATTTGCACGTGGCTATTACAACAAAATAGTAGCTAAATTCCTCGGGTACTGCTATTTGTTTACAAATATCGAAATATTGTATAAAGAATGAACTGTAATACAGAAACTAGACTTACCTGAAATTATTGCTTTATTTTAAGTATGACATAAATAGCATATTAAACCGACAAATTGGTTTTATATATTGTGAACCATTTCATTTGTACTTGTATATGAGTCGTTAATAATTGTAGAAGCGTGATATTTTATGTGGACACGCTGCAGTAAGCATACTAGCTTTCTTCTCTTGCGTTAGAATCGTGATCCATGGATGCGTAATGTGTTTCGCTATTTCTGTATCTGTTACATATTGCCAGACAATTACATCAACCAACAGACTACATGAATTACAAGCTATAAATTCTGGTACGAAAAATCGGCCTAAAATAATTTTTCGATGTACACTTTGACTTTCATGGTGAATAGTTAACTTTTCTTACAATGACGATTTTTAGTGTTTTTAAGTAGATAGAAGGTGAAGAGTGTGTGACATAACCTAAAGCATTTGCTGACACGTGCTGTCATAAATTACGGTCTCAAAGTTAGTTATTTACGTATGTAAGTTACTAATGCAACTAACCCCGTCTGTGGAAATGGAAGTTGCTTACTTTAAGTAGTTACCTTGACTGTATGAGACGCTCAGATTTACCAGGTATGCAAAGCATAATCAGTTAGGGAGAGCTGATGAACCACATATATGCTATACGAGACATCGTTGCATTTCTTTGCAGTGTTAACTTCCTTTCGATGGCCAGCTCGCTATTTGGGAGGGAGGGGATGCTATTCATAAAACAGGTGATCTTTTTAACGTAACCTTTCAGTATAAACCATCAAGGTAGTCCCATTGTATGAGAAATTGTTTTTAAAGTTGAAATTGGTCGTACGAGGAACTTCTACTTTCTGTTGTGAGACGTGAATGGCATCAGCGATTATCTGAAATACAGATGGCTAACCAACACCAGTATGGGAAGCGTCGATACTGAAAATTATACATTACAAACTTAACGAAACTGTTGCAAAAATCACAGTTAAACATGTATTTTGTCCCCCAAAATGGAAGAGCTTAGTTTCCATTCATCCACACCAATAGATGTAATAGACTTAAGGTTGAATAAGTCGTGTCAATAGGAAATTTACACTGGTTTTGTGTCCTTGTTTGGTATAAATTGTCAACTGTCAAGTCCTTTTCGTTATATCGCTCTTTCAATACTTGTGCTGTGATATCATCTCACTTCAGTACACCTACATTGCTTTCATCATAATAGACCCATTCCTTTTATTTCATTAAATTTAAATAAATTCATCTGTTTAAAATTATTTTTCAGGTTACTTTTTCGTACTACATAGTTTTCAGTAAATGTATACAACATTTAATTAGTTAAATAATGAAACACAAGTACAAACGAAGCGCTGTTTCTCTCGCCTCTGCCTTCACATTTTCGGCTAATAAACCGAGTTGCGAATAAAAGTTTCATCTTGCTTTAGATGGGGTTGACGGTAAAGCCTATTTTTCCCCTCTCGTGACCTCTCGCGCGAGAACGGAAATATTGTGGTGAGCACGTCTCGACGGTAGGCCTGTAACTTCCAGAGAGAAACTAATTTCCAGAAACTTATTACTGCAGCAATTTGAGTGCACCTGGGAGACACCAGGATGAATCTGGCAGAGGGAAGTCAAAGCACCAACACGAAATACACACCGCAACCTCACAGCCACTCGCTCCGCCGTTCCGCTTCCCACAGCTTCTTTAAGGCGTGTTAACTTTGTAGATTTCATCTCGCTTGCTAAACAACACAAAAAATGTAAACCATTTAACAATTTATGACTCTTAGTTATTGACAAAAGATTCATTTTAATCTATCTGACAGGGATATTAATTGCTCCCCTTAATATGACTGTGTTTTCTACCAGCAACGACTTCAGACATTGTAAATAGCTTGTACTTACCCTGTTAATAGTTTGTAAAAGTAGCTGAAATGAGACATCGTATCATATTTTCATATAAACCTTCGACACGACGATCAATTTCTTCCGAAAATCGTGCGCCTTGACTTTACGGAAAATTTTAGTAAAGCATCTTCACATTTCTTGCATGAATATGAAGTTAATTTTAATTGAAAATATCGAATGACTCATCTAATGAAGGAGATTTGTAGGGAATAAATTCTGAACGCATAAAGCAGTACATATTTACAAAATGTTCATTTGTGAAAATGACGTTAAGCTTCCGACGTCGCTGCAGATAGCTGTATTTTATTTATAAGTAAGTAACTGTTCCTTTAAAAGTAAAATAAATAAGTGAAATATAAATTATTAGATGAATGCGATGTGATAGATCTTTTTTGTGTGGGGTAGTTGCTCTGCTTTGTCGAGATTCTGGAAGAACTTCCATGTAATGACATGAAACACATTTTTAGCCCAGTTCAGTTAATATAGCCTGAGCTTCGTTCCGCTCTTCGTGTAATAAAAAAGAAACTTTCTACAGTCTGTAAATCATCCTACTGCCGTACTATTCAGAATGATCCTTTCAGTCTAGTCTTATGCAACCCATGCTTTTAGGCAATAATTGTAGCAAGCATAGGTCCGTTACCTTAGCCCGGGATAATATAAGGACATATTATCAAGGAGTCGGTGATTTACAGCTTTTACATATTTCTGAAAAATTATGGCTGGACACAACAGCTGTACGTCACTTCATTATAATTACGAGTTTTAGTGAGAGAACGGACCGTCTTCAGATTTAAAATATACTTGAGGATGGTCTGTTTGACGGAAACTGGTAATTTTAATTCAGTGACATACAGGTATTGCGTCGTGATGATGAAGTGGCCCTTCGAGAGGAGTATATTTATTTATTTATATTTTTCTCATTTGTTTGATGTCTTTAAAAACACGCGTGAATGTAATTGTGTGGTCCAATATGTAAGAAATGTAAATGATTTTTACTTGAAATCTATAATTGAAAGAGATTTAAATATACACTTTGATTTTTGACTGTTGAGTTATTTAACTATTTTAGAAAATTATTGCTAAATTGGTTTTACTTCTACGTAACTCGCAACGGAGCAGTAAAATCAGCAAACATAATGGACTGATTTACTTCCAAGAATATAACTTCTAAATGAAAATATTTGTACTTTAAGAGCATGGGCTCAAATACTGAAATTATTGTGAACCCACACAATGCTCGAAGAATATTTCTCTTACAATCATATTCAGGTTGTGGTAGTCGAATCCTGGCTCTCGGCGTATGCTAAAATGTAAAATCTTAAAACTAATGTTGCTCTCCATTGCGGCTCATTGCCGTGAAAAAAAAGTTTATTGAATGTTAAAGCGGGCGATCTCTGCGCTTCCGCTATGATTTCGCTTTATAGGTCGACGCGTAATGGCGTGCGTTGAAGCAGCGGCCGCTAAAATTGTGGAGCAGTAAACGTCTTGAGAAAAATTAATTCAGTGCAAGGAACATGACAGAGCGCTCACTGTACTTTGAAATAACTCACATATAAACTTTAACACGTACTATATTAACAACCACTAACCTTCGCGGTACAATATGTCTGCATCCTATTACTAGAAACAAGCGAGGAGAGAGGGAGAGAAGAACAATCTAGGAGCGTTCTTCTCCCTCATTAATTGCATAAAAGTTATTCCCACCTTTTTGGTGGGAATTTAAGGAGGTGGTACCTGGATAAACCGAAAGAACCAGAGGTTCTACAGAGTTTCAAGGAGAGCATAAGGAACAATTGACAGGAATGGGGGAAAGAAATACAGTAGAAGAATAATGGGTAGCTTTGAGGGATGAAGTAGTGAAGGCAGCAGAAGATAAAGTAGGTAAAAAGACGAGGGCTAGTAGAAATCCTTGGGTAAAAGAAGAAATGTTGAATTTAATTGATGAAAGGAGAAAATATAAAAATGCAGTAAATGAAGCAGGCGGAAAGGCATACAAACGTCTCAAAAATGAGATCGACAGGGAGTGCAAAATGGCTAAGCAGGGATGGCTAGAGGACAAATGTAAGGATGTAGAGGCTTGTCTCACCAGGGGTAAGATAGATACTGCCTACAGGAAAATTAAAGAGACCTTTGGAGAAAAGAGAACCTCTTATATAAATATCAAGAGCTCAGATGGAAACCCAGTTCTAACCAAAGAAGGGAAAGCAGAAAGGTGGAAGGAGTATATAGAGGGTTTATACAAGGGCGATGTAATTGAGGACAATATTATGGAAATGGAAGAGGATGTAGATGAAGATGAAATGGGAGATACGATACTGCGTGAAGAGTTTGACAGAGCACTGAAAGACCTAAGTCGAAACAAGGCCCCGGGAGTAGACAACATTCCATTAGAACTACTGACGGCCTGGGGAGTGCCAGTCCTGACAAAACTCTACCATCTGGTGAGCAAGATGTATGAGACAGGCGAAATACCCTCAGACTTCAAGAAGAATATAATAATTCCAATCCCAAAGAAAGCAGGTGTTGACAGATGTGAAAATTACCGAACTCTCAGTTTAATAAGTCACGGCTGCAAAATACTAACGCGAATTCTTTACAGACAAATGGAAAAACTAGTAGAAGCCGACCTCGGGGAAGATCAGTTCGGATTCCGTAGAAATATTGGAACACGTGAGGCAATACTGACCCTACGACTTATCTTATAAGCTAGATTAAGGAGAGACAAACCTACGTTTGTAGCATTTGTAGTCTTAGAGAAAGCTTTTGACAATGTTGACTGGAATACTTTCTTTCAAATTCTGAAGGTGGCAGGGGTAAAATACAGGGAACGAAAGGCTATTTACAATTTGTACATAAACCAGATGGCAGTTATAATAAGAGTCGAGGGGCATGAAAGGGAAGCAGTGGTTGAGAAGGGAGTGAGACAGGGTTGTAGCCTCTCCCCGATGCTATTCAATCTGTATATTGAGCAAGCAGTAAAGGAAACAAAAGAAAAATTCGGAGTAGGTGTTAAAATCCATGGAGAAAAAATAAAAACTTTGAGGTTTCCCGATGACATTGTAATTCTGTCAGAGACAGCAAAGGACTTGGAAGAGCAGTTGAACGGAATGGATAGTGTCTTGAAAGGAGGATATAAGATGAACATCAACAAAAGCAAAACGAGAATGGAATGTAGTCGAGTTAAGTCGGGTGACGCTGCGGGAATTAGATTAGGATATGAGATACTTAAAGTAGTAAAGGAGTTTTGCTATTTGGGGAGCAAAATAACTGATGATGGTCGAAGTAGAGAGGATATAAAATGTAGACTGGCAATGGCAAGGAAAGTGTTTCTGAAGAAGAGAGATTTGTTAACATCGAGTATAGATTTAAGTGTCAGGAAGTCGTTTCTGAAAGTATTTGTATGGATTGTAGCCATGTATGGAAGTGAAACATGGACGATAAATAGTGTGGACAAGAAGAGAATAGAAGCTTTTGAAATGTGGTGCTACAGAAGAATGCTGAAGATTAGATGGGTAGATCACATAACTAATTTAGGAGGTACTGAATAGGATTGGGGAGAAGAGGAGTTTGTGGCCCAACTTGACTAGAAGAAGGGATCGATTGGTAGGACATGTTCTGAGGCATCAAGGGATCACCAATTTAGTATTTGAGGGCAGCGTGGAGGGTAAAAATCGTAGAGGGAGACCGAGAGATGAATACACTAAGCAGATTCAGAAGGATGCAGGTTGCAGTAGTTGATGGGAGATGAAGAAGCTTGCACAGGATAGAGTAGCATGGAGAGCTGCATCAAACCAGTCTCAGGACTGAAGACCACAACAACAGAAGTTATTACATTTAAGGAGTTTACTCCTTCATACTAAGATTAAATTTAATGTTTGCTATAAAACAGGAAAATTTTACGCCACCTATGCGGTCGGAGAAACACACAAGGTTCGTATACATTTATTTCGTTGCGAGATACACTTCTCGTTCCAAGTTTTTTTCTTTTTGTTTACGACACAGTTGTCGCTGGGACGGCACAATGATTTTTGGAAAAAATGAGAACTTGCATTTTACTGGCTAGAGAAGATCACGACATCAGTAGCTAAATATTGAAAGCACAAATGAACACACAAAATGATCAGATATAAATAATGTGTTTATAGCTGCAGTTGCTTCTCACACATCAGCAAATATAACAGTATATTCTGGAGAAATATCGACCACTGTAATGTCATTTTCGTCACACTTGGACTTAAAAAATGATGTAGAGTGTGCAGAAAAATCTTTGGCATATTAATGCAGAGCGTGTAGTCGTTTACAGTTTTTTTTTAAGGAAACGAAAGGCTATGGATTTTCAGTTGAAACTATTGCACTAGATTGATGCTACGCACTTAGCTGCATGACATTTATTCTTTTATTGATATCATAGCCCACAGTTTATGCGAGGAAGTTGAATGAAGTACGTTGATATATTACTGTGTTATTGAGAACCGAGAGGAATGGTATTAGAGGTCCAACGGTTGTATCACGAACGCCATCCGGACGGAAAGTTGTCGTCTCGGTGTAAACGACGCCTGTATGAAAGTGCGTAACAGGGAAGGGCACGGCTTGCAACCGATCATACAACAGTTTGTCAGTCAAAATTAACGGCTTCTGTTTGGCGCTATTCGACATAGCCCACACATCAGCACATAGACTGACAACTCAGCCCGGGCGTCTCTTATATTGTGATGCTGCACGCCCGTCAGTATCATATAACAAGACATCGAAGGTTACGATTTTGATACGCGGCTTAGTCGGAGAACCTTACACAATGTGGACAATACCACGTAGCTTACGTAGCACATATATCCAATTTCCCGACTAATAACTATTTAAGCCAACCGAGTTGTTAATCATCACAACAAATACTGTGTATGGATAACCTCCAGAGTGTACATCACAGTGGGTCATAAACATATTGATTGGACTCGCCAGCAGTTATCTCAGTGGTCCCAATTGCTTGGTAGTAATTTGATGGGAACCCTACTCTCACTTCCTCCAAAACGAATTTCCATAGATGATGAAGTGCCAGTGTTGGACCACTGCAGGCTGTGGTTTCAACATGATGGCGTTCCACCACACACGGTGGAATCTGTTTATGACCAATTCATGCCGTGTATCACGACGAAGGCAAAGGAAAGAGATGAACCTTTGCCTGAGCTGATATTACACCACTAAACTTTTCCTATAGTGTTGTTCAAAACAGATTGTGTGGACAAAGGAGACACCGAATCCTGATCGCCTTAGACAACTGTTAACCTCGAAGTCAGACAGTCTGTCAAGTCGTTGAGGTTGTATTGTTTGCAAACTGCGACTAAAACGCTTTACATAGCTTTATATCGACTACGGAAGTAATTATTTCAAAATGTGCTTCACTGAAAGACGTAGTGAATAGAACAATGCGTGAGAAACTTCTTAGCCACGGATCGTAATATCGTCACCCTATTCTAGCCAAGCTTCATATAGTATGAGTGTTCTTTGGAATCGGGTATGTAACCTTGTAAACTAAGCGCATCCATAATAAACAATACCAAAAGGAATACAAGGAAAAAATACTCTATATATATATATATATATATATATATATATATATATATATATATATATATATAAAAATCCAATCTTCCACCACGCCCGTGCTAAATTAGATGTTACGAATCCTGGCTTCAGCTGGACATTTAGTGGCTATACAGATCCTTCTTCTAGTCTCTGTGTGCCCTTAGTGTTGTAATTTACGTGTTGTTTGCATCATGGCCATTTCAGAAGTTCTTTCTGTTCGCAATATTGAATTCAGAGTGTCACTAACGATTTCTGCTGTTACCCAGGGCATCCTCCAACTCAGATGATTCTACTGCCTTGCTCTGCGAAGAGGGGCCATATCATGAATAGTTGGACTGCATAAAATTAGATTTTAAAGCAGCTGCACCACTCTGTATAAGACACTGATCATGTGGAGTACATCTACCTTAAGTTCTAAAAGCAGCGTCACCGTCTGTATAAACTAGTTTTGGTTTCTATCCTAAAATTCATGGTCCCAAAGAATAAGAGTGGAATTCTATGTAGGACTGTCAGTGTCCTCAACAGAAGATTAGTTGTAGAATTACACTACATAAGCTTATGGACAATCATTGGGAATTGTATTTATTGCTACTGATAATCTACCAGGTAATTTTTTTCCTAGCGTTCATTTTCAGTAAAAATGCTGACAGCCAGCTGCTACAGTCTATTAGTTACGTTGATAAGAATTAATAATGTAGACTTGATAGAGTTCACGCATTTAATGGTTGTCTCCCCTTGTTACAGGTGCAGTTCGTTATCGTATTCCTGCACAACATACAGCTGCTCATCTACGACTGCAATTACCCCAAAGCCATCGTCGTGCTGCTGGGAGTCAATGCTTTGTACTTCCTCTACCTCTTTGGTTCTTTCTACCGACGCACGTACAAGAAACAGCACAAGCAGCAATAACAGAGACAAGAGACATATCTTTCATGGTTATGTGCAATGAACAGTTTAAATGCAAGTGACGGTGGTTTCTTCATGGAAGGGATATTTCTCAGAGAAACTGAAATTTGTGCTTTGTTCTATAACTTTCATAAAAGTTATTTGTCTGAAGTGATTACAGGACAACTTAAAACTTCAGTTACACAATAACTTTCATAGTATAATAACTTTTGCAGCGTTATACAAGAACAACGTGCGCTGGACTATGAACTACTACTTCGAGAAAAGGTGAATCGAATGTACAAAGCTTCTGAAACTTCATGTATCAATTCTGCGAACAGCACGCATATAAAGAACTATTTGACTCCATACTTAGGCTTAAGAGACGTTCTTTTCACGAGCTGGCTGGAATATGACAAATGTCATTTTTGATCGTGTGCATTCAAACAATAGTGAACGATGTTCTCAGTTCTTCGTTAAATGAAGTAGTCCTGAAATCTGTTGAAAAGGTTCACTGTAAACTTTCAGCAGATTAAAAAAAAAATCTGATATGATTTAATATTTGCAACTTTTATACATACATTTCAGGATGTTCATTGGTATCATGTAAATAATAAAATCACCATGAATTCACCATGAATTTTATGTTGGTAACGTACATGTAGTTCTGGTAATGGAGAGTAGAACAAAGAAAAAAATTGACTGTGAGTGAAACAACGTACATTGCTACTTCTGATTATACTGTACTACTTCTTCTCACTTTTGGTTTCTGGATTATTTCGTTTTACGCTGTACTTCGTTAATTTCATACCCCGTGTGCCTTCTGAATTATTAGTGCGTGATTCATTACTCCTGATCACACCAAAGATAAATAACGTTATGAAAGGGAAAAACAGGCAATTCTAGTGACAGAGTTGCAGACCTAGTCTGGTGTGTTCGTGGAGTTCTGTTCGGTTGACAAACTAGTGCTGTCTCTCTGATCTTTTAATGAACGTCCATTTTTCAATATTTGCTTAAATTACCTGGTGGGCTATCATCGGACTTAGTAATATTTCTGATAAAGAAAATTTCGACAATTTCTTATTCTTGGTTGATACACCACATTTATACGGTCATCTTGAACTAGATCAACATTCGTCAAAAGGGGTCCCAAGAGCAAACAGACTTTACCTATTTTTGCAGAAAACCAGGTGTAGTGCAAGCAGCAACTTTTCAATTAATGAAATTTATTATTTCGTGTGCAAGTAATGTCACTTGAATAATATCTTTAAGAACAAATGGACTGAATAACTGAAGTTACAAGCTTTGTTTTACAGTGTTTTTCTTTAGAGCATTCTATTAGCAGTATGAGATTATTATTCGGCAAATTACTTGCTACGTAGTACCTTATTTGCCAACTGCATAATTTACATTTACAACCACTTATATCTACCCAGCCAGTCTCTATGTATAAGTACGTAATTTGGAACCGCTGAAAAAATATACAACAAAATTCATGCTGACTATAATTTATATTAATTTATTTTGTACATTTATAAACTAGTTTTGTACAAATTTTCCATGCAAGAAGTAAATCTGCTTCTGGTAAAGATACAGATTTTGATTATAGAGGTAATGTTCATCAAGAATGCCATATTTCTGATAGTAATAGTACAATAACTATTAGTTTTGTAAGAAATGATAATTTTTGTAAAGAATAATAAATTATATTAACTTGTATGTGGCCTTTTAATATTTTAATTATGGGACCCACTACGATGTAAAATAGTTTCTACCGTTGTTACACAACAGAAGTTTACTTATTTGTTTCCGTACTCCTCTATCATCTGGCCATAGCTCATAACAGAATTTATCAGAAGATTCTCTGAGCTACAGTGTTTTCAGTGGTGTCAATATCGTCACAGAAATCATTAAATTGATAGTTAATTACTTATGTGTTTACACAGTGTCACGGGATGTATACATACGAAGGCGATTTTTTTCCAAGGTCCGATCAATCGAGGATTTAAGCCACAGTGATAGAACGACGAAACTTTTCCGCAGATGAGATGCGGAGTGTCTCTAGTATGTCCGCCACAGCACCCTTTTCAGTTCTGAGTGCACTGTAAGTACTTCGAGATTCTCAGGACAATAAGCTCGCACCAAGGGGGAAGTGCGTGCTGTCATCCGAGTTCTTCATGCTGAGGGGTTCCGCCTCATTTCATGGAGCCCACATAACGTAACTGTCATGTGTGACAGTAAAGTGAGGCAATAGTGCACGAACTTTGAAGCAGTTCGTAAAGACGTCCATGATGCAGGCGGTCAGGGGAGGAAGCGAGTGTCAACAGATGATTTTGTTCAGCTGGTGGATCAGGCGAGTCGAGAAAATATTTACGAAGGTTAGTTCAGAACAAGCGACGAGGAATACTCTCAACAGTCATTGCCCTTCTTCATGACAATGTTTGGCCGCACACTACAGCTCCTGCAGCATTTTTCGTGGGAAGTGTTCGATCATCCACCTTAGAACTCGGACTTGACTCCATCTGATTTTCATCTCTTTACTCACAGGAACCTCTGCTCTCTGCTATAAGGACTGATGAGCCAAAACATTATGAGCATTTCCCACCTCGAGGCTGAATGCCTCCTGGTGGTTTTGCGGGATGTAGTAAGGAAAGGATGTAAGCGGAAGAGAGACGAATAGGCAGTCACTATAGTGAAGATACGGGCCGCAAATGCGGAAATCCACTGATACAAGAGATTTTGACAAATGGCACATTGTTGCGACGCTGTGACTGGAAAAGAGAATCTCTGAAAGGGCGAAGCTGGTTGCTGCTTGCGTGCCACTGTCGTGGTTGAAGGTTGGTGGAATAGCGCGTAGGCCATAAGATACTGGACGTCCACGTCCCAGTACAAAACGTAGAGGTCGGAGGAACCCCCACTGTGTAAGCCAAGATAGGAAGCGACCTGTGGCAGGTATGACGACAGACCACAATGCTGATGCGGGCACGAGGTTTCGGAGCACACTTTTCAAAGGCCATTGTTGAACATGGCGCTCCACGTCACACGACCTCTACGTGTTCCTGTGTTGACCCAATGAGATCGTTAGTTACAATTGCAGTGGGCACAGCTCCAGTGAGTTTTCAGCGTGGATCAATAGAAAAGTGTCGCCTGTCGAATGAATCACATTTATTGTTACACCAGGTTGGTGGTTGGGTCCTTACTTACCGTCGTCCAGGCGACTACCTGCTTCAAACGAGCACTGAGCCGCAGATGCAGGCCGGTAACTGCAAAGCTATGCTGTGGGGTACATTAATTTGGGCATCTATGAGACCTATGGTAGTACTCGAAGCCACCACGGCAGTAGTGAAGTACGTGAACATTATTGCGGACCACGTGCACCCCTTCATGGTTGAAGTCTTCTCTGACGGCGATGACATCTTCCAGAAGGATAACTCTCCGCGGCACAATGCCAGAATTGTGAGGCAGTGATTTGAGGAACATGACAGAGAACTCACACTGATGCCTTAGCTACATCTATATTTATACTTCGCAAGCCACCCAACGGTGTGTGGCGGAGGGCACTTTACGTGCCACTGTCATTACCTCCCTTTCCTGTTCCACTCGCGTATGGTTCGCGGGAAGAATGACTGCCGGAAAGCCTCCGTGCGCGCTCGAATCTCTCTAATTTTACAATCGTGATCCCCTCGGGAGGTATAAGTAGGGGGAAGCAATGTATTCGATACCTCATCCAGAAACGCACCCTCTCGAAACCTGGACAGCTACACCGCGATGCAGAGCTCCTCTCTTGCAGAGCCTGCCACTTGAGTTTGCTAAACATCTCCGTAACGCTATGACGCTTACCAAATAACCCTGTGACGAAACGCGCCGCTCTTCTTTGGATCCTCTCTATCTCCTCTGTCAACCCGAGCTGGTACGGATCCCACACTGATGAGCAATACTCAAGTATAGGTCGAACGAGTGTTTTGTAAGCCACCTCCTTTGTTGATGGACTACATTTTCTAAGGACTCTCCCAATGAATCTCAACCTGGCACCCGCCTTACCAACAATTAATTTTATATGATCATTCCACTTCAAATCGTTCCGCACGCATACTGCCAGATATTTTACAGAAGTAACTGCTACCAGAGTTTGTTCCGCTATCATATAATCAGACAATAAAGGATCCTTCTTTCTATGTATTAGCAATACATTACATTTGTCTACGTTAAGGGTCAGTTGCCACTCCCTGCACCAAGTGCCTATCCGCTGCAGATCTTCCTGCATTTCCCTGCAATTTTCTAATGCTGCAACTTCTCTGTATACTACAGCATCATCCGCGAAAAGCCGCATGGAACTTCCGACACTATCTACCAGGTGATTTACATATATTGTGAAAAGGAATGGTCCCATAACACTCCCCTGTGGCACGCCAGAGGTTACTTTAACGTCTGTAGACGACTCTCTATTGAGAACAATTAAATATTGTGTGTCAGTATAAGCACAGTCATGTACAATTTTTCAAAAGGGGGCGTTTTACAATATGCTGTGTTCTGTTTGCTAAAAACTCTTCAATCCAGCCACACAGCTGGTCTGATATTCCGTAGGCTCTTACTTTGTTTATCATGCGACAGTGCGGAACTGTATCGGACGCCTTCCGGAAGTCAAGGAAAATGGCATCTACCTGGTAGCCTGTATCTAATATTTTCTGGGTCTCATGAGCAAATAAATCGAGTTGGGTCTCACACGATCGCTAATTCTGGAATCCATGTTGATTCCTACAGAGTAGATTCTGCTCCTGATCAGTACCCAATGGAACACATATCGGGCGACAGCTGGGTGCTCACGAAACACCGTCTCGTAATTTGCGAAAATTTAGCGACCAATGAGTAGACATTTGATGCGACATACTTCTGGAATTCTGTCAACGACTTGTAGAATTCGTGCCAAGCAGAATCGCTGCTGTACTGTGTTTCAAAAGTGGATCAACACGCTATTAAACAGTTGGTCAAAATAGGGTGTAGAAAAATTTCCGCTACCAGTCACAATAAAAGATTATTTATTTGTCACACGACCGGTTTCGTGCTTGCGCCAATCGTCAGGTGTTTATACGTTCATATACATGTTTATATACTCGAGATCACTGTATAAATACAAAAAAAATATTTTCTGGTGACTAAACAGATACAAGTGGCACAATTGTAACTGACAAGGCAGCATTCGTCGAAAATATATCTGTACTTACGTAATGCTGAAGCATCGTTATTATAGTTACGCTGTGATGACCGTTTTTCCACTTAGTTACACACTTATTATCAATTTCACGTCCGTATTTCAGTTTTATAAAGTTAATCTGCATTTTTCACTATTATGTTGTACATATATGGACGTGAAAATGATAAGTATGTCACTAAGAGGAAAAACGGTCACCACAGCATATCTGCATTCGTACGTCATGGCCAGGGAGGACGTATTTATTCAGAGTCGATGGTCTGGTATTGGCGAATAAATGCGAATAGCACTGCCTGTATTATACATGTATGTCCGAAGGAACATTGCATTATACTTCTTAATAACATACACAATGCTATTCCGTACGTATTTTGAACATGGGGCTTCGGACAGACAGCTGTAAAGCACGTGAACATTACTGCGGACCACAAGCATCTCTTCACATTTTATGTCTTCTTCGATAGCCTAGCATCTTCCACTAGCCCTACAACTACCAAGCACAGGCAAAAACTGCCGTAAATTTTTCTTTTATTAAAACATCATAACAAATATCCATCTCTGTTTATGGGCCTTTTCTATGTCTTTCATCGTATAAAGTACTATACTGTACATTTCTCTGGTTAAGAATTTCAAAAATAATAAATAAGAAATAGAAATTTTATGCCCAAGGACACATTTTGCCATGGGTTGACACTACATGCGACCATAATTTTATCATCATCTCTACAACCACTAGCCGGCCGGTGTGGCCGTGCGGTTCTAGGCGCTTCAGTCTGGAACCGCGTGACCGTTACGGTCGCAGGTTCGAATCCTGCCTCGGACATGGATGTGTGTAATGTCCTTAGGTTAGTTAGGCTTAAGTAGTTCTAAGTTCTAGGGGACTGATGACCACAGATGTTAAGTCCCATAGTGCTCAGAGCCAATCTACAACCACTAAGCACGGATAAAAATTGCCCGTAGATTTATCGTTTATTAAATTTCATTTGGCAAGCTCGGATGTGAGTTTTAAAGTGCCTTGTTGAGAGTCTAATTATCGAGCTTCATTTTCGTTGTTGATTACTAACCATTATTATTAGTAGTCTGTGACAGTAGAGCAAACGCCCTTCTTGTAAAGCAGATTTTCCAGAATGAATTATAGAGGCTTGCACTACGCAGAAATTCTTGCTGAACTTTTAGTAGACAACGAATTATCAGATTTAGTGATTTTGAGACGGTTCACACAGAAGTAGAAGAGAATTCAAATGAAGAAGTGGAGGAAAGCGGTGTAGCAAACCATGTAGGTAGCGCTGCAAACAAATACAAGTTCTGGTAGAGAGTATATTTCAGAAGCTCCGAGGCATTGTAAAAGATATTTTGCCAACATATTCCGTAAACATCAGGGAATAATTACTGCGGGGGAAGTAACAAGTATATGCGGATCATTCAAAAACATTTTCACCCCTGGAATAGTGCAGAAAATTGTTGACCATACAAAGGAAGAAGAAGCTGAAAGAAAACCGTATCTTCTGCTGGCGTTTCTGAAATATATGCTTTGATGGGAATCTTAATTCTAATGGAAATTTACCAAAATACCAATATTTCGTTTTATGATTATGGTAAAATTTATCGTGAAGAGCCGTGTATAGAGGAACTATGGCTAAGATAAGAGCGTATCAACCATTGAAAATTCTTCGTTTTAATGATAAAGGTACCACGGCAGAAAGACCTGTAAGTGACAAATTTGTGCTGCTGCGTGAAGTATTTGAAGAATTGAATGGAATATTCCCAACGTACTTCAGAAGAGGACCTCACATTGCAATTGACGAAATGCAATGTCGTTTCAGAAGTCGTTGTCCTTTTAACTTTTTACTCAGAGAAAACCTGGAAAATACGAAGGCTATTCGGAAAGTAAGGAACGATAGTTCGCGAAATGGAAACCACGGTGAAAATCAAAACAGTTTTATTTGCAACAGTTAGCTAGAGCTTCCAGCTACTTGTCTCCGTAGTCGCCGATCTGACTTAGACGTTTGTCGTAGCGTTGTACCAACTTTCCAATACCCTCGTTATAGATGGCAGCCGCCAGTGCTTTGCACCATTTCTCTACGTTGGCCTACAGCTCGTTGTCTGTGCCAAAATGTTGTCTTCATAGCCAGAGGTTCATGTGAGCAGAGATGAAACTCAGAGGGGGACAATTACGGGCTGTATTGTGGGTAATCAAACATTTCCAATTGCAAACTATGCAGGAGCATCTTCATTGCCCCTGTAGAATGCAGCTAAGAATTGTCTTGAAGAAGAAAACCTACGCCAGTTATGTAATGTTGGCTGTATAGTTTCAGGCGAAATTTCTCACCAGGCCCTCTTGGCGGGAGACACTATTGTTCTAGGTATCTTTATGTGCTCCCAGTGTGCTCAGAACTAAAAAGAACGACGTAACGCGATCAACGGGCACACTAGAGACACTGCCCAACACACTGGCGCAAAACTACATCGGATTTTCACTGTGGTTTCCATTTCGCAACCGATCGCTCCTTAATTTCCCGAATAACCCTCATATTATACTTGTTGGAATTCTTAGTAGTGCAACTGAACGACACATAGTAAAAATAGAAGTGTATGCTGGAAAATACAGTAGACCTGCCTGTGAACGAGGTTCTCTTGAGATTGTGAAGAGACTGATAGACACAGTAAAGAAAACAGGGTACAATATCGCAACTGACGTTTCTACACTTCTGTAGAATTGGGGGACATTCTGTATGAAGATTAAAAACTTACATTGTTTTGGACACTCAAATCAAACAGAAAACACATATCGCAAGGACATAAGACGACAACAAGCAGAGAGCTGTGTTCTTCCAAATTTGCATTCACAGAGCTATTTATTAAGAAGCCTCCAGTAACAATTGTCTCTTACGTCACAAAGGAAAAACAAAAGAAATCTGTTGATGTTGTCAACACAATATCATGATGCAGGAGTTGAAGTTGATGTACCAAAAAAGAAAATCGATATAAACCTGTACCACAATTCCATTAAGGGAGGAGTGAGTGCCATAGAATTACACACACTGTTGGAGATGAATGTGCATGACTGAAACGATGGGAAATCAAACGCCAGAAAACTGTACCTCCACGAATTAGGCCTTGAACTTTTGAAACCATATCTAGAAGACCGATCCGAGGGCTTGAAGGGATTCCAGTTGCCTATTATTTGCACGATGGGAGAGATCCTTGGAAAGAAACTAGAGGTAACCAAAACTACTGCAAATTAGGAACCAACTAGAAATGTAAGATGCTACATACGCTTGAATGATGCAAGTAACCAGAGAGCCAGAGAAACATCTCGAAAACCAAGTTAACATATGGAAGCTGTGGTCTCCATCCGTGTAAGCGTCACCCAGAATCAACCATTCTGTGTACAGAGGGTAACTGTCACCTGTAAATAGCAGTATTTTCTCCACGTTAAGTGTTTTTCGAACGTTTTCAATGTATTATAAACTATATTTGCCCAAGAGTTTTTATTTCTGTTTTTGAAACCTTTCGTCAAGGAGAAAACTGTATTACTCAGTTATTAGAAAAAAGAGTGCACAGAAATTTTGGACAGCCTGTGTATTCAAGTACGGACTTTATGTTCCTAGTTTATACAGACTATCATTGTCCAAGATTCGACCACTGTTCCTTGTTGTATTCACCCTGTGTGTTCAAAAAATTACGTTTCCAAGTAATGTTGTCACTATTTCCTGTTAAACTGATTTCAAAATGGAAACACAATTACTTAAAATAAATATATATTACAGTATTTACAACTTGCAACACGGGTAAAATTTGCCCTTGGTTGGTGCTCCGTGTAACCTAAAATACCTTGGTGCTCCTAGGGCTAGAATAAAACTCCGTGTAACGAAGCCAGAAAGATGCTATATTGGTTTGAGGAGCCTGGTAGTGAACTCAGTTTGATATCTTAGCCACCAAATTCATGTGATTTGATTTCGATGAAACACGTCTGGGAAGGTATCGGTCGCCAGTTGTGCGCACACATACCGACCCGTAATTTATTGAATCTGTGTGACTGTGCGTCGACAACTGGCGTCACATGCCTCCGGACCCCAACCAGGCACTTGAAGAATTTATGCCACGCAGAGTCTCTGCTGTATTGCGCTCGAAAGCTAGGCTAACACTCTATTAAGCGGGGTAGTCGTGTAATGTGTATGTCATCGACGTCAAGTGTTTATCAGAGGCAAGGGTATCACCACAAGTGTCCCAGGGAAGTGTGATAAGACCGCTCGTATTCTCTATACAGGGTGTTACAAAAAGGTACGGCCAAACTTTCAGGAAACATTCCTCACACACAAAGAAAGAAAATATGTTATGTGGACATGTGTCCGGAAACGCTTACTTTCCATGTTACAGGTCATTTTATTACTTCTCTTCAAATCACATTAATCATGGAATGGAAACACACAGCAACAGAACGTACCAGCGTGACTTCAAACACTTTGTTACAGGAAATGTTCAAAATGTCCTCCGTTAGCGAGGATACATGGATCCACCCTCCGTCTGATGGAATCCCTGATGCGCTGATGCAGCCCTGGAGAATGGCATATTGTTTCACAGCCGTCCAGCACGAAGAGTCTTTACATTTGGTACCGAGGTTGCGTAGACAAGAGCTTTCAAATGCCCCCATAAATGAAAGTCAAGAGGGCGTGGAGGCCATGGAATTGGTCCGCCTCTACCAATTCATCGGTCACCGAATGTGTTGTTGAGAAGCGTACGAACACTTCGATTGAAATGTGCAGGAGCTCCATCGTGCATGAACCACATGTTGTGTCGTACTTGTAAAGGCACATGTTCTAGCAGCACAGGTGGAGTATCCCGTATGAAATCATGATAACATGCTCCATTGAGCGTAGGTGGAAGAACATGGGGCCCAATCAAGACATCACCAACAATGCCTGCCCAAACGTTCACAGAAAATCTGTGTTGATGACGTGATTGCACAATTGCGTGCGGATTCTCGTCAGCCCACACATGTTGACTGTGAAAATTTGCAATTTGATCACGTTGGAATGAAGCCTCATCCGTAAAGAGAACATTTGCACTGAAATGAGGATTGAAACATTGTTGGATGAACGATTCGCGGAAGTGTATCCGTGGAGGCCAATCAGCTGCTGAGAGTGCCAGCTGCTGATAGTGCCTGCACACGCTGTACATGGTACGGAAACAACTAGTTCTCGTCAACGTTACCTTGTACAGCAGCAACTTCTCTGACGCTGATATTAGGGTTATCGTCAACTGCACGAAGAATTGTCTTGTCCATTGCAGGTGTCCTCGTCGTTCTAGGTCTTCCCCAGTCGCGAGTCATAGGCTGTAATGTTCCGTGCTCCCTAAGACGCCGATCAATTGCTTCGAACGTCTTCCTGTCGGGACACCTTCGTTCTGGAAATCTGTCTCGATACAAACGTACCGCGCCACTGCTATTGCCCCATGCTGATCCATACATCAAATGGGCATCTGCCAACTCCGCATTTGTAAACATTGCACTGACTGCAAAACCAAGTTCGTGATGAACACTAACCTGTTGATGCTACGTATTGATGTGCTTGATGCTAGTACTGTATAGCAATGAGTCGCATGTCAACACAAGCAACGAAGTCAACATTACCTTCCTTCAATTGGGCTAACTGGCGGTGAATCTAGGGAGTACATTACATACTGACGAAACTAAAATGAGTTCTAACATGGAAATTGAGCGTTTCCGGACACATGACCACATAACACCTTTTCTTTATTTGTGTGTGAGGAATGTTTCCAGAAAGTTTGGCCGTACCTTTTTTTTAAAACCCTGTATATGTACACTGAAGAGCCAAAGAAGGTGGTACACCTGCGTTATATCATGTGGGGCCCCCGCGAGCATGTAGAAGTGCCACAAGACTACGTTGCATGGACTCTGTTAATGTCTGAAGTAGTGCTGGAGGGAACTGGCTCCATGAATCCTGTAGGGCTGTCCATAAATCCGTAAGAGTGCGAGGGGATGTTGATCTCTTCTGAACAGCACATTGCAAGGCATCCCAGATATGCTCCCTTCATGTCTGAGGAGTTTGGCGGCCAGCGAAAGTGTTTACACTCAGAAGAGTGTTCCTCGAGCCACTATGTAGCAATTCTGGACGTGTGGCGTGTCGCCTTGTCCTGGTGGAATTGGTCAACTCCGTCGGAATGCACAAAGCACAAGAATGGGAGCGTGTGATCAGACAGAATGCATATGTACGTGGCACCTGTCGGAGTCGTATTTAGACGTGTCGTCCCATATCACTCCAACTGCACACGCCGCACACCATTACAGAGCCTCCAACAGCTTGAACACTTCCCTGCTGACATGCAGTATCCATGGATTCATGAGGTTTTCTCCATGTCCGTACACGTCCATCCCCTCGATACAACTTGAAACGAGACTCGTCCGGTCAGGCAACATGTTTCCAGTCATCAACAGTCCAATGTCGATATAGACAGGCACAGGCGAAGCGTAAAGCTTTGTCTCGTACAGTCATCAAGGATACAACAGTGGGCCTTCGGCTCCGAAAGCCCATATCGATGATGCTTCGTTGAATTGGTCACAAGTTGACACTTGTTGATGGCTCAGAACTGAAATCTGCAACAATTTGGAGAAGGGTTGCACTTCTGTCACGTTGAACGATTCTCTTCAGTTGTCGTTGGTCCCGTTCTTCCAGGATCTTTTTCCGGCCGCATAGATGGCGGATGTTTGATGTTTTACCGGATTCCTGATATTCACAATACACTCGAGAAATGGTCGTACGGGAAAATCCCCGGTTTATCGCTACCTCGGAGATGCTGTGTTCCATCGCCCGTGCGCCGACCTTAACATCACGTTCAAACTCACTTAAATCTTGGTAACCTGCTATTGTAGCAGCAGTAATTGATCTAACAACTGGGCCTGACACTTTTTGTCTTACATAGGCGTTACCAACCGTAGCGCCGTATTGTGCCTGTTTAAATATCTCTGTATTTTAATACGCATGCCTATATCAGTTTTTTTGGCACTTGAGAGTAAATGACCTGACAGCAATTTGCTGCTCTTTGCTGATGACGCTGTGGTGCAAAGGAATGTGTAGTCGTTGAGTGACTGTAGGAGGATACAAGATGTCTTAGTTCCCTGTAAAGGGAACAGCATAGAAACACCAGCGTGATCCATTCTTCATTACTGGTAGAGTTTTTTGGATCCACACCATGTCGGATGAGAGGAAGATATCGAAAAAATTCAGAGGCAGCGTGCTAGATTTGTTTCCAGTAGGTACGATCTACACGTGAGTGTTAATGGAGATGCTTCGTAAACTCAAGTGGGAATCCACGTAGAAAAGAGGACATTCTTTTCGCGGAACAGTATTGAGAAAAGTTAGAGAGCTGGCATTTGTAGCTGACTCGTTTTTTTCTGCCGCCAACGTACATTTCGCTTAAGGATCATGAAGGCAAGATAACGCAAACTAGGGCTCGTTTGCAAGCACACAGACATTCGTTTTTCCCTCGCTCTGTTTGCATATGGAACAGAAAAGGAATTTGCTAGTAGTGGTACATGTTTACCTCCACCAAGCACCATACGGTGGCTTGCGAAGTATGAACGTAGTTGCAGACACGATAAAAAGATTCAGATTACTTGATCAGTCAACATGAGACACTCCATGTCTGGGGACGAAACGCTTAAAATGTATGACTATTCGTCTGTGCAGTACAATAGCTTTGTACCACTTTGTTTTAGACAAGTAGGTTGAGTGTCCCATATATCTCCTACCTTTATCATTTTTCGGTGATTGATTCACCTGTGACGGCAGGTAAAATTCGAAATTCAATAAAGGATTCATGCAACTAAACTAATTTAATTTGGGGGAATTAATTGCCTTCTAAGCCTTATGAGATATTATTCATCAAAATTGAACGTGGGATCATCCGGAAATGTGTTCCTACTTTCGCATATCCCCGTCCAATTATCGCCTACAAAGAGGAAAATTAGGGGCTTCTGTACTAGGAGCTGCCACTTCAGTGTTTTTGAGGTTTATTGGAGTTAAAGATCAACGTAAATGTTTTAGTAGTTTTATTGTAAATAACTGAAAAACCACGTTGTACTGAACTTTCTTTCTCAAATTCGATATCTTAAGATAGAGAAAATTCAGGTTTAGTTGAGTGCGGCGTTAGTTAAGAGATTGTGAAGTTACTGAGTAGTTCTGTTCGACAATGTCGGTTTCTTCTTCAGAACTGAAGCCACCCAATTTCCAGCAGCACCGTCATCTCCTTTAGAAAACGGAACTAGCTGCAAACTAATGCCGAAACAAATATTTTTCATCTCATCTACATCTACGTGATTACTCTGCAATTCACATTTAAGTGCTTGGCAGAGGGTTCATCGAACCACAATCATAGTATCTCTCTACCATTCCACTCCCGAACAGCGCGCGGGAAAAACGAACACGTAAACCTTTCTGTTCGAGCTCTGATTTCTCTTATTTTATTTTGATGATCATTCCTACCTATGTAGGTTGGGCTCAACAAAATATTTTCGCATTCGGAAGAGAAAGTTGGTGACTGAAATTTCGTAAATATATCTCGCCGCGGCGAAAAACGTCTTTGCTCTAATGAGTTCCATCCCAACTCGCGTATCATATCTGACACACTCTCTCCCCTAAACGAGTTGCCCTTTTTTGCACCCTTTCGATGTCCTCCGTCAATCCTACCTGGTAAGGATCCCACACCGCGCAGCAATATTCTAACAGAGGACGAACGAGTGTAGTGTAAGCTGTCTCTTTAGTAGACTTGTTGCATCTTCTAAGTGTCCTGCCAATGAAACGCAACCTTTGGCCAGCCTTCCCCACAATATTATCTATGTGGTCTTTCCAACTGAAGTTGTTCGCAATTTTAACACCCAGGTACTTAGTTGAATTGACAGCCTTGAGAATTGTACTATTTATCGAGTAATCGAATTCCAACGGATTTCTTTTAGAACACATGTGGATCACCTCACACTTTTCGTTATTTAGCGTCAACTGCCACCTGCCACACCATACAGCAATCTTTTCTAAATCGCTTTGCAACTGATACTGGTCTTCGGATGACCTTACTAGTCGGTAAATTACAGCATCATGTGCGAACAACCTAAGAGAGCTGCTCAGATTGTCGCCCAGGTCATTTATATAGATCAGGAACAGCAGAGGTCCCAGGACGCTTCCCTGGGGAACACCTGATATCACTTCAGATTTACTCGATGATTTGCCGTCCATTACCACGAACTGCGACCTTTCTGACAGGAAATCACGAATCCGGTCGCACAACTGAGACGATACCCCATAGACCCGCAGCTTGATTAGAAGTCGCTTGTGAGGAACGGTGTCAAAAGCTTTCCGGAAATCTAGAAATACGGAATCAACTTGAGATCCCCTGTCGATAGTGGCCATTACTTCGTGCGAATAAAGAGCTAGCTGCGTTGCACAAGAACGATGTTTTCTGAAACCATGCTGATTACGTATCAATAGATCGTTCCCTTCGAGGTGATTCATAATGTTTGAATACAGTATATGCTCCAAAACCCTACTGCAAACCGACGTCAATGATATAGGCTTGTAGTTCGATGGATTACTCCTACTACCCTTCTTAAACACTGGTGCGACCTGCGCAATTTTCCAATCTGTAGGTACAGATCTATCGGTGAGCGAGCGGTTGTATATGATTGGTAAGTGGGGAGCTACTGTATCAGCGTAATCTGAAAGGAACCTAATCGGTATACAATCTGGACCTGAAGACTTGCCCGTATCAAGCGATTTGAGTTGCTTCGCAACCTCTAAGGTATCTACTTCTAAGAAACTCATGCTAGCAGCTGTTCGTGTTTCAAATTCTGGAATATTCCATTCGTCTTCCCTGGTGAAGGAATTTCGGAAAACTGCGTTCAATAACTCCACTTTAGCGGCACAGTCGTCGTTAACAGTACCATCGGCACTGAGCAGCGAAGGTATTGACTGCGTCTTGCCGCTTGTGTACTTTACATACGACCAGAATTTCTTCGGATTTTCTACCAAATTTCGAGACAATCTCCAAGCAATTACCGTGCTCTGTTTCCGTACGTAACGTCAGTTGCAGCTATGTCTCGATATCTTCTTTTTTTCAGTTGCAATTATTTCATCTCCCCTTCACTATGTAGTCTCGCCTGGTTAACTTCGGAGTTCAAAACAGTTTTCACAGTACGAAGTGCCGCATGGAGATTTGATCTGGAAATGCTTTTACTTCATACCATAAAGCACTTTAGAATAAGTACCTACTGTAAAATTAATTAAGTTATATTTAATTGATAAAATTGGGACGAAGCTGTTTAAAGATTGAGGCCTAAGTACACATACGATCTACAAAATGAGTTTTCTTCCAGTAGGCTGTAGGGAGATTATGTTGGTGGGCGTTATTAAGATTGCAGCTAAACTGCTAGACTCATAAAAGAAACAGAGTGCAGAAGAGTTTTTTTTTTTTTTGTAAAATACGAAACCGCTAAATGTCCCATTTAATGCCCTTTCAAATGGTATTAACGGATTGAAGTTTCGCAGTTACGGGATCATTCCACAGCCAGAAATTCGCTGGGAAAAATGTAGACGTTAAAGAACTTCCCATTTTCTCTGCCTTCTCTCTCTGATGAGCTAAATTATAGCAAAGGGTGTAGTGACATTCCATAGCATGAAATTGACTGCATACGGTACAGGAATGAGGCGTTATTAACCACAAGGGCAATATTTGATACAGTTGTCTACCTGACGAGGAGGTTTGTGTAGCATTTGAGGCCCGCCGTGGATCAATAGCAGTGACTGAAAGAGAAGAGAGTGTTATCACAGATTTAAACGATGTTAAAGTCATATTCACTAGCAAAACCTGAACTTAGGGAATAGGAGCATATGGAGAGCACTGCAAGAAACGATTAAGTGATAAATGGCTCTGAGCACTATGGGATTTAACTTCTGAGGTCATCAGTCCCCTAGAACTTAGAACTACTTAAACCTAACCAACCTAAGGAAATCACAAACATCCATGCCCGAGGCAGGATTCGAACCTGCGACCTTGGCGGTCGCGCGTTTCCAAACTGTAGAGCCTAGAACCGCTCGGCCACTCCGGCCGGCGATTAAGTGATATTTTAGCTGTAATGTTTATGTCAAATCGTAATAAATTTTTTTCTTATGTGAATTCAGTAAACGGATAAAGACCATCTACAGTGTCTCAGTGCTCGTACTATCGCCTAAACGGAGGATGAAACAGGTAAACAGAAATTTAAACTTTTAACTATAGTCAGTATTCTTAATAGCAGTATTTAAAATGATTAAATCTTCGAATCTTCCTGTCGAAATAATAGGCATAGTATTGAGTGACTATTTATCATCTTCCTGTCATACTGTCAACGTCATGCTAACAGCTCTTCTAAATTTTAAAGTAAGAAAAGGTTGGAGGCAGACGCAGATTGTTTTCTCAAGCTTAAAATCAGGTTCGACACAGTCAGAGCTACAATAACTATCAATGGGAAGTTTGTATCAATCTACATATCCATTCAGCACAAATAATTCGGATTTCATACAATAGGATGCTTAAGTTTTCCGGGCGAATCACTGCGATGAAAAACGATGCAATCATTTCACGATTCTTGTCTTAGAACACAAGCAACGTTCTTCAGAATTGATGAGACATGGGTCATACAGCAAAACGTTGAAATAAGATGTTCTCTATATTTCACCCCTTTAAGAAAACGAGTGCTATTATTTGCGAAAAATTTTATGACGACTGAGTGTTATCGAATGCACGTTTTCCTCTGTGAACAACGTTGGCTAACAACTACTTTCTGAGACACAGCCTCCCTGCCGTTGCCTATTGCTTGCACCTTTAGAATGGTACACCGCGCACAAAGAGAGTTCTTGCTTATTGTTACCGGACAGTTGTCTATCTGTCTGTCTGTGTATCTGTCAACTAACAATAGAGATGACTTTCGTTGGTTGGTTGATGTGGGGTAGCGGACCAAACAGCGAGGTCATCGGTCCCATCGGATTAGGGAAGGATGGGGAGAGAAGGCGGCCGTGCCCTTTCAAAGGAACTATCCCGGCATTTGAAGCGATCTAGGGGAATCACGGAAAACCTGGATCAGGATAGCCGGACGCGGGCTTGAACTGTCATCCTCCCGAATGCGAGCCCAGTGTGCTAACCACTGGGCCACCCCGCTCGGTGGAGGTGACTTAAACCTACCGAATATAGGCTGGAACGTCTACGCATTCTTACACGTGGTACTGTCAGACAGTACTTCTGAACGCGTTTTCCGAAAACTGCCTTTGACAGCTACTTAGACAACCCACACACAATGGAAATATTTTAGACTTGGTAGTTAAAAACCGGCCTGATCTTATCGACAGAAATTAGTGAACATGGCGTCACCATAGCGACGATGGTTACTAATGTTAACAAATCCTTCAAGAAGGGTAGGGGAGTATGTATGCCAGAATAAGCAGATAAGCAGTTGCTCGTATCCCACTTAGACAATAAATTGACATGATTTAGCTCCCGTATAGAGATTATGGGCAAAGTTTAAACTGATTGTAAATAGCGCTCTGAGGACTAAAATGCCAAGTAAGTGGGTTAAGGCTGGAAAGGGTCCTCCGTGGTTTAATAATCAAATTCGGTAAACGCTGAGGAAACAAAGATCGTTGCACTGTCGGTTCAAGTAAGAGCGCGCACGAAGCATACAACCAGCTCCATCATATCTTAGCGAAAGATCTTGTCGAGAGGCCGACAAAGTGCTGGTCGTACATAGAATCACTAAGTGGGTCGAAAGTTTCTATCCAGTCATTCGTCAACCAGCCTGGGGTGACAATGGAAGACAGCAAAAGGAAAGCTGAAGTTTTAATTTTCGTTCTTAAGAAATCATTCACGCAAGAATTAATGAAATACTGTAATTTGACTGTCGCACAGACTCCCGCATGGAGAATATAGAAGTTGGAATCCATGGCGTAGAGATGCAACTGAAGGAAGAAACGTGGCACTGTGGTGAGCATGAATGCCCACGCTTCAGTTTAGTATTGCTTTTAATCCGTAATGTCTGTAAATAAGAGTAATCGATTATTGTAGAAGCAAACGCGGTTGTTGAGCGAGCGACGAAACGGAGTTTATAGTGAGCTTAATTAAGATTGGCGTATCAGAATTCAGTTTGTTGTCGGGCGTGAGGTGAGCCGGCGCGGATCGCGTGGTGGCAGTGCCGAATGCTTCCGGAGTAAGCCGAATAGCGTGCCGACGCTGGGTCGCAGTGGTTTGCACGAGCGTGGGGTAGCGGACCAAACAGCGAGGTCATCGGTCCCATCGGATTAGGGAAGGATGGGGAGAGAAGGCGGCCGTGCCCTTTCAAAGGAACTATCCCGGCATTTGAAGCGATCTAGGGGAATCACGGAAAACCTGGATCAGGATAGCCGGACGCGGGCTTGAACTGTCATCCTCCCGAATGCGAGCCCAGTGTGCTAACCACTGGGCCACCCCGCTCGGTGGAGGTGACTTAAACCTACCGAATATAGGCTGGAACGTCTACGCATTCTTACACGTGGTACTGTCAGACAGTACTTCTGAACGCGTTTTCCGAAAACTGCCTTTGACAGCTACTTAGACAACCCACACACAATGGAAATATTTTAGACTTGGTAGTTAAAAACCGGCCTGATCTTATCGACAGAAATTAGTGAACATGGCGTCACCATAGCGACGATGGTTACTAATGTTAACAAATCCTTCAAGAAGGGTAGGGGAGTATGTATGCCAGAATAAGCAGATAAGCAGTTGCTCGTATCCCACTTAGACAATAAATTGACATGATTTAGCTCCCGTATAGAGATTATGGACAAAGTTTAAACTGATTGTAAATAGCGCTCTGAGGACTAAAATGCCAAGTAAGTGGGTTAAGGCTGGAAAGGGTCCTCCGTGGTTTAATGATCAAATTCGGTAAACGCTGAGGAAACAGAGATCGTTGCACTGTCGGTTCAAGTAAGAGCGCGCACGAAGCATACAACCAGCTCCATCATATCTTAGCGAAAGATCTTGTCGAGAGGCCGACAAAGTGCTGGTCGTACATAGAATCACTAAGTGGGTCGAAAGTTTCTATCCAGTCATTCGTCAACCAGCCTGGGGTGACAATGGAAGACAGCAAAAGGAAAGCTGAAGTTTTAATTTTCGTTCTTAAGAAATCATTCACGCAAGAATTAATGAAATACTGTAATTTGACTGTCGCACAGACTCCCGCATGGAGAATATAGAACTTGGAATCCATGGCGTAGAGATGCAACTGAAGGAAGAAACGTGGCACTGTGGTGAGCATGAATGCCCACGCTTCAGTTTAGTATTGCTTTTAATCCGTAATGTCTGTAAATAAGAGTAATCCATTATTGTAGAAGCAAATGCGGTTGTTGAGCGAGCGACGAAACGGAGTTTATAGTGAGCTTAATTAAGATTGGCGTATCAGAATTCAGTTTGTTGTCGGGCGTGAGGTGAGCCGGCGCGGATCGCGTGGTGGCAGTGCCGAATGCTTCCGGAGTAAGCCGAATAGCGTGCCGACGCTGGGTCGCAGTGGTTTGCACGAGCAAAGAGGTCGAGGAACACAGCCACGATAGAGGCGAAGCAAAACTGAAACGCAGTCTCTATAGGCGGTTGGTCCTACCAGTGCCCTCCAGCAAACATAAAATAGTTCTGTCTTTAAACAATTAAAGTAAAGTAGGGTAACGTGGTGAAAATTAGAGACAAACATAATTCCGTAATTCCATTGCTAGAGAGTCAATAAGGGTGAATTAAACTCATGCATGTTCACTTTTACGAGAAAGATGGTGGCTGACGTCACTGCGGCGCAGAGAGAAGGAAGGAGTCAGGTACGCCACTGTTAGTGACTTGGAGTTCTGGCGGAGAACGGAACCGATAGGCGTAAGCGTCGGTAGCCCAAATTTGGTAAATAGGCTCTGCATTTTTCTCAAAGAGAGTTGGAGTGTGTGGAACCACTTGCGCGTAGGTTATGCAATTTTATAATTGTGAATTAAAGTTTTATTTGTCCTGTGACGATGACGGAAGCATAGACGAATGCAAAATGGCTCTGAGCACTATGCGACTCAACTGCTGTGGTCATAAGTCCCCTCGAACTTAGAACTACTTAAACCTAACTAACCTAAGGACATCACACACATCCAAGCCCGAGGCAGGATTCGAACCTGCGACCGTAACGGTCGTGCGGTTCCAGACAGTAGCGCCTTTAACCGCTCGGCCACTACGGCCGGCGACGAATGGACAGTGGCGTCTTGTGAGTATACATTTCGAATATTCATAAATTTTTAGATTCAGATGAATTTGGGAGTGTCAAATTAATAGCATCTGCTTTATAACAGTTACGCTTAACAACAAGTTTATGCAACTACAGCCACTGCCAATAATAATAATAACAATAATAATAATAATATGCATAATTTATCTGACAAAAAAAAGAATTGTTTTGTGGAATTTTGTTGTTTTGCACATAATTAAGTACAGGTTAGGGCAATAACGAATAATGTGTAAGCTTTCGCAACTCTCCGTCTCGTATTTTTTTGTGTAAGTGGGAGTTTTCGTGCTTTTCCATTCTTTCGGACAAATGTACAAGATCCGTAACAGATGTTGTTGTGGCGTAACAAGACAGCTACGCCACACTGAAGTAGCCGAAAGGCACGCGTAATCTCACGTATGCTAGATAGAGGTCTGAAACAAGATACGTAATGAATGGTAGCAAGAAAAGTACGTAGCTGCTATTATACTTAACTTTTAATCCTTGTTGTATACATCGTTCTTGATGAGACATTTCATACGTTAACTATCAAACTATGTAAGGCTAATGGCGCCTTGCTAGGTCGTAGCCATGGGCTACTCTAACTGTCTCCCGGCAAATGAGAGAAAGGCTTCGTCAGCGTAGTCGCTAGCAAAGTCGTCGTACAACTGGGTCGAGTGCTATCCCGTATCTCGAGACCTGCCTTGTGGTGGCGCTCGGTCTGCGATCACACAGTGGCGACACGCGGGTCCGACATGTACTAAATGGACCGCGGCCGATTTAAAGCTACCACCTAGCAAGTGTGGTGTCTGGCGGTGACACCACAGATGTATTAGTTCACGAATTTGCTTCCGGGCTGAAAATCAAATATTCTTACGCTGCAACCACACAACTTGTGTTAATTGTACATTTCCGTTGCAAAAATTTCGCTTATCCTCACACTTATTCGATTTCGTCACTCTGAATCAAATAATCTGTTCTTAGAGGTCTTAGTTCCTTTTGCGGCTAACTTTTCCTGACAATTTACTTTTATGTTCCCAGAATATAATTTTCACTCTGCAGCAGAGCGTGCGTTGATATAAAACTTCCTTGCAGATTAAAGCTGTTTGCCGGACCGGGACTCGAACTAAGGACCTCTGCATTCGCGAGCACGTGCTCTACCGACTGAAGTGCCCAAACACAACTCAGGGCACGTCCTTACAGCTTTACTTTTCTGTTAGCATTTAAAATAGATTCAACATAGTTCATGTTTACACTGCACACGAAAGCCGATTCCCGCACAGTAAACAACCAGCCCAAACACAAACTGCCAATTGTGGGAAATAATTAAACTCAAGTAGTAATGTCTACCAACATGGTCACTTGACCAGAATAGAAATGAGGCGATGAGATCCATAAGGACCTAAAGCACACGCTGTCGATCCCACATTTAAGTGAATATCAGAGAAACCAGTGATATAGGTCTCGTGAATTTTCATCAGTGTGGGCCTACAGCACAGATAAAACTGACTCACCATAAGATCAACGGCTTTCAGAAACATGAATAAAAGCTACAATCTCACAATCGACAGTAAGGTGCTTCAGGCCCTTACCATTCTCTCCATCTCTGGATTACTGTATGATAAAATTCATAACTTAATATTCTATAACTCATTCAGAAACCCACAAAATAGGTTTACTGTCAATACAAATTTAACATATACTGATATCCGATCTAATTTTACAACAGTATATACTGAGTTAGCATATCTGAGGAGTGTGCTATCACCTAGCAGGGTTTACGTCGATCGAACTGGTATAAACGTTTCCCGCAGTGTGCTACCACCTGGTTGCACTGACGTAAACTTCTAGTTGAGTGGCAACTGCTGTGCACAGCGTGAACAGGGTACGTTGTTCATCAAATCCGTATGTATTTGGCCTGCTAGGCAGTTGCGTCACGCGAGTTGCGCACGCGGAAAAGCTCCTTAAAACGTACACAACTGAAGGTGTGCTCGCGACCCTGATGCCAAGTTTCGTAGAGTCTAGAGGAGCAGTAGCGCGGTAGACGTAAGTGCCGTATCTTTCAGGTTACAGCATCTATATTACGTTCAACAGCATTCAAAGAAAAATAACCAATAAATCCACAAGGTGTCGCAAGTTAAGAGTGTTCACTTGCTCTTGTGCTCTTGCCGCCTCTGCAAATGCAGTTCATTCAGCAAAACTCATTCTGCGCGACAACACAGATGGCGCCGTACATGGTAAGTCAGCTGCTGTGCTTGCTATCGCTGCTGCAGGGAAAAGTACCCTATTATCAGGTACCATTTTTATATTTAAATTAACTGTCCTTGAACTGTGGAAACTGTGCTTTACTATTACTAGGGAATATTTAAATACTGCCCTTGTAAAAAATCTTGTGAATATTTTCTCATTCTGTAGTTGCAGAAAAAAGAATTAAAACATACAATTCTTATTTCTGGGAAATAAAGTTCCTAATTTCGGGTTTTCTGTTTATGGGTTGTAAATAATCACTAAAATTTAATAAATTAGTAACATAGGGTTTATTTGGACCAAAAGTTTGGTTCAAAAGTAAAGAGTGCTGCATAACTGTCGGTTACTCTGCAGCCGTTTCAGCCACAGGAAGAAAAATGTCCAGTGTTTGTGCTTTTTGATATGGAACTCACATTTCAAAAGTTTCTAAGCATCATCGTCGACATCTGCACAAAGCTCGTAACACCAGTGAAAGTAACCGACGCACTTAATCCTCGTCTCTTTAGAGCATTCAGTTGAACACAGTTGGGTGCAGTAAATGAACTCTACGTCCCCTTCATATTCAGATGAGTTTTTCATGGTGGTTTCACCGACACTTGAATCGGGATTTTCCACACCATGCTCCTGCTGCTTCGTGAGGCTCTAGTTCTTTCTTACGAAGAGCTTCCTTTGGTAGTTCCATAAGTTGAAGATCTATCAGATTTATCAAATGAAGCTTATGGAGCAGGTTTCGTTGAAGGTGGTGTCTTCCCTGTGGTATAGGTACTTGCTTTCTTTTTCTCTTTAGCTGGGGGCTGATCCAAAGCCTTTATAAAAGGAGATAGGGTCAACACTGCAGCTTTTCCTGCTCTTGATCATGGATCTGATGGTGGGAGTGCAGCAGATGGCCTGATTTCAAAAATAGAAACCATTGTGCCTTGCACTCAATTAATTGCAGCCAATATTGGCCATGCTGTGGCTTCTGAGGACTTATTCACTTTTTCTGCAATTTTTTGAGAAGGAAAATCCATATATGAAGAACCAATGGGGCACAAAAACAGATCACATATTTTTTGAAACCATATGCAGCCATTTACATTGTTGTTGCTCTGCAGTATACTCAACCTATCAACGGTCCAACGTCTTCGTCTCTCAGACATTGGAAAGGTGCCACCTGGAATAAAATTCAGATCACGTCTTGTATTCTAATTTCGGGTTCCCAAAATAATGCAACCAATTACTGCTCGCTATTAGGGACCATCTCTTACTTCTTCTTATGCACAGAGTAACCCTTAAGTGAATTGTGGACGACACTTTTTGTCAATTAGATAAGAAATAGCATTCTTCGAACTGTTATCTCATATGAAGGCCTTTGAACGTACATCTTACCTGGTTCGAGGCATTACTTCCGACTGAGCTCTGTAGAAATTTTTTATTTTCACCAGAATACAAAAGTAGCTGCGGAGATCGAAACGCTAACAACACTGGGACCAACCTCATGATGGTGTATCAGAATGACCTTCACTTCTGGTTGTCAGAGCGAGCTACGGAGTGTAGCACCAAGCAAGGGAGATATTCAGATATACAGAATTAGACAACCACCCTAAATGTGGGTACTTTACCCTATTTCTCTTTTGTGGTCAACCAACGATCGATGATAACCTGTTGGTTATGATCGTTAATAATCTGCACTGTGCGACTTTAGTGGGACAGGACGTTGTAGTTCTGTGATTCCTTTGCTAAAGATCCTGGCATTTCCTAGGAAGACCCATGTGTCAAAATAGCATTGTAGTCGTGAGAGCACAATTGGGATTAGCCTTATTGTAACAAGATCTATTACAACTTTGAACTGGGCTGAAGGTTGCACCATGGCGTAAGCTCCACAGGTTTTATATAGGCCAACACGCCTCAAGAACGTACATAATTTTTACCAGATCTTTCTTTCTTTAGTAATGACAAATCTTCACTTCCCCCAATTAGCATTATGATTTGGTAGAGATATATAATTCACAGTGTGGAGAAAAACACAAATATCTGCTCTGCAGGTAAAATGAAGTGGGTCACAAATCGAGAAAATGCAGTGTGTCAGTATTCTGATACTGTCCAGGTATCTCATAGACAGGACCCGCCATGTACACCTGCAAAGCTCTCAATTACTGTAAGTCAGTCAGGGTGGTCCAGGTGAGTTGTTATGTAGTGACTGTCATTCATTGCCTCTCCCGTTGAGACTTTGATGTTAGTTCTTATTTTGGTTTTAGCCAACCAGGAAGAGCAAAGTGTTCTCCTTCAGAGAGCAGGCATTGATGAAATGTTACAAAGATTTGAAAACAAAGTAGTCACAACGACAAGATGGAGTCCCACTTTAGTTTTACAGAGAGTACTTTGTGGCATTGGCCCCTTACTTAGCGTGCATCTATCGCCACGCCCCTCTCTCGCCCAGTGAAAAGTCCCGAGTGAATGGAAAATAGCGCTGGTATAAGAAATGTAAAAGAACCGACCCACATAATTGCATACCGATATCCTTAATATCGGTTTGCTGCAGAATGTTGAACACATTCTGATTTCGAATATAATAAATATCCTTGAGACAGAAAGATCCTGTGCACAAATCAGCACGAATTTAGAAAGCATTACTAGCGTGAAACCCAGCTTGCCCTTTTCTCACATGATATGCTATAATCCATGGATGGAGGGCTACAGAGAACTTCTATATTCCTAGATTGCTGTGTTGTACGGAAATGTGACATCGTTGGGTGACTGCAGCAATATACGACATGACTTAGACAAAATTCATAGTTGGTGTAATGTATGGCAGCTTGCTCTAAACGTATAAAAATGTAAGTTCATGCGGTATAGAAGGAAAAACATTCCCGCAACGTTCGAATACAGCATAGTGGGGTGCAGCTCAATACAGTCAATTCGATTAAATGTTTTACTGTAATGTTGCAAAGTAAAATGAAATGGAATGAGCACGGTAGGTTGGTAGTAGGAAAGGAAAATAATCCACTTTGCTGTATAGGGAGAACTTTGGGAAAGAGTAGTTCATACATGGAGCAGACAATATTAAACACACTTGTGTCACCCAGTCTTGAGTGTTGTTAGAGTATCCGCGACCACACCAGTTTGGACTAAAGGAAGACAGCGAAGCAGTTCAGAGACGGGCTACTAGATTTGTTACTGGTAGATTCTATCAGCATGCAAGTATTATGGAGATGCTTCGTGATCCCAAATGAAAATCCCTGGAGGGAAGACAATGCTCTTTACGCAAGGCACTATTGCATAAATTGAGAGAGCCGGCATCTGAGGCAGACGGCGGAAAGATTCTACTGGCGCCAATGTTAATTTCGCGTGTGAACCATGAAGATAAGATGTGAAAAATTAGGCTCGTACCGAGGCTTTTAGACAGTCGTCTTTCCCTTTCTCGATTTGCGAATGGAACAGCAGAGGAAATAACTAGTTCTAGTACAAGGTTTCCTCTGCCATGCACCGTACGGTAGTTTGCGGAGTATGTATAGTTGTAGATGTAGAGCAGAATAAGTAGATAAGCAGATCATGACCGCTATTAGGTTACGTTTGGTAGAGCGGGGAAACATATTTGAAATACACAGGACTTTAATTGCAAGATACAGCTTAAAAAACACACATACATAGAAAGAGTGGTACATGTCCATACAGGTAAAAAGTGGTAAGTTCCTATGGGACCAAACTGCTGAGGTTATCGGTCCCTAGGCTTACACACTACTTAACTAACTTAAACTAACTTACGCTAAGGGCAACACACACACCCATGCCCGAGGAAGGACCCGAACTTCCGACGAGGGGTGGCAAGGCGCTTGAGACCACGCGGTTATCCCGCGTGGCTCTCCATACAGGTAAAAAGTTGTATACCGATTACATATCTTCTACATGATTTCGTATTATTGCTCGCACGCACGAGCACGCACTCGCACGCACGCGTACGCAGTATCGATGTTCTAAGCAAAGTGATTGTATTATCTACCACCTATGCAGACACATCAGAGATTTCTTGACAAATGACGCCTCTTAACTCCTACATTACGAGTGGTTTTGATATGTGCACCCTGTCACTGGGAATCAACACAATATCGCCAAATCGTGTGATGAAGCAAAGAGGAAGGGGGGCCGGGGGGAGGGGGAGGAGGAGAATAGGCTCGGATGGACTTGTATACCTTCCACCATGGGTGTCCACGGGCTTGTTGCACGAAAGGTTGCACCATCCGATTGAAGCCATATGCCACTGGAAAGACAGTGCCTAATCAGTTCAATGTGAACAAAGTCATTTAATATTGCCATGCATCACGTGGACATCACAGCCACGGTGATGTCTTTTCAAGGAAATATACACTGATGGATTCAACATACACTAAGGTACAAAACTCAATGGATACCTCCTAATATTGTATCTGACCTGCTTTTGCCTGGCATAGTGCAGCAACTCGACATCGTGTGGACTCAACAGATCGTTGGAAGACCCCTACAGAAATACTGAGCCATGCTTCTTCTATAGCCGCCCATAATTGCAAAAGTGTTGCTGGTGCAGGATTTTGTTAGTATTGGAACAAGGGCAGCATGAGGACGAAGTACCGTTATCCATGGCGGCGCTGACGTCGATCAAGATGGCGGTGATGACGTCAATCAAGATGGCGGCGATGACGTCAATCACGATGGCTGCGATGACGTCATCCAAGATGGTGGCGATGACGTCACCCAAGATGTCGGATTTTGGCGGGAAGTTTGAATTTTGGTGGGAAAGAGGCACACCCCCTTCCCCCCCAGAAAAATGGCGCGAAGTTCAAATTCCAGCAGGATAATGCACCATACCCCAGTTATCTCTAACAAGCAAAGGAAATGGCGACAAAGAAGTACTTGTCTTTATTATTTAACCAATTCTAAGCAGGTATGTTCTCCACTGGGTCTGGACTCCAACTGGCTTCATATTGTAGCCTCCAGAGGACAACACCGGGACTTCAGGTGATGACGTAAGTAGCGTTATTCAAGATGGCGGTACCCAACGCGTTCCCACGAGCACCAGAGCCCAACTGACTTAGTTCATATCGTCGCAACCAAAGGACACCACCGTGATGTTGGGTGATGACGCGAGATAGTCTGCTGTCTATCACGCTGCGTCAGCGGCCCGCGAGCGTGCGACTGCTGACGTTACAGCCCCCCACCCCCCTAGACCTTTATACTTACCCCACACATAGTATTCTGTAAATATTCTTACTAAAGCAATACAACACACACATCACGCATCTAACGTATGAATTACTGAAGTACATAATTCCATGTCAATTTTAATGTACCACTTCGATATTCAATGAACGAATGACAAGTTTCACATCTCCCCACTAGGAGCGCAGTGTTCCTTCATGACGTACCCCACCCCACCCGTAGAATGCTGCTCTCATATCGGCTAGTGCACTAGTCACATGACTGTACATCATAGAACCTATATAAACCAGACCCCAACCCAACTCGCCCTCACTCTGCTCCTATACTTTATTCGATATGTGTGTGTGTGTGTGTGGACGTGATTGTGCATTCAGTCATTATGAAGTGAGCATACAGCACCAGCGACTGTGACAATGGCAGCAGCAGCAGCAAACGATCTCATGTGAATTAAGTTCCATTACCTGATAAGTACATTTTCTTTGCTCCGATATCTGCATCCTTTAACTCAGTGTATGTATCTTACATACGTTTTCGATCTCAGTCTATACAGAATGCTTCGTCCTTTAACAGATTGTGTGTGTGTGTGTGTGTGTGTGTCTATATGTTCTGTGTTACATGTTATATCTGTTTTGGACTGCTCTCTATAAAGATTGTTAGGTCTTTTAACAGATTGTTTGTGTCTATGTGTTTTGTGTTATGTGTTACATCTGTTTGGGGCAGCTCTCTATAAAGATTGCCAGGTAATTTAACAGATTTTACGTGTTCTGTGTGTGTCTATGTTATATCTGTTTTTGACTGCTCTCTATAAAGATTGTTAGGTCATTTAAGAGACTGTTTGTGTCTATGTGTTCTGTGTTACGTGTTATATCTGTTTTGGATCGCTGATTCCTGCACCATTGAAGTCATTGCATTTCTTCTACAGATATTTTCATCTTCCATCTTTCTAGATTACGTCCGTCCAGCTCTTGAGGAGCTTGATCGGCAGCTCGAGATGGAGAGGGTGCAGACACAGCTCGAATGTAAGTACATTCGTAATAAAATCATAGTTCCTAAAATGAAATAATTTCATCTAATATGTATACCCATTTTCAAATTGTCTAGATTGAGTTTTCTTATAGATATTCTTTTCTTTTCTTTCTAGATGATCCTGATTCCATACATAGGGAGGGGAGCACAGAGGGTGGCGTGCATGGCGGAGGTCAAATGGCGGCTGCTGCAGAGGACTGCCGAATTATAGAGTTTTTAGAGGAGTAGGAGGAGATCGATCTACCTGATTGGTTTGGAGACCTTGTTGAATGTGGCAATGAGGTGCTGAAACCATGGAGTCAGAGCAGAGAAGGTGAATAGTTTGATCATTAACATTACTGCAAATAAATACCATTATTTAGTCTTATTATTATTTTTTACTGCTGTTTTAAATATACGTAACTTAAACTAATATTTTTTTCTTATTTTTGTTACAGATATATCAGATGGCATAGCCCGTGTACCTAGAGAGGTGGTTGCGGGGGCGGGAATCGAGGGCGCACAGCCGTAAAGACAAGCGGCACCCTGTGTAGCCCCTATCACCCCTGTGTAGCAGCAGCAGAAGCCGCCCCCCGCACCGTTCCAGGTCCTCTGGCACCCCTGGGAAACTCAACCGGCAGGCCATGAAGAAGAACAATGGAATCTCACCCCACCCCACCGACACACCCTGAGGGGCCGTCACCGCAGCCTGATTGCTCCAGGCGGCAGTCAATGCCTCCTCCTCCTCAACCAGCTCACCCCTGCCGCTAGTGCAAGGTTCGTGTCCCGACATGCATACCCTCCCTGTAGATGATGACGTACCATCGCCAGACACATCGTCGACCAACTGGACCCCTGCTTATAGTAATAATAGTAGTAGTAGTAATAGTAATTATCCTCTGGTTAGCGGTAGTGTTCTCCCCCGTCCTATGAATAATGATTTGGATTAGAATAATGGTGTAATGACCCCCCTTAGAATAGTCAGCGGTTGCTAGGGCTTTTGAGGGGCGCATCTCGTTCACTAGAATTGAGAATCCGGGTGGGAGGTATCGCGACTCTGTCTTGGAGACTGAGCTCCTCAAAGTCGTAGAAGGTCCGAGATTTAACGCCGTTAAATGCAGTGCAGTATTATGCGGCAAATTGAGTCACCCACCTATACATCAAGGTGACACAGAGACAAGGACTCTGCACTATATATCTGGTGATAATGACGTTATTTCTCGGAGCACTTCCATTGCTGAGTGGTATCGAGAATCCACCTTGAGCACTATTATGGCCCGATTTTCCGAGCTGGAAATACGTGGGTCCACTAAAGCGCTCAGCTGTATACCAACACCTAGACATTCATATACATATCTATGATCCAATAAATCGAGGGTCCAGTTATATTAAATTCTCTGTAGATATTGAGAAGAAGCAGGCGTGGATTAATGTTCAAAATCAGTATGATAATGCTTGTTTTGCATGGTCAGTCCTGGCTTGTCAGAGAAATAACAAGACGCTAGCGCATCGTCTGAGCAGTTACAAAGTCAAAGATATTAAGACACAGTATAACTTTGATGGTATAGAGCTGCCTGTAAAGATCCAGCACATACATAAGTTTGAGGCTCAGAATACCGGAATATCGGTATATGGCCTGGAGAAGAAGAAGGCCAAGTCAGATGAGCGATACAAGTACACAGCAGCTGGTCCCCTCCATTTCGCCGGCCAGTGTGGCCGAGCGGTTCTTGGCGCTAGAGTCTGGAACCACGCGACCGCTACGGTCGCAGGTTCGAATCCTGCCTTGGGCATGGATGTGTGTGATGTCCTTAGGTTAGTTAGGTTTAAGTAGTTCTACGTTCTAGGGGACTGATGACCTCAGCAGTTAAGTCCCATTGTGCTCAGAGCCATTTGAACTTCCATTTCTCAAAATTTTCAGGTGAGCGAGAGTTGCATGTAAACATGCTGCTCTTCTCTGAAGGTAATTATTATCACTGTGTCTGTATCAAAGACATGTCCCGACTCCTTTACTCCCAGTTAAATAAAAAGCAGCATAAAAAGCAAGTTTGTCTAAGGTGTTAGGATTATTTTTCATCTGAAGAGTTATTAGCGATACATCTATTATATTGTGCTTCCAAGGATGCAGTGGTTACGCCCACTGAGGAAAATAACTTCGTTAAATTTCGAAATGCTCACCACCAACAGCGATGTCCTTTTGTAGTTTACACCGATTTTGAATGCCTGCTGGCTCCTATTACTCTTTGTGAAGGGAACCCCTTAGTCTCACACACAAATTTCACACAAAAACATGTACCTTATGAAGCAGCATTCCAAGTTGTATGTGCATATGATTCTAAACTTAACCGCTACCAGTCTTATGTAGGGAACGATCCAGCTGTTTGGCTTCTCACTCAGCTTGAAAAACTCTCATGGGAAGTCGACAGGCTCTACAACACTAACGTTCCCATGACCAAATCAAAGGAAGATGATGAACTGTATGAAAAGGCGGTTAATTGTCAAATTTGTGGGCTGACCTTAGATAGAAAAGCGGAAACTCCTCGTAGAGACCACTGTCATCTTACGGGTAATTTCCGCAGTGCAGCTCACAATGCATGCAATTTGAAGTATCAGTTACCTAGGCACATACCCGTCTTTTTTCATAATTTGAGCGTGTGTGACACTCATTTTCTAATTGAGCACTTGGCTAAGTTCGGTAAGAAAAATGATCAGGTCAGTGTCCTCCCTGAATGTGTTGAGAAGTACATTTCTTTCTCAAAACGAATGACGCCAAAAATTACGCTCCACTTCCTCGACTCTTTACGCTTTATGCAGACTTCATTCCAGAAACTGGTTGAGACTTTAGCTCGGAATGATACGCATATCATTCGATCTGCATTTCGCGATGAGGAAAAGTTCCAACTTGCGACTAGGAAAGTTTTCCCATATGAGTATGTTGATAGTATGGCGAAACTCAGTGAAACCAGGTTTCCCGACATATCTGCTTTTACCAGTATTCTCACAGGCGATGCCATAACTACAGCAGATTATGAGCATGCCGTGATTGTCTGGTGTGAATTCAACATACCCAATATGGGAGAATATGCAAGGTTTTACATGGACACGGACGTGTGTTTGCTTGCAGATGTTTTCGAAAAGTTCCGGAGTGTATGTATGGCCACGTACTCTCTGGACCCCACCTTTTATTGCACGGCACCTGGGTTGTCCTGGGATGCTATGCTCAAGAAAAACGAGGCGCAGCATTGAACTTTGGACTGATACTGCAATGCTTCTATTTTTTGAGCGAGGGATCCGTGGGGACTCGGTCAATGTGTTCACAGGCATGCCAAGGCAAATAACCTGCAGATGGGTGTCAAGTTCAACGCATCCCTTGATTCTAGTTGCATTTTGTACTTAGATGCGAACAACTTATACGGGCACGCCACGATGCAGCCACTGCCAGTTGGTGGGTTTCAATGGGTGCCCAAAGACGAATTAAAGGGATTAGGTGGACAAATAATGTGTCTTGAAGCTGATTCTGATGTAGCATATGTGCTTGAGGCAGACATCGCATACCCTAATAATTTGCATGGAGAGACAAACAACTTGCCGTTATGTCCAGAGCAACAAATTCCACGCAGAAGCACCATCCCTAAACTGTTGGCTACTGTTGGAGATAAGCAGAGGTATACTATTCATTATCGTAGCCTTCAGCAGTGCCTCAGATTAGGGATGAAGCTTGTTAGTCACCCGAACAATCTCCTTCGAGCAATCCTCCTGGTTGAAGCAGTATATTGAACTAAGTTGAACTAAATACCGAAAAGAGGGTAGTCGCGAGTAATGATTTTGAAAAAGACTTTTATAAATTAATGAATAATTCCATTTTCGGGAAAACTATGCAGAATGTACGAAATGAACGCAATATTTTGATTAGAACCGAATGGGAAGGGCGTTATGGTGTGAGAAAATTTTAAGCGTGCCATAATCTTCAATGAAAATTTTGTTGCTTTGGAGATGTCGAAGACTGCAATACAGTTTATGAAGCCTATCTATTTGGGGATGTGCGTACTAGATATCTCCAAATTCTACATGTACTGATTCCACTATGAGTTTGCGAAACCTCATTTCGTAGAACAAAAGTTACTTTATATGGATACAGAGAGACTTATCTACTGGATCAAGAATTGTGATCCATATGAAGTAATTAGGTGCAACGGTAAAGAATTCGACATGTCTTCTTATGGGGCCGATAATCCTTACGGTATTGTTCCTCAGAACAAGAAGGTTATCGGTCTCATGAAAGACGAGTCGAATGGCTTACGGATTGTAAAATTTGTGAGATTCAGGTCCTAAAAGTATGCATATCATACAATGGACGAGGGCACTCAGAGGCGGGCAAAGGGTGATAGACACATGGCATCTCGTGCTCTTATGGTTGAGGACTATTTGCAATACCTGTATGATCGCAGCGTTCAAAGCGCTCATCCACACATGGTTCAACAAACTAGCATTCAATCACGAGGTCACGACGTGTACACTGTGCTGTAGTCTTAAGTCAGATTGTCCCCTCATGACGATAAAAGAGTCATTTCTGAGGATGGGGTGGAAATCCTCCCATACTCACACTATTTACTTGAAGCAAAAGTAGAGGTGGGGGACTCTGATTGATAGAGGGAATGAGCGTGTGAATGCAGTGAATGGCGGTTATGCATGGAAATAGTATCGCTCTTTTATCATAGCCTAAATACTGGATGAGTGTGTTGTGTAGTGTGTATCACTCTGCATGCTTCCATGTATGCCTGAGTGTGCGATCAAGTGTGTGAGCCTGTGTTAAGTGTATGTCTGTGTGAATATATATTCATTATTTTGGTAAAGAAAAAGATAAAAAACGAAAAAAAGATTAAAACTGAAAAAATCATTTAGAAAAGTCACTATGTATGTAAGTACTTTTCATGCCCATAACTAGTTAATATATGAACAAAAATAAACTTTTCGCATTTCATTTGTACTTGAATATGAAGAAAAAACAAAGTTTTGCACTTCATATGTGCTTCTGTGCGAGTGGCTATAGATTACATTTTCGTTGTTAGTTTCACCTACCGCTAGCCATCCAGTCAGAACTAATTTTAAGTATGTGAGTTCCACCCAATTAAATTCCTTATATATGTACACTTGCTTGTTTTAGTGGAAAATGTTTAGAGCGACTTAGGTCAAAGAAATATATATGTTCAATTGCTTGTGGTAGTGGAAAATGTTTATAGCCAACCACTTCAAAGAAATACGTTTGCCTTTAGTTAAAAGTCTTTCCTTTTTTGGGTGGAACTTCACTAGCGATAGAATTTACCATGTAAGATAGTGTAATTAGCTTGTACTACCTCTTCATTTAAATGCAAATGATTTTTATCCGAGCAGAATGCTCATATTTCTGAATAATGTGAGATCTGAAACATGTATCTGCAAACATCAGAGTGTTGATACTTTTCATCAAAAAAATGTAAATCTCAATTGTGCATCTGTTAACCGTTATAATGTGAAAACTGAATGAAGTATGACTAAACTGATATTTCCCAAAGACTGTTAAAAGAAAATTCTGAATTCAATAATAAATTAACTTATTTTTACTGTAAAAATGTCTAATCTTATTATTTCAAGCCTCAGTCATCATTATTTTTATTAAAAGATGATAAATGTATTTGTGTACAATGTATGGGTACATCCACATTGCACTGCACATGCCTATAAGGTATGTTGCTTTAAAACAGCGATATCTGAATGACACACATTGGACTGCATCCAGAGCGACGATCCCGTGCACACATCGCCTCTGAGCTGTCACTTTGAGTGGCTTCCATGCAGGTGAGGTGAAAGCTCGTCTATTAATGATGCAGGTAACCTTACTCATCAGGTGAAACCGCGCTCAAAGGCTGAGGTATGTGCCTCAGACAGTTCCAGTGGAATGCGTCTCAGGTACAGTATAACCAATAAACCTACTTGCTATGGACGTGGGTCTCACAGAAAGAAATAAAACAAGCATTGTTATGGAACAATAAAATCATTTATTTCTTATCCAACTTAAAAGTAATTTTACATTCTCATATACAGATACATTAGCATTTTTATTATTTTTCATTTTCATTTAATCGTATGGCTAGGGCCCCCCGTGGGGCAGACCATTCGCTGGGTGCCAGTCTTTCAATTTGACGCCACTTAAGCGACATACATTCGAAGAGGATGACAGGATGATGATGAGGACAGTACAACACCCAGTCCCTGGGCGGAGAAAATTCCCTGACCCAGCCGGGAATCGAACCCGGGCCCAGAGGATAGACAACCTGTCACGCTGACCATTCAGCTACTGGGGGCAGACACTTTTCTGATAAATGTTCTTGAGTCGATGGATAGATGGACTTCCGTAGAATTCCAGGTCTTGGATAGAAGCAAATTTAAATATTCGTCCCATCCAGGAGATTTTGTCCTTTCCCTTCATGTAAACGATGGTGTCCATGTGATCAAATAATTTAAGTGCAGTCACCATATCTTTATAGGGTATGCCAGGATCATCCCAATGAATTCCATGATAGAAATGAGTTAATCACTTCACGATCTTCCGTGTTTTAGAGCACATCACTTGCTTGAATGGTCTTGGTGATTCAATATTTGCAGCAGAAGTCTCTATTATTCCAGCATCTTGTGCATCCGCTAGAAACACAACATCTTTAAATATGAAACTGCCTACGCTTGCAGTCACAGAATCCTTGAACGTCTGCAATGATGTTCACTGCGTGACACGCCATCGTCAAATTATCAATGTACAGGGCAGTACCTATTCATTTATACAGCTCGCTGGACAACACCTGTGAGCGGACAGTTGTGATTACACGATCGTGTACAACTAAAGCATACACGACAGTGTGTCCTGGGAAATTTTTCGATGTATCAAATTCAATTTGCACATCTATAGGTAAGGACTTAATTATCTCATTCCGTTTACAGCAGTCCATTACAATGATTGGTGAAAGCTCTTTGAACTTACATGGACCTAGTAGACACCCACCTCCCTCTTCTTCAGCAATTTCATAGTAAGAAGGGCGAAACCTTTCATACATGTTGTGGGACGGTGGGTGGAATAATTGTTACTGTTCCTATTATTTATTTAATGCTGTTGTTTGCCGTTCTCAACACTGGCTCTCTAACTACAATATTGGCAACCAGAAAGTGATTAGCAAAACGTGAAGCCTGTAATTAGAATTCCTAGTGCCCACTTCATCTGAGAAATACATTTATAGCTACAGCTTACAGCTCTGAGGAATTAGGAGATTGTCTGGGATTCATAATCAAAAACCATTCTCTCTAAAATGTTCACTATATTCTGAAAGTCACAGACCAAAAAGAATCCACACAATCCAACTACCAGAGCAGTTCAGAGTCTAATGCGCTGATGCAACTATAACTGTTCAAATTAAATGTTTAAGTGAATGCTCGCCATAATTTGATGATACTGTTCATCAAACGCAATGCTAATAATGGTAGAATGTCTGCCCTGCGGCGGCACGTGAAAATACGACATACGCAAACTAAAGATAGATCATTAACGTCATCCCAAAATTAACACTTCACTCGAAAACGATTTCATGGTTACACGTATCCCGAGTAACTTATTACTGCATCCGAGGCTGTTTATATCAACGATACCCACGCGACGCGACGCCTGGCACAGGTGGTGCGCTAATCAGCGTCTGGAGAGAAATGGGGCCTCCCTCTTTCACGCAGCTTTCTTAACATGTTAAGCTGCGGTGCGGACGGCTAAGGGAACGCCTGATCAAATCTGCTCTCCCGACTAGCCGCTGGGCTAGTAATGCACCACTTTAAGTTATCGAATAAATCATTGCTTCCTTTGCTGATGGACGATGAAACTCTCAATATAATTGTGCAATCAGCACACAAGTAAGTAATCATAATAAAAGTCTGACGTGGTTAAGTCAAATATTCTGTGCAAGAGAATTAATTTGATTACACTACACGCAGTAGACGTGTTCTGAATTTGCTCTTTGGAGATACGCTATAGCTATAGTTTTATAGTTATTCAGTTAAAACTTCTCATATCTTTATGATTATAGCGGATCTCCATTCTAGTTAAATTTAAACATCCTAGCTTTATTTATTCGCCTACTTAATCTATCTTGCTTCCTTAATTTTTAAGATAAAAACCAGAAAATCATGAATTTCAAATAAAATTTTAATTTGGTCCAGAATACTGTTTCTACTAAATTATTATGCAAAAGGAATCTAAATATAAATTTTTACGTTTCTAGCTCTTTTCTGTTGCGCCAGTGATTTTTTACAAAGAAACATCCAAATTTCGAAAATGGTTAAAGTTATTGAGCTGATATCCAACACATATTGATTTTGTATTACTTCTGATTGCTAGAAACGTTTCAGGTTATTTACTTCATTTTAAAGTATTGCGCAATATTTAAGACGTCAGAGCTAGTAACAGCGGACTAGGCTGGCACACAATGGCAAGACTGATGTGAATTTTATAAGGCGTGAGTGTGCTACTTCCCTACATCAGCCTCCACTTAATTTTTTTTAATGCAAATGAAAAAAAAAACAATTACAAAAAGGAAGCAAGAGTAGAGCTTAGCTCCCTATGAAAACTTAAAATGTAAACATATAGAAATATTAAAAGAAAACTTATTACCTACTTCAATTATTTAAATTGCTGGGATGTTCACTGCCTCTTAAGCTACATTATCACTCAAAATTTAAGCAAATATCTATTAAACACTTTGGCATACATATTGCCTTAGACAGAAAACACATTAAAATATGTAAAATTATGAAAATCTTAAATCCATTAAATTGTCTGTAAATATTTTTACATACACAAATTCAAAGAAAATAACACAGTTATTCATGATACATAAACAGATAATTATATCTTAGCAGTCTTTTCTAAACCTGAAAGAAAATTTCACAAATCATGACAATTTCATTTTTACACACGTGGTTGTAGCCGCTTTGGCTGGCGTTCTACACTTCCACTCACAAGGGTAGAGGAGGGGAAGTTGCTATGGTGTGCGTCCTTCACGTTCACTCTAAATTACATGGGGAAAGGGGAGGGGTCACTGTGAGTTGTGCCCAAGTCACTCCACGCTTTGACGCAGCTACCAGGCTGCCATTATCTGGTTTGTCCTGTAGAACAAACAAAAAGAGTGCCTCAGACTCTGTTCATTTAAAATCTAAGGTTGGGTCACAATGAAATGGGGATATATACACTCCTGGAAATTGAAATAAGAACACCGTGAATTCATTGTCCCAGGAAGGGGAAACTTTATTGACACATTCCTGGGGTCAGATACATCACATGATCACACTGACAGAACCACAGGCACATAGACACAGGCAACAGAGCATGCACAATGTCGGCACTAGTACAGTGTATATCCACCTTTCGCAGCAATGCAGGCTGCTATTCTCCCATGGAGACGATCGTAGAGATGCTGGATGTAGTCCTGTGGAACGGCTTGCCATGCCATTTCCACCTGGCGCCTCAGTTGGACCAGCGTTCGTGCTGGACGTGCAGACCGCGTGAGACGACGCTTCATCCAGTCCCAAACATGCTCAATGGGGGACAGATCCGGAGATCTTGCTGGCCAGGGTAGTTGACTTACACCTTCTAGAGCACGCTGGGTGGCACGGGATACATGCGGACGTGCATTGTCCTGTTGGAACAGCAAGTTCCCTTGCCGGTCTAGGAATGGTAGAACGATGGGTTCGATGACGGTTTGGATGTACCGTGCACTATTCAGTGTCCCCTCGACGATCACCAGTGGTGTACGGCCAGTGTAGGAGATCGCTCCCCACACCATGATGCCGGGTGTTGGCCCTGTGTGCCTCGGTCGTATGCAGTCCTGATTGTGGCGCTCACCTGCACGGCGCCAAACACGCATACGACCATCATTGGCACCAAGGCAGAAGCGACTCTCATCGCTGAAGACGACACGTCTCCAGTCGTCCCTCCATTCACACCTGTCGCGACACCACTGGAGGCGGGCTGCACGATGTTGGGGCGTGAGCGGAAGACGGCCTAACGGTGTGCGGGACCGTAGCCCAGCTTCATGGAGACGGTTGCGAATGGTCCTCGCCAATACCCCAGGAGCAACAGTGTCCCTAATTTGCTGGGAAGTGGCGGTGCGGTCCCCTACGGCACTGCGTAGGATCCTACGGTCTTGGCGTGCATCCGTGCGTCGCTGCGGTCCGGTCCCAGGTCGACGGGCACGTGCACCTTCCGCCGACCACTGGCGACGACATCGATGTACTGTGGAGACCTCACGCCCCACGTGTTGAGCAATTCGGCGGTACGTCCACCCGGCCTCCCGCATGCCCACTATACGCCCTCGCTCAAAGTCCGTCAACTGCACATACGGTTCACGTCCACGCTGTCGCGGCATGCTACCAGTATTAAAGACTGCGATGGAGCTCCGTATGCCACGGCAAACTGTCTGACACTGACGGCGGCGGTGCACAAATGCTGCGCAGCTAGCGCCATTCGACGGCCAACACCGCGGTTCCTGGTGTGTCCGCTGTGCCGTGCGTGTGATCATTGCTTGTACAGCCCTCTCGCAGTGTCTGGAGCAAGTATGGTGGGTCTGACACACCGGTGTCAATGTGTTCTTTTTTCCATTTCCAGGAGTGTATATACATTTTATCTTTCAATATGTTGCTGGAACAAAGTTAACAGAACTTTTTCAATTTTACTCTCGCGGTTACTTAACTGTCATAAAATCGGTAAACAAATGTCTCAAAACGCCTTTAGTCATGTACTAGAGAAAATTTATGCTCAAGGCATACTATCATGAATCCTATTTAATCTCAATTTATTATTTCTGGGCCAGAACACTGAACCAATGCTCGGTACATTCTTGATACATTTGTATTTTATTTACTTAGCTGACTCATCTTCGATTACCTTATTCTTAGAGATAGTATGAGTATATTTGATTAGTAGCCGGCCGGTGTGGCTAAGCGGTTCTAGGCGCGTCAGTTTGGAACCGCGAGAGCGCTTCGGTCGCAGGTTCGAATCCTGCCTCGGGCATGGGTGTGTGTGATGTCCTTAGGTTAGTTAGGTTTAAGTAGTTCTAAGTTCTAGGGGACTGATGACCTCAGATGTTAAGTCCCATAGTGCTCAGAGCCATTTGAACCATTTGGACCATTTGAACCATTTGATTAGTAGTTGTCTTCTCAGCTTCTCTGTACATGTGAGTAACTTGTGGTAATACTACAGATCTGAGTGTTCAAAACACACTACGTTTAGTTGACTACTAAATCCACTTATTGGTCTTCTGCTGCTGTGTCAGTTCCACATCTGCAATTGTGTACTTACTTACTTTGCTAGTGTATGAACTTAAGTAATACTCACTCCATTAAAATTTAAAGCATAGGGTAGCACATTTATTTCATATATATAGTGTATTGCAGCTGATCAGTTTGCTCACGTGGCAATCCATTTCCACTTGATCGGACGCTGAAACCACAGGTAGTCTCTCTCGACCTACCAGTAAAGTGCATTAAGTAATTATGGACGAGCGTAATGCTAAATTCCCTAAACCCATAGGACACCATGAGCTGCTCTGTCTTATCTAACATAAGGGTACCTATGGTCGCATTCACGCCTCCAACTCATAACCTCAATGCGTGTAGGTGTGTCCTGCCACACACTACACCAAATAACGGCAGCTCCAATCTTATAAATATTTCAAGGACGTGTCCTTCACGTCTCAACCACAAACACTGTTCAATTCTACTACACTGCCACTCCTTGCTACACAAGGTGAGTTCATTCTTACAACTTATCTGCATATTTTTCATAGTACTAAGCAATCTCTTTTATTATTAATTAGTTAGCTCTACTGCATACAATAGGTTTCACTGCCACTTCAGATCCTGCTTGTACACGAATTTGTATATCTTTTTAAATTACTGTTATGGACCATTTCCAATAAAACAACAACTTTGTACTTATAATATTACCAGGGTTCTATACATACTTGTTACTCAAATACCTTTGTATCTTAATTACATCATACTTCTCTGTTGTTTATGTCACTGTTAGGTTTGTCACATTAGGTATTTTGTTCACTAATCGGTGGATAGAATGCTTACAGAACTCATGGCTTGATAGCCATGACGGAAAATTTTTGTATTGCAAAGAAGGAGTCGAAACTTTGGTGGATAGGAAAGATGAAGAATGAGTGAGACCTGAAAAGGAAAGAAGATCTCACACAGCTGGGACTGCACAGCTGCCATACTGTGTAGAGGTTACAGAACAAGCTCCTCCCTACAGAAAGCATTCATTACCTATGAACTTCTTTAGGTCGATCACGTTCCTGAGACCTAATAGCTTTTTACTCTTAGGGTACTCTAACCTATATGCATTGGCATGTGGTTTTCCTATGATCCTGAAAGGTCCTTGGTGTACGAACATGAATTTCTTAGTTTCTGCATTTATTTTCTTTGATTTTTCCTTGGTTTTGTCAAGGACTAACTGACCTATTTCAAAACTGGTGGGTACAGCTTTTGCGTCATGACGCTTCTTCCTTTCCAATGCTCTTTTTCTTATATTTGCCCTAGCCTTTAACTTCTTCTCGTCTGTGGATATTTGCGTTAGAATAGGGAATTCTACCACATCTGCAATCACATTGTGCGGTTCTTGGCCAAACATCAATTCGCAAGGCGCAAAACCAGTTGCATCATGCCTTAAGTTGTTAATTACATTCTCAAAATACTTCATGTGCTCTGCCCAACTTGAGTGTTTCCGAGCACAATAAGTCCTGCAAAGCCTATTCAATTCTCTCATAATACGTTCACTCATATTTCCTTGGGGAAAATACGCAGATATTTTCAGATGTTTCACTCCGGCCTTATCCAGACATTCTTTAAATCTATCAGCAGTAAATTGATGCCCATTGTCTGACAGCAAACTCTTCGGAACGCCAACGTTCATGAAGAAATCTTTTTCCAACTTTTCTACCAACGTTTTTGCATTTGCTCTTTTAACTGGGTATAGCTTAACATATTTACTAAATCCATCCACAACCACAAAAACATGGGTGCACCCACCTCTCGAAGCAGTAAGAGGGCCAAACAAATCACAAGCCAGTAATTCTAGGGTTTCAGTTGGCTCTACTGAATGCATATCCCCTTGTATTCTGGTGTTAGCAGCACGGACTTTCTGGCACACTACACAAGATGCTAGATGCTTGGCAACATGGCGGTACATGTTGTCAAACACAACTTTCTCTTTTTATTTTGCAGTGCACTTCTTTGCACCATAGTGCCCATACCTCAGGTGTACGTAGTCGTTTAGTAAGTCTACATGTTGTGAGGGAAAGCACAGCTTCCACTCAGAAACACCTACCTTTTTCCTCCTAAACAGAATACCTTTATGCAGACAGTAGTATTGCGAAACCTTATGATAGTTCGCATCTCCCAAATAGCTCTTTACTAATTTCAGCTGGTCATCTGCATTCTGCTCACGTCTCAAGTTCTTAATCACTCTCTTTAACCTTCCGTCGAGCGCGGCTGTTCAACTTGATACACCTCGAAGTTTACAGTAAATTATTTGCCAACGAGTAGCAGCACTGACGCCTACTCGCTACTAGCTAGCCTTTGCCGAACGCTTGTCATTGTTGTGTGCTTCAGGGTCAATACGACTGCTCTGTTGTCGATATATGTGCTGATTGATCAGTATGATACACTGCGCCCGTTCGTGTTGCATTTCAACAATTCATTTCTTTGGTTATCAACATAGCTTAGTAAGTAGTACAATGTTAATATACAATGGGTAATGCACTTATTTTCTTTTTGGACCGTTTAATCGTCAGTTAAGAATGTTTGAGTATCAGGTATCAAATTGATACACTGCGCCTGACTGCGTTATTTTATAGGAATTTTATCAGTTTAAGGTGTGAGACACTTAATCATGGCAGGCTACAGTAAGGCGTACAACCTCCTTGACCCAAATCATGTTGCAGAAATACAAAAAATGTTGTTCGAAGAGGATAATGATGAAGTTCAAGAGGATTTTGAAGATGAAGTAGACACAGATTGTGATGACGCAGTTGAAGTTCGGCAGGAAGATTCAGAAACAGAGGAAAACGACAGTGAAAACGACGAGGAAGTACTTGAAGAAAGCCAGTATTATTATACTGTAAGGGACAAAGAGACAAAATGGAATAAAGTTCCACCATCGCAGAGAGTACGTTTCAGGGCCCACAATATTATTCGAAAGTTACCTGGTTCTTTAGGTGCGGCGAAAGCGTTGAGAACGCCTTTGGAATGTTGGAATTGCCTCATAGATGACAACATTTTGTCGATTATAGTTCTATTTACCAATCAGTATATTGAGAGCATCAAAGCTTCTTTTCAGCGAGAGAGAGACGTAAAGTAACAGACAAAGCTTAGAAGATTTGTGGGGAAGTGACGGGGATGGAATTGAAAAATTTTGTCTCGTTATGAACATAAAACTTTTCAAATTCATCATGCGGTGCCTTATATTTGACAATCGTGTGACTCGCGACGAAAGGAGAAAATTAGACAAGATAACAGCGATTCGGGAAATATTTTCTCTGTTTGTACAGAATTGCCAGAAATCCTACACCCTCGGAGAAAACGTTACAGTAGATGAGAAACTTGAAGGATTCCGTGGAAGGTGCAGTTTTCGCCAATACATACCTAGCAAACCAAACAAATATGGAATTAAGATATATGCTCTTGTGGGTTCCCAAGTATTTTATCTCTATAATCTGGAAATATACGCTGGTCTGCAGCCAGAAGGATTGTACCACGTTAGCAAAAAACCTTCAGATGTTGTTCTGCGATTATGTGAACCAATTTATCAGTCAGGTCGGAATGTGACGGCAGACAATTGGTTTACTAGTATTGGTTTGATAGAAGAGCTAAGAAGAAAACATCTTTTTTTTGTTGGGACGATGAAGAAAAACAAGCGTGAGATTCCTCTGGAGTTTGCTACCAGTAAAGGCAGGGCTGTCCATAGTTCACTTTTTGGCTTCAAGAAAGGCTGTACTCTAGTTTCCTACATTCCTAAAAAGGGGAAGTGTGTTATCTTGGCATCAACTCTGCATGGAAATAATTCAGTAGATGCTGACACTGGAGATAAACAGAAGCCATCCATTGTAACATTTTACAATAGCCAGAAGGATTGTACCACGTTAGCAAAAAACCTTCAGATGTTGTTCTGCGATTATGTGAACCAATTTATCAGTCAGGTCGGAATGTGACAGCAGACAATTGGTTTACTAGTATTGGTTTGATAGAAGAGCTAAGAAGAAAAAATCTTTCTTTTGTTGGGACGATGAAGAAAAACAAGCGTGAGATTCCTCTGGAGTTTGCTACCAATAAAGGCAGGGCTATCCATAGTTCACTTTTTGGCTTCAAGAAAGGCTGTACTCTAGTTTCCTACATTCCTAAAAAGGGGAAGTGTGTTATCTTGGCATCAACTCTGCATGGAGATAATTCAGTAGATGCTGACACTGGAGATGGAAATGGAAATGAGCGTTTGGCGTCATTGGCCGGGAGGCCCCTCGCGGGGCAGGTCCTGCCGCCATATCGCAGGTCTTATTACATTCGGCGCCACATTGGGCGACCTGCACGCCGGATGGGGATGAAATGATGATGAACACAACACAACACCCAGTCCCTGAGCGGAGAAAATCTCCGACCCAGCCGGGAATCGAACCCGGGCCCAGAGGACGGCAATCCGTCACGCTGACCACTCAGCTACTGGGGCGGACACACTGGAGATAAACAGAAGACATCCATTGTAACATTTTACAATAGCACCAAAGGTGGAGTCGACACAACAGATAAGTTGACCGCTTCATACAATGTAGCAAGAAATGTGTACCGTTGGCCCATGGTCATATTTTTTGCAATGATCAATATGAGTGGAATCAATTCACAAGTAATTTACTATGGCAACAACGAGAATTTTATCCGAAGAAAAGCATTCCTGAAGCAACTCTCACACGCATTAGTTCTACCTCACTTGGTTCGTAGAAGCTTGGACACCTCAGGAATTCACAGAGATCTTCAACTGCGGCTACAACAATATAGGCCAACGTGTGAAGAAGAAGCAGAAGACACAAGCAGAAACGAAGAACAAGGGACTGGGATCAAGAGGAAAAGGTGTAATACCTGCACAGAAAAAAAAGACTGACAAAATATTGTTGCAAAATGTGTCAGAAGCCTGTCTGTTTGATACACATTGAACCTTTTTGCTCTGAATTCGGAAAAATTCCGCATTTGTTACCACAGTCAAAAAGTGACGATGAAACAAATGAATGAGTTGTAATATCATTGTTGTTCTGCTTCAGTGTCATAATAGCCTTTCTGTAAGGATAATTGTCATTTGTAATGTGTTTTATTAGTGAAATATAATAAAGAAGCAAATGAAAAAGCGACTTTTTATCATTTGTTACTAAAGCCCAACATTGACGATAAGAAATCTGAATGATGAATATGTCTACTGCAGTTGTGTTCGTATGTCATCTTTGTCTTTCTTTAAATATATTTGGCACTCATAATATGTTTTGTGAACAGAATTTAATAAATGATCACGTGAATAAACGGTGTGATCAATTTGATACACTGCGCCCGATCTCGCTGCGACAAACATCGCGCCCGACAGAAGGTTAATGCACTTTCTTCCTTTACTTCGTGCAACGCAAACATTCGTACTTCACTTAGGTCTGTTGCTGAATTCCCGCGTCATCACAGAGCTCCGCACTTCTAGATAACCCATCAGCTACCAAATTATCTTCCCCTTGAATATATCTAACCTCAAGGTCAAACTGCTGGAGATACAATGACCATCTTACCAAACGAGCATTCCTCAACTTACAGGTCTTTAAAAAGGTCAACGCCTTATGGTCACTGTAAACAATTATCTTGTGACCTAATAGATACTGCTCAAATTTCTATACCCCAAATACAATTGCCAATGATTCCAGTTCTGAGATGCCATAATTTCTCTCTGCTGCCTGTAAAGAACGCCTTGCGAAAGCTATAGTCTTGTGCACTTCTTGTTCGTTCTCTATTTCTACTTGGAATATCTCCACAGCTATACCATAGCCACTAGCATCAACAGACATACAGAATGGTTTTTGAAAATCAGGATGATGTAAAATAGGACTATTAATTAAAGATTGTTTAAGCACTCGAACGCCTGTTGGCATTCTGCTGTCCAAACCCAAGGGGTATTCTTTTTCAGCAGGAGGTGAAGACAGGGCGCATTAAAAGCCTGATCACTAACAAAACGCCTATAGAAGCCGAAAAGACCGAACATCGATCTCAACTGCTTCTTGTTTCTGGGAGCCTCAAATTTTTCAATGACTGCTAGCTTGCCTGGGTCAGGCAGAATACCTTTTCCACTTATATATCCCAAGAAACCTATTTCCTCTTTAACGCACTCTGTCTTTTCAATCTTTAGTTTCATGCCACCTCTCTCAATAGCCTCTAACACTTCCTCTAATAAAACTATGTGTTCTTGGCTCTGAGTACTATGGGACTTAACATCTATGGTCATCAGTCCCCTAGAACTTAGAACTACTTAAACCTAACTAACCGAAGGACATCACACAACACCCAGCCATCACGAGGCAGAGAAAATCCCTGACCCCGCCGGGAATCGAACCCGGGAACCCGGGCGTGGGAAGCGAGAACGCTACCGCACGACCACGAGCTGCGGGCTATGTGTTCTTCCCAGGTAGGAATTGCTATTAACAGATCATCTACGTAGACTGTGATTTTATTAATTAAGGCTGGTCCTGAAACATGGCGCACCACACGTACGAAGGCACAAACAGAGATATTAAGTCCGAAAGGTACCACACGGTATTGGTAACAAACTCCTTCGTACAAGAAACCTGTGTACTTCCTTGAACTTTCCGCCAGTGGCAAATTCCAATATCCACACGTGATGTCCATAAAAGTTAAGAATTTTACTCCCCGGAACTTTTGCAATAACTCGTCCATGTTCTGCGGTCTATCACTTTCCCTAACCACTATTTCATTCAACCAACGAGCGTCCAAGACCAATCTGACACTCCCGTCTCTTTTTGGTACAACAACAAGAGGATTATTGTACTCACTGAACGCTTTTTCAGTCACACCCCACTCTAGCATTCTCTGTATCTCCTTTCGAACCGCCTCCTTCCTAGCTACATGTATTTGGTATGGCTTCCTGAAAAACACTTGGCCAGGTTTCACCTTTAATTGACATTCATAACCTTTGACCACGCCAGGTCGATTTGAAAATACCTTATGATGCCTTTTTAAAACCTGTCTCAGTTCTTCCTTCTGATTAGCTGAAATTTTATCGATTTCCTGCAATTTAGCTTCTATATTGTCCAAAATAATTGGTTCTTCTTCTGTGTTTAGCTTACTTTTACTAAGATTAACACCTTCGTCCCAATATCTCCTATTTTTCAGAACTCGTATAGGCAGCTCCCAAGTTTCATCATTAGTTACTACATGTTTATCAATAAAAGGTACCGTAATTACTCCGGTTATCGACAAGACCAATTTTAACTGGCTTCTTTCAAAGTCAACAACACTCTGATATTTCGACAAGAAATCTATGCCAATTAAAACCTCAATACTGAGATTGTTTACAATTAAGCATGGATGATCAATTAAACTACCATCAATATCAAAGGGCAGTAAAGCTTCTTGCTTTACCGTTTTTGACACCTTGCCAGTAGCACCAATTATTCTTAGTCCTGATACCCTCATTACGGTAAGCTTGTCTTTACTAGGTAATGCATCAAAGAAGGACTGAGATATCGCACTCACCTCACTTCCACTGTCTAAGAAAAAAAATGGTTCAAATGGCTCTGAGCACTATGGGACTTAACATCTTAGGTCATCAGTCCCCTAGAACTTAGAACTATTTAAACCTCACTAACCTAAAGACCTCACACACATCCATGCCCGAGGCAGGATTCGAACCTGCGACCGTAGCAGTCCCACCGTTCCGGACTGCAGCGCCTAGAACCGCAAGACCACCGCCCGCATCTCGTGGTCGTGCAGTAGCGTTCTCGCTTCCCACGCCCGGGTTCCCGGGTTCGATTCCCGGCGGGGTCAGGGATTTTCTCTGCCTCGTGATGGCTGGGTGTTGTGTGCTGTCCTTAGGTTAGTTAGGTTTAAGTAGTTCTAAGTTCTAGGGGACTTATGACCACAGCAGTTGAGTCCCATAGTGTTCAGAGCCATTTTTTTTGCAAGACCACCGCGGCCGGCCACTGTCTAAGAGACAACGTACATTGATACCCAACATATTCACTGTTATTATAGGGTGGCTTATTCTAGGTTGTACAGGTGGTTCCTCAAACTCATCCAATAGTTCCTTTTGGATTTGTCTCCAACTAAAGTGATCGACATCTGTCTTCATTACATTTAGGTCAAAGTGTGTAAGGGTTTCCTGAATTACATTTTCAGCTGCCTTTTCCTTTCGGTCTATTAATTTTAAATCGAAACACCGCACGACTTCATTACATTTAGTTTGCTGAACATGACCCAAATTACTGTAGTCTGAGCGATTCTGCGCCTCCAGACCGGGCCTAACACTAGTTACAGCTAAACCACTTTCACTATTATCGTCGGGTTCCTTCTCAAGTGACAACTGGTCACAGCTACTGGGTTCATCGACCAACAACAGGCTGTCCTCTACATTCTCACTTACCTCCTGTCCTAAATCTATTATTACAGTATCAACATTCTGCACAGGCACTTTAGATAAGAGCACATCATCCTTATCGTAAATATAAGCATGAATTTCTTCTGCTTCTTCACCTGACAATGCAATATTTTGTAGCTCTTCCCTACCGTTGCACTGCTGCGCCTTCTCTTTCTCTTCCCACTTAGAAAGCGTCTCTAACATGGTGTCTATTAAATACTGCGAGTGATCTAATATTTCTGCTGTATCCTTAGATGCTACCGACCCCTCATCCACATGTTCAGTCTGAGTATTCTGATCTGTCTTACCAGTTACTGTAATTACTGGCTTAGGAAAAGTAACCGCCTGGTGAGCGCCAGTGTCCTCATAGACGGGAACTAGTTTTCCTGCCTCGGCCTACTACTGCTTCCTTTATTTCCATTATAGTTAACTGGCACAGCATTGCTTTCCGCACTGTTGTTTACCTGCATAATTTTGTTCGGAACAAAATTACTATCATTTGGATGCCATTGTTGGCTCTGATAATTATTTCTCCAATTCCTACCTCTCTTAGGATGGTGAACACCTACTGTTCTGATGTTTACATTGCCATTCTGCTCGTTCTTAAAATTACTACTAGTGTTATTACCATTTCTGTTATTACGTGCTTGCTCCTCATTGGCAGCAACACGCTCTACACGTTCCAAATACTCAATGAAACGATCAAAATTGTCTCTAGGGGCAGATAAGACCTAGTATTATCATTTCAGGTTTCAGCTTTTCCGCCAAATGTGACAAACGTGACATCCATGACCTAGCAAACTCTTTAATAGATTCCTTGCCTGCATTGAAGCGTTTTCCACTCCAAAATTCTCTCAACACTTCATTTCGCTTATTGCTAGACCAATACCCATTATTGAAAACTGTTTTAAATTCCGCTAATGTTTTACACTTCAACATAACATCAGCTGACCAGCGCATGGCGTCACCTGCTAAATGGCTTCTAATAAATGAGACTTTCTCTCGTTCAGACCAAGTTGGTGGAATCACATCTTCAAAATCGTTCCATAAATCTAGCGGGTAGACATTTTTATCTGGATCGAACCGCAAGAACTGCCGACAACCGATAAATGCGGCGTTTGCTGCTACAACTTGTTGTGTACTACCATTACCAGAAGTTACTGAAGCTACTTTACTCTCAATGTTAGCAATGTTAGTACTAATATTTTCCACTCTCATTTCAACATTATCTACTCTTTGCACAATATGAGTAGTATCAGTTTTGATTGCATCTACTTCTGCTTGACATATGTTTACTTTTATATTAAAATCTTTAAACCTATCTGAGCACAGTTCAGATTCCGCCTCGATCTTTTCTGTTAACTTGTGCTCCAGCTTCGCATCTTCCATTTGGAAGTCTTTGCAAACCTTAGCAACTTCGGATTTTACTGTTTTATACATTTCAGAAAATTGGTGAGCAACCTTTTTCTTAATATCCACATGATTGTAATCGGTTTTATAATTCAAACTGTCCAGATCCTCTTTCAACTTATTGCAACCAGCCTTGAAGGTATTGTCCATTACCTTCAATCGTTTATTAAGATTAGTTTGGCTGGCCACAATCTCATACTTTAATTCAGCATTACTGCTTTTGACCTCAGTTATTTCAGACTTTAATTCAGCTGTCATTTTAGCATTACTGGTAGCTATTGCTTGTAATATTACATTTAAATCACTAGCCCCAGTATCTTTGGGTTGCTCACTACCTGGTTTTTTATCACACTCATGTGACGATAAACTAGCTCCAATACCAGAATCATCAAAACGAAATGAAACATCTGATCGATCAGTCATATCTAAAAAATGGTTCAAATGGCTCTGAGCACTATGCGACTTAACTTCTGAGGTCATCAGTCGCCTAGAACTTAGAACAAATTAAACCTAACGACATCACACACATCCATGCCCGAGGCAGGATTCGAACCTGCGACCGTAGCGGTCACGCGGTTCCAGACTGAAGCGCCTTTAACCGCACGGCCACACCGGCCGGCTATCAGTCATATCTAACTTATCCTTTTTAAACTCTACCACCTCTGATGACTGTTTCGTTTTTAACTCATCAGATAAACTATCATCCAATAAGTTAGCAATTTCTGATTTCTGCTTTACAATAGGGGTCTCTATTATTGAATCATTGTCCCTTTTCACACTACTGTCAGGAGACAATACTTCATATCTCACTTTAACATTACTATTTTCATGCATATTTACACCTGAACCGTTGTCTGGATTTACAGTTCCCTCAACAGACATAGATTCTGATTTAAGTTTAACCTCAGTTTCTTCTGGCGATTCAATCGCCGACAGTCTTTTAGTGCAGGTTAGTAAAAAGTTTAACAGCTTTTCACTTAACTTAATTGCTTCTCCACGACGTATGGCGTTGCCTGCGCGGCGTACCAAGATTACTGATGCGACGCGGCGCGTTGAACTGCAGACGGCACTTCGACGGCTGCTGTGTGTTTGCGTGGCCCACAACTGCAGGTGCAGCTCCGGTTGCTCCGGAGGACGACTGCGGTGAGGCGAAACTGGCTTCTCGCGATGCCGGCAGCGCCGCTAGACTCAGTGCCAGCTCTGTCTATCCAGATGCGTTGTTAATCCAGTTGCGTCGTCCACATGCACACGTAACACTATCACTGTTCTATTACTCAGTTGCGTGTCGCATTTCACTCCCGTATCCGAATATTTAAAAATCACTTTCACTTTAACTCAGTTTCTTTCCCGGCCGATGCACCATATGTGGGGTGGCGGGTGGAATAATTGTTAACGTCCCTATTATTTATTTAATGCTGTTGTTTGCCGTTCTCAACACTGGCTCTCTAACTACAATATTGGCAACCATAAAGTGATTAGCAAAACGTGAAGCCTGTAATTAGAATTCCTAGGGCCCACTTCATCTGAGAAATAGCTACAGCTTATAGCTCTGAGGAATTAGGAGATTGTCTGGGATTCATAATCAAAAACCATTCTCTCTAAAATGTTCACTATATTCTGAAAGTCACAGACCAAAAAGAATCCACACAATCCAACTACCAGAGCAGTTCAGAGTCTAATGCGCCGATGCAACTATAACTGTTCAAATTAAATGTTTAAGTGAATGCTCGCCATAATTTTATGATACTGTTCATCAAACGCCATGCTAATAATGGTAGAATGTCTGTCCTGCGGCGGCACGTGAAAATACGACGTACGCAAACTAAAGATAGATCATTAACGTCATCCCAAAATTAACACTTCACTCGAAAACGATTTCATGGTTACGCGTATCCCGAGTAACTTATTCCTGCATCCGAGGCTGTTTATATCAACGATACCGACGCGACGCGACTCCTGGCACAGGTGGTGCGCTAATCAGCGTCTGGAGAGAAATGGGACCTCCATCTTTCACGCAGCTTTCTTAACATGTAAAGCCGCGGTCCGGACGGCTAAGGGAAAGCCTGATCATATCTGCTCTCCCGACTAGCCGCTGGGCTAGTAATGCACCACTTTAAGTTATCGAATAAATCATTGCTTCCTTTGCTGATGGCTGATGAAACTCTCAATATAATTGTGCAATCAGCACACAAGTAAGTAATCATAATAAAAATCTGACGTGGCTAAGTCAAATATTTTGTGCGAGAGAATTAATTTGATTACACTACACGCAGTAGACGAGCTCTGAACTTGCTCTTTGGAGATACGCTATAGCTATAGTTTTATAGTTATTCAGTTAAAACTTCTCTCATCTTTATGATTATAGCGGATCTCCATTCTAGTTAAATTTAAACATCCTAGCTTTATTTATTCGCCTACTTAATCTATCTTGCTTCCTTAATTTTTAAGATAAAAACCAGAAAATCACAAATTTCAACTAAAATTTTAATTTGTGAGATCCAGAATACCGTTTCTACTAAATTATTATGCAAAAGGAATCTAAATATAATTTTTTAAGTTTCTAGCTCTTTTCTGTTGCGCCAATGATTTTTTACAGAAAAACATCCAAATTTCGTAAATGGTTATAGTTATTGAACTGATATCCAACACATATTGATTTTGTATTACTCCTGACACGCTAGAAACGTTTCAGGTTATTTACTTCATTTTAAAATATAGCGCAATATTGATGACGTCAGAGCTAGTTACAGCAGACTAGGCTGGCACACAATGGAAAGACTGATGTGAATTTTATAAGGCTGCTTCCCTACAATGTCATACGCTAGGCTGTATACATTTTGGTTCCACTGCAGATGTAGACTGTCATATGGGTACAATTCTGAATTGAGGTAGACTTAGGCACAACTTGCAGTCGTTGAACACGGTGAAATCATTTGATATATTAACTCTTCTATAAGTCTGAAATGCAAATATGATGATTCTAGGTGTCTCTAGATGGGAGGATGTTTTAATAGCCCATGTTTGTCTGTTCGCAGTCAGTAACACTGGGTACTCGAAGATCTCCCATGAGCGAAATGTCAGTGACAGAAACGTACCTGAATTCAGGATTTTTAAAAGCTCCAAATGCTCCTCATCGGATACACTGATGTGAGGCATTTTCCATATTATCTTGTTGATTGTGATCATATTCTCTTCTTGAGCTCCTTGAATGTAAGAGTTATTGTCCGTCGCACTTCGCACCAGAATGAGTTCTTGTTTAGCATTCATAATAATTTGCCTCATATCCTCAAAGTATCCCATAAGCATTTTTAGAGGTATGCATGCAGTAGATCGCCTGTACTCTTCAATTGCTCTATCCTCTGGCTCGTCTACGAACCATCCTGCATTTTCTAAACTATGCCAATCTGTTGGTATTGCCGAAAGGTATGTTTTAAGAGTTGATGTTATGCCAACATTGGGTGTACAGTCGATCTCAGAGCCATTGAGTTCATAGCGTATCTCTTGGAAGAGGAATGCTAAAGCATTCCTGTTCAGCTTGGATCCCACTGTATCGCTGCCGTCAGTTTTCTTGAATGACCCCTCGAGATATATGAAACTCTCGCACGGAAGCGTGAGTGCGTCTTGGTGCTGTATGACAATGCTGATTTCATCATTCTTGTTAAACGTGGTTGAAGTGTAATGTTTATGAGAGAAGTATTCCTCACGTATTATTCTCTCATCGTACTCTACTGGACTAGTTATATTGAGTGATGACGTCATTGCGCGGCTTCAGACCAACTGATTTAAGAAACTCGTAGTTCGCAGTTGTTATCACTTTGCTGTTCGGTAGCGGAGTGGCGTGCTGTGGATTGCGTGCACTTGTTTTATACCGTACGCCCATCCTGCCTTAGGTGTAATCGTACAATTATTTCCTCACCACGAAAGTCAGCAAGTTGATTATTCTGGTCCACAATACGCAGCTCCAAATAGTCCAATGTCTGAGCTGTCACTGGAAGATATATTGCATTGGCAAGGGTCTCAACAATCTTTTACCCCGTTTCAACTGATGGGAAGAATCCGTAAATAGTTGAATGAGAGTATCGTTGAGATATGAGTTCGTTGCAATGTTACACTCGACACGTATTGTGCTGACTGGGAGTATGTCCACTGTCTGATTCGAATTGTAAAATTTACTTGGATCCTTATTCAAAATCTGTTGTTTTGTGAATCCGAGCAGGCGCCCTATTGAACCGTTCGGGTTAAAGTCAATCGTTGAATTTACAGTTCTTCTTTCTGATTTAAGTGTACTAAGGTTTGCACGTAGTTCAATACCTTTTCCGGACTGTTTTAAGACGTCGTTTAAATTGACGATATCGTATGCAATAGGTTCTATCTCCAGAATATCTTTTTCACCATTAATATCGAGATGCAGTTTATTGTTAGTCGGTGATATTCGGGATGCTGTTGTACGTCTCCAGTCCAATCAATGCAATACTCCATTGACCAGCACTCAAATCAATTGACGGGAAGTAATTTGCACGCTGGTATTGGAGCTAGTTTTTCGTCACATGAGTGTGATAAAAAACCAGGTAGTGAGCAACCCAAAGATACTGGGGCTATTGATTTAAATGTTATATTACAAGCAATAGCTACCAGTAATGCTAAAATGACAGCTGAATTAAAGTCTGAAATAACTGAGGTCAAAGTGTACGACATTGCATCTGAACCTTAACTGATGAATGAATGTTTAAACATCCTCCTCAAATAGCGTGCTTCTTCTTATTCTTCTTTGTGACCGTCAAGAGAAACATGATGCATAGATGTCCGCAGAAGTGTGTAACAAAGTCCTGATAGCGTCGATAATTGTAGAGTACATATCTTCGGTGAGTGAAGTATTTTTGTAATTCTTCTGGTGGCTGCAGGTCACCAAATGAGTCGAAATAGTAGACGGTATCCGAGTCTCTCATGACGTATGCCACCCAGTGGGTGCTGGGAGCTCCAGAAACATCTAAATTCACAATACCGCATTCACCAGTTTTCCACATAGTCTTCGGTAATGTATCCCGCATAAACACACCACAGAATCTTGGTATCTTGAATTTATCTCTAGCAAACTTAAGATGATCTGTATTTGAGAGTGGTCGATCTGGTAGGACCGGTAATGGGCTTTTTTTTATTTATGAATAGACGAAGACCCTTCCTGTACGGCTTCAAGTATAGTCCTTTTCCGATGGCTGCGGCTTCCATCATGCGTTTATTGTCTTCTCGCCTCTTCTGACTGCGCTTGGGAGTCTTGTGCGTTCTTGACCGTTCGAGTAATTGCTGCGGCACCACCGGTGAGGGACCCTACATCCGAGAGCACGGAGAGGGCCGGGATGAGAAATGGAATGAAACCGCCGGATGTCTTGGGTATTGGCAGAACACGAGGTGCTTCAACGTATCCTCTTCTTCTTGTTAGGAAATCTTTCTGCTTCATTGCGTTTTTAGCTGCGTACACTTGTCAGGATACAGTTCCTCAAACAACCGTTCTTGTTTAGTGCGCAACGTGCAGCGTTCATAAGCCGCTTGAAATTCATCACTCCTAAACCCAACTAGATTTTTCCACGTATGGTTTCATCAACTGCGAATGATGCGATGTGTTGACCTATACCAATGTCCTTTCTTCTCCGTATGGTCTTAGCCTTATCAGCTAAAATCCTGTCTGCAATGTGACGACTTGATAGATCTTTATTTGCTGCGTGTACAATGTCGTGTTCCATACACGCTTCGTCGAGCAGATTGATCCCATTATAACCTCGCGCCAAGCGTTTCTGAAGCTTTGTCCCAGGCCCGCAGTAGTTATACCCAGGGATGTGTAATTCCACAGGTAGTTTGTCTAGAACACCACCACCTCCTCTAATGTGTCTTCTAGCCCGCATGTTACGCTGCTGTGTTGGTTGTGGACAATACACGCTCATTATATAGCAAACCACCGGCATCAGTCCAATTGTTTTGTGTAGCAGGAAAACCAAGCCATTTCACTAGTGCCTTATTTCCCGTCGTCTTATAACTCTCTCCACGAGAAAAAATATGGTTCTGAGCTTTTCTGCATCTCCTCAGTGTACTGTCCTTTAATATATAAGTTCTACGATTCGTTCGCTGCACCTTTGAAACTGTAAATACCTCAGTTGACCAGTTCGGTAGGTATGATTTCTCAAATGCTGTCTTGTGTTTTGAGATACGCACCAAATCACGTACATTAAATTTCTGTTTGCGTCGATCCAGCATCTTAATGCTAAAGTACACGGTATCCATGGGTCCATTATCACGAACATCGATTGGCCGCATTTTTATTGTGCTATGTTTGGTTCTATTATATTGAGCAATTATTTCTGGGGGGATATCTGTCCATTTGTATGAGCCGCGAAGGTTAAAACGCACCCACATTCGACCTTTTATGGTTCTGTTCAAGCGCTCCACGATACTCGCCTTCAGTTGAGTGAATGTCGAGTAGTGATGTATTCCATACCGCTGCATCACTGTCTTGAAATATCTAATGTAGAACTCACCACCATGATCGGTTTGGAGATTGTCCGGGCATCGATTCGTTCCTGTCTGTAGAAAACGCTCAAAAACATCAGCAACATTTCGACCGGTGGCTTGTTAATGGTTTTATATTTCTTGTTGCTCATGCTTTTCGTGATCTTGTGTGCACCAGTCATGTGCAGTGTTTCACGGCATATGTCCCTATCATTAACTGAATAATTTATAGGTCTTTTGATAGGTCTTAGAAGAATAAGATTCATTAAGCCGTGTGTTTTGTCAGACTGTCTATCACCGATCTGTATTATGTCTTCAGTTACAGTTATGGGATGCCCACCCAACATGAACAGTCTTCCCCTGCTAACGCCGAATCTTCTATCTATTTGACCTGGAGTGTGACTAATAATGAATTCATCAATGGCAACACCCTTGTTATCGTGTGTTTTTGTTTTTGCTGAGAGCTGTCGGAGAGATTCAATAACAGGCTTAAAGTATGCTGCCGATCCATATGACCTAACCTCAGCAGCCGTAATTTCTCACGAACTGCTTTACGCGCCTGAATCACTTTCTGCTTCGTTGACATTTCGGCGTAAACTAATCAGACATCTCCGCGGCGTGAGGCTTTATATATCCAGTCATTTTCTTCCTCCTCTTACTTTGATTCTGATCACCCTTCTCAACAACAAGGAAGTCGACACCTATTTTCCCTTGAATAGGATCGATCTTTTCAGTGAAGCAGGTTACTTTCTAACTCACTTGATTAACTAGCTCATTTAATGCATTCACCATCCTCAGAAGAGTCTGGTAATACGTCTCTAGTTCCCTGCGCATACCTACAACTTTATGCGCCACAGCCTGAATTTTCGCATCCAAGTACAATCGAATGTTCTGTCTATGTACACCCATCCTCTCGGGTTGAGAGGTAGACATACGCGCAAATTTGTCCATGGTGTAGCGTAGACTGATATACTAACCTATCTTACCGAGCTAAATATGCAAAAACACTTGAAAGTTTCGCCTGGACCTACCATCATTGTTTTCTTGTTTTATCAATAACGAGAAGCCCATACCGTGAATTATTCCATCAATCTCCACATATCTTTACAATATCATTGAACGACATGTCCGTTCCGATATGTGCTTGGTAAATGTGTTTTAAATTCAGATTGCCTTGTTTGAAGGCTATAATTAGGTTTGCGATATCCCTAACAAGCTATTTGTGGATTCTGGAATATGTATGACTTAGATAAAACACATCGGCACCCATATGACGACCGAAACAGAAATATTTTCGCATTTGGTCTTGGTTTTCGACGGCTACATCGTCAAATATGAATACTGTGTTTGGTTTTGCTTTTTCAGGTGGGGGGGGGGGGGATATTGTTGTAATCACAACCAACAGCGGGAACGCCTTGGGTCGCGGATCGGAGCGGCCAGGCGGGGAAGCCGCCGGCGGTGGAGCACGCACCACCAGGTAAACAAAGGACGAGTCGGCCGACAGTCCAACGACAACTGACAACAACCGACCACGACCGACTATGAGCGACACAACAAGGAAGAGATAAACAACGGAGGCTTGTGGAAACCACAACACCAAACACCAAACGTAAATCCACTCGGAACCAGAGCCAGGCAAATGTCAACAACGAGCAACGACCAGACCTCAGTACCGCCGAGACAGAAACGAATCCAGAGCGAGTACCAGACTGGCTGGACTAGGGTTTTTTTGTTTCTGTTTATTGTTATACCTGTACAATCAGGTAGGCTGTCAGCGGCATGCTACGCCGCTCTCCAGCCATAGAGTTGACAAGGACAGAACACAGAATGGAGAACCAGAATGAACATAGTGACGGGCAAAAAATAGTGGTCCCAGAAATACAAAAAACACGGAGCCGTTCACACTCGACGATAACGACACTGAAAACATGTTGACACGACGCACTTCACACTGATGAATCCGACGGCACAAGTGAACGTATGAGCGTGACGGCGGACACTAAAAACACAAAACGATGGCACACACACGCGAAAACTGATGGCTATGATCTCCAGCGCGCGAAAGTCCACAGATCGTGTACGAATCCAGGGACCTGCCAAGAGGGGAAGAAGGGGGAGTGGGAGGGAGGGGTGAGCAAGGATGCCAATGGCGGAGGAGATGGAGGTAAAAGATGGAGGAAGGGATGGAGGGGAAGCCCGGGGGAGGAGCGGGGAGAAAGGGAGGAGGGATGGAAAGGGGAGAGAAGGGAGGGAGAAGGGAGGGAGGGTGCCCAAAGGAAAAAAATACAGGAAGAGGGAGGGACGGAGGACATCATCAGGGAGGGGGAGCTGGCGGAAGCCACCTCGGGAGAGGGTAAGGAGGGTGGAGAGATGGAGACCGGGTGGGACGTGGGAATACAGGCGTGGCAGCAGGCGGGGGTGGGAGAGGATGGGTGAGACAAGCGGGTGAGGAGGATCGAGTTTATGGGAGGTGTACAGGATCCGTATCCTTTCAAGGAAAAGGGGGATGTGGGGGAACGGAATGAGGTTGTACAGGATCTGCGTGGAGGAGGGGAGACAGATGCGATAGGCGAGGCGGAGAGCATGGCGTTCAAGGATCTGAAGGGATTTATACAAGATAGGGGGGGGGGGCGGAGATCCAGGCCGGATGGGCGTAACAAAGGATAGGGCGGATGAGGGATTTATAGGTGTGGAGTATGGTGGAGTGATCCAGTGGACTAGGGCAGAGTGGGTCCCTATATACGAAACCGGAGGGAGCGGCTATTGGCCGCTGTCTGCACCTGGCTTAGTGCACGGAATAGCCGCCGTGGAGGTGGAGCCCTCTATGGGCTGACCACGTCCATTTGTTCTGCCGCGTGTTCGACTTCCATGACGGACGGTGCTAGAGATATCACCACTTTCACTGAAAGTTGCGTATGTAAGACCATCTACACCGCACAATATCTCTTGCAATAGCTGATACTTCGGTTGAAACAGTGTTTTTGAGAATACACAAACATATTCAAATTGGACTCCGTCTACATGAGTTAGCAGAGTCATGAGGACATTAGTCTTCCCGCAATTGGATGGGCCTACAATAATTGCTCGTATATTATTGGGAAGGAGAATTCCATTCTTCTTCTTCTTCTTCAGCTCTTCACTTGAATCTTCACAGGACAAGTCACCGACAACAAAGTCCTTGTGGCGAGGGTACTTAAACCAACCTGCCATGATACTAAATGCGTCAGTTACAGGCAAGTAGTTGACAGAAAATATACCTGTAAGGATAATAATAATAGTATGTGTGTAGCCAGTATAGTTCCATCACTTAACCGATTGAGCTATATTGAGTACACGAAGAAAACAAGTATATATTGTACTCATGAAGAGTAACATGATCATAATCTCAGTAACTGGTATAGCATTGAAAAAAATAAATCTAATAGGTTGATTATAATGAGAAAGTGGTATGAAATAAGAGAAACAGGGTTTGAGATTAGAGATAAATTATTTATTTAAAAATCGTACATTGGATGTAGTATTTCAGGGCTATCATTACAATTGGTATGTATCTTCTTAGCACCTGTAGAATATCTACTAAATAATGCTTTTTGGTTGGCAATAAATACAGGACATATCTCACTCAAGCCGATAGGAGACTCGCAGTACTCTGGTTTTTGACACACTCATTTCATCTGCTTGTCCTTATCGGTCATGTGCGAACGAAAGTGCTGCTTAAGTTCGTCAATGTGCATACTACCCACACGTAGGGAGTTTACAACTTCACTGTATGAGGCCTCTATGCTAGGCAACTAACGATTCAGTCTCTCCAGCGCAAGACGTATGGCAGAGTCCAGATCGTATAACTTCATAACTGACAAATGTCTTAGATAGACGCAGTTGTCACCTGATTTCACACATAAGGCGCAGTCATCATAAATGCTAGTAATAGAAAGTGCCGCATCCGTAAGATGAATGTCTGGGGGAGGGGGGGGGGGGGGGGAGGACTGAGTTGGATAATATTTGGTGCTCATCTGCTGATTGATGCAGCGCTTTGCACCGCACATTTCATCCCAGTCGAACTCGGAAATTGGTACATTAACACACTTAATTTTCAATCTCCATTCTAGCTTGGATCCCCCAAATATGATGCACCTCTATAGCAAAATTCACACTTTTGGATCCACTGGAGGTTAAATTGTATGTGGTAGTGAAAAGCGTGGCTGCACTATACGTATTCTTCTTATCTATGGTATCTAAACTCTGTGGATGCACTATCACAGGAATGTTAGACTGGGATGAGTCATATGTTGGCGCCCAGTACTGATCTCCATCTTGTTGTTGTTTAATACCGCCAGCATTCGACGTGTCGTGTGCAGGTCGTGTATCCTCATCACACAAGTTCACAAGTGGGACGGAAAGGAGAAACTGTTGGTCCTGCTCCAACAAGTGTGCTATTTGCGCTATAGGACCCCACTTGGCCGCTTCTGGTTCAGATACGGCGGGGGCTATTGCTGTAGGTCTCGACGAGATGTCGGTCAAGGCTGATGCAGGTCTGGACGTGTCTGCAGAGCTAGGCATTTTAGCACTCGACACTGTTGAACAAAGGTGAGGAAGCATTAGATATGGTCCAATAAGTGAAAAGTTTGAAAAATAGAAAGCTAACCAGAGAGAGAATAACGTGATGGGTGATACTTACTTTTCCGTTTAATCCTATTCTGCATGACTGTGCTGGAGTTCGACTGCTGCTGCTGTTGGCACTTCATGGTTCATCTTCTTCTTCTGCTCGTGCTGACTGATTGAAAAAGACTGAGGTCGCAGAGCTGCTGAGCTTCATCTATATATCATACAATGACGTAATCAAATACTTCAACCCTATTATACAATGTCGAACACGTGGCTCTATTAAGGGCACCTATTGGCTCCCGATATTTACCCCCACCCGAGAACGTCATCAGCTGGCGTCATGGCAGAGCCCTCTGGTGGCAGAGATATGAACTAGACCCACACCACGTGGCGGATACACACTGTACACTTCCATCTTGAGTAACGGTACTTGCATCATCACCCAACATCCCGGTGGCGTCCTCTGGTGGCGATGAAATGAACTAAGTCAGTTGGGCTCTGGAGTTCGTGGTGAACACACTGGGTACTGCCATCTTGAATAACGCTACTTGCATCATCACCTGACATCCTGGTGGCGTCCTCTGGTGGCGATGGTATAAACTAAGCCAGTTGAAGTCCAGATCCAGTGGAGAACACACCTGCCTGAAATAGGTTAAATAATAAAGAGAATTACTTTTGCCGCCATTTTCTGCTTGTGGTGCATTATCCTGCTGGAATTTGAACTTTGCGCCATTTGGGGGCGGGGGTGGGGAGGGGAAGAGGGGAGTATGGCACTTTCCCCTCAAAATTCAAACATCCCGCCAAAATTCGCTATGTTGATTGACGTCATCACCGCCATCTTGGATAACGGTACTATGTCCTCATGCCGCCCTTGTTCCAATACTTTTGTTCACCAACTGACCTCTCGATTATGTCCCATAAATGTTCGGGCCACCTGGGTGGCCAAATCATTCGCTCGAATTGTCAAGAATGTCCTTCAAACGAAATGCGAATAATTGTGCCCTGGTAATATGGCGCATTGCCATCCATAAAAATTCCATTGTTGTTTGCGAACATGAAGTCCATGAATGGCTGAAAATGGTCCCCAAATAGGCGGACATATGTGAAGAACCAGCCCATTTCGTGTGAAACCGGCTCACACCATTATGGAGCCACCATGAGCTTGTACAGTACGTTGCTGACAACTTGGATCCGTGTCTCCGTGGGGTCTGCACCACACTCGAACGCTACCATCAGCTCTTACCAAATGAAGTCGGGAATCATTTGACCAGGCCATGATTTTACATTCATCTAGGGTCCAACGGATATGGTCACAAGCCCAGGAGAGGCACTGCAGGCTATTTCGCGCTTTTAGCAAAAGCACTCGCGTCGTTCGTCTGCTTCCATAGCCCATTAACTCCAAATTCTGCCTGAGTGTCCTAACGGACACGTTCGTCATAGGTCCTACATTAATTTCTGCGGTAATTTCACGCAATGTTGCTTGTGTGTTAGCACTGACAACTCTACGCAGACGCCGTTGCTCTCGGCCGTTGACTGAAGGCCGTCGGGCACTGCGTTCCCCGTGATGAGAGATAATGCGTGAATTCTGGTATTCTAGACACACTTCTGACACTGTGGATCTTGGAATATTGAAGTCCTTAACGATTTCCGAAATGGAAAGTCCCATGCGTCTAACTTCAACTACCCACTCCGCATTCAAAGTCTAAAAATGGTTCAAATGGCTCTGAGCACTATGGGACTTAACATCTGTGGTCATCAGTCCCCTAGAACTTAGAACTACTTAAACCTAACTAACCTAAAGACATCACAAACATCCATGCCCGAGGCAGGATTCGAACCTGCGACCGTAGCCGTCCCGCGGTTCCGGACTGAGCGCCTAGAACCGCTAGACCACCGCTGCCGGCCATTCAAAGTCTGTTAATTCCTGTGGTGCACCCATAGTGACATCGGAAACCTTTCACATAAATCACCTGAGTATAAATGACAGCTCCGCCAGTGTACTGCCGTTTTGTATCTTGTGTGCGCGATACTACTCTCATCTGTATAAGTGGATATCGCGTAGATCTCTAGTAGTAGTGAAACAGAGCTAATCCAAGCATAGCCTACATAGTTGCGAAATCTCCCCTCTCTGTCATCCCTCCCTCGTCCTCCGGCCTTCTAGGCTAATGTAATTTATAAGATGGTGTGCTGTTCTGCTATTGGCTGAAACATACGAGCACACACTGCATGGTTGCAGATTTCCTGAGTTTATTTGGGACCCTTGCCATTATCTTTATTGCTATAGTTTATGACCTCATACAGCTACCACAATCAGAACCTGCTCGCCAAGGCTATTGCGACAGTATGATGAAGCAATGAACATAGAACAGCGTAAAATGGGAAGAAATTAATAAAAACAAAGCGAGATAGCATGGTCTATTTATGTACCAACGTTTCTCCAGATAGTTATGTACCATTATTCTGTTAAAAAAAGTGTTTTCGACATCGCCAGCGCTGTGCTACGTATAAAATGGCGTGAAATGCAAGATAGCTTTGTTGTTCAAACCAATTACTGACATGCTTTAGGGTATTATTAGATTTTTGCGGTGTTAAAAATGAATCAAGAACTTTATAAAAAATGCAACCGCTCTAAGGAGCTTTCGCACCCTCCAGACATTAACAGAACAACTTTTCAAAATTGCCATCCAAAGATGTAGAGTGTGACCCAAAAGACGGTTAGTATTTGAAAATTCAATACTTTGCGGAATGATGTAGGTGGAAAGGGAAATATTGAGCTACATGCTTGGGATGACACGGTGTTTTATTGAACAAAAACAGTGCACAGGATGACCAACAGATGGCGCTTCATACGATACAAAAGTAAAAATTAGCATAACAGTTGACTTTAGGAAAGATGATGTTGAAAATTCCTGGCAGATTAAAACTGTGTGCCCGACCAAGACTCGAACTCGGGACCTTTGCCTTTCGCTGGCAAGTGCTCTACCATCTGAGCTACCGAAGCACGACTCACGGCCGGTACTCAAAGTTTTACTTCTGTCAGTATCTCGTCTCCTACCTTCCAAACTTTACAGAAGCTCTCCTGCGAACCTTGCAGAACTAGCACTCCAGCCGGCCGAAGTGGCCGTGCGGTTAAAGGCGCTGCAGTCTGGAACCGCAAGACCGCTACGGTCGCAGGTTCGAATCCTGCCTCGGGCATGGATGTTTGTGATGTCCTTAAGTTAGTTAGGTTTAACTAGTTCTAAGTTCTAGGGGACTAATGACCTCAGCAGTTGAGTCCCATAGTGCTCAGAGCCATTTGAACCATTTTGAACTAGCACTCCTGAAAGAAAGGATATTGCGGAGACATGGCTTAGCCACAGCCTGGGGGATGTTTCTCATTCTGGAAACATCCCCCAGGCTGTGGCTAAGCCATGTCTCCGCAATATCCTTTCTTTCAGGAGTGCTAGTTCTGCAAGGTTCGCAGGAGAGCTTCTGTAAAGTTTGGAAGGTAGGAGACGAGATACTGGCAGAAGTAAAGTTGTGAGTACCGGCCGTGGTTCGTGCTTCGGCAGCTCAGATGGTAGAGCACTTGCCCGCGAAAGGCAAAGGTCCGGAGTTCGAGTCTCGGTCGGGCACACAGTTTTAATCTGCCAGGAAGTTTCATATCAGCGCACACTCCGCTGCAGAGTGAAAATCTCATTCTGGGAAGATGATGTTCTTTATTACAAGTGCTCAACATGTTTGCCGTCATTCATCAACAGTACCTGTAGTCGAGGGACAATGCCGTGAACAGCATTCTATAGCATATCAGTAGATACGGTGAGAAATTTCTGTCGGATGTCGACTTTTTGCATCCCAGTGTGGTTGGATGATCGCGGTAGGCTTGCGACTTCAGGTAACCCCACAACCAATAATCACACGCATTGAGGTCTGGGAACCTGAGAGACCAAGAATGACGGAATACGGTGGAGCGCCATCATTCACTAAAGTCGTTCCTTCCAGCATGTGTTCATCAGTCAGCCTAGGGATAATGCGATTCCGTAACGTATTTGCATACCTTGTACTCGTCATGCTGACTGTTTGAAAAGTCAGAAGAAAAAGAGTCTGATCACGACTATACTGTGACTTTCTCGTCATGCAATGGGTTGTCCACGACAGTTATAGAATTTTTGGTAGCCGAAATTCTGCAGCTGTGGGTGTTGAAATATCCTCGGAGTGTGAAATATGCTTCGTTGGTCTACAACACGTTAGACGATCAATCGTCATCCTCCCTCATTTATTAAGTGCTCTCACTAAAAATGCTCTCCACGTCACAGAATCGGTGGCTAACGTTTCACGAAGACGCTGGTTTCTGTACGGATTGCATTGAGGGGTACACCTTAGAGTTTTCCAAACCGTAGTGCATGAAACATCGGTGCGACGTGCGACATCGCGAGTGCTGACTTCACTACGCGGTGATGAATCTGCTAAATTCCCCATTTGGAACTGCCCGAGCAGCGGTTAGCACTTGAGGTTCAAATGGCCCTGAGCACTATGGGACTTAACATCTGAGGTCATCAGTCCCCTAGAACTTAGAACTACTTAAACCTAACTAACCTAAGGACATCACACACATCCATGCCCCAGGCAGGATTCGAACCTGCGACCGTAGCAGTCGCGCGGTTCCGCACTGAAGCGCCTAGAACCGCTCGGCCACCGCGGCCGGCTAGCGCTTTTGTCTGGTCGCCCACTTTGGGGCCGATCATCTGTACAACCCATAGCTTCGAACTTTGAGATCATTTTCTTCACAGTGACACATTTCACAGGATCTTTACCAGTTTGAAACACTTCTTGTGGCTATAGGAACGTAAAGCTGCAGTAGCGGATTCTCCATTCTGATAGTAACGGTTCACTTGCAATGCTTTTCTGGTAAAATGAACATGCCACGATAGGTGGCGCAACTCCCACTACAGCTCATTTTATACTCGATTCTCATGCGGCGTCGCTCGTTTTTTGGTTTCAATGAAACACCATGTCATTTCATGTTGCGTGTCAGTTTTTAACTAAATTATTCCGCGAATTACTGCATTTTTAATGTTTATGGGCTTGGGGGTCAGCCTGTACGTAGATCACAGTAAACACAAGACTTTTTGTGTTTAATTAATTATCGATGCATGTTATTTAGGATAGAAATGGTCTGGAACGTTTATTTATCAAAACAAGTATTGCTCTGGACCCCTACTGCTCTTCTAGCCAATCGCTGAAAGACACCTCAGCGTAGGGTGGAATGCCATCAGTATAGTCTACAACCAAGAACACTTCAAATGCATTACGCCACTCGGTTAGGTCAGCATCCAGCTAGTGAAAGCACATGTCACCCGCGGCCGTGCGTGGCCGACAAGGAGATCCAGCGTGGAATGGTTCCCGTAGACTACTAGGCTGGCAGTTCCTGGAAGCGCACCTCAGTAAGTGTCCCACCCTGCGCCAGGAGCAGATACGTGCAGCCAGCCTGTGGTAGCGCCAGACCTAACCAATGTGTGCCATTTGCCGCTCTTCCGCGAGTCTTCTTGCCCTGCGTGTCCGTTAATACGATGGGTGCTATGTCTAAACTTTGTTTATTCAGTGCGGTCTATAGAAGTTACTGCACAACCTGAGATATTGCAATTAACGTTCGCACAGAATGAAAATTGCCTACTTTTATGCACGGATGCAGAGAGAGATTTTTTCAGTTGTAATAACCTTACAGCTTTTAAATATGTTTCGTCAGTCCAATTTCGGTCTGGTTCAGCAAGAGTAATCTAATTTTCGAATAAAAATTCAGTCTCTGTTACAGGTATTTATTTTAGAATTGAAGCATTTCGCACTAGTAGTGTAAGTAGACTGTTTAGGTTTTTATATTGGTAACGCCACGTAGCGCTCTGTATGAAAATCACTGGCTGTGCTATGTGCAGTCTGTGGCTGGGTGGCATTGTTGGAATAGTCGCTATTGTAGTGTTGGGCAGTTGGAAGTGAACAGCGCGTAGCGTTGCACAGTTGGAGGTGAGCCGCCAGCAGTGGTGGATGTGGGGAGTGAGATGGCGGAGTTTTGAGAGCGGATGATCTGGACGTGTGTCCATCAGAGAGAGTAAATTTGTAAGATTGGATGTCATGAACTGATATATATATTACGACTTTTGAACATTACTAAGGTAAATACATTGTTTGTTCTTTATAAAAATCTTTCATTGCTAACTATGCCTCTCAGTAGTTAGTGCCTTCAGTAGTTAGAATCTTTCATTTAGCTGGCAGTATTGGCGCTTGCTGTATTGCAGTAGTTCGAGTAACAAAGATTTTTGTGAGGCAAGTGACTCATGAAAGGTATAGGTTATTGTTAGTCAGGGCCATTCTTTTGTAGGGATTATTGAAAGTCAGATTGAGTTGCACTAAAAATATTGTGTGTCAGTTTATTGATGATCAGAATAAGTAAAGAGAGAAATGTCTGAGCACGTTCAGCTTTCCTCAGCTGTTTGAAAATCATATAACGTAAGGGGTTTACCAGCACACTAATTCATTAATTTTTCTCAGGGGACGTTTCAGTAGTGCATCTTCCGAGTTTCTTTAAATTAACAATAATGCGTGTATTATATAAAGTTGTGACCACGAGCCTCTCCATACCCTGCTAAGTAACTATTGATTTAAGTAACTTATAAAAAGCACTTGCTTTAGATAGCGTAAAGCCGCGCGGGGTAGCCGCGTGATTGGGGGCGCCTTGCCACGATTCGCGCGGCTCGCCCTGACGGAGGTTCGAGTCCTCCCTCGGGCATGGGTGTGTGTGTTGATCTTAGCGTAAGTTAGATTAAGTGGTGTGTAAGCCGAGGGACCGTTGAGCGCAACTGCAATCGTCAAATATAAAATCGAAAACCTGAAAATGTAAATAAGTTTCTAAAACAGATACTACTGGAATCGAATTTTCGTGTCTATGGACACGGAGGATTTCTGGCTGTCGTTCTTTCCGCGAACCATACGCGAGTGGAAAAGGAAAGGGAGGTAATGACAGTGACACGTAAAGTGCCCTCCGCCACACACCGTTGGGTGGCTTGCGGAGTATAAATATAGATGTAGATGAACCGGGAGTTGTTAGACTGTCACACACACTAAATCATGGTGTGTGGATAGGCTTGTGGTGAACAGGCATATCGCGCAATAGTAAACAATGAAATCGCTATGCAACGTATTGGCTGTGATAGCGAGCCGCTACTAATCTAAGGAGAATGAAAAGCAGATTGGAAGCGCCAACTGAAGGCGTTAGTTGTGTCTGGTATGTGACCATCATTTCCATATTGAAGGATAATTAAAAACAATGGTACAAGATATTGCCGGAAGAAGGTAGTCTAATCAATTAAAAGTTATTGAATAATGCCCTAAAGTAATTTATAAAACATCAAGCTGAAAATCAAAATAGTAAACATGAGTTCATAGTGGCGGGTGACAAACGGCAATCCTGCTGGTGGTTACTTAGGCCATAGAGAAACGAGCTACTGAAATTTTGGTAATGCTGTCATTATAGTGTCATAAAAAATTTTGTTCTTCGTGGCAAGTTGCTCATTGAGACTCAAATCTTCGGAATTCTTCAAAAATTTATTTGAAATATCTGTAGTAGAATTAACTATTTACACTCACTTGCCACGTGAAGGATTTATAAAGGATCTATTATTGGTTCGGCGTGCACGCTTACCTTTAGGTGCTTCACAAACAACGAACTGTTTTTGTGTTTCACCGCACCCCTTGTAGTAAGTAAGTGCTTTCGCGTTCTGACCTCACGTCCCGTGTGTCAAAAGTATACTCGAGTGCACTGGGCGCTTGTAGACCCCAGAATTAGCAAATCGATCTCTACTATGTAATTCGTTATGGATAAGCTGATACTGAATCCGATACTGGGTGGAATAAAAGATTCTAACACCATCCTCCTTAAGGTCAGGATTTTTTTTTTTTTTTTTTTTTTTTTTTTTTTTTTTTTTTTTTTTTTTTTTTTTTTTTTTTGCTATGAGAACACTTATAAGGGATCTGTTTGGGGACCACGATTGATCAAACTTTGAACTTTATTTTGACTTGCAAAAAAAAAAAAAGAAAAATGACGTCCGTAATTATGGTTCGATCAAACGCCTGCGAGCTTGAAGTAAGCAGACTACGTGCAGTGTAGCCTCTCAGGAGTTACCTGAAATCAAAAATGGATGCATCAATCGATACTACATGAAATTGCAGCTTAGACCTAACCACAATGAAATAACCTTAAATTTAACGATATGGTACTAGCTCGAACTTTGAGTTCTATTTTTTAGGGTTTGTTTAACTCTTTTTGGCTTTACAAAAAATAGTTAATATGAACCAATTTTATATATTATAGGTATAAGCTCCCAAGAAAAACGTTTACTTTGCGGAGGTCAAAGGCAGAAGAATTTGATGGATTCAATAGTTTTTATTTCACGCTGCACGCAGTTTTGACAAATCATTTCTCGAAAAAAACCTGTTTAGAGTTTATGGAAAACTTTTATATGCATTTCAGTTCAATTTGTATAAAAACTATATGTTATTACATATTTCTGATGCCGCTGAACACAGACCTGAGGTTAGGTTTTCAAAATTCAAACTGATTAATCCAATATGGGTTTATATTTTGATCCACTTTGAGCAAAATTCTACCAACAAATGTTTTCTTTACTTAAGTGTAGTCTGCAATTCCAGGACCGTATATCAATACTTCCTCTAACTATCTTGTGTTCGGCAGCCTGCACACGTTGTTCGTTAGTTTTTTCTATGTATATGTTTGCATGCTTACTGCAATACAAATCATTTTGTGAACGTGCGTCGCGGCACGACAAGTTTTATACCTCGAGAAGAAACGAATTTTCGACAATTCTGAATGAGGATATGGCCTTAAGGAGACCTGCAGCCTCTATGACATTCTACCCACAAATGGCAAAGTGATGTAAATACATTAAGAGTTATTATGAGAACTGTGGAGCAATTATTCATACTGGCTAATTTAGAGCAGTGAATCCTATCTACAACACTAGCCATTATAGAGTGCGACATACTTCCAATTATCCATTTTAAGTTTTAAGGATTCGTGAGTGAGTGGAGTTCTAGTTGCTCGATCAACCATGGACAAAAAGAAACAGTGTTTACGATCTACACGGTGACACAAGGGTGCGTGGATAACAGTGTCGCTTGTTGTGGGTTTGCGGAAAACGTGATACTTAATGCACCCTTCTACTGATTGAAGGTTTAAATCGAAATAGTTCAATGACTGATTGTGTGGCATTAGTTCGTACGTAAAAGATAGTTTAAGATGCAAGCCACAGAAATCCGCTACGAGGGTACTTGCATCTTCACCTGGACCGTTAAAAATGATAAAAATACCATCAACATATCTACAGTAGTACAATACTTTCTGTGCAACAGGGAACTTCTGCTTAAGGTAATTTCTTTCCAAATTGTTGGCGAATATGTCTGGAAAGTGCCCCGGTAAACAACTCCCCGTGACTAACCAGTCTTTTTGCATATATGTGCGGTTGTTGAAGTAGAAGTAGTTATAGAAAATGAGGATCCTAAGGAAAACTGCTAGCTCATCATTTTCGTCTTGTACGAGCTAATTTATCGCCAATAACTGTAAGTTTAGTCCCCTGGCTTATTCGCATAGAGATTTTTCCTTTTAGTGAAGCCAGCGTGTTCATGGAGGAAATTTCTCTCTTGAGGGCATCAGTAATGGCTTTCCTGTTCTTAATTGAAAATTTTTTGTGAAAACCGTAAAACTGACGCAATATCTGCAGTACAAATTTCGCTGTGCTTAAAATAAATACTTTTTATTACTTTCAGCTTAGCTTTTTGCGTCCACGTTGACATTATTAGTGAGTAAACAGTGCAGTATAATGTCACGATCGACACAAATAACAGTATTAGGTCGTTTGAGATGCTCAGTTTTAGGTACATGTTATTTCGTTTGTCCATTCCCTCACACTGAGTTCAGCAATCTCTGTTTCAGTAAACTACCTGTATATTACATAGAAATGCATCAGGTTTTACTTGCTAAGATGCACTGCTATCATTTCGTACATCACAATTCCAGATCTGTACAGAACACTAGATTTGAAGATGTAGGTCTATACATGTCTACAGCCCCCCCCCCCCCTCTCTCTCTCTTTCCTATATGATGATAAGCCTTTCATATGATACCATTTTTCAAACATTGTAAACAGTCTCTCTCTCTCTCTCTCTCAGCCTTGACTGTTTACAATGTTTGAAAAATGGTATCATATGAAAGGCATATTACTTATATAACTCAGTACAGTATTTCTGCTGCTATCCAGTACTGCAAGTGTTACTTTCAATCGTGTTGGTTAACGTTATTCTCTGAATAATCACCTCACGGAATTGACAGTTCCATAACGTTGAGTGAAGAAGGTAGTACTAAACGGTCTCAGGGCTTGCTTCCTTGATAAGCAGCATCTACGGTATTTTTCAATGTACTTAACTTGAAATTCGATTCCCACAATAGTTATACTCTGCATGCTTCGAGAATAAGCGATTATTGCTCTTCAGTCCACAGGCTAACCCTTGCACCGTTCCTGACCAAATGTCTTTGTCCAATTCACTACCTACCGATTTTATTGGCACAAGTTTCCACTCCTTCGATGGTAAAGGTTTGTTCCCAGGGATAGTTAGGTTCATAAGAAAAGAAGAAAGGTAAGGTGGGGTCCATCGTTTGGCGATGGCGAAGTCATTACAGATAGAGCCGATGCTCTGATTGAGGATCTATAGGAAAGGAAGTGGGTCGTGTCCTTCTCGTTGAAACCACACCGCCATTTACCTTATCGACTTACGAAAACCACGGATAAAGTAAATGTGATTGACCCGACAGAGGTTTTCACCCCACTCCTCCCGAATTCGAGTCCAGTATCTTAGTGATTGCGCCATCTCATAACGTTAACAAATGACGTCGATTCTTGACTGTTCCATTCAGAAACCTCTTTACAGCGTCCTTTCGATTGATTTCTAGAGATTCTGTTGATAATAATATAGTGATATCGTCGTCGGATAGGGAATCAGCACTGAATCAGTAGCACCAGGTTCCGAAATTGATCGTCTCCATTTTTGTGATTCTATTCTCATCCATATCAACATAAACACAGCATTACGGTGCAAATAGTACTTATTACAGTCACCCAGTGTTTTCAGTTAACCATGCAAATAGGTCACAGATTGACTGCTCCCTCAAAGACATTTTTAAGAGAGTAACTAGTTATTTACGCGGCACCAGTATCGCTGTTTACGAAGCGTAGCCGTGAAACTGAGTAAATGAGAGTGCGGCTCCGACGGTGTCTATGTCGACCGCACAAGGCGTGCCCCGTGGCGCCCACATTTCAGTAGAGAACGAGCAGTTAAAATATGCTACCGTGCTCGCCGTATTCCTACGGAAGGCGCAACGGACACTACCAGAGTATGCCGTCTTTGCTTCTGCTCACTGTATGCTAATTATAGTTTTAAAACTACCGTAGGCTACCATGAGCAACCGTAAGCTACGGTAATTTTCCCACCACCTTTGGTCACTTAAGGTCGTGCCCGCGTTACCAGTACATTAAGTTATTGCATACCTATCGCGCACTTCCTCATAACGAGCGCTTTCTTTACGGATAAGATCAGGGTCCTACTAGATTCCACTAGAAACCGGAAGCGGAAACTGAATGGGGATATACACTACTGCCCATTAAAATTGTTACACCAAGAAGAAATGCGGAAGACAAACGGGTACTCATTGGACAAATATATTATACTGGAACTGACATGTGATTACATTTTCACGCAGTTTGGGTGCATAGATCCTAAGAAATCAGTACCCAGAACAACCACCTTTGGCCGTAATAACGGCCGTGATACGCCTGGGCATTGAGTCAAACAGAGCTTGGATGGCGTGTACAGGTACAGCTGCGCATGCAGCTTCAACGCGATACCACAGTTCATCAGGAGTAGTGACTGGTCTAGTGTGAGGAGCCAGCAACTACGCCACCATTGACCAGACGTTTCCAATTGGTTAGAGAACTGGGGAATGTGCTGGCCAGAGCAGCAGTCGAACAGAAAGGCCCGTACAGGACCTACAACTGGCGGTCGTGCATTATCCTGCTGAAATGTAGGGTTTCGCAGGGATCGAATGAAGGGTAGAGCCACGGGTCGTAACACATCTGAAATGTAACGTCCACTGTTCAAAGTGCCGTCAATGCGAACAAGAGGTGACCGAGACGTTAATCAATGGCACCCCATACCATCACGCCGGGTGATACACCAGTATGGCGATGACGAGTACACGCTTCCAATGTGCGTTCACCGCGATGTCGAGTAACACGGATGCGACCATCATGATGCTGTAAACAGAACCTGGATTCATCCGAAAAAATGACGTTTTTCCATTAGAGCACCCAGGTTCGTCGTTGAGTACACCATCGCAGGCTCTCCTGTCTGTGATGCAGCGTCAAGGGTAACCGCAGCCATGGTCTCCGAGCTGATAGTCCATGGTGCTGCAAACGTCGTCGAACTGTTCGTGCAGATGGTTGTTGTCTTGCAAACGTCCGCATCTGTTCACTCAGGGATCGAGACGTGGCTGCACGATCCGTTACAGCCATACGGATAAGATGCCTGTCAACTCGACTGCTAGTGATACGAGGCCGTTGGGATCCAGCACAGCGTTCAGTATTACCCTTCTGAACCCACCGATTCCATATTCTGCTAACAGTAACTGTATCTCGACCAACGCGAGCAGCTATGTCGCGATACGATAAACCGCAATCGCGGTAGGCTACAATCCGACCTTTATCAAAGTCGGAAACGTGATGGTACGCATTCCTGCTCCTTACACGAGGCATCACAAAAACGTTTCACCAGGCAACGCCGGTCAACTGCTGTTTGTGTATGAGAAATCGGTTGGAAACTTTCCTCATGTCAGCACGTTGTAGGTGTCACCACTGGCGCCAACCTTGTGTGAATGTTCTGAAAAGCTAATCATTTGCTTATCATAGCATCTTCTTCCTCTCGGTTAAATTTCGCGTCTGTAGTTCATCTTCGTGGTGTAGCAATTTTAATGGCCAGTAGTGTACATAAGTTCAGCATAATTATTTTCTGCACAAACCCATCTGAAATATAATCAGCCGTTGCCTCGTCGTGTAATGTAGACCAAATGAAATGGCATAGCGGTATAAACAAGAAACTCGCACACCCTAGAAGTGAGACTGATATCCTCTTACGGTCGTACGGATTTCCTCATAGTTTGACAAAAACAGTGAAGCACCCAAAATATATGGTCTGATGTCAATGTAGCTTTGTACACGTACACATTATTGGTGGGTATGTAAATGATTAGTGGCATTTCCCCGTGCAAAACAGAACGGCCACTAGAGTGCATTAGTATTGTTCGTGCTTGGTGTTGTTACGAGTCTGGTAGGGTATACAGGCCAACAGATGGTGAATGATCGCTGTGAAGAATACGAAGATGCTGCGTACACGATTGTGACAGCGTTATCATCACGTGACAGAGTTTGATAGTGGTCTCGTTTGGATCTCTGTTTGGCCGGCTGGTCGAACCCTGCAATATCCAAATATGTTGGGCTTTCGAATGTGGTAGTGGACTGATGCAGAACTGCAAGAGTACGTGAAGGAAGACATACTACTCGTTAAGTTTCCGTTCGACCATGTCTGACCATGACAAGCGAGGATCCCTGTATTGTGTACCATCTCCATAGTAGGCCCTTCACAATAAAGCCTGCCACCCGAGAACAAGTAATGGACTCCATGCAACATTATCTGTCATTGCGCACCATCGGTCGGAGACTAGTAGTATTTGGGCTATGGAATTACAGTCACACTCGCAGGTAGCCATCTACACCACAATACAAACAGCTTCGTGACCGGCACAACGCAACGTCACGGACATCCTGCGTCGTCACGTGTTGGCTCTCGTGCATCAGTACCGTTGTTCCATTTTTCAGCTGTACAATACTCGCCTACCTGCCTCTATGAACTGTCTGCGTGATGTTGAGGTTTTCCCGTGACCAGCACGATCCCCAGATCTATCCCGAGAGAACATGTGTAGGATCAACTTGGACGTCAGCTCTGTCCCAGTGAAAGGATCCAGAATATCAAGGAGCATTTACGAGGTGCATTCAAGTTCTAAGGCCTCCGATTTTTTTTTCTCCGGACTAGAAAGAGATAGAAACATGCAAATTGTTTTAAAATGAGGCCTCGTTAATTGTCAATACGTCCCAGAGATGGCAGCACCATACAGCAGATGGAATTTTACCGCCAGCGGCGAGAATGAGAACTGTTTTAAATACTTGAAATGGCGACGTTTTCCTTACTTGAACAGCGTGCAACCATTCGTTTTCTGAATTTGCGTGTTGTGAAACCAATTGAAATTCATCGACAGTTGAAGGAGACATGTGGTGATGAAGTTATGGATGTGTCGAAAGTGCGTTCGTGGGTCTGACAGTTTAATGAAGGCAGAACATCATGTGACAACAAACCGAAACAACCTCGGGCTCGCACAAGCCGGTCTGACGACATGATCGAGAAAATGGAGAGATTTGTTTTGGGGGATCGCCGAATGACTGTTGAACAAATTGCCTCCAGAGTTGGCATTTCTGTGGGTTCTGTGCACACAATCCTGCATGACGACCTGAAAATGCGAAAAGTGTCATCCAGGTGGGTGCCACGAATGCTGACGGACGACCACATGGCTACCCGTGTGGCATGTTGCCAAGCAATGTTGACGCTCAACAACAGCATGAATGGGACTTTCTTTTCGTCGGTTGTGACAATGGATGAGACGTGAATGCCATTTTTCAATCCAGAAACAAAGCGCCAGTCAGCTCAATGGAAGCACACAGATTCACCGCCACCAAAAAAATTTCGGGTAACCGCCAGTGCTGAAAAATGATGGTGTCCATGTTCTGGGACAGCGAGGGCGTAATCCTTACCCATTGCGTTCCAAAGGGCACTACGGTAACAGGTGCATCCTACGAAAATGTTTTGAAGAACAAATTCCTTCCTGTACTGCTACAAAAACGTCCGGGAAGGGCTGAAGGGCTGCACGTGTGCTGTTTCACCAAGACAATGCACCCGCACATCGAGCTAACGTTACGCAACAGTTTCTTCGTGATAACAACTTTGAAGTGATTCCTCATGCTCCCTACTCACCTGGCCTGGCTCCTAGTGACTTTTGGCTTTTTCCAACAATGAAAGACACTCTCCGTGGCCGCACATTCACCAGTCGTGCTGCTATTGCTTCAGCGATTTTCCAGTGGTCAAAACAGACTCCTAAAGAAGCCTTCGCCACTGCCATGGAACCATGGCGTCAGCGTTGTGTAAATTGTGTACGTCTCCAGGGCGATTACGTCGAGAAGTAACGCCAGTTTCATCGATTTCGGGTGAGTAGTTAATTAGAAAAAAAATCGGAGGCCTTAGAACTTGAATGCACCTCGTACAACAGTTGTGGACCAACTTGCCTCAGGAGAGGCATTACGACACCCACCCCAAACAAATCAACGCATGTCGCCAGGTCACAGAGGGTGCTATGTCATACTGAATAGTGGGCTCTTACTACCAAGTTCTTTGTACATTTGACTTGATTTTATAATCAGTGAAATAACATCATATTCGAAGTTTTATTTCGTTTCTTCCTCTTCTTCTGGGTGCTTCGCTGTTTTTGTTAGCCCGTGTATTTTACCGTGATTTCCCTTAATCACGCGAACCCTGTCTTTCTGGGTGCTTCGCTCTTTTTTGTTAGGCCGTGTATTTTACTGTGATTTATCTAAATAAGGAAAACCGAATACTAGGATTACTGCTTTGTCAAGGGTTCAGTTGATTTTCTTCTCCACCCTTCTTCGAGTTTATGCCATGCCTCCGATGACCACGTCGTAGATGGAACGCTAAACCCTAAATTTCCTTCCTCATAGTAAACTCTATGATCGTATTTTATGCGATGATGCCCCTGTAACTCTTCCAGTTCATGACTCTGCTAATCTTTTTTCCAACTCTCACTCAAGTTGAGACCGCAACAATTTAACACCATCTACTAAAATAAGCAGCACTCGAAGCTTGGGTAGGTCAGAGTGTAGAGTACTTGCCTGCGAAAGGCAAAGGTCCCGAGTTCACGTCTCGGTCCGGCACACAGTTATAATCTGCCAGGAAGTTTCATATCAGCGCACACTCCGCTGCAGAGTGAAAATCACATTTAGGAGTTTTAATAACTGTGTACCACACTAGTGGATCCGACCAGAATAGCAACTCATATCATAATAAGCTGAGGAGACAAAAGACGTGTATCCCGCATGACGCTGATGGCTTCAAATGGCTCTGAGCACTATGCGGCTTAACTTCTGAGGTCATGTTTTCTAGAACTTAGAACAAATTAAACCTAACTAACCTAAGGACACCACACACATCCATGGCCGAGGCAGGATTCGAATCTGCGACCGTAGCGGTCACGCGATTCCAGACTGAAGCGCCTTTAACCGCACGGCCACACCGGCCGGCCATGACGCTGATTAACAGCCTTATGGAGCTAGACGATTGGGACATTCCACTTGGAAAATCGTTAGGGAATTCAATATTTCGAGATCCACTCTCTCAAGATTGTGCTGAGAATACCAAATTTCCGGCATTATCTCTCACCACGGACAACGCAGTGGCCGATGGCCTTTACTTAACGACTGAGAGCAGCGGCGTTTTCTAACAGACAAGCAATACTGCGTGGAATAACGACAGAAATCCGTGCGAGACGTACGACGCGAACGTATCCGGTAGCACAGTGCAGTGAAATTTAGCGTTAATGGGCTACAGCAGGAGACGACCGACGTGAGTGCGTTTGCTAACATCACATCGCCTGCTGCGCCTCTCCTGGGCCCGTGACCGTATTGGTCGGACCCTGGACGAGTAGAAAACCGTGCCCTGGTCAGATGACTCAAAATTTGAGTTGGGAAGAGCTGACCCCACGAAGCCATGGACCCAAGTTGTCAACAAGCACTCTGCAAGCTGGTGGTGGCTCTGTGATGGTGTGGACTGTGTTTGCATGGAATGAATTGGGTCCTCTGGCCCAATTAAACCGATCATTGACAGGAAATAGTAATAAATACTTATGTTCGGCTACTTGGAGGTGACGAGCAGCCATTCATGGACTTTATGTTCCCAAACAACAATGGAATTTTTATGGACGGCAATGCGCCATGGCACTGGGCCACAATTGTTCGCAATTGGTTTGAAGAACATTCTGGACAGATCGAGCAGCCGGCCGGAGTGGCCAAGAGGTTCTAGGCTCTACGGTCTGGAACCACGCGACCACTACGGTCGCAGGTTCGAATCCTGCCTCGGGCATGGATGCGTGTGATGTCCTTAGGTTAGTTAGGTTGAAGTAGTTCTAAGTTCTAGGGGACTGATGACCTCAGAAGTTAAGTCCCATAGTGCTCAGAGCCATTTGAACCATTTGAACAGATCGAGCAGAGGACTTGACCAACCTGAATGACCGACCCGAATCCTATCGAAACTTTACGAAACTTTATGGGTCATAATCGAGAGCTGCACCGGCAACACTCTCGCAATTGTGGACGGCTATAGAGGTAGCATGGGTCAATATTTGTGCAGGGGGCTCAGTGACTGGTTGAGGCCGTGCCACGTGGAGCTGCTGAACTACGCCAGGCCAAAGGAGATCCCACACTATATTACGTGTTACCCTATGACTCTTGTCACCGCAGTGTGCAGTATTTATTTCATTTGTTTACATGTGTATTGATTACTGGGAAGCTAATTACTCTGAATTCCTAGACACCTGAAAGCGATTATAAAACAGACAGAGCCAGAAAAACTTACTATATACAAGGTGTACAAAATATCTGCAATGCTTAGTATGTTGCGTAGGAAGACAAACAGGTCACGTTTTTAGGATCGAAACTATGCCGAGAAATGCATATATTCGGCGCTGTGGGGCGTACAAGTTTGAGAATAGTGGCGCCAAAGCTGCTTCGCGAAGTATTTGGTATCGTAACTAGCAACACAACTCATCAGCGTAAAGTGGAACGGTTAGGTTACGGCCAAACGGGCGTGTTTTTTACCCATGTTTATGGAAATTGGAAACTGGTGTGAGTTCCTGTGGGACCAAACTGCTGAGGTCACCGGTCCCTAGGCTTACACACTACTTAATCTATCTTAAACTAACTTACGCTAAGGACAACGCACATGCCCATGCCCGAGGGTGAACTCGAACCTCCGACGGGGGAAGCCTCGCGAACCGTGGCAACGCGCTCTTTACTCCGCGGCTACCCAGCGCGGCCCGCGTTTATGCCGGAACTCACATGGCCGCCAGTGCTGGCCACACGGGCATCCTTCTCACATGGCGTAATGACCAGGGATATCCCATCAGTAATTCGTCCGTGCAAGCTTCGGCAACATTTACTGCGCGTACGTATTATCAGTATCAACAATGAGAGGGATTTCATTAAATAAGAGTGCCATCCTTGCATTATGTGCTGCGATACTTGTCCCCAGGCGTCGGAAAATCTATAAGAATACATCTAGTTTTTAATTAATGATAGATCTTTGCATAGAGCTTCGGCACTAACTCTATAAAATTATCGATTCTGCTGTTGTTTTTATACTTTGCGGCCGGGTTTCAAAACATTACAGCAGGGCTTCATAACGAATGTGCTCGCGAAGCAAGCCGTGAGCAGTAGGACGCAAGCACGGCGGCACTCAGTGCACGCATGGTAAAGGTAGAGAGTGGGAGCGGAATGGAGCGTTGAGTGGGGAATAGAACAGTTGGGCCGGGCTGTGTGGCCGAGCGGTTCTAGGCGCTACAGTTTGGAACAGCGCGACCACTACGGTCACAGGTTCGAATCCTGCCTCAGGCATGGATGTGTGTGATGTCCTTAGGTTAGTTAGATTTAAGTAGTTCTAAGTTATATGGGACTGATGACCTCAGAAGTTAAGTCCCATAGTGCTCAGAGCCATTTCAACCATTTTAGAACAGTTTGCGTCACATGTTCGTCACTCAATTTAAATCGCGACCATCTGCATGAAAATCGCTATATAAAATATGATTGCTACAGATGAAACAAATAAACGAAAATGTTCACATGCAACATAATTTTGTTAACGTATAGTTCTATATTTTTCTTAATTTACTTTGCGAGCTGTTATAAAGAAATGAATCCATTAAAGTCTGGCATCATCGGTTCACTTGCATTTTGTCCGCTGAACAATTGCTTCTATGTTCAGTATAATTGTTGTTGTGCGTTGTAATCGCTGAGTGCAATTTAGACTACGGCCAGACAGCAAGTTCCTCAGGAGCGTCTTAGTGCTCTTCATTGCAGAGAAGGATTGTTCACAAACATACGTGGAACAGAACAGTGATATTATTTGAGTCGCCTATTTAAGGAAACGAGAAAATATATCCTGAGGCATGTGTCTATAGAATTCCAAGATATTTATTTTGTACTGGAATTGTTCATTGTATTATCTATCACACTGCTCGTCAATAATTTCTAGTTGTAGTTCAGAAGGAGCATCTTCAGTATTCACTGAATATGGAGATGAGAACAGATCAAAATCACCTTTTAATGCCGTCAGATCTTGAAAACGTTACTCAAGTTCTTTCTCAAGGGATACTAAAATATGTGTCCGCCCCCGGTAGCTGAGTGGTGCCGGCACAGTAGCTCAGCGTGTTCGGCAGAGGGCTGCTCGACCTCTGTAATAAAAAACTGAGTAAAGGAATCAACGATGAACTTGAGCGGATGTCTTGAGATGTCCGCCCAGACCAAATGCAACGGAAAAAAAAGTGGTCAGCGAGATAGAATGTCAATCCTAAGGGCCCTCCCGGGTTCGATTCCCGGCTGGGTCTGAAATTTTTCTCTGCTCAGGGACTGGGTGTTGTGTTGTCCTCATCATCATCATTTCATCCCCATCGACGCGCAAGTCGCCTAAGTGGCGTGAAATCGAAAGACTTACACTCGGTGAAAGGTCTTATCGACGGTAGGCCCTAGTCACACGACATTTTTACTAAAATATGTGAAAAACGTTGAAAGCCTTTGTGAACAACAGCATCTTTGACGGGAGATAATTCAGAAAACCGAGCTTAATCTCCTTTTTCCAAGTGCTGTTTTGCGTAAAAATTGGCTCTGAGCTATATGGGACTTAACTTCTGAGGTCATCAGTCCCCTAGAACTTAGAACTACTTAACCTTAACTAACCTAAGGACAGCATACACATCCATGCCCCAGGCAGGATTCGAACCTGCGACCGTAGCGGTGGAACGTTTCCAGACTGTAGTGCCTCGAACCGCTCGGCCACTCCGTCCGGCTGCGTATATATCGTTTTGTGTAAGAACGTAATATTCCCCTCACAGGGTATGGAGATGTTACACATGGTCAACTCGCCGGGGCTGCTATTAAATGGCACCACTGTCAAAACTGACCCTTCCATATTTTACAGATGGAGCTTCTCCCGTGTTGTCCCGACCGAAGGGTGCGCGCATTATTTACTTCCCTCAGTCCCCACCACGCCGCAGTTTCTCTGCTCGCGAGTAAGACAGTGAACAGACCTGAGTTCTCCCGCTCAAAATCTGCGGCTTGTTAAGGGGAGTTAGAACGGAATTTTTTTTCACATTTTTGGTTTTTATCTCATTATTAAATCTGCAATTTTCCGAATAAAATGAGATATTATAAACTCACATGGGAATTATTTTATTTTATATTTTTTAAATATGATCTACACTATTGAAAATGTTAAAACGTGGAGTGTCATTGACATCAAAACTACCCTCCATAAAACGAGAAAACATTTTTTATCGTGTTCTGTCCAATGTCATCATTCCCATACACGGTGTAAATGTTTCTAGCTGCCTACGCTGCTGTCACCTCCTCTACTGTACTCAGACAGAAAATTACAGGGTGGCAGTTACTAAACTATATGAAATAAAATCGCCATAACTTCTATACGGTTTGTATCACGACGCTCAAACTGACGGATGGCCGCAGAGCATGATAGGAATTAGTATGCATATGCATGGTTTGGTTTAGTGACGAAACCCACTTTCATTTGGATAGGTTCGTCAATAAGCAAATTTGGTGCATTTGGGAGACTGAGAATCAGCATTTCGCGATCGTGATGTCTCTTCACCCAGAACGAATGACCGTGTGGTGTGCAGTGTCCAGTCACTGAATAATCGGTGCGATTTTCTTTGATGGCACGGCGATTACCGAGTGGTACGCCAAGGTTTTGGAACGTGATTTCATCCCCATTATCCAAAGCGACCCTGATTTCAATGAAATGTGGTTCATGAACGACGGAGCTCGACCTCTTCGAAGCAGGACATGTCCGGGAGGAGCACTTTGGGGACTGCATCCTGGCTCTGAGGTACCCAGAATCCACTGGCATGGACCTCGATTAGCCGTCGTATTCTGCAGATCTGAACACATGCGATTCCTTTTTGCGGGGCTATATAGACGACAATATGTACACCAATAATCCCAAAACCATTTCCGAGCTGAAAACAGCCATTTAGGAGGTCATCGACAGCATCGATGTTCCGACACTTCAGCGGGTCATGCAGAATTTCCCTATTCGTCTGCGCCACATCATCGCCAATGATGGCAGGCATATCGAACATTTCATAACCTAATTCCGAATATCTGTAGTGACGTTTACATGTTCAGTAAAGTGTGTGCACGGCGTAGTTTGTAAGTAATTGACTTTTTTTCATGTCGTCCAATAATTGTCACTCTGTATGTCGTAAATATTCCGGCTTCTCCACTTGGTACTCCAGTTTCTTTCGTCCACAGTTCCACTCACTATCTCCAAATGACAAAATGACAACATTTAAACTCAAATAGCAATAGTGAACTACAAATAAAAAATGACAATCGACAAATAAAGCCTTTGCAACTAGAATACCAACATACAAAACCAAAAAGCTACGAACTCACTGCCGTAGCGCGCTTGTCAAAACAGTAGCGACACACTGCGCAGACACGTCTGGTGTGAATAAATTTTTATTAAACGCAATACGGAATACAGAAATTAGTAACTAACGTAAATAAAGCAAAACATGGACACGAACAGAATGTAAATCACCTGTCGCTGCTCTGCGCTGCTATCCAGGTAACAGATACAGCACCACAGTTCTTCCTAGAAAGCCGCTTCCCCCCAGACAGATCATAAAATCGCAGCACGTTTCCCGCACGTGGGGCCAGCGCTCAGCGTAAAAAAAGAAACGCAGATCGAATGGACCCCAGCGCTTTCGCGCCGCGCCGTGTCACGCTTCGTGTGGCCACCCCTTCAACAAACAGTGGTATAAAATGACAACGTGAATGCCTGCACAAACTCGCGTGAAAAACAATCTTGTGTGGCCGTCTCAGCTGACTCTTTTTTCTGTGATTTGTGTTGAGAACTAAATGAGTAACGTAGCACTAGCTTTTTACATTATGAAATAACGTCTTTGTATGCCGTGTATAAACTGAACGAAGTTGCCGTATTTTTAACAGATTTACCAAGTATTTAGGATTATGGAGGCTCGGACTTCCATGAAGTCATCCTTATGTGGTCTTTCCTGGTCCCCCTTAATTCTTTCAATCAAATGCCTGTTGTAAGACCATGCTGACTACCTGTATCAGTCTTGTCTAACAACATTTGCAAGTACATACACCAGAGGTACTAAGCGGATGTCACGACGCAATACTGTGCCGAAAGATTATCTAGGTATGCCACGAGGGCTTATGATATTGATAAAAAAAGTAATTGACGTAATTTCACGGAATATTTATTTCTAAATAGGAACAACAGAATATATAGTAACATTCTAGAACTTGAATATTTAAAGGCTATTTATTGGTTTACGAGTGAGAAGTTTAAGTTATCAATGGAAACTTGAGCCTGTCGCTTCTTACACGAAAGTTCAATTCGTGGTGGAATTTAAGACAAACATACACGCATTTCCTGTTAAGATGAGACAGGTTTACCAAGTTTTTTTGTTTTATTTTTTTTTTATGTCGCCGAAAACCGCACCTCGCTCAAATAGGTGGAGGAAAAATGCAACAGGATATTTACTGCTTTCACAGCTATTACTGGGTACTCTTTCTTCCCTGACATCCGCATCTTGATAATTGATGGTTCACCAAATTTCAGTTAAAGCGTTCGGCCTATCCGAAGCTCTGCGAACTGCCCCTATCGATCCAGATGAAGTTCGCTGGTGGATTCTGGAGACACAGCGTAAGGTTCAAATGGTTCAAATGGCTCTGAGCACCATGGGACTTAACATCTGAGGTCATCAGTCCCCTAGAACTTAGAACTACTTAAACCTAACTAACCTAAGGACATCACACACATCCATGCCCGAGGCAGGATTCGAACCTGCGACGTAGCGGTCGCGCAGTTCCAGACTGTAGCACCTAGAACCGCTCGGCCACACCGGCCGGCATAGCGTAAGGATTGCGCACCTAGTCGTATTTGTCGACAGTGATAGAGAGAAAATACTGTGCCATGTTACTCTCAAGAACTGTGCTATGATTTAAAATGAGCTCCAAGGTTATGTCCCAGTGTGTGTCTACCTCGAAAGTAAAAGGAAGCATGATGAGGTTTTTCTTTCCCACGTGTGATTACCATATTCTAAGTTGTTTTAGCTATTTCGCGGCTGCTAGGGACGAGCTTCCTGCCTGCATGGCCGGCTAGTGAGGGCGAACGTAAGACAGCTGCAGGCTACGGCCACAGTAGGGTAATCGAACGTTCCAGTGCACAATAATACTCTTTTTAAAATCTGTGTCACACCGTACGTTCACAGTGGTTGCAGTTTATGATAAGCATGAAAGAGAGCTCCAAAACTAATCCACAGTTTTTTTTAACAAGTTTATTCTGGCTCAGAAACAATTACTTTAGAAGAATGCTAATATCTTTTTACTTGTGATTCGAAAATTCTGTAACTTGAGATCTACTCTACCTCCATACATATTCTTATAACCTATCAAAATTTAACTAACACCAGATAAATACATCTACATGTACATCTACATCTACATTTATACTCCACAAGGCACCCAACGGTGTGTGGTGGAGAGCACTTTACGTGCCACTGTCATTACCTCCGTTTCCTGTTCCAGTCGCTTATGGTTCGCGGGAAGAACTACTGCCAGAAAGCCTCCGTGCGTGCTCGAATCTTTCTAATTTTACATTTGTGATCTCCTCGGGAGATATAAGTAGGGGGAAGCAATAAATTCGATACCTCATCCAGAAACGCACCCTCTCGAAACCCGGACAGCAAGCTACACCGCGATGCAGAGCAATACTGATGAGCAATACTCAAGTATAGGTCGAACGAGTGTTTTGTAAGCCACCTCCTTTGTTGATGGACTACATTTTCTAAGGACTCTCCCAATGAATCTCAACCTGGTGCCCGCCTTACCAACAATTAATTTTATATGATCATTCCACTTCAAATCGTTCCGCACGCATACTCCCAGATATTTTACAGAAGTAACTGCTACCAGTGTTTGTTCCGCTATCATATAATCATACAATAAAGGATCCTTCTTTCTATGTATTCGCAGTACATTACATTTGTCTATGTTAAGGGTCAGTTGCCACTCCCTGCACCAAGTGCCTATCCACTGCAGATCTTCCTGCATTTCGCTGCAATTATGTTTCATGACATATAGTTTTAAAGTGAGCAGTTCCCAGCGGAGCCGATCAAAACTCGTACCGTCTTCTGTCCCGCGTGGCCGTGAGTCTTTCTGAGAAACAGCACATATTTTACTGCACTGGTCTCCTTTTGCGATATCTGATATGTCAGGTCATTAGGATAATTCGCGCCGTTCCGATTATATATTTTCCCGCCTTTTGTCTTGTGTAGGATAGAAAATGAAATTCTATCTAGTAGATAGACACGGAAGCTGAAGGGAACCAGGAGCAGGTGAAAGCTGTCGCGCTTGCAGACAAGAAGAGCAGATAATGGCTGCGCTGGGTGGATTGCTGAAACTCGGGCAACAGCGAGTCGCCATTCTATACCACGCGTTTACCTGCTCCCGCGCATAGCCGTGCATGAATGGCTGTAGCCGCACGGCTATTTTACCTGCCGGGCGTACGTGTACTCCCAGCACCGTCTGGCCGCACTGCCTACAGGGCATACACGTGCGCCTATAGCCGCGAAAGCGATCAACGGGAAACTTCTCATACAAAAGTTCAATTTTTGATGGAACTGAAGACAAGCACATACGCATTTCCTGTTCAACTGAGTCCAGTTTCTCACGGTTCTACAATAGTTGTGTATGTTTGTTAGTGCCAAAAATTCCACCTAGATAGGCGATGGAAAAATTCAACAGGATGCAAACTGATTTAATAGCTATTGCTGGGTACTCTTCCTTCGCTAACATCCACATCCTGGTAAGTGGTGGCTCACCATTTTCAGTTGAAGTGTTCGGTCTGCCTGAAATTCTGCGAGCTGGTTCTTCTCCATCCAGAGAAAGGTCGGAGTTGGATCCTGGAGACGTAGCATAAGAATTACACACCTAGTCATATTTGTCAACATTGATGGAGAGAAAGAATTGTGCCACGTTATTCTCACGAACCACGAGTTGATTCAAGACGAGTTTGAAGGTTTTGTTACCGTGTCTACCTCGAAAGTAAGAGGAAATATCTTAAGATAGCCGGTCGCGGTGGTCTAGCGGTTCTAGGCGCTGCAGTTCGGAACCGCGGGACTGCTCGGTCGCAGGTTCGAATCCTGCCTCGGGCATGGATCTGTGTGATGTCCTTCGGTTAGTTAGGTTTAATTAGTTCTAAGTTCTAGGGGACTGATGACCTAAGATGTCAAGTCCCATAGTGCTCAGAGCCATTTGAACCATTTTTTTATCTTAAGATATTTCTTCCCCACGTGTGTTTTCCATATTCTAAGCTTTTTATGAACCCCGTGAATTTATCACTTGACATCTGCATATATTCTTCTTTTGCTCGCATACACTCGTTAAGGTCATTTAAATGGTAAAAATGTCAGCCAGACCGGCCGGGGTGGCCGTGCGGTTCTAGGCGCTACAGTCCGGAACCACGAGACCGCTACGGTCGCAGGTTCGAATCCTGCCTCGGGCTTGGATGTGTGTGATGTCCTTAGGTTAGTTAGGTTTAAGTAGTCCTAAGTTCTAGGGGACTGATGACCTTAGAAGTTAAGTCCCATAGTGCTCAGAGCCATTTGAACCATTTTTGTCAGCCAGACAGGCTATCTTTGTCACCACTCCTAGCAGTTAACTGAGCTGTTAGGTCTGACTTTTCGACGCTAAAAACAGCTCTTTTCTGAATTCATAAATCTTTCCTGGACTCTCTCTTTTGCCAACTAGCGGATTTCATTGTGAAGAAACAAAGTGTCATGTTGATATGCTGCTTCATGGTACAATTGTTTGAGGAGTCTTGTCTTAAAAGCCCTAGACTTAACAGTTTTTATTATATTAATGACTGATTCTAAAACACTATTAAGTTCTGTTGGAATAGTCTTCACCACCAGAGCACCACGATGTACGAAGATACGTACTGAACCTACGGTCGAGAAATCTTGCCTTGTAACAAAGGCTTTGAATCTTGCAGTCATTGCTGCTGCTCTGTCTGTGCAAAGAGGAAGACAACTTTTCCAGGATAGACAGTTTTGTTCCAAGGTGCCGGATATAAAATTATACACATCTGAATAAGATGACTTTGCGGCCAGTACACTACACGAAAGGAATTTTTCAACAACAATAAACAGTTGACTGGTCGAGCTGTAGTGAAAATACACAGCCATCGTTTAGCTTTTCACGGACGTTGCACTGGATATCTGAAGCCTGTCATCAGTTCAGCGGGAAATAGTATCGTTTGACAATGAAACCAAAGATATTTTCTTCTCGGTGCCATCACCTAACATCGATTTAGTTATTTCCTTATATACAGCAGAAATTACGTCCTCTGCAGTTGTCAGGTTTTGCTTTTCCAAAAATACTATCTCTCCTTACCATTGCTATGGCTTGCTTATCTGATGATGAAATCATTCGGCTTTCGTTGTTCTTATCTTCGTCATTTTTTCCGTTTTCCGTGATTTCCTGTTACTTCAAAATACGTGAAGGTATGTTCCGACTTTGCAGCTGAATGAAAGGCAGTTTGTTTTTTGTCACACGCGTTTCGCTCCTTTTATTTATGAAGCATCTTCAGTGGCCTGTACCGGTTATATGTGTCTGTTATATATATATATATATATATATATATATATATATATATAATGCTTTTATTATATATATATATATATATATATATATATATATATATATATATATATATATAATATATATATATATATATGTGTTACATTTTCGCATGTCACTGTCTTGTTTTTCAGGTTAGAAACAACTTTTCAGCAAATGTTTCGTGAAGTTTGGTTATTATTTGGTGCTACTTATGATTTCTAATGTTTCTAATGATTTTAGTTCACATGTGTCATCCTGGAGATGTATTTACTTGGTCCCCATACTCCAGATGACTGTTTTCGGCGTCTTCTCGCCCACCTTCATTACAACACTTCACTTCCACCTTTTACTGCGTATTGAACGTGTGTGGGTCCAATTTATATCATTCCCAGATAAGTGACATGTTTGCCATTCAAGTGTAGTTTCAGTTTACTTGGGAACATGGATTCATTGCTTAGTTTTTCTCCACATACGGTAAAGTGTGTTAACGGAAAATTTTCAGGCCCAATGAACGTAAATGCAAAGTTTAAATAATTCTCTTGGTACTTACGAAATGTTCCACTAAATTGCACTGCCTTCACGAGACTCACGTTTAGAATCAGTTCGTTCTCAATTTTGTTACTGTTATATGTTTCTGTTACTGAGTCATTTTCAACTTTTTTTCCTTTGGTCAAGAACTTACCCATACCGATCAGCCTCAAAATATGCCACAACGTGGACTCCACTAGGACTGTGAATCTACAAACAACTGCCTGGCGAGCCAAAGCTGTGCGCGCGCTAGACGGAGGCTCTCACATTGCTGCCGACCGGTGCGTTAGCCCTTCTCACTGTTGCCAGCTCATCGTGCAGCATTCAGTCTCTCGGTGGGCGGCGAGCGTATTGTGCAGCCCCACTTGTGTAAATCTCTGTAGGTAATAATTATAATTTATGTTGTTAAACTGTAATACCGTGACATGTCAAATATCTTTATAAAAGTAATCCATGGATGGACGCATTTGGCAATAAAACAGCACTCACCGGCATGTTTCCGTGGCGCGTTGCATATTTCGAACAGATCTTCACTGAGGCACGACCGTCACCCCCAGAGTGATTCATCCTAGCAGGTGACACGCTTCCACTGATTTATGTTCCAAAGTCGATGCTGTTATGCCCACTGCAATCGTAATTGACGATGCTGTTGCGTCAACAATGGAACAAGTGTGGGTCATCTGCTACGAAGCCCCATGTTGAATAACGTGCGTTGAACGGTGTACTCGGAAGCAATTGTGCCTACGCCAGTATTATACTGCCGCAGATCGCCGCCTATTCTATATTACATAACGAGCTAGCAACCATCCTACAGGTACTGGGATGAGGCCTGGACATCCAGCAGCTTGTCGCCTGCTCGTTGATTCACCGTCCTTCAACCACTTTCCATAAATGATGACGATAGTAGCACGCGGACATCTGACCAGCATCGCCGTTTCCGAGATACCAGTTCGCAGCTACCAGGCAATAAGAATTTGCCCAGTGTTAAAGTTACTTAAGTCAATGAATTTCCACATCTGCGACCCATATCGTCGCTCGAATGATTCAAAATTTGACTCTACTCCACGCAGCATTCAGTCTCTCGGTGGGCGGTGAGCGTATTCTGCAGTCCCATTTGTGTAAATCTCTGTAGGTAATAATTATAATTTTTATTGTTAAACTGTAATACCGTGACATGTCAAATATATTTATAAAAGTAATCCATGGATGAATAATGCTAGTACGACTACTACTAAAACATAACTAGTGTTGTGGGTGTTTTTTGACATAACCTGTGAAAGGTGGCAAGCCACTCACTCACTTTAACTACTCTCTCGCTGAGATTAATATTCATATTTTAGGTCATGATGTCCGTCTTCCCCAATACTACACTTGACATATATTATGATAAAGCAAGCGACTTCTTACACCTATGTATTTCTTTTTGAAATTAAATAGGAATAGAGGTGTTGAACATAAAAGTGCACACTTCTTGGTTTTCCATTACACATCCGTTAAACTGAATTATCTTTGAAGAAGTTCAGTAAAGTGCATAGTATAAGGAGCGATGAAAACTTTCCCGTTCGAAGGCCGTACAGTACAGAATCGGTATGCCAATCAGACAAAATCACTATGAGCATTTAAGCAATCATCCCACCGAGGGATCAGGTTGGTTTGTTTGTCAAAACACTGTGTCCTGCTGCATGAACAAGTCCGTAACTGCCTGCTGCACATCATCGTCCGACAAGAATTTTTGACACTTCAAGACCTTAATCTCATGGCGAGATATCAGGACTATAGGACTGGTGCTCGAGTATCTCCCACTTGAGTTGGCGTAACTTCTGCGTTACGACAGTTGCGATATGGGGACGTGCGTTATCATGAAGCAGCAGCAATTCTTAGTATACCACTTCACCACCATGGTTTTCAACAGATATGCTGCCCCATACACGTTCTTCATTCTGCGATGAATGTTTACCGACGTTTGTCCTTCGACAGCGAAGGAAAGAATAACAGCACGAAGGTCTTGTTTGGACGCATTTGGCAATAACGACGCCATAGTTCACGCTTCAGCATTTAGCACACGACCTTCAGAAAGATACGACTGCCAAACTAATCCCTTGCCTACATGACGGTGCTTATACACCCCCATCGGAGTTGCGCTGCATTGCATATACGCTGCAGCAACGCCCACAAACGAAAACTTCTTGATCGCCCTTAGCAATTTTGTTCATATTTGTCTACCCACATAAACGCAGCAGTTGTTTCGTCCGAATCTCTTGAACTATGTGACATTTAATATGTTAAATCATAGACCCTTAAGAAAATTGCATGATAAGATAGAACGTATCGCGACCGACGCAGAAAAATATGTTCCTCGAAGAAATACTGAATTGCAACGCTGTTCATAGAACGAATAAATAGTTCTGTCCCTGTGGAATGTAAAGGAAGCTGCACCATGATTTTTACCAAATTCAATACGAAACACTCGAGTGGCTTCAGACAAGTGTTAGATGTGTTTTGATTTCTGCGTAGAACAGCAGAACTGAAGAATGCAGTTGAATAACCAAGAGTAACAAGTATTTTTACTGTCGCATAATGGTTTCGTGTAGTACTCTACAACTGATGTTAGAGAATTCATAGCTCTGCTGTTTAAAAGAAATCCAAATTAATCTAGAGAAAGAAGCAGAGCCAGTAAAAGGACATATTCCGCAGTAGACCATCTCAGATATCAGTTAAACCTCGAATCTCGATGCAAACTGAAACCGTGCACTAAACGAAGACACTTTTCTCTGTGCTTCTGATAATCTATCCATGTCGACCTTATGAAACAGTAAATAGATTCACTTTGTCACATTGCTTCTGCTTTTCTAGACTCCACAGGGTTTCTTGAGTGGCCTGAATAGAGAACCTGCGAGTAATGCAAGGAAAGTTAAAACACAGTGTACATTATTTAAATCAGTAGCTGGACTGTAACTTATTTATGCATTGATCTCTAATTTCTCTCATTTGCTTTGAACGCTATGTAGTTAACATATTTAATTAATGGTAGGTAAGTGACGCTATTTTTATTTTTCATGAGAACAACAATAAAAAGTTAATTTTACAGACCCATAACTTCTCATCCATATTCTGTGATTCATAATGAAAATACTGTATAGTCATTCCATACAGTCCTTTGCCTATGTGATCTATACTGTGATAGTGCATGATATAATCTCTGGAGACAATCCAAGTCAAACCATCGTTCGTTAGCTGAAGAGAACCTGGATTCATCCGAAAAAATGACGTTTTGCCATTCGAGCACCCAGGTTCGTCGTTGAGTACATCATGGCAGGCGCTCCTGTCTGTGATGCAGCGTCAAAGGTAACCGCAGCCATGGTCTCCGAGCTGATAGTCCATGCTGCTGTAAACGTCGTCGAACTGTTCGCGCAGATGGTTGTTGTCTTGCAAACGTCCCCATCTGTTGACTCAGGGATCGAGACGTGGCTGCACGATCCGTTACAGCCATGCGGATAAGATGCCTGTCATCTCGACTGCTAGTGATACGAGGCCGTTGGGATCCAGCACGGCGTTCCGTATTACCCTCCTGAACACGACGATTCCATATTCTGCTAACAGTCATTGGATCTCGACCAACGCGAGCAGTAATGTCACGATACGATAAACCGCAATCGCGATAGGATACAATCCGACCTTTATCAAAGTCGGAAACGTGATGGTACGTATTCCTCCTCCTTACACGAGGCATCACAACAACGTTTCACCAGGCAACATCGGTCAACTGCTGTTTGTGTATGAGAAATCGTTTGGAAACTTTCCTCGTGTTAGCACGTTGTCTTGTGTGAATAATCTGAAAAGCTAATCATTTGCTTATCACAGCATCTTCTTCCTGTCGGTTAAATATCGCGCGTCTGTAGCACGTCATCTTCGTGGTGTAGCAATTTTAGTGGCCAGTAGTGTATTTAATTAATGGTAGGTAAATGACGCTATTTTTTTTCATGACAGCAACTATAAATGTTAACCTTACTGACCCATACTTCTCATCCATATTCTGTGATTCATAATGAAAATACTGTATAGTCATTCAATACTGTTCTTTGCTTACGTGATCTATATTATGGTAGTGCATGATATAATATTTGGAGACGATCCAAGTCAAACCACACTTCGTTAACTATTGCGCCTTTGGCATATACGTGCAGGAGAGCAAGCAAGTCTGTCAGACTGTCTAACTAGCAGGCTTTCACCGCGTGAATTATTATTATGTTTTTACGAGACTTTTAACAATGTTTTATGGACATTGAAACAGATAAGAACGCCGGAAATTATTTACTCTCAATTAGACAATAACCCTAAATCACAGACGAAAATGCATATTAATCAAAAGGACGTTGCAGTGATGCAATCGCAACACGAAAGACATAGAGCAGAATGCGCTAGTTTAGTACAAGTCAGAATGTTTCTTTTTCTCGTCGATTTTGGTGACTGTACGACTTGAAATTCCATTACATACCTTAAAATTACATTCAGAACACATTACATGTTTCTTTCTGCAACCATGTTCCTAGATTCACAAGTGTTTGACTTGTACACTGCGCAACAAATTAAAGGATATATTTTTCGAAACGCTGGAATTGTCCCCAATTCCGACGTAGAAGTTTGAAATTTGACAATATTGGTCTGTAATGGTGCAAATTCAACACGCCTGCGACGTTACCCTCGGGCTCATAGACGCTAGAAACGGAAAGGGTCAAAACTCACAAGTTCATCTGAGGCGTAAGCTCTGTTAATGATGTCACATTGGCTGAAAATGTCATCAAAATTCTTCCCAATGCCCCTGTGGACGTATCATACGATGTGATGGTCATCGCACCCCTCTTACACACATTTCAATCCTTTTTCTCACAGATGTACCAGCGAGGTCAGAACCGCGACGCCCTGGATTAAAATCACGCGGTTTTCTTATGGGTGGCCGAGGAAAATATTTCAGAAATACCACTGCTCAGGGAGTGGCATAGAGTGATTCTTTAATTCTGTTGAACACTGTCGTTGTTAATTTGCCAGCATATCTCAAGTGAGGCTATCCTATGACCAGCCAGGAGACTTTGATAACTAGAAATGGCTGTATGCCCTATCTTAAAAGCTGCAAGCCTACAAACTATCTGGCTTCCAGCTTGCCGACAGGACGATGCCGTAAATTCGTGTTAACTGCTAGTAATCTTCAGAAGTAGAACACTGCGGCAGACAATGGGTACATTTAAAGCGGTCCTTTATGGGCCTCTGGGTGTACAAGCCACAACCCGCTCCTGTGGCCGTTGTATTTGTGCAGTTTAAAGAAATCTTCAAATTCATCCCTCCCCTCTTACCTCAGCTACTGATCAATTAATGTCGAGGACGTTCGCAGAAGATGAGAGATGACTGAATAACAGTTTTATCGTCGTTTCACACGGAATAATTTCGCCCACGAGACCTATCAGATCGGTTTTCCTCGAGGTTCAGTGAAGAGGATGACACTGCACTATTGAAAATAATTCAGGGAGAATATTATGTTCCGTACCACCAGGTCAAGGAATCTGTGTAATTCGCCACACTTACCATTCAGGCTACATCGCAAAACATCATACTGCGAAACTTTTGTTGTCTGTGAGTACCACACTCGACGAGAAGAGAAAAGATTTTGTTCCATCGTGCAAGAACGCCGAATAAACTGGATCGCTGTGCATGTCTCTTTGTAGATTACCCTGCTACGCACCGAGCAAGGTGTGTTTATGACACTGTACATATTTACAGGAGGACTTGGTTCTAACTCCCCTTAACATTGCACTGCTTTAGAATTTCACTGAATTCCCTAAATCACTGCAGGCAACTTTTATAGCCGTGAAAGTGTGTAAATTTATTTACCCTTTTTTTCCTAGTAAACTATTTAACGAGAAAGACAGCGATTCCATATTGACGAACAACTGATACAAGCATTGGACGATTACTGTACCCAAACACCAGACGATTGACAAAATGGTTTGGGGAATGCGTGCAAAATATGAAAATAAACATTGTGCGTAGCAGAAATTCTTTTGTAATCTACAATTACTGCAAATTTTTTCTGTCCATTTATCCATCTCCTACTTGTACTACGGTCTCTTTTTGCGGCAGGCGTCTTCTCACGGTCCGTGCGGCTCCCCCCTCTGAGGTTCGATTCAACCCTCGGGCATGGGTGTGTGTGTTGTCCATAGTGTAAGTTAGTTTAAATTAGATTAAGCAATGTGTAGGTTTAGGGACCGATTATCTAAGCAGTTTGGTCCCATAAGATCTTAGCACAAATTTACAATTTATTTTTTGCGGTAGTGATACACAACGCGCATCTTATTTCTTTGTGGTGGCGTAACTGTGAAATTCCTTTGATTCCTTACATTCCAACACTGGAATTTCCGTACGTTAAACACGTTCTACCACAGTACTGCTGTTCGAACGGTGTGAAAACATCAATTTAAGATTCGCTATAGGCGCTGTGATACGCCAGTCATCTTCGCGGAGTTGTGTAACTCCTGCACTTTGAGAGCAGTCCGGGGCGCACGAAGATCCTGAACAGCTGGAGTGGTTCTGCGCATAACTGTTAACATTAGCATGCCGCGGAAATACGAAAGATACCGAGGCTATTCTTTAGATTTATGTACAGAATGCGACAAAATTTTTGGAGTAAGTACAAGAGAGTCTCTGAATTATTACAGGGTATTTAATAAACCACTCCCATGACTGTCAGTCCCTAAGGAAGACGCTAATGCTAATTAACCTTCTGGTGGCAACCTTGTCTGATTGGCTTATGACAGTTTGTAAGTGGTCTCTTTCGAGGAGAGTCAAATATTTTCTAGAAGTTCTCAATTAAATATTCCCTACTAGCTACCTCTCCTGGAATTTGCTTGAAGCGATGATTCTACTGGTCACTTTAAGTGATTACTCTGTCTGTACTTAGGCAACGTTTCATTAAGTATAGAGTACGGGTAGCAGTAAAATTTGTTATTTGACCCTACCAGCTAACTCTAAATATAGATAAATGTGAATTAATGAAGATGAATAGGAAAAAGAATCCTGTAATGTTTGAATACTCCATTGGTAGTGTAGCGCTTGACACAGTCACATCGATTAAATATTTGGGCGTAACAGTGCAGAGCGATATGAAGTGGGACAAGCATGTAATGGCAGTTGTGGGGAAGGCGGATAGTCGTCTTCGGTTCATTGGTAGAATTTTGGGAAGATGTGGTTCATCTGTAAAGGAGACTGCTTATAAAACACTAATACGACCTATTCTTGAGTACTGCTCGAGCGTTTGGGATCCCTGTCAGGTCAGATTAAGGGAGGACATAGAAGCAATTCAGAGGCGGGCTGCTAGATTTGTAGGTTTGATCATCACGCGAGTGTTACGGAAATGCTTCAGGAACTCGGGTGGGAGTCTCTAGAGGAAAGGAGACGTTCTTTTCGTGAATCGATACTGAGGAAATTTAGAGAACCAGCATTTGAGGCTGACTGCAGTACAATTTTACTGCCGCCAACTTACATTTCGCGGAAAGACCACAAAGATAAGACAAGAGAGATTAGGGCTCGTACAGAGGCACATAGGCAGTCATTTTTCCCTCGTTCTGTTTGGGAGTGGAACAGGGAAAGAAGATGCCAGTTGTGGTACGAGGTACCCTCCGCCACGCACCGTATGGTGGATTGCGAAGTATGTATGTAGATGTAGATGTACCAGTTGAGTACGAAATTTCTCAGGACGGCATTCCTGTATAAAACATTATCAGTTTTGCTGCTGCGTCAGAACCTCTACGACCTCGACGACCACCGCCATAGTCTTAGTCAGGAACAACTGGCTGTAGTGGCCGTGGGTTTTTTTAGCCCATAGACAGTTTGCGATAGGTCGGCGTACGTCATCGCTACATCACGTTTCCATAGACTGTGTCAGCGTCTGCGCTTGTGACGCCATCAATTCCGTAGCAACGTGAACAATTCGGTGAATTTCTTGGTACCTTCGCAGTGTCGAGAGCTCGTTTAGACGCACCTAAAAGATCATAGACGTTGTATCAGTAAAAATTATTTTCGCACATTGTAATTTATGTTCTTCTCTTTCTTATGACTTTGTCCCGTATATGCGTAGGATCGGTACTGTTACTAACGCATTTGGCATAGTTAATTTAAGGGGTTGGCCGGATGCCCTTCTTGTCACTACTTAAGTTGCTCCCCGGGACGGAATATCCGTACACCAACTGTTTGCATTCATGGGAAAGTGAGAGAAAGTTTTCTAAATGTTTGTGAATCTCGTACCTCAGGCGGGACTTGACAGTAAGCACGGTATTCACCTAGTAAGATGTGGGAAACTGCCTAAAGACCACGTCCAGGTTGGCCGACAGACCGACATTGTCGTTAATCCACCGGCCGGATTCGATACGGTGCCGGCGTCTATCCGCGTCTCGGAAGCGAGGTTTTAACACCTACTGGTATCCGGGCAGGAACATTTTATTTTCCATTATCTTTTTGAAAACAGAGTCTCAGTATGTAAAAGCGTGGGACAAGATTTCAAACTTATCAAACATTATTCTACGTTTATTTGTTAAGCTGCCTTCAGCAGCTGCTGATTTCTACAGTCCTCGATCTTTAACTTGCCGTTGGTGTTCTGTACAGCGTTCGGAAACTGTACGAATGGACTGATCAGCGTAGCTTATTCCCCACTAACAGAGCATCATATAAATCCCACGAACCCTGAGGCCGAGACTGTTCAGCACCGGGCGTAACACATCTTTTGTCTTCTTAGGCGGTCGGAAAATAGACTTATGCTTCGTGCTCCCAGGATCCCACCTATTTGACTAAATGTAGCAGTGCAGAAGAGAAAGAGTACACTAAATCGATGATCAAGTGATTCTTCATCATTTTGACGTTTCCGTTTCTTGGAGAGGACCAACTTTATATTTTGAGTCCCATGTCCATTCTTGTGGAATATTTCAGATGTTTATTTATACAGAGAGAGACGTTACGCGAAAGAGGCGTGAACAGGGTGACCCGTCATTTTGGAAGATAAAAACGTTTGGCACCCTTTTGAGTAATTCTGCTTGCTGTATCCGTGTCCTCCAGCATGAGGATGATATATTTCAATATGAAAAGGAAAATAATCGGGGTCGCCACATGTGGAGAAAGGAATTATTTCATTTCTGAAACCAATAGGGAATAAGCTTATGAAGAAAATAAAAGTGGAGTCCACTGAAAATACCACCAGGAATTTTGTCAGTATGACTACAGTAAGTTTTGAGTATCTTGTACCACTAATCACTCCAAAAACCTGAAGAGTAGGCACTAATCTAAAAGAAGTGATAACTGTAAGTGAAAGGGTGGTTGTGATATTGCAATTTATTGTGACAGATGATTCTTACACAAGTTTACAACACGTGTTTAAAACGATCTGAGGAGTTGTCCCAACGGTTTGTGGCGAATTGATTTAAACATTTCAGTAATTAAGACGGAAATAGCACACACAGAAATAAAACGATTATTTCAAGTGAAATGAAAAACAGTTATTACCTATAAAAAGCAAATGATGTAAAATATTAAGTTTAAATAATACTTCTTTACAACAGTTCATGTGTACTAAAATAAATGAGGAATGGGTCCGTTCCACAAACACGGAAATTGTTTTTATTTATAGATCTATCAATAATGGTAAAACTGTTATCAATTCGAAGGTTGGTTTGAACACAACAGTGCTTTAATAGGCAAGGTCTTGTTCGAGTGATATGGTGTTTCCTTCCTTTGACCTTTGAACTGACTAACCCAGCGAGTTAGAGAGGGACATGCAGTTAAACAAGGACTCCGAACAGCGCTGCACCTTGGCATTATTGACATTACCAAACATTGCCAGACGTAAAAAGTAGCAGATTAATACCCACAGACCTTACAGTCTGTAGTCTGTCACTTTATCTCTCCGTTACCAAGCCACAAAAAACTATTTAAAAGCTTATAAGCAAGCATTCTGAGAAATATTACAAAATAGTAAGTTTTCGTTCATATGCAATATAAAATTACCAATCCTTATCCTGTGAGCTTTTACTAGCCTACAAAAGCGGATATTTTTTGTACAGTTTGAGGAAGCACGTGCTTTCCTCGTGGTTCACTGTCCCGCGTGCAGCGTGTAACAACGTTTGAACCACGCACAGTCGAGAGAAGCGAGGCTATTACATGCGCATCCTAAAATCGATTGGGTCCCTTCGCCGCGGAACAGCCTCTCGGAACACGTATTCCGGTAAGCGGCGACGTTAACACACCGCGCGGCTTGTCTTTCGAATCTGTTGAGCGTGGAATTTCATAGAGTATAAACGTGCCTTTATGTGAATTTCTGTAACAGGAGGAAGTATGCCGTAAACTTAGCTCTTGTAGCCTGTTGTGCGGTATTGCTGTTCCCTGTCAACAAACGATTTAAAGTGTTACACTGATGTCACTGGCAAGTCAGGTTAATCGTTTAAAATTCATCGCTAATCTTGATATATCTTTAATGTCGGTACATATGGAAGAATCAATCTGCGTGAACTGTTCTCAACACCAAGCTATTATCTGATATAATGTAACTGTGTAAAACATAAGTATTTCAACTTAAGATGAAATCGATAGAAGCACATCATTGTCAGCATATTTACATTTCTAGTTATATTTTTATTGATCAAAACCTTCGATGGCGTTAATATAGAGTTCAGGAACCAACAACAATTCTTGAGGGTATTTTTGTTCTGTCGTTGTAACTACAAAAATGCGTGATTCTTTCATCAGACGCGTTTCGCTTTATTGATGCAAAGCATTATCCGTGGTCTGTAATTAAGTTATTTACGTTTTGATTTGCTGTTAGATCGAAAAACAGTTCGTTAAGAATAGGTTTATTTGTACTTACGGTGATTTTTCGGCTGCTTTCTGGCTTACATGGGGATATGCTGTCTGCTAGCACATCGTTGTTTTTTTGTGTTAGACACTGGTAATTTTGGTCTAATTTTTAGATGTTCTTCAGCACTATGCATTTCTTATGTTTATCACAACACACTTTTATGCACGCCACTGTATTCTGTTTGTTTTTGTACTTTAAGTATTTGATGTTGCTTGTGTTTTGTAGTTTTGCAAACATAACCTTTCCACTACTTTGACTTTGACCTACAACATTTTTTTTAAATTAGATTATTGTATGTGTGAAACTCTATTTAATTATGTTTCTGTGTATTTATGTAATGTGACGGAGTAGAGAAGTAATAAAGATAGAGTTTTCTTTTTTTATTTTTTATTTTAGTTATCTTTTTTTTAGGCTAGATGGAAACCATGATGAGTGAACTTAAGTATAATAGCAGTGTGATGGAGTGTGACTTAGGGGAGAAGGTGATGAGCGAGAAGTGAAATGAACTGCGAAACTGTGAGTGGGGGGAGAGAGGGGTTGTGGGAGAGTGGGACGGGGTGAAGGATGGAAGAGGCTCTTTTCTTTTTCGTGTAATTTCATCAATTATTATATATGGAGTTTCGTTTCCAATATTTATCTGGTCATTGAGCAACTGTTTATTTTGTGTTAACGTTTTTGGTACATGGAAATTTTCTTGGAAAGGGAGGAGGTTTTTGTCTTTCCTGATTTTTTGATATTCATATCGTTTTCAACATTGCATGGTCTATGGCGTTCTTCTTTTAAATGATCCGCAAATGTTGAATGATTTGTATCGTATTTAAATGCTCTGATGTGTTCGTTATATCTTGTGTCGAATGTCCTGCCAGTCAATCCAATGTATATCTTCTCACAATCTCTGCAACTGAGCTGATAGATACCACATTGTTGGTATCTGTCTGGTTTTGATTTTAGTTTTGGGACGTACTTTTCTATGGAATTGTTTGTTTTCCAAGCAATGTTTATGCCTTGTTTTTTTAAATATGTTACCTATTTTATGAGTGAATTTGTTGTGGTAGGTCAGTGTATGCAATTTTTTTGTTGTAGTGTAAGTTTTACGAGTTAGTTTGGTTTAGTTAGTTTTTTGCATTATTTGACTGTTAATTTTTTTCGTTTAGTTTGTCTACCATTGTTTCTTTGTGTGCATTTTAATGCTATTTGTTTTATAATGGCTAACTCTTTCTGGTAATTAGAAGTGTTTAGGGGGATCCTGTTCAGCCTGTTTAACATGTATCTGATTGCTGCCTGTTTGTGCTTCTGAGGATGGTTTGAAGTTGCATTTAAGATAATGTCACTTGTTGTGGGTTTTCTGTATACGCCAAATTGTGTTTATTATTGTCTTTTCGTACGGTTATGTTTAAAAAGTTGAGTGTGTTTTCTTGTTCTTCTTCTATTGTGAACTTTATGGTTTTGTGTGCAGTATTTATGTCTTCGTGTAGTTGCTGTATTCTGTTTTTAGGTTCATCTACCATGCATTTTATGTCATCCATGTATCTGTACCAGTAGATAAATTTGTAGCTTTTCTTTTTTATTATGTCTTCAAATATGAATTTTTCTATGTGATTCATGAAAATGTTGGCTAATGTTCCTCAAATAGGTGAACCCATGGCTAATCCTTCTTCATGTATGTAGTATTCTTGACAGAATTCAAAATAATTTTGTTGTGTTATTAACTGTAATAATTTTATGGTTTCATCTGTGTGTTCATGAGGTAGCTGGTTGTGTGTTTTCAGGTTTACTTCAATTATTTGTATGGTTTCATTAACAGGGATGTAACTGTACATACTTTCTATATCAAAGTAGAGCAATGTTATTGTGTCAGAAATTTTAGTGTCTTTTCTATGTTCTACCAGTTGAGAGGTATTTCTGATTGTTCTATTATTTTCTAGTTTACAAAACTGGGTGAGCTGTGAATGCATTTGTTTTGCTAGTAGGTATGTAGGAGCAGCTCTGATATTTACTATTGGGTGGACTGGATAATTTTCTTTATGGACCTTTGGTTGACAACTCATGTTGGGGACTTGAGATTTTCTTTGTACAAGTCCCGCTAACTTAATATCAGTGTCACTGTGGGGTTTATAAAATTAACTGCGGAATATACAAAACAATTATAAACAACAAATAGAAGTTTTGCTACAAGAGCGCACTAACACCAGTTACAAATGTAGATCTTCGTTCAGGAACCATCTGCAGATCACCAAATACAATCTGAAAGACATAGAAATTCCTTGGAAATTCTTCATGGAAGCGGGAAGGGAACACAGCATGATAGCTTAGAAGAGATCTAAATTAATAATACGTTTAGAGACCTTGCAAAACAAATCGCGAATGAACAGATTAAGATCAAAAATAGTAGACTGTTAGATACATTCTGGAATATAAGGTGATGATACATAGTTGGAATTTTTGCACTGTTGGTCTTGACAAGTGTTCTTGACCACGCTACACTAGTCACTAATTAGTTTTTAAACATTCCTAGCCACGTTCGCATTAGCACATCCCTTGCAATGTGTGCGATTGTATGTGCGTGCTTTACGTATGTGGACCTCTACCTTTAATTTACATTTAAGAATCTTGATACTATAACACACGTGTTTTAAAAATGTTATTTACTATGACTAAGCTATCGCTTCAGTTTTTCCATGTGGCATGTTAACTGTGATTAGGCATACACTATTTGATCAAAAGTATACGGATGACCACTTGTAATGCGAAACCGATTACTTGATGTTACGACAGACGCACCCACCGGAATAAGAAGAGGCGGGGAGTACTGTGTTGTTAGTATAAAACCAGTAACAGCAGAAGGAGATTCAAAGTGTAACCATAAGAGCTCAGTGATCTCAACCGTCGACGAGTCACTGGATATTACTTGACATTTCTACACTGCTAAAGTTGCCCATGTCGACTTTAGGTGAAGCGAGTGTGAAGTGGAAATGCTGAGGAACAACCACGTAGGCAGTTAAAAAGAATTGGTACAATGGTCGAGCAGCTGATCATAAGCCACACCTTCCCGTAGATATTGCCAAGCGATGCTTGAGATGGTCTAAAGAACAGCACCACTGGACAGCAGGTGACTGTACGCGAGTAATTTGGACTGATGAATGACGCTACACCCGGTGGCAATCCAGTGGAACGGACTGGGTTTGGCGAATACCTTTAGAATTTTACTTGTCATCACGTGTGGTGCCAATAGTGTAATGCGGAGAAGGGGGGTTATGGTATACGGATGTTTTACGGGTTCAAGGTGTGGTCCCCTTTCTGATATTAAGAAAAGCTAAATGCGGAGTGATATGAAAACACTGAATAGCATTGTGTTCAACCTACAATAAAGGAATAGTTCGAAGACGATGACCTTATCAGCATACAATGAACCATGTCATAAATCATCATCTGTAATACAATGGTCTGTGGACAATAACATTCCTGAAATGGGATGGTCTGCCCACTGATACAACCTGAACCAAATGGGAATCTTTGAGATGATTTGGAACGTCTACTTCGTTCCAGATCCCAGCATCCAACATTACTGTCTTCTCTGGTTACTGCTATTGAGGATGAATGAGCTGTCATTCCCCCACAGACATTCAAGCACCTTACTAAAAGTGCCCCAGCAGTCAAGTCGTCACCAAGGCGAAGGGTGGGCACGCCCCATATTAATGTCAACTAGTAGGTGTCTGGATACTTTTTGATCAGATAATGTACATGTACTTACATTTATAGGTATGACCTACTGTTAATTTTTACGCTCACACTACTACATCACGTGAATGGTATAACTCAACACGAGCATTGCCATACGTATGCCTTACGTACGTGGACCTCTGTCTTTAACTTACACTTAGAATATTCGAACCTGTTACACTCCTGTTTTAAAAGTGTTGTTTCCTGTTACTAGGAAAGTCAATTCACTTTTACCATGTGATGCATCAGTAACGATTGGATGTACATGAACTTAAGCATTTTGGTATTGCTTACTTTTAATATTCATTCACTGTTTTACTCGTTTTGTTCTTTTGACATTACTAGATACATAGTGATCACTCTCGTCTGTTGTGGATACACATTTTACAAGCCAAATATGATAACGGCTCTGGATAGTAATATCTTTGTGCTCTCAGGCTCAAACTCACTATGTGTTTACATCCTCGTTATTTTAGCGCTACTCTAATCCAACCACTTGGTTGCCTACACTAGCGCTTCAGTTCAGTGTACGCGTATTTGTGGTTACAGCTGTTACTTATGACAAGCTGACTGTTGTTAATGCGCTGGCAACATGTCCCTCGCACACACGGTACGTGGAAGAGTGGGTGTACTTATACCACTACTTGTTTTTTTATACAGACTTCCGAGAAGTTTTTTCCTGTTTGCTGCAGCATGACATTGTAGTGTGAGCTTTAACATCGCTCGTAAGTTCGCTTGTGTTTTCAGTCTGAATGCTGAATGCAGTGTATATTATTTGGTGACTACTTTAAGTATGCTTTAAAGTAACAAAATGTGGAAACTGCAATCGCAACAAATATTTTTTGCAGCAGTTTCTGGAATGACTACAGTCAGTACTTAATTGAGAGAGTATATCAGGTTACATTGGAGAGATTCAGGACTCCGTTGCATTGCAAATTTGATCCACTGCTTTTTGAAAAATGAAAATTATACTGGTACTATACCTTCTGTAAGAATTACAGATACCACGCCCTTTTCAGAAAATATACTACAACAACATGATCAATGTTGATCTGGTAATCAACGACACTGCAGATCACATATTCCGAGAAATCAAAAGTAAGGCCAACAGCAGTGTTGAGATTCTCACCTACCAACATCTTACAAGAAGCAATAAACGATATGGAAGATTGGTGTGTCGGACAGGGCTTCGGAATAAATGTGACGAAGGTAGAAGTGACGGTACTCCTAAATGAGGGAAGAGCACCGCATCAGCCGAGATCTTCATACGCGAGAGAAAACTGAAAATTGTACCAGACTTCAGGTAGCTAGGTGTCACAATACAAACGACTGCAGAATGTTTCACAAAACGTGTAACAGAGAAAGCAATGCGAGCAATAATGGCAATCCATGAAAGAGAATACATTAGATTCCTCAGCCTAGAGACAGCAATGGCACTATTCAGAGTCAAAATCCGTCCAATACTGACGTACAGCATAGAAATTATCGGACCACATAACATTATTTATTTATTAAATTTTTATAATTCTTTTTGCTTTAAAATTTTCGCATATTGGAACTATATTTTCTGTATATGTAAAGTAAAGTGAGCTATTCTGGAGTTTGAAGTTCTTTGCATTGTATATGAGTAATGTATGTAAAATACTATTTAAATTGTTTATTACGTTAAATAATTTTCTGATGACATTTTGTATTTAAAAATATTTGTGTGTATAAATTGTTCATGTTGATGTAAATTTGACAATTTAAGAAATGGTCACACTTAGGAACAAAGTAGGAAATATGTGTTACGTAAAAGGCAGTGTGCTTTTGTTTGAAATGAAAGTGGCTCTGGGGAGTGGGAAAGGTGGCAAGGGCTACCGCGAGCAAACGCGGGAAGCAAGTCATACAGTCTGTAGGAGGAGGTGATTGAGGCAACACATTTGTAGAGCAGGAGAAGCTTTGCCTGCAAATTTGCAAAAAATGCTTCGGATGAAGACTGCAAACGGCTTAGGCGTAGCTGCGAGTTGTCGGGCAACTGTATGTAAAACTGAACGACGCCAAGAAGAGAAATTGAGCCCATAGAGTAAGACACTTGCATACTGTGAGTAGCGTAGCCATCATAATTGTTCGCCACACCGAAGCCTACTTTTTTACAGCTTGGACCATTAATTGAAACTGTGTTTTAATCATCATTCTTGAACTTTAAAGAAATTGGTTCACTCTGTTATTTCATCTTAATCATTCAACTGTATAGGTTTCCTTCCTGGTCTTTGATTAATCCCAGTGTCCTGCTTTTATAGACTTATGAAGTGCCAACTTAATATAAAGAGACACCATTTAAACTGTGTTTGTGTTTTTTTAACTATTGCAAAGTGTTATAGTAAAAGTTTGCTTACATAAAATTCAATGAGAGTGAGGCCAAGTTACTAGAATCTGTTAAATAACTATACAGAATTAGTTCAAAGAGTAGTAGCTTTTGAAAGTAAATTTCAGTAAGAAAGAGTTTTACTTGAAATGAAATGTTCAATATAAAAAGTGTGTGCTTTAGTATCTAAGTATTTTAGAATTTAAGTTCGTCACTTATGGAAAGTGCTTTTCTAAAGGTCCGTCCTGGTCAGTATTTTTTAGCTTCCCTGAAGTTATCTACTAGCCTTTTTTCTCTTTTAATTCGTAATGTATAAGGTCCAGTCCAGCATTGTGGAGTAATATTTATTTGAAGAACCAAATCAAACAGTAGCAAGAGAGTAGGCAAAATTCATACTTCTGCTTTTCCAATACTTCACTGTTTCATTGCCTGGATAGGCTGGCGACCGTTAGTACATGTTTTCAACCACTAAATGAATTTGAAACTGAGTTGTCCTAGCTTCAGTATAATATTAATTATACTGCGTTTCTATCTAACTGCTGGGTAAGAACTTAGGAAAAGAAGTGAATATTCTGATTTACTTATACGTTAGGCACAATACATGGTCAAATCCTGTAAAAAGGGTAGCTCTGTTGATTAGTTATTCCTATTAAAAGGACTACCCTCCCATAGTGTACTTTATTTGGAAATTAAACTAAAGTATAGTAAGTGGGCTATACGTGGCTTTTCCCGTGACAGGACTATTTGTTCTGTTGGAGTATAGTATACATGGCAACATAAAGACAGGGTTTTCTGTTATTTAGGTAGAGGCATACTAAATTACAATAGTAGAGGTAGGGTTATAACCATTTCTTACAGTGAAAAACCTAACGACACTAGAAAGAGTAAAGGCGACCTATACAAAGAAAGCCATAGGGATGTTCAAAACAACACGATGTAGACTTGTATACCTGCTGGCGGGAGAACCCTTCCTGTTTGAAGACCTGCGGACTGACCTGATGCTGTCCAAATCAGCGCTTCGGAAAGTCTACTAAAAACATTGAAGGGAAAAAGGGAAGACGTACCTCTAGAATTTTACAGCACAGGCGCCATGATTGACCGAACAAGGACAAAGCAAAATTTCGAAATGAGACACGTGATCACCAAAATGGTAGTCCAAGGTTTTCATCACTTTATTTGAAACAACACGTCATATCATGAACCAAACTCAATGCGTGAGTGTAAACTGCGTCATCAAATATAAAAACGTTACCGTATATAACTTTGTAGCAAAATGACACGGTCAATAAGTGACTATTCAAAAAGCAATATGTAAAATTTCTAATTTCGTGTATTGTTATCATTGTACTATAAACTTATTATTATACTAACATTGTCGATAAGATCCGCCCCATTTGTAGCTACAAGGTCTAAGATATTTCCATGGTGTGTGGACTTATGAACTAACTGCTCAAGACAGTTTTCAGGGAAAGTGTTCAAAATTATTTTTCCTGTCTGTCTGTCTGTAAACCCCTCCCCCCTCCCCCCCCCCCCCCCCGACAACTCGCAATGAATCCATAGAGATCCCAGTCTATACTCGGTAGGTTAAAGTCGTCTCCAACAGGTGATGTATGATCTGGGTATTTACACGCTACCGACCATAGACATTTTTTGAATGACTCTGGAACTGTCACAGCAGAATCGGGTGGCCGGTAAAAACATCCAATAATTAACTTGGTTCCATCTAGACCAGTTATGCGCGCCCTGATAACTTCAGTTGTACAAGCAACTCCGACCTCAATAGACACAATATTTTTGTCAACTGCAATGAAGAGCCCACCCTCCTGTGGTCTCCTGTCTTTCCAATGTGCGTTCCATGACTCCCTTCAGAATAGTCGATAACATATGTCCGCACCTTCCTTGTACAGCATGTATGAAAATTACTTGATCTAAAATGTGGCACCTTACTCTCAGTCTGAGTAAATGGAAAGTAATACGTGTGAACCGACCGTTAAATAACATTTTGCTTGTCCACACCCTATAATCTGTGGGCGCTGATGACCGCGCGCTTGAGCGCCCCACAAACCAAACATCATCATCAGCATCATCGTCATGTATATGCTGTTAGTGCCATTTCCATGAATGACATACGTAAGCCTTGCCAGAATTTATTGGAATAAATATAAGAGACGATCAAAAAGCTTTCGTTTGAGGACGATGCTGCAGCTTGTATGCAACGTAGAACTACTACGATGAAGGTATATAAGCACCGACATGTATATAAAGTGATTATTTTTGAAATTGTGTTTTCCCGATGTTCGTGCGGTAAATGCGGAAACGTGAACTATAGCGGCGTTATTAGCAAATGCGTCCAAAATAGGACCAACATACTGTTATTCTTTTCTCGGCTCTAGAAGGATCAACACACATAGACATCCATTGGAGAAGGAGAACGAAGGATGTGAATGGCGAAGAACGTCTACCGAAACCCACCGTTGCGACAAGGGGTGTTGCTGCTTCATGATAACGTACGTCCACATATCGCAATGTCGTAACGCAGAAGTTACGCCAACTCAAGCGGGAGACACTCGAGCATCCGCTATATGATCCTGGTCTCTCCTCGTAAGATTTCCATATCTTCGGTCCCTTAAAAAAAGCGAAGGATGAAAACGATTCCAGTCTTCTTCACGCAGCAGGGCACCATGTTCTGCCAAACGGGTATCTTGAATCTCGTGCGTCGGTGGGATGATTGCCTCTATGCTCAAGGCGATTTTGCCTGATCGGCATACCTTTTATAGACGGAAACTCTTATATAGTGGCGGACACTGCAGATGTCACTCTACGATTGATAAGGAGAATTCTAATAAAATGTTATTTTCCTGCAAGAAAGCCTACTTGGAAGATTTTCAGATGAACTGTTTTAGAACATTTTTTTCTCCATCTGCCATTCATACTAAACATGTATGCCTCCCGAAGAGTTCAACTACACTGAAACTCGACAAGCTCCGCCTGAATTTCTGGAGACGCACATCGAACGCCCCCTGTAAAAGAAGTTGAAAAAATACTAAAGTCAATTTCAAATCGATTCTAAGTCACTAAATCTACTGTTAATGTTTTCTAACAAAGGTTGTGCCACTGCAACAAATTCGTGAAACTGTTCTCTCAACGTCTCCTTTTCAAGATTTATTTTATTTATAACTAGTGCAACATCAAAAACGTTCGCAGTCGACCTTTCTGAAAGTTGCTTTATTTTCTTTTAAAATTTTCTTTTCTTTTAAAACCCAAAAGGGTCTCAAAAACATCGTTAATTAATTGATGACTACCCTGCGAAGTTGTACTGAAGACATTAAGGTGCTTTGTAAGATCAGTTAGAAATGCAAGTTCTAAGCTCACTAGTGGTGGACGTTTTCGTTTTGAGGCTCTCGGCTCCTCCTCAGCCATTTTCTTCCCACTGATTTTGTTCTCCACGACCGCCAATGAGACTTCGACACCGAAAACACTAACGACACGAAGTAGAAAAGCCCGTCTTGCCCCTTGCACGCCGTTAACAAATCAGCGATGTTAGCAGCAAGGTGGAGGGGGAATTGCTGGCTCACGGTGCCCTCCGAAAGCAGTGTGGGCGCTCACGGGTGCAAGCGAACACGTTAGCGCATGTGCACATCCCTCTTATATTGCATTCTACGTAAGTAAGAGTTAAACATAATCGGAAAAAGTTAAAAGGTGAACAGTTACTATGAACTCCAAGTCATCCATAAATTACAATGCCACTGCATCTACAGAAAATAAGAGCTTCCCAGGTCATCTGGTTCACTCTCTCGGCTGTCTTTCTCTCTCTTTCTCTCTCCACCACTCTCTGCTTGCGGCCTTGCCTTTGCTGTCCCTTGTATTCATTAACTGGTATATCGGTTGGATTGGAATGATTGGAGCGTTCAGCGATTCGACAATTTACATAACAAACTGGCGATTTGATGTTAATATATAGATGTGTGATCCAGCATAAATAATGGTTTGTTTAGAGAAGGAGATGATTAACAGGCCTTCGAGTATACTGACTCAATCTAGGTCCTGTTACCACATACAGTAGCCAGGGCGACTTATGCTGTGAATAATACACGGTCCAGTCACATGGATACGACCATCGCCTATGTTCGACATCAACGTCCAATAACCACACACAGATGGCTGGTGGCAGCACTAGCAGTTGAGGGTATATAAAATGTGTTGAAGGGACGCGGAAAATAGTGCAGTCGTTGTCATGATGCGGAAACGGAGCAATTTATCTGACGTCCAACAGAGCATGATCATCGGCTAACTTTGTAAACCGTTCACCTGCCGCCGTAATTAAAGAATACCGTGCATGGCGAAATGGCACTATATAAAATCTGTGCCGAGGCAACTGTCGAGCATCACGGGTCACAGATGATAGAGGTAAACGACAGCTGGGGGATGTGTACTGGTGAAAAGACTTGCAAATGTTGAGTAAGTCACCACCCGAAGGAATCAAAGGGCTACCAACATTGTCTCCTGAACGACCATTCAGCTGAGTACGGGCCTCTGCAGCCGGCACCTGTTTCATGCACCCATGCTGACTGGTGTTCATCGGTGATGAAAGCCAGAATGTACACTCCAGTACTGCAACTGGAGGTCCACTGAATGGCGACAGGTGACCCTTTCAGATGAATCACGTTTTATGCTCCCTCGGACAGTTTGCCATGACATGTACGGTGTGAACGTTTGAAAGCAACACCATGCAAAAGTGTTATGGTCTGGGCAATGTTCTCGTCGCATTCCCTGGGTGATGTCATGATTCTGGAAGGAATAATGTATTAACACAAATGTGCATCTGTCCTAGGGGACCATATCCACCCCTAGACGCAGTTTGTTTTTCCTCTGTACGATGCCATCTACCAACTGGACAAAGGACTCACACACATCTCAGTGCACGTTCGCAGTTCAAAGAGCACCAGGATGAGTTTACCTTGCTCCCCTTGTCACCAAACTGCCTTGATTAAAACACAATCGAGAGTCTATTGGAGCATCTATGGGAGCTCCTCAGCCGAGATTCCTAGAGCAGCTGGCCATGGTAGTGGAGGCAGAATGGCACCACGTTGCTGTTGGTACCTCCCAGAACCTCGTTGACTCTCTCCCTGCTCGTCTCGCAGCGGTTCGCAGAGCAAAATTTGGTTATTCCGGCTTTTGTCAGTTGGTCACATTAATGAGGCTGGACAGTGTAATGTGCTAAGTCTATAAATACATAAGGTGCAGACAAACAAAAACGCCGGCCGTTGTGGCGGAGCGGTTCTAGCGCCTCAGAGCGGAACCGCGGGACTGCTACGGCGCAGGTTCGAATCCTGCCTCGGGCATGGATGTGTGTGATGTCCTTAGGTTAGTTAGGTTTAAGTAGTTCTAAGTTACAGGGGACTGATGACCTCAGACGTTAAGTCCCATAGTGCTCAGAGCCATTTGAACCATTTCAACAAACAAAAACGACACAGAAGGAAAAAAGTTGGAATACTGTTTATTATTTCGAAAGTGGCATTTGTGCCGCTGTGAGACAAGACGGTTTAATGCCTTCACCGAAAAATGTTTGCTGTTTCCTACGGAACCATGACTGTACCAAGGCTTGCACCTCTTCGTCCGAATCAAATCGACGCCCAAGAATTTTCAGGGCTCCAAAAACATGTAAATCGCATGCTGAGAGATCGGGACTGCATGGGAGATGTGTAACGGCTTCCAAGTGAAATTTCTGCAGCGTAGTCGAAGCAAAATAGGCACACCAACTCCGGAAAAGTCATGATGATCTTTGTGGTGTCACCGACAGACACCACACTTGCTAGGTGGTAGCCTTTAAATCGGCCGCGGTCCGTTAGTATACGCCGAACCCGCGTGTCGCCACTGTCAGTGATTGCAGACCGAGCGCCGCCACACGGCAGGTCTAGAGAGACGTTCTGGCACTAGCCCCAGTTGTACAGCCGACTTAGCCAGAGATGGATCACTGACAACTACGCTCTCATTTGCCGAGACGATAGTTAGCAAGGCGCCATAGCATTTGATATTATTTTATATTGTAGTTATAACATGTACCGTCAAGAGGGATGTTCTGCAATTGTGGATTAAAGTTAAGTATTACATCAACTACGTACTTTGTTTGCTACTATTAATTCCTTTAACTGTTCCAGACCTGACGCCAATCTGCGTGAGCTTAACGCGTGCCTTTCAGCTTCCTCTCATTGTGACTTGGCTGTCTTGCCAAGTCACAACAATCTTTATCTTTTACTTCAAGTGCCCGCTGTTGATTGACTTTCTGGAACACGGCACTACAATTAACGCACAGTCATACCTGGGCGCTTTGCAAAAATTGAATCACGTCGTTAGATCCAAACTCCCAGGACTGTTGATGGACGGCATCGCTCTGTTGCAGCGTAATTCCCGGCCACATGGTGTCAAGTTTGTTTCCACTATGCTGCACAAGTTTCACTGGGAGGCCCTTACACAACATTCTTACAGTCCCGATCTCTTCACAAGTGATTTCTATATTTTTGGAGCCGTGGAGAAATACATTCGTGGTAGTCGATTTGATTCGCACACCTGGGTAAATAATCGTTCCGTAGACAACAACAAATGTTTTTCATAAAGGCATTGACCGTCTTGTCTCACAGTGGGATGAATGTATTAACACGTATGGCGATTACTTTTGAAATAATAAACAGTTTACTTGCTTTTTCCATCTGTCTCGTTTTCATTTGATTGTCCCTTATAGAATTTCATTGTGTAACATAAAACCGAGTATCCTAAGATAACGACAAATAGTAAACTGCTTCGAAAAAAGTCGCTATACTTAATAGTTGTGAGTAAGTAATTAATATTGAGAAGATTCGGTAACAACTGGGCAGGCAAGAGGATAGTTTTCATATTAGTGCAGCTCCACCTAATAGATGTCCTCATTTAAAATACAAGAGATATAAGCAACGTTCTTTCTAGCCACTTCGTCAACATATTGACATACTGAAAGCACAAAACACCGTAAGCGCAATACCCATTGTCAGTCGGAAAAGTAATACATATTGGTCAGTCAGAAACAGTAGTTGATATAGCAAAGGTGTATTTTATGAGAAAAAAAAATGTAAACGACCGTAACCGATGCATGCACTGCTAACAACTTAGCAGAGTACGAAATGTTTTTTAGACGCAGTTTAATGTAATGATCCTATCAGAAGAATTAGAATCAAGTAAATAGTAAATTTTATCTGATGTAGAATTAGGTTCTGAAATGCTTTATGCTAGTGAAATTACAACGAAAATAATAAGTCAACCACCGATCGCATAACTTCAAATATACATCGTCATTTTTTAGTCCCATGTAGTTCCTAGACATACAGGACCATATGTGAATTGTAGCCTTCTATTGCTTCTACAAGACGATGCTGTAAATATCTCAGATTCGGGCGTAGTAGAAGACTGTGCCAAAATCATGAACACAGTAATAAGCATGACGGAGAGCAGTTTGCACCTGGCTACATGCCTGCTGTGTTATATAGTGTTTACAGTGCACCAATCGCCATCTTGCTACAGGTAAGAGTATAACGAAGTATAAAGCGAATTTGATGACTGTACTCAACATTATCATGTTAAAAATCATGGAAAGGAAACTTACTGATGACAGCTACGTGCGTGATGATATGTGTGATGGATAACGAAGTCGGTAGCCGCATAATGTGTGAAGGAGTATAATTATTGTGGAAATTTACTCCGTCACAAAGTTTAGTAACTCTGAAAAGTTGATTTGCAGGTCTTAATACGCGTATGCATAATGTTGTCACGACACTCGCATCACGGTCAATCCCAAAAGCATTATTCGTTCGATATTCTGTATTGAAATGTACATAGTTTAGTTTTCATTTACTAATTTTCGTCTGTATGCTTCTTTCCTTTGTCACTTCATAGTTAACTGCGTGGCGTCTGTGTTTGCAAGACGATTTTGCTTGACTTTGCAGGCGCTAACTGCCAACTTATACACACAACACAGCAGCTGTGTCGAAGAAGTGGCCTAAATGTCAGGCGCCTTCGTCGTCCTTGTACAGTTGACTGGTACTTTATCACAACGTATAAAAACAAATATTATTTTCAGTGAGACTTGACTGACTTCGTAGCGTACAGCTATTCCCCTTTGAAACAAAGTTTTGTTGCAAAAATTCTTCGATCCAATAGAAATAATAGAAGAAGTAATTAAGAAGTAAATTAGAATAGATTTAAAATTTACTTTGCTACTTGTTCGACATTTTATGCTACTAGCTAAATGATACAACATTTACATACTGAATTTCTTTCTGAGCCACTGATAGCTTTAATTCAAGTGTTTTAACCACGGATGTTACTAATATTCTCCAATAGTTCCTGGATTATTTATGGTAAATTTCACGTTCAGCTATTTTATCTGTTTTTCTCGAAAGGTGACGATACTTCTGCAGATGGGGAATTTATTGGTAGGCGTCCATATCTGTATTTTGTTTAATACAGACGTTTACAATCTCTTATACAATCTCAGTGTGGTATTGTCTGAAGAACTCAAGAATGTTCGCCATGTTTAGGTACCTTTGTTTCGCTGAATATATTATTTATTCGGGAGGTACTCTTTGGTTTCCTCTGCAGCATTTTTGCAACACCAGCTTTTACAGCTTTCCCTAGTGCACCCTAGACATGCTCTATGGGATTCAAATCGTGAGAGCGAGCAGGCCACACCATGCGTGCAATATCTTCAGTTTCCAAGAAAACATCAACCGCTCTTGCTCTATGAGGTCATCACTATCGTCCATCAGTACAAAGTCTGGGCCCGCGCCACCTCTCAACAACCACGCATGAGGTCCCAACAACTTATTACGATACCTGACAGCAGTTAAACCTTGCCATTTAACCCATACAATTTCATGATGAGGTATTCGTGTGGTCGATATACGTACGTGTCTTCCATAATGTTTGGGTCTCAAAATTGTCTTCCACGTAACCTCCAGATGCGAATGCGCCGGGAATCACACTCCAGACCAAATCGGGACTCCTCTGTGCAAAAAACATTGGCCCACTGTTCGACCGCCCAGGTGGCATGTTGACGACTCCACTCTAGATGTTCCCTTCTGTCAATAGGCATCAGAGGTAGACATACAGCAGTTCTCCGACAATAAAGGCCACTGTGCCGAAGCCTTTTGTACACCGTTTGTCTCGAACAACACGTCTAGTGGATACTGAGAAGTCAGATGCCAGGTGCCATGCAGTACTATGGCGATACCGTCCTTCCCTTACATCCAAATAAAGGTCCTGTCCTTCTGACATCACACGTGGTCGGCCCTGCCCTGGTCTTTGAGGTACTGTGTCGGTCTCTTTAAATTGTTGCCACATCCGAGAAACAAGAGAACGATTCACATTAAGCCATAGGGCCTCATCAGTTTGTGACTGTCCTGCTTCCATTCTTCCTATGACCTTCCACCACAGAGTCTGTTAGGCGTCTCCTTTGTGCCATACTGCAGCGTCGGTGACTGTATACACAGCGATTGTGGATGTGGGACTACCTGGTAAACACTAACCCGTTTGATGGGTGCCCTGACGTCTTCTTTGGCGTAGTTGTGCGTTGACCGGAATGCCATTTTCCGTGCAGAACACGATTGTACCGATGTCTGTTGACAGTTTGTATGATTATACGGTGAATTAGACACAAGATGTGGAAGCAGAGGTTCGTTGCTTTAATTTTTGGCAGCAGTGTACGTTTTTTCAGTGAACATTTGATGTACAAATATGTATCAACATTCTTCCAGGCTGTTCTTTAAATTTTAGCTACAGGCTGTAGTCTTTTGCAATTTGTTTAAGTCTGCGTTCTCCCTTCTATGATTCAGTTTACTCATTCGTATACGTCTTCCTTGTCGAGCAGTGTGTTAGTCTTGCCCATAATTTAATGCCTGACCTTCACATCTCACTGATATTTGTGAAATTTTAGCTTGTAGCCATTAATATCAGTGAATACTTTTTTTCTTGCAGTACGCCTTTGTAACTATAAGTTTTCTAGGTGAAAGGTGTCTTGTTCTACACATAACCTCAAAAATCTAAAAGGAAACAAAACTGTCACGAAAATGATAACATCTGTACAAAATACTCATATAATCATTTTAAGTTATTGTTTAACGATGTGAAACGATTAAAACTTAACTAAATAATAAGAAGGTACCTATAATCACACAATAAACAACTGCATAACTCAAGAAATGTTACCAACTCTGTTTCATAGACAGAGATAGTAAATCCATCAAGTTAATCAAGTTCAAATATGAAGTTCTTCTTAGTTGACCAAACAGACAGCAGGTGTACTGAAATGCAGTGATAAATAACACAAAAGTGGCTTCAAAATACAATGAAATGTACTTGACTGTGGTGGTTGTCATTAATGACGAAAAATTTGAAAGGTTTTGGAGAGTGCTACGCGCTAAGTGCTAAGGACAGGGACACAGAAAAAAGGTGTACCTTTCTAGTTTATGTTCATGTGTTAACAAAATCAATATACAGAGTGAGTCGCATAAGACGTAAACCTCTTTCATTTCGTGAACAGTTCAAGACACCAAAACGAGGTCTCCACCAAAATATAGTACGCAGAAAAGCATATAATTTATGATTAATTGTCTTACGAATTCTATCAACATAGGGAATTTAGCAAGTATGTTATTTTTAAACAGGCCGACATACTTTTAACGGCATTCTAAATCTTTTGAAGAGACAAGTATAGTGACAGAACGCTTTTTAATGTTCAAGTTGGAACTTTATGCGCAAATATCCAATAAATGTGCTCTAATTTAAAGGTGTTAAGCTTGATCAAAGCACTTAAGTGAACATTTGTGGTGTCGTTGTAATTCTGTGAGCCATTATCTTTTGTATGTCCTGTTTCTTTTGATATGTATGCTTTTATCTTTATTTGTGCCATTTGTGAAACGTTTGTTGCTCATTGTGACGTATAGTAAAATGTGAGAGATCTTTCTCCCATGAGGCGTTCTAACAAAATGTTAACCAATATGCCTATCAAGTTTGACAGTACAACTAAGCAGCGGCGGAATCCCAAACATGTGACAGATTCCTCAACAGGTCATGGACCGAGGCACCCAGATAACCGCCGATTAAACGATTAGGATTAACGTGTTGTTATTAGAAGTCCAGGATGTACTGGTTTGCAGAAGAACAATTGTTTTACGCAACGAATATGGCAAAGAATTATTTGATTAATGCGTCGAGCCTGGAGGATGTGAAAACTACGCTGATTGGGCATTTATAATCGAAAACATGCTTATTCTCGAAGGATTGTTACAATGTGTCTGAGGGTCAGAAGTATAAAGGGCAGCAAATGTAAACGAAACGAATGAAAAAAAAAACAGACTGTTTATTGTTTCAAAAGTAATCATCATAACTGTTAATACATTCATCACACTGGGAGACAAGACGGTCAATACCTTCATAGAAAAATGTTTGCGGTTGCCTGCGGAACCATGATCGTATCCACCTCTTCGTACGAAGCAAATCGACGGTCACTAATGTCTTTCTTCAGCGCTCCAAAAATATGGAAATCGTATGGGAAGAGATCGGGACTGGATGATGTGTGTGAACGATGAGTGATGTGTAAGGGCTTCCCAGGGAAGATTCTACAGCGTAGACGAAACAACCTTTTTAACACGTGGGCCTGCCCACACGTTTCGAGTACGATGCAGAAGTTTCGCTGGAAAGCCCTTACACATCCTCTATACTGTTCTGATATTCCCCCTCCCCTCCCCTACCAGATTTTCATATTTTTGGAGCCCTGAAGAAAGACATTCGTGACCGTTGATTTGCTTCAAACGGAGAGGTGCACTCCTGGATACAATCATGGCTCCGCAGGCAGCCGCAAATATTTTTCAGTGAAGGCATTGGCCCTCTTCTCTCACAGTGGGATAAATACACTAACAGTTACGACGATGAAATAATAAAGTTTACTTACTTTTTTCATCTATCTCGTCTTAATTAGACTGCCCGTTATATACGGTCCAGTTACATTAACGTGACCATCGGCTATATTCGACGTCAACTTGCAATAACCACTCACAAGCACAGGTGGTAGGATTAACAGTGGAGTGTATATAAAGCGTATCCAGGGGGTGTGGAAAACAGTTCAGTCGTTGTCGTAATACGGAAAGGAACGGTTTATCTGACATCTAGAAAGGCATGTTAATGTGTTTCGGGCCAAGGGTGGAAGCATCACCGAACCGTATAGGATTATAAACTATTGGCGAGCCGCTGTAGTTGAAGTATACCGTGCACTGCAAAATGGTGTTATCCGAAACCGGCGCTGAAGCAACTTTGTTGTACAGGGTAAATGACAGCTGCTGCGATGTGTACGGGCGAATACATGTGCAAGTGTTGAGCAACTTCCCGTTCAGATGACCTAAGGAACTACCAACAGTCTATCCTCAACTATCGACCAGCGATCACTGCTGTGCATGGGCCTCCGCAGCAGGTGCCGGGTTCATGCCCCAATGTTGACTGCTGTTAATTTGCGTCGAAAGGGTGGAACTTGCACGTCATTACCGCAACGGGACGTCCACTGAGCAGCGACAATTGGCCTTTTCAGATGAATCACGTTTTACGCTCCATGGAACAGATGACATGACGTGTACGGCGTGAGACGTCTGAAAGCAATCACCCTACAAAGAGGAAGGAGCGTTAGGGTCTGGGGAATGCTTTCAAGGCATTCCCTAGGCGATCTCATCAATTTGGAAGGCACGACGGATCAACACAAGAGTGCATCTTTCCTTGGCGTGATGGCATCCACCGGCAGTAAAATACAACGTGGCACAAAGCTCGTAGTGTACGTGCATGGTTCGAGGAGCACAAGTTTACCGTTCTCTCCTGTCCAGCAAACTCCTCGGATTTAAACGATATCGAGAAGCTGTGTGACCACCTCGGTCGGGCTGTTCGGGCCATGAATCCTCAACCGAAAAACCTAGCTCAGTTGGTCACGACAATGGAGTCAGCATGGCTCCACTCCTTGCCGCTACCTTGCAGAATCTCACTGACCCTCTTCCTGCAGGCCTTTAACAGGTCGTCACATCAATGTGACTGGACAGTGTAGGTCAAACAGAAGATGCCAAGGCCAAAGCGAAAATACTTATTATTGATGCACTTTTTATCTGTCCATAAAAGTGGCAAAACAGAGAATGGACTTATGGCTGAAAATAAAATCACAGTTTGATGCATCTGGTTTTGCAAGACAAAAATGTTTATTAAGAACATTGATATCAACGCGTCAATAAAACATTTGATTAACTGACAAGCTATATAAATCAGGTAGTGTAGAGTGGCTGTAAATTACGTGGAACTGTTTTTACGATGAATGAGTCATTATTGTTAGTAGAACTACCAGAAAATACACTTTGACGATTATGGACAATGGACATTCAGGAATTCCTATTACAAGACATTCAATTAAAAGCAGGCACCCACAAGACATGTTAGGATGTCAGTGTAACTTTGTACACGTACTCACCATCGGCACGCGTGTAAATGGTTATAGGTGCAATTCTCTGTGGCAGATGGAACGGCCACTACAATGTAGTAGTTTTGTTCGTATCAGTGTTGTTACCAGGCTTGGTGTCGTACATAAGGGACGTGAACAGAGACAGATATTCAGCGATCATTCTGAAGGACATGGAGAGGAACCATATTCGTGTTACATAGCGTTATCAGCACCTGATCAAGTGCGAAAGGGGGATCGATGTACTGTGAAATTGCGGATTGCACGTGTTCACATCTACACCTGTCATTCAAGAATAATTAACGGACTCCCTTCAAAGTTCTGTGTCATCCCACAACTTTGGTCGGAGATTAGCACCAACCTGACTAGGGAATTACTGTTTCTATGTCGTCTCGTTGTCTCTGTAGAGCTGTACCATGGGAAGCAATGAGAGGATGGTGTTGGGTGGCCGGTATCCTCTTTCTATAACACAAACTGCACGCATATATCAACTGGGTTCTTTATTCATAAGAATAGAAAGGTTGCTTGACTCAACATAGTCATTGTGGTACAGACTCTTCTGTGTAATCCACGTTAGCCTCACTGCTGGTAAAGTACAAAGTTTGCTATGTTCACAATTATGGTTGTTATGTGCTGCCTGTCTCTGAGTTATCGGCGGACACATTAAATCACGAGCACAATGACGAAAAAAGAAATGGTAAGGTGGAAGATCGTGCTAAGTAGGAAATCCGGGTTCGAGTCCCGTTCTAGCACAAATTTTCGTTGTCGTCATTTCATTATACAGCTGATGGTCGTCCATATCCGCAAATGCGAATACATTTCACGTATTTCATAGCGACCAAAGTCACCACAGTACTTTTGAACAGTAAATATGATTAGCATCATACATGATGTTTGGGAAACTTCCCAAAGCTTTATAATTGGATTTATAAAGAAAACCACTGCAATAACTCACACATTCACCGAATGAAAGATTCATTTGTTGTTTCGTGTCCAAACCCATCTGAAGATGTCATTTGACTCCCCTCGTTCAATTTGTGCGTTGTGTTGTCCGTATTATGATCATATAAAAGAGTTTATCGGTAGGCTATTTGTTTACAATGCGGCAGATACGACACATAGTTTCGTTCTAAATGTATCACAGAAAACAGAGGTAGAACTGTTTATTCAACTTTGTTTTGTTCCTGTGTATCAGGGGGTTGTAAATTTTACGCTGGGTTTACGTCTTCTCGTATTCTCGAGTTTGAAGGGGTCACGTATCAGAGCTCACTGGAATGGCGCGGTACGGAGAACAGAACGCATCATCCAACAGAGATAAAAGTGAGAGCACGAAACACGGAAGTGGGGGCTCACGAAACGAGTAGGGCGTCGTTACCGTGTGCCCGTGATCGTAAATTTTCGGAAGCAGAAAACTTTTGGCTGCGTGAGCTGGCGCAGCTGTAATAAGCAACACTCGTAAATAAACCGGCTGACGAGGTTTCCGGCCTTGTTTAGACTTCACAGTTGCCAGAAATCTCGGCAGGAGTGCAGACAGACGGCTTCTTGATTAAGACTAAGGTTGATTCCTTACCTCAACGCCAGTAGGAGTACTTTCTTGAGCTCATTCCGGTTCCTGTTCTTTCGTTCGGATTTTCGGTTTCGTGCCTATACGGTTACTGCTTTTCGTTGTAGACCATGTTAGACACCTAGTCCACGCCCTCAGTTCATCTCATTTCACTTTTACTGCCGAACTGTGAGGCCTTTCTCGACAGATCTCCCGTCTGGTAATGTACGAACTTACCTGCATTCAAGGAGGAGAAGCACTAAAAGGAACATTCCGAGGTTACCGAGTCAGATAACAACGGGCCGTACTCTGACGAGGTCACGCACGTGTACCATTTTGGCAGTCGTATAGTTCTAACTCCTTGTCTAGTTTATTTTACTCAGTTATAATACCCAAAAGAGGTGCCATACAGTGTAAATCAACTGCTTATGATATTGTTTATATACTATAAGTACGTTTTACCTCTTCTTTGGCGTCATTACTGTGCTTGTCATAATTTCCAGATAGTACCTGTTTAAGATTCTTGTTAAAAAAATCGTGCTTTTTAGTTTTCATTCATTACATTCCTCTGCTACCTGAAACTTACTTTCAGCAAATATCTGTTTGGTGTTCACATTCTCGTGTTTTATGCCCGCTTGACGTCTAGAAATTAGCTGTGCAACTCATCGAAAGAAAAGTTTACATTAATTTTTTACTTTATTACAGTTTTCATGTATGTTAGTAATTTTAAATTTATAGCAAAAATAGCGTTATATGTGACAAATGTGGAAGCTGCCCTAGGGTAGTGAATACGGGAGAAAGTTTTCAAGATTGAGGGTTATGTGTTTCATTGGGGTGACTGTAGTGGGGAAACGAGTGAAGTATGAGATGAGACTCTCCCATGGAACTGTACATTATGTAGTCGAGGTAAGACAATCGTGGAACAGGGGAGAAAGGTCTTTGCCCTTCGGACAGAATCAGAAATGGTATATTGCAATTAGATGAATTGAAGGATGAAACAGACAATGGCAACTGGAAAAACATGACAAGTAATAAGGAGAAAATCTCAAAAATCATATTTCAGAGTACAGTTAGCAATCAGTTTGCTTTGTTACCTGAAAGAGGAGAAAAGCCACGACCACTTTTTGAGCAAAGTAGTGTGCAACACTCTCGAATAAACAACTTTAAGGCTAGGTCAGTAGGAAAGTCATGTTGAAAGTAAATAGCCCTGCTGTTAGGTTGTGGTCAGGGAAGTGGAGTAGGCCAAATGCTACAGGAAAAGCTAGGTGTAGAATACCAGATCACAACCATCGTAAAATCTAGCGCCTAGCTCAGCCAGGTGACGGAAAATATAGGGGCTTCGTGCAGAGATTTTGATGAGGATGACCGCATACTTATAATAGGAGGACAAGGAAACAGCCTGGTTAGTAACTTAGAGCAGAGTACTAAATGTAACCTGGAGGTAATAGGTGCAGCAACAGCAAACAATCGGGTGGGGTTTGTGGAAAGTTTGCACCAGCATGACGAGCCCTGCGTTAACACAACTTTCATCAGCGTAAAAGAAGAGCTGAGTGGATTGCTTTTCGCTGAAACGAAGTCCCATGTCTCTGCTGTTCCTGATGCTGAAAATGAGAGATGGGCATACAAAGCTCATGGCCTGCATCTGAATAAGAGCGAGAAGGACAGATTATTAGCTGAGCATCTTGCAGAAAGTGTAAGGGCAGCCAAAAGCACTCGCTGCAAAATCCCTGTGATTAGTGGAGTCAGAGAATCACATTTTTTAGTCTAAAGACTAATTATAGAGAGATAGTCTTGAAAGAAATTAGAACAGAACAAGACCACAATACAGGATGTCCCAGGAGGAATGGTCAGTATTCAGAGGTATGACAGTAGCGATCATTCGAAGGAAGAAAGTCTAGTAAACATGGGCTCTAACATGTATACCTTAAAAGGTACGAGAACTTGTTCAGTAGTGAAGATGAAAAAGTGTTCATGGCTCTTACGGAATGCACTTTAGAGCCTATGTTTACTGCAATTTTTTTTTTTCCTTTTTTTAGTCCATATGCCATCTCTCAAAATATAGAAAGTATAGACGTTGAAGTAGAAGAGATTTGTTTCACAGTATCGAAGATGAGCAAGTGGTCACAACTCTTAAGATATACATTCTAGATCTCATGTTTACTGAGCTTTGTAGCTTCGAATGACCGTTTCTGTCATATGCCTCAATATTAACCATCCCTCATGGGACAACCAGTATATGCAACATATTCCAGAGAAGTATAATAGCCGGCCTCTGTGACTGAGCGGTTCTAGGTGCTTCAGTCTGGAACCGCGCTGCTGCTACGGTCGCAGGTTCGAATCCTACCTCGAGCATGTATGTGTGTGATGCCCTTAGGTTAGTAAGGTTTAAGTAGCTCAAAGTCTAGAGGACTGATGACCTCAGATGTTAGGTTCCATAGTGCTTAACGCCATTTTAGAGCCAGAAGTATAACACATTGGTTTTATCAGAAGGATAGAGGCCTTAGAAAGACATAGATGAGCTTCTTGTCTGTCTACAAGATGTGGAAAATTCTGAAGTAATGAATGTTCAGTGCTTGACTAAACGACACGTACCCACAGAGATAAAGAACTTAAATATCAGGGATTATAGACTAGCAGCATTTTCGTGTAGAGTTAACATGGAAAAAGGAGAGGTTGCAACGTATGTTAAAGTTGGACATAAAGTGAAAAATATTGAAGTAAACAGTTTATGTATAGGTCAGAATTTGCAAGCACGTGCTTGTGAATTATTACTGCGGAATTTCTTCTATAAATATAACAGTCTACAGATCCCCTCTTGGAAACTGTCATCTATTTATGAGAAATATACCGTTAGGTACAATATTGAGCTTCCTGTCGGACAAGAATAAACAGTTAGGGATTTGTGGAGATTTCAATGAAGATCTCTTAAAACGTAGGAAGAGTAAATATAAACTGCAATCATTATTTAGGTTTTTCAGTCTAATTTTAGTAGTTAATTTCCCAACTCGTCTACAGCAAGATAGTAGGAACCTGACTGATAACGTTTTTATTGACCGTACTCAAGCTGAAACAATTTGCGTGTACCCAGTTATTAATGGAATATCCGATCATGACGCGAGATTAACGGAAAAAACTTATAGCACCTTACAGTCCTTCACCAGGTTCATACCAAGCAGTGAGGCCTGTTAATGGGAACAGGATAAAATATTTTATGAGTAAGTTAAAAGAAGTGGTATATGATGAGGTACGTAGAAAGAGTTAGAGATGCTATTATCAAATTCTCTGTATTCCATTGTAAATTAATGTCAATATTTGATAGTTTGTTTCCTAAAACGTTATCCAGAAGGTCCATTAGAAACAAAATTCATATGCCATGGATAACTAATGGAATTAAAGTCTTGTTTAAAAGGAATAGGGAACTTTATATAAATGCCACAATAAGTCAAGATCCGACAGACATTAAAATGTCCAGAAGTATGTATCTGCTGACAGAAATTAATAATGCAGATAATACGATACGAACTATAGAGAATACTGTCAAATGGGAGACAGGACCATCAGTCAATGCACAAGGTTCTACAATTATTACAATAAATTACTATGTTGTGAATGATGATTCATAAGTTGCGAGTACTTTTAATAACCGCTTTCTAAATGTAGCAGCAAAAATAGGATTAAATGATTCAGCAGAAGCAAGGAAATGCATTACAAATGTCATTCCACAAAACTTTAGGCAATTAAAATAGCAGCAGCATCCTTCAATAAGTTATGAGTATTATAAAAATTCTAAAATACTGAAAGTCATATTCACTTGATGGAATTTCAAGCAGGATTCCGAAAGGTAGTGTCCTCAGACGGGCATGTAGTCCATCACTGACACAGGGAGTTTTTCCAGACAGATTAAAATACACTCCTGGAAATGGAAAAAAGAACACATTGACACCGGTGTGTCAGACCCACCATACTTGCTCCGGACACTGCGAGAGGGCTGTACAAGCAATGATCACACGCACGGCACAGCGGACACACCAGGAACCGCGGTGTTGGCCGTCGAATGGCGCTAGCTGCGCAGCATTTGTGCACCGCCGCCGTCAGTGTCAGCCAGTTTGCCGTGGCATACGGAGCTCCATCGCAGTCTTTAACACTGGTAGCATGCCGCGACAGCGTGGACGTGAACCGTATGTGCAGTTGACGGACTTTGAGCGAGGGCGTATAGTGGGCATGCGGGAGGCCGGGTGGACGTACCGCCGAATTGCTCAACACGTGGGGCGTGAGGTCTCCACAGTACATCGATGTTGTCGCCAGTGGTCGGCGGAAGGTGCACGTGCCCGTCGACCTGGGACCGGACCGCAGCGACGCACGGATGCAAGCCAAGACCGTAGGATCCTACGCAGTGCCGTAGGGGACCGCACCGCCACTTCCCAGCAAATTAGGGACACTGTTGCTCCTGGGGTATCGGCGAGGACCATTCGCAACCGTCTCCATGAAGCTGGGCTACGGTCCCGCACACCGTTAGGCCGTCTTCCGCTCACGCCCCAACATCGTGCAGCCCGCCTCCAGTGGTGTCGCGACAGGCGTGAATGGAGGGTCGAATAGAGACGTGTCGTCTTCAGCGATGAGAGTCGCTTCTGCCTTGGTGCCAATGATGGTCGTATGCGTGTTTGGCGCCGTGCAGGTGAGCACCACAATCAGGACTGCATACGACCGAGGCACACAGGGCCAACACCCGGCATCATGGTGTGGGGAGCGATCTCCTACACTGGCCGTACACCACTGGTGATCGTCGAGGGGACACTGAATAGTGCACGGTACATCCAAACCGTCATCGAACCCATCGTTCTACCATTCCTAGACCGGCAAGGGAACTTGCTGTTCCAACAGGACAATGCACGTCCGCATGTATTCCGTGCCACCCAACGTGCTCTAGAAGGTGTACGTCAACTACCCTGGCCAGCAAGATCTCCGGATCTGTCCCCCATTGAGCATGTTTGGGACTGGATGAAGCGTCGTCTCACGCGGTCTGCACGTCCAGCACGAACGCTGGTCCAACTGAGGCGCCAGGTGGAAATGGCATGGCAAGCCGTTCCACAGGACTACATCCAGCATCTCTACGATCGTCTCCATGGGAGAATAGCAGCCTGCATTGCTGCGAAAGGTGGATATACACTGTACTAGGCCGACATTGTGCATGCTCTGTTACCTGTGTCTATGTGCCTGTGGTTCTGTCAATGTGATCATGTGATGTATCGGACCCCAGGAATGTGTCAATAAAGTTTCCCCTTCCTGGGACAATGAATTCACGGTGTTCTTATTTCAATTTCCAGGAGTGTATGCAGCTGTTAAACCTCTTTATAAAAAAGGTGACATGTTTTTTCAAAAATATTCTAAAAAGTAATGTGCTCGCATTCAAGTAGAAACAATTTTCTTAGCATATCACAGTTTTGATTCCAGACTTGTTTCTCGACTGAGAATGCTGTTTATACATTCACCCATCGAATATTAGAGGCCTTAAATAACAAAATATAACCGGCTGCTATTTTTGCATGACGTTTGATCATGTACATAGTGTTACACTCTTACAAAAACTTGAGTTTTATGGAATTAATGGCTTTCCACACAACTAGTTTGAATCATAAGTAACAAACAGAAAGCAAAAAGTTAAGCTGAATGATTCAAACAATGTTGGAAAAGCAGAAAACTTTATTGATTTGCGAGAAATCACAAAGGAAGCCCCGAAGGCCTCTATTTTGGATCCACTCTTATTCCTTGCAGAGGATGGGCAGCTAAGACAGGCCCTCCAGATATATTCAGAATGAACAAATATATCGAGGTGCTTTTTCGCCCAGTTAGAAGGAACAATAATACGAATTTCCTGAAGTTAGCCAGTAATTTTTATCGTTTGTAGTCGCCGATTCATGACACCGACTTTATTTTATATTAATGGAACCACGCACTTTTTTTCTGTGGCATTTGAAAGAAGCCTGTAATGGAACTTCAACGACACAGGGACTTGCTCTAATAGCACCAAGGTAACAGAGCCGCAAACCACTGTCCCACCGTCAGGAGCAGAGGTTCTACAAACGCCTACCGTGTTATACTAAATGTAAGCAAACACGTAACTCAGGGACTTTTCATATGTTCACTATCGCAGCAGTCATACCAAGTGCTCAAAACGCTATAAAGTTGAATTTCATGTGGAGTTAATGGCAGTGTGAATGAATCGCCTAAAACCGAAGTTAATAAATACAATAGGAAGTATTCGATTCAACAGACACAGAGGCGTAGTAAAGTGCTAGAAGGCGTGGCTACGCCATCGTTGTCCACTCGGTGGTACAGCATGCAATGACTATACTCTTCTGTGCTTTCGTTGCGAGGTGCCAACATTGCTTTCGCAGCCCAATCTTCAGGCAGCATCACATTATTATATTCCGATTGGGACATTCTGGATGAGAACGATCTGGACAGCTCAAGTGCGGACCTCTGCCATAAGCAAACCGTCTATAGATCTGCATTTTGTGACAAAATACAGCTTTTCAAGGGAGAAGATGGGGTAGCTATGGAGGAACTGTAGGTTAAGTTCCAAGATTCCTTCAGCCCTGATGGACCATCGCTGGTGACATCCATTACTCAACGCATAATCCCGAAGTGTGACAAATATTCAGTTTATAGGAAACAATAAAGAATCCCTCATAATTTGCAGTCAGTAATTTAGTGGTTTAACAATCAGCAGTTGAATGAAGGCGTTACTGAAGAAAACAATAGTCCCTGGAGAGCACCTGTTGTCATTGTGCCTAAGGTATCGTCAGACAGGACAAAGAGACACAGGTTCTGTTGTGACTATCATTAACTAAACACTAGAACAAAAAAATGGTTCAAATGGCTCTGAGCACTATGCGACTTAACTTCTGAGGTGATCAGTCGCCTAGAACTTAGAACTAATTAAACCTAACTAACCTAAGGACATCACACACATCCATCCCCGAGGCAGGATTCGAACCTGCGACCGTAGCGGTCGCTCGGCTCCAGACTGTAGCGCCTAGAACCGCAAAGCCAATCCGGCCGGCAAACACTAGAACAGTTAGAGATACATATCTGATACCGAATGTTGCAGAAACGTTGGATAATTAGAAACAATGCAAGTATTTTTCAATAATGGGTCTAAAAGCTTTTGACCTCCGTTTGAAGTACTGCCAAAAGACAAGTTAAAGACCGAAGTTACCATACCCTGGGGTCACTACCAATACTAGGAGACGCATTTGGGCTTAAGAATGCGCCAGACACATTTCAACGATTGTTAGATAGGGTGTTGAGAGTATTCAAGCCTCTTCAATATACAGTCTACTGAGACAATTTTAGCCGGCCGGAGTGGCCGAGTGGTTCTAGGCGCTACAGCCTGGAACCGTGCGACCGCTACGGTCGCAGGTTCGAACCATGCCTCGGGCATGGATGTGTGTGATGTCCTTAGGTTTGTTAGGTTTAATTAGTTCTAAGTTCTAAGCGACTGATAACCTCAGATGTTAATTCCCATAGTTGTTTTTGTAATCGCAGTTCGTAGAGGCCCATAACCATTCCCGTTCAAGACGACGCTCTTGTTAAACTAAAGAGTGAAACCCGTCGATGAGAGATTGTATTGTATTGTACTGTATGTTAACTGGGGGCCTAGAAACGACGGAGAGGATCCGTTCCCGCCGCAAACCACTCTTTCAGGGTTATTGGGCAGTTTGGTCCCCGGTGGAACCCCCCCCCCCCCCCCCCCCAAGGGTGTAGCCCCTATGTTTGCGTGGTAGAGTAACGGTGGTGTATGCGTACGTGGAGAACTTGTTTGGCAGTACATAGTGTAGCTGAGGCGGAATAAGTGGAACCAGCCCGCATTCGTCGAGGCAGATGGAAAGCCCCCTAAAAACAATCCACAGACTGGTCGGCTCACTGAACCTTGACACAAATCCGCCGGGCGGATTCGTGCCGGGGACCAGGTGCTCCTTCCCAATTCGGAAAGCCGTGCGTTAGATCGCACGGCTAACCGGGCGGGCCCAATAAATCATTCTAAGTGCGACTTTTTAGTGTCCTGAAAAAGTTGAATACACACCCGTTCTCGAGATACGGAAAATCTCTACTGAACCAACGAACATTCGACCCGGCGTCCATACTGGGAGAGGGGTCCAGAGGCCAGCCAACCGCCAACGCTGTGGTGTTACCGCTAGTAGACACAACACAACCGAGGCCAATCGCATCGCTGGCTCCGATTCGTCGACCGTTCACTCTAAGCAAATATTGGCCAACGAAGCTGTTGGCTGTCGTTCGTTGGTCTCCGTTGGTCTAGTGTGTCTGCGGCTTGACGCAAGACGTTTCGTTGCCACAGGCAGCCACTTGCCGTAACATGTTAGCGCGGCATGGCGCCACGGCACCCACTCTGGCGCCGCAGCCAGTGAGCAGTTGGTTACCGAAACCAGGACACTTCTGCCGCCTCGTTTACAGCATAACAGCCCCTGACCGACGCGCCAACTCCCAACACAGCGTCATCGAGGAATGCCAACCACGCAAGGCCGCCACACCGCAGGGCCACGCAAGGTGGAAACGGGCCCTCACACGATCAACATCTATTGGGAAATTTTCAGAGTACTGCACAATAATATTGACGATCTGAGAACAGTATTGACGGTTAGCGCAGTAAACAGTGTAACTTGTACCGCAGGTATTGCGGAAATTGGAAGCGCTATTGATATGCTTTTGCAGAATGGATTAGCAGACAGGTGCACGTAGTTAGCCAATCAATAGATAGTAATAATACCTGTAATCCGTATTTTTTGCAAACATACACTTTCCAAATGGAATAATGCCTATTTACATTAACAAACTAAAAGTACGGTTAATTATAATGTTAGTTGTGTTTGTTGCGCGATTCTAATGCGAGTCACTTACGAGATATCCTATTTCCAAAAGTTCCCACACCGAGACTTGTACAATAGCTGTGGTAGCACACACTAAAGAATGCAAGTGTATACACAGACAACTGACCATCACATCTTGTGTTCAAAATGACCACCGGCAGCAGCAATACAAGCTTCCGGTCTCGTACCGAACGACTGCTGCGCCCGTTCTAGCATTTTAGCGGAGATGGCCGAGCCGGCTGCAGTAATACATCGGTGCATATCATCGGATGTAGTTTGTATGTCCTCATGGACAGCGACTTTTAGCTTTCCCCATAGGAAAAGGCTACAAGCGTGAAATCCGTAGAATGGGCCGGCCAAGTTACAGGTCCTCTGCGTCCATTCCAACGATTTGGAAACAATTTGTGAAGACATGCTGTAGTTCTTAGTGCATTATTGGCTGGAGAGCCAACATGTTCATACAACAGGTTCCTTCTAATCTGCAGAGGAACGTCTTCTGGCAGCTGTGGAACATGGTCTATTAGGAGGTTGCGTTATTTGGGCGCGCTAAGTGTTTCATCTACGAAAACTGGGCCTATAAGCTGATGTTTGTGGATCTCACACTACACGTTTACACTGCGTGGACTCAAAAGTTTCACCTGACGAAGGCAACGGAGATTGTCAACAGACCAACAGGTGCCTGTTTCGGCGGTTTACCTGGCCATTATTGGTAACTGTGGCCCACGTACAGAAGTTAACACGATTCTCGTAATCGCTCTTGATGGAGAGAGATGTGACGGGGATGGAATCCGTGTCGACGGAGAATGTGTAGGACACTTGCCTGACTCACACCACTTCCTCGTGCGACTGCGCTGGAGCTAACGTACGGATCGACTGCAGCAGCTGCAAGAACGTTAATTTCCCCCTCTTCTGTCATCAATTGTTTTCTTCTCTTACGTTGTCTAGGTGTTACTCTATCAGTTCCATGTAACTAGTTGTAGAGGTTGATAAATAAATGCCATAATGATTGACGTCTATTGGGATATCTTTCCGCATACACCGAACAAGAACGAACTGCATTCTTTCTACACTCTCCATACACCATGAGCATGTCGAATTTTTCTACATTCGTAAATCTCATCGTCCACTCATGACCTACTACTTGGACTGTCACACACTGACTAGCAAGTCGTAATGCACTCAAGGAACACAAGAGCACATTGCAAGCAAACATAACAACATCGTATGTAGCAAGTACGCTGGTTGAATGCCACAAATAGGTGTCCTTGTGGAAGTTTTCAAAATATGATAACTCGTAAACGACTGGCACTAGACTCCTGCAGCAAACACCACTGATATTCTAATTTACTCTACTTTCAGTTTGTTAATGTCAATAGGTATTGTTCCATTTTAAAAGCGTATGGTTGCACAAAAAGTACACTTCCTAAGTATTATTGGTTGGCTGGAGGTACGAGCCCCTGACTACCAACCCATTCTGTAAAAACCGCACATCAATAGCACTTTCCATTTCCGCAACATTTGCGGTGCAATTTTAGGTGAGTCACCCTGTATTAAAGGAGACTGCATAGCTTTAAAATATTGACGCTCGCTGAATATATTGCACAATGTTTTGTACTCTGTAAAGGTACTATTGAGCAATAAATAGCAGATCGTGCTGGAACTGAGAGAAATTCAATTCGCCACGAACGAATTTTTGCAAGGACTTGAAAAATTAAATGACAAAATATCAGGGAGTGTACTGGAGAAAGCGAATGTAGACCCCGTTGTACTCGGACTTGTTATACAATTTTCGCATGTACGATTCACCTTCTTCATTACTTCAATCTTAGTTGTTATTCGCGTACTTCAGATTGGAGTATGTGGAAGTGGATTAGATACTTATTACAGGCAAGTCTTCATTATGTCAAATAATCTCTATGGATATCAATTTCTATAAATATTTAAGCCAACAATTTTGACTATTTTAATCATGACTCCCTTAAAGCAGATTTGCATTTTATCTTCATTGTTAAGCTTTATTTGTAGCTGACACACTTAAACATTCACGAATGTTTTTCCACTTGATCAAAAATGGGTCAAATGGCTCTGAGCACTATGGGACTTAACATCTATGGTCATTAGTCCCCTAGAACTTAGAACCACTTAAACCTAACTAACCTAAGGACATCACACAACACCCAGTCATCACGAGGCAGAGAAAATCCCTGACGCCACCAGGAATCGAACCCGGGAACCCGGGCGCGGGAAACGAGAACGCTACCGCACGACCACGAGCTGCGTACTCCATTGGATCACACATTTAAGTGTTATGATAAGCGTTTTTCACTTTCATATCACCTTATTTTATTTTCTTGTTGTACAGTGGCGAGGAATACTTAATTTTACCCATGCTGAAATCTGTAATCAATTCTGAAGAGATTTCTAGATTATATAATTTTATTTGTTTGTGTTCTCTTGGTAGTATGAAACACAATCGTGAAAATGGGGATATTTTCTTCAACTCTTTCTATGTGGTTCATATTGGTGTCGCACATCCACCTCAGTAACTGGATGAACCTTATTATTCTTTCAAAAATCTTGTCTAAATATGTAAGAACATCTTCCAAAGTTCGAATCCAAGTTTGACATAAATTTGCAAATGTACATCAGATTCATAACGTTGTAAGATCATAACTTCTAAATGGATTTAGCTGACACCATTTCATGTAATTTCATTTTGTGAATTTCGTCCCAGTTGATTCCATAAATTGCATTGTAATGAATGTGATTGAGTTTTTATATATTTTCTTAAGATATGACTACTCAGAGTCCTCCACCAGATGGAAATCCATATCTACATCTGCATAGATACTTCGTAATCCACCATATGGCGCATGGTGGAGGGTACGACCAGTCATTTCCTTTCTTATTCCACCCGCAAATGGAGCTTGAGAAAAACTACTATATATTTATGTACGGGCCCTTATTTCTCTTATCTGCAGCGTGTGCTGGAGTCCCCGTTATATTTTTCGCCATCTGCTGCATAAATAAGAATCCGAAACAGTACACTGATGCGCTAAACGAAAGGACGAAAGTAACTTTCGCATGAAGTGTCACAGCCAAGTAACACAGCTCAGTGAAACATGGGTCATACATAGAAAGTACTACTACACTACAGTACATCTACATCTACATTTATACTCCGCAAGCCACCCAACGGTGTGTGGCGGAGGGCACTTTACGTGCCACTGTCATTATCTCCCTTTCCTGTTCCAGTCGCGTATGGTTCGCGGGAAGAACGACTGTCTGAAAGCCTCCGTGCTCGCTCTAATCTCTCTAATTTTACATTCGTGATCTCCTCGGGAGGTATAAGTAGGGGGAAGCAATATATTCGATACCTCATCCAGAAACGCACCCTCTCGAAACCTGGCGAGCAAGCTACACCGCGATGCAGAGCGCCTCTCTTGCAGAGTCTGCCACTTGAGTTTATTAAACATCTCCGTAACGCTATCACGGTTACCAAATAACCCTGTGACGAAACGCGCCGCTCTTCTTTGGATCTTCTCTATCTCCTCCGTCAGACCGATCTGGTACGGATCCCACACTGATGAGCAATACTCAAGTATAGGTCGAACGAGTGTTTTGTAAGCCACCTCCTTTGTTGATGGACTACATTTTCTAAGCACTCTCCCAATGAATCTCAACCTGGTACCCGCCTTACCAACAATTAATTTTATAAAAATTCCACTTCAAATCGTTCCGTACGCATACTCCCAGATATTTTACAGAAGTAGCTGCTACCAGTGTTTGTTCTGCTATCATATAATCATACAATAAAGGATCCTTCTTTCTATGTATTCGCAATACATTACATTTGTCTATGTTAAGGGTCAATTGCCACTCCATGCACCAAGTGCCTATCCGCTGCAGATCTTCCTGCATTTCGCTACAATTTTCTAATGCTGCAACTTCTCTGTATACTACAGCATCATCCGCGAAAAGCCGCATGGAACTTCCGACACTATCTACTAGGTCATAACACTCCCCTGTGGCACGCCAGAGGTTACTTTAACGTCTGTAGACGTCTCTCCATTGATAACAACATGTTGTGTCCTGTTTGCTAAAAACTCTTCAATCCAGCCACACAGCTGGTCTGATATTCCGTAGGCTCTTACTTTGTTTATCAGGCGACAGTGCGGAACTGTATCGAACGCCTTCCGGAAGTCAAGAAAAATAGCATCTACCTGGGAGCCTGTATCTAATATTTTCTGGGTCTCATGAACAAATAAAGCGAGTTGGGTCTCACACGATCGCTGTTTCCGGAATCCATGTTGATTCCTGCATAGTAGATTCTGGGTTTCCAAAAACGACATGATACTCGAGCAAAACACATGTTCTAAAATTCTACAACAGATCGACGTCAGAGATATACGTCTATAGTTTTGCGCATCTGCTCGACGACCCTTCTTGAAGACTGGGACTACCTGTGCTCTTTTCCAATCATTTGGAAGCCTCCGTTCCTCTAGAGACTTGCGGTACACGACTGTTAGAAGGGGGGCAAGTTCTTTCGCGTACTCTGTGTACAGAAGGTGACTGAAAGTAATACACAATGAGACGAGCAGAAACGAAACTTTTATTCAAAGACACAAATTACACTGAAGTCACCGTGATTTATGGTGGTCACCTGGACATTACGAAAGGTGGTACATGGTCCTTAATAGCACGTGCGATCACCATGGACAGCAGTGCATGCTGCTGATCACAATGTTGGTACGGAGTTCTTGCGGTAGTGCGTTCCATTCCTGCACTAGAGTAGTTGACGACTGCTAAATGATCGTTGATGCATGTGGTCGTGCAACAGTACGTCTCCCCAACGCACATCTCCTCTTTCCCCCTTCCCCTACCCAACCGTGATCAATGGGATCTAAAATTTAAATAGAGGGAAGGAGCAGACTAGTCCTTTCACTGAACATTAGCGCGATCAAAGAGCTCCTCCACTTGTGCTCTCCGATGGGGTCGCGCATTGCCGTTCACAAAAATTATTTTTAATTGAGATACAGAAGAAGATTCATAAAGACCATTTCAGTGTTGCGAACACCAACAGCTCTATAGCAAGGAAACAACTGTGGATTTCTCGGCTTGAGAATAACTCGACTTGGCCACCCGATTCGTTGGGTCGTGTAGAGTTCACTTAACCACCTTCGATCTGGTGTCGGAAAATCCAGGAGTAATCTCTAGAATTAATGCATCCCTGTGGATATCACTAACTGTGTCTGCAGAGAAGAACACACCATGGTAATCCCACTTGTCCGTCACCTATGGCCTGCATCATGAAAAGGAAACGTACTCAGGACTCCGAGCCCAACTGATGTCGCAAGATATTGGGCAACAGAAGTGTAGCTTAATAATTCTTTCTCTCTATTGTTTTGAATGGTAATTATCACGTGTTGCATATGGTTCTGTCTCGAATGAATAAACTATAATAAGCCCTAAAAATGAAGTCAGGACCGAATGCACCCCTGAAGAAACGCACATGGGGAAAAAGAACTATGTCTTAATAACGTTGATTTGTGAGTGTACCGATCTCAAAGATTTGGATTTCAATATACCCATGCAACATTATTCCTCCACTTACCCCAACATCCGGACCACCAAAACGACAACCTTCCTGGGTGTATCACGTATTCCCACCTCTCACCATATGAGGGTACGTCATATGGTGAGTCTTAATCAGCTCTCATCTGAGAAGAGCACGCAATCCCACTTGTCGTTAGTCCAGTTACTATTTTCTTAACGCCGTCGTAAAAGGTGCCGCCGTTGTGCGAGCATCAGCGGAACACAACGTACCTGTCGTCCGGCAAAATCAGCCCCATGAATTCGCTGTGTCACTGTGGAGTGTGAGATTATGTGACTTTCGGACGTGTTAAATGAGGTTGCAATTGCACCCGTTGTTTGCCAAGGGTCAGTTGTGCAATGAAGCGGCCATCAGTTGCTGTAGCTAAACGTGGTTGATCACCTTCTCCCCGCCGACATCAGAGCCTGTGTTTCGAGACGTTCACCATGCACGTGAGACTATGTTCTGAGGATTACCAAACTTCTAGAATACTGTCGTCACACTTCATCCTTCTTGCAGTTTCCAGATTATTCTTCTCCGTCTGAAGGAGCCAGCCCCATTTGCCACTATAATCACGCTGACCTAGCGCCATGTGGCGTTCAGCTTTCTGTGCACAACTGGGAGGCGTTTGGCAACATTCTCCGGCACTTTCATTCATTTCCATCGAATAGTTAATATTTAACATTACTTTATCTAGTTCTCCTTTAAAATCTGCAATTAGTGTACAAAATAACACTCTTGGTGGAGTGAAATGTACAAAATATTTGTGAGTGCTGATGCAATTAAACAAGGGATGCATTGTGTGGCCTGTTACAGAATGTCAGCTTATACATGAATCAGCCAGAATATTACGACCACCCTCCTAATAGTCGGTACGTCCATCTTTCGCACGGATAACAGCGGCTGTGGAAATGGAAATTAACGTTTGGCGTCATTGGCCGGGAGGCCCCTTGCGGGGCAGGTCCGGCCGCCTTGGTGCAGGTCAGATTACATTCGACGCCACATTGGGCGACCTGCGCGCCGGATGGGGATGAAATGATGATGAAGACAGCACAACACCCAGTCCCTGAGCGGAGAAAATCCCCGACCCAGCCGGGAATCGAACCCGGGCCAGTAGGACGGCAACCCGTCACGCTGACCACCCAGCTACCAGGGCGGACACAGCAGCTATGAGACGTAGCATGGAAACAGTGGGGCCTTGGTAGGTCACTGGAGGGAGTTGGCACCGCATCTGCACACACCGTCAGTTAACTCCCGTAAATTCCGGGGAGAGAGGCGATGCGCTCTCACATAACATTCAATCACATCCCAGATGTGTTCGAAGGGGTTGAGATCCGGCGAGCTGGGAGGAGGGGACGGAGATAGCACATCAATTGCAACTCACCATTCACCACTGTGTTCCTCTAACCACTCCATCACACTCCTGGCCTTGTGACAGGGCGCACTATCTTGCTGAGAAATGCCACTGCAGTCGGGAAACGTGATCGTGATGAAGGGGTGTAGGTGGTCTGCAACCAGTGTACGATACTCCTTGGCCATCATGGTGCCTTGTACAAATTCCATTGGACCCGTAGATGCCCACGTGAATATTCTCCAGAGCATAATGAAGCCATCGCTATCTTGTCTTCGACCTGAAGCACAGATGTCATGGAGCTGTTCCCCTGGAAGGCGACGAATTCGTGACCTCCATTAGCATGATGAAGAAGATATCGGTATTCATCAGCACCAACTTCCAGAGCCTATGGTCACGTTCCCATTTCAGTCGTAGTTGCTGATGTAGTGGTGTTAACATTGGCACGTGTCTGAGTCATCTGCTGGAGAGGCCCATCGTTAGGAGTGTTTGGTGCACTGTGTGTTCAGACAAACTTGTGCTCCACCCAGCATTAAGGTCTAGTTTTGGTTCCGCCGCAGTTCTCCGCCTGTTCTGTTTTATCAGCATTCCCAGCATACGACGTCCGACATCTGTAATGAGGGGTGGCTGCCCAACACTACGACGCCTGGACGTGATTTCATCTTGGTTTCGCCACGTGTTTAAGACACGTTCCTCCTGGAAATGGAAAAAAGAACACATTGACACCGGTGTGTCAGACCCACCATACTTGCTCCGGACACTGCGAGAGGGCTGTACAAGCAATGATCACACGCGCGGCACAGCGGACACACCAGGAACCGCGGTGTTGGCCGTCGAATGGCGCTAGCTGCGCAGCATTTGTGCACCGCCGCCGTCAGTGTCAGCCAGTTTGCCGTGGCATACGGAGCTTCATCGCAGTCTTTAACACTGGTAGCATGCCACGACAGCGTGGACGTGAACCGTATGCGCAGTTGACGGACTTTGAGCGAGGGCGTATAGTGGGCATGCGGGAGGCCGGGTGGACGTACCGCCGAATTGCTCAACACGTGGGGCGTGAGGTCTCCACAGTACATCGATGTTGTCGCCAGTGGTCGGCGGAAGGTGCACGTGCCCGTCGACCTGGGACCGGACCGCAGCGACGCACGGATGCACGCCAAGACCGTAGGATCCTACGCAGTGCCGTAGGGGACCGCACCGCCACTTCCCAGCAAATTAGGGACACTGTTGCTCCTGGGGTATCGGCGAGGACCATTCGCAACCGTCTCCATGAAGCTGGGCTACGGTCCAGCACACCGTTAGGCCGTCTTCCGCTGACGCCCCATCATCGTGCAGCCCGCCTCCTGTCGCGACAGGCGTGATTGGAGGGACGAATGGAGACGTGTCGTCTTCAGCGATGAGAGTCGCTTCTGCCTTGGTGCCAGTGATGGTCGTATGCGTGTTTGGCGCCGTGCAGGTGAGCGCCACAATCAGGACTGCATACGACCGAGGCACACAGGACCAACACCCGGCATCATGGTGTGGGGAGCGATCTCCTACACTGGCCGTACACCACTGGTGATCGTCGAGGGGACACTGAATAGTGCACGGTACATCCAAACCGTCATCGAACCCATCGTTCTACCATTCCTAGACCGGCAAGGGAACTTGCTGTTCCAACAGGACAATGCACGTCCGCATGTATCCCGTGCCACCCAACGTGCTCTAGAAGGTGTAAGTCAACTACCCTGGCCAGCAAGAACTCCGGATCTGTCCCCCATTGAGCATGTTTGGGACTGAATGAAGCGTCGTCTCACGCGGCCTGCACGTCCAGCACGAACGCTGGTCCAACTGAGGCGCCAGGTGGAAATGGCATGGCAAGCCGTTCCACAGGACTACATCCAGCATCTCTACGATCGTCTCCATGGGAGAATAGCAGCCTGCATTGCTGCGAAAGGTGGATATACACTGTACTAGTGCCGACATTGTGCATGCTCTGTTGCCTGTGTCTATGTGCCTGTGGTTCTGTCAGTGTGATCATGTGATGTATCTGACCCCAGGAATGTGTCAATAAAGTTTCCCCTTCCTGGGACAATGAATTCACGGTGTTCTTATTTCAATTTCCAGGAGTGTATAATATTCAGGTAATACTGAACTCTCACTAGTTAACGTGTAATTAATACTCTCTGAAACACGTTATATGATGAACCGAAATGCTATAGCTACATCGCCAGGGTGCCACCTGGTGGGTACATGAAGTGGTAAAAAAAGTATATATCACCAGAGTAAACATGAATGATGGATCATTCTAGCAACGATTCGGTCCACGAATGAGGAAAGTTGCTGACATGAGTTACTTGGGCAAAGGGCTGATTGTATGGCTTGGCATCTGGGAACCAGCATTTCGGAAACGGCAGAGCTGGTCGGCTGTCCGCACGCTACTGTCGTCAGCATCTATGGAAAGTGGTTGAAGGACAGAGAAGCCACTAGTAGGCGTCGTGACGTCGGACATCGATGTTTCATCCAAGAACATGGAGGTCGGCTGTTTGCCCACTCTGTGATGCAGGATAGGTGGCTATATGTAGCAGATCTGACGACAAAGTACTGCGCTGGGGCATATTCAGTACACATTACTGAGAAGGAGGTCAGCAACAGGCGACACTATGCTGAACCAACAATATCGTCAACTACTGTTACAGTGGGCATCGGATCACCGAGATTGGGCAGTGGATCAATGGGAACGTGTCACCTGGTCATGAACTACATTTATTGTTGCATCAGGTCGACCGTAGTGTTCGGATACACCGTTGCCGACACGATCAGACATTCATCTGTGAGTCAAGGGATTTGTGGTAGTAATGAAATAAACCAAGGCAGTTGTGGATTACATGAACATTATTTCGGACCACCTGCATCCCTTCACGCTTGATGTCTTCGTCAAGGGTAATAGTATCTACCAGCAGGATAACTATCGGTGTCAGAAGACGTATTTATGGTGGTTTGAGGAGCATGACAGGGAACTCACTTTAATGCCCTGCGCGCCAGATTCGTCTGACTTGAACCTCATGAACACATCTGCGACGATGTCGAACACCAGCTCCACGTCCACAAATCACTGATCCGTAATTTACGGTAACTGAGTGATTTGTGAGTACACATCCGATGTCACATACCTCAGAAAGCCTATTAAGGAGTTGTCGAATCCACGCCAAAAAAGAATCGCTGCTACGTTGCTTTCCAAAGGTTGGCCTCTATGTTATTCAACAGGTGGCATAAAACACACCCTCTCTCTCTCTCTCTCTCTCTCTCTTTCTCTCTCTCTCTCTCTCTCACACACACACACACACACACACACACACACACACACACACACACACACACACAGAGAAGGAAACTGGTACACTTGCCTAATATCGTGTAGGGCCCCTGGAGCACGCAGAAGTGCCGCAACACGACGTGATGTGGACTCGACTACTGTCTGAAGTAGTGTTGGAGGGGATTGACACCATGAATCTTGCAGGGCTGTCCATAAATCCGTAAGAGCACGACGGGGTGGAAATCTCTTCTGAACAGCACGTTGCAAGGCATCCTAAATATGCTCAGTAATGTTTGTGTCTGGGGAGCCTGGTGGTCAGCGGAAGAGTTTAAAATTAGAATAGTATTCCTGGAGCCACTCTGAAGCAATTCTGGACGTGCGGGGTGTCACATTGTCCTGCTAGAATTGCCCAAGTCCGTCGGAATGCACAATGGACGTGAATGGATGCTGGTGATCAAACAGGATGCTTACGTGTCACCTGTCAGAGTCGTTTCTAGACGTATCAGGGGTCCCATATCACTCCAACTGCACACGCCCGACACCATGACAGAGCCTCCACCAGCTTAAACAGTTCCCTGGTGACATACAGGGTCCATGGATTCACGACGTTGTCTCGAGGTTGTCTCCATACCCGCACACGTCCATCCGCTCGGTACAATTTGAAACGAGATTCGTCCGACCAGGCAACATGTTGCCATTCATCAACAGTCCAATGTCGGTGTTGAGGGATCCAGGCGAGGCGTAAAGCTGTGTGTCGTGCAGGCATCACGGGTACACAAGTGGGCCTGCAGCTCCGAAAGCCCACATCGATAATGTTTCGTTCAATGGTTCGCACCCCGGCATTTGTCGATGGCCCAGCATTTAAATCTACAGCCATTTGCAGAAGGGTTACACTACTGTCACAGTAAACGATTCTCTTCAGTCGTCGTTGGTCTCATTGTTGCAGGATCTTTTTCCGGCCGTAGAGATATCGGAGATTTGATGTTTTACTGGATTCCTAATATTCACGGTACACTCGTAAAATGGTCGCACAGGAAAGTCCCAACTTCATCGCTACCTCGGAGATGCTGTGTCCCATTGCCCGAGAGCCGACCTTGACACCACGTTCAAACTCACTTAAATCTTGATAACCTGCCACTGCAGCAGCATTAACCGATCTAACAACTGCGCCAGACACTTGTGTTATATGGGCGTTGCCGACCGCAGCGCCGAACTCTGTTGTTTAACATATTTCTGTATTTGAATACGTATACCTATACCAGTTTCTTTGTTTGTGTGTGTGTGTGTGTGTGTGTGTGTGTGTGTGTGTGTGTGTGTGTGTGCGTTGCTACTTACCATAAAGAAGACACATTAAGTTGCAAACAGGCACAATTAAAAGACACTTACATAAATCTTTCTGCCACAGCCTTCATCAGCAAAAGAAAGACACTCGCGATTCATATACACAAGCAAGCGCACCTCACTTACACAAAATCGCCAACTACGGAATGTGTGTGAATGTGTGTGTGTGTGTGTGTGTGTGTGTGTGTGTGTGTGTGTGTGTGTATTAAACACGACCTACACACTATGGATCTAATACAGGAAGAGACCGTTACAGTAAGAGTCGTTTAGCAACTGCAATTGTTTTCTGGTACTAAACAAACGGTTTTTCTCGGTATTGACGACATTTTACGAAGAAGGACACACATCTTTCAGCGAGTTCACATTTTTAGTAAACGTAATTATTTATAAATATGGTAGTATAAATCTGAGTGACAATCCGGAAACACACTATTGTGCGAAGTACTTTCCTTGTAAAATAAGATTTTAGGTTTTCATTGTTATCTGATTATTTTCTTAGACCGCTGGCGAACAGCTTCGATAGTACGCAGGTCGATACCTCAAAAACGAAAAATTTTCGCACACTTGTTAATATTTTCGTTTAAGTACCTGGTTAAAGCATTTCTGATACCCTCCGTTCATTGACCAGCTCGCTTCTGAAAATTAGTTGCTCTCTGACTTATAATCCCTTTGACTCCAGAGCGTCGCTCTGTTATGCGTTGTAATACGCCGCTTGGCGCTGACGTGTGGTGGATTTTATAAGATGCCGTATTCTACAAGTACTGCTGCAACATCTCTACCAGTTTTCACTTGTAAGGACATGTGTGTTACGAAAATAAATCAATATGAAGCAAGGAAATTAAGGAAACAACAAACTTATGGAATTTTCTGTTTATGTTTCTGGGGCTGCATCGCGTACGTCACCCTCACCTCCCCCCCCCCCCCCCCTCCCCTGTAGTGTTCGTAATAAACTAATAGGTAAGTGTTAAGAACGAACAAAATGGTACATTTATTAAACACTGCAGGATGCAGGCTTTCACGGTCGGTATTTACGATATCACTAATATTTGATCTATGGGCTTAAAGCCGTGGTACAAGGTATAATTCTCTGCCTAACGTTTCGTATTCCAGCGCTGGAGACATTATCAATTCGCTGTTGAATGTCGGAATACATTCTAAGCTCAAACATTATGAGATATCTGGAAAAGAATGACCTCCTGCATGAAAACCAGCATGGATTTCGAAAACATAGATCATATGAAACCCAGCTCGCACTTTTCTCACATTACATTCAGAAAACCATGGATTAAGATGATGAGATAGATACAGTATTTCTAGATTTCCGAAATGTATTTGACTCAGTACCATATCTACGCTTAATATCCAAAGTACGATCGTATGGGTTATCAGACGAAATATGTGACTGAATTGAGGTTTTCTTGGTAGGGAGGACGCAGCATGTTATCTTGGATGGAGAGTCATCGACAGATCTAGAAGTAACTTCGGGTGGACCCTAGTGAAGTGTGCTGCATCGCATGCTGTTCATGCTATATATTAATGACCTTGTGCAGAAAATTAATACACTACTGGCCATTAAAATTGCTACACCAAGAAGAAACGCAGATGATGAACTGGTATTCATTGGACAAATATTTTATGCTAGAACTGACATGTGATTACATTTTCACGCAATTTGGGTACATCTATCCTGAGAAATCAGTACCAAGAACAACCACCTCTGGCCGCAATAACGGCCTTGATACGCCTGGACATTGAATCAAACAGAGCTTGGATGGCGTGTACAGGTACATCTGCCCATGCAGCTTCAACACGACACCACAGTTCTTCAAGAGTAGTGACTGGCATATTGTGACGAGCCAGTTGCTCGGCCACTATTGATCAGACGTTTTCAGTTGGTGAGAGATCTGGAGAATGTGCTGACCAGGCCAGCAGTCGAACATTTTCTGTATCCAGAAAGGCCCGTACAGGACCTGCAACATGCGGTCGTGCATTATCCTGCTGAAACGTAGGGTTTCTCAGGAATCGAATGAAGGGTAGAGCCACGGGTCGTAACACATCTGAAATGTAACGTCCACTGTTCAAAGTGACATCAATGCGAACAAGAGGTGACCGAGACGTGTAACCAATGGCACCCCATACCATCAAGCCGAGTGTTACGGCAGTATGGCGATGACGAATACACGCTTCCAATGTGCGTTCACCGCGACGTCGCCAAACACGGATGCGACCATCATGATGCTGTAAACAGAACCTGGATTCATCGGAAAACATGACGTTTTACCATTTGTGCACCCAGGTTCGTCGTTGAGTACACCATCGCAGGCGCTCCTGTCTGTGATGCAGTGTCAAGGGTAACCGCAGCCGTGGTGTCCGAGTTGATAATCCATGCTGCTGCAAACGTCGTCGAACTGTTCGTGCAGATGGCTGTTGTCTTGCAAACGTCCCCATCTGTTGACTCTTGTTGACTTGGCTGCACGATCCGTTACAGTCAGGTGGATAAGATGCCTATCATCTCGACTACTAGTGATACGAGGCCGTTGGGATTCAGCACGGCGTTCGGTATTACCCTCCTCAACCCACCGATTCCATATTCTGCTAACAGTCATTGGATCTCGACCAACGCGAGCGGCAATGTCGCGATACGATAAACCGCAATCGTGATAGGCTACAATCTGACCTTTATCAAAGTCGGAAACGTGATGGTACGCATTTCTCCTCCTTACACGAGGCATCACAACAACGTTTCACCAGGCAACGCCGGTCAACTGCTGTTTGTGTATGAGAAATCGGTTGGAAACTTTCCTCATGTCAGCACGTTGTAGGTGTCGCCACAGGCGCCAACCTTGTGTGAATGCTCTGAAAAGCAAGTCATTTGCATATCACAGCATCTTCTTCCCGTCGTTTAAATTTCTGTAGCACATGATTTTCGTGGTGTAGCAATTTTAATGGCCAGTAGTGTAGTAACCTCACAGTTTTAGCAGATGATGCAGTTATCTACAACTAAGTACAGTCTCAACGAAGCTGTACAAATATTCAGTCAGACCCTGATAAGATTTCAAAGCGTTGAAATGATTAGCTACTTGCTTTATACGTTCAAAAATGTAAAATTGTGCACTTCGCAAAACAAAAAAACTATAGTTTCCACGAACATAATATTAGTGAGTCACGGCTGGAATCTGTAAACTCATACAAACACTTGGATGTGACACTTACTAGGGCCATGAAGCAGAACGGAGAAGCAGGTAGCAGACTTGGGTTTATTGGTAGAATATTAGGGAAGTACATCAGTCTACAAAAGAGATTGTTTACAAATCACTTATACGACCCATTGTAGAATATTGCTCGAGCGTGCGGGACCCTTACGAAATAGGATTAGCAGGGGATATTGAATGTATATAGAGAAGGGCAGCACGAATGATTACAAGTTTGTTTGATCCACGGCAGAGTGTACCTGACAGTGTCCCTGAAACTAAACTGGTAGACTCTTCAAGAAAGACGGGAATTAACCCGAAAAAGTCTACTGCCAAAATTTCAATTATTTACATTATGCGTATAGGAATATGCTACAGCCTTATTCATATCGCTCCCATAACGATCGTGAGGATAAGACGAAATTAACTGCAGCACCCTCCAAAGAATTTAAACAATAATTTTTCTCACACTCCGTAGTTGAATGGAACAAGAACAGGCCCTAATAACTGGTACAGTTGGACATCCCCCTCTGCCATGCACTTTACAGTGGTTCACAGAGTATGGATGTAGATGTGGATAAGAGACTTTAAAGGGTTCCTCACACAATCAATAATATTGTCAAACCATCAATATATTGGCCGTCTGAGAGCGACTATTGACGTATTGCCAATATTAGAAATACTGACGAGGATATTGCTGGATCTTAAAATATTCTCATTATTATCAAAACGTACTGTACGTCTGCGGTCCGGTTTCGATGGTTTGGCAATATTCTCCATTCAGATGTTGACAGTGCTTCATGAACCAACCACATGGCGTTAGTGTACACTGTCTATTCTTTCATCTCGCCTTTGTGCATATCATACCTTACATTCAATTTTTAAAGTAGCCTTTTAACACAAAACAATTTTAATAGACCAATGAGAAATAATTATGGTACGTAGCATTTTAGGATGGTCAATGGAGGATTCTCTATGACGCTGCTTAATTTATTAATTCGAAAATACTGTATAGGTTGGTGAATTACTTACCAGACTGTAAAAACTGCTTCCACTTCGAAAAATACGTCATATATCCACAATGACTGGGTATAGGTCTGCGAAATGCTTGTCGGTTTCACGAAATTATTACGGTACAAAAAAAAAATTATGTTAACTGCCTGAAGATGTCCTTTCCAGGTACATACAACTGCTTTACAGGTTTCCATAGAATTTTACTAATTGTGCTCGCTGATATTACAGAACTAAACTTCGAGAAATCGTAAGACCTTACTGTACCAGAAATCTCAAAGTTACCCCCAATCTCTCGTTGACACCAATTGCCTCCCTCATTTACGTATGTTGTTTCTCTGTTTTATCTTGTATTAACTTTAATACTTTGCTGTATCATGCAATACTCTTCGGAAAATAATTTATGATATCTTTCGGGTCCGTGGTTGTGATCTGTTAGTATTTTGACATGTGAGCAGTCGCTCCTTTTTTCCAACCATTCTCTGACCCATTTTCCCTTTTTCACTGTTTTCTGTTACTTGCAAGCCGTAGCTAATATAATTGCAACACTCGCTTCCTTTTGGGTGTTCGACAGCTTAACCTTGTAAAACAGTGTTGTTAACTGACCATATTTGTCAATGTTATTGATGGTGTGAGGTCGTTTCAACACACTGAATGTTTGACAAACTACTGTTGTCAATAAATATTTAACGTGTGCAGGACCCTTAAGAAGCTCCGTGGCATACGTTGGCGCGACTCCGCGATATTAGGCACCAGTCTGATGACGTCATGAACCGATCGCTGATTGTACACATAATAAATATTTCGCCTTTCTAGGCTTGTTTGAGTCTGTAAGTGCTTTATAAGTAGTTAAAGCCTCTGATGATGTCTCCAGCATTGGAAGACATATCGTTAGACTGAGAATTATGCCTTAGACCACGGCCTAATGCCCATAATACAAATGTTAACAAAACCCTAATTTTAGTTTCCCATAGATCGTCTTGGAGTCTGAACGTTCGTACCTCAGTAATTAAGAAAGGTCAATCATCCTGAAAAATGTAATCCCTATATTTCTCACAGAAGAGGGCCACTTTCATTTCCTTACACATCCTTGACCATCGAATGAAATTATTTTCGGACGCAGAAAGGTTATTAGTATTCTGACACACATCGCTGATCATTACTGAGGCACGTCTCTAATTTCGTTAGATCGAAACTTAATCAGTTCTCACAAATTTCCCTTGTGCATGGACCGTCTTCCCCTCGTTTTGATGAGAAAGCGTGTAAGAGAGAGAGAGAGAGAGAGAGAGAGAGAGAGAGAGACTGCTCTTATATCATGAACTCGTTTTGCATTCATATTATTATTATGTTTCATTTAAATTCATTTTGCAAAATGTGGCCATAGCAAAACGATATTTATTAATATTATTATCATTCACTGATACTGTATAGGTTGGTGAATTACTTACCAGACTGAAAAAACTGCTTCCACTTCGAAATATTTCGCCTTTCTAGGCTTGTTTGAGTCTGTAAGTGCTTTATAAGTAGTTAAAGCCTCTGATGATGTCTCCAGCATTGAAAGACATATCGAAGGCTGGCTACTCAATTAGCTACAAAAATCTCGCAGACAAATGCACGTCTTTCTGCAGCTGAGACTGTACTGGAATGAAACCTCTTGAAGATCACATAAGTTTTCAACTTTCAGGAAGAGATAACGTACGCTGCGGTGTGAAAGATCTATTCTGTATCATACACCGATGTTTTGGCTTACACATTACTTGTTAGGTCTTTTCTCCACGGATTCTAGACCAGCAGGTTATTTTATATATGAAGTACGAAGAGAGGTACTGCGGTGGTGACACCTTCGAATGAGACTGTTTAAAAGAGTATTTTTCACGAAGAGCAACAATTCGCGTTCAAGTTACGGCTTAGCACACAGTTTTGATCACTCAGGAAGGTGTGCTATCGTATTCTACAAAACACGCGTCGCCTTAATGTTAACGAAATACAGTTTTATTCAAGCAAACACGTCGGAACCATGGGAGCAGCTTCAATAGAACTTTTCTAAAAATGTAAATCTGTGCCCCTCAGAATGCATTATATATCACTTCCTAACTCTTTCTGAGAATACGATTTATTTTCACATTGTACACTCCTGGAAATGGAAAAAAGAACACATTGACACCGGTGTGTCAGACCCACCATACTTGCTCCGGACACTGCGAGAGGGCTGTACAAGCAATGATCACACGCACGGCACAGCGGACACATCAGGAACCGCGGTGTTGGCCGTCGAATGGCGCTAGCTGCGCAGCATTTGTGCACCGCCGCCGTCAGTGTCAGCCAGTTTGTCGTGGCATACGGAGCTCCATCGCAGTCTTTAACACTGGTAGCATGCCGCGACAGCGTGGACGTGAACCGTATGTGCAGTTGACGGACTTTGAGCGAGGGCGTATAGTGGGCATGCGGGAGGCCGGGTGGACGTACCGCCGAATTGCTCAACACGTGGGGCGTGAGGTCTCCACAGTACATCGATGTTGTCGCCAGTGGTCGGCGGAAGGTGCACGTGCCCGTCGACCTGGGACCGGACCGCAGCGACGCACGGATGCACGCCAAGACCATAAGATCATATGCAGTGCCGTAGGGGACCGCACCGCCACTTCCCAGCAAATTAGGGACACTGTTGCTCCTGGGGTATCGGCGAGGACCATTCGCAACCGTCTCCATGAAGCTGGGCTACGGTCTCGCACACCGTTAGGCCGTCTTCCGCTCACGCCCCAACATCGTGCAGCCCGCCTCCAGTGGTGTCGCGACAGGCGTGAATGGAGGGACGAATGGAGACGTGTCGTCTTCAGCGATGAGAGTCGCTTCTGCCTTGGTGCCAATATTGGTCGTATGCGTGTTTGGCGCCGTGCAGGTGAGCGCCACAATCAGGACTGCATACGACCGAGGCACACAGGGCCAACACCCGGCATCATGGTGTGGGGAGCGATCTCCTACACTGGCCGTACACCACTGGTGATCGTCGAGGGGACACTGAATAGTGCACGGTACATCCAAACCGTCATCGAACCCATCGTTCTACCATTCCTAGACCGGCAAGGGAACTTGCTGTTCCAACAGGACAATGCGCGTCCGCATGTATCCCGTGCCACCCAACGTGCTCTAGAAGGTGTACGTCAACTACCCTGGCCAGCAAGATCTCCGGATCTGTCCCCCATTGAGCATGTTTGAGACTGGATGAAGCGTCGTCTCACGCGGTCTGCACGTCCAGCACGAACGCTGGTCCAACTGAGGCGCCAGGTGGAAATGGCATGGCAAGCCGTTCCACAGGACTACATCCAGCATCTCTACGATCGTCTCCATGGGAGAATAGCAGCCTGCATTGCTGCGAAAGGTGGATATACACTGTACAAGTGCCGACATTGTGCATGCTCTGTTGCCTGTGTCTATGTGCCTGTGGTTCTGTCAGTGTGATCGTGTGATGTATTTGACCCCAGGAATGTGTCAATAAAGTTTCCCCTTCCTGGGACAATGAATTCACGGTGTTCTTATTTCAATTTCCAGGAGTGTATAAAGGTTTATTAGGAGGAAATGGACTAGGCAGTCGACATTAACGAGGTCCTTTTATGAGTTCTACCCGAGTTTTGTTATTGCTCTTTATTGAACTTTGGTACATCCAGAGGTCCAATATCCTGAGAGAATCATCGTTTTGTGCACCCGAAATTATTCGCAGATTTCCTTATTTTTACTGTAATGTGCATGAGTCGCTCAAGTTTTTAAAGTGCGTTATCGAGAATATTACGTAGGTCCGAATTCTTTTTGTCATTGATTACTACGTTATCTTTAAGTACCTTGCACAGTATTATAAAACATAAGTAAACCTCATAACTGCTGATTACGTGTTTTCAGTCAGTTCGCTATTGCATATTTTCACATTTTTGTGTTTCCATTTATGTGTCTTCTCTGTAGAAATCATAAAGTATAGGTGAGAACCAAAAAGCATAGCTTCCGGTAGCTTTAACACATTTCACAGTGCTTCATCCTCCCGATTCGATGCGTAGCATACTTTCCGTTCTAATCGTTAGTGGTCTTTTATCTGAGTGAAACTGTGTACTTGTGGGTAATATTATTTGTCTCTTTAAGGTATTTTGATGGTAATTCTGTCATAATAAAATGTAACTCTCTACGGTTTGAGATGTAAGTTGGAACGAAGCTAATTCGTCCATGGAAATGGTTTATAACAGGTATATGAAAATAAGTCCTGCCTCCATTTCAAGATTTACTTGTATTTCTGAACCCTAAAAAGTGGCTATGCATACATTTGTGTTGAACATTTTTATAAATTTGTGGTAGTAGCAACATAATTTACGCGTAATCTGTTTTTGCGATAACATATATTACATGTAGAAATGCGTTATATTCACAGAACCCTAGTGTCAGCTGTAACACACTTTTCTCTCACATCTACTACTTAAAATATTTTCCATTGCCGCAAGTACTAGCAGCCCAAAGCAAGAAAACATAACCCTATAACTATTCGAGACTTTCTGTCGCATCAAACATTGCAATAACAAAAAATCTGCAAATGATGATCATCTTAATCTGTACTTGTAAAAGTAGGGAACAAGTTCAAAAATTAGAAATTTTACCATATGGACATTGAACACTACTTCAAATCGGCAAAGACTTGGATGAATATAGGTTCTAACTATGATGAATTAACCATTCCATAGCCTGACAGAAATGCGAACTCCGCTTTTTCTTATTACAGTCTTATACTGTAACCATTGACTGTACAACAAATTTTGTGCCCTTGTGTTTACTTTATTTGTAGTAGCGTAAGCCGGCCGCTGCGGCCGAGCGTATCTAGGCGCTGCAGTCTGGAATCGCGCGACCGCTACGGTCGCTGGTTCGAATCCTGCCTCGGGCATGGATGTGTGTGATGTCCTTAGGTTAGTTAGGTTTAAGTAGTTCTAAGTCCTAGGGGACTGATGACCTCAGGTGTTAAGTCCCATAGTGCTCAGAGCCATTTAGTAGCGTAAATGTTTGCAGCTTTTAGCTTCGATTTAATGTTTTAGGATTACTGACTCTAAAATGCAATAGCCTGTCGCAATAAATTATACATAATAATTTAGTGCTGCAATGCACTGAGGTGACAAAAACTGTGCCAGACCTACTTCTGTCCGGCTTAGTGCAGCATCTCGAGGTGACAAGGACTCAAGAAGTCGTCGGAAGCCCCCTGTCAATATATTGAGCCCTGCTGCCTCTGTAGCCGTCCATCCTTGAGAAAGTGTTGCCGATGCAAGATTTTGAGCACGAACTAACCTCTCGACTATGTCCCACAAATGTTCGATGGAATCATTTCTCTCGAAATGTCTAGAATGTTCTGACATGACGAACTCTCATCCATAAAAATTCCATCGTTGTTTGGGAACACGACGTCCATGAATGGCTGCAGATGGTCTCCAATCATTTCCACTCAATAGTCAGTTCAGGCGGACCAGAGGACCCAGTCCAATTCACGTAAACACAGCCCACACCATTATGGAAACACCACACCAGCTTGCAAAGTGCCTTGCTGACGATTTGGATCCATGGCTTCGTGGGGTCTCCGCCACACTCGAATCGCACTGTCGGCTCTTATTAACCGAAATCGCGACTCATCCGACCAGGCCACCGTTTTCCAGATGTTTTGGGTCCAACCAATACGGTCAAGAGCCCAGGAGCGACGCGGCAGGCGATATCGTGCTGTTAGCAAAGGCATTAGCGTCGGTCGTCTGCTGCCTTGTTTGATCTCTACTTACTGGGCAGTTGCGCCACCAGCATAGTCGCCTATCCTGTTAAATTACTGATTTAAACATATCCATGAGAGTAATGAAAGAAAACCGCTAAACGCTAAAATTAATTACGTTGACAATTCGATCAAGGCTTGACCGTTACAAGCACACTAGTTTCGTAGTTACAAGGCCTGAAGAATTCAACGATGTAATTTTTTATTTTATGCCATTAAAATTCACAAAGTGTTGGGTAAAATCTACACAAACGTGACTTTTACATTTTGGAAGTGCTCGACTAAGCTGATGGCGTTATTGTATCAGCCAATGAAGACCAAAAAGGGTCGAACGTGGGAAATAATTCTTACAGTCGCAAATTTTTGTGCAGTGATAGGAGGCAGTGTGAAGAAAACACAATAGAAATCTCGACCGTTGGGGTCTGAGCTTGGTAGTGGGGGTGCATTTGAAGGTCACTTTCGCAAATTTTTCTCAAATAACTCAAAAACTACGGCCTTTAGCGCAAACGTATCCCTTCCACATAATTTAACTACGTTAATTTCCTACAAAAAGGTCATGTTCATTTTTTCTGTAGGAATAACAAAACATGGTTCAAATGGCTCTGAGCACTATGGGACTTAACATCTGTGGTCATCAGTCCCCTAGAACTTAGAACTACTTAAACCTAACTAACCTAAGGACAGCACACAACACCCAGTCATCACGAGGCAGAGAAAATCCCTGACCCCGCCGGGAATCGAACCCGGTAACCCGGGCGTGGGAAGCGAGAACGCTACCGCACGACCACGAGCTGCGGAATAGGAATAACAGATTGCGTGTAGCGAGCCAGAGAACGCGAAAATCTCGCAAATGATTTCTGAACGCCATATATATATACTACTGACCATTAAAATTGCTACATCACGAAGATGATGTGCTACAGACGCGAAATTTAACAGGCAAGAAGAAGACGCTTTGATATGCAAATGGTTAGCTTTTCAGAGCATTCATACGGCCAGAGGTGGTTGTTCTGGGTACTGCTTTCTCAGGATCTATGCACCCAAATTGCGTGAAAATGCAATTACATGTCAGTTCTAATATAATATATTTGTCCAATGAATACCCGTTTATCATCTGTATTTCTTCTTGGTGTAGCAATTTTAATGGCCAGTAATATATACAGGGTGTTACAAAAAGGTACGGCCAAACTTTCAGGAAACATTCCTCACACACAAAGAAAGAAAATATGTTATGTGGACATGTGTCCCGAAACGTTTACTTTCCATGTTAGAGCTCATTTTATCACTTCTCTTCAAATCACATTAATCATGGAATGGAAACACACAGCAACAGAACGTACCTGCGTGACTTCAAACACTTTGTTACAGGAAATGTTCAAAATGTCCTCCGTTAGCGAGGATACATGCATCCACCCTCCGTCGGATGGAATCCCTGATGCGCTGATGCAGCCCTGGAGAATCGCGTATTGTATCACAGCCGTCCACAATACGAGCATCAAGAGTCTCTACATTTTGTACCGGGGTTGCGTAGACAAGAGCTTTCAAATGCCCCCATAAATGAATGTCAAGAGGGTTGAGGTCAGGAGAGCGTGGAGGCCATGGAATTGGTCCGCCTTTACCAATCCATCGGTCACCGAATCTGTTGTTGAGAAGCGTACGAACACTTCGACTGAAATGTGCAGGAGCTCCATCGTGCATGAACCATATGTTGTGTCGTACTTGTAAAGGCACATGTTCTGGCAGCACAGGTAGAGTATCCCGTATGAAATCATGATAACGTGCTCCATTGAGCGTAGGTGGATGAACATGGGGCCCAATCAAGACATCACCAACAATGCCTGCCCAAACGTTCACAGAAAATCTGTGTTGATGACGTGATTGTACAATTGCGTGCGGATTCTCGTCAGCCCACACATGTTGATTGTGAAAATTTACAATTTGACCACGTTGGAATGAAGCCTCATCCGTAAAGAGAACATTTGCACTGAAATGAGGATTGACACATTGTTGGATGAACCATTCGCAGAAATGTACCCGTGGAGGCCAATCAGCTGCTGATAGTGCCTGCACACGCTGTACATGATACAGAAACAACTGGTTCTCCCGTAGCACTCCCCATACAGTGACGTGGTCAACGTTACCTTGCACAGCAGCCACTTCTCTGACGCTGACATTAGGGTTCTCGTCAACTGCATGAAGAATTGCCTCGTCCATTGCAGGTGTCCTCGCCGTTCTACGTCTTCCCCAGTCGCGAGTCATAGACTGGAATGTTCCGTGCTCCCTAAGACGCCGATCAATTGCTTCGAACGTCTTCCTGTCGGGACACCTTCGTACAAACGTACCGCGCCACGGCTATTGCCCCGTGCTAATCCATACATCAAATGGGCATCTGCCAACTCCGCATTTGTAAACATTGCACTGACTGCAAAACCACGTTCGTGATGAACACTAACCTGTTGATGCTACGTACTGATCTGCTTGATGCTAGTACTGTAGAGTAATGAGTCGCATGTCAAGACAAGCACCGAAGTCAACATTACCTTCCTTCAATCGAGTAAGTACAGTACATACTGACGAAACTAAAATGAGCTCTAACATGGAAATTAAGCGTTTCCGGACACATGTCCACATAACATCTTTTCTTTATTTGTGTGTGAGGAATATATATACATACATATATATATATATATATATATATATATATATATATATATATGCCACAGAAGATAAAAGTGCGCATCCGATTGCACGTCGAATATAACCCAACAACGTAGTCCTTGCACTCATAGGACGTAGAGTCCATAAGGACTTGGGGAAAGGTAAATCAAGCGATGAAACTATAGTTCAGAATACTGAGAGATATGTAATGGCAGTTGAGACAGAAATCGGAGGCACCTTGGATAACATACAGAGGCCTGCGACGATCGCGCATCTTAAGAATATCCAGGTGTAGAAATGAATAAATCGATTTGTGGTAGCTTAGAAGACTGTGACAGTAGTAGAACAGCGAAAGGCTCCATGAATGGTGTAAGATCACCGATCTTCGGCGATCAATATGCGGAACTTTTTTCTGGGATCTGACGAGGGGACCCGTCTTGTTATTACTGCATCGAGTGAACTGGGTGGAAGGAGCGCTTGCTTTCGCTGATGACATCCTGACTGTGGTATCTGCTGAGTCCACTGAGAATCTAGAGAAGTGAGTATGTGAAATATTCACGCAGGAGGAGCAATGGTGTACGGGCAAAAATTCGAAACAACTGCACAAAGAACTACGTGTCTGGTGATCTTTGTCAACAGGAATCCTACAGCTAGGCGGCATGGTACTTTAATGAAATAATATACTGTCTGCAGATAACTGGATGTGCATCTTCATCAGAAAATAACTTTTATACACACATAACCACAATTTCGCAGATGAGCGTGAAATTTTAGCATATGACCACTGACTAGAGTACAAGATCTTATTGGCCACTACGCGTGTGTCTCGCATCGTCATCTCCAATGCAACACACTGAGGTGACAAAAGTCGTGGGACACCTCGTAATATCGTGCCAGACCTCCTTTTTCCCGGCGTAGTGCATCAGCTCGGCGTGGCATGAACTCAACAAGTCGCTAGAAGTCCCCTGCAGAAATGTTGAGCCATACTGCCTCTATAGCCGTCTATAATTCAGAAATTGTTGCCGGTACGAGATTTTGTGCACGAACTGACCGCTCGATTATGTTCGATGGGATTCCTGGCGGGCGATCTGGAAGGCCAAATCATTCGCTCGAATTGTGCAGAATGTTCTTCAAACCAACTGCGAACAATTGTGGCTCGGTGAAATGACATCGTTCTTTGGAAACATGAAGTCCATGAATGGCTGAAAATGGTTCCAAGTAGCCGAACATAACCGATTTCAGTCAATGCTCGATTAGCACTGAAAACGCTACGCAAACGGCGCTGCTCTCGGTCGTTAAGTGAAGACCGTCGGCCACTGCATTGTCCGTGGTGAGAGGTAATGCCTGAAATTTGATATTCTCGACACACTCTTGACACTATTAATCTGGGAATACTCAATTCTCTAACTGCCACTCGGCGATCAAAGTCTGTTAATTCCTGTCGTGCTGCCAGAATGATGTCGGAAACGTTTTTACATAAATCATCTACGTACAAACGACAGCTTCGCCAATGCCCTGCCCTTTTATACCTTGTGTACGCGATACTAACGCCATCTGTACATGTGCATATCGCTAACCCACGACTTTTGTCTCCAGTGTAATTTTCAGCCGGCCGGAGAGGCCAAGCGGTTCTAGGCGCTACAGTCCGGAACCGCGCGACCGCTGCGGTCGCAGGTTCGAATCCTGCCTTGGGCATGGATGTGTGTGATGTCCTTAGGTTAGGTAGGTTTAAGTAGTTCTCAGTTCTAGGGGACTGATGACCTCCGAAGTTAAGTCACATAGTGCTCAGAGCCATTTAAACCATTTTCTAACTTTCACGTGTCATGAGAAACTAAATACCTCAAAGTAATAGTTAGAGGTTATCTTTGAAAAAGACACTTCAGTGCAAAATTACACGGCTCAGTGACATTACTGTGACCACTACCTATGTTTGTCGTGTGTGTAATAACCGCTCATAGACGGCACGTGGCAACACCGGCAGTGGAGTGTACATAAAGCGTGCGGGGGGGGGGGGGGGGGGGGGGACACGGGTAATAGTGCAGTCGTTGTCCTAAAGTGGAAACTGAGCGATTTATTTGGCGTCAAAAAGGGCATGATCATTGGCTTCAGGGGCAAGGCTGGAAGCATTTCCGGATTGCCTAAATCTGTAAACTGCTCGCGTGCCACCGTGGTTGAAGTATACCGTGGATGGCAAACTATCGCTATCCAAAACTGGCGAAGAAGCGGCTGTGGCGCAGGCCACAGATGTTGCGGAAATTAGTACAGGCGAACTGAGATGCAACTGTTGAACAGCTGACCATCCAGATGAGCCGGAAGCCTACCAGCAGTGTCTCTTTAATGCCAGTTCAGCGAACGTTGCTGTGTATGTGCCTCCGCAGCCGGTGCGTGGTTCATGCACTCATGCTGACGGCTGCTCATCGGCTACGAAGGTTGGTACTGGCATGCCAATATCGCAACTGGACGTCCACTGGCGACTGATGGAGTTTTCAGATGAATCACGTTTTATACTCTGTCGCACAGATGATCGGTGGCGTGTACGGTCTGAAACGTCTGAAAGCAATCATTCTGCGTGCATAATTGTCTGAGGAATATTTTCGTGGCATTCCCTGGGTGATCTAGTTATTCTAGAAGATACAAAGGATTGACACAAGTATACATCTATTCTTGGGGAGCATGTTCAACCCTACATGTCTACATGCAATTTGTTTTTCTTCATCACGATGGCATCTACCACCAGGACAATGCAACGTATCACACAGTTCAAAACGTTCGTGTGTGGTTCGGAGAGCAACAGGGTGTGTTTTCCTTATGCCCTGGCCACCAAACTCCACGGATTAAAACCCAATTGAGAATCTGTGGGATCACTTCCAACGGGCTGTTCGCTTCGTGAATCCTCAAAGGAGAAACTAAGCGCAGCTGGCCACGGCACTGGACTCGACATGGCTCCACCTCCATGCCGGTACCTTCCAGAACCTCACTGACTCTCTTCCTGCACGTCATGTGGCGGCCCGCGCTGCAAAAGGTAGTTTGATTTATGTGATTGGACAGTGCCTTTAACACCCAAGAGATTCAATTGCTACTATGCAGTCGCATCAGTAGATCAGAACAGCTCATGGAAATATTAGATAAATTAAAGTATTTCGCTTGTTCTAATGCTTGAAAAATTTCTGGACATAAGTGATATGATGAAGGCAAGCCAAAGATGCGTAAAAAACACGAAGCAATCCCAACACCTTTCTGGTACGGAGGAGACTTGAGAGTTACAAATAACTGTAAGACGCAATAAGTAAATGTTAGTCACACTAAAATTAGGTATTTGTAAGAATATGACAATTTTTCATGTCAATAATTTTTGTATTAGGTCTCTCGGAAAATTTTGAGCTACAAAGCTGCTCGATAGTGAATACAGGTAGATGTCCGTCAGTGTCAGTCAAGTGGTATGTGACAGGAACTTCAGTCTACTTCTATATACAGTCTAAGTGAGCACTATGGTGGACCTTTTGTATATAGTATATCTTTCTCTTCCAAATTCACCCACGCTATTACATCGAATACTATTTACACTATTTCTGAATGTATACGCGACGTAATGTACATAATTCACTTGTTGTCTTTTCAAATCTACAGACCGAGCGAAGCGACGCAGTGGTTAGAGTGGTTAGCACACTGGAGTCACACTCGGAGGACGACGATTCAGAAACCCGTTGGACCATCCAGATTTTAGTTTTCCATGATTCCCTCAAATCGCTCAAGGCAAATGCCGGCTTGGTTCCTTTGAAACGGACACGACCTTCCCCATCCTTCCGTAATCCGAGCTTGCACCCCCTCTCTACTGACGGCGTTGTCCAAGGGACGTTAAACTGTTATCTTCCTTCCTTCTTTCAGGTCTACAGCAGTACTAGATGTTAAACTGCTAGACATAGGTCCAGTACTACGTTCATCCGGAGACAGCGTGTGATCTACCGTCATGTAAAGGATGATACCTATTTCTGCCCTTAACGACATGACACAAGAATACAAAAGTGAAGGTGTTGTCATCCGACAGCCATACATAAACCAGTCAACAAATCTTATGGAGAAAGACGTTTCTATTGTAAGAAAGAAGACAGGAAGTCTTCACCTTAATGCACCTAAAACAGAAGACAAACTTTTTTTAAAAACGGACGAGTTAGAAGTGATATTACTAACGGCAAGGCGTGTGGCATTGTTGGCTAGAAAACCGCAAGGGTGTGTTTAGTCACGCAACTGGAAGGGTCTTCTTTCGTGCATAATGGCAACTTTCCTTCACTGAATGCGAATGTTGTGTTTTCAGTGCATCTTTTCAGCGTAGATGACTGTAAGGGACAAGTAAGAGAGTAAAACCTAGTGCGTTGCATTCTTTGCTCCTTTCAAATACCAGGGTCCCCACCTTGCCAGCCAAACACTGTCTGAAAATTTCTTACATCACCAGGATTCGAACAGTCGAACCTGTTACCTCCGAGTCGAACGCCAGTACATGAGCGTGCGTTAGCTACTTCGGTGAGAAAGAAGACCAATATTAGGGAATTCAATGGTGCAAAAGCTATACTTCGTAAATATCTACGTTTTAGGTCTTTGAGCGATCGGTGGGTATGTTTAGTGACGAGAGCAAGATTAATGCGAATTAGTCGTCTGACAGTTTTTGGGCAAGTTCAGCGTAATATTGTAAAAGTGAAATATTTATCGCATATTTAAGCACAGAGAAGAGGGAGGAAGACAGAGCAGTAGTATAGGGGATTTTGTAATCCGTTTGGGTGTCCCAGGAGGAATGGAGGAGGATGAGATTAGTGCTTAACGTCCCGTCGACAACGATATCATTAGAGATGGGGCACAAGCTCGGATTAGGGAAGAAAGGGGAAGGAAATCAGCCGTGCCCTTTCAAAGGAACCATCCCAGCATTTGCCTCAAGCGATTAAGGGAAATCACGAAAAACCTGAATCAGGATGGGCGGATGTGGGTTTGAACCGTCGTTCTCCTGAATGCGAGTCAGTGTGCTAACCACTGCGCCACCTCGCTCGGTCAGGAGGAATGGTTAATATTCAAGGCTACGGCAGCAACACTCATTTTAAGCAAATAAATAAATAAATAACCACATGGACATATGCCCTATTCCGAACGATTTCCGAGACAGAACACATTTAATATACATTGGTTTTTGGGCTAGTAGTGCACACATATGTCTTACACACACCACCCCTATCACGTTTTATTCTGCCTCTGCCTAACTCCTTGCTTTCAACCCCTTTGCGCGGGTTGGATCAAGTCTGAGCTGTAAAAACGAAAGGCGAGTACGCGAGATGATGCTTGGTCCCATCATAGCCTCTGCTGCCATCGTTAAGGAACGTGTAGAGGCACTCAGACGAGCAACACAGCACGTTGTCCCAAAGGTGCATAAATGTAATGAAGCTGATTGTGGTATACTAGGATAATGCATTGCACAATCTGCAACCTGCGAACACAACCCACAGTGAACCACCCTGTCTATTTCGTCCCACTCATTTCCCGCCTCACTTCAACAATATTTTCGCCACAACTTCCGTAATTTATAGTGGCGCGATAAAACATCCTATGACGGCGTGTACAGCATGGATTATGCCTAGGATATAATGGTGACTCTTGGTTAAGAACAACATGCATTCTAAGTTTAAACTCATTGAATATTTATTATTTTGGCTACCCCACTCTTGGTGGTATACTAGAATTTAGATAGCATCTTTTCATATATGAATATTGGATATAGCGAGTAATGCTCACACCACGATCGCCCTAGTCCAAATCGTGACATAACTATATTTCTCAATAGACCATTGAGTCTTTTATTGATTTTAACCTATGCACATGGGACGGGGTTAAGGAGGTATCCTCAGTTATTGATTACCGAAAGGGTACCTTTGATACAAACAGTTCAAATCGCTCTGAGCACTATGGGACTTAACATCTGAGACCATCTGTCCCCTAGAACTTAGAACTACATAAACCAAACGAACCTAAGGACATCACACACATCCATGCCAGAGGCAGGATTCTAACCTGCCACTGTAGCGTTCGCGCGGTTCCAGACTGAAGGGCCTAGAACCGCTCGGCCACGCCAGCCGGCTCCTTTTATATAATTTTGCATTAATTATCTTTCATACGTGTGCCCTGAAGACTGCCATGAGATATTCTGATTAAGAGTTACAACTTATAAGAGCTGCCAGAACAGGAGTTGGTCCCCTCCAAAAGGTGCAAAATCATTTGAAATCGTACATCAGGTCATAAATTATTCCCAATTATACTTAACTGTTCTTACTCAATTATTCTACTATTAAAATCAGTCAAGGCCGTGGATATCATATTGTCTGCGCCTCAGCCTTTAACCAAAAGGCAATGTCGGTATTCTCTACTCACCATGTCGTTGCTTTGACTGATTAAACTTCACACGATGAGCAGTTGATACAAATTTCACACAAACACACACTTCCTGTCCTAATCTTTCATCAGGAATTCCTTAGTTTCCTGTCTTGGACAGTCGGTTCCCGTGGGACAGGAAGATCAATGGCAATTTGTACTCATCAAGTACCGTTCCTGTGCGTTTTTCTCTCACCCGCTCATTTTAAGCCGGCCGTTGTGACCGAGCGGTTCTAGGCTCTTCAGTCTGGAACCGCGCGACCACTACCGTCGCCGGTTCTAATCCTGCCTAGGGCATGGATGTGTGTGATGTCCTTAGGTTAGTTAGGTTTAAGTAGTTGTAAGTTCTAGGGGACTGATGACCTCAGATGTTAAGTCCCATAGTGCTCAGAGCCATTTGAACCATTTAAGCTCATTTTAAATTTATATTAATTCTAGCAACGCTGTTTCCTATTATGAACAGGCCCAAGAAGAATTTGATTATTCAGTGCAATTCTGCAACGTGGGAAAGGGATAATGACCGTACAGCGTACTCACCACTGATAACGTTCTTTAGCAATTTATGTCTTCATACGGAAAATATTTCAACTTTTTCAATACACACACGAGATCTCTCACGAGACTGGAATAAGCAAGAGGTCAACACATTGTCCATGCAGCCATGGACCTCGGGGTCCACGGAGACAATAGTATTCAAAATTGGTCACCCAGTTATGTGCTTGACCAAATAAACTTCACGCACATAGTGTGTTTCAGCTTAATCTAAAATACGCTTATTATTTAGGGTGTTCTAAAATTCCCGTTAAAAACTTCTAGGACGTCTAGAGTTTAATGAGTAGATAATAATTTTGAACTGGAACCCACGATGGGGAACGTACCGTTTCCGTGCTACAACCATTTGAAAGTAAGTTGGTAACGCGACCACTTTTATAGGTAATCGATTAGTTACGACACATTACATCACTTGTTTCACAATTCCACTCATTAATAGAAAAAGAGATTGCTCGTGTACTCGTTGACGGGTTCTCTTCAATCTGATGCAGTACGCTCTCTTCCAACTCGCGTGTGCGGCGTCTCGTTGGAGCGCCACAGTCACGCCTGCTGACGGTGAAGGTATCCTTTCTGGAATCCGTTGCGTAAATGCGGCGAAAAGGGTATGCGATGGAGTCGGATTTTGTGGAGAACGATCTTGATAAAGGTGACGAGCAGCTCTTCCATTACCATGAGCTTCGCCATTCAGAAGGACCATGTCGGTATATTCTGCAAATATGTGCTCAACCATGTTGCTCTAACATCCAGAGACACGTGAATGAGGCTCGAACCGGGTCAGAGAGGTAGGACACACGTCAAGTGACATCAGCCGATACGACGAAACCATCCCTCCCCCCGTCCACTAAGACAACTCTGTTGTATACCTACCTAGTAAACATGTTTTCTAGCGCCTGTAGCACGGAAACGGTACGTTTCCGGACATGGATTCCTATTCAAAATATTATGTACTCTCTCCCCTGAAATTTGTAATTTCCCAACATCCTGTATTTCTACTTAATCTACTCAACGCTTAATAGTAAATTAGAGACTTGCCTAAGAATCATGCCTAGTCATCAGGACTAAGCCTGACTGAACGATTAAGTTCCCCCTATCGAATTTACATACTGAAATGATTATAAACTTCCTCACAACCTACAAGCACTTGCTACCTAGAAAAGAACAAATTAATTCAATATTCTAATTTCTTATTTCACACTCTATGTCCCTGATAAAGACCAAGTTTACGGAGCACACGCTAAGTGCAACCGTTTAGTACCACGGGAGAGAGAAACGAACTTGTCACACTGGCCAATCATGGTCTATATCTTTCTGCCTCTTTCACATCTTTATTGATCCGGCTCTCTCTACCTCTAAGGCTAGAAACTCAGGTTAGCAACTTACTTAGGCTACTCATGCACCATCTTTGATAGCTTTTTAACAAGGAAAATAGCGAAACCGCCGTGAAATTTGAGAATTATTTTATTTTATTTTCACAACTAGTTTCGGGAATTCAATATGCCATTTTCAAGTCCCAAATGCACCTCATGCGCCTGAAGATGGCACGTTGAATTGCCGAAACTGGTTGTGAAAAGAAAATAAAGTAACTTCTCAAATTGTACGCTATTTGGCGATTTCTCTTGTTAGGTATACCGGAATGGATCAACAGAGATCTTTGATAGCTTACAACAACAGCCAAAAAGACGACTCACCACTATGTCATTCTTCAGTCACACAAACACCTCAGGAATTAACTAATAAATCAACTAAATGAGAACACTAAGGAAAGGGTAAAGCGTCCAGGACAGTATAAGCGGCACTTGCGTACTTTTTGCCATGTATATTGCTGCTGTCTCCCGAGAAGTGGTCAAAAAAATTCTAATGTGCACCATAACTGTTATCAGTGAGTTTGCCACAGGAAGTTTTTTCCGTTATATTTTAGCGTACACTTTGCTGATTTTCATGAGTGTGATGTAATGTAAGTAAATTATACTACTCTTGTTTCCTCACTTATGTTTAGATTAACACATTTTTACCATATCAATGTTCCAACATAGTCTTATGGAGTACAAATGTAGTTCTTTGTTGTTTGTTTCTGTTTGATAATTTCAACTGTCAACCACTAATGCTCGCATGATGTCCCATCGGCAAAAGTGGCCAAGTTGTTTACCCGGGTAAGGGTTAATTATTTCCAAATATCACGCATAATACTTCAGGTCAGACTTATTTCCAACCCCTTTTACACAAAAAGCTATCTCCTTTCATTGAATCTCCTGAATTGCTTTGCATTATTTTAAACCGTCTCCGTTCTTTTATATGTGTCCTAATACAAAAACCCTACTGGGAACAATCTGGTCAACGCACTTGATATTGTTTCAGATACTTGTACATCAAGATGCATGGAAAGTATACCTGAAAATCAGAACAACAAACATCGGATCTTATTGCGATGGAACTGACTACTTTACCCTCCTAGATAGGGAAAAGAAGCCACTTCGTAAGCCTTCAGAAAAATGCATATAGCTGCTATATATACTCTTCGTTTTCGCTTAAGAATATTTGGTGTTATACCTTCTAATATATATATATATATATTCAAAAAGTGTGGGTGGTAAGCTTTTATCGATAACCATAGTCTGGTGAAAACTCAATTTCCCTTAGAGTGATCACTTTACACCACCATCCCCTACTTTTGTTACAAATTATACAACAGATGAGCGAAACAACTGCAGAAGATGTGGATAAATATCCGAAATATGTGACAAGTGGCAGTTTTAGGCCTATTTGTTCACAGCAAGGTGCCCGAACATTAAAGGGAACTGAGTAATGTTATATTTCTTATGCCCTTTTTTCCATTATTTCGTTATCTCCTGCTTATTATTAACAGACTGAATATATAAACGAAATACGAAGGTACTGTTAAATCTTACTGTTCATTTATTTTATTACAAAATTTGTGAAAAATATATAAAAATATTTTGCGTCATAGTTAAACTTGCTTCTTGATGAACCAATGAAGATTAAACATTTTTTTGTGTGTTATTTCGATGCCTTCATTTTGTTGCCTTGTTTCTCAACCTTGCTAATAATTTGTATTTTTTTATATAACAAATTTAGACAAAGAGTAACGAAGCTCCTCTCGTGAGCAAACTTAGCTGACGCAAAACTGTTTCGTTTATTTGATTGTTCAATATCTCTTAATATGCGGACGTTCTAAGGGCACGTGGCTGTCGCTGAGACGTGGGATTAGACACTGATCACGTTCGAGAGCTCGCCGCAGACAAACACAAGCGCTGCGCTGCTCGTCTGCGGTCTGAAATAAACTAGTGACGCCGCACCTGGTCCCGGAGTACCGATTCGAAAGAGGGATTCTGCATGTTCTCAAGGTCATATTGGTACAATAAGCACGGACGTCCTTCTTTGTTGCACAAAGTGAGACTGCAAATACGCTTTTCTCTGTCTGCTTGTAAGAACTATAGTGTGATTTTTACAGTTGATGCTAATCGTTCCTATATCCGCCGATGTGGGTTAGACTATGTTATCTTTGTGAAATACGTAAATGACTTATTATCGACAGCGCGTTCTTTAGATCATGCAGTTTACCTTTCAGTTAATTCGTGCATCATAATAATGATAACCAATTAATCATTCATTTTCAAATTGAATAGCTAATGGTTTCCATCAGCTTCTAGTTTTTCTTACTACGGTATTCATAAGTACAGTGTGATAAGTAAGTGTTAAAATGACATTTTTTTTCGCTACCAGTTGAGGAGTTTAGTTAAAAATGGTGTATAAATTAGGACAGCCTTGTTCCTATAACGCGATACAAATATCTCAAGCCTTTTTAACTCTTGCCAGGACAGTTCTCCCATCAACTCCGCAAAAAATTTGCTCCCAGACATTAATTATAAATAAACTCGTACTTGTCAATCGAAGCTTCGAAGTCAAGAACTTCTTAGATCATTCTTATAACAGTCTCAATTCCAGGTTATCTTAATATTTTTGTGTTATTTATTTTTGCTGTGTGAAGACTGATATCAACAAATCTCCAGTATTTCGATTGTATTCTTAGGAAGCTCCTGAGAAGATTGTGTCCCATCTCACAGGTTATATGATTAATACAACACAGCCTCTACTAAAAAAAAAAAAGTAAAATTAAAAGTAAAATTATCATTGGTGGTGTAAACACACTGATGATGTTTAGTAAACGAAGCAACACTCCAGACAGAGGTATGCGAATTGTATTTTCACAGAACAAGACACGACAACTAAATACAGCAAAATATGGTTCTGAGCACTATGGGACTTAGCTTATGAGGTCATCAGTCCCCTAGAACTTAGAACTGCTTAACCCTAACTAACCTAAGGACATCACACACATCCATGCCCGAGGCAAGATTCGAACCAGCGACCGTAGCAGTCGCGCAGTTCCAGACTGTAGTGCCTAGAACCGCTCGACCACCCCGGCCGGCCAAATATAGCAACCAATATATTTAGGATGTAGCAATAGTAGAAGAAAGAACACTGCGTCTGAAGTGACGGAAAGTCAGTGACGACAGATGTTGCACATTTGCAGCTATAGGACATGTATAGATGTAGAAGAATTGCCAGTTAAACTGTACACTTCAGAAGATCAACTCCAACAATCAGGGATTTAGTAAAATGTCTTTGTAGTTCTTGAGGAGCACGTGAAACTATGGAAATACAGTAAAAACAACCTACATCAATGCTGCATCAAAAATTATATTAGAAACCAACAGGTACACGAACAACAGAAAATACGCAAAAACGAACGTAACGTTACTTTAAAAATGAACTACCATTAATACTTGTAAAAGTCGGCTGAAGGGGCGAGACCTATCTTGTGCTGGAAAGACTTTGTAATTAACATTAGCTACCGAGGACTACGTGATAACAGAATGTTCATACACATATCAGTGCTATGCCAGCACTAAAGCTTCATCACATTGATATAATAAATACATACCTAAAAACAAATAAGTAAATAAAAATAATAAAGTGGATAGAAAATCACAAGAAATCAAGCAAGTGAAAAATCTATGAGGCTCCAAGTTGGTATGTTTGAGCGCATCAGCTAACATTAAAAATAACTAATGAAATTCTAAGTGAATACCTGTAGACGATACGCAAGCGTTTACAACCAACTAAATGAAAAAGAAACGTGAGAATGATCCTACATTCCAAAGGGAAAAATGAGGACTCTGCACAAGTCCAAAAACGTATTCCGGCGATAGGGGAACAGAGGATTCAAATGGTTCAAATGGTTCTGAGCACTAAGGGACTTAACATCTGAGGTCATCAGTCCCCTAGAACTTAGAACTTCTTAAACCTAACTAACCTAAGGACATCACACACATCCATGCCCGATGCAGGATTCGAACCTGCGACCGTAGCGGTCGCGCGGTTCCGGACTGAAGCACCTAGAACCACTTGGCCACACCGGCCGGCAGAATAGAGGGATTTGAAATACGAGTATCTACACCATTCCCCAGATTTGACATATTATGGCTAGTACCTGTACCCACATCTGAAGAATCACATTTCAGTGATTGAATCCAGTTACCGGAAAAGAGAGATAAGTTGGACAAATTCAAATGGGTGAGAAAATCCTTTATGGCTGGTGTATGGCATTTTCTACTTGCCTCCTTAATGTGCGGTTAATACAGTATCAACGACTATAAAAGGAAAGCTAATTATTAAGGAGCAGCATTTTATGAAAGAAAGGATGAACATTTAACAACCTCGCCACCTATGTTTCATGTTTCCAGGCTGTTTGTGGGTTTTTACTGCAAGTGAGTATTTATTTAAGAGAAAACTCTCACAGCCTGTTCCAAACCTTTACGAGCTTACGCAACTCCCTGAATCGACCAGCTCCATTTTCTTGTCAAAACGATTGCGTTGATGTCAAGATGGTCAATTCACATACATTAACGTAAATTTCATCTCTTATCACTATATATCTCATTATTGTGTAGTAGTAAATAAGATGTACACTTCCAAAATTTTCTGACTCACCTGCTAGTTCATGTCTTGACGCAAAGAACTGTCACATGTAGTAAGAATTTTGTGTAACACGAATTAGTTGATACAGATTCTCCCATAACATTATAGAAAACATCGCGAACTTAGTGAAAAGATGCTAACTGTGCCTTTTCTTCGAAGGTGTTTAACAGATGCAATGAATTACAAAATTCACATAGAATATACACTAAGCGCTACACCATCAAGAGTGTCAGTTGTTCGGCTATGATTCTATTTATATATTCCAGTATTTTGTCACTGATTTGTGAAACTGTTAAAATAATAGGCATGACTTACTTATCCTTCACCGTTTGCAGTTTGCAGTCTTCGTAGACTAGTATCTGTGTTTTATTATCTGACTGTACTGTCACTAAGCAACACTGACGAGTATGCATGTACAAAAATTAAACCAGTCCTACAAAGTTTTTAGATATTAACAACTTCCTCTCCACATCATAGTCTCCTGGTCAGTCAATATTACGGTTTATACTTTTTAAAGTTCCCTCGTAACACAGCAACTTTCTTATAAACAGTTTCTCCCTTTTCTCGTAATTGGATTTCCTGCAGACAGACCTCTGCTGGGGTACGGATAACATGTTCATCAGAAATCCAGAACATGTACTCTCTTCTGCTAAGAAGCCCTCTTGTTACGCAATATACTTAGCGTAGAAAGACATGGTTAACTTACTTTATTTGTGTCAACTGGAAATGTGCTCCAAAGCTGGAGGACGCGTAAGAGCACGAGTCTTGTGAGCAGAACATCTGAATTGCACTCAGGTTTACCGTGAAATTCTGGCGATATATAAACCGAAAGCAATGTCGCGTCCAGTTGCAGTGAAATGGTGCCCCCCCCTCCCCCCCCCCCCAATTTGTCCAAGGTCACACATATGTCGGTAATACTGATGCGAAGGAAAGCTATCGGCATCTACCACATACGACAATATCCACGCAATCGAGGAACTAATTCGCAACAATCGCAGATTTTCCAACGATAAGGACGTTCAGATAGCGAATGAGAGCTATATCTGGCTTCTTTTTAATACCGTTTAAATGGCGAATGACTGGTTTAGTTGCGATCTGGAAGTATGGTTTTTTCCCAATCATTTGATCTTTTTTTGGTCTTTTATTCTCGACTACAGGAAAGCATTTAAGCATTTATATCCACGTTAATTTAAGGAAATTTATTTGCATAGAACTAACATTTCAAAATACGCTTTAATATCTCACGAAAATATTTTATTAGACTGAAGTAAAAAGCACGACAAACTAAAACAACGTTGGTGTGAGTTCCGGGATCGTCGACATATACATACACAAGACCAGAAACATAATTGCGAGATACAAACAGTTGAAGGAGGAAAGCTTTTGTGCCATGGCTAGCGTCAGAAAAGTGTTGCAACTTCACAATAATGAAGGAAACTGTTCTAAGCAAAGCTGACTTTGATTTATGCAGGATAAATCGGAAGCCATATGCTTCACAGTTGCTCAAATAAAATGGCTCCAAGCACTATGGGACTAACATCTGAGGTAATCAGTCCCCTAGACTTTGAACTACTTAAACCAAAATTAACCTAAGGACATCACACACATCCATGCCCGAGGCAGGATTCGAAACTGTAACCTTAGCAGCAGCGTGGTCCCGTACTGAAGCACCTAGACCCGTTCGGTCACAGCGGCCGGCCTTCACAGTTGCAGTAAACAATGTACCAACGACTGAACTGAGAAGAGGAACAGTGAACTTCTATTTAGTACAGTAGTTTGCTAAGAGTAAGAAATAATGTGATATTACAGTGTGGATATTGCGAAATTGTATCCTGTAAGGACTTAGCAGACACATTTTTATATTATTATTGTGAGAAAAAGAAAGGTGTGCGAAAGAAATAAAGATGTTTATTTAAATTCATTTTTTGCGTCAAAATATCTAGGTTTTGAACATTCAAATGATGTTCATGCATTCACGGTTAATTGTTTGTGTTACTGTAATGTCCAGCAGATTTCAAGTTAAGTAAATAAATATAAATTAAAGCTAGTGTGTTACACAGCATAATTATTGCGAAAATAAAACTGCGCAATAATAGACCTTGCTTTGTTTCGGCGTTTTTCTGGCTTTTCTTTGCAGACTTACAGGGTGACAATTATTCAACTATATGAAAAAAATGTAAACCAGTTACAAACTACGGCGTGTATACTCTTTATTCAACGTGTAAACGTCACTGCAGATATTCGGTTTTAGATTATGTCGTATTCGATACGCCTGCCATCATTGGTATGTGGCACAGACAAATAGCGAAATTCTGCGTGACCGGCTGAAGTGTCGGAACAACGATGCTATCGATGACGTCCTGGATGGCTGTTTTCAACTAAGCAGTGGTTTTGAGGTTATTGCTGTTCACCTTGTCTTTAATATAGCCCCACAAAAAGGAGTCACATGTGTTCAGATCCGGAAAGTATGGCGGCCAATCAAGGCCCATGCCAGTGGCCTCTGATTACCCCAAAGCCAGAAAGCGGTCCCCAAAGTGCTCCTCCAGGACGTCAACCACTCTCCTACTTCAATGGGGTAGAGCTCCGTCTTGCATGAACCACATCTTGTCAAAATAAAGGTTACTTCGGATAATAGGGATGTCATCATTTACCAAAGCCGTCACGTACATTTCGGTAGTCACCGTGCCATCAAGGAAAATCGCACCGATTATTCCGTGACTGGATATTGCACACCACGCAGTCACCCGTTTGGCATGAAGAGACTTTTCGATCGCGAAATGTGAATTCTCAGGCCCCAAAATGCACCAATTTTGCTTATTGACGAAGCCATCCAAATGAAAGTGGGCTTCGTCACTAAATCAAACCAAATTCACATCATACTAATTCCCATAATGCCCCGCGGCCAACTGTGCAGCTTGAATGTCCTAACGCAAACTATTCAGAAGTTAGTGTCACTTTGAATTATATTGCAGAATTCAACATAAGTTCCTTAATCTGTTACAATAACGTCTAAGTTGCTTTATGACTCAACGACCAAGTGGGTAACTGCCACATTACAAATCCAAAGCTCCGAAGTTCAACCTTCAGTCGATAAGAGGATTAGTAGGAGCTTGAGTAAGTAAATTCAAAGGCCTGAATAAAGCAAGTACCTATTACCTCCAACAGCATCATGTTCGTAAAATGGTACGGTCATCAAACGAAGAGCTCAACTTTACGTATGAACTTATATACTCGCACAGCTTCTTTTATTCAAGGTGTCACCGATAATTAATCAAAGTAAGCACGTAAAATATAATAACATGTTCATAACCACATGGTTGTCTTCATGTGTTTGCCAGAATCTGGTCATTTCTTTGCTCTGCACCGACTCATATGATAAGTACACCACTACATTAGACCTTCCAGCGGAATAGGATCACCCTGGTATTAGCCGCAAAATGTTATTGTTTTCTGGTTACTATGAGAGACTTAACAGTGTTCTTCAGCTACTTGCTTACTCTGTTTAAGATGCAGTGAGTGTCAGAAAAACCGCCTCAGACTCACGTTTCTAATAATCGTTTCAATCACAAAATTAAATAATTTTAAATTATGTAGATAACATTATCTTTCAAAATATGGCATCGCAGTAAATAAAAAAACCTAGTATCGGACGATGACAAGCGATATGAACGGGAAGAAGAAGGCTTTCGAAATTTTTGGACAGTGATTTTACGTACATTAGATACCCACTGTTCTACCTGCTATATTATATTTTACATGTGCTATACAGCTTTTGATTCATGAAAGATTTAAGAAATTAGAAACCTGCTGGATGCGACGTTACAAACAATTTTTCTTAACTGAAAAGGTACTGCAGTAAGATATTGCTAACATTAGAGAGACTACGGTGTATTGCCTACGACGTATTAACACTGGAAACAAATTAATATTAGCGTGTGCGCACATTTATGTGATACCCCGATTAGCAGTAAAAGTAACTTCTCGAAGTGTTATCCATTTTCATTTATATGCTACGGAATGGCCCGCCTTCATGCTTACGGCAGCAGGTAGTACGAGCCCCACACTGCGGTGCCACACACATCTCTTCTTCATTCCAGTAAGCGACTTTTATGGATCTTAATCTAGAGGGACGGTAGAATGAAGCAGTACCTGAGAGGAAAAGTTGCTATAACAAGGTCTGTCTGCCTTACTAGCATACATATTCTTTTTAAGAATATAACTTAAACCTGTGCGGCGTTGTCCCATAAACGCGGAAAACACTACATTTTCAGCATTGTGACTTTAGATGCGAAAAACACAAACATTTGAGGATGTAACACAGTTATGCTAACAATGCACGCGCCTTGTCACTAGGTTTAATCCGTTACGGATTGGGAAAACAATAACGAGGTTATTAGAGACAGAGGACAGGCTCCGACTGAACAAGGAGGAAGAACGCAATTGACAGATTTTCAAAGGAATCTTTCTGGAACTCGACTAATCGATTTAAGGAAACCACGAAGAATCGAAATCTGTATGGACGGTAAATGGTTCAAATGGTTCAAATGGCTCTGAGCACTATGGGACTTAACATCTACGGTCATCAGTCCCCTAGAACTTAGAACTACTTAAACCTAACTAACCTAAGGACAGCACACAACACCCAGCCATCACGAGGCAGAGAAAATCCCTGACCCCGCCGGGAATCGAACCCGGGAACACGGGCGTGGGAAGCGAGAACGCTACCGCACGACCACGAGATGCGGGCGGACGGTAAATACCGAGGCGTATTGGTATTAGGGGAAACGAACGTGTTGACCAATTGGTGAAAATAGTGAATCATCTACTTCCTACTGACATACCACTATCATGTAATGATTTTCATTGTACAGTCGCCAACCAAGCAAAAACGGAATCTAAGATAGAACGGACAGTGTTAGTGAACATGGACCGTAATTTCGAATGCACATACTACTGAGCAATTCAGCAACGGATTCCACGTCAGCCTTTGTTTTTCAACATTGTGCTCGCAAGTTGTTACACTACTGCCCATTAAAATTGCTACACCACGAAGATAACGTGCTACAGACGCGAAATTTAACTGACAGGAAGACGATGCTGTGATATGCAAATGATTAGCTTTTCAGGGCATTCACACAAGGTTGGCGCCGGTGCTGACATGAGGAAAGTTTCCAACCGATTTTTCATACACAAACAGCAGTTGACCGGCGTTGCCTGGTGAAACGCTGTTCTGATGCCTCGTGTAAGGAGGAGAAATGCGTACCATCACATTTCCGACTTTGATAAAGGTCGGATTGTAGCCTATCGCGATTGCGGTTTATCGTATCGAGACATTGCTGCTCGCGTTGATCGAGATCCAATGACTGTTAGCAGAATGTGGAATCGATGGGTTCAGGAGGGTAATACGGAACGCCGTGCTGGATCCCAACGGCCTCGTATCACTAGTAATCGAGATGACAGGCATCTTATCCGCGTGGCTGTACCGGATCGTGCTGCCATGTCTCGATCCCTGGGTCAACAGATGGGGACGTTTGCAAGACAACAACCATCTGCACGAACAGTTCGACGACGTTTGCAGCAGCATGGACTATCAGCTGGGAGACCATGGTTGCGGTTACGGACGCTGCATCACAGAAAGGAGGGCCTGCGATGGTGTACTCAACGACGAATCTGGGTGCACGAATGCTAAAAGTCATTTTTTCGGATGAATCCTGTTTCTGTTTACAGCATCATGATGGTCGCATCCGTGTTTGGCGACATCGCGGTGAACATACATTGAAAGCGTGTATTCGTCATCGCCATACTGGCGTAACACACGGCGTAATGATATGGGGTGCCATTGGTTACACGTCTCGGTCATCTCTTGTTCGCATTGATGGCACTTTGAACAGTGGACGTTACATTTCAGATGTGTTACGACCCGTGGCTCTCCCCCTCACTCGATCCCTGCGAAACCCTACTTTTCAGCAGGATAATGCACGACCGCATGTTGCAGGTCCTGTACGGGCCTTTCTGGATACAGAAAATGTTCGACTGCTGTCCTGGCCAGCACATTCTCCAGATCTCTCATCAACTGAAAACGTCTGGTCAATGGTGGCCGAGCAACTGGCTCGTCACAATACGCCAGTCACTACTCTTGATGAACTGTGGTATCGTGTTGAAGCTGCATGGGCAGCTGTACCTGTACACGCCATCCAAGCTCTGTTTGATTCAATGCCCAGGCGTATCAAGGCCGTTAATATGGCCAGAGGTGGTTGTTCTGGTTACTGATTTCTCGGGATCTATGCACCCAAATTGCATGAAAATGTAATCACATGTCACTTCCAGTATAATATATTTGTCCAATGAATACCCGTTTATCATCTGCATTTCTTCTTGGTGTAGCAATTTTAATGGCCAGTAGTGTATAAACTAACTAAGAGCAGGTTAAATAAATACTAACAAAACGAGATATTTGTTAAAATTAATTCCCTCTCCAAGTTGTGATTCCTGCTATATTGACAGGGATCCTCATATAGTAATCGAATGTGTTAATATAGTCATCCAAGAACAAATACAATGTGCAGTATTTTAAAAATTAAGGATTACGTTCCTTTTAGAGTAGCTCTTAGTTCCATGGATAGGTTCGTTGCAAAGTGTATTCCCCATTTCATCCGTCTCTGTAAATCGGAACTTTAAAATTTGAGGAGCTTTTCTTCTGATTATATACTGTAAGGAAAAAAGAAACAGAAAAAGAAACCTACATACCACAAAGGAATTATCAGAACGGGACAGAAATCTGTAGATATTCATGTGCATGTACAGGCAAACAAACGATTGCAATTTCAGGAAAATCGGATGATTCATTCAAGAGAAAGAGTTCCATAAATCGATCAAGTCGGTAACGTGCTTATGCAAGCAGTTATTAGGCTTATCTTCGATTGACAGAGATATTGTATATCCCACTGAGGGGTTTCGAGCAAAATTCTGCCCAACTGGTGCGTTAGCTCGTCAAAATCCTGAGATAGGGGAGAGATCCGGCGACAATGTTGGCCAAGATGGGTTCAGCAGGCACGAAGACAAGCAATAGAAACTCTCGTCGAGTGCATGTGGGCATTATTTTGCAGAAATGCATGCTCTGAATGGCCTACCATGAAAGGCAATAAAACAGGACGTAGACTATCGCCGACGTACCGTTGTGCTGTAAGGGAGCAACGGATGGCAACCAAATGGGTCCTGCTATGTAGAGAAATGGTATCCCAGACCATCACTCCTGGTTGTCGGGTCATATGGCAGACGACAGGCAGGTTGGTATTCCACCGCTGTCCAGGACGTTTACAAACACGTTTTGGCCTCGAAGCTTATTGACTGGAGTATAACTGTCTTCAGTGCTGAGTTCCGCTTCGAGCTGAGCCACGATGACCAGCGAAAACGTGTCTGGAGACGTCCCATATAAAAAATATCTACACTTTACACCGTATAAGTAACTGACCTAAAGTACGTTAATCTGCTGCTCTATTTTTATGTATTAAAGTACGTGGTCCTTATACATAAATGATCCAAAGTAAATTATTCTGCCAGCTCTGTTTTTCTCTACATCTACATGGATACTCTGCAAATCACATTTAAGTGCCTGGCAGAGGGTTCATAGAACCACCTTCACAATTCTCTATTATTCCAATCTCGTATAGCGGGCGGAAAGAATGAACACCTATATCTTTCCGTACGAGCTCTGATTTCCCTTATTTTATCGTGGTGATCGTTCCTCCCTATGTAGGTCGGTGTCAACAAAATATTTTCGCATTCGGAGGAGAAAGTTGGTGATGGGAATTTCGTGAGAAGATTCCGTCGCAACGAAAAACGCATTTCTTTTAATGATGTCCATCCCAAATACTGTATCATTTCTGTGACACTCTCTCCCACATTTCGCGATAGTAAAAACGTGCTGCCTCTCTTTGAACTTTTTCGATGTACTCCGTCAGTCCTATCTGGTAAGGATCCCACACCGCGCAGCACTATTCTAAAAGAGGACGGACAAGCGTAGTGTAGGCAATCTCCTTAGTAGGTCTGTTACATTTTCTAAGTGTCCTGCCAATAAAACGCAGTCTTTGGTTAGCCTTGCCCACAACATTTTCTATGTGTACCTTCCAATTTAAGTTGTTCGTGATTGTAATACCTAGGTATTTAGTTGAATTTACGGCTTTTAGATTGGACTGATTTATCGTGTAACCGAAGTTTAACGAGTTCCTTTTATCACTCATGTGGATGACCTCACACTTTTCTTTATTTAGGGTCAACTGCACCATTCAGATATCTTTTCTAAATCGTTTTGCAGTTTGTTTTGATCTTCAGATGACTTTGTTAGTCGATAAACTACAGTGTCATCTGCAAGCAACCGAATACGGCTGCTCAGATTGTCTCCCAAATCGTTTATACACATAAGGAACAGCAAAGGGCCTATAACACTACTTTTGGGAACGCCATAAATCACTTCTGTTTTACTCGATGACTTTCTGTCAATTACTACGAACTGTGACCTCTCTGCCAGGAAATCACAAATCCAGTCACATAACTGAGACAATGTTTCATAAGCACGCAATTTCACTAAGAGCCGCTTGTGTGGTACAGTGTCAAAAGCCTTCCGGAATCCCATAAATACGGAATTTGGATCAACATATGTGTTTTTTTATTGTAATGGAGTAGTCATATTAATCTACTTGGAGACCAGTTGTCCACAAAATTGCGTTTTACATTTTATAATGACATCAGACAGGGGTCCTGTTTGTATCGTTATGTGTTGGTGAAATGAGCTTTGCCTGAAACTAATTAAAAACTATCTGAATTGTCGGACGGAGAGTTGAAAACCATCCATCGCGAATTCAAGTCCACTTGCTTACCCTCTGCGCCAGCTCACTCCCTTTATCGATTGGAAACCAAATGTCGTGTAGCCTTATAAAAACAATCTACATTAGCCAGCGAAATGTAAACTGTGTCTGAAATATCTGACGCTTCTGAAGTAACAGCTTTATTGCCTTCGAGTTGACACATCAGCGATACACGGAAATCTCTGCGTAATCTTGTTGCACAGTGTATAATCATCTAAAAACTAAAGTGGATCGCCAGCGCTGAAAACAATGCTTATTTGTAGTTTCTTTTCAGTTGGCTTGTATGCAATTCGTGTAGCTGTCCGACAAACTAAACTTTACTCTCTAGCCTATTCACTCGAGACAGTCAGAGGCAGCTGACTCACGGATGTAAACTATTAACGAATCACGGTATCTCTTCTCATGCATCACTGAAACGTATGCTATGAGCGACAAATACAAACCTTGCTTGGTAATATTAAAAGTTGTTAATAATTTGAACTCTAGAAAGCGATGCATATCCTATAAGTGAAATATTTTTATCTCTAATATTTTGATTGTGAATTTCACAGTTCATTTTTATAAAATATTTTATCCCACTTAAGAATATTTCTTTATTATTTGTTCTATTTTTGTATTAAATGAGCCACTTTTTTTCATAACGATTCAGCCTACTAGGGACCATGCGACTCGTCTTAACTTTCAGCTAGGGTCTTCTGCGTTTTCTTGGCCCAGTATGCCTTCATATTCTGGCTGTGAGCCTGCTTCCTCTCATCCGTCCACTTAGGTCTGGTGGTGCCTGTACACTTCTTGCTTGTGAGAGACAGTAGGAAGACTCCCTGCAGGATGGCCTGCCGGTATTGAGTTCGGTTCTCGGTCGTCTTTAATGAGACCTACAGTTCCTCAAAGTTTGATTTAACAGAGGTAATCCACTTAGCTTTGGACGCCTCTCCCCTACGTGTCACTGTGAGGATCCTGTTGGAGAGCCTGGAGTGATTCAGGCGGGCCATGTACCCGTAGAAGGTGAGTCGCCTTTTCCTAATACATGTGACTACGTCCTCCTGATCTTCGTAGACCGCCGGCCGGAGTGGCCGAGCGGTTCTAGGCGCTACAGTCTGGGACCGCGAGACCGCAACGGTCGCAGGTTCGAATCCTGCCTCGGGCATGGATGTGTGTGATGTCCTTAGGCTAGTTAGGTTTAAGTAGTTCTAAGTTCTAGGGGACTGATGACCTCAGCAGTTAAGTCCCATAGTGCTCAGAGCCATTTCAACCATTTTTTTTTTTTCGTAGAGCTCGCTATTGTGCCTGATTCTGTAGGTACAGTCTTCCTCTCTCATAGGCCTTAGTATTCTCCTCAGGATCTTCCTCTCTTTAAGTTCTAGTTTCCTGAGTGTGCCTTTTCGATTCATCAAGAGGCACTCAGAGGCGTAGAGTGCAGAGGGTTTTACTGTCGAGTTGTAGTGCTTCAGCTTCATGTTCTTGGATAGCTACTTGGAGGTAGAGATTTTCTTACAGGAATGATAGGACCTCTCTAACTTGGTCCCCCATGCGTCTATGGTCAAGGTTTCGCTCTCGCTTGCTGATATCCATACCCATAAGTACTTGACTGCAGGAACTTTACAGATAGTACTGATTCCTAGTGGGGCTGTAGAAGAAGCCTGCTTGATATTGGTGATGAACTCAGTCTTCTGTATGTTGACCCTCAAGCCGGGTTTTGCCGCAATAGAGTAGAGGCTCTGTAGTTGGTGAGTAGCCTCCTCCATGCTGTTGGCCAATAGGGTGAGATCATCAGCAAAGGGTAGAGAGGATACATTTAGGCTGTCTTTTTTGTACCCAAGCTTCAGTCCTGCTTCTGGTGACAATGTGGAAGTCGATTCTCTGACGATTTTCTCTAGAACACAGTTGAAGAGGATGCAAGAGAGGCCATCCCCCTGCTTGACTCCTGTCTAGATGGGACAGCTCGCGGAGAGTTCACCCGTGAACTTGACTTCGGAGGTGGTGTTCTTCAGGGTAGCTTGGACCAGTCTGGTAGTCTTCCCATCTACGCCTAGTTCCCACAGGGTAGAAAAGAGGGTCTGTCGATCTATAGAGTCATATGCCTTTTGGAAGTCTACCTTAATGACTACCCAGCGGTGCATATCCTATATGAGAGGATGGTCTTGAGGTTTTGAATCTGTTCTGTGCAGGACCTACTTGCAGGGAAACCAGGTTGGTATTCACCTAGTTGGGACTCTAGCTCTTTGGTGACTCTATTTTGCAGGGCTTTAGAAAAGATCTTGTAGGTTATAAGCAACAAGGAGATGCCTCTGTAGTTGTTGAGCTCAGTCTTACTTCCTTTCTTATGTAGTAGATGGATCACAGCTGAGGTCCATCCCTCTGACAAGAACTCTGTTCTCCAAATGTCCTGAATGATCTGGGTGATACTCTGCAGGGACTGGTCATCTACGTGCTTCCACATTTCTACAACTATACCATCTTCACCTGTGGCCTTGTTGTCCTTAAGGTCTTTGATGATGATCTCTATTTCTTCCCTGTTAGGTGGTATAGAGTCCTGGCGCCTGACAGTGGGCTCGGCAAAAGCAAGTCTCTTTTTCGACTGTTCTGCATTGAGGAATTTCAGGAAGTATTCTGCAAAGGTTTTTGAGAAGTCTCTGTTATTCGTTTGGAGTTTTCCATCTGGCGCTCTGAGATGTAGGGTTGGGGCCGTGTACGAAGTAGCCTGTTTCTTGAGTCGCTTGTAGAGTTCTCTTGAATTGTTTTTCTTGAAGTCTTCTTCTGCCTGTGGTATTTGAGAAATGTGGTAGTTCCTCTTGGTTTTGCGGATGATGCTCGCTGTTGTTTTTCTTTGCGCTATGAAAGCCTGATGGTTGGACTCATTTTTGTGCTGATTCCACTTGATCCAGGCTCTATGTCTTTCATGTATAGCTTAATCACATTCTGTGGTCCATCAGGGGTGCTTTCCTTTGTTCGATGAAGCAGGTATAGTTTCGTGAGCGGCATCCAGTAGAGCCTCTTGAAGAATAGGCCACCGTTGTTTCTGTGTCTTCTTCTCAAAGATGGTCTAGAAGTAGCAATCCTTATCGCTCAGCCGGTGAGTGTTAAACCTTGGAATTCTCGAAACCTTTGGGGTTTTGTGAGCTCTTCTCAAAGGTTGTAGGTTGGTCTTAACAAGGGAGAGATAGTGGTCAGAGTCGAGGTTTGCTCCCCTCAATACCTTGACGTTTTGTATTTCCTTGTGGCATCTCATTAAACGACCCACTATTATCTTGTTGTCAGATTTCCTGTTATCAGTTTCGGCAACTCTTGGTAGAAGCTTTCTACTATCTTTTCAGAATGTGGTCATATCGGTACATAGACTGAACGACTTTCATGACATATATTTTGCTCATGGTTTTAAAATCTTGCCTTTCAGTCTGGTATTCCTTCAGTATCTGTAATACTGTTTATAATTTTCTTATTTGGAACAAACCATACACTATGTACTATTTTCTCCCTGCTCTTCTCCTGTTGCATGAAATATATGGCCTCACTCGAAACACCCTGTTTGTTTCAATAAATATTGCAAGCTACTCATGTGTCTCTGCACTCCATCCGTAGTATGAGGACAGGATGCAGTTCAGTATTGTTCAACAAGTACATATCAACAACAATAAGAATACAGTTTAGCCCTAATCATTATTTTTTATTTCTTTATTGGTATTTCGGCCCATCCTTATACAACAATCCACATGGAAAGAAAGAAGCTTCTTCTTCAAGTTTCTGTATTCAATTTACGTGTTTGTAAACTAGTTTAAATAGGATAGAATTCAAATCAACAACAGTATGAGTCCTTTAACACTAACCGTTATTTGTTGTCAGTATACTTTAGAAAATCAGACTGCAGTGGCTACTTCCACTTGTGAATGTGTAACTTCACTCGTTCCATTACTTGGATTGAATGCAAATGATGATAAGGTTTGTGTGGCTGCGCAACAGGACCGTCTTCAGCGCAAAGAATTCAAGGTAATCTCACATGAGATACTTTTTACAAGGGGCGTTCAATAAGTAACGCAACACATTTTCTTCTCGGACAGTTGCGGTTGAAAAAATGAAGAATTTGTTGGGAAACGTAATGGAATATTCTCACTTCAGCTCCCATAGTTTCATGAAGTTCCGGTAGGTGGCGGTGCTATCTGTAACCTTCAAAGCGGCGTCTGTAACGGAGGTGCATTCCAAGTAGAGAGGTGTCACTGAGTTTCTTTTGGCGGAAAACCAGAGCATCGCAGATACTCATAGGCGCTTGCAGAATGGCTACGGAGACCTTGCTGTGAACAAAAGCACAGTGAGTCGTTGGGCGAGACTCTTTCATCGCAACAAGGTCGCGCAAACCTGTCCGATCTCCCTCGTGCCCGCCAGTCGCACACAGTTGTGACGTGCGGACACTCTCTCATTCGAGATGATCGACGGATCACAATCAAACACCTTGCTGTCATCTGGACATGTCTGTTGGTAGTACTGACACGATCGTCCATCGACTGGGGTTGTGAAAGCTGTGTGCCCACTGGGTTACTCACCGCCTAACAGACGACCACAGAGAGCAACAAACGAAGGGCCGACTTCCATCTCCTTGGCCCAATGAAGGACGCTCTCTGCGGGAAGCAGTACGTGGATGATGGGGAGGTTACTGATACAGCAAGACGTTGCCTTCGACGTTGACCAGTGGAGTGGAACGAAGTGGACGGCCTTCCCAGCAAGATGGAGTAAGGCCGTCACATTGACCGGAGATTCTGTTAAAAATGGGGCTTTGTAAACAAAATAGTGGGGAATAATCTAGTGTATTGGAATCCTGAGTAAAATCGACCCGCTTTAAGAAAAAAAGTGTTATATTACTTATTGAATACCCCTCGTATTTAACATGTTCAGGGAAAGCAGTTCGCATTTCCAAAGGCCACTTATTCTCATTGTTATTCAAACGTGATCATGCAGGTTTTCAGAGTATAATCTCTGGAATGTCATGGTCTCACATTATCACACTTATAACTATATGGATAGAACAATGTAGTATTAACACCGATATAATAAGTTACAGGAACGACTTGGAAATCCAAAGGATCCTATATCCGAAGTCCAAAGGATCCTGTATCCTCTAGGAAATCGGCCAAACAATTTGGCACAGCGAACAGAACACTGTACTTGTATTCGAGAGATGTGGAATTGAGAGCCCCATGCTGCCATAATGATTCAAAGTTTCCCTGGTTTCCCTAAATGACTTGATGGGAACGCAGGATTGTTTTTATCGTGGTCAATTCTGCGTTGTTCAAACAGAGTGTTTCCTTCGTTCCTCTCAACATTAAACTCCACCCTCTTTCCTTCCTGTGAATATAAGCATACATATCCTCAATGGTGTCAATTCTTATGAAAGTACTACTTTCAGTTATTTAGTGATCTTGTGGGAGATAATTGATCCGTTTACCATATCTCCCATAAACAGCACAATTGCCCGAAAATATTGAAATTCGGTAATTAAAGAAGCTAGGCGAGACGTCTTATTTCGTCCTCAGTGCACTGAATCAATCTTCTGCAGGTCATAATATGCAAACTTTTGCAGATGATAGAACTGTAGGAATAAAAATATTAGCAGTAGCCCTCAAACTGAAAAAATACAGGTTTTTTTCCCAAAGCACTGTTAATGAGGAGCCTTAGTTATCTTACGTGCGCAGTACATACAGATAGCTGAGTACGCAGGGCCGGTTCGACAATATATTTCCACACAAGTGACTTACCATTTGGCTCCCCTACCCCCGTTCCCCTCGCATACTTGACACCACATCAGCTTTCGCTACTAATTTTAATCCCCACGGAATACAAATCTTGCACTTTGTACCCCTGCCAATCCTCTCAGCTTGGCGCCCCATACAGCCGTATAGAATTCTTAAGCTGTGAGAAATATATTACACAAAAGTGGCATGAGATACAGCGGTTATGATGCACTTATGTAACACAACTGTCCTTCCCTGGCTCCAAATATTTTTTAGCGAATCACTTCGCGTTGCTTGTTTCAAAGGGTGAACACCAACAAGAGTAAAGTACTTGCTGAAGCAAATAAAAGTGGTCCGGAGGACAGAGATCAAGGGTACAAACGAACACAGAAGAGGAAACGAAATACAGTACTAACCCGACGATCTCTTGGCAGTTTTGGGCCCTGGTGAGCAAACTTCAGAAAGAGGATCGGAGCGGGACTGCTGGAATTGATACAATCTCATACGAAATGTTCTGCTGCAGTTCTTGAAGACTATGACGGTTTTGCAACACACCTTAGACTTGAGCGCTCCCCACACAAAGTAATCGCACACTGACCGATCAGGTGGCATGAGTGGCCAGCTAGGGCCGTGACCAGACTGACTTCTGATAACAACTCTGTCAGGCTTGAAGATTGTGTAAATGTGCTCCAACGTTCAGCCGGCGGTATGGGCAGTTGCGCCATCCTGTTGGAAGTAGCTGTAGCTCTTTTCCTCCTCCGTTAACGCTGCCACAAATTCACGTCCAATCGTATCCACCCATTTAGGCCACTCTTCCTTGCCCCACCCTGTATAACATACGAAGTGAAAGATTTTTCGACAATTCCTGTTTAACTATCCACCCTGTTGGAAGTCACCGAGTGTGGTTATATGCATACATTCACGTCCAGTGTTATCCACTAGTTCGGGATACTTTTTTTCTTGCCCCATACTGTATAAGAAAACAACTATGCAGGTAAAATATACACAAATTCACGAGCCGGCCGACGTGGCCGTGCGGTTAAAGGCGCTGCAGTCTGGAACCGCAAGACCGCTACGGTCGCAGGTTCGAATCCTGCCTCGGGCATGGATGTTTGTGATGTCCTTAGGTTAGTTAGGTTTAACTAGTTCTAAGTTCTAGGGGACTAATGACCTCAGCAGTTGAGTCCCATAGTGCTCAGAGCCATTTGAACCATTTTGAACAAATTCACGAGACGAATTCAATAAATCCATGTAGAACAATAAAATTACTAATTTTATATTATCTACATCTACTTACATACTCCGCAAGCCACCGCATCGTGCGTGGTGGAGGCTACCATTTACCACAACTAATCGTTTCCTTTCCTGTTTCACTCGCATATAGAGCGAGGGAAAAACGACTGTCTACATGCCTTTGTATGAGCCCTAATTTCTCGTATCTTATCCTCGTGGTCCCTACGCGAAGTGTATGTTGGTGGCAGTGGGATCGTTGTTGTGTCAGCTTCAAATGCCGGTTCTCTAAACTTTCTCAACAGTGTTCTTCGAAATGAATGTTTTCTTCCCTCCAGGGATTCCCACTTAAGCTCCCAAAGCATACCCGTAACGCTTGCATGCTAACCGAACCTACCGATAACAAATCTAGCAGCTCGCCTCTGAATTACTTTCACGTCTTGTTTCAATCCGAACAGGTGCGGATCCCAAACACTCGAGCAGTACTCAAGAGTAGGTCGCACTAGCGTCCTATATGTGGTCTCCTTTACTGATGAACTACACTTTCCTAAAATTCTCCCTATAAAACGAAGTCAGCCATTCGCCTTCCGTACCACAATCCTCACATGCTCGTCCCATTTGATACTGCTACGCAACATTACCCCCAGATGCTTATACGACATGACTGTGTCAAGCAGGACACTACTAATGTTGTATCCGAACATAACGGGTTTGTTTTTCCCCACTTATCTGCGTTAACTTACATTTTTCTACATTAAAAGCCAGCTGTCATTCATCTCGCCAACTACAAATTTAGTCTAGGTCATCTTGTATCAACCTACAGTCACTTATCTTCGACACCTTCCTGTACACCACAGCATCATCAGCGAACAACTGCAGACTGCTGTCCACCCTGTCTGCCAGATCATTTATCTATATAGAAAATAGCAACGACCCTATTACATTTCCCTGGAGCACTCCTGATTTTACCCCCGTCTCCGATAAACGCTCGCCGTCGGGGACAACATACTGGGTTCTATTACTTAAAAAGTCTTCGATCCAGTCAATATCTGGGAGACTATTCTATATGCACGTACCTTCGTTAACAACCTGCAGTGTGGTACCTTGTTGAATGTTTTTCGGAAATCTGCAAATATGGAATCTGACTGTTGTCCTTCATCCGGAGTTCGCAGTATATCACGCGAGAAAAGAGCAAGCTGGGTTTAGAACGAGCGATGCTTTGTAAAACCGTGCTGATTCGTGGACATGAGCTTTTCAGTCTATAGGAAATTTATTATATTCGAACTCAGAATATGCTCTAAAACTCTGCAGCAAAGTGATGTGAAGGATATTGGTCTGTAATTTTCCGGGTCCGTTCTTTTACCTTTCTTATCTACAGGAGTCACCTGCGCTTTTTTTCAGTCGCTTCTCACTTTGCGCTGATGGAGAGATTCGCGATAAATGCAAACTAAGTAAGAGGTCAGTGACGTAGAGTACTCTTTGTAAAACCGGACTGGGATTCCATCCGGACCTGGCGACTTACTTGTTTTTAACTCTTTCAGTTGTTTCTCTACGACAGGGATGCCTGTTACTATGTCATCCATACAAGATTCTGTGCGATGGTCAAACGACGGTACGTTTGTACGATCCTCCTGTGTAAACGATTTCTTAAACGTGGAATTTAAAACTTCGACCTTACTTTGCTATCTTTACCGCCAAACCAGATTGGTCAACGATTAACTAGATGAAAGCCTTAGACCTGCTTAGAGATTTTACATAGGACCGGGATTTTTTCGAGTTCACCACCAGATCTTTAGCCAAGGTATGACGGTGGTAGCGGTTGTATGCTTCGCGTATAGATCTTTTCACACACGCACGAATCTCTACTAATCTTTGCCTGTCGTCATCTGCGCGTCCTCTTTTCAACGGAGGGCCCAACAGCCATTGCTTCCTCAGTATTTTACTATTTTCGTTATTAAACCACGGTGGGTCTTCTCCGTCCTTATTGCACTTTCTAGGCACATACGTGTCCAGAGCATGATTTCCAGTCTGTTTAAACTTTGTCCATAATTCCTCTATGGCCATGATTCTGGAACTAAATGATTACAGTTCATTTTCTAAGTGAGGTGTTAACAACTGATTATCTGCTCTTGCTAGCAGAAACACTCTCGTAGCCCTCTTGGCTGATTTATTAACTTTCGTAACCACAGTCGCTATAATGACATCATGATCACTAATCCCGGTCTCTGTACTGACGCCATCGGTAAGGTGCAGCCTCTCTGTAGCTACAGGTCCAAGATACTTCCATTGTGTGTGGGCTGCCGAACTAGCAGCTCGAGACACTGCAATGAATCCATACACGTCCCAGTTTATATTTGGTAGTTTAAAGTCGCCACCAACTAGTATTGCATGATCTGGGTATTTGTGCGCAACTGACCACAGATTTGCTTTGAATGACTCTAGAACTGTCACAGCGGAGTCGGATGATCGGTACAAACATCCAACAATTACCTTGGTTTCACTTAGACCTGTCATGCCTGACTACACGACTGGCCATTAAAATTGCTACACCAAGAAGAAATGCAGATGATAAACGGGTATTCATTGGACAAATATATTATACTAGAACTGACATGTGATTACATTTTCACGCAATTTGGGTGCATAGATCCTGAGAAATCGGCACGCAGAACTACCACCTCTGGCCGTAATAACGGCCTTTATACGCCTGGGCAATGAGTCAAACAGAGCTTGGATGGCGTGTACAGGTACAGCTGCCCATGCAGCTTCAACACGATACCACAGTTCACCAAGAGTAGTGACTGGCGTATTGTGACGAGCCAGTTGCTCGGCCACCACTGACCAGCCGTTTTCAATTGGTGAGAGATCTGGAGAATGTGCTGGCCAGGGCAGCAGTCGAACATTTTCTGTATCCAGAAAGGCCCGTACAGGACCTGCAACATGCGGTCGTGCATTATCCTGCTGAAAAGTAGGGTTTCGCAGGGATCGAGTGAGGGGGAGAGCCACTGGTCGTAACACATCTGAAATGTAACGTCCACTGTTCAAAGTGCCGTGAATGCGAACAAGAGGTGATCGAGACATGTAACCAATGGCACCCCAAACCATCACGCCGGGTGATACGCCAGAATGGCGATGACGAATACACGCTTCCAATGTGCGTTCACTGTGATATCACCAAACACGGATGCGATCATCATGATGCTGTAAATAGAACCTGGTTTCATCCGAAAAAATGACGTTTTGCTATTCGTGCATCCAGGTTAGTCATTGGGTACACCATCGCAGGCGCTCCTGTCTGTGATGCAGCGTCAGGAGTAACCTCAGCCATGGTCTCCGAGCTGATAGTCCATGCTGCTGCAAACGTCATCGAACTGTTCGTGCAGATGGTTGTTGTCTTGGAAACGCCCCCATCTGTTGATTCAGGGATCGAGACGTGGTTGCACGATCCGTTACAGCCATGCAGATAAGATGCCTGTCATCTCGACTGCTAGTGATACGAGGCCGTTGGGATTCAGCACGGCGTTCCGTATTACCCTCCTGAACTCACCGATTCCATATTCTGCTAATCATCATTGGATCTCGACGAACGCGAGCAGCAATGTCGCGATTCGATAAACCGCAATCGCGATAGGCTACAATCCGACCTTTATCAAAGTCGGAATCGGGATGGTACGCATTTCTCACCCTTACACGAGACATCACAACAACGTTTCACCAAGCAACGCCGTTCAACTCCTGTTTGTGTTTGAGAAATCGGTTGGAAACTTTCCTCATGTCAGCACGTTGTAGGTATCGCTAACGGCGCCAACCTTGTGTGAATGCTCTGAAAAGCTACTAATTTGCATATCACAGCATCTTCTTCCTGTCGGTTAAATTTCGCGCCTGTAGCACGTCATCTTCGTGGTGTAGCATTTTATTGGCCAGTAGTATAGATAAATTCACTATCACACTCAATTTCAACCTCAGTAGAGACAACATTTTCTGCTATCCCGGAACAATCCCCCTCCTATGGGGTCTAATCTGTCTTTCCGATAAACATTCCAAAATTCACTAAACATCACAGAGCCTTTTACTTCGGGTTTTAGCCAGCTCTCAGGCGCAAGAATAATCTGAGATTGAGAACTTCCCTGGAGGGCAGTAGGTTCGGGAACTTTGTTAGGAATACTTCGACAATTTACATATAGAATTTTTACAGCCAAACTATCTTTACTCTGAACGCGGTCTGATTTTCCTATATGCGTATCGAATGGTTAGTGTTCATGAGAGTAGGTCAAGCTACTGCCTAGCCTAAAAAATCTCCATGTGCACTCCACAAGTACACTGCCACCCGATTAGCTGTTTCCTTTGTGTACTGCACCCCGTACCTGTCAAGGGGAGTACTACAAATCCCCACCCGATAGCGCTGGTCCAGAATCTGCTGCCAAGACCGTCGCAGAAACGACGAAGGCTTTGGTAGAGACCCTCCACTCTGCTCCAAACCAAAGGACCACAATCAAGTCTGAAAACGATGCTGCAAATTGCGAGCTCAGCTTGCACCCCGCATGTGAAGTCATGCAACAGGCGTCATTAGTGCCAACGTGAGCCACAGCTTGCGTACGATTGCACCCTATATGCTCGATAGCCGCAGGCAAGGCCGCCTCCACGTCTCGGATGAGGCCCCTCGGCAGACATACCTATTGAACATTGGGTTTCTATGCAGCCCTGAACACTGTCATCCTAAGGGGCTCCATAACGCGCCTGACATTGGAGCTCCCAATAACTAGCTAACTCCTGCTCGGACCCTGCTAAAGGAACGGCAACCTGTTCACTCACAGGGTGAAGAAGCGAGGACAAACGGCCAGTCTCCACGTTAGCCCGCTGTCTCCAGCGATGCGATCGCGTTACCACCCGCCACTCACGCCGTAGGTCCACCGCGTCGGGTACACTAGAAGGTGCCTCGGCAGTAGAGCCCTGATTACTTGGGTAAGCAGTGGAATGTGGGGCAAGGTAATTACCTTTCCTTGACGTCTTGGTCAAGAGAAGGGCTGACGGCACCCTAGGTCATGGGGTGTATCGGAAGACTACGCACACTGATCTGTATTTGCACGCAGACAGCTGCCAACACCCTTCACAGAGGAATGGGGTACTTAAAACTCTAGTACATAGGGCGCGCACTATCTCTGACGCAGAGAGTCTACCCCAGGAATTGGAACATCTGAGAACTGTATTTCGAAAAAATGGGTACTCAGAGTGGCAGATTCAACGTGCTCTCCGCCCAACCACTGCTGCACAACCTGTTGAGATGGATGAAGTCACGAGGGAGGAGGTAGGCACTGCATTTATTCCATACACAGGCGCACTCTCGGGGAAAATCGCCCGCATTCTGAAGGAACACCGGGTCGGAACTGTGTTTTGTCCTCCAAATAAAACTCGTGCACTGGTAGGGAGCGCCAAAGATGACCTCGGTTTGAGGAAGCCCGGCGTGTACCAGATTCCGTGTCAATGTGGCAAGTCGTATATTGGTCAGACGATGCGTACCGTCGAGGATCGATGCCGTGAACACCAGAGGCACACTCGACTTATGTATCCGAGCAACTCGGCGGTCGCTGAACATTGTTTGTCGGAAAACCACGCCATGGAGTATGACCGCATGAGGATTCTGGTACAGACGTCGAGATACTGGGACAGCGTTGTTAGAGAGGCCATCGAAATTCGCACCAATGACGACCTCATAAACCGTGACTGTGGCTATAATCTTAGCAAGGCTTGGGAACCAGCGAGCGGGTTAATCAAGAGTAAATCGAGCAAACGTATAGTTGTGACGACCACGGCGGACAGAGCCATCACACCGACGTCATCTCAGACGCCGTCGCAATCTGTTCCACCGCGCGACCGTGGCGCGGGGCGCGGACGGCGGAGGGAGCGCGCCGCGGGCGGAGGGTATTTAAATCGGCCGTCGCAGCGACCGAACCCAGTTCCCTCTGAGCAGCCATAGCGTACGGATCTCCGTGCCGGCACGTTCACAGGAGCTCAGTCCGTCAGTTCACCTGATGATGGCGACATGTATGATCGCCGAAATATAGTGCCCGTTGGACACTATAGACCGGCAGCACACCCATGGATATTTAGATTTATGATTGTTTGTTTTTGATGAACCAGCGAAGCAGGACTTACGTTTCTTCTTGTTGGCAGTCTTTAATGTCCGACATCGCGGTAGACCAACACGATAACACAATGATCATCGACATTTACAAAGATGTTGCACAACATAAGCAAAAAGGCAAAGTCAGTGTGCTACAGATAAGTCTGAAAAGAGAGTTTTAGAAAAGAAGTATACACACGAGGTTGTTGATTTTATTTTCTCGTTACCGTGTTTACTGAGTCCTCTGGCGGAGACGTCAACTCATATGGATCCGTAGTCACCCTTTTAAGATATACTGGAAAAAGAAAAAGGACTATTAAGATGTAATGTTGCGTCAACAACGAGGTCATTAGAGGCGGAGCACGGGTTAGGGATATGGGAAGGTTATAGAAGGAAATCGGCCATTTCATTTTCAAAATAATGAACCAGTCCGCCGCCTTCTCGGATATGAGGCCAGTGTGCTAACTACCGAGGCATCTAGCTTGGTAATTGATATTGGGAGGATACTAACGTATTTCTGGTTCTATATAAAACAATGCATATGGGAAATTGCTGTCCATGGAAAGTCAGGACTCATCTATGAGGGGGAATGCTTCGTAGCTATTTGAACTCTTATTTACTTTTTAATAAGTTATTCAAAAGTCACTGACGTACTCTGTAGGAACGACAGTCTCATATTGCTATTTATTTGACGTATTACTGCAATAAATTTGGGAACATCAATTTTTAACATAGTAAGCACCTCGAAACCGCAGTTTTTATGTATCTGTCATAAATTTTCTTTCATATATCAACAAAAATGATTGAAATTAACCGTAACGTTGAAATATTTCTGTGAGTTCCATGTTTATCTTATTTCTCTCGCCATTTTCATTGGATCGTTTTATTACTATTTTCATTTTAAATTTCAAAATTATACGTAAGTAGATCATTTGCAGTAATGGAATGAAGTTATGTTTTGGTTAGTTTGTATCAGTACGTCGTAGAGCTCCTGAAAGTAAGGTTGTTTTATCCAACATAGAGTGCACTGCAGTTCGTTTCTCATCAATTCTGTGTGTTTATCATTCAGTCTGCTTATCCAGTTCATGGGCATCAGGTTATTCGTAATCTGTTGCACTCGTGTTAATGGTTTACTGTAATGTACTCCAGGGTACCTCTAGGTGAAAAGCGAATTATTTTCAACAAGAAATTACCACTGAAGCATCACTTACTAACATTGGAAACGAAAAATCTAAAGGAGAATTTCTAGGAGAAACTGCAACATATTCAACTCTGGAAATTTAAACATGCTCCTCGTGGCCTGTTATTCAATTAATTTATTTACTTTGGGGATTTCGGCTATTGTACCGTTCCCAAGTAATAGCTCACTATGAACTGAATCAGTTCATACTAACTATTGTTAAGACGACATCGTCCGCATGTCAGACACGTTTACATATTTAACGTCATATTTATGATCCAATTAACATTACTTGATAGTTGACACTTCACGCGTTGGAGCTGGTTTCCTCTAATTATAACGCTGAAATTCACGCCCGAACCGATAGTCTTAACCGAACTACCACAACAATTGGTCAGTTCAGTTCCTATTCCGTATCTAACATTCTTTCTTGATGTTTTTGGATACTGAATCATAGGTCTGCCAATTTAATTTCGTATTTCATCACACATAATCACACCAAAAACATCACGCACACACACACAACGATGCTAATGAAATAGACCAGTTTCATACGCAGCAAACACCAGTGGATACTTCCGCCCAACACGCGATTCAGCGTCAGGTATACACTTACCATAATCATAGAGATGGGCTTACATTAGGTAGGCTTCGCACGACAATACATAAAGCCGAATTTTTTAAGGATGCAATTCATCTTTGTGACTGGGTCTTCATAAATATAAACAATGCTTTGCAACGCCGTGGAGTAACACAATGGATAGCGTATTAAGATGCGTTGGTGAAGGTCGTAGGTTCGAAGTTCGTAAAGAGCAGCGAATCTTTTCTGTTTCTAAATCCAACCAAAAGAGTTTAACTATTATTTTTATTCAATTAATTGGTTTAATTTCAATTTATATTGCTGATTCTTTGTCGCGTCATTTTTCATCATCGTATCGACTTTTTTATTTGCTCTTATTTTACTGTCCATCATTCTTTTTTCGCCTGGAATCTTTTTGTGTCCCCTATAATCCGCAATCAAGTGCCAACGAGGACTACTCATCGGTTGGTGACGCAGCAGCATATGTAACCAGTGTGAGGATAGTTTCAGGTAACCAATGACATCGAGAAATAACAGTTTGCTTTTAGTGCTGAAATTCAATTTTTTTCTGTCTTGTGTTTGCTAGAAGAGATTAGGTTTAATCGTCGTGAACAAAGCGACAGTAATTGTAGTTCTGACACATACTGTTGACCGCCGTTTTCGCGGATATTTTGCACATCACGAGCCTGTGGTTAGCTTTGGCCATGCGTTTATATTCAGGGCTTCAAAATGTGTCGTCTGTTGCAGTTCAGTCATTGGTCACTTAAGATCAGCAGTCGACAAAACATCTCGCATTTCCGAGGAACATCGTGGCGGCCAAGTCCAACATCGCTCCGAGTTACACATTAACAGTATTTATGAAGTGATCCACTGCGTTTGCGTGCCACCTATAAAAGAGCGGTAGCCGATAGGCGATGTGGCAACACTGTAACGGCAAGTGACAGACGTCAACTATCAAGTAATTTAAATCGGACTATATAAGAGAACAGGATACTACGCCATCTATATATCGACGTAGTACTTTGTATAACAACTCCAGTGGAATTAATGTAATTACTGCATTCTTCACACGGTGTGCACCATCTGTGGCATTTAATAACAAAATCTAAGTCAATGTACTGGTTACTTTACGCGTTAAGTGATACATCGTTTTACGCAAATGAAGCGGAACCCTCTGTTCTTGTGCAATGACATGAAGTACGTAAATATAGTTGATACGATGACAATTTCGTCTTAATAATAACTAATACAAATTGACGCACTTCGTGGTGAATTAATAGCTGAGAAATCGGCAACAGCTGCAATCCACATTGCAGTTAATTAAATTTAACAATAACCTAGGCGGAAAAATGCTTGTTTTCAAAATACTGCACGACTGTGGACTCAAGCAAACAGAACATTATTTAAAACTTGAGAAAACATATTGTTTCATGCGGTTGGCGTAATAAATGTGACTTTTCGAAGAAGAGCCCCATGGTTTGTCACGGGTTCGTTGTAAGTGTGACAGTGTCGCTGAAGTTGTTAACAAATTTCGGAGGGTATTAGAAGAAAGAGCTGAAGAATTGAACTGCAGCACACTACTCCCTTAAATAACACTCTGAGAGGACTGAAGAAATGCGGGTGAGTACTAACGGGTGCTGATGATCATTTGCCCACCCGGCTAGCCGTGCGATCTAACGCGCTGCTTCCCCGGCGGGAAGGCGTGCCTATCCCCGGAACGAATCCGCACGGCGGATCAGTGTCGAGATCCGTTGTGCTGACCATCCCATGGATGGTTTTTAAGGCGGTTTCCTATCTGCTTCGGCAAATGCGGGCTGTTTCCCATTATTCCGTCTCAGTTACACTATGTCGTCGATTGCTGCGCAAACACTGTTCAAATGCCAGAATTAAATTTTCACTCTGCAGCAGGGCGTGCGCTGTTATGAAACATCCTGACAGATTAAAACTGTGTGCCGGACCGAGATTCGGACTCTTGGACGTTTACCTTTCGCGGGCAAGTGCTCTACCAACTGAGCTACACAAGTACGATTCACGCCCCGTCCTCACAGCTTTACTTCTGCCAGTACCTCGTCTTCTACTGGTAGAGCACTTGCCCGCGAAAGGCAGAGGTCCAGAGTTCGAGTCTCGGTCCGGCACACAGTTTTAATCGGCCAGGAAGTTTCATATCAGCGCACACTCCACTGTAGAGTGAAAATCTCATTCTTGAAACACGCCAGGCTGTGGCCAAACTATGTCTCCGCAATATCCTTTCTTTCAGGTGTGCTAGTTCTGCAAGGTTCGTATGAGAGCTTCTGTAAAGTTTGGAAGGTAGGAGACGAGGTACTGGCCGAAGTAAAACTGTGAGGACGGGGCGGGAGTCGTGCTTGGGTAATTCAGATCGTAGAGAACTTTCAAATGGTTCAAATGGCTCTGAGCACTATGGGACTTAACATCTGAGGTCACCAGTCCCCTAGAACTTAGAACTACTTAAACGTAACTAACCTAAGGACATCACACTCAGCCATGCCCGAGGCAGGATTCGAACCTGCGACCGTAGCGGTCGCGCGGTTCCAGACTGAAGCGCCTAGAACCGCTCGGCCACACTGGCCATCCGCAAACACTGTCTACACGTTCGAGTACACCATAATTACTCTAACACGCAAACATTGGGGTTACATTCATCTGGCATGAGACGTTCCCGGGGGGTTCCACTGGGGCCCGCACAGGAAAATAACACTGGGTTCGGTGTGGGGCAGCGGTGGGGTGGGTGTACAGCTGTGGCCTGTTGTGGGGTTGTGAACCACTGAGGGCTACGGCGGGGAGGAAGACTCTCCTTCGTTTCTAGGTCCCCAGTTCATTACATACATACATACTGATTATCATTTGCTAGCTGCAATGTCCGTCACTGTCCGGGATGTTCAATACCTACCACACAATGTGTTTGGATCCATGCCTTGTTGATATTTACAGCGAATAAAAGCCACATGGGTAAATGCAATCGCCTTAAATCGAACGGCATATTTGAATCACTCGGCATCAACGGAATGCGATGAATAAATACATCTTCGCCTGTGTGAAAAGATGATTAGTTATCCCATCTTCTGCTACATTATGCAATAAGTATCTCATTGTGTCTTTGGAGAATTCGTCTTCTATTGTTTCAGCTCAGTTTTCACTGATCCAGTTACGGTTGTGTTTGAGCACGATTTGAACTATTCCATTAGTTTACGTCACTCTTCGACATATCTCGGTTACGGAGTAAAATATTTTTCTATGGCATATGTCATACGTGACAACGGGTCTGGTGACGTGTAATAGTACTATCTCTGAGACGGCTGATGCCGCTGTAATTTAATCGCGCGATTGCAATTACAGACAGTTTACCATGATGTGTTCCATCTGTTAGGCATTTAATTTCTCGATAAATTTCTTCATTGACCCATCTGAATCTGAACAGGTACTTGGCGAGATGTTTGGTAGCAACTTATCTCCTGTATCCGCCCAAATGTTCATTCGGGGATCGTGTAGAAATCTGAAGTAAATCAGCAAAGAACTTTTAGAGATTTTTTTGTAATATCCTTTAGCATTTATATATTACATACATATATACACTCCAGGAAATTGAAATAAGAACACCGTGAATTCATTGTCCCAGGAAGGGGAAACTTTATTGACACATTCCTGGGGTCAGATACATCACATGATCACACTGACAGACCCACAGGCACATAGACACAGGCAACAGAGCATGCACAATGTCGGCACTAGTACAGTGTATATCCACCTTTCGCAGCAATGCAGGCTGCTATTCTCCCATGGAGACGATCGTAGAGATGCTGGATGTAGTCCTGTGGAACGGCTTGCCATGCCATTTCCACCTGGCGCCTCAGTTGGACCAGCGTTCGTGCTGGACGTGCAGACCGCGTGAGATGACGCTTCATCCAGTCCCAAACATGCTCAATGGGGGACAGATCCGGAGATCTTGCTGGCCAGGGTAGTTGACTTACACCTTCTAGAGCACGTTGGGTGGCACGGGATACATGCGGACGTGCATTGTCCTGTTGGAACAGCAAGTTCCCTTGCCGGTCTAGGAATGGTAGAACGATGGGTTCGATGACGGTTTAGATGTACCGTGCACTATTCAGTGTCCCCTCGACGATCACCAGTGGTGTACGGCCAGTGTAGGAGATCGCTCCGCACACCATGATGCCGGGTGTTGGCCCTGTGTGCCTCGGTCGTATGCAGTCCTGATTGTGGCGCTCACCTGCACGGCGCCAAACACGCATACGACCATCATTGGCACCAAGGCAGAAGCGACTCTCATCGCTGAAGACGACACATCTCCAGTCGTCCCTCCATTCACGCCTGTCGCGACACCACTGGAGGCGGACTGCACGATGTTGGGGCGTGAGCGGAAGACGGCCTAACGGTGTGCGGGACCGTAGCCCAGCTTCATGGAGACGGTTGCGAATGGTCCTCGCCGATACCCCAGGAGTAACAGTGTCCCTAATTTGCTGGGAAGTGGCGGTGCGGTCCCCTATGGCAATGCGTAGGATCCTACGGTCTTGGCGTGCATCCGTGCGTCGCTGCGGTCCGGTCCCAGGTCGACGGGCACGTGCACCTTCCGCCGACCACTGGCGACAACATCGATGTACTGTGGAGACCTCACGCCCCACGTGTTGAGCAATTCGGCGGTACGTCCACCCGGCCTCCCGCATGCCCACTATACGCCCTCGCTCAAAGTCCGTCAACTGCACATACGGTTCACGTCCACGCTGTCGCGGCATGCTACCAGTGTTAAAGACTTTTTTTTTTTTTCACTTGCTGCTCTTTATTTATTGACCCACCTTCTAATTGCTTATGGTGGGTCGTATTAAGCCTCTTAGCCACTGTGACTGGGCTCGGGCCCAGGAGTGGTTATGTGAGTTACCTCCCCTGTTCCCGATCCCACTCACACTGTTGCCCAAGTCTTGCCACGTGGAGGCGGGCTTTTACGTTATTTGTTCGTTTTTGTTCGTTGTGCAGCTTTTAGATACATTACAAATAATATAAATAATACGGAAATGGAAAACAATTTCATTTTGAATTTAAGAAGGAGTAAACAGAAAGATAGGAAAGAAAAGGATAGAGAAATTACCACCACCTATGTGTGGGTTGCGGTCAGGGTCTTGGAATGACCTTCAAGACGCTGGCCGCCACTCACAGTTCACATATGTACTTGTATACTTCATTAGCTTATTACTACTTACATAGTACAAAATTAAATATTAACTAGTCTAGATGTGATGGAGTGATTTTATTGAATTTGTTTAGGTCTGTGTTTGTGTCATTATGTGTGGTTGTGGGTGTGTGTGTGTGCTTGTCAGACAAGTTCTCGCTTGATGAATGATTGGCACCTCCCGGCTATATGGCAACTCAGCCTGGACGGTGGTTTTCCCCGATCTACATTGTGTATCTGTCGGGTTGGGCCCAGCTAAGGGGAACCACAATTAAGATCCTTCCATCCAGGCCCAGTGTTGCCTCTCGTCGGGAGGCGTAGGTTCGTATGGTAGGTGCCTATCTTGGAGTTAACCCTTGTTTGCAGGTGTCATGTCACCTTTGACTGCATATCCTCTTGTGTGTGTTCTTGTATATATGTGCTTTGTGCGTGTGTGTGTATGTGTGTACATGTGCATGTAAGACCAGTTCCCGCCTCCTGGTTACGCGGCAACTCAGCCTGGACGGTGGTTTTCCCCGATCTACGTTAAGTATCCGTCGGGTTGGGCCCAGCTAAGGGGAACCACAGTTAAGATCCTTCCATCCAGGCTGGGTGTTGCTTCTCGCCAGGATGCGTAGGTCCCTGGGGTAAGTGCCTGGCTTTTGACTATTACTCATTTGTGATTTTGTGTGCATGTGTGTGTTCTTTAGTGTTGGATGTTGTTCAGGTACCTAGACTACTCATACGCAGGTTGCCACAATGGGTCGTCGACATGGCTTATCTCAACATCTGTGTCTTCGCCCGAGGTGTTTGTACTGCTATCCATCTCATGGGCACTCTGTGGTCTGCGTCCCCGGCCTTGCCTTCTGAATGGTCTATTGTTTAGATATTCGGTATACAGAGACCTGGATATTTCGTCAGTTAGTGTATTAAGTTTGTCACATAGGTCTGGGTCTCGTAGAATGGTGTATATTTCATCTTGGGTATTCTGCCGGGTAATGTGTAGTGTGTGTCTAATGTTTGTGCGTTGCCCGCAGAATAGGACAGTGTGTTCTGGGGAGCCTTCTTCCCCACATGTGCATCTGGTAGTCTGCTGCAGACTCATGCGGCTCAGGTGCGTGGGATAAGGGCCGTGGCCTGTCAGAAAATGTACCATACCGCGGCTAGGATCGATATGCTTCAGTCTTAATCGTTCTTTGATGTCAGGGAAAAAGCTATAGACTCGTCGGCCCTTATCGCTGTTAGCCCACTCGCTCTGCCAGGTATCCACACGCCATGCTTTGAGTTGACGTGATGTAGCATATGGTACACCAGTGATCTGCCGAACCTGGTCTAGTTTCCCCATCTTTAGCCAGTACCTTGCCGCACGGTATCTTATGGTTACGTCTATTGGGAAGATTCCCATCACGACGCAAAGTGCGTCGACTGAGGTTGTGTTGAAGGCCCCTGTTAGTCGAAGCAGAATGCTTCTTTGCCCCCGCCGTACGGCGGTTCTGTTAGTAGATAGGCTGAGTCTATGGGCCCACGTGCTGGCAGCAAAACATAGTACCGACTCGAAGAGAGCGCAATGATATGTTCGTATGACTGACAGTGGTAGTCTGTATTGTTTCGAGTTTAGCCTTGCCAGTTTGTGCAGTATTTTTTCTGCTTTGTCCGTGGATATTCGTATGTGTTCGTGGAAGTTCAACCGTTCGTCTATGTAGACTCCAAGGTAGCGTGTTACTTTTGATCTTTTAATGTTTGTGTCCCCGATTTTGACTGCTGGGTTCCTATGCAGGATGCCCTTTAGTAGTGTGTAAGTTGTTTTATTTTCTGCTACCTTGAGCTTGTTGTCTGTGCACCATTGTGTAATTGTTTTGAGTGTATCATTGGCTCTGTCTTCTAGCTGGGCACGGTTGTTTGCTGACACTGCCACAAGCAGGTCGTCAGCGTAAGCGACAACTCCATCTGTCGCATTGTGCTCCTCAAGTAATTCTAGGAGCGGTTCTAACATTATGTCCCAGAAGATGGGGCCGCAGATCGATCCTTGTGGACAACCTTTGGTAATGCGTTTGATTACTTTCTTGTCGTCCATGTGCCAAGCGACTGTTCTGTCCCTGCAGTAGTCTACAAGACTGTTGTACAGGGATTCCGGTACCTGCAGGTGTCTGAGCCTCTTGAAGAGGGCCGGCCACCATAGATTGTCAAATGCACCCGAGATGTCAATCATAATGGCTAGTGTGTACTTTGTAGGTGTGTTGTGTACAATTTGAAGTGCTTTGTTGATTGCATCGTCAATAGACTTTCCTTCCCGAAAGCCATATTGGTGTGGTGTCAGTCCCCGAAGTGTGCGATGTGTTTGTAATCTTTTGCAAAGGAGTTTTTCTTGTGTTTTAGCGAGTGTATTGATGAGGCATATGGGTCTGTATGATTTGGGTTCTGAGGGGTCTTTGTCTGGTGCTTTTTTGATGATGACCGCCCTAGAGGCTTTCCACACTGCAGGCACACGGCCTAGCCTTAATGCGTCGTTCAGCAGTGTTGTGAGGTATGGGGTGATCTGCGGTGCTATCTGTTTTAGTACCTCAGAGTGGATACCATCTGGTCCAGGCGCTTTCTTATTTTTAAGTTCTGAGATGGCTATCGCCACCTCTTCCTGCGCAAACGGACAGGTGACGGTTGGTGTGGTGTAGGCTGTGGTAAGTTCTCGTCTCAATGCTGCTTGTTCAGGTGTGTCTGTGGTGGCGATGTCATCAGGAAGGAGTTTGCCTAGCAGGTACTCCGCTGTGCCTCTCCATCCTTTAGTCATCACCCCGTCATCCTGTCGTAGCGTTCCCAGAACCAGTGGGCTCTTGATTTTTTCGGTCACGATCTTGTAAGGTTCCCCCCATATGTTAAGTTGTGTTTGTCTTGCTACATAGTCATTCCATTGGTCTTTTCTAGTCTTATTTAGTTCTTGTTTGTATCTGTCCTTGGCAAGCCGGTATTCATGTAGTCTTACTTGTCTTTCTCTGTCTGAGATTGCCCTTTGGTAGAGTCTGCGTCTACGTCTGGTGTCCTGCTTGAGTTGTGTTAGGTGTGCTGTCCAAGGGCTGGTCTGCTGTTTTGTTTTGCGTGATGTGGGGATGCAGGTGTTTTGTATGTGTGTAATGATTTCTGTTAACTTGTGTGCTCTGTAGTCAACACTGCCTCTGATGTTCTGCAGTGATTGTTCCTGTATCTTGTGTCTTACTGTGTCCCAGTCTGTCCTATGAAAGAGCAGTCTACTGGGTTGTGTTGCAGTGTTGTTGTTTGCTGTCTTCTGTAGAGTTAGTGTGATAACATTATGGTCACTCGTGGTAATGTGGTCATGTACCGTCCAGTCTAGTATGTAGGTAGTCGCGGCGTTATTTGCAAGGGTGATGTCTATGTTGGATGAGGAGCCGTCATGCCCTGTGAATGTAGGATGGTGTCCTTCCTCGTTGATGACGTTCAGTCCATTTTCATGTATTACGTCATTGATTATTCGTCCTCTGTCATCTGTTCTGTTGGAGTGCCATAGAGTGGATTTTGCATTAATATCTGCACAGATTAATAATTTTTTATTGCCGGCGTATTGTGCAATTTTTCTGATAGCATTTGCATAGGGATTAATGCAATGGCTGTATTGAGCATAAATCGATGCAACGACCCATGTATCGCCCCTGTACGTAATCTCCACTGTAGCAACGTGTTCTGTGCATAATTCCGTTATTTTAACTGGGTGAATGTCTGTGTTGAGGATTATGACTGACGCCTTGCAGTCTGCCTTACCCGATATTGATATCGCGTGGGTGGGGATATTGGTGATATGGCCTTGTTTCGTATATGGCTCCTGTATGCACAGGATATCGCAGTTTAGCTCATTCAGGACCTGTGGAAGTTCCAGACTGACGTGTGTGCTTCTCATGGCGTTCAGTTGAGCAACCCAGTGTTAAAGACTGCGATGGAGCTCCGTATGCCACGGCAAACTGGCTGACACTGACGGCGGCGGTGCACAAATGCTGCGCAGCTAGCGCCATTCGACGGCCAACACCGCGGTTCCTGGTGTGTCAGCTGTGCCGTGCGTGTGATCATTGCTTGTACAGCCCTCTCGCAGTGTCCGGAGCAAGTATGGTGGGTCTGACACACCGGTGTCAATGTGTTCTTTTTTCCATTTCCAGGAGTGTATTTCAAGTCAGATTATGAAATCTCATGTAAACAGTGATCTGCATCTTGTCTTGAAGGTAAAGTGTAAGCAATTTCATCAAGATCGGAATAAAACTGTATATTGTATAGATTACAAATAAACAAAGGGATACTCTTCTTTATATAGTGTGATTCTTCCCACCGTGTACAAACTCTAGGGTTTGACCGAAGAGAGAATACAGAACAAGAAAAGTCTAATGAACTTATGTCCGTAAATGCATAGTTTCCATAACAGAGACCATTTATTCAAACATTCTTTGTTACAGAGACTCCGACCTAATATGCACTGTACTATGTAGCCACAGTTACAGTATGCATAGTTTCCTCGTAGAGGGTGGTACTGTTCTTCATACGTCATGCCCCAGCGGCCTCTCCCGCCATAGTAGCTGCTGGAAGAACTGCCACTGATGATTCGAAGGATTATGTGGCTGCTACATGATGGTGCCCCAGCCCACTCCACCGTTAACGTCCGGACGCGTATCAATCGTGTCTTCCCTGGTCGATGAATCGGACGAGGGGGTCCAGTTGCATGGCTTGCTCGTTCACTGGATCTCAACCCGTGCGATTTCTGGTTATGGGGCCATCTCAAAGGTATCGTGTATGCAGAGCCCATTCCAGATGTGGAGACACTGGAGCAGCGTATTCATGCTGCCTTTGACACTGTTCGGATGCAGCCTGGCCGAGGTGAACGCGTGAAACAGCAGATGCTACGGTGCGTACACGAATCCGTTGACGCACACGGAAACCATTTTCAGCACATATTGTAACTGTGGCTGCATTAGACTGCAGTCTCTGTAACAATGTATGATTGAATAAATGGTCCCTAGCGTGGAAACCACGCATTTCCGGACGTAAGTTCATTCGACGTTTTTCGTTCCATATCCTGTCATCGATCAATTCCTAGAGTTTGCACACGGTGGAAAATAATAACCCTGTATACAAGTATACAGAAGATAGGTTCCGCATGTCTTGATAGGGAATAGCAGGGGTGGTGCGCAGCTGGAGGTACAGCAGCCTAGCAGTGAGGACCGAATTGGCGCTATTAAGCTTGTCCAAGTGTTCGTAAGACTTTCACCTTTAGCCAGCCCTGTAACAGAAGTTTCACACACTTTCTTATTCCGCCGGCCAAAGTGGCCGAGCGGTTAAAGGCGCTGCAGTCTAGAACCGCACGACCGCTACGGTCGCAGGTTCGAATCCTGCCTCGGGCATGGATGTGTGTGATGTCCTTAGGTTAGTTAGGTTTAAGTAGTTCTAAGTTCTAGGGGACTTATGACCACAGCAGTTGAGTCCCATAGTGCTCAGAGCAATTTTTTGAACTTTCTTATTCCATTTTGTGATTGATGACACATTTTATGTGTTACAATCTTTTTCTGAAGTTACCAAAATTTCTCAGAAAATAAAGGCTTTTCCGAATGTGAACATTTGTTCCAAGGTACAACATAGTTGTATTCCTAAGAACAAATATTGTGTTGAAATTTAAAAGGGTTGCAAACGAGAAAATCTTGTCAGTACCACATTGTACTGTCCGTCTGTTACATTATTACTCCACTAAAAAAGTTTGTCGGTAAGTGTAAACAATTAAGCAGAAGCACGAGTGATTATAATTAAACTTTCAAAACGCTGTAGAAGTAACACCACTGGTCAGAATGAAGTCAAATTGCAACGTAATATTATCGGAGAAGGGGAAAACGTTCGGCATAAGAAAAAAATTGTGTGAAAATTGTTCAATAGATGGCGCTGTACGTGTCAGAATACGTAAATGAAAACTCCTGTCATACGCACGACCTGCTGAAGTTCGTACAAACACGACGGGTACACGGCTTTTCTTCTTTTCGCGTCTGCAACGTTCACCGTAACTTTCTCAATGCAGCATCGCCCTCTGCTTGTAAAGCTGTATTACAAGAATGATGACTGCGCACACGTCGCTCTGCAGAAATTCCGGATACTGAAGTGTTTGAAAAAAGGCATTGGTCCGATGTCTGCCGTGGGTCCGAAGAAAATGATTCGGAAATTTGAAAAGACGGACTCTTTTGGTGTGCAACTTGGTAGAGGGAGGAAACAAATCAGGAGGAGACGAGTGGTGGTGAGTTGACGTGTAGTGCACGGAGAACTAACTGCCCGTGAGCACGGAGCGTAAAATCCTACGAAACATCCTTCTTTGCTATCCATTCAGAATTATCCATGTGCACGAGTTGCTTCCTGTTGACCTGCCAGCAAGAGAGATCTTTGCTTTAGAAGTCCTTGCTCGAATGGAAGTGGACAATGATTGGCCGTGGAAGATTTTGTGGACAGACGAAGCCCACTTAAATCTGACAGGATATGTCAATACACAGAATTGTCGAATATGGGCAACGGAAAATCCACACGCAAATGAACCAGTACCACTTTATCCTGAAAAGGTCATTGGGTGGCGTGTGTTTACGACATCATTTATCATAGGGCCATATTTTTTCGAAGAGATAGGTGCTTACGCTTCTGTTACCTGTACCGTCACTGGTAAGCGCTATGAGTGTCTTTTGCGCAACCACGTCATTCCAGCTCTCCAACAGCGTGGATGTGCCGATGGGATCATATTTATGCAAGATGGCGCACCTCTGCAAATGCAAATCCAGCTAAGCAGCTGCTGAAGCACCATTTCGGAAATACTAGAATTAGCAGCCACCATTTGCCTACAGCCTGGCCGTCGCGATCACCTGACCTTAATCCGTGTGACTTCTGGCTGTGGGGCTATCTGAAAGATGTGTTCAGTGTTCCGATTGCAAACAGCAGCATTGAGGGCACGCATTGCGCAACACATTCTGATCGTGACCCCGGAAACACTACGATCAGTTGTGGAACATGCTGTGCACGATTTCAACCTATTGCAGAAAACGGTGGAGAACCCGATTTCATTTTGACTTATGCTTTTTATGCGGTTTCTGGCCTCAGGACAATTTGAAACCGATGTTATTGGTGCTTTTTATGCGGTTTTTCGCCTCAGGACAATGAAAATCCAATTTTTCCCATCCAATGTGATGTGACCTTGCCGTGGTGGATGGGCTTACGTAACTAACAGTATCACCCCTGTACACCCATGCACACTGAGTATTACAGTTTGTTTAACGTAAAACGTACATCTTAGGCATTGTTGTATGATTCATTTGTCATTTGTAGTCGACCACTATTAAATTATGATGCTTACAGCGCCATCTACTGCTACATTGTGTAACTATTTATTTTTCTTCTGCCATACGTTTTCCCCCTTCTCCGTTAATATTCCGTTGCAGTTTGACTTCATTCTGACCAGCGGTGTTATTTCTGCAGTGGTCTGAAAGTATAACTTTAATTATAATCATCGTGTATTATCAGAAACCAGTTACAAGTTAAATACATTTTGAAACTGAAATTACGGGAAACAAGCACAAATTTCAATTTCAAAAACAGGTAAAACTGAACAGACATTAACGAACCTCAACTAATTGGCCAATATCACGTGTTCCTCGCTAACAGACCGTTCTCTCTTTCTTAAATATGTACTTAGATATTTAAATATTTACAAATGCTGCACAAAACAAAACCTCATATCTAGCAACAACAAAAACAGTAGAATATGGTGGAAACTGGTTACGGCGGACTCTAGTGCGCATTCTTCATGTGATTCTAAAATGATTGACTAGACTGAAATGCAGACCAAAAAACATCATGCGTTACTAGGTACACTAGTCTCTACGTACAACGCTCTCCCCTCCTAAACATTCAATAGTGTTCCCGAAAGAACGAAACCACCTGATAACGAAATATCTCGTCTCGAAATTGCTCTCAGTGAGAGGATATGGAATTAACTATAATATCCATTTAGTGTCTGATAACTTAGAAGATAGACTCAAAAATGGAAAATCTACGTTTATAGAATGTGAAGCCTGAGAGAAGCCTTTTGATAATGTTAAAGGAATACACTCGGAAATTCTGAAAGTATCAGGGACAAAATACAGACTTATATGCATAGCCGCATGCGTTCGCCCAGACGGAGTAACGAAGACCGATGTGAGGGCGAGCCTGGACGTGTTTTTTAGCCGTTTCCCCACATTCGACTAGGTGAATACCGGGATGGTACTTACGCGCCGCCTCAGTTACATGTTTCGAAAATATTTAGAAAACTTTCACATGAGGGTGCGGGGAGGGGATGGCGGCGCCAGGTAAGGCAACCTGCCACCGTCTGCCTCAAGCAACACCAGATCCATACACATTATAAAAATGGATGTGTTTATATATGAATGTATGTTCCATATCTCCTCTAATTTCAACCAAATATGGTACACGTATCGCTTACTGTCTAGAAAGATGTGCTGCGGGGAAAAGAACCACCTACCTATCAAACTGGTGGGGGTACAAAAGAAGTGTAGCCCATGACGTGCAAATATCTGCACAATATCCATCCATTCTTTGATAATGAGAGCACTTAGTAATTTGCAGCATAGCTTACACATCATTTCAAACCTTATCTAAACTCTTTCTCAGTGATATCACGCACAATATAATAATGAGAAGAAGTTTATCTCTTACGACATTTTCGATGTTCATGCAGTGAAATTGCTGCATTAGGTGTGACCTTTCAATTTATTACTTCTTTACTACTGAATCTATACGCCACACATTTTGCAGACAAGAGAATGTACCAGCAAAATTATATCATTCTACGACATATACTTCAGGAAATATGACGTCATAAACATTGAGCTGCGTCAGAATGAAACTGCAGGGCAAAATTCGCTAGAGATACATGTGAAATATGTGTGCAGATATGTGTCAAATATGTTAAATATATGTTAAATATTTGTGAGATGTGCGTACACGGGTAAAAAGCTCCTCAATTGATTTCAGCCAAACTTGGTACAAATTTGACTCACTATCTTCAAAGAAGTACTTTAGGAGTAAGAACCACAAAGTTCCTGTCGGGGAAGGGGTGATGAACAGAGAATAGTGAAGATGGAGGACATGAAGAGACAGAGAGGGGGAAGGAAGAAATGGACACAGATAGTGGAAGGAGGCTGTGGGCAGAGGAAGGCAGTCAGAGAAGATGAACAGAGAGAGGGCGAGAAGATGATGGACAGGGAGAAGGGGAAGAGAAGATGGTCAAACAGTGGGAGGAGGAAAAGCTGGACTAATATAAGACTGGAATAAAAAAATACCCAGGCAATGCTGAGTATTCGGCTAGTCCTGAATAACATGCCCACCCGGCGAAGATACGTGGCAAGACCAGGAAAATGAAGAAAAGGAAGAGCAGCGATGAGCTTCAGAGCGCGAAAGGCAATCTACAAATTGTATGAAAACCAGACTGTTGTAAGAGTCGAAAGACGTGGAAGGAAAGCAGTAGTTGAGAAGGGAGTGGGACATTAAGCTATCTCGGATGTTATATTGTTTGCTCTTAAGGAGACCACTGAAAGTAATAGATGAGTTTCGTTATTTAAGCAGCAAAAAAAAAAAAAAATGTTCTTATGGGACTTAACTGCTATGGTCATCAGTCCCTAAGCTTACACACTACTTAATCTAAATTATCCTAAGGACAAACACACATACCCATGCCCGAGGGAGGACTCGAACCTCCGCTAGGATCAGCCGCACAGTCCATGACTGCAGCACCCAAGACCGCTCGGCTATTCCCGCGCGGCTTTAAGCAGTAGATGGTGATGATGTTTGGTTTGTGGGGCGCACAACTGCGCGGTCATCAGTTCCCGTACAAAGTCCCAATTATTACACAGTCCAACTTGTTCACAATCCAATCTAGCCACTGTCAGCAATGATGATGACAACAGAAACACCCAGACCCAGGCAGAGAAGTTACCCAACCCGGCCGGGAATCGAACCCGTGGTCCAGAGGCAGTAACGCTAGCTCCTTTTTTTTCGTGATTGTTCGTTCTATGTATACGGGGCGGACGTCCCATGACGCTTGGTCAAGTGCATCGTCGTCCCATTGCTTCAGTTTTTTTATTACAGAGGGCGGCTAACCCTCTGACCCAACACGCTGAGCTACCGTGCCGGCACCACTAGACTACGACCTGCGGACGGCCGAAGTAGAGAAGATACAGAATGGATACTCGCAACAACAAAAAAATAATTCACGATAAACAGTAATTTGTAAACATCACAACATATTATAAATTAAAGTCCCCGTCGCGTTTTTATTTATTTATGTATGTGAAGACAAAAAGAAATGGCTCTAAGAACTATGGGACAACATCTGAGGTCATCAGTCCCCTAGACTTAGAACTACTTAAACTTAACTCACCTAAGGACATCACACACATTCATGCCCGAGGCAGGATTCGATCCTGCGGCAGTAGCGGTCGCGACCGTAGCAACAGCGCGGTTCCAGACTGAAGAGCCTAGAACAGCTCGGCCACAGCGGCCGGCATATGAAGACAAATCTCAATAACTACTATAGGAATTTTTATACGATTTTCACCAGTTGATAGATTGGTTTCCGAGGAAGGTATGTGTGTCTAATTGATAAACACTCAGTGCAAACTGTCTGAACTATGATGGCCCTCACCGCGTTTTCCTTTTGTTTGTGAAGGCTAAACTCACAACTACTGTAGGGATTTTGAAACAATTTTGACTAACAGATAGACTAATTCACGAGGAAAGTTTACGTACGTAATTTACTATCGCTACGCCAGACACGTCTTCCGGCCTTGCTGCGCGGGGTAGCCACACGATCTAGGGCGTCTTGCCACAGTCCGCGTGGCTCCCCCCGTCGGAGGTTCGAGTCCTCTCTAGGGCATGGGTGTGGGTGTTGTCCTTAGCGTAAGTTAGTTTACGGTAGTTTAAGTAGTGTGTAAACTTAGGGACAGATGACCTCAGCAGTTTGGTCCCATACGACCTTACTGCTATTTTCCATTTTTTTTTTTTTTTTTTTCCTTACGGCCTTAAGTATTTAGTGCTACCCGGGCTAAGCAGGGGTGGGTCGTCCGTCGAATATAATTTCAAATGTTAGGAAATAGTATTGAACGTTCTTCTCTGGAGTGTAGCGTTATGCGGAAATGAAAGACTGGCGTTAAACACTACAGACAAGAAGCAAATAGACGTTTTTGAAATCTGGGTGCTACGTAGATATGTTGAAAATTAGAAGGTTAGATTGGGTAAGTAATGAGTGTGTGTGTGTGCACGTTTGGAGCTTACGGACACTCAACGCCGAGGTTATCAGCGCCCTTACACACATTAAAAGAAACGAATGTGAATAAAATTACTAAAATTGTTGTCACATAAATGAAATGAGTGTGTGGCAGTGTTGGCCGGGAGACCCCATCCGGGGAAGTTCAGCCGCCGAGTGCAAGTCTTATTTCAGTCGACACTACAATGGGCGATTCGCATATCGGTGATGAGAATGAAACGGTGATGAGGACAGCAAAACACCCAGTCCAGGAACGGAGCTCCAACCTGGTCGGGAATCGAACCCGGGCCCGCTGCATGGTAGGCAAGCACGTTACCACATTTTTTCTCATTTTGTTCGTTATTGTTCGTTCTATTTGCTCGGGGCGGACGTCCCATGACGCTTGTTCAAGTTCATTGTCGATCCATTAACTCAGTTCTTTTTATTACAGAGGCCAGCCAGCTCTCCAACCGAACACACTGAGCTACCCTGTTGACAACTCAGATAAGGAGGCGGACGTTGTTACAGAGCGAGGAGGAAACCTGTGAAGCGATACTCATGCATTCACTCCCACCTCGTTCTATCTCACACGCCTTAAGAGAACGGCGAAAGGATGGAAGGTGCTATATCTGGGATTAAAACAGAACTAAAACGACAAAGGAACTAAGAGAAAGTCACTGGGAAATATGACTGGCTGGCCACTTACAAAAAACATGGGTCAACAAATTAAGAACATTTACCTAAAATTAGAGGAAACAAGTAGTACAAATCACAAAACCTTACAGCTTTCAGCACATTCCTTTGAAAGTTACTTGAAATAGAGGTGACCAAAGAGGAAGTACTGTACAGAGAAAAAAAAAACATTAAATTCATGTGGTTACTTGACTAAAAGTAGGGATCGGTTGATAGCACATATCCTGCGGCATCAAGGAATGTACATCTACTGTACATCTACGTAATTACTCTACAATTTGCACATAAAGGTTAGGTAGAGGGTTCCTAGACGCACATGCAGACTGTTTCTCGACCGTTCCATTCTCGAATAACACGCTCACCAAATCATTTCCAGGTTAAATTTTAATAAAAGCCACAACAGCTGCATTTACACTGAAGCCCCAAAGAAACTGGTACAGGTATGCGTATTCAAATACAGAGATATGTAAACAGGTAGAATATGGCATTGCGGTCGACAACGCATATATAGGACAACAAGTGTCTCGCGCAGTTGTTAGATCGTTTACTGCTGCTACAATGGCAAGTTATCAAGATTGAAGTGAATTTGAACGCGGTGTTACAGTCGGCGCACGAGCGATGGGACACAGCATCTCCGAGGTAGCAATGAAGCGGGGATTTTTCCGTACGACCATTCCAGGAGTGTATCACGAATTCGACATAGCTTCAATTCTCCGACTTCTCTGCGGCCGGAAAAAGATCCTGCAAGAACGGAACCAATGACGACTAAAAAGCATCGTTCACGTGACAGAAGTACAACCCTTTCGCAAAGTGCTGCAGATTTCAATGCTGGGTCATCAACAACTGTCAGCATGCGAGCCGTTCAATGAAACATCATCGATATGGGCTTTCGGAACCGAAGGCCCACTAGTTAGATTTGATGACTGCACGACACAAAGCTTTACGCCTCGCCTGGGTCCGTCAACACAGACATTGAACAGTTGATGACTGGAATCATGTTGCCTGGTCGGACGAGTCTCGTTTCAAATTGTATCGAGGGAATGGACGAGTACGGGTATGGAGACAACCTCATGAATCCATGGACCCTGCATGTCAGCAGGGGACTGTTCAAGCTGGTGGAGGCTCTGTAACTGTGTTGGGCGTGTGCAGCTGGAGTGATATGGGACCCGAGATACGTCTACATACGACTCTGGCAGGTGACACGTACGTAAGCATCCTGTCTGATCACCTGCGTCCACTCACGTATATTGTGCATTCCGAAGGACTTGGGCAGTTCCAGCAGGACAATGCGACGCCCCGCACGTCCAGAATTGCTACAGAGTGGTTCCAGGAACACTCTTCGGAGTTTAAACACTTCTGCTGGCCACCAAACTCCCCAGATATGAACATTATGGAGTATATCTGTCATGCTTTGCAACGTGCTGTTCAGAAGAGGTCTCCACCCCCTCGTACTCTTACGGATTTATGGACAGCTCTGCAGGATTCATGGTGTCAATTCCGTCCAGCACTAATTCAGGCATTAATCGAGTGCATACCACGTCGTGTTGCGGCACTTCTGAGTGCTCTCGGGGGCCCTACACGATATTAGACATTTGTACCAGCTTCTTTAGCTCTTCAGTGTAGGTACCTACGTTTATTACACCACAACCGGCTTCGTTATAAATGAACATTATCGGGTAACTCAAAATTTACCAACAGTTTTTGTAACTGATTCACAGCAAGTTGCAGAAAAATGCCGTTGGCATGATCCAAAAACGTCTTATCACAATACTTAACGCTAAAAAGCATTTATAACGGTTAGACATATTTGATCCATGGTACCGACACAGTTTTGCCACATCGTGGGGATTAGCTTGAAAGACCTTTGTGGATTTTCGGTCACCTAAAGATGTTCATTTAGACCGAAATCGGTTGTGGCGTAATAAACGTACGTGAAATATAGCTGTGGTGGTTTTTTTTAATTTTTAATTTTTTATTAACCTTTACTTTGTACACATGTGGAACACAAGATAATATAAATTACTTTCAGACTATGTGGCGACCTTTCCTCTCTAGAGCAACACGTGGCAAAAATGAGCACCTAAATCTTTCCGTGTGAACTCTGATTTCTCTTATTTTACTACGCCGGCCGTTTCTCACTATCACCAGTTCGTTAATGGATGGACGTGCAGGGCTGACAGGGGGCTGGGTGAAACAATTTTAAGGAAAGAACAAGGCTCGAATGCTGTAAGCAGGTGCAAATACATACAGGTTGCACTGTGGGGATGGCGGTTATCGCTAAAACAATCGGTTTTCGGTTATATTGGTTTACTTCAACGCCAGTTTAACCACACCGTTAAAACCTCTCAGAACAACTGGTTTCTGAAATAACCGATTTTCGGTTTTTATACCTTTTACTTCTGTAATGAAATTAGACTGAAAAATTCTGACTTCCTCAGTTTGAAGACACATACAATCAAAATATTAAATTAAATAGGCAAATAAAAGAAAATTTTGTCTCTCCACTATACACTGCTTTCCCCGCAAAGTCACAAGTGACTGACTATTACAAACAAGTCTCTAGTATTTTCCTACTGATAGCAGTTTTTTGAAACTCGGCTCAAAAATCGTATTGTAATCGGGACTCATACCACTATTTGTACATTACGAATACTCGATCCCGCGTCCGGTCATCCTGATTTAGTTTTCCATGATTTCCCTAAATCGCTCCAGGCAAATGCCGGGATGGTTCCATTGAAAGGGCACGGCCGACTTCCTTCCCCTTCCTTCCCTAATCCCATGAAACCGATGACCTCGCTGTCTGGTCTCCTTCCCCAAACAACCCAACGAATACTCGAAATTAAAGGGTCATAACAGAGGTTAAAGAACTCTATTTTTCATGTCAATTTGTCCGTTTTAAAGAGCTACGAGCATATAAAGGCATGTTATGCAGACACAGGCGGCAGATCAGCAGCCTTCTATTTTTATTGTCACTACGAATGAGCTGTTAACTTTTAAATTTTCACCTTATATCATGTCACAAGTTTGTTGTGGCTTCTCCCGGCTTTGATCTTTTAAAGCAAATGGAGCATTGTATTCACTGATACCGCACTTCCAGACTAGGGATGGTGCCATACCGTAATACAACTGATGACCGTCTACGACAGGAAGAAACTACCGTAGAGACCAGATGTCGCAAGTCTTGCACACTGCATGTACACGCGTACCATCTAATAGTCCACGCCACATAATAAGAGGGACATTATTGTCTCTGGAATGCCGTACCAATTCTTATGCTATGTGCTTGTTCCTCGTTTCTGTTGGCATTATTAAAATAGCAGTGATTGATTTTCCCATTTTCGATAATAACGCAGCATTTTAAAGCAATGCAAATTTTACGAATAAAAGTTACTCGGTCTTTCAAAAGGTTTATTTAACACGAAAAATTTTAGCATTGTTGCTATGACTAACTGATATTTCGTTTCCTTTTCCCTAGTTATTGGCGAAAAAAACTAGTTGTTATAACCGAGCCAAACATACCGAAAAATACCGGTTATTCAGAACTACAATACCGGTATCGGTTGTAACCGGTCGGCTTTTCCCATCGATATTGAACAGGACAGACTAGCGTGTGGAGATACTCGTACATCACACCAATTTGTGGACTGAAGAATCAGCAGAAACAACAAATGATCTGTAACAATGCTTAATTTGCGAAACAAATTGGACACGACTTTGTGATGACCGAGTTTCAGAAGAGTTCATCCACGTGTACCCCAACAGGTGGGAGGAGGGAGTCTCAGAGTAGAGGGACGACGGTGACTGGTCCACGCGCGCCCGCCTCGGGGCGGGGGGCAGGGTGCTGCGCAGCCAATGGCAGCAGCCGGCGCGGGCCGCGCGCCCTACAAAGGGCAGCATCGCGCCAGCCGCTGCGACAGTGCACCACCGCCAGTCTTGCGATCACTAACAGACGCCATGGAAGCCAACAGAAACAACAGCTCTCCTCGACGGGAAAACAGGTCTCCGCAGCCAGATTTACAAGATGTCCGTTCATATCGGGCTCTTCCGCCGGGAGATCTGCCACTGCCGTCGCAGCACGGAGGAGCCGTTCCGAGATCCCTGCAGCGTTCAGATTCCTACGCGGCCGCCGTGAGGCGAGGTACCGGCCAGTACCTCGTGTCGTCGCCAGAGAGAGACACTACGGGTCACGGAATGGCACTGAGGCCTAACCGCTACGCAGTGAGGCAGCCACCGGAAATGATACAAAGAGGGGCGGTTCGGAAGTACCACGGCAACCCGCAGTCGAGCTACTCACCCAGGGGCACGCCGCAGCCCAGTGCCCCCCCGCGAGAGATTGTATACGGTGGAAGATCACCGACACCGACACCGAGGGAATACCTCTGCTACTGCAATTGTTCGCCGTGCAACCAACAGAGGTGCGTCTCGAGCGAGCCGTGCTGCCCGGACTGTCCTCGGGGCCATTTCCCGGACGGGGATTGGCAGTACTCCGAGCGCAGCTCGGCTTCTGGCGGTCGCAGCAGTCGCTACGGAGGAGAACCGTGGTGCACGGCGGCGGCGCCCGGGCGCAAGGCTACCAGCTCCGCCGCGGGTGCGGTGCCACTCACCGATCGGAAGCAGAAGCAGCAGAAGAAGCCGCAGACGAGCGCCGTACCTCAGCAGCCACTGAGCGCCAAACAGAAGCGGCTCCTCTTCGCGAAGAGCAAGTCGGGTGGGTTCTTGGCACTCGAGCGGCAGCAAGAGACGCAGGGCCTGCCCAGTTATATGGACAGTTCGACGTCTTCGCAGTCCGTCTTCTCGTCGTCCGACGGCGACTCGCTGCCCAGCAGGGGGGCGTCGGTGCCGCGCACGTCCCCGCGCAGCTCGGCCCCGCGCCGGCAGGCCGACGCCGGCCACCAGCCAGCAGATGGCAACAGGCGGCGCAGCGCGCAGGCCGCGGCCAAGAGGGGCCAGTCGGCCGCCGCCGCCCCCGCGCGCAGCCGCCCGCCGAGCAGCACACTCCAGCTGCCACGTAAGCCACGCTTCTTACCGTACGCACGCACCACTGTCAACCCACTGCCGCGACAGTAGCTTGTCGCGTTTTTTTTCTGTTACTTTAAACCTACTGCACCACCTTCGTCTATCTTTTGACAAGCACATCTTGCATTACCTTCAAATTGAGCACTACTCTGTTTATTTCTGTTGCACGTACGATTTATCTTCAAGTAAATTTTCTTCTCAGATGTCACACTGACACCCGTGTCAACCATCCTGAATCAGAACAATTATCTCGTTAACGTAATTTTCTTTTTTGCGAATTCAGCTAATGCATGAAAGGGTCGTATGTAGTTAAATCTTTTAAAGCGAAGTTTCTTGTGCTTTGGCATTAGTGCTTGTTATAGTCTATAATGTAGACCACGTAACTCATTACACAAATGTACTCACCTTATGCAAAAATACTTGAGAGACTTCCTGTATTACATATATACGAGCATGTAAGTAAACTACAGTTTGTAAAAACGTAAAATTTTATAAAATGTAGTGTTTCGTTTAATACTATCTTAACAGACAGCATACAATTTCTCTCTGTCACGAAGTAACGTGAAAAGCATATGTTAGTTGTGTGTTCAGAGAATGAACAAATTTAATTTAATTTTCTTCTTAAGATTGTCTCTGATATACTCACTCAGTAAAAGTATAACGTTCGCACTTAAATTGTTAGTAAACATAAGCAGTTTAGTGATTCTTTAGCCTACTAGAACGAAGATAATTCTTCACTGTACCTGTGGATACGAGCACAGCCGCATGACATTGCAAATTATAAAACAGTCAAATAAACTGTAGCCGTAAGGGCCAAAAAATATACATTGTGACTGAATATTCATCACGTAAAATGTTTAATAGGCCTAATAATGAGGTAAGTTATGAAAAGCACCACAGGGGCAACAATGTCACCTCTTATAAAGAGACACATGATTCATGTAAAAATATCAACACCTTTTTTTATGCTTCGGCATTAGTGCTTCTTATAGTCTACAACGTATTGCATGTTATCTAATTACACAAATGCACTCACATTATACAAAAATAGGCTATTTCAGAGGCTTCGTGTATTACTTATACAGGAGCATGTGACTAAACTACAATTTTAAAAACGTAATAGCTTATAAAACACATTTTTTCGTTTAATAAAATCTTAACAGAGAGCATAAAACTTCTCACTATCTCGAGGCTACGTGAAAAGCCTGTTAGTCGTGTGGTCAGAGAATGAACAAATTCAGTTTAATTTTCTTTTTAAGATTGTCTCTGAATACTCACTGACTCCCAAAAGTATGACGTTCGCACTTTGTTAGTAAACATAAGCACTTTAGCAATTGTTTAGGCTACCAGAATGAAGACAATTTTTTACTGTACCAGTACATAACAGCAGAGCCGCTTGTCATTGTAAATTGCAAAATAGGTAAACAAACTGTAGCTCTTTATTCTAATTGCAACAAAGATACATTATGACAGAATATATATTATTTAAGGTGTTCAATAGGCCTAATAATGAGGTAAGTTAAATTAAGACAAACAGCAAAGGAGCAACAATGTCACTTCTTACAGAGAGAGACACATGGTTCATATAAATATGTGAATGCATCGTTCATGCTTCTTATAGTCTACGACATACTGCATCTTATCTAAAAACACAAATGCATTCGTATTATGCAAAAATACTTGAGTGGCTTCCTGTGTTATATATATACGAGCATATAAATAAACTATAGTTTTTAAAAACTTAAAAGCTTATAAAATACATTGTCTCGTCTAAGACTATCTTAACATAGAGCATACAACTTTTCTCTGTCACAAAGCAACGTGAAAAGTCGTGTGTTCAGAAAATGAACAAATATAATTTCATTTTTTTTAGATTGTCTGTGATATACTCAATCAGCAAAAGAATGATGTTCGCACTTTGACTGTTAGTAAATATAATCACGTTAGCGATTGTTTAGTCTACCAGAATGAAAATAATTCTTCACTGTACCAGTGCATAGGAGCAGAAGCGCCTGACGTTGCAAATTGTGAAACAGGTACGTAAACTGTAGCTCTTTATTCTAGTGCCAACAAATATACATCATGACTGAATATAAATTATTTAAGATGTTTAATAGACCTAATAATGAGTCAAGTTAAGCTAAGACAAGTAGCGAAGGGGCAACAATGTTAGCTCTTATAGATAGACATATGATTCATGTAAAAATGTGAGCATGTTGTTCATGTTTATAGGACGAGTGGATGAGAGGAAGTCCGAGTACCACCCTAGAATGATTTTTATGAGTGTCTTAAAGTGAAAAAAACACACAGTACCCAGATGTCACGCATATTTTAAAGTATCAGTCAAATTATTCTTGTTGCTGTACGTTTGAACAACATAATGAGAAAAAAAATTACGAGGTCATATTTTCGTGAAAAATTGTTTAACTCTTGCCTCACTAAGTCATGTTTTAAGCGTAATACCGTTATTTTTAAATATCTTCCATTGTGTTCTGCTTAGCGTTAATTACGAACAATTTAATCTATTTTTTCGCTCTTGTCTCGTGTACTTATAATTGTACATTATGCTGCACATGCATGTACAACAATGTAGTACAGCCAGTTTACTTGGGTTATAGACAGTATTTCCTACTGAAACAGCTTATTCTCACTCTTTTATAGAGAATCAGGGAAAATGATTATTGTCATCACATAATTAGTCAGTGTCAATATTTTCAAGTAAGTTTCATAGTATCCTCACACTGAAGGATAGCAGACATTTTCAGAGCTACCAGAAACTTATAATTTCCTCATTGTAGGGCCTGAAGCGTAATATAGGCCACTGTATGACATTTTAGTGAACAGTTAATTCCTGTTAGCTGCTTAGAGTTTATTATCCTTTCGCACTGTAAGCTTATTTCGGCGTTATAACAATTTTCTAGTACAATGTTGGATCGTTCATAGCGTACGTACATACTGTATCTGTGTCTGGTGGCTGTTTCTTGCTGTTTTATATTATTCTCACACTGAAGGATTACAGACATTTCAGCAGCAAACAGAAACGTATAATTTCGGCATTGTATGGCCTGAAGCGTAATAAAGGTCACGGCAGTTAATTCCTGTTACCTGCTTAGAGTTTATTATTCTTTCGTACTGTAAGCTTATTTCGGCGTTTTTGTCATTTTCTAGTACAACGTTGAATCGTTCATAGCGTATGTACATACTGCATCTGTGTCTGGTCGCCATTTTCTCGCTGTCTTATATTTTGAACAATTATATATTTTTCATAATATTTGACATTTTGTTCTATTGTGACAGCTTATTAATTTGATTCAGGTTTACATATATTAGGTTGTATAACGTGTTTATTTACTGGATTTGTATACGGTAGTAATTTTCTTTTGCGAATGAATATGTATTTTCGTAAAATTTGATAGCTGGTTCTATATTGACAGTTTGTTAGCTTGATCTCTGGCTCGTGCTCTCTGGATCAAGCTGTAAAGCTGTAAGTATAGAACCAACTGTCAAATGTTGCGAAAATACATAATTATTCGCAAAAGAAAATTACGACCTTATACGTATTCAGTATATGAATACGTCATAACGACGTAAATAAACTTGGATTTAGGTAGCAAGCTGCCAAAATAGAAACAACTGTCATAGTTCATGAAAAATGCATAATTGTTTATGATATTAGACAACAAGAAAATAGTGACCCAACACAAACGTAGTATGTACACACGCTGTGAACGACTTAAGGTTATACTATAAAATGGCAATGATGTCGAAATAAGCTTACAGTACGAAAGAATAATAAACTCTAAGCAGCTAAAGGAATTAGCTATCCATTAAAATGTCAAATAGAGACGTATAACGTCAGAAAAAGGCAGTAAGATACATAAAAGGAAAATATGTATATAGTATGTAGGACAATTCAGACGTCAAGAGAAGGAAGACCTGTCGCTAGCTTTGGGTAAGTAAATGGCATTAGGTAACAATGAGTTTTTCATTCTCAGATATGCATCGGCAACAGATCACATATGATTTTAGAACGATTTTAATGTTCCTTTGGCAGAAAAGTAATTTACATAATTGTGAATAAGTATCATTGATGGTCTCTTGTATAGTATGTACCTTAAAAATTTCAAATTATTGAATATTCAGGTACAGTCTAGCTACCGACGATATCCAAATGTTAATCTGTTCAGTCGATGCTCTACATGTTGTCGATCTTACTCCAATCATTTCAATATATATCCTTTGACGAATGTTAGTAAAACGTAAAGACATTCAAATATACTACGAATTTATTTAAATCCAAGCCCACACTTTAACGCTACGTCATCATTAGTTCATCTCTCCACCAGGCTGAGTGCGACTATAACGAACATTCCTTTTTGAATAATTTCCATCCATTTGCGCTGCAGCTTATTGCTGACATTCCGTACCTGAAATTCCTGTTTCTTTGCAAATATTTTTTCACAACATATACTGTATTCTGTCCTAGATGCTTTCCCACTCTGTTATTTCAAGACAACGGTTACCTATAGCTCGTCTGTAGAGTGTTCTCTCGTTTTTGAAGAGGGGTGTGGTTCCATATAATGACAAGATAGAATGACAGTGCAATCCAGCAATAAACAAAACATATGTTCTTATTTAAACTTCAGATGATCTATAAATCCTATCCAGGCAGCATCATATCACGTTTTATTTACCGAGGCTATACGCAATCATCAATAGAAATTAACTACTGTTCACTAGTAAAGTCGACGTTTACAAGATCTACTACCTATGGACATGTTAATATTTGATCTTTCAGTTTCTCCTGCTCATTTATTCATTGATGTAAATGTTTCCCATATTTCTACTGGACAAAGTTATGAACAACTTCTCTCAGACTACGCAACTTCTCATCAAGTAATTACCAGAGGTGGTTGTAACAATCTCTCCCAGACTGACAAATGGTTAAATACAAGGGTCCTGAAATACTTCCTGCTCATATACATAGGAAGAATTTCATTACAGTTTTCGTAAGTACTGCCATTGCTTTATTCTCCAAGCACAAGGAAGGATGTTGATAAATTGAATCGCAGTACACTTTTAACGTTACGCATCCGCTTAAAAACCAGTCAAAACTGTCTAGGGTTTCAAAAAAGGAGGCTGTTTAGAGAATGAGCAAAAGAAGAGAGAGAAAGGGTCCTCAGGAAAACGGTCGACAGTACAACTATCATGCATGTAAATGTTGATTGTCGTAAGTCCAGTTTCTTGAACAATCAGTTTATTTATGCACTCGTCTCCTGCATCATTTCAGAAACGACAAGTGATAGGAAGACAGCAAAGGTATTCAAACAATGTTTTAAAGAATGAACCCAACGAAAACAATCATTTCCATAAAATCTAGTGATTATCGTGACACGTGTTGCTGTCATTTTTATCCACTTCGAGAAAAGCGAATAATCAACGATAACTGAAATATAGTAATACCCATCCGTAGTTTTAGAGGATCTACTCGTCGGTCGTATGATATTATAGCTTTATTTGTTGCAACAACCATGATGATGATCATACTTGATTTGTTTGGTGCTCAACTGCGTGGTTGTCAGGGCCCCTACAAATTCCCATTCTTTTCATTGTCCAGCCTCGCCACCTTCCCGAATTATGATGAAGTGATCAGGACAACAAAAACACCCAGTCCCCCGGTAGAGAAGATCCCTGACCCGGCCGGGGATCGAACACGGGACCACATGAACTAGAGGCAGAAACGCTAGCCACATTTTTTTATGGTGTGTTTGGTCGTTGCGGACCTCACATGACATCCGTTCAATTTCGTTGTTGGTCCCTGCACTCAGTTTTTTTATTACAGAGACCAGCCAGCTCTCAGACCGAACACTCTGAGCTACCGTGCCGGCGCCACTAAGCACGAGCTGCGGACTGCAACCATTACTCTTCTATGCAGATACACTAGCCAAAGGACATGTAATGTTTATACAGCGATTTAAAAGGGTATTTCTTGTAGAATGCGAGAGATGATGTTTTGCTTTGCAACTCAGGAGTCTGTTGACATTCTAATACCTATCACTAACATCGCTTTTTGCGTAAAAGTAATTTGTCACTTGAAGTTGCACAACACGCTCCAGTTCGTACGCCGGCACTCTTGTGACATTATCCTGACTGCCTTGTCCGAGAATTACTTCGAGCAGATAGTTAGAGAACCAACTCGTGAAGCTAACGTTTTAGACCTCATAGCAACAAATAGACCGGAACTTTTCGACTCCGTGAATGTAGAAGAGGGTATCAGTGATCATAAGTCAGTGGTTGCATCAATGACTACAAGTGTAATAAGAAATGCCAAGAAAGGAAGGAAAATATATTTGCTTAACAAGAGTGATAGGGCACAAATCGCAGAATATCTGAGTGACCACCATCAAACGTTCATTTCTGAGGAAGAGGATGTGGAACAAAAACGGAAAAAATTCAGAAACATCGTCCAGTACGCCTTAGATAAGTTCGTACCGACTAAGGTCCAAAGCGAGGAGAAAGATCCACCGTGGTATAACAATTATGTACGAAAGGTACTACGGAAACAAAGAAAGCTTCATCATAGGTTTAAGAGTAGTCGAATCATAGCTGATAAGGAAAAGCTGAACGAAGCGAAAAAGAGCGTAAAGAGAGCAATGAGAGAAGCATTCAACGAATTCGAACATAAAACATTGGCAAACAATCTAAACAAGAACCCTAAAAAGTTTTGGTCATATGTAAAATCGGTAAGCGGATCTAAATCCCCTATTCAGTCACTCGTTGACCACGATGGCACCGAAACAGAGGACGACCGAAGAAAGGCAGAAATACTGAATTCAGTGTTCCGAAACTGTTTCACTGCGGAAAATCGTAACACGGTCCCTGACTTCAGCCGTCGCACGGACGCCAAAATGGAAAATATTGAAATAAACGATATCGGAATTGAAAAACAACTGCTATCACTTAGTAGCGGAAAAGCATCCGGACCAGACGAGATACCCTTAAGATTCTACAGTGATTATGCTAAAGAACTTGCCCCCTTTCTATCAGCAATTTATCGTAGATCGCTGGAAGAACGTAAAGTACCTAGCGACTGGAAGAAAGCGCAGGTCGTTCCCATTTTCAAGAAGGGTCATAAATCAGATGCGAATAATTATAGGCCTATTTCGCTTACGTCAATCTGTTGTAGAATAATGGAACATGTTTTGTGTTCTCGTATTATGACGTTCTTAGATAATACAAATCTCCTTCATCATAACCAACATGGATTCCGCAAACAGAGATCATGTGAAACTCAGCTCGCCCTATTTGCCCAAGAAATTCACAGTGCCGTAGACACTGGCGAGCAGATTGATGCCGTATTCCTGGACTTCAGGAAGGCATTTGATACGGTTCCGCACTTACGTTTAGTGAAAAAAATACGAGCTTACGGAATATCGGACCAGGTTTGTGATTGGATTCAGGATTTCCTAGAAGAAAGAACACAACATGTCATTCTTAACGGTTCAAAATCTGCAGATGTTGAGGTAATTTCGGGAGTACCGCAGGGAAGCGTGATAGGACCTTTATTGTTTACAATATACATAAATGACTTAGTTGACAACATCGGTAGCTCCGTGAGGCTATTTGCAGATGACACGGTTGTCTACAAGAAAGTAGCAACATCAGAAGACTCGTACGTACTCCAGGAGGACCTGCAGAGGATTAATGCATGGTGCGACAGCTGGCAGCTTTCCCTAAACGTAGATAAATGTAATATAATGCGCATACATAGGGGCAGAAATCCATTCCAGTACGATTATGCCATAGGTGGTAAATCATTGGAAGCGGTAACGACCGTAAAATACTTAGGAGTTACTATCCGGAGCGATCTGAAGTGGAATGATCACATAAAACAAATAGTGGGAAAAGCAGGCGCCAGGTTGAGATTCATAGGAAGAATTCTAAGAAAATGTGACTCATCGACGAAAGAAGTAGCTTACAAAACGCTTGTTCGTCCGATTCTTGAGTATTGCTCATCAGTATGGGACCCTTACCAGGTTGGATTAATAGAAGAGATAGACATGATCCAGCGAAAAGCAGCGCGATTCGTCATGGGGACATTTAGTCAGCGCGAGAGCGTTACGGAGATGCTGAACAAGCTCCAGTGGCGGACACTTCAAGAAAGGCGTTACGCAATACGGAGAGGTTTATTATCGAAAATACGAGAGAGCACATTCCGGGAAGAGATGGGCAACATATTACTACCGCCCACATATATCTCGCGTAATGATCACAACGAAAAGATCCGAGAAATTAGAGCAAATACGGAGACTTACAAGCAGTCGTTCTTCCCACGCACAATTCGTGAATGGAACAGGGAAGGGGGGATCAGATAGTGGTACAATAAGTACCCTCCGCCACACACCGTAAGGTGGCTCGCTGAGTATAGATGTAGATGTAGATGTAGATGTAATTAATGGTTCAAATGGCACTGAGCATTATGGGACTTAACTGCTGAGGTCATCAGTCCCCTAGAACATAGAACTACTTAAACCTAACTAACCGAAGGATATCACACACATCCATGCCAGAGGCAGGATTCGAACATGCGACCGTAGTGGTCGCGCGGTTTCAGATTGTAGCGCCTAGAACCGCTCGGCCACTCTGGCCGGCTGAATAATTAAGGAACCACCTCCAGTGGTCAGGATCCATTCGAAGGTAAGAATATGAGCTCGACCTTTTCACCGATTTTTCGGCCGCTAGTAATAACAGACCAGTTGTTGTCAAATCTTTATGTAATTACACATTTGGGGCAAAGCCCATCATCAGAATATCAGGTAAAGGACTTAATACAGAATATCGTGTCAAATGATTTCAATCTTAACAGTGGTGTTCAACTGTTGATATCATTATATCAAGCTCTTTTCCTAGATTACCTCATGGTAGGCTATGATGAAACGCGTCTGATGATAGGCTATGCTGAAACGCTTATATATTCAGGGTGGTCCATTGATCGCGACCGGGCCAAATATCTTACGAAATAAGCGTCAAACGAAGAAACAACAAAGAACTAAACCTGTCTAGCTTGAAGGGGGAAACCAGATGGCGCTATGGTTGACCTGCTAGATGGTGCTGCCATAGGTCAAATGGATATCAACTGCGTTTTTTTTAAAATAGGAACCCCTATTTTTTATTACATATACGTGCAGTACGTAAAGAAATATGGATGTTTTAGTTGGACCACTTTTTTCACTTTGCGATAGATGGCACTGTAGTAGTCACAAACATATGGCTCACAATTTTAGACGAACAGTTGGTAACAGGAAGGTTTCAAATTCAGCGCTATGCAATTCCTGGTGCATAGAAATATGGTACGGGTGCAATCGATGTTGATGTAGCATTCTCAACACCGATGTTTTTGAGATTCCAGATTCTCGCGCAATTTGTCTGCTACTGCTGTGCGGATTAGCCGCGACAGCAGCTAAAACACTTTCTTGGATATCATCATTTGTTGCAATTCGAGGTTGACGTTTCACATGAGGCTGAACACTTCCTGTTTCCTGAAATAACGTAACTATCCGGCGAATGGTCCGGACACTTGGATGATGTCGTCCAGGCTACCGAGCGGCATACATAGCACACGCCCGTTGGGCATTTTGATCACAATAGCCACACATCAACACGATATCGACCTTTTCCGCATTTCGTAAGCGGTCCATTATAACGCGGGTAATGTATCACGAAGCAAATACCATCCGCACTGGCGGAATATTACGTGATACCACGTACTTATATGTTTGTGACTATTACAGCGCCATCTATCACAAACCGAAAAAAGTGGTCCACCTAAAACATTCATATTTCTTTACGTACTACACGAATATGTAATAAAAATGGGGGTTCCTATTTTAAAAAACGCAGTTGATATCCGTCTGACCTATGGCAGCGCCATCTAGCGGGCCAACCATAGCGCTATCTGGTTTCCCCCTTCAAGCTAGACGAGTTTCGTTCTTTGTAGTTTTTTCGTTTGATGCTTATTTCGTGAAATATTTGGCCTGGTCACTATCAATGGACCACCCTGTATATATATATATATATATATATATATATATATATATATATATATATATAAGTGGTTATAATTAAACGTTCCCTATTTAATACATTATAATAAGGAAACTAATTACCGTACGAGTACCTAACTTGGTGGCATTAATGTCCAGAGTATGGGGTGCATGATGTCCATACGTCACAGCGCCTCTGTCCAGTGCTAACTATGGCCGCCAAGTGCCGTGGTCAGTCATCGTGATTCACACTCTCACACACCTAACCAGTCGCGGTGCACTTGTTGACGTGTCAACACGAAATTGGAGAAAAGGAGCAGGGCATTATTGGTGAAGCTCTACTATCAAAACAACAGTAATGCTGCAGCTGCACTTCGAGAGCATGATGAAGAAGATCGAATGAACTGCAGAACTACGCGTCGCTCCGGGAAGAGGCCGACGACCGATTGCACCACATGTGGTTGATGAAATCACTGTTGCTATGGCAAACAACGCTGTGCGCAATCCCGATCGTTAGGCAATGCGCATGCTGTGCCACGACGGTTCAATATCCCGTGGTCCACGGAACGGAAGGTGCTTCAAACCATTCTCAAATGACATCCGTACAAGATCCATATCGTACAGCACCTTGCACCACAGGACGCACAACGACGTGTTAACTTCGCTCTCCACACTCTCTCAAAGATTGAAGTTGACGAGATCTGGCCCTGGACCATCCTATGGATTTTTCTCTGACGAGTCAGGTGAACATACAGAATCGCGGAGTGTGGGAATCTTCACCTCCAATCACATTAATGCTACCACGTGTGGTACTCGTAAGGTAATTATTTTCTGTATTATAACGTACTAAATAGAGAAAGTTTAATTCACAAAAATTGTACCGTTCTTATTAGTGGCCAAAAAAAGCAGCGATATAGATGTGTTCAGTTTTCATTCAGTGGTCTAGGTCTTTTGCGCGACTTTATGTCTCTAGCTGCACTGAAGGTAAAAATGTACAGCAGGAGTAGTGCGTGTGAGAAGCCACTATGACATATGCAATATTTTCTTCATATCAATCATATTACCGGTCATTACACATTGCAGCTCGCTTACTCCACTAACACAGGCGGAAAGAAGCAAATGGTTCAAATGGCTCTGAGCATTATGCGACTTAACTTCTGAGGTCATCAGTCGCCTAGAACTTAGAACTAATTATATCTAACTAACCTTAGGACATCTCACACATCCATGCCCGAGGCAGGATTCGAACCTGCGACCGTAGCGGTCGCTCGGCTCCAGACTGTAGCGCCTGGAACCGCACGGCCACTCCGACCGGCGGAAAGAAGCACTGTAGAGGCATAATGCAATCACATGAACAGGTACGTGCCTAATAACAACAACTCATTTCATGTTACATGATCATTATTACAATATTATTATTATTTATGCGATTTTCGCAACGTAATTTACAGAAAATACATTTCATAGATTTCTACAGAACTGACGATTTTATTTATTTTCATGATATTTCCCCGACTGAGATAGCTGCAGTCTTCAATTGCTGCGAGAGGTGATATAAAACTTAATCTTTGCCTGGAATTCAGAATAGAATATAACCTAATGCTCGTTTTACACCGGACGTGAGACACGCACAAGAGTGTCGCCCTCTACTGTAGCGCTCCACGCGACAGCTCGTCCAACTACAAATAGCGCTTGTTCGGTATGTGTCTGTATAGTCGTCTGCTCTATGTGTCTACTGCGATTGTTGTCAACTTCTGGCAAGTGAACAGACGGCTTAAGTTCACTTTTCGAGACCATCAGGTTCTTTATGTTCTTCTTAATGATAACTACATTTATTTGCATTGTAGACGGCCACTGTGATGATATATTTGTTTTCATGTAGTTAATGTGGAACTAAGTCCCTCTGTTCCACTCCAGCTCTGCAAAATACACATGTACGCAACAAACAAATATTTTTTTTATTCTCAATAAACCTGAACAAGTTCCTATGAAAGTCTGTGTTGTGTCTAGACAAGACAGCCTAGACACAATGAGAGGAAGCCGAAAGGCACGCGCTAAGTTAAAGCAGGATTGCGTGAGGTCTGAAACAGGATACGTAATGAAGGCTATAAAGAAAAGTACGTAGCTTCGGGAATACTTAACTTTAATCCATTCTTTTGGTACATCTGAAGATTGTAGCGATACAAGTGAGACTCTTTAGATACATGCAATGTTACTAATGGCGCCTTGCTAGGTCGTAGCCATTGACTTAGCTGAAGGCTATTCTAACTATTGGCTCGGCTAATGAGCAATGCTTCGTCCATGTAATCGCTAGCAAAATCGTCCGTACAACTGGAGCGAGTCCTAGTCCGTATCTCGAGACCTGCCTTGTGGTGGCGCTCGGTCTGCGATCCCTGACAGTGGCGACACGCGGGTCCGACATGTACTAATGGACCGCTGCCGATTTAAAGCTACCACCTAGCAAGTGTGGTGTCTGGCGGTGACACCACAGTCTGTTTACGCAGTGACCTGTAATTGAGATCAGCTTGCTGACTCTCTCGAGATCACTGAGTCCTGTAAGTCTTCCGTAACATAACGTCGTGAGTTATAGAAAAGTAACGCTGCGAAAATACTCATTGCGTTAGCTCGTGCGTTACATGCAAGTATCATGGACTTCTAAAGTGTCAATACCCAGTCCCCGCTTGATGCTAGTAAAGTTCATCTCATCTAGAAAAAGAAGACCACATTTACACTTCAAGTACGCATCTATCACAGAAAACAAAACATTTGTTTGCAAGTAAAGGCTGTAGAAGTAGCACGATTGTCTTCTACTGCGCCACCTGTACACTTCGTCCTCACGAGACTGCATCCTCCGTCGCAGGACTCTTTGATCCTCTTACCACCTACTCCTTGTTTCTGGACTTCCGTCTGTTTTCAATGATCATCAACCGCTTCAGTGGAAAGAGCTACATAAAATGCCGATTCCGCTAAAATCCTCTTTGTCTGTGACCAGCCGGCCGGAGTGGCGGAGCGGTTCTAGGCGCTACAGTCTGGAACCGCGCGCCCGCTACGGTCGCAGGTTCGAATCCTGCCTCGGGCATGGATGTGTGTGATGTCCTTAGGTTAATTAGGTTTAAGTAGTTCTAAGTTCTAGGGGACTGATGACCTCAGAGCAATTTGAATTTTTTTGTCTATGCCCCTAAAAGTCAGCAACCAACGAGACTACAGTCCTCTGCGAAAATTGCCTATTTTTCTTTTCATTTGTGAAGTCAAAAGGATGTTACTACTCAAATTTAGTGCTGAAGTTTCGTGATAATATAAAACATTTAAATGCCGTCCGCACATCCCCTCGAGAAGCCGTCTAGTAGGAGCAGGGAATCGTACCAAAGCATTGTATGGTAATTTATTTTATCTGCAAGTCATCTCTCAGATGCTTCAATATTTTTATTTTTCTGCTGTGTCTTCCTGAAGTGTGAAACAAGGTTTTCCTGTCTCTTGAGAAGCTCTTTCCTTTTTGGTAAACTGTCATACAGACGTGAATTTCCACAGTTGCACTTTTTCTCATGTTGTTACTTCAGGTTTATCCTGTCAACGGAACATCATTTTTGCAAAACCGTAAACTGAGTGAAGTGTCGTAGTGGATGAAGCGCCGCGATGACACTCCTGAGGACCTGGATACAAATACCCCCTAGCTAGTAAGGCAATAGGTGCAGCTAACTCACTTCAACAATCGCTGGGATGGACTCTGTCTGCACCCGACTTCGTTGCCAACAAAGTTTTGCTGCGTCTCTTGTTTCATCGATGTCGCTAGGACTGTAAATTATAACCTCCCTTCCTTTCTTCACTGAGTGCACCTGCTATCTATTTGTATTACAGTTAGTTTCATACTCCATGGACCATTTTGCAGGATAAATCGAAATGATGTAGAACGACTCATTTTACATTCACATCGCAAATTAATTTGTAAATATGGCTACATGCTAACATTTGTAAGGTGGTTTCTTGTCGTTGTTTTTCATTTTAAAAAAGAATACAGAAAAAGAGAATACAGATGTGAGTTAGTAATTCCTACCTACCACCTTATAGACATTACAATAACAGAATTTTTTCTATGAAGTAGAAGGAGTTACCGAGAAAAACTAATTCTGTTTGTGTTCAGATTTTACATTGCTGTCTGTCAGACATTTTATATACTGGGTAAGTGATCAAAACTTTTAGTTGCAGCATTGTACACTCCTTTTTGTGCTAAATACAACCTTAATGTGGAGTAATGAATGTCATTTTTCTTTCTGGTATTGTAATTATGTACACCATTGTTCCTTTTGAAATGTAGTGGATTATTTACGACAAACTTCATGGGGTAATATATATATACTGCAAACTAGCAGTCAGAATCCCCAAGTCCTTAAACAGATGTCTACAAGATGATTATGGTCGGGCAATACAAATTATTCTTACACCACGTTTTTGACCAAGTAAGACTTTCTTTTTTAAAGATGAGTTACTCCACGCCATTATTCAATATAACATCAGCGAATGAAACTATACAAAATATGTCAGCTTTCTGATTTGTCTCTCCCCATGATTTGCAATTATTCTAAGTGCAAATGTGGCTCAACTAAGTTGTTTTAAGAGTTCCAAAGTGTATTTTTTCCAGGTTAAACTCTCATCAGTAAGGTAACTTAAGAATTTCAAGTTTCCACCCTATTTATTACTTCCTCACCATTTGTTACACTTATCATTGGTGGGTAGTACCCCAAGATGTGCAGAACTGAATATTTTGTCTTTTTAAAATTGAGGGTGTGACTATCTGCAGAAATCATTGACATGTTTAAGAGTAGTGTTTACCATGTCTTATGTTTCTGTATGTATGCTTGGATTGATCACAATACTACTTTCATCTGCAAAAATCACTAATTCTGCATGTTGCATATTTTACAGGAGATCGTTGCCACATATGAGAAATAATATTGGACCTAAGATTAAGCCTTGGGGAACCCCATATGAGATTTCTCCCGAGGCAGAATTACGCCCTGGGCAATACTCGTTGAATTACAAGTACAATTTCCTGCATTCTTCGATTAGATATGACGTTGTGTACTGGTTGGCTATACCATCAGTTCCATAAAACTTCCATTTATCTAGAAAAGTACTCTGATTCACAAAGTCAAATGCCTTACATAGGTCGCAGAAAATACTAACCGGCGCTATTTTATTATTTAATGTCTCGTATTTTAACGATAATAATGATGAGATACTATAGCACCCTCTTTAATTAGTCTGTGTACATCCATTTGATGACTATTTGAATTGCTACGAGAGTGAGATTTTCACTCTGCAGTGGAGTGTGCGCTGAAACCTCCTGGCAGATTAAAATTGTGTGCCGGACCGAGACTCGAACTCGGGACCTTTGCCTTTCGCGGGGAAGTGCTCTACCATCTTTTTTTTATCCTTCTTTTTTTTTGAGAAAAATCCCCGTTAATCGAACCTGGGCCACTGTGCGAGCCATTCCATCTCGCTGACCACTGAGCTATTTTTTTTTTTTTAATCTGTTAGAAACACGAAGAGAGACAAAATATTTTGGTATTCAACGGTATGCAAACCGACAATATTTGACATGGTAGTTTTTTTTCTACAATGTCCAAATTTTGACAAACAGTGGCTAATTATAAATTAATTAAGTAACGGAAATTAATAAAATTTAAAATGTCCAGATGAAAATGATAGGACGACATCGCTGATAGTACAAATACGAAACAAACATGCTCTTCTAACAATGAAATGAAATTCAAGTCGGGGGCGACACCTGATCACCACCCTACGATCGATAGAGCAATAGAACCATCTATCGACCCGTTCTCCAGACGTTGGCGTAAGACTGGGTCGTCTTATCGAAGATAGCTAAGGTTCCGTTAAGTGTGATAGATGTCTGTCTCGGCTTATTTCGTCTATCTCATCTCTCACCCGTCACACCCCATCTGGCTGGCGGGTCGGTAAATGTCTGCCGCAGATAATTAGCGAAATCTTGCTTATATTTCTTATGCTGTTGCAGCTTCGCATGTCCATCCAGGAGCAAATGCCAAAAATCCATTTTGTCCTTTTCCGATACGTTATAGACGTAGCCCACAACCATTCCCCGTATCCATGTCACTGCATTGGTTTTATGGACCGTAAAATAAGATACTTGGGGGAAAAAGGAGTATGTCCGATGAAACAGTGTGAGGGGCGGTGCGTAACAGGAACGCTAATATCTGCCGTGCAAAGTACCACACCGGAGCCGCCCTACTACATGCTAAACGATGTTCATCAGTGTCCACTGTTGCACAACTTAAACATAATGGAGTGTCTGCTAAATGAATCGTATGCCGCCGATGGTTCATTGCGAACTTCCTATTTACCACCACATACCATGTTGAGCGTACCATCGTTGGGAGGTAAACGTTCCGTATAATGCGCCATATCTATCACCAGTTCTTGTCCGGGTACTTCTTTTCCAGGGTATTCCTGGGGCACCGGTGCGGTAATATCTGGCACACATCTCGCGTCGTCGGTAGTCGTGATGTGTGGAAGGCTTCTCTGACATAGCTAAGCTCCAAAAAGAAAGACTTTAAGTGTGACATCTTCGGTGAAATATGGCCCACATTGACTGGGGGCACCATTGAAACGGGCGCCAGTCCGTCGGCCAACGCACCCGAGATACTGCGAAATTGATCGCGCCACTGTCGAGAAACCATACTGACAAATAAAGCCTGTGCCTTTTCATATACGTTCACCAGACCAAGTCCACCCTCTCCAGATGGTAGCGTAAGCGTTGTGTGTTGAATTTGAAACAGGTGTCCCACACTCACGTAAGTTCCGAAAGTTGCTTGTATCCGTGTTGCCATTGTGCACGTTAAAGGCAGGACATGTGCTGTGTGAGTGAGTCTCGGTGCTAGGTTCACGTTAACATATGCCACCCTCTGAATCATATCCAACGCTCTTAATTTCTGTAACGGCACCATTGTCAGCATCAACTTCAATATTCGTCGGTAGTTATTCGCTGCTGTCCGCTGCACATCTGAGTGGAACGTGACATCTAAACATTTTATGGTGTTAACTAACATGAGCGGGCCTTCCTCCATTGGTCGTAATCTTCGACCGACATTCATGCAGCGTGGTTTCTGTAGATGAATCACGCTTCCCGCCGCCATTCCGTATCGCTGTATCCATGCCAACGCCGTACGTACTTCGTCGCCTGTCCGTGCCAGCAGCATCACATCGTCAGCATAAGCGCGGCAATGAAAGATCATCTGTGGCACCGGCACTCCCTCCAGCCCTCTTCGGAGACCATATAGGCAGGGTTCCAACGCCATCACATACAAAAATATCGAAAGTGGGCAACCTTGACGAACTGACCGTGAAATGACAATGTAGTCAGTGCCCCGTCCATTCACCCAGACCTTGGATCGCACGCCGTGTGACAGGTGCATGATCACTAGAATTAGTGGTATTCCCAAACTGCCCATCACGGCGTACAAAAAGATATGATCCACCCTGTCGAACGCATGATCGAAGTCAATAGTGCCCCGCGCAGTCGGCACGCCGCTGCTAATGCGACGATATCTCGGTAATCACCAAGCGGCGTATGGACATTACTCTTACCGCCTAAGCATGTTTGATCTGTGAGGAGTCTATCAGAAATTTAAGACTTCAAGCGAGCCCCATATTGCGTGCGAAAATCTTGTAGTCGCAGTTCAGGAGGGTTAGTGGTCTATAATCCCCTGGCCTTCTGCCACCGCGTGGTTTGGGATGATGATACCCTCCGTGAATTCGACAGGTATCTCAGTCTGCGGTAATAGGAGTTCGTTATACATCTGAATCCACGTCTATCACATGAGGTATGCAAAGGCGCGGTAAAATTCAATTGGGAAGCCGTCCTGTCCTGGGGAATTGTTCGGAGTTCCCCTGGCAATTGCGTCTGTCACCTCGTCCTCCGATATCGCTGTGATGAAAGTCTCCACATCCAGTGATGGTCCCCTATCTGGCATTTAGGAGATGACATCATTTAGTGTCTTGTGGTTCACTTGCACACGCCCATATAACTGGCGGAAGTAGTCGGTAAGCACCTACGCAATGTCACGTTGGGTCACAACTTGCTGTTCAGTTTCAGAGATTATTTCCCTGATCAATGTCCTTCGTCGTCGTTGGCGTTCACGTACTACGTGGTGCATTGAGGGGCTTCGGCAGCAACTGTGTCCGTGAATCTCGCCCGGAACATTATCCCTTCCATTCTTAGTCTCATTAGCTGTAATAACTTGTCTTCTATCCTGCGCATGGCCGTGTGTCTTTCCGGCAATGGTTGCTGGGTCATCAGCTCCCTCAGAGCCGTAAAATAAAAATCCGCCGTCGCGCTGTTTCACTGCGATTTGTCCTGCCCGTATCAAATCAACGTTTTACGTAACGTTGGTTTTGCGCATTTGATCCACCGCTCGAGAAAAGAGATGTATGCCCGTTGGCGGCGAACGCAGGTCTCCCAGACATCCTCTATCGACCGGCGAGAAGCAGTGTCATGTAAAAGTGCTCTATTCATTTTCCAGTGACCATTACTCCACCATATCTTCTGCCGCGTTAGTGAAATCGTACAGACGTACGCCATATGATCCGTAAAAGCCGCTGGCCATATTTCGGCATGCAGTATCGCCGTCAGTAGAGCGCACTCTATCAAGCCTACTCGCCGAGTGTCCCGTTACATAAGTGTAACCCGTTCTACCGCTATGCTGCAATTCCCAAATATCCAGAAGCGCCATTTCGGTAGTCAAAGCGCGCAATTCTTTGCATGGCACATAATGAGGTACTTGTCCTTTTGAGCGACGACACAATTAAAGTCGCTGCCCACTACATAATTGTCATATTGGCCGGCGAACAACGGTGCTATTAAATAGTCTCCCTTTCTCTTCTTTTTGTGGAGCCAGACGGCGCGTATACATCGATGAAACGAACGCCATCGACAGTGATCGCTACTCCACGTGCCGAAGGGAGGGACATGACTTCCTCCACTCATATGCCTTCCCTGGTGAGGATCGACATACCCCAACCTTTCTCATCATGCACTCAGTAATGTGCGTCGTAGCCGTAGAACTCCGGTGGCGATGTGAAACGCACTTCTTGTAGGAGTACAATATCCACGTTTGCGGTGTGTAACATATCTTTCAGCATTTGAATTCTAAGTGGTGTCCGAATGCCATTAATGTTGATCGTCGCATTGCGGTACTCCTGGCTGTGTTCATCAGTTGGAGAGGGGGTGTCATCAAGCGATGGTGTTGAAAACCGAACTACTATCGGTTATCGGCGCCCCCGTAGCTCCTCACCACACCAAGTTGTTCATCATTCCCGGCCCCTCCCGCCTCTTGACCAGGACTGTCTTCAATCGCCGCGTCCGTATCTTCATCCTGCTCCTGTTGGTCCATTTCCTGCGCCCAGTCCCTCAGCATATTTCCAGAGCCGGCTGAAGGATGGTAGACAGCGGTGTCACCGTTCTAATGCTGGACAATCGTCATCTCCACTTCTGCCTTCCGGTCACCAAAAGGAGAATTCAGGTTATCATCGCTGTGCAACTCCTGCACCGTCATCTCGGTATCTGTTGAATCAACTGGCCGCCCTTCGATACTGTCGTTGTCGTCCACTGTCCCCTCGGGGCTATGACTATCGTCAGCAGAAGTCAGTCGTCACTTCTTTCTTCTCTTCGGCGAACGCTGTTTCCGTTGTCTTACTTCCGCTGCGGCTGTTTGGATACTGTATCCTCCGTCTTGGGCCTGGTCTATCACACTCCCGGTGAAAGCACTGGCAGCCACCACGGTTGAGCCTGGAGTGACCTTCAGTTGAATCTCTTTTATGGTGTCCTGTGTCTGCTACGTTGGAACCGGTGGTCGGAGTCCCAATCCGTTGGTGTCCATGTTCTCTATAGTGAGCAGCTGCTGGCACCCCTCACTTCTTCCCTCAGGGCCTCCACAAAGTTCATCGGTAATACAGTCATCTGTTGTGGCGCCTGAATGTCACCCCGCGGGGTTTGCACTAAACGACGCTGGAGGCATTCCGAGCAGACGTGGCCTTCTTTACCGCACCCTGAGCAAGTGCGAGGTTGTCCATCATATAATCACTCGACAACCCCCTATATACAAATAAGAGGGGACGTGCTTTCTCAGTTCTATCCGTATTTGACTCACCCCATTTAGGACGCGGAATGTGGTAAAACTCGTCCATTTTTCGGCCACATGCGATACAACTGTACCGTACGGTCGAAAGGTGTCAATCACAAGTTCAGACGGGACTTCAAACGGAAGCTCGAAGACCCGTATGGTGCTTATCCCCGTTCCCCCGTGGTCGACTGTAACCGCACCAACATTCCCGTCGGCACGGCAGAAACGATATCCGTTCGGTGGTCGTTGGAGAAGTCTTTCACAAGCCACCTAGTCAATAAGCTTAACACAGATGACGCTTGAAACGATCGATAAATGGATTCTCACCATTTCCCGTGAATCGATTTTAACCTCTTCTCTTTAAAAAAAAGTTTAGTCTCGTGTACCTTAGGTCGTGAATAGTTGTTCACAAAACTGAACTTCAAAGTCGTTTTTCTTTACGAGTGTACCATCTTGCCGGCCGCTCTAGCCGAGCGGTTCTAGGCGCTTCACTCCGGAACCGCGCTGCTGCTACTGTCGCAGGTTCGAATCCTGCCTCGGGCATGGATGTGCGTGATGTCCTTAGGTTAGTTAGGTTTAAGTAGTTCTAAGTCTAGGGGAATGATGACATCAGAGTCCCATAGTGCTTGGCGCCATATGATTTTTTTTTTTTGTGGCATCCTGTTCTAGACTCAAAACACCGCAAACGCGAAGCTGCTCCGGCGTAAACTAACAGACGTGCGCATCGCATCGCGGCCGGAAGGTAGCAAGGTCCGCACTGTGTCACTGCCGAAGGCAGACTGCCATCTGAGCTACCCAAGCATGACTCACGACCCGTCCTCAGAGCTTCAACTCTGCCGGTACCTCGTCTCCTACCTTCCAAATTTCACAGAAGCTCTTCTGTAAAGATCCCGAGTTCGAGTATCGGTCCGGCACAAAGTTGTAATCTGCCGTGAAGTTTCACATCAGCGCACAATCTGCTGCAGAGTGAAAATCTCATTCTGGAAACATCTCCCAGGCTGTGGCTAAGCCGTGTTTCCGCAATATCCTTTCTTTCAGGAGTGCTACTTCTGCAAGGTTCGCAAAAGAACTTATGTGAAGTTTGGATGGTAGGAGATGAAGTACTGACAGAATTGAAGCTGTGAGGAAGGGTCATAAGTCGTGCTTGGGTAGCTCAGATGGTAGAGCTCTTCCCCCTGAAAGGCAAAGGTCCCAAGTTCGAGTCTCGTTCCGGTACGCAGCTTTAATCTGCCGGGAAGTGAATTGCTACTTCTGATGCCGGGTTTAATATGTCCATTGTTCGTTATCTTTCTGAAGTGATTAATTTCACTGACTAAAAGTATCATGTCAGTTAATAGCTTGGTTTAGTAGTCTCGAATCTGCACGTTTATCAATCGCAGACATCTCTATGAGTCATGTTCTACAGGTGGACAGTTTACAATCTATGTCTTTGCAAATGCAGTTGGTCATAATGCCATAAACATTGATCTGAGTAACTAAAGTGTGATCGGCAGTATATTCATTAATGATGGACGATACCACAAGTAAATATCGTTCAAGGAAAAACTAGGGTTTGTTTCATAGTATGGTCAGCAGAGTAGTTTTGTATGTTTGGTGCTATGTCGTTCCGGGCGCAGTTTTGCCAGTGCTGCCACCCGAGTAGTGTCTGTGGTTATTATTATCATTATAGATGTTTTGCCTCCTTTATGAGACGGCAAAGTCTTGGCTCATGTTATGTGGCATATTTGCTGCATCGTCCTGTTGCCAGTCCTACATGATACGAGCGAGCTGTTTAACGAGTCTGACAGAGGGATGGACGAAGCCTGACCGATGACTTTATACTACATGCCTTTTCTTTTACACTTCAGAGCGATAATTTACTCCACGATTCTACTTTTTTTCTGTGGCCACCAGCTACATGATCGAGCTAACTTTACCTCACACCATGCTGATTTTGCACTGAATATTTCGATAAGTGTCCTCAAAAAGATAGTTATTCGTAACAGTTTCATGCGACAGTTACTTTACGGGTCATTCCTTACTCATGAATGAACAACTACGTTGACGGAACTTGAATCACGGATAGTGTTCTGTTACACCTTTGCATTGATTGTGTTCGATGGCGGTCCTTCCCCCTTTCCAGTTTTTAATGTCCAGCTGCTGCTACAAACAACCTCTTACCTGTACATAAATCCTCAATATTTTGTACTTTGTTTAAAGTTTCAGATTCACTCATCCTATTTTACAAATTGTATATTAACAATTATCATAATCTTTATGAAGCTCCTATTTTACAATCTGTTTGAATTTTAGTTTCATCATATATCATCTAAATAATCTTCGCCATTTCCTGGGTTTGCTGATTGCCTTGCTCTTCACGACTTTTTCATTAGCAATTCTGTTTGGATTTCAAGCATCTGTAATGGTTTCGCCTGTTAACAATGATAATGAAGCAGTTAGTTTTACAGCTTACTTATATTTTTCACTGCCATTTATACTTAATATCAATTTTACATCATACGCTATGTAGGATGATTCCCTTTCTACTTATTTTATGGCACTGCGTTCCCTAAAACTAATAGACATTTGGAACTGGATTTTGGATGAAAATTCTAACATCAAATCACTTACTTCTTCCCAGGCTTCATCGCATATCATTCTCCACATTTGGGAGTATGTAGTTTCTGTGAGCTGCTGAAATACACGCGGGTACATAAACATAGACGTCTAACCACTTAAAATGTCAGGTCTGTTATTCTGACTGGATTTTCTCCTCTGTCCGAAATTGGAAATTTTTTACATTTGTTTCTGGTTCTACTGGGTTTATTGACATTATGAAACAAGCATAGAATCTTCTCAGCAGAAACCAGTCGTAGGAAGTACCAGAATTTGCGTTCAGATCTGAAGATCACGTTTTATCCTAAATTATTTTCGATCGCCACAAGTACCTCCTTAATTTCCTGTTGATATTACCACTCACGTACACGCTCTATAGTATTTTAAAAAGCGTGTCTGCGTAACTGCGGTTATTTATACACTGAAGAGCCAAAGAAATTGGTACACCTGCCTAATATCGTGTAGGGACCCTTCCGAGCAACCAGGAGTGCTGCAACACAACATGACATGGACTCGACTAATGACTGAAGTAGTACTGGTGGGAACTGACATCATGAATCCTGCCGGACTATCCACAAATACGTAAGACGCAGTGGAGATCTCTTCTGACCAGCTCGTTGCAAGGCATCCCAGATATGCTCAGTAAGGTTCATGTTTGGGGAGTTTGGTGGCCAGAGGAAGTGTTTAAACATAGAAGAGTGTTCCTGGAACACACATTCATTATCATTATCACACATAGTGCCGGACGCCTGTCGTTCGTAATATTTGTTTGAGGGAATCTAGGCAGAACCTTCCAGAAGCGCTATAGATACTGAGATTCGTTCCAGAACCACAGCCGTCAAGAGGAGACATTACCTGTACATCGATCGGTGTCAGACTGCAGCAGCAATCGTAATATTTAATTGTAGCTACACTGGTAAATATGTTCCTGCCTCCCAATATTCTTGTAAGTCTTGTCTGTATCTGATGATCTGTAGACAACTTTTGTGGAGTTTAACTGTCAGTGCAATGTAGGGATCTCTGCAAAATAATTCTGCCGCTGAAAGTCTCATCTGCCGAAAACAATGACCGACGGTGCTCCCACACTGGCAGCAGCAACAGTTTGATGGGTAAATTCAGTGACGAACAGGCTGTCCCATTAGGATCGCTATGCTATTCTGGGAAGCATTATAACATCTCTCTTGGCGCTCGACCCGTGCCGCAGCTATGCGTCATCGCGCCAGCAATGGTGCCTAGGTGAACATGTACACTCCTGGAAATGGAAAAAAGAACACATTGACACCGGTGTGTCAGACCCACCATACTTGCTCCGGACACTGCGAGAGGGCTGTACAAGCAATGATCACACGCACGGCACAGCGGACACACCAGGAACCGCGGTGTTGGCCGTCGAATGGCGCTAGCTGCGCAGCATTTGTGCACCGCCGCCGTCAGTGTCAGCCAGTTTGCCGTGGCATACGGAGCTCCATCGCAGTCTTTAACACTGGTAGCATGCCGCGACAGCGTGGACGTGAACCGTATGTGCAGTTGACGGACTTTGAGCGAGGGCGTATAGTGGGCATGTGGGAGGCCGGGTGGACGTACCGCCGAATTGCTCAACACGTGGGGCGTGAGGTCTCCACAGTACATCGATGTTGTCGCCAGTGGTCGGCGGAAGGTGCACGTGCCCGTCGACCTGGGACCGGACCGCAGCGACGCACGGATGCACACCAAGACCGTAGGATCCTACGCAGTGCCGTAGGGGACCGCACCGTCACTTCCCAGCAAATTAGGGACACTGTTGCTCCTGGGGTATCGGCGAGGAACATTCGCAACCGTCTCCATGAAGCTGGGCTATGGTCCCGCACACCGTTAGGCCATCTTCCGCTCACGCCCCAACATCGTGCAGCCCGCCTCCAGTGGTGTCGTGACAGGCGTGAATGGAGGGACGAATGGAGACGTGTCGTCTTCAGCGATGAGAGTCGCTTCTGCCTTGGTGCCAATGACGGTCGTATGCGTGTTTGGCGCCGTGCAGGTGAGCGCCACAATCAGGACTGCATACGACCGAGGCACACAGGGCCAACACCCGGCATCATGGTGTGGGGAGCGATCTCCTACACTGGCCGTACGCCACTGGTGATCGTCGAGGGGACACTGAATAGTGCACGGTACATCCAAACCGTCATCGAACCCATCGTTCTACCATTCCTAGACCGGCAAGGGAACTTGCTGTTCCAACAGGACAATGCACGTCCGCATGTATCCCGTGGCACCCAACGTGCTCTAGAAGGTGTAAGTCAACTACCCTGGCCAGCAAGATCTCCGGATCTGTCCCCCATTGAGCATGTTTGGGACTGGATGAAGCGTCGTCTCACGCGGTCTGCACGTCCAGCACGAACGCTGGTCCAACTGAGGCGCCAGGTGGAAATGGCATGGCAAGCCGTTCCACAGGACTACATCCAGCATCTCTACGATCGTCTCCATGGGAGAATAGCAGCCTGCATTGCTGCGAAAGGTGGATATACACTGTACTAGTGCCGACATTGTGCATGCTCTGTTGCCTGTGTCTGTGTGCCTGTGGTTCTGTCAGAGTGATCATGTGATGTATCTGACCCCAGGAATGTGTCAATAAAGTTTCCCCTTCCTGGGACAATGAATTCACGGTGTTCTTATTTCAATTTCCAGGAGTGTATTTCGACAGGAAATTCTCAGATGTCAAGTATGAAAAAGATGCCACCGCCTCCTTCTTTGCAGGACCCGAACTGACACCAAAGTGTCGCTAGGCAGCTGAATACCGCGTCGTCACTTCTCAGGGACCACCGATGCATCCTGACTCATGGGGACGTGTGTGGAGTCGGCAGCGTCGGCGTCGGGTGTCGAGTGGCAGGATGTTGTTTTTAATAGCGATCTTTTGTTTAGACGATATTCCATCGATTTGACTGTCCAATAGGATGCTGCGAATTAAAAAATTACCCTATATATGTGAAGAATATCGAATTAATTAATTTGCATACATTTTTTATATCAACATGGTATTAGTGGTGCAATAGTTAAGGGGAGGGTGTGGTGAGTGGGTGACATGGAGCAGAACAGCAAGTTAAGTGCAGAACACAATGTTAATTTGCAAAATTTTAATGTAAAACGCAGTACAGTAGTTTAAAGGGGTGGGTGACAAAGAAGAATGCGCCAGAAATGGCGTTCAAAAGCATGTGAAATTCGAAAAGTGTACCAGAAAATGGTGGGAGTATATAACTAATTCCTTAATTTGGTATCAAATGTGGTACAATAGTTTAAGAAAATGGGGGTGACATGGAAAACCACTTAACAGAAAATAGGTTAAGTGCCGACAAAGGCCCAAACATTAGGCTAAGACACCCAGAGTACAGTGCGGAATATTAGGTTATGCAACATGTTTGCTCCATTTAATTACTTCTTAGAAGACCTACATGTTTCCAAACGGCAGAGAATGATGAGCAAGAGAAATCCAACCCCCTCAAACTGAATTTTTTATAGATAAATAATATACCCTTGAATTTCCTGTTATGATATGCTTCCACACCACTGCCAGACTGCCATTTTGGATTATGTCACAGAAGAGACGACAGCGCCCTACGGTGGCAGTACTGTGTATTAGGTCAGTTGGACTCCGGACATCGGAGTGAACACACTTGATGGTGGTACTGCATCTAATTGTTTAATTAAAGACTGAAAACAAAGACTTATGTCCATCCTATCCAGCACACGCTGTCTCCTTTTCCAGCCAGTTCCTAGGAAGAGGTGGCAGTTGGATGACTTAGGTTAGTGGAGGTAGTACAAGTGCCCTTTTTCCTGTCATTTTCTTAGGTTATTGGAAGTAGCTGTGGTATGTTGCATTGTCCTGATGCAATTTGAACTTATTGCCATTTTCTGGGGGAGGGGGAAGGGGATTTACCAAAGGGGGTGAGGTTAATTAATTGATCAATTTCATTAAGTAGTCAATCAAGTTGATAACAGTGAGAGGGGCCTATTCCAATAACTCAGACCTGAAAGTGTACCTGTAGCAGAGAGGGGCAGGTGGGGTGGAGGGTGGTTGAGGGAGGGGAAGGGGGCAGTGGAACAGTAGGTTAAGTGCTTGTCAATCAAAAGGAAGGATCCTTTTAGCAGAACAATAGCTTAAGTACCTGTCAGTCAAAGGAGAGCAATCGGTTAAGTACCTGTCAATCAAAGGAGAAAAATTGGTTTGCCCCTGTGTGCATATCTGCCACTGACGCAGGCAACCCGCAATAACAAAATGCACTGACGCTGCTCTTGTCCCCCTACTAATGGGAAACCATCAACTTTTTACACTTTTTCGTGCAGTACATAGCTACTTCAGCAGTACAGTTATTTCCGTGCCATACACAATGAACAGTAGGCTGGAAAGCAGAATCTTGGCGTGTCCTGGAGATGACTGAATTCACAAAGGATGTCATCCTCACAGTTGAGGCCCCATGTTGGTAAGGGCACTCCTTCTCATAGCTGATGAGTTTTTCCCCGTTCTTCCATGTCAGTGGGCTTATCCTCCTGAAATGGGTACCATATTGTCGGTTCAATGCTAAACCACGACAAGATAGTACTCACTGAGTTTAGTCACTGTTGTACACGGAACGTGTCTTCTATTCCAGAAATGACATGTCTTGCGTCTATCGTCTGCTTGATTTTATCGTCGTGTTCACGAACTGCTCGTCTCATTCTCGGAGTGGAATTGTCTGCTGTCGTGCTAGTTTGTGCAAAGATGTTGACTTCATTCAAGCAGTTATTATATGGCGTGTTTCACTGAGGATGATGTACATGTTATTCTCATGTACTGATCTATTGCAGACACGGCACTACCATTCGCCTCAGAGGAACACGAGCCATTGCGTGTCGCTTTGAGAACAGGACAGTTTTCTTAGGATATTATCTCTTCTTGCAACGTTTTTGGTGTTATTCTCACTCAGGATTTTATAGTTAAGAGACTTGTCCAACATAACCATCAGATACCTGGCTGTATTCGTATGCTTCAGAAGCTAACCGTCCGAAGACACATTAAATTACTCTCATACAGATCTTGAGATCTTGAGCACAAGCGTAAGACATACACTTCAACCTTTGATGGATGTCTTCTCACTGTAATATCCTTTCCCACAAATCTACCATTACTACATCAGTAACTAGGTTCTTCTGAAGATATTCCTCAAGGCATTCCGTGATGTTAAGAACTTGTTTTCTGCATTATTTTCCAGGTCAGAAACCATCTTGGTGCAGAATTATTTGGGAATCGACGTGCGGCTGAATTTTTTCTAATATTACACTTTCATATCGTTTGACAGATGATACAGGAGATATATAGTTATTTAATTCCAGGGAATGTTGGGATCCTTACCTGGCTCTAAAGAGACAACTACTTTTGATTTTGAGGGTATTACAGATGCTGATGCAGTTATTATAAAATACTAGTTCCTGCTGTTTGGCGGGAAGTCAAAACCGTTCAGTTTGGTCGGTAAACGTGTCGTCTATACTAACGGCTTTAAAGTTTCCCATTTTACTTAGACAGTTTTTCAGACATTTTAATGATAAAGGGGTAGCGAAAATCTCTCTTTTATTTTTTGGATCATGTTATGTATTTACCTTAACAGTTTCCAGTTAATCTTACATTAAGCAAAAGTGTGTGTGGAATTTTTTTGCAGTCATCATGCTGCTTTACTTCTTATCTTGCTGCTTCATTTAACTCCTTTGCTATATCCCAGTCGATGTTGCTGCTGCAATTAATGTATAGCTCTTCTTCGGCGGGTGTCCATTTCTCTTGCCTTGCTTCGCTCACCACGTTCATCGGTGCTTCTCCGCTTTCATTGAACTCAGTATTAAAATAACTGTTACTATGAACTTTCCAATATTTTTACACAAGTGTTTCAATGTTATTTGCCATTCGCAATAAGCACTGTCACATTCATCATATAGGAATCTATTTAAATCACACTTTTATCATTAATTCAATGAAAGTTTCATAATTTTGGGATTTAAAAGGTAGATTTTCCACGGTCGAGTAAAATACTTCAATGTACGGATTGTAGTCTGCCACTCGGAAATAGATCTTTTGAAGAAATTAATACTCGTTGTTTACAGAGCTGAAAATACCCACAAATGGATCTTCCAAGAAATTTTCAGAAAATTGTGTGCAGAGCGGAAGCTTCCAAGACGTACAGGCTATCAGTGTTGCACCTACGCCGTCATGCTCTGCTATTGAATGAATAAAGGAGCTTCACCTCGTGGATTAGGCTCACACCGTTTGCTTTTGTGAATTCCTCAACTTCCGGGCTTTCTGTGTTGTTAGTACCTTCGTATCCCCAAGATATGTTGTGTCTATCATAATCGCCAGTTACAAACATAATGCGGGAGACTATCCAAGTCTAATACAGCGCTGATTATATCTTCAGCATGTATTTAGTCATAGTTCAACCATAACTCACTTTGGGAGAAAAAAGACTTATTCTGTTCACCGTATTTACTTTGCACCCCTTCAGCTGCCAGTCTACACAGTATTTACATACTAAAAGAAATAACTGGAGTACAGTCTTCTGAGATTTTGTACTGAAAGAATTTGTCATCTAAATAATCTGTCCGGCCATTCCTGGACGACATATGATCTGATTCACCAAACGATACTTACATTTTTGGACAGTGGCTTCTGTCACACCAAAAAACTTTTTTGATTCTCAGTATCTTCATGTACAAAATTAATCATTTATATTTAGTGCTATACTTTCCTCTCATATACTCCAATTACTGTTATCTCTTCAGCAGAGTTTTTTAACTCCAACGTTTACAGGATTTAATGGTGTCTATAAGATTACCACCGTAACTGTCGATGTGATCCCAATCCTTCTTACTCTATAACGCTGACTTTTCCTAAGGTATCCGAAATAACATGCTTTGTGCCGTGGAATAGACTGTGCTTGTAACAGAAATATGAAGGTGCCCGTTCTGTTGACTTTTACATTGTGCTGCAGTCCATGCCGCTGAAATAAAAATGGTTGTTGTCTTCTCTGTTCCGAATCAGACTGTTTATTTCCTCTAATAGGCCCTACTCATAGGATAGTAATGCACCATTCGATCTGATGACATATTCGTAAACAACATATTCTAGCCTGATAATTCCTGTTTAAAAATCATTTTCACAAATAATACTGTAAATAGTAGACTGTACATGTAATTACTTTCTCTGTTTTCCCTTTGTCCTATTTTCTTTTGTTGATTTGTATTTCGATCTCTTTATTGGCTATGTAAAATAGGGTCACTACTTCTTAATATTCTTTTGCTTACTTCAAAATGAACTAAATGTCGTATAACGTACCTGGAGGCACATAATAAGAGTGACTTCGTTATGTGTTCTCATTAAATTTAAGAGTGACTTTTTATTTTCCCCAAATTTGTGAAACATGCATAACCCAGTTTCTGACACTTTTGAGTGGGTGTATTATGACAGACTATTTCTACTATTAGTACTACAAAAGTGGTTTATTAATGCATGCACACTATCTATTTATTACGCAACTTTGTGCTTTGTATTAATAATCGGCCTCTTTGCCTCTCTGGAATCTTGCCAGAGAGTTGCCCGTCCCTAGCCACGTGGAGGCGGGCCGCTACGACTAGAAGAAACCACTCCATTTATACCACTCTTTTATTCCTCCCACCACCATACTCGTCTAACTACAACTACTAGCTACTACAATTCAAAGACTCAAACAAACGTAGTATTTACATATATACAATTGCGCATTAGATCTGAAGCGCATTTATCCTCTCCCAAGGTAGGCTTGCTGGGCCTCCCTTGAGATTTTGTTCACTAATTTTGCAAAATTGCTAAACAATTCGCCATTTGTCAGTATATCACTTATCTCCCTTGTCTGCAGAAGCTGTCTCTCAACTGAGACAGCCTGTTCATATATTGGACACTCAAACACTGTGTGTTCTGGCGATCCTGTGTGAGCACCACAGTCACACTCCGGTGTTGGCCTTTTACCTATTTTATGCAGGTACGTGGGGTAGGGACCATGGCCTGTAAGAAAGTGGACTAGGCCCTGTGAGGGCTTCATTATCTTGTTCTTTAGTCTTTCCCTTACTGTGGGTAGAAACCCATGGACTCTGCGGCCTGTACTGGATCCATCCCATTCGTCCTGCCAAATGTCAAGCATTTTTTCTCGGATGGATTTGGCGCTTACAAGAGGAGTGCCCATTATAATTTGCACCATGTCGATGTTCTGTTTGCGCAGCCAGTAGAAGGCTGCGTGCTGCCTTATTATTAGGTCTAGTGGACATAGACCCATAATTACTAACAGTGCATCTGTTGGGCTTGTGTTGAATGCTCCAATGCATCTCCACAGAACGTTCCTCTGTATTCGCCTGACAGCAGCGGCAGGCCGAACCAGAGCTAACCTGTGGGCCACACACTGGATGCGTGCCCTACTATTGGTGCCAATATGCTGTTATGGTAGATATTTATTGCCTTTGACGGCAGATGGAACCTTCTTTGTCCACTTGATATTATCTTATTGAACAGAGCTAAGGACTTTGTCGTTATTTGCTCAATATGCGGAATGAAACTCCAATTCTCATCTAAATATACCCCAAGGTAACGGGCATATCTCTGTCGTGACACTGCTTGGCCATTAATTCTGACTGTTGGGTCCCTATTTAACTTGCCTTTCAGGAGCATATATAGCGATTTTTGTGGTGCAATAGACATTTTAGTCTTCTTACACCAGTTGGTTAACAGTTCAATAGCCAGTCGTGATCGGTCTCCGATCACATTGCGAGTGTCACCTTCTACTAGAATTGCGAGATCATCCGCATAAGCAACGACTCCCAGAACTGCAGTCTCTCCCTGCAGGACGTTCAACAAAGGTTCCATGTTAATATCCCAGAAAATGGGGCCACACACCGATCCCTGGGGACAACCACGGGCTACTCTTTTAGATACGATGGCTCCAGGAGCCGTTATCTTAGCAGTCCTTCCATCACAGTAGGCCTCCAGACAGCCATACAGCAGCTGCGGGCACCCAATCTCTCTTAGGCGAGAGAAGAGTGCCGGCCACCACAGGTTGTCGAAGGCCCCTGAGATGTCTATCATTATGCCAAGAACATACTTTGATGTCGCAGAGTGAACAATTCGGCAAACCTCATTGATCGCATCCTGGGTGGAGCGACCCTTTCGGAATCCGAACTGCCTATCACTCATACCATGCAGAGTTCGATGACTCTGGAGACGGTCAGCCAGCAACTTCTCAAATGCTTTGCCCATTACATCCAGCAGACAGATAGGCCGATAGGATTTCGGCACCGTTGGATCTTTATCAGGGCCTTTCCTGATAATTACAACTTCTGCAGTTTTCCACTTTAGTGGATAATAGCCCCTTTGTAAACAGATGTTGTAAATACGACTTAATGCTGGGGCGACCAAGTGTGCGAGTTCCTGTAAGATCTCCACAGGGATCCAGTCAGGACCAGGCGCCTTCTTCCTTGCAAAGGTGTAGATGGTTGCTTCTACCTCCTCTGCTGAGAAAGGGCACACGTTTGTATCGTTAAGATACGGAATCGAGAGCGCCAGACGTTATTTCCCGCTGCTCGTGCGAGTCCTGGTATTCGATGTCATCTGGCAGTAATGTGTCCAACAGCAGTCTTGCTGTTTCTTCCCAATTCTTGGTCGTGTCACCATCCCCAGCACGTAGCGTAGACAGCATCATGGGCGATCTAATTTTTTCTCGAACGATTTTGTAAGGAACTCCCCAAGGGTCTGTTCCCAGCTGATCGTTCACAAATCTTTCCCAGGATTGGCGCCTTGTAATGTCTAACTGATCCTTGTATCTCTGCTTCAGACGACGATAAATACGCAGGTGGTATTGTCGTTCGTCGTGGGCAACGCTCCTTTGATAGTTACTTCGCGCCCGTCTGACCGACCGTTTGAGCACAGTCAATTCAGGGGTCCATGGGGTGGACTCCCTGCAGATGTATCTCGCTATTCGAGGTACAGCCAGTGTGATAGCCGTGATTTGAGACTTTCTCGGCGTATTCCATTCGTGAAATCTTCTCGGGTGATCAGCCGAGTAAAAGCGTCGTCTTCTCGCAACGTTTCGAAGGGTTTCGTACCCATCATCTTCAAGCGAAGTGTCGAGATGCTGTGTTGCGCGGTCCTATAAAGGCTCCTGGACCAGTGACTGATTCCGGGCGCCGACCAATCAGGTACCTGCGGAATCGGCCGCCGCGCCAGTGGTGGAGGGTTCGCGGCGCGGATCGGGCGTCGAGTCCCTGCCGGTTCCTAATACGTCTGTGGCCGCTACCGTCTTCGTGCCGGAGCGTTCTCTTCTAATTTTAGTTATTGCGGGATTCCAAGCTGTACTAAGTTGGAAACCAGTGTCTCGATTGATCAGGTTGCTGTTCAACCGAATTTCTACAGCCTCTTTGAAAACTGAATCCCAAAATCCTTTAGCGTCACACAGCTTCTTCGTACCCTCAAAGAGGAAGGTGTGTCCTTCGTTAAGGCTATGTTCCGCTACCGCCGATTTTTCTGTCTGACCAAGGCGTACATTTCTAATGTGTTCCGAGCGCCTCTGCGTGATGCAGCGCTGCGTTTGTCCGATGTATTTCGTACCACATTCACATTCAATACTGTATACGCCCGGAGTCTGCAGTGCTAGGTGGTCTTTGACTGAGCCAAGTATGTCCTTAATTTTACTTGGGGCATGAAAAATTGTCTTGATGTTGTGTTTCTCCAGAATGCGGGCAATCTTGGCTGTTGGCGGTCCCGCGTATGGTAGAAATGCCAGGCATCTGGTCTCATCTTCTTCTTCTGGTGTGTCTACCTTCCTGCTCTTGTGTAGGGCGCGCGAGATTTGCGTCTCATTATAACCGTTGCTGCGGAAGGTCTTCCTTAGGTGTTGTAACTCTGCAGGTAGGCTGTCATCATCACAGATAGACTTGGCCCTGTGCACAAGTGTGTTAAGCACTGAGTTGCGTTGTGCTGGGTGGTGGCAACTCTGTGCATGAAGGTATAAATCCGTATGTGTCTTCTTCCTATACACAGCGTGACCCAAGGTGCCCTCAGGGTGCCTCTTGATTAGAATGTCAAGGAAGGGCAAGCTTCCGTTTTCTTCCACCTCCATGGTGAATTGTATGTTGCTGTGTATGCTGTTGAGATGTCGCAGGAAGTCTTGCAGGTTCTCTCTGCCATGTGGCCACACGACAAAAGTGTCATCCACATATCTGTAGAAGGCTTTAGGTTTCAATGGGGCGGTGTCCAGGGCTATGTCTTCAAAGTGCTCCATGTAAAGATTAGCGATGCCTGGAGCTAAGGGGGACCCCATGGCTACACCATCCACTTGTTCATAAAATTTGCCTCCACACTTGAAGTAGGTGTTTGTTAACACATGCCGGAACAGCTTTATTGTGTCCTCACTAAAGCGTGTTTCGAGCAGCGCTAGGGAGTCTTCCAGCGGTACTCGTGTGAAGAGTGAGGTGACGTCAAAGCTGACAAGAAGATCTTCTTTATCCAGGCGAAAGCCTTGTAGTACCTTCACAAACTCCGCCGAGTTCTTGACATGGTGCTCACAGTGACCCACGATCGGTTTGAGCAGTTGTGCTAGGTACTTGGCTAAACCATATGTCGGTGAGTTGATGGTGCTCACTATGGGTCGCAATGGAACTCCGTCTTTGTGGATCTTAGGGAGCCCATATAGCCGTGTTGGTGCCGGTGCTCTGGGGTACAGCTTCCTGATGACGTCCTTTTCCAGTCCAGAGTCAATGAGCAAGGCGATGGTCTTGCGAGTCACGGAAGCTGTCGTGTCCTTGTCCAGTTGCTTGTTAAGGACATACTTGGCTCAGTCAAAGACCACCTAGCACTGCAGACTCCGGGCGTATACAGTATTGAATGTGAATGTGGTACGAAATACATCGGACAAACGCAGCGCTGCATCACGCAGAGGCGCTCGGAACACATTAGAAATGTACGCCTTGGTCAGACAGAAAAATCGGCGGTAGCGGAACATAGCCTTAACGAAGGACACACCTTCCTCTTTGAGGGTACGAAGAAGCTGTGTGACGCTAAAGGATTTTGGGATTCAGTTTTCAAAGAGGCTGTAGAAATTCGGTTGAACAGCAACCTGATCAATCGAGACACTGGTTTCCAACTTAGTACAGCTTGGAATCCCGCAATAACTAAAATTAGAAGAGAACGCTCCGGCACGAAGACGGTAGCGGCCACAGACGTATTAGGAACCGGCAGGGACTCGACGCCCGATCCGCGCCGCGAACCCTCCACCACTGGCGCGGCGGCCGATTCCGCAGGTACCTGATTGGTCGGCGCCCGGAATCAGTCACTGGTCCAGGAGCCTTTATAGGACCGCGCAACACAGCATCTCGAGGAGATTCCCGCTCACGCCGCGGAGAGTACACGTTAGCTCGTTGTCGCTGTTGCTACTCGTGATGTCGGGACGCGGAAGTGGACGCAAAGCTGCTGCCTTGGCGGAGTTGCTGCTCACGTTAGCAGGACCAGCCGGGAAGAAGAAGAAGTCTACACCGCAGTGCTTTCGCTGCCAAAAGCTTGGCCACGTTGCCAAGCAATGCAGCGGAGCAGTCGCGTGCTTGAAGTGTGCGCAAGCACACGACACACGTGACTGCAAGAAGCCGAAGGACGCCCCCTGCACTTGCGCCAACTGCGGCGGCGCTCACGCGGCAAATGCCCGTTCCTGCGCCTACAGAAGGAACTGGCGGGGACCGGCGAAGAAGACCCAGAAGCAAGTGACCACCACACACGAAGAGGTGGTCACTTGCACAGAAGACGACGTGACCAGGCGCCTTAACGGCGCCGTGGAGGAAGCCATGTCCGCCTTCAAATCCGCCATGGCGGAAGAGAGGGCGGCCATGCTGGCGGAACTGGGCGAGGCTCGCCGTCAGATCACTGAGCTGACGCGGGAGCTTCGCTCAGCTAAAGCAGCTTCCGCCACAGCAGTCGACGCCGCCAGCCAGACGACTCCTCCACGAGAGAAGAAGTTCGCGACGGTGGCCACGCAAACCGACGTGCCTGCCGAAGGGGAGGCAACACTGCCCAAGACGGACGCAGAAGCAGAAGCGCAAGAAGAAGGGTGGGAAGAAGTCCCATTCCTCCCGCTTCCCGACATGTACAGCGCAAGCGCTGTGACGCAGAAGCTAGCTGCATCGCTTCGCGATGGTACATATCCCCACCACGACAACCCTTATCCTTTCGTTCCTCCTAACCTTTCTAAACCTTCACCCCCACACCAACCAGTTGCGTACCCAGAAGGCCTTGTTGGTCTTTCCAGGGAGGATTACGAACTGATCAATTCCTTCCCCATATTCACTGAGTGGCAAATGCGCTACGTCATCTTCGCTCTGGTCCACGGAGAGTACGAGAGAGCAGGATACACCATATCCACTATCCCAACCGAGGGAGAGCCCTCAAGTAAGAAGAAGAAGAAGAAAAGCCGTCATATCGACAAAGTCAAGAAATAGGACATCGGCATTCCTTGCCAGTTGAGAATAACCTATTAGCAAAGAAAGAAGATTCAAGAGTCCCAGGGGAGTAAAGGCCAACAGGCCACAAACTTCCACCTGAACCTCCTCGCAGAGAGGAAGTCAGAAAAGGAGCAGCAGGAGGACAGCATCTCGACACTTCGCTTGAAGATGATGGGTACGAAACCCTTCGAAACGTTGCGAGAAGACGACGCCTTTACTCGGCTGATCACCCGAGAAGATTTCACGAGTGTGATAGCCGTTTGCACGGAGCTTACCAGCTCCTCCACAGCGTCATCAATATTACCTATGTCCTCCCCGAACTCAGGAGGACTGAACACCTGCACGAGTCAGTCCCAGTCTGTCCGAGCATAATTGAACCGTTCCACCCACTAGCCTGGCACATCCGCGATGGTCGGCGCTATTTCAAATGTTATACAGTTATGATCACTGACAGTTAGATGTTCTCTTACTTGCCAGTTATGGACGTGGGGTGCTGCCCTCTCGCTTGCTAGTGTGACATCAATATTTGATGTTGCACCCGCCCTCCCTGAGTAGGTCGGGGGGTACCCAGGCAAGTTTAGCACTTACATGTGCGTTTGCATTATCAAATCAACAAGCTCCGCACCCCTACCGTCCTGTACATCACTGTGCCAGAGTGGGGACTTAGCATTAGCATCAAGAGCTACAATTATAGCCTGCCCGGCTAAAACTCTTAGAATCCAGTTCAGCTGATCAAGATAAATCTTGATGTCATGTCTGAACTGGCAGTAGACGTTTACAACGTACATACTGTAGGACAACAAATTAAGTTGTACAACTGTAATATGCTCAGTACAGAATTGATTTAATATCGTAGTTTTAATAGTTTTGTTCAATATTATGATCGCACTCATGGGGTTCCTACCCGAGGAAACCACCTGTGCTGTTGCGGGAAAGCCAGGGACACGACCCGCGCAGGAGTTCGGTTCTTGTATCAATAGAACATCTATTTGTTCTTGTTCCGCTACTTTCCTTAGCTCATGTGCAACCATCTGGCTGCGCATTGCATTGACTTCTACCATTTTAAATATCCCCGTAATCTGTTCTTTGTATAAGTCTATCCAAGAACATCCGGTGGGTTGGACAATCTTTAGGTCCACCTCACTTACGGCCTCGTCTTCTGCATGGTACACATACTCCTGCTTTGTCCTTATTAGGACAGCCTTTAAGAGTGACTGTGACTTGTGTGAAATATGATTGACAAAGCTGTCAAATAAGGCCCGCCGGAGTGGCCGAGCGGCTCTAGGCGCTACAATCTGGAGCCGAGCGACCGCTACGGTCGCAGGTTCGAATCCTGCCTCGGGCATAGATGTGTGTGATGTCCTTAGGTTAGTTATGTTTAAGTAGTTCTAAGTTCTAGGGGACTGATGACCTCAGAAGTTAAGTCGCATAGTGCTCAGAGCCATTTGAACCATTTTGTCAAATAGGTACTCATGTTGGCTTGACGGCTTCACTGGGCCGTGCTAGCCAGTCAACCTAAAAATGGAGTACGCTATTCTTAAGACGAAAAGTATATTATCGTCTATAAAATATTACCGTTTCAGTTTCAGTTATGTTTTTCCTCCAATATTTATGTCACAGCGCGTGTCGGAGAAGGTCCGTAACTGTTGTTTGTACAACGGTTGTTGTGTTACACATTTACGTACAAATAACTTTTATTTATACATCAATTGTTATATTACACATTCGCATACAAATAACATTTAGGTATGAAACTTCCTGGCAGATTAAAACTGTGTGGCGGACCGAGACTCGAACTCGGGACCTTTGCCTATCGCGGGCAAGTGCTCTACCAACTGAGCTGCTCAAGCAAGACTCACGCCCCATCCTGACAGCTTTACTATGCCAGTACCTCGTCTCCTAACTTCCAAACTTTACAGCCGGCCGGTGTGGCCGTGCGGTTCTAGGCGCTACAGTCTGGAACCGAGCGACCGCTACGGTCGCAGGTTCGAATCCTGCCTCGGGCATGGATGTGTATGATGTCCTTAGGTTAGTTAGGTTTAATTAGTTCTAAGTTATAGGCGACTGATGACCTCAGAAGTTAAGTCGCATAGTGCTCAGAACCAATCCAAACTTTACAGAAGCTCTCTTGCGTGAGTCTCGCTTGGGTAGCTCTGTTGGTAGAGCACTTGGCCGCGAAAGGCAAACGTCCCGAGTTCGAGTCTCGGTCCGCCACACAGTTTTAATCTGCCAGAAAGTTTCATATCAGCTCACACTCCGCTGCAGAGTGAAAATCTCATTCTGGGAACATTTAGGTACCTGATAACTCGTAGCGCAATAAAGGCTGGAATAAAAATGTGACTGGAGCTGAAAACGTGTTATTTTACAAATTTAATAATACAGTCGCATAGCTCATGCAATTACGTAAAACATGGAAAAATTTAACTTAAAATATATTAATTTTTGTTTTTATTTGAGTCGGGAATATTCCGTTGACACTGTTAATTGCAGTGCAGGATCAGTGCTGAAATTGACGTTTATTCAAACTTCTTTTTTTTTTCTTCTAGAGTAGTCACTGGATGTAAGGCAACAGATTTATGACGCGTTTCGAGTACAATCATAACCAGAAAATCTGAAAAGGTTACAGAGAACACAAAAGTGGAACAATGGAGTTGCTTAATATACAAGCAAAGACAAGTAATTAAAAATGCAAATTCAGTTTGGACAAGAAACATATACCACTGCGAGGGATAAAACATCATCCGACAGTATGGACTCATGTGAATGTTACACATTGCAAGAGGTTACTGACCAGTAAAAGGCTTCACAAGGCGTCGACGATAACAAAATGCTCACCATGTGGCACTGGTAATGACATGTCAAAGTGCTGAACACAAATAAAAATGTTGATTTGAAACTCACGTACACCTTAAAAGGTTATGAAAATAATTTTGCAACACTTACAAAATTATATAATTATAATTTGTAATTCAAAGAGCACTGCCAAGTTTTATTGCTTTTATTTTACAACAGGCCTGTTTCGGCTGACAAGCCTTCATCAGGTTATCTCTAAGTGAACGGTACATAATATGGCGGATTATTTCTATTTTTCATGGATGCTGGCTTTGACATCCACGCGGTACCGGTGATTCTGTCACTGTCGATTTGCTTTTTGTTTCCATTTATATTTGAATACAAACGAATACGTAGCACTAAACACAGCCTACAATGAAATTCGTCTACGAAAATAGATTACAATGACAGCATCCAACGGTGCCATATGGACATGCAAAGATGAATAACTATATAACAGCAATGATAAATAGTACTGCCTCTAACCATACAGTATCGCTGGATTATCTGCCAAACAAGTTATCACAAAAATACCGGTGTAATGAACATAATCTAAGAACTCCATAAAGTAATAAGTCATATAAGATGACAACCAACAATTATTACTACAATAACAACGTGTTGTTGTTACGGTCTTCAGTCCGAAGACTGATTTCATGCAGTTGTCCATAACTATTCTATTCTGTGGAAGCCTCTTCAAATGTTCAAACGTGTGTGAATTCCTAAGGGACCAAACTGCTTAGTCATCGGCCCCTAGACTTACACATTACTTAAACTAACGTATTCTAAGAACAACATCCACACCCATGCCCGAGGGAGGACTCGAACCTCCGGCGGGAGTCGCCGCGCAGTCCGTGACATGACGTCCCAAACCGCGCGGCCACTCCGCGCAGAAAAGCCTCTTCATCCTCGAATAACTACAGCAACCTACATCCTTCTGAATCGGCTTACTGCATTTATCTTTTGGTCTCTTTTTGTTGTCCATGTTTCATTCTATACATAGCTACACTCCACACAAATATTTTCAGAAAAGACTTACTGACACATAAAACTATATTCGATGTTAGCAAATTTTTCTTCTTCAAAAACGGTCTTCTTGCTACTGCCAGTCTACATTTTATATCCTCTCTACTTCGGCCGTCATCATTTATTTTACGTCTGAAATTGGAAATCTCATCTGCTACTTTAACTGTCTCGTCCCTAATCTAATTCCCTCAGCGTCACCTGAGATAAATCTTCAACATTCCGTTATCCGTGTTTTCCTTTTGATGATATTCATCTTATATCACCTTTTCAAGACAATGTCCATTCCGTTCAACCGTTCTTCCAAATCCTTTGCTGTCTCTGACAGAATTACAGTTATCGGCAAACCTGAAACCCCTGAATTTTAGTTCCGATTCCAACTTTTACTTTCGTTTCCTTCACTACTTGTTCATTGCACAGATTTAATAACATCAAGCTTGTCTCACTCCGTTCTCAACCATTGTTTCCCCTTCATGCCCTCGATTTTTAGTATACCTGCCACCTGGTTTCTGTACAAGTTGTAAATAGGCTGTCGTTCTCTGTATTTTACCTCTGCTATCTTCAGAATTTCAAAGAGATCATTCTAGTCAACATTGTCGAAAGGTTTTTCTAAGTCTACAAATGCTATAAACGTAGGTTTGCCTTTGCTTAACCTACTTTCTAAAATAAGCCGTACGGTGAGTATTGCATCGCGTGTTCCTGCATTTTTCCGGAATCCATACCGACTTTCACCGATGTCGGCTTCTAGCAGTTTTTCTATTCTTTTATAATGTATTCGTGTTAGTTTTTTCAACCCCATGACTTATTAAACTGATAGTTCGGTAATATTCACAGCTGTCGTCACCTACTTTCTTTGGAAATGGAAGTTCTTGAAGTTTGAGGGTATATCATCTGGTTCAAACATCTAGCAAATCAAATGGCAGAATTTTGTCATGGCTAGCTCTCCCAAGGCTATCAAGCTATCAGTAGTTCTGATGGAATGTCGTCTACTACCAGGGCCTTACTTCGGTTTAGATCTTTCAGTGCTCTTTCAAATTCTTCTCTGAGTATCACATCTCCCAGCTCATTTTCATTTAGGTCCACTTCTATTTATATGGTATTGACTTCAAGAACATCTCCCTTTTATAAACCACCAACGGAACGTAAATAACAAGGAAACAGACAATAACAGAATCAATGATATGTTAAAACCAGCCGGCCGAAGTGGCCGAGCGGTTCTAGGCGCTACAGTCTGGAGCCGCGCGACCGCTGCGGTCGCAGATTCGAATCCTGCCTCGGGGATGGATGTGAGTGATGTCCTTAGGTTAGTTAGATTTTAGTAGTTCTAAGTTCTAGGGGACTGATGACCTCAGAAGTTAAGTTCCATAGTGCTCAGAGCCATTTGAACCATTTTTTTTTTTTTGTTAAAACCATCTGACTCATGTGGAAATGTATAATATTGAAATCCATTAAATAGACACTTATACAATTGGAAATAATGTACCAAATTATTGAAAACCTGATGATGGTAGTTCAGCAAAAGTGGGACTATTGTCAAATAAAAGCAATCAAACTTAGCAGTGTACTTGGAATTGTAATTATGTAGTGTCCTTAAAAGACTAGTACTATGCAAGAATATAAATTGCAGAATTTTAATTTTTTAAAAATATATGTAGTAAAAGCAAAGAACGCAGGTACATAATGTTGCTAAATGAATGGTCATGTACGAAAGTGGTCGAAGGGAACGAGGTAGGAGGGGAGGGACATGAGCGTGGGAAAACCATGAGGTGAAAATGTCAATGTCTATGACAATAAACGCAACAGCAAGTATAGCATACATGGAAAATTAATATTAAACAGCACTTCTTGTAATACACCCTAATGTAGGCAAACCTACGACATCGTCACAAAGTTATGAAAGCACATTTCATTTAACGTAAATGCCTGTGCTGAACTAGCAGGCTACTGGTAACAGCATCGAAATAGAAGGCTATGTGGAGACACACGTCCACGTAAAACCCGGGGAACAGGCAAACAAATGAACCGTATATAGGTAAAATACACATTATAACACTGAGTGCAGAAATGAAAAAGGACAAAAGTCGTGGCGGATCATGACAATAACTACAACTGCTAAAATCATGACTAGCACACAGAAGAGTGAAGAAAACTAACTTTGGTCAAAATACAATTAATATACCCGCAAAAAAGTTCGCATAAAATGTGATAATAATTGAAACATAAATGTCTGTGGTAAATTATCTGGCTTAGACACACCTGCGGCAATTATCAACATTTGCTCCGGACTTACGTGGTAGATAGGAAGCAGGGGGTGGACTATGCAATAAACAGAATGTAACAAGCTTAAAGCTGCCCCACGCTTCCTATTCAGCATGTAGGTCTCCAGCAAATGTTGATAATTCTCACAAGAGTTTGTAAGCCGGATAATTTAGCACAGGCATTCATGTTTTTATTACTACTACATTTTAGGGTAACTTCGTAGTGGATATTATAATTGTATTTTTAAGTAAGTTAGTTTCCTTCACCAACTGTGCTTCAGGTCGTATTCCTTACTCCCCAGTCTCCTCCCTCAAAAATCCCATTAGATAAGTTCTTTCAGCAACACAGTTTAATTTCTAAGACTTGATACTGTGTATTCACATCTTCTGTACGAGATCTACACTGAAGTGCCAGAGAAACTGGTATAGACATGCGTATTGAAATACAGAGATATGTAAACAGGCAGAATACGGCGCTGCGGTCGGAAACGCCTATATAAGACAACAAGTGTCTGGTGCAATTGTTAGATCGGTTACTGCTACTGCAATGGCAGGTTATCAAGATTTAAGTGCGACTGAACGTGGTGCTATAGTCGGCGCACGAGTGGTGAGACACAGCATCTCCGAGAAAACGATGGAGTAATTTTCCCGTACCACCATTTCATGAGTGTGCCGTGAATATCAGGAATCCGATATCGGTGCGACCGGAAAAAAAAAAATCCTGCAACAACCGGACCAACGAAGACTGAAGAGAATCGTTCAACGTGACACAAGCGCAACCCTTCGGAAAAATTGGTGCGGATTTCAATGCTGGGCTATCAACAAGTGTCAGTGTGCGAGTCATTCAACGAAACATCATCGATATGGCCTTTCGGAGCCGAAGGCCACTTCTGTACCCTGCACAACTCAAAGCTTCACGTCCCGCCCGGGGCCTCTCAACACCGACTCTGGCTGTTGATGACTGGAAACATGTTGTCTGGTCGGACTAGTCTCGTTTCAAATTGCATCGAGCGGATGGACGTGTACTGGCATGGAGAAAATCTCATAAATCCATGGGAACTGCACGTCAGCAGAGAACTGTTCAAGCTGTTGGAGGCTCTGTAATTGTGTGGGGCGTGTGCAGTTGGAATGATATGGGACCCCTGATACGTCTAGATACGACTCTGACAGGTGACACGTACGTAAGCATCCTGTCTGACCACCTGCATCCATTCTTGTCCATTGTGCGTTACGACGGACTTGGGTAATTCCAGCAGGACAATGCGTCACCCCTCATGTCCAGAATTGCTACAGAGCGGCTCTAGGAACACTCTTCTGAGTTTAAAAACTTCCACTTCACAAAACTCCTGAGACACGAACATTATTGAGCATATCTGCGATGCTTTGCAACGTGCTGTGCTCCACCCCCTAGTACTCTTACGGATTTATGGACACCTCTGCAGGATTCATGGTGTCAGCATTACTTCAGACATCAGTCGAGTCGACTCTACGTCGTGTTGCGGCGCTTTTGCGTGCTCGCTGGGATATTAGGTAGGTGTACCAGTTTCTTTGGCTCTTCAGTGTATGTGCTAATCTAGCTTTTAGCAATTGTAGTTATTGTCATGATTCGTCACGACTTCTGTCCATTTCCATTTCTCCATGTAGTGTCATAATGTATATTTTACGTATATAGTCCTAAGTATGGTGGGTTGCGGTTCATTGGTTTGCCTGGTTTGCCTGGTTTGTTCCTCGAGATTTTAAATGGGCGTTTGTCTACACATAGCCTTCTAATTCAATGCTGTTGGCTGTAAGCCTGCTAGTTCAGCACAGGCATTCACGTTAAATACAATACGCATTCCTAACTCCGTGGTTAGGTCACACGTGTGGCTATATTAGGGCTTAATCTTAGATGCACATTTTTACATTAATTATCAATGTATGCCACACATTCTGTTCTGTCTGTTGTCATACACTTGGATATTTTCACCCAATGATTTCCTCTGCTCGTGTACCTCTCCTCCCCCTATACCATTCCCTTTCACAATTTCTGTGCTTATCCATTCTTTTAGCAACATTATGCACCAGCATTCTTTGCTTTTACTATGTATACCTTGAAAAATTTTAAGCGTCACAAAATTATTTTCATAACCTTTTATAAATTACCTCAGTTTCTAATCAACAGGTGTATCTGCATTCAGCGCTTTGGTATATCATTGCCAGTGCCACCTGGTGGAAATTTTGTTATCGTTTACGCATTGTAATGCCTTGTAATAGTCAGTAAACTCTTGAAATGTACAACATGCACACGATTCTATACTGGTCCTACGAAATTTTATCTCACGCAGTGTTAACTGGTTCTTTTCCACTTTGATTTTTCATTTCTACTCATTTGTCTTTGCTTGTATATAATCAACTCCCCGCTGTTACTGTTGTGTTTTCTGTAACCTTTTCAGATTTTCGGATGATGGTTGTTTTCGAAATGCGTCAATAAATCAGTTGCTTTATATTTAGTGACTACTTCACGAAGAAGGAAGAATGAATCAGTGCTCATTTCGGCACTGTTTCTTCATGATAATCTACAACATGGGTTCATACTTTTGCGTGACTACGTGTCACATCTTGTGACTATTAACTGTCACTGCATCGTTGTTTTAGTTATCGTCACGACCACCGACATCACTTCCGTTACAATGATCATCATCATTTCCTTTACACGCATTGTTTCACAGCAGTATACATCGATTCTATTTTCAGAGAGTGTCGTGAAAGACATCCCGCTTCTATCTGTCAATTGTCGTGTGTGAATATTTTCCTATTTCTAGACTTTTTAAATACGTTTATTATCCCTATTGCACGTTTCCCATTATTAAATCTGAGAACGGATGAAAGATCAGCAGCAAGTATTTTCATGCCAATACTAGTCAGTTTCGATGGCGTCGTCACCACCATCATCAACCACAATCAATGTTTACATACAGAGCGAAAAAAAAGGCCTATCTCCTCTATTTCTATCAACATCCAATCTGGGTGTAAGAACATTTTTGATATCGTGAACTGGTCTTTTTCAACTATGTTCATGTCATTAAACCCCTGAATGGTTAATGAAGTGGCAGCAATTATTTTAGTTAACATTTCTTTCGGATTTATTAATCCTAAATTGATTTCTCTATCAAGCCAATGCTTCGATCAACTTCTTTCCTTTTGTCTGAAACTGAATTTTCCCCTATGCAAATGGTTGCGTGTTACCTACCTATGTGCAAGACATAGCACAACAAATGTGTCAATGGCAGATTTGTTTATTTTCCTAAATTCTTTGCTATCCCTGTAAGACATTCCATTGGCATTTAAGGATATGTCGCTTCGTTATGTCTGTTTAGTGTTTCTTAATTCTTAGGACATTTAAGTAAGAGTCTCTGATATACATTGTTAGCCACTTCGTTAACATGAAGAACAGGCTTCTGGGAGTTAATACCCATTTCCTAAAAATTCATTCTTATAGGATACTAGAACATTTTTCATTCATTATATGGGCGCACATTCAAAGCAAGGCATTTTTATGCCTTACTCTATGAAACTTTTCACAGTTATACTCTGTATCAATAAGGAATTACCATTATAAGAATTTTCATTATGGTCTGAAACATAGACGATGGTCTCTATCAAATGCTAACAACAGTTATTAGATTTAAATCATTTCGATCCTTTCAGATGCTGTCTTCTTCTTTCTGTGACAATTCATTTTCTGTCCCATTCCTTTGTTTAGAATAGAATCTTCTGAGATCCAGCTTTTCAGCTGATATATTTTTTTCCTCCTGAAACCTGCATTTTTGGCGCGCAGAGTTTGTAAAAGCATCACGGTCGTCGGTGATTCATTTCCCTCGTTCGTTATTTCCCTCTTTATGTACATCCCGCTAACATTACAGAACATTACAACAGTTCTGTGTTGTTGATCTCTGCTTCTGTAAACGTCTCCATAAAACTGCAATCGTTTATTTCTTTCCAATTTTCGTCGATCGTCCTCTCTAAACTCCCGTTGCTCGTTTCCAGTACTACGAAGCTTTCCTATCCATACATCCCATTTACACTTTATGCAACTGCTTTCTTCACTTGAAGTCATTATTACAGTTTTTTTTAATTTAATTTTAAGGTCAGTTCTTCGTCTTTGACGAGTTATTGTCCTTTTGTTCAAAATGGCTCTGAGCACTATGGGACTAAACATCTGTGGTCATCAGTCCCCTAGAACTTAGAACTAATTAAATCTAACTAACCTAAGGACATCACACACATCCATGCCCGAGGCAGGATTCGAACCTGCGACCGTAGCAGTCGCGCGGTTCCGGACTGAGCGCCTAGAACCGCTAGACCACCGCGGCCGGCTATTGTCCTTTTGTTTGAGCATATATTTTCATACGTGAGTGTTCGTTAGAGATGAACTGCAAATATGCTATCGATCGATTACTTTCTTTTTGGTGGTTAATATAGCGCCAACGGTCAGTCTAAGCTTTACAATTCTTACAGCGTCCATTCTCCTGAGATAAGTCTTTGACTGTTTCATAGTTTGAAGTCGCACATATGATTAGCCATTTACTTCAAATGTTTCGTTTCCAGCACGATTCTAGTGACCCCTTTGTAGTTTTCTCTTTAATTTTCACAATGCAATTCTATACGTTACAAAATCTTGCTGTCGTCGTTTGATTTTGATTTAAAATAAAGCCGTCGTTCCAATGGTTTCACAGTATCGCTCTACATATTTGTAAATGGCTTTGCTAAAGTGTTTTAAGGGCGTAACCAGTGTCCCACATAGAATTTCTCTAGTCACCAGGATAACTTTCAGAGGAATTTCCTTTTTTCTGTATTTATTTAGACTTCATCTTTGGGTGCCTGAAGTTACTTCTTCTTTAATTCAATGAATTACTTACTTCGTATTATGTAAAGGCTCCGTCTGGGTCTAGTATTTGTGTCTCTACTCTTGTTCAGAAAGAAGTAATTTGCTTTACCTGACTTGTCAATAAGCTTCTTCATCAACGTACTCTTTTTCCAATGCCTAAACATTGCCTGAAAATGAAAGTAATATACTGCAGATTGGCATAACCGAAATAAAGATAAAGAAAGCTCCCACCGTTTTATTTATAATTCTCGTTCACAATGTACGTATTTTCTAGAAAACAGAGAATATTATTCTATCATCTGTTGCAAACGTTTCTCAGACGGTGTGTATTATACTCAGACTCTTAGTAAGCAGATTATATTGGCTCAGATTGTAAGAGTGTTTCATGAGTTTTCTGGATTGCAGTCGAATGACGTCTACATCTTGCCACGTTATTTCGACTGACAGCTATTGAGTCATCTTCAGGAATCACGTGTTAAGAGTCGATTCTTCTATTTGTTCTCTCTGTTTCACCTCCATGTTGTTTGAATTGATTATTGTGAAGTTATGAAACTGCTCAAATTTTAGAACCTCCATAATTTCTGTAATTCTGTTCTAATTTCTAACAAAAAATCTCGCAATTAGTGGCGGCTAGATCTTTTTAAACCGGAATTACTCAGCGCTGCTCCTAATAATGAAGCAAATCTTTCTTATATATTCCTTGAGTTCGGTTTTAAAAATATAGCTTCATTTGACTTTAGGATCTAATCAAATCTCGGAGAGAAAGTGTCATACTACACTGATTTCATTGGTTAGTTGTACTATACGTTCTCAGTGAATAATATCCATCTTAAAACGTCCATCTAGTTGAGGACACAACGAAGAAAGTTCAGGCACTATAGACTCTCCGTCGTGAATGGTTTAGCTTCAATTGGAATTGTGCTAGTCATGAGAGTGTGTTTCCTCGCTGATCATACGGAGTCTTTGCAGAAAACATTGCCTTTGAATATGGAATGAGGAAGAACTTGCACAATGTCGTGAAAGGCTTATCATTCCTAGGATTTCAGGATGGAGAGAAAGGTTCTGTCAAGTGATTCTGTGTACTGCCATCTCTTTGATAAATTTTAATATTTGTTCGTAATTGTAATGTAATTGCTTTAAAATATTTGGTTGGTGTTATGTTATACTGAATAGTATACAACATTAATACCAATAATAATAATAATAATAATAATAATAATAATAGTAATCTCCGAGCATCTGTAACCACTGTATTAAGATTCTTGGTTTATGGTGTGGGCAATGTGGATAATTGTAAACCTATTGTCAGTAGATACGAAGAGATAAGCAATAGTATCAATGTACTCCATAGTCTCCTTGGTGCCTGCTGCAACAAAAAGTGAGGCCAATATAAATCGTATAACATTACCTTTATATTTGATTTCGTAGGTTTGATACTTGCATTATTTCATCTCAGAGCTGTCTCGATTCGTGTACTCCTGAACTCTGCAAGTGCTGTGCCATGCAATACGTATCGACTGTGAAGACGTGGAAGCATTCCTCCAAGGTGGACTATTTCGGTATAGTTTCCAAGCGGTTTTTGACGTACTGCGTATAGAATGCTCAACAGTAAATATCTTTTATCTTCCTAGCATGTGTCTTGTATCCGCATCCGTAACTGAATGAGACTCCGCAAGCCACCTAACGGTTATGATTAACTGATCCCCCCTTTCCTATTCTTCTCGCGAATGACGCGTGGGAAAAATGATTGTCAGGAAGCCTTTGCATCAGCTCTAATTTCTTGAATTTTCTCATCGTGATCATTTTGCGAGATGTATGTTAGAGTAAGTAATATGTTGTCCGACTTCACGGGAAGTGCTCTCACGAAATTTCAATATTAAACCTCTCCACGCTTCTCTTGTAGCATCTGCCACTAGAATTTGTTGAGCATCTCCGTAACGTTCTTGCTCGGACTAAACGATCCTACGACGGAACGTGCCGCTATTCATTGGATCTTTTCTATCTCTTCTATCACTGTTACCTGGTAAGGGTCACAGATTGATGAACAATACTTAAGAATCAGTCGAACAAGCGCCTTGTAAGCCACTTCTTTCGTGGATGATTTACATTTCCTTAAACTTCTTCCTATGAATCTCAGTCTGGCATCTGCTTTTCCTACTTTTTGTTTTATGTGGTTATTCCAACCAAGGTCGCTCTGAATAATTACTCCTGCATATTTTACGGCACATAGTGTTTCCAGCAATTTGCCATCAATAGTGTAGTTGTACATAAGTAGATTTCTTTTCCCATATATGCGTGACATGTTACATTTGTTTACGGTCAGAGTCAACTGCCAGAGCCTGCAATATTCATCAAACATCTGCAGGTCATTCTTCATATCTATACTGTCTTCTGGCGTTGCTGCTTTGTTATAGAGAACCGTATCACCTGCGAGCAGTCTTGACAAGCTTCCGACGCTCTCTATTAGATCATTTATACGCATTGTAAACAGTAACAGTCCTATCACACTTCCTTGGGGTACTCCGGAAATTATCCTTTACATCTGTCGACTTTTTTCAATTATGAGTGAGGTGTTGAGGTCTATGTGTAAGGAAGTCCTGCACCCAGGCGCAAATCTGGTCTGATTTTCTTTGTTTGTTTGTTAAACGGCAGTGCGGAACGGTTTCAAATGACCTCCTCCTTAAATCAGTGAACACAGCATCAATTTTTCCCATTTGTACTCCAGATTTCCGTCCTCAGTATTATATCTTTGATGCTGCCTACTCAGATACTCTGCAATTTGTATCTTGTCACTCTTGCTAAGTATAATTATTTTCCTGCCTTTCTTTTCCTACCATTCTTTGTAAAACCCTTGGTTATAGTTGCTATCCCAGCCGTATGATTACCAGTACCTTCCTCTATGTTAACTGATTCGATAAGATTATGTCTGTTTGTTGCTAAGGGTCTAAGACGTTACCTTCACTAGTTGGTTTTCTAGTTATCTGCTCGAAGAATTTTCGGACAAGGTAATTACAATAATGTTACATGAATCCCTGTATCTGGCATCAATTATGATAGCATGACTCTTCGAATCTATACCTGGTAAACTGAAATTGCCACCTATTACAAAGGCATGATCAGGAAAATTACTAACGATATTCTGTAAGTTACCTCTTGAGAGAGGAAACACATACAATAATATTTAATGTTCGAAGTACCTTCACTGCCTTCGTAATGAAAATGAGCTCTCTGTTAACTGCCTTACTTTTAGTCTAACGTTCCTAGCGCCCGACTTTGCTAGTGAGACCACGTGAAGAACTATACGGTGGAGGAGGAGTCCTGCTAATAAGAACTGTATGGTCTGTAAACAAAGAGACAGATTTTCTATCAATATATTTTCTTTTTATAGAAGTTCATAGCTCTTTCCGGGATGGATAGCTATCATTTCACATAGCAGTCAGAAATTTCACTTCAGATAATTACAGGAGTACTCTGTATGGGTGTAACGCAAAGGTGGGCAACATATCAATTTAAATACACAGGAAACGTCAGCCTCAGGACAATCTTCTGAAAATTTTAGCGTACGTCGATGTCATTATTAACTTTTCTTTTTCGAGTAGACCGCACTGTTCTTGATGGATTAGACTATATCACTGTTTCATTTTTCCTCATGCTAAGCGGGATCTAAAGTGTCAAACAGCGGAAGAAATATAAATTTCTTCGTGAGTTTCATTCGTTACAAAATTAATACATGAAATTAGTGCATGCGTTTCTGAAACTTGAAAATGTCTCTTGCCATTGTGGGCCACCTGCAGCTGCCGAAAATTAAAAACGGTTTCTTCTTCATCTAATCTGGCATTTCCCATAATGTGCTCCGCACACATAATAAATAAATAAGACGACAATATGCAGCCTTGCCGTACTCCTTTCTGAATCTGGACCTAGTTAGTCGCTCCATAAACGGTTCTCACCGTGTCTTCTGGATCAGAGTAGAAATTATGTATGAGAAAAATGAAGTGATCTGGTGCTCCCATGTATCTGACTACTTCCCAAAACTTCTTGTGGTCGACAGAATAAAAGGTTTTGGCATAGCCAATACAGCACAGATACACCTCGTTTTGGGATTCTCTTGTCTTCACCATAATCCATCGATGTTGGAAATTTGATCTCTAGCCCCGCTTCCTTCAGGAGACCAAACTTGTTCTTAAGCTAGCTCTTGGTCGTAATGAACATCGTTCTTGAGTTGAATACAATCGGCACAATGAAGTTACCCAAATATTAGTTGAGTTATCTGACCTCTGCAGGGAACTGATGCTTATTCTTCTATTCTCTACTTGAACAAAAAAATCTCAAGCGCAATTAATGGTGTTCGTACTGATACAAAAAATCAAATTACTAAGCTACTGCGATAATATTTCTCCCCATTTCAGTAATCAGTATTACATTGCTTGATGAAAGCAGCTTGGCAGTCTCTGAGCTATTAAGCGACGAGGAACCCCTTCTATGTAGCTGCGTCCTCTCAAGATTATCTAGCCTTTCTTAACGCTCTCGTGCTCACAGTACGAACCAGTGACGAATTGTGAGGATCCCTTTTGAATATTCTCCACCATTAATCGGAACTGGCAAGGCTACCAACCTAGAAAATTCTCTTAGAATTCTTCCACTGAATCTCATTCCGATATTTCCAGCTTCGCAACAATTATTAAGTGATCGTTTCATTTTCAATGGACAAAGGTGGATACCATTAGCTATTTCATAATTGTGATAGATTTCAGTGAATGCTTGCGGATGGTGTGCTCAAACAACATCAGGTTCAGTTGTATATATCAATTTTGTGTTGGCTGTTAGCCTACATTATTCAAAGTTTTACACTGGAACAGATCTTCAAAAATCTTTTCTGATATAGTAACGTCTACCCTCACAAAAACTTTAAAATAGCTTTCACTTAAGACGAAGTTCTTCATCGCCAAATACACTAACGGACAAAAATTGCAACACCAAAAAGTAATTAATATAGAGTAATGAAACTCCGGCAGTACATTTGTCTAGGGTAATATATTTATGTGATTAACATCAAAAGATTATAGGCTAACGGAAGCGCGAGATAAGCGAAATCCTGGTGCATTGAAAACCGGTGTAGCCGCCAGAATGTTGAATGCAAACGTGAAAACGTACTGGTGCCGGATGTCAGTTGGTGGGATGGAGTTTCATACCTGTTGCACTTGGTAGGTCAATAGATAGACGGTTAATGGTACTTGTGGATGTCGCTGAAGCTGTCGTTCGATGATGTCCCATATGTGCTCGAGTACAGACAGATCTGGTGATTGAGCAGTCCAAGGCAACATGTCGACACTCTGTAGAGTACGATGTGTTACAACAGCAGTATGTGCGCGAGGGTTATCCTGATGGAAGGATGTTCATGAATGGCAGCAAACGGGTAGAATCACCAGATTGACGTAAAAATTTGGATTCAGGGTGCTTGGGATAACCGCGAGGGCTCTCCTACAGTCATACGAAATCGCATCCGAGACCATAATTCCATATGTAGGTCCAGTGTGTCTATGACATACACAGGTTGGTTGCAGGCACTCAACTGGCCTCCTCCGAACCAACACATGGCCATCGCTGGCACCGAGGCAGTACCAGCTTGACACCACTAAAGCAGCAAATGACGGCGGTTTGGGATAAATGGATAGCACAGTTCAGGGCCCTCGGAGCTGTCCTCGAAGTACCCACATTCGTAACAATTTGTTGTGGCACTGTGCTGCCAACTGCTGTTCGTATTGCTGCTGCACATGCAGTACGATACACCAGAGCCATACGCCAAGCACAGTGGTCTTACCTCTCGGTAGTGCCACGTGGCCGTGCGAAGCCCGGTCTTCTTGCGACCATACATTCCTGTGACCACAGCTACCAGCAATCATGTACAGTGGCTACATTCCTACCATGTCTTTCTTCAGTATCGCAGAAGAAACATCCAGCTTCTTGAAGCCCAATTGCAAGACCTCGTTCAAGTTCAGCGAGGTGTTGATGATGGCGTTTTGTGGCCTTAAATGCATTCTTGACTAAGATCAGCTCATCACGTCCAATCTTAGAGCAAACTAATGCTCACTATCGTTACAGCATCTATTTAAAGCAAATCTGATTTACGTCTTCATAGTGGCACTGCTTGCGGCACTCTCATCTGACAGTCATATTTCAGATTTAGGAACACGGCTACCAACTTTCGTTTATGTCGCACAAGTCCTTCTTGAAGCTGCGATTTTTTTTTCCTTCAGTGCAATTCGTGTTGCTGACACAAAAATTGCAACATACTTCTGTAATCCACTCAACACAATGGCTACTGTCGTTTTAATCCTTGAATCGCACAAAATTTGTGCTGTTGATTGTGTTAGACAGTGAAAACTGTTCAACTGCGTCTAACTGGGCAGTCCTGTTGTGTACGGAAACACTTGTAACTCCGATTACAGCAGACTGTTTATCAATTCTAAAAGTGTACTGTCCGTTTACGCAATTGCTCACTATAGTCATTCAGGGGTTTCTGCTACATGCAGAGCCATTGTCCACCAATATGGTTGAAGGTCCGAAGATGATTATGTAGTGATCGAAACCGGTCACCTCTTAATAACCATGCCTTGCGATCTAGACTGTTTTCTAATTAATTTCAAATATTACATTGTGATCGGTGGTTTCCTCCAACAATGTTTTAAAAATAATTAATGTATTTTCTTTCTGCATGATCCGATGTCATACGGTAGTGCTGGCGATGGTGATAAAACAAAACTATGATGAATCGGTTTACACTTAATGAGATCGCAAAATCATCTAGACTGAGGTGACAAAACTCAAGGAATATCTCCTAATGTCGTGTCGCACAACCTTTCTCTTGGCGTAGTGCAGCGACTCGATGTGTCATGGACTCAACAAACCATTGGAAGCCCCTGCAGAAATATTGAGCCATGCTCGCTCCATAGGCGTAAATAGCTGCGAAAGTGTAGCCAGTGCTGGATTTTGGGCACGAACTGACCCCTCGATTATGGCCTATAAATGTTAGATGGGATTCATGTCGGGCGATCTGGGTGGCGAACTTATTTGCTCGAATTGTTCAGAATGGGCTCTGAGCACTATGGGACTTAACGTCTGAGGTCATCAGTCCCCTATAACTTAGAACTACTTAAACCTAACTAACCTAAGGACATCACACACATACATGCCCGAGGCAGGATTCGAAACTGCGACCGTAGCGGTCGCGCGGTTCCAGACTGTAGCTCCTAGAACCGCTCGGCCACACCGGCCGGTTGTTCAGAATGTTCTACAAACCAATCACGAACAACTGTAGCTCGGTGAGATGCCTCGCTGTCATCCATAAAAATACCATTGTTGTTTGGGAACATGAAGTCCATGAATGGCTGAAAAATGTCTCCAACTAACCGAACATAACCATTTCCAGTCGGTGATTCCTGTAAACGCAGCACACCCCATTATGGTGCCGCCACTGGCTTGCACACTGCCCATTTGACAACGTGGATCCATAGCTTCGTGAAGTGTGTGCCACACTCGAACCCTATGACCAGCTCTTCCAACTGAAAGCGGAACTCATCCCACCTGACCACCGTTTTCCAGCAGTCTAGGGTCCTACCGATGTAATAACGAAGCCAGGAGGGGCGCTGCAGGCGATATCGAGCTGTTAGTAATACGTTCGTCGTACGTCCCACACTGATTTCTGCTGTTATTTCGCGTCGTGTTGCTTGTCTGTTAGCACTGACAACTGTATGCAAATTCCGCTGCTCTGAGTCGTTACGTGAGTCGGCCACTGCGTTATCCGTGGTGAGAGGAAGTGTCTTACATTTGACATTCTCGGCGCATTCTCCACACAGTGGGTCTCGGAATATTGATTTACCTAACGATTTCCGAAATTTAATGTCCCACGTTTCTACCACCAACTACCATCCAGCGTTCACAGTCTGTTAATTCCCGTCTTGCGGCCATTATCAAGTCGGAAGCTTTTTCAAATGAAGCACCTGAGTAGAAAAGATAGCTCCGTCAATGCACTGCTTTTTAACATCTTGTGTACGCGGCACTAGCGCCATTTGTCTAAGAGTATATTGCTATATCATGACTTTCGTCACCTCAGTGTATCTTACGGTGCTGCTGATTCCAATGCGCTTTCAGCAAGACGTATTTGTTTAGAACGTTTCCCACAGTGTATTTAACTTCTCACACACCGTTTGCTATTGTGGATCGTTGAAGGCGTGAAACAGTGAACTAACACATAAGTAAACACTGAATTAAAAAAAAAAAATTATATTGTTGCCGGTCCGGGTGGCCGAGCGGTTCTAGGCGCTACAGTCTGGAACCGCGCCAGCGCTGCGGTCGCAGGTTCGAATTCTGCCTCAGGCATGGATGTGTGTGATGTCCTTAGGATAGTTAGGTTCAAGAAGTTCTAGGGGACTGATGACCTCAGAAGTTAAGTTCCATAGTGCTCAGAGCCATTTTAACCATTTTGAACCCAAAAAATTTTTGCGGGAAGGTAACACAGTGACCACATATGCTGTGTTGTGAAATCAAGGTCAGATGAGATCCACATCTACACAGATACTCCGCAAGCCACTGTAAGGTGGCTAACGTATGAAATGATTTCTTCTTTGTTGCTATCTGCGAGCACTACCGTATCATTTTGGATAATACAATAATAAAAACAGTGTAGCCTATAGGAGCGATGTGTAGCGCTGCCCCCTACTGTCGATGCTAGTATCGAAGGGTCCAACCGCTGCGTATACGGCGAGATATGTCGTCTGATGATGTCACAATTTCAACGTTTGTCATTCTTTTCGGATATATTCCGACATTTGTGGCCCCATTTGCCTTTATTAAACTGTCTGTCTCAGTGTCGTCTACACTGCTTCTGGCGTTTTTAAACGTCAATAAGAATCACCCTGCACATGAAGAAAACTGAAGAATTACTAGACGCAAATCTTTAAAGAGGAAATTACTTTTACGCCTCTAGATAGCACAATGCTGCATGGAAAAAGTACAATAAACGTACATTCTGCCCACTGATTAGTGTGAGAAAAGAACCCAACGGTGCAAATATAGGTATCGAATACTAAATTACTACTCTCGCCATTGCGTGATTGAGGTTCAGAAACAATTCAGCATTTAAAATGGTTCAAATGGCTCTGAGCACTATGGGACTCAACATCTGAGGTAATCAGTCCCCTAGAACTTAGAACTACTTAAACCTAACTAACCTAAGGACATCACACATACCCATGCCCGAGGCAGGATTCGAACCTGCGACCGTAGGGAGTGCGCGGTTCCAGACTGAAGCGCCTAGAACAGCTCGGCCACAACGACCGGCAATTCAGCATTTAGTTTCAGGTAATACATACTTTATGCAAACGATTCTTATAGCGTATTGTCCGAAATTTATTAAGTGGTAAGCGCATGTACCAAAGGAGTTCTGTTAGTTGAGAAAGAAAACCTACTTCAGAGATGTAGCATCTAGTCGTGAATAATGTACAAATGAACTTGGAAATTAGCAATTCGGACACGATCACCGGAGAGTAGTGCAGACAGCTTTTAACGTATCACGTGCTACTGACGCGAGACTACTCGTAGCAGAGAAAAAGCGGGCTGTTAACTTGTTTGTCGTGCGGCGGTTCGTTGCGCCTCGCTCGTATTCTTCCGGCTCTGCCACAGGTCGAGCGGGATTCGTGAAAACTGCACCGCCGCGTGCCACAAGCCTTGATTCCTCGTGTTTCCGGCGGACTGCGTGGGTCTTCTTGGACTTCGTGCCTGGTCAATAACTTACCCCATGTAGGAACCTACGAACATTGCTGCTGTAATGGCTACCCGGCGGTGCTGTGGTCCGGGTGTTCAGGGACTATTAAGCGAAGCATCCACGTTTGCCGCGCTCGCAGTCACCGCTAGAGGCATTCCCGTGACACGTGGCTCCCGGAAGCATTGCTAACAAGGAAGTGTAGCGTCAGCGAACATCGGTACTTCTGTCATTTCGCATAGACGATGGTCGTACAGTGGCCATGTAGGTGGCGTTGAGCGCAGTGCCGTGTGATTATGCAGCGGTCGGGATAGTAGACTTCAGCAGTATTTTATTTATTTATTGCTGTTTCATCAAGACCAGCCCTCTTGCTTTCCTACTGCATGTCGTTTAATTCGCAATATTGTACTGCAGTACAGTCAACTGTTGCACAGATTTCGGTCATAAATTATTTACTCGCAAAAGATAATATTTCACACGACATATTGTGTATGATAAAATAAAACAAAATTAAATATAGGAGAAAGTACCGTAAACTATAGCCTCTATAAGTACGAAAAGTTTATTTCAATTCTATTGATTGATTGGTTGATTTGGGGAGGGGACCAAGCTGTAAGGTCATCGATTCTTCAATTCATATGGGTTGTCTCATAAGCTCCGTTCCTTTTGCTCGCGCGTTCCATCTACAGTGCATGCAAACCCTGCACACGCCGTGGCCCCCAGAATAACGTAGTTACTTTATCGTTCCTACGACGTAGAGTTCGACAACCTGAAGCGCCAGTGGACATGTTAGTGTATGTTTGTGTCTGGCGTTGTATGGAATAGCGTCAACCTATGTTTGGCTCAAATGGCTCTGAGCACTATGGGACTTAACATCTGTGGTCATCAGTCCCCTAGAACTAACCTAAGGACATCACACACATCCATGCCCGAGGCAGGATTCGAACCTGCGGCCGTAGCAGTCGCGCGGTTCCGGACTGCGCGCAACCTATGTTTGCAAGTCATAGAAAGCAAGAAGGAACATTTTCAACATCTTGCACTGTTTGCTATCGTAAGGAGTAAACCGCCTCACAGTGCCAGCAGAAGCTTTGTGGTGTATACGGGGTTGGTGCAGTAACGGCTCGAGCATGTCAAAAGTGGTTTAGTCGATTTAGAGCTGCGAATTTTGCCATAACAGACGACTCTCAATCTGGGCGGCCAACGGTTACGGACGTGGAACGGCTTAATGACATGATAGTCAACAGTCTACGAACGACAACGCGGGTGTTGGCATTGGAGTTCAATGCCACTCGTGCTACTGTAGCCAAGAACTTGAAGAAGATGGGTTACGTACGTATTCGCGATGCATGGGTTCCTCATGAACTGAGTGAAGCGAATTTGATTCATCACGTGTCCATCTGTGGCTTCTTATTGAAATACAACCAGAATGCCCCTTTTCTTGAATGGCCGGGAACTGGACGTGAAAAGTGGATCGTGTGCAACAACGCCAGCAAGAGTAAATCGTGGCGCAAGACAGGGCAGCCACCATTATCAGTTCTCAAACCAGGGCCGCATCCGAGAAAGGTTTTGCTATGCATCTACAGCTACATCTACGTCGACATAGATTATGCATCTGGTGGGATTACAAAGGCATCCTGTACTACGATATTTTTCCAAATGCGACTATCGCTTCCGAGGCGTACTGTTAGCGGTTACATCGTCTCAAGGTAGCCACTGATGATAAACGACCGGATTTGGGACAGGATGTCGTCTTTCACCACGACAAAGCCGCACCACATACCTCTATGGTGACCCGTCGAAAGCTACCTTCTTCTGAGTGGAATGTGTTACCCCAACTGCCGTATTCACCAGACATTGAACCTTCCGACTTTCATCTAGTCCGCTCCCTGTAGAATTTTCTGAATGCCAAACGCCACCACCTCCTTCGAGGACTGCAGACGTTCTCGAAGAGTTCATCAACCTGAAAAGCCCCACGTTTTGGAAGAATAGTATTTATAAGCATCCAGAGAAATGGCAATGTAGTTTGGACAGTAATGTAGTATAATGCTGGAAATAGATAGTTTGTTTACAAAACTCATCCACTTTATTTAGTTACATTTTGCACGACCTTGTGTGAGAAGTGTGTAAGCTGGCAGGCCGACAACCATACTGTCGTAGCTGTGCTGCGTGGAGCTGCGTTCCCAAGCGTTCTTTGTAATTGCGCTGTAACGAAAAGCGAATGACCTTACAAGACATCCAATATCTACGTTCATGGCTGCATAGCTTTCTATGAAGGACCATTCGGTTCTGGTGCAAACTAACGCAAGTGATTTATCTAATTTCGATTGTTACATGCCTTGGCAGTACTTGAGTTTCGGTGAGTCCATGTGGGTTCCTGTCACTCTAGTTCTAGTGCTAAATTCTACGTAGTTCTTATAATAACACTGTGCTAATGAACAAAAATGTACTGTTAATATATACAGTGGCAAAATAAATGTTGCGTATACTGGACATAATAGAAAACATAACTGTTTTGTTCTGTCAGATACAATCACAAGAAAACGAAAACAAAGAAGATAATCACACTTCCGCTTGATAAACAAGAAAACAAAAACAAAACATTACAAAAAGTTCCACTGCAGACAATATAGTTTCTTCTCACTGTCATCTTGCATAACACGTTGTTTATGAGCCAGTTGGCCCTCGTCGTAACTGGAAACACTTTTGAATGTAGGTAGCATACTCCTTAGCAAATTGTCCGGATTAATCTGTGGGATGTTGCTCCATTCTTCCGCAGGTCTCTAGTGGAACAGGACGATTGCCAACCGCTGGCTTTAGCATGGCCCATGCATTTTCAATGCAATTGGGATCTGGAGAACATGGCAGCCACTACAGCCGACTGCTTGTATGCTCCACTAGAAAGGTGTTCATAAGATTGTGACTATGGGGACATGCAATGACGTTCATCAGCGTGAATACCACTCCAATATGTTCACCGAGTGGAGGCACAATGCGTGCATGGATGTCGTCCCTACACATCACTCATTTTCCCATGGGGTGCCCTGCGGCCATACATGATAGCACCCCAAAGATAACTGCACCACCTTGATAAGGATGTCGGCCTACGATACAGTTGGGATGCAAACGTTGTCCTCGTTGCCTTCATACACAAATTGTCAGGGAAAGACTGATGCGGGTCCCATCGGAAAAGAGCATTGTGTACCACTGCTGCCTAGCCCACAAAGAGTGGTTTCGTGCCCATGCGACTCGAGACCTTCCCTGAACCTCAGCCTTGAGAGGTCTTCTGGCGCGTAATTCGTGCTAATGGAGCCTATTTCGTAACATTTGTGTTGACACCTGCCGGACGGGGTGGCCGAGCGTTTCTAGGCGCCACAGTCTGGCACCGCGCGACCGCTACGGTCGCAGGTTCGAATCCTGCCTCGGGCATGGAAGTGTGTGATGCCCTTAGGCTAGTTAGGTTTAAGTAGTTCTAGGTTCTAGGGGACTGATGACCTTAGAAGTTAAGTCCCATAGTGCTCAACGCAATGTGAACCATTTGTTGACACCTGCACTCCTGTAACTGTTTGGAACTGCCGCCGTAGACGTGTCGCATTGCGTTGACGGAGTATACTTGCTGTTATACGCAGATATCGGTCACGCACACCTGTTATTTTTTCTTCCACGGCCACTGCTGTGACGGTCCTCAACTGGTCCCGCCGCTAGAAACTTGTTCCAGATTCTAGCGACCTTCACTTGCAACTTTGTACTGTCTTATATCCTACCCCATTTCAGTGACTACACGGAGCCTCTGATCGTACCTTATTGTTGTCCAAACCATCCTCAAGCAGCACCTTTCTCGTGATGATACACAGAACTAGTATTGCAATGAGAATGAAATTTTCGCTCTGCAGCGGAGCGTGCGCTGATACGAAACTTCCTGGAAGATGAAAACTGTGTTCCGGACCGGGACTCAAACTCGGGACCTTTGCCTTTCGCGGGCAAGTGTTCTACCGACTGAGCTACCTAAGCTCGACTCCCGTCGTAACAGTACTGGCAGAACTGAAGCTGTGAGGACGGGTCGTGAGTCGTGCTTGGATAGCTCAAACGGTAGAGCACTTGCCAGCAAAAGGAAAAGGTCCAGACATCGATTCTCGGTCCGGCACACAGTTTTAATCTGCCAGAAAGTTTCAAGTACTGCAGTATTTACAGGTGACACAGCTGCCGCAGACAGCACATAGTGCGTCCTCACTGTAGAATAATGGATTGCTCTGTTAGAATTACATTACTGATGTCATAATTCGTTTCTGGACCACAAAGTTCAATTTTAAATTTTCGACTTTATGCAATATTTATTTTCACCACTGTAAATTTATATTAACATACAGTGCGTTAGGGGTCTAAGTGCAGATATTGTGATCACTGGTACCTTAATATAAATCCACTTTAATGTGTTAGTTGTTTCTTCATGCGTCTAACAGTTTTCCCGCAAACACGTTACATAATTTACTACCTGGTGTTTCCTGCACGGTCGTAACTGCACCACTAATAAGGAAACATTCGCGACTGTAAATGAACGATCTGCATGAAACTTGACGGGTGTGTAGAGGGGGCAAAATATGCAACAATAATTTTCGTGTTCTTGCCCAATTTCATTTTTAAGGAGTAAAACACACCCCAAAATGTAATTTCACATACTAAGTTTAGAGGGAATATCTTCCAAACGATGATGCACAAAAAATGTTTTTCATATAAAGCTGATATGTAATTAACATTCTTGAAAACCGTAAAATTAATTTTTGTAACATTCTGAAATATTTCAAAATACCTCGCCACCATTAAATCTTTTTGAAAAATGAAAACTTTTATTACAATATAAATTAAAGATGTTTTCAAGTCACACACACACAAATTCATGTGTAAAAAAGCTGGTTTCTGATGTACTAAATACTATTTTTGGAAAATAAGCTATAGGCCTACACAATGTACTGTCAGAGTATTTTTAACACACCTGATTAAAATATTTAACGTTCATTATTATTCTGCCTACTTATTTTATTTATGTTTTTTTCACGTTTTAAATTGTTATTCCGTGTTTTACATTTATGTATTTTGTTTCGTCTTTTAGTTTATTGTTTGACATACGTGTATTTTATTAATTGAAAATAGTAAGTAATTCGTTACTGTGATACAGAATCATTAAAATGAAGATAATCTGTAAAGTAATGCTTAATACGCGAAGCTTTTTTTCTACACCATCCAAATAAAATGAAAGAACTTTCTTCACATAGTATACACGATGTAGATCACAATGTAAAATCAAATTCAGCAGGATTTTATATTGTCACCGGTTATCCTCAAAATATCCTGATTAGTATCAAGCATATTTCAGCACATTGATAAGCCTTGGCGTAGAGAATTGATTACGTAATGGTGACTGCAGCTTGATGTATTGTTTCCCAAGTAGATACTGACAGTATAATAATTCAACATATCTACGAGTGGATCTGAAAAGCTTCCCACAAAGCTCTTCCAACATCGAAAGCCGTATATGTTCCAAGTCTGCACCTGTGCTGTCTGGCCCTTTGGATCACCAAACGAATAAGTTTCTTGTCCTCGGGCACGACGCTCAAAACGGTTTTTTCCCACTGACTACCCACCTTTTCATAGTTTTGAAGGAAAATAGTAGTGAGTCTGGACCGAGAATACGAGAATCTCTTTTTGGAACCGCGAATTTTCTTGTAACAGCTTGGAGATCTGATAACCAAACGTCTGATTAGATCAAAAGATATCTAAAATATGTCTTTTATTCAGTGAAGGAGAAAAATCTTTAATATTGTTAGATTCCTGAGGTGGTCAATGGGAAAGAACCGTTTAGAGAATCGTACCTAAGGGCTAGGAACTTGCTCATCTAGTGATCCCAAAGGGTTCAGACGTGGGACGTATACGGTATTCGATGTCGGAAGAACATTGTGGGAAGATTTTCGGATCTAGTTCTGTTGAATGTTTACGGTGTCAGTCTCCAACTGAGAAACGTTACAATCAAACTGAAGTCCGTAATACGTAAATATCTTCGCCAAAGCTTAACAGTGTACTGAGATATGACTGATACTAATCAGGATCTTCAGAGGATAACCAGTGGCAATTTGAAATTCTGCTGAATTTTGTTTTAATTGTGTTATGCGTCGTGTATATTATGTGAAGAAGTTTCGTTCATTTTATGTGTACAGTGTAAAAAAACTTTGTTTTAAGCATCTCTTTACAGATCATTATTATTCTAATGATTTTATATCATAATAATGCATTACCTATTATTTTTAGTTAACAAAACACACGTATGGGGAACGGCATATTAAAAAAACATTAATGTAAAATCTATAACAACAATTTAAAACATAAAACAAAAAAGTAAAATAAATAATTAGCATAATGATACATGTTTAGGTATTTTAAGTAGGTGTGCTGAAAATACTTCAACAGCGCATTGTGTAGACCTACAGTTCATTTTCCAAAACTGGTATTTCAGAAATCAGCTTTATTACATAGGTATGTACGTGGATGAAAGCTTCTTTAAGTTCTAACAAAGGTTTTCTTTTTTTAAAATTTATTAATGGTGGTGAGGTATTTTGCAAAAGTTCCAACTTTTGTATGAAAACCAATTCTCCTATATCATAGTTTCGAAGATATTTCCTCCAAACCAAATATTCCAAATTACCTTTTGGGAGGCGTTTTACCCCTCAAAAAGTTAAATTGGGTAGAAACAAAGAAAATACTTATTGCATTATTTTGCCCCTCTACATACCTGCCACCTTCATCAAGATTCTTTGTTTTCATTTGGGAACGTTCCCTTGTAAGTGGACATGTATGTCAGCACAGACAACCGTTTTGCGTCCACGTGTCCATGCTTCAACATCTGACCTGCTTTCCAGGGAGAAGAAATCATTAATGGCTTACTCTTGCCGCAGCTACTTGGAGGTACTACCCAAACTAAAGACGTACTACTCCTGATAACTATAATTATTAGTCTGTAAATGAAGTGAATACTTACGTAATGCTGTTCAGTACACTGTCTTCAGTCACCAATAAGAATATTTGCACTTATACCACTAACACCCCATATAGTCTAATATGCGCCAATTACACCAAGGAAATGCCATTTACTTAGGAACTGCTGCTAGCCAGTAGTTGTGTTTAAGACAGATGCCTTCCCCAGATACATCGGATTGTTGTGTGTGAGATACCTGTCTACGTGTTACACTCGCTGTTGCTTCTCCGTCACGTGCAGTACTCAAACCCTTTGCACCATCACTTTGGTCTGTATTTCTGGGAAGTGATTGCACATAGAAGCTATGGATCTAAATATTTGAGACTCTACGTCCAGCTCTTTTACAGATGAGGACCATAGTTCTGGATCTTTTACAAGGTTATACGTATTGTGAAAAGACATGCTCCATAGAGTGGACAAGGTAATTCCATGTGCTTGGGAGTCTCGGCCACACTACAGTCACACATTCCTAAGTTTCCTTCTTCAACATTGCAAAAAAATATTGTAACCTTGCCCTGACTCGTGTGAACGTGAATGGGTTGTAGTCTTTTCCTGATATGTGAGAATAAAGTCTTCCCTATTTCTTAAGTTCGTCCCACGCAAGTTGCATGTCGTTTATTTTTCGAAGTTTTATGTCGTCTTTATCTGTGATTCTGGAACATGTGATTCCACAGACCCTTGTTACACCTTCGCCGTTACCACTATGGCATACACGTGTATTTCACAGTTATTTCAATTCCAAGAATCACGAACAGTTCAAAAATGGTTCAAATGGCTCTGAGCACTATGGGACTTAACATCTGTGGTCATCAGTCTCCTAGAACTTAGAACTACTTAAACCTACCTAACCTAAGGACATCACACACATCCATGCCCGAGGCAGGATTCGAACCTGCGACCGTAGCGGTCACGCGGCTCCAGACTGAAGCACCTAGAACCGAACGGCCACTCCGGCCGGCAATCACGGACAGTGCTTCAGCTGGTGTTGTTCTGATGGTTCAACAGAATCTTAGCAAACTCCGTTGCGCACTCATCCGAACGCTCCGGTAGTCGCAATCGATACTTAAATACACTCATTCTAAAGCTGACTACACTGAGATGACAAAAATCGTGGTATAGCGATATGCACATATACAGATGGTGGTAGTATCGCGTACACAAGGCATAAAAGGGCAGTGCATTTGCGGAGCTGTCATTTGTACTCAGGTGATTCCCGACGTGATTACGGCCGCACGACAGTATTTAGAGATACGCAGTGTCAAGAGCCTGCCAAGACTACCAAATTTCAGGCATTACCTCTCACCACGGACAACGCAGTGGCCTGCAGCCTTCACTTAATGAGCGAGAGCAGCAGCTTTTGCATAGAGTTCTCAGTGCTAATCGATCGTTGACTGGAAACGGTTATGTTCGGCTACTTGGAGATCATTTGCAGCCATTCATGGACTTCACGTTTTCAGACAGCTATGTCATTTCACCGAGCCACAATTTTTCGTAGTAGGTTTGAAGAACATTCTGAAAAATTCGAGCGAATGATTTGGCCATCCAGATCGCCCGACAGGAACCCCATCGGACATTTATGGAACATAATCGAGCGGTGAGTTCGTGCACAAAATCTCGCACTGCCAACACTTTCTGAATTATAGACGGCTATAGAGGCAGTATGGCTCAATATTTCTGCACGGGACTTCTAGCGACTTGTTGAGTTCATCCCACGTCGAGCTGCTGCAATACGCCGGGAAAAAGGAGGTCCGGCACGATATTAGGAGGTAGCCCATGACAGTGTGTTGCGTTGGAGATGACGATATAATACACATAAGTAGTGGGCAATAACATCTTGTACTCTAGTTAGCGGTCATATATTAAATTTTCACTGTGTGTATGTAAAAGTTATTTTCTGATGCACATCGAGATACCGGCAGGCAATATATCATTTTATTAAAATATCATGCCAACCAGCAGTAGGATTCCTGTTTGCAAAGATCACTAGGTACGTCGTTCTTTGTGCAATTTTTGCCCGTACACCACTGCTCCTTCTGCGTGAATATCTGACTTACTCACTCCTCTAGTTTCGCACTAGAATTAGCAGATACCACAGTCAGGACGTCATCAACGAAAGCAACTGCTCCTTCCACCCTGTTCACTCGATATAGTAATAAAGAGAGGGGTTCTCTCGTCAGATCCCAGAAAAAAGGTCCGCGTATTGATCACCGAAGACAGAATTCGCTGATTTGATTGATCATATTACATCAATAAGGGAGTCATTCACTGATCTACTACTACCACCACCACACTCTTCTAAGATACCACAGATCGATTTATTGATTTCTACATCTGGATATCCTTTAAGGCGCGATCGTCACAGGCCTTTCTAGATTATACATGGTACCTCCGATTCCTGCCTTACCTGCCATTACATATCTCTCAGTTTTCTGATCTACAGCTTCTGAGGCTCATTTGGTTGCTTCATTCTTTGAGTTACTCGTACCTTTCCCAAGTCCTTATGGACTCTAAGTTCTACGGGTGAAAGGATTACGTTCTTGTGTTATATTAGACGTTGCATCTGGATGCGCACTCATCCATATACACTGAAGGGCCAAAGAAACTGTTATAGGCATGCGTATTCAAATACAGAGATATGTAAACAGTCAGAATACGACGCTGCGGTCGGCAACGGCTATGTAAGAGAAGAAGTGTCTTTCGAAGTTGTTAGATCGGCTAATGCTGCTTCGGTGGCAGGTTATCAAGATTTAAGTGAGAGTGAACGTGGTGTTATAGTCGGCGCACGAGAGATGGGACTTAGCATCTCCGAGGTAGCTATGACCCGGGGATTTTCCAGCACGACCATTTCACGAATGTACTGTGAATATCAGGAATCCTGTAAAATATTAATTCTCCGATGTCGCTGCGGCCGGAAAAAGATCCTGCAAGAACTAGACCAACGACGACTGAAGAGAATCGTTCAACGTGACAGAAGTGCAACCCTTCCTCAAATTGCTACAGGTTTCACTGCTGGGCGATCAACAAGTCTCAGTGTGCGGACCATTCAACGAAACATCATCGATATGGCCTTTCTAAGCCGAAGGCCCACTTGTGTACGCTTGACGACTGCACGACACAAGTCTTTACGCCTCGTCTGGGCCCGTCAACACCGATGGACTGTTGATGACTGGAAACATGTTGCCTGGTCGGACGAGTCTCGTCACAAATTGTATCAAGCAGATGGACGTGTACGGCTATGGAGACAACCTCTGAATCCATGGACCCTGCATGTCGCCAGGGGACTGTTCAAGCTGTTGGAGGCTCTGTAATTATGTGTAGGGTGTGCAGTTTGAGTGATATTGGACCTCTGATACGTCTAGATACGGCTCTGACAGGTGACACGTGTGTAAGCATCCTGTCTGATCACCTGCATCCATTCATGTGCATTGAGCATTCCGACGGACTTGGGCAATTTCAGCAGGACAATGCGACACCCCACACGTCCAGAATTGCTACAGAGTGGCTCCTTGAACACTCTTCCAAGTTTAAACACCTCTGCTGGCCACCAGACTCCCCAGACATGAACATTATTGCGCATACCTGGAATGCCTTTGCAACGAGCTGTTCAGAAAAGATCTCGACTCCCTCATACTCTTACGGGCTTATGGACTGCCCTGTAGGATTCATGGCGTCATCTTCCTCCAGCACAGCTTAAGACATTAGTCGAGTACATCCCACGTCGTGTTGCTCCACTTCTGATTGGTCGTGGGGGCCCTAACTGATATTAGGCAGGTGCTCCAGTTCCTTTGGCTCTTCAATGTATATACATAGGGTAATTCAGCTGTCCCTACAGATGTCGTTTCAAGCAATACATAGTGTTATATCTATTCTTCAAAAACCATTTGGGAGAGTTTCGTATTCTCTCTTTCGCTACGCAGAAACTGTTATTCCTATAGAAAAAGTGAACATGACCTTTTTGTAGGAAATTTAATGTAGTTACACTTTGTACTGGGATACGTTTTCGCCGTTGTTTTTTAGTTACTCGAGAAAAACTTACGACAGTGACCTTCAAGTACACCCTACTCCCACACTCAGTCCCCACCGGTCAGGATTTTTATTGTGTTGTTCTTGACATTGCCTCCTACCACTGTACTAAACTTTGCGATTGCAAGAGCTATTTTCCACATTCGACCTTTTTTGGTCTTCATTGACTGCCCTAATAACGCCACCAGCTTAGTCGAGCGCTTACAAACTGCAAAAGTGACGTTCGTGAAAATTCTACTTAAGAGTTTGTGAATTGTAATAGCATAAAATATACAATTATATCGTTGCATTAGTCAGGGCTTGTGACTACGAAACTAGTGTGCCTGTAGGGGCCAAGTTTGGATCGAATTGCAACGTAATTAGTTTTAGCGTTGAGAGTTTTTTTTTCATTATCCTCACGGGCGTGTTTAAATCAGTAATATTAACGAGATAACCGACTATGCTGGTGGCGAAGTAGCGCAATCAGTAGAGATAATAAAAAGGTTGAATATCGGGAATAGTTCGTGTAGTCGAAACTTTTTTTTGTGCAGTGGTAGGAGCGAGTACCATGAACATAATACCTGAAATGATGACTGGTGAAGGATGAGTGTGCGGGTGGAGGTGCGTTTGAAGCTCACTTTTGTATGTTTTGGGTGAATAACTCGAAAACCGTGACCTCCAGCAAAAACGAATGCCAGTAACAAAATTTAAAAACATTAAATTTCCTACAAGAACGTCCTGTTAATTTTCTCTTTACGACTAACACTTTGCACATAGTGAGAATATGAAAATCTCGCGCGTGGTTTTGAAGGCCAGATATAACATTGCGGGTTGGATAGAAGGACATCTGCAGGGACAGCTGAACCACCCTATGTAATCAGCGCTGAGCGGCTCCTGTTCATTTCAGTCTGATCAACGTCAGTCATGAAGCAATCTACGCGAGCTGATGGTGAGGGCACTGGTAAGTGCCGTCGTTTGTCGGATGTTGACAACTTCCTTCCGAGCGTAACGTCATTGCTCGTCGCTGATCGAATCATGACTTTCCTCATAGATGATTTAACGGAAGGTGGTTGTGATCTAGATTCTATAATATCCGATTGGGATTCGCATTTCTCAAGATAAGGTTTCTGAGGTTTCGCTCTGATTGTGGAGACTCGTATACGTAAGTAGTATTATCTCTACTTCTTCTACAGATAAATTCTTTGTTTTGTGTTTTAGGCTTGCTTTTAACAATTATGATATGTTTTTGTTCTAGATGATGAAGTGGAGCAAAGAATAGCAGAATACGCACTTAGTAGGCCAAACGATGAACATGATAAGTGGATAGAAACACTTATCTTCGGTGAACCACACCGTAAGTTCAAGAACTTATTATTATTGTTAGTAATGACGAATGTATATGTGTCTTGCGTGTGTGTGTGTGTGTGTGTGTGTGTGTGTGTGTGTGTGTGTGTGTGTGTGTCTATACGTGTACCATAATTATCAGTCCTGATTCTCTTTGTAGGAGTATTGACGCCTTATGGAGACGGGATTGCCACTACAATGCCACTGGACTTATCAGTGAGGAAACCATTGAAGTGTGAGTCATCTCATCCAGGCGAGGCACAGTTTTTTAGTAAGTACCTCTCTAAATACACTTGTGTGTGTGTGTGTGTGTGTGTGTGAGAGAGAGAGAGAGAGAGAGACAGAGAGAGAGAGAGAGAAAGAGTACGTAGTTTGACGTGATACTTATAGACTGTTGTGATATGTGTGTTTCAGAGTTACTAGACCAATTAGAACTGCCGCCTTTGGAAGATATTGCCAGTGACAGGCTTGCTGCGCTGGAAGAATTAAACACACCTCCGCCAGATCCGTCGTTGATGCGGCCATCAACGCCTGCGTAACGCGGTCAGCACCGGTCTGGCTACCGCCCCCGACCTAGTAGTAGCAGGGCGGTACCATCGACATCCGCATCTAGTGTGGGTTCATCTGGTTACCATCTCCGGTCTAGCTGTAGCAGAGTGGACCCGTTGACACCTTGTCCCCAGTCTAGCAGGAGCAGCTGGTGTTCTCCAACACCAGGTAAATCACGCAGCCACATTAGACTACCGTGTGGCTGCTGATGCTTTCAGGGATAAGAGCTTGCAGTCCTGCACTGGTAACATCAATGCTGGATTTCGATGTCCAGCTACCTTCCTTCATGCATGCCAAGCAGTGTTGGAAAGGGAACTGCTGAAATCAACACTCAGCGGTATCCCACTGTAACCTCCCCCCTCTTAATCGGCCTACTGGACTGCGATATAATTGACCGTGATTGCGTATGCATAACGAAATTTTACAGTGACTAAGACTATCGTTACCGAAGAAAAGTGTAAACAGACCCTTCTGAAAGAAGAATCTATTCTAAACACTGATAATAATTTTGAAATGGGCGGAATTTAGTGCAATCGCTCACGAACTGATTAGCTAAAAAGGGGATAATTAAACGGTCGCCGGCCTACTAGGGCAATGAATCTCCAGATTCTTAAGAAAGGTAATGGCAAATAAATTTAAGCAAATAATCACTGGCGTGGTTATAAAAGGTTGTCACATTTTTCCACAACACAACAGTTCACGACAGGTCACAAGAAAATAAATGAATCAGAAAGCACTGAGTTTGGAGTTACTTGTTCTGAAATACTAAATTTGTAAAGTCAAATGAAGTTACTGGCAACATAAATGACTGGCTTTAACTAAAATTTTGTTGTGTAAAAAATGACTTTTAGTAATCCCAGTGTAACGCAATGTAAAAAAAGGGAAAAGGCAAACAATTTATTTTTGATTATTGAAAGACTGAATTGAATTTACTTTAAGAAAATGAGCGACTGATTTTAATTTTCATATCATAGCAGTGAAACACGTACCAAGCCAGCAGAAGTTACTCGACAGGCTAAATACTGAATAAATGAAAGCCGGCTGGGGTGGCCGAGCGGTTCTAGGCGCTTCAGTCTGGAACCGCGTGACCACTACGATCGCAGGTTCGAATCCTGCCTGGGGTATGGGTGTGAGTGATGTCCTTAGGTTAGGTAGGTTTAAGTAGTTCTAAGTTCTAGGGGACTGATGACCTCAGAAGTTAAGTCCCATAGTGCTCAGAGCCATTTGAACCATTTTGAATAAATGAAACTGCACACTCTTAATTTGTGCTGCGTCTCTAGTTATTAGCTTTCCCAGTGAAATTTTACGTTATTTTAAGTGAATGAAGTTATTACTCAGAACTGCAAATTAGTTAAGCCTCTGTTAATCAACACAAGAAAGAACAGTTGTTGGGGGAGAAAATTTAGACTGAAACTGGTCATTAGCAAACAAACCCAACTGGCAGTAAATAGTTAATCAATTTTCATGTTTTTACAACACTCGGTGATTGCAGCTAAGGGAAAGGAACCTTGCTTGGTAATAATATCTGAGGACAGTGACAACACAGATGTTCTACAACAGGCTCATCCAAGAACGGCTCCCGGCGGGCGCGCCCGCGCCCCGTGGGCGCAAGTCAGTGTAGTTCAGCGCCCCGTCCGCGACCGTGTGTCGCTAGTGTCGGCATAGGAGCGAGAGAGCTGCGGAACGAGTGAGACCGCACAGCACTGCTCTGCGCTGGACTGTCCCGCGGTCAGATCTAACGTAAACAAAATATTCTATTTTAGAATTAATTTTATGTAAGGGATATAGAATCTCATTCTTACTGTTAGTAGTTACAAGTAAGTATTTTTTGTTATACTTCGTGCTACAATTTTTTGTATCCCTTTTCAGAGTTTAGAAATCCGATCCTTAATTTGCTGTTTTGTACGTAATAATTTTAACATACCAAGTCTGAAAACTTATTAAAATAGAATTAAGGTTATAAAGCTCTTTAACTCTTACAGTCAACATTGTTAAAGAAGACAATTAACATTTTACACGTTTTTCTTTTTCGAGGAAACGATTTTGTCTAGGCTTGGTACAATATTCCGTGAGACTGCTAACCTCAAAGAATTGGTCAAATTTTTATCGCCGAGGAATGAACGGTTCATAGTTTTAGCAAGCTTTAAAAGAGAGAAAAAGCGCTCACAAATATACATGGAACCAAACATTGAGAGAACTTTGGCCGCGTGCTTGTGCAAAAGAGGATATTTCTCTCGTGGAAGACAGCTGTAAAAGTCATCCAAAGTTTTAGACATAAGAAAGCGGTCCTTCAGGCGGATATCGCACTGTAGGTCAATCAGCTCTAGTTGAAGCACTTGTGAGACGTCCTCTGCCCGAAGGGAAAACGGGCGAACAAATATATCTATCGGCTGGTATTCGGGCGGCCCGCACGGCCAGCTAAGCGGCACGGCTCGGCCACTGCAGCAACATACGAATTCGCCCGGGGCGCTGGCCGCGGGCGATCGCGGGCGCTAGAGCCCCAGGGGCACAGTTTGGACGAGCCTGTTCTACAAGTTTTAACTATTGCAGGTTATTTTTCAAGTTATTCATGCTTTATGAAAGAAATGCCACTGGGTAATGCCTCTACAAGGTTAGTCATACTTTGACACTTAACACTCTCACAATGTTGTAGATTTGCGGACGACAAAGAATGTAGCCGACGGCAATGGTGAGTTGCCGGTGTTGCTGCTGCTGGTTGAGCACCCCGAGTCGTCTCGAGAGCCACGGATAATTATAGTAATAGTTAGAACTGCAGCTTCCTCCGCCTGTCCACTCCTACCGCGCTCTCAGTACTCACGGGTCAACGAATGATGTACGCGTACACTGGGGCGATCATAGCTACACACCGCGACTGCACAAACACTTCTGCAATGTACCATGACTCAAACTGCTCTCCTTCCTGTCTGCTCGCAGGGCGACAGGGACTCTCCATACGCAAAGATAAACAACGGCACTGCTACTTCCTTTTGCTCGTTGTTATCCATACACTAAAATAAAGTTCCCTTGGCTATTGCCTACCAATTTACAATATTTACATTATAATTATAACCGATTATACACAGTAAGAAATAAACACACTAGTACATCCATTACATATTAACTATAGTTTCTGTAATAAAGTTTATATATTTACACTACTGGCCATTAAAATTGCTACACCAAGAAGAAATGCAGATGTTAAAAGGGTATTCATTGGACAAATATATTATACTAGAAATGACAAGTGATTACATTTTCACGCAATTTTGGTGCATAGATCCTGAGAAATCACTACCCAGAACAACCACCTCTGGCCGCAGTAACGGCCTTCATATGCCTGGGCATTGAGTCAAACAGAGCTTGGATGGCGTGTACAGGTACAGCTGCCCATGCAGCTTCAACACGATACCACAGTTAATCAACAGTAGTGACTGGCGTATTGTGACGAGCCAGTTGCTCGGCCACCACTGACCAGCCGTTTTCAATTGGTCCCGCTAAAAGGTTCTATCTCCAAGCTGATGACAATGCTGAGAATAAGCAAAAATACATTCCAGACTATACAAACCTCTAGCAGCATCTCAGGTTGTGGATGCGACTTCTTACAATCACCAGCATTATTTGCCTCGACCAGCGTCCATGGTTGAAGGAATACGTTGATGTTAATACCAAAATTAGGGCTCTTCTGATGTATGATTGTCCAAAACGTCTTTATAAATTAATGAATAATTCAGTTTTCGGCAAAACCATGGAGAATGTTAAAAATCATCGCCGAAATTCATTTAGTTTACCATTGGGCTGGGTGTTATGGCGCAAGAGTTTACATCGTCAGGTTAAATTTTATACAGGCCACAATCTTCAATGAAGATTGTAGATGGCATTATTTCAGTGGAGTTTACAAAAACTCTCTGTATCGGCATGTGTGTTCTGGATCTCTCCAAACTCCACATTTACTAATTACACTACAAGTTTGCAAAAACAAACTTTGTTTATGTCAAGCTACTTTATATGAGTACAGGTAGTTTCATCTACTTAGAGAAAGGCTGAAATCCATATGAAGTAATTAGGTGCAATTCCAAGGAATTTGACATGTCTGGATATGCAGACGATAATCCTTATGGCATAACACTTCAGAACAAGAAGAATATCAGCTTAATGAAAGACGAGGTGAACGGCTCGGAGACTATAGAGTTTGTATGTCTCATTTCGAACATGTATCCACATCACGTGGATGCAGGTGCCACCCAGACATGGGCTAGGGGTATGCATCGTGCATCGTCACAGGTTCTCATTCTCGAAGACTACAAGGAATGTCGGCTAGGTAACGATGAATTCCCTCGTATGGTGCAACAAGTACCATGAGTGAGGTACAAGCTTCTTCTCTTTACCTACTAAACTGGAACACACCACATCTACACGAAACAAGAACAGCAGGAAGAGAGTTCACTTTCCAGACACTGTATGTACATTAGTTCACGTACTGAATGATTGGGATTTTACCATATACAGGGAGGCTCGCAAAGGCCCCTGTCTGCAAATAGCAGTTGACCGCTGCTGCTTCAATCGTTGTATAGATGTTGTCTTCAAAAGTATCTTTCCTGTTCTTTAAGAGGAACACAGAGTGTATATTAAATACCTACTTGAAACTTGTAAGTGAGAAACCAGAAAGTAAGAAGTAAACAAATAAATACAAAGTTTTCATTAAAAGAGATATAATTTATTTATTAGTAAACCAATTCGGTAGTAGCCATACATTTTCTGAAGTGTCCATAACTTAATGTTGTCCTTATATCTTCTTCAGCTACCTGAGGGCAGGACATCCTGTGTTTCCACATTCTGAACAGATGGATTTCTATAAATGTCTTGACACCTGGATGTCTTCTCATGACCTTTGAGATAAGTTATATTGTCTCTATGATCATACATTCAGAGCAATGACAACCATATCTTCATACGCCACTCCATCGTCATCCCAGGGATTTGTGAGGTACAATCGTGTCAACCACACACCTGGTTTTCGAGTTTTAGTACATCGCACTGAGATAAGCGGTTTAGGTGAAACAACGATTGTAGAATACCTCGTTAGTACTTGCCTATCACCAGAGAACGTGAAGAATGCAGCGTCTTTAAATACAAATTGTCCACACTCATCATAAAACCCTTGTGCATCTGGTGATGATCTTCAGATGTCGAGGTATCATTGTAAAATTCTCCACATGTTGTGAAACACCTCTACATTTATACTACACGTTGTACAATTCCTGTTAGCAGCGACAAATTTAAAAGACAATTGTGCAGTATTAATGCATAGGCTGCAGTGCAAGTTTTGCGATGATTCGAATTCAACATAAGCGGCCAAAGTTCTGGTCTTCACTGCGTCATGTTCGTTTGAACAATCTATCACCACTATGGCTTACAGTTCCTTAAACTATTTTGGGCTAAGTGAGAATCCGAAACAACCGTCAGTCCCATAGTATTAGGAGCAAAACCTTGTGTACACGTCATATGATAAGCCTACATCCGTTTTTCTCCCAATCAAGTTGTAAAACATGTTATGGAAAGAACTGGGCGTTCTGGTAAGCTTTAACATTGGTTAGTTTACGGCTTGAAAACGTTTTTGAGATTTCTGCTTCCTGTCTGTTTGCAGTGCTAGAATAATAAGGTGAGATGCTTCTAGCTGCACCGAGGTCTTAATTGTCCATGCTTGGTTAGACGACTGTGGAAGGGTGGTGTATTCAAACAGCTCCCATAAACGGATTGTTAATGTCAGCTGAACTCCTGAATTCAGTTCACATTAATGTTTAAGATTCTCTTCGTCTGCGCTACGGTCGTAGGTTCGAATCCCGCCTCGGGCGTGGGTGTGTGATGTCCTTAGGTTAGTTAGGTTTAAGTAGTTCTAAGTTCTAGGGGACTGATGACCACAGATGTTAAGTCCCATTGTGCTCAGAGCCATTTGAATCTCTTCGTCTAACATAGTAATATGAGGTACTTTTCATATCAATTTATCCAACGCAAACTTACGCTCTTCTCTCCAGCTCCTAGAATGTACAAACTATTATCAGTATCACTTAAAATTAAAATCTGCTCCTGTTTAGAGTATGAAATCTGCATTGGCACATCGCATGTCACCAGATCACAGCTTCTCTGCTGCATTGCATGCGATTGGCTGCCGAGTGGATGCTCATGGCGGGTGGACAGGGGCTCGCCGGATTCCGAGTACTCAGCAGTACTTGTAAGTGCACTTCAGCTTGCTCGTATGTGCGAACTACAATCTACTCTCGCTCTAAAAAAAATCGCGTACATAGCGATATCTGCAGACGTGGGATGCACATGCGAACTACAGTCGACTCTTGCTTCCATGAAAGTACGAATGCAGCGCGTGCTGGACAGCGTATGACAACACGCATGTAAATTAAAAATTGCTCAGCTGAAATTGCATTTCATTGCTGAGTAGTGGGACCGTGGGGCTCAGGGATCATGGGGTTCTCGTGTCTGTATTGCCGGATTCCCAGATGTGGTTCCTGAAATGACATTGGAATAAGAAAGTGCTGATGCTGATTTCAGCGAAACATGACAAGCGCAATTATGTCAGCTGTAATGCGACACCACAGGTAAGAAAGATCTGATGCTTACGTCAGCATATTTTCCACCCATACAGGGAGTGGCTCACTACTTACGCTTATTTTAGTGGATACATAGGCAGTTGCATTTGGAATACAGTGTGTTCAATAGTTACTATATGTAGTTACAGAGCAGTTATCCATGACCTATTATAGTAACTATCTTTATAGCAGCATATATAGTCCGCCTCCGGTAGCTGTATGGTCAGCTCGACAGAATGTCAATCCGAAGGTCCCAGTTTCGATTCCCAGCTGGGTCGGAGATTTTCTCCACTCAGGGACTGGGTGTTGTGTTGTTCTCATCATCATCATCATTTCATCCCATCGACACGCAAGTCGCCGAAGTGGCGTTAAATCGAAAGACTTGCACCCGGCGAACAGTCTATTCGACAGGAGGCCCTAGTCACACGACATTTTATTTTTAGTATATAGCACAGGTATGACACTGAATACATTTTGCTTTGTCATTTGGTTTTTTCGCTCTCTCAAAAAAATGTGTGTGAAATATTATGGGACTTAACTGCTAAGGTCGTCAGTCCCTAAGCTTACACACTACTAAACCTAAAGTATCCTAAGGAGAAACACACACACCCATGCCCGAGGGAGGACTCGAACCTCCGCCGGGACCTTTTCACTCTCTTTTCCGTTGTCTCATTTACCCAGAATGCAAGCAGATTTAATTATTCAGCTTCACGGAATTTTGATGTTTGTCTCAGATTTTAAAATTTATAGCATCTCTGAACAATGAGATAATCTTTAATGTTCAGATTTCTAAAGCCAACACATAAGCTTCTTTCCCTGAAATACAGGATCCCACATTCTCCATGACACTTCCAGAATATGATGTACTATCGGTTTGTGCCTTTGGCCACCCCTGAAACGTAGTTTGTCTTCTACGATAATTTATTTTCTTTCCATGTTGTTTTCCAAGATTTTTACAAATATGGAGTACAGCCAATCTTCATGGTCGTTTCCGATGGTGCGTTGTGTACTACGCTGATGTGCTAAACTTAAGGACGGGACAGATAAATCAACATAACATATCAACCACTCAGTGATCATGAATGATATTGCTGGAGCGTGTCGCCAGTTGTCTCCAAGTCGTCCACAGAAAACTAAACGTCACATGGAGTGAGGACAGCACGACTATAGTCCCAAATGTGGCTGGCCCCACAACACTAAACGGTTGAGGAATAGGAAAACAAGGTGTGTTTCATAAAATGAGCATTTACGGTGCACTGTAATGGTGTTCTTCCGTACAACATGGCTAGGAGGCATCTGGATGACTTCACATGGGAAAGAATCACCGAGTAACTGGAAGAATGTCGTAGTGCGACGACTGTAGCCCAGGAGTTTGGTACTGCTCACAGCATCGTTTCACGCGCATAGGGAGCGTTTTAACCATAGGCACTGCTGCCTCAGGGGGAGAAGATGGTCGACCATGGTCAGCTACAGCAGGAGATGGCCGCTACATAGTGCAACAGGCGAGAAGGAACCCACGTCAAACAGTGGGTATAGTAGCAACCACACATAACCGGACTGCAAGGCACGCAGCCTCACGCTCCGAAGTGTCACGGCGACTGTATGGGGGTCTTCTCCCTGTCCGATGATCAGTATCTCCAGTTATATTGACACCCAGACATCGGTGGCGCCATTTTCAGTGGTGCGAAGAGCATAGAGACTGGACCAACTAGGGGAGGGGAGAGGTTGCGTGCTTTTCTAAAATAAGAACAGATTTTGTGTGAGTAGTGATTCTTCACGTACTCTCATATGGTGAGAGTTGAGAACATGTAAAACGCCCATGAAGACTGCCAGAAATTATCGTTTCGTGATCCAGGTGTTACGGTGTGGAGACGCAAAATGTTGCTTAGGCGTACTGACGACTAAATCTTTGAATACAGAACTCTCTGTGGCCAACGGTAGTGTGACGCTGTACTCCTTTCACGTGTGCGTGTTTTGCATACGGTCCTCACTTCATTTTTATGGATACCAATCCTCCAGAGCATCACACAGTGCATGTACTGGCCGTTCCCCCGACTTACATCCTACGAAGCACGTGTGGGATGCTTTGGGGAGATGTATTACAGCATGTGTCCAGAATGGGAGTACGTTGCAGAGTATGCACTGTCATCCATGGTGCTATTAACAACCGTGTCCCCCACATTGTAATGTCCAGGGAACCATAATGGCCGGACGGGGTGGCCGAGCGGTTCTAGGCGCTACAGTCTGGAACCGCGCGACCGCTACGGTCGCAGGTTCGAATCCTGCCTCGGGCATGGATGTGTGTGATGTCCTTAGGTTAGTTAGGTTTAAGTAGTTCTAAGTTCTAGGGGACTGATGACCTCAGAAGTTAAGTCCCATAGTGCTCAGAGCCATTTGAACCATTTTTGAACCATAATGAATCGCACCGACTTCAGTGCAATTATTATCCTGGAATAAAAGTGTTTCTTGTTCGTCTCAATGTGTATTTGTTTCAGTTACCCTCTTAGCATACTACAGCAGTTCTTTATATGTATGGTCCATGTTTCATCGAGCTATATCACTTGGCAGTGACGCATCATGCGAAAGTTACTTTAAAAAAAAAAATGGCTCTGAGTACTATGGGACTTAACGTCTGAGGTAATCAGTCCCCTTGAAAGTAGAACCAAAGGACATCACACACAGCCATGCCCAAGGCAGGATTCGAACCTGCGACCGTAGCGGTCGCGCGGTTGCAGACTGTTGCGCCTAGAGCCGCTCGGCCACATCGGTCGGCGAAAGTTACTTTCGTCCTTAAATTTTGCACACCAGTGTATTAATCTGGCCAGCGGCCTTGAGCCAGTGGTAACACCGGTTCCCGTCAGACCTCCACTCTTTTTGTGGCATCCGATATTTTGGATACTTCTTTTGACTTATCAATGAAAAACTAAAACTCTTAATTGATAAATATAAAATTATTCTACCACGCTGTGAACGAAGAATCAGTTAACATTCTCATAACTAAAATTGCAAGCAATCTTGCTGCGGTTTAGTGGCCATGAGGAAGACTTCATTTGTTGTTCTGCTGGACATTATTTCCAAACTCTCTACTCTAGGACTGGTGACATTAGTTATTTACTTTCAGAACTTTATTTGCGTCTCTGTTGTCAGTTCTTTGATGAAGAGAGCATTGGACTACTTGAAGATTGTAAACACAATGAACTTTTTCATCCAGCGCATTTTACATCACCTTTTACTAAGTGATCAGTGCTTCCACATCAGTTAAATAAATTTGATTGTAATTTTTTCTCTGAATATAAGACCTTGCTAACATCAAATGGGAGAAACTGTTGGAAAATTTATCGCTGTCAACTAGCAACCTAAATTAGGTCTGAGTGAACCACAAGTTTATGGTGTAAGGCCATCTTGGCCGTTTACAAGGGGGACACCATCTCGTCACGTATGTTATGCAGCCCCGAGGGAGGAAATTGGAAATTGTTTCCCGATAAACCGTTTTTTCTTACGTCAGGCAGACTACGTGAGAAGCAGTCTGTTGTGGCTCACCTGCGAGGGAGGCTACGGAAAAGCAATTGTATCGCAACAGATACGTCGATTTTTCAAGGATGATTTTAGTTGAAGCACTAGCTCCATAGACGAAAAGGTATTCGGTACTGCCAGGGAATAGAAACAGCTAGAAATATTAGCAATAATTGAAGATTAGTGAAAATGGTATGGACTGACAAATCAGCAAGTTCTTAGGTATAAAAGTAAACAGAAGAAATAATTAAACCTATGAAAACCACCAAAAAGGGAGTTCATGTCAATACAAAATCAACGGTATGCATACGAAAAACAGGAAACCTATAATGACTATTACTTAGGAAGCAAAATTAAGGAATTCTAATGAAGCAGATGTCCAGTCTACACGAAGATTGATTATATGAATGTTGTTCGAGTACTGATAATCTACAGTTCCACAGTATTTTAGGCTCACAGCAAATCACTGCTTGTCGATAACTAACTGTGAAACCTTGAATTATATGTGTTAATAAACTTTTACAGTGGACTCCTTAGGCTGCCGTCACGAAAGAGTAGTTGATATGTCAGCAAAAATAGTAACAGAACTGGTGAGGGTATTAGAATTTAATTAAATATTTTTCTTATAACAGTACATACTTTTATGTATTGTAGATAACGTCCATCATTACCTTAAGTCAGTACGCTGGCCGGTGTGACTGAGCGGTTCTAGGCGCTTCAGTCTGGAACCGCGCGACCGCTACGGTCGCAGGTTCGAATTCTGCCTCGGGTATGGATGTGTGTGATGTCCTTAGGTTAGTTAGGTTTATGTATTTCTAAGTTCTAGGGAACAGATGACCTCAGATGTTAAGTCCCATAGTGCTCTGAGCCATTTGAACCGTAAGTCAGTAGAATGTCAGTTAGTAGCAGAAATCTTCCTTTTCTTAGTGTCATCCAGTGAATGGATTTCGTGGGCTAAAATCACGGCTTTGTCGAGAATTCTAAAATAGACTATGAGATCACCAGAATAATACAGAGAGCGAAGAAACATAGTATCGCTTGTGTACAGGGTCATATAACATAACATAGAAACTACTGCAATCTCTTTAGTTATCAATATCTGTATTCAGCAGCTTAATATTAACGAATCAGAGGAAATGTTTACCTTGAAGCATAAAAGTAAGTGTCCAGTGCCGAGTAGCGTCGCTCTTTGCTATTTATTACTGTCTGGTAGGACAAGGAAACCATCAAATTTATCCTTAACGCATTCCTGACGTTATGCAGGAATACCTTTCTTTCTGAAACGTTTCATGGTGAAGCACACGTCATCTTTTTAGATATGAAATTTGTTAGACGACTGATCGGGTGATTTTCGCCGACTAAAATTACGCCAGGCATCTTCGTTGGTGTAACCATATTGGGCATTGGTATTACAGTAGTATTGGTTGCAGGGCAACAATAAGCAGTAACGTTGGACACGTTAATTATTGGGGAAAAACGCACAAATATATATCCTGAGCAAGAAGATTCCGGCCGCTGCTACAAAGTGAATAGTGCTTCAGCAGAAGGTTTCCCAACGTTGTGACACAGGTATCTGCTAATGGGTTTGGGTTCACCTCTTGGACACGTGAGGCGCACGTGAGAGAAAAGGGAAAAGCAGAACTTACAAAATACAGTATATATGTGTGTTCAATAGACGGTTTCTATTTAATGGCGTCGTCAATAAGAAGTTATTGGACGCAGTTTTGCGGTGACAAAGAGAGAGTTTTGTTTCAGAGTGACGTTCTCAAAACTAACAAGGAACCTCTTGAGTGTGAGGTCAAAAAGGCAATGATGTTTCCGGCTTTCGACGCTCCAGATATTAATTACGATGCAACAGCAACACTGGCACCTAATGACTACAGGGGGTGGGACTGCTGTTATCCAGGGGTGAGCACAGCATGAGACTACGGAGTAGAGTTGAACTGCGTAGTCGACGAGTAACTCACAACAGTGCTACAGTGTTAGTAGAGTTGATACAAAGCACAGCAATGGCAACGATAATCAAAGTAAACAATGCGTAATATCTACAACAATAATTGCCGAAGTTGACATTTAGTCAGAAAAGGACCCAAGGAATTTAGCAGAGTGAGGAAGAAGTGGCAGATGAAATGTTAGTTTTTCTGCAAGCTGAGTCAGAGGAATGTGTGGTGCCCTATACGCTCGAATGTGCTGTCAATTTACCTGAGGAGTACAGTGGTGACGATACGTGCTTAACAAGTGAAAGTGATATCAAAATAGTGTGTCAATCCATGTAGTTCATCATTCTTGTCGGACAGGGAGCCATAAATCACGTCTCCAGTAAAATGTGTTAAGGAACAATCGTTGTCTAAGGTGCGGGTACTAAACACAATTACATGCATGGAAGATCATCCACAGCATAGTAAAAACACAATAATGAACAGATTTTTGAAAAGTCCGTAGTAATATGGCCGTGTAGTGCATAAGAAAAACTATGGATATTCAAGGGATGATAAGACGCACTTGTTACAAAAATGATGTTCGCGCGTTTCAAGGATGCTCGATACAATTTCGAGGATGTGCAACTACTACGTTCTGGACATCAAATTGCGCGTGACATAGGTTACAGTGATTTCAAGGGGACAGTGGATAGTTGCATAACTTCAAACAGAGCTACAAAAATAGCAGACGTAAGATAACGAAATTGCAAACAAAGCATCAACTTCACGATGAACAGCGACTATTGAATCGACCCAAAAATTTGGGGAGCAGATAAAACTTATCCCATCCTTCAGTTATGAATTCGTTTTCAACTCCGACCAATTCTGATCTGAAGATGACATGCCTATGAAAGGAGCCCTGGAAAATGGATGCACTAAGAGAGTTGTATCGGGATTAGCTAACATCTACGTCTTAACGCATTCATATACAAATATGACGATTGTTAATCTGGGTGGTAAATTGGTTGGATAGTTATTTATTGTGATGCAAGTGAGTGGCAACGTTCTGTATAAATACATAAATTGTACCTTTTTTTCACGTGGTGGAATGCTAATGCTTCCTAATACATTATCCGATACGAAGGGGAGCCACACATTTCGAAGGTCGTCTTGAATTAATCTTAAATATTTAACTATCTGTCTGGGATTCACGATAAGTTTGGCCGTAGCTTTTTGTAACACCTTATATATATATATATATTCTCACACAGTTTGTAGACGGTCCACTGCTTCCGCTTTCTATGTGAATCTACTAAGACACTTGTCGCATATGCGAACAAAGCCATCGAAATGAGGTAACACCCAACAGGTATGGAACACACCTACCATATACGCAATGCGGTTACGATCTTCACTGACCAAGGGTACTAGGTTGGTTGATTGGCTGATTCAGTGGAGGGAACCAAACAGCGAGGTCACCGGTCCCATCGGATTATGAATGGACGGGAAAGGAAGTCGACCGTGCCCTTTGAAAGGAAATATCCCGACATTTACCAGAACCAATTTAGAGAAATCACGGAGAACCTAAATCAGGATGGCCGAACTTGGGTTTGGACCGTTGTCCTACCGAGTGGGAGTCCATTGTGCTAACCACTGCGCCACCTCGCTCGGTGAGGCTACTAGGAAAACTACAGTAGACTACGCTTACTTGTGATAGTCTTCGGTAGCCTACAGTAGTTTTACAACTCTAGTGTCTCATCAATGAACAGCTGCCAACTGACTTGACAATTTGAAAGCAAGTGTTAAATTATGTCCACTCGATACCTCTTTCCTTGTGCTCAATCGCTGATGCACGGGAACAAAAGAGCATGCACAAAAATTAGTAGAAAGGGCGCACATATACATGAGTATCCTCGTGTCCACATGTGGTCCCACTGTTTAAACAGTCTGCTATGCATCCATTTATTTGCTCGGCAATTTGAGCTGCGTTTATTGTGATGAAAGGCGACAGGAAAACAAAACATAAGCTGACCATAAGTAAAACAGTATCTCAGTAACAGGGATACGAGAGATACAAGGCAACGGAGAAGATTTGTTTGCGATTTTAGAAGGAGTTTTTCTGCTTGGGAAACTACAGCGATAGCACTGGTAACAATGTCTCGTTACGAGGCAAACGGCGAGTTTGAGAAATTTATTTCGCATTTCAAATCAAAGCGTTTCACTGATTATTCCCCGAACTGAAAAATACTTCAGGGAGGTTCTCAGTCGCTCTGTGAAGGGTAAATGACCTTCAATGAGTCATTGTTATGTTATTTCATAAAAAGTTGTCTACACAACTTCACTCAAAAGACGTTATATACAAATTAACATCCTCGTACTCTACACATTCGGTAATGCCACAGGCTCCAGTATCCACAAGATTTGTACATTTTTCAATACATACTTTCCTGCATTCAAAATACCATTTCGATTTTGCCGGTCACCTTAAGCACATGTGATTATAGATGAAACTTTTGAATGTCAGGGTATCTGTCATGATACCCTATTGAAACCAGTATTGCCAGAGTGCAGATTTGTTAGTATGCTGTTTAGTCTAATTTAACATCTAAATATTTGCCCTAAATGGTGCTGAATATTGATACCCAACATATCAATCTGTGTGTATATTGGTAGTTATCGAATTTTGAACGCCATTTCAGTAATATTGGGGATCGATAATTCTGCTAGTACGTTTACGTGTGCTGACATCGTTTTCCATAATATTTGTTTAAATGCTGCTCATTTCATGTTATGTGTATAATGTTGTTATTTAACGTTGTTTTTGTGTTGATTTTTTCTTTAAGTCAGCGTCTGCAGTATGTTTATTTTATCCTTTTTCGGGGTTTATTTTTAAAAAATGAGTCCAACTGAAGCCCAAGTAGATGAAGGTAAAATTCATGAGTTATTTGAAAATGTTAGTAATAGAGTGTTTTAATGAAAGTAGTAGCAGTTCAGGAACTAAAAATGACGTTCTTGATGATATTTTAAATGAGCCAAGGTTTCTTTAAGCACAAATGTTGTATAACAGAGAAGTACGCACTTGGGACAGTGTAAACGTACTTTCCGGATATTATGTTTATTGCCTCTCTAAAAAGTAATAATAATTACATTTCTCTAATGTCTTTTTGTTAGGAAATTTATATAGATTTTGTGGCTATTAGTGATCCTTCTTGAAATTAATTATAGTGTTAGATATAGGAAAAAAACTCAAATTTATATTATTTAAGAGAAACATTTCATTTGGTACGTCATAAACAATTTAAAGCGAAGAAGTATAAATATCTGCGTATATCATAATAAACTACATACTTTTGTGTGTAAGGTGTATTTCTTCAGATTTTCAAACTGAATATAGCGTGATATATGGCAGTTTAAAGAGAATGCTGCTTGACAGTAAAAAGATGTATGACTTTTTAGCATTCACCGCTATAAAATGATAGTCAGAAAAAGGGCTAAGAAAGTAGCCTTGTTCACTCAAAAAAATTTAGATACGTCTCTATAATACAATATTTTTATGACTTCAGCCACCTCTCTAGACCAAAATCCTGGGTTCGTTCTTATTCCGAGTTAATGCCAAACCGTTCCCATTCTTATGCCTTAGTTGAGACCTGTCACGTTCTGTGTCGATTATTAAGCTTTGCAAAATGAAAAAAATTATACTATATTTTTTTATATCATTATTGTTACTACTAAGCTACTTCACTGGTTTGAGAGAAACTGAAACGCCACCATTCCCATTACGTGATTTCCATTTAGTCGAATTGCGACTGGTTGTCATCAAAAGTGGTATTCGATTTCAGTGAGTGCGCTTTGTGCCTGCAGCACTGGTATCTCGCGATAGTTGGACCTTCACCCCCTCGCGGGACATGCTGTTGACTAGACACCTGTTGCCCTAAGTTAGCAGGCAATTTCCAGAGCACCCCCATCCCCCTCCGCACTTCCATCCGATCTGCCACAGGTGGCTGTGTAAGCGCCGGCACATGACAGCCAACTTGTGGCTCGATTCTGTTTGCGCGACATCCGGTAAAGCGCGTTTCATAACGTGGTACATAGCGCTGCTGTAAGAACCACATCTACTGTATTATCGGAAGCAGAAACAAATTCAGACCGCTGGTGCGCAATGTCACAAGTGAAATTGTTCTAATACATTAAAATTGAAATTCTTGTGTAGAGTGACTTCTTGTTCTTAGTCATAGTTTCAGCTTTAAAAGTCTGCGACTTTTAAAGCTCCGTTCCCTCACAATGATTTCTATTATGCTGCTGTTACGGCCCTTTATGGCTTACGTTTGTCTTTTCTTTGACAGAATAGAACGTATATATCTACATTTACACTCCGCAAGCTACCTTGCGATTATGGCGGAGGGTGTTTTGTGTACCAGTGTGACTTACCCCACTTCCTGTTCCAATCACGTGTGGTTCGCGGGAGGACGATTGCTCTTAAGCATTCGCGTGGGCTCGAATCTCTGTAATTTAATCTTGATTTTCTTTTCGCGAGATATACGTCAGAGGAAGCAATATATTGGTTGACTCTTCTAGGAACGCACGCTCTCGGAAATTTAACACAAGACCATGCCATGATGCAGAACGCCTCCTGCAGCGTCCGCCACTGGAGTTTTCGAGCTTCCTTCATGAATCTGTAACGAAACGTGCTACTCTTCTTTGGATATTTTCTATTTTCTCCATCAATCGAATGTTTTGTCAGCTACTTCCTTTGTTGAGAGACTTCATTTCCTGAGGACTCTTCCAATGAATCTCAGTGTGGCATCTGCCTACTCGCGATTAATTTTATGTGGTCTTTCACCTTCAAAGCGCTCATTACGCATACTCACAGATATTTTAGGCAAGCAACTTCTTCCAGCGACTCTTCTGCAGCATACCATGAAGGGTCTCCCTGCCTAAATATTCGTAATTCATTACATTTCTTTCTGTTGACAGTCAGTTGCCCCTCCCTGCACAAAGCGGCGATCTCCTACAGGTCTTCCTGCATTTCGCTACACTTTTCTAGCGCCGTGACTGCTCTGCATACAACAGCATCACCCGCGAAAAGCCTCATGGAGCTTCCGACGTTATCTAATGTGTTATTTACATATGTCTATATTGTGAAAAGCAATGGTTCTATGACACAACTCTGGGACACGACGGAAGTTACTTTGATGTCTGAAGACCTCTCTGCGTTGGGAATGACAGCCTTGTCCTGTCTGCTAGAAACTCATCAGTACAGTCACACAGTTGGTCTCATATTCCATACGCTGATATTTTTGTACATCAGGTTGCGGTACGGAATTGTATCGAATACTTTCCGGAAGTCAAAGAAAACGGCATCTACCAGGGTGCCTGTATCTACTGCTTACTGGGCCTATTGGACGAACAGAGCGAGATGGCTTTCGTACGTCTTTGTTAGTGATTTTCTCCGTTGCTATCTGGTGGAACAAATTTATATCATTCAATCAAAACAACGTAGACATTCCAAGATATTAATGGTTCAAATGGCTCTGAGCACTATGGGACTTAACATCTACGGTCATCAGTCTCCTAGAACTTAGAACTACTTAAACCTAACTAACCGAAGGACATCACACACATCCATGCCCGAGGCAGGATTCGAACCTGCGATCGTAGTGGTCACGCGGTTCGAGACTGAAGCGACTAGAACCGCACAGCCACACCGGCCGGCTCCAAGATATTAATTTATTTCATTAACCATTTCTCAGCTTAAAAGGCTAACGTAATTTGTTTCTTCATTTACTACGAGGATCACTCCAAAAGAAATGCACACAATTTTTTTCTAAATCCACCTTTTATTCTACATGTTTGAAAGTTTTGCAGTGCGTAGATACATCCTTTAGGAACAATATTTTCATTTCTCCACATAAAATGCTGGACCAACCTATTGGAGCCACTGTGTGGCAGCGTGCACAAGGGAGTCGTCATCCTCAAACGTTGTTGCACCAAGAGAGTCTTTCAGTTTCCCAAACAGATGATAGTCACATGGAGCCAGGTCAGGACTGTAAGGCGGGTGTTTCAGTGCTGTCCATCCGAGTTTTGTGATCGCGTCCATGGTTTTTTTAACTAACATGTGGCCGTGCATTGTCGTGCAACAGCAAAACATCCTGCTTTTGCCGATGTGGCCGAACACGACTCAGTCGAGCTTGAAGTTTCATCAGTGTCGTCACATATGCATCAGAATTTATGGTGGTTCCACTTGGCATGATGTCCACAAGCAAGAGTCCTTCGGAATCGAAAAACACCATAGCCATAACTTTTCCAGCAGAAAGTGTGGTTTTGAATCAACTTGACGATGCACAGCAACTGGGGAATCGACCCAAAAATTTGGGGAGCAGATAAAACTTATCCCATCCTTCAGTTATGAATTCGTTTTCAACTCCGACCAATTCTGATCTGAAGATGACATGCCTATGAAAGGAGCCCTGGAAAATGGATGCACTAAGAGAGTTGTACCAGGATTAGCTAACATCTACGCCTTAACGCATTCGTATACAAATATGACTATTGTTAATCTGGGTGGTAAATTGGTCGGATAGTTATTTATTGTGATGCAAGTGAGTGGCAACGTTCTATATAAATAAATAAATTGTACCATTTTTTGCACGTGGTGGAATGCTAATGCTTCCTAATACATTATCCGATACGAAGGGGAGCCACACAGTTCGAAGGTCGTCTTGAATTAATCTTAAATATTTAACTATCTGTCTGGGATTCACGATATACGGTCTAGTTTTTTTTTTCCAAACACAACAACACTTACAAAGTTCTCGAACTCAGTACTTCATTCTCTAAATAATATCATCTTTTCATTAAAGGTGACAAATGCGGCTATTCTCTTTAGAGTTGCATCGGTCGTTTTCAGTGAATGTGTACTGAAGTGTTGCAACTTATTCCTACCTTTTTTTTAGTATTTGTTCAATAGCCGCTATATAGTCTACCGTGTGATTCAGCCCAGTTAGTGTTGCTCTTAGCTGACCATATTGCTACAACTTCATTACTTAAACGGTTACATTCTGTTCCACTGACTTTTAATTTGTTCAGTATTTCTTTTCACTGTTGAACGGTCTTATTTCCCAGCCGAGCCACTGTGCAGAAATTCTCGTCGAATGTTCTTAGGTTCATATACATCGCAGTTATCCATGCTACTGTCCCTGTCCACTTTTCTTGTCGTTAATGTAAGGAGTAGACAAATGAAAACGAGACAAGTGGAAAACGTAAGTAAACTGTATATTATTTCAAAAGTAATCGCCATGACTGTTAATACATTTATCCTACTGTGAGACAAGACGGTCAATGACTTCATGGAAAAATGTTTGCGGTGGCCTACGGAACCATGATTGCACGTCTTCCTCCGAGGAAAATCGGCAACCACAATTCTGTTTCTTCGGCGCTTCGACAAAATCAAAATCACATGGGGTGATATCGGGACTGTATGGACTATGGAGGATCGCCGGCCGGAGTGGCCGAGCGGTTCTAGGCGCTACAGTCAGGAACCACGCGACCGCTACGGTCGCAGGTTCGAATCCTGCCTCGGGCATGGATGTGTGTGATGTCCTTAGGTTAGTTAGGTTTAAGAAGTTCTAAGTTCTAGGGGACTGATGACCTCAGAAGTTAAGTCCCATACTGCTCAGAGCCATTTTTTTGTATGGACGATCTGTAAGGGCTTCCCAGCGAATCTTCTACACCGTACTCTAAACAACCTTGGCAACATGTGGGCTCGCATGTCGCCAAAGTTCTCATCATACAAGAGAACCTTATCTTCTGTCTTAGGTACTCTTGGATTCTCCGTATTGCTTAGTAATTTATTTATTTATTTCACCTCTTTTATCGTTTCTCTTGGTAATCAGCGTGTTTCTTCCACTGTAGTCCGTAAATGATACACCTAATCATCATAATTACATCCAGCAGTTTTTTCCTCTTTCTGTAGGATCCCACGAATGTTAACTTTACTCCCAAACTGTGTGGTGTTGTATTAAATACAAAAATATTTTATGGTACCCATAGATCCCAGTTCTTATGGTCCTCTCTAATGAAATGTCGTAAATATTCCACCAGGTTCCTATGAGTCTTTCAGGTGCCCCATTTGTTTGTGAGTGAAACCGTGTGGTCCACATCTTCCGCATCTCAAGTAAATTACATAATTTCTTGAACACTTCGCTCAAATTCGACCTCTGGTTTTTCAACCGCTCTGACTTATTTCTGTGCCTCAATGGGATTTCTTCTTCAAATTTCTGCACCACTACCGTGAACTATCGGAATGTCAAGATGTATTGATGCCAGTTGTTGTTGTATCTAAGGACCTACAATGTTCATCTGTCACATTTCGTAATGTATTCTTCTACGACTCTTTCTACGCCTTTCCACTGCTTACAGTTCTTGATTCAGTCTAAGGTCCTGTGCATCCCTCTACGTCCGCCTAACAGATTTTCGTGTATTTCCTTCATGATTTCGGCCTTCTTCTCTGCGATAGGTTCCTCGTTTTCTCCTTCCAGATCTTCATTTTTCCTAACCACTCTTATGTGTCCGTTGCTTTAATTTATATTCTCTGCAACATCGGACTGCGTTTGACTTCATGCGTCGACATTTGCAATGAGCTCTACGAGTTTCCACATAAAGTCGTAAGAATACTCCTCCAGTTACAGCCTCCATTTAGTAACCTTGACGATGGATCTTTGACAATGAAAATCAACGGAAGTATTTGTGATCTCTTACCATGGTAAGATGTCTTCTACAGGCAAATGGCTTAAACTGCTTTTTGGGCCACATAATTTCTAAGCACTCTTACTTACAGCTTTATTCAATGACCGTGATGCAAATCAGCCATTATCTTCCTTTGTGACAGAACCGCTCACACCGCCTCTTCACTGTCAACAGTAGTCACTATAGGTGGTTTCTCGAAATCTGGGTAGCTCAGTATGACAGGATTTACTTATCTCTGTCAGTCTATCAGTTCTTCAAATGCTGCTTGTTGCTGCTCACGCCATTGGTATGGCACTTTGGACTTCAGCAATTTGTATAACAGATTCGCTATTTCACTGAACTTTGGAGTGAACTGACAGTAATATCTGGTAAGCGCTAAATACATTTTTAATTCCCTCGTTGCTTTCAAAGCTGGAAAGTTGTTGACCTTTCCTACATTACACGCATATGACTCCACGCCTTTATCCGTTATTTTGAGTCCTAAAAATATCATCTCCTTTATCAGGTATTCGCACTTATCTGGTTATAACGTTAACCTATGGGCTCTCTGTCTACCCAATATTGCCCGCAGTTTCTCATGACGTTCCTTTAATGAACTTCTGTCACTAATTATGTCACCTAAATACACTAAACACTTAGTCCTTGCAATCCCGGCAAAGCAACATTCATTAGCCTCTGAAATGTACTCGATGCATTCTTTAGCCTCATTGGCATCCTTTTGTACATATAATTCTGATAATTTGCACTGCATGCTATCTTTTCTTTATCTGCTGTTTCCATTAAAATCTGACAGTATCCATTGGTCAAAATTAAAGTGGAGAAATATAGTAGTTGGCTTTCTCGAGTTGGTCCAGTATCTCACTTACGTTGGGTATGAGAAGGGCTTCCGCAACTGAAATTTCGTTCATCTTTCTATATAGTCTGTTACAAATACGTATTTCACTATTCCTCTAGCGTCTCGTTTTCTCGGTACTGGCAACACAGGTGTAGTCCATGGACTGTGAATTTCAACAATTATATACTGGTCAACCATTTTCTCAGTTTTTTCCCAATAGTACCACCTCTTGCACTTCTGCTATTCTACATGGACATACATTCACAACCTTGCCCTATCTTTGCCTTACCTGGCAATAATGTAAGTGCATGTCTTACAATTTCTGTGTATCCCAGTTTGTCATCTTTTGGATAAAATACAGCATAATACGCGCTACAGAGTTTATTCAAATCTTATTGCTCTTCTTTATTCAAATTATCAGTTCTGATCACTTCTCTAATTCGTGCAGCTCGATTTACGTATGTCCCCACTTAGTTATCTGCTTCATGTACAGATCGTATTGGTATCACTTCCTCTATCACGTCTGACATTACTTTTTATTTGGTAATAATCATTTCTTTGCCGACACTGGGATTCGACCTCCTTCTACACATATCCTTAAAATCTTTTCTTTCCTAGGACCTATTCTAATGCCTATTTCTGGTGTCGTACTAGTTTGCTTTAAAGATAATTCATCATTTTTCGTCGCACGCCTTTCGTCTGATTTGCATGTCGTTCCTCAGCCATGCTGGGATGTACTCTAGTTCAGTTTGTTTCTACTTAACGTGAAACTAACTCTCTTATTCGTAGATCCTTTTTGCCATCTTCTGTTTCCACTTTCTTTGTAGTATGACTGCCAACGCCTTGCCGCAGTGGTAACACCGGTTCCCATCAGATCACCGAAGTTAAGCGCTGTCGAACTGGGCTTGCACTTGGATGGGTGACCATCCGGTCTACCGAGCGCTGTGGGCAAGCGGGGGTGCTCTCAGCCCTTGTGAGGCAAACTGAGAAGCTACTTGATTGAGAAGTAGCGGCTCCCGTCTCGGAAACTGACATACAGCCGTAGAGCGGTGTGCTGACCACGTGCTCCTCCATATCCGCATCCAACGATGCCTATGGTCTGAGGATGACACGGCGGCCGGTCGGTAACATTAGGCCTTGATGGCCTGTTAGGGAGGAGTTTAGTTTAGTTTTTGTAGTACGACTCACCAACTGCTATGGGCTACGGATATCTTCCCTGTTAATTACTACTTATTTTTTGAGCCTTTCTTCCTTTTAAGTCTTATATGCCCCATTATCTATTTATAACAGTAACTGCCTACCTAATTTGCAGCAATATGCCGTCATAATATCGTTTTTTACCTCGCAGTCTATGGCTCTAACTTTTGTCCATTTCGTCGTGGTAACACCCGATCGCTTCATGTTCAACTCCCTTAGTTCCCCTTTCTGATAATAGATACAGTCCCTAATTTCTCCTTCCATTGCGATCTAATGCGCCTATTTAAGTTGCACTGATAACAGTGAGCTGATTACAACTTCAAGCAGGAAAGCAGAACCATAAACAATTTGTCTGGATAATTAAAGGCATTTAAATATATGTAGGAGAAAATGGAAGCTTTATCAGAGGGAATAATGTTATCACAGTTATAGAATTCAACTACATACAATACTGCAATATACCATCAGAATAGCTGAAACTTTGTATTACATGAAAAGAATAGTGAGCTTTCGGAAAGGATTAAAGCTGTATGGTCAACTGTGAAAGAATTTTGTGTGAAGATGGTGTGAGCTTATTATACATCTTTTCTGTCGGAGAACAAAATTGTTAATGATCCACCAAAATTGGGCAAATTATTTAATCGCAACTTCTTGCTAATATCGAGCAAGTTAGATCAAAATAAAATGATGAAGCATGTCTGTATGTCTCTTTCTAGCTGATATTCCAAGGCAGTCACGTATCACACAGCTACGGGAAAATGCAAATAGGAATCATTAAATCGTAGGAGATTAAATAGTCACTGTGTTTTGATGAAAAATGAAATAGTCTTATAAAGATCGGTGTAGCATACATTAGTGCCCCATTAAGTAATTGGTGTCTACTGTAGTTCCGCTCTACCAAAACTACTGTTTTTTTAGTTTTTGTAAATTACATAAATGACGTGGTAAATGGTAGGATTACCGGTAGTATTGGTAACATTGGTAGGAAAAAAGCATAAATGAATGTATGCGAGGGAAACTGGGAGCCGACGATTTTTCTTTATTTTTTCTTCCTTTTCTTATTCGTTTTTCACATAATTACAACCGCAAATCGCTCAGTGTTTGACCAGTGTCTATTTTATATAATTGCAAAATATAAATTGCATTCCAAACAATAAAAATTAATTTATAGCATAAATTCATGGCTTTTATGTAACCAACGCAACTAATTGATGCAGGTACAGTTCACAGGAACAAATCAATGGAACATTCTTCACCATAATCAAAGGCAAGAGTTTCCTATTAGTACTGATAAGTGGGAGAGTTGTTTATGAATAACAGAGACATATTTTATAAAAGCTCGACGAAGTGCTGAAGTGATATGTGACATGTTTTTTTGCGTTTTTCTAATTTTACCATCTTTTTTTTAGGAAATAAAGTTGTCTAGTGCTACATGATTAATCTGTATTGCTTCTTTTATTTTCACTATAAAATCCCTCTGCCTCACGTTAAAAATCAACAATTTTCGAATAAAACCCACACTAAACATTGACAATTTCAATTTTGCTGTAAATACTGTTTATTTTTAAGTAACAGACAGGAGGATAACTTCGTAGAACTAAAATGTTCAATAGGTTACTTGGCCATATATATATATATATATATATATATATATATATATATATATATATATATATATATATACAGGGTGTTACAAAAAGTTACGGCCAAACTTTCAGGAAACATTCCTCACACACAAAGAAAGAAAATATGTTATGTGGACATGTGTCCGGAAAAGCTTACTTTCCATGTTAGAGCTCATTTTATTTCTTCTCTTCAAATCACATTAATCATGGAATGGAAAAACACAGCAACAGAACGTACCAGCGTGACTTCAAACACTTTGTTACAGGAAATGTTCGAAATGTCCTCCGTTAGCGAGGATACATGCATCCACCCTCCGTCGCATGGCATCCCTGATGCGCTGATGCAGTCCTGGACAATGGCGAATTGTATAACAGCCGTCCACAATACGAGCTCCAAGAGTCTCTACATTTGGTACCGGGGTTGCGTAGGCAAGAGCTTTCAAATGCCCCCATAAATGAAAGTCGAGAGGGTTGAGGTCAGGAGAGCGTGGAGGCCATGGAATTGGTCCGCCTCTACCAATCCATCGGTCACCGAATCTGTTGTTGAGAAGCGTACGAACACTTCGACTGAAATGTGCAGGAGCTCCATCATGCATGAACCACATGTTGTGTCGTACTTGTAAAGCACATGTTCTAGCAGCACATGTAGAGTATCGCGTATGAAATCATGATAACGTGCTCCATTGAGCGTAGGTGGAAGAGCATGGGGCCCAATCAAGACATCACCAACAATGCCTGCCCAAACGTTCACAGAAAATCTGTGTTGATGACGTGATTGCACAATTGCGTGAGGATTCTCGTCAGCCCACACATGTCGATTTTGAAAATTTACAATTTGACCACGTTGGAATGAAGCCTCATCTCTAAAGAGCACATTTGCACTGAAATGAGGATTGACACATTGTTGGATGAACCATTCGCAGAAGTGTACCCGTGGAGGCCAATCAGCTGCTGATAGTGCCTGCACACGCTGTACATGGTACGGAAACAACTGGTTCTCCCGTAGCACTCTCCATACAGTGACGTGGTCAACGTTACCTTGTACAGCAGCCACTTCTCTGACGCTGACATTAGGGTTCTCGTCAACTGCATGAAGAATTTCCTCGTCCATATCAGGTGTCCTCGCCGTTCTACGTCTTCCCCAGTCGCCAGTCATAGACTGGAATGTTCCGTGCTCCCTAAGACGCCGATCAATTGCTTCGAACGTCTTCCTGTCGGGACACATTCGTTCTGGAAATCTGTCTCGATACAAACGTACCGCGCCACGACTATTGCCCCGTGCTAATCCATACATCAAATGGGCATCTGCCAACTCCGCATTTGTAAACATTGCACTGACTGCAAAACCACGTTCGTGATGAACACTAACCTGTTGATGCTACGTACTGATGTGCTTGATGCTAGTACTGTAGAGCAATGAGTCGCATGTCAACACAAGCTCCGAAGTCAACATTACCTTCCTTCAATTGGGCCAACTGGCGGTGAATCGAGTAAGTACAGTACATACTGACGAAACTAAAATGAGCTCTAACATGGAAATTAAATGTTTCCGGATACATGTCTACATAACATCTTTTCTTTATTTGTGTGTGAGGAATGTTTCCTGAAAGTTTGGCCGTACCTTTTTGTAACACTCGATTATATATTCTCACACAGTTTGTAGACGGTCCACTGCTTCCGCTTTCTATGTGAATCTACTAAGACACTTGTCGCATATGCGAACAAAGCCATCGAAATGAGGTAACACCCAACAGGTATGGAACACACCTACCATATACGCAATGCGGTTACGATCTTCACTGACCAAGGGTACTAGGTTGGTTGATTGGCTGATTCAGTGGAGGGAACCAAACAGCGAGGTCACCGGTCCCATCGGATTATGAATAGACGGGGAAGGAAGTCGACCGTGCCCTTTGAAAGGAAATATCCCGACATTTACCAGAACCAATTTAGAGAAATCACGGAGAACCTAAATCAGGATGGCCGAACTTGGGTTTGGTTCAAATGGCTCTGAGCACTATGGGACTCAACATTTTAGGTCATAAGTCCCCTAGAACTTAGAACTACTTAAACCTAACTAACCTAAGGACATCACACACACCCATGCCCGAGGCAGGATTCGAACCTGCGACCGTATCAGTCCGGACTGCAGCGCCAGAACCGCTAGACCACCGCGGCCGGCACTTGGGTTTGAACCGTTGTCCTACCGAGTGGGAGTCCATTGTGCTAACCACTGCGCCACCTCGCTCGGTGAGGCTACTGGGAAAACTACAGTAGACTACGCTTACTTGTGATAGTCTTCGGTAGCCTACTGTAGTTTTACAACTCTAGGGTCTCATCAATGAACAGCTGTCAACTGACGTGAAGCAAGTGTTAAATTATGTTCACTCGATACCTCTTTCATTGTGCTTAATCGCTGATGCACGGGAACAAAGGAGCATGCACAAAAATTAGCAGAAAGAGCGCACATATACATGAGTATCCTCGTGTCCACATGTGGCCCCATTGTTTAAACAGTCTGCTATGCATCCATTTATTTGCTCGGAAATTTGAGCTGCGTTTATTGTGATGAAAGGTGACAGGAAAACAAAACATAAGCTGACCATAAGTAAAACAGTATCTCAGTAACAGGGATACGAGAGATACAAGGCAACGGAGAAGATTTGTTTGCGATTTTAGAAGGAGTTTTTCTGCTTGGGAAACTACAGCGATAGCACTGGTAACAATGTCTCGTTACGAGGCAAACGGCGAGTTTGAGAAATTTATTTCGCATTTCAAATCAAAGCGTTTCACTGATTATTCCCCGAACTGAAAAATACTTCAGGGAGGTTCTCAGTCCTTCAATGACCTTCAATGAGTCATTGTTACGTTATTTCATAAAAAGTTGTCTACACAACTTCACTCAAAAGACGTTATATACAAATTAACATCCTCGTACTCTACACATTCGGTAATGTCACAGGCTCCAGTATCCACAAGAACGGTGGTTTTCCAATTTAATTTTTTTTTTCATCAGTGTTCTTCATTTCTGTTTTTTCTGTAGCTGAGGAGTTCTTTTCATTTGTTCAGATGTCAGGTGTGTCAACTGTCAGTTAAGACTCCGTAACATGAATATTCGTCCACAGTTTTCATGTGCACTTTTAGGCTTCTTCGTATCTGTTTTCCTCCTTCGAGACTCATATCATGCTTTACAGTGATATGACCTAAGACAGGGCATCACATCTCAAATATTTATTCAAATAATCTTTAGAAGCGTTATTCCATATAACTTCTTTTGTCTGTAATCATCTATAAATTTCAGAGAGCTTTCTTTGGAATCAACAGACATTATTACACACAAATCATGTAAAGCATAACTTCAATGCTCTGCACAACGGAACACACATGGACCCAGGTGTCTACCGTCTGCTAACCATCGCAAGAGATTCCCACCGAACACGGGAAGCAAAGCGTTCTGACGCGCGGCCTCCATTTCGAGGAAGTTACGATTGCTCAAACGCGCGTGCGTAGCTGATCTGTTGGAAATGTAAGTGTACGTGCAAAGTTGAACAGAAAACAGACATCATGTGGACGCACCTTCAGTAGTTCTCGTTAACATCAAAGTGTACAGTATGATCTATTGTGTGTTTCGAACAATTTGGAATGGCAGGTCTGTAAGAAGTGTGTACGTCTCGCAGTGATATTTAGGCTCGTATAGCGCATACTGCTACGATCGTGACGCATGTATTCAGCAATGTATACAAGAGCTTCATACACAGCTGTGGGTGGGTGTTTGGCCACACAGAACACGATATGCTGCAAAGAGCTTAACACTTTCGTGGTAGCTGCAGTCTGATAGCTTCGACTGTTGCATAGCAGAAAATTATCAAGTACGATGGTTTGAGGCACCAAGGAATTAAATGTACGGTGAAGACTCCTTGGTATTTAAGGTAATATGGGCAACAGCCGTTATATGAGGGGAGCTAGAGCACCGTAAATAGAAGCCCTCCTTAAAATTTCACAGGACTTTGTCAGGGTGACGTTGCCTCGCCAGGTACGTCGAGCAATGTGCTGGACTGCTTCGCAGAACAGTGGATACCTACACTTTCCCGGTCTGCACGCGCGACGGCCATGCCACCCTTCAAAAATATTTAGGATCTGGCTGACCGGAAACATATTTTTCAAGATCCTTTGACAATCACTGTTGATTCTACGTTAACTTGCATCCAAGTATCACGGAAGGAGACTCACAACAAACATATCTAAGATCTGATTGAAAATAGTCCGCTAAGCTTAGATGTTCTTATTAGAGTTCACACGGACTTCACACAATACTGAATCCTCGTTGTCATAGATTATTTCCTTAATCCTAATAATTTTCGGGCGTGTGCGTAACCTGTGATATAGACCTAACAGCTCATCTCTGTGTGTTAAGGTCATCTTTTATTTTAACAATCTATAATGTATGTCAGTTCTCCTACCTCCAGTGGAAAGGAAACCTGAATTAGCCGGCCGGGGAGGCCGAGCGGTTCTAGGCGCTACAGTCTGGAACCACGCGACCGCTACGGTCGCAGGTTCGAATCCTCCCTTGGGCATGGATGTGTGTGGTGTCCTTAGGTTAGTTAGGTTTAATTAGTTCTAAGTTCTAGGGGACTGATGACCTTAGAAGTTAAGTCCCATAGTGCTCAGAGCCATTTGAACCATTTGAAACCTGAATTAAATTCGGATAACAACAAAAGGCTTAACAGTAACCTTTTTTATCTAATCTTTGTCTCATTTATCTTGGCCATCCCAAACAACTTTTTGACCAGAGGCGGAATAAAACATTTATAATGTAAAGGATGTTTAGCTACCAGGAGGACATTAACCCGGATGACTGTCATTCTTGTAACTTTGTTCGTTACGAAGATATGAAGAGTAATACGTCTTTCTTAAATAGCGTCCATTTTTTCATTTGGTAACTGACTTTCTCTCCAAAGACCCGTTCAAAAATTGATACGACGTACTAGGTACATTGTAGCCAGAGCGTTGCGAAACAGTACCGACAAACTTCGAGGGGTCATAGAGGGTGCCGTAAAGAACAAATTGGGGATAGGAACCCGTGTCTGGAATCCATCCAATGACGCTACAGAGCATCGAAGTTAAAGGCACTGGTGCCTGCCGCTAAGCCACTCCGGCAGCATACCTGACTTTGTACACTGACGGATCGTAGGCGGAACGTCTAGCAATGTTGTTTGTTGTTCAGTAGTCGCGACTGATTGCCACAGCCGTTACTGAAGAAAATGGAGCTACCCGCAGCGTAGACGGGACTTGGCACCTAGTTATAGGTTCTTCTGTATCCTTACATTTTTCTGTAGCCATTCCTGCTTAGCCAGTTTGCACTTCCTCTTAGTGTCCGCCCCCGGTAGCTGAGTGGCGCAGGCACGGTAGCTCAGCGTGTTCGGTCAGAGGGTTAGCTGCCTTCAGTAATAAAAAAAACTGAGTTAATCGATCAACAACGAACTTAAACGGATGTCTTAAGACGTCCGCCCCGAGCAGATGCAACGAACGAAAAAAGAAGTGGTCAGCGCGTCAGAATGTCAATCCTAAGGACCCGAGTTCGATTCCCGGCTGGGTCAGAGATTTTTCTCCGCTCATGGACAGGGTGTTGTGTTGTCCCTATCATCATCATTTCATCCCCATCGACCCGCAAGTTGCCGAAGTGGCGATTTCAGAACCTTGGCAGGTCCAAAATATTAAAAATTGTTTTGAGTTCATTGAAAAGACATATTCATTTCTTGCTACTGCAAAGACGCAATATCTTCTATTAAAGAAGATAGAAGAATTTTGCCAAGAGTAAAAAACAATATGATTAAAGAAACTATGCCCTATAATACGGGTGATAGGTGTGACTCTGTAATGATTTTTGTCGGGATTCTTGATGCTGTCTGAGATGGTCCAGAGGAAATTAATCATTGGACTGGAGTAATTAATTCCATTCGGACTATGAAATTTAAGGTTTCTCCTTTTGTGAGGGAATTTTTGTTTAGTAACCCCGTTTTTTGAGTAGGTACCTGCAAAAAGATGAGCTGAATTTATCTGCTACAGTAAAACACTCCCAGATGCTTGAAGAACAGTTCCTGGACATGGAGAAAATACAGATGACCATTTCAAGAAAGTTTTTTCTATAGTAAAAATCAATGTGAAAAACATGAGGTTTCAGTAACTGTTCCGAGGACAAATAAACGACAAGTTGTTCGTTCCTAAGTGGATGTTACTAATCCTCAGGCATATTATCAAGTTTCTATCTTATTTTTGAATCGTATTTTTGCAGAAATTAGGAGTTCGTTTTTAGGCCATAAAAATATTCTGTCTTTCTTTTTCTGTATGCTGTCTGTCATAGTAAACCTAAATGATTTTAATGTGTTGGTAAATTTTTATGAGGATGACCTTCTAGAGAATGGTGCTTTCATCACCATATGGTGAACATCTGTTATGGAAAAGATGAACGAGTGAATTTACAGGCACTGAACCATCAGTTATGGAAATATTAAACATATGTGAGACAGAGATGTTTCCGATGATACATGAGCCTTTAAGAATAGTTGTTTTAGTAATACCTGTCACAGCCGCAACTCCACAGAGGGGCCAGCCGCGCGGAGTGGCCGCGCGGTTAGAGGCGCCATGTCACTGACTGTGCGGTCCCTCCCGCCGGAGGTTCGAATCCTCCCTCGGACAAGGGGGTGTGTGTGTGTTGTTCTTAGCATAGGTTAGTTTAACTTAGTTTAAGTGGTGTGTAAGTCTAAGGACCGATGACCTCTGCAGTTTGGTCCCTTAAGAACTCACACACATTTGAACATTTGAACAGAGGGGCTACAGCATTTTATGGAGATGAAAGACATACTGTATTTCAGATTTTTCTGCTCTACCACTCATGAATGTGTATCTTAATTTTGACATAACTATTGATAAAGTCCTTGATATGTTAGGCCAAAGAGCCGTCAAATGAATATTATTTTGTAGCTTTTATGTCTTGTCCTGTTCAGTTTTTAATGCCAGTGTATTTTGTTGTAATGGCGCTGTAATTTGTTGTACTAACACTGTATTTTCCTGTAATGACACTGTATTTTGCTGTAACATTCAGTAATAAACATTTGTACATTTTTCAATACCTGCTTTCCTGCATTCAAAATACCATTTCGATTTTGCCGGTCACCTTAAGCACATGTGATTATAGATGAAACTTTTGAATGTCAGGGTAGCTGTCATGATGCCCTATTGAAACCAGTATTGCCAGAGTGCAGATTTGTTAGTATGCTGTTTAGTCTAATTTAACATCTAAATATTTGCCCTAAATGGTGCTGAATATTGATACCCAACATTTCAATCTGTGTGTATATTGGTAGTTATCGAATTTTGAACGCCATTTCAGTAATATTGAGGATCGATAATTCTGCTAGTACGTTTACGTGTGCTGACATCGTTTTCCATAATATTTGTTTAAATGCTGCTCATTTCATGTTATGTGTATAATGTTGTTATTTAACGTTGTTTCTGTGTTAATTTTTTCTTTAAGTCAGCGTCTGCAGTGTGTTTATTTTATCCTTTTTCGGGGTTTATTTTTAAAAAATGAGTCCAACTGAAGCCCAAGTAGATGAAGGTAAAATTCATGAGCTATTTGAAAATGTTAGTAATAGAGTGTTTTAATGAAAGTAGTAGCAGTTCAGGAACTAAAAATGACGTTCTTGATGATATTTTAAATGAGCCAAGGTTTCTTTAAGCACAAATGTTGTATAACAGAGAAGTACGCACTTGGGACAGTGTAAACGTACTTTCCGGATATTATGTTTATTGCCTCTCTAAAAAGTAATAATAATTACATTTCTCAAATGTCTTTTTGTTAGGAAATTTATATAGATTTTGTGGCTATTAGTGATCCTTCTTGAAATTAATTATAGTGTTATATATAGTAAAAAAAACTCAAATTTATATTATTTAAGAGAAACATTTCATTTGGTACGTCATAAACAATTTAAAGCGAAGAAGTATAAATATCTGCGTATATCATAATAAACTACATACTTTTGTGTGTAAGGTGTATTTCTTCAGATTTTCAAACTGAATATAGCGTGATATATGGCAGTTTAAAGAGAATGCTGCTTGACAGTAAAAAGATGTATGACTTTTTAGCATTCACCGCTATAAAATTATAGTCAGAAATAGGGCTAAGAAAGTACCCTTGTTCACTCAAGAAAATTTAGATACGTCTCTATAATACAATATTTTTATGACTTCAGCCCCCTCTCTAGACCAAAATCCTGGGTTCGTTCCTATTCCGAGTTAATGCCAAACCGTTCCCATTCTTATGCCTTAGTTGAGACCTGTCACGTAATTTGTCAATTATTAAGCTTTGCAAAATGAAAAAAATTATACTATATTTTTTTATATCATTATTGTTACGACTAAGCTACTTCACTGGTTTGAGAGAAACTGAAACGCCACCATTCCCATTACGTGATTTCCATTTAGTCGAAATGCGACTGGTTGTCATCAAAAGTGGTATTCGATTTCAGTGAGTGCGCTTTGTGCCTGCAGCACTGGTATCTCGCGATAGTTGGACCTTCACCCCCTCGCGGGACATGCTGTTGACTAGACACCTGTTGCTCTACGTTAGCAGGCAATTTCCAGAGCACCCCCATCCCCCTCCGCACTTCCATCCGATCTGCCACAGGTGGCTGTGTAAGCGCCGGCACATGACAGCCAACTTGTGGCTCGATTCTGTTTGCGCGACATCCGGTAAAGCGCGTTTCATAACGTGGTACATAGCGCTGCTGTAAGAACCACATCTACTCTATTAGCGGAAGCAGAAACAAATTCAGACCGCTGGTGCGCAATGTCACAAGTGAAATTGTTCTAATACATTAAAAGTGAAATTCTTGTGTAGAGTGACTTCTTGTTCTTAGTCATAGTTTCAGCTTTAAAAGTCTGCGACTTTTAAAGCTCCGTTCCCTCACAATGATTTCTATTATGCTGCTGTTACGGCCCTTTATGGCTTACGTTTGTCTTTTCTTTGACAGAATAGAACGTATATATCTACATTTACACTCCGCAAGCTACCTTGCGGTTATGGCGGAGGGTATTTTGTGTACCAGTGAGACTTACCCCACTTCCTGTTCCAATCATGTGTGGTTCGCGGGAGGACGATTGCTCTTAAGCATTCGCGTGGGCTCGAATCTCTGTAATTTAATCATGATTTTCTTTTCGCGAGATATACGTCAGAGGAAGCAATATGTTGGTTGACTCTTCTAGGAACGCACGCTCTCGGAACTTTAACACAAGACCAAACTATAATGCAGAACGCCTCCTGCAGCGTCCGCCACTGGAGTTTTCGAGCTTCCTTCATGAATCTGTAACGAAACGTGCTACTCTTCTTTGGATATTTTCTATTTTCTCCATCAATCGAATGTTTTGTCAGCTACTTCCTTTGTTGAGAGACTTCATTTCCTGAGGACTCTTCCAATGAATCTCAGTGTGGCATCTGCCTACTCGCGATTAATTTTATGTGGTCTTTCACCTTCAAAGCGCTCATTATGCATACTCACAGATATTTTAGGCAAGCAACTTCTTCCAGCGACTCTTCTGCAGCATACCATGAAGGGTCTCCCTGCCTATATATTCGTAATTCATTACATTTCTTTCTGTTGACAGTCAGTTGCCCCTCCCTGCACAAAGCGGCGATCTCCTACAAGTCTTCCTGCATTTGGCTACACTTTTCTAGCACCGTGACTGCTCTGTATACAACAGCAGCACCCGCGAAAAGCCTCATGGAGCTTCCGACGTTATCTAATGTGTTGTTTACATATGTCTATATTGTGAAAAGCAATGGTTCTATGACACAACTCTGGGTACGACGGAAGTTACTTTGACGTCTGAAGACCTCTCTGCGTTGAGAATGACAGCCTTGTTCTGTCTGCTAGAAACTCATCAGTACAGTTACACAGTTGGTCTCATATTCCATACGCTGATATTTTTGTACATCAGGTTGCGGTACGGAATTGTATCGAATACTTTCCGGAAGTCAAAGAAAACGGCATCTACCAGGGTGCCTGTATCTACTGCTTACTGGGCCTATTGGACGAACAGAGCGAGATGGCTTTCGTACGTCTTTGTTAGTGATTTTCTCCGTTGCTATCTGGTGGAACAAATTTATATCATTCAATCAAAACAACGTAGACATTCCAAGATATTAATGGTTCAAATGGCTCTGAGCACTATGGGACTTAACATCTACGGTCATCAGTCTCCTAGAACTTAGAACTACTTAAACCTAACTAACCTAAGGACATCACACACATCCATGCCCGAGGCAGGATTCGAACCTGCGATCGTAGTGGTCACGCGGTTCGAGACTGAAGCGACTAGAACCGCACGGCCACACTGGCCGGCTCCAAGATATTAATTTATTTCATTAACCATTTCTCAGCTTAAAAGGCTAACGTAATTTGTTTCTTCATTTACTACGGGGATCACTCCAAAAGAAATGCACACAATTTTTTTCTAAATCCACCTTTTATTCTACATGTTTGAAAGTTTTGCAGTGCGTAGATACATCCTTTAGGAACAATATTTTCATTTCTCCACATAAAATGCTGGACCAACCTATTGGAGCCACTGTCTGGCAGCGTGCACAAGGGAGTCATCATCTTCAAACGTTGTTGCACCAAGAGAGTCTTTCAGTTTCCCAAACAGATGATAGTCACATGGAGCCAGGTCAGGACTGTAAGGCGGGTGTTTCAGTGCTGTTCATCCGAGTTTTGTGATCGCTTCCATGGTTTTTTTAACTGACATGTGGCCGTGCATTGTCGTGCAACAGCAAAACATCCTGCTTTTGCCGATGTGGCCGAACACGACTCAGTCGAGCTTGAAGTTTCATCAGTGTCGTCACATATGCATCAGAATTTATGGTGGTTCCACTTGGCATGATGTCCACAAGCAAGAGTCCTTCGGAATCAAAAACACCATAGCCATAACTTTTCCAGCAGGAAGTGTGGTTTTGAATTTTTTTTTTTTTTTTTCCTTGGGTGAATTTGCATGTGCCACTCCGTTGATTGCCTCTTCATCTCTGGTGAAAAATAATGGAGCCATGTTTCATCACCTGTCTCAATTCTTCCAAGAAATTCATTTCCACCATTCTCGTACTGTTCCAAAAGTTCCCTGCATACCGTTTTTCTTGTTTCTTTGTGAGCCACTGTCAACATCCAGGGAACCCACCTGGCACAAACCTTTTTTAACGCCAACACTTTCAGTATATTTCAAACACTTCCTTCCCCTATCCGAACGTAGTGTGACAATTCGTTCACTGTGAGGCGTCTGTCAGCAATCACCAATTCGTTAACTCTCTGCACATTGTCTGGAGTGTGTGCAGTACGAGGCCTGCCGCTGCGAGGACAATCCCCAATAATGCCGTGTCCGCTTTCATCACGTAACCTGCCTGCCCACCGACTAACTGTACTGCAATCGACAGCAGCATCTCCATTCACCTTTTTCAACCTCTTGTGGATGTTTCCCACTGTCTCGTTTTCACAGCACAGGAATTCCATGATAGCACGTTGCTTCTGACGAACGTCAAGTGTATCAACCACCTTGAAGACATGCTGTGACGGCGCCACTCACGGGAACAGGTTGAACTAAGTTTGTAAACAAGCGGGAAGGATGTATCTACACACTGTAAAACTTTCACACATGCAGAATGAAAACTGTATTTTTACAAAAATAGTGTGCATTTCTTTTGGAGTGACCCTCGTACTTCATTTTGGCTATTTACGTGCCGCAGCACATATATTTTCCTCACACAACACTTTTTCCTATATACTTATTTGTTTCTTGAAACAACATGGTGTAATTTGTAATTCTTTTTTCTTATAGTCCAATTTTACTTGTCTTTCGCAAACTTTTCATACAACGCCTTGTTTCATGTGCGACATAATGTAAGCATGTTTACTTTTATCCTTGCCATCTTATGATCATTCTGTTTTCCCCCGTATATGACTCTGTCGCGCAGTTTTACAGTCGCAGTTTAATGCCTGAACACTGGTTGGAGGGAATGTTATAACAATTTTTAGGTCTTGGCGCATCATATTGAACTAAATTTTATCTGTATTAAACATTCTTCGAGGGCTATCTCTTCTTTGAAGGTAAATTAACTGTCACAATATTTTTTCATAATCATTTAGAGTGCGTTTTCGGCGACAGTATTCACATAGGTGCCTTTTAGACATTCAAAACGCTTGTATTCCGTGAACTTTTGTACAATATCTCTTCCTAGTGAGCGGGAGACCCGCTTTCTAACCCTGGCCTTGGTTCAAAGTTTCAGTCTTCGCTTCAGTCTGCATGTATACATCACAGATATTTGAGACCTGAAAAAGTCTATGGAGCTATATAGTTTCATTTGAGTATTGCCATCTGCTAAGTAGCGTTTTGGTCCACCTTTGGAACGGAATACAGGAGCGATTCTATGTGTCATAGATTCGGTAAGTCCTTGGTGGGTTTCCAGACACGTGGTTGCACCAAACGTCTACGTGCAAGTCACGCAATTCCCCTAAATTACGGAGCGGTGGTTGGTGGACGTGGAGCTGGCCCCCGACAGCGTCCTATACATATTCATCTGGTTGAGATCAGGAAAATCTGGTAGCTAAGACTTCAAAGTCAGTTCACTATGATGTAGCACGATTCTGGGCTTGTGAAACGGACAGTTATCCTGCTGGAACATGCCACTACCATCGGGGAAGACATCAGGCTTGAAGGGATGTTGGTGGTCCAGAAGATTGTTCATATATTCCACAGATACTATGTCTCTTCGATTACTACAGAAGGACCCATGGAAGGTCAAGTTATGAAACTTCATAGAATAAAACTACTACCACCAGCCTGCGTCTGTGGTGCTACGGATGCTTCGAGACGTCGTTCACCTGGATGGGCCTGCCGCTGTGGCCGAGTGGTTCTAGGGGCTTCAGTCTGGAACCGCGCGACCGCTACGATCGGGCATGGATGTGTGTGATGTCCTTAGGGTAGTTAGGTTTAAGTAGTTCTAAGTTCGAGGGGACTGATGACCTCAGATGTTGAGTCCCATAGTTCTCAGAGCCATTTAAACTATTTTTCGCCTGGATGACGGCGTATCAAAACACGATATCGACCTGGTGTAGCAGCAAACGTGATTCATGTGAACATGCGACACTTTTATATTGATCCATGTACCAATTTCGGTGATCTCGTCCCGACTGCTATGGCAACTGACGTGGTCGTTGTTCAACACTGGACACGTTGGGGTCGCCTGCTGTGGGCCCCACGTTAAACGCCGTGTGCTGAACGGCGTGCTCCGAAACACTTGAGTTTGCGGCAGCATTCCACGGCGTGGTTAGGTCTACCAAAAATTCCTGCATATCTTACTTCACAGAGCGGACAAGCCCCTAATTTCAACATTCTGTGATGAGGAGGCGTGAACGTCCAACACCTTGTCTCCTACTCGTGTTTTCACCATCCTTCGACAACTTTCCATAGTTACTTACAGCAGTAGCATGCTAACACCCGACGGTTTAGTCGTTTCCGAGATGCTCGCTCCAAGGCTCCGGGACATAAAAATTTCCAATTTATCAAAGGTATAAATATTCATGGATTTTCCCCATTTCCAGCCCTTAGCGTCACTAGAATGATTTCCCATTCGTCTCTGTTCCGCATCTATACGTTCGTTAACGCATCACACGCTCGCATCGCCACCATGCGGTGTTCAGTTTCGCGGTGAAGAGAGGTTACAATCTCTAGGCATATCAGCTTACTGAAATATCTTCCTTCTCCTCCTTCTAACAGCATCCGATGACTTTACTCTTATGGTGGCTGCGGCCCGTTTCTGGCATAAATTTACGGCCCTATGCCTTGGAATTCATAACAGTAAATACTGGCTCTCTGTGCACAGCGTAATTACTGTCTATCAGTAGCAATATCTTCCGAATGGTGACAAATTTGTTTATGTGATTTTCGTCTTGTTCATCGAAGCCAATTATTTATAAGACTCATATCCTTCTGTCTCTTGGAATAATTTTACATCTTGAATACTAATCGCTTGGCTGCTGTTGTAATTAATTTATTTGATGAAAGAAGTCATATCATAAGGTTAAATCCGTTAAATTACAAGAAAACTTTTGCTACTATTCTGGTCGAATTATAACTGCAATCAGTATTGAGAAATATAGCAACTTACTTACGTGGTGAGTAATGACATTAAAGTTGCAACATGGACGGGACCGAACATTCCTTGTCTATGGATAAATGACGTAATCTGCCGATCTAAAAAATGACTGTAAGCGCTAAGGGACTTAAACCTAACTAACCTAAGGACACCACACACATCCATGCCCGAGGCAGGATTCGAACCTGCGACCGTAGCAGCAGCGCGGTTCCGGACTGAAGCGCCTAGAACTGCTCGGCCACAACGGCCGGCCATCTGCGGATCATCAAGTAAGTAGAAAGTATGGGCCGTCCCAACCTAACACGATAAAGGACCATTAATGGGCTACAACACCCAGACAAATATTAAAAATTAAATATCAAAGCTGCCGTCCGTTTGAATTCATTGTAGGTGTTTTCAATTTTTAACTGCGGTTTCTAGCACATTATTGGTCTTTTATCACATTAGGTTGAGAGGATATTTCTTGAAGGTTCTTACAGTTTTTTAAAAAAATTAGGCACGCTTGAGGACCCTTGCACGATCCACAAATTGCGTCACTTACCTATCGATAAGGAATGTTCGGTCCCGTCCAAGTTTCAACTTTAATGCCATAATTCACCACGTAAGTAAACTGCCTTATTTCTCACTATTGATTGCAATTATAATTCGACCACAATTCTTGCGGGCACTTTTTGTAATTAACCAGATTACAAAAAGCGGTCGCTACAATTATATATACTCTTACGGGAGTCGGCGAGGTGCCGCGAGTAATTAGGCTAATGAGCAGGGACACTATTACGTCAGTAGTGTGTGGTATAAGTTGAGAATTTGGGCCTGACGGGAGGCGTACTAGAGTAGCCCGCGCGGTCGTGTTGACTACTGTGATCAGATGGCGTAGTTGTCAGTGCATCTGCCTAGTAAACAGGAGACTCGGCTTCGAATCCCGGTCCGGCACAAATTTTCAACTAGTCCCATTGATATAAATCAGTGACCTCTAGCAGCCGATATATTCAATTCCTTTGTGTCTTAACAGATTTAACTTGCCGTGTTGAATAAATTATTTACAAGAGCAGTCAAGCAGTTATTATTGAAGACGTCTGTTTATGGCCGCGGTTGTGCCTCACACAAGATTGTCTGTAGTAAATAATTATATGAATTTTACTTCTAGGACCCACGCTGTCTTCCGACGGCCATCAGATCGTAGACTGATCCCAGCATGCAGCAAAAGTGTCAGACTGTTTGGCTGAATGTCTGCTGAACGGCGGCTGCGGTGTTGTGTTGCAGCGGCGGAGTACGAGCGTTCGCACTACAGGATGCTGCCGCAGGTGCCGTCGCAGGCGAGGCCGGTGCTCAGAGACCTGGAGCAAGAGAACTGCTACCGCCTGCGCAACTTCGCCATAACCAAGAAGGGAAAAGTCATCAACGAGGACGACACCTTTGTCAAAAGGCGCGAACGTGCAACCGACGGCGATAACCCGAAGCGGTAAGTAATTTGATTTCACTTCCCTCCCTTCCATGCAGTTTACTGAAATCATTGTACTATACTAGAGCCAATGGATGATCGTAAGTTATAAAATAAATCAAGATGTACTATTACGCAGAAAAAGGCGTATGTACTGCTCGAGCGTTTGGGATCCCTATCAGGTCGGATTGAGGGAGGACATAGAAGCAATTCAGGGGTTGGCTGCTAGATTTGTTACTGGTAGGTGTTTATCACGCGAGTGTTACGCAAATGCTTCAGGAACTCGGGTGGGAGTCTCTAGAGGAAAGGAGGCGTTCTTTTCGTGAATCACTACTGAGGAAATTTAGAGAACCAGCATTTGAGGCTGACTGCAGTACAATTTTACTGCCGCCAACTTACATTTCGCGGAAAGACCACAAAGATAAAATAAGAGAGATTAGGGCTCGTACAGAGGTAATAGTCAGTCATTTTTCCCTCTTTCTGTTTGGGAGTGGAACAGGGAGAGAAGATGCTAGTTGTGGTACGAGGTACCCTCCGCCACGCACCGTATGGTGGATTGCGGAGTATGTATGTAGATGTAGACGTAGATGTTGTGTGACCAGGTCTGATAAGGCTCCACCTGAATACATGTAGCAAGAACAACCTTTCAGTTGGTGTCTTGAACTGATTTACGCTTCTATAGACATACGCTGTAGAGTGGTCTCTTCGCTAATTCACTTTGAAAAGTTATTTATTTGATGCTGTTTTTATTCTGTTATCCAGCTGAAGGGAATAATTTGTACTGACTACATACAGGGGATAGGCAAAATAATGTGAACAGTGGTAGTAATAGGATGATTGTGCTTGACGGTCATCAACGCAGGTAAGGCACGTGTCGGGCTGGACTGTGCGTGTTTAGTGCGGACTAGGCATCAGTGCAGCTTGTTTACGAGTGGTGCACCACACTTCGTATTTGCATTCAGAATCAGTGGTCGATGTGCAATGGAAGACTTAACAGAGTTCCAAAGAGGGTATATTGTGGGGGCCCGGCTAGCTGGAGCATCAGTAACCAAGACAGCCAAATTATTCAATGTATCAAGAGCAACTGTTTCATCAGTCATGACAGCCTACACAAAACATGGAAAGAAACCATCGTGTAAACGTAATAGTGAGCGAAAATCAAAACTGAATGACAGAGACCCTCGTACGCTAACACGAATCGTGTCAAAACAACACAAAACTACGGCGGCTAAAGTGACTGCAGAGCTCAATAGCCATTTTCAAGAGCCCGTATCTATCGACACTGACAGGCGAAAGCTCCATAAAGCGAATATTCATGGACAAGCTGCTATACTGAAACCATTAGTGACAACAACCAACACAAAGAAGCGTAAAACATGGAGTTAGGGGCATAAATCCTGGACGACCGATCAATGGAAACACGTCATACGGACCGAAGAGTCAACGTTTTCGTTATTTTCAACATAGGGCTGGGTTTACGTCTGGAGAACGCCAAAAGAAGCCTATAATCCTGATTGCTTAATTCCAACACTTCAGCATGGAGGTGGAAGTGCGATGGTGTGGGCAGCCATATCATAGAATTCCGCTGGTCCGATCACTACTCTCACAGATTGTGTTACAGCCAACGATCAGGTGAACATTTTAGGTGCTCAGGTGCACGCCATGATTCTGATTTTGTTCCTAACAATGATGCCATATTTCAGGACAATACTGCACCCATTCACACAGCCAGGACAGTATAATCGTGGTATCTACATCTAGATCTACGTGACTACTCTGTTATTCACAATAAAGTGCCTGGCAGAGCGTTCATCGAACCACCTTCAAGCTGTCTCTCTACCGTTCCACTCCCGAACGGTGCGCGGGAAAAGCGAGCACTTAAATTTTTCTTTGCGAGCCCTTATTTCTCTTATTTTATCGTGATGATCATTTCTCCCTATGTAGGTGGGTGCCAACAGAATGGTTTCGCAATCGGAAGAAAAAATTGGTGATTGAAATTTCATGAGAAGATCCCGTCGCAACGAAAAACGCCTTTGTTTTAATGATTGCCACTCCAATTCACATGTCATGTCTGTGGCACTATCTCACCTACTTCGCGGTAATACAAAACTAGGTGCCCTTCTTTGTACTTTTTCGATGTCATCCGTTAGTCCCATCTGATGCGGATCCCACACCGCACAGCAATACTCCAGAATATGGTGGACAAGCGTGGTGTAAGAAGTCTCTTTAGTAGAATTGTTGCACCTTCTAAGTGTTCTGCCAATGAATCGCAGTTTTTGGTTGACTCTACTCACAACATTATCTATGTGATCGTTCGAATTTACAGTATTTGTAATTGCAATCCCTAAGTATTTAGCTGAATTTACAGCCTTCATATTTGTGTGACTTATCGCGTAATCGAAATTTCTTTCAGTACTCATGTGAATAACTTCACACTTTTAAGACGACTACTCAGATTGTCTCCTATGTCGTTAATACAGATCAGGAACGATAGAGGGCCTATAACATTCCCTTGGGGAACGCCGGATATTATTTCTGTTTTACTCGATGACTTTCCGTCTATTACTACAAATTGTGACCTTTCTGACAGGAAGTCACGAATCCAGTCGCACAACTGAGGCGATATTCCATAGGCACGCAGTTTTGTTAGAAGACGCTTGTGAGGAACGGTATCGAAAGCCTTCTGGAAATCTAAAAGTATGGAATCAATTTGACATCCCCTGTCGATATCACTCATTACTCCATGAGTATAAAGAGGTAGCTGTGTTTCGCAGGAACGATATTTTCTGAATCCGTGCTGACTACGTGTCAATAAATCGTTTTCTTCGAGGTACTTCATAATGTTAGAATACAGTATATTTTTAAAAACCCTACTGAAAATCGACGTTAGTGATATGGGCCTGAAGCTCAAAAGATTACTCCTACTTCGCTTTTTGGGCATTGGTGTGACCTGAGCAATTTTCCAGTATTTAGGTACGGATCTTTCTGTGAGCGAGCGGTTGTATATAATTGCTAAATATGGAGCTATTGCAGCAGCATACTCTGAGAGGAACCCAACTGGTGAAAATTGAAATGAGCGTACGGCATTGTGGGCCGGGAGTCCCCCATTCGGGGAAGTTCGGCCGCCGAGGGCAAGTACTTATTGCATTCGACGCCACAATGGGCGACTTGCGCGCCGGAGATGGGGATGAAATGATGATGAGAACAACACAACACCCAGTCGCTGAGCGGAGAAAATCTCCTGACCCAGCCGGGAATCGATCCCGGGCCCCTTGGCGTGGTAGGCGGTAACGCTACCGCTACGCTACGGATGCGGACACCCGATTGGTATTCTATCTGGACCGGAAGCCTAGCTTTTATTAAGTGATTTTAGCTACTTTGCGACACCGAGGATATCTATTTCTATGTTTCTCATCTTGGCAGTTGTTCTTGATTGCCGGCCGAAGTGGCCGCGCGGTTCTGGCGCTGCCGTCTGGAACCGCGAGACCGCTACGGTAGCAGGTTCGAATCCTGCCTCGGGCATGGATGTGTGTGATGTTCTTAGGTTAGTTAGGTTTAACTAGTTCTACGTTCTAGGGGACTAATGACCTCAGCAGTTGAGTCCCATAGTGCTCAGAGCCATTTTTTTGTTCTTGATTGGCATTCAGGATTATTTACTTTGTTTTCTTTTGTGAGGAGCATGCAACTGAACTGCAGCGTGTTTCCTGGCCAACAAAGTCCCCGGATTTGAACGTTATCGAACCCTTGTGGGCGGTATTGGAGAGCACATCCCGGAGCAGATTTCTTCCTCCCTCGTCACTACGGGAGGCATAACATTCTACTGGAGACTATACAATCATTATATGCCAGTATTCCAAGAAGAATCGCAGCTGCATTATGGGCAAATGTGGGTCCAGCCCCTTATTAATAAACCATTCCCAAGTAAATACAGGGGTTCACATTATCTTGCCTAACTCCTGTAAATCAGAGATAAAAATTTCAGGTGAGTGGGGTAGTTGCATAAAAAATAAAAGGATTTGGCGTACCAGGAAGTGAGTTAAAACGCATTACAACTGCTTTTTTCCGTAAGATTTATCACAACTAATTTGATTATAGTTTCCCTTTATAAGATTTATTCTGAAACCCTTTCCATCACATACTGAAACTGAAAGAAAACAATAATATATCAATTATATCTCAGGTCACGTACCCGAATGATAGCTCTAGCTTTGACACAAACAGAACACTCGTTACCAGACACTGAAGCGGGTGATTTGATGATGAATGACATAACCAAAGCGTATAGCCATAATTGAGTATGGTGTTTTCATTTTGCTACGTGGACTTTTACACTGGTATTTCATCATTAGGTTGCTCTAGAAAGCGTGCTCAGTATTCATCAGCTAGTGTTCTGTCCTTTGCAAATTATAGTATAAAATCCTTCCTGCATATCGTTTGCTACAACCTTCCTTTTTTTCTATAGGGCCACCATCCTTCACTTGCTGTTTTTATTATTTTTTTCATTTCTTTCACATATTTTTATAGCCACATCTCATTAACATTCCTGTCTTGCACAAATCTTACATGTGGCTATTTCTTCGCGTAAGTTGATCCTTTTTTTCTTCTTCTGACATGCCTACGGCGTCAGCTGTTACATGCACCTTCAACTGCCAGTCCTTAATACTTTATTATGTAATTCTGCGTTTTCATCTGTGCTTGCAGTTTTCAGACGAGCTTCCCTCGTACCAAGCACTTTTCATCTCAGTCTCCTCTTCATTAATTGATGAAAAATTTGAGGCAGGTTCCTTAATTCCTTATAACCCCTTGCCGAGATATTCGAATTTCCGTCGGTCATATTCTGAGGAAGAGCGATTGAAATACCCATCCGGACATCCTGATTTATGATTTTCGAATAGCTGTTTGACCAGTAGGTTATTACTATCATGTTATGAACTAATATAACATTCCATTAGCACGAACGTCATACTTGTAAAGTCGAGATTTTTCTGAGGTCACAATATTTTAGTATTATAAATCAACCTACCATACGAGCACCAACAATTCCCCCCCCCCCTCCCCCGTTCGAATTCACTTATCTCGAACATAAAGCACTCACAATTACACAGGACATCACTCTGACCACTACTGACACTGGCAACGTATTGAGAATATTGCGCAGGTGCCGTTCGTGGCCAAATACAACAGCGCAACCTGCAGGATTGATTACAATCTGCATTTGTGTTCTAACGCGCTTTTCCTGCAGTGGTTCCATATTTTGTCCAACCCTTGAATGCCTAATTGCTACTGAGGTGTCGAATCCACACATTCTCACTGACTACTCCTAGCAAAAAGTATATTTTATTCAAAATTTTTCTCACATTAATTGTATTCATAGTGTGATTCCGTACGAACTATACCATGTGCCAAGTTGACGAGTGTCTTTGGACTATGTTCGCTTATTATACCCCTAAGAACCACGGCCACGACACATTTCTAAATAGCAGTTCCACATACACACACCAAAACTGAGACGTTTCAACGCATTTGCATTACTTCTTACACCTCTGCATGTCACAATATTTTAGTATTATAAATCAACCTACCATACGAGCACCAACAATTCCCCCCCGTTCGAATACATAGAAAGAAGGATCCTTTATTGTATGAGTATATGATAGCGGAAAAAACACTGGTAGCAGTAACTTCTGTAAAATATCTGGGAGTATGCGTGCGGAACGATTTGGAGTGGAATGATCATATAAAATTAATTGTTGGTAAGGCGGGTACCAGGTTGAGATTAATTGGGAGAGTCCTTAGAAAATGTAGTCCATCAACAAAGGAGGTGGCTTACAAAACACTCGTTCGACCTATACTTGAGTATTGCTCATCAGTGTCGGATCCGTACCAGATCGGGTTGACGGAGGAGATAGAGAAGATCCAAAGAAGAGCGGCGCGTTTCGTCACAGGGTTATTTGGTAAGCGTGATAGCGTTACGGAGATGTTTAACAAACTCAATTGGCAGACTCTACAAGAGAGGCGCTCTGCATCGCGGTGTAGCTTGCTCGCCAGGTTTCGAGAGGGTGCGTTTTTGGATGAGGTATCGAATATATTGCTTCCCCCTACTTATACCTCCCGAGGAGATCACGAATGTAAAATTAGAGAGATTCGAGCGCGCACGGAGGCTTTCAGACAGTCGTTCTTCCCGCGAACCATACGCGACTGGAACAGGAAAGGGAGGTAATGACAGTGGCACGTAAAGTGCCCTCCGCCACACACCGTTGGGTGGCTTGCGGAGAATAAATGTAGATGTAGATGTATATACAGGAGACAGTCCTTCACTTTTGCTGGCTTTGTTAAAAATTCTTCAGTTAAAAATGTAGTACTGTCAGCACACACACTAATATCAGAATAGTAGGAATTCCATTTTGAGAAAGATAGTAACCGGTACCTATATCTCAAGAAGAGCAATAAGTACACAATTGATACGGAAATTGTTGGTCTCGTTTGTGGTAAAAACACGAGATCAGGTGTACAAAACGTCTGTAACAAAACAATGGCAGTAGCAACTTAACTTCAAGATAAGATATATTTCACACCGTTTTCAAGAAAAACAACTTTAAAATACTTACATTATTTGCAAAAACTAACCTTTTGGCAGCCTATAGGTGTACCGTAATGACAAACTATCTCATAATGTCTCCTTAAGGTAACGCAAAGTTTTAAGAGTGTTTCTGGGCAGGCTTTCTGCTGTCAAAAGCACTTAAACGAATATTACTTATAAACTTACTGCATGGCGGCAAGGATTCCTCCACTTCTGGAGCTTGTCAATGTCGTAAGTCGTGCACTGTCGGTAGATTCGATTGCAGCCAACCACCACCTTGCGATTATTTCAGTGGAGACGGTCGCTCCTCTTTCACGTGACTGCACTTGCTTTTACCCACCCTATCTCCACGTAACGCATACTCTTTTTTACATCGCTAGATACTTCACCACTAGTCGCAGCTGTGCAGTCCTGTGTGCTGAATCGGAAAGAATCTAAAGCGTATCACGCTACTTTCCCTAGAACTAGATTGGTCCCTTCAATCCCTATCCCAGGAAGAAAATTAACTTTATTATTTTATGGAAACTCGAATCACACTGCAAAACTGTTCTCAGTTTAACATATCTAATTCAAATTTTGCCTTTCTAAATCGGCATGAATAGCATTAACTATTGCCTTCTTTTTGACGAATCTCTTGTTTCTTCGGCGTTCTCTTCCATTCTGAGAGAGAGTCTCGATAAACTTTTTTTAAAGGCATTCGAAATCTTTTGAAAATACCAGTACATTGATATTAGTTTTATACGCTATTGCAGTGCCTGCTGAGTGGTTCAGAAGTATGATGCAATGGTCCTTCCGACGTGCAAACATATCCGAAGGAACGGGCACTGCGTCGACTATAGCCGTTACGAAATATTTTAAATATATTCACAGCTTCGAATGTGGGCAACCATCGCCGGTATAATCGAATGACGACAGTGAAAATTTGTGCTGCACCGAGACTCGAACCCGGATTTCCTGCTTTACTCGAGCGGTCGCCTTACCATTAGGCAATCCGAGCACGACTCACTGCCACACCCACACTTCCACATCTTGTCAAATGTTGATCTATGACCTGTACTCGTACATCCATTATGTGTATTTCCGTACGGGGCAGACATTTACATATTTTCATTGAAAGTCGCTTGCCCGGTGTTGGCGGGTAAATACGGTATGGAAGTGCCTGTGTTGTTCCGAAGTGCCATGCAATGTTTATCTGCCGACACTGGGCAAGCAGCTTTCAATTAAAATATCTCCCCTATACGGGAATGCACATAATGGATGTGTGAGTACAGGTTGTAGACACATAGTTGACGACATACGGAAGTTTGCGTCCGGCCCTAATTCGTACTAGGATAACCTTATAGTAAGGCGACTGCACGCGTGAAGAGGAATATCCGGGATCGAATCATCCGGTACAAATTTTCGTTGTCGTCATTCTATTATACGGCTAATGGTTGTCCATATTCACAACTGCGAAGACAAGAAATGTGCTAAAATTAAAGGTCAAGGTGGCCGCAAACAGCTATTTTGGGGTGAAGCCTTTCAGTTGTTTTCTTGCTTCCACAAAAGCTTTTCGCTTAAATGGCAGTACATACACAACTTTGAAATATTTTCACTAAGCGCTTTCGGATGCAATCCAAGGTAAGCTATTTTGGCGTGAAGCCTTTCAGTTGTTTTCTTGCTTCCACAAAAGCTTTTCGCTTAAATGGCAGTACATACACAACTTTGAAATATTTTCACTAAGCGCTTTCGGATGCAGTCCAAGGTAACATTTAGTTCTATTTGAAAAAGAAGGGGGGGGGGATTCAAAAGAAACCGAGACAGATGGAAAAAATAAGTAAATTATTTATTATTTCAAAATTAATCACCATAACTGTTAATACATTTATCCCTCTGTAAGACGATATGATCAGTGTTTTCATGGAAATATTTTTGCGGTTGCCTACGGAATCATCATTTTACCCGGGCGTGTATCTCTTCACCCAAAGATAATCGACGGCCACGGTTGTCTTTTTTCAGGGCTCCAAAAGTATGGGAAACACATCGGAAGAGATTGGAAATATTTGGAGAAGATGTAATAACTTCCTAGCGAAACTTCTGCAACTTTGTCGAAACGAACTTGGCAATATGTAGGCGGGCATTTTGTTGGCAAGTTGTTTGGACGAGGCTGCAGAAGTTTTGTTACAAAGTCCTTACACGTCCTCTATATACTCCCGATCTCTCCCCATGCGATTTCCATTTTTTTGGAGCCCTGAAGAAAGACACTTGCAGCTGTCGATTTGCTTCGGGCAAAGGAGTGCATGCCTATGTACAGTCATGATGCCGCAGACAAACGCAAACATTTTTCCGTGAAGGTACTGTCCATCTTGTCTCACAGAGGGATTAATGTATTAGATTTGTGTCGATTACTTTTGAAATAGCACACAGTTTACTTAATTTTTTTCGTCTGTCTCGTTTCTTGTTGCTGCGTGTAGGAACAGAGCCTGCCATGAGAGCCACATTTGGCGTTGTTTACATTGCAATAGCCGATTTCAGCCGCCTTGCTATTCAATTTTAGTAACTTTCTCGGATATTTTTGCACAAAGATTCTACGCCAACATTATCGGACGTTATATCACCGCAGTTGTCTTTCCAAGAGCTTTCGAATGACGTTAAGGAAAGTATATCGTTCCATTTTAGATGAAAGTTCTTGCTTCGGCATCTCCATTGACACAAGAATTACAAGTGTTATGCACAGAATAAAATTACTTGCGTACCATGATTTTCTTGAAATCGCCGTTACGTTAACTTAAACAATTCAAGAAATAAAAGAGGTATTACGTCATTCAGTACTCACCGTGTATACGAATATGCTATGTTAGGAGACCGATATTTGTGCCACTATATCTAACAAAAAATAATCTTATTGCACGAAGGAGTGAACATTCACAATTCTTTTGTACACGGAACGCCATTGTGCTTTTAAATTTTTCATGTACTTGTTGTAGGACATCTTGATGCTTATTGCGCGTTCCTCAGAAATTAATGTATTGGAAACTATACCAGCACGAAGAGCATTGTTTGCATCAAAATTGCAAACAAGTGCTATATACGCATATTCCGTGTGTGTAAACATGTACGATATTCTCTTAAATGCTGTTAATACCACAGACTGTCCCTTTTTAGCTCCCGCCTCGTGTGATTCACCTAACAGGGTTCTGAAACTGTCGACACTGGGCCGTATGAATAAAAAGAGGAACGTGCTTCACTCTCGGAATTTCGGAGAACGTTCTCAGGTTCTTGTGAATAAAGTGAGCTGGAGAATATGCTTCACTTATGAATGTTCTCAGCTTGAGTAAAAGGCGAGGGAAGTTACACAACGCGGGGAACATTCTCCGATGGCGTGTGAACAAAACTAGTGTAGCTTCACACACGTGAAAAACATTCTCTGTTTTTTTTTTTTTTAAGTGAGTTGTGTAGCATACTTCGAGATGAGTAAGTTCTGTTGAGGTTAAGTTGTTCGGAAGGCCAAAAAAGGTATACGTAGTCTGAAGAAATACTGAAGAAAGAAACTGTGGAAGTTTAAACATTTTAAACAATGAAAATATTATTTGGATGGCAAAAATCATGAAAATAATGAAAGAAGATGGGGTGAGATTTCAAACGAAGCGAAAATGTGAACATTTTTGTGCTATTTAGCAGACCCAGGTTTTCAGAGCGGTGTAGAACACTTAGGTATACACCAGACGACTGTGTCACTGACATTTTCTGGTGTTCTTCATCATCTTCCTCACAGCATTAATTTTTTTTTTTTTTTTTGCAATTTTAGAAATAAGCAGACGGATCAAAGAAATTAATAACTGGTTTATTACTAATCTAGCATTCTGTTTCTAATATCAAAAGCGCACGAGCGACCGCATACGTGCCTGAGGCGCGAGTGGACCATTACGAGTCATATTTAATCAAAATTATCTCGTATTAAAAACTCTGAGAAAGTTTCGGTTTGGAGTAGATGGAAATGCTATATATTCTTAAGATTTCGTTCGCAAAATGTGTTCACCTGTCTTCAATAGCCGGCCGCGGTGGCCTTGCGGTTCTAGGCGCTGCAGTCCGGAACCGCGGGACTGCTACGGTCGCAGGTTCGAATCCTGCCTCGGGCATGGATGTGTGTGATATTCTTAGGTTAGCTAGGTTTAAGTAGTTCTAAGTTCTAGGGGACTGATGATCTAAGATGTTAAGTCCCATAGTACTCAGAGCCATTTGAACCATTTTTTTTTTCTTCAATAACAAAAAAGTTTCACCAATGTTGAAAACTCGGTAACATGGTCAGAAAATCCATTTTCGTAAAATGTCTGTAATCGTCTTAATAATTTGTTGCCGCACTTGAAACTAAAATCGAAATTTAGTGCAAATCTTCGAGAACACTTTGATACAGTTTCCGTATTTGTACACTGAATAGCTTGCCTATTTGAGAGAGTTGAAAGAAATTTAATATTACGCGTGTGTTCTGTGCCGGACCTGACGGATGACACATACCGAGAACCTTCACAAGCTCAAGGGGAGGTAGTAAGAAAGAGCTTCCTCGTCAGAGAATATGCTTCGAAATTTTTTATTCATACGAAACTGAGAACTTTCTCAGAGAATGTTCTTTTGCTCTGCGAACTTCTCCGGAGAATGTTCTCCTATTTATTTACACAATCCATTGCCTCCTGCAGTATCAAACCTCATCCTGAGACAACTTGTATTTAAGGCTTGCGAGACGTTTCTTCTCGTTTGTGGGACGTGCAATTCATGTGTCGACAACTGTGCCGGGTCGCGGCTCCTTGAATAAGCATAGCCTTGGAAGCAGCAGATTGTCGGCTGGGTGGTACCGCAGAGACCGTATCTCGTCGCAGAATGAGGAAAGACAGCGACCAGAGGACGCCGTGGCTCGCGCAGCCGCCTTGACAGCCCATTGCGGCTACGGCACTCGCGGGCCCCGTTAATGCTTTTCGCTGACCGTAGCTGTTCTGGTTGTCTCTCTAATGGAACCCACTGACCTGTTGCTGCCCTCCTCCCACCCCGAGTAACAGCTATTTTCTGTAGGCGCTACCACCATTTGAGACCGTCAAGTTGGCACCAACAATTCTTGGGTAGATACACCGAGAATCGTTGAAACAGCTAAAAATTTTAAATTCATACGTAATCTTTTATCTCGAACAAAACAGCATTCTGAAATGGCTATCACGAAGAATCCCGAAAACAGAAACATTAACACTGAGGTAGAGAAGTGCATCATGCAACGCCCAACTGTACTTGTATTTTGACAATTCATTTAGGTCACACTGTGACCATCCACGGGCCATCTGTACCAAGGGAGAACAATTACATATAAAGTGTATAGATTAGTAGTACATAGTTCACCACGTCACTTTTTCATCGAATCTGCACTCATTACATGCAGAGTGTGACTTATAAATTCAATACTTGTACTTAAAAAAGACAGATTGCACCTTGCATTCCACAATTGCTGTTACTAATAAAAATTTTGAAATTCTTCACTTTCGTGCAGCTTGCGATACAACAATCATATACTTCTGTATTCCAATGTGAAGAATCAACATGCTTTGAGGAATCCCAGTTTCTACTGCTGAACTGTTTTATAAGACGAATTGGTGTTTGAAACTATGCTACCACTGGACCGGAGCCAGACATATCCTTAATTACAGCTGTCTATTCGCCCCAAGTTGCATGGTCAACATATTTTTAGTGCAGAAAATTTGTTACCTAAATGAACTCGGTGCAATTCATTAGTTTTTGCCGGCCGCGGTGGCCGTGCGGTTCTAGGCGCTGCAGTCCGGAACCGCGGGACTGCTACGGTCGCAGGTTCGAATCCTGCCTCGGGCATGGATGTGTGTGATGTCCTTAGGTTAGTTAGGTTTAAGTAGTTCTAAGTTCTAGGGGACTGATGACCTAAGATGTTAAGTCCCATAGTGCTCAGAGCCATTTGAACCATTTGAACCATTAGTTTTGCAATAGAAAACTACTCCTTATTTACACAAACTGTGACGTTGACACCTTTGGTGTTTTCTTGAATCTGGCTAGTAATTAATCTTTAATATGTCCGTACCCATCTTAGATTTCGAAATTCTATTTAGACTACCATAAGGACTTCGAGTTTATTCACTCTTTTTCATATTTCTTTTCTTATCCACCATGCCGTTGACTTTAGCATCGTCAAACACAACAATATCAGAAATTGAGTTCACCTTGATGCAAAACACCTTGTTATTTGTTTATTTCCCAAATTAGTTTGGGCAACAAATATCACCATCGTCAGTGGTTTTTTAAATCTAAAACATGCAGAAAATAGTATAGCTATACAAACACAGTAACACATTACATTTTTACCGTTTGTTTTTTGAAATATAGTTTTCTATGGATACGTTCATACTACCTTCTTTATTGTATGTTATGGCACGTTTTTGAGAATTATTGTCACTGTTTGCGGCATATTTTCTGTGCTTTCTTCTGTTGCCGTTTTTTCTCAGCGTACATTACGCCATCTGCAACTGTGTGAGTGGCTGTTAGTAAACAAATACTAAAAGGTTAACTTAGTATGTCAGCAATATACACTTGGGGTTGCGGTAATGTTATGGAACCCTGTTTTCGGTGTGTACTGGGCTGTTAGCTATTCGTGTACTACCGTTCGTTGGACGGCATGTAGCTGATTCTATACACAGAAAAACAAAACTTTCGCACTTTGTTTATAATCACGAACATTACGCCATCTTGCTGTTCGCGTGTGTCGCGAGAGGTGTATCGCATGTTGCAAGAAGGCTAAGAAAACTGTAGCGAGAATTACGACGACTTCTGTTCCTGATTTATGTATCTGTGTGTGATGGGGAAGTGGCTCTTTGGCGTGCGTGTGTTTTCTGTTCTGTGTCAGTTCTCACAGAGCTATAAATAATGTGTTGTTGCTAAGTGTTGTGTTTTCGTTTATTACATTTTTCCCTTCCAGTATATCCAGGAGGATACATTTCGAGTACTAAACAACGTGGCTAACGAGGTATCACAAAAAGTTCTCTTGGAATATCTGAGGGACAACCGTGAGTAACGACAAATAATATAATGTATCCCAGTACCTCAATCCCATACCGCCTGGGCGTGGATAGGCCGACTGCCGTTACAGTTGAAATCCGCCACGTCCAGGATTAGGGGAAGTGGAGTACAACAACACCGAATCAGACAACGCACCGGAATTGCCGTAGATTAGATTTTTCTAGTAAGTAGAACTTAGACACCGGGTAATAAACAATAGGAACCTGCAGCGGAATAGTCAAGACATCTTGGGAGTGCCCAGTGTCAGGGGCACCCTCACCAGGACTAACTCAGTGGGCAAGGCCGTGCGAAGTAGGTTTGTAGCCGACTGGCACACCTGTAACGCTGCAGGTAGTCTAGAGGTTAGTTTTCTAAGTATACCACTAGAGTAAATAGACAAATACCAATAGCAGTGTACCTTGCCCATTGTAATTAACACTACTTGTAGTTCCAGAATGAGATTTTCACTCTGCAGCGGAGCCATGTCTCCACAGTATCCTTTCTTTCAGGAGTACTAGTTCTGCGAGGTTCGCAGGAGAGCTTCTGTAAAGTTTGGAAGGTAGGAGACGAGATACTGGCAGAAGTAAAGCTGTGAGACCGGGCGTGAGTCGTGCTTCGGTAGCTCAGATGGTAGAGCACTTGCCCGCGAAAGGCAAAGGTCCCGAGTTCGAGTCTCGGTCGGGCACACAGTTTTAATCTGCCAGGAAGTTTAACTACTTGTAGTTAATTGTAAACCAGCTGGAAAAAAACCACTGTAATAATTTTAGGACCCACTAATTGCATAAGGTAGTGGGTTATAATACATAATAAAAGAATATGAATAAAGAATTGAAAAAAAACACACACAAATCTGTACGTGGGCGTTCCACGTAACGTGGCAGAAACTAAGTTCAATACTGTCCACTGCCATGAGTGTGGGAAACGAAACACCACAACATTCCGCCTACCACCGCACGCGCGGCGTGATATCAAGATACCAACCAAAAATATGCAACGAGACACACACTCCATTCTTCCCCTTAATCCTGACTGTCGCATACTGGATGCTAATGAAAATCGCTTCACTTGCGTGTCGTCGTTCTGAATTTTGTGACTGAAATAGAAGATCTTAGTTTGTTACCTCCACCTCACACCTGACATGACTGAACATATTAAGAAGCCGTCCCCAAAATTTTAGATACAGATCTGTTCAAGACCCTTGTAAAATAACATACATCATAGAACTTTTAGAGTCTTGTGCCGTAGGAAGCAAGGGAGAGGATGTTGCTACGGTTGGCCAGTATCCTCTTTCTACAACACAATTGCACACATGGATTAATACGGTTCTTTATTTACTTGTACTGGATACTCATTTGTTGTGGTACAACCTCATCAGCGATAGTCCTCTTCCAGACACTATCGGAAATCTTGCTATTATCACAGTTGTGATCGCTATGTGCTATCGCAGCCTGCTATAACTATACCCACTCTGAGAGTGGACTGACAGACGCCAACTGGATACCGACTCAGTGAGTCAGTGACTGAGTGAGGCCCTCCGGTCAGCGGCGGCAGCCTAAATACTGACTGTCGAGAGGGCGTTGGCGGCATGTTGCTTGCGAGTCTGTCTCTGGCTTCTCTCATGATAGGTGGGCTTGATCGAGCGCCTACTATTGATCTTCGCCCTATATCTTCGCCGACTGGTGTGCTGGCGACAGCTTACGCCAGCACAGAACTAACCTAACTAAACCACGTAATGCACTCCCAAAATCTTTGTTTATAGTTTGCTCATAACTACAAGTTTTACTCCCACAAGCATTAAAAAATTTTATACGGTCTGATGACCTCTATGCATCAAATTTTGTGTGAACAATAATTGCAGATAGACTTCAATGTCACACTTCTTTACGCACTTATATTAATACACATGCCACTCTTCTTTTACAAGGTGCAACGGTGCCACTGTTGCCTCATACACGTATCTCGCCAGTGATTGTAGCTTTGGACATCACTTTTTCCTGTTTTCTTATGTGCGCAAATCTGAGCCCTCTTTCCCTCTTTCGCCAACGGACTCTTACGTTTATACACACGATTTGTGACTACTGCTGGAACACCATTTTTTGTTTCGAGAGACGTACACTTTCTTTCGTCATCACCTTCCACCATTTTACTTATAGGCTGCACATTTTCAATTTCACCCCTGACTAAACATTGCTCCCTCGAAACAATTTTCAACGGCCTTTCTTTTTTCCTTCATATTTATGGTACACATTGCAACTTCAGAAGAACCTGCAGTCCCATTATCACCATCAAACGATTCCTTAAATGCTTTCTTTGCCCCGATTTCATCTTTTTTCCCTTCAAGACCTCTTTCCACTCTATATTTATGAGCTCATTAGTGAGGTAGCGTAACAACCTCAAAATTTTCCTGTACCATTTCCAATCATTTACAGAGTAGTCACTTTCTTCCTTGCCCTACCATTCAGTATTAACATATTCTCCTAAACAAATTTTTTCCCGATTATGCACTTCTATATTCTCCCGATCAACCTCTAAATCATCTATAGGCTTTAAACCGTAGTGAAAATCCTTCGTTTCATAATCCACATAAGCATAAAATATACTGCCCCCTTCCTGTAAAGTACCGATATCAGTTGCTGCAACATTCTCACACTTAATCTCACAACTTAAAATTTCGTCTCCTTTACACAAAACTTCACTTATTTCCGCCAAATGGCTACAAACTTTATCACAATTAACTCCCTTAACATCTACTGGTAACTCGTAAGCTTCGCAACATAAAACACGCATTATATCCATCGATACGTTATAGAACTCACCAACAATGATTCCTTCATCCTACTCCGATACGCCATATAAATTACCGCTATTCCACTCTTCCACATCAGAGTTCACAGTACATTCGAACTGCGCGAAACTCGGATCTCCTTCTATCTCCATTACATTTTTTCTACTCTCAGACGCCGACTCTTCCTCTTTATGCTTTAACATACCGCCTAACACATTTTTGCATTCATCCTTCTACATCCACTCATAGTTCATGCTTTCATCAAGAGCCATCGGTTTCCCTTCCATCAATAGAAATAAATGTACAAATTCCTTCCCCCGAGATATCTAAATCAGTAGCTTCAGCCTTCACAACCCCAGCACCTAGAACATCACATTTACTTCTGTTGTATTCTCCAACAGTTTATTGAACGTAACTTCTTCTACAATACAATAGCTGCCTGTACAATAGATGTAGACGTCCGTCGATCTAGCCGGAGATGTGGTTCCTCTCTGTCGGCTGGTACATCGATCGGCGGTGCAGTACAGCGGCTTCGGTGATATCTTCTCGGAGACTCTGCTATAGCGGTTGCCATTAGCAGCGGACGAAGACTGGTCTGCCTTCGACCGGCCGGGCATATATAGTGAGCTGGAGCCAATAGAAACCCGGCGTAGGAATCCATGGCCGGATACGTCGCGGCGACCTCTGCAAGGAAAGGCTCCTATTAATCGACTGGTATCTTCGGCGTGTTTACCTGATGTCTTCGCCTGTTTGGCTGTTGGTTTGATTCCCTCATAGCGTGGCTGTTATGCGGTGCTGCCTGCCATTTAGGGGAACCCGATGGCAGACAGTACAATTACTCTTTAACAAGAAATCATCTACTTCCGCCAATACATAATAAATCTCGCCACCTGACGAGACTATCGTTATGCCACCTTCACAGGTGCCTCCACATACGTCCGTCGATACACCAGAAAATTTATCTACAGCAGAAGAGACTTTAGCTTCACCGCCTTCACAGGTAGCTTCACCAACTTCCTCCGAAACAAATTCATCTGCATTACTTTCACCTACATTACTATAATTGTTGCTGCTGGCTAGTGCCTTATTAGAGTTCGTCATACATTCCGCTCCACCGAATTCAAGTCCACCTCAGCCTCTCTTCTGATCACAGTAATTCCCATTAAAGATACATTCATTCCATCATTCACTTCTGTTTCACAAAATAATTTTTTCAGGACCATGTCCTCGTTTCCAGTCTCTCAACACATTTTAGCATATTTCTGGCGACCTGTTTGTGGTTGCGTTGCTTAAAATTATTTTACATTTTATTTTTATTTCTTATAACATGAATGTCAAACATTTGTGGCTTCTTTGCAGAATTTCTGACACCCACAGAATTTTTAAAATAATGTGTCCTTTTCAACGCCGGTTTACTTCGCCATCTCCTGATCTGAGTATTAGCGACCTCTAGTTTTCCGACCTCGTATTGTGGCATTGCATTTCGTGAGGCTCCTGGCCCTCAAAACTTCATTTCCGGTTTTTATTTCCGTCTTGAAAATTCCGACTTCCATTTCCCCTTCGAAAATTGTTGCTAGCATTGTGGTGATAATTATTTCGGTGATTATTATGGTTGTTGTGGATATTACTACCGTTACCAGTCTGGTACCCATTCCCTGTCAACTGTTCCAATTATGTGACTTGAAATTGAACGCCAATTCCAGTTTCTTATTAGAATTTAAAACTCCTCAATGGAATTTTTCGGACAGTGAACGAGATCCCATTGTAAATGTACCAGTAAGCGACTCTTGAGCATCGTAATCTCCGTCAACACTCCCAGCGGACGATTTAAATGCGTCCACTTCTCCAGTTCACACACACAAGGATCCCTCATCGATCCAATTCCATGTTTGAAACTTGGTCCGTTTAGGAACTCATTCTGCAGTCGCATTTCTTTTGCTTCACTATAGAATTTGTTCAGAAAACAATCCTAAAACACTTCATAGGTAGTAAAGTAAGCACTCGTTAAATTGGCCAACGATTGTGCATTGCCATCAAGACGTCCTTTAGTGAACTTAATTTTTGCCTCTTCCGACATTTCTTTCACAAAACCGTCTCTGCACGCTGTAAAAAAATCAACTGGATGTTATTTTCCATCATTTGTAAAACACTTGGTCATTCCTGAATTAATTCATGGGACACCTATCACAATAGTAGCCTGATCCGCAGCTAAGAAATTTAATCCCGCCCTCATATCCGTAAACTGCTCTTCATGCTGCACAGCTTCCTTAATTGATACAAAATTTTCTCTATTCTTAAGCACCTCTTTCTCACATTCTACTACTCTATCTGACAAATTGTTAACAGATTTAGTGGTCACTTCCTCAAGCACATTTTGCCTCAGCACACAATTCTTAACATCGCCACCCAGCTCGTCCTGTATCTTTTCCAACTTTTCCCCGAAATCTTTTTCAACTGCATCGACTCTGGTGTTAACCAGAACAGTCTGCTCAGAAATCTTGCACACATCTGTTCTTGTACCTTTTAATTTTCAATCAGTCATTCCTTCTATATCATATCTATTTTTTTTTTTTTTTTTTTTTTTTTTTTGCATCGAAACTTTTACCTTTTGTGCTACACTTGTCTCTACATTTTCAGTGTTCGATCCAAGCTCTGTTTTCACAGAACTGACATCTGCACCGAAAGCGCCCGTGCTAGACTGCATTGTTCCCATACTAGATTGCATTTCTAGTAAAATTTGCATTAGCTGTGACGATGTATCGTCTGAAAACATGCTTCCGCTCCCTGATTCTGGACTATCTGCTCCATTATTAAATTTCACTTCGGCACTCAAACGTTCAGACTCATGACTAACTGGTCCACCATTACAATCTGAACCACACAGACAGGGTGAGTGCTCATTCGTTTCAGGCTGCATCACTGACTATGATGATGCAGGGTCACACATATTAACGCTGTCGGCGCATGAACTTATCAGCCGTGCTGGCTGCTTATAATGTGTTTCTACCCCGGAATGTGCAGATTCTGCTGCAGCCGATGCTGATGAACGAAGTTGCCGCCAGTGGCTTGCGCTCCCGTTGTCGCCGTCAATCTCCGCTGCTTCTGAACGCTGCAGACTAAAACTCAGCACGCCTCTGCATAGCCTTCTTCTTCTTTCTTGAACTTCCGTGCCTAACTTCCCCACATTTAACTTCTGCTAACGATTCTCACACGCGCAACTGCTGTAAAATCATATGCTCGTAGTACCCACGCAAACTGTCTCTCATGCAATAAATTTGTGGCCTAGATCCCGGAATACTATGAAGTATTAGAATTACAGTTGTAATTCTAAAGGGATTAAATTCGTAACCCGGACGAGAAGACCCCAATTGCGGCGTATGAGCAAACTGTTTAACTGCGGTTACTCTTACTTCAGGTACTTAGCTAAGCACAGCTCTGTTTACAAAGAATAACTCGATGTAGTCATACGGTCGAGCCGCGCACATCTGCTTTCATGCCCCACAGTTAATTCACCCCAAATAATAACCTGTAGCTGTGATCCTGCAGTTAAATAGTCTTCGCATTGGCTAGAATTGTGAGCTAATAAAATACACAGATATACAAAATAAAAGTTAAATGAATAAGTTAATAACAAAGGTTCTATTCTAACGTCTATAACTGATGTAAACGACAGTTAATTTTGTACAATAATGTTTACTCAAAAATAAATGTGACGAATAAACGGGAAGTGGTCCTTCGATAATCATTTAAAATACAGACAGAAAATACTCTTATCAAATGCAGTAAAGTTACGTTGAGAGAGTTACGAGAATGATAGCAAAATCCCCAAACTAGATAGTCATCAAAGATTCGTTAAAACTAAGTCCATTTTCGTAATCACAACAGAAGAAATTTTCACCTGCTCAAAACCCTTCAAAGTTTAACATGATGATTTAAAAACTAACACACACGATATAAAGAATATTGACTCATACTCTTTGCATCCTCAGTTGCCGGTCGCACTGGTCGAGCGGTTCTAGGCGCCTCAGTCTGGAACCACGCGATCGCTACGGTCGTAGGTTCGAATCCTGCCACGGGCATGGATGTGTGTGGTGTCCTTAGGTTAGTTAGTTTTAAGTAGTTCTAAGTTCTAGGGGACTGATGACCTCAGAAGTTAAGTCCCATAGTGCTCAGAGCCATTTGAACCATCCTCAGTTCCCTAATACAAGCGAGAAGAGTTACAATCCTGTTCTGGGAGCACATTCAGATCTCTGGATACACACTGAAGAGGCAAAGAGACAGGTATACTGCCTAATATCGTGCAGGGCTCCCTCGAGCACGCGGAAGTGCTGCAACACGACGTGGCATGGATTCAACTAACGCCTGAAGCAGTGCTGGACGGAACTGACACCATGAATCCTGCAGGGCTGTCCATAAATCCGTAAGAGTACGACGGGGTGGAGATTTCTTCTGAACAGCACGTTGCAAGGCATCCCAGATATGCTCAATAATGTTCATGTCTGGGGAATCTGGTGGCCAGGGGAAGTGTTTACACTCATACGAGTGTTCCTGGAGGCACTCTGTAGCAGTTCTGGATGTGTGGGGTGTCGCATTGTCCTGTTGGAAGTGCCCAAGTCCGTCGGAATGGACAATGGACACGAATGGATGCAGGTGATCAGACAGGATGTTTACTTACGTGTCACCTGTCAGAGTCGTATCTAGACGTATCAAGGGTGCCATATCACTCCAACTGCACACGCCCCACACTATTAAAGAGAATTCAACAGCTTGAACTGTCCCCTGCTGACATGCAGGGTCCATGGATTCAAGAGGTTGTCTCTATACCAGTAAACGTCCATCCATTCGATACAATTTGAAACGAGATTCTTCCGACCAGGCAACATGTTTCCCGTCATCAACAGTCCAATGCCGTTTCTGACAGGCCCATGCGAGGCGTAAAGCTTTGTATCGTGCAGTCATCAAGGATAGACGAGTTGGCCTTCGGCTTCGAAAGCCCATATCGATGATATTTTGAATGGTTCGCACGCTGACACTTGTCCATGGTTGCCTGTTTTTCGTATCTCTGTATTTAAATAGGCATTCCTATATCAGTTTCTTTGGTGCTTCAGTGTATAAAGTTAGTTGCGCGGGATTAGCCGAGCGGTCTAGGACGCTGCATTCATGAACTGTGCTGCTGATCCCGGCGGAGGTTCGAGTCCCCCCTCGGGCAAGTGAGTGTGTTTGTCCTCAGGATAGTTTAGGTTAAGTAGTGTGTAAGCTTAGGGACTGATGACCTTAGCAGTTAAGTCCCATTTGAACATTTGTATAAAGTTAGAGTATTTAAGCGGCCGTACACGACCCAGAGAGATCACCTACACGATCGAATATCAGTCGTTACTCCAGGCAGGTCTGCCTCCTCAAGCACAAACGGAAAAGTGAGTACAATCACTTCCTTGAGCTCTTCATTCAAAAAAGTACCAGTCTTCACTTGACTCCCGTAGTGTTCTGCTAAAATATGCTTTTCTATTGGAGGAAGGCTTTGCCACCAAAAATGCCTGGTTCTTAAGCTCTACAGACATCATTTGACTCAACTGGATCACTTCCTCGAATAATCTAATATATTACAATAATATTCAAGTAAAGATATTTTATAAATATTTGGTCACTCTCAGATCACTCACAATCATTTCAAATAAAGATTTACTCATAATTAAATAAGCTAGTACTCTTACACAACTGCACTCGCGTTAAATATTGTTTAAAAATTATTTATACCTTCTCGACAGAAGTGTCTTTTGGTTCTTTGCCAATAGTGGCGTCCTCTAACGCTTGCGACAGATCATTTTTATATTAGCACAGTTTTTAATAGCACTTGCAGTTAACACTTAAATAGAGGCACTGGCAAAATAGCAAACTGTTCATTAAATAACTAAAGGATGCCAAGGTATGAGGCATTCATGCTGCATTCATATGCTGTGCAGTTGTGGAGAATACAATGTTCTCACAAATATTTGCGTATGGAAACCATGTAAGAGACGTCACAAGTCAATAAATAAAATAGATACAGATTAGTGGCTTCATGAGAGGACAGCTATCGTGCAGCGCTGTCATCTGAGATGTCATTTGTTGAAATCGCATGAAGCGTTTAATTGATGTTAATTCAAAGTTTCATTGCAGAAATGTTTCTTCACTGAGCAACATTAACTTTTATAGTTTAAAGATACTGAAAATATTGTTGTGTCATTGGATGTGCCCCATTTCTCTGAGATCGCAAATGTATTGAGATTTGCTTTAATACTTGAATTAAATCATTAAAGATTCTCAAAGAGCTGTAAGAAGCCATCTTTCAGCTTTTCTGAAACTCAGCAAGTTTTGGTGCATCTCCTGCACAAAGGGCATGTGGGCAACAACCGTTTAAATTCCCAGCTTTGGGATTTACCCATTTCTGGCGACACTGCTCGTCTTTATACCTGGACTCGCCCACACTGGTCGCCTATCCGAAATCACCGCGGTGCGGCATCCTGACTCCTGGTGGCCAAGTTGCTCGCCTACATACACATAACGTTACATTCATTTACTATTCATAATCATGCAAAAAATTATGTAACCCTGGATCCTGTCACCTTGAGAGAATTTTTGGGAATAATTTGTGGCAATACTTCAAGATGGGTTACTTCATTTTTTTATGATAGGGTAAAAGTTGTGGTGACAAGTAGGGTACCTTTGATATTTGTTTCATTTTTTCTAAAATGAAACTTCGTTAGACAGGTAGATAGTTTGGCGGAAAAAGAGTTTGGGTGAAAATAAAAGTAATATAGCGCCAAACTACATTTCGAGAAGTCTCGGGTTCGATTCCCAATCAAACTTAGGATTTTTATACATCACTTAACACTTATTTGGCCTTTGGCAATGTTTGTTAATGTGAAAACTGCCGAGTTCCACCGTGGTATGGATTCGAATAAACTGTATGTTACCTTGTAACTAACTGGGTAAGCCAGATAAGATGTCGGACAAAAGCGACAGAATACCATCTGCTACATGACCTTGCATAGTAAAGCACTGTAGTGCTGAAAATCTTCGTATTGAAGTTTGCTTTACTTTATTTACAGTATTATTACTACAGGGTGTTTCAAAAATGACCGGTATATTTGAAACGGCAATAAAAACTAAACGAGCAGCGATAGAAATACACCGTTTGTTGCAATATGCTTGGGACAACAGTACGTTTTCAGGCAGACAAACTTTCGAAATTACAGTAGTAACAATTTTCAACAACAAATGGCGCTGCGGTCTGGGAAACTCTATAGTACGATATTTTCCACATATCCACCATGCGTAGCAATAATATGGCGTAGTCTCTGAATGAAATTACCCGAAACCTTTGACAACGTGTCTGGCGGAATGGCTTCACATGCAGATGAGATGTACTGCTTCATCTGTTCAATTGTTTCTGGATTCTGGCGGTAAACCTGGTCTTTCAAGTGTCCCCACAGAAAGAAGTCACAGGGGTTCATGTCTGGCGAATAGGGAGGCCAATCCACGCCGCCTCCTGTATGTTTCGGATAGTCCAAAGCAATCACACGATCATCGAAATATTCATTCAGAAAATTAAAGACGTCGGCCGTGCGATGTGGCCGGGCACCATCTTGCATAAACCACGAGGTGTTCGCAGTGTCGTCTAAGGCAGTTTGTACCGCCACAAATTCACGAAGAATGTCCAGATAGCGTGATGCAGTAATCGTTTCGGATCTGAAAAATGGGCCAATGATTCCTTTGGAAGAAATGGCGGCCCAGACCAGTACTTTTTGAGGATGCAGGGACGATGGGACTGCAACATGGGGCTTTTCGGTTCCCCATATGCGCCAGTTCTGTTTATTGACGAAGCCGTCCAGATAAACATAAGCTTCGTCAGTAAACCAAATGCTGCCCACATGCATATCGCCGTCATCAATCCTGTGCACTATATCGTTAGCGAATGTCTCTCGTGCAGCAATGGTAGCGGTGCTGAGGGGTTGCCGCGTTTGAATTTTGTATGGATAGAGGTGTAAACTCTGGCGCATGAGACGATACGTGGACGTTGGCGTCATTTGGACCGCAGCTGCAACACGGCGAACGGAAACCCGAGGCCGCTGTTGGATCACCTGCTGCACTAGCTGCGCGTTGCCCTCTGTGGTTGCCGTACGCGGTCGCCCTACCTTTCCAGCACGTTCATCCGTCACGTTCCCAGTCCGTTGAAATTTTTCAAACAGATCCTTTATTGTATCGCTTTTCGGTCCTTTGGTTACATTAAACCTCCGTTGAAAACTTCGTCTTGTTGCAACAACACTGTGTTCTAGGCGGTGGAATTCCAACACCAGAAAAATCCTCTGTTCTAAGGAATAAACCATGTTGTCTACAGCACACTTACACGTTGTGAACAGCACACACTTACAGCAGAAAGACGACGTACAGAATGGCGCACCCACAGACTGCGTTGTCTTCTATATCTTTCACATCACTTGCAGCGCCATCTGTTGTTGAAAATTGTAACTACTGTAATTTCGAAAGTTTGTCCGCCTGAAAATGTACTGTTGTCCCAAGCATATTGCAACAAACGGTGTAATTCTATCGCTGCTCGTTTAGTTTTTATTGCCGTTTCAAATATACCGGTCATTTTTGAAACACCCTGTACATCCGTAAATGACGCAGACTGGTATTTTTTATCATATTTGAGGCACCTGACATGGTGGATGGCGGCTTCAAGTTTGTAACGTCATGCCAGCTGCCCTTATTATACCTACATGGTGTTAACCTTTCTGTCTTTCTTCGCTCAACTTCTTGTGCTTAACGCAGGTGCAGTCAGCCTATGAATGTGCGCATTTGCCTACAGAAAGTGTTACTGGTCACACCCGTTCACGTAGAAAGACCTTCCCTCGAGCAGCTGGAAGGTGTTACATTTAACTTGTAATTCCAGGAATTCCTTACCGTTACCGAAACTTGTATTTCGTGTGAAATAATTATCCGAAACTTATCTGTGAAATATGGAAATTGATAGGTGTATGGAAATATAATCCTCCTGAGACCCTTCCCCTGATGTGTGGGAGGTTAAGAGCGTGCCTTCTACTGTGCAGGTGCAGCCCACACCACGAGGCAGCCCGTAGCCCACGGTCACCCTCCAGGGACGTCCAAAGATACGAGGCGGCCAGTAGCCCCAGGTATGTAGCTGCTTGCATATGGGCCAGATGTCGACCAATGCGTTATTGACTTGTTTAATTTGTGAACGTCTTTCTTTTGAATAAATGATCTAATTTTTAATTTTTCTAAAATTGTAATTTCCTGTACATGTACATTATATATACCAATTTCCTTTCCATTCGCACAATTCCTTCGTGGATCGTCCCCCCCCCCCCCCCCTTCCTCGTTTTCTTAAAGTATGTTGTCATTGAAGCATCTCGCGTCTGTACTACTCTTGAAGAAAAATTCACGTGAAGTAAACTGCATAACCGCAGTCACAGGTGAAAACATCGAAAAAGTACACAACATGGAACTGGAAGAACTGTAGCCGCGCGAAATTAGCCGAGCGGTGTAAAGCGCTGCAGTCATGGACTGTGCTGCTGGTCCGGTGGAGGTTCGATTCCTCCCTCGGGCATGGGTGTGTGAGTTTCTCCGTAGAATAATTTAGGTTAAGTAGTGTGTAAGCTTAGGGACTGATGACCTTAGCAGTTAGTGGCCGAGCGGTTCTAGGCGCTACAGTCTGGAACCGCGCGACCGCTACGGACACAGGTTCGAATCCTGCCTCGGGCATGGATGTGTGTGATGTCCTTAGGTTAGTTAGGTTTAAGTAGTTCTAAGTTCTAGGGGACTGATGACCTCAGAAGTTAAGTTCCATAGTGCCTCAGAGCCATTTGAACCTTAGCGGTTAAGTCCCATAAGATTTCACACACATTTGAACATTTTTGAAGAACTGTAGTTAGACTTGTATCAAATAACTGACTCGAAAGTTATAATCATAAGAAAGAGGATGGCATATTTTAAATTAATAATTCGGCTTATAACAATCAGGATGCGTACATAATTGTAGTTTATTTCTAATGTTCTGTTTAATTTCTTGTTTTAAGAGACTCTTATGATGCCAATAGCCAAAAGTAGTTAATGAGATTAAATTTACGGTCTTGATGTAACACTGCAATAAGAAGTACAAAAAAACTTATCATGGACTCTTAATCAGTCTTTAATTTCCAGTAGATTTAACAATCGCAAAACAGAATTTTTTCACGAAGAATCAGCGAAGAAGGTCTTTGAGATTAAGTATCATAATCACCTTCCCCTGTTTAAGAAATACTTACTCCTCACTGCAAGAGTAATACGACAGTAAAAGTCTAAGGCCACATATACCTGATGAATAATAACAGATTAACCAAGCAGACCTGCAATGTCCTAAAAAGTTACAAATCCAAGACCACGTGCTTCACCGAAACTGACAAAGATATGAAATACTCGGAAATTAGAATGGACATAATAAATAAAAGAATACTTTTCAGAGAAGCAACACAAAAGGCAGGTTTTCGGGAAAGATAGAGGTATGCAAGAGGAAGAAAGTAGACCCAGAAACAAAAGGAACGATACTCTCGAAGGATGAAGGAAGTCTGTGAGCACCAAAAATTAAAAGCAAAGAAGCAAAATCAAAGTTGATTTATAGTACCCACCAAAAGGGTTATTCGTATAAATAATAAAAGTCGTAATTCTGAGAACATAAACTTTTATGTTAGTGCATCACATTAAATTTCTAGTCGAGTCATGCTGATTCAGGTCTTACTTATTAAAACGGCTCTCCACTGTTTCCAGTACACAGGGTGATTTTTCTACGATCTACAAACTCGAGGGATTGATCGATGAGAGGATACGGAACAAAAAAAATCTAATCAACTTAAGTACTGAAATGCATGGGTTCCATGCTAGACACCATTTATTCAATCATACTTTGTTACAGAGACTGCAGTCTAATACGCACTATACTATGCAGACACAGTTACTGTATGCAGGGTTTCCCACAAGTGGGTGGTACTGTTCCTCATACCTCATGGCCGAGCACCCTCTCCTGCCATAGTAATTGGTAATGTTGTGTTCGATTCACTTCTCTTACTGACTCATCTTTTAGTGGATGTGATATAGCGTTGTACGCAATGGTTCCGTATTCCAATAGAGAGCTTGCCTACACAGTGTTTACTTACAGAAAGGCAATTTGCAACGGGCGGCAGGCAGCAACGTTGTATGAGGAGATCTATCACCGCCGACAACATCCACAGCATCCAATGTTTGCAACAGTGTTTCGCCGTTTGTGTAAGACAGGGTCATTTCAGGAAGCAGGAAATCACGAAGGACGCACCCGAAATTTTCGGACATCAGACTTGAAGGCGACCGCCATGTCAGTACAAGGCAGTTGCCCCGCCAGTACTGAGTAATCCAGACGATCATGTGGAACATTCACTATGACAATTCTTTCTACCCTTGTCACTTACAGCGTGTGCAGGGCTTACTAGCGACAGACGTTCCACATCGGGAGCAGTTTTGCCAATGATTTCTTCACCAGGCAACCACGGTTCCGGGATTCCTGTCATCCGTCCTATTCACAGATGAGGCCACGTTTACGCGGAGTAGTATATTCAACTTTCATCACAGTCATCTGTGGAATAGTATGCAAAACCCCCATGGTATGGTGACAGCAGATCATCAGCATCGGTGCAGCCGAAATGCTGCATCATTGGCGACCGTATTTTGGGACCAGTCTTCCTTCCACGTAGCCTAGCATGCCAGAACTACCGGCGTTTACTGCGGATGACTTAGCCTCCTCTGCTGAAAGGAGAGCCATTGATTATTCCAAGGGTCATGTGGCTACCACATATGGTGCTCCAGCCCTCTTCGCCGTTAACGTCCGGACGCATCTGAATCTTGTCTTCCCTAGTCGATGGATCGGACGAAGGGGTCCTGTTGCCTGGCCTGCTTGTTCACCGGACCTCAACCAGTGAGATTTCTTGTTATGGGGCCATCTCGAAAGTATTGTGTATGCAGAGCCCATTCTAGATGTGGAGACGCTGGTGCAGCGTATTCATGTTGCCTTGGACACTATTCGAATGCAGCATCGTCGATGTAAACGTGTGCATTGAGGCACATGGAAACCACCTTCAACACATACTGTAATCGCGACTGCATGGTACAACGCAGTCTCTGTAACAATTTATGATTGAATAAATGATCTGTAACATGGGAGCCATTCATTTCCCGAACTAAATTTATTATACCTTTTTGTTCCGTATCCTCTCACCGATCAATCCCTAGAGTTTGTACGCGGTGGGAAACGTCACCCTATAGAATGGCAGTTCTAGCAGACACCGATTGTTTACGTCATTCTTTGACGTCCTGATACTCTATCACACAGCTGATACGCCATTCACATTGTCGACAACGACCAGATCTAATTATTCTTCTGACAGACGTATTTTCCGAACAAAATGCTATCTCATTGCACAACATGATTTACTAGTCGTTGGCCGGCCGCAGTGGCCGAGCGCTTCTAGACGCTACAGTCTGGAACCGCGCGACCGCTACGGTCGCAGGTTCGAATCCTGCCTCGGTCATGGATGTGTGTGATGTCCTTAGGTTAGTTAGGTTTAAGTAGTTCTAGGTTCTAGGGGACTGATGACCTCAGAAGTTAAGTCCCATTTGAACCATTTACTAGTCGTTGTGTAGTTTTGTGGCCTATTCGTGTAATATCCTAAAAAAGAAATTTCTTCTGAAGATGACTCAGATCTCCTTGAAATATGTCATAAGAGAATAGTCTATGTTTTGACTCTTCAATCCCAATGTAAGACAATCAAAATCGCATAAACTGAGTTGCCCAAAAAACTTCGTTCCTAAGCAGGTAACAAATGCTCTCATTTCGCGTAGCAGAAAGTAACATCATTTTCGTTACAAGATTTCATATTTCGCAGCTGCGGATTGCACTTGGGCCATTCTTAGACACAGCAAGACACAGATCAGCACTTGTGTCTTCGCTATACAAGATCACCAATATTCACGTCTGGCATCTTATCCACCTATCAAGAATAAGAAAGAGAGTGATTAGAGATCGAGCAGTATCAAACAGTATACTCTGACAGAATAAAAAATCGCCACACCAAGAAGTTGTGTAACATACACGAAAGTTGATAGGCGTATTTCTGCATCGGAAATATGATGTCTGTTCACGTTTGGCGAGTGGTAGCACACTGGACTCGCATTCGGGAGGACGACGGTTCAATCCTGCGTCCGGCCATCCTGATTTAGGTTTTCCTTGATTTCCCTAAATCGCTCCAGGCAAATGCAGGGATGGTTCGTTTCAAGGGGCACGGCCGACTTCCTTCCCCATCCTTCCCTAGTCCGATGAGACCGATGACCTCGCTGTTTGGTCTCTTCCCCCAAAACAACCCAACCCCATGTTTCGCGCAATTCGAATAACAGCGACGCTAGTAGCGCCACTTTGAGGATGCACATCATGTTTGCTTTAAATACACCCTATAACGGTCGTGAGCGTTAGGTGCCTTTGAGACTGGACACGGTGAGTTGATGTTAGCTAAGAATGCCTTTAAGGCGACAAAGACGCCGTTATCAGCACCACACTAACTTTTCGCGAGTTCATTTAACGGGGCTTAGAAAAACTGGATACTCCTTCTGGGATACTGCAGAAATACTTGGCAGGAATGTAGTCGCTGTACATTTTTGCTAGCAGCAGTGATCACGAGACTGTACGGTCGCAAGAAGAACGGGCTCCTGACGGCCACGTGGCATTGCCGAGAGGGAACACCATCCTGTTAGGCGTATGCATCTGCAGCAGCAATTTGAGCAGCAGTTGGCACCACAGTCATACAGTGAACTGTTACAATTCTTTTACTTCAAGGACAACTCCGAAACAGATGCTCTGTAGCATGCATTCCACTGACCCCCAGACCACCGCCATTTGTGACTTTAGTGGTGTCAAGCGAGAACTAAGTGGATGGTAGCGTGGAGGTCTGTTGTGTTGTATGATGAAAGCTGGTTCCGCCTCGGTGCCAGTGATGGCCGTGTATTGGTTAGGAGCCTATTTGAGGGCCTGGGAACAATCTGGGGTGCTATTTCGTATGACAGCAGAAGTACTCTCGTGATTAACCCCGCACCTTGACTAGAAATTTGTACGTCAGTCTGGTGATTCGACTTGTTTTGCTGCCATTCATCAACAACATTCCAGAGGATGTTTTCTGTTGTAAGCAGTTATGACCGCGACCGAAACGGTCGCGGCGTGGCCGAGAAAGCGCAGCGGGACCAAACGGAGAGCGGCCCGTGAACAAACAAACGAACGGAAAGGACGGACACGAAACAACGACGGACGATGGAGAAATACCTTATGACGACAACACGCAAGACGCAATGGAGTGACAGAGACAACCTAACGAATCCAAGACGTCCACGATTAACGAGATCAAAGTACGATAAACACGCTGTTCTGTCGAGGCGATGTGTCGAGACTCACGCAACGATTAGACTCGCTGGCAGACCGAGAGGCCGGCTCTTAGATGCTCTATCGGGGTCGCTGCTATTGGCTGCTGGAACCACGTGTTCCACTGTGGCGCCCTCGCACTACATGCAGGCCAGTACGCGAGCGCCACCACAACTTACGGCACGATGATGCAGATATGCTCTACAGACTGTCGACGTGTTGCCTTGGTCTGCTCGATCATCAGATCTGTTACGAGTCGAGTAAATGTTGCACATCATAGACCACAGCTGAAGCGTCATCATCAAAAAACATTAGCTGTCCCTGTACTGACCGACCAAGTGCAATGTACATGGAACTCTATCCCACAAACGGACGTCCAGTACGTGTACAACACAATTCATGCGCGTCTAAATGCTTACATTCAATATTCTGGCGGTTATCCCTGTTACTAACGTACCAGCATTTCACATTTGGAATAGCTGCTGTCGTGCTTACATTAAATTGTGATCTTGCAATGATAATCACTTAAACATGTTACCTAGAAAATGTATTCCAGAAATGTCATTACTTTACATTAATTATTTTTTGATTTTGCGCGTCAGCGTATTTATGTTACGGAATCGAAGATGGAATGCCGTGTGTGAAGGTAACGTAGGCAATTTTAACTGCATTCACATCGAACAACATATTCGTTACCTAATAAATTTTAGACACCCATTCTGTCTTGTTTGTCTGACATTAGTAATGAAAAACTGACTGCAGCATAGACTGCATTCACTTCTGACAGTAGCTGCATTGACTTCCTGTTTCACTGTCACCGACAGTACTTCAGAATTCCTGGTAAGCCAAATTCAAAGTGCACATGAATCTAATGAATAACTGTTACCGAGAATCTGAAGTGACTTGTGCATCACTCTGCATTTCCTTTTTACATTTAACTTTTATCTACATTCCTCATAGGGAGTGGGGCAGACAGGCAAGCATCACTCATGTTGTCGCTCTTTTACCTTTCTTCTTCTTCTTCATCTTTTCTGGCTGGCGTTTCCCGTATTTTCACGTGGTCGGTGTCTTACTTATTGGGTGTGACCAGGTTAGTGATAGAGGGTGGCTGTATACGTATACTGTCCCCAACCCTGGCACGCCCCCCGCCTCCGCCACCACTCCTTCTTGCGGGGAGGAATTTGTGTACCCCAACTGTGTCTATGTTACTCCATGTTATAGTGTGCGAACGTGTTCTAAATGTTTGCGAAACGTGAGTACCAGTCCGGTATCCACCTATTGGTCATGCAGGCTGGCCAGCACACCGGCACTAATCCACCGGACGGATTGTATCCGTGGCCTACGCAGACCTCCTAATATTGGAAATAGCGAACTAACCCACGTGGCTATCCAGACGGTTCTCGTTCTCCTAAGCTGCATTTATCTCGAATCTCTCACCCACAACAACGTCCCAAGCCACTGGAAAAAAGTGCAGGGGACTCCAGTATATAAGAAGGGTAAAAGAACGGATCCGCAAAATAACAGATCAATACCCCTAACTTCTGTTGCTGCAGAATCCTTGAACATATTCTCAGTTCGAATATAATAAATTTTCTTGGGACTGAGAAGCTTATGTCCACGAACCAGCATGGTATTAGAAAGCATCACTCGTGCGAAACTCAGCTTGTCCTTTTCTCACATGATATATTACAAACTATGGATGAAGGGCAACAGGAAGATTCCACATTTATAGATTTTCGGAATGCATTTTACACAGTGCCCCACTGCAGGCTGTTATCTAAGGTGCAAACATATGAAACAAGTTCACGGATATAAGAATGGCTCGAAGACTTCTTAAATCTTAGGACCCACTATGTTGTCCTCAATGGCGAGTGTTTATGAGAGACAACGGTATTGTCAGGAGTGCGCCAGGGAAGTGTGTGATAGGAATCTACATACATAAATTATCTGACGGACAGGATGGGCAGCAATCTGCGGTTGTTTGCTGATGGTGCCGTGGTGTACGGTAAGGTGTCGAAATTGAGTGATTGTAGGAAGATACAAGCCGACTTAAACAAAATATCAAGTTGGTGTAATGAACGGCAGCTAGCCCTAAATGTGGAAAAATGTAAGTTAATGCAGATGAGTAGGAAGATCAAACCTGTAATGTTCGGATACAGTATCACTAGTGTCCTGTTTGACACAGTGAAGTCGTTTAAATATCTTGGTGTAACGTTGCAAAGCGATATGAGATGGAACGAGCCATTGAGATGTGTGGTAGGGAAGACGAATGGTTGACTTTGGTTTACTGAGAGGAAAGAGTAGTCCACTTGTAAAGGAGACCGCATATGAGATGCTGGTACGACCTGTTATTGAGTATTGCTCAAGTGTTTGGGATCCGTACCAGGTCGGACTGAATGAAGACATCGCAGCAATTCAGAGGCGGGCTTCTACGAGGTGCATCCAAGTTCTAAGGCCTCCGATTTTTTTTCTAATTAACTACTCACCCGAAATCGATGAAACTGGCGTTACTTCTCGACGTAATCGCCCTGCAGACGTACACATTTTTCACAACGCTGACGCCATGATTCCATGGCAGCGGCGAAGGCTTCTTTAGGAGTCTGTTTTGACCACTGGAAAATCGCTGAGGCAATAGCAGCACGGCTGGTGAATGTGCGGTCACGGAGAGTGTCTTTCATTGTTGGAAAAATCCAAAAGTCACTAGGAGCCAGTTCAGGTGAGTAGGGAGCATGAGGAATCACTTCAAAGTTGTTATTTGTTCTTCAAACCATTTTCGTAGGATGCACCTGTTACCGTAGTGCCCTTTGGAACGCAATGGGTAACGCCCTCGCTGTCCCAGAACATGGACACCATCATTTTTTCAGCACTGGCGGTTACCCGAAATTTTTTTGATGACGGTGAATCTGTGTGCTTCCATTGAGCTGACTGGCGCTTTGTTTCTGGATTGAAAAATGGCATCCACGTCTCATCCATTGTCACAACCGACGAAAAGAAAGTCCCATTCATGCTGTCGTTGCGCGTCAACATTGCTTGGCAACATGCCACACAGGCAGCCATGTGGTCGTCTGTCAGCATTCTTGGCACCCACCTGGATGACACTTTTCGCATTTTCAGGTCGTCATGCAGGATTGTGTGCACAGAACCCACAGAAATGCCAACTCTGGAGGCGATCTGTTCAACAGTCATTCGGCGATCCCCCAGAACAATTCTCTCCACTTTCTCGATCATGTCGTCAGACCGACTTGTGCGAGCCCGAGGTTGTATCAGTTTGTTGTCACATGATGTTCTCTCTTCATTAAACTGTCGCACCCACGTACGCACTTTCGACACATCCATAACTCCATCACCACATGTCTCCTTCAACTGTCGATGAATTTCAATTGGTTTCACACCACGTAAATTCAGAAAACGAATGATTGCACGCTGTTCAAGTAAGGAAAACGTCGCCATTTTAAGTATTTAAAACAGTTCTCATTCTCGCCACTGGCGGTAAAATTCCATCTGCCGTACGGTGCTGCCATCTCTGGGACGTATTGACAATGAACGCGGCCTCATTTTAAAACAATGTGCATGTTTCTATCTCTTTCCAGTCCGGAGAAAAAAAATCGGAGGCCTTAGAACTTGAATGCACCTCGTAGGTTTGTGACTGGTAGGTTCGAACAACACATAAGTATTATGGAGATGCTACGGGAACTCAAATGGGAATCCCTGGAGCGAAGATGGCGTTCTTTTAGAGAAACAATTTTGAGGAAATTTAGAGAACCGCGTTTGAAGCTGACTGCCGGACAATTCTACTGCCTCCAACATAAGTAATGCGTAAGGAAAACGAAGTGAAGATACGAGAAATTAGAGCTTATACGGAGGCAAATAGACTGTTTGCGATTGGAACAGGAAAGGAAATGAGTAGTAGTGGTACAGGGGACCCTCCACCACGCACCGTACGGTGGCTTGCGGAGAATGTATGTAGATGTAGATCTATCTTAATTTGACGAGGTGGCAATGCGTACAGTGTTGAAACTATAACTGTAAGGTCACTGTAATATCACAACATCACTTACTAGGTGAGTAATTTGGATGCAGATGGGGTTGGAGATGGACGATGTGAGAAAGAATGTGATATAAGTATTCAGAAGCGTCAAGAGACAGAATGTATGTGATACGAGGCGAGTAAGATTGAGTCTTTGAGGAAAATGGGAGAGGAAGGAGCTTGAAATTACACTTTGAAAGGAGATGGAGTGTGAGGAGATGTATGTAATATGAGTTGTGACATGACAGTGTTTGAGAGATGAAAAATGCCGTGTGGTGCTGGTAATCTATTTTGTGGGAGACATAGAACTGATGAACGTAATCCAGTAGTTTGAGGAGGTGTTTGAAGTTTATCGTCTGGAACAGAATACGAGCGAGGAAGGGAAATATATAGGGAAAGCGAAGGTGCGTTCAAGGACTCGGAAGCAGCCAGCCTGAAAGCATGCGAGGGCTAGAAATCAATGCTACATTTGTATAGGTGAGGATGTACTCTGTATTTTCTGGGTAGCCTACATCTTCAGCTACATCTATACTCCGGAATACATCTTATGGTGTGGCAGAGTGTACTTTGACTCCCAATGTCAATTCTCCCCTTTCCTGATCCAGACCCGAGTAGCCCGAGGGAAGGATGGTTGTTGGTAAGCTCGAATCGTTAATTTTACCGTCATAGTCATTTCGCGAGATATACATAGGAGGAAGCAATATGTTGGTTGGATCTTAAAGCAACGTACACTCTCGGAATACTAACAGAAACTACACAGTGCTGCAGGACTCCTCTTCTGTAGCGTCTACCACTTGAGTTGACTGGGCATCACCGTGAGGCTTTCGCACTTACTAAGTGAACCTGTAACGAAACACGTTGCTCCTATTTGGATCTTTTCTATTACCTCTGTTATTCCTGTCTCGTATGGATCCAAGCCAGACCAACAATATTCATGTATTGGCCAAACGAGGTTTTATTCGATACCTCCTTTGCGGATAGACTATAATTGCTGAGGATTCTTGCCATGAATCTGAGACTGGCCTCTGCATTACCTGCGATAGTATGTATCCGAGACAGGAAACCAGCTTGCATGGTTGCAAAACATAGTACAGTTTGTCAAATTAGAGAACTTTACCTACTCTCATTATAGCCCAACGATTGAAAGAAAATAATAAGTTGGTGAAATATGTACCTGGCGTAGATTCAGGGTTTGCTTATGGAGGGACGGACAGGGTCACAGATTCTTGCTGTCTCTCTCAGCCTCCCCCTTCCCCTCCCTCTCCTCCCCCCTCCTCCTTTCGTTTCTAAGCGTACAAATGTCTGAGATTTTAATAATAACAACAATAAAATATATAAAATGTTTAATTCAATAGTACTGTTTCTCGCAGTCGGGTCGCCTTCGTTTGGGAAGTTAGTCTTCCTGTTCTGTTTTTATCCTTAGGGGTAGATCTTTACCATGGAGGTATAGTAAGCGGAGGAGGCGCTATAGACTTACATTGTACGAAGCTTTGAAGCCGGCGCCGCCATGTTACTTGCCACAGAATATTAGCTGACTACCGTTTACGATTGCTTCTGTTTTTAATTTCTCCCATGTGCTTTCCTGAATAAAAGAGGATCAGGGAGGCATTTACAGAAATGTTCTGATCTTAAGTGCATATTTGATCAAGTAACACTACGAATCATCGAGAGAGATGGCGCAGTAGTTATCACCATGGACTCGCATTCGGGAGGACGACGGTTCAGACCCGCATCCGGCCATCCTGACGTAGGTTTTCCGTGATTTCCCTAAATCGCTTGGGGTGGATGCCGGGATGGTTGCTTTGAAAGGGTTCGGCCGACTGCGTTTCTCATCCTTCGCTAATCCGATGGGACCGATGACCTCGTTATTTGATCCCCTCCCCCAAATTACCCAACCAACCAACAACGAACTACGCTTCGTTAATGGAACTTTATTTTTGTTATAAGTATCGAGCAATCAATAGGAGAAATAAGTCATGTGAAAATGATTCTTTTGTAATCTTGCGTTTCCCTTAACACGGACTGACGCAACTAATTTTCGGCGTATGTTCTCATTTCGAAAATTCTGAAAACATATTTTGCTAATTTTTATATGTTTCCAGTCTTTCCTTCTCGCAGCAAAAGCGTTTCGAGTTTGAGTGATAGGAAATCTCAAGTCAAATGATAGAAAGAAAACCACTACGGCAAAAGTAAGCAGTTCTTTTTATTTTTTTAATATAGATGTGGAGCTCCTCCACGCTCACAACGGTATGATGGCCAACTCAATAGGTCTACTGCCATCTCTGCGTAAGGGTTAGTTTTCACTAAAGTGAGGTGTCGCAGGATGTGGGTACTGCGATGTTTGCGTGCGCCTGGTTGAGGTTAACCATAAATATGCGCTCATCTGGAGATAGATTGGGTCGAAGTCGAACGAAGGGTAGCGGTTTGAAGGGCAGAGGAAAAAAAGTGCCAAGGCAAGAGCCAGGGGAAAAACACCTCTGCTATTGTTAGGTCGGGTGGTAAGAGCAGTAGCGGATGTCTTGCTGCCTGCGATAGGTCGTGCAAGGGTAGACTTCGTTAGTAGTGGGTATCATGCATGTCGATACCTTTGACGCTGTGCGGTGGTGTTGCTCGGAGGCTGCCGCTGGGTGCCGGTGTAGAGCTCTCGTTCAGCGTCAGCATCCTGTGTCCGATAGGTCATATGTCGGATGCACAGTGTATGGTGATGTTGGCGAATTGTTTGTGCGACAGTGGGCGATCTCGTCGGTGTCTCTGCTGGCCTGTTGATCGGCTCTAATAGCAGCTGGTAATTACCAGTCAGTGTTGTTGATATGCAGGGGCTAGCCGACGTTTGTCGCTTGTTGGTGTATGTTAGTTTACCATAGGTGGCTGTGCCCTAGCTAGTAGTGTCTTTGGCCGCTTGTGCTTCCACCTATGGTTGTGATCGTAGTTTCCCAGAGTGAGAATGAAAGAATTGTTCGAGTGTCTCGAGTTCCTGTATAGTCGTGTGGCGTGAGGGTTTCGAGGCGGTATTCTTGGTGAAGATCCACGGTGCGTGTGTAGCGTGGAGCGTTGCTAATGATTCGTAGCGCTTTGTTCTGTATGATCTGCAGGCGGCGCAGTCGTGTAGGAGCTGCATATCCCCAGACGGGAGCTGCTTACGTCATCAGAGGTCTTATCAGTGTCATGTATATGGACCTCGACACCCTCCTATTCAGTGTGCTTTCCCTGTTGAGCATTGGGTAGAGCTGTTTGAGCCTCGAGTTCGCTCTGTTGGCAACGTACTCGATGTGGTCCCCCCATGTATGTTTCTGGTCCAGCCAGACACCTAGGTATGTGACTTTCTCTCGGAAGCGTATTGGGCGTGTATGTAGTGTTAGCGATCTACTGTGTTGATGGTTGCCCTTAGTTTCGGCCTACGTGTGAACAGAACTGCTTCGCACTTGTCGACGTTTACTTTAATACGCCATCGCTCCAACCAAGGCTCAGCTGTTCTGAGTGCTGTCTGTATTCGTGAGTTAATGTTCGACGGTTTCCAGTCTTGCGCAAGGATGGCGGTGTCATCCGCGTAGACGGCTAACGTCGTGTTTTGTGTTGCTGGGAAGTCGTTAATGTACAGGTTGAACAAGATGGGCCCTAGGATGCTTCCTTGGGGTACTCCATCTTAGATACCATGTTGTGTTGATTGTTTATCCTGCACCTTAGTGTTGAAACACCTGTTCGTGAGACATGAGTGTATGAGACGTACGAGTCCGTCCGGGAAACCAGCTTCGCTTAGTTTGCGTATGAGGCCGTTGTGCCAGAGACGGTCGAAAGCCTTTTCGATGTGCAGGAACACGCTCCCTGTGGCTTTGTTCATGTTGTAGCCGTGTGTTATATGTTCGACTACGCGGAGGAGTTGTTGTGTCGTCGAGTGGTGATTCCTAAAGCCGAATTGCTCCGGTCTTAGAGTGTCATTGGCGATGCATGCCTAGTGATACGTTTTAATATTACCTTCTCAACAATGTTGCTGAGCGAACACAGCAGACTGATGGGTCGGTAATTTTGTGGGAGGGAGTGGTCTTTCCCTAGCTTTCTGAACATCAAGACCTTGGCCACCTTCCAAAAGTCAGGGAAGTGTTGGTGTTTTAGGATGGCATTCGTTAAGTGTGTAAGGTATTCTACGGCTTTATCCGTGAACTACTGGAGGACACGGTTTTGAATGCCATCAGGCCCAGGGACTTTCCTAGCGTTGGTGTGCTTGATAGCCCATGTGATTTCATTTGTGCTGGTACGTCTAATTTCGTTGCGCGAGGGCTGGGCTACAAGTCGTGTAACCTCCTGGTCCGTTTCAAGTGTGAATACTGGGTCTGAGGGAGCCAGATTCGGCATGAAAGACGCTGCAAGTATTGTGACCATAAGCTCTGCCTTCTCCATCGCGGAGTAGGCTGTGCCGTCTGGTCCTTGTAGGGTGGGAATGTAATGTTTCTCCCTGGTGAAGTGTCTGGCTAGCTTCCACACGCCAGGACGTGTGGTATCTAGCCCAGCGAGTTTCTGTCCCCATTGTTCGTTTTGGAATGTTTGTATTTTATCCCGTATTATGCCCTGGAGTCTGTTGACGTGCAGGTTATAGAACGGGCGCCTGGTACGCTGCCAGTTTCTCCTGAGGCGGTTCCTCATTGAGATAAGGCCCACGATCTCCTGGGGCAGGGCCGTCGAGTGTTGTCTTGGTGTGTTATATGGAATGGCGCCAGTCATTGCGTCTTGAACGGCAGTTGTGAGAGCCTCCACAGCCTCATCGATTTGCTGCGTGTTGTTAATTTCGTGGGTGTCAGGAATACGACTGTCAAGCGTTTCCTTGAACAGTGTCCAATTCCTGCGCTTGTAGTTCAGTATCCTGCGTGGTTCGATGTCCTGAAGTGTTTCTTCCGTGTGCAGTATTACAGGCATGTGGTCTGAGTCCAGATCGTTTTCAACCGTAAGGTTGAGTGGGCAGGTGATACCCTTTATGAGAGCTACGTCTAATACGTCTGTCCTGTGTCGGGGCTGTGTAGGCACGAACGTGGGAACGTCCTACCCAAGTATAATGTAGTTTCGGCCTAGTGTGCGTTCGTATAGTTTCCTGCCGTTGGAGGCTCGTATTCGTGAGTTCCAATCTGGGTGTTTTGCGTTAGGTCTCCGGCGTCGATTACCCGCGGTGATATGTTGAGTACTGTGCTGATATCGCGTGTTACTATGTTTTTAGGAGGATTGTACATCGATACCAGTGCGGTGTTGGCTCCGTTGAACTTGTCCCTGATGGCCGTGGCCACTAGTTTCTCAAGCGCAGGGAGCTCGATGTTCGTGTGTTCTGTGTCTCTGTGTATGATGATTGCCGCGCCGCCTCCCCTCCTGCCATCCGCTCGGTCGGTACGATAGACGCAATACCCTGGGATGTTTAGCTGTTTGCGAGGAGTAAGCAGTGTTTCGTTCACAAGAGCGATTCGGATACCCTTTCGCTCCATGAACGCGGCCATTCCGGCTTTTTTGTTTGCGATCCCATTGACATTCCAAAACAGGATCTGTGAGTTTGTGTTAGCGTCTGCGTTACGGGGCTGGTGTAGCGTGTTATCCATATTGTAGTGTGAAAAGTGGCGTGACAGTGGCTTGGAAGCTAGTCCAGTACAGCGTGCTCGACATCAACTGCGTGAAGAGTTGTGAGACATACCCCATAATCTTCGCGACTACTTTGGTGGTAGTGAGTCCGTAGAATAATGTGTCCATTATTCTCCGGAAGGTTGATGTAGTGTTGGGCGTGTCGGCCTGTGTGCTGTTGGTCGTGTTAGCGGCCGCTTGTGCCTGTATTGGCGTCTGGTGAGGGCTGGCGTGTGTGTCAGCTGTTCGTGTGACGGTTGTGGGCGCTTGTGTATTCACTGTGGTGAGTGGGTGTCTTGTGTGGGTTGTCGAGTTGGTGTCCCGATTGTGTTCGTGAGGATTTGTGTCCTGTTGGCTGTGTACTTGTTGTGGTGTGGTCGTGTTCCTCCTGTTTCGATTGTATCTCCTTCTTCTCCTCTGACTCTGTGGTCGTCCCTGTATAGGTACGTCTTCTGTAGCCTGTGGTGGGCTGCACTCCGCGATCTCAGGGGGTAGGGTGTTGTTGTTACTGGTGTCGTATGGTGTACCCGATGCTGGTGTAGTGTTAGGTGTTGTGTTTGTCTGTAGTGTGTCTGTTGCTGGGGGTGTTTGTTGAGCGTGTCCTGAGCTCAGGGGCGCCTCTGACCGTCCCGCGCTGCTGGGGCTGCCAGCGACCACTCCAGCAAAGGATATTCCACTTCTTACTGGGCGCGGGGGTGGTTTCGGAACTTTGATGGCGGTAGGTTTGGCGTGTTTAGCTATTTTGCGCCTCAGAGCTGCTTTGTATGCAATGCACTCCCTGTAGTTTGCCGGATGGGCAGCACCACAGTTGGCGCACTTGCGAGGTGCTGTGTTGGGGAGTTTGCACTGTTGGGTCGTGTAACCGCCAGCGCAAATGTGACAGCGGGGAGCGAGAGTGCATCGGATACACGCGTGGGGGGTGCGCGGCGTATTGTATATCTCTACACTGACGACCATATGAAGAAACAATTTTAACTTCAACAGGTCGCGGGACTTGGTCGTGTCGGCCAATTCCGCCATGTAGTTGTGCGATGGTCTCGCTGTGCCGAACTCTGTCATTCGGTTTACCCGAATGCACTCCCATCCGAGAGCAGTGAGTTCTTCGTGTACTGTTTCGATTGGGGTTCGTGAATCTATCCCCTTGATCACGTACTGCTGTGTCTTTTCAAGGACTGTTCTGTACATGAAATGCTCTACCTTCCTTTCTTTAAGAAATTCCAGCAGGTTCGAGTAGTCTGTTTTGTTTGCCACGTACAGTGCGGCGTGTTCCAAGGTGAGTTTTGAGTAGTATGTTGTGGGGTTGTGTTTCTTACTAAATTCTTTGTTTAGGAGACTAAGGTCTCCATGATGACTGGTGGGAAGCCAGTCGCGGATTTGTTTGGGTTCTGTGTAGCTGCTTGTGAGTTTGTGAGTGCTGCAGTCGCAGGGTTGTTCGTGTTGGTCCCCGTGCTGCCGTTGTTAATTTGCGGTGTAGCTGGAGTTGGCAAAAGCACTCGGCGGTTGCCTCGTGAGTTTGTGGGCTCACTTGTTTGCGTGTTTGGCAGCTGTTTGCGTCGCGGACCGACCTGCTGCCACGGTCCGTCTTCTGCGTTAGTTGTGTCCTCCGTCGGCTCTGGCTCCAATTCCGTCGGTGCCTGGCCGCCGGAGGTGAAAGAGCGGGCATATCTTTCGAGTTTTCAGCATGCGCTTGTGTGTGTGATGTGAGTGATGCTGTTTGTGTGTGTTCACTGCCATTCAGCAGTGCCACCAGTTCTTGCTGATCTGCAGTCTGCTTGTTCTTCGAGGCGACTGCCTCCTGGAAGGTGGACAGTGGGACAGTGGCGGGAGTAGCCGGCATTCCCGCCTCTTGAGCTGCAGCTTTGCTGCGGGTTAATGGTGGGGAAGCACAGGAAAGATCAGATATCTTTGCTGCTTGGACGAATTTTATTCGGATAGGGGAGGATGTACGACAATTTTACTCTTTTTACGAAACGACAATTATTGCTTTTTTCAGCGAAAGTGCAGTGTATTGTGTCCCTGCGGAGGAGGGGAGTCCCTACGACCTATCTGCGCGATGTGCAATGCGCGGCGCAAGAGACCGCGGATAGAAGAGAGCGGCCTACAGTACGCAGGGTTATCCGACGTGAACGGGCCCCTGACACTGAGATTATCCTGCCAAAGAAAGGGAGAGTCCCGCTGGGGAGGTTTGCAACCGGAGTTGCGGCAAGTTGAGCCTGAGCTCTTGCCGCTTAGCGCCTGGAAGCGTTAAGCGGTTTGCCCTGGTTCGTGGCGCTCAGAAGAGCGTCACCTGCAGCTACGCCAGTTGTAGCTTATTTGAGACCACTCCGAGGAGCTATCAAACGGACAGCTATGCCAAGTGCAGAGAGCAGCGTTCCGCTAGGGTCGGCTCCTCGGCTGCGAGTGTGCAAGTAAGCAGCTCAATCAAAATTAATTTATACATCACCTGAAACTTGTACCGAAGATATTGCGGAAATGGGAAGTGCTATTAATGTGCGACTATCAAAGAATCGAATGATATTCAGGGGCTGGTATTTTCAGCCAATCAAAAAATTGTAATAATACTTAGGAAGTGTATTTTTGTGCAGACGTACATTTTTATAAATGGAACAATGCCTATTGACATTACCAAAACTAAAAGGAGATAAATTAGAATGCCATTGTGTTTGTTGCAGGGTTCTAGTGCGAGCAGTTTACGAGTTATGGTATTTTGAAGAGTTCCCACACCCACACTTGTACTATACCTCTGTCAGCACACACACAAAGACAACACAAATGCATGCACCAGCTATGTGGATTCTGACCAGTAACGAGTAACCTGATCATCACAGATTGAGTTCCAAATGATCATCGGCAGGGGCAATACACGCTTCCAGTCTGGCTTGGAAAACGTAGTCCATCAACAAAGAAGATGGCTTACAAAACACTCGTTCGAACTATACTTGAGTATTGCTCATCAGTTTGGGATTCGTACCAGGATGGTTGACAGAGGAGATAGAGAAGATCCAAAGAAGAACGGCGCGTTTCGTCACAGGGTTATTTGGTAAGCGTGATAGCGTTACGGAGATGTTTAGCAAACTCAAGTGGCAGACTCTGCAAGAGAGGCGCTCTGCATCGCGGTGTAGCTTGCTGTCCAAGTTTCGAGAGGGTGCGTTTCTGGATGAGGTATCGAATATATTGCTTCCCCCTACTTATAACTCCCGAGGAGATCACGAATGTAAAATTAGAGAGATTCGAGCGCGCACGGAGGCTTTCCGGCAGTCGTTCTTCCCGCGAACCATAAGCGACTGGAACAGGAAAGGGAGGTAATGACAGTGGCACTTAAAGTGCCCTCCGCCACACACCGTTGGGTGGCTTGCGGAGTATCAATGTAGACGTAGATGTGGATGTAGACTGCTGGACACGTGCTAGCTTTTCAGCGGAGATGTCTGAGCAGGCTGCTGTAATAGTCCTTGCATATTATCGAGTGTAGTTGGTATATCCTTGTAGATTCGTCGCTCAGCTTTCCACACACGAAGGAGTCTACAGGCATAAAATCCGGCCAATCCAACGATTTGGAAACAATTAGTGAAAACATACTGCAGTACTTCTTCGTGTTCTATGTGCTGGACAGACATCATGTTGGTACCACAGGTTCCTCCTAGTCTCCAGAGGAACGTCTTCTAGCAGGCGTGGTAGATAGTCTGTTTGGAGGCTGCGATACTTGTGACCGTTCAGCGTTCCGTCTATGAAAACTTGCCTATGAGCCGATGGTTCATATCCCACACCACACATTTACACTCCATGGATGCTGACGTTCCACCTGATAAAGCCAGCGAGGATTGTCAACAGACCGATAGTGCATGTTCGTGTGGTTTACCTGACCACGATTGGTAAATGTGGCATCATCACTAAACAAGATACATGATTCATTTGGCGTGTCCTGCCATATTGCCCATGTAGAGAAATTAACACAATTTTCATTATTGTCCGCAGCTCGTGCTCGTGCGGTAGCGTTCTCGCTTCCCGCGCCTGGGTTCCCGGGTTCGATTCCCGGCGGGGTCAGGGATTTTCTCTACCTCGTGATGACTGGGTGTTGTGTGATGTCCTTAGGTTAGTTAGGTTTAAGTAGTTCTAAGTTCTAGGGGACTGATGACCATAGATGTTAAGTCTCATAGTGCTCAGAGCCATTTATTTTCATTATCGTTTCTATGCAGCTCTTGAAAAAGAGAGGTGTGATAGGTATGGAACCTATGTCGCTGGAGGATACGTAGGACACTCGCCTGATTCATGCCACTTCCTCGTAAGACTGCGCGGGAGCAAACGTGCAAATCATCTGCAACCGCAGCAAAAACATTAATTTCCTCCTCCTACGTCGTCACTTGTTTCCTTCTGTACGTTGTTTAGATGTTATACTACCACTTTCACGTAAATAGTTGAAGAGGTTGAAAAATAATTGCCGGGGTGGCTGACGTCTATTGGGATATCCTGCCGCATACACCGTACAGCCGACCGATATGGCCGTGCGGTTCTAGGCGCTTCAGTCTGGAACCGCGTGACCGTTACGGTCACAGGTTCGAATCCTGCCTTGGGCATGGATGTGTGTGATGTCCTTAGGTTAGTTAGGTTTAAGTAGTTCTAAGTTCTAGGGGAGTTATGACCACAGATGTTAAGCCCCATAGTGCTCAGAGCCATTTGAACCATTTTTGAACACCGTACAAGAACGAACTGCATTCTTCCTACACTCACCATAAACCATGAGCATGTCGGCTTTTTCTGCATTGGAAAATCCCATCGTCCACTCACGACTAACTGCTTGGACTGTCACACAGTAACTGACTAGCAAGTCGCAATGCGCTCAAGAAACACACAAGCACACTATAAGAAAACATAACAACATCGTATCTAACAACTACTCAGTCTGAATGGCACAAACAAGTGTCGGTATGAGAACGTTTCAAATTAGGACATATCATGAACGTCTCGAACTAGAATCCTACAACAAATACTACTGATATTTTAATTTACTCTACTTTCAGTTCTGTTAATGTAAATAGGCATTATTCCATTTAAAGCATGCACGTTTACACAAAAAAATCACTTTCTAAGTATTATACTTAGGAAGTATTTATTGGTGACAATAGGAACCCTTAACTACCATTCGCCGCCCGAGGTGTCGGAGCGGTTCTAGGCGCTACAGTCTGGAACCGCGCGACCGCTACGGTCGCAGGTTCGAATCCTGCCTCGGGCATGGATGTGTGTGATGTTCTTAGGTTAGTTAGGTTTAAGTAGTTCTAAATTCTAGGGGACTGATGACATCAGAAGTTAAGTCCCATAGAGCTCAGAGCCATTTGAACCATTTCAACTACCATTCCATTCTGTGAAAACCGCACGTCGGTAGAACTTTCCATTTCCGCAATATTTGCGGTGCAAGTTTTAGGTGATTTATGCTATATAAAAGAAAATATCGAGTGAACGAATCCACTTGTAAATGAAATGTGATTCCTTTACACTCTAGGTGTGTGGCTCAGTGGCTCAGTGATACAGTTCGGCTGGTATAGCCAAGAGGCGCGGCCGTCTGCTTGCGTCCCGCCTATAGCAGAGCGCGTGCAAGCCATTTCCTTGTTTACTTTCTCGCCACGGTTTCCTGTATTGCGTCTCTCTTACGAGCGATCTATGGCACACTCTTACCACCAAGCAACGATCAGAATCGCATTCCAAGCAGAATATGCATGAGCACGACCTTCAGACAATGAGAACTTTATACGGAATTATCTTCGGCTGGATGCACAGTATGTAGCAGGCATTCACTTTTCCATCACTTTAAACGTTGTATAGGTCAAGATGCGCAGCGAATAACTGTTTACCGATATTGTGAGCCACCGCACGTGAGACCTGAAGTTTAAGCACCCCGACCACGTCGGTGCCGTCGAGGTTGAGCACGCCAGTTTCGGCCTGCGCACTAGCAGGGTCTTTCAGCTCCCATTCGAGGTCCAGCTGGAGGTTTCATGTCGGCTTTCAAGCCGCATGGCAAAGCACTCTGTCACGTGTCCAAAAGATGGAAAACTTATGACACCTACCTGTTTCTCAATGGTTTCTGTTAACTGAAAACTGAATTGGCGAAGCATGTGCTGTCATGCCAAGTCTTAGAAGAACGCAGGGCCATTAACATGTACGACGGGCAGCTCCTTACCTGTGCTGGCTGTTCCCAGGAAGGACATGTCTGCCAAAATTGTCTCTGACTCCGGCATTACAGACACGCTCAATGACGCCACGCCCACTGTACCGCTAACAGACCTTCCTGTTACCTATGCCACTGTCAAAGCACCAACTACCCACCTTCCGCACAACCCACGCAACCCGTCACAGACAATGACTACTGCCACAGAGTCTGATCCGGCACTTGTTACATCACTACAAGCAGAGGCGTTTTCAGGAGGAGACACTCGCCTGCTTAGCACTGGTGACCGTGACACACAGACTTATGCCTTCCTCCAATCTGGCAAGGAGGCGACGGACAACCGCTCCCATTCTGACCCTGAACAGCATGTTAGTACACAAAAACCCCCACGGAAGGGCCAGAAGCGGCACTGTGCGCCCTCGGATGATTACCTTCAACAAATTGGGCCACAAGGTGACGACGAAATGTCCAATGAAGGCAAGTCCTCTGACACGTAGATGTCGAACGGTAATGTTCCACCACCTCGCCCTACGACCGCTTCACATTGTAGTGACGTGGCAGCGCCGTTCTCTCCAGTGAGCGTCTCAGGTGGTTCCCCTCCTGTGGTGCCGACTCTACCAGCGTGCACAGCGGGCGACTCACTGAGGACACCACATCTGTACTGAAGAGCTCCTGAGCGGATGAGGTAGATGATGTCACCGTGATACCGCCTGGTGCCACGGAAGGACATGTCCTGATGCAGGTGTCGCGCGCAGCCACAACACGATGACTGATAACACGACGGATGCAGCCGCTGGTCCACCCCGAACAGCTGCCGCCGGAGCGCAAGTCACACTCCAGTTGGACTCGGAGGCACGACAATACCGACTGGCGTCTGTCAACGTCAATAACATCCATGCGCAGTATAAACTGATGATGCTACAAGATATGCTGGATGCAGAAGATATAGACATAGCCCTCCTCCAAGAGGTCTATGTCGCGGATTTCGTCGGCCCTTTCGTGTACCCCGCTCACGTCTCCCAAGCGTCTACACCTGGCTGTGACGTGGCAGCCCTTCTCCACGATGCCTTAATTGCTGAAGACATCGATTTCCTCACTGGCGCGAGAGGCACGGCGTTCACTCTACGTGCCGTCAGAATCGTTAACATCTACGCACCCTCCAGATCGGGCCGTGCCGTAATCGGTTCGCTTTCTTCTTAGACCAACCTTCGACTCGTGGACACGTGGATAGGGAGGGTTTCACACACTATACCAGCAACTACGCCATCAGCATACAACTTGTCTCCCTCTCGCGCTCCACAGGCCACTGAAATATGACCCGCTGGCTTTTTTCGACCATGTGGTCTATGTATGATGCACTGTCACCTTGCACAAGCAGATGGTATGGCATGGGTAAGGACTCTGTAAATTGAACGTGTCACACCTACATTAGCCTGAATGCCGACAGCTCGTCGAGCCAAAGTGGACATCATGTGCCTGTCACCTATGGGCTAACCCAACCACTCTCTCTTGGAGGCTCCAATATGCCAAGCTGGCTCTTAGGAAGGCGCTGACTGGTCACGCCTGGAGGCGGTGCTCACTAGATTTCTATTGCTGCATTTTGTGAGAGTTTTCCACAATGCTGCACTCGCCTGCCCGTCAGCAAGCAATGAACTACACGAAAGCATTGATCACAGCACCCACACGGCGACACCATGAACGGATGATTGTTCTTGCGCGCACCATGGATCGAAAGGACAATGAAGGGCCATCAGTGTACCACATCATCGCTGAATGCTGGCGTCGGCGGAAGGCCCTGATACATGCTGTATCATGCCACGGTCGCTGTGTTACTATACAAGGTGACATGCTCTCTACGCTCACTACAGTCACCTGTTCACAGACCACGACCATCCCTTGGACACGACTGAGATCTCTTGCCTTATATATGGCAAACTATCGTGGGACGCGCAAATGGAATTACTTGAGGATGCGATGGAAGAGGAGATCACTGCGGCTGTACTGGAACGCGTGCATCACAAGTTGCCAGGACCCGATGGCCTCCCGTCAGTGTTCTACAGGTCCTACCACCAGTTACTGACGCTGGCCTCTATGAACATATGCCGCGACCTGATGTCCCCTGCGGTATAGCTTCCTTGAGCCTTCATTGAAGGGCTGGTAATTCCTGTCTACAAACGAAATGGTGGAACCTGCATCAGCGATTACCGACCCCTGTCACTCCTGAACTCTAACATGACGATCTTTACTCGGCTTCTGGCAGCACGCCTTCAAAGTGTTGCCTACTTCGTATTCTCCCACGACTAGGTGTTTTTAGGAGGCGATCACAACATCTGACCTGCATTGTGTCGATACTGTGACATGATCATGCTTGTTTGATCCCAGTGCGTGGTTGGCATTTTGGCCTACCTTCGTTTCAGCAAGGCCTACGATAAGGATAATCTCTACTATCTGATAGAGATGATGTGGAATATGCGATTCCCAGACAGCTTCGTGGAGGTAATATTGTGTCTGCTATGGAATGCAACATCTAGGATCGTGTTCTATGGTCATCTTACGCCGCTCATCCTTGTAAAACGAGAGGTGCGACAAGGATGCCCTCTTTCTGCGATCCTGTACGCTTTCGTCATGGAATTGCTACTTAAAAACCTCCGCCAATGTCTCGGCGGGATGACTCTTGGCGGCCACACTTTTTATCCTCTTGCACAACGACGTTCAAGCAGCACTAGATTGAGTGGAGACCTATGGCTCTGCTTCGGGAAGCGTCATTTACAAATCTCGCGCGCTGCCTATAGAGCGTGGGCTGCCTGATGAATGCGTCACTTCCCTGTGGCCCTACGATGTAGTAAGACGTCCGGGCACTGATTTTACAGCCGATTTGCAGCGATCTATGACCCTTACTCCGGATCCGGACGGAACTTCTTGAGCGTCGATTCCGAAACCTTGACATGCTGCAACAGAGGCGATATACTAACATTTATGTTATGTCGGGAATCCTGCACATGGTCCAAAATTTTCCCAACCCGCTGTTAATGGCCAGGCACATATTGGCTACGTTTGGTTCCTTTGTGAGTCAAGGCAAGTTATTTAAAGTCAGCTGTGTGTCCTCACCCCTCTGAAGGCCAAGGAAGAGCTCAATCTTTGTCACGTCCAACATCGAGCAACAGCCCTCTTTGTAAGCAAGTATATTAAGATGCAGCGACTTGCATCATCAACCTATTGATGAGAACCCTCACCCCGAGCTGGCTCGTTGCCCCAGTTGTCCCTGACAGACATCACAGCGCCCTTTTTCAACTCGAGCTATTTCTTTTTGGACTACAGCTACGTGTTGACCACGCTTCTCCCTCCAACTACCGACGGCCTTGCTACTACCGCGGCTTCCGCCATGTGTGATTGTAGAGAAACATTATCTTGTCTGGTGGAATACCATATGGCGGGCAGTGCACGTCTCTGCTCTTGCATCAGGTGTCCAATCCAACAGGTACGTAACGGTTAATGGGAAGCAGGTATGCCAGTCGCATCTTCACCGGATACATCTGGCGCTTACGCCATTATGTACCATGTGTGCCGTACAGGAAGACAATCGCCATAGGTCTGTCTTTGGCGAGGCAAGCGATGTGTAACGTTTGGTCAGCCAGATGCTGGCGTTCATCGCACGCACAACTTCTGACAGCATCACCAAGTAACTGCTTCTCTTCCCGGACATGGTCTAATTCCCATGGACGAAGACCCTCTCAGTGACATGGAATAGTCGGCACGTTGTCCACTACCTGTTTGATGCCGGTGACAAATCATCTCTCGATTTCTGGGAATACCTTAACGGCCAATATTGTCCAGTTTTCCACAACCCTAAATACCAACCATATTTCTCGAGCTTTCTGCAGAGTGGTTTCTGCAGCCCCCCTCGCAGCTGAATCATCCGTTCTAGGAGCAGCTGACTGTGTATCCGCTTCGATTTTAGAAATTCGATCCCCTCAAAAGTTATTCATACACACCTGCAACAAGACATGCATCGATGGCCTACTGATGCGTCGCCATCACGAGGGTTTTCTCCTGCTGATGTCGAAGGCAATTCTCAGTATTTGTGAGGATATGCTGGTGCGACGGAAATGGATTACTAGTATAATGAAAATAAAATACAATGAAAAATAAAGATAAATAAAACATAAATACATAAATACAAAATTATAAAGAAACCTTCCCTGTATCCTCCTTTACTGTTTTTGGTAGACGTTAATGGGGTTCGATCCCCAATTAAAACATCCTAGAATTTTAATTGTCGCCACTTTTCTCGCCTCCGGCAATGTCTGTTGATGTGGAAAAGGTCGAGATTCACCGTGGTACAGAATCCACTACACTGTGCATCACCCTATAACTGGCTGAGTAAGTCAGTTCGTGTGTGGATGGAGGCCACTGCACACCATCCCCAACAGGACTATTCCTACTAAAGCACTGTAGTGCTCAAAACAATCTTCGTATTGATGATTGCTTTAATTTACTTACAGAACTGTTAGTACACCCGTAAATGAGACAAACTGGTATATTTGATCAAAACACTGCCACCAGACGCTAAATGTTTGGGGCGACTAACACGGCGGACGTCGGCTTTAAGTTCATGACGTGATGACCACAGCCTGCATTGTCTTTACCTTTGCCTCTTCCCTCAATCAACTCCTTGTTCCTATCTGTGAACTCACGGACCGCGTCGGATTTCTTTTTGACATAAGGTGCGATTAGTCTACGAATGTGCGCATTTACCTACCGAAAATAGTACTAGTCACACCCATCCACGTAGAGAAACCTTCCCGCGAGCAGCTGGAAAGTATTACATTTGACTTGCAATTCACAGAATTCCCAACCGTTACCGAGACTCGTAGTTTTCGTCCTAAATTATTCTCTGAAAGTTAAGTGTAATTTTTTTTGCGGAGCCATTACCACCGTGAGTCCCCGTTCCTGATATGTGGGAGGCCAAGAGCAGGCGCTTCCTGCGTGCAGGTGCAGCCCGCGCCCCGAGGCCTCCCCGAGCTCCCGGTCGCCTCGGAGCCCCAGATCGCCCGTGCCTCGCTACGAGGCGGCGAGCAGCCGCAGGTCACCAGCTGCGACTGGTCACGAGAACGAAGGAGAGGAGGAGCCGCCGCCCAGCTATCGCGACGCGACAATGAGCGCTGCTCACGGCGGCAACACAGCATTCCTCAAGATGCAGATGCCCGAGTGCTCTCAGACCAATATCAACCATCGAGGTAAGCAGCGCTTCGTTTCCACGTAGTCGTTTGACTTCCAGTAAACTACGGACTGGCCCTCAGCGATTTTCTTCGTGATTATAAAATCTGAAGCTCGGTACCCAGATATCAGCTCCATAACATAACTTTTCCAAGTAATAGGCATAACTCCATCTACATCTACATCCATACTCCGCAAGCCACCTGACGGTGTGTGGCGGAGGGTACCTTGAGTACCTCTGTCGGTTCTCCCTTCTATTCCAGTCTCGTATTATTCGTGGAAAGAAGCATTGTCGGTATGCTTCTGTGTGGGCTCTGATCTCTCTGATTTTATCCTCATGGTCTCTTCGCGAGATATACGTAGCAGGGAGCAATATACTGCTTGGCTCTTCGGTGAAGGTATGTTCTCGAATCTTCAACAAAAGCCCGTACCGAGCTACTGACCGTCTCTCCTGCAGAGTCTTCCACTGGAGTTTATCTATCATCTCCGTAACACTTTCGCGATTACTAAATGATTCTGTAACGAAGCGCCCTGCTCTCCGTTGGATCTTCTCTATATCTTCTATCAACCCTATCTGGTACGGATCCCACACTGCTGAGCAGTATTCAAGCAGTGGGCGAACAAGCGTACTGTAACCTACTTCCTTTGTTTCCGGATTGCATTTCCTTAGGATTCTTCCAATGAATCTCAGTCTGGCATCTGCTTTACCAACGATAAACTTTATATGATCATTCCATTTCAAATCACTCCTAATGCGTACTCCCAGATAATTTATGGAATTAAGTGCTTCCAGTTGCTGACCTGCTATTTTGTAGCTAAATGAAATGATAACGGATCTTTCTTTCTATGAATCCGCAGCACATTACACCTGTCTACATTGAGATTCAATTGCCATTTCCTGCACCATGCGTCAATTCGCTGCAGATCCTCCTGCATTTCAGTACAATTTTCCATTGTTACAACCTCTCGATATACCACAGCATCATCCGCAAAAAGCCTCAGTGAACTTCCGATGTCATCCACAAGGTCATTTATGTATGTTGTGAATAGCAACGGTCCTACGAGACTCCCCTGCGGCACACCTGAAATCACTCTTACTTCGGAAGACTTCTCTCCATTGAGAATGACATTCTGCGTTCTGTTATCTAGGAACTCTTCAATCCAATCACACAATTGGTCTGATAGTCCATATGCTCTTACTTTGTTCATTAAACGACTGTGGGGAACTGTATCGAACGCCTTGGGGAAGCCAAGAAACACGGCATCTACCTGTGAACCCGTGCCTATGGCCCTCTGAGTCTCGTGGACGAATAGCGCGAGCTGGGTTTCACACGACCGTCTTTTTCGAAACCCATGCTGATTCCTACAGAGTAGATTTCTAGTCTCCAGAAAAGTCATTATACTCGAACATAATACGTGTTCCAAAAGTATACAACTGATCGACGTTAGAGATATAGGTCTATAGTTCTGCACATCTGTTCGACGTCCCTTCTTGAAAACGGGGATGACCTGTGCCCTTTTCCAATCCTTTGGAACGCTACGCTCTTCTAGAGACCTACGGTACACCGCTGCAAGAAGAGGGGCAAGTTCCTTCGCGTACTCTGTGTAAAATCGAACTGGTATCCCATCAGGTCCAGCAGCCTTTCCTCTTTTGAGCGATTTTCATTGTTTCTCTATCCCTCTGTCGTCTATTTCTATATCTACCATTTAGTCATCTGTGCGACAATCTAGAGAAGGAACTACAGTGCAGTCTTCCTCTGTGAAACAGCTTTGGAAAAAGACATTTAGTATTTCGGCCTTTAGTCTGTCATCCTCTGTTTCAGTACCATTTTGGTTACAGAGTGTCTGGACATTTTGTTTTGATCCACCTACCGCTTTGATATAAGACCAAAATTTCTTAGGATTTTCTGCCAAGTCGGTACATAGAACTTTACTTTCGAATTCATTGAACGCCTCTCGCATAGCCCTCCTCACACTACATTTCGCTTCGCGTAATTTTTGTTTGTCTGCAAGGCTTTGGCTATGTTTATGTTTGCTGTGAAGTTCCCTTTGCTTCCGCAGCAGTTTTCTAACTCGGTTGTTGTACCACGGTGGCTCTTTTCCATCTCTTACGATCTTGCTTGGCACATACTCATCTAACGCATTTTGTACGATGGTTTTGAACGTTGTCCACTGATCCTCAACACTATCTGTACTTGAGAAGAAACTGTTGTGTTGAGCCGTCAGGTACTCTGTAATCTGTCACTTTTGCTAAACAGAAAATTCTTCCTACCTTTTTTAATATTTCTATTTACGGCTGAAATCATCGATACAGTAACCGCTTTATGATCACTGATTCCCTGTTCTGCGCTAACTGTTTCAAATAGTCCGGGTCTGTTTGTCACCAGAAGGTCTAATATGTTACCGCCACGAGTCGGTTCTCTGTTTAACTGCTCAAGGTAGCTTTCAGATAAAGCACTTAAAAAAATTTCAGTCGATTCTTTGTCCCTGCCACCCGTTATGAACGTTTGAGTCTCCCAGTCTATATCCGGCAAATTAAAATCTCCAGGCAGAACTATAACATGGTGGGGAAATCTCCTCGAAATACTTTCCAAATTATCCTTCAGGTGCTCAGCCTCAACAGCTGCTGTGCCAGGGAGCCTATAGAAACATCCAATTACCATATTTGAGCCTGCTTTAACCATGACCTTCACCCAAATTATTTCACATTTAGGATCTCCGTCAATTTCCTTCGATACTATTGCACTTCTTATCGCTATAAACACGCCTCCCCCTTCACTGTCCAGCCTGTCTCTGCGGTATACATTCCAATCTGAGTTTAGGATTTCATTACTGTTTACGTCTGGTTTCAGCCAACTTTCTGTCCCTAGTACTATGGGCATTGTGACCGTTTATTAATGAGAGCAGTTCCGGGACCTTTCTATAGACGCTCCTGCAGTTTACTATTAGCACATTAATATTGTTATTCCCTGTTGCATTTTGCCTACTCCTACCTTGCCGCGTCTCAGGAGGCGTCTTGTCGGGCCTAGGGAGGGAATTCTCTAACCTAAAATACCCACATATGCACTCCACACGTACTCCGATACCCTTGTAGCCGCTTCCGGCTAGTAGTTAGTAGCTAGTTAGGCGTGTAGCGTGAAAATCTTGTATCCCTAATGTCGATGTTTCTAATCTGGTTAGTAGAGTGATACTTATTACAACTTTGAACGTGGCTGACGTTTGCAGCAACCGTATACACAAATTTGAAAAACATGTAAAAATCTGCCAACCGGTTGCATAGGTTTTCTATACACTTTGACCAGGTTTCGTCACCTCTAAGGGTGACTTCATCAGAAGGTAAGGTAATTACATGAAGAACATATCGTCAAAGACGTCCGGTACATTATTTTTTCAAATTAGATAGTTATTAATTTTTTCAGTTCTAAATTGGTTTAAAAATGTAAATTAACATACGTAAAGAACAATGCACCCGCTTCGGTAGCCGAGGTCGCTAGCATACGCTTGTGCGGTGACGCTCGAGTTGGAGGTAAGCTGGTTCAAATCTGGTGGAGGATGAAACTTTCACTGCCAGTATTTGAGCGGCAAGGGGAGGAGAGGTGGTGGCGTAAGTAGCCTGATCACCACTCTTTGGAACAGTGTCCCTGATGAAATTCCAAACCTCCGTAGTGTTTCATGAGGTGACTGTTGATGGTGATCCGTCCGTCGGATGATGGTAATTCCGGCTATTCGTGAGGAATAGGAGGAATAGGCTATTTGCCAGCACCCAGTTTCCACCCTCTCCCTTCCTATCATCCATAACAACACAAACCCAAAACCACACTCATCACTATCATCCACATGACACCGATAAACACTTAACTCTACGTAGAAGGTCCGAGGAAGGCAACAAATGGTTCAAATGGCTCTGAGCACGATGGGACTTAACATCTGAGGTCATCAGTCCCATAGACTTAGAACTACTTAGATCTAACTAACCTAAGGACATCACACACATCCATGCCCGAGGCAGGATTCCAACCTGCGACCGTAGCTGCAACGCGGTTCCGGACTAAAGAACCTAGAACCGCTCGACCACAACGGCCGGCGAAGGTAACAGCAAACCACCTCCACTAGGACCTTGCCATGATCGGCAGTGCAGGGCTCATGCATGTGCTCCCCTGCACTCGTACCCTGAGTATGCCACTACTTATTATTACTGAATCCTATTTTCTAATAAAAATATCATTCTTTATTTCTGTTTACTAATCTTGTTAAAATTCGAATATTCGCAATAAAAGAATATTTGTTACACAATATATAAAAATAGAAAATAAAATACTTTTTTTGTATTTCTAGAGCAAAAAGCATGTCTCTGCCACATTTTAATTAATTTAGTACGAGCAGTAATGTAAAAAAAATCGTATTCTAACTGGAAATGATAAATAAAATGTTGTGTGACTAGGGCCTCCCGACGTTCGCCGGGTGCAAGTCTTTTGACATATCACTTCATAATAATGAAGTAATATGTTAACTTCACACATGTAACAGTGTAATAGGGGTTTTAAAGTAGCCGTACTTGGTGTGTGTTTCATCTGAATGGGTCATGTGCAATGAAATAAAATCATCCAAATATTTACTTTAATAACAGAAGTTAATCCAAAGCAAAGGTTTATGAAAAGTCTAAGTGCGGCACTTCTCTTAAAAGAATGAAAGGAAGGAAGAAAGGAAGATCAAGGTTTTATATACCTTTGAGGACGACGTCGTTAGATACGGAGCACAAACTCGGATTAGGGAAGGATAGAGAAACACAACGACCGTACGACCGTGTGCTTTTCAATGGAAAAATCCCGGAATTTATCTCAAGCGCCTGTGGAAAGCCGCAGGCAACCTAAGTCTGGGTGCCAGAGGGAAACTCGAGCCCCTGCGTTCCCGAGTGTGAGGGTAACGTACACTCTAAAAAAAAATTTACAATTTCAGAAAAAATGGATGAGTTGTTCAAGAGAAAGAGCTTCACAAATTGGGCAAGTCAATTATGGGCTGGTCCACCTATGGCCTCGTGCAAGCTGTTTTTCGTCTTGGCATTGATTGGCAGAGTTGTTGGATTTTCTCCTGAGGGATACCCTGCCAAATTCTGTTAAATTATCGCGATAGGTAGTCAAAATCCAGAGCCAGTTGTAGGACCCTGCCTATTATGCTCCAGGCGTTCACAGTTCGGAAGAAATCCGTTTCAGCAATGTGATACCCGCCCGCCCAAGGCGAAAATTTCTAACGCTTGTCTTCGTGCTTGCCAAACCCTATCTTTGCCAGTAGAGTCGCCGGATCTCTTCCCAATTTAGGACCTTGGGGCATCATGGGCAGGGCCCGCCAACCAACACGGGATTTTGACGATCTAATTGGACAGAATTTGGCACGATATCTCTCGGGAAGGCATCTAACAATTCCATCAATCAGTACCAAGCCGAATAATGCTTGCGTTGGGACGTTATTGACTTGCTCAATTTGTGAAGCTCTTTCTCTTGAATAAATAATCCCATTTTTCTAAAATTGTAATCATTTGTTTGTATGTACATGTACTACCGACTTCCGTCCCATTCGGATAATTCCTTTGTCATGTGTCCTTGTTTTTAGAATGTATGATCACTTCAACACCTCGCGTCTGTACTTCTCTTGATGTTGAAGATGATTCACCAGAAAGAAGTTCTAAAACGTCTACCACAGGTGAAAACATCGAAGAAGTACGCAATATGGTATTGGAAGAAATATAGTTAGAGTTGTAACGAATAAGTGACCCGAAAGACATATCCTATGAAAGAGAAAGGTATATTTTAAATTATTAATACACAATGGGTAGCTTTTACCAGTCAGGTGCAGCATTTGGCACGTTGGCTAAAAGTGCAAGCGAAAAGAAATTCCTCAGTAACACTTTGAGTGCTTAGAGCTGAATGTAACTGACTTTGTGTGCATTCTTGTTATTGTGAATTGGCAGCATGAGCACAACTGCAGACCAGGAACAAATCAGCATTCAATGTAGTGTGGGGAGGACACTGGTAATACAGCAAAAACGGTGAAGACGAGCTGAACTGCCTGGAAAGGGTGTGGATTGTGTTTTCTGGGTTGAAAAAGGCGTTCTTCTTCTTCATTGTCTAGTTAAGGGTAGACAGTTACCATTCAAAGCTGTACAATTTTTCACGACTCACTAGATAAAGAAATACGTGGAAAGATATCTGGACTGCATAAGACAAACCTCATTTTTCACAAGGACAATACATCTGTGTAGAAAACTGCTTTCTCACTCTGAAACGGAGGAATTTGAAGTAATACTTTTCAAAGCATCCAGCTAATTCGGTAATTTAGCAACATCTTGTTGCGTGGCACTGGGCTGCAGCCCACTCTCCGTTGCGCCTCATTCCACCTTTATGATACTTTTGTAATAATCTGTAATAATCTGATTACTTTCACAAATTAAGAAAGTGTAGGGTGATGCAGTAGTATATTTTTATTGGGTTGTTCCGGATATATAACTGCTTTTACGAGCGACTGTGAGCTCGAGCTATGCACAGAAATATGTATAGGAACCAAACCATTGGGAGACAGTGTTTATAACACTTCTCGCTGTAGAGGAGTACGTGGAGAGATTTCTGGTAGACAAAACAGGGAGGCACCGGATACAATTCGGATTCCTAGTCTCGAGGCTTCTAGAGCGTTGGCACACTGATACTTCCGCTAAATTCTTATGTTACCGAGCTGGGCACTATATTAAGGTTTGGAGAACGGAAGGAGTGGTAAGGGTTTGAACAAACTTCAGAAATTTTCAGGGTATTTGTGGGCAACTTACTCACAGTCGTGGCAAATGATCATTCAGCAGAGCTACAAATATGGGTGACATCTGTTGTTTCGGGAAGAAAGAATTGCGACGGAGCACGCAACAGAATTACTTTTTGGAGTGTTCGGCATGAAAACGAAGTGGCTGATAGTCAAGCACTTTCTGGGAATTACACTACCAAGAGCTTCAGAAAAGCTACTCTGTTATAGAATTCTGCGATCACGATGTAGCTGACTTAGCGCCATCGCTCTGTGTTGGAGATGGCTTGGCAGTACAACAACTTGCCACAACTTTCAGGTAAGTCTACAAAGCGCTAGTACTTCCAGTCTGTGTTGTCTTGACGATGCTATATAAAACACTGATGATCGCACTGTCGCGATTAGCATTGTTTCCCTGTAAGTGCTCAGGTTCTATTTTTTTATTTTTTTTTTTTTTAAATCATGTATCAAGCAGTACCTTTCATTCACCAGTTGTTACAAAAATAACTGGAATACACTCGTTTAAATTCTGAAGGTAGCAGGGGTAAAGCATAGGGAGGAAAAAATTATCTACAACTTACACAGAAACCAGAATAAGTCAAAGGGCATGAAAGGGAAGCAATAGTTGAGAAATCAGTGAGATGGGGAGATAAACTTTCCGTATATTGAGTAAATAGTAAGGCAAACCAAAGAGAAATTTGAAAATTGAGAAGAAAGCGAACATAAAAACTTTGCGGTATACTGAGTACAGTGCAATTTTGTCAGAGAGAGAAAGTACTGAATGCAATGAATAATGTCTTCAAAATGGTTTTTAGTATCAACAAAGTGAAACAAGGATAATGGAATATAGTCGAATTAAATCAGGTGATGTTGCGAGAATTAGATTAGGAAATGGGACACTAAAAGCATTCGATGAATTTTGCTATTTGAACAGCAAAATAACTGTCGATGGCGGAATTGGAGGGCATATAAAAATGCAGATTGTCAATAGCAAGAAAAGCATTTCTGAAAAACAGAAATTTATTAACATCGGATATAATTTAGACTATCAGGAATTTCTGATCTGAAGGTATTTGTATGGAGTGTAACCTTGTGAGGAAGTAAAAATGTGGACAATGAACAGACAAGAAGAGAATCGAAGCTTTTGAAATATGGTGCTTCAGAAGAATGTTGAAAATTAGATGGGTAGATCGGATTACCAATGAGGAGGCACTGAACTGAACTGGAAGAAAATAAACTGGTGTCCAAAATTAAAGCAACAAACGCAAATTTTGCTATGTTGCGTTTATTTTGCCACAAAACAATATACACAGGTGGTAGTAAAGTAGAAACTATGTACAGAATAGAGACACGTAAACAACTGCAACATGCATAACGACAGACAATAATGTTCTTCGCGTTTTCCAACCTAACGGATTTCCACACACATTCTGACAACTGTTTAACGTGCTCAGAATGGGCTGTGAACGCCTCTGGCAGCAATACAGTCATGTCAACGTAGGGGCATGCTGTCATCAGTCTCATGCTGACACAATAACGCCCGCTTCTCCTGCAAAGCTGCTCGAAAGTTTTGGAGAGTGGTTGGTGGAAGCTGACGTGATGCAACCCGTCTCCCCGTGCATCCCAGACGTGCTGTATGGGATTCAAATAGGCAGTGCAAGCATGCCACGCCATGGGCGCAATATCTTCCGTTTCCAAGAAAACAACAACCACCCGTGCTCTATGAGGTGGACGATTATCATCCATCAGTACGAAGTCTGGGACCACAGCACCTCGCAACAACTGCACGATACTTGACAGCAGTTAAACATTGTCGATCCACCTGTATAATTTTGCGAAGAGCTGTCCTTGTGATTAACATAATGCCTGCCCACACCATTTGGGATCCTCCTCGATATCGGTCTCCTTATACAGTGTTTTGGTCCCGAAATCGAGTTACACTTTCCCTCCATATGCGAGAATCACAGTCCCAACCAAATCGGGACCCATCTGTGAAAAGAACATTGGATTACTGTTCGACTGTCCAGGTGACATGTTGACGAGTCCACTCTAGACGTTCCCTCCTGTGAAATCGCGTCAGAGGTACACATACAGAAGGTTTCCGACAATAAAGGCCACTCTGCCGAAGCCTTCTGTACACCGTTTGCCTCAATACAACATGTCCAGTGGATGCTGCTAGGTCAGATGCCAGTTGCCGTGCAGTACTAAGGCAATGCCGTACCACCCTTACAGCCAAATGATAGTCCTCTCTTATGCCACAAATCGTGGACTCTGCCCTGGGCTTCGGTATACAGTTTCGGTCTCTATAAACTGTTGCCACATCCGAGGAACAACAGAACGATTCACATTAAGACATTGGGCCACATCAGTTTGAGACTGTCCTGCTTTCATTCTTCCCATGGCCATCCACCGCAGAGAGAGTGTTAGGCGTCTTCTCTGCGCCTAACTGCACTGTCTGTGGCTGTATGCACAGCAGTTGTGGGTGCGGGACTACCCGGAAAACACGACCCCGTTTGATAGGTGCCCAGACGTCATCGTTAGATTGGTTGTCCATTGACCGGAATGTCACCTTCCGTGCAGAACACGATCGTACGGAAATCCATTGACAGTTTCTGTGAGTATATCGTGTATTAGACACAGAACGAAGAAATAACGGTTTGTTGCTTTAATTTTGGACACTAGTGTATTGTAACGTAACTTGACTAACACAAGGGATCAGTTGATAGGACACGTGCTGAGGCATCAAGGAATCGTCAGTTTCGTAATGAACGGAAATATTGGGGGTAAAAATTTTAGAGAAAGACGAAGACTTGAATCCAGTAAGCAGGTCCAAGTAGTTGTAGGCTGCAGGAGTTGCGCAGCAGTGCAGTGCGTTGGGCAAGATAGACTATCTTGCGAAACTACATCAAACTAGTCTTCAAATAGAGACCACAGCAACAACGGGAAACAAAAACCTCTCCTATAAAAACCAGCATGGATTCCTCAAACAGAGCTCTCATGAATCTCAGCTGACTTTGATCGTGCATCGTATGCAGAGAGCAGTTGTCTACGGTTGATACCGTTTTCCTTATTTCCGGAATGATATTCCATATTGACGTATAACAAATAAAATAGGACCTAATGGAATATCGACCAGATTTTTGAGTGGATTCAGGAGTTTATAATAAATAGATAGTCTATAGTTGAACTAGACTGATATACAAATATTTTCTGGAGTATTTCAAGGATCGTTAGCGTTTCAGTTGTATACAGAGTGAGTTAAAAAGAATTTTACAATTTTGGAATAATACAGAAATTTATTGAAATAACTTACAGAATCGGTAGCTGTGTCATCTTGTAGCAAACAACCTCAAGTCTGATTCACGTAGTGCATCAGTACCCCATTCTGCCACCAGAAGCACCAGCGTAGTGCACAGTTAAACTGGCTACTTTCACTGGTGCGGAGCGTTCTCGCTGTGTCTTAGTTTTACGAAACGGACTCTGCAGCAACTATTCGGTTTAAATTTCCCACCGAATACGCTAAAGAACCTTCAAGCAGACCTAATATTTGGCACAATAACTTGGTTGAGACGGGTTGTTCACTGCTACATGATAAATAACCAGGTCGCCCGCATGTTGATGATCATGTCGAATAGGTTAGGGAGATTCAAATAACGTACGGGTTTGCTGCCGGGTAACATCGTCGAACACCGCCGATATTTCGACAGGAGCACACCCTGCCATTCTCAAGGCACAAATGCAAGGAGGTTCAAATGGTTCAAATGGCTCTGAGCACTATGGGACTTAACTTCTGAGGTCATCAGTCCCCTAGAACTTAGAACTACTCAAACCTAACTAACCTAAGGACTTCACACACATCCATGCCCGAGGCAGGATTCGAACCTGCGACCGTAGCGGTCGCGCGGTTCCAGACTTTAGCGCCTAGAACCGCTTGGCCCACAGGCCAGCATATGCAAGGAGGAAGAAATGTGCAAGGAAATTTAATACCTCGGTTCACAGAGGAGAGACAAGGAAGATACCAGACGCAGAACAAGTGTCAACACAAACAAAAATAACCAACATCAGAAATATCGATAGTTACTATTAATCAACAGATGAGGTAGCACTAATTCTGTCCCTCTGTTTTTTTTATGAGAGACAGAGCCGGATTCCAAGCAGCATTTAAACAAAATCTACCATCTCTGTTAATAAGGTTGCTTGATAATTTGATTTCAACAGCTTCCTTAATAACACTATCCCAATAGCTGGACGTACAAGCCAGAATCTCCGTGTTGTTGTATTCCATAGAATGACCGGTGTCAAGGCAATGTTCAGCAATAACGGATTTGCTCGGCTGTTGTAAGCGTGTGTGACGCTTATATTCAATACACCGGTCTTCCACAATCCTGATTGTCTGACCAATATATGACATGCCACAACTGCAAGGAATACGATAGACCCCAGCCTTACGCAAACGAAGATCATCTTTTACGGACGCCAACAGGGCCTTAATATTAGAAGGTGGTCGAAAAACATATGTCACATCATATTTCCGCAAAATACGGCCAATCCTGTTGAAAATGATTCCTGCGTACGGCAAAAAGGCCGTAGACTTAGCTGCCACTTCGTTGTTATCGTCATTCACCCGTTGCACAGAAGGCTGATAGCGCAACGCACGTTTGATCTGCCTCTCACTATAACCATTCTGACGAAAGGTGACTTCGAGATGTGATAGCTCAGCTGCAAAACTTTCAGGGTCTGAGGTAACGTGGGCCCTGTGAACCAAGGTACGAAGTACTCCTTCACGCTGAGCTGGATGGTTACAACTATCAGATCGCAGATACAAGTCATTGTGAGTAGGCTTCCTATAAACAGAATGTCCCAACGTACCATCAGTCTTCCTTTTGACCAACACATCAAGAAAAGGAAGGCATCCATTCTTTTCCACCTCCATAGTGAACTGAATATTCTGGTGGATTGAATTCAGGTGTTCCAAAAACCGGTTTAAATTCTCACTACCATGATGCCAAACAACAAAAGTATCGTCTACATATCTGAAAAAACACGCAGGTTTCAAAGTCACTGACTCCAATGCACGTTCCTCAAAGTCCTCCATAAACAAATTGGCCACAATAGGTGACAACGGGCTTCCCATTGCAACTCCATCAGTCTGTTCCTAGTACTGACCATTGAATAAAACGTAAGTGGAAGTCAGCACATGCCGAAACAAATCTGTTAACTCGACACCAAACTTAACCTCAATTAGCTGCAACGAATCAGAGAGAGGAACACGAGTGAAAAGAGAAACCAAATCAAAACTGACCAAAATATCAGAGTCCTTCAAACGCAATCCCTGCAATCGACGTAAGAAATCTGCAGAGTTCTTAATGTGCTGTTCACACCTACCTACTAGTGGGCTCAACAAACTAGCAAAACGTTTAGCTACACGATATGTCGGAGCACCAGTATTAGAAACAATAGGCCTCAACGGGACAGGCTCTTTGTGGACCTTAGGGAGGCCATATAATCTAGGTAGTACAGCACAGTAAAACTTAAGACTCTTGATAGTCTCCTGTGACAAAGAACTTTTCTTCTGGAGGTTATTTGTCTTTCTCTCAAAACTCTTAGTAGGGTCAGCACCGATGTTGCGATACGCCGAATCAGAAAGTAGACACTGCATCTTTTGAAGGTAATCGTGCTCATTCAACTAAACGGTGGCGTTTCCCTTGTCCGCAGGTAAAATAACAATGTCAGGATCCATTCTGAGTGAATGTAAAGCAGCCGCCTCAGCTGCTGTAATGTTATACTTGGGTGGACGGGCCCCAGTCAACACACGACAAGCTTCCTTCCTAACCATTTCCGCAGCCTCGGAAGGTAGTTTACAAACAGCCTGTTCGATAGAACTAATAAAATCAACTACTGGTAAACTCTCAGGCGTCGGTGCGAAGTTCAAACCTTTCCCCAGCACAGACAAAGATGCGTTGTCAAACGTTTTCTCCTTGAGATTGATCACAGAACGTAGAGAATTAAAATTAGAATTAGACACTGAGCCAAAGAAATGTTCCTCGGCTCAGTGTCTAATTCTGCGCTGTGAGGGATGAGGACAGCTCGTAGCTTGTAAATACAAATCTGTGTGCGTAGGCTTCCGGAACACACTGTGACCCAAGGAGCCGTCTCCTTTTCTCCGAACCAAAACATCCAAAAACGGGAGCTCACCATCTTTCGCTACCTCCATGGTGAAACAGATGTTTGGATGGAGGGAGTTCAGATGTTCCAGAAAAGAAGGAAGCGTTGCTGTCCCATGCGGCCATACCACAAACGTATCATCTACATATTTCCAAAAACATTTTGGTTTCATCCTCCCTCCATCCAAACATCTGTTTCACCATGGAAGTAGAGAAAGATGGTGAGCTCTCGTTTTTGGATGTTTTGGTTCGTAGAAAAGGAGACGGCTCCTTGAGTCACAGTGTGTTCCGGAAGCCTACGCACACAGACTCGTATTTACGAGCTACGAGCTGTCATCATCCCTCACAGCGCAGCCGTGTATTACGGACGCTAGTGCATAGGGCTAGAGCCATCTCAGATCAGGACAGATTATCGGTTGAGCTTAGCCATCTCCACTCTGTGTTTGCCCAGAGCGGGTACTCCGAGAAGCAGATCCGGAATGCACTTCGACCAGCACGCTCAAAACCTCAAGAACAGCCTGAAGAAACAGAGAACACCACGGGGTTGGTTTTTCTACCGTATGTCGGTGGCGTGTCTTTTAAGATGGGCAGAATTTTCAAGAAATACCGGATTAAATGGGTTTCCCGGCCTCCAGCACGAGTGTAATCAATGCTAGGCTCGGTTAAAGACAACCTCGGCCTGAGGAGACCAGGAATGTATAAAATCCCGTGCCACTGTGGGAAGACTTATATTGGCCAGACGTGTCGTACGGTTAAAGACAGATGCGACGAACATAAACGTCATACGAGATAGGGTCAGCCAGAGAAATTTGTGGTTGCTGAACACTGCCTTGACACGGGACACGGCATGAACTATAAGAAACCAAGATCGTCTCGTATGCTTCCACATACTGGAACTCCATCATTAAAGAGGCGGTCGAAATACGTATAAGCAGTGATCTAATAAACAGAGACACGGGGTTTCACCTGAGCAAAGCCTGGGAGCCAGCCTTGGCGGCACTAAGGAATCGTCAGCCACAGATTAGCAACTGCACCGAGTCAACGCAGATGGGAAACCTTAGCGCAGATGCTTAAATCGCGCGCCAACACCTCGCGCGCGCGAACGGGGTCCGTCGCTCCCGGCCGCATTTTCTTGCACCGCGGCGCGCTTCCGCAGATCGCGACCCGTTTCTCCAGCAGAGGGCTCTGGTATTCGACGCCGTCTACGATTGGTCTTCGATGACGTTATGCCCCCGCTGTCGCCTGCGCTGTTCTAGAAAGCCAACATATAAATTGGTTAGCTTCTCAGCGAGGCGACATTGGCACCTGAAGATGGCGGGCAGTTGTCTTGCTGAAATATTGTGCGGTTTTTACAATATTATCCGGTGTAACTCCGGGGAATCTCTCAAGCAGATGCAGCTCCGGGAAATCCTCAAACAGCATATAGTTGAAATATATTCGCAACTGTGAATATAGTCAACCTTGAGCTGTCACTCTTCAGCTGTATGATGAAATAAGACATTGAAAATTAGTGCTGGACCGGGTTCGAGCCCCGAATCGGCACAAATTTTCAATGTCTTCGTTCCATTATACAGCTGGATGCTGTCCATGTTCGTAATTGCCAATACGTTTCATGTATTTATTAACAATTGTAGTCACCGCATTGAGTGTTCATTCGGAAATCCATGCACTGTAATATCGTACCTTACCAGGTTTTATTAGTAGAAGAGATGAAAAGATGCTACGAAGAGTCGAGCATTTCATCAGGAATTCATTTGCTAGAGTGTTACGAAGATACTCAACAAATTCCTGTGACAGCCGCGGAGAACGAACGTTTCTAGAAGAGTCGAGCAACATTTGAGGGCAATTTTTCTTTTTCTTCAGTCTCCGATAGGTCAAAAAATTAAAACCACAGTAAAATCCCATGAAACGTTGCGCAGATTTGTTGCACAGTGCCTCTCGTATGCCCGTCTGTGCGTTACCTCGCACCATCAGTTCTGTACGCCCCGTGAGCACATAAAAATACTTCAAGGGGTAGGGTCTCCTGCCAAGAGTGAAGTACATGCTGAGGGTTTCGCGACCAATCGGAGATTCATCGCAAAAAAAAAATCAGCCCTCATTTATTCACCCGACACACCTCTCACTAAATAACCGTGACTAGAAATTCGGAGGAATTAGAACTCACGCGGACGCTTCCACAGAGCCGTTGTTCACATGCAGCATACCCCAGTTGTCACCTCGCGTTTTCAAAAAAAATGGTTCAAATGGCTCTGAGCACTATGGGACATAACATCTGAAGTCATCAGTCCCCTAGAACTTAGAACTACTTAAACCTAACTAACCTAAGGACATCGCACACATGCATGCCCGAGGCAGGATTCGAACCTGCGACCGTAGCAGTCGCGCGGTTCCGGACTGAAGCGCCTAGAATGGCTCGGCCACACCGACCGGCTCGCGTTTTCATTACTGTTTTATTTTTCAGTAAATAAGTGAGACACTTTTGGTACTACGGATGACGTTCGTACTGCGTCACATGCCTGTTTCACAGTATGATATTATTTTCTTACGAGCCGGAAAATTATCATAAGTTACCAGCAGGGAAGAAGGGCATGTGTGGGTCATGTAGACAACAAGTAACATAATACCGAAGAAATACTGAGCTACTTCAAACCTCTATTAAAATTTACAGATTTTCTAGGTGGAAAACTTCGGCATATAAACCCATGATGGGAAATCTCATTCAGTGACGCTATAGAGCGGTGGTTGTCAAACTGCGGCCTGTAAGCCGCGTGAGGCTCGAGTTAAGTATTCTTGCGGCCCGCAGTTCTGAATCGTATTTTACTCTGAAGCGCCAAAGAAACTGGTATAGGTATGCGTATTCAAATACAGAGATATATAAATAGGCAGTCGGCAACGCCTATATAAGACAACATGTGTCTGGCCCAGTTGTTAGATCGGTTACTGCTGCTACAATGGCAGGTTATCAAGATTTAAGTGAGTTTGAACGTGGTGTTATGTTCGGCGCACGAGCGAAGGGGACACAGCATCTCCAAGGTAGCGATGAAGTGGGGATTTTCCTGTACTAACATTTCACAAGCGTACTGTGAATATCAGGAATCCGGTAAAACATTAAATCTCCGACATCACTGCGGCCGGAAAAATATCCTACGAGAACGGGACCAACGACAACTGAAAAGAATCGTTCAATATGAGATTAGTGCAACCCTTTCGCAAATCGCTGCAGATTTCAATGTTGGGTCATCATCAAGTGTTAGCGTGCGAACCATTCAACGAAACATAATCGAAGTGGGCTTTCGGAGCCGAAGGCAGAAGACTGAGCACACTGGTGGAGGCTCTATAATGGTGTGGGGCGTGCCAATTGGAGTGATATGGGACCCTGATACGTCTACATATGACTCTGACAGGTAACACGTACGTAAGCATTCTGTCAGATCAGCTGCATCCATTCATGTCCACTGTGCATTCCGACGGACTTGGGCAATTCCAGCAGGACAGTGCGACATCCCACATTTCCAGAATTGCTACAGAGTGACCCCGGGAGCACTCTTCTGAGTTTAAACATTTCCGCTGGCCACCAAACCCCCAGACATGAACATTATTGAGCATATCTGGAATGCCTTGCTACGTGCTGTTCAGAAGAGATCTCCTCCCCCTCGCACGGATTTACGGCAGCTCTGCTGGATTCATGGTGTCAGATCCCTCCAGCACTACTTGAGACATTAGTCGAGTCCATGCCACATCGTACTGCGGCAGTTCTGCGCGCTCGCGGGGGCCCTACACATTAGGCAGGTATATCGGTTTCTTTGGCTCTTCAGTGTATAACAGCATGCATTTAGCGGGTAACAGCCGAATCCAAAAAACGTCGACTAACATTAACAGCTTATTAAGAGTGAAGTTTATTTGCCCTGTGTGACAGCATAAATACTTACAGAGACATTAGTATTTTAAGATATTCTTAATTGAAATTGACGATGGTGAATTCGGCCGTGAGCTCAGTAAAGTTGGCCACCTACGTCTGCTACAGAGAGGTAAGCACCACAGCCAATGGGGGATTAGAGAATGTGAGAGGTGGAATGCTGTACTGTTTGTCTTCCTTTATTGACAGCTCACTGGCTATGGGACTCGTACCGATCAGCTGCTATTGAATAAATTTTGACATGGAGGTAACATGGATTCGTGAATGCGCATTACAGAGGTAGGCATCTTCAAATGCGGTACTTATTTATAGAAATGAACATTAAATTAATTACGGTTTTTGTAACACAATGCAGTGAGTAGAATAAAACTGGAATTTCATTTATCAAACTTCATAATGAGAAATACTACTATTATTCAAAAATCATTCGCACACATATAGACTCCAACAGCGCTTCATCGCGTATTCATGGTCTCACAACTGTTAGAGCGCTCAGGTTGGCAGCAATCTGATATAGTCCACAATCAACACGAAGTGTTCCGAATGGTACCGACGTGTAGTGATCAGTACTTTGGGGCTACCAGCCAACTCCTCTCGTGTCTACTGTACAATAATACTATCGATAACGAAAGTGGACATGTAATGTATAGAAGTGTAATTTCCGAGAGCTCTTCAAATCAGTAAGACCTGTGAGGTCGTGATTTTATTTCAGATTTTCTCGATGTGTTTGCGACCGCGTACATTGCTTTGCACGGACACAGAAGTTTACACAACGTGCAATAGATGTTAATTTCAACTACAGTGCTATTGCACTCAACAGTTCAGAGTATGTGCTGCCAGAATCTGACTGGGTCAATCATATCCTTCAGTCTAGCGTGCAAGCTCTGCACAGTTGCCATATGACTGACATGTACTCTGTTACAACTGTTGGAGTACCGCTGCAGGTGACAACGCGGTGCATACGTTTCCTCGTCTGGCCGATGCCAAATAATTTTAATTGCACTATAACAGGAATACTGTCTCATATGAAAGCGAAATATTCCTTTATATTTGGAAGATGCAATAAGGACTGTATACATCTGAGAAGGTGCAAATATGGACGAGAAAGCCAAAAAGTACACCATGAGGCACATTAATTAAAATTTTTGTATATTTAAATTTACTGGTAAAGAATAAATACTTAACGTTTGCAACTGTTGGGTGTACCTAACCCCGCCGTCAGACCGAAAATATACTGGAGGAATTATAGTAGACGTGCGAAAAGTCGGCCAGCCACCTCGTGCGCGAAGCTGGGTGCAGGGGCAGATAGATTTGCCGTTGCAGAGTGAGATAACATGATAGGGGGAATGTTGTATTGTTTGTTTTCCAGTGCTGGCAAATCATGGGACTGTGTGTCTCGTACTGATCACCCGCTATGGTATGAATTTCAAACGGGAGTAACACTGATTCTGGAAGGTGCATTATAGAGGCGGTCATCTGACAATGCGGTACATATTTGTGGTGACGGGTACGAAATCAAGGCTGTTGTAACACACCAATAAGTAGAAGAAAATGGCATTCAAAACATTTAGTAAATATTTGTGATCGTGTCTTCTATTGTCTAATGCACTTCAACATAAGTACAGTTACTGGTATTAATCACAACTGCTGTCACAGACAACACAACACATCGTCAGGCAGTTGCAGTGTCACAACTTAAGGGTCACTGAGAGTGCCAGCAGTCTGAAGCAGAGAACAGCTGACACGAAGTGTTCCGAAAGGTGCCGACCTTTAACGATCAGTACTTAGGGGCCGGCAGCCAACGTAGTGCGCCCTTCCTACAGCTAGACACCTGGGAGCTCACAACATACTAATTTATGTAGATTACCAATTAATAACAAGATCGATACATTTTTAGGTCCGAGGTGGCACTGCAAAATCTTAGTATTGGCTCTTGAACAAAGAAGTTTGACGACTACTATTACGTGCATGATGGGGAAGAGGCACATTTTGCTGGTGATGTAAGACGACGTGCTACGCGCCAAGATGCACAGGTCGAGCAGGAGCTTTACTTCGGCCTCAAGCGCCCGTGGCCTCAAGAGACAAAAATTACTAATCCTGCTAACAGGCCGTTCGTGGGAACTAAGTCCTAGCATCTTTTACAACTATAAAAGACTTAACAGAGCCAATCTCGCCTTTGTTCAAGATCGGTAGAGGGGTCTTAATCTGCCAAGAAGTTAAAATGAACGCACACTGAACTGTAGAGTGAAAATTCATTATGATAACGATCAATATATAAAAAGATAAACACATGTGCAGTATGTCTGGTTCATTCTGAAGACGCTCCACGATTCACAGACGAAATACCACAGGAGAAGAAGAAGTGGTTATCGTTGCATTCGCAGAATTTCATGGAATAATAAATAACAACTGGAGACAAGTTACATTTTAAGAAAATCATATTCGAATAAGCCCAAAACAGCTGTAACGCCTATCATGAGTATCATTACATGCTCAGTGACTGTTTTTCTGAGTCCAGCATGGAAAGACTGTATTACATGTGGTGAAACAAATCAGTAATTTGCGCATGTACCTCAGCTCTGGTAGCAACTAGAATAATATGAGCAGAACTAAATCTAACACTCAAGAAGAAAATAGCATTTTGGTTAGGGAACTATGAACAGTATAGTGAACATATTATCGTCGCCAGAGTAGAAACAAATCTAACGCCCGCCACAGTTTGAAAAACATCGTATTTTACCGTCAAGATCTGCTGATAAATATTCTTCACTGAACAACCAGTTTCCACCCAAGGATTATCATCAGGGTCAGAAAGCATGTACATCACACTAGGCGATATAAAATTAATGTCGTCGTACAATGAAATCCATGGATTCGCCACTGTTGTCAGATACGAGGATTGGAACATTAATAGTGGCAACTAATTATTTATAGCTCGTACAAAATAGAGAAGTGTTGGCCGGCCGCTGTGACGGAGCGGTTCTAGGTGCTTCAGTCTGGAACCGCTCGACCGCTACGGTCGCAGGTTCGAATCCTGCCTGGGGCATGGATGTTTGTGATGTCCTTAGGTTAGTTAGGTTTAAGTAGTTCTAAGTTCTAGGGGACTGATGACCTCAGATGTTAAGTCCCATAGTGCTCAGAGCCATTTGAACCAGAGAAGTGTTTCAAAGGTTTACTGACCTTCAAAGTAATCACTAACATTGTGTATAATCCGTTGCCAGTGATGTGGAAGTCGTAGGATACTCTTGGCAGTGCCAGTTGTGTTGACAGTTCGAGCGGCGCAGTCTATTGCCCGACGAATCTGTAGCAGTTCTGAAGCGAATGCCGTGAAGTGTTTCCTTCAGTTTAGAAATCGAGTTGTACTCACAAGGGCTTAAGTCAGGGGAGTGCATTAGGTGGTATAGCATTTAGCAGCCTCATCAGTCAAACAAATCAGTAACAACTTGCTTGAGCATTGTCATGCAAAATGATGGTCAGGTCCTGCAGAAGGTGTCATCACTTCTGTCTCTAAGCTGGTCGTAGGTTGTGATCCAAAATTGAACAGCATAAAGACAGAAGTGATGACACTTTCTGAAGGACCTGACCATCATTTTGCAGGACAATGTTCAAGCACGTACATTGCAAGCTGACACGTAACTGAAAACACAGGAAATACACTTTGTTTTGACTTTCCGTCGAAATGCCCGTCCATTTTCTGTGGCAGCTCTTCCCACTATTGGTTTTTATCACCAACACACTCACGCAGTGAGCTACAGATTCATATTCGGCCGTTTATTTTGGATGTAGTGTAAGTCAATTTTTAGTCTGTAGTTCTGCCGCCCCTAACACAATTCTCCGCGAACGGCAAATGAGATTGAGCGGCAGGTCGGGCAGCCTTAATTGCCTCCCAATTATGCTACCAGCAAGACACAAACGTATAGCGTATTACCTATCAGCAACAAACAGCTGAGAATACAATTACGAGGCCTGTTCAGAAAGTAAGCTCCGATTGATTGCCAAATTGAAACCACAGTGAACATCAGAAATGTTTTACTTGTAACAATTAGCTACACCTTTCAGCTACTTCTCTACGTAGTCGCCGTTCTGACTTAGACTTTTGTCATAGCGTTGTACCAACTTTTCAATAGCCTCATCATAGAAGGCAGCCGCCAGTGCTTTCCGCCAATTCTCCACGCTGGCCTACACCTCGTTGTCTGTGTCAAAATGTTGTCTTCAAAGACAGCGGTTCATGTGACCAGAGATGAAACTCAGGGGGAGACAATTGCGGACTGTATTGTGGGTAATCTAACATTTCCATTTGAAAACGATGCAGGAGCATCTTCATTGCCCCTGCAGAATGCGGCTGAGAATTGTCGTGAAGACGAAACAGCACGACAGTTATGTAATGTTAGCTGCATAGCTTCAGGCGATATTTCTCACCAGGCCCTCGTACTTGGCGGCAGACACTATTTTCTAGACATCTTTACGCACTCACTGCGAGCTCAGAAATGAGAAGAGCGACGTGATGCTAACTGGGGTTATACTAGAGACACTACCCAACACATCTGTGCAAAGCTTTATCGGATTTTCATAGTCGTTTCCATTTCGCGACCGATCGGAGCTTACTTTCTGAACGCCCCTCGTATTTTATGCGACTCTTCGACGAGAGAGCTTTCTGAAGAAATGAGATAGTATTAAAATGCTAGCGTCGGGCGTTTGAACACGACCTTCACCCTACGACGAGAAACACGAAAAACAGCGCCGACAGATGAAGTAAAGCATGAACACGCGTGCCGCCCCACGGCGAGAAAAACGTTTATCAACGTCATCTTGAGCGTGTAAAATATACAGGATGACAATTATTGAAATATATGATGACACTGTAATTTTGTCAGAGACAGTAAAGGACCTGGAAGAGCAGCTGAACGGAATGGACAGTGCCTTGAAAGGAGGATATAAGATGAACATCAACAAAAGCAAAACGACGATAATGGAATGTAGTCGAATTAAATCGGGTGATGCTGACGGTATTAGATTAGGAAATGAGATGCTTAAAGTAATAAATAAGTTTTGCTATTTAGGGAGCAAAATAACTGATCATGGTCGAAGTAGAGAGGATATAAAATGTAGACTGGCAATGGCAAGGAAAGCGTTTCTGAAGAAGAGAAATTTGTTAACATCGAGTGTAGATTTAAGTGTCAGGAAGTCTTTTCTGAAAGTATTTGTATGGAGTGTAGCCATGTATGGAAGTGAAACGTGGACGATAAATAGTTTAGACAAAAAGAGAATAGAAGCTTTCGAAATGTGGTGCTACAGAAGAATGCTGAAGATTAGATGGGTAGATCACATGACTAATGAGGAGGTATTGAATAGAATTGGGGAGAAGATAAATTTGTGGCACAACTTGACCAGAAAAAGGTTCGTAGGACATATTCTAAGGCATCAAGGGATCACAAATGTAGTATTGGAGGGCAGCTTGGAGGGTAAAAATCTTAGAGGGAGACCAAGAGATAAATACACTAAACAGATTCAGAAGGATGTAGGTTGCAGTAGGTACTGGCAGATGAAGAAGCTTGCACAGGATAGAGTAGCATGGAGGGCTGCATCAAACGAGTCTCTGGACTGAAAACCACAACAACAACAATATTAAATGAAATCGTCATAACTTCTGAACGGTTTGCGTTAGGATGTTCAAACTGCATGGTTGGCCGCGGGGCATTACGAGAATTAATATGCAAATGCGCGACGAAGCCAACTTTAAAAAAAAATGGTTCAAATGGCTCTGAGCACTATGGGACTCAACTGCTGTGGTCATTAGTCCCATAGAAACTTAGAACTACTTAAACCTAACTAACCTAAGGACATCACACACATCCATGCCCGAGGCAGGATTCGAACCTGCGACCGTAGCATTCGCACGGTTCCGGACTGCGCGCCTAGAACCGCGAGACCACCGCGGCCGGCACCAACTTTCATTTGGCTGCGTTCGTCAATAAGCAAAACTGGCGCATTTGGGGGACTGAGAATCCGCATTTCTAGAGCGAGACGTCTCTTCACAGTCAACGGATGATTGTGTGGTGTGTAATGTCCAGTCACGGAATAATCGGTGAGATATTCCTTGATGGTACGGTGACTACCGAACGGTACGTGAAGGTTTCGGAAGATGATTCCATCCCCATTATCCAAAGTGTCCCTGATTTCGACAAAATGCGGTTGATGCAAGACGGAGCTCGACCTCATCGAAGCAGACGAGTGTTTGATGTCCTGGAGGAGCATTTTGGGGACCGCATTCTGGCTCTGGGATACCCGGCGGCCACTGGCATTGGCATCCAATAGCCGCCATATTCTGCGGATCTGAACACGTACGACTCCTTTGAAGAGGTAGACATTACTAGCTATGCTAATGTTAAAGGGAACCAAACAAACCTACAAGAGATGTCGAAATGCATGTCTCCATTGCTTAAGTATGCCCGGCCTTTGTGCCATAGACTGATGCTCTTCCTGGATGAAGAAGCCTCACGCCGTGCAACGTGCAATGTGTATGATAAATCATCCGATTCCGGTTCAAAGTTTTAGGATGACAATCAAGTCTACGGAGGATAGTTAGTTTTGTGACAAGTTGAGCAAAAGATTACCCAATGTCACTCGAGTTTACAGTGCACGCAAGCTGGTGAACCAATAATTTAACGCCTCTGCACCCGGTATTTACCTTCGCTGCGATGAGTTGTCGTCTGCCTGGCTGCTCTCGCCCACTGAAATTCCTATAAAACTAATTAAGCCTTTGCTAATTGTTTTGCAGCAGACACTCTCCCTATGTTTCTCGATATGCGAGAAAACATGAACTCATTCCTAGTCTCAGACTATGGCGATATACACGCGCATGGTTGGAGCAGCGTTCTCGCAAGAACAATTAACTAACTGGCTGGTTCGTTTCTCCACGGAGCTCAACGACGATACAGCTAATTTCTAGCTGGAGGTCATCTGCTGTGAACGCAGTGTTCACACAAATTTCTCCTCTGCGTCGTACAGAGCGTTATTCGCTCCGTTCTGCACTTGACGCCAGTTCAGAGAACCCCCGAAACTTCCGTCTTGTCTTTCTCATAGCCGAACTGTCTCCCCACCTGCGTTCTTTCGTTCTCCACGTCACGGCTTTTTTCGACCAATAGGAGCGTTCCTCTTATTTTGTGGAAACTCTCTCTATCAATCGCTAGGGTCCTAACATTAAACTGCGTCAAATTCTCGGCACTTTACTCCTTCCCGATGCGTTTCCGCCAATCGGACGTTTTTTGCCTGCCCCAAACGCCTAAAACGTTACATGTGTCTATCACGTGTGTAGATGATGAACTTATAGCCCATTGTGATATATAGTAAGAAATTTGTTCTTAAATGATAATTGTAATTAGTATGCATGTATGTCCAGTCATCAGATTTGGCTTAAGCAATCGATAAACTGAAAGGCGGGAGACGGTGAGGAGGGGAGAAGGGGGAGTGGGTAGGGGGGGGAGGTGTGGGAGAGGAAAGCAGGACACGACTCTAACAATAGACATTAGTGTCAAGCAACGCAGAGCGAAGAATCTTGTAAGTATGATTCTTTTCCCTCCCTCATTTCCTACTTTCATTTACCTTCACAGCCTACCAAAAAAGTGAAACACCCAGAAAGGGAGGAGGAAACAAAATGAAACTTCACAGATTTAGAGGGTGATGTTGTTTTGGTGATTACAAAGTCGAGTCAAATTTACATACAATTTGGCAGCATGAATCCACGTGTCACTATGACGTTGCACTTTCTCTGGTCTGAATCTACGCACTGATTGGTTTGGGAATGGTGTTGTAAAGCCTTTGTACTCTCCTGAGGCAAGCTGGGCCAGAACCGTTATAACTGGTCCTGGATATGCTTGATATTGGCACTGGGATTTAGTTGACATCCAAGTTAGTCCTACACACGTTCCGTCGGGAACAGATATGAGGATCCTGCAAATTGTTCAAATGGCTCTAAGCACTATGAGACTTAACATCTGAGGTCATCAGTCCCCTAGATTTAGAACTACTTAAACCTAACTAACGTAAGGACAGCACACACATCCATGCCCGAGGCAGGATGGTTGGATGGGTGGATGGATATGGTGTTATGGGCGCTCAACAGTGTAGTCTTTAGCGCCCGCATGCCCGAGGCAGGATTCGAACCTGTGACCGCAACAGCAGCGCGGTTCCAGACTGAAGCGCCTAGAACCGCTCGGCCACAGCGGCCGACGAGGATCTTGCAGGTCGTGGGAGTATCTCAACTTCCACCAGACATGCAAGTCTGCAGGGTTTCGAGGCCACTGACACTGAAGTTAAAATCTTCTAGGTTGTCAGGCCGTCATATTTCTTCAAGCAATCGACGTTTCGACCCCTCTGCTCAATCTACAGTTCTGTTGAAAAATGGCACCGAAAAGAGAAAAGTGGAGCCCCTTCACTCCCGCACTTGCATGGTGACCAACACAAAAAGTTCTATTGTCACCTCTGCGAAATGGTTAGTATCCGAATCGACGAGTCACAGGATGCGATTATGTTGTCCGTACGTCTGTTACGCCGCAATTCTGTCGAATGAGTGGCAACACGTAAGGATGAAGGGTGTGCAAATCACTACTAGCCGTGATCTGAAGTCATACCCAAAGGCTTCCCTCACCATGACACCAGGAGAGATTGGAAAAATGGGACCTCTCCCAATGTTGCCGCCATACTCGCGACGATGATCATCCGGAGTTGTGCAGAACCAGGACGCATCACCGAACAGAGTGCGAAGCTATTCATCAGCAGTTCGTGCTTCCCAGTCACGGTATCACTACAAACCCTGCCGTCTGTGTATTAGTATTAACGGCAGCCAACATATGGGACGGTAATACCCTACTGGTACAGGATGACACAGAATGTTACTTCTTGTCGGATGGCGACCGCAGATGTGAAGGGGTTACGATGTGTTTGGTGCACAATACGGTGATCCTTCCTCGTCGTGGCCAGACGTGGTCGATCGGAACCTGAACTAGTATGCTGGCCCTCACGCTCCCATGCAGTCCAACATCGGGCCACTGTCACATCCGAATTCCCCACAAATCTACATCTACATGGATACTCTGAAAATCACATTTAAGCTCCTGGAAGAGGCTTCATCGAACCACCTCCACAATAATTATCTATTATTCCAATCCTGAACAGCGCGAGGAAGAAACGAACACTATTTCTTTCCGTGGGAGCCCTGATTTCCCTTCGCGTTCAGAGAAGACAGGTGATTATCCAAATTTCATGAGAATATTCCGCCGCAACGGAAAACGCCTTTGTTTTAGTGATTCCCACTCCGAATTCTGCATCATGTCAGTGGCACTCTCTCCGCTATTTCTCGATAGTACAAAATGTGATGCTCTTCTTTGAACTTTCCCGTTCTACTCCATTAATCCCATCTGGTAAGGATCCCACACCGTGTAGCAGTGCTCCAAAAGAGGACGGGCAACCGTAGTGTAGACAGTCTCTTTAGTAGATCTGTTGATCTTCTAAGTGTTCTGCTAGTAAAACGCAATCTTTCGTTCGCCTTCCCCACAACATTTTTATAAGTTCCCTCGAATTTAAGTTGTTCATAATTTTAATTTATAGGCATTTACTTGAATTTACGGCCTTTTGATTTGACTGATTTATCATGTAACCGAAGTTTAACGCATTCCTTTTAGCACTCATTTGAATGACCTCACACTTTTCATTATTTTGGGTCAACTGCCAGTTTTCGCACCATGCAGATATCTTTTATAAATTGTTTTGCAATTTGTTTTGATCTTCCTATGACTTTACTAGACGATAAAGTACAGCATCTTCTACAAACAACCTAAGACGGCTACTCAGATTGTCTCCTAAATCGTTTATATAGATAAGGAACGGCACGGGGCCTATAAAACTACCTTAGGGAACACCAGGAACCACTTCTGTTTTACTCGATGGCTTTCCGTCAGTAACTACGAACTGTAACCTCTTTGATAGGAAATCACGAACCCAGTCATATACCTGAGACGATAATCCATAAGCACGCAATTAGACTACAAGCTGCTTGTGAGGTACAGTGTCAAAAGCCTTCTGCAAATCTAGAAATACGGAATCAATTTGAAATCCCTTGTCAATAGCACACAACACTTCGAGTGAGTAAAGAGGCAGTTGTGTTTCACGAGAACGATGTTTTCTAACTCCGTGTTGACTGTGTGTCAATAGGCCGTTCTCTTCGAGGTAATTCATAATCTCGAACGCAATATATGTTTTAAAATCCTGCTTAATATCGACGTTAATGATACGGACCTGTAATTTAGTGTATTTCTCCTACTGCATTTCTCGAATATTGGTCTGAACTGTGCAATTTTCCAGTCTTTGGGTACGGATCCTTCGTTAAGCGAGCGGTTGTATATGATTGTTAAGTATGGAGCTGTTGCATCAGCATGCTCTGGATGGAACCTAATTGGTATGCAGTCTGTACCAGAAGACATGCTTTTGTGAAGTGATTTAAGTCGCTTCACTACTCTAGATACTGCGCGATTTGACTAGCCGGCCAAGAGGAGACCGATGAAGAAGTTCCTTTCAAAATTATCAGGTGGCTATAGCGCTGTCTCACACAAGTTCATGGCATCTCCGTGTCCTTCACAAGGATCACTCAACCATTGACGCTATTCATGTCCTTATACACCCTACTAAGCCTGGTAACAACACAAAAGATTAACGACACTGTAGCACCCTGGTGACCGCTGCATCTGTCACAGAGAACTGCATTTCTAATAATTTTCCTACCCGTCGATGGTGTGTAATGTTTATAAAGCTACACTGACATGTGACAATGTCTTCTAGGTGCTTCGCTTGTCCTACTATTAAATTTATTTCTTTATTTAGTTTTTTCATAAAATATAACGAAGCTGCAATCTGTCTAGTAACATAATTTAATCTCGTTGTGTCTAATTATGTCAAATCTGTCCTATACAAATGTAAGTCTAAGACCTTTTACCACACAGTACTGGTAAGTAGTTAAAGAACTATCGCGTCAGCAGTTGTTTTGTGATTTTGTTCTTATTTATGGAATCTAGTATTGTCTGCCAACAAAGCGCAGGTACTGTAGCAGTATGCAGCATACTCTTGAACAGTCCGCAGTTACCCTGCTAGACTCCTCCCAGTACGGGAGGTCAAGACGTACCGAAAAATTACTCTCGAAGACATTGCTTAGTGGAAATATGCAAAATATGTCAGAAGGTAAATACATTTGTTTATAAGATTAGCAAATATACGAAGAGCAAAAGTAGCCAAACTAAATTGTTTGATAAGCTCAATAATATACTTCTTTCAGTTCAGATTTTCATCAATATGTACAACCTAAAATTTGGAGCATCCTACCCTATTTACTGACTCCTGCTCATGTTCTACATCAACTGTTGGTATGGCTCTATTTGTTGTGCAGAACTGAATGTGCTGTACCTTTTTAAGAATTTTGAGAGAGTCCATTTTCAGAGAATTGCAGAAGGGATGCTCGACTCAGAAAGCTGCATATGCATCCACTCATCAAACAGTATAAGACGTAAATAATAACATATCGCCAGTAGGTATCTTTTGTGCTCTTTCCAAGACACTTGATTGTGTAGATCTTGTTACTCTCTTAGAGAAACTCAAATGTTATGGAACTGAGGGCTTTATGCACAGTAGTTTTGAATCATACTTAGCAAACAGAATGTAGAAAGTTGTGGTAAGTAATTTAGTTAATGTCAGAAAGATAGAAACTTATACTGACTGGGAAAAAAAAATCAGAAAGAGTCCCACAGGGTTCAGTTTTGGGTCACTCCTATTCCTTATATGGTGATTAACCTTTCACTTAACATTCAACATGCAACATAGGTTCTCTTTGCTGATGATACCAATGTTATAGTAAATTCCCCAACAGAAGAAATGGTAAATAATATTTTCCGTATTTTTCTACTATGCAAGTAATGTCATACCTTAAGTTACTGTGACTTTCACATAAACTTCCCTCTTCCTCTTAAATGAGATTTTAATTTCCTTGTCTTTTTAATTTTTTAATTGCCTTGTTAGCTTACTTTTTTATGGATCTTCTGAATAATTTTTTAGAAAACCAAATTTCAAATATTGACTCAAATGTACTATAGAATAAATTGTATTTAACCTTAACAGCTCTTTCTACATATACCTCATCCCATCCCACCCCTTTGATCTTACTCTTAAAGTATTGTATCCTGTTCTCGTTAATAAGCATCACTCCTTTGTGTTAACCTGCCTCAGGGTTGTAAGGTGCCATACTGTTCACTTACATTAATTGCGGATCAGTATGGGAAGTTCATTAGCAATCGGGTAAACATTGATTGTTTCAGCCAGAGCACTATCCAAAAAATATTATCAATCAGCTTCCTACTATTTTGTGGGAAACGATTTCGAAAACTGTCTACAAAATTTACATTGAAACACCTAAATAACAATTCTAGTTCAATTCTCCTCTACGTATCTTTTAAGAGATCTACACTGAAATCTCCACAAATTGCTAACTGTTCCTTCTTGTCTCAGAAGTAGTTCAATAATGCATCTAGATTTTTCATAAATAGATGGCAATTTCCTAGAGGGGATTCATAGACTGTTACAATTATTGAAGAAATATTCTGCAGTAACAATTCACAAGCACATGCTTCTATTTTCTGATCAACACAAAACTATTTGTTTCAATGTTTCTGACTTTGTGTCCAACTTTAACATATGTTGCAACTCCTTCTTTTTCCATATTAACTCCGCATACAAAGGATGCAAGTCTGTAATCCCTGATATTTAACTTCTCCACCCCTGTGGATACATGGTGTTCAGAGAGGCATAAAATACCTATCACTTCAGAAGTTTTCCACAACTTCTGGACATACAATAAGCTCATCTATATTGTTTTTCAACTTTCTAACGTTCTGATGAAAAAAGTGAATTTCATTTTTCTGGAAACTATTATACGTATTACAGTCTCGTATTGTTCTAATTTATTTCAGTACTCTCTGTCTGTAACCTGACTCGACTGTACTCAAGAGTACTCGTCTCGCACACTTAAGTGAAATAATTTATTTAGCATATGACAGCTTGAATTCCAGAAGGGATACTCGACTCAGAAAGCTGTATATGCATATATGAGACTTTGTTTCAGTCAAAAGCAGTTCGTTCACCTCTTTTTCACAGCTGCGTTAACCCAGGGCTGGTCATGTCACTGCAAAACCTCGACAAATCCCACACGAGCGTGTGCAATTACTGTTCCTGTTTCCCCCAGGTCATATTTAATGCTGTATTCTAAGTTGCGAGTCAGACTGTTTCCTGCTCCTCTCGCATTATGAGTACCTCATCCTCACCATCAAAATATCTGCACAAAGCCCCGACGTTCTCTGTCACCTAGATAAGCTTGGCGCTAGGTTTCACAATGCTAGCGATCTAGCCTAGCTTTTCCTGTAACAATTGGCCTGCATCTCTCCCCTGGCTGCTCCCTACTCCAAGTCTCTTTTCTTTCTACGTGAATTTCTTACCGACCAAGCTTAAGGTCGGTCCTAAGAGTTTCCTGCACCCTGTTAAGCTCAAAAACCTCCGTTTGTTGTTACCTATCTGTGCTTCTTTTCAAATCACTTCCAAATTTAGAAGAGAACATTCCAGATGGTGGAGACAAATTAGCAACGGAGATTTGTTTTACATGTTGCAGAGACTATGTTTTGGCCACTCAGAAATATTTCTTTTGTCGCAGATATGAACTGCCCAGAGAGAATCGTCGGAGCGAAGATGGGGAATAAAGAGTCAAAGATGGTTTTCAAGGAAAATACAGATTCTCAGTCTTCGGTAAGTCGATAATTAAAAATTAACTGTACTGTATGTAACTGGTAGTATTCAAGTAGATTTTTAGTAATAGGTTGTTGCAGTGTGTGAACTCATGAAAATAATGCATCATTATAAAAATAAGATCTCTAAAAATAAGAGGAAGAACATAAGGATTTAGCAAGATCGTTAAACGAAGATTTTCTTGAGAAACAGCTGAGGTAGGAATATGGGGTATTCACCAATTTTTAGTTATTTTCTTCACTGCAGACAACAATTGTTCAACAGCGGCTGTGAGAAACAGAGGTTACAACAACCCGGCAGGTAAAACGTGCCTTAAGACCGAAGAAGCCGAGACCACAGCCTTCCGAGGACGAAGACAAACCGGTTGCGACAGCGATCATACCATATTTCGGGAACCTATCGGCAAAGATCGGCAGAATACTCAGAAAATATAATGTCAAGTACGTGTTTCGCCCTCCATCCAAAACGAAAACATTATTAGGATCAGTCATGGACGACTTAGGACTCCGGAAACCAGGAGTTTACAGCATCCCTTGCCAGTGTGGGAAAATGTATATAGCCCAGACCATCCGGACGGTACAGGAGAGATGTAGTGAATATAAACGCCACACAGACACCGCACAGCCGACCAAGTCCGCCGTGGAAGAGCACTGCCTCTCACATGGACATGACATGAACTACGATGGCACAAAGGTGTTACATCAGTCGAACACCCTCTGAGGCAGTGGATATTCGGCTGCATGACGATCTAATAAATAAAGACAGCGGTTTCCAGTTAAGCAAAGCCTGGGATCCAGGTTTGAGCATGATTAAAACACAACGACAGTCTACAAGGAAATCCGCTCCTGTCGGGACACCTGAAGAGGAAGAATAAGAAGCATTGTCACCATTACAGCAGAGTAGCCGCGGAAGGACTGCGGCCCATAATATGCCGCGGGGCGCCGCGCTTCCCCCACCACCAGCCGCGGACCTCACAGAAGCGTCCAGACGGAGGCTGCGGGAGATGGGTGGAGATTATATGAAGTCGGCATCCATCAGAGATCAATAAGGCACGACGGTCTCGAGTTCAAACTTTTTGAACAAGGGATACCGATGTCCCACATGACGCTTCTGCGGTCGTACCTGTCTGAACGAACCTTCCACGTGAGGGCTGACGACGGTACGTCCACATTTTCCAAGCTCAACAACGTTACACACTTGTGGTAAATTATGTCCTCAAACTACGGCTCCACAAGAAAAGGTATGAACTGTCTGTGGTGGAGTGCCTTTGCTGTTAATGTGTTCACCACAGCAACAATAGGATCTGCCACATGCAGTACAGCTTTCCAAAGGCTCTTCTGATGCGGGATATCACTGTCTGTGTTTCATGTTTTTAACTTGTTTTTTAAAAGCTTAACCCTGCCAACATTTTCCCAAATGATAGCTCTGTTACAATGGTTGTCTTTTTGTTCTAGGACAAGGCACTTTTCACCACACAAATCGCAGCGCACTCAAGCAAGAACAGACCAGCGGTTTTATCTTCCATTGGTTCTAGGCCATGTAATCCCTCTGTGCCGACAAGATTTTCATTAATTCCACGGATAAAGATGAGTAGGCCGAACTGTGCATTGTGTTAATGATCTGTGTTCTCATCTAGTGCCAAAGGAAACCGATCAAATCTTTCTCGCAATCTTTAGCTGTTGTGTGAGTTCGTCAGTTCGTCACTGAGTCAGTGTGCAGTACTATAGTTGTCCTTAGCAATGAAATGCTTTCAGATTTGCTACTAAATCAGAACACAATATGCTTGCATTCTCCAGCAACCAAAGCTTAATAAACTCGCCATCCGAAAAAGGCTTGGTATGTTTAGTAAGGTAATATTCCATCATGAAACTTGCTTCCGTAGTGCTATTTTGAAGTTTTGACTGCTTTGTAAATAATGTTTGTTTGCTTCTTCAGAGCTTTTCACACACTCTGCAGCTTATATTTTGCGTTCTTCCTTGGAAGGTTTGCAGCCAGATCGCTAATTTTTGTTTCGTAACGGCTTTTTGGATTGTACTTTTTAGGTTCCGCTATCGTTTCATGACAGAATAGACACAGAGAATTATTTTCTGTATTAAGTAAGTGTTTCGGAGAGGAAACCTCGGTTCAAGGCAGATTTTTATTTTTGCCTTGGCGGGCCTCACAAAAACGTGGCCCGCGGGCTGCTATTTGTCTACCTCCGCCCTAAGTAATAACAAAATTTGACATGTTAAAGATGACCACTACCAATCTTGTAACCGGAAAATATCGGTTTCTTTTCTCTTTGTTATGAGTTTTTATTCACATTTAAAGGGAATAACATCAGTAAGTTATTAACTAACGATTTTTATAATAACTACTCGTTTCGTTGTTGTTGTTGTGGTTGTGGTCCTCAGTCCGAAGACTTGTTTGAAGCAGCTCTCGACGCTACTCTACCCCGCGCAAGCCTCTTCTTGTCCGATTAAGTACTGCAGCCCACATCTACTCGAACTTGCTTGCTGTACTCTTTTCTTTGTCTCCCTTTGCAATTTTTATCCTCCACATTTGCCTCCAATATTAAATCGGTGGTCCTTTGATGTCTGAGAATGTGTCCTACCAACCGATCCCTTCTTCTAGTCTGATTTCTTTTCTCACCAATTATATTCAGTACCTCTTCATCAGTTACCTAATCTGCCCATCTAATCTTCAGCTTTCTTCTTCATCACCACTTTTCAAAAGCTTTTATTCTTTCTTGTCTAAACTGTTTATCGTCCATGTTTCCTTTCCATAGAAGGCTACCCTCCATGTAAATACTCTCAGAAAAGGCTTCCTAACACTTAAATCTGTATTCCATGTCAACAAATTTCTCTTGTTCAGAAACACTTTTCTTGCCGTTGCCAGTCTACATTTTATATCCTCTCTACTTAAGCCATTACCATTTATTTTGTTGCCCAAATAACAAAACTCATCTACTACTTTAAGTGTCTCATTTTCTAATCTAATTTCCTAAGCATCACCTGATTTAATTCGACCGCTTTCCATTATCCTTGTTTTTCGTTCGTTGATGTTCATCTCATATTCTTCTTTCAAGACACTGTCCATTCCGTTCAACTGCACTTTCAGGTCCTGTTTCTGACAGAATTACAATGTTGGCAAAACTTGAAGTTTTTATCTCTTCTTCCTGAACTTTAGCTCCTACCCCAATTTCTTTTTGTTTTCTTTATTGCTTGCTCAGTGGTCAAACTGAATAACATTGGGATAGACTATAACCCTGCCTCACTCACTACTCAACTATTTAATTCACAATAATTCACCCAGAATTATTGTGTTACAGTTAAAAGTAAATGTTTATGAAATAGGTATAATTTTCCGAGTTGTCTTGAATATACACCGAGCTCATATACTCCCTCATCCGCAGGACGATTCGGATTGACTGCTTTGCTGTCCCTGCTGCTCTCCTGCTCCACGTCTGTCAAAAAGGTGGGATTCGTAAGCTTGCTTTGAACTACACATAAAATTGCGCGACCTGCTTCCAATTTTCATGTAATCGATATAACGAGCAATTGCTATATAAATGTATGATATATAAATGTATTCCTTAGAAGTAGTTGTCATTACTTACTTCAAAATTTGTTAAGAATAATAAACAAGCTTCATTGTGCATCACAAATATTATTAATAAAGCAGATTGTAATCTGATACAATATTTACTTTTATTATTATTACTATTATTATTATTATTATTATTACATCTCTTTGATAAAAATTAATATATAATTTAAACTGTTTCTTTTTTACAGCAACAGCTTAGTCCTGGTGGCAACAACAAAGATTTGACCCTTATTATACAAAAATTCTTTATCTGTTCAGATCCAGATCTGAACCTTCCAATTATAAAAATGTATACGAAAGAAGGGGGATATTATGTTTGTCGGCTTTGGAAGGCCATGGATTAATATCAGTAGGGACAACTTTGAAACAAAATACAAGGTTGCGGAGTATCATAAAATTAGTACTAGTGGATCGAAGTCTTCTTTGTAAACACAGCTTAACACATCGTTCTACATGAAAAGTCGACTGCAGAACCGAAATTACAATATGGCGTGCCGTAGTGAAGTGTCGGTTATCACTCACAAAACATACAAATCACATGGCATGTAATGACGCAATTCTTTGAATCAGTTTACTTACAGCGTACTTGTATTCAGCAACGTTCACATCATTCCAAATTTACAGTAGGGAAATTTGCATATAATCAACGCTTGGTGCAGATTCTGGCACCAAAACCTCAACATAAGCAAATATAATTAAGTGATCGCAAACAGACAAAAAGATGTTATATTAATCGTTACAGCATTGCTGATTTATCACTGTAACAGTAGACCCAGTGTGAATAGCCATCCAGAAAACTGTTTACATCGAACTCCTATTTAGAAGTGAATTTTTGAGTTCGAGAAATGCTTCCACGATATGGCCACGTATTTCTGGTTAGACTCGACAAAAAGTGCTACCGCCAGCCATTCTCTGAAAGGATGGTAGTTGGAGGAAAAAAAATCTTGCCACGTGTTAATAATGATATAAGTAACAGGATTAATCTGCACTAGTACACTCATTCTCAAGAGTTATTCAACGGCCATAAAATGTAGGTGGTAAGGTAATCTTTGTTGGTTTGGATGGATTTTCAATAAGCAAAAATCATGTACGTAAACTATCTACCGTCTAACATACAACAAGCAGTATTAGTTCTTTTTGCAGAAATCACTAGTATTGTAATCGATCCAAACATACATACAGAAACGGATGAAATGGTGAAAAATGTTCTTAAAAGTGTCACTGACTTGTTTGCTGACAGGGATCTCATCCTCAATTTTTAAAAGACGCAACATACCCAGTTCTGTACATGTAAGGGTACTACACTAAAGATGAGTTTAACAGTTTGTGAGGAAACTATAAATATGGTAGAAACAACAAAATTCTTAGGTGTCCATGTTGGTGAGAATTTAAACTGGGAAAAGCACATTTTGTAACTGCTGAAACTACTTAGTGTGTACTTACAAGGGAAACTCCCCATCGCAAATCCCTCAGATTTAGTGACTACTGCTTCACAATAAAGTTATTCCCTCGTGAAGTTTGTTGTAAATAATCCGTTACAGTTAAAAAGGAATGTAAACAATCCACTACAGTTCAAAAGGAACTATGAAGTACATAATTATGATACCAGAAGGAAAATGACATTCGTTACTGCACATTACGGTTGTTTTTAGTCCAAAAGAGAGTTCAAAATGTCGCAACTAAAATGTTTGAGCACTTATACAGTGATATAAAATGTCCGTCAGGCAGCAAAGTTAAATTTGAAAACAAATAGAAAAATTTCTGCTTTACAACTCTTTCTATTGGGCAGAAGAATTTCTGTTATTGTAATGTGTAAAAGGCGGTGGGAAGGAATTACTAACTCACATCTGCATATTAAAAAAATGGAACTTATAAGTGTTCAGTATGTAGCCATAGTTGCGAATTAATTTGCGACGTGAATTTAAAACGACTCGTTTCACATCATTACTATCTATCATGCAGAATGATCCGTGAAACATGAAACCAATTAATCTATATGGGGAAGGAAGGAAACCGAAGAATCAATGAGGTGTAGAGGTTCTCTTCTCTTCAGTCCACATCTGGAGTCTGGATACAAAGAAAGGCGATCTTTGTTCTGCTGTTGGCAGTGCAACGTACCTTGCAGAAGGAAGTGGAACGACGAAAGCGTCCCATTTCGATGCAGAGTAGCGTAAATGACTGATAATCGTTTATATAGGGAGTAAAAAGCATAACGGATAATTCCAAAGTTTGTAGGCGAAATCTTGAGAAACAAATTGAGGACAAGAAGTCGTTTCTTGAAAAGTCATCTAATGATGATACTTACGGTGATGATGATAAATAAGTGTCAAGGGAGATTTCCTGCTGCTAGACGACTCCTTTGGCAGCAAACGTGATTTTTTGTATGCTGCAGTCTAAACAAAAAAAAAACTGTACAGTTACAGTATATACTAGCCATCAAATGTCAATACAACTTAAATCACTGGATCCTTGTATCCGGGAAAAATTGAAGGCCACAAGTAAATAAAGGAAGCAGAACACCGGAAGTTCAAGAAGTTCAGCAGCTCTCAAGGAATGCAATTGGTTACATTTGATAATAACATGAGCAACTTATAAGTATCCCATAAAACACAGGTCATGATAGCACAGATATCTAGAGGAAATGTTTGCAAGTGGAGCACTACTGATAGTGTCAGGATTCCGCGCCGGCGGTACAGCAGACCGAGACGACGAATCCGGCAGAGTGCAGAAGAGTGGATCGGCGTCGTATTTAGAGTTCAGCGGCAGTGGCAGTGAGAAGATGATGGTTTGACGTACCTGGCTATGCTATGCTCGAGGTGGCTGCCTGTAGGGAACTGTCCTTCACCTGCTCTGCTGACTAGCGTTGCCGGCGATCACGTGGCTCAGCTACCACCACTTGTAGAGGACCTACTAAACCTACTAGGTCCACGGCCTCTACCATTTATGCGTCTTCGTACATCTATGGCAAGGATATAAGAGTGCTCTATATAACTGACAAGTGTGGATACGGCAGACGACTTCTAATGACCTGAATCTCAAATTTTGCAAGTAATAAGGTGTTCCAACGTCATAAAAGTTTTTGAAGAAGGGGATCTATTGACACTTAACCAACACGGATTCAGAAAATATCATTCTTTGGAAATACAACTGGCTCTTTATTCACGCGAAATTATGAGTGCTATCGATAGGGGATTTCAAGTTGTCGCCATTATTTGTAGATTTCCAGAAGGCTTTTGACATAATTTCTCACAAGCGGCTTCTAATCAGATGGCGTGCCTATGGTGTGTCGTCTCGGTTGTGCGGGTGGAAGCCTGATTTCTTGTCAAACAGATCACAGTACGTAGTAATTAATGGAAAGTCGTTCAGTAAGAAGGAAGGAACGTCTGTGATTCCTCAAGGAAGATTTATGGAACTCTGTTGTTCTTAATCTGTATAAACGATTTAGGAGGCCATCTGAACAGCCCACACAGATCGTTTTCAGACATTGCTGTCTTTTACCATCTAAAAAAGGCTTCAGGATATCAGAATGATTTACAAAATGATTTTGACAAGTATCTTCATGGTGCGAAAAGCGGCATTCATTTACACGATAATTAACGCAAATGTAAAAGTTATAGATTCAACTAAATACCTACTACAATTACAAAGGAATTAAATTGTAACCAATACATAATAAATATATTCGGGAAGGTTAACCAACTACTGCGTTTTAGGGCAGAAAACTTAGAAGATGCAAGAAATCTACTGAAGAGACTGCCTACATGACACTTCCCCATCCTCTTCTGAAATAATGCTGTGCAATACGGTTATCCTTAAGATAGGATTGAAGAAAGACAGCGAAAAAGTTTAAAGAAAGACAGCTCGTTTTGTATTATCATGAATAACGGGAGAGTGTGTCATGGATATTATAAGCAATATGGGGTGTCAATCATAAAAACAAAGGTGTTTTTCATTGCGGCGAGGTCTTCTCATGAAACTTCATTTAGCAATTTTCTCATCCACATGACCCAATATTTTATTGATTTCCTCCTACACAGGGAGAAATGAGCATTGTAATAAAATATTAGAAATCAGAGCTAGCAATGGGAAAATTTAGATGTTGAATTTCTGAAGCGCTCATAAAGAGAGGAATGGTGAGAAACAGACTGAAAGCTGTTCTATGAACTTTCTGCCAACTGCAGAGTAATCATGCACATGTAGATGTACAGAGTTAGTTGTAAGTGTATCCTGGGTTTCAAAAGACCACTGCGTGAAATCCACAAGTCATAAAGAAACTAGACACGTATCAGTGGATGTAGCATCTCTCCAAGTTTTTAACTCACTTTACAAGTGCTCAATATGGGCACCGTTTGTGTAAACGTCAATAAGAGAGTGCAATTCGTTGAAGTCACTACACGAATTGTCCAGAAAGGCGTTTCAACACCTCGCTTCGGAAATTCGTTCATTGGTTTGCCTATATGCAAGGGTGAACTATTTCGATGTGCCAATATGACGTGGATGATTTGTCTACATCAAGACCGGCCAACATTTCAATTCGTGGGGAGTTTCTTGGTACGAGGGCCATAGCGCACAGCGCCGCTGCACATTTACACCACTACCACGTTACGCTGACTGAGCGCTTGGAGGACAGAGAGGCGGAGACCATGAACGCGCCGTATTTAAATGGTATACGACTTACTTTTATACGTATTTCACATATATCAGTAACATATTTCTCAAACAAAACAAATTTCGAATATTTTCTAATTCTTTTTGGCGCACTGAAGACATACTGTCAGGTCCACAAGAAAGTGTACGCTGTAATTTTAAATAAAACGTCCGCAGCGTCATCTCTGGCAGTGGTCTCGAATCTGTAATCAATGCGTTTTTTCACAATGTATAGATAAACTGTCGGAGAGTTAAATTTTTTGTTTCGTTGGTTGCAGTTTAAAATGAATACAAAATATCTGAAGCGTCACGAGGCAGTGTTCCTTGTAAACCATCCAAACGGACCAAAGATTTCATATGGAGCTGACGCTAAAATTCTTAGAAAATTAAAGACATTCGTTCTGAAATGGGTCAAACGACATTTGGAGGTTGGAAACGAGGATGATTTACCGGAAACAGGGTTAAAGTGCAAAGCTATAATCGATAATGGCAGCGATTGGATTGACTATTAGTTAATTGTGCAATTAGTAATAACATATATTTTCTTGTAAACGTATAATTAACTGAAGAGCCAAAGAAATTGGCAGTATTATGTCTCCATGCTCGTCGTCAAATATGTGGAGCCTAGGAATCCTACGTATTCGGTTCGCTAGACAAACAATTCAAACAGATCGTATTAATGAGTTTCATTACAAAAAGTAAATGACAACACTTAACTTTGACAATTACACAGAAGCGTTGTAAGCAAAGGGCGATATACAAAATAAACAGTCTTTTTCAGTATAAGCAATTCCAAGTCTGTGCTACGTGAACAGTACAAGCGAAGTAACTAGCGGTCACGCTATACAAGTGCTTATCTTGAAGCTGCTATTCAACTGGACGTCGCCAGTCGGTCGCGGCGCTTATGTCCTCTTCACATAAGGGCCGCTGCTGTCTAGTTGTCCTGGAGAGGGGTCGATCAGCGTGCGACGTGCTGACGTCTTCTCACAGCCATCTCTACCCTATCGTTCCCGCCTGGCGTGCCGGCGCATTACTTTAGACCGTAACAGGTACACCTGCCTAATATCGTGGAGGGCCCCCGCGAGCACGCAGAAGTGCCGCAACACGACGTGGCATGGACTCGACTAATGTCTCAAGCAGTGCTGCAGGGAGCTGACATCATGAATCCTACAGGGCTCTCCATAAATTCGTAAGGGTACGAGAGGGTGGAGATCTCTTCTGAACGGCACGTTGCAAGGCATTCCGGATATGCTCCATAATCTTCATGTCTGGGGAGTTTGGTGGCCATCTGAAGTGTTTAAACTCAGAAGAGTCTTACTGGTGCCACTCTGTAGCAATTCTGGACGTGTGGGGTGTCGCACTGTCCTGCTGGAATTGTCCAAGTCCGTCGGGATGCACAATGGACATGAATGGGTGCAGGTGACAGGATGCTTACGTACGTGTTACCTGTCAGAGACGTATCTAGACGTATCAGGGGTCCAATATCACCCAAACGGCACACGCCTCATACCATTACAGAGCCTCCACCAGCTTGAACATTCCCTGCTGACATGCAGGAACCGTGGATTCATGGGGTTGTCTCCATACCTATACACGTCCATCCGCTCGATACAATTTGAAACGAGACTCGTCCGACCAGCAACGTGTTTCCATTCATCAACAGTCCAATGTCTGTGTTGGCGGGCCAAGGCGAGGCGTAAAGCTTTGTGTCGTGCAGTCATCAAGGTGTGTCGCGCTCTCATCAATTGTACACGATTGGGCCTTCGGCTCCGAAAACCCATATCGATGATGTTTCGTTGAATGGTTCACACGCTGACACTTGTTGATGGCTCAGTATTGAAACCTGCAGAAATTTTCGGAATGGTTGGACTTTTGTGACGTTGAACGATTCTCTTCTGTCGTCGTTGGACCTTTTTCCGGGCGCGGCGATGTCGGAGATTCGATGTTTTACCGGATTCCTGATATTCACAGTAGACTCGTGAAATGGTCGTAAGGGGAAAATCCCCACTTCATCGCTATCTCGGAGATGCTGTGTCGCATCGCTCGTGCGCCGACTGTAACACCACGTTCAAACTCACTTAAATCTTGAAACCTGCCATTGTAGCAGCAGTAACCTATCTAACAACTGAGCCAAACACTTGTGTCTTATATAAGCGTTGCCGACGGCAGCGCAGTATTCTGCCTGTTTACATATCTCTGTATTCGAATACGCATGCCTATACAAATTTCTTTGGCTCTTCAGTGTATACTAGTGTCTTTATTTCTTAAATGTAAGTGCGTACACTCTCTTATGGAACTGACTGTAATATAACTTTAATGTGCTACAAACTGTCGGCGTAAGGACAGATGCAGACAATTTCACAGACTTTTGCACTCAACTTGCCAAGTATTTGTAACTTGTTTAGTTTCATAACTGAAAAAAGGTCTTTCACTTAACTAAATCGATCTAAATAGCTCTTTTACTACCTCATTATGGAGAAGTGGAAACTCTACGTGAGGAAAGCAATGTAGACATCCTGGACAGTTAATGTAAAAGGATTTGCTACTCAGATGAGAACTACCTTGCAGATGAATCAGTTACATGTGCTCATCCATATGGGTGCCTTCAACTGAAACTGTCTCGACAACAAATGTAAGATAGCCAGTGTCCTCACAATGTTAGGGAACTATCCTTCTAATTCTTTCAAGGCCACAATGTATTCTCTAATCCTCGCAATTGCTTTCGCGGCTGTGAGCTTAGGGACCAGGACTGTGTCATAATGTGTCCCTTCCACAACGAGATTTTCTTTTTAAATGTATCCCCATCAGATCATAAAAAGTTGTTTCTCATCTTGCTGTGTCTTCCGGTGGGCAGTGTGCAGCCAAGTCCACTTAAAATGCGACATCTACAGTTCATCCCAGATGTTCTAACTTTCGTTCTTGTATTCGTTATTCCTTCATAAATTCAACAACAGCGAGTTTTAAATCGAAAAGTCGTTCCTGGCATGCCACTATAATTAAGTAATGTACTTTGCAATAATATATAAAGTTTCCATACTCTTCGTTCATTTCCATCGAATGTTGTTGCAACTGACAGTAGAATAATCCGTGTAACTTCAGAAATTTTACTACTCATACCACGAGTTCATTCACGTGCTGCGTGCCTGTAAATTAAAAGCAAGTGCTTCTTGACTGTACTGAACAATGAATCCCTCCTGTCTATTGTTGTAATTTTTTCTCTTTCACTGTCGACTAAATATTTCAGTTCTTTCTACATGGTATTGTAATGTCGTTTCATAGTAAATTTACAGAACCTATCGCTTATGCCACTGCATAATAGAAGTTGAGAATTCTCATCACTCTCCTTTGTCATTCTCATTCATTTTTCAAGACTTGTGAACTTACATCGTTAGACTGCCACTTTTTATGTAAACGTCCACTGGACTGTGAACTCTTTCAAATCACGAACAAAAAAAAGTCCTTCAGATCGCGAGCAAATAGCAAAGTGTAAACAGCGGTGACCCCACGATCCCGCCAAAATGAAGAGAGTTGTGGGAACCGAAAAATGCCACACCGTAGTACCAAGTGAATTTTCACTCTGTACCGAGTACTTTTGGGAAGGAACGAGTAAAGCTGAGACAAGCCGAGCAGCTGCCTGCTCACAGCCTGATCACTGGATCTTCATGAAGTCTGGACGCCGTGGCCGGACCTGGTCAACACGTTCTGACACGCCTGCTCCTTAGACAAACTACGCCACGGCGCGTGTTACGAATCGAACTTTGAAGGGATGCTTTATCCACTGAAACGTATCATTTTTCTGTCTTGTAGTTTTTCACAGTCTTATGCAGTGCTATTCCGAAACAACGGAGATACTTATGAATAACCTTGTAGATGAGATCCACTGCAAGGAGTTTGGTCTGCAGTCCGTCAGCGTTAAAACTCACGTTGCTGCCGAATGAGTAACCTATCGGCTGTCGGCGGCGACTGTACCTTCGACTCTATGTAGTATCGCTGGACGACGTTTCCAGACATACAGTGCAGCCAGAACCTTGCGCTGAGATCCGTCGGTGCCAACTCGAACAAGCTCAGTGATTTTGCGGGATAACGCGCAGGCACTACAAGAGGGTGCAATAGACAGTAGTAGTGGTCGCTAATCATCAAAATTTCTTCCAGAGCAAAATTACCCCTACAATATCGACAGAAGAAACTCTGGACCACAAACGTAACGAAGTAACAAATAAGGCTTCCTTGGAGGAAAGAAATAGTTGGAGCAGCGACAACCAGATCTCTGGCAGCCGCCTCGCAGTAGCTGGTCTCAGCAACACGAACAAAAACGTGCTTAGGTAAAGCGGAAGAAGATATGGATACGCAGCTGACCTGATTGAATGCCAACACGGAGAAGATGCTGTGTGACGACTTCTGAGGACATTGTGCTTCCGACTTGCAGCGTCGATGGCGTTTCGTGGAGTGTCATGGAGCTGCTGTCACAGAGACCCTTAGCGGCTTCGACAGGTATGGTCGTGCGACGGATCCTGGAGAGCTACAAGCAGAACTTCGAGGGAGATAAGACGTGCACACGGTTTTCTTTCTTCTGGATTCCACTTTATGTGTGCTGTAGACGGAAGTAACCTGCGATATAGGGTGCAATCACTGAAAACACGAATGAGAAAGACCACTCCTTACTCTTCAGTAATCAAGCATAGGGAGGCTCTTGGTCGATTAGTATTTGCAATGTTACCAGTTATTTCGAGTTTCTTTAATTCATTTAATACTTAAATTTCATAATATTTTTTCTTAGACTTATTATCGCATATTATAGAGCTACATTAAACATCAGAAATAGCCCACAAGCTGAAGCCAGGTTAAAACTTTTGGGACCAGAAGAGTTGTTTCTTGAGAACAGAAACCTAAGAGTCCAGAAAAGACACACGGTTAGCATTCAAAATACAGAAGGTCAAATTTTAATGAAAATTTAGTTAATAGAAAAATACGGTCTGTATTATGATATAGACTATTCTAAGCTATAACAGTATGATTTCCAAAATACATTATTTTAATAATAAATTCAAAATCTAATTCTACAATTGTTTCGAGTATTACTTTAATACATTTTAGTTCAGGGAAATTTCAGAAACAGACCTAGCATAACAGTTAAGAAGTGCGAAGGAACAGCTAAAAGAATTACGCTGAAAGCGAATGCTAAACCGACTGTAATCTCTTATAGAGGTTCTTGTATTAAGACATCAAACGCTAATACTGTGCGCAGTCAGACTACTTGTGAAATCGAGCTAAGCTTTCAAATACATCCCATTGAGCTGTTGTTTTAAGATAAGAAGGAAGGAATTCTGGGGTTTAATATTCTGGTGACAACGAGGCTGTCAGAGACAGGGAACTAACACCAACTACTCAAGAATGGTGAAGGAAACCAGCCGTGCCTCTCCAAGGAACCAACCTAACATTCACGTCAGTTAACTTTTGGTAATTACAGAAAACTCAAATTTGGATGGTCTAAATGGGATTTGAATCCCGGTTATCTCGCTATCTAATCCAGTATACTAAACATCGCGCCACCTCACTCATTTTTAAAATGCATTGCCTTACAGAAAGCTTTCATCTCTTGTGGAAGATGGTGGCTACCCACAAAAAGAAGTTACTGTATTTTTCCAAAACTGGTGGCTCCTGTTTCAGAATGGACAAAAATTGTGTAGTTTTCACAAAATTCCAGTAAACTTTTAGGGTCTGCCTATGGTAACAAGTTACAAGAGTTAATGAATAATATACAAAAATGTGAATACGCCAGGGTTAGCAGCAAGTTTAAGTTTAAAGGAGCAGCAAAAACAGAGATACAGAAATGAAACCGAGAGTAAAGGTCAGCAAAGTGAGCAAAGGAGACGAATTAAGAGCCACATAGGTGCTACAGTAAAACAAAGTTCGAGTATAGCCGTTTCTGTTTCAACGCTGGAAGCAGACATACAGGTTGTGAACCGCTGCCTAGATGAAGAAAAAGAGCTGACTCTTAGACGAGAACAGACTTGAGACGGATGGGGGACCGCCTACAAGCAGGCCGAGAAGAAAGGAACTGCTAGACATGCAGAGTATTTATGAGTTTGTCTAATAAGGCAGCCACCACCATACATTCCATCTAAGGCAAGAATATTAGAAAGAAGAAACGAAAGTCATGGATAAACGATTCATCTTATCTACACTCATACTTCATATGGTACTTTACAATGAGTGATGGAGGGTAATTATGGCACAACTCTCTTTTCCCCCTTACCTAAATTGTGCACGGGATGGGCGACTGACCATAAGACTTGGTATAATCTCTAAAATCTTTGACTATCTTGTAGTGGTCGTTCCGTGAGATGAATAATTAAGGACGTAATAAAGTTGTAACCTGATACATAATAGTCAAACTATTGAATGTTTTTTTGTAATGTAGTGAACGATTGTGATAAAACAACTTCACATTTAATGAACTTTTATCGTTTTCTTAAGATGTATCTTAACAACAAAATTATTTCATTCGTAATTATGCTTTCCCATTAACATTGTACATTGAGATGAATATTGACTGCTGCACTTTTTGAGGAAGATCCAATGCATCAAACTTACAAAACTTCTTGGCGCATATATGATATTCAAAATCATAAGTTTAAAATCCACGTATGGTTGTAAAGATCATTCTATGCTTGAGAATAGACTTATTTCTTTCGGATGAATGGTAACATAGAAAATAAAATACGAAGGTACATGGCAAATTTTAAAGTTATACGGAAAATTGTTGTTAAGAACATGCAAGTCAAAATAATAAACCGAATATAAGGGAGCAAAGAACCATACACTGATATTCTGAGCCTTCAGGAATTTTTACTTATATAATATGTGATTTTTTATACTTGGTGTAACTAGAATGTTAGAAACTGATAAGAATAAAAAACAAAGATTATTATGCCCGTCGTTTGTAACGGATAGGCAGAAGGAAGAGTGGTGAAATCCGCTACGAAAGAAAGTCAGTTACGAAGTAAAATGAATATCATCCAAACAAAAGAGATAAACATACATAAATAAAGTGATGATTACAGGTAATTACAATGTTGTATCCAAAATATTTACTAAAGCGTCTATAAGACTTTTGTACGTGAGAATCACATCGTGTAACATTCAGAAATCAAATTTGAGATCAGAAATAAATCCTCGAATGGTTAAAATATGTCGAGATAGATTACTTAAAATATAGCGTGCGAAAAATTTACTTATTCTCAAGAAAGATAAACTGCGCCAGGTGGCAAAACTAAAACACGAACTACGATGATTATTTTATGTTTCAGATTGAGAATATCATAACTACCTATTTTCCAGACGAATGTATTTTGCAGTCTCTTTCATCCATAAGGATTCCTTCTAAACACCTGACGTCATGAGGTATCTAGGGCGCATTAACTATAATGGAGAACACGCCCTTCTTTTAGTAGCCAATAAATCCGACCTGAAGCGATCCAGATTCATCACAGAAAACGGTGAGTGCTGCAGCCACTTACCTCTTTCCATATAATTTCAGCCAATCAATATTCAGTTATAATGATTGTAATTTATTGCAAGTATCGTAACAAACTGAACCTTCTGCATTATGAAATTCATTCCACTCATCGGAACGACGTGCAAGTAGTTCGGCGGACCATATGCCGGAACCTGGTCTGGCCACACTACGAAGGTTATATTTTTTTCAGCCGCAGGTCGGTAGCGAAATGGAAACCACAGCGAAAATCACAAATGTTTTATTTGTAAAATCTGGCTACTTCTTCCAGTTATTTCTCTACGTAGTCACCGCTCTGACTTTGACAACTGTCTTTGCGTGGTATAAATTTTCCAAATCCATCGTCATAGAAGGCAGTCACCTACGATTTCCACCAGCTCGTCTATAGCTCATTGTCTGTGCCTAAATGCTGTCCTCATAGTCAGCGGTTCATGTGAGCGAAAAAGTGAAAACGACAGGGAGCCAATTTCGGCCTGTGTGATGGGTGATCCAACACTGCTCATCGAAAACGGTGCAAAAGCATCTTCGTTGCATTTGCAGTGTGCAGCCGAGAATTGTCATGAAGAAGGAAACACATAACTGTTACTTTACGTGGACTGCATGAATCCAGGTGAAACCTCTCAACAGGCACTTCACACTTGGCGGGAGACGCTGTTGTTGTAGACACCTGTACGTGCTCACTTTGTGCTCAGAAGTGAAACATGCTGCGTGACTCGATGTACGTGCATATTAGAGACATTGCGCAACACATCTGCGTGAAGCTTCAGAGGCTTTTCTCTGTGATTTTCATTTCGCGCCCGATTGGAAGTTTAAAAAAAATAGCCCTCGTAATGCGCATCAGTTATGGGTTTACAAAGTCACAGAATTCCTCATCGTCCACTTAAACACGGACATGCTGAAGTCGCAATTAGACGTCGCAAACATGACCTCATGTTTTGCCCAGGAATGCTGTACTTGGTTAACATACGAAAATACTTTGAAAAGGACTTTCAAAATATAGAGATAGTTTCCCCAAATACCAGATGTATCCGGAAATTCACACAGAGAAAATATGTTTTTTTTTTTAAATTGTAAAAGTATCACAAGGACAAGTATTCTATCAAGATGTTCATTTGACACAGCAGTATCAGTATCTTCTACTGTACCATCGTTACAAAACAACAGATTCATTTCAAACTGTTGTCCACAGAGGGCTGCAAGTACATCTAGACTTCTGCCATCCTTGGACATAATGTTGATGAGGTGTTGGTGGGAATGCTCCTACAGATACAGTTACGTGAAGAGCGCCTCGTCCTCAGGCAGTCACCAGTTGCCCAGCGAGGGTGGCGCGCCCTCTGCACTTCGCGATGCGCAAGGCGCCTACTAACCAGATTGTTCTTCTTCAAAGAACACACTAGGGCCTGTTAGGACCTGTTCACTCTTCGAGCCGCCAGCCTTTCTCGTCGCGATTTCTCGACTTCTTCCTCCCCACTGACTCAACAGCTTTTAGACTACTGGCCATTAAAATTACTTCACCACGAAGATGACCTGCTACAGACGCGAAATTTAACAGACAGCAAGAAGATCCTGTGATATGCAAATGATTAGCTTTACAGAGCATTCACACAAGGTTGGCGCCGGTGTCGACACCTACAACGTGCTGACATGAGGAAAGTTTCCAACCGATTTCTCATACACAAACAGCAGTTGACCAGCGTTGCCTGGTGAAACGTTGTTGTGATGCCTCGTGTAAGGAGGAGAAATGAGTACCATCACGTTTCCGACTTTGATAAAGGTCGGATTGTAGCCTATCGCGATTGCGGTTTATCGTATCGCGACATTGCTGCTCGCGTTGGTCGAGATCCAATGACTGTTAGCAGAATATGGAATCGGTGGGTTCAGGAGGGTAATTCGGAACGCCCTGCTGTATCCTCACGGCCTCGTATCAATAGCACTCGAGATGACATGCATCTTATCTGCATGGGTGTAACGGATCGTGCAGCCACGTCGTCTCGATCCCTGAGTCAACAAATGGGTACGTTTGCAAGACAACAACCATCTGCACGAACAGTTCGACGACGTTTGCCGCAGCATGGATTATCAGCTCGGAGACCATGGAGGCGGTTACCTTTGACGCTGCATCACAGACAGGAGCGCCTGCGATGGTGTACTCAACGAGGAATCTGGGTGCACGAATGGCAAAACGTCATTTTTTCGGATGAATCCAGGTTCTGTTTACAGCATCATGATGGTCGCATCCGTGTTTGGCGACATCGCGGTGAACGCACATTGTAAGTGTGTATTCGTCATCGCCATACTGGCGTATCACCCGGCGTGATGGTATGGAGTGCCGTTGGTTACGCGTCTCGGTCACCTCTTGTTCGCAATGGCGGCACTTTGAACAGTGGACGTTACATTTCATGTATGTTACGACCAGTGGCTCTACCCTTCATTCGATCTCTGTGAAACCCTACATTTCAGCAGGATAATGCACGACCGCATGTTGCAGGTCCTGTACGGGCCTTTCTGGATGCAGAAAATGTTCGACTGCTGACCGGGCCAGCACATTCTCTCGCTAACTGAAAACGTCTGGTCAATGGTGGCCGATCAACTGGCTCGTCACAATACGCCAGTCACTGCTCTTGACGAACTGTGGTATCGTGTTGAAGCAGCATGGGCACCTGTACCTGTACACGCCATCCAAGCTCTGTTTGACTAAACGCCCAGGCATATCAAGGCCGTTATTACGGCCAGAGGTGATTGTTCTGGGTACTGATTTCTCAGGATGTATGCACCCAAATTGCTTGAAAATGTAATCACATGTCAGTTCTAGTATAATACGAGGGCCGTTTAGAAAGTAACCTCCGGTTGATTTAAAAAAATACACCAAGTTAAATAAAAATATTTTAATATATACATCTTACAACTACATCTTTGCACTATTTTTCTACATAGTCTCCATAGCGATTGAGGCACTTATCGTATCTCTTCACAAGCTTTGAAATTCCTTCTGCATAAAAATCACCGCTTGTGCCTGCAGCCAGCCTGTGACCGCATCTTTGAGCTCTTCGTCGTCATCAAACCGCTGTGACTCGAGCCATTTCTTCAAATGCATGAAGAGGTGATAATCACTTGGCGCCAGGTCTGGGCTGTAAGGTGGATGGTTGATAACGTCCCACTTGAAGGACTCAAGAAGGGCCGTTGTTCTGCGAGCAGAGTGAGGACGGGCGTTATCGTGCAAAAAAAACGATACCGGAAGTCAGCATACCACGGCGTTTGTTCTGTATAGCCCGTCGTAACTTTTTTATTGTTTCACAGTACACGTCTTGATTAATGGTCGTACCACGTTCCATGAATTCAACCAACAACACCCCTTTGGCATCCCAAAACACCGTTGCCATCAGTTTTCTGGCAGAAAAATCTTGCGAGGCTTTTCTTGGTTTGGTAGGCGAATTTGAATGTGCCCACATCTTTGATTGTTCTTTTGTCTCAGGGTTCACGTACTTATTCCAGGTTTCGTCACCGGTCACAATTCTGTTTAACAATGGTTCTCCTTCGTCCTCATAACGTGACAGAAAGTCTAATGCAGAGGCCATTCTTTGAGTTTTGTGGTGGTCGGTAAGAATTTTGGGCTCCCATCGTGCACAGAACTTACGGTAACCCAATCTTGCTGTCACTATCTCGTACAAGAGAGTCTTAGAAATCTGTGGAAAACCAGTAGACAACTCCGACATTGAGAAACGTCGATTTTCACGAACTTTTGCATCAATTGTCTGAACGAGTTCGTCAGTCACCAATGATGGTCTACCACTCCTCTCTTCATCATGAACGTTTTCTCGTCCACTTCTAAATAAACGTACCCATTCACGGACAACTCCTTCACTCATAACTCTTGGTCCGTACACGGCACAAAGCTCACGATGAATAGCTGCTGCAGAATATCCTTTGGCTGTAAAAAACCTTATGACAGCACGCACTTCACATTTGGCGGGGTTTTCTATTGCAGCACACATTTCAAACTGCCACAAAAACTAAACTAGCGCAGGTACGACGTTCACTCGACCACGGCTTGATGCCGACTGACCTGTTGAGTGCGTGAACGCACAGATGGCGTCGCTACTCCCCCCACAACCCGCACTGTGACCAATCGGAGGTTACTTTCTGAACCGCCCTCGTATATTTGTCCAATGAATACCCGTTTATCATCTGCATTTCTTCTTGGTGTAGCAATTTTAATGGCCAGTAGTATATATCCCATACACATTTCAGGATGAGAAGTATCACGTAGTGAGGACTATTGTTTATACTTTTATTATTGCAACAGTGCACGTGGAGTACATGAAATGATTACATTTACACAGCAGTAGCTCCACGGACGGCAATGCAGGTGATCAGGCTGCGATCCAGTCGTTCGTACTGTTGGCGAATACTGTCCTGGGATACGTTATGAAACGCCTGCTGGACTTTTTCACGTAGTTCTGTAAGAGCTGTTGGTTGACGAGTCACACAAGTCACTTTTCGTCCCATCATATCCCACATGTACTCGACTGGAGACAAGCCTGGATTTGGTGTTGGCTGGGGAAGTTGCTACACGTCTTGCACAGTATGTTGAGTTTCACAGGCGTGTGTGAGCGAGTATTGTCCTTTTGGAACGACACATCATCTTCCTGTTGCAAGAACAGCACAAGAACGGGTCAAATAACATTCTGCACGTACCGAGCGCGGACTAGCGTCCCCTCCAGAAATATCAAAGATGCACCCCAGACCATAAGGCGTGCGGTGGGGCTAGTGTGTCTTGGACTGATGCTCTCTACGAGACGGTATGCTCTCTAAGATGTACGCTCAAACGACCATCACTTGCGAGCAGGCAGAACCTGAAGACCACAGCGCGCCATTCCATCTTCCAAGCGATCCTCTCACGGCACCAGTCGAGTTGTGAACGTCGATGCTGTGGCTTGACTGCAAGACGGACAATAGCTGTGCGTGCCCCTACTCCCACGGCTAATATACAGTTCGTAACAGTACGTGTTGAAACGTCTGGGTTCACAAGCCCTCTTACTTGTGCTGTGGTAGCTGTACGATTTGCCACTGCTGCCCTTACAATACGACTAACCTGGCGGACGTCTCTGCTACTTGAAAGTCCTGAACGTCATCTACGGGTGTGAGAATGCTCAAGTGACTACTGATACCAGCACCGTTGCACATCTGACGCAGCACGTGACAGTTCTCTGAAAGAACCATCCCACCACTCGATAGGCCACAATTTGACCCCTTTCAAACTCGCTCAGTTGGCTGTAAGAAGCAGGACTGCGTCTCCATGGTGTGGTTGACCGCTTGCTTCGCACGTTTGCACCACACCCAGTCTTCTGGCTGTGGCCATTCCCCGTTAATGGGTAGACACATATGGCGCTCTGGAGACCACGCCGCAACGCTATCTTTTGGCGGACGACGTTGAAACCATTATCAGTTGTAACACTTCTGCTACTTAATGTAACTGGATTTTCTCTTTTGATGCTAGTCAATTGTCAGGATGAGCATTACTGCAAAGGGCATTTGACTCTAAAGCATTATGTCAGGGTGAAAATACTAAATAAATTAATTTTTCTATCTTAACAACATGTGGGCAGGGTGGGTTCTTCCTTGGCTCGGGAATGAGGTAGAATGAAACAGCATTTTTACATAAGATAACTTTTATTGAAGGTTTTGTACAACTGTTTGCTTACTGGATGTTCTGGCTCGGAGAGCGGCAGCTGTGTCGTTTGCGAAGCCTTCTGCTGCGGCAGCGGCGGTGTCTAATTAGGCGTGGCGGTGTGTATCTCGTGTCGCCGTCTCGCCCAGTTGACTGGAGACGCGCATCGTGCTGTGGCCCGTTTAATTATAGAGAGCGAAGTCGTGCATCGGATGGTGATACGTCGGATGTTTTGTCCCAGTGTTTCTCTTTTCTAAGCGGCTGCGTGTGTCAGTGTTGTGCGTCGGCCAGTGGAGCGGCGTGACGGGGGAAGGCCAGTGTCCCGGACTCGAACAACGGACTCCCGCTTGCCAGTCTTTGGCAGTCAGATCTTCATCCCAGCTCACAGGTGACTGCTGATGTGAGGCCGTCTCCTTCCCGTCCTCACGAGTCACCCGGTTTCATAAAAATCAGACTTCAAATACCTTTTAACTTCTGTCTTCTTGCGCCGAGGCTGCTGCTTGCTATTCCATTACAGCGGCGGACTTGGTGCGTCTGTGTATGATGTAGTCTCTTCTGGCATGACGGTCTTCAGCACCGAAACTGACTGAAAACTACTGCTACTCTTCTTGTCGGGCCCACTGCGTCTCGCGTATTTATTCACTTCAGTTCACTGGAGGTGAACGAGTTCACGGTCATTGCCTCGTCTTTCATGTTGAAAAGCTTCTCGAAGAATTTTCTTAACGTCGGTCATTGGCTCTTGGAATGTAGGCGAGGGCCTTTGCTCACATGTGACAACTGAGAAACACGTGAGCCGGTCGGGCGATGCCCTGATGGCTGAATCGACAGCGTCCGCTTATGTGGGGAGGACTTCTCCTGAACTTGCTGACTTCACGGTCATTGTCTCTTCTGCTCTGCCCGCTGTTTGCCAGTATGTAACTCTCTAAACTAAACCAAGTTTTTCATTTATTTTCTAATTTCTACTTCACTTTGATTTCACTAATTTATTTACTACTTATCTTAAGTACCACTCAACATTCCTCCACCCTTTGGAGAAATTCGCCCTCGAATTTACCACTCCACACAGTACATCTACGATCTCCCAAATGGCATATGCCGCCATCAGATCAAAATCAAGGTCATCTTCCCAGGCATACCTTTTTTTCCGGCAGCGTCCTTACATTGCTCTGAAGCAATGTCATAGATCTCGTCTTTCCGCTAAAATTAAACTGTATTAGATGTAGGCACATGACTGCAGCGGTAGAGAGACTGTACATATTCTGTTAAAGTTTTGCTGAAAAGAAAAAAATGTTTATAAAAGTCAACTCAAAAAAACAATTACACTTATCACAATCTACTTGTGTGAAAGTAGATTAGTATATTCACTATATGAACCAATGTGTTTCAGTAAATGCTCTTTATTTAATGTACGATTGTACAAATTCGGCATTAGACGATTTTCAAGTATTTTATGGATGATTCTTTAGTAGCATATTATGCCATGTGTGTCCTTGCTTCTAGGACTGCATGTAATGCTCATAAAATAAACTGGAGAGGTTTTCCGCTATTTTATTGTATGAGCATTACATGCATCATAGGAGCAAGGACATTCGTGGTATAATATTCTACTAAAGAATCATCCATCAGATACCTGAAAATGACTTAAAGCACAGATTGTGCAATCGTACATGAAATAAAAAGAATGGCAGTTGAAGGCATCAAATTAATCGCAGCTGGAGACCCTATCGCGTTGAAAATTATATTATGACACTGTTGTATGTTTTAATCTATCTTGTCTTGAGATACGGATTTAAAGGTTCCGATGATAAATTAACGCGCGAGTGGAAAACAGACTAGAAGTATTGATGTTTCCGTTATCCTACAACGATTTCACTTATAATGAGTCAAAAGTTACATAAAACTCATATTTAACGTTTAGATATACTTCCTCCTCTGTTTTCAATCCTTCCTATGTTAGTTAAATGTCTTGCGCCCATCTACTTCGTCCGCCAGAGAAGTAAGATTATGATCCCTATACTCCCGCATCCTCCAACAGTAAAATACCAAGTCTCTCACACGTTTCCTTCAAATTCGGAGCCCGTAGTGTTGATGTAGAGTATTTGGAGAGTAAATCAAATGAAATTCGGTTTTGATGCTTGTATGGAGATAAAGGATCATGGGAACAATGACACAGATTAGAAATTTCTGTCATTTTAATACAGATTGCTTATACAAAAAATTAGGAACGCAACACGCATTTCGTGAAGTAAAAAATTCGGAAATGTTACCTGATATTGGTGAGAGAAATGTACAGGGTGATTATAATTAAAATTTAACTTTCAAACCGCTGTATAATTAACAACACAGGTCAGAATGACGTCAAATTGCAAAGGAGTATAATCAGAGAAAGGAGAAAACTTATGGCAGGAGAAAAATAAATAGCTACAAAATGTAGCAAAGATGGCGCTGTAAGCATCATAATTTAATAGTGGTCGACTACAAATTACAAATGAATCATACAACAATGTCTAAGGTGTACAGTTGACGCTAAACGAACTGTCCTATTCATTGTGCATCTTAAATAGGCAGATATCGAATAAATGTTAAGCGGCCTTCAAAATTCTTAGATTAGTTGTATGGATGCTTTAAGCTAATATGTTGGTCAAAATGTAGTTTATTTTCAAAACTAGGCACGTTTGCCTGCCGTATGTAAATTTTCTTATTGTAACGCAGTGTTCTTTCAGTGTAGCTTTCTGGTGCAAAAACACGCCCCCAACCAATTTTTCAACAGTATTCAAGTTTTACTTTTGGAATGAAATGTTTTCTCTGTATCTCAGCTCCGTATCTACAGAGTCCTTGATCCACTTAGATATGAATATGTTAAATGTTCTTCAATAAAATAAATTACATTATTGAGTAGGACGCCATGCTATTTGAGCACTTCCGCGCAAACGTGAGATGTCGCTTCCGATTCGGAACAGTAATTCATCCATCCTTCCTAACTATACGTTCACAAGAAGCGTCAAGAGTACATTAAAAAATACTGCAGTTGATTTTGAGTGCTGTTAGGTGCGCTGCGTGTCACTTTAGTGCTATTGTCCGTTAGAGAGGTCTATCATAAATCCCTTGCATTATTTACTAGTATTTTTGAAGTTCCCGAGCACCCTACTGCGTTTTGTTAACTCGGATTAACTAGAATAACCATCAATGATATCACTATAATAGCTGTGCACATATTATGGAGTGGAATAATAGTTTTTCAGTCTAATTCTATGTTCTTTCGTAGGTGCCTCGAGTTATTACTTTCACCGTGCGATATGTTCCCTATACTGCTGATATCTTGGCTCCTAAGCACATTAGAAAAACATGTTGCTTCTTTGTTATCCTTCGAGTCTAGAAAAAATGTGGCTAGTTCACATGGCTAGTTCACAGGCCTCGCTGTCCCAATGGCTAGCTACTCGAAATTGTAGTATATGGTTTATAGAGTAACGTCATTCACATACGGAATGTTTAAACTATTTTTGTGCTAAATAGGAAATAAGTGTTACAGAACCGTAGATTTCTGTCCCATTCTGAACGTTTGCGGTAACAATTTTTATTTATTTGTTTTTCTTACTGCTGCTGTACTTTAGTCAGCACTAAATAGACAAACATTATCTCTATTAAGCTGCATCCCTCCAATTACGTACACTGCTGGAGGCTATTTTGTTTCTTGCTTTTATCATGCGTCAGTCATGTTTGTTTATCACTCCGTAATTTTTATAGTTTCCTTACTGCGTATTTGCTCCTAAATAAGCATCTGGTAAGTTTGACGATGTTCGAGGATTAGGACGCATCATACACGGCACACCTTGGGAAACATTTCGGCAACCAGTCGCCTCCGTACCCAATGTAAACGTACGCCTCTGCGGTGGTGCTTGGATTGGAACTGGATGAAATTTTCACTGCCAGTATTTGGCCGGAAAGGGGAGGAGAGGTAGTGGCGTAACTAATCACCAGTCTTTCTGCCAGTGTTCTGGATGAAATTCCAAAAGTGGTTGCAGTGTCTCATGACGTGAGGGCATGTGACACTTGATCGTGATCTATCCTTCGGATGTGGACGTTAAACTCGGTGACCCCCTTCGAGAGGAGTAGGCTCTTTGGCAGAACGGGCTCCATCATCACCCTTTTTGTCATAATCATCATACAATACAGAAAAACATTTATTGTTTTATTTATTTGTCCTCAACAATTACAACCTACAATCCGCAAATCTAAAATAGGCCATGCAGATCACAATTTCTTGGATAATAATAAATGTATATATTAACTATTTATTTCTGATACTTAACTTTTTTAATATTACAACTGTTTCTACCACTAAAAAGCTACAATAAAAGCTTTAACCAGATACGCAACTGCTGATACTACTGTACGCACTGCAGAGCCTGTTCTGTGTTTGGCCATTCATTTTGACGCATTTAACTTGTAGGTAGTTGTTTCCGCTACTGGATCCGCCTTCAAACTACCCTGGTCAACAGCCATTGTCTGCTGGATTCCTTGGACGTCGGGCAGCACGTCAGCAGCGTTTCCGCTATAACAAGCAGTTTCACCAATCACTGTTACGTCTTAAAGTCCACTCTTCCAGGATCACTTACAACAACACAATACATTCTTGAGAAACTATTTCATTCGGTGCTTTCCGACATCAATTGTCTTCTTTCCATCTGCAGAATATGTTGTCTAGCCGGGATGGCGGCATGCACCCGCCAGGGTAACCGAGAGCGCTGATGCGCTGCTTCTTGGGCTTGGGTAGGCGCGCCGGCCCCGGATCGGATCCGCCTGGCGAATTAACGACGAGGGCCGGTCCGCCGGTCAGCCTGGATGCGGTTTTTAGGCGGTTTTCCACATCCCGCTAGGTGAATACTGGGCTGGTCCTCACGTTCCGCCTCAGTTACACGACTCACAGTCACTTGCAGTCGTTCGTTCTATTTCATGGCTTACACTCGACACAAATAGCTGGGGTACACCACTTATGTCCCGGGGGGGGGGGGGGGGGATTCGAGGTGGCGGCGGGAAGGGAATCCGGCCACCCTCTGCAACTAACACTGCCAAATCCGTGATAACGCGGCCGACCCCGCGCGACGCGGGACAAGACCCAAAAAAAGGCAGTCAGACCAGGATGGCAGCATGCCAAGGTGTGTTTGAGTGCTTCATGAAGTCTTCCTTGGCCTTCCTGGATACTGCGGCTGTAGTTTTGTTCAAGACGCAACAGTCAACACACTTCGTAGTGCTGCTTTGGGGTCCAGCATCCTTAATGTCTTACGGCCATTACCCGCTGCGTCTTTGTAGAGCGTTCAGTCCCACAATGTGTGTTCTGGTGTGCCCACACTGCCGCAGGCACAAGTATCGTTCATCTGTCTTTTGATATAGTGTCGATACGTAGCATAGGGGCTCTGACCTGTCCGGTAAAGTATCAGTCCACTCGATGGGTTAAGAAACCTCATTTTTAGTCTCTCCCTAACGTTAGGGAGAAATTTGTATTTTCTCCTGCCTGTGCCTAAGTTGCCCTGTTCATTTTGCCGTAGCTGTAATATGCAATCTTTTATTAACTTTTTCGTATTGGCCTCAGTTTCAAGCATTATTCGTACTTCCATTTCATTGCCTTTCTTTAACCAGTAAAACTGCTCGTTTTTCCCACGCGCCTTTCGAGAGTGGAACCGTAGAGAGACAGCTTGAAGGTGATTCATTGAACCCTCTGCCAGGCACTTTAATGTGAATAGCAGAGTAATCACGTAGATCTTTAGATGTAGATGTACAGTTCGCGCAAGTAATTATCTAATTGGTCACATAGGACTTGTATTGCTTCGGCACGAATCCCATCAGGTCCTGGTATTTTCTTTTTCAGTATTCAGTATTTGCCTAAATTCTTCTTGTGTGAGTGCGTACACAAGTTTATTGTTTCTATAGTCGTCCCCCAACATTTTTTCGTAACCTACGTTGATCTTCTGTTTCGCCTTCTCCTCCGTCGCTAGGAAGTAGTTTTCCGTTAGCAGGACAGCTGACTGTTCTCATCTTTCTGTTACCGGCCCATCAGTCTTTTTGAGAATAGATAAGACTGTTGGTGATCTTATTTTCTCACAGATTATTTTATATGGTACAACGCCAGAGATCGGTTTCTAAGTTAGCCTCCACAAATAGCTTCAATCGTTTCATTTTTGTTTTCCATAACTCTTCTTTAAAACATTGTTCAACATACCTGTATCTATGCAACCTTCGTACTTTCTCATCTTTGGTCATGCTGCTCTGGTACAGCTTCCTGGCTCTTCTTGTTTCACATCTTAATTTCTGTAACGCCTCGGTCCTGATGCAAGGTACTCCTTCCCTAGCGATGGACTTCCCGGACACCGAAACACCCTTATTAGTTATTCCCAGTTAGCGTCCTTGCTGCTGTATTTGGGTCTCATGCGCGCGTTTTTGCGTCTTGGATTCCCCTTCCAGCGATGGTATAGTGTATGATATTGTGATCACTCGATGTCATTCCACCCTCAACCTTCCAGCCTTTTACATGGCGCACCACTGCCGTATTTGCTAAAGTGACGTCAGTAACTGACGTTACTCCTATCCTCTCTTCGTAGGTTGGCGGATTGCGAGGTACATTCAATACCTTTAGTTTGAGTTCCGGCCAACGGCCTTGCCGCAGTGGTAACATCGGTTCCCGTCAGATCATCGGAGTTAAGGACTGGGGGGTTTGGCTAGCACTTGGATGGGTCACAGTCCGAATTTGCCGAGATCTTCTGGCAAGCGTGTTGCATACAGCTCTTGTGAGGCCAATTAAGGAGCTACTTAACTGAGAAGTAGCGGCTCCAGTTACGAAAACTGATAACGGCCGGGAAAGGGTTGTGCTGACCACATCCTCCTCCATATCTGCATCCAGTGACGCCTATCGGCTGAGAATGACACGGCGGACGGTCGGTACTGTTGGGCCTTCCGAGGCCTATTCGGACGGAGTTTAGTTTAATTTTTGTTTTCGATTGATTTCCGTAATGGTTTCTGCTGGCTGTCTTCTACGGTCATCAATCAGGCGGTTATGCCGCAATATTGACTTCGCATTTGCATCAATGGAGTACACTAGAGGCTTAGTTCGTCCTAGGTAACTAATATCCTTTAGTCTTAGCAGATACTCGTCGATCTCATCATTAAACTGAAAATACATTGAAATCAGGATACAGTTCTTACTTCCGGTTATCATTCCAGACAGATTAGGTGTTCTGAACAATACTGTGATATTTTTGTCAGTGTTGTGGCATTGTTAAATACTACTATTGCTGCCATAGGGTGTTGCCCTTGGGTGAGTAACTGGGCAATTATCGGCATACTGTGGACCTTTCCTATTTTAGTATACGGTTCTTGTAGGCACAATGCATCTAACAGCAACTCTTTTAGCCTCATGCAATGCGCTGACACTTGTCATGGCATTAAGCTGCCCTATTTTCATCTCCATTGGGGATGATGGGTATATACTTCACAGTCTTGCCCCCCCCCCCCTATTGTCTGTAATTCCATGCTATATGACCACCTGCAATCACAAAGTACTTGTACAATGTATCTAAGGAGAATGGTATTGCCGGCCGGTGTGGCCGTGCGGTTAAAGGCGCTTCAGTCTGGAACCGCGTGACCGCTACGGTCGCAGGTTCGAATCCTGCCTCGGGCATGGATGTGTGTGATGTCCTTAGGTTAGTTAGGCTTAATTAGTTCTAAGTTCTAGGCGACTGATGACCTCAGAAGTTAAGTCGCATAGTGCTCAGAGCCATTTGAACCATTTAAGAATGGTTTATTTCTTCTGGCAGAAACCTGTTTCACTAACTTCTCCAGTTTTCCACTTCTCTTGACAGAGTGTTCTGTTTGAGATGGATTTTATCTACGATATTAGGTCCAGAGAAAGTAATATATTACGCTTCTTGGTACACATTTCTTACCAGACGTCTTAACGCTATAGTAAGTGTCATCGGCTCTTCCAGCCCAGTGAGTTGCATAACGCTTTCTATGCTTTCATACATCTGTCGCGGATCTGTTCCGCTCTGTTTTATTGTTTGCTTCTCTGTAGTAGGTATTTGTTTCCTATACAGATTGGTTGTGAGTCTCTTACTATTTTTGTTGCAGATTCACGTCCTGCATTGGCGAATCTTCTTTTATTTCTATAGACAGCGCAGTATTTTCCTCAGGCTGTGTGCTCTGGCATTCTGCATGCAACTGCGCTGTTTGTGTCACAATATCCTGGTTGCCTATCTCATATGTCAGTCCTACATCAGCCTGCGATGTTGCTTCTCTGTTATTCCACACAGTTCTGAATTTTCGCCAAAAACTGCTTTCCTGCTTTTTCATATGTGCATGATTCTCTACTTCGGCCTTTGTTGCATGCCGTTTTCTGTGGTACCTACTACTCACCTTTTGCCAGAAATTCCTCGTTCTATCGGCGTCCCTCCTCCTCCGCGATGGTGACTGGGGGTTTCTTACGTAGACGGACGGCACTTGATGGTGTCATTAGAGTCCTCATTGCTACGGTTATGAGACGCCTATCTATAATCTGTTCTTGAAATCTGCCTTATCAGGAGGGTTTGATAAGTTTGCCATTCATCTCTGTTCCCTGCGAACTTTTTACCCCTATATTGAAATGGCATACCGACTGACGCTCGCTTGATTTTATTGCAGTCTTTTCTGATATGGCCTTCTTCCCCACAATGTCCACAAATTACAACTTGTTTATCACACTGTTTTGCCAAATGACCGAGGTCTTGGCATTGAACGCACAGCCTCGCTACTAGATAGTCTTTCACTGGAAGCGAACGAAATTGAAGACATACTTTTTGCCGCTTAGTAAGGGCTTTTCTTCCCATCGGTCCTGTCCTGAATCGTACTGTAAAGCCACTTTCGATGCTTTCATTGGTCAGTTCATCTCCAAGGTTCTGCGTGTATATTGTTCATTTTAGTGTCTTTACATCTATGTCCTCTGGGACGTCTTACAGTGTCATTAAAGGTTTCTTTTTCTTAAATTGTTCACAAATCAGCGTCTCTTGCATATTTTTGTTGTTCATTTTCTCTTCCGTGTCACTTTGTGTAGCAGTTTCCAAGATTACTACATTATTGGTTTGCTTGATCTTTATTATACAAATTTTCCCTTTGCGGGGATTTTTTTGTTGCACTACTTTTGCCTTTTCATTTGTTCTTGACTTTATGAACAAAGTATTTTGTTGCATTGTTTACACTGCTGTGATTTTAGCTGCAGGAGCTGTTTTGGTTGCATCTCTGCTAGGTAGCATCCTCAGCAACGCATTTGCATATTGTTTCGCTGGTTCTTGTGAATTTTCTCTATAACTGTCATTCTCTTTTTTAGTTGCTCCAATCTTCCAATTAATAACGCCTGCTACATCACTCATCGCGATAATTCCTCCTTTAATTCGCTTGTTCTTGCCTGTGCCATCTTTTGCCCGGGTAATTCATTTTAAATAAATGTCACGAAGTCTTCATACAGTCGTTGTATATTCACTGCTTCTCTGATTGTTGCAGCTTCTCCTTCTGCATTATCACTTTAATTAGCCATGTCAGTTGCACGTCGTTCCTTTCCGGGTAGCCATCCTGACTTCATTTGGTTGTCCATTAGATGTCGAACACGCTCCACTTAATTTTGATTTGGTTACGTCGCTTTCCGCTCAGTCTCCACAAGAAGCGCCGTACGCGTCTGGTGTGGTTCGCCTTGTGCCGGAAGGCTGAACGGCTGGCTTGCAGCAGCAGCGGCAGCGGGCGCCTGACAGCACTGTGATCCGCCAGCCTTTACTCAGCTGACAGCGCAAGCACCGACGCGTTCTCTACACCTACGGGAGACGGCGGTCCCTTCACGCTATCAACGACCGACCACACTTAAAACATCAAGATATTCACCCTGCCTTATTTACTCATAATGTCTCTTCGAGAAAACTCACACTTGAGTAAGTGACATTTCCACTACTTATAGGTGCAGGTACAAAATGGTTCAAATGGCTCTGAGCACTATGGGACTTAACTGCTGAGGTCATCAGTCCCCTAGAACTTAGAGCTACTTAAACCTAACTAACCTAAGGACATCACATACATCCATTCCCGAGGCACGATTCGAACCTGCGACCGTAGCGGTCGCGCGGTTCCAGACTGTAGCGCCTAGAACCGCTCGGCCACTCTGGCCGGCGGTGCAGGTACAACTTACTAAGAGCGGCACTTGTCACACAAAAACACAGTTTGACCACGGAGCCGATGTCAAGATATAACCGATCCGACGGTCATCACGGACCAAGTCCAAAAAGCATAACCCTACACTATACACGCATCGACTGCAGTCACCTACGCTCCACAAATACACATACTATTCAACTCTCACATATCAGCAAGGAAAAGGTCCAATGTGTGCGGAGGAAGAAAATCCCTTACTACAGGTTCTTGAACCCACCCCGTGAAATTTCCAGCCAACGATGCCATTCGACTCATTATACTGCACCTGTTTTCCTCATAGTGCGCACTTCTCGGCGTTTCAGCGTAGCAAGATGTTTCAGTGCGCCCCATTATCGGATAGTAATCCACTATTAGAATAGATTGAAAGTCGGTATAGGTTATTCCGTTGGTGGCCAAATATTCTCTCTTACGTAACGTCTGACCTCTATAGACTGGAAATCAGTATAAAGGCAACATTCCTACGAAAGTGATAGTACAATGTCTGAAGCATACATGTATCGAACTTATTATGAAAGCGGTAGATACATACAGGACATAAACAATCATAATGGAATTGCATTTCTTAAAAAAATAAGGTGTTTGCATGCCCTGGAAGAAAACTGGTATAAAGGCACTCACTGTCCTGTTGTGTCATTGCAGTGTTAGTACTTTGTCCAACCTCCGTTATTCCTTATTACCTCAGAGGTACTCTTCGACATTAATTTTGTTAGGGCTGCAATTCGTGGAGTGAAACTGTCACATAGTTTTCTCCTATCGCACTTTTCAACTCACATACGGCCCCAAATTGCCTTTCATTGCTATACACACACCTTGCTAGTATTTCCCAAAGGCTTCCACATGGATTTCAAATCCGGGCTATGTGCAGGCCAGGGCTAGACTTCGATACCTTTATCCACAAACCACCTTTTGGTTGTAGCAGAAACACGCACACTTGCATTACCTTGATGAAACATTAGACTTTCGTCCCCTAGGTCCTCATAATTCTGATTAGTTCTGTCTCTAGCATCTCAGTGTACATCTTAGAGTTCATTCTGGTGTTCAACCAAGCAATGCGCGATTTACCTTTGTCGCAGAAGGCTGCCAAAATCATAACATTTCTGCCACCAAAATTTCCGCTCATTCTTACCTTCTCCTCTGTTCTCAGATTATTCGAGTACTATTGAAACCCATATGACCTGACTAAATTAAACTTCTTCTCATCACTGAAAATCACTTTATCCCATTCTGTAGCCAAGGACATATGTTTCTCAGCAAACTCCAATCTAGCCTGTTATTGTTTGGATGTTGGGGTAGGTTTTTGCAGTCGTTTCTCGAATGCAAGATATCTGTCATTTCCTAAAATTTGGCGTAGATGCCTGGCATTTATCGGCAACTGCAAATCAGCAACAGGGTGAGAAGAATAACGATTTGTGGCCCTTCCTTTGCCCAAGAGCAACTGTTTCGATGCCTCAGATAGTTTTTTACTTTATTTGTATTTTCCATTATGTCCATACGATGCGCCCAATCTAACGAAATTATAAATCACTGTGGCCGGCCGGTGTGGCCGAGCGGTTCTAGGCGCTTCAGTCTGGAGCCGCGCGACCGCTACGGTCGCAGGTTCGAATCCTGCCTCGGGTATGGTTGTGTGTGATGTCCTTAGGTTAGTTAGGTTTAAGTAGTTCTAAGTCATAGTGGACTGATGACGTCAGATGTTGTCCCATAGCGCTCAGAGCCATTTGAACCATTTTTATAAATCACTGTACTTGAACGGTTCAACTTCTTGGCGACTTGACGATTAGTGAGTCCCATTTCCTTGTACGCACCGGCTTTTGCTTTTTCATCACGTGATAACAGTTTCCCGCGTGGCATTGCCACAATCGTGGTATATGTCCGCAACCCGCTGTTTCCTGTCAGCATCAAAGGTACAAACGCACACACTGACACCACACAAAGCTGACGGCCTTTTTCCGTAGTTCAACCCTCTACCATCCTAATCGTCGACATTTTCTTACACTGAAGAGCCAAAGAAACTGGTACACTTGCCTAATATCGTGAAGGGCTCCCGCGAGCACGTAGAAGTGCCGCAACACGACATGGCATGGACTCGACTAATGTCTCAAGTAGTGCTGGAGGGGACTGACATCATGAATCCCGCGAGGATGTCCATAAATCCGAAAGAGTACGAGGGGTGGATATCTCTTATGAACAGAACGTTGCCAGGCATCCCTGATGTGCTCAATAATGTTCATGTCTGGGGACTTTGGTGGCCAGTGGGAGTATTTAAACTAAGAAGAATGTTCCCGGAGCCAATCTGTGGCAATTCTGGACGTGTTGGGTGTAGCAATGCTGGAATTGCCCAAGTTCGTCAGAATGCACAATGGACATGAATGGGTGCAAGTGATCAGGATGTTTACGTACGTGTCACCTGTCGGAGTCTAGACATATCAGGGGTCCCATATCACTCCGACTGGATACGACCCACGTGATTACAGAGCTTCCACCAGCCTGAACAGCCCCTGCTGACATGCAGGGTCCCTCGATTCATGAGGTTGTCTCCATACCCGTACACGTCCATCCGCTCGACACAATCTGAAACGAGACTCGTCCGACCAGGCAACATGTTTCCATTCATCAACAGGCCAATGTCAGTGTTGACCAGCCCAGGCGAGGTGTAAAGTTTTGTGTCGTACAGTCATCAAGGGTACACATGAGGGCCTTCGGCTCCGAAAGCTCATATCGATGATTTTTCGTTGAATGGTTTGCACGCTGACACTTGTTGATGGCCCAGCGTTGAAATCTGCAGTAATTTGCGGAAGGGTTGCACACCTGTGACGTTGAACGATTGTCTTCAGTCATCGTTAGTCACGTTGTTGCAGGATCTTTTTCCAGCCGCAGCGATGTCGGAGAGCTGATGTTTTACCTGATTCCTCATATTCACGGTACACTCGCGAAATGGTACTACGGTAAAATCCCCACTTCATCCCTGCCTCGGAGATACTGCGTCCCGACGCTCGTCGCTGACTATAACACCACATTCAAACTCACTTAAATGTTGTCCACCTGCCATTGTAGCAGCAGTAACCGATCTAACAACTGCGCCAGACACTTGTCCTATATAGGCTTTCCCAACAGCAGCGACGTATTCTGCCTGCTTACATATCTCTGTATTTGAGTACACATGGCTGCACCACTTTGTTTGGTCCTTCAGTATATATACTGTGTTATTGACATCAAATGTGATAACATTTGACTGCATTTGTCAGAATACTGGATCTCGTACTATTAAATATAGATTGTACACAACTATTCCAACTGCCAGTGCTATTTTTCCTACAAATATGCATACTTTTATACTGATTTCCAGTACTGTAGCAAGCTATAGAATTTCCTTCTTGCACGGTTCCGTCACGAGACAGTTCTACTTGCCTATGACAATTTTTTATCCGATTTTGATTCGTCAGTTCCTCTCCAAGAGTGGTGGGTAAGTATTTAAGATAATGGAGTCACATTTGTCAGATTCCGTTTCAGTTTCCAAACGTATCTTCGTCTTCGTCACTGAATGTTCTCGGAAAAACATTGTAATTTCCTAAAACAGGTTTCAAGGCTACCTCTTCCTTTTCCCGTGAAGCATTATGTCTATAACCTAACGTACTTCTTAAAACAGAACATTTCTCACTCGATTCCCGGATGGTCATTTCAAGGAGTCTGACTTTTCGAGGTCTTCCTCCATGCTATTTTTATCCCATTTATGACACGACTTCTCCATATTTGCGGGTTAAAGAAAAGAAATCGTAAAAATTTTAGTCTTTATTGTAAGCTTTATGTCGCGTATAACGCAAAATTGTTTTGGCCAATACAGCTCAAACGTATCGCGTAATCAATAAAAATGTAATACTGCTTACTTGCATACGAAACGCACCACTCCAAAGCTAAGTTTGTCCACCGAAAAACCCACTAAAAACAGATAACTTGTTGCCACTGCTAAACTCTCTCATGTTTTCATTCAAAATCGCGTGAGCGGTCTTGCTCCTCCACAGTTCACACTGCAGTGGCGCTACAGGTGCTTCCATTAGAGCTCAGAAAAAGCTCTTTTCCGGTACAACCCGCTGTCCGATAATACCTGACTTACCCCCACATAGTCAACAGTAAAGCGTACTACCCTCGTCTACATACAGACATGTAATGCATTTTATTATTCACGGCAATGGCTTAGGATGTCTTTTATGTTATTAGAAGCCACAGTTTTAATATTCCCGTGTAAGCTGTTATAAATATCTTTCAGACACCTGAATATGAACTGAAGATCGAAATCCGACGTGGCTAATGAATTACACTGAGGTGAAAAAAGTCATGGCATACGTCTTAATACCTTGTCGAACCTCTTTTTACCCGGTGTAGTGCAGCAGCTTAACGTGGCTTGGACTCAAGTCGTTGGAAGTCTACAGCAGAAATAGCAGAATAGCCATCCATAATTGCGCAAGTGTTGCCGCTGCAGGATGCTTCGTACGAACTGTGCTCTCGATTATGTCCCACAAACTTTCTCTGGGATTCGTGTCGGGCGACCTGGCTGGCCAAACCATTTGCTCGAATGGTCCAGAATGATCTTTAAACGAATAACGAACAATTATGGCAATTGTTTGGGAACATTAAGTCCATGCATTGCTGCAAAAGATCTCCAATAAGCCGAACATAACCATTTCCAGTCAATGATCGGTTCATTTGGACCAGAGGACTCAGTCCATTCCTTGTGAAGAAAACCCACACCATTATGGAGCCACCACCATCTTGCTAAGTGCTTTGTTGAGAACTTGGGTCCATGGCTTCGTGGGGTCTCTGCCACACTCAAATAGTACCATGAGGTCTTACCATTTGAAATCGGGACTCATCTGACCAGTCCACGCTTTTCCATTCGTTTGGGGTCCAACTGATATGGTCAGCAGACAAGGAATGGCGGTGCAGGCAGTGTCGTGCTGTTATCAAAGGCACTCTCGTCGGTCGTCTGCTGCCATAGCCCAATAATACCAAATTTCGTAGTGCTATCCTAACAGATACGTTCGCAGTACGTCCCCCATTGATTTATGCTGTTATTTCACGCAGTGTTGCTTGTCTATTAGCACTGACAGTTCTATGCAAAAGCCGCTGCTCCCATCGTTAAGTGAAGGCCGTCGACTACTGCTTTGTCAAATACAGGTAATTCCTGAAATTTGGAATTCTCGGCACGTTCTTGACACTGTGGATCTCCGAATATCGAATTCCCTAATGATTTCCGAAATGCAATGTCCCATGTGTCTAGCTCCAAATAGCATTCCGCATTCAAAGTCTGTTAATTCCCGTCGTGCGGCCATAATCACGTCGAAAACCTTTTCACATAAATCATCTGAGTACAAATGACAGCTCTGCCAGTGCACTGCCCTTTCATTCCTTGTGTATCGGATACTACCGCCATCTGTATAATGCATATCGCTATCCCATGATTGTGTCACATCAGTGTATTTATCAGCAACGTTTTGGCAGGTGAAATACCCGCCATGTTAGCCGAGCAAGCTAACGCACTGCTTCCTGGACTCGGGTAGGCACGCCGGCCCCGGATCGAATCCGCCCGGCGGACTAATGACGAGGGCTGGTGTGCCAGCCAGCCTGGATGTGGTTTTTAGGCGGTTTTCCACATCCCACTAGGTGAATACCGGGCTGGTCCCCTCGTCCCGCCTCAGTTCCACGGCTCGCAGAAATCTGAACACTTTCGCACTATTCTATGGATTACACTAGTCGCAGACAGTTGGGGTAAACTAATTCCTTCCCGGGGGGTACAGGGTGGCGGCAGGAAGGGCATCTGGCCACCCCTTCAACTAACTTTGCCACATCCAATTAACCATGCCGACCCTGCGTATCAGCGGGAAAAACGGCACATGCAAAAGAAAGAAAAAAAAGAAAGAAAGTTTTGGCAGGTGAAATACGATATTTTACTATCTGTGGAGCACCACTTTCACAAAATACACTTTCTCTTCATAGCTTTCCGTTATTTCCTGGTGGAACTGATTTGATTGGTGCAACAGAACAACAGGTTCTTTTTTTTCCACTTCAGCAAACTTACTCAGTCGAAGCCTTTATATTACGATTACGTTATTATTGGTATTTTCTTTGTACTTTGTTCCACAGGCTCGATTAAATAGTTTAAGTCAAGACCCTCTCTACAGAATACACAGTCGTGTTTCATTGAGAAAGTGAATTTATATGAGCTGGATGTTGAATCTGTCAGCATATGCCTTCCATAGTTTTGCACCTGTACAGAATGCTTGCATATAATGTATTAATTCTATCTACAATGCTTCCCTTGAAAACTGCCTAAAAGCTAAATCTGAGTATATAACAAATAAAGAATTTTACGACCTGAAACGTCATACTTCAAATACCCTCGATGTGTCTTAGAATGTCATGATGAAGATCGTGACAGACTTATATGCCTTACTGTTCCTTCCATATCCACATCAGTACCCGGTAGTTCATGTTGTCTCTCCAATGTCTTAAAAATTACGCGGATCATTGTATCAGATTTCCTCAGTTTCCTGCGTCCAATGAAAGACGATTCAAGACTAGTTGCGAAAATGAACTAGGAGACAGTCCTTTTTCATTTGCCTGCTGCAGTACTCCTTATGCTCTCCATCGTTATTTTCGCAACAGTACTCATAATCAGAAATTAGGGAAGACAAGTGATTTTTGCTGATATAGTCGCTCATATCCATCGTGCGCTCAAATACGTTAACTGCAAACAACTATATCTACATTTATACTTATCAAACCATTATGTAATGCATGGCAGATGGTACGTCGCATTTTCCCGTTCCATTCACGTATGGAGCGTAGGAAGAATGACTGTTTGAATGCCTATATGAGCGCTGTAATTAATCTAATCTTGTTCTCACGATCCCTACGAGAACAATAAGCAGGTGCTTGTAGTATATTCTTAGAGTCATCATTCAAAACCGGTTTCTTGAAACTTTGTAAGTAGGCCTTCTCAGAATAGTTTACAACTACCTTCAAGAGTCTGCCAGGTCAGTTCTGTTAGAATGTCCGTAACGCTCTCCCACGGATCGAAGTAACCTTGGTAATTCGTGCTACCCTTCTCTGTATACCTTTAGATCCCCTGATAGTCCTATTTGGTACGGGTCCCACATATTTGAGTAATATTGTAGGATGGGTCGCACGGGTGATTTTTTATCAATCACCTTTATAGCTTGACTGCACATCCATAGTAAACCAATTCCAATCAGCCATTTGCTTGCAAATTTAACATGCTTCTTCTCAATTTACAAACTCGTAACAGATTCGGAATATCTATCATTTCTACGCAGCACGAAGTTTGTTTCTTAACACACGATGATCCCCTGCCATTGTCTACCCTAAGGAACATAAGCTGTCCAAACTGATCATCTCAAATTATTTTCTATCCGCCAATAATCTCTGCAGTTTCATACACTGATGACTTATTTTGGCTCCATGTATGTATGATACAATTCTTTACATACAGCTCTACATTTTGCTTACATGTTCGCCACCCCGCGGTGGTCTCGCGGTTCTAGGCGCGCAGTCCGGTACCGTGCGACTGCTGCGGTCGCAGGTTCGAATCCTGCCTCGGGCATGGATGTGTGTGATGTCCTTAGGTTAGTTAGGTTTAAGTAGTTCTAAGTTCTAGGGGACTGATGACCACAGCAGTTGAGTCCCATAGTGCTCAGAGCCATTTGAACCATTTTGTTCGCCACCAATATTGTTTGGCTACATTTCGCTCTGTTGTTCTATGACCTCCACGCCCTGCTAACACACGCTCATGCACTTGTTTTAGTATTTCATTTCGAAATGTAGCTGGTACCACAAAACGACGTCTGAGTTTTGTTTGCTTACATAACAGTACACAGTGCACATAAACTGTGTTCAAATGTTCAAATGTGTGTGAATTCCTAACGGACCAAACTGCTGAGGTCATCGGTTCCTAGACTTACACACTACTTAAACTAACTTAAACTAACTGACGCTAAGGACAACACACACACCCATGCCCGAGGGAGGACCCGAACCTCCGGGCATGAACTGTGGTTCCATTGGAAATACACTCCTGGAAATGGAAAAAAGAACACATTGACACCGGTGTGTCAGACCCACCATACTTGCTCCGGACACTGCGAGAGGGCTGTACAAGCAATGATCACACGCACGGCACAGCGGACACACCAGGAACCGCGGTGTTGGCCGTCGAATGGCGCTAGCTGCGCAGCATTTGTGCACCGCCGCCGTCAGTGTCAGCCAGTTTGCCGTGGCATACGGAGCTCCATCGCAGTATTTAACACTGGTAGCACGCCGCGACAGCGTGGACGTGAACCGTATGTGCAGTTGACGGACTTTGAGCGAGGGCGTATAGTGGGCATGCGGGAGGCAGGGTGGACGTACCGCCGAATTGCTCAACACGTGGGGCGTGAGGTCTCCACAGTACATCGATGTTGTCGCCAGTGGTCGGCGGAAGGTGCACGTGCCCGTCGACCTGGGACCGGACCGCAGCGACGCACGGATGCACGCCAAGACCGTAGGATCCTACGCAGTGCCGTAGGGGACCGCACCGCCACTTCCCAGCAAATTAGGGACACTGTTGCTCCTGGGGTATCGGCGAGGACCATTCGCAACCGTCTCCATGAAGCTGGGCTACGGTCCCGCACACCGTTAGGCCGTCTTCCGCTCACGCCCCAACATCGTGCAGCCCGCCTCCAGTGGTGTCGCGACAGGCGTGAATGGAGGGACGAATGGAGACGTGTCGTCTTCAGCGATGAGAGTCGCTTCTGCCTTGGTGCCAATGATGGTCGTATGCGTGTTTGGCGCCGTGCAGGTGAGCGCCACAATCAGGACTGCATACGACCGAGGCACACAGGGCCAACACCCGGCATCATGGTGTGGGGAGCGATCTCCTACACTGGCCGTACACCACTGGTGATCGTCGAGGGGACACTGAATAGTGCACGGTACATCCAAACCGTCATCGAACCCATCGTTCTACCATTCCTAGACCGGCAAGGGAACTTGCTGTTCCAACAGGACAATGCACGTCCGCATGTATCCCGTGCCACCCAACGTGCTCTAGAAGGTGTAAGTCAACTACCCTGGCCAGCAAGATCTCCGGATCTGTCCCCCATTGAGCATGTTTGGGACTGGATGAAGCGTCGTCTCACGCGGTCTGCACGTCCAGCACGAACGCTGGTCCAACTGAGGCGACAGGTGGAAATGGCATGGCAAGCCGTTCCACAGGACTACATCCAGCATCTCTACGATCGTCTCCATGGGAGAATAGCAGCCTGCATTGCTGCGAAAGGTGGATATACACTGTACTAGTGCCGACATTGTGCATGCTCTGTTGCCTGTGTCTATGTGCCTGTGGTTCTGTCAGTGTGATCATGTGATGTATCTGACCCCAGGAATGTGTCAATAAAGTTTCCCCTTCCTGGGACAATGAATTCACGGTGTTCTTATTTCAATTTCCAGGAGTGTATCTTGTAGCTTTGATCAGCTGTTCTTGACATCTACTATTATACATTGGTGGAACTTAACCATTGTATTGCACACATTTTCCGTCTCATACCATCTGCATTACCACGTGATTTGCCAGGTCCATGAATTACATCAAAATTAATTTCACTAAATGTTAGCGTCCAGCACATTCACCTGCTCGGTGGGTATTTTCAAACCTAAGAGCCATCTCGCTGTCACTTAACCCATTATGACTCTAAATTTTCGCCCACACATATAATATCAAAAGTATTTTATGTCATATACAGGCTGATCGGGACCAGTCTGAAAAGCTTGTAATGGTGTTGCAGGGTAGATTGTGCTGAGAAATAATTTTTAAGAAACAAAATTCGATACACTGCACCAATTTGAGTTTATTGGCATTGGAGTTATCCAATCAGGCCTTTGCATGCACGAATTCAAGTGACCGGCCGGAGACAGTGTCGTCAAACCCAAGCCAAAAGTTGAGCAGTCTTGTGCACAGTCATCCATGCTATGAGTACAACTGACACTAATTATATCTAATGGGCCCCCTGATTTTGCGTATGCAGTGGCCCTGATTGGCTAACTTCAATGCTAATTATCTCGAAAAAAGTGCGAAGCATCGAATATTTTTCTTAACAATTATTTCTCAACAAATTTTACCATGAACACACTTACAAGCTTTTCAGACTGTTTCTGACAACACTGTAAAAGATTCATCATCTGTTTCTCCACCAAACAACAGTTTCTTTTTGCTCATTTTAACTGATGTGAGGGGTCGGTGACTGCATGTGCTGCCCTGTCCACTTTCTGACTCAGTACACGGCTGAGGACATGATTACATGCATCACATTACAGTACAAATTCCTTTTTATATTTTGAGAAAACCAATGTCGGTTCAGTTGTTAACAACTGTTTTCATCAACTGAACCCATCTTTACACTCTACCGAACCAGTCATCTCGAAAAGAGTGTTGTCGATTTCTTTTCCCATTCTTGAAACAGTCTGAAATTGTGCGCTGTTTCTAATGACCTCGATGTCAATTGGAAGTTAAACCTTAATCTTCTTTCCTTCCTCCCACTGACAAGTGAAACTTCACTCCTTTTTTCAATAGATGACTGAGAGTTTGTGTTATTTCCAAACATCTGGAACAAATTTCCCATAGCAATTCGCAAGGCCCAAGAAAGGCTGTAATGTGGTGCTAGAAATTCATGTATCGCTTTTATTATCCTGATATCCATCCAGACTCCCTCATGACTGACTGTGTGCTCTAAATACTGCACTTCGTCCAGTACAAAGTGACACTTTCCTGAACTGAGTGTTCTGTGCACTGCGCACAACTGCTTATACTCTTTCCTTAGCTGAAATAATGCTCTCGCATGGTCTTTGCAAAGATAATTATGTCATTTAAATACGCCATACATTGCCTACAGTCTTTTCAAAATTACTTTAGGATTCGCAGTTTGACAGGACCACATTGATACATGGAGCAGTGTTGCCACTGTAATGCGTATTATCCAATTATGGATATGGTATGTATATTATGCAACCATAGTGCACTATACACACTCACGATAATCTTTATTATGTACATAGAGTACTCACAAGATGTATAATTTGATCTTTGTATTAACTATTTGCTTGTTTCTATTTGACACTGTCAAATCTGAAGAAAGGCGATCTGTTATGTTAAAATGTGTGGATAAGAATCCTAGATCAAGATGACTAAAATTTGTTTATTTAGCTTCAGCTCATTGAAAAGCTATCTTCAGATCTAAAATACAGAAAATTGTATAAATGAGGTGAACAATAGCATCATACAGTTTATATTTAAACTCCCATTCTGTGGTACATACCATTAAAAGTTATTACTTAACTCAGCACGTATCAGCCACCACGCATTACACATTGGCATAATCTGTTGAGTTGAATCTCCCTTGTAATCATGTATACACTGAAAAATTTTATAGATCATAACATGACAAAAATAAAAACATACAAATTACATTTGGAGAGTGGTATAAAGCTATAATCTTATGTAAAGCGGATGGACACTAATTAGAGCATTTAGTGACTGTACACTTATAAAAACTCGAAGCACTAGTGCAAATTGACAGTTTCAGACGAAACAGACTAAAGTAGTCTCAAAGATACCACTAATCTATTACGTAATTCATTAAGAGGGGACAATGAATACTGAAATGAACTAAATTATGGGTTAATCATCCTCATTGTTTAATCAGATGTGTTTTATTTACAGGAAGCGTTTAATGTTACCGATAATTATGTTTTGTTTGGAATTTTTCATGTTTTCGCCATCTGGTGTGGAGTGGCAACTGAGAAGTAGCTTCAAATGCAGATACCTACAACCAGCTGAGCCCTTCCAGCAGCAGAACTCAACTACCTGCCTCATCCGATCGCCACTACGAGTAGCAACAAGATGAATAAATGTCAGTCCACTATTGTAAAACTTATAACCAATCACTGATTCCGAAAGAGGTATAATTGTATGTTAAATAATATGGCAATGTTTCAGAATCTTACATTCCAAATGAAATTACGTACTGTATACCGTAAAAGGATTGTATCGAAATTTGGCTTTATTTGTCGAAGAATTAAAATTAAACTATTACCCTAAAGTCACATTCTTGAATATGAAATTTTCATGTCAGACTGTACTTAACTGTAAACTTATATCTATAGATCATGAATAATAATACTTGTTAGTTAAGTAAGTGATTGAATATTTGCTAAGGAAATACCAAACAATCAGTTCCTAGTATCGTTCACTTAAATTATAATCATGAAAAAGAAAATCGAGTAAAACTCGAATATGCAAACTTATACTGCGAGTAAATGCGTCATGAAGTTGAAGGTCTCATCTGTGGTTTTTTACCAGTTCTTCATTGAACCGTATGTGAATGGCTAGATATAAAATAATAATATTCTGGCATCAGTAACGAGCAACCCACTTCATGACTAGTAAATAATCAGTCAAGACATTGACCTTCTAACAGCTCTGTAAGCGCAATGGTAAATTGTTTCTTGAAAAACTAATATGTTATTCAGTACTAAATATGTTGAAAATCTTTCGACAACCTGAATCTCAGTTATCAAAATAATAAACAATTTTTAAAAAATAACCTCCATATAATGCAATTTGTCTAGTGATTTCGAACAGATGTGTAATGAGAATCAGTGAAAGTAATTGACTCTTGAAATGGATAAAGAACACTGAACTTAAAATAATCAAATGGCTCAATACATGTGCCACATAGAAGCCCTAGTATTTCTCCACTGGGGACGAATGTAATTCATCTTATCCGATTATGGAAATGCTATGTATATTATGCTACCTTAACACACTATGCACTGTCATCATAATCTTTGCCGTGTATATAGAGTATTCATGGAATATATAATTTAATTTTTGTATTAACTATTTTCTATCGCTGGAATTGTACGAGATATATTTTTATGACTGATATGAAATAAATCACTTCTGCTCTGCCCTTGAATCTGAAGGGTACGATATAATTTTATGTTGTAATAAATTCCATATTGAATATTTGCAGATTTCATTCGAGTAGAGAATAGAAACCTTCTGGTACTTGAAGTAAATGAATTAGTTATTTTCGGGATATCTCAGCTCTTAGGCTGGTATGTGAAGTATTTAAGGAAAGCTTCACTGTGGTACGTAGTATTAAAGTACCTCCTACTTATGCTCTTGTCTGGTGCGAACTCTTTGTTAATAGACTCGTATGTTTGGATTAATTATTAGTAGCATATTTAGATTTAGTCCAATAGCCAACATTATTTATATTTGAACACAGAAATTCCCAATACATTACTTCCCCAGAGCAGACGGACGGAGTAATACACTACACGTTCCGTTCGCATGGAACACATGTGTAATGTCACATTTCATTCAACTCGCTGAAACTAGCAAACTACTCACTTTACAGATATGAACTTGAATCAGTGTGTTCTGGAAGAGCTGTACAATGTTTTCATTTTAGTTTTATTTGCGGAAGCAAGTTATTAAGATGAAATACGGACAGTTTATGAAAATTCGTTTCTGAGGACACTAAAGAATTTTTGAAATGTGGGAAGTTTTTTGTTATTGAAGTCTGGTGAACACATTAAGCGAATGAAATCTTAAGAATGAATTTAATTTTATTATACTCTACACTGAAACTCTGTCAGAGTTTTCTAGCACTAGGGAATTTAAGTTAAACATGATGCACAGTGGTCTGCTCGTGCGTGAAGTACTATGAAATCGCCTTTGTAGTTTCGTTATGAGAAACGTATCGCCAGGTTTATAATTAATGAGTTGTTAATTTTTCTTATCCATCTACTTGTTTCCAACATGTGAAAATACAAGATTTAGGGGTGTTTATCGTGGCGAGAAAACGTATCTTACATAGGCCATCCGTCGTCGTCGGCTGATACTCGTATCCGAGTTTTCATTTCTCTCCTGAGATTTCCTTTGTCACGGTTCAGGCGTGGAAGTGTCGTTGATGGCTTAGCAATCCAATCCTAGCGTGGAACAGGCGGCCACAGACATTACAGCTGATGGAAGGTGGAGGACGTGGCTGAGCCTGGAGGAGTTTACGTCTCTGGCGTTTGTCATTCTCCATTCTTCGACGTTCCAGCTCAAAGTTTTGAAGAGCATTTGAGGTAACTGAGCGCCAGCGACTTCGGTCTTCTGCTATTGTGGACCAGTTACTCGGATCGATGTTCAAGTTTTTCAGATTTTTCTTGTACTGATCCTTATAACGTTTGAGAGGGGCACCTCGTGGCCTTCTACCTGCGCTCACTTCGCTGTTGTAACCTCCCCACCGAAATTTTAAAAGACAGAAATAATAAATGAATGGGAGCCAAGCGTAACCTCCCTAGCAATTAAATTTAATGACAATAAAAATGAGAATCGCAATCTGACTCAAGGTGTAAGCTGTCACGAAAATAATGAAAAACAATTCAATGCTAATGAGACTTCAGTGACAATGTAAACTCAATTAAACCAAAATATCGGTCTTTGGCCCTGTGCAAAAAAATCATAATTAATTTCTTACCTCATTGAAACTGCATGTCAAATTTCTGCTCTTATTGTTGGCCACGGCTTGGAGGAACTGCATCGCAAGTAATATTTTTTTTTTTTTGAAATTTAACTGAAACTTTTCTTTAAAGGAAATGGAAGGAAATCGTTCGTTCAATTAAATAGTTCTTTTGTTAAAAATATTGCTTTGAAATCAAAATTATTATTGGGGCACTTGTTGAAAATTAATTACAATAAATAAACTTTACATTATCTGATGGTTACCTTAATTAACAATATACCTCATTCAGCATCTTGACCAGAGACCCATGTCGACGCCTGCGACTGCGTCCCGCTCGCGACCGTGACAGGACCAGACCACTACTGCCGACAGACTACATCACACAACTGCACCAACTGCTACTACCGACATACTGCACTGCTCACACACTGCCCACTGACAGACTGCTCGCAACTGTACTGCACGATTACTACCGACCGACTACTGGACGCAACTGAACTGAGCTACTGCTACCGACAGAGTACTGCTCGCAACGACTACTGACAGAGTACTGCTCGTAACACTCGCGCGGTCAAGCGCATACTAACCACGATAAAAGGCTCTCTGGTCAAAGATTTTAACGTGCCTCACCATCGCTGCTACGTTACATACGTGTTTCACTGTACAGCATTTGGCGTGGAAGTCTGTCATTTTTCATCCGCTGGACATGTCCGACCCATCTGAGTTGATGCCCAATGATAAGAGCTTCCATGCTATGCATTTTTGCTTTCTCTAGAACAGCCGTGTTGGATATGAAGTCATCCCATTTCAGGTTCATGATATATCTTAGCTTCTGTTGGTTGAAGCGTTCTAGTTTCTTCAGATCGCAGCGATATAACGTCCAGGTTTCGCAACCATATAGCAGGGTGGAAATGACTACAGCTTTGTACACCATCAGTTTGGTGTATAGTGTTAGGTCTTTATTCAGGAAGACACGCTTTGTAAGACGACCAAATGCTACATGTGCAGCACGTAATCTATTCTCCACATCTTTTCCAGATGAGCAGTTGGATGACAGTATGCTTCCCAGGTAGAGGAAATGGTCCACTTGTTCCAAGAGTGTATCATAGATGGATATGCTGAAGTCAGGAACTGAGGAGCCAGGAGTTGGCTGCGCCATCACCTTTGTCTTTTGAATATTGATGGAGAGACCAAATCGTTCGTACGCCCTGCTGAAGGAATCAACTGACAGCTGCAACTCTGCAGGTGAATGAGCTGGAGAGGCATTGTCATCAGCATACTGCAGCTCTGTCACACGAGTTGTACTGGTGAACCTTTTTGAATGGAGTCTGGACTGGTTGAATAATCCTCCATCAAACCTGTACTTTAGTTCTATTCCTGCATTGTTTACGGTTGTCTCGTAAAGCATAGCTGCCAGATACAATGCAAACAATGTAGGTGCAAGAACGCATCCTTGTTTAAGCCCACTTGTTATTGGGAATTCACCAGTCATTTCATTCTGGCAGAGGACCTGTCCAGTCATATCAACGTGGAGAGCTTCAATCAGGTCAACAAGATGTTCAGGGCAGCCGAAGCGTTTTAAGACCATCCATATGGCTTCTCTGGGAACTGTATCAAAGGCCTTTTCTAGATCGTAGAAAACAAGTAGTAAAGGTTTTTGCTGTTCTCTGCACTTCTCCTGTAGTTGTCGTGCACAGAAGATCATGTCAATTGTCCCTCTTGAAGGTCGAAACCCGTATTGAGACTCAGGTAGTATAGTCTCTGAAAGTGTCTGGAGGCGATTTAAAAGGATTCTTGCAAAAATTTTTCCAGTGACAGAGAGTAGAGATATTCCCCGGTAGTTACCACAGACGCTTCTGTCGCCCTTTTTGAAGATGGTGACAATTGTGGAGTTCTTCAAGTCAGCTGGTACCTTGCGGGTTTCCCACATTAATATAATAAGTGAGAAGAGTCTAGTTTTTAGAGGCAAGCCGCCACCCTCAATAAGCTCCATCGGGATGCTGTCAGATCCAGGAGCCTTCCCAGGTTTCACACTCTTGAATGCCTTGCAAAATTCTTGAAAAGTTGGTGGATCAGCCAGCCAGGGTTTTGGAGGGTGCTGTGGGACATTTTTGAGAAAATCTCCAGCGGCAGTAGAAGGGCTGTTTAACAGTGAGCTGGCCATCCAGTACTGTTAGGAAAAACAAAAGTGATACAGAATACATTATTTCAATATTGCAGCAGTTACACTTTAAATACTAATATTTATTTCGTGTGATATATAGTGAACCTTTAAGACGATATTCCTTTGGAGTTAGTTGCTTATAAGGCCTTCTTTTTAAAATGTCAGAACTTACAGAAATATATTTTTTTTTTATCTAGCAATTTCCGATTAATCATCTCCTCAACTGAAGATTTCAAAGCAGCTCCATTTTTCCACGATCTCTCCGTGATGCATACAATATACATTGGAACGGAAGTAATTCTCTGATGAGTTTATACACAAAGTTTCCATTATTTAAAGTTCGATTATTTACTTTTAAAATAATACAGATCAATGTGGCTACCTCACCTGACACTGTCAAGTCCTGCAGATATACGGTAGGCATGTTGCCCCACCAGTATGAAAACTTACCAGTTTCGACTGTTAAAAGACAATGAGATCATGGTGAACTGCTTCATAAGAAACGGAATCGTGACTGCCAGTTTGGTTCTGTCTGCAGCTGTAGCAGAAAACACTAGTTGCTGCTAAACTCTTTATTGAACTCTTTATCTGCAGTCGCCGAAGTGTGCACGCATCACATCAAAAGACAATACCAAATGTCCAGCTTTCAGGATTATTAGAAACTCTAAAGTACTTAGCCTAAAACGTAGAATGTATTGTGGACTGCTGTAAAATGTGAAGTCTTGCTAGTGAGCACAGTAAAACACCATCGTTCATCATCCTGAGGACCTACAGTGAGTGGAAGCTGCTGTGGACGTTTCCTGACATCACCGAAGTTTGTAAACAATACTAGTGGTTGGCTTCAGCACTTTAGTAAAGAAACGCAACCGTGGGATAAAAATTATATAATTACGTCTCAGAATAGAGACAATGAATTGTCACAGTTTGAAACACACATAACCTATGTACAGGAAATAGAATGTCTTATATTCTGATGTGAGTAACTTAGCTGACAAATCATATGTCACACATGAAATCAAACGCAGATAACGTACGACTTCTACCAAAAAGGTGGGCACATGATGTGTAAAAGCTAGATACTGAAATAAGTTGTCATAACGACAGGTTAACATTTTACATATCTACAAATTTTTTTGCTGCTAACCGATGGAGAAACATTCAAACACTACCAAATCACCCTACTTTTTTTCCAAAAGTCTTTTCATTGCAGTACCATAAAACAAAGCTATATTGAAAATCTGACTAGAGTATGTCGGTCGAGCACAGAGTCAGAAAGAGACATCACTGCGCTTCCTGACCACCAACATCGTGGGCTGGTCATATTTGATATTCTGGGCGTAAATGTTGAATATTGCAAATCTCTATGCATAAATTTCATTTCCTAGCCGTATCCAGATGTTTTGTGAATTATATAAATTTGGACTGGTAATGTACTCGCAGCATCACTTAACATTTCCTCATTTATTTCATTTTAAATTATAAGACTTTACACCCAATGTTACACTATTATTCTAATGTAAAATACAAGTGGTTATCAAATTACGTACAACAAAATTGAAAGGCAGTTCTTTTTATTTGATTTTAAAATCATAAAACATTTCAGGATTTAATTTGTTTCGTGTCCTACAGAAGCATTCTAATCCACACGCGATCATCAAAACTACAAAATAATCATTTAAAATCTCTCCATACATCACAGATACCTCTAAAACAGAAGCATGTTAACTACAGAGACTGCTGTAACTAAAGGCATTTTATTAGCGTAAATCATAACTAAATTTGCATCTTACTGTGCTGAAAGTGGAGACTTCCAGCAGCCTCGCGAGATTCAGCGCTAGGTAGAGATCAGGATAAACGGAAAACGCAGATAAAAACATAAAGCCACATGAATATTTTAAGAAGATTAAAAACAAAATAGTCTAAAGCAACCATGTGACTTTACAAACCTGGATGGGTCCTGGCTTTGGCCAGGGAGGTTATATGGCAGCGGAATGGAATTGGTTGAGTTTGGCCACTAGAGGGCGCTGGTGCACCAAGTGGGATGGAAGATTGCTGATGACCGTGCCGGCGATAAGTGCGTAACAGCTATAAAATATTAGTCGCAAATAATACACAGGAACACACAAAAACTAAGTCAAACGGATCTACATAATAAATGAGGATATAAAATTTCTATGCAGTATTGCAAGATGTTGTGAGAACTCTACTTTTTAAATTACATCAATTTCTGTTAGTGGTCATTATAAAAATCTTTAAACTATGATACTGGTAAAAAAACAGTTACGATCATAAACAATATGTCAACCTTAGTGTAACTGTACAGTGAATTAATACTGATGCAAATTAACTGTAACGTAAATTGAACCAGAATACTGAAACTTTGACTAAAACTTTCACGATTGAAAGGCTTTAACTTTGTGCGAGTAACAGGCGTATCTTTCAATGAACTTTTGCGGGCGCTGAAGTAGTATCACTAATAGTCCTTAAAGTTAATACACAGCTGGAGCTTAGAGACAGACTCTGCTTTTACTGTAGCTCATTTAATTGAGGACTCTTGTTAAGGCATATTCGCTATTTACACAGTCTTAACTGCACTTACCTACGGTTTTATTTCTTTAATCAACACGTTTCTAATTACTTTATGTAAAGACATAATATTGTGGCATTTATGCCCCGTATCGACAAACAGTTTATTAGATTTCGTAACACAATATAAAAAGGCTTACGCTGCTATACGCCAGCAAGCAGTCAAGAATCGATAGCAATACTCCATCTCACAAAACGACAGATGGTCACGGAGTGTGAGAAGAAGACATGAGCAGGAGCTGTCGTACTGGAGCAGATAGGGAATATGGTGATTCAAATTGCGCACCTAGGCAACAAATTCACACCTTTCTTTATTAATACTAACTCTTAAAATGTTTACACAGGTTGTTTCACCAAAAAATTGCTCCGCAAATATTGTGGAAATGGGAAGCACTGTGCGGTTTTCACATAATTGTTTGGTATTCAAGGGCTCGTATAGTTATTCATTCAACAGATTGTGATAATACTTAGAAAGTGTATTTCTTGTGAAAACATACACTTTTTAATGGAACATACCTATTGACACTAACAAACTAGAAGTTGAGTAAATTAGACTGTCAGTGGTGTCTGTTGCAGGATACTAGTGCGACTCGTTTGACGTGGATTCTGATCAGTTACGAGAAAACTGACCATCAATGGTTGAGTTCAAAATGACCACTGGCAGCGGCAATACACACTTCTAGTCTGGTATGGAACGACTGCTGCACACGTGCTAGCATTTCAGCGGGGATGTCCGAGCAGGCTGCAGTAATCCGTTGTTGCATATCATCGGGTGTAGTTGATATGTTCTTGTAGACAGCGTCTTTTGCTTTCCGCACAGAAAAAGTCTACAGGCGTCAAATCCGAGGAATGAACTGGCCAAGGTACAGCTCCTCTGCGTCCAGTCCATAGACATGTAAACAATTCGTGAGGACATGCTGTAGTACTCCGTGCACCATGGCCTGGACAGTCATCATGTTGGTACCACACGTTTCCTCTAGGCTGCAGAGAAACGTCTTCAAACCTCCGGTGGAAGATGGTCTGTCAGGAGGCTGCGATACTTGTGCGCGTTCATGTTCCGTCTATGGAAAACGGGCCTATGAACTGATGGTTCATTATCCCACACCACTCGTTTACACTCCATGGGCGCTGACGTTGCACCTGATAAAGCTAACGCGGATTGTCAACCGACCAATAGTGCGTATTTCGGTCACTTGCCTGGCCATGACTGGTAAATGTGGATTCATCACTAAACAAGATACATGAAGGTGTGCTGGACCATCTATTTACCAGTTGGTCAACGTAGCCCTTCACATGCAAACATTCGTTCAGAACAACTTGCGTTGTTAGCATGACCGACCCAGTAATGTATCACGACAGCAACGTTCCTTATCTCACTCTAATTAGTTAATTAATTAGTTTGGAAGGGGTAGCAAACGCTATAAGATCTTCTGTGTTTCAAATTAAACAACATACAGAATTCAAGTTTAACTTAAGTTCTTTGTCGACTACATTTACATATTTATTTATTTCCATCAAGTTATCATTTATTTTGTGTGATTAATTTATTTGATTATTTATGCAATACGTGCCAGCTCTATGACTGCAATAAGTGCTTGCAAAACGAAATCCATTTTAGTTAGCTGGTGCTGTTACTAGTGCAAGTGCATATGCATAGCAGTGTACGACCTACCTCTAAAACTGTACATCTACTCTTCGTCTTCATGTTAGTTCACTAGCCTGAATTTGCTCTATAATCAGGTTGAGTTCGTCAAATGAAATCCTTACAACCACAGGTTTTATTTGTAAACAGATGGAGATCAAGAATGGATCATCAGCGTGCTCTACAAATACTGCAAAAATTGCACAACCAATCCTTGAACAAGCAGCCATGTGTGAGCAGGCTACGGAATCAACACAGACGCGATGATATGTTCTACTTACACCTACATTAGAGGTAATCCGTACAGACACGTTTGCAAACATACATTAAAGGTCGCAGTTCTTACCACTCCAACAGACAGTGTACTTTTGTCCTTTATTGTTGTTTCGTTTCCTCGTCGATCAGCATGGGTGTTGATTGGCAGCGGAATACATTTCGCTCTTCAGCCAGGTAATAAGATGTACAAGCATAATTTCTAAAAAAAAAAAGTAAATGTTTTATAATGATTAAAATATATAATTTTAATTAGTTGGTGTATGGCACAGCGAGCCATAAATACTTTTTGAATGTTTTATTTTAGTGTCATAACCAGTTTTAGGCTACCATGCCATCTTCAGATGGTTAATACTTTTCGTTACACAGATGTTTTGATCAACAGCATGTCGTCTTCTCCACACGCCACAAGAATATTTGAGTATCTAGCCACTTTATCAATTTTTTCATCAGTAAAAACACGCTAAGATGCTTATAATATATATATATATATATATATATATATATATATATATATATATATATATACACAAATTTGGCCGTTAAAGACCGTGAAAACAGTTATTTCTTGCGCTTCTGGGAAGTCTTCTTCCTCTCAGTCCACACTTCTTTCATTCTTGCGCTGAAGGCGGCTTTTCTCTCTTCATACCATTTAGTTCCACAAGTCTTCTTAATTTTCACACCGAAAGCCGTGAATGAATTCAGTTTTTTTCTAAAAAGGTTTCTGTTAAATATTGTTTCCTGATCTATGTCCATTTCTTTTCCATCTCTTTCTGTGTTGATAAACCATAAATTTTTATTTTTTAGATTTGCGATGTACGAAAATATTTGTTTTGTAAGCCTATTCGGGTTCATCCTCATGATGTGAGCGTAAAAGGAGCATCTTCTTTTTCTAATTTCGTCTGTAATTTTGCTGCACTTCGTATACACTTCTTTGTTGCTTTTTAGTCTGTATACGGGCTTGCCTTGATCATCTGTTATTTTCCTGTGTCCAAGAATTGTCCTCACAATTCTTCTTTCACGATTTTCTATCTGTTCTGCGTATGTAAAATTTGCCAGTGTTTCTGATGCATATAGTATCTGCGGTCTAATGACAGTCTGGTAGTGTCTGAGTTTAATGTTTTAGGATATACATTTTTTTGAATACATTTGTCTGCAGTAGTGAATTGCTGTCTCTAGTTTTTGTATTCTAGCCCTGCAGGCTGGATGACCTTTTTCCACAGGCTGAATTAGTTCACCAAGATATTTAAAATGTTTAGATACCCGTATTTTCCCGTATTTCGTAGTTATTTTCTTTGGTGGATTTTTGATATTTGTAATGATTTCTGTCTTTTCAAATGAAATTTGCAAGCCTGCTTTTTCAGCAGTTCCTTTAAGTAATTCTATTTGTTTTATTGTGTCTTTTTGTGTGTAAGCTAAACAGGAGAGATCGTCAGCGAAGGCAAAACAGTTGGTTTCAATGGCTTTGTAGCACTTCCCTCCAATTTGGACTTTCTCAACTCCATGTTTTTGCGTGAGTTTTCTCCATTCTGCTATGAGTTTATCCAGAACACAGTTGAAGAGTACCGGGGACAGCGCATCTCCTTGTCTGACGCCGGTTTTGACCTCGAAATGCCGTGAAATTTCTCCTTGGAATTTTACTTTTGATGTTGTATTTATTAATGTTTCTTTGATTATGGTGATTGTTGTTTAATCTATTTCATATTCTCTAAGTGTTTTGATGAGTGTGTCCCTATCTATTGAGTCATAAGCTTTTTTGAAATCAATGAATGTTATGAAATATTTCTTGCTCCTTCATTGTTCATTGTTGTTTTGAGGTTAAAAATTTGTTCGGCGCAGGATCTTCCTGGTCTGAAGCCAGCTTGATATTCTCCAAGTTTTACCTCTATAATTCGTGATACACGATTGAGCAGGGCTTTTAATAGAATTTTGTATGGGACTGGGAGAAGCGATATTCCACGATAGTTGTTAACATCCCTTTTGTCACCTTTTTTAAACAAAGGGTGAATTAGGGCAGTTTTCCAGTGACTTGGGATTTTCTTGGTTTCCCATACTTGTTCAAGTTGTGCTTCTACTGATGTTTCTCCCCCAAGCTTGAGCATTTCTGCTGTAATTGTGTCTTCTCCACATGCTTTCCTGTTTTTTAGATTTTTGATTATGTTTGTGATTTCCTCTCGTGTCGGAGGTGTTGAATGTGTTGGTAATGTTTCTGGTTGCGTAAAACTGAGAGTCTGGATGGGTGTTTGGCAGTTTAGGAGTGTCTCAAAATATTCAGCCAGGATTTCACAGTTTTCAGTATTGTTGGTGGCGAGAGTCTTATTATTTCTCATAAGGTTTAGGCAAGGGGACTGGTATCCTCGGAGTTTCTGGTTGAATGTTTTGTACCAAGCTGCCTTGTTGCATTTCTTGAAATTCTCTTCGATTGAGTCCAGTTGTTGTTTTTCATATTGTCTCTTGGTGTTGCGAATAGTTTTCGAGGCATTCTTTCTGGCTTGCTTAAATTCATCAAAGTTGTTTTCAGTTTTATGTGAGTTCCACTTTTTCCAGGCTTTAAGTCTTTCATGCAGAACTTCATTACAGTTGCTGTCCCACCACGGGTGTCTCGGTTTGCTCTTTTTTGAAAAGGTTGTTTCTGTTGCCTCAATCAAGTTGTTCCGAAATTCTTGGAGGTTTTGTGAAGGGGAGAATGTCTTTAGTTTTTTCTGAAAATCCTTGAGGTTAGAGTTGGACTTAGGGTTGTAATTTCTCAGGGTTGTAAGATCAAAATTTATTTTATTTCTGTTTTTATATTCACTGTTTCTGCTTTACTGTTTGTTTTGTGGGATCAGTTTATTTTTTATTTTCGTGAGATAGTGATCGGAGTCGAGGTTTAGAGATTTTCGGACACGTGTGTTCAATATTTCTTTTTCACATTTGGAGGAGATGGCAACGTGATCTAGCATTATTTTTGTCATTTGTGGGAGCGTGAACATTGATTAATGTGTATTTTTTATTTGCACATCGAAAAGTGAGGAAAGATGTTCTCGATGATGTTGACCAAAAATGTTCGACAGAGTTCAGAATTTTTGTGTTTACAGCAAAAGCTGTGCCAGGCTGAGGGCATTTCTTCATTACAATTTTTCCAGGTTTTCCTTTAAATATTCTGAATTTGTTTGATTCAAATGTGTTTTCATCAGTGAAGCGAGTTTCTTGTAGCGCCACAATTTGTATGTCTTCCGTGTGTAACTGGTCTGTAAGGTGCTTAAGTTTTCCCACTTTGAGAAGGGAGTTTATGTTGAGAGTTGCTATGTTGAAGATTTTTCTGGGTTTAATCTTGTTGGATTTGCATGGTGTTGCAGACTCACCAGAATCCATGGGTCTGCTTGCGTCGTTGCCGACGGTGGATTGGCCACCTGGGGTAGTTTCGTTATTGAAAGACATTTCCACCATGCGTTAAGGTTGTAACTGTTGAAATTCTTCAAAGTTGGGGAGATTACTTGCGTAACCTACCAGGAATACGACTAACGTTGTTAGCGTTAGAAGGTTTTCTTGAAACAGCCGCCTCTAACATGAGGAACAGAAGCTGCCCACAAGCCGCCCAATCTGGGTACAGACGCTTGCAGTTATAGATTTTTGGTTCCTCCGCTCTCTCAGCCGTTGGGAGTTAAAAATTCCTTATCCGCCTATGAGACCGTTGACCGGTTTTCACCCGTAACCCTAGACAGGGGCCCTCACAGGGTGCTACCATCCGGAGCCAGATGGACCCAGGTTTTTTTACGAGGTTGTTACTCCTCCCCCTCCTCCTCCCTCATCACTTGTAAGATGAGGATCCGGGCTTGGGACCGGCAATGGCGGAGTATATATATATATATATATATATATATATATATATATATATATATATATATATATATATATATATATATAAAATGCAAAATATTTTTGTTCACGTACATACGCTCCAGTAGATGGTGATGTTTTTTTATAATCCATAGTTTTCCAGCTCGATGTAAATGTTCTTGAATACCACACAACACACATAATGTAAATAAATTACTGTTGCAGACTTCATAATATTCTTAAAATAAGTGTTGAGAATCGCACATGTGTTACTCACCTGATATTTCAGTTTACAATGCTAAGATTACCACTAAGCAAAGATACAAAGATATCATTCATTAAATACTGACCAAGTATTTAAACGGAGCAAAGATGATGTGTGGGATGCGCAAAATGTAACATGTTAATAACATAAAAATATTTGCTCTCTAAATGTAAACTTATAATTAAAATACAGTAGGATAAATTGTTTTTAGTAGGTATTTTTTTAATTTTTTTTAAATTTCAGTGGAAATTGTTGACGAAATAATTCAAAGCCAATGGGCTCATGTTATAAAGCAGACGTATATGTACATACATTTATATATACAGATATTTGATTATCATTACAGTTCAGTTACAGTTAGTAGGTTAATTGCAGAAAATATAAAGTTAAAAAGTTGGAGGGCGCGATGAGAGCAACACATTTGATCATCATGGTAGTTTGTACCTATACAGTTATATACTCGTACCTCAAACTGCAGTGTTGTGAAAGTCAGGGGTACAGTTTGTGTTTGATTTCTGTGAAGAACACAACAAAATGGACTGGGGTGAGCTGTGGGTATATTTTTAGTTCCTCTTAGAGGTCCATTTTCTTACCTTTGTTGGTGGTATGAAGTATCTGTATATTGTCATTAATGTTAAAAACGGAGTGTCCATATTGGCTCATGTGAGTGGGTATTGTGGATTTATTTAAACTTTTTAGTTTAGAGGCATCCATGTGTTCCCGATATCTTATCCTGAAGCTTCTGTCATAGATAATATAACATTTGATTTAATTCAAGATTTAAGTAAAATAGATTTGTGTTTTTAAAATACGAGCAGTTGATGATAGTCTTTAAAAAACGGAGCACTTCACTGTGCCGAAGTCTCATGTGGTGTACAACAGATGATGTGGGCTGTTGGAGGGAGGGTGTTTTGGAAAGGATGTGGGATGGAGTGGAGGTGAGAACTCTGAACCAGGCGCTGGAAAGGAAGGAAGGAGACGACGAGATGTGTTGACACGGAGAGGAAGAGGACTATTCTGTTAAAACTGAAAGGAATGAGTCTAAGTGGAAGGTACTGACGTGGCGGAGTTCGAGTATTGCTAATTAGGGACGAAACTATATATTGGTTGGTGTTGAGTTTTCAGGAAATGTAGAGAACCCGGAAATAATTAATGTGTGAGAGGAAAGAGGAGGAAATGTTTAACTTCATACAAAAGCTAACTAGTGGATGGCAGACGGATGTGAAAGGTGCAGAAGAATGTATAACGTTTGGGTAACTGAGGGTGTGTTAAAATTTTGGTGTAGTGCATATCAAGGCAAAACTGGCATAGGAGAGCCAGATTAAGACTTTTGATGTGTGGAGTACAGTGGATGGATGCAATCCGTATGTTTGCCTAGTTAGTTGTTTCAGTAGTTTTAAACTATTGTCGACTTTTTGTTGGATGGCTAGTAGATGCGATTTCCATCTCAGTTTATGGTCGAGTGTTAGTTCAAAGTATTTTAGTAATCTAGTTAATTGGACAGGATTGTTTTTAATGGTGAGATGGAAGTCATGATGGCTGGATGCCTCGATCTTGGAAGGATTACTCCTCAGGAGCCACTGGATCAGCTTGATGATGGAGTTGAAGGGATCGCTGACATTTGTAGAGGGTGGTTTATAGGATTAAGAAGGCGGTTCCTTCTGTGTGTTAAAGGAGGTAGATAGGAAGAGGGGGCCTTGGCTAATTGAAAGTGTTGAGGATATATAGGAATGGAGGAAGAACAGAGCCTCGAGGCACACGTGCACTGAAAGGGAAAATGCACCTGTGGTGGGAGTGGAGCACGTGACATTACACATGAACACACTAATGCATCATAGACACATCCTAACTCTTGAGAATCTAACTAAAGCTAACCGTTTCGTCTCCTACCTCCAATATACACTCCTGGAAATTGAAATAAGAACACCGTGAATTCATTGTCCCAGGAAGGGGAAACTTTATTGACATATTCCTGGGGTCAGATACATCACATGATCACACTGACAGAACCACAGGCACATAGACACAGGCAACAGAGCATGCACAATGTCGGCACTAGTACAGTGTATATCCACCTTTCGCAGCAATGCAGGCTGCTATTCTCCCATGGAGACGATCGTAGAGATGCTGGATGTAGTCCTGTGGAACGGCTTGCCATGCCATTTCCACCTGGCGCCTCAGTTGGACCAGCGTTCGTGCTGGACGTGCAGACCGCGTGAGACGACGCTTCATCCAGTCCCAAACATGCTCAATGGGGGAAAGATCCGGAGATCTTGCTGGCCAGGGTAGTTGACTTACACCTTCTAGAGCACGTTGGGTGGCACGGGATACATGCGGACGTGCATTGTCCTGTTGGAACAGCAAGTTCCCTTGCCGGTCTAGGAATGGTAGAACGATGGGTTCGATGACGGTTTGGATGTACCGTGCACTATTCAGTGTCCCCTCGACGATCACCAGTGGTGTACGGCCAGTGTAGGAGATCGCTCCCCACACCATGATGCCGGGTGTTGGCCCTGTGTGGCTCGGTCGTATGCAGTCCTGATTGCGGCGCTCACCTGCACGGCGCCAAACACGCATACGACCATCATTGGCACCAAGGCAGAAGCGACTCTCATCGCTGAAGAAGACACGTCTCCATTCGTCCCTCCATTCACGCCTGTCGCGACACCACTGGAGGCGGGCTGCACGATGTTGGGGCGTGAGTGGAAGACGGCCTAACGGTGTGCTGGATCGTAGCCCAGCTTCATGGAGACGGTTGCGAATGGTCCTCGCCGATACCCCAGGAGCAACAGTGTCCCTAATTTGCTGGGAAGTGGCGGTGCGGTCCCCTACGGCACTGCGTAGGATCCTACGGTCTTGGCGTGCATCCGTGCGTCGCTGCGGTCCGGTCCCAGGTCGACGGGCACGTGCACCTTCCGCCGACCACTGGCGACAACATCGATGTACTGTGGAGACCTCACGCCCCACGTGTTGAGCAATTCGGCGGTACGTCCACCCGGCCTCCCGCATGCCCACTATATGCCCTCGCTCAAAGTCCGTCAACTGCACATACGGTTCACGTCCACGCTGTCGCGGCATGCTACCAGTGTTAAAGACTGCGATGGAGCTCCGTATGCCACGGCAAACTGGCTGACAGTGACGGCGGCGGTGCACAAATGCTGCGCAGCTAGCGCCATTCGACGGCCAACACCGCGGTTCCTGGTGTGTCGCTGTGCCGTGCGTGTGATCATTGCTTGTACAGCCCTCTCGCAGTGTCCGGAGCAAGTATGGTGGGTCTGACACACCGGTGTCAATGTGTTCTTTTTTCCATTTCCAGGAGTGTATATTCAGCATTCCAGATAATTCCAATTCTGACCACGCCCCATACATCCTCGAGTGCAGTAACACTATCGATACAGAGTAACAATGAACAGCACTCACGCCAGCATATGCTACTCAACTACGGACATGCCCTAAGGATCCATTCCCTAACTGATCATCTACGTACAGCTGACGTCCCAAATTCTTACGCTCACGTATAACTTCTCTATATGTGGACCACAATACTTGCTTTGCAGCTCACTGTGATCTTCAGTCATGCAATTAGTCTGTCCAACTTCAACCATTCCCCTTCCACTTGAATTCTATCCGAGATATATAATCCCAGACGAGCAAAGCACTTGAAACCATCCTCTTCCCATTTAACGCAAGTATGATACACTTCTGTTGGAAAATTCTTTCATATTTCTCATACTCCCTATGTATTTAGTTAGTTAGTGTACTGTTAATTTAGTGTAATTAATATTCTTGAGAAAGAGAAATGGATCAATGAATTGATCTTCTACTGGTTTCGTTGAATTGTGATCTCGTTGGTTAGGCGGTATGATAGTTCTTGGTTTCAGGAATGAACACTGTATGTTGCTATGGATTTTTAGTTTTGCTTATTTTCTTCGTTTGTCATGCAGTTGAAATATGGTCAAATGTCACGATGATTCAACACTTCGAGAAAGAGGTCAGGTTTTCACAAAAAGTCTAGTTAAAGTTCGCATCACGACACGTCTAAGGAAAGCCCACTTACCTGAACAAAGCAGTTACACTGCCACTCAATTTTAACGAGCCACAGTTCTACGAATCGCCTGTGAACATACTTATTATCTGATACAGGTTACATAGAACCGTCTCTTACGACAAGCCACAAATAACTGAAATAAATTGATGTATGTTGGGTGAGATATACGAGGTTCGACAATAAAGTAATGAGACTGATGTGAAAAAAAATGTTGCTTACCGTTTTAGTCAAGTTTAGTGTTGTCTACTTCAAAGTAGTTCCCTTCTGATTGCACACACTTTTTCCAGCGCTTCTGCCATTGATGGTAACATTTCTGGAACTCATCTTCTGTAAGATCCTCCAAGATCCTCGTCACTGCTTTTTGGACATCCTGTGTTGTTTGAAAATGGTGTCCCTTGACCGCCGTTTTGACTCTTGGAAATAGAAAAAAGTCGCACGGAGCGATATCTGGTAAATATGGTGGCTGTCGTAGTACTGAAATTTGTTTTGAGATTAAAACTTGCTGTACTGACAGAGCAATATGGGATGGCGCATTATCGTGATGCAGAATTCAATTATCAGCAATGTTGGCACAGACACCAAGAACTGTTTTACGAAGTCTTTCTAAAATTTCTTTGTAGTAATATTGGTTAACTGTTTCTCCAGGAGGCACCCACTCTTTATGAACTATTGCCTTGGAATCAAAGAAGCACACAAGCATGCATTTCACTTCTGACTTTGACATGCGCGCTTTTTTTGGTCTGGGTGATCCCTTTGAGCACCATTGCGAACTTTGGCGTCTTGTCCCTGGGTCGTACTGAAAAAACCAACTTTCATCACCAGTGATAACACGGCTCAACAATTCTGGACTAATTTCCGTTTGCTCTAACAGATCGGCTGCCACATTTTTCCGTGTTTTTCACTGTTATGGTGTGAGATTTTTGGGGACCATTTTTGCACAAATCTTTCTCATATCAAGATCTTCAGTTATTATTAGACGAACCGTTTATCGATTGATGTTTAATTCTTTTGCAATGATTGTCACGGATAATCTTCGATCTGATCGTACGAGTTCACGCACCCTGGCCAAGTTGACATCCGTCCATGAGGTTGATGGTCGTCTATTGCGGTCTTCATCTTCAACATTCGTTCTGCCTTCGCTAAACATTTTATGCCAAAGAAAAACTTGCCCCCTTGACATACCCTCCTCTTCAAAACCCTTCTGGAGCTTACCGTAAGTTGTTGTTGCGTTTTCACCCAATTCAACGCAAAAAGAAATGGCATACCATTGCCCAATATTTGGCGGTTCCATTTCCGTGACGAGAGCACAAACACTTGTTAACTTATTACAGCACAACTCACGGCTGAGCAGTTGCATCGATGTGCTGCTTGGACTAGAAGCAGCTTATAGACCAAGGTCAAAGATAGTGTGCCTATACAAGCCTGCAGGGTTGCCACATCTTGCAGAGAAAATCAGTCTCATTATTTTATTGTCGCATCTCGTACCTGCCTTGGTGAAGGAGAAGCTTCGACTGCAAATACCCCTTATTCCTTGTGAGTGTGGTCCTTCACACATCGGACTTTATCTCGAACTGCTGCGTGGAACACACAAGATGCGTACATCTGGTACACAAAAATAACTCGGTAGTGGTAGAATACAGCCTCAATGCAGAACACACGTTCGAATTTGAGCTGAGCTGCAACACCTTAAAAATATGTTTCGCCAAAGTGGATACAGTGAAGTGCTGCTTAGACTTGCTTTGAAGAGAACGTGTTATACAACCATCTACAAAGAAAAAGTAGAGAAAGAGAAACTCACCTTTATCCCTATATTGATTCTCCTTCAGCTAAAAATTCGAGAATGCTTGGCAAAAACAACATCAAAGTAGTCTTTCGGTCACCACAAAAACGAAAAATATGCCTGGCTCTGTAAAGGACAAATTTCAACCTCAAATACCCAGAATGTACGTGTGTGGTCTCTAATCCATAGAACTGTATCTCGAAACACTGCGTGTAACATATTAAATGCGTACGTCTGGGATTTAAAAATAACTCAGCAGTGGCAGAATGCAGCCTTAAAGCAGGACATACGCTCGAGTTTGAGCTGCAACACCTTAAGGATGTGTTTCGCCAAAGTGGATACAGTGAAGTGCAGATTATACTTGCTTTGAAGAAAGCAAGTGGTATAATCATCTGCTAAGAACATGAGGACAAAAACACCTCGCCTTTATCATTGTACTGGGTCTCCTTCAGCCAAAATTTCGAGAATCCTTCTAGGAAACAACATACAAGTCATTTTCTGCCCACCACGAAAAACGAAAAATATATCTGTCTTGGTAAAGGTCGAACTTCAACTGCAATTACACCGTATGTGTAGCATCCCTTGTCAGTATTGTCCTTAATACATTCGGCTGTATGTCGAAACGCTGCGTGGAACACATTAGATGAGTACGTCTGGGATGTAAAGATAACTCAGCAATGGCAGAACACGGCGTCAACACAAGTCAGACGTTCGAATTTGAGAGAACAAAAATGTTGTGTCGAGGTAGTGGCTTCTAGGAGATAAGACTACACGACATGTTCGTCAACAGGGATTAGGGCTACCAGCTAAGTAAGGTTCGGAACCTTCCACTAGCTAGTATACCACGCTCAGCAGTTGACGCTTCCGGACTCTCGGCGTGAAAGTGGCGACAGCTGAATAGCAGTCCGCCGTTCTCCACCACGGGTAGCTGGAGACAGGCGGCCCTCGCTTAGATAGACTATGTGATCAAAAGTGACCAGACACCTGGCTGAAAAGACTTACAAGTTAGTGGCGCCATCCATCGGTAACACTGGAATTCAATATGATGTTGGCCTACCCTTAACGTTGATAACATCTTCCACTCTCGCAAGTGTACGTTCAGTCAGGTGCTGGAAGGTTTCTTTGGAAATGGTAGCCATTCTTCACAGAGTGCTGCACTGCGGAGAGGTATCGATGTCGGTAGGTGAGACCCGGCACGAAGTCGGCGTTCTAAGACATCCCAAAGGTGTTCTATACGACTCAGGTCAGGGCTCTGTGCAGGCCAGTACATTACAGGGATGTTATTGTCCTGTAACCACTCCGCCACAGGCCATGCATTATGAACAGGTGCTCGATCGTGTCGAAAGATGCAACCGCCATTCCCGGATTGCTCTTCAACAATGTGAAACAAGAAGGTGCTTAAAACATCCATGTAGGCCTGTGCTGTGATAGTTCCATGCAAAATAACAAGGGGGCAAGCCCCCTCCATGAAAAACACGGCCACACCATTACACCACCGCCTCCGAATTTTACTGTTGGCACTACATGTGGCCGAGCGGTTCTAGGCGCTTCAGTCTGGAACCGCGTAGCTGCTGCTGTCGCAGGTTCGAATCCTGCCTCAGGCATGGGTGTGTGTGATGTCGTTAGGTTAGTTAGGTTTAAGTAATTCTAAATTCTAGGGAACTGATGACCTCCGATGCTAAGTACCATAGTGTTAGCCATTTGAACCATTTTTCGGCACTATACACTCTGGCAGATGACGTTCTTTGGCCATTCGCCATACCCACACCCTGCCATCGGATCGCCACATTGTGTACCGTGATTCATCACTCCACACAAGGTTTTTCCACTTTTCAATCGTCCAATGTTTACGCTCCTTACACCAAGCGAGGCATCATTTGGCATTTACCGGTGTGATGTGTGGCTTATGAGTAGCCGCTCAACCATGAAGTCCATGTTTTCTCACTTCCCACCTAACTGTCATATTACTTGAAGTGGACCCTGATGCAGTGTGAAATTCCTGTGTGATGGTCTGGATAGATGCCTGCCTATTACACATTACGACCCTCTTCAACTGTCGGCGTCCGCAGCTCGTGGTCTCGCGGTAGCGTTCTCGCTTCTCGAGCACGGGGTCCCGGGTTCGATTCCCGGCGGGGTCAGGGATTTTTCTCTGCCTCGTGATGACTGGGTGTTGTGTGATGTCCTTAGGTTAGTTAGGTTTAAGTAGTTCTGAGTTCTAGGGGACTGATGACCATAGATGTTAAGTCCCATAGTGCTCAGAGCCATTTGAACCATTTTGAACTGTCGGCAGTCTCTGTGAGTCAACAGACGAGATCGGCCAGTACGCTTTTGTGCTGTACGTGTCTCTTCACGTTTCCACTTCACTATCAGATCGGAAATAGTGGACCTAGGGATGTTTACGAGTGTGGAAATCTCGCGTACAGACGTATGACACAAGTGACCCCCAGTTACCTGACCACGCTCGAAGTCCGTAAGTTCCGCAGAGCGCCCCCTTCTGCTCTCTCACGATGTCTGATGACTACTGAGGTCGCTGATAAGGAGTACCTGGTCGGCCACCTCCTCGACTGTGGCCGGCAGTGCCTGTAGCTTGGAACGCTCCCCGTGCACGTGAAACGATGGTGTGAGAAATACTGAACTCCTGGGCTACATTCTTCACTCCCAAAACTTTTTCCAGTTTCCCGATAGTTCTTCCCCGTATGAAGTCATCCAAATGCTGTCTCTGAGCCATGTTGTAATGAAGAAAACCACCTCAGTGTATCGTAACTGCTCGCTGGTTGACGCACATAGCCTTTCCCGTTTCTCCAACTGACTCTTGTTGCGAGGCCATACGCGTTTGGCGCTATGATTAAGCCACCCTCAAGCCACGTGACGTTCAACGTTCTGTGCACGACTGGGAGATCTCTAGTAACATGCTCCCGCACTTTCATTCCTTGCCATTGAATAATTAATATGTCATTTTACATAGGTTTATCATAGCGGTATAGTTATACATGGAACTGGTTTGTTTTTCATAGTATTAGATGTACATCTTTCATGTCGCTTTCATTACGTATCATGTTTCATGCTTTTAGCGATAGGAGGAATATGATGGTATTGCTTTGCAAATGATGTGACCTGCACAGACCGATCCATACAGGGACGTCGTAAATAGCAAGTCAACATCTGATCTGATTTCATGTTCGCTGGCGAAGCGATTATAAGTTTGTTTCAATAACACTCCATTAGCTCGGAATTAATCAGTTTTGCCACTAACTGTGTTACCGCACCGAAAGAATTTATTTCAGAGCAAAGCTCGGCGTTAGTCAGCGTTGAACCGTTTTTAGATACAGATATCTCGTTTCTGTTACTATACGTAAAAGTGAATTTTTTCGTCATAATCGTGTTGCTTCCGTTCCAAGCGTATAATCTTTCTTTCCATGGATTATCCGTTTTGGAATTGGAACTACGCAATAATACTTATGAAGCTGCTGAAAAATCTGACTGTCAGGCTTCTCGCTATTAACATGTGATAACTAGCATTATCCATTATTACGGCGGATGTTCGTACTGCGCAGGTCGGCGATAACTTCCATTCGTAGTTTGTACAGAAAAAATTGTACATTGCGCCGCGTTAACTACGATGCAACTTTCATGTAAGCGGTGCACAAGCGGTTTTTACGGTATACTGAGCAGCAAAATCTTAACCCCATCCTCAGGCCCGCGCATATTATTATTTTTGGGGATCCCCCATAAGTAGAGCTAATTTTACCTACCATGACTTTTTATTTTACAATACAAATACAGATTCGAGTAAACCTCGTAATCGAATGAAATTTTCACACTACAGAGGAGTGTGCGCTGACATGAAACTTCCTCGCAGATTAAAACTGTGTGGTCTTGGTCTGGCACACAGTTTTAATCTGCCAGGAAGTTTCAAACCGCCTAATAGTAAGATAGCCAGAGAAGAATTGATTTGCTATTTCCATTCGCCTTAAATGACTCATAAACTTGTTAATAGATCAAATTTCCTCAGAATTACTTGACATTTTTTTAAAATTTACAGCAGTATTGCTGAAGTATCACTCTCACGTAGCACTCAGTAGTAAATCAACTACCTCGAAAAATTCAAAGAAACCAGCATAAGATTACAAAGTTGAGTCAAAATAATTCGCTCTATTTTTTTTCTACGTGGAAGGCATGTATTTACTCGACACAAGTTTTCGAACAAAGATACTAATCTTGAGTCGTGTTCTGCTCCGAAACAGCCCAGACGCAGCGGTGTTGCACCTAAATTTTTCGTTGTATGGCTGAGTATGGCACTGAGAAGGGATAGAAAGGAAGCTAATTAGCGCAAATCTGTCCTTGGATGATGTATACTGAAATCTTTACCCAAATACAGATTTAGTAATCTTATGAAACTGTTCACCACCAACTATGCTTTGCGACAGTTGAAAGTCGCACATAGTTTCGTGCATCTTCTTCCGCTGTTTTTCATCAACTTCTTTACACCTGTAACTGCTTTCACTTGACTTTCAGTCGTAAATAAGAACGAATATTATTAAGAAAGCATTATGGTACTATAAAATTTCCATTGTATCTAGTTATGTCTAGATATTTCGTGAGGGGGGGCGGGGGGGGGGAGCGGACGGGCGCTCTGCCCCTAGCCCCCGCGTGCGGGCCTGCCCATCTTGCATCTTGCGACCACATGACAAAATATAACGATAATTTGACAATCTAGCAAATTCCCATGAAATAGTGGTAAAATTTATTAGGGGAAGTAGTTATTGGCAAGCTTGATTCTTGCAACTAATCATGCTTACTGTTCCTGAGTAAACTGTTAATAATATCGATATTATCATTTTAGACGGCCATATGAGCTGGCACAAAGTGTATGAAGAAGTTAAGTGCACTATAATCCCGTGTGTTTTTTATTTCAGACAAAAACGCTAGAGGAACATCACTTTTAAGTAGCTGAAAGATAATTTCAACGGTCATTGGCGTCGCAACGTCACTGCAGACGTTACATGAATCCACCATTATACTCTGTAATCAAAACATTGTGTTGGTGGAGATAAAACATGTACAGAGACGGCAGTATTAATATAAGAGTTCGATGCGCGGCAGGTACCACGTCGACAAGAACAAGCTTCGTCAAGAAAACTGAGTTTGCTTACATCAAATCCTCAATAAATATACTTTGGCGCATCCTGTGGTCTTCTGTGTATACAGGCGAATTTAAAGCTGCAAAGATAACGGAGGAAGCCACTGATTTCTGAGAGTCTAGTATCCGAATCAAGGCCTTATTAAGCTCACACAATGCCTCTTCAACCACAGCTACAAAATTCAGACTGTAAGTGAAGCCTACTTTTAATGCTGCGACATATAGGAGAACACACTTTCGGATGACGTCGTGATTACTCGAATTTTGACAGAAATTTAAAAAGTAAGTTCAAGGGAACTTTTCTCTCTGCGTGGAGCGTATTTATTAGAGAATCTACTACAGTTATCTGAAAAAACCTTTCTTCTGCCAGCATTGTTAAGCTCTATTTGCGGGTGGAACAGGAAAGGAAATGGCTAGTATTGGTACGAGGTACCCTCCGGCACGCACCATACGCAGGCTTGCGGGGTATGCACGTAGCACTAGATGTAAATGTATTATGATTTCACAGTTTTCTCAACAAGTGTCACATATTTTACAATATCATAATGTGGAATGGGTAGGCCAGTAAAGCGACGTCGATTATTTTTGTATTGTGGAGGTGGCCTTCAATGCGCTCCACAAGGTTTAGATTCTGTGACTAACAAACCTTCCCTAGTGTGGATCTGCCACACTCCCAAATAAATTTCCTCATCCATGTGTGTTGCGATTCCGCTCGGATGTTCAAAAAGATTTTCACTGACAAATAGATAAGACATATAAAGCAGATACTTCTTTTAAATATTTGCCTTTTTGCTTTGTTCATAACGCTTCAGTTCGAGGGCATTCCGTAGGGTGATAGCACGGAATTTAAATATTCCATTCAATTGAGCAGCACTAAAATTCTTTATATATTAGTCTTGAATGTCATCCACATAGGCCTGACAAATATTTCTTCATTTGTATACATATTTGGATGCTGTAGTTATTGACTTTACATTACTGACTACGTGACTATCCACATTCTGTCGCGTTACAGAACCGAAGACCAGTGAAGTCATCATTGAAGTCTCTTTTCATTATTCTCACAGTTGTTTCAAAAGATCTCTAATAATTTCATCATCACTATTTCCTACCTTCAGCTATGCCTGAAATATGCGAATTACCAGCTGCAGTAGTTTCATTACGAAATGTAGTAGGACCACTTTAAAGAAGTATTTGTAGTTTTTTTACTAAAAGCTAACGTACACTAAAGCGTCAAAGAAACTGGTATAGGCATGCGTATTCAAATACAGAGAGACGTAAACAGGCAGAATACGGCGCTGTGGACGGTAACGCCTATATAAGAAAAGTGTCTGGTACAGTTGTTAGATCGGTTACTGCTGCTACAATCGCAGGTTATCAAAATTTAAGTGAGTCTGAACGTAGTGTTCTAGTCCGCGCACGAGCGATGGGACGCAGCATTTCCGAGGTAGTGATTAAGTGCAGATTCTCCCTTACGACCATTTCAGAAGTGTACCGTGAATATCAGGAATCAGGTTAGACATTAAATCTCCGATATCGCTGCTGTTGGAAAAGACCCTGCAAAAACGGGACCAACGACGACTGAAGAGAATCGTTCAAGGTGACAGAAGTGCAACCCTTCCGCAAATTGCTGCAGATTTCAGTTCTGGGCAATCAACAAGTGTCAGCATGCGAACCATTCATCGAAACAGCTTCGATATGGGCTTTCGGAGCCGAAGGCCCACTCGTGTACAATTCATGAGAGCGCGATACAAACTATACGCTTCGCCTGAGCCTGCCAACGCCGACATTGGATTGTTGATAACTCGAAGCATCTTGTCTGCTCGGTCGAGTCTCGTTTCAAATTGTATCGAGCGGATGGACGTGTAGGGATATGTAGACAATCTCATGAATCCATGGTCCCTGCATGTCAGCAGGAGACTGTTCAAACTGGTGGAGGCTCTGCGAACTTGGGCAATTCCAGCAGCACAATGCGACACCCCACACGTCCAGAATTGCTACAGAGTGCCTCCAGGAACACTTTTCTGAGTTTAAACACTCCCTCGGCCACCAAACTGCCCAGACATGAACATTATGGAACATATTTGTCATGCCTTGAAGCATGCTGTTCAGAAGAGGTCTCCACCCCCTCGTACTCTTACGGATTTATGGACAGCCCTGCAGGATTCATTATGTTAATTCCCTCCAGCACTACTTCGGACATTAGTCCAGTCCATGCCACGTCGTGTTGCGTCACTTGTGCGTGCTCGCGGGGGCCCTACACCATATTAGGCAGGTGTACCAGTTTCTTTGGTTCTTCAGTGTATCCTCCACAATGGGTTGGATGGATACATTAGGGTATATTTTTCCTCGTGCTATCTTAGTATATGTCGAGTTCTAGAACTCCTTCACAAAAATTGACCAGATACTCGTTTTTGCATGTCGATGAATTTGTCGTCGAACTGGAATAATGTAGTAAATTGTTTCGGACCAAAACAATTATCAGTTTTAGGTGGGACACGATTTCCGTTTAAAATGAACTTATGTATGGGAATTGTTCTTCTTACTTCACAGGGTACAAAACCGGCAAGGTGCGACGAAAATTGCTCGGTGTCGAACGTATACGTCGTTTCGTGTACCACAGATGATCAAGTGTAGTGGTCTTCAGTCGTTCTTTTCCTTGAACTTAATGAGAACTTAATGAGAAGAGCTGGCTGATAATGCATAGGCCAGGAAACGCATCTGTAGCTCTGTGAGAATTCGCTCCATTTTCTTCGTCAAGAACAATGCAGTACCATGAGGCGTATGACCGCTTCCAGGAAGGCGAAGTCACACTGAATTCACGTTAGTATGACCACCTGCTAATATCCTAAACCGTCACCATTTTCGGCATACAGAGCAACTACACAGTTTCAGTAGGTGCTCATTTTTCTTTATTGTCTGTGAGTGGAAACATCTCTTTCTGCCACACTCCATCAAAGGCCGACTGGACTGACGCTGGACGAACGTATAATATCTGCTGTGTATAAAGCGAGTCCTACATTTAAAGTTCAGTCTTCTGAAATCTTTCCACTCTGAGAAGATATTTTTGTTCTCTGCCATAAAGCCATCTATCACATTCTATCTTTTCTTTCTCAGCTGATGCCTTAGTAAATTTCTCTTCTTCCTCTGGATTGTTCATTCTACCACCTCATATCACCTTTCGAAAGGTGTAAATGATTGTTCTTCACGTCTCACCATCACCCAGGTGTTAGCAAAGCATCATGTTTCGGCACCTTAATCCAAAAGTGCTTAGATATATGTTTCCAGCAAGAGTCTGCGACAAAAAACAAAATAAGGGAAGACCTGTTTCCCTTTTTGTCGCAGTCCAATTTTAGTGTTTATTCTACATAATTAATTCTCCCTTTCTGTTTTAGCATTTGTCTCGTAGTTCTGGCAGTTATCTTCATTTTCTCCCTTATGATTACCCTTCCTTCCGCCTTTTTCGCATTTTAAGGAAACAAAAGATTGGGCAAAATTACACAACAGACAAGTACCGAAGCATTAAAAGTAAAATTTAACGATCAGTGTCTTGCACTAGATGTTGTACGAGGGGCGTTAAATAAGTGATGTGACACATCTTTTTCTACGACAATTTCGTTATAAAAAATGCGGAATTTTTTAGAACATCATGGAATATTCCTCTATAGTTTCATGAACTTCCGGCTTACAGAATGTCTACGGAGACCTGACAGTGAATGAAAGCACGGTGAGTCGTTGGGTGAGGCGTCTGCCATCATCGCAAGAAGGTCGCACAAGCTTGTATGATTTCCCGTGTGCCGTCCTGCCCGCACACAGCTGTTGCTCTTGCGCTGTTGGAACGTGTGGACACACTCATTCGACGTGATCGACGTACCACAATCAAATACCTCGCTTCACAACTGGACATCTCTGTTGCTAGTGCTGACACATTCGTCAATTCACAAAACTTCACTGGACTCTTCTCCCTCATTCACCCTACAGCCCGGTTCTCGCACCTTCTGACTTCCGTCTGTTTGGGCCAATGAAGAGTGCACACTGCGGGAAGCAGGACATGAATGAAGCTGAGGTTATTGATGCAGCAAGATGTTGGCTCCGACGTCGACAGAACAACAAGGATTTGCAATGGGAAATAGCATAGATGGCACACAGGCTGATGTTTTTCGTAGTGACTTAGAAAAAAAATTAACAAATTCCCAAATTGTAAATATCAGTTAACTTGCTGTAAACGTTATGGTAACGATATTTTAGTAATGCTAAAAAGTAGCACAAAAACATCGATGCCTTTGCGCAATGGGTCTGTATGCATTCCAAAATGTAATTTACCATCGAAACAGAGAAAAATAACTCTATAAAATAGCTGGAACTGATGATGATTAAAATTAAAAATAAACATTCGTTTATCATTTATAGAAAACCTTCGTGCATCGATAATATTAGTCATGTAAAATCCTGCCACCTAGTGCGGTATAGAAGAACCTTTCTTACTTCCAAGACATACCATCTTATCGCCTGCCACTAGAAAGCCAAGAAATAGGCAAAAAATTAAACATATTAAAACAAATAGCGGCTGCAATGTGGTTCCCAGAGATCTTTGTCATTCGATCACACAATAAGATAAAGAAAACGAAGAATATAAACAATCAACACCTTGGGAGGCAACAAGAAGCGACTCGCATTCGGGAGGACAACGGTTCAAACCCGCGTCCGGACATCCTGATTTAGGTTTTTCGTGATTTTCCTAAATTGCTTCAGGCTAATACCGAGATGGTGCCTCTCAAAGGGCACGGCTGATTTCCTTCCCTCCCCTAATCCGAGGTTCTGCTCTGTCTCTAATGACCTCAACGTCGACGGGATGTTAAAAGGTAATTTCATCCTCTTCCTTCTCCAGCAGTAAGAAGTAACAAAAATTTTGTCCGGATGACATTACATGGAAAAGTTTCTCAACAGTTATAGAAACAACTTAAGAACAAAAGGCAACAGCCTTGCCACAGTGGATACACCGGTTCCCGTGAGATCACAGAAGTTAAGCGCTGTCGGGCGTGGCAGGCACTTGGATGGGTCACCATCCAACCTCCATGCGCTGTTTTTCGGGGTGCACTCAACCTCGTGTTCCCAAATGAGGAGCTACTCGACCGAATAGTAGCGGCTCCGGTCAACGAAAACCATCATAACGATCAGGAGAGCAGTGTGCTGACCACACGCCCCTCCTATCCGCATCCTGAGCTGAGGATGATACGGCAGTCGGATGGTCCCGATGGGCCACTTGTGGCTTGCAGACGGACTGCTAAGAACAAAATCGTCAGAGGTAGATTTCAATAAATAAAACTCTGAAACTGTGGCTTAGACACAAATTAGGTAACAAACATAACAAATATTCAAATTCGGGCTTTTAAAAAAATATGTTGCGATGATTGTGACATATTTTATATTGAACAAACGAGTAGGAATTTCAATATTAGATGTAGGGAGATTACAGATCCGCAGAACGAATCTTTGTTTGGACAAAACCTTGCTGAACACAACCATACTGTAACGCCATACATTACAACTTACAAGTTGCACATGCAGCGCCACGGGTCGCCTGTTGAACCTACTGGAAGAAATAAAGATCTACAGGTTTAAGAAACACCAACCCACTAACATTCTGTAAGAACAAAACGAATTTACGCCGAAAGCCTATTATTCACTGTATGACAAACTGTTGTACGTCCAGACGTTCTGACTCTGTGCAGTTGTTTTGAGTCCATGGCCGCCCACGTCTTGACCGCGAGAGTGTGCGTCTTCTTGGCTCTGTGTCCGCGGAGTCGGTGTACCTGCGGTTCTTTTCGGGTTTCGGTACGCTGCTTTCAGTTAATTTCTTTACTTGCTATATACACATCGTGGACTCCTGTTTGAGAGGCGACATTTGTAATTTTGACTAGTATTTTGCTGTGAACTTAGTTTTGTGCTCTAGCTCTTTTTTAATTGAATTTATAACTCACCATAATTTGGCTTATGTAGTATTTTAAACGTCCCCACTCTTTCTTTTTAACATTCCTTTGTAAGCTTTACCTTCGACAACTCCTAGAGGACACAGCTTTGTCATGTTTCTACATTATGTGACGACGCCAACCACGACTATCGATTTTGTTTTCTTCTTTTACGAAGTTTAAGGAGAAGGGACAGGATGATAGGACATCTGCTAAGACATGAGGGAATGACTTCCATGGTACTAGAGGGAGCTGTAGAGGGCAAAAACTGTAGAGGAAGACAGAGATTGGAATACCTAAAGCAAATAATTGAGGACGTAGGTTGCAAGTGCTACTCTGAGATGAAGAGGTTAGCACAGGAAAGGAATTCGTGGCGGGCCGCATCAAACCAGTCAGCAGACTGATGACTAAAAAAAAAAAAAAAAAGAGACAGGTACGTTTTTTTTTGTTAGGTACTTCTCAGATGAAGTGAATCAACGCTACTAATTATACCGTTGTAGATTATCATATTGCTCTTATTCATAAATATGCTTTTCATCCTCATACACATCGAACACCTCCGCATCTCCTATACTATCCACAAACTAGAATCCAATAAACCTATTGTCTCCCCTTTGATCACCAATCCTGGTATGCTCCCTCGCCTTTACAAACGCATCCCATCGTCCCTACACCTATACACACTCCATATCTTATCTCAACGAAAGTTCAACCAACTCCCTCTTCCAGACAATGCGATCTGCCCCAATATTTAACCCTACAACCAACTTTAACTCTTCCCACCTATCCCATTCCACATCAGGTCTTCTCTCTACTTTTTCCTTTCCATGCACTCCCATCCCTCTTCTCCTGTTACCATTACTGTACCCACACACCAAACACATCCTCACCCTCTTCCTTTCCCACCTTTTGTATTCCCCCTGTCCACCTCAACCCCTACCTTCATCTCGATACTTTTCCTAACTGACCCCTATCTCTTCCACCCACACCCCTCAACCCTATGGAACATACTATCTCTTCCCTAAATACTTGTCAACTAGTGCAGGTCCTTCAGATTTTACGGGAAGTGTTTCTTCTCATAAGAATTTCGCCTTTCTGCGATGTGTTTTTAAAATGCATATATTTTCGTTTCTTAGCTGTCCATCTTTGATTTTTAATTTAAAATAGAGAAACAGTCCTAATGTTTTTTTCTCATTCTTGCTTTATTTTTTAAATTGTCTTGACTGAAGAGTAGACTATTGCACCGCTGACGCGAGGACGCTCAGTTGACAATAAAGGGGAAAAATATTTATTAGATCAATCAAATGATGATCTCTACGATCGAAATCGGTTAGTGAAATGAATAAAAGAAATTTGCGATCAAAGACTATTGGTTTCCCCATGTGGATCATTAAGGCAAAGTCTTCTTACTGTCCGAGTGGTATGGCAAAGTGGTTAGCAAACTGAACTTGGTTTGTAAAAGACGGTAGTTCAAATCCCGATCTGGCCATCCACATTTAGGATTTATTTAATTTCCCTAAATTATCAAAGGCAAATGGTGGGATGGTTCCTGTGGTGAGCTTCCCCATCGTCCCCCTAATGCGGATTGGTGCTCTGTCTCTAACGACCTCATCGTCGATGTGAAGTTAAGCCCTAACCTTCCTTCTTTCCTTGTTCCATATTATTGGATCTGTCATAGCGATATAAAATTGGGACAGGCCACCTAATCTGTGGTGTCTGGCGTTTATATCACTCAATATACTGAACTTATTGTTGGTTGTTTTGCCATAAAGGAAATACTATGGTAGATGTTGTCCTTGTTGTGCAAATAAATAATCCTGAGTTTTTGGCGGTGCTATATTCATGACTGCACTAGAATAACTTCTTTTCTGTAAAATTCATCCGGTAATGCAATTTCCGTTTGCTTGAAAATTTGGGTATATGACAAGTTCTACTACTATCCGTCTTTCACCAATGTGATGTGTGGTGAAGATGTTGCACTTGGCGACTCTAAATGCAGAAGTATCTCAGATATAGGTTTCTGCGATGCCCGTTACGTGTACATTATTGGGTGTAATAAATACGCTCAAATTGTCTTCTCTTTATGAACCGCACTGGTGTAAATGGACATTAGGTTCAGGCTGTCAACTTAACGTTCTGTAATACAGATCCCTTCTGTTTTTGTATTTATTTGTTATTTACATCACTCCAGTATGAAGGGGAGGGCGTTGTCATTCTTCATACTTTCATTTACAAAATTAAACATGACAAGAACATATATTTTAATTTGACGAAACAGCGAGGAATTATTGACATGATTTTCAGTTTGCTGCTCTGTGACGATGACTCTGATGGTGAGTGCTTCGGATAACTGTACGTAAGGAGTCAGGCAAAGAAGCTATTGGAGAGAATGTTTTTGAAAGAAGGTGATGAGACGTATTTGGGGGTAAGAAACTGATGGGATGTAAGAATTAGAAGATGAGTAATAGTTCTGTTAAACAGCCTGTTGGCTTTGCGTCTTGATTTTGAATCGGTCAGTTTAGGTAGATTAAAGCTGATAGAATCAGTAGCTATCAGGAATTATGCTATGAGAGGAAAAGATGGTTAAAGTTAGGCTGGGAAAATATTAGAGGTGTTTGGGGATAAGAGACTGGTGGTATGTTCTGATACAGGCACAGAAACGGGTCAGGTTCCTGATGGACGGTACCAATCGTGGTATCACACTGGTAAGGCACTGGGCTCATATATGGGAAGACCGTGGGTCAAATCCATTTCCGATCATCGGGAATTAGGGTTTTCGTGATTTACTTAAATCGCTTACTGCAGATACCAGTATGACCCCTTTGAGGAGGTACAGTGGAGTTCCTTCACCAATACGAGCTGGTGTTTAATCGCTAATGACGTCATTGTCTAAGGACATTAAACTTTAATATTCCTTACACCCTTTTGTCACGAATGAGGGATTTGTACTCAAATTTATGGGGGATGTTTGTTGCAAGCAGACCCATAAGACACTCAAATTCGTAAATCGTTAAGGAATTCGTTATTCCGGAGATCCACAGTGGGTCGAGAATACCATATTTCACGCATTACCTCTCACCACAGACAACGCACGGGCCAAAGGCGTTCACCTAACGAACAAGAGCGGCGTTTAAGAGGAGTGAAATATAAAGTGAGATATAAAGAGTGAGATAGAAAGTGAAAGTGAGATATAAAGAATACACATTAGGAAGAAATGGTACTACGAGGTGCGACAATAAAGTAATGAGACTGATGTGAAAAATGTTGGTTACCGTTTTAGTCAAGTGTAGTGTTGTCTACTTCAAAGTAGTTCCCTTCTGATTGCACACACTTTTTCCAGCGCTTCTGCCATTGATGGTAACATTTCTGGAACTCATCTTCTGTAATATCCTCCCAGACCCTCGTCACAGCTTTTTGGACATCTTGTGCTGTTTGAAATAGGTGCCCATTGACCGCCGTTTTGACTCTTGGAAATAGAAAAATGTCGCACAGGGCGATATCTGGTGAATGAGGTGGCTGTGATAGAACTGAAATTTGTTTTTAGGTTAAAAATTGTTGTACTGACAGAGCAGTATGGGATGGCGCATTATCGTGATGCAGAATCCAATTATCAGCAATGTTGGCACAGACACCAAGAACTATTTTATGAAGTCTTTCTAAAATTCCTTTGTAGTAATATTGGTTAACTGTTTGTCCAGGAGGCAACTAACTCTTTATGAACAATTGCCTTGGAATCAAAGAAGCACACAAGCACGCATTTCACTTCTGACTCTGACATGCGAGCTTTTTTGGTCTGGGTGATCCCTTTGAGCACCATTGCGAACTTCGGCGTTTTGTCTCTGGATCGTACTGAAAAAACTAACTTTCATTACCAGTGATAACACAGCTCAACAATTCTGTTTCTCACTGTTGTGGTGTGAGATTTTTGGGGATCATTTTTGCACAAATCTTTCTCATACTAAGATCTTTAGTTATTATTAGACGAATCGTTTCTCGATTGATGTTCAGTTCTTCTGCAATCTTCGATCAGATCGTACGAGTTCACGCACCCTGGACAAGTTGACATCTGTTCGTGAGGTTGCTGGTGTTCCACTGCGGTCTTCATCTTTAGCATTCGTTCTGCCTTCACTAAACATTTTATACCAACGAAAAACTTGAGCTCTTGACATAGCTTCCTCTCCAAACGCCGTCTGAAGCTTACCATAAGTTGTCGCGTTTTCACCCAATTTAACACAAAAAGAAATGGCATACCGTTGCGCAATATTATGCGGTTCCATTTCTGTGACGAGAGACACAAACACGTGTTAACTTATTACAGCACAACTCACGACTGAGCAGTTGCATCGTTGTGCCACTTGGACTAGAAGCAGCTTGTAGACCAAGGTCAAAGATATTGTGCCTACCAAGGAGGTATATAAACTACATAGAGTGGCTATCTGTGAGGTAACAGCGCTCCCAGCGGCAGCAAAAAGCAACACCGGCCGCCATTTTTTGAAATGTCTACATGTCAGTATATTTACATTTGGTGTATAGTACTGGCGTTAGAAAATCGCTGTTTTCCTGTTGTAATTTTTTTTAAACCTTATTGACCGATCGCGAATCATGCCCAGTGTATGTGCAGCGTACAACTGTGCTAATAGAAGTGATAAAACAACTGGAATATCATATTTCAGGTGAGTATCTAAATGCGTGTTGTACTTAGCGTCTTGTCCATCATTTTCGTGTTTAAGGTGTATACAAAATGTAAATAAGCTACTGTATTGGGGCTCGGCAAACAGTAAGAATGATCTGTATGATCACTCTGATTCACTCTTTCACCTACAAAAATAAAGTATTATCATTAAGCTTTATTTTTCTTTACATTGATTAATAGTAAAATTCACACATAACCCATATAGCAAATAAGTAACAGCAAAACTATTTTACCTGGTTCATTTGATAAGGAAGCTGATTCTTCACTGACAGGCCGTTCCCTTGGTGGTCTCTCTACTACAGTTGTTTTCTGCAGATGGTCAGGAAACGTAAATATTGTCGGTACTGCGTTTGCCAGAAGTCTTTATTTTTAGATTTCCTCTGAAAAAGAAAGAGCTGTTAAGTCGGTGGGTAGCCAATATGAGGCGAGAAAAGTGGCAGCCAACCCAGTATAGCTACATATGCTCGTTTCACTTTGAAGATAGGTACATGTATACTACAAACGAGAAAAGGCGACTTCTGGCAAACGCAGTACCGACAATATTTACGTTTCCTGACCATCTGCAGAAAACAACTGTAGTAGAGAGACCACCAAGGGAACGGCCTGTCAGTGAAGAATCAGCTTCCTTATCAAATGAACCAGGTAAAATAGTTTTCCTGTTATTTATTTGCTGTATGGGTTATGTATGAATTTTACTATTAATCAATGTAAAGAAAAATAAAGCTTAATGATAATACTTTATTTTTGTAGGTGAAAGAGTGAATCAGAGTGATCATACAGATCATTCTTACTGTTTGCCGAGCCCCAAAAAATTGAAACAGAATTATGAGGCACTACAGAAAAGGACCGAGAAGCTGAGGAAGCAAGCAAAACATGCAAGGTAAAGTGTTTCAAGAAAGAAGATACAAATTGTAACATATAAAGCAGTGATTGCAGGCTTAAATAAGAGACTTCAAGACTGTGCTTCTGAAGTGATAGGATGTGACAAAAATAGTGATATTCTGAAGCAACTTTTTGCAATGCAAAACAAATGCTCAGTTCCTGAATATCCTATAGAAATAAGACAGTTTGCCCTTACACTCAATGTTTACTCCTCCAAAGCTTATAATCATTTGAGGAAGTTTGTTAAATTACCCCATCCTCGAACACTCCACAGGTGGGCAACTACAGTAAATGGCAGTCCTGGATTCACAGAAGAAAGCTTTAAAAAATTAGCAGATGAGGTTCAACGTAGTTCAGGACCTATTTTAGCTACATTTATGTTCGATGAGATGGCCATTAAAAAAGACTTAATATGGGATGGTAATAAGATCTGGGGTTATGTTGACTTAGGGCAAGGATGTGAGGAAAGTGATGACAGCCAAATAGCAAAGGAGACACTAGTGTTTATGGTCATGGGATTAATAGGAGTTGGAAAATTCCTGTTGACTATTGTTTCCTTAATAGTTTAACAGCAAGTGTGAAACTTAATTTACTGCAGCAGTACCTCTGTAAATTGGAGGAAACAGGAGTGCATATAGTTGGTGTTGTTTGTGATGGTGCTGCAGCTAACAGATGTGTTATGGGCAAATTAGGAATTAAGGTATGTGTAATTAACTCCCAATGCTGGTTTCCTCATTCCTCAAATGATGACAAAAAAGTATTTTGTTTCTTTGATGCTGCTCACATGTTGAAATTAATGAGGAATACTTTATGTGAAGAAAAAAAGAATTACTAGAGGGGGATGGTCAAGTAATTAAGTGGGAATATTTTATTAGGCTAGTTGAATTGCAAGAACAGGAAGGGTTGCAAGTGGCAAATAAAATGAGGAGGGCACACATTCAATTTGAATCTCAGAAAATGAAGGTAGCATTGGCTGCCCAGACTCTGAGTAATTCTGTTGCTGATTCAATGATTTTTTGCAGAGACTTACAGTTACCAGAGTTTGTCAATTGTGAGGGGACTGTTAAGTTCATAAAAATGGTGGATACTGCTTTTGATTTACTTAATTCGTGCAACCTTATGAACAAAGGCATCAAAACACCAGAGTTTAAAGGTAATAAAACAACAGTCTGTAAAATTATTGAAAAATCCATTCAGTATTTTATGAAATTGAAACTTTGTAATGGTGATCTACTATATTTATCAGGTAGAAAAATGGGTGTTTCTGGAATGGTGTTAGATCTCATAAGCTTAAAACAAGTGGCTTAAATGTATGTGTGGGCTGAATCTTCAGTGCTTAAGTTTATTTTGACAAGGAGGATGAGCCAAGATCACTTAGAACAATTCTTCTCTAGCATTCGCAGAAGTGGGGACAATAGGAATAATCCCAATGCCTTGCAGTTTAGATCAGCATACAGAAAGTGCTTAATAACACAAATAGAGCCCTCAAAAAATTCTAATAGTACTGGAGGAGATGTGGAGTCACTTTTGATACCAATATCATATCCTGTACAGAATTCACATGGTGTTGAGGAATTTGACCATGATTACTACATTCCAGAGTACGAAAGGTTAACCCTATATTCAGAAAGGCTGGTAGAGTACGTTTCTGGAAGTGTTGTCACGCAAGTTTGTAAAAAGGTTAAATGTGTAGGTTGCTTACAAGTTCTCCTTTCTGCCCAAACCGAAGGAAAAACAGGTTTAATTGCAGTAAAAGATATCAACAATAGTTTGTATACCGCTCCTAAGGATGTAATCAAATTGTTGACAGTGGCAGAAAGGGTCTTCAGGAACTGTCAAAACTTAATATGGAAGAAGAACTTTCTTTTGCAATTGTATGTGGAAGTGTTCAGAATGTTGGGTGACAGGCCAAATTTATTTACTGACTTTGACCATCTAATGGTGTCAACTGAATTTGGAGAAGAGTCACATTACTCTTTTCTAGTCAAGTTGCTATTGAAACAATATTTTACTTGTAGGTTACACCATTTGTGCAAAACCAGATCATTGGAGGAAAGTGGGAAACACATCAGACAAACGTATACAAAACTGATATTGTTTAAGGGGCCTGAAAGGTCTTTTATTTTATTTATCTACAAATTCCATAGATCCTGTTATGCGTATGACGCTAGGATGTAGAACGACTTGAGTAATATATGTTGACAGACCATGTTATCAATTAGTTTACAAGAGCAGAACTAGACATAAATTACATAAGACTTGCAAAAATTATAATGAACTAAAATAAAGTCGTAGGAATAGTGCATTATGCAAAGTTTATCACATTGCAAAGCCTATTTGCCACAGTAAGTATATGGTTACAAATAGGAACAAACAGAACATAAACAAACAACAGTAAATATAAATACATACAAAGACTACTTTTCTCTGTTGAAGTATTCGTCAAGTGAGTAAAACGTTATCTCAATTAAATATGTCTTTAGATTGTTTTTGAATTATGCACTGTTACCACGTAGACTTTTTATATAGCTCGGTAATAAGTTAAATATTTTGACACTGGAGTAATGCATTCTGTACCCGAGTTAAACTTTTTAGTTCAAAGTGGAGGTCAGCCTTCTTTCTTCTATTGTGATAATGGAAGCTTTCATTGGTTTCATAGTGGGCAGGATTGTCAACCAAGAAACTCATTAGGGAAAAATATACTGGCAGGTTGTGGAAAGTATTCCAAGTTTTTTAAAGAGCGTACGGCATGAGGTTCTCGTGGGTACTCTGCAGATTATACGGACTACTTTTTTCTGCATGAGGAAGATTTTTTTAGATGAGGGTGAATTGCCCCAGTAGATGATGCCATAACACATAATGGAGTGGAAGTATGCAAAGTATGTCGACTTCGTAACATTTATGTCTCCAAATTGTGAGATTGTCCTAATGGCAAAAATTGCTGAGGACAGCCTTTTTACAGTCTCGAGGACATGGTGGTCCCAGTTGAGCCTACTGTGTATGTGGAGGCCTAAGAATTTGGTGCAGTGTACCCTTTCTATCTGATTATTGTTATTTAAAACAGTAATCTCCTGGGGGAGTTTGTGGTCAAGGCTGAAACGGATATAATTTGTTTTGCTCAGGTTTACTGTGAGCGAGTTCACTTGGAAACAGGTTAATAGTACTGTAAGTAATTTGTTGGCATCAACCTCTATATCAGTGAGCTGTTTGCTACTAATCAAAATGCTGGTGTCGTCAGCAAACATGGTGAACTTACATATATTGCATGAAAAAGGTAGGTCATGTACGTATATCAGAAACAGCAACGGACCAAGGACGGATCCCTGGGGTACTCCATGGAGTACAGTGCTCCAGTCTGACTCTACTAACTCTCCCTCTTTATTGCTTCCATTGAGAATTACCTTCTGCTTCCTGTTTTGAAGGTAGGATTTTAGCCAGCTTCCCAGTGCCCCAGTGATCCCATAGTGGCGTACTTTGTTGATCAGTATTTTGTGGTCCATACAGTTGAAGGTTTTGTACAGATCACAAAATATTCCAACTGCCTTCATTTTATTGTTTACGGATTACAGTATATCATTTGTGATAGAAAATATGGCCTCAGTTGTGGACATACTTTTCCGGAAACCGAACTGTCTGTCACTTATGATGCCAAAGTTTTCTAGGTGCCTTACAATTCTGGAGTGCAGTAGTTTCTCAAGGATTTTAGCGAAAGTGGACAGGAGGGAGATTGGACGATAGTTTGAGACTTGCATTGTGTCTCCCTTTTTGTGGAGAGGCTTCACTATAGCAAGTTTCATGCCCTCTGGGAAAACACCCTGGTACATAGAGGCATTACATATATGGGCTAATACTTTGCTTAATTGGTCAGAGCAGGTTTTTAGCAGCTTACTGGAGATATTATCTACACCAGATGATCCCTTACATTTTAATGAGGCAATGGTTTTTTTAATCTCATATCTGGTTATGGGGGATGTCCATATCTCGCTCACTGGAATGGGAAAACTGTGCTTCAGTAGATCCATGGCACTTTCTAAGGATCCATTGCAACCTATTTGCTCTGCAGCACTTGTGGTGTCAATTGCTCTTTTTTGGAACTTATGAACTCTGTTATCCTTCATTACCATTTGTTTTATAGTAGAGACATCAGTGTGTTAGGTAAGTTTGTAAAATACTTAAATGTGTAGGTTGTTTAAAAAGTTATCCTTACTGCTCAAACTTACAGAATAAAAGCATTTCATTGCAATAAAAGAAACTGGCAATCCTTCATATGGAAGAACTATACTGCGCAATTTTATGTGGAAGTTTTCAGGAAGTTGGGTGACAGGCAGAATTTATTTACTCGATTTTGACTATATAATGGTGCCAACTTAATTTAGAGAAGAGTCAGATTACTACTCTTTTCTAGTCAGGATGCCATTAAAATAGTATTTTAATTGTAGGTTACACCATTTGTGCAAAAACCAGACCAATAGAAGAAAGAGCGACAAATATATACAAACTTATATTGTTCAAGGGACAATGAAACGTCCTGCGCTGTCAATTGATCGTTTTTGGACCTACTGAACTATTTAAAATTGTTTTTGACTTAATCTATAAGGCATTGCAGAGAAATGAACTGGAACATTTCGTAATAAGCTTTTCAATTAATCGATGTCAGAAGTGTATTCATTTCTTTTAGCCTTCATCACTATATGTTTTACAGTAGAGAAATCAGAATGTCAGTGCAGATTGCGTTTTTTTTACGCCATGCATAGTAAACAACAACAACATTCGGTATTAGCAGACGACGAGTAGGCTACACCTTGACGTTACATGACATGGCGGCTCAGTTTTCAAGTTGCTTCAAAGATGGCGGTGCCATAGCCAGTCTATGTTGTTGATATAGGTCGTTGGTGCCTACGCAAGCCTGCAGGGTTGCCACATCTTGCAAAGAAAATCAGTCTCATTAATTTATTGTCGCACCTCGTATGTTTTTCATTTTTTGTGATGGTCGAAAAATGACTTTGAAGTTGTTTTTCTAAAGATTCTAGAAATTTTGATTAAAGGAGGCCCAAGATGGGGAAAAAGGCGAGTTTCTCTTAGTCTGCCCGTTCTTTGCAAGTTTACTGTATCACTTGTTTTCTTCAAATCATTTCTAATCTGCATTTTGCTGTACCCATTTTCGTGAAACACATTTTTAAGGTGTTGCAACTCTATTGGGAGGTCGTCTTTGTCACAGATAGAACATGCTTTGCGAACTAGAGATGCTATAACTTTGTACCGCTGCGCCAGATGATGACAGCTCGTTGCATATAGGTACAGATCATTGTTGGTCTTCGTTCTGTAGACTCAATGTCCTAGGATATCATTTGCTTTTCCTTTTATTGGAGTATCTAAAGATTGAAGACATCCATTCTGTTCTATCTCCGTTGTTCAGATAGTCTAGGAACTCATTAAGAGCCTCTCTGTTATCTTCTCACACAACAAAGCTGTCAGTCATGTGACGTTAGGTACGAGCCGTACAGTCCTTAGTGCCATCGCAACCCCCAGGGCAAGAGGCGAATCCACGGCTGCTGCAACTTGTTCATAGAACTCCCCACCACATTTGAAGCAAGTTGTGTGGAGTACTTCTTCAAACGACAATCCGCCCTAACCACAGAACGCCGACTTCCGCACCAAGGTGAATGGTTTGGGAGAGGCGCCTTCTGCTTAGTTTATACAGGGTGTTTCGAAGTCTTTGCACCAAACGAGTAGGGGCGATAGATCACGTCTTGGAAAACAACTTTTGTGAGAGCAAAAATGTTCGCTAACTCGTCCCGGCGATGCTAGGCATCGTTTTATCGAATTCGCGCCATGGGACGAGATTTCATCGAACTAGTAGGGTCTCTTAACCACGTGCGTTTCATAATACCCACCCCAGTAAATTTATAGCTTGATTTTCAACAAGAAAAGTTTAAGAGTGAGTGCTTCTAAGAGGAGAAATATATTTTACAAGCGAATCAGGAACTTTAATTTTGCTCTCCATACTACCTTTCCCGCAGATCAGATGACTGCATTATAAACAACACACACTGCATATGTGCATCACATAATTCCTACAACCTGCCGCCACTCACGAGGATAACCAATAATAAAAGACGCCTATCGTTGCTTGGAAGCGTCAACGAACATTATGAAGCCACTTCTGTTACGAAACCAAGACATCATGTAGCTAATGCTCGTCACACACGGTAGCCTAACGTAATTACATATTCTTAAACTCTTCATTCGGATAAAAAAATACGCTTGTTATCGTTTCAAATGACATTTACCTTCTTAGAAAATTGTATTTGAAGGTAAATTCGTCTTGTTACGATTTCGGCAGCGTTATGTGTTGTGTCGGTTACTGTGGGAGTCAGCACCGACACAAACAAGAAAGGAGAGAATTTGCGATGGCCTGTGGCAGGAATCCAAAATTATCTGTACAGAATACTTGCAGATTAATAGAACACATTATTTCTAAAAATGAAAGAAGCATAACTTCTCATTATGAGGTGGTTTGATGCGCTTCCTGTGCCTCCTACATGCAGTTACTTTTACACATTAGTACTGCTCGCATAACCCATGCCAAGTATCGTCTTCCTATTACTCAGCACTGATGCTCTCGAAGTCTGCGACCGAACTGGCCCAGACCGGCGATGGGCGGCTCGTTACGTCAGCGTTGACAGTGGGCGCTGAACTCCGTCTTCCTGGTGGTGTGACGGTGCCCGCTCTCTCCATCGGCGCATGGGTCAGCGCCTCCCTTAAGCCGTTTAGCGGAGCTGCGTTGGTCGGTGCGCAGTCGATGCTTTAGGACTGCACATTATACAGTGTAAGTTATCTGCAGGATCGACTTTCAGTAGTCTTTCACACAGTTTACATGGTTCCACCTGGATTTGGGGTGAAACTTGAGCCACTCTGGCTTCTGCGGTAATTTCCCCTCAAACGGAACGATGCCCCATCGAGCTTCACTATGCGCCGTTCGATGTCGCTTTTGGCTGATCTTCAAGCAGAAAGTCCATTCCACGTGTCATTCTGTAGCTGTTGCCTTCACAAGGCAAGACCTCCATACAAGCCTTGAAGTTCCTCTCTCCTACCCGAAGATTCAAAAGTGGTAATCCGAGTCAGTGTACATTATTCCTGCCTATCCCTTCAACCTGTAATGCGAGTTCAAATCTGAATCCTTCACGACGTCCACACTCGCCGTGGACGCTTAGCACGTGCATCGTCAGTTCTTGGTGTAATAAATTTTATTGCCATTGCGATTAACATACAAGATGTAACTAAATTCCCTTTACAGGCTTTGAGGACAGGTTCCTCACACCAACACAAGAAAAAAGGTCTAGTGAACACAATACGTACTTTAAGAGCTATTGGCACCGTTTCACCTTCAAAAATGGTCCAAATGGCTCTGAGCACTATGGGACTTAACTTCTGAGGTCATCAGTCCCCTAGAACTTAGAACTACTTAAACCTAACTAACCTAAGGACATCACACACATCCATGCCCGAGGCAGCATTCGAACCTGCGACCACAGCGGTCGCGCGGTTCCAGACTGTAGCGCCTAGAACCGCTCGGCCACTCCGGCCGGCGTTTCACCTTCGATACTGTGAAATATTTCTCTTCTACTGCAAGCATTTTGCTTTCCGCACTTTGAGGGAGACAGTATGCAATAAAATAAGAAAAAATTTCCAGTAAACGTGGACTCTAAATTGCATACTTTATTTGCCACAAGCACTGCTCGTCTTCGCTATTGTGAAATACATCTCTTCTATTGAACAAGTGCTAATAGCTGCATTTTAGAGTTCATGTTTGACATTTTCTTCTTGTTTAGTGAAAGTAACCTGGCCTCAAAGTCTGTAAAGAAAATTTACAACGTGTACGATCAGACAGTACCCTATAAATACTTGTATTTCCTGTTGCCACTAAACTGGTTAGAAAAAATCCACCACTGTCTTTGCACGCGTCTTAATTGTTTTCACGTTTATGGGTAGCGCCACATGATGGCCACGAGGGCCATCTCTGATGGCATAGTGTCATTACTGATTCGTATCTACATACATCGTTCTGTCACGTATCGTTGATGAAACATCCACCGTGAGTGCCCTGTCCACCTACACTTCTTGTACTGTGGCTGCCTGCATTCCCACCGTATGTTACCGAAATTGGTTTCCATCGTGGAAACTCACTTCCTGTCCCTCGGCCGGCTAAGGAAACTCGGTTCTCACTTCCCTAGACAATTCGGGCGGTAACCCAGTAGGAACGTGTCTAATGCTCTTTGCTCTGTCTCCTGTAAGAGGCCCTTATTAGCACTATAATTGTCCGTTAAATCATATGTCTTAGCACTGAGCTTGTTAACTCTGCCTACGAAACTTTCTTGCCCCTGACATATCGTGTCCAACTGTTCCATACAATATTTTCAAGTATTCTTTTTTCTGTAATGTTCCAACAATACTTTCCTTAGGTCGTCCAACGTTCGGCCATCCTTCAACTCCTCGTGGAGCATGACATTAGCTCTAGCTTGAAGGAGTTACACTCATCAGTCAAAACATTATGTCGACAACCTACCTAATAGCCGGAATATCCACATTTCGCAAGCATAGCAGCAGCGTTGCGTCGTAGCATGGGAATCAATGAGGCTTTGCTAGGTCTCTGTAAGGAACTAGCACCGCATCGGCACACACAAGTCACCAAAATCCCATAAATCTCAAGGAGGAGGGTGATGAGCTCCGCGGCACGTTCAATCACATCCCAGATGTATTCTATCGGATTCAGATCCGGCGAGCTTTGCGGCCAGCACATCAACTGGAACTCGCAACTGTGTTCTCTAATCTCTTCTTCACGCTCCTGGTCTTTTGACCTGGCGCATTATCTTGTTGAAAAATGCCACTGCCGTCGGGAAACATGATCTTCATGAAAGGGTGTACGTTGTCTGCAACCAGTGTACAATACCCCTTGACCTTCATGGTGCCTTGCACTAGCTCCACTGGACCCATGGATGCCCACGTGAATGTACCCCAGAACATAACAGAGCCGCCACCAGTTTGTCTCCACCCCGCGATTCATATGTCAAGGAGCTGTCTCGCTGCAAGACGACGGTTTCGCGCCCTCCCATAGGCATGATGAAGAAGGCATTGGGATTCATCAGACCATGCAACGCTCTGCCACTGCACCAGTGTCCAGTGCTGATGGTCACACGCCCATTTCAGTCGTACTTGCCGATGTCGCGATGTTAACATTGGCACATGAATGGGTTATCGGCTGTGGAGGCCCATCGTTAGTAGTGTTCAGACACACTTACACACTTGTACTCTGCCCAGCATTAAAGTTTGATGTTAGCTCCGCACAGTTAGCCGCCAGTCCTGTTTTATCAGTATGCCCAGCCTACGACGCCCAACGTTTGTAATGCGTGGTGGACGCCCAACCTCACGCCATCTGGTTTCGCCACCTGTTGAAGACACTCACCAAAGCACTCCTCGAACACCCAATAAGTCGGTCAGTTTCCGAAATGATCTTGCCGAGTCTCCGGGCCATCACAGTCTGCCCTCTGTCAAACTCGGATAGATTAAGCACCTTCCCAATTCTGCACACGGACAGCACGCTCACTGATACTACATGCACCGGGCGTGTGTCTGACTGGCAGTCATTCCTCGCTAGGTGAGGCTGCTATCTCCTGGACGGGTTTATATCGACAGCAGGTCGGTGGTCATAATGTTCTGGCTGATCAGTGTATATTGAGCAATTTCTCGTCCGACCAGCCCCTCAACTTCACAGCTGTCGGCAGTTTGTCTACAAATGCCAGAAAGCCTTCTCCCGAATTACCGGAAAAAGGAACAATTAGGGTAAAAGCACTGGCGTCTATGTTCGTCATCGATACCTTAGGTGTGGATTGCTCTGTCCTTCACTCCCTTCAGACACTGAATTGCTGGTTCACCTCAATATTATCTGCACGCATCTGAGCCATCTGATCTTGCAAATGCTGGACTTCCTCCTGAATGGTCACTTTCTCACACTCTGTAGCGGGCATTTCATACTAGAACTACAGGAAATCAGCAGATACTACCGTAGTGGCGGGGTAAATTACACTCTGGCATATTACACTCGCAGAAAATGAGCACTTAGCACTGTAAGCAATTAAATTATACTGGGAATATTTCGCCACTCGCACTCCCATGTCTGTCTCCCGGAAAGTTCAAGGGAAGTGCTGGGGCAGATTTCAAGTATCTCTGATGTACAGTAAAAACTGACCGCCAGCAGGCCGCCACAGAGACTATTAATTCCGAGACGTTCACTTAAGGTGGCCAATAAAACAGACCGCCTCTGACAACGCTAAGTCCAGCCATATACACAATCAGGCAACATTCTAAGATGCGGAAGTGTCAAGAGGAAGTGTTGTCTACTTCTGAGATGTTGTCGTGTTGTGTGAGCATGCCGGCACGGTAGCTCAGAGTGTTCGGTCAGACGGTTAGCTGTCCTCTGTAATTAAAAAACTCAGTTAATGGATCAACGACGAACTGAAACGGGTGTCTGGCGACGTCTGTCCCGAGTAGATGCAACGAACTAAAACGAGCAAAATGAGATTAACAACAAAACAAAACAAATAACAAAAAAGGGTGTTCGGTCAGAGGGCTGCTTGGCCTCTGTAATAAAAAAAACTGAATAAAGGAAACAAAGATCAACTTCAACGGATGTCTTGTGACGTCCGCCTAGACCAAACGCAACGCACTATATCGGACAAAATGGGAAAAAAGTAGTAATCATCCTGCATTCTAAACTTATAGTCGCTTGTTCGCGTCCCACTATATCACTCTTTTTTTAACCACATATCGGCCCTCGTCGAAAGTTATGAGTCTAATTGAACATTGAAGATAATTCGCTTCACATTCTACCCACCAGTAATAACAAATACTTCCAGAAACAATTCCGCAGCTCGTGGCTGCGTCGCTATCACAATAGCTTTCGCTCGAGCGTTTCCTCGCTGTGCGGCGGCTACCGACCACCCGCCAGACGCCATCCGCCGCCTGAAATCGGGCGCCGCCCGGGTGAACGCGGCGCGACCCTGCCAGTGTATGTATCAAACGTCATTTTCGAATTTGAAATTCTAGTTATATGTTGCAGCTAAGTAATGGATTTTGCATACTTGAAAATCATGAACTATGGTTAAGTGTCGAAAAATTGGGTTGCAAGTGGAAAAAGGTGTAACATCTGCGAAATAATATTTACTTTTTGTATAATAGAGGGGTGAATGCAGAGGAGGCAACTCGAAAGATTTGAACTGTGTGTGGAGCGAGTGCTTTTGGGAACAATACGCTAGAAAATGATATTCTTGTTTCAACAAAGATCGTTCTGGCATGAATGATTTTCCACATTAAGGAAGTCTCGACTACTGATATAAGTGATGGATTACCATTTAACCATCATACGACGTCTGCATTAAACAGGCAAGGTTCCTTAAGTCTTTTGTAGGAGTACTGCATGCTCTAATTCGAAACAACAAAAATCAACAGAATGATTATTGCAGTTTTGCTTGAACGTCATCAGGTCGCTCATTGAGCATTCCTATGCAGTACTGTTACTGGTGACGAGTTATGATGCTTTTATCGTTAACTTCCTAAGAAGAAATGAAAGGCTGAGCCCTACCAAAAAAATGTAAACTCGGGCAAAGAGTAGTGTGAACATAATATTTTCCATCTGATAGCTCAGACAGTGTGCTTTGCACTACGAATTCTTCCCTAAGGGTGTTTCCATCACAGGAGAAATTCGTTGCCAACAATTGAGACACCTTCAGGTCGCAGTGCACTACATCATGTGTGCTACTGTATGATAACGCACTTTGTTGATCTGAGAAACAAAACTATCCAGGAGATTGATAGGGAATTCATCTCTCAGGCAGTGGTAATGATAGGGAAGACATCTCTCAAGCAATTGTTCCTCTAGTTGTACACTCGTAAACTTTTACCTTTTCCGCTCTTGATCGATTAACCGTCAAAGTAATTCACTTCTAGACAAAAATACTCTTCAAACTACACAGGTTTAAAGACATCGTTGGAACCAGTAGGTTTCTACAGGGGTAGAATTTGTAAACTACTTTAGCATTGTAAGATTGTTTTAGATATTGTGAAAGATTAATTTCTGATTAATTTCTCTTTGATGATTACTGTTATGTTCAATAAACTAATGGAAAAAGCAATTAAAATATTCACTGTACTAATACAAATTAAATTCAATTAACTAAAGAAACATCACGACGGCAGTCTATCTTAATAAAGCATTAAGTTTCTGTAAGGTGAGTGTGCCTATTTTAACACGAATTAGTAGGATATTACCGACTTTGGACTTTGAAAAGGTATGTATTTTATGTCCTGTATCATGCTCAAGTATTATGAAAATGTGGTAGTTCATAGATAAAACTATATATTCTCAACAACAAAAAATATGTCGGCAGAAAACAAATGTGGCCTTATGAATTTTGCATTGCCATATGGTTTCCGCTCTGGCACTAAGGGGTATTGAAAGTAGTAAGACAAATTGTTTCTCGAGCGTTGTCTTACGATTTCCTTATTGAGGTTTTATCTGCTTGCTTGTACCTCTGCTACAAAAGAATTAAATATACACCTTTCAGCAAGTCTCGAAAGGCGAATGAAAGCACTTCGCGCCTGGTAGGCAAACACGTTACCTCGAACCTAGCAAAGACGGGCGGCGTATAGGCCTTACTTATTGGGCCAGTCGGCGCTATGACAGACACATCGCAAAAAAATGGTTCTGAGCACTATGGGACTTAACTTCTGAGGTCATCAGTCCCCTAGAACTTAGAACTACTTAAACCTAACTAACCTAAGGACATCACACACATCCATGCCCGAGGCAGGATTCGAACCTGCGACCGTAGCGGTCGCGCGGTTCCAGACTGAAGCGCCTAGAAACGCTCGGCCACTTCGGCCGGCACACATCGCAACATAAGAGACGAGAGTAGTTATATTTCCCATGTGGAACAACCTTCGTGGACTCAAAAGCACTAACTGATATCCCTATATCACATCTCAAGAGAAAATCACTCACATTATTCAATTAAAATGACACGATAATATCAAGTGAATTTAGAACGATAGTTCTGTGCCATCAAGGAAGTAACTCGTCGGACACAGAGTTGCCAAACATGTTCTGCGTTGTTGCCAAGTTTCAGTTATACTACCAGGAAGGATGCCAGCTGATGTGTTCTGTAAGTAACCTCGGAAGTGACTATAACTTCGTCTCAAAGTTCTGGGTGGCAAGGGCCGGAATATCCTCATTGTATGTCAATGAGTCTCATTCGCTAACTACGTTTAGGAGCTAGAGTGTAATTACTTGTAATACATCGATGCACTGAGTGCAAACGAAACGCCATAAATTAATAACTGCGACCAGACGCGATTCACAGTTTTCGAGCTTCTCCAGTGGTTGAGCTGGCAACGTATCTTCGCTATACAATAATATTATTGAGATCACTGTCATTGGCACACCCGTCAGAAGACAGGCATGACCTGACTTCTTGTTGTCAGCTTTTCTGTCGGATATTCTGCCGTTGCTCGAAACGTGAAGACTTAAGGTGAATTCGAAAATTTCATAAGGCGAAAATCTGATGTTTCTCATCTTCCAGCACTAACATGCAAAAAATAGTTACAATCAGCGGCAGGAAAGCGCCTGCGAACCAACAATTAATAATGCAGTCATAATTAGTGGACTCTCACAAACTCCATCTGCCATCTGATAATTGTGACAAACTACTTTTTTTTCATCTGCACAGCACTGCGGCATGAACTCAAGGGTTTCATACGATTCCTACACTTCATTTCGTTGTGATCGTTATCAATGACAGTAGAGGAGCAGCAAAACCATCTGACTTAGAATATACTTTTCTAGCGGGATTTGAATCTTTGGCTACAGTTTCAGTAGCACATCGAGTGAGGCATCAAGAATGTGAGCATTCACTCATTGCTGTAGTATAGGCTAGAGCAGAAAGAAGCAATTTTCCCACAAAGTAAACGATGAGAGACAATGTAATTAACGCATAAAGAAACCATATCGCAAACATAAATTACGTGTGTGTATGTGTGTGTGTGTGTGTGTGTGTGTGTGTGTGTGTGTGGTGTCTGTTCTTTCAGACATGTCCGAAAGAACAAAAACTACGAATCGAAACAGCCTTGTTAATCAATTAAATATCGAAGAACAGATGTCCAAGCTGTCATGAGGCGTTAAAACACAGCTACGGTGGTAGAGGAAAATTCGCGCCTGACCACGTTCGAACCCGGATTCATGGTGTTTTTTCTTTCGGACATGGCGAACTGCATAAAAAATTCCATATAAATGTGTCCACTTGTTATCGAGTACAGAGACACAGCTGTTAGTATGTAACCCTAACAAACTCAAAGCAAAAGCAAATGAGGACGTTCAAAGTTGATTTTCAAAAATTCCCCCACCATCTTCAATGCACTTTTGACTTCTCTTCGTAACACCACGTGTAGCTCTTCTGAGGTCGTCTTTGCGTTCTTTTATGAGGGCTGCGTTATTCACAATCCGCATGATCAAATCGGCTCTTGGGTTTACTTGTTCTTTGTAGACTTTGCCTTTCAATCACCCCCATAGGCAAAAATCCAAAGACATAAGGTCTGGGGACCTTGGTGGACAAGAAAAGTCCCCATATCAACTGAACCATCTTCCAGGAAATGTTAGGTTTGGATGATGTGTCATGTGATGACTACAATGTGCCGGAGCCCCGTCATGCTGTAGGAACATACACGTTCTTGTAGCCAAAGGAACCTCTTCCAATAATTCTGGAAGCTCATTTTCAAGGAAGTGTAGATAATAGGGTCCTGTAAGGACCAAAAAACGAAACCAAAATGCATTGAATCCAGCTATATGTCCTCAATCAAAATTGAACACATATGGCATTTTTTCTGCAATTTGTCTTTACTACTACCTACTACAATATTTACTATTCCTCCTGAAACATCCTGTATAATTATTCAGGTCTCAACGGGCCGTCTAAAGTTTTCAGTGGTAGACGCACGTCATCGTCCGAACCCTCGCGGGAATACAGTGTGGCCGCGAGCGAGTGGAATAATGGACAGGGGGGAGGGGTTTACCGCGTATGTGGTATGCGCCAAAGATGGGAATTTGCGTCTGACGAGGAGTGCGTGTAGATACGCCCTGCAGGCAAATTTGCCCTTGTGTCCCGATAGCAAGTCCGCTGTTAGCAGCGGCGGGGCAAGGTCGCCGTGCCTGTGTCCCGCCTGTTTGCGTATCGCGCGCGCGAGTGTTTACTGTTTATCTTCTGCTGCGGCGAGTGTCACGCGTCCGTGTCTCGGTAGTGCTATGGCGCACTCGTACAGCAAGTCCACAATAAGATCACATTTCACGCGGACTACGCAAGACCTCGAGCACTTGACATTGAACGTTTCATCCGGGAAGAACTTCATAATGCACCTCACGACATCATTGGGATCTACTTTTCTATAACACAAAGTGTCGTATACATAAAACTGATCAATGAAGAGGCGTACACTGATGTTGTGTGCCGACACACTCATGGACTTAAATTTAAGTATCTTGATGGCCACGTAGGAACTGTAACGACTGACCACGCTGGATTAGGCCTTAGCACTCTGAGAGTCTTCGAGGTGCCATTCGAAGTCCCGGCAGATGTTGTGATGACAGCTTTCTAACCGTACGGCAACGTGCTAAGCACCCTGGCTGAAAACTGGCAAACGTTTGAGACATACCCCGTCTTAAACGGAGTGCGACAAATTAAGATTGCACTGACGAAGCATGTGCCATCCTATTCAGTAATTGGCGGCTGCGTACTTGCGCCGGCTGTGGCCAGGGAAGGACATGTCCGATCGGCCTGTATTCACGCCGACTGACTCTGACACCGGTTGGTGAAGTTCCATCAACGGTGACACCTACTTCACTCCCCATTACGTATGCAGCGGCTGCAACCGCAACAGCTGTTCCTGTCCAGGATCGAAACACCATATTGCAGTCAATGATCGATGACGGTGTGGCCGACAACATATCCCCCTCCACGACGTCATCGACAGACTTACCTTAAGACGGTGATCAATTGTGCCACCGAGACGAACCTAAAGGGGAAATGGAAGTAGAAATTGTCCCGATTTCTGCCTTACTACCAATAGAGACAGCATCAGACGATTGCCGCCCGCACTCTGACACAGAACAACATGTCCGAAAACAACGGTCCCCTCGAAAACGCAAGAAACGGCGCCATACGCCACCCGATGATTGCCTGCTTCGGATGTGCGACCCGGACGAACATCCGACGTGGGACGACACTCAAGACTCTATCACCACAACTCACGCTTCCCGTGGCGATGCTAAGGCGAATACAGTTTCTGAGCCTCGGACTGACAACACCACTCCTGCTACTGAACATGAGCGCGAGCGCTCTACTGACAGCAGTAATCAACAGTTACCACTTGCTACATCTGATTCTTGGGCGGATGATGTCGAGGATGAGCCACAGCACCCGGAGGTTGGGGAGGGCAGAGATGCTCCCTCGGCTGTACCCAGCACCGACGAACCACAGTGACTACGGCTGTATTGTCAGCCTATGTGGGGCCGCCCCTGCCGCCCACACCTGGCCTCCTAAACAACCCAGTTGCCGACCTGGCTGACCAAACGTACCGTCTAGCAACGATTAACATCAACAACATACGTGCCCGACATAACCTAGCGATGCTACAGGATCTGTTCAAAGCAGTAGACATCGACATTGCGCTCCTTCAAGAGGTGTATGTCGCGGACTTCAAGGAAACCTATGACTACAAGACTTGGGTCTCACATGCGTCGGCCAATGACAGTGGTGTGGCTATCCTCCTCCACGAAGGTATACCCGCAGAAGATGTCGAGTATCTCCCTGACGCCAAAGGCGTGGCTCTTACTATCCAAGGAGTCAAACTTATTAATATCTATGCGCCGTCAGGATCTGGTGGGCGTCGCGAACGATCCACCTTTTTCGCTCATACAATCACGTCACTCTTTATGGATCGTCAGGACGCCTTGATATTCGGAGGGGACTTCAACTGTAGCCAAGCACCTAAGGATCAGTTACCACATCATTCTCCCTGTGCAGAACTTGCGACAATTACAAATAATCTTCAATTGGTGGACTCGTGGGAACATGTCTGTGGCGATCGTCCCGGATTTACTCACTACACCAGCCATTCCTCCAGCCACATCGACCGGATTTACATCTCACGCTCCATAGCTGTGGGGACAAGAGCTGCCGAAGTTTGGCCCACAGCGTTTTCCGACCACGAGGCCTACATCTGCGCCGTTACCCTCGGCCGCCAGAAGGTATGGCACAGCCGTGGTCATTGGAAGTTGAATGTCGCCCACCTAGCCTCTCAGGAATGCCGCCGGCGTGGCACCTACCGGTCTACACTGTCATGGTGGTTACTCTGCACCAAACCAGCACTCCGAAAGACCTTGATATGCTGCGGATGTTGCAGCATGGAAGAGACATACAATGGATTTTTACTACAGCATCTTAAGGGAATGTACAACATTGCCGTATTCACCTGCAAGGCAGGTGACGGTGAACCGTGCCAAGGCACAGATTATCAGATTAACACGTTGCCACCTTGAGGGTGCGATCGTCTGAGCGCACACTCAAGACAGAGTGGCCCAGGAGGAACCGTCCATGTACCACGTCATTGCAGAACTACGGCGCCGACGCAGGACACTGATCCAAGCTATCACGACGGAAGACGGACGGCTGATACCCAGCGCGATATAGGAAACGCCCTTCATGCTCACTACACACCGACATCCCCCCAGAGGTGATCGTCAAAGTCTCTCAACTCACTTATGGCGCGATCTCCGACAGCGGCGTATGATTTGACTGGACACGTAACGGAAGAGGAAATCATGGAAGTAATACGGGCGAGGGTTGCTTATAAGACCTGATGGCCTTCCTCTGGAATTTTACCGGACATATCAGCAATTGCTGGCACCAGCACGGACTGATATTTGCCGCGATCTTATGTCTTCCACGACGCAGATCCCTCGGGCGTTCCTACGAGGACTGATTGTGCCCATACACAACCACGAGGCGGATCCAGAATCAGTGATTATCGCACCTTGACCTTACTCAACAGTGACTTGAAGATTTTCACCCGGCTTCTGGCGGCACGCCTAAAGCGATCGGTACAATGTGTTGTGTCGCAGGACCAGGCATCGTTAGGTGGTGACCATAGTATTCGCACTGCACTGTGCCGATATCGAGATATGATCGCGCTAGCCAAAGCTCGCCAACTGCCAGGAATTTTGGCCTCACTCGACTTTAGCCAGGCCTTTGACAGAGTCGACCACACATTTTTGCTGCGCTCTTTCGGCGATATTGTACACCCTCGTCTTGTAACCACTCCCCTGTGGCCTCCGACAACGCCTGACTGGGATGTCCCTTGGTGGACACACTTTTTGCTGCACTGCCTATGTGGATGATCTGGTACTCCTTCTTCGCAATAATGACGATGTTCGTGCAGCACTGGCGTGAGTGGCGACCTACGGCGCGGCATCGGGGAGCAAACTCAATCTCCACAAATCGCATGCTCTGTCTATAGGCAGAGGTCTACCCGACGAGAGCGTCGCACCGCTACGAATCAGTGACACAATCAGCTGTCTTGGCATTGAATTCACACCTGACATGAAGCGTTCAACAGCCCTTAACTACAGGCGTTTATTGAATCAGATGAGAGCAGGAATAAGTGACCACCGTCTTAGACATCTAGACCTCCTGCAACGGACGCGATATGCTAACGTCGATTTGGTGTCACGTATCCCCCATTTTGCACAGATACTCCCGATACCACCTACTCTGGCTCACCGCATGTTGGCGGTTTTGGGATCCTTTGTTAATACGGTCATGTTATTTAAGACTCGTTACGAGTCCCTAACCCTCCAGAGGACCAGAGGAGGTTTAGGCCTCTGTCATGTTCAGAACAGAGCGAAGGCCCTGTTCGTCAGCTGTCACCTGCAACTTTGGCGACGAAGCCCGACGTGCCTCACTGGAGGCCTTACGACCGACCTCACTCGCACCCCCTGTGATGATATCGGACATCCCAGCACCTTTCTTCTACATTAGCCAATTCTTCCTTGAATTAAGCAACATCCGTACCGCACTACTACCCACACGCTTGATGATGAAGAGGGCGATATATGCTGCCATGCAAATGAACAGGACGCCGAATGTCATTGAAAGCAAACACCCCACTAAAAAGTGGCGTGCTGTGTGGCAGGCAGTGAATGCCACCACCCTTGATACTGACGTGCAATCTGCATGGTATGTAACTGTTAATGGGAAACAGTTTTACCAGTTCCGCCTACATCACATCCACCTCGCCGATTCACCCTTGTGTGCCACATGTCAAGTGATCGACACGAATGAACATCGTTTCGGAGGCGGGTCGGCAAAGGATGTTTGCTATTTGGTGCGCCAGATATTGGCATTTCTCACACGCACGACTCCCGACAAGATAACTACCCGATCACTTCTTTTCCCCGATGAAATGTCTTTCCCAAGAGCAAAAACGAACTCTGTGACGTGGATCAGCGGCCACGCTGATCACTACCTATTCGGTAATGGCGAAAAGGCAGTACCCGATTTTTGGTATTACCTCAACGAAGAACATTGTGCGATCGTCAAGAACCCTAAATACAGACATTATTTTTCTAATTTTCTTTGGAGCGGATTCCATGATCCGCCTCGCAGCTGGATTATCGATGACATGAGAAGATAACCATAGCACATCTTTCCAGTTCCCTTCTTTTATAATATTGAACAAACAACAGAAACAACACAGCATCGAGACGACAGTCCTCGAAAATTTGCAGCGGGCTATAGTATGGAGCATCCTTATGTCGTAACGGGACGACCTCCTATTATTCTGTTTCAGTAGCCGAAGAGCAACGGCTTTCCTTTATCCATTTGTTAAAAAATAAAATAAAATAAAAACAAAAATACAGAAAAATAAACCTTCCAAAATCCTTTTCCCTTTTTTTCATTTTTGTTCAAAAAAAAAAAGAAAAAAAGTTGTAATCGTCGCGAGTTCTCAACTTATAGTCGCGTGTTCGTACCCAACTGTGTTTTTTTTCTTGTTTACCACATTAAAAAAAGTGGTTAGAAAAAAAGCGAAAAAAAAGATAGAGCAATGATCAGCGCGTCTGCTTCGTAAGTAGCAGGTGCAGGTTCGAACCCCGATCGGACACAAATTTTCATCTTTCGCCGTTTCTGTATTTCAATGCCCTGTGACAGTGTGGAAGTCTATTCTTCAAAATGGTTCAAATGGCTCTGAGCACTATGGGACTTAACTTCTGAGGTCATCAGAGCCCGAGAACTTAGAACTACTTAAACCTAACTAACCTAAGGACATCACACACATCCATGCCCGTGGCAGGATTCGAACCTGTGACCGTAGCGGTGGCGTGGTTCCAGACTGTAGCGCCTAGAACCGCTCGGCCACCCCGGCCGGCTTCTGTTCTTCGATATTTAAGATGCAATTGTTTTTTGAGGCAATACAGGTGATTTGCGAACGTTTGACTTCTCATCAATGTAACGGGACTTCGACGGCATACATTCCTTATTCATTGCTTTGTGATGGCGCTAACCCATGTCATACACCTGCGAATCAGATTGTAGCGCATATTTAGTCAAATAACGAATGACCAGTATACAAGTATTTACGAACAGTAGAATCAGGACTTGTCACTTAAGGGGCTCCGGAAAGGCTCAAAATCATGAAAAGTTCAATTTTTACTTTTTTGCGTTTTCTGAATCTGCAGACTATTACCTTTTAATAGATATATAATTTATTCAATTCCGAAGACTACAACTATTTTTAATTTTTTTTGAAATGTGTTCTACATGGGCGTGACCCACTGTGGCGCTGTCAAACTGCTGTCAAATGGTGTTATTATTAACGTCCGTGTTCATCAGGTACATTTTAGTGATGTGAGATAAAGTATGTGTTGTGGCCAACCTGTGATGGTTCAATATATATCGCTGGTGTGATTGTCGATTGTTTCATGTTTATTTACTCTGTCGTTATCTCGAAAATATTCGTAATTAATTCTGTTTCTTGAGTCTCTGTTTTGTTGAAGTATAATAATGAGTAAAAGTAAAGTTATTAGAAATCCTCTTAAGGTTTTTAAGAAAAGGAGAAATGTTGGAAAGCCAAAGGTATGTGTTATTACTGTAAACAATAAAGACGATAACCAAGTGAGTGAACCTAACCTCTCAAGTACAACTGCCCATAGCAGTCAAAGTGCGAAAGAAAATACTTCACAGAAGAAGCTTGGTTCAATGAGTGAAAACTATGAATGTTTTATGGGCGAATCGGATGTGAATGAAATATTTGATATGTCGATTCTCAAAGGAATTTTTTCAAACTGTGTAAGATGTATTCATTGTAGTGAAGTTGGTCTGGAACTCTCCATAATAAAGCACGTAGGACTTGCTAGTGAAATACAACTGAAATGTGATAAGTGTTCATACATGACCACCTTTTGGAAAGTGTTGCAGTAACTGCAACTGAAGAAAATGGTAGCAAAATCTACGAACACAACATTAGATTTGTTTATTCCTTGTGTTCAGTTGGTAAGGGTGCTACTGCAGGTGCAATTTTCTGTGGCATCATGAATCTTCCAAATCCCCCAACCAAGTTTACGACCTATAATAAATTAATAGGGTCTAAAGCAGAAGATGTCTGTATAGAATCTATGAAGAACGCTGTGGAAGAGGCAGTAATGGAAAATAATGGTAACAGAGATTTTACTGCAGCGTTCGATGGTACCTGGCATAAACGGGGACACACGTCTCTTCATGGTGTAGTATCTGCCACCAGTATGTATACAGGGAAAGTTTTAGATGTAGCAGTAATATCAAAGTATTGTAGATGTCCACAAAAATATAAAGGTACACATGAAAATAATTGCAAAGCTAACTATAGTGGCTGTAGTGGAGGAATGGAAGTGGCTGGTGTTGCCAGTATATTCCAGCGTTCTGAGGCGTGTGATAAAGTGCGATATGTTAATTACCTTGGTGACGGTGATTCTAAAAGTTTCAAACATGTTCAAGGACTGAAGCCCTATGGTGATGATGTTGTAGTGCAGAAATTTGTGTGTATTGGACACGTACAGAAGCGAATGGGAAGAAGACTTCGGCGACTGAAAGCTTCGTACAAAAAACAAAAACTCAGTGATGGTAAAGGGTTGGATGGGAAGGAAAGGTTAACTGACAGTGTAATTGACAAAATACAGAACTATTAAGGAATGGCTATTAGGCAAAATACACAAAGTGTCGACGAAATGAAGAAGGCTGTTTGGGCTCTTTTTTTACATACTTCTTCAACCGATGAAAATCCCCAACATAGCTTGTGTCCCAAAGAAGAAGACAGTTGGTGTAAATATAACGAAGGATTGCTAACTGGTGAAGTATACACTCATAAGCATAGTCTGCCTCATGCAATAATAGAGGTGATAAAACCTATTTTCAGAGACTTAGCAGCACCTGAACTGTTGAAAAAGTGTATTCACGGAAAAACTCAAAACCTCAATGAAAGTGTAAATAGTGTTATATGGTCGAGAATCCCCAAGACTGTATTTGTTGGAATAGAAACATTTCACTTTGGTGTGTATGATGCTGTTGCGACTTTCAATGATGGCAACATTGTAAGGTGCAAGGATTTAGAAATATGGGAATGAAGATAGGTTCTAACATGGTACGAGCGATGCTTGCTTTAGACAAGGAACGCCTTCGGGCTGCAGACACGGCTGTAAAGAGTCTAGAAATACAAGCAAGAGTAAACAGGAGGAGGAACAAGAGGAAGCTGGAGGAGGAGTTTGCAGAGGATGAAGATAATCCATCCTATGGACCTGGAATGCACTAAAAAGTTAATCCAATCTTTGTCGCTCGATTCCCAAAACTTTTATTTTCTCATACTAATTACATGTTTTCTAAGGATCTTCCAAACATATTTGTTTCAAACTTTCAGTAAATGTTACACAGTACCTTCTGCATAATTTGACACAGCCTTTCTCCAAAAAACTGTATATTTTTGAATATATAAATAAAAAATTGCAAAAAAATGTTGTGAATTTTCATTACAATTGAAAAAAAATCATCTTTAATAACTGAACTAAAATTTTGTAAAATCCCTGTGTTAAGTTGTAGCCCATATTCCAATAAATAATCTGTAAAAAGTTCAACTTCCTACCTCAAATACTTTGTGAGGAAAGGTGTAATTTATAAGCGTTATTTTAACATTGCAAGTATAGGGCGTTCCGGAGCCCCTTAACCAAGTGACTCATAGAGTATATGGCGCGCGGGATTAGCCGAGCGGTCTGAGGCGCTGCAATCATGGACTGTGCGGCTGGTCCTAGCGGAGGTTCGAGTCCTCCCTCGGGCATGGGTGTGTGTGTTTGTCCTTAGGATAATTTAGGTCAAGTAGTGTGTAACCTGACTGACTGATGACTTTAGCAGTTAAGTCCCATAAGATTTTACACACATTTGAGCATTTTGAACATCGAGTAACTGTGTGGTGAGTCATTACAGCTGCATAGCTGACGGTAATATTTGTCAAGCAATTCACTGCAGAATTAATGTAATACCCGCACGATGATCTCTGTAATCATGCTGTATCATTAGCAGCTCGTGAATGGAGTACTGTGTTCATTAAATCAACATTTCTCAAGCTGATGACAAATAAAGAGAAGCGACGACGCCACCACATTATCTTTACTTAGTCAGCGCTGGATTATGTGCTCCAGCATGAACGTTACTGTAAGCAGTTTGACAGCACAACATCACTACGTCCACTGATAACCTGTACCATTATCATAACACAGTTGTTACTCGCAGTGATTACGAGTTGCTGATGTTTGTCAAGAATAGTTGAAAGGGCCTCATAAATGTGAAGTTCCATTTGCATTATGCCTAGGACAGAGAGAATCCTAAACAACAGTAAGAGGTTACCTAGCGAAGGGAGGAGTCCATGTATTGTCTCAAGTTGTTGCTGTTTGATATTAATGTAGTTCCCGATGGTTTCACACTAACGGGTACTTTTGGCTATCGGAATACCCATTGCTAGAACACTCAACTACCTTAACAACACCTCATTTTGGATTGAATATGACTCGGAAAGCGACGTTAATCTGACGTTTCCGTCCGTCTCCTGACGACTAAAAGAATGAAAGACGACTTACAGAATGAAGTCCGAAGTGCACTCACAGTTCTGTTGCCTGTCGCATGAATTCTGTAAATTGGTGTTGCAGCTGGCAGTCATTGCTGAATGCAGACATGTGCAAATATTTTCACTGCTCTAGGGGAACTCGTCTTTGTTGCATTTTTTCCGTACCGTAATTAGCACAATAACAAAATGGTTCAAATGACTCTGAGCACTATGGAACTTAACTTCTAAGGTCATCAGTCCCCTAGAACTTAGAACTACTTTAACCTAACTAACCTAAGGACATCACACATCCATGCCCGAGGCAGGGTTCGAACGTGCGGCCGTAGCGGTCGCGCGGTTTCATACTGTAGCGCCTAGAACCGCTCGGCCACTCCGGCCAGCGCACAATAACATAAGGCTCATTCTGCTGAAGAACTTGATGTCCGCAAGTCCTTCAATAAGAATCTGCGAGCTGTAGTAATGCATGAAAGGAAACAGACTGTTGGACAAAAGAATGGAGAGCTCCCTGCTTTTTGCGTTTCCGATAGGACCTACGATAAGAATTTGGTGTCATATTGTACTACAGAGCCACAAACTGTTTATTTCTTACTTCATACCAAAACAAAAGCTATGATATGAGAAGATTAAATGGCGTACGTGCTTCTCAGAAACTTCAGTTTTTTGTGTTTATTTCTTCACTTCATACTAAAACAAGGGTGTTGATATGAGAGGAGAAAATGAAGTATACGCTTCCAAGACATAATATTTCCTTGTGTGCAACTATTGCGTGCATGAAAGTTCTACAGTTAATTTTTGCATGTTTGATAAATTTTGATATCACCTCACATTGCTTTGTGAAAAGGTTCCAAGTTTTTTGGATTCAAATAGAGTGGATATTTCATCACTGGTTAATATTCTGATGACTAATGATATGATACCCGTTCCAATTGCTTCATGACACTTGTTAGTAGAGTCTCACGTTGATTACTATAAGAACATGCAGGCAGTGATGTTCGCTCGGTGCAGTAGGAGCCAAGGTGATTTCCTTCTGTTTATGGCGAAGCGTCTGCTGCAGCGTCCACGCTCAGCCAACATAAACAAATCGCGGCAGCACTGGGCACTGCTAATCACTACACTTGTTGCGAGCCGCGACAAGATCACACTGTCTCTGATTACGACATTATGGAGTTAATACATCTTACTTAACGTAATATGCAGAACATGGATTGGGTAAAAATTCATTTTGTAGTAACTAGCCATTGCATTAAAATACTTAACACTTATATTTGATGCAATATTTATTGTTGCTGGTCTCCCTAATGTTAATAGTATTCCAGTGAGAGTGACGACTGCTGTTTGTTGAACAACACATGCGTCAGTCAATTATGCAGATACACTACGACCGAATGGTGTCCCAGTTGTTGGCAACAGATTTCAGCTGTGATGGACACACCATGGGGAAGTATTCGTAGTGCAAAACACACTGTTGGAGCTATCAAATGGAAAACATTATGTTCACACTACTCTTTGCCCGAGTCTTAATGGTAGGACTCAGCCTTTCATTTCTTCTTAGGAAGTTAACGATAAAAGCATCATAACTCACCACCAGTAACAGTGTTGCATAGGAATGTTCGCGACCTGATGACGTTCAAGCAAAACTGCAATCATAGTCATTCTGTTGATTTTTGTTGTTTCGAATTAGATTATGCAGTGCTCCTACACCAGACTTCTGAACCTTGCCTGTTTAATGCAAATGTCGCATGATCGTTAAATGGTAGTCCATCACTTATATCAGCAGATGAGACATCCTTAATGTGGAAAATAATTCATGCCAGAAAGATCTTTGTTAAAACAAGAATATCTTTTCTTCGCGTATTTTTCCCAAAAGCACCCGCTACGCACAGTTCAACTACTTAACCGAAGTTCATGATTTTCAAGTATGTAATCTCCAGTGTTTAACTGCAAGATGATAACTAGAACTTCAAATTCTAAAATGACATCTGATACATACACTGACAGCGTCGCGCTGCATTCACCTGGGCGGCGCCCGAATTCAGGCGGCGGGTGGCGTCTGGCCGGCGGCTGGTACCCGCTCCAGCGCGAGGAAATACTCGAGCGTAAGCTGTTGTGACAGCGGCGCAGCCACGAGCTGTCCTGCGGAATTGTTTCTGGAAGTATTAGTTATTACTGGTGGGTAAGATGTGAAGCGAATTATCTTCATTGTTCAGTCAGACTCATAACTTTATACAAGACCGATATTTGGTAAAAAATGTTAGATATAGTTCGCTGCGTTCATCTGGGCGGACGTCACAAGACATCCGTTCAAGTTGATCGTTGATTCCTTGACTCAGTTTTTTTATTACAGAGAGCAAGCAGCCCTCTATCCGAACACGCTGAACCACCGTACTAGCTCCACTAGACCACAGGCTCATACTACACAACAACATCTCGGAAGTAGACAACATTTCCTAGTGACACTTCCGCATCTTAAAGTGTTGCCAGATTGTGCAGATGGCCGGACTTAGGGGTGGTCGGTTTTATTAGCCACCTTAAGTGAACGACTCGGACTTACTCTCTTTGGTGGCTGGCCAGCAGTCAGTTTTTAGTCCAAGACTTTACATTTATTTGCGTAATTGAATGTCAGTTCCGCTCTACCTGCTCTTAGCAATCTCGCACCATAAATTTGTCTTGCCACTCACTCATTGACGACCTGCACCCTTCTGTGATGAGCCGCTTGTTGCCACCAGTACGGGATGTCTCGCGACGTAATGTATCACGTCAGAAACGGGGTTCCACCGGTTCTCCTGCGACAGTTGTAGCGCTCCTGTTTCTTCTGGCACCAAACTACACTGACGGGGAAAAAACGCAACACCAAGAAGGAGTGGCGCGACAGTAACCAATATTGATAGGGGTGTTTCTACATCTGAAAGAATGTCTATTCAAATTTACCGTCAGTCTCATAAGAGTTACGCTAGTAGCTTCAAATACACGCTGTAGCGGTCGTGAGCGTTTGTTACCTTTAGACTAAACATGGTGAGTTGATGTTAGTCAAGAATGACTTTAAGGCAACAAAGACACCATTAGTTTGAACTAGGGTTATGTAACACGGCTATGAGAAGAAGGATGTTCCTTCCGCGATATTGCAGGAGAATGTAGCCACTGCACATTACTGCCGGCAGCGGTGGTCACCAGAATGTACGATCTCAAGAAGGCTCCGAATGGCCACGTAGTACTACCAAAAGGGAAGACCATCGTGTTCGGTGTATGTCTCTGCCGCATCGTACTGCACCTACAGCAGCAGACACACTCGACATACAGCTGGAGTTATGGTCTGGGAAGCAATTTCATATGACAGCAGGAGCACTCACATGGGTATCCCACGCACCCTGACTGCAAAATTGTACGTCAGTCTGGTGATGTAACCTGTCGCGCTCTTAATGATGAACAGTATCCCAGGGGATATTTTCTAACAGGATAATAAAATAAAATCGTCCACATACCGCTGTCGTAACCCAACATGCCGAGTGTCAGCATGCTGCCTTGGCCAGCTCGATCACCAGATCTGTCTCCAGTCGAACACATACGTGACTTCATCGGACGACAATTCCAGTGTCATCCACAAACAGTATTAACCGTCCCTGTATTAACGAACCAAGTGCAGCAAGCACGGAACTCTATGCCACAAACTGACTTCCGGCAGCTGTACAACACAATGCATACACGTTTGTATGCTTGCATTCAACATTCTGACGATTGCACTAGTTATTAATGTACCAGCATTTCGCATTTGCAATACCTTATCAAATGGTTCAAACGGCTCTGAGCACTATGGGACTTAACATATGAGATCATCAGTCCCCTAGAACTTAGAACTACTTAAACCTAACTAACATATGGACATTACACACATCCATGCCCTTACATTGACCTGAGATCTTGCAGTGCACTTAAATATGTTAGATAGACATGTACATCCCCGAAATTTCATTATTCTAAATTAATTAATTATTTTTTGCTGTTGCGATTTTTTCCTTCAGTGTATAACAGCGTCGGGGGTGATGTGCAGTGTGGACACCACTGGAGGATGGGGCAGCGGAAGTAGCAGTGTCAAGCTGGCCGATTAACTTCCCCAGTTGAGCATTCAGTTTCGTTAGTACGGAGCAGGAGCAAATTCAACGATGTCTCGTGTTGCAAGTAGGTTCATTTATTAACCTTGAACAATATAATGCCTTCCTTCCCGCCGGCCGGGGTGGCCGAGCAGTTCAAGGCGCTACAGTCTGGAACCGCGCGACCGCTACGGCCGCAGTTTCGAATCCTGCCTCGGGCATGGATGTGTGTGATGTCCTTAGGTTAGTTAGGTTTAAGTAGTTCTAAGTTCTAGGGGACTGATGACCTCAGAAGTTAAGTCCCATAGTGCTCAGAATCATTTTGAACCTTCCTTCCCTTCCTCCACATTGTTACTACAGCACGTTTATAATGTTACTTCATAATACAGTTATTGTGCGAAAATGACGTTGCACTCATCCGAGTAATATTTCAAGATTCGAAGCTCATTTCTTCATTATCTAGGTTTGAAAAACAGGTGCAGGTTTTTCTGATTAATAGTAAAGAAGCTGTTCTTCGGTCACAATATTAGCTGGTTTATTTCATATGTCTGATTCTTATTACCAATTCAGCACTTCACCATTTTTTTTCATAATGAAAAGAGCTTTTACATGATACCCACATTACGCAAAAGCACGTATGTAAATGTAAGACGTGTTCTTTTCACATACAAGTTTCTAACCACTATTTGATACTAAGAAACAGAGCTTCGCGCAAAAATTACATTGTAGATATTGCCTCAACAACGAATGTATATCGACTGCCGATTGTGGCGCTCTATTCAATCTATACGTTGGAACATAGCTATCTAGATTATTCCAGAAACGGTAATGATTCGGATTACAGTTTGTGTTCACTTCCTGTTTTTCAGTAGTGAATAATTTACGCAAAGCTTTATTATTCATAGTTTATGGCAAGGATAAATATAGTAGCATAGTTTGCTTTAAATAACTGAAAAATATAGTTTTCAAGATTTCTAAATAAGTCACATTCTTAAGACAACGAATATTTTGCCTTTTCTACAGCGTGATTGTATTTGTGAGACATTAAGTCTGTTTTTGCTATATAACAACAATTTTCCACTTAATGAATAAATAACTTGTGCGAACAATTACATAGCTGATCTGTTGGCAACTATCTGAAATACGTAGCCTTTTTTGTAACTCATGTAAAGTGAAATCTATAGGACAATTAATTTTCTTAGGACAATATATATTCACAGAAATATGAAAAATTATTACTATCATTGTTATGCTGTGTTTGTAAAAAAAATTAGTAAATGTGCCAATACACACTCTAAGAAAGAAAAAAAATGCAACACGAAAGATTTACCAAAATGGAACGGAAATCGGTAGATGTGATGTACATGTACAAAAAACAAATAATTATATTTTCAGAAAAATTTGATGATTTATTCAAGAGAAATCTGAGCAAGTCAAAAGGCGTTGGTCCACCTCTGGCCCTTATGCAAGCATTTATTCGGCTGGGCGTTGAGTGATAGAGTTATTGGATGCCCTTCTGAGGCATACTGGGCCAAATTCTCTTGCTGAAATGTAATACCAAGATGGCCTGTCGTGAAGGGCAACAAAATGGTGCGTAGAATATCGCCGTCGTGCCGCTGTTCTTTTGGAGTGCAACGGACGACAACCAGGGAGGTACTGCTATGAAGGGAAATGGCGACCCACAATGGCACTCCTAGTTGTCGGACCGTATGGCGGCCGACAGTCAGATTGATAACCCACCACTGTCCGGAGAGTCTCTAGACATGTTCTCGCTGGTAGTCGGGGCGCATTTTGAGGTGTTACTCGTTACTGAAGACAATTATACTTCAGTCAGTGAAAGCCTAGGCCGAATGTGCCCGACAGCACTGCAAATGAGTTTCTTGGTGAACAGAGGTCAATGGTAGTCGGTGCAAGGGCCGCCATGAGCTGAGCCTCCTTACTGTGAGCCACCTGTTATTGGCCCTTGTGGTCACTGAACCACCAGTGCCACATCGGATCGATAATAATGACACATCCGGTTCTCTGACTACCTCTCTCGTGATTGCTCGGTACCCGCTTTCTGTCTTCTCTCTAGGTCCACCGCTTCCTTATTGACCCTGTGTTCGGCCATGGTTCGCCCATTTCTAACAACATCGTCGAATAATGGCATCGCTCCCGTTCAAATGTCGAGCGATTCGGTAATTGCTCTAACCGGCACATTTGCGCCCAATTACACGTCACCTCTCAAATGGTGACATCTACATATGTTGTTTACGCGCCTATCTGCGAAGCATAATTACTGTCCTACCGAGTTCATGGGCTGAAATTCACAACGACTTTATGCCCTGGTATGAACATGTCTCCCGTTTACAATCCTTGCTAGGTGCGCGCTGAAATTGCGCTGCAGCGTCACACATGCATCCGTCGGCCGCCGAAGGTTACAATTTTCCATTTTCCATCGATACCTGTATATCACTTTGTGATCAATTTGCATAACTCTTTCGTGCTGTGCCTTTTTTTTTTCTTAGAGTGTATGTGGAGTTCGATGACGAGTAACATCCAATGAGATATAGAAGACTTATTATAAGTGGAGCGAAAAAATGAAGACCAAACAGAGTTAAAAGCGGAACATAGGCTTTACTATAGAGGAACAGAATAACTTCAGGTGTATATATCACCGTAAAAAAAATATGTAAAAATATTAGTGACGTTGAAAGAATCTCCGATAGAATAACCAGACACGTTGTCCGCCCCCGGTTGCTGAGTGTTTTGCCGGCACGGTAGCTCAGCGTATTCGGTCAGAGAGCCGGTTGGCCTCTGTAACAAAAAACTGAGTGGAAGGATCAACTACTGAACTTGAACAGGATGTCTTGCGATGTCCGCAACGACCAATCACAACGATCAATAACGAACAAAATGCAGAAAAAAAAGTGGTCAGCGCGACAGACTGTCAATCCATTGGGCCCGGGTTCGATTCCCGGCTGGGTCGGAGATTTTCTCCGCTCAGGGACTGGGTGGTGTGTTGTCCTAATCATCATCATTTCATCCCCATCGACGCGCAAGTCGCCGAAGTGGCGTCAAATCGAAAGACTTGCACCAGGCGAACGGTCTACCCGACGGGAGGCCCTCGTCACACGACATTTCATTTTTTTTTTACCAGACACGTTTTATAAATACACGAGAGACAGAGATCATTCAAGTCCTTGCTTCAAGGAAATCATATTCTGATGAGGATGAAGACAACTTCTGCGAAGAGCTCCAGAAACTGATAACTGACAACAAATATAACTACAAAGTGATGAGGGGGGATTTTAATGCAAAAGTAGTACAAAAATAACGAACGAGTTTTCAGTAAGATACTTCGAATATAATATCAAAACTGACAGAGTACTGTAGTTAGTTGTATTTGCCAATAAAAACAATATGGATGTCCTTAAAGCCTTTTCTCAGAAGACACCAAATAGGGAATGGACATGGCAAAACCATATGAACTAAAATAAAACATACTACATTTTATCATACAATAAATAAACTATACTGTGTAAGACCATTCTAAGTCACTTTTGAAGTCCAAATGATCACAGACACGTAAAAAACACAATAAAAACTATAAAACACAGATGAAAGTAAGCAGTGAGTTCAGCATCTTGGAAAATAAGGTTACAGTGATAAAGTACATAAACAGCAAAGGGGTTTGCGGATACCAAGGAAACAAAAGAAAAGAAAATCTGAAATGGTAGCATGCTGCTTTAGAGGAGGCGAGAGTCTGAATCAAATAGTAATAGGAACATAACATAATATGCTTAATGAAACAAAACTATACGGAAATGCCTTTTAGATGACAGGTGAAATATAATGAAATTATGGTAATAGAAACATTAGAAACGCATAATACTATGGAAAATGCAACACAGAAACATATGTTGGGTAGACACATAAATCTCCTATGTTGACCAACGCATGTAGGTCCGTTGCTTTCCTCACTCATCGTTCAGGGAGCCACGTCCGACAGTCGCAACATAGAAAAATTGAGTTTAAAGTGCTCTAGCGGACACTATTTGTGTGTGTGTGTGTGTGTGTGTGTGTGTGTGTGTGTGTGTGTGTGTGTGTGTGTGTATGCGTTTGTCTCTTTGTTGCCGGAGAGTCGATTACGAAACTTTAGTCTCTTCTTAGTGAATAATATCGCCGCCGTCTTTATCGGCTTCATCTTAATTATCTTAATTTTATGCAGTTTCACCCAATCTTCGGTCACATCCAATTGGCGTTGGATACATGTTATCAATTGATCGATGCTTCTGCAAGTCGCTAAGAAGGCCTTGTCGTCAGCATAGAGAATAACAGAGACGTTCGGTACCATCGGAATATCATTGACATATACATTGAGTTCACAAAAGTCATAGGATAACGATAGACACATTTACAGATGACGATAGTATCGCGTACACAAGGTAAAAAGGGCAGTTCACTGGCGAAGGTGTCATTCGTGCTCACGTGACTCATGTAAAAAGCTTTCCGACGTTATTACGGCCGTACGACGGGAATTAAAAGACTTCGAACGCGGAATGGTAGTTGGAGCTAGACGTATGGGACATTCCGTTTTGGAAATCCTTAGAGAATTCGGTATTCTGAGGTTCACAGTGTCAAAAGTGTGCCAAGAAAACTACATTTCAAGCATTACCTCACACAACGCACAACGCAGTGGCCGATGGCCTTCACTTAACGACCGAGAGCAGTGGCGTTTGTGTAGCTTTGTCAGTGCTAGGAGACAAGCAGCACTGCGTGAAATAAACCCGGAAATAAATGCCGGGCGCACGACGATCATATGCGTTAGGACAGTGAGGCGTAATCTGGCATTGGAAATGTCGTGTGGCTAGGGCCTCCCGTCGGGTAGACCGTTCGCCTGGTGCAGGTCTTTCGATTTGACGCCACTTCGGCGACCTGCGCGTCGATGGGGATGAAATGATGATAATTAGGACAACACACACCCACTCCCTGAGCGGAGAAAATCTCCGACCCAGCCGGGAATCGAACCCGGGCCCTTAGGATTGACAGTCTGTCACGCTGACCACTCAGCTACCGGGGCGGACAATCTGGCATTAATTGGCTATGGCAGCAGACGAGCGACACGAGTGCCCTTGCTAACTGTACGACACCATCTGCAGCGCTTCTCCTCGGCTCGTGACCATATCCGTTCAACCATAGGAGACTGGAAAATCGTGACCTGGTCAGATGATGGTTTAAATGGCTCTGAGCACTATAGGACTTAACTTATGAGGTCATCAGTCCCTAGAGCTTAGAACTACTTAAACCTAACTAACCTAAGGACATCACACACATCCATGCCCGAGGCAGGATTCGGATCTGCGACCGTAGCGGTCGCGCGGTTCCCGACTGTACCGCCTAGAACCGCTCGGCCACTCCTGCCGGCCTGGTCAGATGAGTACCGATTTCAGTTAGTAACAGCTGATGGTAGGATTCGAGTGTAGCGCAGATCCCACGAAGCCATGGACCCAAGTTGTCAACAAGGCACCGTGCAAGCTGATGGTGGATCCACAATGGTGTCGACTGTGTTTAAATGGAATGACCTGGGTCCTCTTGTCCAAATGAACCGATTATAGAATGTAAATGGTTATTTTCGGGTACCTAGAAATATTTTGCAGCCTTTCATGGAGTTCATGTTTCTAAACAATGATGGAATTTTTATGGATGGTATTGCGCTGTACCACCATGCCACAATTGTTTGTGACTGGTTTGAACAATATTCTGGACAACTCGAACTAACGATCTGGTCAGCCAGAGCGCTCGACATGAACCCCATTGAACATTATGGCACATGAGATGTCAGGTCTTGCACAAAGTTCTGCACGGGCAACACTTTCGCAATTATGTTTCAACATTTCTGCAGGAGACTTTCAGCGACTTATGGAATCTATGCCACGGCGTTTTGCTACACTACGTTGGGCAAAAGGGGGTACGACAAGATAATAGGAGGTATCCCATGACTTTTGTCACCTCAGTGTGTGTTGAAGGGCTGCTGCGAGATGACTGAACCTTGAGGGATGCTAGCTGTCGTTGTCATTGGTTCAGATTTCTGCCCATCTATCTGGATAATCTTCCATCGCGCAGAAAGTCGTCGACCAGTTTGATACAGCAGTCTCTTATGCTGGTCTGTTGGCTGAGTTTGACAATCAATTTGCCTTTCCATATGCGAGCATACCCTTTCTCTATGTCTAGAAAGACAACAATAGTTGCCTTTCTCCCATTGAGGTTCAGATGCATAATCTCCGTAATGTGTAAAAGCTGCAGTTCTGAGGAGAGTTCCGACTGGAAGTGGAACTGCTCTGACCTGATGAAGTTGTCAGTTTCCAGGTGACCTTTACCCGTTGGAGGAAGACTCTTTCAAAGCGAGTAAGTAACAGGCTTATTGATCTGCAGTTTTCTGGTATAGCCAGGTCCTTCCCACGTTTGGAAATGGGGGCAATCTTAAAAGTTTTCCACACCGACGGGAAACATTAGTTGATGAGGCAGCTGCTGATAATCCCGGTGAGCAGAAAAAAGCCTTTCGTGGCATGTGCTTCAACTCCGTGTAAGTTACGCGGTCTTTGCCCGGAGCAGACTTGTTTGTTCTTCTAATAATCTTCCGGACTTCGGCTGAGGTGGTGAGTAGTGTCTGTGTCGTTGATGGCGTCCGATGGATTTCGTCAATTAGCTACTGGACACTCCTCTCTTCCTGTTCGACGCATGTTCCTCACAATTTTTCATTCTTCACTGGTATTCAGCAGCAATGGCTCCATTTTGCTTCCCAGTGTCCTCCGGGTTGCGATAACGTTGCCACCGTCTTCTGTGGGCATTTCTCAGATTTTTCATGTAAGTGAGATCGGGTGGGAATGTTTCGATGCGGAACCCTGGTAGAAAGACCTCTGTCGCCGCTCGTTTAGCCACTCTTAAGATTTTGGTCGTTAGATTATTTATCGCGGCATCGACCTCTGGTATGGTGGATACAGCTTGCGTCGGACGTACGTTGTTGCTCAGGTAAGTTTCAAACAGGTTACAGTCGATGGTTCTAGTGCTCAGTGGAGGGGTTGGGAAGCTGCCCCAGAACAGGTTTGTGGTCAGACGACAGGTCGTTTATCGTCTGAAGCTGCAAATTCGGATGGATGTTCTTAACATTTGCGATGTCCAGTACGTCCGATTGCTGGGACCTAAAGTTAGGAATATGCTTTGGTTCACCAAGTCCGTGTATGGATACTTGAAGTTTATTTAACACGTCGAACAGCTGTTGTCCCTTGAGACTGAGGTGACGAGCGTTCAAAGACGTATGCTTGGAGTTTAAATCCCCCCTCCCCCAGCCCCCTATCCCCAATAAATACAGTGTAGAGACCTCCTTCTAAATGCGTCTTCTTGGGGCTGATGTATCCAGCGACGAACGTAATCTTCCCAGCTGCTGTCAGGCTGGTGACGGCAGTTGCTCTCAGTGATTGCAGTGGGGGCAGATCTTCTAGATGGTGTCGGATATTACTCTTAATGAACACCGCTGTGCCTCCTCCTTTTTTAGCCGCTGCGGTCAGTTTTGTAGTTCTGCATGTTCATCAGTTTAAGGGAGGCTAGTTCCATGAGATGGGTCTTCGATATCAACACGATGTCTGTGTCGACTGATGAACTCGTTCAGCAATGTCCGTTTATTCTTCACGCCATTAGCATTCCAGATATACAGACGTAGTTGTCTTGTTCTTGCTTGGTTATCCATGTCTTAAGGCGAAGTGAACACTCGTACGATCCCCTCCAGTAACATGAGGATATTAGTCAGTTTCTGTTGTAACTGGACTAGTAATGCTGCGATATCTGAGGTCGCCACTGGCTGGTCGTTCCTAAACGCCAAAACATCATCAAATGGTCTGGGAATCTGTCTTCTGGTGGTCTCCTGGCCCGACGTAGTTGCTGGTGGTTGGCCGGTCTGCGGAGGCTGGGGTAACTGTCGCTGCAAGTTACTCGTCGTTTCCATTGAAGGAACAGCTCTGACTATGGTTGGCTTTGCAATCGGTGACTGGATGTTGTTCTCCACACTGTACTTCTTAAGAAGTGCTTGGTATTTCTCAAACCCTCTCCAAGAGGCAGGTGGGATTTATCGCGGTTCACACACTTAGCTTTCTCCGTACCTGGCAACTGACGGTCTTTAGAGGGGTGACCTTCCGTGTGTTTAAAACAGCGGGGCAGTGTGCACACTGGTGTACAGTAAACATCGGACATCATAGTTTCTGATTGTCTTTGTCTTTGGAAGGCTTACAACGAATGTAGCCAGCCTTATCATCTCGTTTGTCATTTCATCTTCCTTACTGGTAAACGTTTGCCTGAGGGAAGCCTTTTTCACTCAACGCCATTATCAGCTGTTCTTCCACGACCTGTGCTGGTGATCTCTTGATGTCAACTTTATGTTCTTTCTCTTTCGGTGGCGGATGTTTAAAACGCGACAGGTTATAAGTTTCAAAGAACTGAATCACCTTTCGCTGATCCTCAGATGTATCGAGATGATACTTTATACGGTCAGTTTGGGAGATGGCTTTCAGATTGCCGTAGATGTGTTGCTTCAGCGCATTGTTGAGCTCCACGTATTGTTTGGTATAATATATGGTAACAGGTGGTACTCCTTTCTGTTGTAGTTTCTCTGATTCCAGCTGCACTTGTTTCGACGTAGTCGGCTGATTTTGCGGCTTTTCTTGCGATCCAACATTGTGTTTATCACATGGTAATAGCGGAGTGAACCTGTTGATAGTTTCCATTGTGTCCACACGTTTCATTTGAAGATTTACGTCCTCCTGGGAGTAGCTGTGATGCTGTCTCTTGTATCCAACTTGAACGAGATCGTCTGCCTTTGTAAAGCTGGCGTCCCCTTCTATCGGCTCTTATTCCATCAATTCGATGCTATATCTGTACGCCATTGACGTTAAAAAGCCCAGTTCCTCGTCGTGTTCTTCATCAGAGAAGTCGTCGCATGGTAGTAAGTTTCTATTGGACCAAACTGCTAAGATCATCGGTCCCTAGGCTTACACATTACTTAATCTAACTTAAACTAACATAGGCTAAGGACAACACACACCCAAATGCCGGAGGGAGGACTCTAACTTCCGACGGGAATAGCCGCGTGAACCGTGGCAAGGCGCTTTAGATCGCGCGGCTACCCCGCGCGACATAGTGGTCATGGATTCACTTTGTCGGTGAAGCTGTCTATTTTCCGTGGCGCCTCCGGCTTCCGCTACCTCTCCTGTTTGCAAGTTGCTGGTGTTTGACGTTGTTTTGTTCCATCGTTCAGCCGTTGGGCGGCGATCGACCGACACCTGCGCGGCTGAGGCAACTGCCTCGGCAGCGCGCGTTACGCTGTCCGTTCTCCACGCAGCGCGCACACGAATGCGCACACTATCAGGAGCTGCCACAAAATCACAAAGAAAACTATAATGCTGTAATCCCAGGGTGACCTCTCCAGCAGTTTCTCAGCATGAGAAGGTGATTAACAAATCCTCTTTTCACAGCTAATATACAATCAACCCCAAATGAAATAACTTGCAGCAATTGGCAGAAAATACATACTTCACTTCCGATAATGTTATTTTCTTTAGTCTCTTAAATTTTAGACTGCAAGCTTCAAAATGTACATCGTCTGTACCCATCTCCACATACAAAATTTCAATCAGCATATAATATAATATTTACCAGACACAGGTAGCTAGTGAAACTGTAACTGCTACCGGGGCTAACATAATACTGCTTGATTCCACCATAGCTATTTCTATTACTAATTAGCACTACGTCAACTACCACAGACAATTAACCGCTCAAAAAAGGTTTTGGGCCACCTACATGTCTGTGGAAGTGTGTGTGATTAGATTGACATGTAGCAGGTTGTGAAAGAGTAAACTTAACGAAACAAAAAAGTAGGTTCACTGTGAAATAAAAAGAAAACAGTAATAAAAATAATTCGGAAATGCGCATCTTTTCCTTCTGTGAAGTTAAAATCTGCTACTGGGTAAATTTCAATAGCGTGTTGAATTTTAACATGCTTGTGTCCTCCTTGATACGCTGTCCCCAAGGTCGTCAAGACGCTGCTTGTCCCACTCTCCGATAGCGGCCTTCCTGGCGTCGTCCAGAGTGTTTGGAGGTTCCTGTGAAGGGGAATTGGTCCGAGGAATCTTCATTCGGGTTCACACCAACTGATACTCATGCCATTCTGGTGATTCCTGCCTCCTGGAGTACGGTGTTCGTGATACGGTGTTTCCACGCATGGTAGTATTGGGATACTAACTGATCGCCAACGTCGACTTTAAGGATAGACAAGATGTTGGAGGATCCCGTCCCAGTAATACCTCAAATTATTCTCAATTGTGATGAGGAGACCGATGCCCATACGTCATACTATTCCAAAACATGACTGAGCCACCTCCATGAAGAACCCGTATGTCTGCGTGGTAGACACGTGTATTGGCCATCTCATCGCTCTTCCACGGCAATAATCAGGCTTCAGCCAACCCTGCCTTCGTCAGTGAAATGAATCCAACGGCACTGAACCAGGTTCCATGCTGGGCGTTTCCTAGCCCACCTCCTTGGCGCATGACAGTATGTACTGCTGTGGAGATCTTTTGGAGATGGCTGTTTACTTTCTGAGTGGTCAAAACCTTCCCACCTGACTCCAAAGTAAAGAGTGTTGTTCTGTTGATTTCCACTCGTGGTGCCTAGGATCAACAATTTGCAGGTTGCTGTCATCGGCTATTGTTTGTTACCTGGGCGTGATCAACACGAAGTAGTACATTAAATTATTTAGAATTGCGAAAAAGGACAACCATCAGCTGTAGAATGGAATGACGACAATGAAAATTTGTGCCAAACCGGGACTCTAGCCCGGATTTCCCGCTTATCGCGAACAGTCACCTTACTATTTTTTTTTCCTCTTTTATAATTTTGTTCGGCATTGTTGGTTTCGTTTGGTCTGGGTGGACGCCACATGACATCAGTTGAAGTTGATCGTTGATTCCTTCACTCAGTTTCTTTATTACAGAGGACAATCGGCCCTCTGACCGAACACGCTAAGCTATGATGCCGGCTATACCATTTGGCTATCCGTGCACGACTCACAGCCTGCTCCAAACTTGCGTATGTCGTCAACCATGCCATAATGGCTGTAGTCGCCGCAGTGCCTGTTCCTTTTGGCATGCATGTATGTCCGAAGGAACTTTGCATCGTAATCAGAATAACACAGGCACTGCAATATCGTAAATATTGTAAACACCACGTACATATTCAATGTTTTATGTCCTGCACTACGGCTGAAATTCCGGATGACATCGTTATGGTGTACGCCAACTGGACTTGGAAATTCTTGTGCTGACAACCATCTTTCCTTAAAATGCCAATGCGCAAGGTCTAGATTTGAAATGACTTCGAGGCATGTGGTCAGAGTGAACTGTTGCCCTATCGATCTGTCGAGTGCAATGAACTGCTCCTGCGATATTCAACAAAACGACCAAACTACAAGAGCCCGGAGACTCTTTCACGAGAAGACAGATTCAGAATGAAACAGCTCTCATTCAGGAAGCTGAGAAAGCGGAAGGAGATAGTTAGCGTCTCTGAACGGTGACTCTTGGTAATATTACAACTCCGGCTAATCGTCTGCAGGAGCTGACTAAACAAGAAAATCGGAACGAATAAAGTCATCGCCACTCAGTGGTGACACCCGGTCTGTTGTCCTTTCCGGGATAGGGGTGCTACTTCCGGAGAAGTAATGCTCAGCAGACCCTCACAAATACCCCCCCCCCCCTAAAATAAGACCCTCACTCTCAGATGTTCTCTAACTGTTCCCGACGTTCTCTGCACACGACCGTCTACAGCGTAAGGGTGTGAACGTGATGCTGAACAACACCATCTTTTCCAGCTATTAACTTCGAAACGAAGGCCACTGCAGTGTCGAATGAAGCATCCAGTCACCTTTCAAAGACTTCGTCTCCAGAAGCTGCAGCCGTCTATCTGAGCTGGGGACCATACGCAGACCACCTGGCGCCTTCGTACCTTTGGGTCCCCTTCTGGGTGACTTGTCGTTTGGGGGTGACCATCTCTCTGGTGGGTGACATGTTCAAGCCTGGGCTGGGAACAGCTCAGTCTCTCTGTAACTGTACACTAATCCCCAAAGGCCTTCATCATAGCCAATCACTTCCCAGTCAGGCATACACCTTCGACTTTGGCTACGTTGGATATTACAGTTTAAACACTGTCTTTCCCAGTGTGGTAGGCAGCGAGCAAGCTACCATGAGCTACTAACGCATCTGTTGACCTATGTGCATTACTGGCAGTCATCTAAATCATAAAGGGCAATAGCCTCCCACCTGTTGCAATCCCGTCTCTGTATCAAAATGAATTAACAACTATTGTAAACAGGAATGATTTATTAATGACAATCATTAATGACTCGCTGAGCGGTTCTAGTCACCACCACTTATACAACCCACGTCCGGACAAGGAAGCGGCACGTTTTCTTGACCTACGAACGGAAGATTCATCTACCACTGTTGTGGTCAACTTCCACCTCCGACAAAACAGTGTACACAATCTGCATTTGTGCCATTCACTTCTGAAGCCTTATTTCGCTCCACTAAAGTGCATTGCCGAGCAGAAAGCCTCGACACGGCCAACCGATTCGGCTCATGTTTGGTAGGTTTCTTGTTTACCACCTAAAATGGAGGAATCTAAGGTTTTTGGCTCATTACTACTCTGTTTTGGAGAAAACCACCCATAAAGTTTATGAAGCGCATTCGATTAGAATTATTGGTGAGATCGATAAGATAACTGAAAACTGAGCACTTTTTGTCGTCACATATTGGGTTTTGCATACGTATATTTCCCGAGAAATCGAGAGAAGAAACGTCCACGACTGTCGCCAGTCTACCCATAAGGCTAACACCGTACAAGGAAAGCGGCACGGGCCGAGCGACACAGTTCCGCCTGAGACGCGCTAGTGCGAGGACGTGCTGTGTACTCTGGCTTACTAACGTCGTTGACAAGTTTTGTGTCTTCTTCATCTGCTGACTGTGATTACTCTTGTTCTATCTACAACGCTACCTGGTGTTCATTAGCTATTAACCCCTTGGGTTTATTAACAAAATGTCTGTCATATTTCCAAGGAAGCATGTACTAGATTTTAAATTAGACAAGTCCAAGTGTGCTGCGCAGGCAAGATCACTGGAAGTGCGTAATTGGATGTACTAGGAATCACAACTGACCAAATATACACAACTTACTCATGAAGCCTTATTTCGCTCCACTAAAGTGCATTGCCGAGCAGAAAGCCTCGACACGGCCAACCGATTCGGCTCATGTTTGGTAGGTTTCTTGTTTACCACCTAAAATGGAGGAATCTAAGGTTTTTGGCTCATTACTACTCTGTTTTGGAGAAAACCACCCATAAAGTTTATGAAGCGCATTCGATTAGAATTATTGGTGAGATCGATAAGATAACTGAAAACTGAGCACTTTTTGTCGTCACATATTGGGTTTTGCATACGTATATTTCCCGAGAAATCGAGAGAAGAAACGTCCACGACTGTCGCCAGTCTACCCATAAGGCTAACACCGTACAAGGAAAGCGGCACGGGCCGAGCGACACAGTTCCGCCTGAGACGCGCTAGTGCGAGGACGTGCTGTGTACTCTGGCTTACTAACGTCGTTGACAAGTTTTGTGTCTTCTTCATCTGCTGACTGTGATTACTCTTGTTCTATCTACAACGCTACCTGGTGTTCATTAGCTATTAACCCCTTGGGTTTATTAACAAAATGTCTGTCATATTTCCAAGGAAGCATGTACTAGATTTTAAATTAGACAAGTCCAAGTGTGCTGCGCAGGCAAGATCACTGGAAGTGCGTAATTGGATGTACTAGGAATCACAACTGACCAAATATACACAACTTACTCATGAAGTAAAAAAATGTAAAGTTGTATGACACTGTTGACTAGGAGACCGCGCAGAGCAGTTCAGCTGCCTAATAGAAAAGGTGCTTTTCATTTTTTTTTTTTTTTTTTTTTTTTTTTTTCGTTTGCGACCAGTGGCATCATTCCTTCGGGACGTGTGAACGTTGTGCGTTTAAGTGTACAGGGTTACATGTCCTCACTTCATGTGAGACTGCAGAGAGGTTTAGACTTCAATCCAGGACATTGATGCGAAGTCTGGTGATCAGGAACTTTACGCCACGACGCCTCCTCCCCTCTTCCGTAAAGGCAAAGCAGCCATCAGCACGTGGCGTACCCATCCAAGTACTGGCCACGCCAGACGTTGCTTAACTTCGGTGATCTGATGAAAATTGGTTTATTTAATGAAACAAAGCCGTTGGGACTGATGGAGCACGAGGACGGAACTGAAATTTCATCATCGCAACAGAACTGTTCAGTACAGTTTCTGTTCCTATTGTAAATATTGATTACAAAGCAGGTAGTATCTTTAACCTCTTGCCTGAAGCAGCAAATTGCTGTTTGAAAAAAGTACTAACAAAGTATGGTGAAACTAAAATCATTAGAAACAAACGCTGAGCCAGTCAACAGAAGTTGCGATGTTTAGTGACACAGTATCGGTATAACTGCACATAAAAGTCAATATTCGGTCATATGTAATGGTTGCAGGATACAAGGGGCAGATGTCACAGTCAAGCCAAGTTTTTACGTATTTTATATGTAATGAAAGTGGCCACCTTCGTCAAAACTGTCCTAAATGGAGTTTCGTTGCAAAGCACTTCTTGCACCGACGGAAAAAATCAACATTATCACAAATCGTAAATGGAAATGAAGCACCTGACGAACTTCAGCCCAAGTCCACTCAAAATGGAGCATAAATCTGATATGACGTGACGAAGGTTTTTGACTGCTAGTAAGCAAACATGAAAAGGACTAGTAATAGCCAGCCGTTGTGGCCGTACGGTTCTAGGCGGTTCAGTCTGGAACCGCACGACCGCTACGGTCGCAGGTTCGAATCCTGCCTCGGGCATGGATGTGTGTGATGTCCTTCGGTTAGTTAGGTTGAAGTAGTTTTAAGTTCTAGGGGACTGATGACCTCAGATGTTAAGTCCCATAGTGCTCAGAGCCATTTTTGACTAGTAATAAAAACGTTGCCTTAGTGACGGCTAGTAAGACAACAAAGAATGAAGGGAACAGTTGTGTTATACTCTTACAGGAAGTAACACAAATAAATTTAAATGTACATGGATTTCCACTAATCGTGGACTTCATACTCAAAAAAAGCACTCACAGAAGACAAAACCAATGAAGCAAAGAAAACCAAGGAATTTTATTTCATCATTCTTACCAAATTACACGTAAAGCCCATCCTTACAAACGAGCACATGCAACATATTAGGAGAATTACAGAGAACCTCACCACCATCAAAAGTAAACAGTTAGCTAGCCTGAAAGTTAAATCCAAAATAGCGAAGCAAAGAGAGAACGAGTACAGTCTCCATTGTTGTCAAGCTGTCCATCCCTCTCTCTCTATCCTCCCTCTCCTTCCTCCTCCTCCCTCCATCCACCTCATCCACTCCTCTATGACAATTTCCTCATATATAAACCGTGAGAAATTCGGAAATTGGAGATGGGGCATAGTCTTATTGGCAACATGGCTGCCAGGTTTCCAATGTACACTTAAGATCGGCTGGTCCCGGCGGAGGTTCGAGTCCTCCCTCGGGCATGGGTGTATGTGTTTGTCCTTAGAATAATTTAGGTTAAGTAGTGTGTAAGCTTAGGGACTGATGGCCTTAGCAGTTAAGTCCCGTAAGATTTCACACACACACACTTAAGATCTAGTGTATGACCAAATTAATTATCCTTATCGTTTCCAACCTGGCCGCTCCTATTATTATGTCAACCTCATCTTCATATTTATCCAACGTAGTCTTATGTTATTTAACATAGTTTATGTCAAAATGCACAGATTATTGTGAAGTTGAGGCTTTTAATGTTTAAGAAATTACAGCTGCATGCATGTTGTGGGACAGGATTCAAGACAAAGGTTTATTGAAATCAACAAATACTGCTTCAGGAGTGCCTGCACTGTATGCCATAACCCATCTGCCACGCAACCAACACTTTGTGCAAGGTTGCAGCTATCACACTTCCGCTCAGCCTCCGGCCAACAAAAGCACACATTACAACACGCCATGCCCCTCACCCATCTGAATACCAGGGCAGTCACCTAACTGCCGACAGTCCCCTAAGTCGGCCGGTGTGGCCGAGCGGTTCTAGGCGTTTCAGTCCGGAACCGCGCTGCTGCTGCGGTCGCGCTGCTGCTGCGGTCGCAGGTTCGAATCCTGCCTCGGGCATGGATGTGTGTGATGTCCTTAGGTTAGTTAGGTTTAAGTAGTTCAAAGTCTATGGGACTGATGACCTCAGATGTTAAGTCCCATAGTGCTTAGAGCCATCTGAACCATTTGAACAGTCCCCTATGGCAGCCAACAGCCACATCTGTGCAGCTCGACTTCAATAGCTCAGCAGAGACTACCGCATGAATCTGGGGGAGCATCCAGGAACACACCTCGATAAACATTCTACATGACCCACCCTGTGCCACAAATAAGTAAACGTCACACTGCTGGCCAGAGGCAGCATATATACGAGGGGTTTTTTTTCTCTGGAGATGCGGCAGGTCGGGAGTTTCAGCAAAGGTTTATGCCTCTGTAGTTTACAAACTAATAGATGGCTGGAAAAATTATTGCAGTAGGTCAGCATAAGAAACGTTACACTTTCCAAAGAGTTACAGCAAAGAGATACAATTTTTTAAAATGTAACAAAAGTTTTTTCTATCATGCACTGGAATCATTGAAACCAGCTGTGTACAAATCAGTTTAGATCGCATTCATATCTCATTTAGTTTGGGAGCTACACTTCAAAGTTTCAGGGGTGGATACCACACGCTGTACATAATGCAATGTGCCTTCTAGAGGTGCTGCGGAAGAATTGCTACGTCAGCGGTGTCACGGAGCGACATGCTTCCTCGATGCGCCGTTTTAGATCATCTGGGGTTGTGGGATCAGTGACATAAACACGATTCTTTAGATATACCCACAGAAAGAAATTTACTGGTGTTAAATCGTGCGATCTTGCAGGCCGTTCATGAGGACCACAGTGCCCCAACGATCTTCCAGGGGAACAGTTGTTCAGTTCTTCCACAAGTGCATGCACAGATGAGCTGGGTGACCATCGTGCTGGGTGTTGTTGTGTGATGTCCTTAGGTTAGTTAGGTTTAACTAGTTCTAAGTTCTAGGGGACTGATGACCATAGATGTTAAGTCCCATAGTGCTCAGAGCCATTTGAACCATTTGAACCATCGTGCTGGACCCACTAATGTCTAGACAAACTGTCGATTTAAAGCCCAATACATCTCACCTGACAGTGTGGCTGAGAAGTAGTGTCGACCGATGGTTGCTTAGTTTGGGGCAGAGAACCAAACAGCGAGGTCATCGATCCCGTCGGATTAGGGAAGGATGGGGAAAGAAGTCGGTCGTACCCTTTCAAGGGACCAACCTGACATTTGTCTGGGGCAATTTAGGAAAACCTAAATCAGGACGGCCAGACGCGGGTTTATACCGTAGACCTGCCGAACTCGAGTCCAGTGTGCTAACCACTACGCCACCATGCTCGGTGTGATCGATGATTTAATCCCTAAGGATCCTACACCATACATTAATAGACCATGTCCGAAAGAACAGACACCATATCCATACAAGTATATAGTTCTGACAATACCGGCTATGACCTTCTTCTTCTGTGCGGATGCACACATAATACCCGAACTCTTATGGGACTTGGTAAGAATGTCTTCCACGAGTAATGAGTGTGTTGGATAGGGACACTACAAATGTAGTGTGTGGACATAAAAGCTGAGAATGTGGTCTCGCGGGAGGCAGTCGCGCTATCCTCTGTGACCTCGGTGGCTCAGATGTATAGAGCGTTTGCCATGTAAGCAGGAGATCCCGGGTTCGAGTCTCGCTCGGGGCACACATTTTCACCTGTCCCCGTTCATATATATCAACTCCCATCAGCACCTGAAGGTATTAATACATAATTCTAGTTTCGTTCTAGACGGCTGCAGGTCATGAATGGTGTCTGTTCTTTCGGACATGTCCGAAAGAACAGACACCATATCCATATAAGTATATAGTTCTGCCAATACAATAAAATTGGAGCGTGATTATGTGTAAGACTGGCGGCCACTCCCTGTATATAGTGGTCAAGGCATTTGCTAGCTCTGGCCGGCAGCGTGACGCGTAACGGTTCCCGGTACATTCGAGGGGCGAATAAAATGTTTATCGATGTACGCTCCCGACTGCTTTCCCAGCCTCGGACAGTGCTGTTGGCCGCGCTATTAATCCTTTATTTGCTGGCGAAACTTAAAAGCCACGACAGATTCTGTGTGGAATTACACCTGTAGGGACCAAAAGGTCTATTTCATATAGTTTGTGCTTCATTCGGTGGATGTCAGTACAGCCTGCGCCCCATTCCGAAGCCTATGTATCAGCCTGCAATGTAAACAGTTGTTTGCAAATGGCTGCTTAGTGTGTGAAATAACGCTGCAAGGTTACGTAAATAAAAGTAACGTTGACATGTATACCGCGGTGAATGATAATCTCTATGTAGCTACCTTTATTCAGACTAATGTCAGTTTGGATAAAATATCCTTGTAATATTCAGTTACAACGTAAATTATGACTGGGACGTAGCAGTCCCGTCAGGTCCAGGGCAGTGACTTCACAAGGTGAGTTTACATTGACTTTTGGTTGTTTTGCTTTGATGTTTATAGCTTTTGTTGCTTTCAGGGCCGTATTAAATAAAAACGTATCCTTGCTGAGGACAATATGGCATTTGATTTTATAAAAAAACAATAGAAATATTGCATGACTTATCAAACATTAGCAAACTTAGCAATATTTTCTGTGTGTTAAGGCTCTCTTTTGCAGAACAGGTCTTACAGTCGAAGAAATTCATTCTCAATTAGAAAAGTTTCTAGATGATGTTGATAAACTTTCTGAGTGTAGTGATGACGGTGAAGATGAAATGATGAGTAGTACTCCGAGGAATAATAACGCAAAAATTCTTCAGGGTAGTGCTAGTACTTCACAAAATATCGCAGAACCTGAATAAAGTGCTGATGAGGAAGAGACAGACAATGAAGAAAATGTTCAAACTATAACTCTTCACGTATGTGCTAGTACTACACAGAATACGGATGGACAATCGTGCAGTTCACTTTCTGTCAAATTATCATGGAAATGAAGTATGCAGTGTATCCAGAATTCAGAAAGAGGGAACAAAGATTGAAGTGAGGGCACTGACAGTTGTACAAGGTTATCATGAATACATAGGAGGCGTATATAAAGCTGACATATTGAGGTCTCTTTATGAAATAGACAGAAAGTCAAAAAAGAATTGATACAGACTGTTTATGCAATGGTAGAAATTATCCTTGTGAATTCCTATATTTCATACTGTGGCGTAAAAGGAACACTTCCACTGACTGATTTCAAACATAGGACTGCACTCGGTGTACTCACACATTGTAGCCAATGTCCAAAAACTGGAAAGGTCCAAAAACCATGAAACACCTTCTCTTTCTGCTCCAAGGGGAAGAAAGATAGTAGTTTCGGTACCAAACGACGTTCGGTTTTAGAATACAGAACGTTACCGGCCAACATTTGTCAATTCAGGAGACAAATGTGAACTCTGCTCGTCTACAAAGGTGGAATCGAGACCCTAGTCAGAGTGTTCAGCACGTAATTTTTTTTTTGTGTGTTAATGAAGACAATAACTGCCCTTATAAATATAGTCACAAACAAAAATTCCAACTCTATGGTTCTTTTGGAACTTCTCAGTCCCTTAATGTACTTCGTTTGTATAATTTTGTCGCGACTTACAAGTCCTCTAAACATTTTAATCACTTTAATGCGTTTGTAGCATTTTTGAAACGAAGAAATTCGCTCTTAATTCAATAACAGCTCACCAAGTATTAAAGTAAAAAATTTTAACCTTGATTTTACATTTTTTTACAATTACAGTAAATGTTGTTGTTGTGGTCTTCAGTCCAGGGACTGGTTTGATGCAACTCTCCATGCTGCTCTATCCTGTGCTAGCATCTTCATCTCCGAGTACCTACTGCAACCTACATCCTTCTGAAACTGCTTACTGTATTCATCTCTTGGTCTTCCTCTACGATTGTTACCCTCCACGCTGCCCTCCAATACTAAATTGGTGATCCCTTGATGCCTCAGAATATGTCCTACCAATCGATCCCTTCTTCTGGCCAAGTTGTGCCACAAATTTCTCTTCTTCCCAGTTCTATTCAGTACCTCCTCATTAGTTATGCCATCTAATCTTCAGCATTCTTCTGTAGCATCACATTTCAAAGCCTTCTATTGTCTTCTTGTCTAAACTATTTATCGTCCATCTTTCATTTCCATACATGGCTACACTCCATACAAATACTTTCAGAAAAGACTTCCTGACACTTAAACCTATTCTCGATGTTAACAAATTTCTCTTCTTCAGAAAAACTTTACTTGCCGTTGCTAGTCTACATTTTATATCCTCTCTACTTCCACCATCATCAATTATTTTGCTCCACAAATAGCAAAACTCATCTACTGCTTCAAGTGTCTCATTTCCTAATCTAATTCCCTCAGCATCACCCGATTTAATTCGACTACATTCCATTATCCTCGTTTTGCTTTTGTTGATGTTCATCTTATATCCTCCTTTCCAGACACTGTCCATTTCGTTCAACTGCTCTTCCAGATCCTTTTCTGTCTCTGACAGAATTTCAATGTCATCGGCAAACCTCAAAGATTTTATTTCTTCTCCATGGATTTTAATTCCTACTCCAGATTTGTCTATTGTTTCCGTTACTGCTTGCTCAATATACAGATTGAATAACATCGGGGATAGGCTACAATGCTGTCTGACTCCCTTCCCAACCACTGCTTCCCTTTCATGCCCCTCGACTCTTATAACTGCCATCTGGTTTCTGTACAAATTGTAAATAGCCTTTCGCTCCCTGTATTTAACCCCTGACGTCTTCAGAATTTGAAAGAGAATATTCCAACCAACATTGTCAAAAGCTTTCTCTAAGTCTACAGCGGCTAGAAACGTATGTTTGCCTTTCCTTAATCTATCTTCTAAGATAAGTCGTAGGGTCAGCATTGCCTCACGTGTTCCAACATTTTTACAGAATCCAAACTGATCTTCCCCTAGGTCGGCTTCTACTGGTAAATAAAGGGTTTAAATCATTTAAAACTGCAGCCCAAAACTGTACAAATGCTGAAGTGGCGGCTGTTGCTTGCCGTAGGGGCCTGTCGGCAGATAGATGACTGCCGCAGTGGACGGATTAGTGAGGGAGACAGTGGCACGGCGCTTTTTGGGTAGCAGGAGGCAGGGTGGCAGTGGTGACGTCTGCGGCCTAGCACGAAATGACGCATAGCCCGCAGACCTCTCGATGCACGCAAAACGTGGGCGGTGGTGGCGGCACTGGTGGGGATCTTCCGGGCGCGGTATTTCTTGAGATCAATACACTCTCCTCTCTCATCCTATTCTACAACACACACGCAGCCGTATTGCATAAAGATGGGCTGGACACGTGAGTTCCCCGCGGTCTCTTCGACCATTTGTATCACCGTGCGGGCACATTGCGCGCGCAGCTCGCATTCTCTCATTCGGGAGCAGGACTGAAAACTGCCAATAATACACGATTGGCAGCTGACTTTCGAACTTTAAGTCACGTTGCTAATTCTTTGCGTTGTCGTAATTACTATAGTACACTGAAGAGTCAAAGAAACTGGCAACAACTGCCTAATATCGTGTAGGGCCCCCGCGAGCACGTAGAAGCGCCGCAACACGACGTGGCATGCACTCGACTGATGTCTGAAATAGTGCTGGAGGGAATTTACCTCATGAATCCTGCAGGGATGTCTATAAATCAGTGAGAGTACGAGGGGGTGCAGATCTATTCTGAACAGTACGTTGCAAGGCATTCCAGATATGCTCAATAATGGTCCTGTCTGTGGACTTTGGTGGTCAGCGAAAGTGTTTACATTCAGAAGAGTGTTCCTGGAGTCACTCTGTAGCACTTCTGGAAGTGTGGGGTGTCGCATTGTCCTGCTGGAATTACCAAAGTCCGTCGGAATGCACAGTGGACATGAACGTATGCAGGTTGTCAGACAGAATGCTTCCGTATGTGTCATATCTGAGAGTCGTATCTAGACGTATCAGGGGTCCCATATCACTCCAACTGCACACGCCCCACGCCATTACAGAGTCTCCACCAGGTTGAACAGCCCCTGCTGGCATGCAGGGTCCATGGATTCATGAGTGTGTCTCCGTACCCCTACACGCCCACGTTCGATACAATTTGATATGAGACTCGTCCGACTAGGCAACAAGTTTCCAGTCATCAATAGCCCAATGTCGGTCTTGACGGACCCAGGCGAGGCGTAAAGCTTTGAGTCGTGCAGTCATCAAGGGTACACGAGTGGGTTTTCGGCTTCGAAAGCCCATATGGATGATGTTTGGTTGAATGGTTCGCACGCTAACACTTTCTGATGGCCCAGCTTTCAAATCTGCGGCAATTTGCCGAAGGGCTGCACTTCTGTAACGTTGAACGATTCTCTTCAGGCGTCGCTGGTCCCGTTTTTGCAGGATCTTTTTCCGGCCGCAGCCAGTTCGTGGATTTGATGTTTTACCGGATTCCTGATATTCACGATACGCTCATAAATTGGTCGTACTGGAAAATTCCCACTTCATCGCTACCTCGAAGATGCTGTGTCCCAACGCTCGTGGGCCGACTATAACACGACGTTCAAAGTCACTTGATTACCTGACATTGTAGCAGCAGCAACCGATCTAACTGCGCCAGACACTTGTTGTCTTATATAGGCATTGCGACTGCAGCGCCCTATTCTGCCTGTTTATATATCTCTGTATTTGAATTGCATGCCTATAACAGTTTCTTTGGCGCTTCATTGTAGTGGGACATCTCAGTGAATACTTACGACATAACTTGTGCATAGTTTTTTCCCTGTGCGACCAGCTTGTACTCTGTATTCTGCTTTCTTCTGAGTTTGAAGGCAGCGTTTCAGCCACGGCCGAAAAACTAAAGGCAGATACAAACATTCAGATGACACAAACAGACGGCAGAAAAGCGGCCGACCGTCTGAAGTTCGATAGAGGCACAACACAGTGACGAAGAAAGAAATTAAGAATAATCTTTTCATTGCACAACGCTGTAATGAGTTCCGGAGCGCCACAGTGTTAAAAAAAATGGTTCAAAAGGCTCTGAGCACTATGCGACTTAACATCTGAGGTCATCAGTCCCCTAGAACTTAGAAATACTGAAACCTAACTAACTTAAGGACATCACACACATCCATGCCCGAGGCAGGATTCGAACCTGCTACCGAAGCAGTCGTGCGGTTCCGGACTGAAGCGTCTAGAACCGCTCGGTCACCACGGCCGGCGCCGCAGTGTAATACACTGCATAGGTTGACATAAATTACAAGCAGCACAAAACGTTCCAAATTCTTATGGTCGGCTCTGTAGATGACGGTGAGGAGGGGGGGGGGGGGGGTCGGTACAGGAACGAAGAAAAAGAGAATAAAGTTGCACTTTCATCGACTTCATTTTTCAGTCACAGATAAAACACAGACATAAACTAATAAGCAAAGACCAGTTTCTCTTTATCAAACTTCTATTAACTCAACACATGTAGCCTAACTGAGAAGTATGAAGTTCGGTGCTGGACTATTACTAATGTAAAAGAAAGAAACGTTCATTTTCATCAATGCACTATTGTCTCTAAATGTTTCTTTCGCTAGCATCTCGCTGTTTGGAGTGAGGTAACTAATCTTCGAGTCAGATGAACCTCAGCAAGGCTACTCCTAAGATTCAGTATTCGATCTCGTTTATTTGATTGTTGAAAATTCACTTTCACACAAATATGTGGTCCCGAGCATTTACAGATTCGACCTGCTATTCTAAACCACTGGGAAACTGTTCTCGAGAGAAGTTCATGTAAGACATTGTGATATCTTCCACAGTACGAAACCTCTCAGTGAGCACACGACTACACTAAAAATCAACGATCTCCAACTGAATTCAGGAGCCGCATTTCAAAGCCCCTTGCAAAAATACTAAACTCAAGTTCAATCATTAAATATACTGACGAAGTTTCGTAGCAAAGTCTGTACCAACACCATAACAAATTAATGAAAATGTTCGCTCGAAGTCTCCTTTTCAATATTTATTACATTTATAGCAACTGCAATTCGATTAACACACAAATAACCTTTCTGAATGTTGCTTTATCCAAAACTGCAGTTTTCTTTTCAAACCCAAACCCGGTGTCAAACGTATCGGTAATTAGCTGATGTCTATCCCTCAAAGTTGTACTCAAGACATGCAGATGTTTTGTAAGGTCCATAGGTGGTCATCAAGCTCTTATACTGGCGTTCCTTTCTTGTCCATGAATAATGCTACATCATACGCAAGTTGAAAACAAATGAAGTCGGAAGGTGCGAGATTCGGGCTGTAGGGTGGATGAAGAAGAATAGCCCACTCAAGTTTTGTTCGCTCCTCTCTGGTGGACAGACTTGTGTGAGGCCTTGCGTCGTCATAGAGAAGGAGAAGTTCGTTTGTATTCTTGTGGCAATGAACACGCTGAAGCCGTTTCTTTATATTCCTGAGGGTAGCACAATACACTGCAAAGTCGATCGTTGCATCATGAGGGAGGACATCAAACAGAATAACCCCTTCTGGGTCCCAGAAGACAGTCGCCATGACTTTACCATCTGAGAGTGCGGCTTTGAACCTTTTCTTCGGAGGAGAGGTGATGTGGTGCCACTCCAAGGATTGCACTTCGTTTCTGGTTCGAAGTGATGAAACCATGTTTCGCCACCTGTGACGATGTTCGACAAAAATATGTCACCATTAGCCTCGTACGCAGGTGGTCCTTCATTGTCTGCTGTTAGGCGGCGAGGAACCCAGAGGGCACACACCTTTGAGTACTCCAACTGGTGGACGATTGTATCACCACTAACAGTAGAGAAGTCCAGGTGGGCAGCGAGGTGGTTGATCATGATCCGTGGATCACATCGAATGAGAGTGTCCGCACGCTCCAGCGTTGCAGGAGTCACCGCTGTGTGTGGCCGGTCGGCACGCGGGAGATCAGATAGGTTACCGCGATATTGTTGGGTGATGACGGACGCCTCGCCCAGCGACCCACCTTTTGTTCACTGCCAGGTCTCTGTAGACTTTCCGAAAGCGCCTTTGAATATTTGCGATGCTCCGGTTTTCCGCCAAAAGAAACTCAATGACAAATCTCTACATGGAATGCAACTCCGCTATGGACGCCATTTGAAGCGTACGTATGGCGCAACTACCTATCTGAACTTCGTGAAACCGTTGGGACTGAAGCGGAAATATTGCAAGATGTCCCGCACCCAGTTTAGCCTTCTTTAAATCGAAATTGGCCGAGAAAAATTTCTTTTCCAATACGTATTGAACGCCACTTGTTCAAGGACATCACAAGAAACTTTAGGCCGGCCGGTGTGGCAGAGCGGTTCTAGGCGCTTCAGTCTGGAACCGCGCGACCGCTACGGTCGCAGGTTCGAATCCTGCCTCGGGCATGGATGTGTGTGATGTCCTTAGGTTAGTTAGGTTTAAGTAGTTCTAAGTTCAAGGGGACTGATGACCTCAGATGTTGAGTCCCATAGTGCTCAGACCCATTTTGAACCAACAGTGTGTTTTGCACTACGAATTCCTCCCCAAGGGTGTGTCCATCACAGCTGGAATTTGTTGCCAACAATTGAGACACCTTTTTCTTTGGAGAAACTTCATTCCGAAAGTCCTACCTACGAGGGAAACCACACAACCATTAAACAGATAAATTACTGAAGATTGGAGTAGAGAATTTATAACTGATTTTGAAGAGATATAAGTATCTGCATTAACTGTTAAATCATTAGTCAACAAAGCTCCAAAACCGGATAGAATTCCCAAAGAGTTTTATCATAAATTCTGCGTCATCATTTGGACTACTTTTACTGAAATTTTAAATCACGTAATTAGAGGCGATATTGTGCGTAACGAGGTGAAAGAGGATAAAACTGTACTTATGCCAGTGGAGAGCGGACGATAAGTTTCAAAAATCAGTTGCCTATAACTCTACTGAACTTTGACTATAAAACTATCACCAGAGCTATTAACAGCAGGATGACTACTTTCCTTAAAAAGAACTAAAAAAGCATCAGGTTTGTATCCCCAGAAAGCCTTTTATGTCAGCTATTTCTGAAATTATAGACGCCAATTTAATTGGTTTTTTGTCCAATATAAAATGCGCCCTATTTCTCCATCGATTTCCATAAAGCCCATGATCATGTCAGCCATCAGTATTTAATGAGAGTAATGGATGAAGTTTGTCTGGAAGAGAGTGTAACAAAGGTCATCTAGAATAAAATCACTGATATATCGGATAGGGTACAAATTACTGACAACTAACAAAATCTTTTTTAACATTCAGTACTGTGCGCCACGGATCAGTCTGCTCTCTATGCCCCTTTTCGTGCTGTCGCTGGAACCATTCCTACGATTTTGTTAGCGAAATGTTTGTAGGTATGCTGGCCAGTGTGGCCAAGCGGTTCTAGGCGCTTCAGTCTGGAACCGCGCGACCGCTACGGTTGTAGGCTCGAATCCTGCCTCGGGCATGGATGTGTGTGATGTCCTTAGGTTAGTTAGGTTTAAGTAGTTCTAAGTTCTAGGGGACTGATGACCTCATCAGTTAAGTCCCATAGTGCTCAGAGCCATTTGAACCATAGCACTCATGAAACAGGACATTGTCGAATATAGCGTCGGTGATCGAAAATGTAAAATCCTAAACGTCGGGCAATTCGATAACCTAGGACAACTGTTGGTACAAAGTGTGGTAAATCACAAAATGCTTTGAGGCCTCCTATACAAGTGCCCTCCAAAGGTGGTAGCCAAAACTTGGAGATTTATAACAAACCAAATGCAAGTGGCAGTTGTGGAAAATACCTGGCACGTCGTGAACTTAACTGAAGAAATTATAATCATACACACTTATGTGTTCTCTTAAGTATACTACGTCGGGCAGTCCTTTCCAGTTCCAAAAATGCAGCTAACTAGCGGATACATATAGAAGGAAAGCATATTCAAGCTGTCGTATTACGCGCTAGCCAGGTCACAGGACTCTGGTGGGCTTTAAATTGTTCACTTCAAAAGAAAAGCAACAGCGATTTCCCTAAAGAGAATAACAACACCGTAAAACCAAAGTCCAGACTATATCACAAGCAACTTTTCCATACTGTACCTCCAGCAAGTGTGCGTCACTTGACTCACATAAACAAAATTAACTACAAACTAAAACATATTACAGAATTCTACCTCAAAGCCAATTACATAGACGCTAGGATCTTAAGGGGACAACACTTGACAACAAGAGTTTCCGAAAGTTAATGCAAAAAGAAGGAAAAACGTTACAACATAGAATACAAGAAACCATAAAACCGATTGGGAGACTGTAAGTTAATAAAGTAAATAAATTTAATAAAGTAAATAAATTTAATAAAGTAAATAAATCAATAACGGAAAATAACATGGTAGGTAAATAAATTTCTTAAGCAACTTAAATTATTGAAAAATTGAAATTTTACTACTGGTAGTCTTACAATCGCTTTGTTACTGATTCTATTACATATCTTCATATTTTTGGGAACAGCTAGGTGGATGGTACTTTTCACATAACCATTCTAGGAAAATATATTTGTGACACTAAGAACATCTGATAAATGCAGTCTCCGAGCAACTGAATCGTTCCTTCTGAGGTTCTAAGGAAAACATACTTCTTTGATTTTTAAAAATATTTATTTTGCGGAAATTAATGTGTTCTACGCATATGATAAAACCGCCTGGATAATCGATGCTGAAAGTTGAATATGGATTATCTTACGGATCGTTATTGCGTCAATTTACCGCTGAGTTTCCAAAAGCGAACTGCCGTTATGAAGCATCGAAATAATGTTTTTCACTTAGCGGCAAAAACAAACATCACACGACCCGCACACTCGTATACGACATGGCGGTAACTCTTTTACTGTGTACATCGGCTGACCCTCGTCATCTGTAAATATGGTTTCATACATTAACGCTATTAGGCTTCCGAGCCCAGGTTCCAATATGAGACAAAGCATGCTGTCAGCAACGTATGGCTTTAAAACATTCTCGGGCTACATTCCGTAAACTGACTTCGTCAATTTCCCCAATTTAGAGTATATGTGTCAAAATTTTTAACGAATCGCTTAAACGACTGACCATGCTGTCGAAAGAGTATTGAGACACAAGTTTGCTTTTAAGAAAAACACATAAACTATGCAAGTGATGAAGGTCGTGCAAAACTTCTTCGAACAGTTTACAGGTACGACTGAAACTGAACTACATCAACTTCACTCAGAGGAGAGCGACTACTGCCCCGCAGCTAGTGGCGGAAAATCAATGTCTGCTGCAACAGGTGCCCCTGCCCTACGCCAACCTGTAGCTGCCCACGCCGCACGCAGCACAGTCGATAGCCGCACCGCCACAGACAGACAAACAGGAGCCTCCCAGCCCGCACCTGACTCCTCTCGCTCTCTCACAGACGTACCATACACTATGCACTTGAAATCGTGCGCAGATGCCCTACTTTCAGTGTTACAGCTGATTAATCTCGTTCAACATCTATTGTTACACACAGTTGAAAAGACATTAAATTCATACACCGACGGAAAAAATCGCAACATCAAAAAATTATTAATGTCAAGTAATGACATTTTGGGAATACATTTGCCTAGCTAAGATATTTACGTGGCTAACATTGCAAGACCACAGGCGAGATAAACCACTGCAAATGTGAAATGCTGGAAGACTTGTAACCGGCGTAAACGCCAAAATGTTGAATGGAAGCATGCAAACGTGCATCGTTGTGTTATACAGGTGTCGGATGTCAGTTACATGCCTGTTGCACATGGTCCGTCAATTCAGGAACTATTATTGCTGTTTGTGGATGAGACTAGAATTGTCATTCGAAAATGTCCCATTTGTGGTTGATGCTGTTCGTGTATGGCACACCAAACCATAACTCCAGGTGTCGGTCCAGTGTGTGTAGCACGCAGACAAGTGGTTACAGGCCCTCAACTGACCCCCTTCTAACCAATACACTGGCAGCGAGGCAGAAGCGGCTTTCATCAGATAACATAAGAGGCCTCCCCTATGCCCTCCAATGCGCTCTCGTCTGATACCACTAAATTCGCAAATGGCGGTGGTTTCGAGTAAGTGGAATGCACGCTACACGGCATTTGGGTCGGAGCTGCCCTTGAAGTAGCCGATTTCTAACAGTTCGTTGTGTCACTGTGGTGCCAACTGTTGCCCAAATTGCTGCAGCAGATGCAGATACGCCACAGCCGTACGCCGAACACGACGACTTGGTTGTGCCACGTGGCCGTCCAGAGCCTGCTTTTCTTGTTACCGTACATTCTCGTGACCACCGCTGCCAGCACTCATTTGTAGTAGCTACATTCCTGCCAGGTCTTTCTGCATTATAGTGTAATGAACACCTAGCTTCTCGTAGCCCAACAACACGATCTCGTTCAAACTCAGTGATGTGTTGATAATGGCGTCTTTGTCGCATTAAGGACATTCTTGACATAAATTCACCTCATCCACTCTCAAAGGTAACTAACGCTCACGTTCGTTACAGCGTGTATGTGAAGCTACTTGCGCCACTCTTATGCAACTGGCGCGAAATTTGAATAGACATGTAGATACAGAAACACGCCTCCCAATTTTGTTTACGTCGCACAACTCCTTCTTGGTGTTGTGATTCTTTCCGTCAGTGTATACAATAGAACTAGTAGTAACATGAAGAATCATTCGAGGTTATGACTTGCAAATACACGTCTGGACATTAAAATTGCAACACCAGAACGTAAAGCAAACGTAGATATTTTACTTACTGAGCGAATACAGTATAGCAGGGGATTTGAATTCTGGCGCCTCCAAATATGACTCCTGTGTCTTAACCGATAAGACACCTCACCCCTTCCCAATTTTTTAACCTCTCCAACCACCCATTGTAGTCCTTCTCTTCTCTTACCAAGTTTTCCTTCGTCGGCCTGGTTCCTACTCCATCACTAATATACAGATTCCTTTTCTCTATGTACGAGTATTAATCGGCTATCAGTTACGCTGTACAACTGACGGACACCTTATACTGAATAATTTTAATTTATTTTTCGTAAATAGTCATCCTATCTACCTCAGTTGTTTATTTCCTTAAATTGCGTCACATACGGATTCAAGAAGACTTCAACTATGAAATTACAGTAAATGGGACTCGACACTATGTTTCCGATGCAGGAGATTAAGGATCCAGCTTATCTCTTCCAGCAGACACCTCAGTTCTGATCTTACGACAATGCACTGTTTAAACAGTTCACGAAATAAATTTTTTGAAATCTTGTTTATTTAACACGTGTAATCCATACATCCATAGATATTATAAAAATACACTCCTGGAAATTGAAATAAGAACACCGTGAATTCATTGTCCCAGGAAGGGGAAACTTTATTGACACATTCCTGGGATCAGATACATCACATGATCACACTGACAGAACCACAGGCACATAGACACAGGCAACAGAGCATGCACAATGTCGGCACTAGTACAGTGTATATCCACCTTTCGCAGCAATGCAGGCTGCTATTCTCCCATGGAGACGATCGTAGAGATGCTGGATGTAGTCCTGTGGAACGGCTTGCCATGCCATTTCCACCTGGCGCCTCAGTTGGACCAGCGTTCGTGCTGGACGTGCAGACCGCGTGAGACGATGCTTCATCCAGTCCCAAACATGCTCAATGGGGGACAGATCCGGAGATCTTGCTGGCCAGGGTAGTTGACTTACACCTTCTAGAGCACGTTGGGTGGCACGGGATACATGCGGACGTGCATTGTCCTGTTGGAACAGCAAGTTCCCTTGCCGGTCTAGGAATGGTAGAACGATGGGTTCGATGACGGTTTGGATGTACCGTGCACTATTCAGTGTCCCCTCGACGATCACCAGTGGTGTACGGCCAGTGTAGGAGATCGCTCCCCACACCATGATGCCGGGTGTTGGCCCTGTGTGCCTCGGTCGTATGCAGTCCTGATTGTGGCGCTCACCTGCACGGCGCCAAACACGCATACGACCATCATTGGCACCAAGGCAGAAGCGACTCTCATCGCTGAAGACGACATGTCTCCATTCGTCCCTCCATTCACGCCTGTCGCGACACCACTGGAGGCGGGCTGCACGATGTTGGGGCGTGAGCGGAAGACGGCCTAACGGTGTGTGGGACCGTATCCCAGCTTCATGAAGACGGTTGCGAATGGTCCTCGCCGATACCCCAGGAGCAACAGTGTCCCTAATTTGCTGGGAAGTGGCGGTGCGGTCCCCTACGGCACTGCGTAGGATCCTACGGTCTTGGCGTGCATCCGTGCGTCGCTGCGGTCCGGTCCCAGGTCGACGGGCATGTGCACCTTCCGCCGACCACTGGCGACAACATCGATGTACTGTGGAGACCTCACGCCCCACGTGTTGAGCAATTCGGCGGTACGTCCACCCGGCCTCCCGCATGCCCACTATACGCCCTCGCTCAAAGTCCGTCAACTGCACATACGGTTCACGTCCACGCTGTCGCGGCATGCTACCAGTGTTAAAGACTGCGATGGAGCTCCGTATGCCACGGCAAACTGGTTGACACTGACGGCGGCGGTGCACAAATGCTGCGCAGCTAGCGCCATTCGACGGCCAACACCGCGGTTCCTGGTGTGTCCGCTGTGCCGTGCGTGTGATCATTGCTTGTACAGCCCTCTCGCAGTGTCCGGAGCAAGTATGGTGGGTCTGACACACCGGTGTCAATGTGTTCTTTTTTCCATTTCCAGGAGTGTATATGCACGTATGTATGTCAGTGTGTATGTTCCACATCTCCTCCTAAACCACTGGACCGATTTCATCCATGTTTCACATCTCCTCCTAAACAACTGGACCGATTTCAGCCAAATTTGGTACACACATTCCTCACTGTCAAGCAACTACCGATGTGGCGGTAAGAACCACCTACCTGTTATAGTTGAGGAGATATGACGTCTTAAACAACGAGATTCGTAAAAAACTGCCTCATCATGCACGCCGTTTAAATTTAATACTTCTCTGTTACTAATTCCATTCGCAACATATCTCGCTGACTGACAGTATCCACGTATGCCACTAAATGTACCTAGACAAATGTATCATTACACGACACATAGTGCAAGAGATATGACTTCAGGAACAGAGATACGTGAAAAAAATTCCTCACCATACATGAAGTTATAATACATTTATTATTATTATTGGTGTTTTGCCCTTAAAGAGCCAAGTTAGACTAAACTACATGGCCAATTCCTTTTGCTGCCTTCCTTGCTGCCCAAACTTCCCTCATTCGCTCGCTGTGCTTCTGTTTCCGGTCCTCTGTCCATGCTTCCTGTCAGCTTCGTGTCTTCGGCTTCAACTTGATTGCCTTTTTGGTTGCCTATATTTCTTTCATCTTTCGGCTGTGATCTTTCTTGCGTTCTTCGGTCCATTTTACGTCTATTCGTTTGTCACAATGTATCTCAGGTAGTTTGCTTTTCTTAATAATGTTTCTGAATTTTATTATGTCGTTTATTATGTCTGCTGTTATGTTGAGTTGGTTCAGGTCGTTTTTAACCTCTGCCACCCATTTGTTGTTTCCAGTGGTTACCCAGTCAAAGATCTGTTTGGTCAGTCTGTGTGATGGCATTCTGTATAATGTTCATAGAATTGTAGTCTGCGTTTTCCAATCTTTTCTGTGATTGTCTCCGTATGTTTGTATAGTTCCTCTGTACGTTTCTTAATCCACATTCCATTGTTGTTAGTTGCGCTAAATGTTTTCCTAAGTATTTTCCGTTCTACTTTTTCTAGTTGTCTGATACGTGTATGCCCTAGGATTAGTGTGGTCCCTGATGCATATAGTGCCTCGGGGAACACCACCGTGTCCTAGTGGCGTAATTTGGATTTTTGTGAGATAGACTTCTTGTTGTAATGATTCCACACTACTTTGTATGACTTGTCCAGTTTAGTTTTTCTTTCTTCGTTTGAGTCTCTGTTATGTCCGCTCATTTGTAGTGTTTCACCAAGGTATTTGAAGCTTGCCGATTTGTCATTTACTACTAAGACACTCCTACAGGAGAGTCAACTTAAGGAAATTCCTGACACCTGTCACTGCTTTTAGCAGCTCTCAACTGCGAAGTTCAAACGGCTTAAGGTGTAAATGACAGCTGTCTATAAAACTACTATCTGAGTCGTCTCCCCTTCCCCCTTATCACTGTCCATTTCCTCCTCCCTCTCTATCTGTCCACCACTTCCTATCCCTCTTCCTGTTCATCACGTCTTTCCTATCTCTATCCATCTCCACGTCCCTGCTCTCTCTGCCCATCTCCTAAACTTCCAGTTCTCTGTCCATTTCCTCCACCCCCTCTCTGGTCATCTCCTCTTTCCTCCGTCTCTCTGCCTCTCTCTTCTTCCCCATCTCTCTTTCAGTCTTTCCTTTCCCTGTCACATCTAGCCTTCTCCTCTCTCTCTGTCCTTTTTCTCCTCTCTCCCCCCCCCCCACCTGGCCACCTCCTCTTACCCACTGTGTGTCCATCTCCTCCTTCCCCCTCGCTGTCTGTCCATCTTCTCCTACCCACTTCTATCTCCAAATTATCACTCTCATCCCAATACAAGGCTGTTAGTTCTTACAGCCTCAGAATTTCTTTCCAGATCGTAACTAATATGTCTACCAAATTTGATTCAAATCATTTAGGATGACCTTCTTACCCATGACTTTGCCTGCGTACGCACTTGCCAAATATATTTCACAAATATTTAACATATTTCACACTTATTTGTACACATATTTCACCTGTATCTCTAGCGAATTTCGCCCTGCGGTTTGATTTTCAGGCAGCTATTTGTTTATGGTGTCGTATCTCCTGAGATAAATGCTGTACACTGACATAATATTGCAGATACATCCAGTGGTATATGTGGCTACTGTCTATGAAATGTGTTGCGAATAACGTTAGTAGTAAAGAAGTAATAAATTAAAACGTCATACTAGATGCCGTAGTTTTTTACGCATCTCAACATTTTACATCATATCTCCTGAACTACACTGATCAGCCAGAACATTATGACCACCTACCTAAAGGCCGGTATGTCAACCTTTGGCAAAGGTAACAGTGGCGACGCGTCGTGGCGTGGAAGCAATGAAACCTTCGTAGGTCGCTGCAAGCAGGTAGCACCACATCCGCGCACACAAGTCACCTAATTCTCCTAAATACCACAGACGGGCGTGGTAAGCTCTGGTAAGCTCTGACGCCACGTTCTTCACATCCCAGACACGTTCGATCCGGTTCAGATCTGTCGAATTTGGAAGGGGGGCGGAGAGGGAGGCGTTCAGCACATCAATTGAAACCCGCCACTGTGTCGAACTATTCCATCACACTCCTGCCTTGTGACGTGGCGCATAATCTTGTTGAAATATACCATTACCATCGGGGAAACATGATCGTCATGAAGAGATGCACGCGGTCTGCAACCAGTGAACAGCATTCCTTGGCCGTCACGGTGCCTTGCACGGGCTCCACTGGACGCATGGATGCCCACGTGAGTGTTTCCCAGAGCATAATGGAGCCGCCACCAGCTTGTCTGCGTCCCGCAGTACAGGTGTCAAGGAGCGGTTCTCCTGGAAGACGACGGATTCGCGCCCTCTCATCGGCATGATGAAGAGTGTATTGGATTTCAGAAGACCATGCAATGCTCTATCACTACGTTAACTTACAGTGTCGATGTTCACCTGCCCATTTCAGTCGTACTTGCCGATGTCGTGGTGTTGACATTGGCACATGCATGGATCGTCGGCTGCGGAGGCCCATTCCTAGGAGTGTTCAGTGCACTGTGTGTCAGAGACACTTGTGGTCCGCCCAACATTAAAGTCTGATGCTAGTTCCGCCATAATTCGCCGCCTGTCCTGTTTTATCAGTCAGCCCAACCTACGACGTCCGATGTATGTAATGAAGACAGGCCGCCCAACCCCACGACGTCTGGACGTGGTTTCACCTTCGTTTCGCCGGATGTTGAAGACACACAGTACAGCGCCCCTCGAAAACTCGAAGTCGTGTAGTTTCCGAAAAGCTAGTGCCGACCCTCCGGACCGTCACCGTCTGACAGATCGCGCGCCTTCCCCACTCCACTCACGCACAGTTCGGCCACTACTACCCACCCAACTGATAGGCAGGTGGCTCTTACTCCCAGCGATTCTTTCCAGACAGGAAGTGATATGTGCCAATGACCTTGCCGCAGTGGTAGCATCGGTTCCCGTCTGATCACGGAAGTTAAGCGCTATCGAGCTTGGCTAGAGCTTCGCCGGGTGACCTTCCGATCTGCCGAGCGCTGTTGGCAAGCTGGGTGCACTCAGTCCTTAAGAGGCAAATTGAGGAGCTGCTCGACTGAGACGTAGCGCCTCCGGTCACGAAAACTGATAAAGGCCGGGAGAGAGGTGTGCTGACATCACGCCCCTCCATATCCGCATCCAGAGACACCTGTGGTCTGAGGATGATACGACAGTCGGTCGGTACCATTTGGTCTTCCGAGGCCTGTGCAGACGGAGTTATGTTATGTTACTTACACATTTGTATATTATGCACATTTCTATATACAAATGTTTTATAATTTCAAAGGTCTTTTCACGAGTACGTGGAAACGAAATTTTTTTGATATTTCAGTTCAAACACAGTCCATTTTTTGATTTGGTAAAACGAATACCTGTGCAATGACGGTTGTCTGTTAGTAGATAGACCACTTGCTGTCTTGGAAGAATTGTTTCATGAGTAGAAAACACCTATGAAAGGGGTAATGGCAGGGGCGAAAAAGAAGTGTAGCCTACGATTCGTGAATACAGAGATTTACTCATCCAGTATTTGCGAATGAGAGCACTTAGTGACTTGCAACAAACTTTACACATAATTTGAAACCCTTAAGAAACTTTTTCTCACTAATAGCCCCCGTTAAATGAAGAAAGGAAAAAGTTTATCGCTTACTGCAATTTCGCTCTCCATGTAGTAAAACTGCCGCATGAAAGATAACGTTTAAATTTATTACTTCTTTGCTTCGAATTGTATTCGTGACACATTTTTCATACAGTATTCGCATGTGCCACTGAATGTACCAGCAAGATTATATCATTTGTAAGACACACAGTTCAGGAGATATGACAGCAAATACTGAGATGCTTGACTAAATGCTGCATCATGTATGACATTTTAACTTGTTACTTCTTTACTAATAATTTTGTTCACAACAAATTTGGCAGGTAGTAGCCAAATACACCACTGGATGTACTTGCAAAATTATATCTTTGTACAATACATTCTTCAGGAAATATGACGTCATAAAGCGTTAGATGCGTGGAAACGAAATTATGGGGCGAAATTTGCTATAAATACAAGTATGTATGAAATATTTTAAAAATACGTGAAACAACCAACACTACGGAGAATTTGTGTGAGATAACGGAAGTTAGTAGTCGTTGTTCTATATTTATTTACCTCGATCGCTGAAGAGTGGCACTAGTAGCGCCGCTATGAGGATGAAGATCAGGTTTCCTTTAAATACTCGTTGTAAACGTCGTGAGCCTTAGTTACCTTTCAGATTAGAGGCCGTGAGTTGATGTTAGTCAAGAATATATTTAAGACAACAAAGATACCATTATTGCCTTACTTTGATCAAGGTCATGTAATCTTGTTTAGGGCTGCGAGAAGCTGGATGTTCCTTCTGCGATACTGCAGAAAGACTTGGCACAAATGTAGCTACTGTATGTGACTTCTGGCAGCGGTGGTCACAAAAGTGTACGGTCGCATGAAGACCGGCCTCCCGACAGCCACATGGCACTACCAAGAGGGAAGAACAGTCTGTTCCGCGTATGGGTCTGGCACATCGTACTGCGTCTGCAGCAGGAATTCGAACAGTAGATGATACCGCAGTGACACATCGAACTGTTGAAAATCGCTTACTTCGAGGACAGCTCCGAGCCAGACGCTCTGTGTCATGCATTCCACTGATCCCAAACTAACGCAGTTTGTGACTTCAGTGGCACCAAGCGAAAGCACATTAGAATGCAGAGTGGAGGTCTATTGTGTTTTCTGATGAAAGCCGGTTCTGACTTGGTATCAGTAATGGTCGTGTGTTGGTTGCCAGGTGAGCTCCTTCCACCAACCTGTCTGCGTTTCAGACACACTGGACCTACACCTGGAGTTATGGTCTGCGATACGATTTCATATGACAGCAGGAACACTATCGTAGTTATCTCACGCACACTGACTAAAACTTTGTACGTCACTCTGGTGACTCGACTTCTTGTACCTCCATCCCTAGGGGTGATTCCTAACAGGATAAAGCCCTCCCACATATCCTTGTTGTAACCCAACATACGCTACAATGTGTCGAAATATTTCTTGGCCTCTTCGATCACAAGATCTGTCTCTCATTGAGCACATGTGGGACATCATCAGACAACTGCAGCATTATCCACAACCAGCATTAATGGTCCCTGTATCGACCGGCCAAGTGCAACAGGCATGGAAAGCCATCCCACAAACAGACATCAGCATCTGTATGACTCAACGCATACAAGTTTTCATGCATACACTGACAATTCTGCCGACTATGCCTATTACTAATGTACCATCACTTCACATTTTCATTCGCTTTAATCACTTAAATGTGTCAAATATACAAACCTATTACCGAAATTTCATCACTGTTCATTAATTATTTCTTGATGTTGGGATTTCTTTCCGTCAGTGTGCGTGACATGTGCATACTGTGGCAAAGCTGCAAGTGCAAAGTTCCTCCTAAACCCCTGGGTCGATTTCATCCAAACTTGTTACACATATTACAAACTGTGTGGAAAACAAAACTGCCAGAGAAAGAACCAGACCCTGTCATTAGGGTTAGAGTGATAAGTTGGTGATGGAGAGATAAGGTGTGAAAGGGGAGAGGATGAAACGAACATAGAGAGTAAGGAGGAGGAGATGGATAGGAAGACTGAGGAAGGGGAGATGGAGAGAGTGGGTGAGGAGGAGAAGATGGGCAAAGAGAGTGGAGAGGAAGAGATTGACAGATAGAGTGGGGAGGAAGAGATGGACAGGGAAAGAGCGGAGGAGCAAATGGACAGAGAGAGTGAAGAGGAGGAGATGAACAGATAGAGTGGGGATGAAGAGCAGGAGAGGGAGAGTGGGGACGAACAGACACACAGGGTCAGGGGGGAGGAGGCGATGGAGAGAGCGGACAGGGAGGAGAAGATGGACAGAGAGAGTGGAGAGGAGATGGACAGATGGAGCGAGTAGAAGGAGATGCAAAGGGAGAGAGGGGGAGAAGATGGAAGAGAGAGTAGAGAGGAGGATATGGACAGATACAGTAGGGAGAAAGAGACGGACAGGGAGAGTGGGTAGATAAAGATGGACAGAGAGGGTGGAGAGAAGAAAAAGGACAGATCGACTGCAGAGAAAGACATGGGCAGGGAGAGTGGGGAAGAAGAGACAGACAGGGATAGAGGGGAGGAGGAGAAGATGGACAGAGAGAGTGCAGAGACGGAGATGGACAGATAGAGTGCAGAGAAACATAAGGACAGGGAGCGTGAGTAAGAAGAGAAGGACAGGGAGAGTGGGGAAGAGGAAACAGAGAAAGAGAGTGAGGAGGAGAAGATGGACAGAGAGTGTGGAGAGGAGGAGATGGACTGATAGGCAGAGGAGGAAGAGATGGCCAGGCAGACTGGGGTAGAAGAGGTGGTTGGAGATAGTGGGGAGGAGGAGACAGAGAGAGGTTTGGAACAAGAAGATCAAGAGAGTGGAGAGAGGGAGATGGACAGATAGAGTGGGGAGGAAGAGTTAGAATGTGAGAGTGGGGAAGAAGAGATGTACAGGGAGAGTGGGGAGGACGAGATGGAGAGAGAGTGCACAGGACAAGATGGACAGAGAGAGTGGAGAGGAGGAGATGGACCGATAGAGAGGGGAAGAGGACAAGGACAGATAGCGTGGGGCAGAGGGGCGGAAGAGATCGACAGGTAGAGTGGGGAAGAAGAGACAGACATGGAGAGTGGTGAGGAGGAGACGGAGAGAGAGGGTGTGGAGGAGAAGATGGGCAGAGAGCGTGGAGAGGAGGAGATGGACAGATAGAGGTGGGAGGAGTATATGGACAGATATAGAAGGGAGGAAGAGATGGATAGAGAGATTGGGGAAGAAGAGATGGACAGGGAGAGTGGGGAACATGGGATTGACAGGGAGAGTGGGAAGGAGGAGACAGGGAGAGAAGGTGGGGAGGAGAAGATGTACAGAGAGAGTGGACAGGAGCACATGGACATGTAGAGTTGGGAGGAAGAAATGGACAGGGAGAGAAGAGGAGGAAAGACAGACAGGGTGAGTAGTGAAAAGGAGATGGAGGGAGAGGGTGGAGAGGAGAATATGGACAGAGAGAGCAGAGAGGAGTAGAGGGACAGATAGAGTGCAGAGACACGTAAGGACAGGGAGAGTGAGGAAGAAGAGAATGACAGGGAGAGTGGGGAAGAGGAGATGGAGAGGGAGAGCGAGACAGAGATGTTGGACAGGGAGAGTGGAGAGGAGAAGATGGACAGTGAGACTGAAGAGGATCAGATGGACAGACAGTGCACAATAGAAGTGATGAATAGGGAGATTGGGGACAAAGAGACACACAGAGAGAGTGGGGAGGGGGAGCCTAGAAAGAGGGTGTGGGGAGAAGATGGACAGAGAGTGTGGAGAGGAGGAGTGGAGTGATGGAGTGGGGGGGAGGGGGAAGAGATGGCAAGGAAAGTGGGGAAGAGAAAATGGACAGAGAGAGTTGAGTTTAGGAGATGTACAGGTAGAGTGGGGCAGAAGAGATGAACAGGGAGATTGGGGAAACATGTTTCATAGGGAGAGTGGGGAGAAAGAGACAAATAGAGAGGGTGGAGAGGAGTAGATGGACAGAGAGGGTGGAGGGGAGGAGATGGACAGATGGAGTGAGAAGGAGGAGATTGACAGGGAGATTGGGGAAGAAGAGACATACCATGAAAGTGGGGAGGAGACAGATAGAGAGGGGAGAGGAGAAATTTGACAGAGAAATTGGAGTGGATGAGATTGACAGACAGAGTGGGGAGGAAGAGTTGGAAAGGGAGGGTGGGGAGGAGAAGATGGACAGAGAGAGTGGCGCAGGAGCTGATGGACAGATGGAGTGGGGCAGAAGAGATGAACAGGGAGAATGGAGAAGAAATGTTGCACAGGGAGAGTGGGGAGGAACATACATATAGTGAGGGTGGAGAGGAGAAGATGGACATAGTGAATGGAGAGGAGATGGACAGATAGAGTGGCGAGTAATAGATGGACAAGGAGAGTGGGGAAGAAGAGATGGAGATGGAGAATGGGGAGGAGGAGACAGAGAGAGAGTGGGGAGGAGAAGATGGAATGCAAAGTGGAGGGGAGGAGGTGGACAGGTAGAGTGGGGAGGAAGCGATGGACAGGAAGAGTGGGGAGAAGTAGATGGACAGAGAGATATGAGAGGAAGAGATGGACAGATTGAGTGGGGAGGAAGAGGTGGTCATGGAGGGTGGGGAAGAATAGACAGAGAGGGAGAGTGTGGAGGAGGGGGTGGTGAGAAAGGGTGGGTAGGAGAAGATGCACAGAAAGAGTGGAGAAGAGGAAGTTGACAGATGGGGAGGACAGGATGGACAAGGAGATGGGGGAAGAAGAGACATACAGGGAGAGTGGGGTTTAGGAGACAGAGAGAGAGGGTGCGGAGTTGAAGATGGACAGAGGGAGTGGAGAGCAGGAGATGGACAGATAGAGCTGGGCAGATAGAGTTGGGTGGAAGAGATTGATAGGGAGTGTGGAAAAGAAGAGATGGACAGGGATTGTGGAGAGCAGAAGATGGACAGATAGAGAGGGTAGGAAGAGCTTTACAGGGTGAGTGGAAAAGAACAGGTGGACAGGGAGAGTGGGGATGAGGGGACAGTGTGAGAGGTTGTGGAGGATGTGATGGTCAGAGAGAGTGGAGAGGAGAAGGTGGACAGTTAGAGTGGGAGGAAGAAATTGACAGGGAGAGAGGGGAGAAGGAGCCAGAAAGAGAAGATGAGAAGGTGAAAATAGATGGATAGAGTAGGAAGTACAAGATGGACAGGGAGAATGGGGAAGAAGAGATTTGCATGGAGAGTGGGGAGGAGGAGAGAGTGGGTGGAAAGGAGAAAATCGACAGAGAGAGTGGAGAGGAGGATATGGACAGGTATTGTGGGGAGGAAGGGATGGACAGGGAGAGTGGGGAGAAGAAGATCGACAGAGAGTGTGGAGAGGAGGAGATGGGCAGATAGAGCAGGGAGAAGAGGGGGACAAGGCGAGTTTGGAAGAAGAGATGGTTGGGGAGATTGGGGAGGAAGATACCAAGAGGGTCAGGAGGAGAAGATGGGCAGAGAGAGTGGAGAGGAGAAGATGGACAGAGAGACAGAATAGATGGACAGGGAGAGTTGGGAGGAAGAGACAGAGAGAGAGGGTGGGGAGGATAAGATGGACAGGGAAGGTAGAGCGTAGGAGATGGACAGATAGACTGGAGAGGAAGAGATGGAGTGGGGAGAAGGAGACAGACAGGGAGAGTGGAGATGAGGAGATGGAGAGAGAGAGGGGGGGATAAGTAGATGGACAGAGAGAGTGGCGAGGCGGAAATGGACAGATAGAGTGGGGACGGAGAGATGGTCAGGGAGAGTGGGGAAGAAGAAACAGACAGAGAGAGTGGGGAGGAGGAGACAGAGAGAGAGGATAGCATGGAGAAGATGGACATAGAGAGTAGAGAGTTGGAGAAGTTTTCACAGATAGAGTGGGGAGGAAGCGGTGGACAGGGAGAGTGGGGAAGAAGAGACTAACAGGGTGAGTAGGATATGGAAACAGAGAGTTGGGTGGAGTAGTTAGACAGAGAGAGCGGAGAGGAGGAGATGGACAGATAGTGTGGAGCATGAGATGGACAGGGAGAGTGTTGAAGAAGGGACAGACAGGGAGAGTGGGGAGGAGGAGGTGGAGGGAGAGAGTACGGAAGAGATGATGGGCAGAGAGAGTGGAGAGGAGGATATGGACAGATAGAGTGGAGAAGCTGTGATGGACAGGGAGAGTGGAGAAGAAGAGATGTATAGGGAGAGTGAGGAGGAGGAGACAGAGGAAGGAATGGACAGGGAGACTAACGAAGACTGGAGTAAATACTTGCCTGGGGAACGCTGTGTACTCAGCTAGTATACTGATATATAAAATACGTTCGAAGGATGTTTTACTTCACATATTACTTGAAGTTACAATAAGAAATTTGTGTTTGAATTGCTTATGTTAATTGTGTGTAAACATCTTGGGCTGTGCTGTCCTTATCGTCCGCCTAAAATCGACCAGAGAAGACGTTCTTCTTGTCCAACAGGTAATAATTATAAATATTGTCCTATGAGCAAGTAAAAATATGGTTTACCGCACTCCCTGAGAATATGGGCTACAGTAATTAGCGTCTTGTTCGCTCTAACCGTTACGCAGAGTTTCTGCCTAACACACTAATGCTAATTTTGCATTTGTGACGGCAACCAAATCAGCGTCCAACTGAGGATACTAGAAAATATTTATTTTTCATATTTAGGCTGGTATTAATTTGTTTTCATATTCGTTCTTTCCTATATATATCTAATTGTTAAATGGCTTACATCATGTTGCTCTTTCGCATGTTCGTAAGACTTGATTCCTACTATTTATTCACACCTTGGCCCAGGCACCTCGGTCGCCAAACTGCGACCCGGTGGCCGCAAGCCACCCAACCATGTATTCGTGCATCTCGCGGTTCTCAGGCGTATTTTATAATAATATGCATCTAGCAGTTAAAGTCGAATCCAAAAACACAACTACTGTTAAGAACTTCTTAAGAGCGTAGTTTTCTTGCTCAGTAACAATAAATAAATACTTAGGAATATTTTAAGATGACCATAATTTTAATGAATTCAGCAGTGATGTAAGCAAAGTTGGCTGTTTTCCTCAGGGGCAGAGGATAAATAGCATGGTCACTGCACGGTTAGAGGATGTGAGAGGGGGAATGTTTTACTGTTCGTCTTCCGGTTCTGACAACCCACGGGCGTGCGCGACTCGTATCGATCAGCTGATATGGACGGACAATCAAGTAACATGAGTAAGCGAATGCGCACTAGAGAGAAGGTCATCTTCATATGCGGTACTTCTTTGTAGCAAGGAACATTAAATTACATTAAGTTTACGTATTGTAATTCACCACAATGAGCAGAAGAAAAATTATACTCAAAACGTTTGTTGTCGTGGCTCATACAGCATAATGATTCACAAAAAAAAAAATGGTTCAAATGGCTCTGAGCACTATGGGACTTAACAGCTATGGTCATCAGTCCCCTAGAACTTAGAATTACTTAAACCTAACTAACCTAAGGACATCACACAACACCCAGTCATCACGAGGCAGAGAAAATCCATGACCCCGCCGGGAATCGAACCCCAGAATCCGGGCGCGGGAAGCGAGAACGCTACCCCACGACCACGAGCTGCGGACAGTGATTTAAATACAAGTACTGTTATCAATCAACTAGTCATCGCTCGCACCGATAACACAACAACGCTTCTTCGGGCAATTATATTGTTACAACTTTGGGTCACTAATGTAGCAGACACCTGAAACAGAGGACAGTCGACAGCAAGTGTTCCAAATGGTGCCGACTTTTAACGATTACCACTTGGGGTCTGACGGCCAAATTGTCCCATCCCTACTATAGTTAGTCTGTTCGAGGGTTATAACAATTCAAATGTGTTATTTCCTGCAAGTAGATCAAAAAATGGTTCAAATAGCTCTGAGCACTATGGGACTTAACATCTGTGGTCATCAGTCCCCTAGAACTTAGAACTACTTAAACCTAACTAACCTAAGGACATCACACACATCCATGCCCGAGGCAGGAGTCGAACCTGCGACCGTAGCAGTCGCGCGGTTCCAGACTGAGCAACGAGAACCACTAGACCACCGCGGCCGGCGCACGTAGATCAGTTCCTGTTAATATCTACGAACGTAATTCAAGTGATAATTTATTTAAATTATATTTTCTAAATTTTTGAGCCAGGCATTCTGTCTAGGTTCCAAGTTCTGAAATAAGCATTTTGTTATGGAGTTCAAAGTCGCTTGTATGAAGGTGTAGGCACTACGACTCTTTAATGAACATTACAGTGAACTGGACTAAGGCATCTTTGACGACTCCCGTCGCTTGCTGTGTTGGTAGTCTCGCACTGAATAGAGAGATATTGAAGATATTGCCCCTTCCCCAAAAAAGAGCATATCGTTTATATACTCCTGGCCCTCAGTGTGAAACCTGGTAATATAGTAACAGTGTAATTTATTTTTCCAACAACGCAGGTGTTTTTAAAGTCACCTATTTGGAGTCTATTAAACTTCCTTGAATTGTCTTCTTCTGTTGTTTACTAGAGTATAGCTATTTTTTTACAAAACTGACATTTTTGATTTGCCATAATCCGTGTCCCTATTCCCAGTCATTTGGTGCCAATCTTGATTGAAGAAAGTATTATCAGTACCTATAGCAAGTTTTTTTTCATTTTTGACAAGTAAGCTTAACGGCCGCTGCCTCACTATACTGAGTGATTATTTATTTATCCATCCCTAATTCCGTACTGGTACTGCGAACGGCTGAAAGCAAGGGGAAACTACAGCCGTAATTTTTCCCGAGGGCATGCAGCTTCACTGTATGATTAAATGATGATGGCGTCCTCTTGGGTAAAATATTCCGGAGGTAAAATAGTCCCCCATTGGGCGGGGACTACTCAGGAGGACGTCGTTATCAGGAGAAAGAAAACTGGCGTTCTACGGATTGGAGCGTGGAATGTCAGATCCCTTAATCGTGCAGGTAGGTTAGAAAATTTAAAAAGGGAAATGGATAGGTTAGAGATAGATATAGTGGGAATTAGTGAAGCTCGGTGGCAGGAGGAACAAGACTTCTGGTCAAGTGAATACAGGGTTATAAATACAAAATCAAATAGGGGTAATGCAGGAGTAGGTTTAATAATGAATAGTAAAATAGGAGTGCATAGTGAACGCATTACTGTGGCCAAGACAGACACGAAGCCCACGTCTACTACAGTAGTAAAAGTTTATATGCCAACTAGCTCTGCAGATAATAAAGAAATTGATGAAATGTATGACGAGATAAAAGAAATTATTCAGGTAATGAAGGGAGACGAAAATTTAATAGTCATGGGTGACTGGAATTCGACAGTAGGAGAAGGAAGAGAAGGAAACGTAGTAGGTGAATATGGATTAGGGCTAAGAAATGAAAGAGGAAGCCGCCTGGTAGAATTTTGCACAGAGCATAACTTAATCATAGCTAACACTTGGTTCAAGAATCATGAAAGAAGGTTGAATGCATGGAAGAACCCTGGAGATACTGACAGGTTTCAGATAGATTATATAATAGTAAGACAGAGATTTAGGAACCATATTTTAAATTGTAAGACATTTCCAGGGGCAGATGTGGACTCTGACCACACTCTATTGGTTATGAACTGTAGATTAAAACTGAAGAAACTGCAAAAAGGTGGGAATTCAAGGAGATGGGACTTGGATAAACTGACTAAACCAGAGGTTGTACAGAGTTTCAGGGAGAGCATAAGGGAACAATTGACAGGAATGGGGGAAAGAAATACAGTAGAAGAAGAATGGGTAGCTTTGAGGAATGAAATAGTGAAGGCAGCAGAGGATCAAGTAGGTAAAAAGACGAGGGCTAGTAGAAATCCTTGGGTAACAGAAGAGATACTGAAATTAACTGATGAAAGGAGAAAATACAAAAATGCAGTAAGTGAAGCAGGCAAAAAGGATTAAAACGTCTTAAAAACGAGATGGACAGGAAGTGCAAAATGGCTAAGCAGGGATGGCTAGAGGACAAATGTAAGGATGTAGAGGCTTATCTCACGAGGGGTAAGATAGATACTGCCTACAGGAAAATTAAAGAGACCTTTAAAGAGAAGAGAACCACCTGTATGAATATCAAGACCTCAGATGCAAAACCATTTCTAAGCAGAGAAGGGAAAGCAGAAAGGTGGAAGGAGTATATAGAGGGTCTATACAGGGGTGATGTTCTTGAGGACAATATTATGGAAATGGAAGAGGAGGTAGATGAAGATGAAATGGGAGATATGATACTACGTGAAGAGATTGACAGAGCACTGAAAGACCTAAGTCGAAACAAGGCCCTGGGAGTAGACAACATTCCATTACAACTACTGACAGCCTTGGGAGAGCTAGGCCTAACAAAACTCTACCATCTGGTGAGCCAGATGTATGAGACAGGCGAAACTCCCTCAGACTCCAAGAAGAATATAAAAATTCCAATCCCAAAGAAAGCAGGTGTTGACAGATGTGAAAATTACCGAACTATCAGTTTAATAAGTCACAGCTGCAAAGTACTAACGCGTATTCTTTACAGACGAATGGAGAAACTGGTAGAAGCCGACCTGGGGAAGATCAGTTTGGATTCCGTAGAAATGTTGGAACACGTGAGGCAATACTGACCCTACGACTTATCTTAGAAGAAAGATTTAGGAAAGGTAAACCTACGTTTCTAGCATTTGTAGACTTAGAGAAAGCTTTTGACAATGTAGACTGGAACACTCTCTTTCAAATTCTGAACGTGGCAGGAGTAAAATACAGGGAGCGAAAGGCTATTTACAATTTGTACAGAAAGCAGATGGCAGTTATAAGAGTCAAGGGACATGAAAGGGAAGCAATGGTTGGGAGGGGAATGAGACAGTGTTGTAGTCTCTCCCTGACGCTGTTCAATCTGTATTTTGAGCAAGCAGTAAAGGAAACAAAAGAAAAGTTCGGAGTAGGTATTAAAATCCATGAAGAAGAAATAAAAACATTGAGGTTCGCCGATGACATTGTAGTTCTGTCGGAGACTACAAAGGACTTGGAAGAGCAGTTGAACGAAATGGACAGTGTCTTGAAAGGAGGGTATAAGATGAACACCAACAAAAGCAAAACGAAGATAATTGAATGTAGTCGAATTAAGTCGGGTGATGCTGAGGGAATTAGATTAGGAAATGACACGCTTAAAGTAGTAAATAAGTTTTGCTATTTGGGGAGCAAAATAACAGATGATGGTAGAAGTAGAGAGGATATAAAATGTAGACTGGCAATGGCACGGAAAGCGTTTCTGAAGAAGAGAAATTTGTTAACATCGAGTATTGATTTAAGTGTCAGGAAATCGTTTCTGAAAGTATCTGTATGAAGTGTATGGAAGTGAAACATGGACGATAAATAGTTTAGATAAGAAGAGAATAGAAGCTTTCGAAATGTGGTGCTACAGAAGAATGCTGATGATTACATGGGTAGATCACATAACTAATGAGGAGGTATTGAATAGAATTGGGGAGAAGAGGAGTTTGTGGCACAGCTTGACTAGAATAAGGGATCGGTTGGTATGAAATGTTCTGAGGCATCAAGGGATCACCAATTTACTACTGGAGGGCAGCGTGGAGGGTCAAAATCGTGGAGGGAGACAAAGAGATGTATACACTAAGCAGATGCAGAAGGATGTAGGCTGCAGTAGGTACTGGGAGATGAAGAAGCTTGCACAGGATAGAGTAGCATGGAGAGCTGCATCAAACCAGTCTCAGGACTGAAGACCACAACAACAACAATTCCGTATTGTTGTTGATGATAAAGCTAATATTATCCAGGTAGACTTGAGCTCCGTCCTCTCATCGGAAAATTCCAGGCCTTGTTTTTGTCAGTGCAAACTACCATCCAGGAGCGATTCTACAACTACTAGGTAATGAGTGGTGGATAGTAGTCTCCTTTGCTTGATGGAATGTTTAATTGGCAACTGTCCAATAACATACAGTACTGGCCATTAAAATTGCTACACTACGAAGATGACGTGCTGCAGACGCGATATTTAACTGACAGGAAGAAGATGCTGTGATATACAAATGATTAGCTTTTCAGAGGATTCACACAAGGTTGGCGCCGGTGGCGACACCTGCAACATGCTGACATGAGGAAAGTTTCCAACCGATTTCTCAGACACAAACAGCAGTTGACCGGCGTTGCCTGGTGCAACGTTGTTGTGATGCCTCGTGTAAGAAGGCGAAATGCGTACCATCACGTTTCCGACTTCGATAAAGGTCAGATTGTAGCCTACTGCGATTACGGTTTATCGTATCGCGACATTGCTGCTCGCGATGGCCCAAATCCAATAACTGTTAGCAGAATATTGAATCGGTGGGTTCAGGAGGGTAATACGGAACGCCGTGCTGGATCCCAACGGCCTCGTATCACTATCAGTCGAAATGACAGGCATCTTATCCGCATGGCTGTAACGGATCGTGCAGCCACGTCTCGATCCCTGAGTCAATAGATGGGGACATTTGCAAGACAACAACCATCTGCACGAACAGTTCGACGACGTTGGCAGCAGCATGGACTATCAGCTCGGAGACCAAGTCTGCGGTTACCCTTGACGCTGCATCACAGACAGGGGCGCCTGCGATGGTGTACTCAACGACGAACCTGGGTGCACGAATGTCAAAACGTCATTTTTTCGGATGAATCCAGGTTCTGTTTACAGTATCATGATGGTCGCATCCGTGTTTGGCGACAGCGCGGTGAACGCACATTGGAAGCGTGTATTCGTCATCGCCATACTGGCGTATCACCCGACGTGATGGTATGGGGTGCCATTGGTTACACGTCTCGGTCACCTCTTACTCGCATTCACGGCACTTTGAACAGTCGACGTTACATTTCAGATGTGTTACGACCCGTGGCTCCACCCTTCATTCGATCCCTTCGAAACCCTACATTTCAGCAGGATAATGCACGACCGCATGTTGCAGGTCCTGTACGGGCCTTTCTGGATACAGAAAATGTTCGACTGCTGCCCTGGCCAGCACATTCTCCAGATCACTCACCAATTGAAAACGTCTGGTCAATGGTAGCCTAGCAACTGGCTCGTCACAATACGCCAGTCACTATTCTTGATGAAATGTGGCATCGTGTTGAAGTTGCATGGGCAGCTGTACCTGTACACGCCATCCAAGCTCTGTTTGACTCGACACCCAGGCGTATCAAGGCCGTTATTACGGCCTGAGGTGGTTGTTCTGCGTAATGATTTCTCAGGATCTATGCACCCAAACTGCATGAAAATGCAATCACATGTCAGTACTAGTATAATATATTTGTCCAATGAATACCCGTTTATCATCTGCATTTCTTCTTGGTGTAGCAGTTTTAATGGCCCGTAGTGCATATTATTAAGTATGCAAATTTAACGCTTAAATGAATAGTTCTTTCAAAACAGTTTTGTGACTCGTTTATAATAGAAACTTATCATTTACTTTGCCGTAAACCATTTCGAAACCTGTGAACGCAAAGGCTAGTTTGGTATGGCTGGGTCAAGTTAGGTGAACGAAATCTTTATATTCTGATAGAATACTCGGTATCTTCTTTCCTGTTCCGCAGCTGGCGTAGTACGATCCTGTGACATTTTTAAGAATGGACTTCACCCTTTCATTTTTCAGTCGTGATTTAATTTTGAAATCCACTTTCAAGTCGGTAATCGGTCGTTAGCGTTCCGTTGTTTTCACTGCCTTATCTTTTGGGGTTAAAACAATAACCACGTCAGCGAAGTTGACTGAAAGACAATCGCCCAATAGCAGCTCATTATACATGTTCCTGAGATGGTCTCCAAGAATGATCCAGAATTAGAGACAAAATTCGAGAATGAGTCAATCTCCATCTGCCACCTTACACTTAGGTGGCAAAAGTCATGGAACAGCGAAATAAACAATACAAATGGCGGTAGTATCGCGAACACAAGGTATAAAAGAGCAGTGCATTGCGGAGCTGTCATCTTTACTCAGGTGGTTCACGTGAAAAAAATTCCGACGTGATTATAGCCGCACAACGGGAAGTAACAGACTTTGAACGTCTAATGATAACAGAAGTTACACGCATAGGACATTCCATTTCGGAAATCGTTAGGGAATTCAATATTCCGAGATCCACAGTGCCAAGAGTGTGCCGGGACTACCACATTTCAGGCGTTACCTCTTACCACGCACAACGCAGTGGCCGACGGTCTTCACTTAACGACCGAGAGCGAGAGCTGCGGCGTTCGTGTAGAGTTGTCAGTGCTAGCAAACAAGCAACACTGCATGAAATAACCGCAGAAATCAATGTCGAACGTACGACGAACGTATCCATATGGACGTTGCGGCGAAATTTGACGTTAATGGGCTATGGCAGCAGACGACCGACGAGACTGACTTTGCTATATAAGCACGACATCTCTTGCAGTGCGTCTCCTGGACTCGTGACCATATCCGTTGGACCCTAAACGACTGGAAAACCGTGGCCTGGCCAGATAAGTCCAGGTTTCAGTAGGTAAGAGCTGATGGTAGGATTCGAGTGTGGCACAGACCCCACGAAGCCATGGGCCCAAGTTGTCAATCAGGCACTGTGCAAGCTGGTGGTGGCTGCATAGTGGTATGGGCTGCGTTTACATGGAATGGACATAGTCCTCTAGTCCATCTGAACCGATCACTGACTGATTATTTAGTTGGTTGATTTGGGGAGGGGACCACCTGCCAGGTTAGCCGAGAGCGCTAATGCGCTGCTTCCTGGACTCGGGTAGGCGCGCCAGCCCCAGATCGAATCCGCCCGCCGGATTAACGACGAGGGCCGGTGTGCCGGGTTGCCTGGATGTGGTTTTTAGGTGGTTTTCCTCATCCCTCTGGGTGAATACCGTGCTGGTCCCCACGTCCAGCCTCAGTTACACGACTCACAGACATTTGAAACACATCCACACTAGACGCAGACAGATGAGGTACTCTGATTCCGTCCTGGGGGGTATGGGGTGGCGGCAGGAATTGCATCTGGCCACCCCTTCAATTTAACATGCCAAATCCGATTTAACCACGTCAACCCCGCGCACAATGCGGGACAAAGGCGCAAGCGATAGATAGAATTTGAGGAGGGGACCAAACAGTTAGGTCATCGATCCCATGGGATGAGGGAAGGATGCGGAAGGAAATCGGCAGTGTCCTTTCATGGGAACCATCCAGATATTTGCCTGAAGGTATTTAAGGAAATCACAGAAAAGCTAAATCAGGATGGCCGGAGGCGGGTTTGAACCGTCGTCCTACCGAATTTGATTGACTGGAAATGATTAAGTCGGCTGCTTGGAGACCATTTGCATCCATTCACGGACGACATACTCCCAAACAACGATGGAATTTTTATGGATGAATATTCGCCATTTAACCGATCCACAGTTGTTTTCAATTGGTTTGAAGGATGTTCTTGACAATTTGAGTGAATAAGTTGGTCAGCAAATTCGCCCGACGTGAATCCCAACGAACGTATATGGGAATTAATGGAGAGGTCAGCTAGTGCACAAGATCCTGCAACGGGAACACTTTCGTAATTATTGACAATTGTAAAGACAGCATTGTTCAGTATTTCTCCAGGGGACTTCCAACGACTTTTTGAGCCCATGCCACGTCGCGTTGGTGCTGTTCACCAGGCAAAATGCGGTCCGACACGATAGTGGGTGGTATCCCATAATTTTTTCACCCCATTGTACTTCACAGGGATTTTTTTTGTTGTCCGCCAAACGTACTGGCTAACTATAATTTCCAAAAACATTAAATGGAGGTTAATGATACGAGGGTTGTCCGGAAAGTAAGTTCTGATCGGTCGCGAAATGGACACCACAGTGAAAACTCGATGAAGCTTTGCACAGATGTGTTGGATAGTCTCTCTAGTATGACCGTCTATCGTATCAAGACGCTCTTCCCAGTTATGAGCGCATTATGAGCGAGTAAAGATGCCTAGAACAACGTCTCCCACCAAGAAGGAGGGCCTGCTGAGAGGCTTCGTCTTAATGAATGCAGCCCACCTAACACAACTGCTACGCACTTCCTTCTTCATGGCAATTCTCAGCCGCACTCTGCAGGGGCAGTGAAGACGCTCCTGCAGCCTTTTCGATGGGAAGTGTTCGATCACCCACAACACAGCTCTAATTGGCTCGTCCTGAGTATCATCTCTGTTCACATTAAATGCTGGATACGAAGAGAACACTTGGGCGCAGGCTATGCGCTACAGACCAGCGTAGAGATTTATCAGAAAGCACAGGCGGATGCCTTCTACGACGATGGTGTTGGAAATTTGGTATAGAAGTCTGACAAATGTCTAAGTCGGGGCGGCGACTGTGTAGAGAAGTATCTGGAAAGTGTAGCTAACTCTTGCAAATAAAATGTTTCTGATTTTCGCTGAGGTTTCCATTTAGCAACCGATCGGAACTTACTTTCTGGACAACCCTCGTACATCTTTCTGGTTCGCGATTGTCTGTGGCTCTCCGCACAGATTTGAGAAATGATAATTAGCTTGTGGGGGGGAGGGGGGGAGTAATGTTCAGCTATATGTCCAGCCGTGTACTTCATACGCCCGTTGGTCGATAAATTATCATTTGTTTCGCTTTATTTTTCTCTAATGAAATTACATTGGGATTTTATTTCGATTCTTAACTCTTTCGTGTTCCTTACTCTTTTAGCTTCGCCGTAAACATACAGTCTATTTTTTACTCTTTCACATGTTGTATGATAAACTAAATCCCGATATCTCTCACCCAATATACTCGTGTTTCCTCTGTGTCAATGTTAATGGCCTCTAATTATTCTTCGAGGCGCGACTATTCGGTCATTAGTATCATTACGTTATATGGTGAATGGACAAAAATATGGAACACCAGAAACACAACACATTACCTTGCCTAAGGTTGCGTTGCAAACCCGTTGTCATTCGAAAAAAACTTCCAGTTGTCTCGGAATGGAAAAATACATTTTCTTTACGATTTTCAAGGGAACAGTGTAACAACCTTCCTGCAAAATAGTGGCAAGTTCAGTTAACGATAATGGCGATGGATAGCGATCACATACCCTCTCTTCAAAGTAGACTACAACTGTGGTGGCCAGTGGAGATGCGACACTTCATCCTCGTGCTCACAAAACCAGTCCTGGATGAAGGGAGCTGTGAGAACAGGGCTCTGTCGTCTTGAGACACGACATCGCCACTGGAAAGCAAACGTTATACCAGGGATGGACATGATTAGCCAAAATGGTAGGCTAATCCTTAGCAGCAATGCGACCTTGCATAGTAAGGACGGGGCCCATAGAGTACTACGATATGGCTGCCAAAATCATCACCGGACCCCTCCCCCCCCCCCCCCCCCGCCATGTTTCCCTCTTGGGACGTAAGCTCTGCCAAAAGCTGAAAACAACGTGAAACATCCGGCCAAATGAGATTCTTCCATTCCATCATAGTCTAGGTTTTATCGCTTCAGCGTCACGTTCTCTTGTAAGGTGAATTTTCATGACTGATGTGTGTTTTTGGAATTCCAGCTCCTGTTGTTTTGATGATGACAGGATTCGCAAGTGCGACATTCAAATCTGCAATGACTTTGCGAAAGTCGGCCTCGTATTCTACATCATAATCCTCTGCAATGAGAGTCCGTCACGATCACTCAGTACACGCTTTCGTCCGCTTTGTGACTCAGCGGATGATGTTTTTCCGCTTTCCCAGTATGAGATATAAATCTTCGATACTGTTCCTCATGAAACATCGAACACTTCGGCTATCTTCGCTACGGGAGCACACACCATACGAGCACCAACAAATTGCCCACGTTCGAATTCATTTAGTTCCGACGTAATGCATTCACAACTACACAGAACACTGTTCTGACTACGACTAACAGTTGCATAGTGTTGGGGATATTGCAAAGGAGCCGTTCATGGTCAAATAGAACAACGCTACGTGTAGGATTTGATAGCATCTACATTTATGTTCAAGTATGCATTTCGCGTTGTGTTTCCACACTTTCGTCCAACCCCTGCATCTCTCTGCATCGTAATCTTTATTTTATTTTCTTGCAGTCATTTCCTCTTTTTTTTTAATTACCCTCGATCTCAGATCATGTAGTTCCTCATTAATTCGCTTTACCTCCTTTTTATGTTTCTTTGGGTGTCAAGTTTATGTTTTTCCTCCTCGTGATGACTGGGTGTTGTGTGATGTCCTTAGGTTAGTTAGGTTTAAGTAGTTCTAAGTTCTAGGGGACTGATGACCATAGATGTTAAGTCCCATAGTGCTCAGAGCCATTTGAACCATTTTTTTTATGTTTTTCCTGCCTACGTGGGCTGTTGACATTAAAGCTTATATTTGTCAGCTTGCCTTATGTTGCTGCCCAGTAGTATCCTCGGACGCTACTAAATCTATTTTCGATATCTAATATGCTTCCGTTTGTCCCTATAATGTCACTCTCAAGTGATTCACTATTTGTATATGCGTCGGACAGTGGCGATTTTTTTCTGTTATTATCTGACTATCTGGCAGTGCTGTGCTCTTAGTGTAGGTAGGTGCTTTTTAGGTAAAAATTTTTACTCACGTTTGTGTGTGTTTTACGTACTTGAAAAATAGAAAATGCGTTGATGTAGAAGTCGCTGATACTCTGCCACTGTCTGGTGATCATGTGAAGTCAGATCGCCTGCGAAGTGGCATTACCTGTAAGGAGCAGTAAAATGAAAACGAGACATATCGACCGTTTATTATTTCAAAACTAATGGTTACAGACTTTTAAAAAATTATTTCACCGTGAGACAAGATGCTCCATTTCTTCATGTAAAAATGTTTGCTGTTGCCTACGGAGCCATGATTAGACCCAATCGTGCACCTATTCGTCCGAAGCAAATCTACGGCCACGAATGTTTTTCTTCAGGGATCCAAAAATATGGATCGGAACTGTACAGAGGATCTGTGACCGATTACCAGTGAAACATCTGCAGCGTAGGCGAAACAGCCTGCCAATAAATGCTGGATCACATGTAGCCAAGACTGTTTCGACTACGCTACAGGAGTCTCGCTGGGAAGCCCTTACACATCCTCCATACAGTCCGGATCTCTTCCCATGTGATTTCCATATTTTTGGAGCTTTGAAGAAAGGCGTTCGTGGCAGTCAATTTGCTTCGAACAAAGACGTTCACACTGGTGTACAATCATGGTTCCATAGGCAACTGCGAACATTTTATCATGAAGGCATTGACCGTATTGTCTCACAGCGGGATAAATGTGTTAACAGCTATGGCGATTACTTTTGAAACATTAAACACTTTACTCGCCTTTATCCATACATCTAGTTTTCATTTGACTGCCCCTTATACAAGCTGTTTTCAGAGTGCGGTCTTGCGTTGCTCTTCCAGTTATTGTGTTTGTTACCTCAAGATGGTCCATCGAACCGAAGTACTGTTAACAAATTTAATTTAATTGTGAACTACTAGATTTCCAATCCATTAATGGCTTCGTAAATGTGATGTGTTAACGTCATCCATACCAGAGAAACAATGGGTGTAAGAAATTGAAGAAAGAATCATAAAATGTGTTCCAGCATGTAATACGGAACCCGTGCAACAAGAGTCTGTGCAGTGGTCGTCAAAGTGCGGCCCGCGAGCCGCGTGCGGCCCCTATCAAGTATTCTTGCGGCTGGGGGATCTCATCCGTATTTTATAGTAAGACGCATCTAACAACTAACATACGAGACAAAGAGGCAACTAATCTTAAGAGCTTCTTAAGGATGTAGTTTTCCTGTTCAGATACAAAAAAAAGTAAGTACTGGGAAAGCAATGTTCTAAGATGTACTTAATGTTAATTGACGTTGCTAAATTCGACAGTGAGTCAAGCCAAGTAGGCCGTTAACCTCAGGGGCAGAGGGTCAAGTAATGCGAACACTGCAGTGTTGGAGGGTGGTGAAAGGAGGAATATTTTCTTTTTTGTCTTTCGGTGCTGATAACTCACTGGTGTACGTGCATCGCACCGATCAGCTGTTATGGTATAAATTTCAAACGGAAGTAACATGGATCCATGAATGCGCATTACAGTCATGGACATCTTCAAATACGATATATATTTATAGTAAGGAATACGAAATTAAATTAAGGCTGTTGAAATAGAACGCAAAGAACAGAAGAAAAATGACGTTCAAATTTTTAATAAACATTTTTATCGAGCCCCATGTTGCATAATGCATTCAAATGAAAGTACTGTTACTGTTTCTAACGTTTTGGTTGCCAATCCCGTCAGCTGACTGAAGGTGAAAATTTCGGTAAACTGCAGATCTCGACATATGACAGGATACTTCATCTCTCGCTTTTAAATAGAAACCGCGTATCAGCCTGAAAGAAGTGCCGTATACATACAAAACGAGATGCGTAGCACGGGTCTCAAGCACTGGTCAGCACTGCGTGAATTACTTAACCGAACACATTAGGCAAATGAACATAAATTACCTTGGAAAACACAGAACATTGTTTTGTAAGTAACACTGCCAGCTAAATCTATGAAAAAATGTTCGCTTACATGAGGACTGAAAAATAAGCGGGAAAAAATGAAACTGCGATACGCGGCCGTACGTGAGCACTGAGTGTCTACAGGAAACGAGATTTAACTAACAGTTTCTTATCCAGAAGACTTTAGACGAACTGAGCCATGGTTTATCTACGTGATGTAACTCATTGTAAAGATTTAAACTAACAAATCTGGGCCAAATGTTTCACTAACTATCATTATATTTCTTAGCAACGATTAGTAAAACAAAGGATCCAAGTGTGTTAACCCATTAATCCTCTGAATGTGGAGAATTAATTGCTCCTTTGAGTATGGAGAGCCGGAATGGACTGGACCCTCACATGGGGCGGCTATCAACTAACACTAGTTAACAAATTCAAACTTTTTGTTGCAGCTGGGTTGTAAATGGGTGGATTTAACTAATTTTGGGGTGCTGAATACTCTGGTAAATTCAGATTTTCTCTATGACGTCACATTTCCTAGATACACAGCAGAATAAAAAATGGTAATAGAGAAAATTGACACAATTAAGTCGAACAAAAATATACATTCAGAACCTTTGAAATCAATACTACTTTGTATGTATATATGGGCATGATGCCAAAACAGGTCCAAATTAGTTCAGAAGATTTTTCACCTTTAATCGTCTTTGGTTTTTGAAAAATGCGACGATGGAGCTCTTCTTTTGTTTGCAGTTTCATCACACTCCCTAACAAGACCCCAGCAATAGTCACCCATCATCGAAGGGTTCCAATGGCCTTTGTAACGTCGTTCCATGGTAAGAATGTCTTGGTGAAAGGATTCACTATGCTCATCGCTTACGCTTACGCTTTTCCGGGAAGAAGAAAGGTGATAATGCAAAAAGTGAATTTTAAGCGACAGTCTACACCCCATGCTCTTACAGTTATCTAACGGATCATTCACAATGGTAACATAGTTTTTGTCTTTTCTGTTGCCCAAAAAGCCCTTCACAGTTGCTTTATAAGAAGACCAAGCAGATAATTGTATTCCAGTGAGTTTGGTAACAAAGGTTGTATTTTTCAGCAATTTTCGTATTTGTGGTCCAACAAATATACTCTCTTTCAGTTTTTCCTTAATTTGGGAAACTTTTCTTTAAGTGATTGAAAGCCTCGCCTTCTTTATCCAGAGCTTTTACAAAGTTCTTGATAAGGCCCCATTTGATATTAAGGAGAGCAAAATGATTTTGGGCAGCGGCCTTGCCGCAGTGGATACACCGGTTCCCGTGAGATCACCGAAGTTAAGCGCTGTCGGGCGTGGTCGGCACTTGGATGGGTGACCATCCAGGCCGCCATGCGCTGTTGCCATTTTTCGGGGTGCACTCAGCCTCGTGATGCCAATTGAGGAGCTTCTCGACCGAATACTAGCGGCTTTGGTCAAGAATACCATCGTAACGACCGGGAGAGCGGTGTGCTGACCCCACGACCCTCCTATCCGCATTCCCCTCCGAGAATGACACGGCGGTCGGATGGTCCCGGTAGGCCACTCGTAGCCTGAATACAGAGTGCAAAATGATTTTATTGAGTTCAACCAACGGGGTATTGTTCACATTTACGTTTCCAGGAACATATGACTTCGTTATATACCATTCCTTGACTGTATAGTGGTTTTTGGTGTCACGGCGGTCCAAAAGGCACAAAAAGCAGCAGTATTTCGTGAATCCAGCCTATCACCCTATAAGGAGTGCAACAACTGTTAAACCACAGTAAAGCTGCCATTCATGATCCTTATATTTGATTGCCTCTAGCAGCAAATCCATGGTTTCATAAGTTTCTTTCATGTCTATTGGGTAAGCCAAAGATATCGATGGAAATGCATTGCCATTATGAAGTAGTACTGCTTTCAAGCTGGTTGTACTGGAGTCAATACATAGTCGCCACTGGTGTGGATTATGTTGTACGCCTGGCTGAATCATCAGAAAATTGACATCTCTACATAAGCAGAATTCAAAAAAGCAGATAAAAATTGACTTGACGCCTTCCTGAGAGACAATCTCTACTCATTCCAAATTAATTATATAAGTATAGATCAGATGCGGCCTTAATTCAAAGAAATAGTATTGGCAGCAAAAAAAATGGTTCAAATGGCTCTGAGCACTATGGGACTTAACAGCTGTGGTCATCAGTCCCCTAGAACTTAGAACTACTAAAACCTAACTAACCTAAGGACATCACACACATCCATGCCCGAGGCAGGATTCGAACCTGCGACCGTAGCAGTCGCGCGGTTCCGGACTGCGTGCCTAGAACCGCGAGACCACTGCGGCCGGCTATCGGCAGCAATTGAGAGATTTATCCCTAATAAATTAACAAACGACGGAGCTGATCTCCATCGTACACAAAACGGGTTAGAACACTGTTGCAGAAACAACGAAACATACATGCCAAATTCAAACAGACGCAAAATCTCCAAAATTGGCGATCTTCTACAGAAGCTCGAAATTTAGCGCAGACTTCAATGCGAGATGCTTATAACAGTATCCACAACGAAACATTATCTCGAAATCTGACAGAAAATCCAAAGACATTCTGGTCATATGTGAAGTATGTTAGCGGCAAGAAACAATCAATGCCTTGTCTGCGTAATAGCAGTGGAGATACTATCGAAGACAGTGCTGCCAAAGCAGAGTTACTAAACACAGTCTTCCGAAATGCCTTCACAAAAGAAGACGAAGTAAATATTCCAGAATTCGAATCGAGAACAGCTGCCAACATGAGCAACGTAAAAGTAAATATCCTTGGAGTAGTGAAGCAACTTAAATCACTTAATAAAAGCAAGACTTCTGGTCCAGACTGTATACCAATTTGGTTCCTTCCGGAGTATGCTTATGAATTAGCTCCATACTTAACAATCATATTCAACCGTTCACTCGACGAAAGATCCGTACCCCAAGACTGGAAAGTTGCACAGGTCACGCCAATATTCAAGAACGGTAGTAGGAGTTACCCACTAAATTACAGGCCCATATCGTTAACATCGATATGCAGCAGGATTCTGGAATATATATTGTGTTCGAACATTATGAATTACCTCGAAGAAAACTGTCTATTGACACACAGCCAACATGGGTTTAGAAAACATCGTTCCTGTGAAACACAACTAGCTCTTTATTTACATGAAGTGCTGAGTGCAATTGACAAGAAATTTTAGATCGATTCCGTATTTCTGGATTTCCGGAAGGCTTTTGACACGGTATCACACATGCGGCTTGTAGTGAAATTGCGTGCTAATGGAATATCGTCTCAGTTATGTGATTGGATTTGTGATTTCCTGTCAGAGAGGTCACAGTTCGTAGTAATTGACGGAAAGCCATAGATTACAAGAGAAGTGATTTCTGACGTTCCCCAAAGTAGTGTTATAGGCCTTTTGCTGTTCCTTATCTATATAAACGATTTGGGAGACAATCTGAGCAGTCGTCTTAGGTTGTTTGCAGATGACGCTGTCGTTTATAAACCAATAAAGTCATCAGAAGATCAAAACAAATTGCAAAACGATTTAGAAAATATGTCTGAATGGTGCGAAAATTGGCAGTTGACCCTAAATGACGAAAAGTGTAAGGTCGTCCACATGAGCGCTAAAAGGAATTCGTTAAACTTTGGTTACACGATAAATCAGTCTAATCTAAAAGCCGTAAATTCAACTAAATACCTAGGTAATACAATTACGAACAACTTCAATTGGAAGGAACACATAGAAAATGTTGTGGGAAAGGCTAACCAAAGACTGCGTTTTGTTGGCAGCACGCTTGGAAAATGTAACAGATCTATTAACGAGACTGCCTACACTACGCTAGTCCGTCCTCTTTTAGAATACTGCTACGCGGTGTTGGATCCTTACCAGATAGGGCTGACCGAGTACTTCGAAAAAGTTCAAAGAAGGGCAGCACGTTTTGTATTATCGCGAAATACGGGAGAGTGTGTCACAGAAAGGATACAGGATCTGGGCTGGAAATCATTTAAGAAAAGGCGTTTTTCGTTGCGCCGGACTCTTGTCACGAAATTCCAATCACCAACTTTCTCCTTCGAATGCGAAAATATTTTGTTGGCTGTTAACCAAATCAGTGATTGGTTTTCTTTGGGCTTTTGCAGTGAATTTCCCACACACATAACAAAGGTTGTCGGGGTGCTTTGGACAACAACGATATTTACTAGTTGCCATTTTTCTTAGTGTAAGTTTTAAACACAAAAAGTTTGCACTATCTTTCACGGGAAACACTCACTGAATATCTCTTTCACACCACTGGATTATCACGCCAACCATTTACTGACGATTTGTAGATCTTCTAGCTCTCCTTTGCAAATCAAAAACAAACAATTAAACATCAAAACAGTAGAACAGCAAAAAGCGAAATACTGAATACTAAAAATAAAAAATCTTTAAAAACTCAAAAATGGTACGTGCTAGAACATTTTGAAAGGTTTATTCGGATACTACACACCAAAATATATACTAGTTGATGAATCACAACCCAGATGCAAAATCCGTCTATTGACTAGTGCAATCAGTCAACCTCAGTTCAGTCATTTAGGTGTTTGCTATCAGCCAGTCAAATATTTTGCAACTTAAATTCCATCATTTCATATCCGCAGACCTGTTTATGTCATCTGTGGAATGTGGGGCATCGACTTCCAAAGAGATTGGCCACATAATTTTATCCCGACCAACAGTAGTACTTCTCGATTAACAGGCGCAAACGAGTACGCGGGCTCGATACAAGCAGTCGTATGGTTACCTAGCTCCCCATTCCTACAATAACTATCGTACTTCAGATCCATCGAGACATTTGGCTATGTTCGTCGTAACTTTTTCTAGGGCATACAATGGGTCCCAGAAGTGTTGCGACAAACGTCTAAGGTTTAAAAGGAGTGTCTTCAGGAACAAATATAAGACAGGAACTCATGTCCAAAAACATCCAACGACTACACAGAGCGTCAAAGTTATAGGCGCCGACGCCTGATACTAGGCCCCCCATTTGGCGTCTAACGTGACTTTGTGCGCTGACTGACAGCAGACAGAACGTCTCGCAGTGCTGTTTGTTATTCAGTTATCGTGACTGATTGCCACGATCGCCCGTGGGGAAGTTGGAACGAGCTGCTGCATAGAAAGACCTTGTCTCCTATGAATGCGATGCTCATTTCCATTGGTGTATGACGGTTTTGGACACGGGTTCCCAGTCACAGTATCTTTCTCCTGGAACCACCTAAAATCTCCGTTATTTTTCAGTGCACGGGAGAAAAATAAAGTGCAGATGGAAACCTGTGTGTGAAACCGTCATCCACAGAGGAAACAGAGCATCGCATTCATAGTTGACAAGGCCTTTCTACGCAGCAGCTAGCTCCTTCTTCTTCAATGGCAATCGTGGCAATTAGTCGCGATCACTGAATAATAAATAATATTATGAGACGTTCCGCCTACGGTCTGTTAGCGTATAGAGTTTCGTTAGCTCCCAAAGGAGTGGCACACACCAGCGCCCGTAACTTCGACTCTCTGTAGTGTCGTTCGATGACGTTTCCAGACATGTGTTTCCATCCTCAATTTGTTCGTCAAGACACACTCTACAGCCCTCCGAAGTTTTTCGCAACATTTCTGGAACATTCTGTATACACCGAAGAGCCAAAGCGTTATGACCACTGCTCATCACAAGGCTGAGTGCTACCTAGTGTTCTTGCGGGCACACGATACGGCAAGAAAAGTGTATGGAGACCTCGGCTGTAAACAACGGTAAGCGACAGTCGATGACAAACAAGTTATAGCACGTCAAACGTGGCACGCTAGTTCCTTAATCATATTAGTTAAGAGTTTCACGATAAACTGTATCTCTAATTTTAGATTTTCACTAATGAAAGCTTTGTCAGGATGTGTGCATCTGAACACTGACAAGTGCAAAAATCGTGGCTGCTAGATGTAGTAACGTGTGCGGTTTTCGCGCTAGAAAAATACTTTTCAAAGACGATTTATATATATTTCCGAGGATGATGTGGATAACTGCGATTGAGACGAAGATCCTGAATATGTTTCTGAATTCAAATGCACTTCAAAAGATATTGCTAATCAGATAAATGCGAATAATTATTTAAGCAAGTAAACAATGTTATGTTGTGTCCCTTATCATTGTTTACGTGAATTTCCTTGACGGTATGATGGCAGAAATGTTAATGGCTGCTCTTAACATTGTTTTCGTGCTATAGTGAGGCGGCAATAAAAAATTTTGTATTGTGTTGATGCATAGATTAATTTTTGAGGTTATTGTACTTCATTATTTCAGAAGTGTAGTAAACAAGGTTTTCCGAAGTTTCTTCACCAAAGAAGACAAAGTAAATATTCCGTAATTCGAATCGAGAATAACTGCCAACATCAGTAACTTAGAAGTAGATATCCTCGGTATAGCGAAGCAGCTTAAAGCACTTAATACAGTCAAGTCTTGCGGTCCACACAGCATAGTAGCAAGGTTCCTTTCAGAGTACGCTAATACAATAGGCTCGCTCAACGAAAGATCGGTACCAAAAGACTGGAAAGTTGCATAGGTCGCAACAATACTCAAAGAAGAAAATGAGAGTAATAAGCTGAATTACAGACCTACGTCACTAATGTCGATTTGCAGTAGGATTTTGAACATATAATGTGTTCGAAGATCATGAATCACTTCGAAGGTAACGGTCTATCGACATACAGCCAGCACGGATTCACTAAATACTGTGGCTGTGAAACAAAACTAGCTCTTTATTCCTACGCATTAATGAGTGCTAGTGAGAGGGGACCTGAAATTCATCTCATATTTCTAGGTTTCCAGAAGGCTTTTGACACCATTCCTTACAGAAGACTTCTAATCAAATAGCGACTGGATTCATGAGTTCCTCACAGAAAGGTCACAGTGCGCAGTAATAGACGGAAAATCATCGAGTAGAACAGAAATAATATCCGGCGCTCCCTAGAGAAGTGTTATAGGTCCTCTACTGTTATTAATCTACACAAACGATTTACAAGACAATCTGAGAAACCGTCTTAGATTGTTTGCAGATAATGCTCTTATTATTGTCTAGTAAAGTCATCAGAGGATCAAAACCAATTGCAAAGTGACAGACACGACATCTGTATGGTGCGAAAAGTGGCAATTGTCTCTCAGTAAGAAAAAGTGAGATCGTCCACATAAGCACAAAATGAACTCCTTTAAATTGTGGTTCCACAATAAATCGCAAAATTTTAAAGGCTGTCAATTCGCCTAAATATCCAGAAATTACAATTACGAATAACATAAATCTGAACGATCACATGGATAATGTTATGGGGAAGGCAAACCGAAGACTACTTTCTATAGGCAGAACACTTCCACGATGCAACTGACCTACTAAACAGACTGTCTATACTATGTCTGTTCGTCCTCTTCTCGAGTATCGCTGTGCTGTATGGAATCCTAACCAGATAGAATTGACGGAGGACAACGAAAAAGTTCAAAGAGGGACAGCCCGTTTTGTACTATTGTGAAATAAGAAAGAAAGTGTCACAGATATGGTAAACGAGTTGGGGTGGAAATCATTAAAACAAAGGCGTTCTTCGTTGCGGTGAGATCTTTTGACGAAATTTCAGTCACCAACTTTCTCCTCTGAATGTGAAAATATTTTATTGCCGCCAGTCTACATAGGAGAAATGATCATCATAATAAAAGAAGATAAATCAGAGCTCGCATTGTAAGGCTTAAGTGTTCTGTTTTCCCACGCGCTGTTCGAGAGCGGAACGGCAGAGAAATAGTTTGAAGGTAGGTTAAAGAACCTTCTTTCAGGTACTTAAATGTGAATAGCAGAGTAGCCATGTAGGTGAGATGTAGAACTTGTAACGCAAATCTTATTACACTTAAACTAGTACAATTCGCGCGCTCCAGATTTCTATTTTTGGGAGATTTCACAGACATGTTTCGTTAAGTTGCCCAGCAAGAAAACAGTTGTAAGTCAATGGTAACTCACATTAAGTGTACTCACTTTGCAAGTAAAAATGTAAAGTATCCACTGACATATTTTTAATAATCTATTCTGGATATAATTTGTGATTTTAAAAATATGTCGTTACCTTAGAAGTATTTGAAACCAGTGAATTAGGTGAATGAAAGTACCACAGTGGTTGTTCTTCAAATATTTCATTTATGGAAGTTTACTGGAATTTTCTGTGCAATTTCTCAAAACAACCAACTCGTCCCTTACCATTGTTTACATCTGAGGTTATATAAGCGAAGTACGGGCGATGGGGAATCATTCCAGTGATGACACAGGTCGCAAACGAGGAAAGCTGCTGACATAAGTGACCTTGACAAAGCTAAACGCCTGGGAACGAACATCTCGAAAACAGTGAAGCTGGGCAGGTAAGGAAAGTCACACATTACACGCCCACATTACACGTCAGATAGAGAGGTGTGTCTGCCAGGGTGATGTCTTGGAGCTTATGTCGCGTTGACGCCGATGTACCGGGTGGCGCTCGTTTTCGTGGTAAAGTATGGTTGATGACTACGAGCCACACCGCCGGCCACATAACGTCTGGGTTAGGACTGTTGATACTTTTAAAAATATCAGGAGTCTGATATCTCGATATTTGAGAAAAGTATCAGTATTGTCTCTCGATATATCGAGAAAATGCATCGATATACCGACGCGAAAATATCGACTTACTGGCCCATAAAAATAACGTCTGTACATTGTAAATATATTGCCTGTTTCAGAGGTATATATTTACGTATTGATTTATTATTAGATTTTCTGTACATTAACAAGCTAGCAGCCTACTTATCCCCCTTAGAGAAACGGTTGCAAGGAAAACGATGCACGTTCACACTTGGCGATAGCCACTTTGCTAACAGTGGTATATGCATATAAGTGAAACAATAAAAGGTGTCCGATAAGTCCATCGTTCGGTTTCGTCACATGTCGGGTTTGTCCTAAACACTTCTTGTCGACTTTCCTGTTCTTTTTCATTTCTGCAAACGCCAGCGATCTAGCAGTTGTAGTGTCATAATTGCGTGGTGAAGTTAAACGTTGCAGTTTCTGTTGGTAGCGCCGAGTGCCAATTGCGTCAGCGTTTCCCCGTCGACCAATCTTGTAATTTAGATTTTTGTTCATCATTTTCAGCTACTGTTTCTGAAGAATACCGATGTGAAGAAATTTCACACTAGTTGAGTTACTGACTTTTTTTAACGCAACTGGTATGCTATTTCTTCTCATCGGAAATCTTGTTATTCCATTCACCTCGCCACCTCCCAGTGTATTCGGACTTCTTCTTTTGTGGCACCTATACCTGCTTCACACAGTCAAAGAGAAACACTGGGCGTGATGAAAGTTCAAAAAGTACAAACACTCCATTCACACAGTTAAAATAAGTTAACGTTGTATTACGAGTTCAAAAGAACAATTTCAAGTATTTAGCGAAAATTGCGAAAAAAATATCGGCACTAGATATTGTCATTTTAGTATCGATGTACTGATGTATCTCGCGGAGAGATATCAGAGGTATACATTGTAATTTTGGAAAAAGTATCAATGTATAGGTATTTCGTCAACAGCCCTAGTCTGGGTGACGTCGGCGTGTTTCCGGAGTCGCCTACAACGCCACCAACCCGCAACGTCGCACCGCTGTGCGGGTCATCGCTCCAGCTCCGGAGGCGCACCGGCCGAAGTCACCCTAACTTCGCCTGACCTGGCTGGTTAGTTCCGTGGGAGCGCACGTGCACAAGATCAGTAGAGGTGCCACAGATACGAACCTTTTGGTGCATCCGTCGGGGCAATTTCTCCAACCAATCCGAGCAGACATAGCTAATTCAATACTTTTCTAATAGTCATCCGCTACGTGAGTATAACTGCCCACGCCCGGCAAGCAGCAGGCAGTTCCATCTCCGCCAGCGGAAGCAGAAGTTCGGCAGCACCATTCCGCCGCTCAGACTCGACGTCGCCTTTGCCACCCGGGTGGGTGAGTCCGCATTAATAAGTGATAAATATCTCGTGTAGAGGGACCCTAGTGCGAGGAAAGTCTTCATGGACATAACTGTACTCAACAAGAAAAAGTTTGATATGTGACAGCAATGGTGCAGTGTGGGTCAGGGCGAGCGGTGGTTGACAAGAACTAGGTACAGTACAAGTCCTGTGATGCTGTTGAGGCTGTGATTCCATAACTTCAAGATTGTATGTACGTTAAGAGCTCTGGCGCGCGCATGGACACTGACCAGGGCGAGACTACCTCTTCGCTCACGGAGTGTGAGGATGTCATACTTGACAGTGAATATGTGACCGGAACTGGCAATATAATCGAAGGCTGCTTGGATCCGATGAGCCATCACGGTAGAGGTAGGTAAAATTTGTGCAATAAGTGTTATGTGGCATGCCATATAAATGTTAATAAACTGCACCTTTTGTAACACATCCATTTTTCACAATAACTGGCTTCGAACGCTCGTCCTGATGTTCTGAAGAGGAAACCCAAAGTTGATCGCCGTGGTGCGACGGATGTCCTGAATGAAAACCATTCCTAGACCGCGTAGAGTTTCCATTGTTCTGAACGGAAGCACACTTTCTTCTGGAAGTCCCCGTCCAGTCGTTATCGTGCAGGATTTGGCCAATTTCATGTGGCTGCCAGCTCCGCTCCCATATCGCTCGATCCACCGTGTTACCCCTTAAACTTCCTTGTCGGTGCGTACGATGAAGACGTGGTCGCCTGCGTAGGTACAGCATTTGAATGTGTGTCCTGGCAGGATGATCCCTGATAAACGACGTTGCAAGCCTCAGAGAGGCGGTTCTAGCGCGATGGCGTACATGATCGGTGAAAGAGGACAACGCTGTGCGATCGACCTTGCGATCGATATTGGTGTCGTCATCCGTCGGTTCACCATCACCCTCCACGAAGCATTACGAAGTAGGCGCATAATTAAGAGGACGGAGGCAGTTGGGAAAGCCATCTGTTCAATCACCTTTGTGATTCACGCGATCAAATGCTTCGTCGAAATCGACGGAAAACATGGTTCCCTGCAGTCGACAGACTGTTTCAATGACGGTGACGTCTCTGTAATCACATAGTGTTGATTTTATATTAATATATTCGCCCAAGGACGTCTGCGTAGGCGGCAGACCATGGCACAGGACTCGCCTCAGACGCATCGTGAGGTGTCGCCTAAAAATCTTAAAGTCCGAGTTGAGTAAAGTGATTGGCCGATAGCTTTCAAGTCACATGCCTCCAGAGGGTTTTGTTATCGAAATAATTAGACCTTCCAGAAATTCCGGTGCTGGCAGTGTCGTAGGGCACAGTAATTCCTGGTACATTTCCCTCCATTCCGGCAGCATTAAGTCCTTGAAACTCCTATAAAATTCTAACAGCAGGCTATCTGGTCCTGGGCATCGATTGAGCGCCTCCTTTGTGAATTCATCAGTGATGTTTTCAGCGGAGATATTTGCTAAAATATAGTCCGTTACCTAGCCATCAAAGGTACCACTGTTTGTGGTATGTCTGTAAGTGCCTCAACTTTAGTGTCTTCCTCACGACAGAAATGACGATAGTGAGCTTCGAAAGTTGTTGCGATGTTGGCCTGCAATACCAGCCGTCGGCTGTCAGGTAAATCTAAAGAACGTATCAGCGCTTGTAGACGGCGCCTGAGATCTGCAACGATATGATGCAATGAGGGCGTTTCTCCGTTAATGCTGTCTTGGCATCGCGCTCAGACAACTGCACCTTCCTGTCGGCGCCGAGTAAGGGCCAAAATTTAACCCTGACGCGTTGATCCTCTACCTGATGTTCTACGGACAGCGGGTGGTCCATAAGGCCCTAGAGGACCGTGTAGTAAAATTCTGTTGTCTCGGAACCGTTGCATTCGTTCCTTGCCATACTGGACTAGTGTGCGACGTAGACCTGGCTTTCCATATTGCACCCACCATAGAAGTATAGACGAGTATTGTGTGATGCGTCTTTCACAGAATTCCAATGTGGTCGTGATCATTCGTCGAAATCCCGGTTCCTGTAAATAGGCAACGTTAAGTTTCCACTTACCCCGACTGCGCCATATTCATTGACCTTGAAGGTTGATCGTCCACACATTAACACTATGGTCTGAGAAGGCTAAAAGACTATGTTTCCGCGTTCCGGGCGACCGAAGAGAGCGTGCAAGTCACGTAGACGCGATCCAATCGACTGGCTGAGTGGCTTATGACGTACTTATATTGTTGTGTCCCAGGTACAAACTACCAAGTGGAAACTCTGAATTAATGACATATTAGAAGATTTATACTGAAAACAAGGTGAAACATAACTCATCGTAGTCGCTCGTGTCCCGGTCCGTAGCCAAAGTCCATCTCCTGTAAACTCTATCACAATAACAGCGTCGCGAAGAAGAGGAGACCTCCTCCGTACTCCAGGAGCCGCACCAGACGACTCCCATTCCCGGCCACGACGACGAGACCTAATTACGTGGGGCTTCATCCTGATTGGCTCCATCGTCTCCAGCAGTACGACTGCTGCATGTCTGTGGCGCCCCCACTGTGAGCACTTTGAAGTATGCCGTGCTGCTTGCCACTGGAGCGTTGGCACACGGTGCTCGAGAAGGCGGTGGCCGCATCTTATGTGCGGCGACCGAGCTGTATGAACGCAGGGCAGAAAGTATATTCCAGGCGATCGCCGAGCACCAGTTCACAAGTGTCTACAAGACTGAGTCGACATACTAAGCAATGGAGTTCGCGACATGTGGTAAAATTTGGATATTGGTCCTTCCTTACGAGAACACAATTGAAACCTTCGACGACAATTATGTGCTCGTATCGTCCCAGAAAAAGCTGTGTCATTGTTTCAGAATAAAACTGTGAGCTCTCTCGTCGTTGGTCTATGCTGGATGGTGCACAGTCATTCACTAGTCTGATCCCGTGTATTGGCAACAAGCAACTGACGTCTTCTGAAATGCCATCGCGCACGATAATCGCTGCTCCACTCCTTCCTTTGGTGGATGGGTGACGTAACCATAAAAATCGGGTCAAGTCTCCGTCCGTAACTCTTGGAACAGGGCAGTGTCAACGTCCGCTGCACGTAGCGTGTCATGTAACAATTGTAGTTTAACATAGGAGCCAATCATATTGAAATTGATGATGACAATTCTGTACGCCTGCCTGCATAGGCAGAACATTTCCATGCGCACCCTTTTTGGTAAGAACGAATGTCGTCGGTTCTTAAGCATTGTCTGTCTCCTGATCATGTTCGGCTCAACGAGGCAGCCTGTGGAATTTCTTCGTCTGGTGGGGACAACGTCGTCCGGCGACCAAACGAGGCCGTCAGATCCGACCAGCACTGATGCAGGAAGATCGTTTGTCGTCTGAGTGTCGAGGATCCATTGTCGTCAGGGTGTCCATGCTGTCGGCGTGAGAAGACCCACCGTTGGGGTCTTCAGGGCGTTATCGTGTTCTCCAGTCGCACACCATCATGGTGGTGGATACCGGCAACTGAGTGCGAGACGTCCTCCTGAGAATCATCTGGCAAGCGTGTGACAGATTCATCTTGGAGGCACGACTTAGACTCTGACGTCGATGTCGTCCTCCTCTTCTTGCGTCGACTTGGTAATCTTGTTTGCGGATTGCGACGTTCAGGAACGCAGGTGGCTGTACGTACAACCATGACATCGAGATCCATGTCACCTTCACTTCTGTCAACATCCCCATTTGGCACTGGAATCTCCGGCCGAATGGCCTGTCGCTGTTGTAGACGGCCGGCCTCACCTCGTCCGGTCTATGCAGGTTGTGTAAGATCTTGTGGAAGTTGCTGTGCAGGCTTCTGGAGGTTATCGGACCTGTTTCACTGCGTAGGTGTGTGGAAGGGGTGTCAAAGCCGGAAGGGGAGAAGCGTCGTCAGTCGACAGCTGCGTAATTCTGCGTTGGAGGCGTTCGTTTAGCACATGTCCTTCTTTACCGTAACTAGAACAGGGCTTTGGCTGCCCATCGCTTTTGACTATGGCCAGGCATCCGACAATGAAAACGTAGGATGCTTTAGCTCAATGCGGACTTGCTCCACTCATTCCAAAACTGGTTATGTAGTGAAGTTTGCCCATTTCTCTGCTGCTAGCCCGTGTACAGATCCATAAGGGCGCACTGCCACCATCACGTCTTCTGCCGACATTTCGAACGGAAGTTCAAAATATATGGACCAGGCATAACCCCAGGCCAGCACGTCCAACAGTTACTGAGCTAATGTGTCGCAGTCCGAATGCCGGAATTTGGGGCCGTCTGTCGTCCGTGCTAAGATCTAGTTGCTACGAGAAAATAGCGGTCACACCATAGGCAGAGACAGAACCAGTAAGTAAGTGGTATGTCGCAAATGTGTCAGGTTAGCTTAGGTAAACAATTCGGAGTTAACCCTAAATGGCAGCACCATTTTTACAATTAACAAGAAAATTCTATTGGTCCCTTTCCAGTGGTTGATTGCAATTATTTTTTCGTTTATTTTTTTCTTTTTATTTATTTTTTTAATTTAAAAAAGACCAAAAGGGCCACAAAAATGAAATAAACTGTGAAACAAAGTACCTGAAAAGGGATGAGGACAAGAATGCCACGTGGACTGGCAAACCCAACCGATACCTTGACAGCGAAATATAAGGTCAACATATTGGCGAATACGTCGCGATACCATGGCAAGCACAAACTTTTCCTATACACACTGGTCATGTATTGGTGTAAGGCGAGTGGCTCATTATTGGCCCTCCATCTGCAATGTGATGAACATAGTGGCACAACAGCCATACAGTTGCTTTTGACTTTGCCCTTGGAAAGTAGAAGTGTGGACACAGTAGGATATCAGCCGAAAAGGCAGTCTCAACGGATCGAGTTAGAAACGCTAATTGTTTCTGTAAGCCAGTGCCAGTTGGCTTTGTGACCATGACAGGTTAATCTATGGTCTAGCGTGTCTATGATGGCACAGCGACTGCAGTGATCCGTGACACTAACTCCAATACGAAATAGGCGCTCCTTGGCGGATAACAGGTTGTATAGCACTTGATAACACGAAGATGTCACCGCCACTGGCAGAACAAGAAGCCTAAGATGAACCCATTCTGTCTTCCAAGAAGTTCGTGGCAATGAGCGTTCAATAGGCGCCGTACAGTCAGTTCCTCCCCCGCGCATTAACAAAACTATGGTAGTAAGACGCTGCCTCTGTAGAATATCAGCCCCCTAATAACTAACAGCAATATAAAATTCACAGACATTTTTTAACTGGAAATTCACTCGATTAACATAGAGAGGCGGCTCCAGACTGCCCGACCGCAGACAGTAAAATAATTGAGACGTGAATGCGTGTATTTTGTGAGATATAGTCAAAACTGTGTGCCGAAAAAATAACACAGACGCTTTTCTTTGAATATCGGAAAGTCCCAGGCCCCCGAGGGAACGCACACGCTCAACCACCTCGTATTGTAATCTAAAAATGTGATGCTTACATAAAAACCGACTATACAACTGTTTTAGTTTCCTAGCTATCATCGCGGGAAGAAGAAAGATCTGAACAATGTTATACGCTTTGTACAAGACTTAGGAATTCATTATCCAAGCTTTCTGAAGGAGGTTAATGGCACGCCGTTCATGTTCCAGGATTTCACGTTGTATCTTCTCCATAACTGACTTCCAATTAATTGTAGCCATTCTGAGTGGAGAACGATCAGTTATGACTTCCAAAGACTTATGTCTACCGATCACCATCGCTTGCGAAGTGACACCATTATTGATGCTGGCACCAAATACAAGGCAAAAGGAATGCAACGTAGGTTTGAGCGATGGAATTTCAGCGGAAGAATGGAGTAACACCATCACCGCGTATGTGTGCAACGAGATCGTCTCCCGCAAGAGTGACCATCCTTGTAACTGAGCGACGATCCTTCGAAGAAGGGGTCCAAGTGATAAAACAACCAGCCTCACTGAAAGTGGACTTTCCCGTGGAAAACGCATACGGTTGGTAATAGGTGTCGGTTGGCCACAGACAGCCAATTAAGTTTGGATACCCGTAAACAAATTAGACAAGACCCTTCGCCATTGACAGCCAACGAAGCTCGGATAACTGTAAACACATAAGACAAGACCCTAAGAGCTTGATTTGTAAACCCAACGCCTTCCAGTACCTGCCAGAGGAAGCCGTGGTTGACCTTGACGAATGCCTTGTCAAAAACCAAAAACGCCAGAGCACCAGGAACGGAACTAACAGCGGCCAACGATATCGGGTCACGACATTCATCTACCAAGGTCAAATGGACTCGACTAATGTCTGAAGTAGTATTTGAGGGAATTGACACCATGAATCCTGCACGGCTGTCCGTAAATCCGTAAAAGTACGACATGGTGGAGATCTTTTCTGAACAGCACGTTGCATCCCAGATATGCTCAATAATTCTCACGTCTGGGGAGTTAGGTGGCCAGCGGAAGTGTTTAAACACAGAAGAGTCTTCTTGGAGCGACTCTGTAGCAATTCTGGACGGTTCGGGTGTCGCATTGTCCTTCTGGAATTGCTCAAATCCGTCGGAATGCACTATGGATATGAATGGATGCAGGTGATCAGACAGGATGCTTATGTACGTGTTAATTGCCAGAGTCGTATCTAGACGTATCAGGAGCCCCATAGCACTCCAGTTGCACATGCTCCACACCATTACAGAGTCTTCACCAGCTTGAACAATCTCCTGCTGACATGCAGGGTCCATGGGTTCTTGAGGCTGTCTCCATACCAGTACACATCCATCCGCTCGATACAATTTTAAACGACACTCGTCCGACCAGGCAACATGTTTCCAGTCATCAACAGCCCAATGTCGGTGTTGACGGGCCCAGGGAAGGCGTAAAGCTTTGTGTTGTGCATTCATCAAGGGTACACGAGTGGGCCTTCAGCTTCGAAAACCCATATCGATAATGTTTCCGGTCCCGTCGCTGTCAGAGATTTGATGTTTTTCCCGATACCTGATATTCACGGTGCACTCGTAAAATGGTCGTCCGGGAACATCTCCACTCATCGCAACGTCGGAGATGATGTGTCCTATGGCTCGAGCGCGGACTATAACACCACGTTCAAACGCACTTAAATCTTGATAACCTGCAATTGTAGCAGCAGTAACCAATCTAACTACTGCGCCAGACACTTTTTGTCTTATATAGTCGTTACCGACGGTACCGCCGTATTCTGCCTGTCTACATATCTCTGTATTTGAATACGCATGCCTATACTAGTTTCTTTCGCGCTTCGATGTATATTTCATTGAGATTTGTCTTGTGATATTCCGGTATACTTTTCATCAACTTCCGAGCCCTATTCATAACACTGTAATGAAAGCGTCCAGAATAAACTGCTACGCAGCGCAACACCACGGAAAGACAGGCAGGCAAGCAAGATTGCTTTAGCCGGTTTGGTTTGGTCATAGCTTGGCTTGGATGGGAGTAAAGCAATCTGACCATTTTGCTGACAACGGCCGGCCGGGGTGGCCGAGCGGTTCTAGGCGCTACAGTCTGAAACCGCGCAACCGCTACGGTCGCAGGTTCGAATCCTGCCTCGGGCATGGATGTTTGTGATGTCCTTAGGTTAGTTAGGTTTAAGTAGTTCTAAGTTCTATGGGACTGATGACAGAAGTTAAGTCCCATACTGCTCAGGGTCATTTGAACCATTTTTTGCTGACAACGTGCTGCGGCTTTCGTGCCTGGGTAACAGGCAAGCATGGGTAGATAAAAAGCGGAATGTATACACCTCTGCCACACTCGTATAGCGCTCGCCGCTGTTGCCATGGATACAGCTCGGGAAATGGCCTTAAAGCAAGTAAACGTGCCTCCACAGCCCACCCAGCTCCCGCCAGTATTGCGCCACTGACCAGCCGCGCCCCCAGACACCAACCAACCACACGCCGTCACGTGCACTAACCGAAGTTTGAACCGGGAGTTCACCACGACACCTGTCGACTTCTCTGTCAGTATTGTGTCTCAATAGCTCCACACCACGCTCAACACGTCATCTGATTATAAGACGAACATTTGTAGACGTTATATGGCTCTCTCTCTGGATCATCGATTAGATTGTCTGTGCTCAATTGTTAGACGACCTGAACTGTCTACGGATCACGGCTGTTATTTCTGTTTCTGTGTATGGTATTTACGTATCTGAAATATGCCTGCTTCACTGTGCCCTGTATACTTCAGAGAATAAGTACATGTGCCTACTCTCTATTCATAAGCCTTATGGCACATTCCTTCTGAAGATCTACTTTCAACTTGGTGATCATGCTTACTTTTGGAGAGCATTCATTTATTTAAATTTCCCCGTGACAGTAATACTTGCAATAGTAACTGTAATTGATACTAAAATGCTGAATAAAATCAGTCATCAGTGTTTACTGGTGAATAGCGCGTTTTAAAGATTATGGTTTCACATTCAAAATCTTCTTAAAGTTGTTACACTAGTTTTTTTTTTTTTCAATTCAGTTCCTGTTACAAAAACATTCTTAAATTACTTCATTTTTTCTTCCTCCTATTAACATTAAATTAAAATACACTGTTAATGATATTTTAATATAGCTTTGAAATTACATTTAATGCGAGTATTTAAAGTGATACTTTGGGGATTTTGACTCGTATATGACTTACAATTAAAACATGTAGAGGAGTAGTAGTAGTAGTATGGTATTCTGCCATACGGCAGGTCTTGTCATGAGTTAAGCCTCCTTTACTATTGTCTGTCCATAGCCACTCTTTTAATTTCTGAATATTTGTCTCCTTTTATATTGTCCAGCATTTGATATATTCTTTTTCCTCTTCCTCTTTTTCCATCCACCATTCCTTCTATTCCTTCCTTCAATCAACAGTCCCTCCTCAAACAATGTCCAATCCAGTTCCGTTTTCTCTTTCTGATGATTTTCAACATGTTTCTTTCTTCTCCAACTCTTCTTAATGCTTCTTCATTCCTTACTTGGTCTTCCCATTTCACGTTTTGCATTCTTCTCTATATCCACATCTCTAGCGCCACCAATCTTCTTTCATCTTCATTCCTCAATGTCCAGGTCTCCGCACCATATAGTACAACGCTCCAGATGTAACATTTGGTAAGTCTTTGCCTCAGATCATTGTTTAGTGATCCAGAAAGTAATTTCTGTTTCCTCTTGAATACTTCTTTATCCATTGCAGTTCTTTTCCTAATTTCTGTTGAGCAATACATATCATCCATTATTACACTTCCCAAGTAAGTGAAGTTATTCGCTTGCTCTGTTTCCTCTCCTCCTATTTTCATACGGCAATTTTCTCCCCTTTCCTCCAATTACCATGCTTTTCGTTTTCTTCTTGTTAATCTTCATTTCATATTCTTCTAATTTTGTGTTTAGATCATCTAACATTTGTTCCATCTCTCTTGCACTCTCTGCCATCACAACCATGTCGTATGCAAATCATATACACTTCACTCTCCGACCCCCTATACAATCTCCTCTCCTACCATCAAAACTTTCACTAATAATTTCCTCCATATATATATTTAACAGTGTTGTTGATAAACAACAACCTTGTGTTACACCTCTTCCCAGTTCTATTTCTTCACTCATCACACCCCCTTGTTCTCTGGTTCAAATACAAATTTCTAATTATCCGTCTATCATTCCTGACAACTCCATGTTTCCTTAGGATTTCAATCAGTTTGTCCCATCTGACACAGTCAAAAGCCTTCTCAAGATCGCCGGCCGGAATGGCCGACCGGTTCTAGGCGCTACAGTCTGGAACCGCGCGACCGCTACGGTCGCAGGTTCGAATCCTGCCTCGTGCATGGATGTTTGTGATGTCCTTAGGTTAGTTGAGTTTAAGTAGTTCTAAGTTGTAGGGGACTGATGACCTCAGAAGTTGAGTCTTATAGTGCTCATAGCCATTTGAACCATTTGAACCTTCTCAAGATCAATGAACACAACATGCACCTTCCTTTTCTTCTCCATGTACCTCTCCCCTATCACTCTCAGTAGCTCAATGGCATCTCTAGTTCCCACTCCTCGCCTGAAAGCAAATTGTTCATCTCCTATTACGCAATTCAGTTTTTCATATAGCCTTCTGTTTAGCATATAAACCCAACTAGTTAATGTCTGATACAGATATACACATCTGTGACATGTTTTCTTCAAATATACGAGGCCTATACGGAAAGTAAGGTCCGATCGGTCACGAAATGGAAACCACCGTGAAAATCAAAAATTGTTTTATTTGTTACAGTTAGCTACACCTTCCAGCTACTTCTCCACACATTTGTCGTAGCGTTGTACCAACTTCCGAATACCCTGGTCATAAAAGGTATGCTCCTGTGCTTCCTGCCAATTCTCTACGCTGGTCTGCAGCTCGTTGTCTGTGCCAGAACATTGTCTTCATAGCCAGCGCTTAATATGAGCAGAGATGAAACTCACGGAGAGTCAGTTACGAGCTCTACTGTGGGTGCAAACACTTCTCATCGAAAACGCTGCAGGAGCATCTTCATTGCACCTGCAGAGTGCGGCCGAGAATTGTCATGCAGAAGGGAACCCATGACTGCTATACTATGTGGGCTGTATGACATCAGGCGAAATCTCACACCAGGTCCTCATACTTGTCGGAAGACACTATTGTTCTAAGCATCTTTACGTGCTCACTGTGCGCTCACAACTCGAAAGAGTGACGTGACGCGGTCGAGGGGTATACTAGAGGCACTGCCCATTCATCGGATTTTCCCAGTGGTTTCCATTTCGCACCCCATCGGACCTTACTTTCCGAATAACCCTCGTAACTGAAGGTGGATTTTATTCCAGACTGCAATGTGCATTTATTCAAAATGGTTCAAATGGCTCTGAGCGCTATAGGACTTAACATCTGAAGGTCATCAGTCCCCTAGAACTTAGAACTACTTAAAGTTGACTGACCTAAGGACATCACACACATCCATTCCCGAGGCAGGATACGAACTTCTGACCATAGCGGTCGCGCGGTTCCAGACTGAAGCGCCTAGAACCGCTCGGCCACGTCGGCCGACATGCATTTACTCACTGGAGGAAATATTTCACTAGTTGAATTGCCACACTAGCTGCGAGACAGATTGTCCCTCACGGTTCTCTTTTCGTACTGTCCAGCTATGTTAAGTTCTTCAGCACTTTCAAACTCCATTGCAGTTATTAAGGAGGGAAACTCTGGCATAGAAACGAGAATGCTTCTAACAATATTTGAGGAAACAAAAAAAAATGTTCTGTCTTGCAGTATGAGCAATTCCAATCCTTCTTCACACCCAGAACTTTTTAAAACTTTCTCTAGTTGAATTGCCACTCTAGCTGCGAAATAGATTTTCTTTCACAGTTCTCTTTTCGTACTGTCTAGCTATGTTAAATTCTTCAGCACTTTCAAACTCCATAGCAGTTATTAAGGAGGGAAACTCTGGCATAGAAACGAGAATGCTTCTAACAATATTTGAGTAAACAAAAAAAAAAAAAATCTTCTGTCTTGCAGTATGAGGAATTCCAATCCTTCTTCACACCCAGAACTTTTTAAAACTTTCTCCTTCGAGATTAGCCGTCTCAAATGATTACCGGTATTTACTACGCGTTTATGAATTTAAGAATGTCTTTAATATTCTTTATTAAGTGTCATTTGACAGGCTGCGTGACAAATAATAATTACTTATATTCAAGCTCCCAGTAAAAACATACAGTAACTATTTAAGACCGATAAAACAGGAAAATTTATAAATATTGTCAATATATCTACACTATATATCGAAGTCTCAATATCGCTGTTATTTCTACGAAATATATCAGAGACAGCCCAATGAAAATGAGGCACATGGAAAAATGTAAGTAAACTGCATATTATTTCAAAAGTAATCTGCATAATTGTTAGTACATTTATCCCACTGTGACACTAGATGGTCAGTGCCTTCATGGAAAAATGTTTGCGGTTGCCTTTAGGGTAGTGATTGTACCCAGTAATCCGAAGCAAACCGATGCCCGCGATTGTCTTCCTTCAGGGCTCCAAAATTATCGAAATCACATAGGGAGAGATTTGGACTGTATTGAGGCTTACCAGCGTAACATCTGTAGGGTACTCGAAACGATTTTGGCCTACATATTTTCGGAATATTTCCACCCCAACATGTCTTATAACAATGGCTCATAGATGCAGGCGTAGGGACGGTAAAGTAGCATCATGCATTTTTGAGTGGCGTAGCGAACGAGACTGTTGGTTCCGAACCGAAATGGCTCTGAGCACTATGCGACTTAACTTCTGAGGTCATCAGTCGCCTAGAACTTAGAACTAATTAAACCTAACTAACCTAAGGACATCACACACATCCATGCCCGAGGCAGGATTCGAACCTGCGACCGTAGCGGTCACGCAGTTCCAGACTGAAGCGCCTTTAACCGCACGGCCACACCGGCCGGCTTTCTGAACCGAACATCAGTCAGTAGATAAAAGGGGTTTGAAAGTAAGAAGCACTTACGCACTAAGCATAAATATACATAATGAAGTACGACATGATAATCGTATTCGGGGTATCTGTGATTGCTATTTTTGTAATTTTCATCTACATCTACATCTACTTCATTATTCTGCTATTCACAATAAAGTGCATGGCAGACGGTTCAATGAAACACCTTCAAGCTCTCTCTACCGTTCCACTATCTAACAGCGAGCGGAAAAAACCAGCACTTACATTTTTCTGTGCGAGCCCTGATTTCTCTTAGTTTATCTTGATGATCATTTCTCTCTATGCAGGTGGGTGCCAACAGGATGTTTTCACAATCGGAGGAGAAAACTGGGGACTGAAATTTCATGAGAAGATCCCGTCGCAACGAAAAAGGCCTTTGTTTTAATGATTGCCACTCTAATTCACGTATCATGTCTGTGGCACTATCTCCCCTATTTCGCTACAATACAAAAGAGCAGCCCTTCTTTGAACTTTTTCAATATCACCCGTCAGTCCCACCTGATGCGGATCCCACACGCACAGCGGTACTCCAGAATAGGGCGGACAAGCGTGGTGTAAGCAGTCTCTTAAGTAGATCTGTTGCACCTTCTAAGTGTTCTGCCAATGAATCACAGTCTTTGGTTTGCTCTACCCACAACATTATCTATGTGATGATTTCAAATTATGTTATTTTTAATTGTAATCCCTAAGTATTTAGTTGAATTTACAGCCTTAAGATTTGTGTGACTTACCGTGTAATCGAAATTCAGCGGTTTTCTTTTAACAGTCGTGTGAATAACTTCACACTTTTCTTTATTCAGGGTCAATTGTCACTTTTCGCACCGTACAGATATCTTACCTAAATCATTTTGAAATCTTTTTGGTCATCTGATGACCTTACAAGACGGTAAATGACAGCATCATCTGCAAACAATCCAAGACGGCTACTCAGATTGTCTCCTAGGTCGTTAATATAGAGCAGGAACCATAGAGGGCCTATAACACTTCCTTGGGGAACACCGGATATTACTTCTCTTTTACTCGATGTCTTTCCGTCTATTACTGCGAACTATGACCTTTCTGACCAGTCGCACGACTGAAACGATAATCTACAGGCACGCAGATTGGTAGAAGACGCTTGTGAAGAACGGTGTCGAAAGCCTTCTGGAAATCTAAAAGCATGGACTCAATTTGACATACCCTATGGATAGCACTCATTACTTCATTAGTATAAAGAGCTAGTTGTGTTTCGCTAGAACGATATTTTCTGAATCCGTGCTGGCTATGTGCCAATAAATCGTTTTCTTCGAGGTACTTCATAATGTTCGAATACTGTATATGTTCCAGAACGCTATTGCAAATCAACGTTAGTGGTATGGGCCTGTAATTTTGCAGATTACTCCTATTTCTCTTTTTGGGTATTGGTGTTACTTGAGCAGTTTTCCAGTCTTTAGGTACGGATCTTACTGTCAGCGAGCGGTTGTATATAATTGTTACCAACATATCGTCTACAGGCGTGAAGTCAAGAAACTATCCGGGCATTGTCAGACTGTTTTAGATGTTGTGGGAGAATATATTACTGCTGATTACTTCATCTCTTATGTTCACATGCTATGTTAAACAAAATAAGAAAAACGCTGTTTAGTATACACTGTACTAATACATACGACGTAAAACATCTTTTTTAACAGAAAAAACTATCCCAGATTGTCACTAATTAGCAAGATACTACGCACTTTCGACTTGTAAATCGTCTGTGTCTCGGTTCAGTCCATAGTCATACTGAAGTATCGTTACGCAATTACCATGAAAGTATGCAAATGTAGCAGTGGTAGTACATACGTAACGAAATTCAGCTAACAAACCATTCAGCGCTACAGTTAAGTCAATAAAATTAATAGAAGCACAAAAAGGACGCATTAACAACTGTGCAATTCAGCAAGTTTTTCACCTTCAGATCTACAGGGTATAAAATCAAGGTGGCGACAAAACTTATGGGGGAGAAGTTGTCTTAGGATTACTTTACCGATTGTCGATCTGCCAGCTAGTGGCTCTTTTACAGGAGAGATAAAAATCTTTTCTCCAGTGATACTAGAAGCCAAAACTAACGAAGTGTTTCGCTTGAAAGGCAAAAACTTTGTAGCTACGCTACCATACAACAGCATTCAGTCATTCCTAGGACTCCTGTCACCTTCGCCTCTGACAGGTACTTTTATAAAGTGCTCAACAAAGGCAGGCGGGTGAAACTGATGTGTTGCCGAACTGCGTGGTTTTCAGTTGTATTTATGCGTGTGTCAGTGTTGTATCTCTCCGTGATCACATCATAGGCAGGTGCGAAGAAGGAGAGCTGAAAAAGCGTAAACACCCTTTGCAGTTTCGGAATTCAGTGGGGTTTCTGGTCCATGATATCCGTAAAGAGGCGTTTAATTATCCGAGGGCTCTCAGTAGTGACAAAGGTTTTCAAGATCGTCGCACTCTTGCTCACTGCACTGTGAACTCTCTATTTCGACAACGAAATGTGTTGGAATCAAAGCCCCAAGAACAGGGGTGGTTTCTTTGATGGCCTTTATGACACCCCCAGAGGCGTTTCCTTGTCGTTTCTGACCGGCAGTGTGTCTGAAAGGTATTTCTCAGCTACCTATAAGAAAACTGAGTGATTGCAACGCTAGACGTCGCGAGTCTGACCTCCATCATATAGGCGTCAAAAGAATAGTTGAAATGTGGCTAATAGGATGTGCGGCGACCTTCAAATTGAGTGATGCGTTAAGGGTGGCTTTGGGTAGAATTGTGGTTCAATTTGGTGCTAAAGTGACATCATTAACCCACCTCACAGCTCACATGAACTTATGAGCTCTGGCCTTTTCGCTCATGTGTCGACACCTATTCTGTCCGAAGCTTCGCCGAGCGCGAGGTTGACGTCGCAGGGCGCCACGTTTCTGCACCTACAAGAGGAAGGCTGCAGGAACCTTTGAGAGGAACTTCAAACTCCTGCATCACAATGTGAGACAATTACGGTGTTTGGAAAAAGTGATACCTTTACTGAGTGGCCCAGAGTAGCCCAGACCACAAAAGCATACCGTGCTAGAAAATCTACTGCAATGAGAGAAAAATAGAACTCAGAAACTGTAAAGATATGTAAACAAGCGAATCACTGCAGTGCAGGTTCGATTCTAGCTTCTGATAACATGAAAGGAGAAGCAGTTGTGATGTGAATGTGAAGTACTATGAAAAGGTACCTATAGTAATGTGTCGAATATGTCATTCTTAAACAAAGAAACGAAAAGTATCATCTACTCGCAACGATGACAATATAACTGCTGGTGATGACTTGCCAACAAAAGCGAAAAACGCCTGATGAATGAGCTTTCCAACTTTCAGACAGCTTATGAGAGAGAGGAATCAAAGTAAGAATTTGAGATTACCCTAGATGAGCGTGGGGCGGAATTTCTATGCAGTATGTCGCAGGTGACTTGTATTGTTCGCAGCTTATTTCCCGGTTGTTTTACACTAATTGCCCCTCTAGCTATCATAACATAGATACTAGAATTATTATCGAGATACAATTGTTAAAAAAGATGCCTATGTTAAATATTACGGCACTTGCGTCCGAATCTGACATAGTGGGCAACGCTAACTGTAATATCATCTCATCTTGGAGACTATTGGAAAAGCTTAATAACGCTTTCAAGATCGCCCTTGTGCACACCAACGCGTCTACGGATACAATCGCTCATCAGTTCTTGCTTAAGTAAACAGTTGAGGGTCACATAAATAAGGTAATACTAGAAAGATAGCCGCTCGGAGTGGCAGCGCGGTTTGAGGCGCCATATCACGGACTGTGCTGCCGCTCCCGCCGGAGGTTCGAGTCCTCCCTCGGGCATGTGTGTGTGTGTGTGTGTGTGTATGTTGTACTTAGTTTAAGTAGTGTGTAAGTCTAGGGACCGATGACCTCAGCAGTTTGGTCCCATAGGAATTCAGACACATTTGAACATTTGAACTAGAAAGATAAATAGGCAGGAAGACTGGACAACTCATTCTTTTCATGACCGCTGAATTCTTGAAACAGTTAAGCATTGGTACGACAACGAACTAGATGAAATGAAGTTGGGGAAACAAATGAAACATTTCGATACGAAAACCTAAATGATTTCAGAAGGAAATTTTGACTCTGCAGCGGAGTGTGCGCTGATATGAAACTTACTGGCAGATTAAAACCGTGTGCCGGACCAAGACTCGAAGTCTAGACCTTTGCCTTTCTCGGGAAAGTTCTCTCATTTCTTCCATTAGTATTTCCGTTTTTAAATCATTCCTACACAGTTAAGAAACGCCAAATACGCTTTCACAATTCGTTGTCACTGCGGGGAGTGTTCGCCAACCGATACTATCGTCATCCCAGTTCCGGTGCAATGAAATCCCCAACTAGCATCCTACAGTTTCATCTAAAAGCTCAGCAATGATGTAGTTTCAAAAAGAGGGTCGAAAAGAGAGGTCAAAATTTCACAAATCACGAGAAATGAAACAAGTCAGTACCCACGGTTCAGTACAGTTCAACCTAACTGTAACAAGCCTAATATCAACATAGGAGTCCTGAGGGACCCAGGACGTAATGATTAATTTCGATAGCAAATTAATTTCTCAAGAAAGATGTCTTAGATCCGTAGGGGTTGGCGGAACCATGTTTCTTGTGTGGTTATACTTAACGAAGGCCATCGTTCGTGCTCTGATGTGAAGCCCTTTCTTGCCAGTATATCTTACAAGGGGAACCTACCATAGTTCGCTCTGTGACGCGGTCAAAACATCGTTTGGTGAAAAAAGAGTAAAAGTAAAGAGTCACTTACTTTGTCTTAGGTGCCAACATTCAATAGTTTCCGAGAAAGTTTTGGTGCTACAACATCAGTTAAATGGCTCAAATGGCTCTGGGCACTATGGGACTTAACATCTTAGGTCATGAGTCCCCTAGAACTTAGAACTACTTAAACCTAACTAACCTAAGGACATCACACACATCCATGCCCGAGGGAGGATTCAAACCTGCGACCGTAGCAGTCGCGCGGTTCCAGACTGAAGCGCCTAGCAACATCAGTTAGCTCCCGCAGAATTAAACCAAGCGGCAGCATAGTTGCAGTTTCGATTTTTTGTGTGCAGTGTTCGAAACCAGTCTTACGTTTTTATTATTATTATTATTATTTGTAATCGACGTATGTGACATAAATGACATCAATATTTTTTGTGATATACAATGTAATCATTTATAAAACAAATAAGCCTTTCAAATGTTATTAAAAATAGATTTTATCATCACAGATCTTACACAGCCCTATATGAAAAGCATGCAAATTCTAGTATTGTAATTTTTCTAAGTTTTTTTTTCTTTTTACTTTTATATTTAAAGAGAATCAGAGCATTCCATAGAGTGATATATATCATTATGACATCCAAAACGTAAAAATTTAGAGCACTAACAGCAACGTGTGTAGACACATCTGACACAATAACAAATTTTAGTGTTAATATCACTAGGAAAAGCAACCTTGTTAATGTTGTTAAATATCAAGCTATCTGGCGATAATTTCACGGTAGATCAAGCATATCAATTCATTTTCTCGACAGCTGGAGCCTGCAAATGCTGATAGTTGAAAGATGAAAATGTTTAGAATGGACTATGTCGCGAAACGGAAAAGTGAAGAAACGACGCAGACGGCTAGGGTTTCCGCGCGATTGCCAGTCGCGTCACGTGAGATACGTGCCCCTGCGGGTGGTGCATGACTCTTCATGTGTTGTTCTGTTGAGAGAGGAAAGATGAAAGTGGGTAGGATGGACTATGCCGCGAAACTGGAAAGTGAAGAAAAGGTACAGACAGCTAAGGGTCCGCGCTGTCGCCAGCCGCGTCACGTCAGGTACGTGCCGCTACGGGTGTGGTTCTCTTGTTCATCCAATTGACTAGGTATATGGCCAAAGCTTGCTCGTTCTGTGGGCACGATTCACTCTATTTATGTTACCTAACGCGGGGGTAGGCATGTGGTATTTCCTCCAGATAAACATTCAAATACAAACAAAAATAAAACATGGTTACATCCCAAATTACCCTTCCAAAATAATAATGAAAATAAAACATGGTTACATCCTAAATTACCCTTCCAAAATAATTTCTTACCTAAGACATCATTATTACTAAACACTTAAATAATTAGCAATACTCGGGAACTTATCATAGCATACTTGAAATCCTACAAAAATTATTATCCTCATCAATCTAGTAACACAGCGACACATGGAAACACTAGGTTGATAGAAATACTAAATTACTGTTGCTGGCAGACTCGAGCTAAAACTCTCTAAACATTTGATAATAGCATCAATGAGACATGGACAAAATGAACAATAGTAAAAATAACACATCGACATAAGTAATTGGACATAAATAATTAGACATAAGTTATTGGCCATAAGTAATTGGCAACTCGTCATAGTGATATAAGCAGTGGCAAAACCGCAACAAAAGCAAAAGTTCAAAATATTATTTCCTTTGCACAAAATTCCCTTATTCTCCAGTTACATTTCGTAGCAAAATGAATGGAAGTATCCCCTGGTATTCTTTTATGCTCTCGTTTATATTTTCATACCAACTGATAGTCTTTGGTACTGCTACCTACAAGGAAACTGTCGTTATGTGTAATGCTGTGGAATAGTGTAATGTCACATTTCTACTTCCTTTAACAAGACTCTGATGAAAAGTTGTTTTATGTCTCCTTCAATGAACAGACCAATAACTATTAAACATGTGGTATGCTGTTTCTTGCATTGATTTGTATTTGCAAATATTGGTGGTTATCAGTCACCCAGTCACAAATATGATTGTTGCTCCATTTGTTAATTCTCTCACCTCCCTGCTTCCATATAATCATTATTGGCGGCTCGACGAAGCTACTTGCATCTCGAAGACGTCGATATGACTTACTTGCTGGTGCTTTTGTTTTTAAATAATATTGGAGTCCAATTGTCATGTGTAATGTGTATAGGAAGGAAAGTCAGTTCCTTAGTATTGAAAATGTGCGTAAAGTTATTCAAGGGCTCGTTATATAATGGTTAAGAATTTCTGTGTTGAGATTCAGTGCAGCTTGAGGTGCTGAGGTGCGACAGGCGTCGCACTCGTGAGATTGTAAGTTGCTGACAGCACAGCTGACAGTAGGGCTGTGTCCGGTTTCACTGGCGCGGCGGCAGAACTGGTTTTCACGCTGGGTCTGTCCTCTTGCTATGTGTGGAGTTTAGTCCCTCGGCACTGTCACAAAACTTCCTTCCAGAGTTAGCTTATGCAAAATGATCATGACTCATTTATTCGTTTAGATACCCTGTCCAAAGATTTAGGTAACTGGTAGGTTTTAGGCTTCTAAATAAACTGTATTTTGCGATGGCATTCCAAACCCAACTCCTTGGCTAACGCATTTCCCATACAGCGGTCGTTTACAAGATAGATAAAGCCGCAAGTGCCGGCTTCCTTGACGCCATATAGATCCGTTTATTGACCGTGGTGGTAATACAACATAGCCGGAGATCGATCTGAAATTCCAACGTTTTCTAATCCTGATGATTTAGACAATGCGTACCTGGAAAAAGTTCTCTCTCACGATTTTGTTCCTTACTGAAAACTCAAATAGATAACACAAATAGATTCCCATCTTTAGATAAGACTAATAACATCTATAGGGCAATATTAAGCTGGTGAATTTATTTCTATAACTATCCCTTTAGGTTTGCTGTTTAAACTGCAACGTACTAATGTACGAAGATGTAGCGTGGCTGAGGCACGTGGCCTGCAGGGCGTAGGGAGGGTGGACAGAGGGGGCGAGGGGAAGTTGCAGATGTTGCACGCGCCAAAGCGAGCGGTAGCGGGCTGGGGAAGGGGGAACTGCAATGGCCGCTCTCTCGGCAGGCAGCAGGGAGGGAGGGGAAGGGGGCCTTGTCGCCAGCTGACAGGGAGGGGCGGGACTCGCCGCATGTGAACAGCTGTAGGTAACAGCGGCGGTATTTACACGACTCCTTCCGTGGCATTTAATTAAAAGAAATACTTGGTACCAAGAAAAAAACTTACCTTGTTGTCCGCATCACGAAAATAATAAAATAGCACTCGAGGACGACTCGGTTTTACTTTAGAGTAACATATTTGTTGTTTAACTTGGACGTACTTATTCATGTTATTATCGTTGTGTGATCATTTAGCAAAACATACATGTAATAGGGCGTATTTCAAATGTCAGGTAGATGTCAGCAGATAGTCACTGATCTACTGACAGTTACAAAGGCGTGTTAATATCATGTTCTTATGGCAACGCTTTAATAGCTGTGTTTGTGCACTATTCACTTAATCAACAGGTGAAGTGTGAATCCTTTTGACATACATAAGATTAACTGATTATTTCTCTACGTGTTCTTTTGACAAGGACAACTTTCACCTTAATTTCGTGATTAAAGAATATTTGTGTTTTTAATTCTCGACTGCTACGATAACATTACTGGAGACTTTAAATGACACAAGATAAAATGATTTCAAAACTTCAATAACTGGAGACATCATAAATTCTATTACCAATTACCAACGGTTGCTAATTCTTATGTCTACTTATAACTAACATGCACAACTTAATTAAATGTATAGTAACGACGGTGTTTTCCGTCAATTAATTCTCTTGCTGCATGCAGGACTTTTCCAACTGTTTACATACCATCTCCGATCTACTTTCTGGAACGTAAATCATAGGGGTTTGACCTTAGAGCATATCTACGTTGCTGTCTAGGCGGTTGTATTACCTTCTTTCTTGCTTTCTTAGGTGGAACTACTGGCGTAATAGGCCCGGTTTCACTGTTAGGTGGGGGTGGCTCGGGTCCTTTACACAGTTTCAATCTGTCAAAATGAACGATCGCTGTGCATTCCGCTAACTGACTCCTTAACGTCGACGCGACATAGCGCACTTCTCTAACTGAACATTTCTTTCTTCTCCTTCCTTTCTCATCTTTGTCTCACTGCTTCTCAGCTCTTCTTATTTCCTCAAAAAAATTCCTGTCCTTCGGTATCACAACATCTTTTACACCAAAATTATCTATACTTACTGGTATCGCAAAACCCTTCTGTCTTCTTTCCGGGCCGGCCGAAGTGGCCGTGCGGTTAAAGGCGCTGCAGTCTGGAACCGCAAGACCGCTACGGTCGCAGGTTCGAATCCTGCCTCGGGCATGGATGTTTGTGATGTCCTTAGGTTAGTTTGGTTTAACTAGTTCTAAGTTCTAGGGGACTAATGACCTCAGCAGTTGAGTCCCATAGTGCTCAGAGCCATTTGAACCATTTTCTTCTTTCCGGTCGGCAGATACTTATCTTTATATGTACTGACTGACGATCTAAGACATCATTCTGGGTGAGCGGGTTAACCAGAATGTCTCTCTTAGGCTGTTCTTCATTTTTGACATCTATCCAGAGAATCTTTACACCTTCCGCCTTCTATGCTCACAGGGTCAGTGGTTTTTATCGTCCACATCTGAGGTTTTATGGGAGATTGTGAACGGCGCCTTTCACAACTCCCTCGCGTCTGATGGGGGTGCGCACTGCCAAATCGGTGAATTGCTTCGCCGAACTTCACAGTTCACGTTCGATAAGCCACTGTCCCCTGATAATGGTGCAGAAAGTCATCCCCTAGTATGATGCCAAATCCACCCTTCTTTAGCCTTACTACTTTCATCCTCTGACCTCGTCTATTTGCATATTCACTACACACGAACTTGCAGGGAGAGTTACTTCCTCTATAAGGCCCCTGATATGGAATCGGGTGGCTGTAACACCCTTCGATCATTTTTCTCCAAAACAATACACTAACTTGAGCACCAGTATCAACTAATATTCTGCCTATTTTGTTCCTGAGTACGCCAACTAGACTAATGTGTTCCACCTCTTTACATTTTCCGGTCCTAACCGGGTGTATTATTTTTGTCGGGGGCGCGGGTGGGTGGCGGAACCTGCCCCCCACGCACTTCCCTGATTCGATCCCGCGTTGCGGCGGTGACCGCGCATCTGATTTGAAAATGGTGACTTTGTGGGGCAAACATTATTAGCATGACCTGCTGTCTGGCAAATGGGTGCAATACGGTGCGCAACAGCGCATTGCCTTATGGATGGGCCTCCCACAACGCTGACAAAATACTTCCCTCGATGGAGCCGGTACTGAGTCCTGCGGGCGCGGTGCGGCAGCACAAAAGCGCAATACATCTTCGCGTACCATTGACAAACGAACAGTTTCAAACAGATAAGTGGGGGAGGCTGCTTTGACTTCTCCTCCGATGCGGGGGTCAATACCGCGATCAAATGCATCAATTGCACGCGCTTCCACTTCCGAGCGCAAAATCCTATTTTTACTGGCATTTCCACCTAGCTTGTAGGTATGATAGATACGGCTCTTAGACGATCTGCAAAGGCTTCAAAATCCTCATCAGGCTTTTGCCTAAGGGTTGATAACTGATCTCTGTAATATCCGGTACCTCTGGTACCGGAATAACGCGTAGTCAATCCGCGGGCCAGTACTTCAAATTCATGCGTATGACACAATTCGTCCACTGTTTCTATAAACATTCGGGCTTCCCCTGCCAACTTCAGTCTGGCTACATTGACCAATAGATCATCTGGTCAGGCACACGTGCGACCCACATCACGAATATTTTTTAGGAACATAGCCACACTTTCGTGGGACTTCCCAGAAAAGGTGGGAATGAAATCAGCCGCAGGAAAATTGCTTACATTCGCCATGTTAGCAGCAATTGTGGCGTTTGCATTAGAGACAGAATTACTGTTAGTTGCCACTGTTTGAGCATTTGTTACAGGAGTGGAGCTAGCCACTGGTATGGAAGTTCGTGCATTAGCTTCCAGTGTCTGTTGCAAGACGCGGTTTTGTTCAGGATTTGTGGTTGGTATAAAGAATGGCAGCTAACTCTAAATAGAGATAAATGTAAATTAATGAAGATCAATAGGAAAAAGAATCCTGTAATGTTTGAATACTCCATTAGTAGTGTAGCGCTTAACACAGTCACGTCGATTAAATATTTGGGCGTAACACTGCAGAGCGATATGAAGTTTCACAAGCATGTAATGGAAGTTGTGGGGATGGCGGATAGTCGCCTTCGGTTCATTGGTAGAATTTTGGGAAGATGTGGTTCATCTGTAAAGGAGACCGCTTATAAAACACTAATACGACCTATTCTTGAGTACAGCTCGAGCGTTTGGGATCCCTATCAGGTCAGATTGAGGGAGGACATAGAAGTAATTCAGAGGCGGGCTGCTAGATTTGTTACTGGTAGGTTTGATCATCACGCGAGTGTTGCGGAAATGCTTCAGGAACTCGGGTGGGAGTCTCTAGAGGAAAGGAGGCGTTCTTTTCGTGAATCGCTACTGAGGAAATTTAGAGAACCAGCATTTGAGGCAGACTGCAGTACAATTTTACTGCCGCCAACTAACATTTCGCGGAAAGACCACAATGATAAGATAAGAGAGATTAGGGCTCGTACAGAGGCATATAGGCAGTCATTTTTCCCTCGTTCTGTTTGGGAGTGGAACAGGGAGAGAAGATGCTAGTTGTGGTACGAGGTACCCTCCGCCACGCACCGTATGGTGGATTTCGGAGTATGTATGTAGATGTAGATGTAGAAGTACCTCCTGATTTTGTGATAATAATTGGCGCATTTGTGCATTTTTGGCCTCGAGCGGGTCTTTTGAGGCCCTCTGCGGGAGTATCCCGTTCTTTAGCTCGTGTTCCTATCAGCATGTTTACATATTTATGGGACCAAAAAAAAAGTAATAATTGTTACAAAAAAAGGACGGCCACAAAGGTTCCTAACTCAACGGCAGACGATCGACGAAGTTAATATTGAAATCATCGCGGCGACTTACATGGCGGTGGAGGCGGTGCGACGCATTGGCGGCAGCGACGGCTTGGTGGAGTGGCTGCGGCAGCAGCGGACGGCGGCGGCATGCGGACACTCGGGCGGCGGCAAATGTATTGGCGGCGTACGGCGTTGGCTCGGCCGGTTCGCGATGGCGACAGGCCCCTGGCGCATCGGCGACAGCGGCGGGCGACGCTGGGCGGCGCAACGGCGGCGGTGTGCCGCCTCACGTGGCTGACTAGCACACGCTCTTTGCGTGTTTACTGGAGCAGCCACGTCCCACGTGGAGCAAAGGTGGTGGCCGGTTGGCGCGTTCCATGCGCGAAGTGCACGGCGTCTTGCCGGAACGAATTCAGTGTAGCGACAAAGTCGCTATGGGAACGGATCCCACTTCTGACACCAGTTGGACAGGATGGGCGTGTGGGCAGGCGGTGGGTGTTATGAAATGAATAGGACAACATTTAGACAAAGGCCATTTATTGGCGAAAGCATGTTAAAAAGGGGTCACATGGGCCTAGAGAGGTGAGTGTGAGCCAGAGCATAGAGTTTGGCGAAACATAGTTCGCGAACATACCGAAAGTTGTTGTTTGTCAAAACTAAGTCCACAGTGCCGCAGCACTGGTAGAAGTGGGAGATGTTCAATGCTAAAGAGCGCGCATCCGACTCGCGGGTGAGCAAGAATACAAGAGAGCGGGCCCGGCGACGGGCGGCCGGGTATATCCGAAGCACCACGCGGCTTCTTCTGCCCTAATTGGTCGAGACCGAGAAAATCGTGCAGGCGACATGGAATTTTCCAGAGCGTTGCCTTCTAAGCGACGCCTGGGGCGGCATTACCTCGTAAGCAAATGAGAGAGGCGCGTGGTCAAGGTGCCCTTCATCGGTGCTGACTTCCTGTTATTAGACTGTGGCACGAAAGAATTTACAAGCAGCTAACACTGCAGGGCGTGGCAGAGCCGCAATGGAAAAATAAAGTTACCGTTTGGAAGTTCATATAATAAAGTAAAATGCCCTACTGTCTGGATCCTCCTCTTCAAAAATAAGTAACAATATAGTTGATGCTTTTCAAAAAATTTTAATAGTTAGGAAACCCAATAATTTATGAACAGATAATGGTAAAGAATACTATAGCAAAGAATTTAAAAAATTAATGAAAAAATATAAAACTAATCATTATTCAGCTTTTCAGAATTAAAAACATCTGTTGTTGAACGATTTAACAGAACACTTAATAAAAATGAAACCAATAGAAGTAAGTGAAAAAATTTAAAAGTAAGTAGTACTATATCTAATGAAAAAGCTTAATTTAAGAAAGGTGATAAAGTTAGAATTAGTAAACTTAAAGGTCTTTTTGAAAAAGGATATACAGATAATTGGTCAACAGAAATATTTGAAATTGAAGATGTTATTTATTCTAATCCAATTACATATAAATTAAAAGATATAAAAGAACATTTTATGAACAAGAACTGCAGAAAACGAAATACCCAGATGTGTGTTGTTGTTGTGGTCTTCAGTCCTGAGACTGAAGACCACAACTACTTTCTACTTAGTAGAAAAAGTTTTAAGAAAGAAAGGAGATAAATTTTATGTTAAATGGTTAGGTTTTGATAATTCATGCAACAGTTGGGTAAAAAAAGATAATGTATTTTTTAAAATGTTTGTCACTTCCTTTAATTTTGTAATTTTGTTAATAGTATATCTAAAGCTGTTCGATTATAAATCTGAATATCTTTTTCATTAAATGTCTATTCTACTAAAAACTCATAAATTAAGTAAAAGATACTTAGTAAACATCCTTGTGATAACAAAAATATTAAGAGTATAAATATTTTATCTATACAACTATCTAGTCCACAGCGGCAGGATAGTGGATTCATTTATTAAAATTAAATTTTTTTAGAAATATAATTTTTTCAACTTACTGAGTAAAATTTGTTTTAAAGATGTTGGCTATCTCCTTCCATATCTTTATCTTTCCAGTAATTTTATCAGGTGTAAAAGGTTAATGCTCAATTTTAATATTCATTATTTCATTTGTAAGAATATCGTTATTTTCATTGTGTCAAAATAATTTCCTTGAGCTAATATTGATAACCTTTCTTTCATTAAATTATATAGATTTATTGAGTTTGGATTACTGATTCTTAAAATTATTTCCATTTCTGGATAATCTATCAGTAATTCACTCACTCTAGAATTTACAGAAATATTTACAGTTCTTATAACATAATATGGATATTTCCACATATGATTTTTCTTGATTAAAATAAATTCACTACGTTTATTTAGATTAACAGTTGGAGGAGTGGCATCTTCAGCAGTAATTTCATCTTTCTCCTGAATTATATCTCTAACAAAGTTGGACACAATATTATTACTATTTTTCATACTTTTAACTTTATTTTCTAAACCTTCAACTTTATTTTCTAAATAATTAATTGTATTTTGTAGTTTGTATTCACTATATTTTCTGATTAATGGAAAAACTTCATGAGTAACCCATTTTTTAAATTGTTTGGCTTGTTTCTTTTGTGATTTTAAAATTACAGTATAAAGACTCCCTCACTGATAAATTTTGCTGATTTTTCATTCACTTTCAAGGTGTCCAAATTGGACGAGTTTAAATTTTCTAATAATTTTTATCAACTTCACCAACATATTTAAAAGCTTTATGTGTTTGACCATATTCAAAAAATCTCAGCAACATCTTTAGCTCTTTAGCTTCAAAACCATGGATTGTTTCTTCACCAGTAATCATTAAAACTTGTTTATTTTAGTAAGTAAGCTTATTGTTGTTGATATCTACAATCGGTCACATTTAAGAGAAATATTTTTTAGTTGTTTGGCAAAAAATAAACAGTAGCTAAAATTTGTAGTTTGCATTTATGATTAAATTAAGTTGTAAATCAAAATAACTTTATGTATTATATTTTTTTTAACTCTATTTAAATGAAAATATTTCTGTTACTGCTGTTTGTGAAAAGAATAATAGCTGCACCAAGTTTAGAACTGCAAAATAACAAGGTAGCTAAATATTTAATTGATTTTGGTTACTTAGATATTTCACCAAAGACTGAAATAACCCAAGTTAGTGATGAAGTATTAAGAGAATCATTAATGCTATTTCAACTAACACACAATCTTGAGGTTACTGGTGAATTAACTGAAGAAACTTCATGTCTGATGAACAAACCTAGATGTGGTGTAAAAGATTCATTTAATAGTTATAGAACTAGTGTGTAAATGGAATAAAAAGAATATGAAATGTAATTATAAAGGATCAAATAAAAGAGTATTGGAATTAACAGATGCGGCTTTTAGTTTGTGGCAGAAATATAGCGGTATTCAGTTCATTCATAATATGAATGATCCTGATATTTTAATTACAGGTAAAAGACAAATAAATTTAAACGAATTTAATGGTCAACATTGTCCAAAGGAGTTGGAAAAGGAAATGTGTTAGGCTATGCTTTTTTCCCAAATAGGAATAATGATCCATTAGAAATACATATGGATAAAGATGAAAACTGGTACTTACAAATTCATAAAAATACACCTAAATATCAGGCAAATCTATCTGAAGTTTTAGTATATGAAATTGGTCATACGATAGTTTTAGAACATTCAGATGATTTTGAATTAATAATGTATCCTTATTATAATGGTTCACATTTAGAATTATCTCAAGATGATATTGATGCTATTCAAAGTTTATATGGAACACAAACAACAACTACTACTACTACCAATACTACTACTACTATGTCACCTGAACCAATTGAACCAATTGAATCATTATGTGAACTTAAGAAATTTGATCACCTACTATTTGTAAATGGAATTTTATATATTTTTCATAATAAGTGAGTTTCGATAAATAAGAGTAAACCTAAATTAACAACTAATTGGATAACATTTTTACCACAAGATTTACAAAAAATAGATTTAATATATCAAAGACAAAGTGGTGACATTGTAATATTTATTGATAATACGTTTTATATGGTATATTTACACACATTACAATTAATTTCAGGATATCCAAAGTCAATAACTACCATAGGGTTACGTAAAAAAATTTATTGAATAGTATACTAAACACTTATTCAGGTAGAACATTTTTATATTTTAACGAATATTTCTATGTAGAATTAAATGAATGTACTTTTACATACAAATCATGAGGAACTATAACTAGAGAATTTGCAGGATTACCACCAAAAATGAATTCTGCATTTAGATACAAAAGTGGTTTGTTGTATTTTATCAAAGATGACACATTTTATAAATACAGTGAATTTAGAAAAAAAGTAGTTAGAGCTGGTACAATAGATTAATCTTTATTTAGTATTTATTGTCATAGAATATTTGAATTAATTCCTATTAATCTTTATTTAGTATTTATTGTCATAAAACATTTGAATTAATTCCTAAAGAAATAAATGTATCGAAAGATACAGTACAAAAATTAGAGAATTTAAGTTTTTCACAAATATAATAAACATTATTTCTTATAAATGGAGAATTGAAACGAAATTCAAACTGAACCAAAAGAAGCTGATGCACTAATTGAGGTATGAGGAAAAGATATTGATTGTCTTAATTTTTTAAATAATGAAAATAATAATCAATCTGTTAAAACAAATTGCAATCATATTTTTCATAAAGAATGTATTGATAAATGGTTAAAGGAAAAAGAAAATTACCCATTTTGTAGAAGATCACTTTGTAGAAGTATTATTAAAAATAAAAAACCAACATCAGAAGATATATTAGCTGCACCTAATTATATACCAGGAACTGTAATTACATCTCTTGAACAATTCGCAATCGTATAAAATATAGAACTCAACAATTTAGGAATCAGTATTATGAATCTGATGATGATTTGGATGATTCTTATATTTAAAATAATTTATATAATTAATTTACAATTAAAATTTAAAAAATTACAAAAATTCACTTTTTCACAAATATACTAATTTTTTCTATATAAATGGAGCAAGTTCAAGTTCATCAAGAATGTTCTGTGAAAAATAAATTTTGTAAATATTGTAATACAGAGAAATCAATTAATAATTTTACTTTACAAAAATTTACAAAAGATGGTTATGGAACTATATGTAGACCATGTATAAATAAATATCATGTAAAAAATTACACTAAAAATCTACTTCCTTGTGTATGTGGAAAAAGTGTTGCTAAATATTGTTTCAAAGCACATTTAAGAAGAAATCCCAGTGAAGGAGATACAAGATTATTATTAACAATGGATAATGAAGAAAAATCTAAAACTACAACGAATAATGAAGAAGTTGTATCTGAAGAAACAACTACATCTACAAAAATATGTATAATTTGTCAAGAAATTAAAGATTTAAATTGTTTTCATATAAATGCATCACATAAAGATAAACATAATAATAAATCTAATATAGAATATATTAAGAATAAGAAAGTTTTAACCTTATGATTGATTATTCATTAAATAAGAATCCTTTATGATTAATTATCAATTATACACTAATACTTATCCATCTATTAATTAATTATTAGTTTTTACAAATCTAATAAATTTTTTTGTAATAAATAGAAGAGCGAACTAATTGATTGTTAAGGTAAACAGTAAACTAAATAGTAAACTAATTCTTTTAAAAACAAATTGTTTAAAAACTAATTGTTTAAAAACTAAATAATAAACTAATTGTTTAAAAACTAATTGAGTGTTAGACTAAATAGTAAACTAATTGATTGTTAAATAAATTGATTGTTAAACTAAATAATAAACTACTTCTCTTTTTGATCAATTATTAATTAAATAATAATCCTTATCCATCTATGAAATAATTAACAATTTATTAATAAAAGATATATTTTTTACAAATCTAATAATTTTTTGTAATAAATAGAAGAAGAAAATGGAAAGTAACATTGCTTATCAACTAAAACAATTCACTGTTACTAGACTTTGTAAATTTTGTAAAGTAAATAATTTATGAGGATATTCATAATTTTGTAAAGCTGATGTAATTACATTTATTATCAGTAGTCGTTCAAATATATTACTAATTATCCAAGTAATGCTGGAAATAATACAAGTGAAAATAATACAAATATTGTTCAAAATAATAATAAATCTGTAAGTGAAAATAAAAAATTATATTCCTGAAGTAAGTAAAAATTATAAAGATACTGTTAATATTTATGTACCTGAACAAGATAATACAAATACTGTTAAGAATGAAAGTAGTGAAAATATTTGGAAAAAGTTACCATTTCATGATATTAAAGTTGTCTTTCTAACTACAGAAGATAAACCATTAAAAATAATATTTATATTTTGCACAAATATATTTAAGAAACCAAGAGACAGAAAAACCATTAAAGCTTACTTAGTAGATAAAGCATTTGGAAACAGATTACAAACTATAAATTTAGAAAATTGTGTAGATATACTTGATCCTAAACATTTCTTAAATGCAGTAAAAACAAAACTTTTTTAAAAGTTGTTAAAAACTATATGAAGGTATAACATGGTGTAGAGATATATATTAATTTATATTGTGAATATAAACTACAAAAAGATGAAATCTATGAAAAAGTTCAAGAATTTGGACAACAAACACCAAATTATACTGTTTCAACAGAAAAAGATATTAATAAAAAATTCAGATATGTAACTGACATATTTTAGAGAAAACTTCTAACTTTAAAGCACAAGGATCAGGATGGACATTAAATAGAATTATTGATTTACAACTAGCAATTAATAAATATGTTTCACTTAGAAGATCATCTTATATTGATTTACCAGATCAAGTTAAAAATAAGAAAGCTTGTATTAATGTAAAAAATAATAATCAAAAATGTTTTTATGATCTATAAAAGCGAATTTGCTTCCTGCAGATGAACATCCAGAAATAATAACAAAATATAAAAATGTTGGTCTTGATCGTGACAATTAACTTGAAAATATTGAATTTCCTGTATTAGTTGATCATATTCCAAAAATAGAAAATATAATTAAGGTATGTATTAATGTTTATTCATTTGATGAAGTAGATGAAAATTATCAAGTATATTCATTAAAAATTACATGATGTAAGAAAGAAAAACATGTAAATCTACTTTATTTCAAGCAAGATAATAATTCACATTATTGTTATATACAAAATTTATCTAGACTTGTATCAAGTCAAATTACTGAACATACTGAAGTAAAATTTATTTGTGATTTATGTTTATTACAATTTAATAGTAAAGAAAAATTAGATAATCACACACAAAATTGTTTAACTAACAAACCATTAAAAGTTGAAATGCCAAGTGAAAGTGAATATGTTTCTTTTAAAAATTATCAATTTCCACAAAAAGTCCATTTGTAATTTATGCTGATTTTGAAATTTTACTATTAAAGATGCATAATTGTGAACCAAATCCAGAAAAACCATATACAATGAAATATAAAAAATAAGAACCAAGTGGATTTTGTTATTATATTAAATATACATATGGAAATTACAAAGGTCCTGTTGTCTATAGAGGGCCAAATTCTCACAAAAAATTTATTGAATGTATTAAACAAGAAGTTGAAGAAGTTGGAAGAATATATTCTGAAACTGAAGAAATGAAACCACTTACAACTGAAGAAAGTAAAATACGTAACAATTCTAAATATTGTTCAATATGTAAATGTTATTATACAAAAATAATAAAAAGGTTCATCATCACGATCTTCTAACTGGAAAATATATTGCTCCATTATGTAATAATTGTAATTTAAAACTAACACAACCTGATTTTGTACCTATTTATTTACATAATTTATTTGGTTATGATTCACATCTTTTTGTAAAAGTACTTGGTTATGATAATAAAGAAATTGAATTAATACCAAATAATGAAAATAAATATATTAGTGACAGTAAACCTACAAAAAATTTTAAAATGAGATTTGTTGAAACATTCAGATTTATGACTTCTTCAATTGATATACTGTCATCAAATTTAAAGAAAATAAAATTTCAAAATATTGAAAAGTATTTTTTTCCAGAATTATTTAATTTAGTAATTAGAAAAGGTGTTTATCCACATGATCACATGGATTCTTGGAATAGATTTCAAGAAACACATTTATCAACAAAAGATAAGTTTTATAGTAAATTAAATGATTGTGATATAACTGATGCAGATTATGAAAATGCAAAATTAGTTTGGGAAAAATTCAATATAAAATATCTTTGTGAATTTCATTATTTATATCTTAAAACTGATGTATTATTGTTAAGTGATGTTTTTGAAAATTTTAGAAAAACATGTATAAATACATGTAACTTAGATCCGTCTTGGTATTTTACAGCACGAGGTTTAAAATTGGGATGCAATGTTATAAATTACTGAACAAAAACTTGAAATATTACATGTTTATGATATGCTTCTAATGGTTGACAAAGGAATACGAGGTGGAACTTCACAATGTTGTAAAATATATGTAAAAGCAAATAATAAATATTTAAAAGATTATAATAATAAAGACGTATAAAATTACTTAATATATCTAGATGGAAATAATTTATATGGTGATGCTATGAACCAATATTTACCATATGGTGGATTTAAATGGGAAGAACAAACTAATTATAATTGTCCAAAAATAAATAAAATCCCAAATAATTTTGTAAATACTTATATATTTGAAATAGATTTAGAATATCCAAAAGAATTACATGATTTACATAAAGATTTATCATTAGCACCTGAAACTAAACTTGTTTCAGGGACAAATGAAAGTAAATTAATAACTACTTTCGATTGAAAGTGTAACTAAGTGGTACATTATAGAAATCTTAAACAATATTTATATTTAGGAATGCACCTTACAAAAATACATAAAGGCAATCATATTCATTTCATCGGCTTCTCTTTCAGTGTTTCATGCTACTGTCATATGATGAGGCAAATTGTTGGAGACGCTCACATACCCCAGCTCTGAACCGATATTTACAAGCTCCTGATATACAGTGTGAAACCCTCCACCTGATATTAATGTAGGATAAAAGTAGTGCTGGAACTGAGAGGGAGAACTCGTGCAAGAGCCAGTGGCTGTGGTGCGGCGGAGACGAAAGCAGCAAGTTCATGTAGCTGCGAGTTTCAGAATACAATGGCCACAGTATATTAGCTACTAATTCCGATGCTCTGAGATGCGTAAAAAATGGTTGAAATTGCTCTGAGCACTACGGGACTTAACTTCTGAGGTCACCAGACCTCTAGAACTTAGAACTACTTAAACCTAACTAACCTAAGGACACCACACACATCCACGCCCAAGGCAGGATTCGAACCTGCAACAGTAGTGGTCGCGCGGTTCCAGACTGTACGCCTAGAACGGCTCGGCCACCCCGGCCAGCAGATGCATAGAAGGAAGACTACTGTTGAGTAGTAGCATTCACTTTGACAAAGTAAGTAACAGCCACATTAGCATCCGGAAGCGAGTTATGAAGCTGTGGAAGCATGGAACATTGTTGCTACCAATATACTATCTTGCTTCTGCTTCAGTATGAACTATAAAATCAAAAAACTACAGACTTTTTGCAACATAAAAGTTTGCCACTGTTTTGCATAATATTAACAATGTAATACTTGTATGAAATGTAAATAAATAAAGTCATAAATTTTCCTTATCATTATTGCCAGAACAGAATGCAATCTAACTGCCTCACACTCTGAGTATCAGTCCATAGTTGATGATTTTGACAGTAACGAAATTTTTAATTTTTAACTATTGAAACTGTCGAAAATAGCATATAACATATAAACTAGCAAATTTAAGATATTTCCTTTTTCATTTAACTAAGTTGATTGATTTCTGTGTTTACTATGTGCGTTTGTGTCTCAGCTGTCGAAATCTAACCTTCTAATTGTACTCTGGCGCTTATGTAACGGCTACTGTTCCAATGAAGAGATATTACTGGGGACATTTTAGTATTTGTACCAGAACTCGTCATGGTAAGCATTACAGTGAGGACACACAACTTCATAACAGTTGTTATTCACTCATTTGTCATTTTCTTCATCAACATATTTAGTAAAAGAAAAATTTATGGTTAAAAATTTCGACTTAGCCAAGCACAAAAATGGCTTCTGCGCGAATAGTTGCTGAGCTCATCATAACGAGTAGAACTGATTGTTATGTGAACATAATTATAATCATAGTCATTCTATTCTAAATAAGAGTATCCGCTTGAGGCCTGGCGGATTTTTTTCATTTTTCTAACAGTATTTCACGCAAATGAGACAGTTACCACCCATATTTTCCGGTGACCACCCTAAATTCAACTATATAGTTAAGAATTTCTTAATTAAGTTTTTACATAAACTGTACATAAACTGTCCAATAACTACAGAAAATAAAAATTATGTGACTACAAAACAAGAGATCACGGTTTTTTATCATGAAAACTCGGAAGAGACAGTCACATACTACACGAATAATGTTGAAGCAAAAATGGAATCAAAGCTGAATGAAAAGTGTAACGGGGACACAGTAATGAAAATAATGTAGGTTTCATGCAGATAGGAAACATGAGTAATTATATGGGAAACCTGGAGAGTAAAGTGGAAAATAAAATAGATTCCTTGGGAAATTCAAGTTAGGTAGCAAAATATATTCTTTCAGCATATCAATGGACAGTACGTTGGTAATAAAATACGAGGGCATGTTGAAAAGTAATCCCTCCGGATTTTTTATGTGAAAACTCTTAAATATTATTAACTAAAACAAACGTTATTAACATCTTCATTCTTCCTCTTTACATGTTTATTTCTCAATATGGTCGTCCTGGCGATGAACACATTTCTCCCAACGATGAGATCAGTTGGTTGAAGCTGTCGCTGTAGAATATTTGACTTTGTTAACGGAGCCACGTTCTCACCTCTGCTAGCACAGCGTCATAACCACCAAAGTGAAGTCCTCTAAGGTGTTCTTTAAGTTTTGGAAACAAATGAAAATGCAGTTGGGCCAAGTCGAGACTGTTTGTGGGATGATCGATGAGAGTGAACCCAAAGCATCGGACTAATGCAGATGTAGCGCTCGTGTGCGGTCCGGCATTGTCATGCTGATAGAAGAGGGTGTTCCATATAATGAAGAACTCTTCGAATTCGAAACACGTCTGCAGCACGCGTTTTCTCACGCAGCGACATAATTACGTTACGCAGCGCTATGTTACATGCTACAATTCGGAACCCTTTAGCGGCAGAGGGCTGCAAATATATAGACATTAAGAATAAAAATGTAGAATGTTACTAACGGTTGTGTTATTTAAGAAGCTTTAAGAGTTTTCACATACAAAAATCCAAGGTATTACTTTTTAGTACGCCCTCGTAAATACCTAGGCGAAATAATTATCGGAAGTAACGAATTATTTTGGAAACAGTTAAAGAAATTAACGAGAAACTGGAATCTTGTACATTGGGTCAAGATGGTACTTGTCATGACCTAAAGGAAAAGGTAGATCGTGAAATCAAAATACTAGACGAAAAAAAAGAGACAGTAGGCAACGAAATTCGGGCGTAACTGAAACATTCTGTAGATATAGGAGGGGCATTCAATAAGAAATGCAACACTTTTTTTTAAAGCAGGTTGGTTTTATTCAGGATTCCATTGCACTGTATTGTTCCCCACCCTTTTAGCCACAAAACACTATTTTACAACACGATCTCTGTTCAAAGCGTCTGCCTTACGCCATCTTAATGGGAGGCGGGGAGGGCCTGAACATCCGCGTGGTACCACTCTACTGGTCGACGTCGGAGACAACGTCTTGCTGCATCAATCACCTCCTCTTCATCCATGTACTGGTCCCCGCTAAATGCATCCTTCATTGGGCCAAACAGATAGAAGTCAGGAGGGTTTTAAACAAATAATGCACTGCGTGTCCGCGAAGCCACGTCACAGCATTAGTTTTGTTTCGCGGGTATTATGTCGCATCCGGGAAGAATAAAGTCTTAGGTTCAACACGATTTGGTGTCATTCGAAGAAAGCACGCCAACATTTGCTTCGCCATACGCCACACTGCCGCCGATGCGCCACAGCGAAGGCGGTGTTGATCGTTGTCTTAAGAGTCCAGAGCCCGTGCACAATGGCGAATCCGTTCGTAAAGTCTCGATCTATTCACCCACTTGCCATTAACCGTAATAAACCACATCGCAGAGACGGCGGTGTCCAGCGTAATATGGTGAAACGTCCAGCACACTACGTTCCAACAGACGTTCAGGTGCTTCCCCTCCACTACGTTATTTGGTCGTCGGCGCTGCACGATACGATATACTGCACGTGCCGTCGCCCTTTGCGATCGCTGGTAGGGACAGTCGGACGTAACTGAGGTCAAGGTAAAAGATACCGATGAAGAAGAGTCACGGAGGGACATGTTGTGTCTTCACAGGCGGCGTTAGGTAGGGCGACACCAGTTCCCCTGGTAACAAACCCGTCAAACTGTTCAGGCGACGGTGCCATAATTTGATTAACTTGCTTACAAACAAAGCGACCGCCCTGGCATAAACATGGACAAGCCTTCCCCTATCCGGCAGTAATGTGAGAATTTCGTATTTGATTTTCGAAAAGCATACCTGAACTCACAAAGAACCCAAAAGCCACTAGTATAAGGCGAGTTAACATCTTCCGTATAAGCAGTATCTGAGCAATGTGTGGGATGCGTAAAGCCACAAGTGTGTGGACATACCGAGTCCTTTGGAGGATATCCAGTGCCTTTAATTGATTTGAGTCAATCCCTGTCCAAACATTTTGTAAGAGCCGTCGGTAGCTATGAGCAGCGGTGAGACGTATATCGTCAGTGAAACCGATGCTGAGGCATTTCATGGTAGCTCTGAGCTGAAGGGGAGGGGGGGGGGGAGGGGGGGTATACAGTCAACAGGCAGCCCGACCCTGTTATTCATTACCACTGATTTGGCGACATTGATGCGACTAGCCGAGGCCATGCCATACGTGGCGATCGAATATAGTGCGCTACCAGTGTCGTTGCCATTGCGGATCACAATCACCAGACCGTCAATACACGCTTTACATCGGACTGTATGACCTCGTCACGTCATACTCATCAGTCGCTAGCGCAGGCCTCATAATAGTGGTTCGAGATCCACGGCAGTGTAAACCGAGGACAGCCTTAACGTACTGATCGAGAAATCGTGAGGGGAGGCGTAGCTCGGCCGTTGACGATGTTCGCACCACGGAGGAGTCACATCGCGACGGTAATAAATGGCCAAGGGTTTCGCATATGTCGGAGAACCGCTTCCAAATAATCAGGGTTCACGCACTCAAAGGCTTTACAAAAAATCAATTAATGCCAATGCACCCCTCGGACGACATGTCCTCGACAGTACGATCAAGTCACGGTATTCCCTGAGTACTGTTGTAATATTATTGTCACCTCCTAGAGACGTATGATCGGGTGAAATAACTTGCTGTAAGGTTCGCTTTAAACGTGCCGCCAATAGTCTGGAAAAAATATTAACGTCACAATTCAGAAGCGTCAGCGGGCGGTAATCCTATAACCGTGAGCCACAGGACGGTTTGTAAATTGGTATAGTCATCCCTTACACAAAGTTGGAGGGAGCGTCTGTAGACAGATGTCCGTCCATCGGGTGGCTAATAAATGTCCAGACGTCCGGTAAAATTCTAAGGGGAGGCCGTCAGGACCCGGAGACTTGTTTGCCGCCCCTTTATCAATGGCGCCTATCACTTCCTCTTCTGAAATTTCTTTCAACAGAGCTGTCTCCATTGCCGGCTAGTGGTCCGTAAATCGTTTTAGAAGTGTCTGCTAACGCCGCTGGATCAGGAGTCTGAGCTGAATAAAGCTGGGAATAATAATCGTGGGAAGCAATGCCTATGTCGTGTTGGAAGGAGAGGCGATTACCGTCCTCCGTGTCGAGTGAGTTTATCAGCGCTCTTCGGTGTCGTTTATGTTCACGAAGTACATGGAATGTAGACGGGCGTTCAGGGGTTCACTTGCTGTCCTATCCTACGTCCTCTAGGTGGCGTCGCCTGTGGGCGATGATCTGAGCCTTAGCATGGTGAGTCGCGTTTTTCGTTCTGGAGATGGTGCCATATTATCATAGTCCCGCAGTATCTTGTAGTTGAAATCAACCGTACATCTGCGCCAAGCTGCGTGGTCTCGACCGTAGTTCATTAGCGTTCGTCGTAGCGCCGATTTAGCGCATTCCAACCACCAGCGGATCGTTGTAGGATATGCACGGAGGCGGATTTCACACAAATGCCAGGTATCACCAATGGCTTGCCGGCATTCCGGGTGAGCCAGGTGAGTGACGTTTGACTTTCACGGACTGCGGCTTCTCCACACTCGTTGTCGACGAAGGGTGATGGCACATACGTACGTCGAGTGGCCCAAGAATGCGGCAGGACACAGTTCCTCATCCTGTATCAGAGGGGCGAGAGTACGTGAAACGCAAATCCGGTCAGTGTGACTGGAAGAGTGATTCGTGGAGTGTGTGAACCCAAGATATTGGTCGTCAATATTTTTCAAAGTGTCCACCATCTGTAGGTCCCGGATTAGCGTCGTCAGTTCCGGGAATTTATCATGTCGAGGGAGCTGCTCTTTGGGTACCAGGACGCAACTGAAGTCACCACCGAACATTACATGCTCGTGGCGGCCTTGGGAGAGCGGCACACCGTCTTCCGCAAAGAAGCGACGTCTATCCGTGCCTGAAGATGCGTATATATAAGCCTTACCCAGCACTGTGATAACCATTCCCCGAGCCTGATGGAGGTAGTGAATATCGTCCGCCACTATCCCCTCCCTCCTGGAAAATCGTCGACCTGGAGAAAATCTATATCGATGGCCGCAGCATTCAGCATATCCTGAAGGACGGATAATTAGTGTCCATCCGTATAGTGTTAACATTAATAGTAGGCAACACGGTAAGTTTTTAGACTGCCCATCACCCCTGTGTTGGCCATCAACACCCCTGTGAGTGGTGTGAGCGAGTTACATCTGGGTATCTCACCGTGGTGTGTGACAGCGGCGAGGAATCAATAATCATGGGATGAAATCCTCCGAGCGGTGTCCGACACTAAGTGCGATGAGTCTTCTTCGTGATTGTCCGCCCAGTCTTAATGAGATACCGTCGATCGTTGATGGGATATCTAAGCTGCGGCTCTTTGCACAGACTCCGCCGGCACTGCAGGCTGGGAATTTGCGGTGGGTATCTCCATGCGACACTGTCTTACAGAAGGGCTGGAACAACTGAAGCCCTTGCCTTGTCAATGAGATCAAAAAGGTGTGGTGCTACTGCGATACCTGTATCCCTGTCAGACTGTCCACAATCCTGTTCAGACGTAAGCATTAGGCAGTGTTCTGACCGAGCACGGCACCGTTTCTTGTCTCTTCGCAGGGAACGCTGTATGTAGACGTCTGTTGTGGAGAAAGGCTCTAGTCGATACCACCCGTGCGCCACTGTCAATCTTCTCGTCCATACCCTCATGCAACGTCGGCCGTTGATTGTCTTCTGAATGAGGCACCATTAAAGTGGATAGATCCAATACTTCTGATTCCACCATGTTCGTTCTGTCAGGAGCGTCTGTTTGACAAGTGTAGTCGACTTTGGTTGGAACGGCCGTCCGTGCAGCATCTGCATAACTGATGGTGAGGGTCGTGATCGTAGGAGGAGTCACAATTTCACTTGGCATTTGAGCAAGTCGCAGACACGCCGACCTGACGTGTCCTTGATGACGAAGTGGCATGATCCGTGTTTCTTCAACTCAATTTTGATCTGTCGTAACCCGTTCATGACCGGGTATGTTGTAAAAGTGGTCAATTTTTCTATCATGTGGCTGACACTTTCCCATGAGGTTGGAAAGCCGCGGTGACGACGCCCGGTGGTACTTCGAAAGGAAGTTCGAAAACTCGTAGCGTGAGGAAGCCAAGTTCCGCGTAATTGATAGACACTGCCCCAAAATGGCTATCGGAGTGTTTGAATTTTCGCGCATGATTCTGTTGCACATCTCATCATTGAATGATTTGGTGTAGAGGACACCGCTCGTAATAGAGATACCGATGATGACCCGTGGAGAAATTTTTACGTCGTCACGTATAACACGGTCAACTTCAAAACCTCGCGGCCGAGCATGACCAGGTTGAAAACTGATCTTTATAGTGGTTTGTCAGTATGAGTGCGCCATCTTATGTCGCCGGCGATGGACTCTGAACTAGCGGCGACTATGTACTAAACAACTATCGCACACGCGACTCCGCGAATGGTATGCAAACAGCATACACCACGAAGCCTGACTAATCGCTTCGGCTCTCCGCGCAGAAATCACGGCCAGACCCAAACTTCCATATGTCACCGTCCATGTGTCACTGCCTGCTCTCGTACATTACGTATATTCCTGTCCAGGAAGGACATATTTATTGAGAGTCGAGGGTCTGGTATTGGCGAATACATAAGAAATACCAGTGCCTGTGTTATTAAGAAATACGATGCAATGTTTCTTTGGACATACACGCATGTCCGAGGGAACATATCATCGAACTTCTTAATAGCACAAACACTGCTATTTCGTATTTGCAAACCAATACAGACTATCAGCAGTTTAAAAGGCTTGCTGATGTTTGATGAATATAATTTTTGTAATAAATTTAATAGTAATAGCAACAGTAGTAGATACTTTATTCATCCATTCATCACTGTTACAAGGATACTGAGATATCATGGTACTGCAATTTAAGAAGAACAGAAATACCGTAATTCACTTACAAAGCCGTATTTCTTTAATGAATGTGTTACTATTTTTGACAGACATTTATTTAACAACTTATTACAATGCCTAATACAAAATCATGTAATTTAAGAAGTGGTCAATCAAATGTGTTGGCTACCACTACTATTGAAAAGAGATCCAAAAGACGCTTCTAACAAAAAGACGTAAATAATTGTGTCAAATGGTTCAAATGGCTCTAAGCACTATGGGTCTTAACATCTGAGGTCATCAGTCCCCTAGACTTAGAACTACTTAAACCTAACTAAGGACATCACACACATCCATGCCCAAGGCATGATTCGAACCTTCGACCGTAGCAGCAGCGCGGTTCCGTACTGAAGCGCCTAGAACCACTCGGCCACAGGTGGCCGGCAAATATTTGTTTAAACAATATTTATCAACGATTCAATGTCACTTAACGGGAGCGCACTTGTGCAAGAGTACATGCTCATTTATTTATTAACAAACCTCTGTTTGTAATTATTGTGAATGGTCTGAGTGTTACCGAATGTTTATAACATTTTTTTGTTGAAATATTGTTGTAATACATTAGTTTAGTGTGGGAAGTGGTCAAGTTGAGTCAAATCATGTCTGTAGAACTTAGGAATGACATATTTTTGTTGGGGATGGCTTTCAGCCAATGGGAAAGCAGGCAGTGACGGAACACTACTGGAGTCAAGTGAAGACAAACTTTTTTTCGAGCGGTGCGCTCAAGGGAGCGATGCTTTTACGTGATATCTCCAAGAAGGACACTTTTACGTTTGTTCTTGAAGAAGCAGACGTGCCTGTTGTAACGAGTGGTAATTGATAGCGTAGGTGACAGATTCGGGGCGGTAAACATCCACTACAAGACTTTAACTTTTGAGGGAACTTTTCATTTGTATCTTGAAGAAGGCACGTTATGTCACGTTCTAGAAGATGGCAGACCTTCCGGTGATATAGTGCGCTTTTCGGTCGAGAGGGTGATTGATTCTGGGCAGTGAAAGGCCGCTACGATTCTCTAACTTTTTCCGATTGCATTACAGAACTGAGAATAGACAGAATATGAGTTCCTACTCGTTGTCTCTCATGTGTTATTGTGTAAATAGTCATACTGAACTCTGAATTATTTTGAGTTGGCGAACATTTCGTGTACTGATATAATAAAATGCACTTAGATTTCACGCGCTTCTTGGATGACTATTTAGCGTGTGGATTCAGCTACAGTTTTCGTAACGCTCTCAACTCAAATTTTCTACATTTGATAAGGTCATTTTCTGTCTATATTTTAATTGAAAATCCAGGGACCATTTTCCGTTTACTTGAGATATACATTCATGAATAAACATTGTTCAACATAATTCTCTATTGTCTACATCAATTATAGACGTTATAACAGAACCCTTTTTATTAAATTGTCCGTTTATCTTTTATTTTATATTTCTGTTTATTTATTATTTCGCAAATCTAGCCAATGCATAGCCAATTTGACTACAGAATAACAGCTACAAGTTATTATTTGCAACGAGTTAGCTGCTGGGGAATGGAAGCAGACGTGGACGGCTCGACCCTATGACTACATTGAGCTATTCCTTTTAAACAGAGCAGTGCATAGCCCAACTGCCTAATGTGCAAGCAATGTCAGATAATGTCGCAATTGGTTTGCCCGTAAGGACTGCTGGTTAGAGAGCAGCTACTCAGCAGGAAACCGTTAGATAAATCGTGTTCTGCTTACATGTTTTCCGAAAGGTGACTTGCGAAATCTGGCGGTTGTTGTAACCGTTTTCCTTGAATACTTTTCGTAAATGGCTTCCTTCGCCAGGTTTTCAACGTCTGAGACGGCTTCCGCCTGATGCTCCAAGATCCTCGGAACAGAAGGTTTCTCTCACGAGTGGTGATAGCAGTTAGTTTGCACATATCAGTCCGTGTGGACAGATTTACGGTAAACAGTGAGGCTGAGAAACTCATTTTCTTTATGACAGATGAAGACGTCAAGAGACGGTAAGGCACCATTTGCTTCTAACTCCATCGTGAACTTGACGTTGTCGTGGATACTACTGATGAGGTCCAAGAATTCTCCTAGCTTTTCAAGTCTATGAGACCAAGCAACGGAAGTGTCGTCGATGTAATGATAAAAGCCATTAGGTTTTGCGGGAGCCATGTCCAGGGCGATGTCCTCAAAGTACTCCATAATTAGGTTTGCTGTAACCTGATCTAATGGGCTCCTCAGTGTGACTCCGCACGTCTGTTTAAAATGAGATCCATCATACAAAAAATACGATGACCGATTTGAGGTCGAACACAGCGCATCACTTGTTTGTATCGCCTCAACTTATCATCGATTTTTATGTGCTAGAAGAATGAAAAGATTAAGTTGTTTACATAGTTTTCATACATTTTTGTCTTAAAATGTTTTAGATGTGTGACACTCGATGGTCGAGAAAAGCTGTGTCGTGTCAAGTCTGCGAGTTTGCAACGCCCAGCCGATTGCTGAACCACGGCGTGCGGCAAAGATAACAACTACGGTGCAGCTGCCCACTACGAACGTTTGCCGGCGACTGCAAAGCAGAAACACTTATTGTTAAAGAGAGATTTAGTGTGCTATGTTTGTTCGCAGAGAATGGTTCTTGGCTTGTCCTATGAGAATTTCAGTTGTACTATTCGAGTAGTAGCCTCGAGAGGGACTATCTCAAGAGTGTGATGAGATCGGCTCACACGTACGATACATGAACTAGTCTGCAATGGGGATAGAACTCAAAGGTGTTCAAATCAGTTCTAAGTCGTTTAGGAAGGTATTTTGGGAAGATTATCGGCTTCTGTGGAAAATGACTATTTCGCCGATTTTTGGTAGAGTGTAGACTCACTAGGGAAAGCTCTCAAGTACTGAAATGTGAGATTAGTTTCTCCTTGATGTGGTTAATGGTGCGTTGTACTGTTAAATAGCCACGCAGTGGTAAGCGAACCGTATTTAAATATTTTTATGAGATTTTCCGTTGGATGGTGTATGTGAAGAGACGTGTTCACGCGAAGTCGTTAAGTTACGTTGTGGTTGAGGATTAAAGCATGCACTAAGGGAGGGTAGCGTTGTATTGTATTATTGTGGCCGTATAGGTGTACGCAAGCACTAAGGAGTAGTGACTTAGCGATATTATGGTTAGGATTTATTGTGTGACTTCGGCGTGACCGTCGCAATATAGTAAATTCCGTAAATCTCGTTGGACTGAATGTGTAGTCTGTATTAAAGAGAACGGTCGTCCTAAGCAATAGTTATTTATTGAGAAACAATCGGAAGTTTATTGAGAATGTGACAGCTTTTCCCTTTGGCCCTAAACGACAAATCAAGAACAATTTAAAAGAGGACACACTAATTCTCTCTGAAAGAGATCCCCGACTGCTGTGTTTTGAATTTCAAATATTAGTGGGTCGCGAAGTCAACACCTGAAGTGGTGGAGAATTATCTGATTATTTGAGCTTATATAGCTGAAAAGTGTCGATGGCAATCTGATTTTTTGTCTTTTTTTTTTACATTTCCGCTTAGTGGAGTTTTGAATAGTGAACCAGCACTCGTAAATAAGACGCTGACCTGTAGCTGTAAATGATTTAATTGCAGGAAATAAAGAAAATGATTTTAAACTGAACAAGTTTGTACCCGATCGGTCTTTTATCCCCAAACTATTTCCAATAAAACAAATCAAAGGCCTATTTGAGAGCAGACTTATATCTGGAATATGTCTTGTAGGAATAAAGTAAATCCAAAGGCCAAGAAAGAAAAAGACTGAAATATTGATAAAAACAAAGTTCAACGAAATTAAAGAAAAGGAGTAGTATTTTTCAGTGAACGACTTGTCACGAAAAGAAAGATAATTAATCTTTAGCCAGGGAAAGTAAGTTTGCGAGGTATGAAAAAGTAATTGATTATAAATGAAAAATTAGTCCATTTATTTCTGAAAGATTGAGGTTAAAGAAATAGTTTATTATGATAAAATTTCAGTAGACTCAAGGATATTGTTGTAGCAAGGCGCTACTTGTAGAGGTCATCGCTGATTAACAACGAGACATAAACAGCATAAAATTATATCTTTGCCTTGTGAACGTATTCGCCAATATACGTTGCTGTTTTTGATAAAAGTAAATACATCATTTTTACTCCCCGTACACTCTCGCATTTGGTATTTTTCTGGTGACTGATACTAGCTTTGGTGCTATTTTATCTTTCGAACTTAGTGAGCCCTGAGAGTCAGATGCGTTGTTGTGATTAATATCCAGATAGCTATCACTGACCCCATTATACCATTAAAATTGTTATTGTGGCCATCTTCTCGTACATAGTGAGGTCGTAACGAGCGGTAGTGTAATTTATAGCGTGAGAAGCTGAATATAAAGTCTAACGTGAGGTCGTTGTGTTAGTACAGACGATTATTTCACGTCACACAGATTACGTCGTTGAGTGTAGGCAAGATCTTGTCACGACAACTAATTGTAGTATTACGAGAGTGTGCTACATTGGCTGACGTTGCATTTCGCCTATGTATTGGAGCTTGTTCATACAGTGTATCTCCTGCGATTGAAACCTAGTACAAAGTTGGCGTTAGTGGTATCCAAAGGGTTGCAAAGTAGAAGCGTATGCTTAAATAGATCCACAACAATATCGTCAACTAACTGGGAGAGTTGATCTATAGACTCTTTGATGAGAACGTGCGTGAATAATGGCGCCACATCAAAGCTGGCCATAAAGTCTCCTTCGACAAGAAAATATTATGGTCAACTTTGATGTGGTATCATTACTAACGCTCGGTCGCTTTAAAGATGCTAGGAAGCCCTAGAAAATTTTATGAGTACATATCTCCGAGAAATCATCCATTCGTGATTATTCTCATGGCTCTTTTCTGTAGTGTGAAAACTGTGCTTATCTTTTGTTCATTTGTTCTCCAGAAAAGAATCCCATAACTAACAACTAAATAAACATAGTATGTAACTAAAAGAACGTGGCTCTAACAAACTGATGAGAGAACTTGAAGGTCATAACATTCTGATAACATTCTGTTTGTATCTTTGTGTGTTCACGCAACTTCATCTGATAGTCAATATCAATTGTAGGCCCAATTTTTCCATATGATTAGTATGATTAGTATTGGGAAAGTCATTGAGGTATATTAGAAAGAGTATGGGCTCTAGTATGCTACACTGAGGAACTCCTGCATAATGTATTTTTGATCTGACAAGGGCTTTACTAAAATTTTACACTGATTTGAGGTATATGCTACCTTTACTCTTCGTGCTCTGTCTGATAGGTATGATCAGAATCAGGTATCAATTTCGCTTCTTATCCCTAATGCTTCTCACTTAATTAATAGAATCTTACAGCCAACACTATCAAAAGCCTTAAGAAGATATAAAAGTATGCCTGTGGCACACTCATCTTTGTCAAGAGCAGCAAGTACCACTTTAGTGAATTTTGCTGTCTCTGATTATGTACTTTTATCATTTCATCATTTCAGAAATCAAACTTCGATTCACTTAAAATGCCGTATATATTCAAATTATTCGTTAATCTGTCTCTCATAACAGATTCAGTTTTTTCGACAATAGTGACAACAGAAAATGGGCCAGTAGTTTTCTATGTATTCACATTACTTTTCTTTAGCTGAGGTACAACTCTTGCCTGTATTAAACTCTCTCGAAATTTCGCCGATTTGAATGATTCATTTATTATGTTCGTTAAGGGAGCTTTTATTCAATGTATGCGTTATTGTAGGACACACATTGGTACTTCATCTAGCCTCTGGCTTTTAACTCTTTAGGTTTTGTATAGTTTTACTGACTTCATGCCCTGTGGTTGGTAGTGACATCACTGTACTTTGTGAAAAATAATTTACAGGTGATATATGGTTTTTTTGAATTTTTGTTCTAATTTCTCTGCAGTACTTAAAAAATGGCCATTCACATAGTTTGCTAGGTGGTGTGGATCATTTATTACTTTATCCCCTTCCCTTATGAGTATAGTGTTATGCTTTCGTTCGCCTTTCCTTCATTCCTATTTAATGACTACTGACACGGCTCTGCCTTTGCTCTCTGCATTGTACATTATTTTGTTATTAAATAACTTTTTTCAGCAATCAACACCTTCCTACAAATATTTTGGTAACTATGACAGAAATTTCAGAACTCTGGCTCATTATGATCTTTTTTTTATTGAAGTGTGGTGCTTAAGGATTTGGGAGGACGTCTTAATACCTGCTGTTATCCATTTCTTTCTGGGAGACACTGATACTGATGTGCCCTTGGTAACCCAGCAAGAAAAGTGAGACTGCAGCCGGACATGAAGTACTTGAACAATGATAATAAAACCAGTGACTGTATTTAAATCCACACTGTATATTCTTTTTAACACATGTGACCAGTTTCGACACCAAATGATGTCATCTTCAGGCCCCTGCTCATGGAAACACACATAACATGATAGAAGAGTACGAGAGCACAGACTCATAGTTTATGACTAAAAATGGATAATTCACATCATAAAATTACATAATAACAATATAGTATTGTTATCTGTACAAAACAAAATTTAGCATCTAACTCTTATTGAAATTTTTTGATATACCAATGACGTAATGGACTTGAGGGTAGCCCAGACGTACAATGAGTTATACCAGCAAATCGATCACAGTCATATATATCCCTCAGGGGAATACCTACAAATTCGAGATATAGCAATAATAAAAAAACGAAACAAACTAATAACATAATACCAAGTTGTATTATTCTAAGCCAGCTGGGGTGGCTGAGCGGTTCTAGGCGCTACAGTCTGGAACCACGCGACCGCTACGGTCGTAGGTTCGAATCCTGCCTCGGGCATGGATATGTGATGTCCTTAGGTTAGTTAGGTTTAAATAGTTCTAAGTTCTAGGGGACTGATGACCTCAGAAGTTAAGCCTCATAGTGCTCAGAGCCATATTATTCTAAAGCAACCCAGTCATATCTCTAATGTCCATGATACAAGCTTAGTAAATGTGCAACTTGCATATATAAAGTACCTTTGATGCAATATCTCCAAAGAAACAACGAAGCATGTCACCAAAGTCCCTATTAACTCCAAGAAATCTACCGGACAAAAACAATGCTGCCAACATTAGTAATAGTCACCGCCAATTTGCACCCACAAGGTTAAAAGAGGTATACATGATATATGTCGACAAACTATTGCCACACAGGACGTTCCTCAGCAATACTTTTCAACTCACTGTACGTGTGAGATCCCCTCAAGTCCATTAGGTGATTGGTATACAAAAAAATTGCAGTATAAGTTAAATGCTAAATTTTGTTTTGTGTGGATAACAATACTGTACCTCATTATGATGTAACTTTATGATTTTATTCATCTTTTTAGTCATAAACTGTGATTTATGTTGACTATGCTCTCATACTTTTCTATCCTGTTATGTTTGTTTCTACATGCAGGGGCCTGAAGATGACATCATTTGATGTCAAAACTGGTCATGTGTTAAAAGGAATAAACTACGTGGATTCAAATACAGTCGCTAGTTTTGGTATTATTATTATTATTATCATTCAATTAATTTGATACTGATTTAGTACTTTTGGAAATGTCTTTCCAAAGTTCGATTTAATGTTGAGAATTTCGCATTTACGTCAGTTTCTGTATACACTTCATCCCAACTTTGGTTTGCTAGTTCCCTTGAAAATCTTGTATTTTGATTTATGGGAAACGTCTTTTGTAGGCCTACAGTTTAGGGATTGTTTTGCCATATCCGAATTTACTGTTATTATTTGGAAGAAATAGACTTGATACTGCAAGATCTCTTACAGCTACACCACACTCTTTTGTCTGTCCATATTTCACGCCACATGGTCGATTACTGATGCAGTCATTGAAGTAACCCTAGTTGCACTACTGAACGACAAGAACATACCAAAACTCTGAAGTATATTTGATTTTACCAGTTTCATCTAAGATATTTATGTGTACGTTTATGTATCCACACAATATTATATTGACTTTTGTACTTGAGACTCTATCAAGAACTTCCGTCAATTTACTGAAAAGAGTGTCCTCGTTACCACTGAGTGGTTGATACACACACAAAATTATTAATTTTTTGGTGATATCAAGCCCTCCTAATTGAACGGCTGATATTTTAAAGTGTTTGTCTTCATATACAATACTAAAGACACGCCGTGATTAAAACTGTGTTCCTTTTCTGATATAAATGCATGATCCTCAACCCTTTGAAGCATTCCTACAGTAAGAGACTGTCATTTCATACAAAAATAATACTACAAGCTGGATTTCTCCTCACCAGTGCTCAGTAGCACAAACTACTGTGCAGATCAAATATTGGAGCTGAAGTTCAAATTACTATGTTCTATTTTTGATTGATTGCTTGTTATGACGAAATAATTGCCCCATCTTATTTTTTCCAGTAGCTTCTTTTTCTTTGTGACATGTGTTATATGTGATACTTACTGTTAGACTCTATTTTGTGAGTGATTATTTCAGAATTTCTCAGACTGCTGGAAATAGGCAGGAGATCTGCTGTCTGGATTTATCTTAAAGAAGACCTACTTCTCTTACGCATGACAGGTATTTTACCAAGCGCAAATATAGACAGCGCTCATTTTCTCAACTCATTATTACCTGGACAAAGATCCAAATCCTACTGTCCTCTAGTCTGAGTGTCATCCATTAATCACGATCCGGACAGTTTCTTAAATTTATTTATGTTATACTGATGAACCTAGTGAGGCAAACATAATCTGCAAAATTTTAGTAACTTCCTTTTTTATGTAACTATTGACTATTTTTTGGTGCTAACTGTGACTCTGTGTTCGTTTTTTGGCTATCGAACTATAGTTTTCCAAAATTATTTTTTCGCCTATTTAAAGGCCTTATTATTTCAATGAACTTATGATATTTGAACATTTGAAAAGATTTGGCTGTTAAAATTTGTGACAGTATAAGGTACAATGAGGTCACGAAGTTTCATTGCAGCTGTTGTTCACTCATTCATCAGTTTATTAATCACTGTATTTAGTAACTGTAAATGTTATGAATCAAAATTATTACTTAACAGAATTCTCCGATTCGCTAAGTACAAAATTTGCTTCTGGATGAGTAGGGGTTGACGGTGCGGCATTTATGCCCCATGTCAGATCACATTTTATTAGATTTCATCATACAGTATAGTAAGGTTCAGTTTGATGTAAGCCAGCGAACAGTTAAGAGTGGTAGCACCCCTCTCCCACAAAGCGACATATGGTCACGAAGTGTGAGAACGGATCTGAGAGTAAAAGCCGTGTGGTACTGGAGTGTACGGAGAACGCGGTGATTCACACATCTAGGCTTGGCAGCGAATGCAAGACTTCCTTTACTATCATTAACTACTTAAATTTTTATATACGTCTCCAACTAGACCGTCAACATTATCCACACTGACAGATACCTAAATGTTGTGAATCACTAGTCGACTAAAGCGACCAATCAGAAACGGACCCTTTGCCAACAGAGGTGATAACACTGGCGTTAGTTTCTGAACCAGTTTTTGGAGAAGTAACACATATGTGCTGTGGACGGATTGTATTACAAAGTAATAGCTATTCAGTGATTAAAAGTGTCTCGTAAAAGATTTATGTGCAATGTCCGTGTGTGTGACTTTGAATGGTCATTAAAGAAGGGTGGAAATAATTTTATGAATTCGCACTGGTGCTCTAAAAGTGAAAATCAGACTACGTGAACTCAGATTTAATTATTGGTGCTAGACTGGCTCTGAAGTCCGTGTTTTCCCTTGTTTTTAATTAAAAAGAATTATTTTGAGACTTTCATTGAAGTGGCGTAGAGACTTTTCCACGTGCCATTCCATTATTCACATCTGATGGTATGCATATTAGAACCTGCTACTGACGGAGAAGAAAACCAGTGGGGACATCGAACAGGTTTATAAAACATGGGGTAAGGAAACCTTTTACTTTTGAACTAGGGAAACTGCAAGCGAGAAACCTCCAACACAGTCCTCCACATGCAACAATCCGCAAGGACCAACTTGCGCTATTAGCATGTCCGACGCAGTAATGGGTCACGGCAAGAACACTCCTTATATCTCATCTTAACTACTCAATCAGCTAGGTAGTGGGGTAATTAAAGCAACTGCTCATCAGAAGGAATAGAACCTGATATTACGTGAACATGATCCTAATCACAATTAATTGATTAAAAACAAATTGTCCGCTTAAGGACAGGCGCCGGTTTTTTCTTTACCTTATTAATATTACACTGAAATACAAATAGCAATCGACGACTCTCTCGGCTGAGAATCAAAATTGAACTTTATTGGTTAAGATTCCGTTAAGTACGTGTTTACTTCAACTGTGTGTTAAGTGCCGTATAGGTGGTTAGATGTAAACTTTCCAATGTCGAATTCGTCAAAATACTCTGAAAATGATGCCTTACTGAATTATTAGGTATTCGTAATCACGACCAAATTAATTAAGTTTAACGAAGTGGGAGGATTACCGAAAGACCGTGGCTGCTGTTTGCTGGATTTGAAGGTGAAAGTAAAATTCGAACGACGATCTAATTGAAAGTCGGAAAATGATATTGAAAATCGCCCTGAAGAAAAAAAAAAAAAAAAAAAAAAAAAAAAAAAAAAAAAAAAAAAAAACACCCAATAGAGAATGGTAAATGGCTAATTATGAAGATATGATAGGAACCATTATATTTTTTGCGACCTGAAAACGTGCACTACATACAATTGCAAATCCAAGAAGGAGTTGTGCGACATAAACAAAAGCTAGCAGGCGTGTTGCTGCATCTGAAAGATAATGTCTAATCCAATTTAACTCCAATAGCATAAAAGAGACGCCAGTAGCGCCACTAAGAGGATGCAAATCAGACTTGCTCTAAATACACACTGCTACGGTCGTGAGCGTTAGTTACATTTGCGATTGGTGGTTCTGAGTTGATGTCAGTCAAGAATGTCTTTAAGGCGAGAAAGACGCCATTATCAACACCTCGCTGAGTTTGAAAGAGATCGCATAATAGGGCTTCGAGAAGCTGGATGTTTCTTCTGCGATATTCAGAAAGACTTAGCAGGAATGTATCCACTGTACATGATTGTTGGTAGCAATGGTCACGAGAACGTAAGGTCTCAAGAAGACCGGACTCCAGACAGCGACGTGGGACTAGCGAGAGGGAAGACCACATGTTCGGCGTATGGCTCTGGCCCATCGTACTGCATCTGCCGTTTGAGCAGCAGTTGGCACCACAGTGAAATAACGACGTAGTTCAAATCGGTTGCTTAAAGGACAGCTCTGGGACAGACGCCCTGTAGCGTGCATTCCACTGACCCCAAACCACCGCCATTTGCGACTTCACTGGTGTCAAGCGAAAGGTCTGTTATGTTTTCTGCCTCCGTGACACGGATGGCCATGTGATGATTAGGAGGAGGATAGTTTGCTAGTTGCTAGCTGAGGGTCTGCCACCAATCTGTCTGCGTGTGAGCCGTGTATCGACTCGAGCCACACCTTGTGTTTAGATTGCATTGGTTTTCCTTTTCTTCCCCTGACATGTTTGTTTGATATGTTGTCTGTCATTAAGTGGCTGCTTGGTTGTCTTTTCCCTCTGCTATCGATATCTGCGTTTTTGCTTCCGGGAAACTGCTATGGAGGAAGTGAGATCTTTGACCGGTTGTAACCTCGGGTGGTGGCGCGGAAGTAGGGGGTTGCGCGCAGAGAGTGTGGTGGATACGGGAGGGAGTGTGGCTCTCCAGCACGAAGCAGGCGTTGTCGGTTGTACCGAGTCGCCACGTGATATATGTCGGTTGTGTGTAACGAGCGGGTCGAGTTGACGGAAGAGCTCGCCGCGTGTTCGTTGTATACAGAATCGCCCCACGAGTAGTTGCTGTTCATTTCGCCTTGGTGGGGCGTTAACAAGCTTCTTTATATCCTCCGTTTCAACACTGGAGTTTAAAATGAGACACCTAACATGTACGAGCGGTCACTACCCGTCAACGTTGCAGAGAAGACGTGAACCCCGGTGACAGAGCGTGTTGTCGCGTGACCGTGGCGTGTTGGGTACGCTGGCGACGCGTGCGTGGTCGGATGTGTGGATCCTTGCCATCGGAGGTCGTGTACTGCCTATTCGAGCATAATTGCAAGTTAAGTTAGTGGAAAGTTTAATCATTAAGTAATAATTTTGTGTAACCAGCGTCTCTTCTGCCTTGTGGCCTCCGGCGACCGGGTTTGCTGTCCCTGGCACCGATGTAATTGAAGACATTGATCTTTCCTCCTCCTCTCGTTACTGTCCGAGGGGAGGTGTAGTTTTGGCAGTTTAATTGTTTCGCTATTCTGTCGTGGGTTATGAGTAAATTCATGCTTCTTGTTGGTTGATCATGTGGTCGCTCATTCAGGACTGTGTGGTGTAATGTTTCCTTGCACGAGGTTAGCTCTAATTCTGTCAGCAAGTTAAGCCATCTTATAACAAGTTTTCGCTGGCTAAAAGTCGGTGCAGTGACCAGCCTGAGAGTGGCAATTGTGTTTACGGGCGTATTTAAATTGGTCAGTATTCTGTCTAGCCTGAGCATCCCTGAGTGGGTGATTTGTGGCCCCCTTACACGGGTCCGTCATATCTGTTATGTTCTAATGATATTCCAGGACACTTTTGTTTAAATTTTTTTTTAATTTCTCTAAGTTTGTAAATTCCTTTTATTGCCATTAATCGTGTGTTTGCTGAGACCTGTTCAATTTTTTAATGGCGGTGTTGGTAGTTTCACTACCCCACCGTACCTTATTAACGAAGTTCTGTATTTACTTTAGTAGCCTGTTTACTAATGTTCTTTAAATTTTTTTTAATTGTTGTATTGCTATAAATTACTTTGATTGGCGTTAGCGGCGTGTTTTAAAAGGTAGTTTATTGCCGTACTGCTAGCTTCTGTGTTCTTAAAAAAAATTTGTAACTGTTGTATTGCTATAAATATATTTGATTGCCGTTAGCGGCGTGTTTTAAAAGGTTGTTTGTTGCCATACTGCTAGCTTCTGCGTTTTTTTTTTAATTTTTTTTAGTTGTTGTATTGCTATAAATTACTTGATTGCCGTTAGCGGCGTGTTTAAAAGGCTTTTTATTGCCGTACTGCTAGTTTCTGTAAGATACGAATAAAACATTTGTGAAAATCTCAACTCGACACCAAACTACTAGAAATTTGGCCCCGTTTCCCAACTTGTGGTGTGGCTTGTAGTAACCGTAACCACTGTGTGTGAGTTAGCGTGTTACACACACTGGACCTACACCTGGGGTAATGGTCTGGGGAGCGATTTCGTATGACAGCAGGAGAAATGTCGTGGTTGTCGCACGCAACCTGACTGCAGATTTTTAGGACAATCTGGTGATTCGACTTGGGCTGCCAGTCACGAACAGCACTGCAGCCGGTGTTTTCCAACAGACTAAAGCTTGCCACATGCCGCTCTTGTAACCCAACATGCTCTATAGAGTGTTGACATGTTACCTTGACCTGCTCGATCACCAGATCTGTCTCCAATCGAGCACATATGAGACATCAGCGGACAACTCCAGTTTCATCCACAGACAACATCAACAGTCCCTGTATTGACCGACCAAGGGCAACATGCATGGAATTCTATCCCACAAACTGACATCCGGCACCCGTACAACACTGTGTACACACGTTTGCATGCTTCCGTTCAAAATTCTGTCATTTACACCGGCTGTTAATGTACTACCATTTGATGTTTGCGATGGTTCATCTCGCGTTTACAGTAACCTGTGATTTTGCAATGTTAATAACTTAAATATTTTACCTAGACAAATGTATTCCCGAAATTTCATTATCCTACGTTAATTACTTTTTGCTGTTACTATTTTTTTCAGTCAGTGTATGATTGCGTGACGAGTATGATAGTTTCGTGGCAAAAGGCCACTTATATCTATGTGAATTTCTAAACCATCTTTAAACCTGTCGAAAGGTAAATATGAGCCGTGCGAAATGTTGGCCAGCAGAAGAGCCAGCCGGATTAAAACAAAGTATCCAGGAAAAGGAAGACATTGTGGTCACAGCGAGCGAAATTAAAAGATAGAATTTGACTTATGCTTTTACTGTAGTATTTTCTTCCGTTATCAGCAGGCTTTCGTCTTCTTTTCATCCTACTACGGATTTATAGGGAAATCTGATGCAGTAAAGTAGCCTTCCATTCTTGTCTCATCGAATGTTAAAACTTAATTCTTTTTTTATTTTATCAGAAAGGTGGCTGAGAATTGGGGCTCGTAGATTGGTATACAAGGGCTCTACGTTTTCTTTATCGCAGTACAGGGGCGTTAACTGTTCTCAGGTGTGCAAGAAAAGAGGCAATGGTCTATCGTCTGATAGACAAACGTTGGACTGACAGTGAGTTACTAGTTGGAAGGGGTCGGTCAATCGCTCTAACGGCAATCAAGGTAAACGGCCCTCTGGGTGGTAATCGTATTACGACTGGAGCTGCGTCGCTTCGGGATCCAAGACACGTGGCTTAGTACTGTCTGGCCGCGAAAGGGCAAACCGTTTTGTGAGAGTGGGCTACAGGCAAACGCGGTACTGCACACACCGAGATTGCAGGCCTGTTAGTGAAGCATTGCACTCGGCACCGAGGGTTTACGCAATGGCAACGGCGTTTTACGGACTCCTACTCAAGTTGCATGTATATTTTTTTTCTGAGGTAATTGCAGTCGACACAGAGTTGCATTGTGGACAATTAGGTATAAAACTATTTATCAGAGAGTTCAAAATATGCTCATACATGATACTCATCGCCGCAGAAACATCCTATAAAATTAGTTTATACTGTTATTGTCTAGTTTATCGGAGGACTCAATTTCGTAGACAACAGAGACAAAAATACTATTTCGTTAAAATTTGTTTTTCGGTTATTTATGTAAGATTTGTGCATATGCGTGAAAGTATTTCTGATAGTTGATCAAATAACGAGAAGTTCGGAAAAAACTTCCGTAAAGTTACAAAGAAAACGTTATCACATGTACTAAGAGACCATATATTATACTGATATAACTTTACTAGTTTGGTGGTTTAAATATCTGGGCGTAACTCTGCAAACCGATACGAAATGGAACAAGCATGCGAGGATTGTGGCAGGGAAGATGAATCGTCGACCTCGGTTTACTGGAAGAATTTTGGGAAAATGTGGTTCATCTGTAAAGGATGACGATGATGATGATGATAATATTTGGTTTTTGTGGCGCTCAACAACACGATTATCAACCTTAACACAGTCCATATTCGCCACTTTCACGAATGATAATGAAATGATGCGGACAACACAAACACCCAGCCCCCGAGCGAAGAAAATCCCCGACCCGGCTGGGAATCGATCCCGAGACCCCGTGATCTAGAGGCAACAACGCTGGCCACTTTTTTTATTATCGGAATGACTTGGTACTATCATGACACTTCAGTAGACCATAGTCAAATCATCATGTAATATAAGCTGCAATGGGGGGATAAGTTCATTATGATAACAGAATAATAAATAAAAGGAGAAAGGAAAAATCGAGAACGTAGCCGAAAAACGACCACCAAGTTTGCCGGCCGGAGTGGCCGAGCGCTTCTAGGCGCTACAGCCTGGAACCGCGCGACCGCTACGGTCGCAGGTTCGAATCCTGCCTCGGGCATGGATGTGTGTGATGTCCTTATGTTAGTTAGGTTTAAGTAGTTCTAAGTTCTAGGGGACTGAAGACCACAGCAGTTAAGTCCCATAGTGCTCAGAGCCATTTGAACCATTTTGAACCACCAAGTTTTCATGATGTGTATCAACAATTGTTTTTTTATAGTTTTCATATTTAAGTATTTTTTATTTTGTATTTTCTGCATGTATTTTTTGTTTTAGTTTTTATATAGAATCTAAAAGCAGAAGGATATGGAAATCAGATTAGATTCTAAATAACAAACTAAGAAAAATCCCAATTTGATTTCAAGGGCTGCTAGAACTGGAGCGATGCTGAGTCAAAACAAAACGAACAGCGAAACAAGGAGAGAACAAGCCGAAGCAAATCAGATGGGAACATACATAACGAAGAAAAACACCTATCATCAGAAAAATGAAATTAACCAACACCTTGCAGACGGAAAACAAGATTCAACATGTTCACGAAGAGGTCTCGATATCGAATCATTCGTAGGCATGTCCAGTAGGCAGTGAACATGTACTGCATGAAGTTCATGTGATCTCCCCCAGCGCCTTCTACAAAATAATAAACGAAATGTTCAAAAATGGTTCAAATGGCGCTGAGCACTATGGGACTTAACTTCTGAGGTCATCAGTCCCCTAGAACTCATAACTACTTAAACCTAACTAACCTACGGACATCACACACATCCATGCCCGAGGCAGGATTCGAACCTGCGACCGTAGTGGTCGCGCGGTTCCAGACTGTAGCGCCTAGAACCGCTCGGCCACCCCGGCCGGCTGAACGAAGTGTCCCAGTAACCACATAACGGTATGTATTTTCGACCGTGCAAAAAGGAAGAATCTGGGCGCAATATGATGTCCGTAGTGTATAAAGTCTCAGAAGATCGAGTAAGGAAGGCCCGCTGTGTCCTAATCCAAGACCAATTTGTCATATGTTATCCAAAAGTAAAACGATGTCGTATCGTATCTGTAGACGTACAACGACTACATAAACCCGTGTCGCTAAACCCAATACGGAAAAGTCACTCATTCGTTGGAATCAAGTTATTTACTATCTTATACCACGAGGATGCTACGCGCATCGGCAAAATCGGAAGACTGATATAGATCCAAACTGTCGTCCAGGCTGTTTGCAGCAATTCTCTTTCAACGATGTTCGGGCAAGTGACTGCTTCCCGATGAGTCTAGGAATTTCATGGTGAGGACGGGTCTCCATAAAATGTCAGCCCCTAAATAACTCACCGTAAGATAGACGACGTCACGAATGTGTTTTGACTTATAATTTATGCGACCAACATCAATAGGGGGTTCAAGACTAGTAGGATGGACACACAGAAATAAACGGGACGTATGTGTGAGTTTCTCGAGACATCGTCAAAACAGTACGACGCGCATATAGCGTCTGCGTCTTTCTTCGTATATCAGTCAGGCCCGACCCCGAAAGGAACGTGGCTTCGTGATCACCTCTTACCGTAAGCGAAATATATGTCTTTTCCATAAGAAACGACCAGACAGTTGTTGCAGTTTCTTCGCCATCACTGAGGGAAGCGGATAAACTTGAGCCATGTAATAAGCTTTGAATAAGACATATGTATCCAGTATTCGGAGTTTCTGGAGCAGAGTAAGAAAACGCCTTTCATGTTCTAGTATCGTGCCCTCAATTTTTTTCCGTAACAGACTTCCAGTTGAGCGTCACCATTTTGAGTGGACAACAATCAATGATGATACCGAGAGACGTATGCCGATCAACTGTAGTAGCCCATGGAACAACCGTGTCATCAAAAGCGTCGCAAGGTAAGAAGCCTGCATTTACCTGCATTAACCGGTGCACCTGAACTCCGACAAAAATCATCGATTACAGCCTTCAGTCAAGGTAACTCCGCAGGGTTGCTAAGTAGAACCACGAACAGCTATAGCCCCGCCGGAAAGCGTCCAACCCGTCAGCTGGGATGCTAGCGTCCGAAGTAGGGTCTCCAGAGACTACACAAACAAAGTGCCCTCAATTTTTTTCCGTAACAGACTTCCAGTTGAGCGTCACCATTTTGAGTGGACAACAATCAATGATGATACCGAGAGACGTATGCCAATCAACTGTAGTAGCCCATGGAACAACCGTGTCATCAAAAGCGTCGCAAGGTAAGAAGCCTGCATTTACCTGCATTAACCGGTGCACCTGAACTCCGACAAAAATCATCGATTACAGCCTTCAGTCAAGGTAACTCCGCAGGGTTGCTAAGTAGAACCACGGACAGCTATAGCCCCGCCGGAAAGCGTCCAACCCGTCAGCTGGGATGCTAGCGTCCGAAGTAGGGTCTCCAGAGACAACACAAACAAAGTCATTGACAGTGGGCTTCCTTGAGGCACTCCCCTATGGATATTTATCTGGGGCGTCACTTGGCCATTAACAATCACCAAAGTCGAAATACCCATAAACAAATTTGAGAGCACTTGCCGTGAGCCAACAGTAAAACCAACTGCCTCCAGAATCCGAAGCAAAAAGTCGTGGTTACCACGATCAAATGCCTTATCGAAGTCTAGAAAAGCAAAGGACGGCCGTTACAGCTGCAACCGAAACCACGCCTTGACACTCGACTATAGGGGTAACAATGGTTCGACCAGGTACGCAGCTTTGATGATTTGAAACAGTCGTCTCCATCAGAGCCGACATCCTATTATTAGCTGCCCTCGCCACAGTCTTCTAATCAAAGTTTAAAAAAGTAATTGGGCGAAAGCTACCAGGGGTAGCCGGTCCAGGGCGTTTCGGGATTAAAATAATTTTTCACACTTTGAACGAGGCCGGCATTACTCTACTCTGTAGTACTTAATTCGAAAGGGACGTAAAGGTAGCACTCACCAACGGCCAAAAGCGCACGTAAAATTCCTTGGGAAGTCCATCCAGACCCGGGGACTTTGGATAAGGCGATCCCACATTAAGTTTGAAAACTTCCTCACGTTGAAAGGATGCTAAGAGCGTTGCATTATGTTCATGTGTAATTGTCATATCCAAGATGCTGATTAGTTGGTCGTAAAAGGTTTCACTGGGCTCATCGATGTCGTACATGTCTACATAGTACTGGTGCAAGATACGCAATATGTCAGCTTGCGTCATTACGATAAGTCTATTATTTGTCGTGAGAGAATGAATACAAGCATGTTGGCGACGGGTCTGATGCCGAAGAAAATTATATAAGTAAGTTAGTTGATCCGTCACCACTGAACGCGGCTTCGATCGGATTTTCAAACCTTCTATTTGTATTCTCTTCAAGGTCAACAATTTTGCCTTTACACGCCTAACATCTGCAGTCCGCAGAGGGGCGTGATCCGAAGCAGGATGGAATAGTAATATTCATATGTTCAAGATTGAGAGTTGTGGTCACAGCACAGTGATCCGTAAAGGAAGCTGGGATGACTTCAACATTAAGAACACTATGGCTCAGGCAGTCTAAATAAAACCTATCTAAGCTGCTACTAAAAGTCGCAGTAAAGTGGGTAAATTTAACTTACGTCGGGTGTTTACATGCCCAGACGTCTTTCAGGTGTAAGGACCTGACCAAATCATGTAATTCAAGAGATAAACCAAAATTTAGAGATAGATCTGCACGATGGAACACACAGTTAAAATCACCATCGAACAGAAGAACCAGAGGACTCTTACGCAACAGATAAACAATTTCCTCTTTGTAAAAACGTGAACCATCTACTGTGCGACCAGTTCCAGAACGGGCATATAATAAAACAAGGTAATATTAAAAAGTTCACAACCTATGACCCCGCCAGAATCCAACATTTCCACCTCTGCAATAGAAGTGCCTTCGTGAAAGAATAAGGCGGTCCCCAAAAATATTCTGGTGTGACATTAAAGATCATACGAAAACTAGGTAAGGAGAAATTCCTAAATAACACCTTCTGTAAGAACATTATGTACGCACATGAATCATAAATGAACTGACGCAGCGAAGCCAATCGCAATTCTGATTCCACACGATTAACTTTTAAGGAAAGGAACGTGTAGGCTTTGGTCATTGATCACAGCTGTACAGGGATGTACGGAACGTATAGAGCAGAATTAGGTTGATAGCTGAGCGTCGAGGTCCATTGTGGAGTACACAGATGAATCAGACATCGGAGGACAAGAACCCGTCATCATAACCTTTTTTCTTAGATTTCTTACGTGCTACAGCAAGGTCAGGTTGTATACGCTGTTTCTGTCGGCTACGTGGCATGGCGGTCTCTACAGACGGAGGTGAGGGAGGGGACATAGGCACAGCTTCTTGGCCTTCAGAACAAGGGACATGTAATGCAGGTCCAGTCACTGAGGCGAAGCATTCTGTGGAACTACCAGTGCAACAGGTTATACTTTATTTCACTTGCCGCAGCGTCGCTTGTGTGTTTTCCTCGTGCCGGTCGAAGCGGCCGTGCGGTTAAAGGCGCTGCAGTCTGGAACCGCAAGACCGCTACGGTCGCAGGTTCAAATCCTGCCTCGGGCATGGATGTTTGTGATGTCCTTAGGTTAGTTAGGTTTAACTAGTTCTAAGTTCTAGGGGACTAATGACCTCAGAAGTTGAGTCCCATAGCGCTCAGAGCCATTTGAACCATTTTTTTGTTTTCCTCGTCTCCGCTCCGCCTTATTGCCTGTGTTTGTCTACTTGCAGCGGCGTCGGCCGCTCCGCTATGGTTACCATGGTTTCCTCGTGTATTCCACGAAAAGGTACTGTGAGCTTTACTTTAGATAAATCAATGCGACACGTGCATCCCGGGTCTCTAGAAATCCACGATTGGCTTGTCGATACAATTCATGTGAACTCTGATCAGGTCTACACCGCTTACTTTGAAGACGAGTGCGTGTTTCAATTGAAATTTATGGATCTCCTTCACGTTAAAGATTACTGTCGCGACATGGTTCTCAAGTCCCGTTCAAGCACCGCAATAATTCCGTTAGTATGGTGTCACTCATCCGAGCAGTTCTAGGCCCTTCAGTCTGGAACCGCGCTGCTGCTACGGTCGCACGTTCGAATACTACCTTGGGCATGGATGTGTGTGACGTCCTTAGGTTAGTTAGGTTTAAGTAGTTCTAAGTCTAGGGGACTGATGACCTCAGATGTTAAGTCCCACAGTCCTTAAAGCCTTTTTTTTTTTTTTTTGGTGTGCTCGCAGATGCTGAAATTGACTATACCAATGTTCGATTGTTCAACCTTCCAGCAGAGGAAAAGTGAAAAACGTCCGTCGTGAACGTTAGTCTACTCAACACAGATTACAGTTTTATAGTGGAATTCGTTCCGTGAAAATGCATGTCAAACGCAATATTCCAAGACATTTACAAGTGTGTGGTTACCGCGTTCGTGTCGTGTATACTGGTTAAGAGGCAACCTGCTTCCTATGTAATGAAAGTGGACACGTTCGGTCTAACTGCCCGCGGAGGGTTTTCCTATTAAAGCCGTCATTAATGCAGCGTCGCGAATTGACGGTTGCTGATCTTGTTCCTTCCACTCCCGACGTCTGACTTACTCCTGCTTCAGATCTAGATGAACAGAAAGTCAGTTCTGATAATTGTGTACCTCCGCGACAGGTTCAGAATCCTATTGTCCCCACTATAGAACCTGTAACAGCGACGAACAAGCGATAGTGTTTTGAAAAGAGAATATGTTATGAACATCAACTAAACCAAAACAAAGGTAATGGAATGAGTAGAATTAAATCAGGCGATACTGGGGCAATTATATTAGGAGACGAAATGCTAAAAGCATTAGATGAGTTTTTGCTATTTGGGCACTAAATTAACCGATGATGGCCGAAGTAGATAGGATATAAAATGCAGAGTGGCAATGGCAAGAAAAGCGTTTTTGAAAAAGAGAAATTTCTTAACATCTAATATAGATTTAAGTTCTGGGAAGTCTTTTCTGAAAGTATTTGTCTGGAGTGTAGCCTTGTATGGAAGTGAAACGTGGACGATAAACAGTTCAGACAAGAAGAGAAGAGAAGCTTTTGAATTGCGGTCCTGCAGAAGAATGCTGAAGATTAGATGGGTAAGTCACGTAACTGTTGAGAAAGTACTGAATAGAATGGGGGAGACAAGAAATTTACGGCCCAACTTGACTAAAAGAAGGGACCGGTTGACAGGACACATTCTGACACATCAACTGGTCAAAAATTTAGTACTGGAGGAAAGTGTGAGGAGTAAAAATTGTAGAGAGAGGCCATGAAATGAATAAAGTAAGCAGATGTAGAAGAATGTGAGTTGCAGTAGTTATTCGGAGATGAAGGGGTTTGCACATCATACAGAAGCATGGAGAGCTGCATCAAACCAGTCGTCGGACTGAAGACCACAACAGCAACAAAAGAACAAAATAAACTGCTTCATCCTCTCAGCTGGTTTCAGTGTTACGTCACAACGAAATCCTTCTGACATAGCAGTACTTTTTGCACGTCCTCCTTAAATTCAGGAGCAGTTTTAGTCATTTTATGTCTTTACACGTAGAGTGAATTAGTATTTGGTATTGCCTTTGTATCGGCCTATATTTCGAGATAGTTCGCCTCGTTATTCCAGCTAAAAACAAATGTGAAGAGTTTAAGCAAGCTGACAGTTAATAAAAGTGTCTTGAACTAACCAGTACGTGTCTACAATTTTGGGTCCTCATGAATTCAGATTTAAAAGTCTTCAAGTTGTGTATTATTTTTCCTTCTGAAGCTCTCATGATAGGGGCCTTGGCTAACGAGACTTATCGTAAATAAAGAATGTGTTTTGCAACGTTTACCGCCCTTTGACTATAAGTAAGTTCAGTTCCATTTCATGCCCAATATTTTCGCTTTCGAAAACTTCGGTGTTGCGCTTTAGCTTTGACCTGTACTATCGTATCTACCAAGTGATTTTTTACAATACGGAGCTCCATTATATAGCCTTTCTTCCATATGTACTGTCTGACAATATCATAATATAATGAGCTTATTTCTTGTTCCTGTTATCTGAGTGCACTTATTTATCAAAATTTTGTGAAGTTGTATATATAACTGACTCATATGGGGGTTAACATAGTATCGGATATCACAGTTTAGTGAAATATGCGATAACCATGTCTTTCGTCATCTAATGCATTTTCTTATCCAGGAGAATGGTATTTTGGTGTGCTAATAGGTAGATGGTTAACCTGTTGGTATGGAAATGAGACATTACTTCTTTCATTTAAGATTTTAAAACGTAATTTTGTGATTCCTAATGATGCAGCGATATTTTATGTTTCATTGTTACCTGCAATAAAATGATACAATTTTTATACAAAAATACTACTATTTAAAGAAAGTAGGTTTTATATGATAATTTCATGACAAATAATTGCTCAGTATATAAATGGACAACTGTCAAAACCTTATGTAGGGTTACAATGTCGTAAGAGAAATGTAAAGCGCGTCTGATGTGAACTTCATTCAGTTATATAAGAAAGATAATTTTCATGAAATGTCATTGTGTTACCGCTCATGAACCGAAGCAATGAATTATTTACGACGTGACAGGAATTTTAAAAGTGTGACTGTAGATTAAAATTCACTAAACTATTTCTAATAATAGTACAATATTTTTGTCAATTGTTAGAAAAATATAAATAATCTCACAGTGCAAATGCTCTATGTTGTTCAGGCTTCTTTACACTGGCCAAAAAGTACCCTTGTTCGTTGTGTTCGAGTCTTGTGCCTAAGTGAAATAAATTGAGTTGGATCAACTAAACGCTGGTTACTCAGAAAAAACTTGAATCTCTAACTATGTGAAGTAGGTAAGGTATTATTTACCAATAAGAATATTTAACATCCATTGTACACTGATTGCAAGTGATGCTCTAGAATCAGCTGTTATCCGAATTAATGCGCCTGCAATTTGCTTTGCAGTGAGGATAATATTAACTTTTCTGTGGATTTAGATGGCAAGGGGACGTTAAAAAGGGGGATTAAACTCCGTCAACTGTAAAATCATTTAACTCGGTATTACTGTGAATATACTTGTGGTTTTAAAAAGGAAGGGAAATAGTATTGAAATGAAAGAAACGACAGTTCGGATGGAAGATGTGTGAGGATGCACTGTATGAGAAAATGAAATGGATGAAAACGAATGACGTCTGATCTGAGTACTGGACGTGGACTATTACAAACTGGGAGATATCTACATCTATCTACACCCATACTCCGCAAGCCACCTGACGGTGTGTGGTGGAGGGTACTTTGAGTACCTCTATCGGTTCTCCCTTCTATTCCAGTCTCGTATTGTTCGTGGAAAGAGAGATTGTCGGTATGCCTCTGTGTGGGCTCTAATCTCTCTGATTTTATCCTCATGGTCTCTTCGCGAGATATACGTAGCAGGGAGCAATATAATGCTTGACTCTTCGGTGAAGGTATGTTCTCGAAACTTCAACAAAAGCCCGTACCGAGCTACTGAGCGTCTCTCCTGCAGAGTCTTCCACTGGAGTTTATCCATCATCTCCGTAACGCTTTCGCGATTACTAAATGATCCTGTAAAGAAGTGCGCTGCTCTCAATTGGATCTTCTCTATCTCTTCTATCAACCCTATCTGGTACGGATCCCACACTGGTGAGCAATATTCAAGCAGTGGGCGAACAAGTGTACTGTAACCTAATTCCTTTGTTTTCGGATTGCATTTCCTTAAGATTCTTCGAATGAATCTCAGTCTGGCATCTGCTTTACCGACGATCAACTTTCTATGATCATTCCATTTTAAATCACTCCTAATGCCTACTCACAGATAATTTATGGAATTAACTTCTTCCAGTTGCTGACCTGCTGTATTGTAGCTAAATGATAAAGGATCTTTCTTTCTGTGTATTCGCAGCACATTACACTTGTCTACATTGAAATTCAATTGCCATTCCCTGCACCATGCGTCAATTCGTTGCAGATCCTCCTGCATTTCAGTACAATTTTCCATTGTTAAAACCTCTCGATATACCACAGCACCATCCACAAAAAGCCTCAGTGAACTTCTGATGTTATACACAAGGTCACTTATGTATATTGTGAATAGCAACGGTCCTACGACACTCCCCTGTGGCACACCTAAAATCACTCTTACTTCAGAAGACTTCTCTCCATTGAGAATGACATGCTGCGTTCTGTTATCTAGAAACTCTTCAATCCAATCACACAATTGATCTGACAGTCCATATGCTCTTACTTTGTTCATTAAACGACTGTGGGGGACTGTATCGAACGCCTTGCTGAAGTCAAGAAACACGGCATCTACGTGGGAACCCGTGTCTATGACCCTCTGAGTCTCGTGGTCGAATAAAAGTAGAATGAGTAGTAAATTTGGTAATCGGGTGGGGAGAGAGGTTGTAACGAGAATTATACGTATAAGAAATTTTTTCTTTATGAATTTAGATAAATTAATAATAGCAATGTGTTGAATTTCTTTTTCGATTCTTTTCGTGTCATGTTAAAGAAACTGTGAGTAACTTTTGAAACGAATATTATTTATGTTAGATTTCAAATAATGTGGTAATCAAAGGAAAGTGTATTTAATGTTAAAACTATTGTAAGATGTGAAAATTGTAATTTATACACTTGGTCCATACGTAGGTAATGCATTAGGATATGTGTAGTAGAAAACCTGTGGTGAATACCCTACCTGTAGGGGAGAGGGAAAAGGTGGAGGCAGGCGAGGCGGGAAAACGCACACTGGGCGCGGTTCGGCACAACGGGCTCAGTAACACAGTCGGAGGCGAGCAACAGTCGGAAGTACACGTACTGTACCGAGGAGGCTACCCAGGAAAAGTGGATTCCATTGAGCCTCGGATGAACCGATTCCGACGGCTACTTGGCATGGCTATATTCTGAGGCACAAAATTGGAAAGATTACGACGCTAAGAAGATGGAAAGTGCCGATGTTGTGTGAGCCTTAGCCGTGCTTGTATGTGTGCCGTGCTGCCCGCTATCTCGCTGCCCGCCAACCGCCGCACCGACTTGCACAGGTCAAACATTTATTTCATCTTTAGAAGTGTATCTGTGTGGACCAGTGTCGAAACTGTTTCTAATGGTTCAATAATAACGTGACTTTCACCAGAATTGCTTTAGCCATGACTTATCCTGATCACTGACCTAGACAGGATCCTTACCTCGTATTGTGCAATCCGAGTATCCTAAACTGAAAGTTTAATGTTTGTGTTAATGAAAATTATCAGCAGATTAATCTATGCCATGAAGGAATCTATAGTTCTGTGTGCTGTTGCAAATATTGGTAAAGAACAAAAGAGTTTTTGTTGGATTGAGTTAGCGATGTTATTTAATTAATTTGAGACAGAAATAATGACAGTTCAATTATTCAGAAGTAAGACAAAAGAGTAGTTATCCAGAGATTGATAAATTTGTGTGTTAATTTGCCTTCAGTACTAGATAGTTTCAGTATAACGACTATAACAGTTTTAGGGCCCCCCCTTTGCTCTTGTTCATTCGTTCAAACCTTGATGTGTACTGATCAAATTTGACCAGTAAAGCTAAATTCTATATTAATCCTAAATGTATTAGAGTTTTTCCGTTATTCATAGTGATATTGTGTGTGTACTTTTAAGATTGTCGACGCTAGGGCAATCTATGCCCGATTTCAGTCTGCTCAATATAAAAAATGCAGTTCGTAGTAATCATTACTGTGTGGTGTTGTGTAAATGTAGCTCGTCCAAATTAGTACCAAAAAGAGAAAACTTTAGTTCAGTGGATTTTTCGGGTTCCAAACTTTGCCACATAACGCATCATTACTACGTGTTACTATGCTTGTACATACACCCACTTGTACAAGGAAAAACTCACTAATTGCCTAAGTAGGCTGGCGACCGAATTGTTAGTTATAGGTAGCATCTACTGTGTGTACTTCTTGTCCATGCGAAAGAATAATTATACTGTACATTTGCTTGATGCATCACTGTAGTTATTGACTGAGTATAAGTCCGATCTTGCTTCTATTAGGTATACGCGGTCAACTTTTGTACTAAAATCCTTGTTCATAAGGTGAAGCCCGTGAACTTATTACAGTACAGGCTTTATATAGCTAACCTACGTCCGAGTAGGGCGGTAGTGTTACAAGTGGCTTCCCGGTGACAGGACATCCAGTTGTTGTCAGTTACAAATTAACGTAAAGATTGAACAGTGGATGTTCAGTGGCACGAATTGCAATAAAGTTCAGCAAAAGAAACTGCAGTGTGAGTCAAGTATAATAGTGTGGTATAGTTGGCATTTAGTATGGACAGAAACGTAGAGTGGGTAGATGCGCCGAGCGAAATGGAGAATGCGGCTGGCAGTAGCCGGAGTTTACGCGGCCAGATAACAGATGGCGTTAGCGAAAGACAGTTGGCGTACATACAATACCACGAACATGTCAATGAACAGATTGAAAGGTTGAGATCGCCTCGGACACAGCAAGGAATAAAACAGGAAGTAGAAGGTGACTTTGTAGATGATAGTGGTTATGTGAATGAATCCACTGACATGTTTGATTCTCCACAGATAAAGAAAGAACCGAAAGAAACTTTTGAAGTAGGATCGGAAAACACCGATTCCGTAGAACAAAACAGTGTGAAAATTTTAAGCATAAACGATTTATTTGAACAATTAACCAAACAAATTTCAGGACAGAGTGAGCAGATCAAAACACAGAATGATCAGCTTAAAACACATGTTGATCAGCAGCTCACAACACATAATGAGCAACTTCAAAAACAAGTCGGCAGTCAGGTTAATCAGCTCAAAACACACGTTGACGAGCAACTCAAAACACAGAATGAACAGCTTAAAACACAGAGTGATCAGATTAAAGCACAGGTCGAAGGACAGGGAATTAAAATTAGTAAACAAATAGAACAGGTAGAACAAAAAGTGGGTAATTTAAGTTCTGTGGTAAATACTCTGAAATTTGAAATTGATACCATTAACAAAAATATGGATACTATGCAGGAGGAAATTGGTAACATTAATAGTAGATTTGATGTTGAAATTTTCAACATCCAAGAGAAAGTAGAACCTCTGGTTGAAACTAAGGTAGACGAAAAAGTTTTCGGTCTTAAAACTGAGGTCGTAAACAAATGTCAACACGGGATATCGCAATTGAAAAAGGTAGTTTTGGACACTGAAAGTAATTTAAGTAAAAAAGTATCCGAATGTGTTCAAAATTGTGAACAAAATACTACGAAAATTCAGGGCAAAATTTTCGATCTGGAAAGCAAAATTAAAGATAGGCCTGGTGTTGTCTGTAATGGCACACCAATTACGAAGCTATTAGAAGGCGAGGAACGCTTCGATCCAGCCAAGAAACATAACGGGTGGCATCCGTTAGATTTTATCAAAAATTGCGAGAGAGTATTTCCTGAGCACTTATCTGATCAGGAAAAGATAAACGTTGTAATTAGCGCCTTAGCGGGTGATGCTAAGCGCTGGGGAATAAATTTAAATACCGAACGAATGACGTTCGAGGAATTTAGGCAGAGATTTACGGAAGAATATTGGTCTGAACAAAAGCAGGACCATTTATGGCGGGAGTTCATGGCCAAACAGCATGATAACCGGGGCAGGAATTCTTTGAAAGATTTCTGCGAGCATTGGTACCGGAAATTGACGCATTTAAGAGGTCGAAGATCAGATTCAGAAATTATCTGGGAGCTATATAAAAAGCTTCCGGAGGATTCCAAGAGGTACGTAGGAAGCAATCATCGTAGCTTCCAAGCATTTCTAGAAAGGGTCGAAGATGAAGACCATTGGCGCAAAAGTCGTGCCAATTATCAAAATTTTGGTAACCGTAATAACCGACACAATGACGAACGAAACGACGGCGATGGATTTCGCGTCAATGTAATACAAAGAGGAAGAGGCAGAGGAAGAGGCAGAGGAAATAATCCAGGTCGCGGTAGAGGGTATACCGCGCAAAACAATAACGACGCGGGAAACTAATTTCCGCGAACGTTGCGGGCCAAACGGAAGCGGACAATACATACCGGCCCCGATTCAAGAAAAGATACCGGACCGACCGTAATGTAATGAGACAGGCTAGGGACGAGCATGGAACGCCGCGACGTGTTGTGGCGAAACAAGCGTCAGGTGCGAGCCAGAATGAATCATCGCTGCCGCACAGAGCGCTACATGTTAACAGGCGAGTGGAGCATCAGAGGGCAACGGCCCAGCCTAGCCGAACATCTGTTCGGAAAGAAGCCGCTAGCAATACGGGAGCAGTAGGTACGAACGTAGCAGTCAGAGCTAATGAAAATTTTACGAGTAATAATTCCGTGGCAAAGGAAACAATAAATGAGACTGTGAGTACACAGAGAGGTGCGGTTAGCAGTGTTTGCAATGAGGTAAAAGGCGATAATGAATTAGCAGAAGTTACTGATTGGCGTGTGCAGATCGACGATCTGTACAAGGGCCTAAAGCAATGTGAGTGGGAGGATTTTAAAAGGGAGTATGAGGCGAAGAAATTAGTTGGTGGAAAGAGAGATAGTAGGGACGTCCATAAAGTGACGTGGCCCAAATTTGAAGAGGGGAGAATAAATAGCGCCGCGCAAAGTACGCGTGCCGCCAATAGGATGAAGGTTAAGGATAGGAAGGATTTGGAGGATGAAATCCTCAGCATTGACGAAGAAATAACTTCTGCTAACAGTCCGCCAATAGTACAAGCCGCTACCGAGAGGCACCGTGTAGAAGGGGTAGATGATTACCTGAAAGTAATTAAAGTCCACGAGGATTACACCGAATATGAAGTCACAGTGGATGTGAATAAAGCTGAGGATGAGGCCGTTTTGCCAAAAGAGGAGATTGAATTAAAATCTAAACCTGACGACAATACAGAGGAAGAACTTAGTGCCTGTCTCAGAAAAGCTTTTATGTTAGAACCTGAAAGCGATCCGGAATGGTCGGATTCCGACGATAGTTCAGATGATGAAAGATACGCAAATACAGACGAAAATGAATGTACTAACGCTCCCTATTGTGCTAAAGTAGCATACTTACGTGAATCTGATGTAGAGGAAGAGAGTAGTGACGACTCTAGTGAAGATGAATTTTCAGGTGTAAAGGAAAATGAATATACTTTTACTGAAAGAGGGTATGAGAAAATCAGTGAAAATAAAGGGGATGCAGTTAATTGCGGTATTGTACCTAATGAGGAAGAAACTTCAAAGCAAAATCCAGACGTTGAGACCGAACAAAGAAAGAAAGAACCACCGGACGACGCAGGGTTTATTTCGCGAAGAGTTCAGGTAATTGATAACTTTGAACTTCCGGAACCCAAGAAACCGCCAGATATATGTGAAGTGAATGTTAAAAGCATATCTTGGGACGATGTTATTGTCGACCCGGATTTGCTCAAGGAAGACCACGGTAATGAAAAACATTCGACGGTTAAACAAACTATAATACCAATTGAAATTTATAACGTGGAATTGCAAGTACTTCTTGATACTGGGTCTCAGATAAGTGCAGTTTCTCAGTCATTTTTCGAACATATTTGTGATAAGCCTGGGCTAGTAATTATGTCAGTGACAGGTGTAAAAATTGTTGGTGCAACTGGTAAGGCTAGCAAGCCGGTAAAGACCCAGATTTTGGTTGAATTTAGTATAAAAGGACAAAATTTTGAACATGATTTCTTGGTTGTGCCAGACTTGAGTACTGAAATGATTTTGGGGATAGATTGGTTGGATAAAGAAAAGGTTATTATTGACTGTAGCCAGGGAGTGATCAAAATAAATAGTACATTTAGCAATTTGGAATTAATTTTGGAGGAACGTGGGAAAGTGTTTGATTCAGAAATCGATTCTTTGTTGTTGGAGATCGACCAAGGGAATGATGGGTTGACAAGCAAGTACGAGGTGTACCATGTCCAGAGAATATTAAGTGAGAGTGACAAGCAGGGGCAGGAATTTAAGGTAATGGTGGAAAATTTAGAGTGAATATCTCCCGAACAGAAAGCAGAATTACTTGAAATTTTAGATAGTAACCACCCCGTATTTTCGGACAAACCTGGCCTAGTTAAGAATTTTGAATACCATATTGAGACCATAGAGCATAAACCTTTCTTCGTAAGACCGTTTTCGATACCCATATCAAAGAGGCATGCTGTTCAAGTGGAAATAGATAAAATAATAGAGTGGGGGGTAATCGAACGAAGCAGCAGCGAGTATAATAGTCCCCTTATCATAGTGAACAAAAGGGATGGGGGAGTGAGAGTAGTTATCGACGCTAGAACTTTGAACAAAATTGTAAAGAAGGAAATAGACAGACCTGAAAATCTGGACGAAATGCTCCAAAAATTTTATAACGTAATGTATTTAACCAGTCTGGATATGACAGCCGGATACTGGCAAATCCCATTAAGTAAAGAATCCCGTAAATACACCGCTTTTCTATTCGCCGGGAAATGTTATCAGTATAAAGTAGTGCCGTTTGGGCTTAGCACTTCTGTGGCAGTATTTATTAGGGCACTGGACTTTGTGTTAGGAAGAGAACTGAGTTCCCGGCTAACCATTTATGTAGATGATTTACTGATTGCTACAGAAGCATGGCAAGAGCATTGCGAGTTGTTGCGGAAAGTTTTTGTTGCTCTACAAGCAGGGGGCATGACACTTAAGTGGAAGAAATGTGAATTTGTGAAATCAGAAATAAAGTTTCTGGGGCACATTATTACTACAAATGGCGTTGGCAAGGATCCGGAAAAGTTAAGTGCAATATCAGGATGTCCGGCTCCTAGAAATAGGAAACAGTTGAAAGCCTTTTTAGGTTTATGTGGGTTCTATAGAAAGTTCGTCATGGGGCAAGTTTTTAATAGTCCTCATCTGAATAATTTACTTAAGAAAAATAGTGCTTTTGTGTGGACTGAAGGGTGCATGAGAGATTTTGAAAAATTGAAGAACGAACTTTTGAATGACAATGTTTTGCATCACCCCATACTATCAGAACCTTTCCATATGAGTACTGACAGCAGTGCTTATGGAATTGGTATAGAAGTTTTCCAAGAAATCTGTAATGATAAAGAAATCGAACACAGGACTATCGCATTTGCAAGTAGAACTCTAACAAAAGACGAGATGAACTACACTATTTCGGAAAAGGAAGCTTTAGCCATTATCTGGGGGCTAAAGAAATTTAGAAATTATCTGTGGGGCCATAAGCTCATTATACATACTGACCACAAAGCTTTAACTTTTCTTAAAGATTGCCGTTTACTTAATGGTAGGCTGACTCGTTGGGCTTTGTACCTACAACAATTTGATTACGATATTTACTATGTTAAAGGTACTGAGAATTATGTGGCAGATGCTTTATCTCGATTGCCTAATGGTATGAGTGAAGTGCCAAATGAAAATGGTAAAGGGGGTACTTTTCAGATAAGGTATATGAAAGAGGTTTCAGGAAAGAGGAAAATGGAGCAGATATGTAAAAATATGAGATACCATCAGAATGAGGATTCAACCTGGAAATCAGTGAAGGTAAATTTTGACAGTGTACAGCATCCCCAAATTAAGAAATATTACAAAATATTTAAAGGCATTTTATATAGGAGGAAAGATTTAGCCACTGAGGAATGGAGAGTGTGTTGGCCACACCAGTTTGATACCGAGGTCATAGATTATTTTCATTTAGCATTGGGGCATAGTGGGCCAAAGAAATGTTTGGATAAATTGAATAATGTAGTAGTGATTGTTGGTAGTGTCAGTAAGAAGGTAAAGGAACGAATTAAGTCATGTGATGTCTGTCAAAAAGCCAAAGTGCCGAACAAAACTAGTAAGGGACCAATGCAAAGTACGTTGCCTGAAGACACCCTAGACTTATTATCGGTAGATTTATATGGTCCCCTCCCGAAGACTTCGGAAAATTGTGCGTATATTTTGGTGATATTGGAAGTATTTTCAAAATTTGTGAAATTATACCCCTTGAAAAAAGCAACAGCAAAAGCTGTATTTAATAGGATGGTCGAATACTTTAGGACCATCGGGAAACCCAAAGCAGTACTATCTGACAATGGACCCCAGTTCATATCCAAAATTTGGAAAGAAGGAATGGAGAGAAATGGTGTGGAGGTTAAATATATCTCAGTTTACCATCCTGCAAGCAACCCGGTTGAAAGGTACATGCGAGAAATCGGGAGATTGTGTAGAACATACTGCAGTCACAATCATAGAGCCTGGGGCAGGTTTATATCGGATTTTGAGAATGTCATGAACACACTGCATCATGAAACTACAGGATTTCCACCGGAAGAAATTTTGTTAGGCAGAAGTAGTAAAAGTTTAATTGAAGAAAAACTAGAGTTTCCACCTTGTACAAGTTTGGGATTGGATCAAAAGAAAGAATTGGTGATAAAAAGGGCAAAGCAAAAGGCTGAATCTAGATCTAAAAGACACAATAAAAATTTAAAAGTTTCAAAATTTAAAATTGGAGATTATGTTCTTTTAAAAACCCACGAAAAGTCTAGTGAACTAAACCATGAAATTTCAAAATTTAAATATATTTATAATGGACCATATCTAATACAGAATATTCCACACGACAATGCTTACTACCTGATCTACCCAAAATCCAAAAGACCTTTAGGTGTAAGAAATATTGTGGACCTGAAACTGTATGTACCTAGGAACGAGTAAATGTGCTGTAACTTATGCTGCACCCAAGTTATCCTAAATGTATCTAATCTTTGTAAATGTCTGTATACCCTTGAAAGTGTGCTAATGTAGTTATGTGAGTTTCAGATTACCAATTGTACTGTAACTGTAAAAATGTATGGAGAAAAGGGCTGAAAGAAAGGATAAATGCTATCAGCCAGATGAAAGATGGGACTGTCAAAAATGAAAATGGGCAGTGTATGAACCATAATATGAAGGACTGCCAAATACCAATGAGGGCAGATAAATAATCGATGGAAAATTGTAAATATGATCCAGGAGATGTCACAATATGAAGTGAAAAGGACTGCCCAAATCCGCATAATAGGCAGCAGATATGTGTAATTAATTTTTTTGAATATATGTGTGTGTGTTTTGTTTAGTAAGTAAGAAAATGGACTGCTATTCAAAGCATGCAGCGATAAATTTTCTTATAGTGTACACAAAATATGAAATTGTTTTTGTAGTTATATGTTTGTATTTCAGAATTTTAAATTATTTCTTTGAGAAATTTAGAAAAAATAAGTAAATTGCTATTTTAGTGAGGTTGTGATGGGAAGTTGGACTGTGCGAAAGGCACTTGAGTAAATGACAAGTCAGTATTCTTGAAGTATAAAAAAAGTGTAAACCTATATACAGTGAGCAAAAGGAAATATGTAGTGTAAATCTTTTTGGACAGTTAAGTAAAAATTCAGAACCACTGTATAATTGTAAGATTTAGTGTTCCCATAAAATTTGGACTTAAGAAAATTTTCTGGAAACAGGGGCATGTGTAACGAGAATTATACGTATAAGAAATTTTTTCTTTATGAATTTAGATAAATTAATAATAGCAATGTGTTGAATTTCTTTTTCGATTCTTTTCGTGTCATGTTAAAGAAACTGTGAGTAACTTTTGAAACGAATATTATTTATGTTAGATTTCAAATAATGTGGTAATCAAAGGAAAGTGTATTTAATGTTAAAACTATTGTAAGATGTGAAAATTGTAATTTATACACTTGGTCCATACGTAGGTAATGCATTAGGATATGTGTAGTAGAAAACCTGTGGTGAATACCCTACCTGTAGGGGAGAGGGAAAAGGTGGAGGCAGGCGAGGCGGGAAAACGCACACTGGGCGCGGTTCGGCACAACGGGCTCAGTAACACAGTCGGAGGCGAGCAACAGTCGGAAGTACACGTACTGTACCGAGGAGGCTACCCAGGAAAAGTGGATTCCATTGAGCCTCGGATGAACCGATTCCGACGGCTACTTGGCATGGCTATATTCTGAGGCACAAAATTGGAAAGATTACGACGCTAAGAAGATGGAACGTGCCGATGTTGTGTGAGCCTTAGCCGTGCTTGTATGTGTGCCGTGCTGCCCGCTATCTCGCTGCCCGCCAACCGCCGCACCGACTTGCACAGGTCAAACATTTATTTCATCTTTAGAAGTGTATCTGTGTGGACCAGTGTCGAAACTGTTTCTAATGGTTCAATAATAACGTGACTTTCACCAGAATTGCTTTAGCCATGACTTATCCTGATCACTGACCTAGACAGGATCCTTACCTCGTATTGTGCAATCCGAGTATCCTAAACTGAAAGTTTAATGTTTGTGTTAATGAAAATTATCAGCAGATTAATCTATGCCATGAAGGAATCTATAGTTCTGTGTGCTGTTGCAAATATTGGTAAAGAACAAAAGAGTTTTTGTTGGATTGAGTTAGCGATGTTATTTAATTAATTTGAGACAGAAATAATGACAGTTCAATTATTCAGAAGTAAGACAAAAGAGTAGTTATCCAGAGATTGATAAATTTGTGTGTTAATTTGCCTTCAGTACTAGATAGTTTCAGTATAACGACTATAACAGTTTTAGGGCCCCCCCTTTGCTCTTGTTCATTCGTTCAAACCTTGATGTGTACTGATCAAATTTGACCAGTAAAGCTAAATTCTATATTAATCCTAAATGTATTAGAGTTTTTCCGTTATTCATAGTGATATTGTGTGTGTACTTTTAAGATTGTCGACGCTAGGGCAATCTATGCCCGATTTCAGTCTGCTCAATATAAAAAATGCAGTTCGTAGTAATCATTACTGTGTGGTGTTGTGTAAATGTAGCTCGTCCAAATTAGTACCAAAAAGAGAAAACTTTAGTTCAGTGGATTTTTCGGGTTCCAAACTTTGCCATATAACGCATCATTACTACGTGTTACTATGCTTGTACATACACCCACTTGTACAAGGAAAAACTCACTAATTGCCTAAGTAGGCTGGCGACCGAATTGTTAGTTATAGGTAGCATCTACTGTGTGTACTTCTTGTCCATGCGAAAGAATAATTATACTGTACATTTGCTTGATGCATCACTGTAGTTATTGACTGAGTATAAGTCCGATCTTGCTTCTATTAGGTACACGCGGTCAACTTTTGTACTAAAATCCTTGTTCATAAGGTGAAGCCCGTGAACTTATTACAGTACAGGCTTTATATAGCTAACCTACGTCCGAGTAGGGCGGTAGTGTTACAAGGTACGAGGTATCAGACAGTGATCAGTGAACAAGTAGTGTGAGGGAGATGGAAAAAATACCAAGGTGAGCGGCAATACTTGCGAAAAGAAACAATGTAAAATTTTTACATATAAAAATCACTTGGCGGCAAATAGTGAAACATTTTCAAAAATCGAAAGCTGGTTGTCAGCTTATAACGAAGAGTTAGCGGGATTGGAATTACCAAATGAGGAAAATGGGGAAAGCTGTAAAAGTCTAAATCCATAAATACAGAAAAATTGATGAATTGAGTGTTGAGCATGGTTTAAATATCTTAGAAACTTAGTTTGATGTAGTAAAAAGTAAAATTAATTGCAGTAGCAAGGCATGAGCGAAAGGTAATAATAATATAGAAATTGTACATTTTCGGCAGAAAGAAAAGTCCCAAACGAAGAAATAAAATATTTCGTTGTTGTAAAAGACAAGATGTTTCAGATAGAACTGAAATTGTAGCATCTGATGCTGAAAGGTCGACAGCAGCAGACGAATTTTTGCAGAATGTGAAATTGTAGTATTTGGCGCTGAGAAGTTGGCACAGCAGACGAAATACTGTATTATAATAGTCAAACAAATATTTTGGACGTAAGTGTTAAAATAAAGAAAAATATTAGCAACGTTATCATTGAAAATTTGCAATATTGATGAATATAATGCTCTTTGTTGCCAAAAGAAACGAAATATCGTGAAACAGTAACAAGGAAACTGTTCTTTGATAAATGAGGGCAAATTTTCATTTAAAGAGATTTACTAATTAAGATGTACATTCAGTAAATTTGGCACTAATTTGCAATCAAAATTTTATCCCAGAGATGACTGTGAATGAAAATCTTATTTTTTAAAAAGTTCCATGCGGAACAAAACTTGAAGATAGGCCTTTAAAATACGATTTTACTGAGATATGTATGAATGGAAGTCTTTGCAATAACAGTTTTGAGATTTCAAAGAGATTGCACAATGTTATTTCAAAACACATACTGTCAAACAAATTCTGGTTAGAATTATAGTACAAAAAATACTCTTTTAAGTGTTCTATAGTTTTGGGTCTCCAGGAGGGTTCACATTCCTTGTGGGCTATACGCTTGGCGAGAACGCGGCTCTAAGTTATGTGACATCGTTTATCGTTCTCATTTTTCCGTCCTGCATCATTTCTTCAACAATACTATCTATCTACCGAACATTATCTGCAATTGCCATTTTTATCCTTCTTCTGAAGGCTGGGGTAGTTATATATGTGGTTGTTTTTGTGCTATGCATGATTAATTGTTCAAAGATTTTTTTCCGAGATGTGTTACTTGCCAGTATATATATTTTATGTTTTTTAATCATTAATTTTCAACATAGTTCCATTATGTTCATGAAATTTAATAATAATTAAGAAGTTAATTTCATTTAGTATCTTTGATAAAATTTTGGAATTTCAGTTTAATTATGTGACTTTTTTATTCCAAAATTCTGATTTCCGCTTGAGGGCAGAGTTGTTTTCTTACGCTGTCTCAGTACTTTGAAAGCAATGACACAAACCCCTGATGTGAGTTGTAGATAGTGATTATTGTCATATGTTGTGTTTTAATTTACTACTTATTTTGTCAGACTATCAGGAAGACATACATTCTTTGCATATCATGTCTATGCCTAGCACAGGTCCCAAGCCAAGTAGCTCAGTTTCACATTGCATCATTCTGCGCTGACTTAATTCTTCATCATTCCTAATTGTCTATATAAGCAACCTCTTTCTGTCGTTTTGTTAGTTAGTACTGCTAGTGGTAATGACATAACTTTTTCATTTAATTTGATCTTACATTTGATAATAATTTTATATTTATGTTTCCTTTATGCAAATTTGCATTATTTTCTGAAACTGGTCCAATATTTTTCCTTATCCATCATGTTTTTAGCTCAGATGACACATAATTTGTGTCATGAGTATATACCCTCTTATTCCATAGCGAACTATGCTACTGATCAGGATGACATTCAAATAATTCTTATGCTGTTGTTGTCAGTCCTGAAATAGTGGTGGAGCAGCTATTGAAAACAGTAGAAAGTAGGACTAGCTATTCTACAATCATGTTATGTAAAGGAAGTCAGTAAAAAAGGATTATTTGTTTGGAAGAACAGAATACTTTATATGTAGAAAATACTGATCATTAACTTAGAATGTCATGTGTAACAGCTTTTGATATTTACGTCATTCATAACTTGAAGTAACTGTTGATGGTGGGAATGGCAGAAAAGTTTTTTGTGAAGTCGGAACACAAAGTAATGTAAATAGTAAAACGAATAAGTGATTTATTTCTTGTAATGATCTGAGCAACGTATCTCGAAAATGCACTAGCTATGATATTGAGAATGTTTAGCCTACAGTAATGTAATGATGGAAAGGATGTTTATTAACTACATTTTTGATGTTATTAGATAATTACGAAATCACATAATAAGGACTGGAATGAGATAGTGACAGTTACGGTGAAGTGTTGATTCTTCATAGAGTATTGTTATTATAATAATGGTAAATATGATAATTGTAATGTTGTGCTCAGGAATATTCTGAGCTATTATCAGTAGTATTGAAGTATTGGGAGAGATATGATAATAATGTTACAATTGAGGATAATACTATATCCTAAAGCCGGACGTAGTGGCCGTGCGGTTCTAAGCGCTATAGTCTGGAACCGAGCGACCGCTACGGTTGCAGGTTCGAATCCTGCCTCGGGCATGGATGTGTGTGATGTCCTTAGGTTAGTTAGGTTTAATTAGTTCTAAGTTCTAGGCGACTGATGACCTCAGAAGTTAAGTCGCATAGTGCCCAGAGCCATTTGAACCATTTTTGAACTACACTCCTGGAAATTGAAATAAGAACACCGTGAATTCATTGTCCCAGGAAGGGGAAACTTTATTGACACATTCCTGGGGTCAGATACATCACATGATCACACTGACAGAACCACAGGCACATAGACACAGGCAACAGAGCATGCACAATGTCGGCACTAGTACAATGTATATCCACCTTTCGCAGCAATGCAGGCTGCTATTCTCCCATGGAGACGATCGTAGAGATGCTGGATGTAGTCCTGTGGAACGGCTTGCCATGCCATTTCCACCTGGCGCCTCAGTTGGACCAGCGTTCGTGCTGGACGTGCAGACCGCGTCAGACGACGCTTCATCCAGTCCCAAACATGCTCAATGGGGGACAGATCCGGAGATCTTGCTGGCCAGGGTAGTTGACTTACACCTTCTAGAGCACGTTGGGTGGCACGGGATACATGCGGACGTGCATTGTCCTGTTGGAACAGCAAGTTCCCTTGCCGGTCTAGGAATGGTAGAACGATGGCTTCGATGACGGTTTGGATGTACCATGCACTATTCAGTGTCCCCTCGACGATCACCAGTGGTGTACGGCCAGTGTAGGAGATCGCTCCCCACACCATGATGCCGGGTGTTGGCCCTGTGTGCCTCGGTCGTATGCAGTCCTGATTGTGGCGCTCACCTGCACGGCGCCAAACACGCATACGACCATCATTGGCACCAAGGCAGAAGCGACTCTCATCGCTGAAGACGACACGTCTCCATTCGTCCCTCCATTCACGCCTGTCGCGACACCACTGGAGGCGGGCTGCACGATGTTGGGGCTTGAGCGGAAGACGGCCTAACGGTGTGCGGGACCGTAGCCCAGCTTCATGGAGACGGTTGCGAATGGTCCTCGCCGATACCCCAGGAGCAACAGTGTCCCTAATTTGCTGGGAAGTGGCGGTGCAGTTCCCTACGGCACTGCGTAGGATCCTACGGTCTTGGCGTGCATCCGTGCGTCGCTGCGGTCCGGTTCCAGGTCGACGGGCACGTGCACCTTCCGCCGACCACTGGCGACAACATCGATGTACTGTGGAGACCTCACGCCCCACGTGTTGAGCAATTCGGCGGTACGTCCACCCGGCCTCCCGCATGCCCACTATACGCCCTCGCTCAAAGTCCGTCAACTGCACATACGGTTCACGTCCACGCTGTCGCGGCATGCTACCAGTGTTAAAGACTGCGATGGAGCTCCGTATGCCACGGCAAACTGGCTGACACTGACGGCGGCGGTGCACAAATGCTGCGCAGCTAGCGCCATTCGACGGCCAACACCGCTGTTCCTGGTGTGTCCGCTGTGCCGTGCGTGTGATCATTGCTTGTACAGCCCTCTCGCAGTGTCCGGAGCAAGTATGTTGGGTCTGACACACTGGTGTCAATGTGTTCTTTTTTCCATTTCCAGGAGTGTACATCCTAAGACTTCAGCTACTTTGCAAGAGAGTTGAAGGGTTGCTGCAGGTGCAGGCGCTAACCGACGGAAAATGAAAGCATGTTTTTCACAGGCTTGGCTAAGGCCCCCGCGAACCCGTCACCGGTTCATAGTACTGGTCAACACACGTCGAAACACCAATCCTAACCTCAGTTAACCGAAACATATCAGACCGAGGAACACGAGTGAGGAGAGGGACCGCATCAAAATTTACGAGAATGTCAGTCATCCAAACGCATTCCCTCCAATGGACATAAGAAATCCGTCAGTTCTTAATTTATTTTTTATTCAGTGACCAGTACTATGAGCAAACAGATGGAGCTTTGATGGGAAGACCGTTGTCACCTATTATTGTATGTTTGCTTATGGAAGACTTCGAGGAACGTGTCTTGGACTCAGTGGTTTCGAAACCTATGTGCTTTTCCAGATACGTAGACGATATTTTTTTTGTTTTGTTTGGCCTCTTGGCGGTGAGAATTTGAAAGACTTTAAAGAACACCTCAGTTCAATCCAGCCGAATATTCTTTTCATGATGGAGGTGGAAAAGGATGTCTGCCATCCACTCCTTGATGTATTGGTCAGGAGGAAGATGGATTGTACGTTGGGACATGCTGTTTATAGGAAACCTACTCAAACTGACTTAAACAGTATCTATAGGCTGATAGTTGTCACCACCCGGCTCAGCATGAAAAGGTACTTTGTACCTTGATTCTCAGTGCCCACGCCATTTCAGACCCTGAGAGTTTTTCAGCTAAGTTAACCCATCATGAGGTCACGTTTCGTTAGAATGTGTATAGTGCAAGACAGATGAGACGTGCGTTGAGCTATCAACAAACCGTGCACCGGGTGAGTGATGATAATAGCGAGTTGACACCAAGATTTACGGCCTTTATGTCCTATGCAGGGAGCATTTCCAGTAAGATGGGTGATGTTTTGTGGAAATGTGATGTGAAATGTGTTTTACAACCTCCAACTAAGATCAGGACCCTTTAAAGTTCGATTAAGGATGATTCTGGCTTGCATAAAGTAGGTATCTATATCGTATTCCTTGCAGTTGTGGCATGTCATATATTGGTCAGACTATCACGACCGTGGCGGACAAGTGTTTTAGCTTAAGCGTTACGCACGCTTACAACAGCAGAGCAAATCGCCTATTGTAGAACACTGTCTTGGCACCGGTCACCATATGGAATATCACACCACGGAGATTCTGGCATGCACTTCCACCTATTCGGATAGTGTTATTAAGGAGGTAGTTGAAATCATACTAACAAGTAACTTTTTAAATAGAGATGCAGATTTTTACTTAAATTCTGCGTGGAATCCTGCTCTCTCCCTCGTCAAAAAACAGAGGGACAAAGTTATTGTTATCTCAAGCGTTGTTCCGTAATTTTCACTGACGATAACTTCTGGCATTATTCATCTTTGGTTGGTGTAGTAGCGCTAGTGTTTACACTGTGTGTGTGTGTGTGTGTGTGTGTGTGTGTCTGTGTGTCTGTGTGAGTGTGTGTATGAGCTATCTTTCCGGAATTGTTCCGAAAACCGAGCCTTTTCCTCCTGCAGTTTGGCCTTGAAAATGACAGGTCTCCTTCCGAAATCTTTGTGATTGTTCACGACGTCACATGGCTGCTCTCCCGTAAGTTATTTGAATACTGTGGCCGGTCGGTACCGTTGCGCCTTCATGGTCTGTTCGGGCGGAGTTAAGTTTTTAATACGCTGGGAGAAACTCAGGTCTCAAATGGACTCTAATTTCTACTTGTTAACTTAGTTAAGAGGGATCATTTCTTGACTAAATAAATTTCAGTTGTATGTGAAACTTCCTGGCGGATTAAAACTGTGTGCCGGACCGAGACTCGAACTCGGGACCTTTGCCTTTCGCGGGCAAGCGCTCTACCATCTGAGATACCCAAACACGACTTACGAGTCGTCCTCACAGCTTTAATTCCGCCACTACCTCGTCTCCTACCTTCCAAACTTCACAAAAGCTCTCCTGCAGACCTTGCAGAACTAGCTCTCCTGGAAGAATGAGATTTTCACTCTGCAGCGGAGTGTGCGCTGATATGAAACTCCCTGGCAGATTAAATCTATGTGCCGGACAGCAGTTAATTATTGTATTGTGTTTTTACTATATGCATAGTAACTTAAATAAATGTGTTTGATTGTTTGTTACTCCCTGGGAATATCTGTCATTAACGCATTTTGTTCCACTTCGGTAACTGTCATCAGAACAGACAAATAACCATAAAATACAGTAGGTTGTTTTGTAAATTTGTCGTAAGGTCTTATGCGACCCAACTGCTATGGTCAGTGGTCCCTAAGCTTACGCACTACTTAATCTAACTTAAACTAACCTACACTAAGGACAACACACACACACAGGCCCGAGGGACGCAGTAGGTTGTGTTCACTGAGTCATGTGGCGCATGTATACATGAAGTACACTATCCAGTCACGTAAACGCGACCACCTGTCAAAAGCCTGAACAACCACCATTCGCAGTGCGAAACCCTGCGAGACGTGCAGGAAGAGAGTAGTGAGGTTCTGGAACGTACAGGATCCATGCCGACTCTAGTGCCGTGGCTAGTTGTGTTAGGTTTCTCGGTTGAGGATCCAGGACCCAATCGAGGTGGTACCACGAATTCGCAATTATGTTTGAATCCGGGGAGTGTGGTGGCCAGGCGAGTACGGTAAACTTATCCGGGTGTTGTTCGAATCACGCATTACACTGCGAAATGTGTGACACGTTTGCATTGTGCTGCTGATATACGCCATCATGCCAAGGAAAAACAAACTGCATATACTGCCAGAATTACGAGATCACTCAGGGAAACATTCCCTTCTCCGGCCTAGACGCTTCCGACGAGAGTTGCAGGGTGCTTGCTTTCAGACGTTTCAAGCGGTACACGCCAACGACCATCTGTCCATGGCGCATAATATGTGATTCACCTGAAAGGGCCTCCTGGTCTTTGAAGAACGTAGCAAATGTTCGAGAGATATTAAGGATAACAATATATAAAGCACGGATATGTTGTTCTTTGCAGTAACTGTAACACCTTTATTTTTCCGACAATTAATATAATGAACGAGAATTATTAATATTCATATAAAGTTTAGGAACTAGTAAAATCACCCCTAATCACTCGTGATAAGCCATGAAAGGCTAATGTAACACTTAAAATCATGTAAGTAGTAATGTGGGATTTTTTACCCCCGCAAATCTAGTACAAATCGGGCCAAAACATACGATAAAGTAAGAGCAAGAGCTGTATAAGAAATCTATATAGCAGCAAGAAGTTGTGATATTGAGAATAAATTTGTAAAATCTACAAAGTAATTTATACTGTCTGCAAGTTTATTTTCTATGTAATAAGCTAATACTCACACCTGAGAACAGACAGAGTTTCTAATACGTTCCATTAAACACACAAAAATCATGTTCTGCTAATAATTTTGACAAAGTTCAGATTTTCAAAAATTGTAGTTATACGTTATATAGATTACAATTAATTATTATTTATACACAGTAAACTGTACTTACGAATATTTAATTTTCTGTATTGTATTAATGAAAATTCCTATGGTCAAAACAAATTCCGTCTAGTACAAACTGTTTTAGTTTTTGTACATGCTTGCCCATGTGACAGGAAGTCCTGCATCGACACTAATACCTGGCACTTGCTATTGTACGAATCTCAAAAGACAGATTGGTAGATGAAAAGCCATAGTAGAGAGACGCTGAGAACCATAAGACAAGGAACAGAAACCAATAAAGAAGAGAGAAGCAACGCCTCAAGAAATTTGAAATTTTCATTTCTATCAATCATTTTTTAATATTTCGACATTATTGCTGGGATCGCTTTGATAAACTATGCAAAGAAATACACGTTTCGTGGGGGGGGGGGGGGGGGGGCGTAACAGATTACTTATGCACTAGCAGACTAACAGACTCCCAAACATAGTCTTATGCAAGGAATTCTGGGGAGTGTTGAAATGTAACTTACTGTACTATCAACTTATCAACTTACACAGGGGTTAAACAAAAATATGGATACACCGCGAAAATTGCATGCTTGAATATAAATGCAGGCCGGCCGGAGTGCCTGAGCGGTTCTAGGCGCTACAGTATGGAACCGCGCGACCGCTACGTCGCAGGTTCGAATCCTGCCTCGGGCATGGATGTGTGTGATGTCCTTAGGTTAGTTTGGTTTAAGTAGTTCTAGGTTCTAGGGGACTGATGACCTCAGAAGGTAAGTCCCATAGTTCTCAGTGCCATTTGAACCATACAAATGCAGATGCTAGCCTAGTCTGAAGGTTGCGCTGTTGTATTTCACCACGAACGGTTCCTGCGCTAAGTCCTTAATATGTTATAGGTGTCGGTTGTAGTCATAACAGTGTTGTGTGTAGTTGGGAGTGCTTTATGTCGGAGCTAAGTCAGTCCGAACATGGTAAATTGTTCGTGCTGCTATGGTGGATGCTTCTGCAGCCAAGGTAGCTGAAGTGTGTGATGTTTCAAGAGGCGTCGTATCGAAAATGCATACCGCATACAGGCAATCCGGAAAAACATCGTCCGCTAAGTCACAACCCAGACGAAAGTGTGTGTTGAGTGATCGTGACGGATGGTGATCGAAGAGGATTGTGACGAAAAATAAGAGGACGACAGCTGCAAAAGTCAGTGTAGAACTTAATGGGCATTCGCGAAACCTGTCAGCACCGAAACATCACGAAGGGAGCTCCAGAAGCAGAGAACTGCATGGTGAGCTGGAATTCCAAAACCGCTCATCAATGATGAAAATGCCCCTTACAGGAAAACGTGGTGCCGAAGCCATAAAACCTTGTGTATGGAGAAATGGAAGAATGCCAATTGGTTTGGTCTGATGAGTCTTGTTTCACACTGTTTCCAACTTCTGTTCTGGCTTACGTCACAAGACTGAAACACGGCGGAGGTTCGGTGAGAAGTTGGGCAACTACATGGTTACACTGCAAGGTCGCATTACTGCCAAGGATTATGTGATCATCTTGTCTGATTAGTTCCCTCACAAGGCCCAGTTTTGTTCCCTAACGATAACGCTATGTTCTAAGACGGGAAGGTCCTTGTTCACACAGCTTGCAGAAACTTCCATTCTCTTACCAAAGAATGAAAAATATTGCAAGAAGTGAGATTCGATGCCAAAGGAATTGACTGTCACCTGAGCGCAGTATATCTGGATCAAACTGAAATCACAAATCCTTTGATTTCTCAGAAACCTTTAAGTAACGAACCTGACACTATGAATAAAATTTCCTCATTTTCGAGTGTTCCAACGATTCCACCCGATCCGAAATATATTTTGTGTTATGCCTTTGACTTTGATTTTCTTGAAAATGGGAGCATTGTGACCTCAGTACTTTCACGATTGGTCCGCAATTAGTGTGGCAAAGCTCGTCTAAATCTGTGCGTCGCAGCGCCTGGGCCTCGTCGTAAGTGTTCTGCAGGCGCAATGGGTGCATTCGCTTTACGTAACTGTCAAGAAGGTTGCATAGCCTAACAGATTACCAAACGCATTCCACAGAAACTTTGATGCCACAGTTCTCAAACTTCGGCGCCTCGCAGAGCCCAAAGTAGTCATTTCCGGACGTGGGCTACCTAGAAAAAATTACTGGTCTGCTGTCCCGCGGGGGGAAGCGAATCTGCCGTTTCGCACAACTCACTAAGCCCTATTGGTTTTTCTCCAAACGCTCTGTACGTATATGTAGTGTATGTTTTCAACGGATAAAGAGGCACTACTTTACAGTTCAACTAAATGAACTTGAAACTTTCATAGAACAAAAGCGTAAGGAGATGAGCTTGTCAGGCATCAAGAAAGACAACGACTGTCCAAACGTTGTCAAAAGTTCTTCCGAGAAGGTAGTAACTGAAATAACCACAGTGACTGAAAGTGAACTATAGAGCAAGTTGGTAGTATTGGAAATATTTTGGTATGAGTGCGGAGGGTTTTTCGATGACGGTGCCGTATGTCACGAAGAAGCAAGTGAGTGTTCAATAGCAGGTAAGTGATAAGAAATCGCAGATAGGTCTGTTGTCAACATAATTACATTCCTCCCGCGTTGAAATTCGGAATGCTTCAGCTCTGAAGTTTCCAGATGATCCGTTCCTGGAAAAAAGACGTAAGGAAATTTGCATGTCAGGAACTGAAAATAGTGACGAGTTAATGACTGCCTGTACGCTGACAGTGCAATGGCATGAAACTTCCTGCTAGATTAAAACTGTGAGCCAGACCGAGACTCGAATTCGGGCCATTTGCCTTTCGCGGGGAAGTGCTCTATCGAGAGAGATACCCATGCGCGACTAACGACTTGTACCCACAGCTTTACTTCCAGCAGTACATCATCTCTTACCTTCCAAACTTCACAGAAGTTCTCCTGCGAAAGTTGCAGGAGTAGCACTTCTGAAAGAAAGGATGCTGCAGAGTCGCGGCTTAGACACAGTCTGGAGGATGTTTCCAGAATGAAATCATCACTCTCCCGTGAAAGAAGAAGGTCCCGAGTTTGAGTCTCGGTCCGGCTCACAGTTTTAATCTGCCAGGAAGTTTTACATCAGCGCAAACTGCCCTACAGAACGAAAATTTAATTATGGATATGGTAATTCGGAAGGCAAGAGAACTGTGTCATTCGTACATGGAAACCATCAATCAGGGTACTCTAGATCGTCAAATAAATAAGTTTCAGTGTACAAAAAAGTGTTAATAATGTGTAATCACTACAGTACTACTGAATAAAAACTTTAATAAGTGTAATATATGGTAATTTTTGTGCGTGATTATGTCAGAGGAATACATTTCAAATTTTCCAAATGATAAGTGGAGTGTGAAGATCTTTTGTCGAAAGCTTTACCCATTTTAAAGAACTGTCGCGCCATTTCGTCGCCCAATAGCATACCAGTCGTGGTCTGCGGGATTAATGCTCGGAGACGTTTCTGGCCTGTCAATGTGGTGAATAGCTTCACATTTCAGAAATTCAACCACTTCACTATCATGAAGTAGATCGGATTCATTGTCCATGAAAAAAAATTAACCACACCTCTGAAAACTGACAGTTTAGTAGAAACACTTCATTTCTGCTTTTCTGGACAAATAGTACTTCGATCGCCAATTGAAATGTGAAGCTCCGTACACCTATCTAAGGTGATACTTTCCCATATCAGGGTTAACACAAGACCAGACTTTTTTCGTTGGACAATGCTACTGCGAGTGCACTGTCTGCCACTTTCCTCCGAGATGAATGTATGACAAAAATAACTGTGCACACTAAAGTCGCAGACTAATTGTTATGTACTTCTGATAAACGTTTTGTTCGGAAAATGAGGCAGATGAAGACTCTGTACGTAACTGTCTTGCAGAAATCGTCAGGTTCAGTCGTGTAAGTATGACTAGGTCTCCATCGTGTTGTGGAAAGTTTTCTTTTGGTTAACCTGGTGCTAGCCTACGAGGAACGTTACCTCTGCCTATGAATCATCAAAAAACACTTTATGCGTCAGCGTGTGACACTTTCTACACGGCTGACAATATGGCCTATGTCTGCTTTGCTTCGAGGGGTCCTAGAATTCTGCCATTCAAAACAACTCCCAAGTGACGCCTTAATGACATTAGCCAATAATCTTTCATATGAGGTCACACGTCTATCACAATTACAGTGATAACTTCGTAGGAATAATACACTGCTTTCCGTTATCTTTGAATTAAGTGTTTTTTAGAAACAGAGAGTATTTATTTCCTATTACAGCAGACTTCTGTTCTGTACAGAAACCCTGCTGACCATTTTCACTACCTCCTAAACTCTCTTCTTTCCCTTTTTCTCGTTTCCAGGTCAGGCTCAACTTCCGGATTCTATAGATCAACACTATTATCGAGTAACTTCTTGCAAACGAGAGTTCTTGAGCCAGCAAGATTTGAAAACTCTAAAAGAAACATATCCTGCCTCTATCATAATCCAAAATCGTAAATTTACATTTTTGCGAACATAAGCATACGAAACAGTGTGAGAATAGAATACATGTCAGAAACATATTGTGTATTGAGGTGAAACAAGCAATAACAAGTTAAAATGCTGAGTCGATATGTATCACGTGTAAGGTTCAAATGGCTCTGAGCACTATGAGACTTAACTTCTGAGGTCATCAGCCCCCTAGAACTTAGAACTGCTTAAACCTAACTAACCTATGGACATCACACGCATCCATGCCCGAGGCAGGATTCGAACCTGCGACCGTAGCGGTCGCGCGGTTCCAGACTGTAGCGCCTAGAACCGCTCAGCCACTCCGGCCGGCCACGTGTAAGGATAGGAAAGCTGATAACACTATTCGCTAAAGTAACAGTCTGCGTTCGAGCCACAGTCTAGTACAAAAAAATAATTTGTATCTAGTGTGTCATGTATTGGCAGGGAGTCAAGTGACTTTAGGTAACAACTTTCGTTTTACTGAATCCATTGTGCTCCTTCAGCTATGTCAAAGCTTGGACTGTATCTACTTTTCTGCAGCGTATGCAGTGACGCTACGCGATTCACAGCACCTATCAAAATTCCAAGGTACAGATGAAACCTAAACACTTATTTTTAATACGGAGAAAATTAATTTTTGATAACTCATGTCCACACATGTACCAAATTAACAAGATTAGCACACCACAAATAAATGATGTTCTTGTTCTGCAATCGGTATCGAATAATTGTCTCCTATAGTTCATGTCAAGTACACTAACACTTGAATAAAATATGTCCGGGCCAGACTTCAGTCACCCCAAAGTGTTAGAGTACTAGTCTAAGCCCAGACTGAACCAAATCTCAGACGACAGTCCTTGAATACAATCACGAAAGTCAATACCAACCAGCAGATACCAAGTGCTGACGCCCAGAGCCCAAAGAAGGACAATACCAAAGAGGCAGAGGTTCGGAAGCGACGTCTGGTTGCTCACAGTGGCTACAGAGGCGAAATTACCAAGATGGCGTGGTGTTTGGAATGGCTATCACTGCAACGTGTAGATCCAGGTTTCTCTCTGCGACGGAACTATTTGGCTGAGCAAACATAGCTCAGCTGCTAATGATTGAGCACCATCTTAAATACACGCCCAGTGGACGGATACCAATTCTGTGCTTGGTGGACACGTGACTGGCAGACACGAAGTAGTGTCCGCGAATGTCGTGCCCCCAGCGGTGATACAAACGTAGCCTGTTGCCAAAATGGTTTCCGTGATATCTGCCAGAGTTTCCATTGACAACAAGCTGCGTGTTTTGGTCGATCGTACTGCTTACATGGTACGTGGCGGACGCCAGTCACTGTTCTGATCGATAACGTTGCCTGCCGGTTTGTGAGGTGACACCTGTGTGAGTGTCTGTGGTATTGTAGCGCGGCAACCAAACGGCCTTAGCTGTTTGCTGGGTAGCCGTAGTTGCAGGCGATAGCCTAACATACACTGCGCAATACAATTACAGGATCATTTTTTCGAAACCCCGTAATTATTTCCCATTGTGACGTACAAGTTTGAAATTTGGCTCAAAGGTGCCTACAACCTTCTTCTGTAATGGTGCAAAAGTCAGCATGGCTTATTGTTTTACCGAGAATAAATCCATGGAGTTAGCAGTAGCCTTACAAGGAAGCCTGATAAAAGAGGTGCACCATTTAATATTTCAGGCGGGTATGTCAGAAGTATTTCGTCACAGAGTTACGCAGCTGCTCAAACTTGTAACCTTACACAATAACAGTAGTGTATTGACTGACCAATTAAGTTACTGTCGCTTGAAGTCTGTGCTGGAAGTTAATAATTGATTCTGAAATATTCTTTCATTCTGGTGGGGCATGTCTGCAGAAATCCTTATATCTTGTAACGTTTTTTCGAATTTACAAATAGAGCTTACCTAAAATGTGAGCAATATAGGTGAACAGAAGCTATAGGTAAATGACGTGAAGTGCATGTGTCTTGCAAAAATGTTATTATGTTCTCAATTACAAGAGTCTGTTTAGGATTTTGGAAATTTTGCGATACGATGCAAATTTTTTTTCGCTTCGGTTACAAGACAAATGATACATATTTAAAAGTTACCGATGCATGTAAATAACTAGGAATTACAGTCACAAACAACTTAAATTGGACACTTACTCAGAAGGGAGGGCGAACCAAAGGCTGTGTTTCATTATTGGAAGACTTAGAACATGCAACAAATCTACTACAGAGACTGTGCCCACACTACGCTTGTCCGTCTTCTTCTGGAGCTTTAGGGTATTAGATCCTTACCAGATAGTATTGACGGAGGACACTGAAAAAGTTCGAAGAAGGGCAGCTCGTTTGTATTCTCGCAAAATAGGGAACAGTGTGTGACAGACACGATACGCCATCAAGGGAAGCGGAAATTACGCAGTCCTGAAGAGGGTGGCAGAAGGCGGGAGAGCATAGAGACTTACCATGTGAAACCCTGACTTTGGGAGGAACACAAATGACAAGATATGATCCGAGAGTTGAGGTTGCAGTCATTAAAACATAAGCAGTTTTCGTTAAAGCTAGATTATTTCATGAAATTTCAATCATTTCTGAACGCAAAAATATTTTGTTGACTCCCACCAACACAGGGATAAATGGCCGTTGTAATAAAATACACTCCTGGAAATTGAAATAAGAACACCGTGAATTCATTGTCCCAGGAAGGGGAAACTTTATTGACACATTCCTGGGGTCAGATACATCACATGATCACACTGACAGAACCACAGGCACATAGACACAGGCAACAGAGCATGCACAATGTCGGCACTAGTACAGTGTATATCCACCTTTCGCAGCAATGCAGGCTGCTATTCTCCCATGGAGACGATCGTAGAGATGCTGGATGTAGTCCTGTGGAACGGCTTGCCATGCCATTTCCACCTGGCGCCTCAGTTGGACCAGCGTTCGTGCTGGACGTGCAGACCGCGTCAGACGATGCTTCATCCAGTCCCAAACATGCTCAATGGGGGACAGATCCGGAGATCTTGCTGGCCAGGGTAGTTGACTTACACCTTCTAGAGCACGTTGGGTGGCACGGGATACATGCGGACGTGCATTGTCCTGTTGGAACAGCAAGTTCCCTTGCCGGTCTAGGAATGGTAGAACGATGGGTTCGATGACGGTTTGGATGTACTGTGCACTATTCAGTGTCCCCTCGACGATCACCAGTGGTGTACGGCCAGTGTAGGAGATCGCTCCCCACACCATGATGCCGGGTGTTGGCCCTGTGTGCCTCGGTCGTATGCAGTCCTGATTGTGGCGCTCACCTGCACGGCGCCAAACACGCATACGACCATCATTGGCACCAAGGCAGAAGCGACTCTCATCGCTGAAGACGACACGTCTCCATTCGTCCCTCCATTCACGCCTGTCGCGACACCACTGGAGGCGGGCTGCACGATGTTGGGGCGTGAGCGGAAGACGGCCTAACGGTGTGCTGGACCGTAGCCCAGCTTCATGGAGACGGTTGCGAATGATCCTTGCCGATACCCCAGGAGCAACAGTGTCCCTAATTTGCTGGGAAGTGGCGGTGCGGTCCCCCACGGCACTGCGTAGGATCCTACGGTCTTGGCGTGCATCCTTGCGTCGCTGCGGTCCGGTCCCAGGTCGACGGGCACGTGCACCTTCCACCGACCACTGGCGACAACATCGATGTACTGTGGAGACCTCACGCCCCACGTGTTGAGCAATTCGGCGGTACGTCCACCCGGCCTCCCGCATGCCCACTATACGCCCTCGCTCAAAGTCCGTCAACTGCACATACGGTTCACGTCCACGCTGTCGCGGCGTGCTACCAGTGTTAAAGACTGCGATGGAGCTCCGTATGCCACGGCAAACTGGCTGACACTGACGGCGGCGGTGCACAAATGCTGCGCAGCTAGCGCCATTCGACGGCCAACACCGCGGTTCCTGGTGTGTCCGCTGTGCCGTGCGTGTGATCATTGCTTGTACAGCCCTCTCGCAGTGTCCGGAGCAAGTATGGTGGGTCTGACACACCGGTGTCAATGTGTTCTTTTTTCCATTTCCAGGAGTGTAAGATAAATCAGAGACTGGACAAAAAATTACATTCTCATTTTTCCCACGTGCTATTCGAGAGTGGAACGATCGATAAATATTCTTGAAATTTGCTTAGATTGTTCAAATGGCTCTAAGCACTATGGGACTTAACATCTGAGGTCATCAGTCCCCTAGACTTAGAACTAGTTAAACCTAACTAACCTAAGGACACCACACACATTCATGCCCGAGGCAGGATTCGAACCTGCGACCGCAGCAGCAGCGCGGTTCCGGACTGAAGTGCCTAGAACGGCTCGGCCACAGCGGCCGGCGAAATTTGCTCATGGGCCTTCTATCAAATCCTTAATTGTGAATGGCAGAGTAATCATGCGGCTGCAGGATGTTTGTTTAGAAATCAGTGTTACCATCTTCACAGTCCTTCCACGTGTTACGTATCAACTCAGAGTTTTACGAAGTGTCTTTACAAAATAAACAGCCTATGACTTAATGGACTAGTTTGCCTTCATCTTATAAATAATCAATTTTTATTCAGTAATATTATAGTGACTGTTCATTATTAATATTTTTTATACGCTGACCCTTATTTATTTGGCAATTTAGAATTGCCTGACTGATGGCTTCGATTTTCAAATGACACACGTATGTTACTTTCAGAATTACTACATTGTCAGTGTAGTCAGTCATTAAATTATCAGAACATTCAGTCTTTAAATCACCACTACTCTCGATTTCCGACACGCAGATTTCTTTATGTCCTTTTCATAGGAAAGGATCATCCGAAAACCTCAGAACTGAATCATTCCGCATTTCAACGTTAGAGAAATGTAATCATACTGACAACAGATCTCTTTGCCATCTCTTATTACTTTTCTGCGACTAAACCTCACTTGCTTCCCTCTCATCAAAACATTTTCAATATCACCAACTTGCTCTATAGATCATTTTCATTTTGTGTGGTTATTTCAGTTGCTACCTTTCCGGAAGAACTTTTATCAGTGTTTGAACACTCATTGCTGTTCTTGAGGTCTGACAAGCTAATGCCTTTACCCTTTTGTTCTAAGAGAGTTTTAAGTTCAGTTAGCTGAACTGTAAAGTAGCGCCTCGTTACCCATTGAACTTATACACTAGACTTATATACATATTTGGAGAAAAAAGAACAGAGTTTAATGAGCAGTGTGGGATGGCAGAACGGTTCTTTTTCTGCGTGGCAGCAAAATAGTCATTTTTTTCAAGGGCTAACCTCTCTCTTGAAATGCATACTTTGGATCCTGTGGGGCTCCGAAGCTTGAGAACTGTGGCGTCAAAGCACCTGCGGAAAGCGTTCGGTAACCTGTCAGCCGTCAGGTTATGCAACCCACTAGACAGTTATGTAAAGCGAACACACCCACCGCGCTGGCAGAACAGGAAAGTGAGTGACAGGCAATGTATTCGCAGTTGCGAATATGAACCACCTCACGCTGTGTAATTGACCGACGACAATGATAATTTGTGCCGGACCGGATTTCCCGCTTTACCTGACCGGTCGCCTTAACCGCTTCGGCAACCGAGCACGACCAACGGCCACACACAAACTTCTATACATCGTCGTCCTTGTGTCGTGCAAATACTCGTTCATTCTATTAATGCTATTCCCGTACAGGCGATACATTTTATTTGTAAGCTGCAGGCGTGGTATCGGCAGATAAATACGATACTGCAGTGCCTGTGCTGTGAAGAAAGATTTTAGATCATTACGCTCCCATTTTCGAGAAAATCGTGGTCAAAGCGAGATCTATTTCTGGCCAATTAGGTTCGTTGGAACACTCGAAAATAAAGAAATTTTATTTATATACATCAGGTTCGCAACCTAAAGTTTCTGAAAACTCTAACAATTTGTGATTTAGATTAGATGCAAATACATTGCGCTCAGATGACAGTCAATTGGCTTGGAGTCAGATCTCACTTCTTGCAGTATTTTTCAGTCTTTCGTAAGACAGCTGAAGTTACTGAAAAACTTATATATCGTTACTTCAAATTAAATAAATTTCGTTGAGAAAGGGTAAAAAAGTGATCAACGCACATGTCTACGAACGCTGATGACGTGTTTGATTCTCGGTGCAGATTGTATGTTTCTGTGTGGTTTTTGTCCGTTCTCTTTTCTCATAAAATATTCCCTACTTTTTAAATGTGAGGATGAAAAGCATCAGAAACAGTTACTCAATTTATGAAGGACTGTCTCCAAATGGTAAAAGCGAAGAGAGGTGTTTTATTACGATGAAATTGGCAGTCTGGTTGAGATAAAAATTGCTGTTAATCGTAATCTTAACAAGGAACTGAAAGACAAATTGATAATTATTGTATTGTAGAGGGTGGTGGTGTGATCAAATCAAGTGGAAAAATTAATTTTCAAAGAACATGTTATTGTTCGCTGTCCTTTGAAACAAACAGCTTGTAAGAAATGAACGTGCACCTTGTCATTCATAAAGTGGACAGAAACTGTGTTAGCTGGGAGTCGACTGAATAAACAGAACATAAGACCTACTAACTTTCAACGATGTTGTCATCCAGATAGTCAATATTAATTTTTTTTTCCTTTATTGTATTTCAGTTCCGCATTGGGGCGGGCTGGCAGCAGCATATGCGCTGCTCTTCAGCCGAAAGACATGGAACAAATAATAGAAGATAGTTAAAAGTAACAAAGGAGAGAATATGGTGAACATAGATACAATAAAGGGGGGAACATCATGGAAGGCAATAGACAAAAAAAAGGGGCGACTGTAAAATGGAGATAAAAAACTGTTTAAAAGTAACACACACAAAAAGCCACACACTGCGACAATTAAAAGAACACAAGGCACAGTATGACAGGAGCATAAAAAGTATCGACGGATGGCGTAGCACATAACAAACACTGACGTCGAACCTCAAGGCAGTACACAATTAAAATCGCACCTCTTGACGCACAGGAGAAACAGCACTAAACACAACACTGACGTGGCACACTGACGGTGATCAAAACGGAGGATCTGCCAGGTGCAAGGAGATGAGGGCGACCGGAAGAAGGGAGGGAGGGAGGGAGGGGAAGAGAGGGGGGAGATGAGCGGGGGGCGCGCTGAAGAGGGTCAGGTAGGGAGGGATGTAGGAAGGAAAGAGGCAAATATGGGGTGCAAGGTCTCAGGAGGGGGGGGGGGGGGAAGGAGGAAAATCCGCTCTGGGAGAAGGAGGGGAGAGGAAAAAGGGGGCCCTGGGAAGGGGGGGAACAAGGCCAGGTTATAGTTGGAAGGAAGGGTAGATGTCACTGCGAAGTTCGTCATTCGGGAGGGGGAGACGCTGGAAATTGCCCTGATGAAGGAGATAGAGGGTGTGGAGGTGGAGAGAGGGTGCGATACAGCGATAGAGGGGCGGCAATGGGTGTGGGGTGGAGAGGAAGGAGGAAACCAGAGGGTGGGGGGGATCAAGCCTGTGGACAATGTAAAGGATGCGAAGATGTTGGAGGAACAGGAGGAGGTGGGGGAAGGGGATCAGTTCATACAGGAGCCATGTGGGGGGGAAGGCGGATATGGAAGGCAAGGCGGAGCGCATGGCGTTCAAGGATTTGGAGGGTCTTGTAAAAGTGGGTGGGGGCGGAGATCCAGGCAACGCTGGCATAAAAAAGGTTAGGACGGATGAGGGATTTGTAGGTGTGGAGGATGGTAGAAGGGTGCAATCCCCATGTCCGGCAAGACAGGAGTTTCAGAAGGCGGAGGCGGGAATGGGCTTTCTGCTGGATGGTCTGGAGACGAGCGGTCCAGGTGAGGTGTCGGTCAAAGGTGAGGCCAAGGTATCTCAGGGTGGGGATGAACTGGATGGGACAACCATAAAGGGTGAGGTAGAAATCATGGAGGCGAAAGGAGCGAATGGTGCATCCTATGATGATTGCCTGGGTTTCGGAGGGGTTGAGACGGAGGAACCACTGGTTACACCAAGTGGTGAACTGGTTAAGGTGGGTTTGGAGGGTACGTTGGGACCGTTGAAGGGTAGGATAGAGAGCCAGGAAGGCGGTGTCATCAGCATACTGGAGAAGGTGGACTGGTGGGGGTGGCTTGGGCATATCAGCCGTATACAAGAGATAAAGGAGAGGGGAGAGGACAGAACCCTGGGGGATGCCAGCTGTGGGATAAAAGATATGGGAGTTGGTGTTGTGGAGGGTGACATAGGAAGGATGGTGCGAGAGGAAGGAGGCGACCAGACGGGCAAAACTGATAAGCAGGGCGTGGGTTTGGAGTTTAAAGAGGAGACTGGGATGCCATAAACGGTCATAGGCATTTTGGAAAAATGGGGGAGCGATGGGAGTTGAGCTGGAGGGACAGAAGGTGAACGAGGTTTAGGAGTTGGTCTTCAACTGAGAAGGAGGGTCGGAAGCCACACTGGGTAAGGGGGAGGAGGTGGTGCTGAGTAAGATGCTGATGGATACGGTGGGAGAGGATGGATTCAAAGACCTTACTGAAGATGGAGGTGAGGCAGATGGGACGATAGGAAGAGGCGGCAGAAGGGGGTTTGTTGGATTTGAGGAATAAGAGGATGCGGGAGGTCTTCCACAGGTCAGGGTAGAAGTCAGTAGAGAAGATGACGTTATATAGATGGGTGAGGACAGTCAGGAAGGAATAGGGGCTTTCTCGAAGGTGGCGGTAGGTGACACAGCCGTGACCAGGGGCCGTGTTGTGTTTGGACCGGAGGATAAGTTTAATGTCTTGTGCTGTGATGGGAGTGTTTATGTTGGAGGGGGGGCAACTGTCCCAAGTACTGGAGACTAGGAGCAAGTGGACCGACCGAGGTATCGGCACGTTCCATGACGGTGGGGAAAAGAGAATAATCAAAGTGGGGATCATCTGGGACGGAGAAGACCTCGGAAAGGTGGGAAGCGAAGTGGTTGGCCTTACTGAGGTTGTCAGGAAGGGGGCGATCGTTATGGAGAAGGGGGTAGTGGGGAGCGGAAAGAGAACCAGTAAGGCGATGGAAGGCGGACCAGTACTTGGAGGTGTTGATAGGGAGGGTGGCATTGAGTCGTGTGCAGGTCTGGCGCCAGTCTCGGCGTTTCGTTGCTGTAATAAGGTTCCGTACATGTCGCTGTATTTGCCGGTGGCGTTGGAGTGTATCCCTGTCATGAGTGCGCAGGAAGGAGCGATAGAGGCGGCAGGATTCACGGAGGAGGAGGACAGCCCGCGGAGAGAAAGTGGGACGGGGTGGGTGCATCTTTAGTAGGAACATGGGCCTCCACAGCGTCAGTAATTATCTTCTGAAGGAGGGTCGAGGTGTGGATGATGTCGTCAGGATGGTGATAGGTAAGAGGGTGGCTTTCAACCTGGGTAGAGATGGAGTCCCGGTAGGCAGCCCAGTTGGCACAGTGATAGTCATGGACGACCTTGGGAGGGGGTGCAGGGTGCGGAGCCGGAGGGGGCCAGTGAGCAGACGTTATGGTGAGAAGGACAGGGAGGTGATCACTACCTGTGGGGTCAAGGACGGCGATGGCAATACGCCCAAGGAGGTTGGTGGAGGCAAGGACAACATCAGGGGTGGTGTCACTTTCGGGTCGGGTGTGCTGGGGAAGGGGAACAAGGTCACCTTGGATCGTGGAGAGGAACTGATGCCACCGCCGAAGGGCGGCAGGAGTGCGGCTATGGATGTTGAGGTCGGCGGCAATCACATAGGTGGAGAAGGTGCGGTCAATGTACAAGATAAATTCATAAGGAAGAGGAGCAGTGGAGTGGACATAGATGGTGGCACAGGTAATGGTGAGGGAGGGGAAGAAGATGCTGAGGATAAGGTGTTCAGTGGGGTCATTGAGGAGAGGTTGTGGCTGGATGGGGATATGCTTAAGGTGGCCAATTGCGACTCCACCCTGTGCACGAGGACCAGGAACGTCAGTGCGGTGGAGGATATAGGGAGAGGTGCGGATAGAATGGTGGGGCTGGAGAAAGGTTTCGTTCAAGAGGAAGGTGTCGACCTGGTGGTGGGAGAGGGTGTGCATGAGGAGGTATTTGTTGGATTGGAAGGAGCGAATGTTCTGGAAGAGGATCGATACTCGTGCCACGCCATGGCGGGAAGGAGGGGGGGGGGGAGAGAGGGAAGGGAAGAGGCTTAAACTAGGGTGTTGAGGCAGGTGAAGGTGAAGTGGGCTCAGTTGTGGAAGTAAGTGGCGAAGGTGTTCAGGTGGAAAACGGAGCGAGCAGCAAGGGAGATTTGTTGGAAGGTGTGGGGGCGCTGAAAAGGGTGAATGTTTTGGATTACAACGGTAAGGAACCGGATGATGTCCTCGGCCATACGGGGTGGACGGAGGGAATTGTTGGGATGGACATGGGGATCGACGGGACAAACAGGGACTGTAAGCTCAGGGGTGGCTGGAGGGGGTTTAGCTTTCACTTGTGGGCGTAGGTGGGATGGGGGCCATTGCCGGTGTTACAGGAAGGAGGAGCAGCGAGGTTGGGGCAGTTCATAAGAAAGTGGGAGGCCTTGCAGTGGGGACAGGTGGGGGGGGGGGGGTTTGCAGTTGGGAGTCAGGTGGTCACTGTACATCAGGCACTGCTGGCAATGGTAGGATTGGGGAGGGGATTTGGAGGATTCGACAGGGTGGTGACGGTGGTATATCAGGGCACCCTGGGTGAGGAGATGGTCAATGGAGGGGGCGAACTCAGAGAAGACCCGCACGAGGTAGGTGTTACCAGAGGCATTGTGGATACGGCGGGCAGAGTAGATTTCCAAGTCCGGGTGGGAGTTCAGTTCTGCCAACACTTCATCCTCCGTGATCACCGGGCTGAGCTACGTGATCAGAGCGGTGTAGGTGGGGGGGCGACAGGGAGGCTGGGGCTGATGAGGAGTGGAAGCGGAAAGGAAGGGTGTCAGAGAGGCGCGTGGGCCAAACATAACTCGTGGGAGTTTATGGAGGAGGTCTGTGTGAAAGGATGGGGACAGGGACTCGATAAGGACTGAGTCCCTGCGAGGAATAAGTTGGGAGATGGGAGCACCAGGTAAGTACTTTCGTATCTCCACGGTGAGGGTACGAGCGTCAAGGAACTTAGGATCGGGAGTTGACAGGACAAAGGTGTGGAGGGTGGGGGCCGGGGTTTGGGTGGCTGAAGGAGGGGTGGTGTCCGTGGAGACGACAGGAGGAGGGGGAGGTGGTGTTGACTTTTTGTGGGAAGTGGCAGGAGCAGAGTCGGTAATGACGCGCTTTTGGGGTTTTTAGGAGACTGGAGGCTGGGGGGAGGGGAGAGGGACGGGGAGGAGAGGAGGTGGCGATTGGCAGATCCCTGTGGCGTAGTGGAGGTGCCGGGAGAAGCAGCCAGTTCAGTGGTGGCGATGGTGGCTCGGCGCGACGCGATGCGTGCGGGAGATGCAGACGACGAAGCGACGGGGTGGGTGTGAGAGGGGAAGCTGACCACCTGAGGGGTGGCAGCAGAGGCGGGAACAGAGGCGTACGTGAGGTCGGGGGTAGTAGTGGGAGCTGTTGAGGGTGTGGAGGCTGGAGGAAGGGTGTAGAGGTGTGGGTATACAGCAGGGGAGGACATAGGGGGATGGGTAAGTGGGGGAAAGGGAGGTGAGGTGTAAGGAGGGAGGTCAGGGGCGGCACTCCAGGAAGTGACTGTGGGAGAGGGGGAGGGGAGGTGCAGATGACAGTGGAGGTGGGAGGACTCATAGCAGACGAACGGCGACGGACGGACAGCAGGCGGCGGCGATGATCAGACGGACGGACAGCAGGCAGCGGCGGCGGCGGCTGCGGCAACGACGACGAAGGACGGCGAGCAGGCAAGCGGACAGACTAACAGCTACAGCAGCTATCGGCAGGCGGGCGGGCAGACAGACAGACAGACACAATCTTCGAAGACAGATATTCCACCCTGAGAGTAGCCCAGGCTTTGCAATCTGACCCTCTATATGTTAATATTAAGCTTCTAGCTGCGTTTTATATCGGGTGTTTTATAATTGCTGTTACAGGTTTGTAGGTGTTGTGGAGGGCAACTAGCGGATAAAGTGCCGTCTGCACTTAAATCACCGCGTGGTCATAATTAACGTGCAGCAACTTACAAAGGTCCGGCGTCGGCTGTAATTATCGTATGACAGCGAAACTTGGTAGATACGCTAATGCGTTAATGAGGTACCGATTTACGCTGGAAAAACTTAGTTCTAGTTGTGGCCACCAGGTGCAAAACTACCGTTGTACATTGTTTGTATGACAGTATGGCATTCACGCTGTCATTTGACAAGCCATAACATGAGCAAACAATATGGCTATTGAGCAGAGATACCGTGTGCTGTTAGTGAAACTGTTTTATGTGATGGGCAGTAATATCAGTGCTGCACTGAGAGAGTATAGCCGACAAAGGTCTGACGTGACTCCCTTTGTCATTAAATGTTTTAAAGGTGATAATAATGAAATTCTAAAACGCGGATGAGCTTGGTGTGGCACCTGGAAGAGGAAAGCGTTCTATCCAGGTGCAATTTACTGGCAAGACTGTTGTTGCTGTAGTTGACCATACAGTACGTGCCCCGGGTAGTGCTAGTGCTCGTGTAGTGTCACGAGGATTGTCCATCCAGTGTCGACGATACGGAAAGTTTAGCGGTCTATTTTACACAGGTACCCGCACAAGATCCGGACGGTGCAGCAGTTGGAATCTCATCTCATGATCCAAATGGTCCAAATGGCTCTGAGCACTATGGGACTTAACATCTGTGGTCATCAGTCGCCTAGAACTTAGAACTACTTAAACCTAACTAACCTAAGGACTTCACACACATCCATGCGCGAGGCAGGATTCGAACCTGCGACCGTAGCAGTCGCGCGGTTCCGGACTGAGCGCCTAGAACCGCTAGACCACCGCGGCCGGCATCTCATGATCCGCAGCAACATTCCTAATTTGCTCTTTGGTTTCTGGCACGGATCGAAGTTGATGACATGTGGCCAGGAAACATTCTACGGAGTGATGAGGCATATTTTACACTACTCATACAGGGTGCAGTGGATATACAGAAGTACCGAATTGGGGGTACTCTTAAACCGAGTGTTATGCACGAAGAGTCGTTACACTTGCCGTATGTGACTGTGTGGTGTGGGTTTACAAGCACTTTTATTCTCGGTCCGTTATTTGAAGTGAATACCCGCAGAGGGCCTGCAGACATACCGTGACATCTGCACGTTATCGAGACCTCCTTCTACAGCATGTGATTCCTGCTTTGGAAGAGCGTAACTGTGTGAAAACCACTGTTGTCATGCAAGACAGGACAACACCTCACGTCGCTCGCCCATTGAAAGATCCGTTTAATGCAACCTTCCACGAACTTGTTATCTCCAGAGGTTTTCCAGATACATGGCCCACAAGATCACCTGATCTAATAGAACGTGTTTACCAAAGATATTTTTGGTCTGTACCTGATCTGAAGGCCTGTATATAGGAACACGTTGCTCAGATTCTACCTAAAAGTCCTTCTTGTATCCACAGCTCCAGATTTGTATCTGGTGGCCAAACCTGGAACTTTTTTCCCAGCGTAAATCGATTCCGAGTTAACACATTACAATATCTACCACGTTTCGCTGCAATACGATAATTGCAGCCCACACTGGACCTCTTTGAGTAGCTGCACGTTAATCATAACCACCTGGTATGTTTGAAGATCGGATTACTTTCAAATCTTCCGTTTCACGGTACGTACACAGCGTATACAATGAGCTCTGACCTTTGTGCTCAACAAGAGCATATGGTATGGGCAATGTTTCGATTATTTGTCGTCGGGTTCTGTTCCGCATGACGAAGGACATTATCTTCACAGTCGAGAGCGCGGGGCGTTCATAGAGTACCAGTCAACCCTTCTAGGTGCGAACGTACCAGTTCGTCGCTGCCGTCATTATAATTGGACGAACATGGCATGTGAAGTCATAATTACAATTACATTGCTAACAACGACGCTCTTCTCAGTTTCTATGTGTACCATGAAGCGGGAGATTTGAAAGCCATACGATCTTTATACTTACTTTTTATTCAAACGGTACATTTCCAGAGACAGATTCCTCATCAGAACTTTATCTGCAAAGTCCTCTCTACAACGCTTAGAAGCATGTAATAGGTATAGTGAAACACAATGTATATATTTCAGGTTCTGTTATTAACTATTCTTGTATCTCAGTGGGTTACGTCTGTACATTCTGATCTTCTGAACATGAAAAGAAGTAAATTTTCACCCACGCCACCCACTCCCTGATAAAATTTCCTGAAAGGCGAAATTAATACCGAATACGAACTTTTAGTTGTCAAGTGGATGTCACGCTACAAATGCAAAGGCCTAAGAGTTCAGTTCTAGCATTTTTCAATTATTTATGTTTTCTGGTAACTATATGCAATCATTACTTGTACCGCATATGAAGCGTCTGTGTTTAAAATACCTACGTGCATAATTACGAACATTACATGCAGTCCTTATGAACACAACATATCTTACCTAACACATGTGATAACTACATGGTTGTTATAAAGTTTATACGTAAAATCAATATTTGGATTTCCACTGCCGAAAACTTACACAACCACTGAACTAAATAATATCACAATATATATAAAACCAGTTATCGTTTTACTGAATGGAACATGAATAGACAATCACTGCTGACTAAGTACACAAAAAAATGTTTAATTCTGGTCCAAATGATCACTTGGCTTACTTGTGCGGCAACGAATAATCAGGCTGTTGCAAAGCAATTGCATTTCTCTGGAATACGCTGGAAGAAACCACATTCCTTTGGTTACTACTTAAACACAACTTGCTACTACTTAAATACAACTTGCGTAGTGCACTGCAAGTGATAATCTGATCTCGTCAGCTGCTATTAGAGTCCGAATTCCTATGTTTAAAAAGAAACAGCTTTTAAATAACTAGTGGAATGTGGAGGCTCAATGTCGAATAATCTAAAAACTGTTTTGATCTAATCGTATATTATTCAGCGAAATTAGAGAGGAGTACAAAATTGCATTACTGATTATTGTTACTTTAGTGTGCAAAGTAAACTCAAAGCTCATCAAATTAATACTTTAGTCGAAACTTCTTACATTCATGAAGTTACCTTTTTAAACAAAATTTAATAAGGCGGGTGGGGGGGGGGGGAGGGGGGACAAAGCGTGAAGTGAGTCTTTCCTTAGTATATGCATATTCTGACTTAATTGAAACACTAGTACCAAATACTCAAACAATGCGAATTACGAAATTTACAAACCAAAACTGAAAAGGTTCTCTAAACACGACATCCCAATTTCTACAAAGCTATCGCACGCAGCGAATTACCTTCTCTAAGGTATACCAAGCTACAGCCACAGTGTTCCGAAATCAGGCCTCCAGACCTGTGCACACATCTACTTCAGCCAACGCTCGGCTTCGAAGTCTTGCACACGCGGACTGGTTGCCTGACAAAAGCAGAGTCTTCGGAATCCAGATAGTCCCATTTACACTTGTACTAAGGAAAAGTGTTCACTGTAGCAAATATAACAAACAAAACTGCCACTTCTCATATAGTAACAACCTCTCGCTTTCGGCAATAAATTTTTACCATGTGAAGAGTTTCAAATTCTGCCCGTGTTTGGAGTCTACGTTAAACCGTGACTCTCCGTGTAAGTGCCTGGTTAAATCAGCTCAAAGATCCGGGAAAGGCAAGGCCACTTCAACTCCAATAGGATATTGCCTAGAAAAACAGTGCAAAGTTCTTGGTGAGAAACTGTACTTACTGCTGTAAAATTTGTTTATGTACTATGTTACTGATGTCCTTGGTGGATATTGCCCAAAATGTTCATCTAAACATCATCTGGACGCTGGAAGGACTGCCGACGACAAAGAACAGGAGTCGCCTTTATACGAGCAACCGACGAGTTTATCCGTTCAGTAAGGTAGCCTAGCCGGCCGCGGTGGCCGAGCGGTTCTAGGCGCTACAATGTGGAACCGGGCGACCGCTACGGCCGCAGGTTCGAATCCTGCCTTGGGCATGAATGTGTGTGACGTTAGTTAGGTTTAAGTAGTTCTAAGTTCTAGGGGACTGATGATCTCGGCAGTCAAGTCCCATAGTGCTCAGAGCCATTTGGACCATTAGGTAGCCTACTTTAAGCGGAAGGAACTGACACCTTCGCGGAAAAAATAAGTAATAGTAAATCTAATTGGTTGTGTCATAAACAAGGGAAGGTCAAGTGGTGTTGCGCCGAGAGACAATCCCAGAAACTGAATGAAAAATGAAAAATAGCGGTAGCCCGATAACAATGCGAACTAAATCCAAAAAACCATTGTAGAATGTCTAGCTTTTGCTGATGATAAAGCCATTCTGTCAAACGATGTATAAACCGCTAGGATTTAGATAGAACTGATAAAGGAAACCACTGAATATCATTTCAAAAACAGAAGTAATGATTAAAATCAAAACCTCCCCCCCCCCAAAAAAAAAACTCTTTGGACGAAATATTGAGACTTTTGCAGAGTACAAAAATTTTAAGTTTCTGAGTGATTCATAAATAAAAACGGTCTGCAGAATAAAGTGCTTAAGGAAAAAGTACGTAAACAAGAAACAGCCTACAACAAAAACTGTGTTTTATGAAACGCTGACATACAATATTATGAAACTGCTTTGAAACCAGTAGTGTGCAGCCGAAACTCTGTCCCTAAATACAAATAAATGCCTGCTGGATGTATTGGAAAACAAACAGCGTACATTAACTAGGGCAATCAGTGGAATCCAATTACACAAATGGCATCCACCAATACAGCAACTAAGACTATGGCAAAACAGATAAAATTATGATGTACAAAGCATCACCACATGCGAAATGTGCATCACCGGGCCAACGGATTGGAATACAACACCTAATTAGTATCTTGAACAGAATATGGGATCAATGTGTCGTTATTCCGTCCATGAAACGAGCAGGAATAGTGAGAATTGAGAAACAAGACAAGAACAGAAATAAAGTTGAATAGTGTAGACATAAAGCTGTTAACGTACACACACAAAACATTGGAAATAATGATTAAGTATAGATTGGAGAGGTGGGCGGAAAAGACAGGCGTTCTGCGCCGTACCAATTTGGGTTTAGAAGGGGAATGGGACAAACGTATTTCTAACGCTTTTAACAACCGTCATTCACATATTCCTAAATGAAAATAAATGCTTATTGGCAATTTTCACAGATTTAACAAATGCCTACCAGAACGTATCAGTACCGATTTTAACACATAAACTGATTAACTATTGTATGCCCAAAAGATTTGCTCAAAATCTACAACAGGTATTACCGTACCGACAAAATGTCATCAGAAATAGCCTACAAATAATCGGACCGTGGATGACGAGTGCTGGCTTGACGAAAAGTTCTATTTTGTCCCCATTCCTCTTCAAGATTTACAGTAGGGCATACATGATCTAGTGAGGGACATCACTAAGATCTTCAAATTTGCAGCCGGAGAGACATTAAATCACAGCCTAGAGACATTAGGACAACTGATGGAGAACTTCTAGTCTTGGCTGCTAAATAACTCACTTGATATAGTACGACCGCTGTCAGTGTATTCACTACAAACAGATATATAGGCTTGAATCAAATAAAAGTAGGCCCATACACATTTCTAGCAAAAAAAACTGTTAAATAGTTAGGCTTGGAAATAGCCCACAAACTGACATGGAGCCCACATGTTGGAAGAGTAACACAAAAACGAGAAAGAGTAATAAATATCCTACGAGCAGTTACGAGTATTGCCCGAGAACAGACCCCAATATGACTCTAAGCGTTTACAGGGCACTTATTCGTCCCTACATAGAATATGCTTGAATCTACTAGGATTTGAAAGTAAGTCCACCCTATTTAAATTGGACAAAATACGATATAAAGAGCTCCGCACCTCTGTCAGTGCGACGAAATCCAAGCCAACAAATGCATCGTTATTGGAGACATTAGAATCACCACTACATTTCCGACGGCGTTATCTCGCATTTAAGTTCATGCTAAAACATCGTCAGTTTGCGAGATCGTTGGTTATGCAGAATATCCGGATGGTGGCTATCTACTATTTTACCGGCCGATACTGGATCAACAAACAAGCGCCGACATATGTTCTAGATCACTTTGAACTAGAAAAACTCCAGCACAACGTGATGCGCACTACAACTCTACCTTGTTACCAATGTTGTTTTCATATCTCCCTCGCTCTGTTCAGAGTGAACAGTCTGGCGCAGTAGTCACGATCTTGGGAAACCATTTTCCACAGCGACACAACAACCCAGTCGTTTATGAAATTGTGCTGCAAGTCAGTAAGCTACAAAATAAGCAAAAAGAAGTAACATTAACCTGGGTCAAAGGCCACAGCGCCGGCGCCTTGTGACCGAGCGGTTCTAGGCGCTTCAGTCCGGAACCGCGCTGCTGTTACGGTCGCAGGTTCGAATCCTGCCTCGGGCATGGATGTGTGTGATGTCCTTAGGTTAGTTAGGTTTAAGTAGTTCTAAGTTCTAGGGGACTGATGACCTCAGATGTTAAGCCCCATAGTGCTCACAGCCATTTGAACCATTTGAAAGGCAACAGCGACATCCGCGGCAACGAACAAGCGACCTTCTGGCTAAACAAGGCGCAGTTTCAAGAAAATCATGTCATTCAGCTGTACCGCACACAGCTTTCATTCAGTGACTTAAAAGGACGATGCGAATGAGGTGCTATGATGAATGGAGCAGACGAACCAACGAAAAAGGGAAACATTACAGAGCAATACACGCTGTGATCCAGTCAACACATCGGTACACGAAGCACACGGTATCAAGAGGGTTTTATGCAACCATTCCACGAATGAAATTCAATCACTGTTTTAATCGCTTAGGACTGATCGACAGCTCTTTTTGTATTTGTGGAGAAGAAGAATACATGAACCATATGATATGCCCCGAAAAGACATACAGGATAGACGGACAGGATAGGTGGAACAGTAAAGCAACTGAGGGCTTTGGGGTACAATGCCCCCCCTGTGTTACCACTCTTTTGGCAGCAATAGACGTTAGGGTGTAAAAACTCCCATACACAGCTGTCAAGAAATTAGGAGTGTCAATATAATTAGGCACGTCAAAATCTAGATCCTAAGAGTACGGCAGGGAGAAGGAGGAGACCGGCAACGCAAGACCAGAGGCAAGAGGGGAGACTCCGGGGGGACAGAGCAGAAATAAAGAATGCATTGCCTGGAGGACGGACTACAGTTACCCAATACATCGGAAGGAAAATCGCACACGAAGTGAAGTGTATTTGTACACAATTATTTAATTAAAAAATATACTTTCTGTTGTGACTGACTTTAAATTAAGCCTTGCGGGATTAGCCGAGCGGTCTAAGGCGCTGCAGTCATAGACTGTGCGGCTGCTCCCGGCGGAGGTTCGAGCCCTCCCTCGGGCAAGGGTGTGTGTGTTTGTCCTTAGGATGATTTAGGTTAAGTAGTGTGTAAGCTTAGGGACTGATGACCTTAGCACTTAAGTCCCATACGATTTCACACACATTTGAACATTTTTTAAAATTAAATTTTGTTCATAGATAAGCGAATGTAATACATACCAGTTTTATAAACTTATACTTCTTTTGTTGTAACTGTATTGAAATATGTATATACATAATAATCAAAAGAGACAGTTGTTACGGATATGTTTAAACTATGGTAGATTGTATGGTCATAAAACAAAAGCCGAAATAAATAAACAAAAATACTTTCTAATAGACAACCGCTACAGTGTTAAGGAGCATCCGACACTTTCTACTAGATCCTTTATACACATTGTAAACAGTAACGGTCATATTACACTTTCTTGGGTTACTTCGAAAATTACCTTTACATCCGTCGATTTTGTTTCTTTAGGAGCAACGTTATGAGTTTTATCTGGAAGGAAGTGTTGAATCCAGTCGCAAATCTGGTCTGATACTCGCTAAGCTAGTATTTTTTTCGCTAAACGCCAGTAAGGTGCCAAATACCTTTCTGAAGTCAAGGAACGCGGCATCAACCTCAGCGCCTTTGTCTACACCGCTACAGATCTCACGGAGGAACGGAGCGAGCTGAGTCTCGCGAGATCTCTTTTTGCGGAATCCATGTTGATTTTTATAGAGGAGATTTTCGTTCTGCAAACGCGACATAATTCTTGAGCGTAAAACATCTTCCACAATTCTACAACAGATTAACGTCAGCTACATAGATCTGTAATTGTGTGCCTCTCTCCTGCGGCCCTTCTTGGAAGTGGGGATGACCTGGGCTTTTTTTCAGTCGCTAGATACCATTCGTTGTTCCAGTGATTTACGATAAACTGCCGCTAGAAGGGGAGAAAGCTCTTTCGCAAAATCTTTGTAGGTACTTATAGGTATCCCATCTGGTCCTGATGCCTTTCCACTGCTAAACGGTTGTAGTTGCTTTTCTGTTCCGCGATCGGGTATCTCAATATCTGACATTTCGATGTTCGCACGATGATTTAAAGTAGGAACTGCTAATACCATCTTCTGTCGTCGGACAATTTAAGAAGACTGAATTCAGTATTTCGACCTTCTCTTGTTATCTACCGTTTCGGCACCAGTTTTGTCGCTAAGTTAATGAATAGAAGATTTCGAATCACTTACATAAGACCACATCTTGAAGAGTTTTTCTCAGATCGGTTGACAAAATTTTACTTCCGAAGTCAATGAACGTTTCTCTCATTGATCTCCTTACGCTCGTTTTCGATTCATTCAGCTTCTGTGTGTCAGTTACATTTTGACTTCTCTTGAATCTGAGATGAAGCTCTCTTTGTTTAGGAACAGATTTCCAATACACATCTTAAACCACGGCGAGTCTTTCGCAACCCTTAAGACCTTGCTTGGAACACACTTGTCTAAGGCATATTGAGCGACGCTTTTGAACTTTTTGCGTTTGTGCTCCACATCTTCGTCCTCATCACTAAATATTTTATCCTGACTGGTCAGATAATCTGCAATTTGTATCCTGTCACTCTTGCTAAGCAAAAATATCTTCATACCTTTCTTAACATACCTTGTAAGACTCACTAGTCATAGTTGCTATCACAGCCTTCCTCTACGTTAACTGATTCCATAAGTTCAGGTCTCTTTGTTGCTAAGAGGTCTAAGATGATACCTTCACGAGCTACTCGTAATTCCCTAACCATCTGCTCAAAGTAATTTTCGGACAAGACGTTCAGAATATTGTCATTCGAATCACTGTCTCTGGCACGAGTTTTGATAGCATGACTTCCCCAATTTGTACCTGGCAAGTTGAAGTCCCCCCCGCCCCAATACAACACCATGATCAGGAAAATTATCAACGATATTCTGGAAGTTCTCTACGAAGCGTCCTAACACTATAGCTCCTGACCCAGGCGTTCTATAAAACCATCCAATTACCGTTTTTGATCTACCTTTGATGCTTAACTGCGCCATGTTATTTCACATTCGGGATCCGTGGCAATCCTGTTAGGTATTCTGGAGTTCCTTGCTGTAATAAAAATGCCGCCACTATTGGCGACTAACCTATCCTTAAGAGAAATATTCCAGTCATAACTTAGTACTTCATTGCTATTCACTCCCAGTTTCAGCCAACTTTCTGTTCTTAATACTATATGGGCATTATAGCCTTCAATAAGCAGTTCTAATTCTGAGACCTTTCCTTGGATGCTCCTGCAGTTTACTAATATCACATTAACCTTTTCTATTCCTATCTACGAGGACGAGCATTCTCTGAGAACATTGTGGCTGGTGTAAGTTCGAATACGGCAAGCAGTTCGCCTCTGGACCCAAAGGGGATGGGGGAGGGGAGGGGGTTTCTCTAACCTACAAGGGGCGCTGATAACGCCTCCGTTGAGAGCCCCTAAGCTACAAACGCACACACACACTAACACACACACAGTAACCTATAACGACTTACGCATCATACAGACAACTCAACAAAGCGAAAACGTCGTTCAGCACAGTGACAGCTGCTTACAACAAGTGAGTAATCCATCTGAAGTACGGCTTGCCATATATCTGTACAGAGCTACATTCACACATTTAGTGCAGACGGCAATGACAAAGTTCGCAAAACCGTCCAGTTCCTTCTAGTTATCTGTCAACAGTTTCTGATCTTTCATACAGGGTGCTTATAATTAAAGTGCGACAACTCAGGGAGATACAATGTGGCCTGTAATTATAGTATGAAGCGAAACTTGATAGGTATACTAATGAGTTGATACTGAACAGATTTACGCTAGAAAAATTTAGTTCCAATTTTGAACACCAGGTGCAGATCTGTCGCTGTACAGCATTTCGTCAACATGTCCGGTGCTCATATTGAACAAATTATATATGCGGTGATTAACAATAAAATCAACATAATTCCTTTCTGACTTGTTTGGCCTTTTCTGCTCGCGCCTCGTTCCTAATCCATTGCAAGTGGAAACATTTGCATAACTTTTCCTTGCATTCACAACACCAGATTTGCACATGGTGGCCAAAATTGGAACTTCCTTTTTTCAGCGCAAATCGGTTCCGCAGCAACTCATTAGAATACCTACCAAGTTCCGGTGCCATACGATAATTACGTCTCACATTGGACCTCTGAGAGTAACTGTACTTTAATTATAACCACCTGGTAGGTATCCACAACTCAATATTGTTTGATTCGACAGTATCAAATTACACACATCCACCTGTATGATTCCATTATGATATATTACAATATTTTGAAGCGTATGCCTGCCCTGACCTGCCATTCCACTGCGATAAACAATATGTCATAGATCCACTTGATAGTAATCAATGTTTGAGGCTCTGGCGCACTCTAAAGTGGTACATCATTTTACGGTTTCCCTCTCGTTTTCTACATTCCTAATTTTGCGATTTTTTTCTTAAGTATTGTTTACTTTTTATTATTTATATTCAGATTTCTAGAGTTAGGACATAAATAAACTAAGTATGGGGCATCGATTCCTCTTTCTACAGATGTTCTCGAGTGCTTTCCGTTTTCAAGAAACTTCATGCTTTTATGATCGTTCCGCTTCACAGAAGCCAGTATAAACATCTAGCAATCTACTTTTAAACAAGAAGGAAGAAAAAGATTCATAATTTCGGCAATTTTAATGCAGCAGTAGTAGCTCAGCACAAATTAATTAAATCTTAAGTTTCTCGACACGTAATTTATAACCACGTAAAATTTGTCCTATTTTTAAACATATTACTAAAAAGATGAAAAATACCGTTTGAATATTGTATTTCCTTAAGAATCCCTTATTCCATACAATAGACACATTGTAGTTCCAACGATATTAAGTTAAACATCACAGTTTTAAAAAAAACAGTAAGTATTGTGTTATTTCAGGCAGTGTCATTGCATCAAATTAAATCTTCTGATATAGTGTTTAGTATCAGGAACTGACTAAAAATGGGTCGAGACTATAAAATCGGACAGAAACTTCAGCCTCGCTTAGCTATGATAAGATAGCCTTTGCAGGGAGTATCTGGAGACGTTATCAAAGAAGGTGACGCAACCTATAATTGCATCTTACACTACAGCCTCGACTCGCGAAAGACGCAACAGTTCTCCTGAAGAATGGCTTGTTTATGCTTCCTTAGTTACCCATTTACGACATTTCGTATCGCGAAATCAAAGGTCTGAAATATTCCTGCAATAAGAGATTCTCTCCTATCCCTGCAGAAGTCACAACTGCACAGCATAGTAACTGATAAAATTTCGAAACATGCTTTCCTTAAATTGTCTTTGAAGTATGTATAGAAACAAAATCAGACGTTTGCGCAGTGACAGTTTGTGTTTTCATGAAATGTATTCGCAGTTGCGAAGATGGACAACCATGAGCTGTATAATGAAATGACGACAATGAAAACTCGTGGCGGAGCGGGGATCGAACCCGGGTTTCCCGTTTATCGCGAGCGGTCGCATTACCATTAGGCCATCCGAGCTCGACTCACGGCCCCACGCAAACTTCCATATGCCGCCAGCCACGAAGCGTACAACCAGCACCCGTACATCCGTTACGTACACTCCCCTACAGGGGAGACATTCTAATTGAAAGCCACTCGTCCGGTTCGGCGGATAAATGCGATATTGCAGTAATGGTAAGACGACCGCTCGCTATAAACGAGAAACCCGGGTTCAAATTCTGATCCGTACAAATTTTCACTGTCGTCATTTCATGACACAGTTAAAGGTTGTCCTGCGAAAACATTCCATGTATTTCATAACGGCTGTAGTCGCCGCAATGCCTGTTCCTTCTGTCATGCACTAATGTCCGAAGGTACTTCACGTCATACTTCTGAACAAGACAGGCACTGCACTATCGTGTTTGTGTATTCGTTGAGTTTACAGCTTGAAACCAATATGGCCACGATGCATCACAAAATACTGAAAATTCGCCTTCTGGCGATAGCCTAAATATTAAACATAATTAGAAGTTAGCAAAGAAAAAAATCAGTATAATCATCAAGATCCTTTTGATGAAACGACTATGATTACAGCTACGTTATTTTTACTTTTCCTGGAAAACGAAATTAATATTATATATGAAATGATAAAAAAATTGGCACAAGAGTTTCAAACTTCTTCAAACAACAACTAAACAACATTTTATTTGAGTTTCTCTAGTGTCATTCTAGAATGCTTTCTACTTCAGTTGTTTTATATTTTAACCCTTTTTTAACGCCAGTGAATCCCTTTCCGCTGAGGGCATGTGTCTAAAGCTAAATCAGATATTATGTATGTATGTGTGTGAAATCTTATGGGACTTAACTGCTAAGGTCATCAGTCCCTAAGCTTACACACTACTTAACCTAAATTATCCTAAAGACAAACACACTCACCCATGCCCGAGGGAGGACTCGAACCTCCGCCGTAAATCAGATATTCAGCTATCGACAGGGTAACGTGATCTTTAACCTTTTCGACTTTATCTAACAGCTGAAAGTCGGAACACTAATTACATCTAACATGTTCATTATCGCTTCTGACACTTACAGGTTCCAACCCTTCCTTCTAGTAAAGATGTTGTGAATAATTTTTGCAGTGATGAAACAAGACGAACTTTCCATTGACAGGGAAATACATTCACGGTTTCCAGCAGAGTCAAGTATGAGAATGAAAAGGGAAATTTGTATTACAGATTTTATCGTATTTTGAAAGAAATGCTCTTTCGCTAATTTAATGTGAAACTTTTTAAATATGTAAAAGAAGCAATGTTCTGTACATTTACATTTTAGTTTTGACCAGGAACTTTTTATCTTATTCAATAATTGCGTACGGTTTAAATGTTTTTCTTGTATTTTACTTTCTTCTGCTTCTTTATGTTTTCACCATTTTTATAACGTATTCCAGAGGAATAGAAAACATAATGATTAACGGACTGTAGTATTCTGTATGTAAGTACTGACACTCAGCCTGCATATCCTAACTCATTTTTGTTTCGTTAGCGTTAGTTACTGAGCTTCATTGGTATTGCAGTAGCATCCAAAATACACCAATTTCTATCGAACTGGCAGAAGAACTCATCTGTGTGAAATCATATGTTTGCACCTAGAATGAGATTTTCACTCTGCACCGGAGAGTGCGCAGAATATGAAACTTCCTGGCAGATCAAAACTGTGTGCCTGACCGAGACTCGAACTCGGGACCATTGCCTTTCGCGGGCAAGTGCTCTACCATCTGAACTACCCAAGCACGACTCACGCCCCCTCCTCACAGGTTTACTCCTGCCAGTACCTCGTCTCCTACCTTCCAAACTTTACAGAAGCTCTCCTGCAAACCTTGCAGATCTAGCACTCCTGAAAGAAAGGATATTGCGGAGACATGGCTTAGCTACAGCCTAGGGGAGGTTTCCTTGTTCTGCAAGGTTCGCAGGAGAGCTTCTGTAAAATTTCGAAGGTAGGAGACGAGATACTAACAGAAGTAAAGCTGTGAGGAAGGGGCGCGAGTCGTGATTGGGTAGCTCGGATGGTAGAGCACTCGCCCGCGAAAGGCAAAGGTCTCGAGTTCGAGTCTCGGTCCGGCACATAGTTTTAATCAGCCAAGAAGTTTCATATCAGCACACACTCCGCTGCAGAGCGAAAATCTCATTCCAGAAACATCCCCCAGGCTGTGACTAAGCCATGTCTCCGCAATATCCTTTCATTCAGGAGTGCTAGTTCTGCAAGGTTCGCATGAGAGCTTCTGTAAAGTTTGGGAGGTAGGAGACGAGGTACTAGCAGAAGTCAAGCTGTGGGGAAGGGTGTGTGAGTCGTGCTTGGGTAGCTCAGATGGTAGAGCACTTGCCTATGAAAGGCGAAGGTTCCGAGTTCGAGTCTCGGTCCGGCACACAGTTTAGATCTGATAAGAAGTTTCATGTTTGCACTTGTTATTTATTTTCTAGTATAGCACCCTACATACACATTCTCTAGAATGGTGTGCCTTTGAATAATACACCGTTAAGTCTCATCGAAGAACACAAGGGTGAGTTTACCATACTCCCCGGGCCCCCAACGTCCCCTGTTTTAAACCCAATCGAAAATCTGTGGGCCCACCTCGATCGAGCTGTTCGCTCCATGGATCCTCAACCGAGAAACGTAGCGCAGGTGTCGGCGGCACTGGAGTCGGGTGGCTCCACATCCCTCCAGAACCTCACTCACTCTTTTCGTCCACGTCTCGCAGCAGTCAGCTCTGAAAAAGGTGTTTATTCGGACTTTTGACATTTAGTTGCATTAATGTGGCTGGACAGTGTACAAGCGACCACGCTCTCCATAGAATTTCCTCGTTAAATTGTCACAACCGAAGCATTACGACCCGAGATCTGTCTTAAATCAAGGTTTGTAGTGTAGGTATTGCGTATCGTTATGTCTTATTACTGCCCTGTTGAACGGTATTATTAATATTTATCGAATATCGATTAGGGGTGAACTCAATGAACAGTGTCTTAGTGATTTATTGGACCTTGTCTGCAAATTGTGAGTTTCTGGTTTCGAGTTCCGCACTGGATTCCAGTTTATCACATGTAGTCAGTTATCGATCGACCAACTGTTATTCGTTTGAATTCCCTCCTTCGCTTCAAGGCAGCCATACCACCAGATAAAGTTGATACTCCTTCACGGCTATAACTAGTGAGATTTTCTTCGCAGACACTTCCAGAATTCCTCCCTCTCTCTCTCTCTACACACACACACACACACACACACACACACACTCACACACACACACACACACACACAGAGAGAGAGAGAGAGAGAGAGAGAGAGAGAGAGAGAGAGAGAGAGAGAGAGAGCTATGTTCCTTTACCAGCTAATGCTTATTATCTAGACACAGGTCCAAGTACACGAAAAAAATTACGTGACATTTTATAAATCCAAATAAACACGTAGCTGTATTAATGATACCCAAAACTGAAAATCGGATATGTTTCAAATAAAAACCGGCATTTATACACTGACATGACACCCAATTAAGAGAAAATCTATAAAAAAAACAGATTTAGCTTTATTGTGAAGAAAAACACAGAGTGACAGAGCAACATTTCATGTGTAGCAGGTTGAGGAAGGAAACTAGTTAAAAATGTAGAGTGAATGCGAGTGCCTGTCGGCAAGAGACTTATCGGACGAACGTGGAGAAAAAGGTTCCTGTAACTTGCTCGTACAGCACAATATTCAGTACACTTGATAAATCAGTACTTGATGAGTAGCATAAGAGAGGAAAAAGTATTTAACTTATCTGAACCACATGACCGTATGAACCTGTCTAATATATTGACACAAGACTGGAACATTCTTACAGAAATAGTATCGCCCGCCTGTGCTAGCCATTGCTTCCAGCTCCAGAAAGATTTGGGCACAAGTATTCATTTCCGGAAAGTTCTGTTAGTTCTGAACAACAAACGAACAGATCGTAGTCAGTGGTTCTCTATTTATCGATTATTTCATGTAATGGCTCAAATGGCTCTGAGCACTATGGGACTCAACATCTTAGGTCATAAGTCCCCTAGAACTTAGAACTACTTAAACCTAACTAACCTAAGGACATCACACACACCCATGCCCGAGGCAGGATTCGAACCTGCGACCGTAGCAGTCATTGCATGTAATCGTTTAACAAAGTACTAAGTCGGTTAAACAGGAATTGTGGAAAAACCTTTCACTTCATATGTTATACACGATGGGGCAGTAAAAGTGCCCTAGGCGAGTGGATACGATTGGACGTCAATTTGTGGCAGCATTAACGGAGGAAGAAAAGAGCTACAGTTACTTCCAATAGGATAGAGCAACTGCCCATACAGCACGCCTAAATTTGGATCACATTTACACAATCTTAACGCCTAGCAGAGTTGTTATCAGAGGTCACAGGCGCGGCTCTAGTTGGCCATCCAGGTCACCTGATCTGTCAGTGTGCGATTACTTTGGGTGGGTAGCCCTCAGGTCTAAAGTGAATCACAGCAACCCTCATAGTCTTCAAGAACTGCAGCAGAACATTTCGGATGCAGCAATTCCAGCAGCCCAGCTTCGATCCGCCTTCAGCAACTTGCTGACCAGGACCCAAAAATGCCACTAGATGAATGGTGGTCGTTTTCAACATCTTCTGTAATCACGTTAGTAGTGTGTTTCTTGTCCTCTGCTGTGTTTCTTTGCATCCTGGAAAACAGTTATCCGTGCCACTTTTATTTGCCACACCGTGCAGTAAGTGACTACTCATGAATAACAAATGTTTTTGACGGGTCGCGAAAAGGTCACACAGCGGCAGTTGCGCATCCGCTCGCCATTTCAGCCAGATACTCCACACGTGGCACCAATAACAAGGGGTCACTTCTGCGAATCAGCTTCATTAGCCCGGTATCGGCTCAAATTAACCATCCGTTAACGCCCATTGTTCAGCTTGAAGCAACGTAGTCAGGCCACCTCGTGATTACCAGCATTTAGTGTCCAACAAATCAGACAATGTATGTATCGTTCAGAATGAGCTTTCTTTCAACTAGCGGAGTGTATAATAAGGGAAATGTTGCGTAGCCTGTAAGTCAATTAGTACCACACGATTTGTTCGTTTGTATGTTAAACTTAATTTGCAGACTTGCGAGAGGTAGGAGAACACGAAATCAACTCCCATTCGGCAGCGAGTAATAACTGTCAATCAAAATAAATGACATCACAGATTGTTTGTGAGCTGTCGTGTCTCTTCTACATGCGTCAGTTAGAGTCGGCATGATAACTATAAACGAGTAACGCGAGTATGGCCGGGAGAGTCGACAGAATCCTTACAGAAAGCACTCTTATTGGACTGAGATCCTGCTCCTCATTGTTCAAGCTTGGACGAACAATCAGACATCATTTACAAAACTAAATGTGTGTTCGGCGCAGATAATACTGTTTTCGTTCTTTGTGTTTATTACATGAGATACACTAGTATGGAAGTGTTACAATTCTTGGAGGGTCTTGAAACGTCAGCTATCAACTTTAAGAGCAATTATAACAACGAGTTTCTAACATTATCTCCAGAATTTCAACATTTCGGTACATTCTCATATGGTGTTCAAAAATGGCTCTGAGCACTATTCGACTTAACTTCTGAGGTCATCAGTCGCCTAGAACGTAGAACTAATTAAACCTAACTAACCTAAGGACATCACACACATCCATGCCCGAGGAAGGATTCGAACCTGCGACCGTAGCGGTCGCACGGCTCCAGACTGTAGCGCCTAGAACCGCACGGGCACTCCGGATGGCTCATATGGAGTAAATGAGGGCGTAACAAACTGTGCAGCTCTTCGTTGGATCTCCTCTAACTCTGCGGTTAACTCATTTTCGCATGTCTCCGACTGTCAAATAATATTCAGTAACCGGTTCTTCCAATGACTCTCAATCTCGAATCGTTCGCCCCACAATTAGAGTTCCGTGGACATTCCACATAAGTCTCTCCGAAGGGATTCCTTAAATAGAGCATCTGACAATTGTGACTGAGTGCAGTCCAGTCTTATCCCGTACGATGCGTATATTGAGGGTTATCCGCTAGTATTTGCACCAAGCATTCACTAGATGTCTCTGCATTTCCTAACCGTTTTCTAATTATGCATCATTTGTCTGTACAACTTCATTGTCCATGAACAGTCACAAAACGTTGTCATAGTAAAACTGGTGTCCGTTGTAACAGTAGTATTTTAACACAAATGAAACTGCATGAAAGTAAATACTTAGTATATTTTGACTAAAGTTCAGTCTTGATCACACCATTTATGTTTCAATTGAAACATAAATAGTGTGATCAAGACTGAACTTTATTCTATCTCACCGTCTATGGCCGTCCCATCGCCCTCACTCCCACCCTTAAGTACCTTGGCATCACCCTCGACCGTCGCCTCTCCTGGACTCCCCATCTCCATACAATCCAAGCCAAGGCACGTTCCCGACTCCGTCTCCTCAAGCTCCTTTCCGGCCGTACGTGGGGTCTGGACCCTTACACAATCCTCCACACCTATAAATCCCTCATCCGCCCTATCCTTTGTTATGCCCATCCAGCCTGGATCTCCGCCCCCCCTACCTTTTATAAATCCCTCCAAATCCTTGAACGCCATGCTCTCCGCCTCGCCTATCGCATCCGTCTCCCCTCCCCCACGCGGATCCTGTATGATCTCATCCCCTTCCCCCACCTCCTCCTTTTCCTTGAAAGGATACGGATCCTGTACACCTCCCGTAAACTCGATCCTCCTCACCCGCTCGTCTCCCCAATCCTCTCCCATCCCCGCCCGCTGCCGCGCCTGTATTCACACGTCCCACCCGGTCTCCATCTCTCCACACTCCTTACTCTCTCCCAAGGTGGCTTCCGCCAGCCCCCCCTCCCTGATGATGTCCTCCTCCCCTCCATCTACCCCTCCTATCAACTTTGACCCTGCCCCACCACCCACTTCTGGTGTCCTTTCCTTTAGGCACCCTCCCTCCCTCGCTTCTCTTCCCTTCCCTCCCCTTCTCTTTCCTTTTCCCCCGTCCCCTCCCTCCACCTCTCTTCCCCCCGGGCTTCCCCTCCCCCTTCCTCCCTCCCCCCTTTCTCCCCTGCCCGTGGCATCTCCGCTCTCTCCTCTCCCTCTCCCACTCCCCTTCCTCCTCCTCCTCTCTTGGCAGGTCCCCGGACTCGCACACGCATGGTGAACATTCGCGCGCCGGAGATCATCGCCGTCAGTGTCTAGTGTGTGTGCTTCGTTTTGTGTTTCGTGCAGTTACAACTCCACTGTTCACATGTGCCGTCGCAGCTCTCCGTGTTTTGTGCGCCGTGTCAACAAGTGTTAGTGTTTTTTCGTCCAACGTGAACGGCTTCTTGTTTTTTTGTTTTTTTGTAACTACTTTCTTTGCCCGCCATTTTTTGTATTTTCTGTGTCACCTATCTCATATTATTGTACCCCATACGGCTGAAGAGCGGCGTATTAAGCTGCTGCCAGCCCGCCTTGTATGAGGTGCTGAAAATTACAATAAAGGAAAACTGAACTTTAGTCAAAATATAATAATATATTGATCACTGTATTCCAAAAATGTTTACCAAAATTGTAAATACTTAGTGTTATGATTTATGTAAAATTGGGAGTAGCTTACATCAACGTATAACATCAGGAAGATCTAAAGTTACAAAAATTTTCACGATTTTCAGGGAGCCTGTGGAAAGCTGAAGGGAGAGGTAAACTTCTATCTGCCTTAAACGCTATTTTAGAATTATAAAAGTATCTTTTGAAGACCACGAGTATACCTTAGACGTTACGACCTAAAACAAGCTATTCACCAGTAGCCATCGTCTTCATGATAGACATAGATTCTACATTTTTTAAAACAATAACAACATTTTCCAGCAATTAGTTGTAATTCTCCAAGTCAGTAATTTTTACGGTGGCATGGTACAGTTCATAATTGTGCTCATCTATACCCGCTTTACATGGCAGCCTCTGGACGTTTGACAGCAAGTCCATGTAAGTTTTCATTAGAACCAGCCAATAAACCATCTCAATAACAAAGGACATCTGCCCTTGAATTGCTAAAACACCACCTGTGTATGGAAAAGCAGCTATTCTCGCCATTATATTTTTAACTGTAGTCAAATTTGATTTGTTTCTACGAATTTCTGTAGAAAATATATCATACTAAAAGCAATAATTTTCAGACTATTGAATTTCTGCTTTTTCTGTTATTTCTGGATCACCAGGTGTCTCTAAGAATCAGGAGCCCTTGATTTTGAGGCCGTATACTTGCAGAGGAAGACTTTCCACATTTCGGTTTCTAGTTTTACAGTATTCGGATGGTTTATTTACGAGGTGATCACCCTGACGTCGGAAGTAAGTTCTGGGTATCCCGTTGTTTAGCGTCATATGAAACGAAGATTTGATTGCTTTGAGTTTTATTGAAACTTGAAGCAACCGTTCGATAGCCTTAGGATTGCTGGAAAATCGACTGTATCGTTGCTTATCGATAGAAATAAGTTTCATATCTCTATCAACCCATTCTGATTTAGTCTGTTCTTGGCATCTCACTCATAAGGGTGAACGGTAGACATTTCCTCCGTCAGCGTGATAAGTTCCATGGGTTTCTGCTTATTCGTACTGCTCTGCATCTAAGAAACTTATTGGCGTTTAGACTTTAACATTTACGAAATAACATACAGGCATTCATATCAGAGACTTGCGCCAGAAGGTCAGCCAGTTCTCCTTGAAGTCTTTACAAAGGTTCAATACCTGCTGATTGTATTTTTTTACCGAAAACGAATCTAATGTAGAAAATTAGTGTTTGCTTTCTTGCTATAATGTGTGCCTTCTCACTAACGACCTATGATATTCTTCTACATTATAAACAAACAAACGGTTAATGAGCGTTACTGAAATACGGAAAACGACATATTCGTCGCACTGATGTGGTACCAACTAGAACATTAGTTACAAAAAGTAACGCCCTTGGTGCTGGTCGGGAGAGGCATGAGCTATTTATGTTGGCTTGGTTTCCAAGCAGCATTGATGCAGATGTACCAATACAGAAACATAACCCGAGTGTTGATGGGTCGTGAACGTTATATAGAGACATTTTTAGTTTTTTTTTTTACTTTAAATTTTGACATTATGTACGCTAAAAATAAAACGAAATAATCCCCAATAACCTGCATTTCTTAAATTTTCGTAAAAGTCATGAAAAGGAATATTACTGAATCAAAATACGTTCCACTGTACATCACCAGCTATCCTCGCCAGTATTTGGCGAAATGATGCTTTAGCGTTGCACGTAGGTTGCTGCCAAACTGTGTGATGAGAGATAACCTTTTATATATGTAAACCAAGTTTGTTTATCAACAGAACCTTTAAAGCACCATTTAATTGTAAAAATGCGGCATTTACAATGTGCGCAAGACGCCGAAAAAATTACTGGTTCCCTTGGTTTTTCGATATCACCCCAGCACGTGTGAATCATTAATTGTAGAGTAATAAACGTACCCAATTTTGTTTACGAAGTTTGCGAGCTAACATCCCAGAGACGTTCTGGCTCACATGCGGTTCCTCGTCGTCGAAATGTCTTGGCTCAAACTCATCCAGGGCTTGAACCGCGCGTGTCGCATTACACGCCCAAATTTAGACACTTGTGAACCTTTGGTTAAATTGTCTGGCTGATGGCAAGTTTGCGAAATACAAAGTTAACATCACATAACATAACAGTAATAATAATATCGGGAACTAAATTAACGACCGATAAATTATGTAGTCCACACAATTGCGATTTGGTTAGAATAATGTTTATTCAGAAAGCAAACTAATAGCGAAAGTGGTCGTATTTAGAGCTACTGTTACACTCGAGTGCATATCCATTTGACACAGTTCGATCATTCACAATCTCATCGCGAAATACAAGTTATCTACGCGAAAAGTTAAGAGTTCACACCAGGCGCGTGGCTGCTCACCGCTCAGAGACTAAGTCCCGCGATACCACACAACGTGAAATTTTCTAAATCGTTTCACTTCCTAGCTGCCTAAAGACCGACCTCCCGCTTTCGCGTCTCAATCCGAACTGTATCATTTGGTGTCCCCAGCCGAAATGAACTGTCCGCTTTCGCGTCTGCCCGTCCCCGGCCGCGTTTTCCCGCTCCGAACATCTTCGCTCAACTAACTAGGGCAGTTCCCTTTCCTGAGGCCGTCCATCTAATTGACTACAGCTTATTCTATATTATTTTACATTTTGACATATTTAATTAATCAAAGCTTAACCACTTTCACGTTCTAAATAAAGTAACAATAATATCCCTCACCTAATAAACGTTAAATTCTTTTACAAAAAATCAATACAATTTCCTTCTTAATTTTGAATGTCACAGCCAGTAGGCTTACACCCATGTGATTTCTGATAAATAAATAAAGAACAAAAGTAACTATTATACACTAAACTTTACAACAAATGTTCTATTACCTAATGATTCAATAAGGTGTCATGCTGTCATCGTTCAATGTGTTTTGTGTGTAGGAAATGATTATCTAATGCTTAACTGAAAATACTGATAATTTAAGCTTACTATATATTTTAAACAAATAAAGTTCAAGAGTTGACATTTACAATGTTTGTCATTTTAATGATGCGCTTCTATATAAAATGTCGATCGTTAAGATCGACCAAAGCGTTCAGATTTTAGCATTCAGGTCTTTGTTGCAAAACTTGTTAGTTTCACTTTAACAGTAGATCCTAAACTATTGTAGATATGGTCAATATTCAAGTTTTATTGGGATCACCATGAAAATTTATGGAGGATGGTAGATTAAAATAACTGTGGCTTCATTCCCTACATTACTACAGGAGTAAATAGTTTTCATAAATGTTTCCCTTTATGGCCGATCTTAGGTCCGCCTTATTTAACATTGCTATATCCCCTCGGCCACAAACGGCTTCTACTGGTTTTCCGTATGACGTAGGTTCTTGTCTGTCTCACTCGCACACTACAGCACTTAGGCATCAATAGACAATAGACGCCTGTGAGTTTTCCCACCTCGTGGTGAATCTGCACCCTTTGTGGCACAGGGTTCTGGACGACAGGGAAGGTTTCACAATTCCTGAAGGCTGACTTTTTCGGCCATATATTTAAATGAGTGCGCAATGCTCGTTAACTCACAAGTTCTTATGAGTGCCTTACAGCCCTTTCGTGAAAAGCTCTTTACAGTCTCAAATTTTCCTTTGCCTATCCTTTCATACCTTTTATGAAAATATTTCTATACACAATATACCGAGCGTCGTTTCTGTTCGTTTGCAGTGTACGTAACGAAAATTAAAAAAAAAAACAGAAGTTACCACTTACCACTTAGCTGCTTGACACCATAACCCCGGGATTACCGATCTCTATTCTTTCTACTGTGCCTACCTCTGCCTGGAAACGACAACATAAACTGGTCATCGCTCTCCCGACTCGCGCCCTATACGTTATTTTTTCTAACCGCCTGGCTACCTGGAGCTCCCACTTCCGTCACTTTCATTACTGCGTAGAAGAGTACCATAAACGAGCAAACCCAGCAATACTTCCTCCTTTCTGCCCTCTCTCTATCCATCACCACCTCCACATCTCTCTGTCTGCCTCCTCCCTCTCTCTCTATCTATATCGTCCCCCCCCCCCATTCTCTCCTGTAGGGCAGATATGACATGCTGACGAAGCATATCGCAGTCACGCTAGCCAGGTACACAGCATGTTTTTGGTCCGTGAGCGCCAACCTGTCCTCCTCCTCCTCTCCCTTCCTCCTATCTCTGTTCATATCCCCTTCCTTCTTCTCTCTGTCTATCTCCTACCCCATCCTCACTCCATCTATCTCCCCCTCCCTCCTCTCTGTCTGTCCCCTCCTCCCTCTTCTCTCTGCTCATCTCCTCCTCATTCCTCTCTCTGTCCATCTTCTCATCCCTCCTCTCTCTGCTATCTCCTCCTCCTCCTCCTCTTCCTCCTCCTCCTCTCGTTGTCTATCTTCTCCTACCCTCTCTCTGTCCATTTCCTCCTCTTTCCTCTCTGGCCATCTCCTCCTACCCTCTCTCTGTCCATTTCCTCCTCCTTCCTCTCTGGCCATCTCCTCCTTCCCTCTCACTATGTCCATTTCCTGCCCCCTTCCTCTTTCCATCTCCTCTTCCCCCCTTCCCCTGCTGACCTTGAGGCTTGTTTATTGTTGTAGGCAACTGACTGGGAGTTACAGTCGCTTAAAATAAATGGGTAAATTGGTTGATATCATTAGTATGCAGAGTATGAGAGCTCTCCTGCTGCTGGGTCTGTGAGGATAGTTGCTTCAGTGCGAGTATTTCGCATAATTTTAATCTGCAGATGTGTAGGGTTATTAACTTTTATGTGATTCAGACTGTGTAGTATTCTAATAAATTATAAGCCGACGAGTCTTCAATGTAACTTTTTTGTTACCTTTTAAAACCGACTGTGAGGAAGAAAATAAAACAGGAAACAGTTACGTACACAAATTTTGTTTTAAATTATATATAATGAGAAAGAATATAGATGGGAGAAACAATCTGTCTATTGGTTGAAATACACTATTATACTACCTAGAACCGACTGCGAGAAGGAAAACAAAACCGTACCATTTCACAGCGCAGTATTTACTTTCTCGTAGTTGCTTGTAACGCTAGCACCTGGATGGGTAACCGTCGGGGTCTGCTAAACGCTGTTGGTGAGCGGGTTGCACTCACCCCTTGTAAGGTCAACTGAGGAGCTACTGGACTGTGAAGCAGAGGCTACGGTCACAAAAACTGACAACAGCCGGGAGTGCGGTATGCTGACCACATGCCCCTCCATGTCGGCATCCAGTAACGCCTCTCATCTGAGGCTGACACTGCAGTCAGTCGATATCATTGGGCCTTCCAAGCCCTGTTCAGATGGTGTTTAGTTAGTTTACTTCTAGTTAGTTACAACAGAAAACTTGTACATTTTTTAAAAAAAAAGTATTCCTGTCCAAATGTTTATTGGAATATCTTGTGAAAATTTTATATAAATCTCCTCGAAATTATGGCTTACAATGTTTCCTCTTTGTATATTATTGTATAATTTATAAACTAGATATATTTAAAAAATATACAAGCTAGATCCGTCCGAACGTTTATTAGAGCATCGTGTAAGAGTCTGAAGTAAATCGGTCAAGTACTTTCCGAGATTTTTTGTAACAACTTTGAACAACGACTTCTCTTTATATAGTAGTATAGATTTGAACGAAATCGATGACGAGTAGGAGCGGCCCCATTATCAGTGATGCAGAGGTTCTTCGCATTCTCGAAAAATCTGAATATAATTATAGCGACCATTTTAATGCTGATGACACGGTTGAAGATCCTGCTTACAATTTGTCTGATACAGGTAAGGAAACAAGGGATTGCAGCCATTTTGGATATGAGTGTTAGCGAGCAACCATGAATTTCGGGTCCCTGGAGCATAACTGCAGATACGTCGTTTCAGTAAGCTGTATGGGAAGTGGAGTTGTGAGTAGAACCAGTTCTGCCACACAAAAAAGAAGTGTTTGAAATATTAATAATTCTTGCAACATATTCTTCTATTTCGTTGTATGTAAAATTAAACATACCATTTAGTCGTAAATTGTAAACGAAATGCTAAAATAATTTTTGTACCTTATAAAGGGACTCTTTTCCACGTCCTCTGATGAGAGGTTTAACATAACACAGTTTACACTTATTTAAAAAAGCAATTATTATGCTTTATTTCGATGTAAGAGAAGAGTTTCACTTTGTTTCTTGAGTTAATACCAGAGAGTCATATTATAGCGAGAACGGGCGGCACTGGATGAAGGATATGAAGATAACAGTCTGGCAATGGGGTAAGTTGATTTACGTGACTGGCACTCAAGTGTTAACTGTTAACTCCTTCAAGCGTTTTCGATGTTTATTCTTCTGTTTACATCCGCACGGGAAAGGTATTCATTTATTCGTGCAATTTAGATAAATAATAATAGTTTAGCAGGAAACAGGCAGGAATTTTATAAGTGGCGACAATTACTGTGCTATGTTGGTGTCAGATGTATCTCGTGGAAGTAACAGTCTTGTTTTCTCTCTGCCGCCACCTGTGAGCCGACATGTGTTCCTAAAGTAAACAACGTGTGACGCACTGCGCAAAACGCAAGGTAAGAGCTTACATCACTCTAGCCGATAATTACAACACCATTTCAACGCTTTCTGTCTGCAGCTACGTCGTACTTTTCTCTCACTGAAACCAGGCGAGCTGGCGCAGTGCTAACACACTGAAGAGCGGTGGTTCAAATTTGCTTCCGGCTAGCTAGATTCAGGTTTTCCGTGATTTCCCTGAATCACTTAAGGCAAATGCCGGGATGGTTCCGTTGAAAGGGCACAACCGATTTTTTGGCCATCCTTTCATAATATGAGCTTGTGCTCCCACCCAATGACCTCTTATGTTATGTTGTGGAACTGGGGACCTAGAAACGACGGAGAGGCTTCGTCCGCGCCGTAGCCCTCACTGGTTAACAACCCCACAACAAGCTACAGCTGTCCACTCACCCCACCACCGCCCCACACCGAACTCAGGGTTATTGCGCTGTTCGGCCCCCAGCGGACCCTCCCGGGAACGTCTCACACCAGGATTTGTGTAACCCCAATGTTTGAGTGGTAGAGTAATTATGGTGTACGCGTACGTGGAGAAGGTGTTTACGCAGCAATCGCCGACATAGTGTCACTGACGCGGAATAACGGGAACCAGCCCGCATTCGCCGAGGCAGATGGAAAACCGCCTTAAAAACCATCCACAGATTGGCCGGCACACAGGACCTCGACACTAATCCGCCGGCCGGATTCGTGCCGGGGACCAGCACGCCTTCCCGTCCGGAAAACAGTGCGTTAGAACGCACGGCTAACAGGGCGAATGATCGCTTAGTCCAGGGGACTTCACCGCTACGGTCGCAGGTTCGAATCCTGCCTCGGACATGGATCTGTGTGATGTCCTTAGGTTAGTTCGGTTTAAGTAGTTCTAAGTTCTAGGGGACTGATGACCTCAGATGTTAAGTCCCATAGTGCTCAGACCCATTTGATCCAATCTAGGGGACTTTAAACCCTATTCTTTCTTCCTTTCATCTCACATTTAATAGTTCGCATAAAATTAGCTGTAATTTCTCTTATGTATGAGATGTGTTCAATGAAACACATAAAAAGCATGTGTTGTTCCTTTGTAAGCTCAGGGACAGACACACAATCCGTGTGGGTGTCTCGCTAAATTATCGAGTTTCTTTCTCCTTGTGTACTAAAAAGCCCCATCCAAACAGGACTTACGAACAATATCATATTTAGTGGCTGACGGATGCAAACTGGTGGCTATATGTCTAATGAAAATCACATACGAAACTCTGAGCTTCTGAAACGACAATTAGTGACTGGTGGCAGTATCCACGAAAGCCATGAGGATATAGCTGATCTTCCGCTTGGTCAAATACACAAAGTAATGCCTCGTCGACAGCGGAGACAGACCACAAGCCCTGATTACAAAAGGATTAGGAAGGAAATCGGCTGTGCGATTTCAAAGGAATCACCGCGGACTTTGCCTGGAGAGATTTACAGAAAACACGGGTAATCTAAATCAGGATTGCGGACTCGTATTTGAACCGTCGTCGTCCCGAATGCGTATCCAGTGTGAAGGGAAGTTAGGGTCTTCACGTCCCGTAGACGGTGAAGTCATTATAGGCTCGCATTGGGGTAGGATGTGGAAGAAACTTGACACCGATCTTTCGAAGGATGCAAACTAGTGGGCATATGACGAACAGACGAAGCTATGTAGGGAAACCAGTGAACGTTTAGAACGACTATTCGAAACCTGCGCCACACTTCAAGGAAATTCGCCAGGAAGTAGCAGATTTGCCACGTCTTAGTCAAACACTAACGACAAAATTGAAAATTTCTGGTAAGGTCTTATGGGACCAGACTGCTGACGTCATCGGTCCCTAAGCTTACAGACTATTTAATGTGACTTACGCTAATGAGGACACACACGCCCATGCCCGAAGGAGGACTCGAACCTCCGACGGGGAGAACCGCGTGGACCGTTACAAGACGCCGTAGACCGTGCGGCTACCCCGCGCGGCGTAAACCCTAACGACAGGCTGCTTGGAAAGCCTGAATTTGAATTGGCCAACGAGGATTGAAACCGTCGTTCTCCCGAATATGAATTCCGATTTTTATGACAAAGAACATTTTTTATCGTGGTCTTAATAATTGGAAAGTTTGTTGCTGACGCTGAATTAACATCACAGAGTGCAAAGTTACCGGGTATTTAAGGTTGCAGCTATGTATTGTGAGATCAAATGTCAGCTGAAACCTATTTGTTGCTACCTAACCACCAGAGGGCGAGCAGTTTTGCCCCTTAGGAATTCACACACATTTGAACATGTTTTCAAACTCAGGTATTCGGTTGTGTACTGTTGCATTGTGCCCTTATGGAAGCAAAGAGTAACCAACCATATGGCCAGCCTAATCAATTATCAGTGAGCAGCTTACAAAAACACATAAATGAATGAACTGATTATTAAATGAATGACATAAGAAATAACTTATCAGGGTAATGATGTAGCTTGATCACACAATAAAAGTTCAGTATCAGTTTAACTGGATCAATCAAGTTGCTCTGGTGGAAACCTTACACAGCCAATAATAAAACAAATTAGGTAAGAAATAACTGATCTAGCAGAGTAGGCAGGCATCGATTAATGTGAGCCAAACACATTGTGGCATGCAACAAAGCCACCTAAACTGAACAAAGTTGCTAATGCTCAGCAATTTCATCCAAGTTTATATCCAACAAACAATGCACCATAGCAAACTTCGGACATAGCACTCACTGTTCACATTTTTTTAAAGTTACAAACTGTTACACTACAAAAAATTACTAAGTCCCAAACAGGTGCATATCGGAATAATTCTATCCACAAACAAACATAAAAACATGCTGCTCGCTGGCCGCCAAACCTTACCGAGATCCTTAGCCACCAGCTACGTACATCAAAAGAACTAGAAACGTGTTCTGCCTGCCCATTAATCACACGCATTCACAGGCGTCAGTGCAGGCGCTGACTCTGGGATCCAGTCGATCATACAGAGGACAAATACTGTCCTGGGATACGTTATACCACGCCTACTCGAACTGTTCACATAGTTCTGTAAGAGTTGTTGGTTAACGAGTCGCACGAGTCATTCTCATCCCATCACATACCACACATGCTCGATTGGAGACATATTCGCAGATTGTGCTAGCTAGGGAAGTTGCTGCACGTCTTTCTGGGCATGTTGCGTTTCAAGGGCAGTGTGTGGGCGAGCATTATCCTGTTGGAATAACACATCACCTTCCTGTTGCAAGAACGGAAAACAAACAGGTCTAACAACATTCTGCATGTACCGAGGTCTGGTTAGCATCCCCTCCTGAAACACCAAAGGTGAACGAGTGTTGTAGCTTATTGCACCCCACATCGGTGTACCTTACACACATGGATTCTGCGAGGCAGCGCTCACCAGGTGTACGTCGTACGCGCAAAACGACCATCACTTGAGTCCAGGCAGACTCTGCTGTCATCACTGAAGACCACAATGTGCCGTTCACCTTCCAAGAGATTCTCTGATGACACCAGTCGAGCCATGCACATCGATGTTGTAGTGTGCAAGGAAGATGGGCTAGAGCTGTATGTGCCCATAGTCCCACTGCTAATAACTGGTTCGCAATAGTTCGTGTTGACAGGTCTAGGCTCACAAGCCATCTTATCTGTGCTGCAGTAGCTGAATGTCTGCCACTGCTACCCTTACAATATGACAATCCTGGTGGGTGTCTCCGCTGCATGGACATCAGTAGTAGAGCAAACTGCTTTCCAAACCATTTTGTTAGCGCTGGTTGCATACATTCAGGGCCAAGCGTACATTCAGGGGTAACCTGATAGATTTATGACCTTAACCTATTGTTTGGGTAAATGTTTTATCACACCCTGACGGTTTATTTATGACCCTATGGTAATAATCCATCCTTCTGAGAAACACCCACCACTCTCCCTCCCCATCCTCCTCCTCCACCCCTCTGGGAACCTTCAACCTTCTCCCATAATCCTCATCGATACAAGCACACTTTTGAAATCAAATTAATTGACTAATTAATTAAATCTATCAGTTAATTAACCCCTCTCCATCTGGTAAATACTCCAGCCCCCCTCCCCCTCTAGAAATTGGTCAGAAAAGGATTAAGTCAGTGCTGGAATGAAGGTTCTCACAACAGGAAATTAAATTACACAGCAGAGGATATACTGTTTACTCATAAAATTCAGTTTTCAGGGGTTGAATCTCTTTATTTGGCGGGGAAAACTCACATCCAGCAACTTATCTCCTCATTACGTAATTACACAGGTGCAGATTGTAGACGTTGTCTTCTTGGGAAATTTTGGTATGTGCACTCACCTTGACATACAGGAATCGACTGAGCTAGTGGACAAAGTCACCACCAGAGGACTTCCCACCCCCACCTCTGGCCCCTTCCCTCCCTACCCCACGTATAAAAAATTGGCGGGAAAAATAATTACCCTATGCTGGAGAGGAAGGATCTCACGATACGAAATTCAATTCAATGTCAATAAGATATCGATGCATATTCTTTATTTAGTCAGTTTCCGGGAGAGAGGACTTCCCCACTTGGGCGGAGCTCACGTGAGCACCTTCCAACCTGGCTTCCCATGACGTGATAACTGTAAGCACTGAGGAATGGAATGAAGTGCGGTATAGTAGCCACCGTTTGGGGACTCCCGCGTGTGCGTCTATCGTTCGAGCGCCACCACGAAGGTCAAAATTCTCCCAACGTCCTAATCACAAATCACAGTACTAAATACCGCCGACCACGGACCAGATATCGGTCTACTTTTGATATCGCGGCCCCAAACAAAGCATTAAGTGGTAGCATGTGTTGTCAGAATACTGTATTCCTATCGGCTAATGCTTTGAACAAAGGAAAAGATGACGCAATTTCGATTTTAAAAAAAATGGAAATAGTCCATTTGCACTACCCTAGTAAATTAATTGTTTAGCATTTTTCAGGAGTCAAATAGATCGTTTAAAACACTCATCATCACCTAACGATGATTCTTCTTCGTAATAAAAACATATTCTCAACGTTTTGGTATCACATGAAAATATTATGCAAATCAACTAATTAAATCTCCGCCACAAATAGATCGTAGTGCTAAATATATCCGCAGTTTTGTATGCACCCACGTTTGAGAGCACAGGCACCTTCCTCCACCACAAACTTTCCACTAAACCTATCAAGCGAAAAAATCCAACCGATCACGTACATGCGCGATCGCAAAGAGCACGCCGTCCGTCGACTGCCGGGAGCCGCCGGCAGGGACATCTCATCCACATCGGTGAGCAGAGACCTACACACGTACACACGAATCGGCTATGTCGGGAACTGCACGTCCCCCCCCCCCTCCCTCTCTCCACAGAGTCAACACGCCCGCCGTACCGAACGCTCAGCTATCGGGGAGACTCTCATCAAGCAGTTAACTGATCAATTTACATGAGGGGGAGGGGGGGGGGGAAGTATCGTCCAGCGCAAACATCCATCATTTTCAGTCTTCTCACGCAACACACACGGCCGCCTCTGTCGCCGCTCACCCAGCACAATGGTCACTTACTTAGGTAGCCCCCGCAACCGTGGGCTAGAGCAGACAGGTCGACGCATTCTTTGTACCCTGCCGCCCGTCAAAGGCAGAGCAAATCAGCAACTTGTGGTCGTCGACTCCTCATGATCACTGATGTCGCCAGCCACAGCGCACTGCGGGCCAAGCACCAATGGTTTGGATGTATACAGTATTTACACCCTGACATAGAGCCCCTCAGTTTTAAAAATCCGAAACGTGAATGTTGTTGACCATAAACCTCGAATTTCTCACGCGAAATGTAGAATTCTCCCTTTCATGAAAGTTATTTTTGAAAACAGGAGAAATCGGCCATACACGCGTTTTCAAGTCGCTGAAGTATCGTTACTTGTTGTGAAAATCCTGTAACAGTATGGCATAGCCTATATTTGCTCTATATATTCTCTCATCAGGTAAAAATTTTTTAATATCTGTTACTTCCTGCATTACAGGAACAGCATACTAAACTCATGTTTGGGTCATGACGGAGTGCCATGATCTACTTCTGCCACGGGATGCCGCCTCATTTTTGAACTCCCTTAAAGTAACCAAATGCTTAGCCACATACGAACTCCCTTAGGGTAACAGCACAGAGAATGTGTAAACATCATATTTATACTATGTATCACTTTATATAGTCGGTAATACATCTAATTTTATTACGATAGTCATCTCTTCCTCATAAGGATGCATACAGGCAATCTTTTTCCCTTGCTCTATTTGCGAGTGGAATAGGAATGCAAATGCCTAATAGTGGTACAGGATACCCTCCGCCATACACCCTACAATTGCTTGCGAAGTAAGCATATAGATGTAACTGTAAATTTAGTCTACCAATTAACATGTCAGTCTGTCCATTGATGGGTACACAAATCTCACTGAACAATGTTGTCTCATTCTTATCGGGATCCTTTGTAACAGAAACATTACACGGGTTTCTGTAGGTATATGACACTCCTCCCCCCCCCCCCCCTCTGTTGTTTACGAAGATCAAGCACGATTATGGTTCGGAAACTATGATATGAATTCCTAAGACTTCCCCTCTTCCTGATCCACAAGCATGCATCTTGGGTGGGACACTCGTGAGAAGCATAGTAACAGTCATTTAGTACCTATATGAGACTCAACTAGTGGTGCAGATGATGGATACATTGGAAACTCGAAGACTGTAAACAATTATGTTTATTACTCTGACCCATCATAGAGCATGTGTGCAGACCTATGTAGTGCTGCACTTCTTGGTAACTCAAAGTCTGGAAACAGTTCTACATGTTCATTTGACTTCCTCTCCATCGTGTGGGAATCTGAAACAGGGTGTTGACATGTGTACAGAGTTGATATCTGTTGCTACTCAGATTTTTTTCCATATGTATATGCTCTTATTGCTTACCAGGCGTGCTAAGTTATTTATGTTTATATATTCCAACTGTAATACATAGCCATAAGCGTGTCAGGACATCTACAAACTATAGCTTTCGGGTATTTATTATTATTAATAAGTCAATAGTAATTTAGTAATATGCTATTCGTTAGCTGACAGTGTGTCAACTGAGTTAATGTCTTGGGCCATAAGAATTTCCCTTTCTCTCTCTACCTACAGAGTGCGTCTGCCCGGCAGTGTCATTTATAAACGGACAGTTAGCAAATTATGCGGCCGGAATATAACAATATTTGTTTATGGTTCATTTAAAATTTTATAATTTTTTTCCTTTAAAATTTTCGCATATTGGTACACTATTTTCTGTATCTGTAAAGTAAAGAGTGTTATATTGGAGGTTGAAGTTCTTTGTATTGTATGTGAGTAATGTAAGTAAAATACTATGTAAATTGTTTATTATGTCAAATAATTTTCTGGTGACCTTTCGTATTTGAAAATATTTTGTGTGTATAAATTGTTCATGTTGATGTAAATTTGACAATTTAAGAGATGGTCATGCTTAGCAACAATATAAGAAATAGGTATTATATAAAACCTGTGTGCTTTTGTTTAAAACGAAAGTGGTCTGGTGAGTGGAAAAGGTGGCAAGGGCGAATTGGTGTGCTACCTAGAGCAAGCACGGGAAGTAAGTCACACAGTCTGTAGGCAGCTGTGACTGATGCAGCACTTTTGTGGAACAGGAGAAGCTTTGCCTGCAAATTCGCACAAAATGCCTCGGATGAAGACTGCAAACGGCTTACGGCATAGCTGCGAGTTGTTGGGCTACTGTATGTAAAATTGAAGGACGCCAAAAAGAGAAATTGAGCCCATACAGGAAGATACTGGCAGGCCGTACAGTGGGTAGTGTAGCCGTCATAATTGTTCGCCACACCCTAGCCTACAGCCACCAGATAAGATTTTTTTTTTTTTTAGTTTTACTTTTGTACAGCGTGAACGATTAATTTAAACTGTGTTTTACTAGTTATCCCATATCAACAGTGTATTTTCCATTACATCCGTCCACTGGTACGCTGTTCATTACCACATTGTGATTGACTGACACCACTTGTTTGAGATGAAGAGAGTTTTGGTGGGAAAAACACCTACTGGGAATGGGCAGCACCGAAAAAGTTATGCGTACATGGTTGCAATATGAGGAATCAATGCTCTTGATCTCTTCAAAATGGAATACCAAGATATACATTACCCCATCACTGTAGAAGATGAGATCGAGTGTAGAGGTAATCACCTATGGACAGCTGTTTGGAAACTCTTCCAGTTTCCATATCTTGCGATGTCTTCCACATTTTTGTCAATGAGAAACACAGTCTATGTCTTTTATTTTAATCACCCTGTGTGTTATGGGAGTGCTAGTTCGCACCATGCAATGTTCAGCTTCCTGTGAGAGCGAATGGATTGAAACATGGTAATGTCATATTAGCACCTAACATAAATCTCGAAGTCATGTAGAAAAACAAAATGTATGGCTGTGTACAAAGCTGTAGTCATACACTGCTTCACTATGTTACAGCAAAAAAAAGTTTACCAAACTGCTTATGAATCAACAACACAAGAACCTTCTCCCTGTGCTGATAGTTGATATGGTCTTCCTCCAGTACAGGCAACAAAACGTTACAGTATGTGGAAGCGACTTCGATCACTGGTCGCTGTTCCAGTGGAAAATACATGTATATTTAATGGAATCATACACATAGTCAATGTCAACACGCAGACGGTATTTGTTTCCCGTTATATCGGAAGAGGGAGACAGGGTAGAATCTTATTGAGTTCTCTACCAGTTGACGTTAGTGAAGCTTTTATAGTTCGTAGTTTTCCTTAATTGGATATTATAAAAACAACGAAGAGAGAGAGCGAGAATGAAAGAATGAGAGAGAGACAGAGACAGAGAGAGGCAGAGAGAGAGAGAGAGAGAGAGAGAGAGACTGTGCTGTCAACGAAGACTCGGACGCCATTACACTGTTGCCTTTCTAGCGTGGTAATCATAGGAATACGATAAAGGAGATGAGGACAGGTACAGAGTGATATTTAAAGACTGTAACTCGGTACAGATGAATTGTAGGTGTTATGCCTCTGAATTTCTTTGTACAGTCCGCGTATACTCTGCATGGTTGTGAATTTTCTGTTGTACGTTAGTGTGCTATTTTTCTCGTTGTGATAGCTCTCTACCTGCCAGCCTTCTAACTAATGGAACACTGCTGTCAGAACATCATGAGATTTCGAGAGAGTTAGCAGATGTCTGAGACTTGCGGGGGACATCTCTTACTCGTGAAAATTATGTAGTTTCAAATGCTATACATCAAAGACTGGATGATTCGTGAGAATATTGTAGGTAAGCGATACTCTGACGAAAGGGGAGTTGAGAGGTGAGCTCTATACCGCTTATTGTAAGAGTTGTGGGCAAACATATTACAACCTCTGACATTCGTCCTGCAAAGTGACTGCAGTGAGAAAATTAGGGGCTAATATGAAGATCTTTACCGAGAGAGAATCAGCAGGAGAAGTTCCAGCTTTTGTTTTCCCGATAAATAAGAGACAACATTCTTCAGTGAGATTTGTGTACCTATCAATGAACGGACTGACATGTCAACTGGTAGACTAAATTTACATTTACATCTATATGCTTACTTCGCAAGCCATTGGCATGTGGTCTAGGGTATCCTGTACCATTATTAGTCGTTCACATTCCTATTCCATTCGCAAATACAGCGATAGAGAAAGACCGCCTCTATGCCTCCTTATAAGAGCTAATTTCTGTTAGCTTGTCTTAGCGGCCCTTACGCGAAATGTACGATGCCGGCGGTAGAATCCTTCTGCGGTCAGCTTCAAATGTGCTCTTAATAGAGTTTCTCGAAAAGATCATTCACATTAGAGTTACCTGGCAAGCGAAATCCGACTGCTGGAAAAAAATATTACTCGCGATGCAACGTGATTCTCATAATCAATTTAATTAATTACTCTATTAATTTGATATCAATGACGTGCCGCCTGGCGGCTGAAAGCAATGGTTAGCGTACCACAGACATAATTCCGGAGGCGGAGCGGTAATCACGCGTATTTTTAGTTGTGCGATATCTGCCAACGAAGTTTCTATTTCCCACCTACACAGGGAGAGATGATAATCATAATAAAATCAGATGTATTACCGAATTTATAAAGTGAAACGTAGGATAAACCTGATAGTTACACCTTCTCTGTGCTGTTACCTTAAGGGACTTTGTATGTGGCTAACCATTTGGTTACTTTAAGGGAGTTCGAAAGCGAGGAGGCATCCTGTCACAGAGGTAGATCTTAGTACTCTGTCATGAGCAAAAAATTAGTTTAATATGCTGATCTAGTCCTGGTCTAGTTCTGTGATGCAGGACGTAGCAGATACTAAGAACATTAGAACCACTTTTTTTCCTGATGCGAGAACACTTAGAGCAAATATAGGCTATGCCATACTGTCACAGCGGCCGCAGTGGTCAAGCGGTTCTAGGCGCTTCAGTCCGGAACCGCGCGACCGCTACGATCGCAGGTTCGAATCCTGCCACGGGCATGGATGTGTGTGATCTCCTCAGGTTAGTTAGGTTTAGGTAGTTCTAAGTTCTAGGGGACTAGTGACATCAGATGTTAAGTCCCATAGTGCTCAGGGCCATTTGAACCACACTGTTACAGGATTTTCACAAGTAACGATACTTCGGCAATGTGAAAACGCGTGTATGGCCGATTTCTTCTGTCTTCTAAAATAACTTGTATGAAAGGGAGAAATCTATACTACTGGCCATTAAAATTGCTACACCAAGACGAAGTGCATATGATAAACGGGTATTCACTGGACAAATATATTATACAAGTACTGACATGTGATTACATTTTCACGCAATTTGGGTGCATAGATCCTGATAAATCAGTACCCAGAACAACCACCTCTGGCCGTAATAACGACCTTGATACGCCTGCGCATTGAGTTAAACAGAGCTTGGATGGCGTGTACAGGTACAGCTGCCCATGCAACTTCAACACGATACCACAGTTCATCAAGAGTAGTGACTGGCGTATTGTGACGAGCCAGTTGCTCGGCCACCATTGACCAGACGTTTTCAATTGGTGAGAGATCTGGAGAGTGTTCTGCCCAGGGCAGCAGTCGAACATTTTCTCTATCCACAAAGGCCCGTACAGGACATGCAACATGCGGTCGTGCATTATCTTACTGAAATGTAGGGTTTCGAAGGGATCGAGGGTAGAGCCACGGGTCGTAACACATCTGAAATGTAACGTCCACTGTTCAAAGTGCCGCCAATGCGAACAAGAGGTGACCGAGACGTATAACCAATGGCACCCCATACCATCACGCCGGGTGATACGCCAGTATGGCGATGACGAATACACGCGTCCAATGTGCGTTCACCGCGCTGTCGCCAAACACGGATGCGACCATCATGATGCTGTAAACAGAACCTGGATTCATCCGAAAAAATGACTTTTTGCCATTCGTGCACCCAGGTTCGCCGTTGAGTGCACTATCGCAGACGCTCCTGTCTGTGATGTAGCGTCAAGGGTAACCGCAGCCATGGTCTCCGAGCTGATAGTCCATGCTGCTGCAAACGTCGTCGAACTGTTCGTGCAGATGGTCGTTGTCTTGCAAACGTCCCCATCTGTTGACTCAGGGATCGAGACGTGGCTGCACGATCCGTTACAGCCATGCCGATAAGATGCCTGTCATCTCGACTGCTAGTGATGCGAAGCCGTTGGAATCCAGCACGGTGTTCCGTATTACCCTCCTGAACCCACCGATTCCATATTCTGCTAACAGTCATTGGATCTCGACCAATGCGAGCAGCAATGTCGCGATACGATAAACCGCAATCGCGATAGACTACAATCCGACCTTTATCAAAGTCGGAAATGTGATGATACGCGTGTCTCCTGCTTACACGAGGCATCGCAACAACGTTTCACGAGGCAACGCCGGTCAACTGCTGTTTGTGTATGAGAAATCGGTTGGAAACTTTCCTCATGTCAGCACGTTGTAGGTGTCGCCACCGGCGCCAACCTTGTATGAATGCTCTGAAAAGCTAATCATTTGCATATCACAGCATCTTCTTCCTGTCGGTTAAATGTCGCGTCTGTAGCACGTCATCCTCGTGGTGTAGCAATTTTAATGGCCAGTAGTGTACATTTCGCGCGAGAAATTCGAGGTTTATGGTCAACAACATTCTCGTTTCGGATTTTTTCAACTGAGGGACTCTGTGTAAGGTCGGAACTACTGTATACATCCAACCCATTGGTGCTTGACTCACAGTGCGCCGCGCCGGCGGCATGAGTGATCACAAGGAGTCGGCGACCCCAAGTCGCGGATTTTCTCGGTCTTTGACGGGCAGTTGGGTACAAAGAATATGCTGACCTGTCTACTCCTGCCCACTGCAGCTGGGCCTAGCTAAGTGACTAGTGTACTGGGTGAGCGATGACAGAAGCGGCCGTGTGTGTTGCGTGAGAAGATTGAAAATCATGGGTGTTTGTGGCGGATGGTTATTCCTCCCATGTAAGTTGATAGGTAGACTGCTTGGTGACAGTCTCTGCAACTTCTGAGCGTTTGGTACGGTGGGCCTGTGCAGCCCAGAGGGTGGGCACGCAGCTCCCGAAATAGGCGTGGAGGGTGGGCGCGCGGCTCCCGAGATAGCCGTGTGCGGGTCTCTCCTCAGCGGCTCCCGCGAGGCGATGCGGTGTGTCTGCTGGCGGTGGAGTGCACGAGTGCGGCTCCCGGCAGTCGGCGGACGGTGCGCTCTTCGCGATCACGAGGTGCGTGATCGTTTTGATTTTTTCGTCTGACAGGTTTCATGCGGTGGAGGAGGGTGCTTGTGCTCTCGAACATCGGTGCGTACAAGACCTCAGATATACACTCCTGGAAATTGAAATAAGAACACCGTGAATTCATTGTCCCAGGAAGGGGAAACTTTATTGACACATTCCTGGGGTCAGATACATCACATGATCACACTGACAGAACCACAGGCACATAGACACAGGCAACAGAGCATGCACAATGTCGGCACTAGTACAGTGTATATCCACCTTTCGCAGCAATGCAGGCTGCTATTCTCCCATGGAGACGATCGTAGAGATGCTGGATGTAGTCCTGTGGAACGGCTTGCCATGCCATTTCCACCTGGCGCCTCAGCTGGACCAGCGTTCGTGCTGGACGTGCAGACCGCGTGAGACGACGCTTCATCCAGCCCCAAACATGCTCAATGGGGGACAGATCCGGAGATCTTGCTGGCCAGGGTAGTTGACTTACACCTTCTAGAGCACGTTGGGTGGCACGGGATACATGCGGACGTGCATTGTCCTGTTGGAACAGCAAGTTCCCTTGCCGGTATAGGAATGGTAGAACGATGGGTTCAATGACAGTTTGGATGTACCGTGCACTATTCAGTGTCCCCTCGACGATCACCAGTGGTGTACGGCTAGTGTAGGAGATCGCTCCCCACACCATGATGCCGGGTGTTGGCCCTGTGTGCCTCGGTCGTATGCAGTCCTGATTGTGGCGCTCACCTGCACGGCGCCAAACACGCATACGACCAACATTGGCACCAAGGCAGAAGCGACTCTCATCGCTGAAGACGACACGTCTCCATTCGTCCCTCCATTCACGCCTGTCGCGGCACCACTGGAGGCGGGCTGCACGATGTTGGGGCGTGAGCGGAAGACGGCCTAACGGTGTGCGGGACCGTAGCCCAGCTTCATGGAGACGGTTGCGAATGGTCCTCGCCGATACCCCAGGAGCAACAGTGTCCCTAATTTGCTGGGAAGTGGCGGTGCGGTCCCCTACGGCACTGCGTACGATCCTACGGTCTTGGCGTGCATCCGTGCGTCGCTGCGGTCCGGTCCCAGGTCGACGGGCACGTGCACCTTCCGCCGACCACTGGCGACAACATCGATGTATTGTGGAGACCTCACGCCCCACGTGTTGAGCAATTCGGCGGTACGTCCACCCGGCCTCCCGCATGCCCACTATACGCCCTCGCTCAAAGTCCGTCAACTGCACATACGGTTCACGTCCACGCTGTCGCGGCATGCTACCAGTGTTAAAGACTGCGATGGAGCTCCGTATGCCACGGCAAACTGGCTGACACTGACGGCGGCGGTGCACAAATGCTGCGCAGCTAGCGCCATTCGACGGCCAACACCGCGGTTCCTGGTGTGTCCGCTGTGCCGTGCGTGTGATCATTGCTTGTACAGCCCTCTCGCAGTGTCCGGAGCAAGTATGGTGGGTCTGACACACCGGTGTCAATGTGTTCTTTTTTCCATTTCCAGGAGTGTATTTAGCGCTGCGATCTACACTCCTGGAAATTGAAATAAGAACACCGTGAATTCATTGTCCCAGGAAGGGGAAACTTTATTGACACATTCCTGGGGTCAGATACATCACATGATCACACTGACAGAATCACAGGCACATAGACACAGGCAACAGAGCATGCACAATGTCGGCACTAGTACAGTGTATATCCACCTTTCGCAGCAATGCAGGCTGCTATTCTCCCATGGAGACGATCGTAGATATGCTGGATGTAGTCCTGTGGAACGGCTTGCCATGCCATTTCCACCTGGCGCCTCAGTTGGACCAGCGTTCGTGCTGGACGTGCGGACCGCGTGAGACGACGCTTCATCCAGTCCCAAACATGCTCAATGGGGGACAGATCCGGAGATCTTGCTGGCCAGGGTAGTTGACTTACACCTTCTAGAGCACGTTGGGTGGCACGGGATACATGCGGACGTGCATTGTCCTGTTGGAACAGCAAGTTCCCTTGCCAGTCTAGGAATGGTAGAACGATGGGTTCGATGACGGTTTGGATGTACCGTGCACTATTCAGTGTCCCCTCGACGATCACCAGTGGTGTACGGCCAGTGTAGGAGATCGCTCCCCACACCATGATGCCGGGTGTTGGCCCTGTGTGCCTCGGTCGTATGCAGTCCTGATTGTGGCGCTCACCTGCACGGCGCCAAACACGCATACGACCATCATTGGCACCAAGGCAGAAGCGACTCTCATCGCTGAAGACGACACGTCTCCATTCGTCCCTCCATTCACGCCTGTCGCGACACCACTGGAGGCGGGCTGCACGATGTTGGGGCGTGATCGGAAGACGGCCTAACGGTGTGCGGGACCGTAGCCCAGCTTCATGGAGACGGTTGCGAATGGTCCTCGCCGATACCCCAGGAGCAACAGTGTCCCTAATTTGCTGGGAAGTGGCGGTGCGGTCCCCTACGGCACTGCGTAGAATCCTACGGTCTTGGCGTGCAGCCGTGCGTCGCTGCGGTCCGGTCCCAGGTCGACGGGCACGTGCACCTTCCGCCGACCACTGGCGACAACATCGATGTACTGTGGAGACCTCACGCCCGACGTGTTGAGCAATTCGGCGGTACGTCCACCCGGCCTCCCGCATGCCCACTATACGCCCTCGCTCAAAGTCCGTCAACTGCACATACGGTTCACGTCCACGCTGTCGCGGCATGCTACCAGTGTTAAAGACTGCGATGGAGCTCCGTATGCCACGGCAAACTGGCTGACACTGACGGCGGCGGTGCACAAATGCTGCGCAGCTAGCGCCATTCGACGGCCAACACCGCGGTTCCTGGTGTGTCCGCTGTGCCGTGCGTGTGATCATTGCTTGTACAGCCCTCTCGCAGTGTCCGGAGCAAGTATGGTGGGTCTGACACACCGGTGTCAATGTGTTCTTTTTTCCATTTCCAGGAGTGTATTTGTGGCGGAAATTTAATTACTTGTTTGTATAATGTATTTATGTGATAGGTGACGATCTACATCTACATTTATACTTCACAAGCCACCCAACGGTGTGTGGTGGAGGGCACTTTTCGTGCCACTGTCATCACCTCCCTTTCCTGTTCCAGTCGCGTATGGTTCGCGGGAAGAACGACTGCCGGAAAGCCTCTGTGCGCTCTCGAATCTCTCTAATTTTACATTCGTGATCTCCTCGGGATGTATAAGTAGGGTGAAGCAATATATTCGATACCTCATCCAGAAACGCACCCTCTCGAAACATGGACAGCAAGCTACACCGCGATGCAGAGCGCCTCTCTTGCAGAGGCTGCCACTTGAGTTTGCTAAACATCTCCGTAACGCTATCACAGTTACCAAATAACCCTGTGACGAAACGCGCCGCTCTTCTTTGGATCTTCTCTATCTCCTCCGTCAACCCGACCTGGTACGGATCCCACACTGATGAGCAATACTCAAGTATAGGTCGAACGAGTGTTTTGTAAGCCACCTCCTTTGTTGATGCACTACATTTTCTAAGGACTCTCCCAATGAATCTCAACCTGGTACCCGCCTTACCAACAATTAATTTTATATGATCATTCCACTTCAAATCGTTCCGCACGCATACTCCCAGATATTTTACAGAAGTCACTGCTACCAATGTTTGTTCCGTTATCATATAATCATACAATAAAGGATCCTTCTTTCTATGTATTCGCGATACATTACATTTGTCTATGTTAAGGGTCAGTTGCCACTCCCTGCACCAAGTGCCTATCCACTGCAGATCTTTCTGCACTTCGCTGCAATTTTCTAATGCTGAAACTTCTCTGTATACTACAGCATCATCCGCGAAAAGCCGCATGGAACTTTCGACACTATCTACTTGGATGTGTGTTTTAAGCGATCTATTTGACCCATTTAAAATTTTAAACTATTAATTTACTAGGGTAGTGCAAATGAACTATTTCCCTCTTTTTTCGGTATATAAATTGCGTCAGTCTCCCATTGCCCCAGCATTAGCCGGTAGGAACACAATATTCTGAGTAGAGATGAAAACCTACATTTGCGTGCTCGGAGGCGTTGGTTCACAAGACAAACAAGAAGTGGCCTCTTGTGAGGGACAGAGACAAGAAACGAGTCTGGAATTTTCCGGTCAACAGAATGCCGCAACTTGATCCTTTGTTTGGGACCACGAGATCAAATTTTTTTAATAACTGTACAGTTTCAACGTTATTCATTCAGAAACATTAGTCATTTTTTTTAAGCGGGTATTCACCCCCTCAACGACCGTATGGGCCTCATATTTTGCTCTACACTACAACATATTCAAAGCCGATTAAAATCGAAGTGTATCCCTTGGGTAGGTTTACTTGTCAGTAGCAGAAATTAGGTTTGGTATTGCCGTTTAAAAAATTAGTGAAACCTACGTTATGTGTTACTACAGTTCCGTTCTTCCCGACGTGTATCTCGTTCTTATGTGCTTGTTATCGTCGTTGTTATTAATATAGTAATAATAACATAATAACTTACTTAGATATTATTAGTAATGCTGTACTTAGAATTTGATAACAATGTTGTACCATAAATTATAATCTGTTAGAATAATGCGTTATTAAAATGTGTAATTGAAAATATTACCAGCAGAAAAATAAATAATAGTAATAAAAACAATTAATAATGAATAAAAAATGAAGGACAACGTATGGTGTTTTATCCATTGCCTCCTTTAACGTTATTTCATTTTTTACTTGTTTGCCTTGTTGACAAATTTCCGTCAGATCACGTCGTCTTTTACCATTTTTGAAAGTCTGGATTCATCATGTCCCATACACTGGCATGTACAGACACTGTATCAAATTAGAGTTTACCTTCCTCGAAATTGTAACGCACTTATGGCTTTTAGCAGAATTTGTAGTCATTTTGCACTCGAACTTTACCTAACTTGCAACAATTCCTCACCGTAAACGCAGGGTACAACGCATTAGTGTCGTCCAGAACCAGCTGGCCTCTCACGACTGACGTATAGTGATGGCACACTAAGCATTGCGCTCTGTCAGAAAACATATTCAGTATTTTGTTACTGTCGAGACGACGATGCACCACGGAAACCCGGCTTAAGCAGGATTGGCGGCTACCTGTAACACATCTAACGACAGAGTGCAATGTCAGTACAGGCACAATTATATGCTGTTTTCTCAGAAACTGACATATTGACCCCGTGGCTATGTACAAAATATAGGTTGACTCTTATACAGAAGATTACAGCAACCAGCCACTTTTTACAGTGCTATTTATTTATTTAAACAGCGCCGTTACCGGTTTCGAACCGATAGGTTCATCTTCAGACGGCTAGTTCACGTTTTACATTACATTTCCTGTTTTGTTTCCCCACCCGACGAAACAACCAAAACAACATGTGAGATAACGTCTTTTTAATTGTAATTGTGCCTCACAACGATGTTTCGGTTACTTACAATTCATTGTAAGAAACCGAAACATCTTCCATTTAATAATAATCATTCGTTTACACCACTTAAAATCGTTGTGAGGCACATTTACAATTAAAAAGACGTTGTCTCGCGTTTTGTTTTGGTTGTAGGGCATGGCCACCCCAAGGGAGTTCCGTCAGGTGGGGAAACAAAACACGAAATGTAATGTAAAACGTGAACTAGCCGTCTGAAGATGAATCTATCGGTTTGAAACCGGTAACAGCGCTGTTTAAATAAATAGTGGCTGTTTGCCGTAATCTTCTGTGTAAGAGTCAACCTATAACAGTTACAATGGACTTCAAGACCATCTTTCAGCGCACATTGCTGAACATGGAGCTCTGCAGCAGACGATCCCATGTTGCCTCAAGGCCATCGTCAATTACGGTTGCAGTGGGCACAGGTTCATCGAGACTGAACCGTGGATCAATGGAAACGTGTCGCTGGTCGGATAAATGAAGCTTCTGGTTTCACCAGGTCGCTGATCGTGTCCGTTTACTCCGTCATCCAGGCGAACGGCTGCACCGCCGACGCGGGCAGGTGAGATCGATATAACGCTGTAGGGTCACTCTAGGAATGGCGGTTATCTCTGCAACAGCCGGTTTTCCGTTATAACGGTTGTTCCCACTCCAGTTTAACCTGACAGTTAAAACCGCTCAAAATAATTGGTTTCTGGAATAACAGGTTTTCGGTTTTTTATTCCTATCATTTCCTATCATAAAGGTACAAATCAAACAACGATTGAAAAATTTTGACTCATTTCAGGATAAACAGAATCAAAATATTAAATTAAATACTCAAATAAAGGAAACTTAGTCCGTTCACCGTTCGCTGCTACCCTCTAAAAATGATTGAATACTACAAAAAACATCAGTATTCTCCTCTTCACTGTAATTTTTTGAAACTCTACTCAAAAGTCATGTTGTCACTGGGGATCATACTGCTATTTTGGCATTACGTATAGTCAGTGCTAAAGGGTGAAAACTGATGTTGAAGAACTGTGTTTTTCGTGTTAATCTGCCCTTTTTCGAGGGCTACAAGTAGATAAATGCATGTTATGTAGACACAGGTAGCAGATAAACTACTCTCTATTTTTCTTGTATACTATTAGTGTATTGTTAAGTTTTTAATTTATGAGTCCTAACACAACTTCCTACCTTTTTTATTACTTCATAGAAATGACAGACAAATCTTTAATATTTTAAATCAAATTAAGCAAAAATATCTGCATACTAGCATTGGTGCCATTCTGCAATACAATGGATGTCTGTCGACGACAGCGAGAAACTCTCGTGCAGACCAGGTGGGGGCAAGACTTCCACACTGCATGTACACGCGCACCTTCAGCCACAACACACGGCGATAGGGACTTTATTGCCTCAGCAGTGCTGTACCAATTCTTATGCCATGTGTTTGTTACTCTTTTCTGTCAGCATTGTTATTAAAACAGCATTGATCCCTTTTCCATTCTCTATAGCAACACAGTATTTCAAACTAACGCAAATTTCATCAATAAAAATTACTCCTTTTTTATTCATTTATTATTTTGAGCTTTTCCTCATTACAGAGGCTTATCTCCAACATAATAATTTACTAGGAAATTACTATACAAAGGATAAACGTTCTTAAACTACATTTTTAATATATTCATCCAGGTGTTTCGATCTTGTGTGTCCTCTTCCTCTGCACCCATTCTCCTCATTGTGTGCTGTACATTTTGGAGCCAGATGTTCATAGGTCGTCCTCTTCTTCTCCCCTCCGGTTCCCACTCCAGTATCAATTTTGGCATTCAGGCTTCCTCCATTCGTCGTACATGCCCGTACCACTGTAATTTCTTCCTATCCATTACGTCATATATTCCTGCTTTTATTTCCGTTCTCCATATTATTTCGGTGTTCCTTATCTTCTCTTTCCTGGAGATTCTTGCCGATCTTCTCCATAAGTCCATCTCTAGAGCTTGTAATTTTTCAATGTGCTTCAGGTTAATTGCCCAGGTTTCCGTTCCTTACAGAACAACACTTTCTAATATGGATTTGTATATTAATTTTTTAGCTCTGCTCATTACATTCCTGCTCCATAAGACTGAGTTAAGCATCCCAATGACCTTCCGTCCGCTACTAACTCTTTTATTGATTTATGACTCTGATTTTCCCTCGATTTCTAAAATGGATCCCAAATGACAGAAAGTGTTTATCTTTTTGATTATCTTTCCTTCAATGAACTCCTTTTTAACAAAAGGTTTATTTAAAAACAAAAAAAATCTATCACTGTTGGTATGGCTAATTGATATTTATTTTACTCGGTTATGAGTAAACAATAAAAACATCTGTTGTAATCGAGAGCTAACAGTTGCCGAAAAATACCGGTTATTCGGAACTAAAATACTGGTATCGGTTCTAACTGGTCGGTTTTTCCCCTCCCTACGTCATTCAACTGCGTTTCCATAGGACCTGTGGTACCAATCAAAGGTATCATAACAGATGTGGGCTATATTGTTGCGGACCACCTGCATTCCTTCACGCTTCACGTCTTTCTCGACTGCAATGGTATCTTCCAGCAGGATAAACTACCCGTGTCACAAAGCAATAATCGTGCCACAGTGGATTCTGGAGCACGATAGTGAACTTCCTTCTCCGCCATATTCGTGTAATCTGAAACCGATGAACACATCTGGGATGTAACTGGGCGCCAGCTCCGCAGCCAAAAACCAATGGCCTGTAATACAGGGTGCCCAGGAGGAGTGGTCAATATTCAGGGATATAACAGGAACGTTGATTCGAAGCAAGAAAAGTCTACTAAAAGTGGGCTCTAAAATGCACACCTTAAGAGCTATGAGCACTTGCTCAGTAGAAGAGATGGGTTTCACAGTAGCGAAGATGAACCAGTGCTCATTATTCCTAAGGTAAGCACTTTGGAGCCCATGTTTACTGGACATTTTTCTTGTTTTTACAACCTTCAAAACATGAAGAAAAGGGGTTGGCATTAGAAGAGATCTGTTTCACAGTACTGAACATTGCAATAAATAGTAAATCAAATATAAATTTAGAAAGGGCAGCTAATCAAATTTTTACTGACATAAATAAGTGATTCATAGCCAATTCACTGTCACTAAACTTTGAAACGACCCACTATATGCGGTTCAGAACTTCCAAGAGATTTCCTTCTGGTGTGTGTATAAAATATGATGACATGGAAATAAGAGACGTTGAGAGTGTAAAATTCTTGGGATTAGAACTTGATAATAAATTCAGTTGGGAGCAACATACTAACGAACTGCTAAAGCGCCTAAACAAGTCTGTGTTTGCAATGCGAATGATGTCAGACATAGGAGATATAAATATAAAAAAAACTGGCATATTTTGCTTATTTTAACTCCATTATGTCATATGGTATCATATTTTGGGGTAACTCCACAACCAGAGAAAAAATTTTTGGAGTACAGAAGCGTATAATAAGAGTAATGAGTAGTGTAAATCCAAGAACATCATGTCGAAACCTGTTCAAAGAATTGGGCATATTAACCACAGCTTCTGAGTATATTTATTGCTTAATGACGTTTGTTGTAAATAATACATCTCTTTTTCCAACTAACTGCTTAGTACTCAGTATCAATACTAGGAATAAGAACAATGTACATAAAGATTTAAAATCACTTACTCTTGCCCAGAAAGGAGTCCAGTATTTAGCAACGCATATTTTCAATAAGTTACCAGCAACCGTTAAGAGTTTAGTTTCAGTCAAGGCACAATTTAAACATAACCTAAAAGAATTTTTGGTAGCCAACTCCTTCTATTCCATCCATGAGTTTCTCAACAAGTGCAGTAGACCATTTTAATGAAAATTTATTATACTTTAATTTATGACAATACTTGGTTGTAACAGCCAAGTAACTACCTACTGTGTGAATGTTGGATGTATGGAAAGCAGATGTTAAGTCTTAAGTCTGTAAATAGCGGAAGTTTAATTTTAAATCGTGTACATAATCTGACTGTTCTTAACTGAGGATCACTTGCATTTGCCAGCACTCGCAAGATGTCCGTCTACACACAACCAAGACAAGAGAAGAAGTGAAGACGACTAAAAATTAACAAAAGAGCGTATCTTGTCGTCTCTTTAGATCATTTTGTTATATTTCTTAGCACTCGAAACTTACACAGAGAAATTATTATTTTACGGGTACATTATAAAAAATCTGTATCTTCAAGTTTTAAATGTCTCTTCTTTATAAATACTGTTTTTTAAGTGTTTTCTTATTACCTCACCGGGGACGCTATATTGCCCCCCGAAATGTTTATGTCATAAAAAATGTTCGTGTTTTTTGACATAAATATTTCCTATTTCGTGTCCACAGTGTCCACACGCAGATTTTTCCTTCACAGTCTACATATGTCACATCGTATGTTTAAACCGTTGTGACTACTGAGGTTTGTTGCACACAAAGTGTAATACAGATGAAGTTATTTACATAACAATATAATATACAATTGGTTACGTATACAGTCATGTACAAAAGGACATAGAATACAATTAGTTTCATTTTGGCTGCTTCTTTTTAGGGTTGCAACTTTTGCAGTGTTCAAAGGTATACAATCACGAGTTAGTCCATAATACTTGAAGTCCCAGGGGTGTCAACTGTTCGCTGCCCATTTGGCGCGGCCGTAGGGAAACCCTGGGGAAAACCTCGGAGGAGCGACAGACTAACTGCTTTGGTTACTTTCACTTAATTGTTTCTAGGATGTCATTGGAGTACAGGATGTGCATACATTACAAATAATTTTTTGTTGCACTATGCAAAAAATTAATTTTTGACAATACTTGGTTGTAATAGCCAAGAAACTAGCAAATGTCTGAATGATGGCTTTAATTAAAGCAGATGCAAGTGTTAAACCTGTAAATATTAGAAGTTTAAGTTTAATTCATGTACATAATTTTACTGTTTATTGACTGAGGATCATTAAAATTAATGAAACTCAAGTTTTTCTAATTACATTTTTGTAATGTGCTTGTCTGACATGTTCCACACCCAGGAGCATTCCCTCTTTTATGGGTCTATGGAATGAATAATTAATCTAATCTAGGACGTGCTCGCAGCTCTTGCGGTGTGCGTTTTAGATGGTGATGGAACACCGTGTTCAACAATCGATTGCCCAGTCGATTGTTTCTTCGTTTAGACGGTTTTTTTGGACGAACGAAACAACCAATGTCAGACACTCTCTCCAGGTTTGAATAGTTTCCTTAACGTGAGAGAACCGACTGACCCAAGTATCTGTCGGTTACGCCAGTTATATGAATGCTTTCACTTAGTGTCTGGGGTTTGAGTCATTTCACTACCATATGACTTTTTCACCTTTTTTGCCATGGGGGCGGGCGCCGCCGTAGCCTACTCCTGCTGCTGCCGGGGCAAGGGGTACAGCCGGCGCGAGGAGATGGCGCGTATAGCGCCGTATAGCTGGGACCTGCGCTAGGGGTGACTGGGTACCTCCTCGCACAGTCTGCCACCCTGGCTGTGACAGCAGCAGGACGCTGACTTGGAGCGAAATTTTAATTAAATAACGGACATCACCAGTCAATTTCTTCACAACGTTCTTTTCTTCTTCACGTACTCCTAGGAGAACTTCTGTGCTTGCTCAACTTTGTACGCATAACGAAGCTTTTATTCGTTTTGTGTTATTAATTACAGTTGCAACAAACAATCAATGCATTAGCAATCTGTTTATCAGTTTTAAATGCTGAAAAGAAAAATTAATTAGTCTTTTCAGTGCATAATTAAAGGCATATGCATATTGCTTATTTTAACTTTGGCATACTCATTGATATGTATGTCTGCGCGTACACCTGGGGGTGATCGACCCTCCGGGGTGGAGGGGGGGGGGGCGCGGTATGTGTACCACAGTTCTTCATCTAATGAAAGTACTACAGACAGGTTGTTACTCAGAAGAATAACTGTATAACTCAGCTAAACCACTAAACGATAAATAATAAAAGTATTTCAGACTTTTTTCACTGGGAAGAAAAACTGGGTAATTCAGCCAACCAAGCCACTAATCAGTAGTTTTAGTTGATGAACGAACGAATACATGCTTCAGTCGACAGATTTGTTTCACTTGAAATGAATGAATGAGTAACTTACTCAGTACGCAAAACACCACCGGATTGTGTCAACTGTTTTCATTCTGTTGCTCCCAGAGACTGGTTTCACGCGACAGAAATGAATTCGACCGACACGTAAATCTAAAACCGACTGAATCGGTCGTTTTCATTCGGTTGCTCCTGCCAATACTTTTAGAGCCCATGTTTGTTAGACTTCTTGCTTCGAATGATCATTCCTGTCATATTCCTGAATATTGACCATTCCTCCTGGGAGACTCTATATGTAGGAATTTTTGACCTATTCGTAGATGTCTCGTGCCACATATCTGCGGAAACTTACCGAGGACTTTTCGAATTCATGTCATGCAGAACTGAGCTGTATTGCGTTCTAAACATGGTTCAAAGTAGTATTAAGCAGGTGGTCGTAATATTTGAGTTCATCAGCGCAACTTTTCTCATTTATATAGTGTTCGTCTTCACTTATTTCAGATGCTGAATTTTTTCTGAATCACTTCCGTCAACGCGACTCTACGTAGCACTTAATCATTAACGCTGTTTTTTTTAATCAAAATCAGCTGGAAGAGCTATCGTGCAGACAGATGTTCAAATACCTAGATCATGACAGGTGTTAGATCACGTGTAAGAATATCTCTCGATAATTTAGTTATCTGTAGATAAGTCTTAGCATTCCAGAATCACTTGCCGATAAGATAAGCACTTATCCGTACAATATGATGTCATGATGGATTTGCAAACTGACTCGTTTGACTGAAAATAACCCGTGAGTGATGTTTAACCATATACACTGTGGTGGAAGTGTTTCCAGGGAATATCTTTAAAAACAGTATAAAGTTGTTTAAAGTTGGACGACCTCACTTTACTGTGAGAAATAAAAGTAGTAGAAGATTACGTATCACATAAAAGTTGCAAATACATAGTAAGGAAATAGAATAGATGCATAGGTTGTATCTGAAGGCATTAACTAACGAATAAAACTTCATTTGGAAAGCACACTCTAACAGTGGAGGATAGAAAATGGGAGGAAAAAAAGATTCCTACACAAGTCGCGTTAGTGAATATAATATTTTTCTCACTTTAGTTACTAACAGGCGCTATATGTTAAATGGTTGAGCTCACACACAATCAGTCTTACTAACACTCTGAATTGCTACCACTTTATGAACGATTGTTGGGATCATTGTGTACGTATTATCTAGTTACAACCACTTACATCCTGCAAGATGATAACAAAATGCCCATTAGATGCACTAACGCATCTAGTTATTAGTTAATGAAAAGCTGCTCCAGTTGCTAATAAGAACTTCATTAAGTCCACTATCGGTTTCGGCCTTTACGTGGTGCCATTTAAATGTTGATCTGAAAATGCCATTTTTAACGCGTAACATGATGGACATATAAATATTTTATATAAAAAAATCTAAAAACATAGCTTAGATACGTACAGTAAAAGAACAGGAAGAATGTATAACTTACATTGTGCTGTATACAAGCAATGTGACTTTTGTGTAAAATATTTATAAATCCATCATATTATGCATTTACAGTGGCAGTTTCAGAGCCACTTGAAAATGGCCCGATGTAAAGCCCTAAACCAGTCGCGGACTTAATTAATTCCTTATTAACAACTGAAGTGACTGTTCATTAATTGAACATACGGTTACGGAATTGTGGAATCAGCACCCTCCGAACATGGAGAAACGAATAAACAGCTCGTTGTATTAAAAGAGAAATATTCAAAATTAAATATCAAGCCTGTGCTTGCAACTGGTACGCAGTCATAAGAATCATTTTCGTTTAGTCTTAGTTAACCTGACCTTGATCAATACGCTGTATTTTATAACAACACATGGTTTCCGTAGAAATTATGCCAAAATAACAACTCCATACGAGTAACTACAACGGCGGTAAGTCGATTTCTTAAAATAAATCTTATTTCTACTAATGTATTTACAACGTATAAATCTGCGGAAAACTTTGAGTAGAAAGAAGTATTTAGGTATAATATGAAGCAAAACCGGAAAAGTTCAACGAACAACGAGAGCGTTATCGAAACGCTGACAGAATGAAAGCAGATCCCGCCCCCCCCCCCCCCCCCCCGCCATACATACGCACACACACACACACACACACAAACACACACCACAATTCTGTAGCAGTTTCCTGTGTATATGTTTGAATTAGTGTTCTTCAGGCCTGAACTACCACATTTCTGACTCGCATCAAATATCCTGTGTTTTATATTGAGCCACATTTTTTCCACCCTCAGTATCATATGACTTGACTATTACTTATTGTTGTTTGATTTCTGCCACTGCTGCGCACATCACGAGCCACGACCAGTTGAGATTGGTCAACTAGTGGGCATGGTGAAACGTTACCCCTTAAGAAAAAGAATGAGTGATTACTTCTCTTAATTCGCTGGGGAGAAGGTTGCGTACTCAGTTAGGATGGGTGACGTACATTTACGCTGAATAAGCTTTAACATAAGCTCGAGTGAGCCAGTGTATTGTTTAAGACACTGGACAAGCATTCGGGAAGACGTCGGTTCAAATCAAAGTCCAGCCCAATTTGAGCTTGCCTTCAGTCTTCGTCGTTGATAGGACTTTAAACCCTAATCTTCCTTCCTTCTTAACATAAGACTTAAATTTAAATGTGACGTAGGAGAGCAAATCTACACTCACGTGTGGAAGGCTAACCTTATCTCACAAAGTCGGCAAGCGCTAAATAACTTCTCACTTTTAGAGAATGATAAGCAATACAGAGGGGGCGTATCATCTTTGTAGAATCCAGATTAGCGGTCGTTACGTCGAACTTGGAGCATTTCAAACATGGTGGCTCGGAAATTGTTGCCGTTTCCAATTATTCAATAGTATGGCTTCTAACAATGGTCACAATATATTTTCTTGAATGCCCTAAGCCCCACTAAAGTGTTTCAGATATTAGCACGTTCTTGAAACACAAAAGACCATCAATAAAAGTATGTCTCAGCACTAAACAATCCTTAGGAAATGCTCAGAATTTCTCAAACTTGGGTAGAAGCTGAATCGAACAGTAAATGTGTGAAATGCTGCATAGATTAATACTGCTAAACTTACAGGAAACCTATATCTTATTTCATTGTTCTAAATGTTCGTGTACTCAAAAGCCTCCTGGTTAAATTAAAAAAGTTGGACTCAGACTTAGTCATCTTTTAATAAGAACTCTGTGACACAGTGGCTGCTATAAAACACCCGACACCTAAATCTTTGCTCTACAATCTGACTGCAGGCAACGTTCTGTACGGTACTGCAAAATTGTGATCGCCTAATTAGTTAATTACTTACATGTTCCATAGACCATGTGAACGATTCTTTTATGGAAATGGTGTGGAACGTGTCAGTTTAGCCGGCCGGAGTGGCCGTGCTGTTCTAGACGCTACAGTATGGAACCGAGCGACCGCTACGGTCGAAGGTTCGAATCCTGCCTCGGGCATGGATGTGTGTGATGTCCTTAGGTTAGTTAGGTTTAATTAGTTCTAAGTTCTAGGCGACTGATGACCTCAGAAGTTAAGTCGCATAGTGCTCAGAGCCCGTGTCAGTTTACATGATATGTACAAACGATTAGTGTTAATATTAATGAACACTTTTTAGTCCTACTCATTCAACTCCAATTAGAATTAAGTTTTTTATAGGCTATCAGCTTTTAAAGAGAAATTCGTCCAGGGAATAGAAGGAGAAATGACTATGCAAGTGTTCTGAAGTTAAATGTTCACCAGCCTACGTACATAACAGGCTGCATATCACCTTATTTGAATTCATGATCTGAGAGTGACAATCATAGCTATTGTGGTAATAAAATTTTTGTGTGGTATCCTTTGTTCGTCCATGAGTACGTTGGTTGGGGTCTACCTTCTTCTAACTAAACTGTGCTTTCGCTTCAAATAGCTTGTATGCTTGTATTTCCACTAAATGTGCCACAGTGATTAAAGCTCTGGACTCACATTCTCCAGAACCGGTGCTCAGTCCCCATTTGTCTACTCATATTTGCGTTTTGCAAATTTTGTGTAAGTCATTTAAGGCGAATTTCAGGTTTGTTCACTTCAAAGACCGTGGTTGATTGCCTGCCGTATCCTTATGCAGCACTATGTAAACTTCCTAATAACCCCGTCGTATATAGCACTTTAAACCTCAGTCTTCCTTGTCTGTTAAATTTTTTGATCGTATTTTTATAACTTCAGTCGACTGTCAGGTAATCTCCCTCGACGAGTTATGGTTGGTAAAAACTGTCTGCAATGAAATAATAGCGTGAATTTGCATTCTAATGGCTTTAGAATATCATCTTGGGTTGTCGGGTGTTCTGCCGGATATCAGCGTCGTACTTGCACGATATTTCGGTCACGTAGCTCGAGACCTTCATCAGGTGCGACCTGAGACTGCTCCTCGAGTGGACCTGGTCCAGTATTTATGCCTATGGACTTCCCCCTCCACCAACGGCTGCAGGCGCTTCCTCTGTGGTCCGCGCCCATTCCCTGTGACCTGCTGGAGCGTTGCTGCTCCGTTTTCCGTCCGCTGCGGTTCTAGGTGTTCCCTCTGCGGTCCGCGCCCACCAAACCCGCTCCTGGGGGTTTCATCTACGGTCTGGGGTACCAGGCGTTCCCCCTGCGGTCCGCGCCCGCTCACCACGATCTGTTGGAGCGTTGCCGCTCCGTTTTTCATCTGCTGCGGCTCTGGATGTTCCCTCTGCGGTCCGCGCCCACCAGTCCCACTTCTGGGTGTTCCATCTTCGGTCTGGTGCTCCTGGCAGTCCGTCAGGGGCTCGTTTTCCATCTCCATGTCTCTGGTTCTTCTGTTTGTGTAGTGTTGCAGCTGGCCCCGTTGCTCCTTTAACAATTCCAGAGCCGGATCCCAGGCTCTGCTTAGCTGGTACCCTGTGTCACGATTCATAAGATCGTCAGCCATTTTAATCTCAATCGATTCTCTTATGACACTGTCCCAACATCTGGGTGTTTGTGCTAGAATCTTGGTATCCTCATACTTCATGGCATGATCTAGCTCTAGACAGTGTTCAGCAATGGCTGACTTAGTCACCTGTCTTAATCTAGTGTGCCTCTGATGTTCTTTGCACCTGATCTCCACAGTTCTTGTCGTCTGGCCAATGTAGGACATGCCACATTGACAAGGTTTATTGTAAATCCCTGGTTTTCGTAACCCCAGGTCGTCTTTGACACTCCCCAGCAGTCCCCCGATCTTGTTGGATGGACAGAAAACACACTTGATATTGTGTTTACGCAGGATCCTACTGATTCTGGCAGAAATAGAGCCAGCATAGGGCAGATATGCCACCTTCCTTGCTTCACCTTGGTCTTCTTCAGGAACCTGTGGTATAGTGGCTGGTCGGAGTGCCCTCTCAATTTGTCTGTCCATGTATCCATTCTTGGAGAAAACTGTTTTGAGACGTTCTATCTCTATGGGTAGATTCTCTTGGTCTGATAGGGCACGTGCTCTGTGGACCAAAGTCTCCAGAACCCCATTCTTCTGTGCAGGGTGGTGACAACTGTTGGCCTGCAGATATAAATCAGTGTGTGTAGGTTTTCGGTACACACTGTGGCCAATTGATCCGTCTGCTTTCCTCTGGACTAGTACATCCAGAAATGACAGCTGGCCATTCTTCTCCAGTTCCATGGTGAACTTGATATTAGGGTGGCATGAGTTAAGATGTTCAAGAAACTCATTGAGCCTGTCCATCCCATGTGGCCAGATCACGAAGGTGTCATCCACATACCTAAAGAAGCATGTGGGTTTAAATGTGGCTGTCTCCAATGCCCTCTCCTCAAAACTCTCCATAAACATGTTGGCAACCACAGGGGACAGTGGGCTGCCCATAGCTACACCTTCAGTTTGCTCGTAATATTGGTTTCTGTACAGGAAATACGTGGATGTCAGTGTATGACTGAACAGGTCCAACAGAGCACCATCAAATTTCTCTGCAATCAGTTCTAGTGAGTCCTTCAGTGGGACCCTGGTGAACAGCGATACCACATCAAAACTAACCATGATGTCCGAATCTGTGATGTGCAGTTGCTTGAGGCGTTGCAGGAAATCTTCTGAGTTGCGGATGTGGTGAATACATTTCCCCACATATGGAGCCAGGAGACCTTTCAGGTACTTGGCTGTTATGTACGTAGGTGCCCCAATATTACTGACAATAGGACGTAGGGGCACACCCTCCTTGTGTATTTTAGGCAGACCATACAGTCTGGGTGGCACTGGCGCTTTTTCCCGTAGTTGTCTGATGATCTTATCGGGCATCCCTGTTTCCTTCAAGAGAGCACTAGTCTTCTTGGCCACCTTGTCCGTGGGGTCACACTCCAGAATTCTGTATGCAGGGTCCTCCAGAAGTTGGCGTACTTTCTCATCATAATCCACTCGCTGCAAAATGACAGTGGAGTTCCCTTTGTCTGCTGGCAGTACCACAATGCTGTTGTCTTCCCGTAGTTTCTTGAGTGCAAGCCTCTCCTCGGTTGTGATGTTCGATTTCGGCGGCCTGGCCTTGGTGAGGGCCCTGCAGGTCTCTCGGCGGACTTCCTCTGCCACATTAGGTGGAAGTGTGGCTGCAACTTGCTCTACTGCACTGACGAAACCTGAAATGGGTACGTTTCTAGGGGTCGTAGCAAAGTTGAGACCCCTGCTGAGTACCTTTAAGGTTGTATCATCAAACTGTATGCCACTCAGATTCGTCACCGTGCGTGTCTCTTCCATCTGCTGTGCTTTCTTGCTCATGCGGTCAAACTTTGCAGATTGGCAAGATGAGGCATTCCTTCTAGCACACTCAGCTAAAGACCAGGAGGCACGGTCTACCCAATCCCAATCTTCTCTTGTTAAGGAAGCTGCCATGTACAGATGAATGTGTAACAGCTCCCTGGCCACAACATCTAACCTGTGGCGCATATCTCGAATCCTCTCTCTCACCAGTGCCATGCTAGCTCTGCGTTTTATCTTGTTCGCCGCTCTGGAGTTGATGTGATGTTTAATTCCGGCAAATACTGGTACCACTTCTCCATCTCGACACCTCAGCAAAAAACTGAGAAAACTCAGCATCTTCCCTTTCTTCTGCCGTAGCTTGTCCAGCTTCTTGATATTCTGATACATCTCCTCCCCGTAGAGACTTTTGATGTAACTCTTCAGGCTTTCCCGGCGATCTAATGACATCTTGGGTTGTCGGGTGTTCTGCCGGATATCAGCGTCGTACTTGCACGATATTTCGGTCACGTAGCTCGAGACCTTCATCAGGTGCGACCTGAGACTGCTGCTCGAGTGGACCTGGTCCAGTATTTATGCCTATGGACTTCCCCCTCCACCAACGGCTGCAGGCGCTTCCTCTGTGGTCCGCGCCCATTCCCTGTGACCTGCTGGGGCGTTGCTGCTCCGTTTTCCGTCCGCTGCGGTTCTAGGTGTTCCCTCTGCGGTCCGCGCCCACCAAACCCGCTCCTGGGGGTTTCATCTACGGTTAAAGGAGCAACGGGGTCAGCTGCAACACTACACAAACAGAAGAACCAGAGACATGGAGATGGTAAACGAGCCCCTGACGGACTGCCAGGAGCACCAGACCGAAGATGGAACACCCAGAAGTGGGACTGGTGGGCGCGGACCGCAGAGGGAACATCCAGAGCCGCGGCAGATAAAAAACGGAGCGGCAACGCTCCAACAGGTCGTGGTGAGCGGGCGCGGACCGCAGGGGGAACGCCTGGTACCCCAGACCGTAGATGAAACCCCCAGGAGCGGGTTTGGTGGGCGCGGACCGCAGAGGGAACACCTAGAACCGCAGCGGACGGAAAACGGAGCAGCAACGCTCCAGCAGGTCACAGGGAATGGGCGCGGACCACAGAGGAAGCGCCTGCAGCCGTTGGTGGAGGGGGAAGTCCATAGGCATAAATACTGGACCAGGTCCACTCGAGGAGCAGTCTCAGGTCGCACTTGATGAAGGTCTCGAGCTACGTGACCGAAATATCGTGCAAGTACGACGCTGATATCCGGCAGAACACCCGACAACCCAAGATGTCATTAGATCGCCGGGAAAGCCTGAAGGGCTTTAGAATACATTTTCCCTATTTGCATTAACGTTTAACGATTATATGAACGGATTTATTTCTTGTATTTACTAAAGTTTATCATCAACCGACCTGTCTTTATGGCAGTCTCGAAATTTAAAGAGGCACTGTAACGAAGTGGATGATCACTAAAGGCACGGAAACGTTGACACGATAACGTGACTGCAGCTGCCACAAAAATTCATTGAATTATCATGTCAAAAATAGATACTTTTAAACAACTACTACAATCGGCACAGCACATTGCTTATTCCTTTAAGGAAAAATAACTGAGCAATCACTTTAACTACTTACTGAAGCAGTGTTTTGTTCGTAATCTCGTTGCAATAAAGGGTACAGCATGTTCTCCTGTATCATCACAGTATAATGCAGTAATGATAGGATACTACAGTTAGAAAAACAATAAATGGTGAAACTAGTATGGTTAAAAGTGACCCACAAAAGTCGCTTCGCATGAAATATGAAAATGAAGCCACTTGCCGCCTGTCCAGTTTGGACGTTCATTGACATTGACCAGTTTCTTGAACAGTCTTAAGTAAGTGGTGTAAAATTGCAATGCGAATCTAATGAATCGTTTTTATTACCAAGACGCAATTAGACAGATTGAAAAGAGTCTTAATTCACTGAAATATTTCTAACAGGCAATTTTAAATAGATACTGAAACCATTAATCTCACAGTAATAAGTTCTTAAAATCATTAATTTCCTTGCAGTGCAGTTTCTTACAGTACTTTGAATACGGTTCAATCCCGCGTCCGGCCATCCTGATTTAGGTTTTCCGTGATTTCCCTAAATCGTTCCAGGCAAATGCCGGGATGGTTCCTTTGAAAGGGCACGGCGACTTCCTTCCTCATCCTTCCCTAATCCGATGAGACCGATGACCTCGCTGTTTGGTCTCTTCCCCCAAACAACCCAACCCAACTTTGAATACGTAGCTGCAATAGAAGCTAAACAACGTTCAGAGTGCGAGTCCTCCTCGTACTTTCCCGGATTCTTAAGTAAGATCGGAAAACTTTGTCCAAAACCTGACGACGGATTTCTTTGTTTCTGTTCGCCGGCAGCTATTTCAGTAAGTTTCTCACCTCAAAACGATAACAGTCTCTTACTAAAGATGTAATAAATTCTATTTGATCCGTACTTATAACGAAATAAGTAGTGAATTGAGGAATTAGAATGGATGTTTGAATTTGAAAGAATGTTGCTGTTTCCCAATATTCCTCAAACTTAAGCTTCTCACTGATGATACGATGTTGCCAGTTCTGTTCTTCCCCGTGAATGAATAGCACCAGGTGTTTGACACTTTGAAATCAAAACTTTCTGACTGCCGCAGTCATTGCTCACTACCACAGTGTCCAATGTTTCTAGCCTCTTATTTTATATTTTTATATTTACCTCGAGTCACTCCTCCGTTTGTCACTTTGACCCTCCATCGCGATAGCTGTTTTGTACTTGTGAGTTTGCGCAATCACACACAGCCCAATACGGATTAATTGTTTCCGAGAAACTGTTACTAAACTGTTTATTTGTTTCCAAGAAGTCAGTTACAAATTTGGTACTCGAGTCCAAGACGTAAACCAGTCAATGGAATGGCGTCATAATGTGTACATACCAGGCACAAAATCTGGAAAGCTCATAAAAGATACCTATCATCAGCTTTTGGACAAAGCTTCGTAACGTTACATAAAAACGGAGCCGTTTCTGTACGTTATTGGCTCGTGGACTGGACAAAGTTTATTCTTCCTTTATGCTCTCAGCGAAATCGGAATATCGACGTGTTCATTAAAAGCAATTCCGCCAAAGTGTATGCCGTTCTGTCAACATTACAATGTACACTTTTACCGACAGGTGAAGAATTACAGTCGCCCTTTACAAAAGTGCCCTATTCTCATCGCACAGTAAACGGAAATCAAGTTGAAGTGGTGACATTAATGAAATATACGCCTCGATCCGTAATCAACTGCAGGCTCCGGCTTTCGAGAAAACGCTTTCATTAGCTTCGTTTTCGGAGAAATTATCGCCGTAGCGCGAGGTATTTAGAATACGACTGTTGCACATGTGCCTTCGCATGTTGTTGGTGATGCTTCGATTTTTTATGTTTTTAGCCTTTTATGTCAAATATTACCATGTAGGATACGCTGGTTCTCTTGATGTACAAAAGTAAAAGTCAAAGCAAAAATTGATCTACTAGAACTTACAGGTTTTTCATTTTCAATTACTGTTAGTTACTTTGGGTTATATAAGAATTTTTATCATAAAACTGCTTTCAATATTTGAAATGTTTATTTATTTTGTAAATAATTCCATTGTATTTCTCGATGTCACAAAAATAGTGATGTCATTGATGTAACATGTTTCCGCGACAACAAAAGGAGAAAAAGGGAACGTAAGATTACATTTAAACAGGGTTCGCAAAAATTCGAACCTGTGCCATTAGCCACTACGCTACCAGTTTGTGTGGTGTACAAGTAACACCATGTGTGCAAACTGACGCAGTAGCATCAAAACGTTGACTGTTACTTTCTTGAAAATTATTGAGTGTTGACACATAAGACAAAGTACGTAACAATTTGTTTTAGCTCTTCTTTCACCAAACGAAGACTCGACTGTATCTGAGAGCGACCTATTGTGGTTCCTCCTTGTAAAATACACAGTGAGTTCAGAAGTCTCCGTTATAGACTTCTAGGACTTGTAGAGGGGAGTGAGTAGATAATGTTTTGAATTGGAACCCATGTCCGGAAACGTACCATTTCCGAGCTTCAACCATTTGAAAACATGTAGCTAACGTGACCACTTTTAAAAGTTATTCACTAGGCATGACCCAGTACATCAATTGTTCTACAATCCCACCCATTAATAGCCAAAGAAATCGGTCGTATACTCGTTGGCGGGTTCTCTTCAACGTGATGCAATACGGCCTCTTTCAGTTCGGGTGTGCTGCTTCTCCTAGGAGCAACACTATCACACCTGCTGGCGATGAAGGTGCCCCTTTCTCGAAACCGTTGCGTAATCATAGTGAAAAGGGTATGCGATGGAGTTGGACGTTGTGCATAACGATCTTGATAAAGGTGATGTGCAGCTCTTCCATTACCGAGAGCTTTGCCAATCAGAAGGATCATTTCGGTGTATTCTGCAAACGTGTACTCAACGATGTTGCTCTAACACTCACAGACACTGAATGAGGCTCGAACCAGGTCAGAGAGATATGACTGACGTCTAATGACAACAGCCGATCAGACGTAACCATTCTCGACCATGACGACCCTATTGCATACCTCCCTAGAAAATGTGTTTTCAAACGGCTTTAGTACGGAAACGGTACAATTCCAGGAATGGGTCCCTGCTTAAAATATCATATACTCATTTCCCTCTACAAGTCCTTTAAGTCTATAACAACAGTTTCCCAACACCCTGTAGTTTCAGGAAACTGCTAATGTAACGCCACACCTCAAATGGAGATAGAGTTCTTGCAGTATTTCCGCCCAGAAACATAGCTCGATGAATCCCCATGGGTCCCAAATGTCGGTCTTGAGAAATTAGTATACTATCGAAATTAATCACCACCTCTTGCATTCCTCAGGACTACTATGATGTAATTAGGGTTGTTAAAGTAAGATTCGACTCTATCGATTCCGTGGAAACAGACATGTTTCATTTCCTGTGATTTGTAGACCTTTTTATTATCTATTTGTAACTTTCTTCCTGAAACTGCATCATTGCTGAGCTTTTAAAGTAAATTGTAGGATGCTAGTGTGGACTGCATAGCACTAGGACTGGGATGATGGTAGTATCGGGTGGCGAACACTCCCCATTGCGACCTGGAGCTACGAAAGTGTTTCAAACGACTCGAAGAGGTCTTCAGCTACGCGTATTTAGCGTTTGTTAGCTGTATAGTAGTGATTTCAAAACGGAAATACTTACGGGAGAAATGATATAGGTTTCATCTCGAAAGGTTTAGTTTATTTCATCAGCCTCAATTCATCTAAAGTCGTTGACTTACCAATGCTTAACTTTTTCAAGTTATTCCACAGTGATATAAAGAGTGAGGTGTCTAGTCTCCATGCCTATTTATCCTTCTGTTTTTACCGTATTTATCTGACCCTCAAGTTTTTATTTAAGCAAGAACCAATGAGCAATTGTGTCAGGAGAGAAGTTGATATGTGCAGTGACTATCTCGAAAGTGTTATTAATCCATTCCAACAGTCTCCCAGATGAAATGAAATCACTGTTAGTGTTGTTCAGTGAGTCAGATACAGCCACAAGTAGCGTAATGTATAAAATTGCAATCTGTTTTAACAATTACACCTCGATAGTTCATATATGAATGTTGTGATAGCCTTGAGGTATCTTTAGCGTGAATCAACTGACAGACTAAGAGAATAATGCGCCACCAGCGAGATATTGCATAGAAATTCTATCCCACGGTCACTTACGGTACCATCTTTTTGATAGTTTGCTTCCTCTCTCTTTTAGCCTGTCTGAAAATTGAGAAACTCATTCAACGGACGCTTTTCCTTGTTATTAACAAAGCATAATCATCAGTTATACTGTAATCATTACGACTAGACGATATTTTTCATGTCCCTGGTTTTTATTGAATGAATGTCAGTTTTGCTTAAGAATGACATATTTGACACATTACTGTCGGCACCTTTTGTTCCTTGTGTCACATTCTCATCACAACTGCGTCTCCTTTCAGGTTATTAGAAACAAGTATCGAACTTGCACTAAAATGATTAACTTGCTAATTATCTTTGCAGCTTTTGAGTCCTATTTTTCGGTCACTTCGAAAGATTTTCTTGCACAATTTCCTTTTGTGATTTAAAACTACATGTTTTTCGCAGCACATGAAATTTGATTACTAAAGCCGAATATCCACAAGCAGTACTATGTTGTCTTTTCATTTGTGTTATTATGTATTAGAGGCGGTACCAACGCAAGCCTTCATAAGTAAAACTCTTGTTAAGTATATAACATTAAGACGAATGTCATTTATTCATAATATAAACAGTGTCTGGTGATGGTAAAAAAACCAATCACTTTCCATGAATGAGAGTTTTAGTTTGTAGTTTGCTTAAGACAGGAAAACAAAAATATCTACGATAGATACAGAAGAGGAGAACCACCGAAATGATTTTCCCTACTATTTAATTGTGTTGTTAGAGTTGCAGTTAGTGCCCCTGTTTATTATTCATAACTGCGCTTTAGACCCAAATCATAGTTACAGAAATATGAATAAAATTCATTGGCCTATATTACTGTGCATTTCTGCTCCTAATCGATACAGTGGCAGCCAGCGAAATCGCAATTTCAAAGGACAAGCTTTCCCACTGCCATCCGGCTCAAGAAACACATTACCTGAGTAGATGGAATATGCCTCTCGCTACTCTAATGGGCAAATTGCCAACACTGTAGAATACGTTCCGCAGTTATGTGACCATTGATTAACTTCCTGGTTTGGTTCAGAATAATCCTGGTCAATTCATTCGATATTTTCTAGTTATTTAGGTTAAATATTCTGAATTATTCTCATTTAAGGGATGACACAGAAGTAGCAAATTTATGCTTATGAGTCCAGGAAGATCGTTCCGACAAACACTGCAGCTTACTTCGCCACTTACGTAGCGAATTCTCTTCTCAATCATCACTTGGATACCAAGGGAGCGCTGTTTAACGCAGTTGTATGCTAGCTTAGTGGTCAAGTGTTCGACCTTCTACCGAAAGGATACGTTACTTTTCGGTTCTAATCTTTTGGAGAAAAGATTCTTACCTCTTCTGTGAAAGTGCCATTAGCAGGCAGATGGACAGACAGTAAAGAAATCCTAAGACAACTTCTCCATAAGCTTCATCGTCACCTTAATTCTGTACAGTGTAGATCTAAAGGTGAAAAAGTTACTGGATTGTACACAAATTAAAGCCTGCTTTCTCTGTTTCTGTCAATCGTATTGACTTAACTGTAGCTCTGAATTGTTTGTTAACTGGATTTTGTTATGTATCTACCCCAATTGCTACATTTGCATAGTTTCGTGGTAGTCCTGTAACGCTACTTCAGTACGACTGTGAACTGAACGTAGAAACAGACTGTTTCGAAGCCGAATGTGCGTGTTATCCCGCTAATTCTTCATAATTTGGGATACTCTGTTTTACTTTTTTGTAACGTTATCATGATAAATTGTAATTCATTTGCATTTGTACAGTGCATACCAGATAGCGTTTCTCTGTTAGTTTATTGGAATAAATTAGCAGGAATATAGTTTCCCACATTATCTAAAACAGTTTAGCGCTGTTTGGATAGTTTAACTTCACACCTATATGCAATATGTTGATAGCACTTCGTCACATTGCATGTTATGCGGCCCTAACACACAGTTAAGCTGTTAGTTCATCACAACGATGAGGCGAGGGGTCTCGCGAATCCTGTCACCTATTGTACACACGTACAACAGTTAGTAAACATTAAAACATGTGTTTTACAAAGTATCAATTGAAATATGAGCATTGTTAACACATTCACCTTGTCCGAATACACCACCGCCAACTTCAGTCGATTTGTGCGCTCTTGGAATGTTGCTTGTCTGAGTCCCTCTTCACGTCCCCTAATGAGGACAGGAGAGTCCATGATGCTACCAAGCATTTACTCTCGCGTGACCTCACACTTCAACCACATAAACAAAAATCTAATGCCATATCTCGCGATCTTGTTTTTTTTTCTTTTTTCAATTGTTATTTCATCCCCCGTCGCCCCAAAACGGGCGGAGGAAGACTGTCAACGGTACAGTCAACCCGTTCTTCAGGTAACTGGTAAGTTAAACTAAGTGAGACAGCAGAAAACACTAACATAAGGTGATATATTTACAAATAACTTAAAAGATCTTTTAAGATGAAAAATAATGTGAGTATTTACATTATACGTAACAAGGATATCTTCATGTGTAATTTAAAACTGTGATAATGTAAGGTAAAAATTGGTCAGGTGCGAGTGGGATTCGCGCATTGAGGATTCCGTACAAATTTAATTATGTATATAGACAGTGCATCCATTCCGGAAATCGAGAATCACGACGGTTTTTGTGTGCTATTGACATTGATACTGGCAAGATATCGGTCCAGGAATTCCAAAACTTTCAAGAATATGTTAATTTCAAATCAGAAGTCGGCGAACAAATGAAAAAAGAAATATTTTTTCGTGTGATATAATTGCAAATTACAATTTTCGAATTTTTTCCTTTTACTTGTACTGTGATACCTATCTTCTTGCCAAATTCCGTTATTTATGTCAAGGGAAAGCACTGGTAAGTTTTTAATAAGAGAGTTTGCAATTATCAAAACATGTGACATAAATGGCCGTATCTTTTGATTGTACTGACTTAGATTGTAACGACTTAGAAGCTTCACTTTTATTCATTACCAAAGGACCGTAGACCTTAATATGTGACATAAATTTCACACTGATACGTCTACCTGTTCCCGAGAAAAAATCGGACAGAGAGAGAGAGAGAGACAGCAACGTGATCCTATAATGTTTCCGTCTTTACCAGTTGAAGTACGGAACTCTAAAAACGAAGAAAAAAGAGAACGAGAGCAGTACATTTAAAACATTTGAAGCACGGTACATAAAACACTGATCTTTAGAAGAGGCACTTCCATTTCATTAAAAGGGGAATGATCTGCCCTGCGATCCGTTGATATAGGGGAAAAAGTTGCTGCGATCCGTTGATGTAGGGGAAAAAGTTTGTTACTGAGGATAGTTGGAGGGTGGTAATACAAGGATGGAGGACTGATACGTGGTCTCGATGAGGTAGGACTGACCGTTGGGAGACAAGAAAGAAGGAGTAGATGGTATTGGCGAGGTGAAAAAAAATTGACAAGGAAAAGGGAGTAGGGAAAGAGTGGGGTAGGAGAAAAAGGGGTAGGGAAAATATGGGGATGGGAAAGACAGGGAGCCCCCAAGAAACGGAAAGAATGCAGTGGATTTAGAGTTGGTAGGATAGGTAAGTGTTGGGACGAAGTTCATGGTCTGGGAGGGGGACACACTAGAAATTTCATAGGAAGAGTATGTGGAGGGCGTGCAGGTGTAGAGTTGATCGGATGTATTGGTACAGGCGGGGCAGTGTACTAGGATTCGAGAGTAGAGTGGAGTCGAGTTTGCGGATGGTGTAGGTTGTTCACAGGTGTTCAGTGTGAGTGAGGAGAGGTGTAAATTTGATGAGTTGGTAAAATATCCTTGTGGGGGAAGGTAAACAGATGCAGAAGCGAGGCGGAGTGCATGGCGTTCAAGGATCTGGAGGGACTGATAGAACTTTTGGGGGCTGGCTATCCATGCAACATTTGCGAAGCAAAGAAAGGTTTCGTAGATGTGGAGAACAGTGGAGAGGTGTAATCCCCAACTTTGGCCATTTAGTGGTCTTAATAGTTTTTGTCTATTGTGGGTTTCCTGTTGGATGGTTTGTAGATGAGATTTCCATGTTAGTTGCAGGTCAACTGCTAGTTCATGTTAGTTAACCGGATAGGACGGTAGTAAATGGTAAGGAAGAACTCATGCAGATGGAAGGTGTAGGTCGTGTGTCGTAGAGTTGTTGCCTAAGTTATGGAGGGGTTGGTATTCGGGACCCAATGGTTACACAGGGAGGTAAATTGATTGAGACTGATTTGGACGGATCGTTGGGATTTCTTGAGTGTAGAATAGAGAGTGAGGAAAGTGGTGTCATCAGCATACTGAAGGAGGCTGATTGGTTGAGATGGTTTGGCCATATCAGCGGTGTAGAGGAGAGTAGAGGAGAGAGGACGGAGAGTTGGGGCATGCCTTCAGTGGGACAAAAAGTGTGGGAATTGGTGTTGTTAATGGTGACAAAGGATGGGCGACTACAGAGGAAGGATATAATAATGTGGACATAATTAAGTGGAAGTGCGTAACTCTGAAATTTGAAGAGGGTATCGGAATGGCATACACGTTTGTAGGCTTTTTCTAGGTCGACGGAGACAAAAACAGCGGATTTACAGGTATTGAGTTGGTGGGATAGGAGATGGGTGAGGTGTAGGAGCTGGTAATCAGAGGAGAAGGTGAGATGGAAGCCACACTGATTAATATCTCTGACTTGGAGTATTTTATCTGTGGTGCTCATGCTCGTTGGCCAACATGGCGGTGCACACAGGCATAAGGAAATGAGATAAGGAACTTTATTGTCTATAATACAACATACAGTCACCATTGATCTTTATTTTACAATTGCCATTTCCAACTTTGGCCCATATAAAAAGGTACTCATCAGCATTTAATTTCTTCTTCTTCCTGGTAGACAAAACAAATGGCATACTGGGAACAAGAGTACCATAAGGCTGTTTAGCCAATAGTCCTGTAGACTCAGAAATACTTGGGAAGGAGGTGGTCTTGATTCAGGTGTTATTGCATGCATCATGAAAGAATGGATTAGAAGACCTTGCTAAAGACTGAGGTGAGGCAGATGAGACAGTAGGAGGAGGTATCAACAGGGAGTTTGTGTAGTTTGAGGAAAAATAGGATTCTGGAGGTTTGCCACAGCTCTGGATAGTAACCTGTGGATAGAATAGTGGTATAAATGGTTTCGAGGGTGACTGAAAAGAAGACAGGGCATTCTTCAATGTGACGATAGGTAATATGGTCATGACCAGTATTGCATTTTCTGTGAAGTACTTGTTTTGTGCCATGTACTGGCATTGGGATGTTTAACTCTGTTTGTGGTATGTTGTCCAAGCACTGAAAGTTGGGAGCCAGGTTTGGGACAACGGCGTTTGTGCCTTCATGAACAATAAATGGCTCTGAGCACTATGGGACTTAACATCTGAGGTCATCAGTCCCCTAGAACTTAGAACTACTTAAACCTAACTAACCTGCCCGAGGCAGGTTTCGAACCTGCGACCATAGCCGTCGCGCGGTTCCAGACTGTAGCGCGTAGAACCGCACGGCCACTCCGGGCGGCTCATGAACAATAGGGAGCAGGGAGTAATCAGAATAAGGGTCATCAAGGATGGAGAAAATGTTGGAGAGATAGATTAGCTTTACTCAGGTTGTCATGTCAGGAATGGTTGTTGTACAGTAGCAAATAGTGAGGAATGGAGTTATTATCAGTGAGTAGATGGAATGCTTTCCAGTACTTGGAATAGTTGGTGGAGAGTGCAGCGTAATTTGACCCCTTTCAAACTCGCACAGCTGGCTGTTGGAAGCACTTGTGCGTCTCCGTGGCACAGCTGCCTGCTTGCTTCGCAATTTTACGTTACACTGAGCCTTCTGACTGTGAGCATTCCCTATTAAAGGGTAGACACAGGTGGCGCTCTGCGAGCTATGCCACTACGCTATCTGTTGGCGGAGGACAATGAAACCAGTTATCAGTACATCTACCATCCCCCAGGTGGCATATGTCATTATCGGATCAAAATGGACGTCATCTTTCCAGGTGTACTAATTTTTTCCGATAGTGCATTAAATTTAAATAACTTTCAGGCATATAGTTGTAGTGTATTGTATGGGACTGGGTACCTAGAAACGACGGACAGGCTTCGTCCTCACCGTAGTCCTCAGTGGTTAACAACTCCACAACAGGCTACAGCAGTCCACTCAACCCACCACCGCCCCACACCGAACCCAGGGTTGTTGTGAGGTTCAACCCCCAAGCGGATCCTCCCTGGGACGTCTCACACCAGACGAGTGTAACCCCAATGTTTGGGTGGTAAAGTAATTATGGTGTACTCGCACGTGGAAAAAGTGTTTACGCAGCAGTCGCCGACATAGTGTAACTGAGGCGGAAACAGGGGAACCAGCCCGCATTCGTGGGGCAGATGGAAAACCGCCTTGAAAACTATCGACGGACTGGCCGGCACACTGGACCTCGACACTAGTCCGCAGGACGGATTCGTGCCGGGGATCACACGGCTAACCGGGTGGGATAGGTGGTCTGTAGTTACTGCACACTTGAAGTATTTGATGAATAAATAAATAGTCCCGTACTCAGGAGGCGAGAGAAGCGGAGCAAATGCAGGAATCCTTCACTGCTGCTCGTTGCGAGATTCTAGTAGAGGTAGTTAGGCGTTACCTTCCTCTAGCCTGTTATGAAGTGCTAAGTGTGTACCTGGGTTGTGTGGATGACTATGATGAGTGTTCGTACAGTGTACTTACTACCCGACCACGATATTATTGCACTTGGCTTCCCTTGACCGTTATCAGAAGCACTCGGTGACGTTGCAATAAACAAGTACAGTTGTGATTTAAGAAAGCGCATCGCACTGCGAATGATTGCAAGGCAGTTGTGTATAAACTATCAATTTTTGCATCGTGTCCTCCCAAAAAAAACCCTATAAAAACAGGTTAGCCAATCGAAGCGCCCTCACTCTCAGGTGCAATAATATTGTGGTCGACTAATAGTGGTGCGGCTGGTCCCGGCGGAGTTTCGAGTTCTCCCTCGGGCATGGGTGTGTGTGTTTGTCCTTAGAGTAATTTAGGTTAAGTAGTGTGTAAGCTTAGGGACTGATGACCTTAGCAGTTAAATCCCATAAGATTTCACACACATTTGAACATTTTTTTAACTAATAGTGCTATGTTTGCTTTGTTATGGATGGAAGAACGGGAGGGTGTGTAACTCGGTGTTGGCACATTGCCTAATCCTCGCTCAAGGGGGCATCAGAGCATAACGTCCCCTTCCAATGGACCGGTCACCATCAACGGTGTCACTTGCCCTCACTTCATGAAATAAAGCAGACAGGTTTGGAATTTAATCCAGAACATTGGCGCAAAGAATGGTGATCAGAAACTTATCGCCACCATCTCTCCACTACTTGCTGGCCAGATACTGGCAGCGAAAATGTCATCCACCACCAAGATTCGAGTCGGCTTATCTCTGAGTCGGGTGCCACCGCACAAGCATACATTGGAGACCTTGGCTACAGAGGCAGGTATCTAAGCAATACTAAGCAATAATAATTTTTTTAACACTGACAGTCGGTTATGAAATGTGATTCTAATTTTTTATTATTTTACGACTCTATGGCTCACTAACGGGACATGGAGAAAGGAACATATCCCAGGTAACATGAACTGCGACTCTCATAGGCTGCAGTCACATAATTATAGTTTCACATCTAAAGTATTCAGTTCAGGAAAACACGTACTGATCGATGCATTTACAGTTACAAATAATACTGTGTCTGGAGGTAGTGCAAAGCTGTGTCGTGGCAGAATTCTGTTCCCGTCTTACGTGCAATTTCTTTCTACATACGACTCACAACAGCACTGTTGGCCTGATTTAGTCTCTCCTTCCCGGTTCCATATAGGATAACATGCTATGGATCCTTGCTGTCACTCTTCCAGAAATTTTATACGCTAATAACGTCCATGTCAGGCTATCTGATACAACTACTTGTACTAGGTTGAGCATTGTGTGTACGTCTTGTTTCGAAGCCAATGTCGGTCCTACTGGGCTTCGTTTCTTACCTGACTCGTATACAGCCGGATCCTCTCGCCTGTCCTTTGATTCCTCTTAATCTTTCTTTTACATAGAGACTCTCGCTGTAATTTTCCTGCTCAAACTTAGTCACCTTTTCTACTGATTATCCCTATCGCTACGTGGATCAGTCAATACATTTTAAGAATTAAAAAAAAATACAATAGACACACAAGAAATCTAAAATTCATTAAAAAATTTAGTTAAATATTCACAGTAAAGTCGTTCGGTTCACGTCACAGCTACTTCGGTTGGGACATGTGGAATAACGTACAATTTTATCGAATAGTAGCAGTAATAGTAGTGTAACGGCAAAGAAAAGATGTTATAATTTCTCGTATCCTATATCAGGGTGACACCAGATTCCAAAGATCGTCTTTTCTGTTGGTAATCTTTCCCTGGGTCAATATATATATCCCGATCCATAAATCTGCCACAAATACACTGCAGACAAGCTTATCGCACTGTCTGAGAGATCTGCAAGAAAACATTTAGTAGCATGCCATCATTGTAAATTGCCAATGATTCTCCTTTCCCTTTTAGTTTTACACTTCTGTTAGTATCAGACCATAAGAAAAGACTTCTGGCCAGGAGGTGGTCGAGTAGGTATCAGGTAACATATAACATCCAGTGTAAAGTAAGCTCGTGACGCACTGAGTCTTATTAGCTTGTTTAACTGTTTTCTGATTGGACATAAGTTTCGTTGCCACAGTTTCACAGAATACTCCATAACATGAACATCACTTATCGATAGAAAATGAAACTCGAAACTGTAAAATGGCGGAATAAAGTAACACTGAAAATCAACATTAACAACAACAGTAATAATGTTAATAATATTCAAATCCTGTAATAATTTACTTTAGTTTACAAGTTTTAATAATGGAGAAAGCAATAAAAAGATATCAGGAATGAACTCTTAGTAGGTATCGTCTCAGCACTCCCCTGGAATAACTTTAGTGAAACCTTGAAAACCGACGTCAGGATGCCTACGTTAGATACAGAGGCGCCTTTACAAGAACAACTTTCGTACTTCTCCATTCATTTTTATGATTCACAGTTACAATAAAACAATCAAGCAAGTCAAAGTAATCACGTATGAATGTCATCGTCCACTGTTGCATTTATTTAAGTGAATCATACTCCCATAACTCAATTAAGTGTACTTAGGAACAAGCAAACCTGAAAAATCACACTTTTAGCAAACAATTTTCACGAAATTACGTTACAGAAATACAGTGCTAGATGCCTAACTGGGTACAGTATGGGAGAAACACGATGTACTAACCTAATCTCAGACACAGATGGATTTACTCTGAGCATTGCTACACGAAAGTGTATGTAAATGGCTACATATAGGAAGAAAGAAAGCCTGGAAAGAAGCCTAGCGCAGAGGATGTGTAAAGCGTTGTACCAATAATTAGTGATTAAGATTACAGGGAGGTGGCATACACTTAGGCCCATCAGCGCCAAAAACTTGTTCGAAGGAAAAACTGATACGCCTAGCACATCCGTAAAAATGCCTCCTAACCAAGTCGAAACTTCATAGTAAATCAAAGATAATAAATATGAGCATCGGAGTAGTTACAAATGGCAAAGAACGATCAGAATGGGGTAGACAGAACATAACTACGTGGGATTCTGCAGGTGGTGCCAAAATAATTAAAATTCTTCTGGGTGTTGTATTACGTCATTGTATAAATTAAAATACTTCAAAATATAGAAACGATACAGACGACGGGTGATGTCAAAATGATTGAAATTCCTCTGGGTGTTGTATCATGTCATTGTATAAAATAAAATACCTTAAAATATACCAAACGACATACCCTGAGCAGCCAGAACATTATGTCCACTTATCTGATAGCCGGTATGTCCACCTTTGGCACGGATAACTGGCGACGCATCGTGGCATGGAAGCAATGAGGCCTTAGAAGGTAGCTGGATGGAGATGGCAGGCAACATATCAGCACACACATGTCACCTAATTCCCTTAAATTCCGGAGAGGGGGGCTAGGCTCTGACATTACGTTCAATCAAATCTCAGATGTGGTCGATCGGGTTCACATCTGGCGAGTTGGATGGCCAGCACATCAATTGGAAGTCGCCACTGTGTTCATCGAACCATTCCATCGCACTCCTGACCCTGTGACAAGGCGCATTAACTTGAAATATGCCATTGCCGCCGGGAAACAAGATCGTCATGAAGGGCTGTACGTTATCTGCAGCCAGTGTACGATACTCCTTGGCCATCGTGGTACCTTGCACGAGCTCTACTAGACCCATGGATGTCCATGTGAATGTTCCCCAGAACATAATAGAGGCGCCGCTAGCTTGTCTCCGTCCAACAGTACAGATGTCAAGGAGCTATTATCCTGGAAGACGGCGGATTCGTGTTCTCCCATCGGCATGATGAAGTGGGTATCGGGATTCATCAGATCATGTAATGCTCTGTCTCTGCGCCAACGTTCAGTACCGACGGTCACGTGCCCATTTCAGTCGTAGTTGCCGATGTCGTGGTGTTAACATTGGCACATGCATGGGTCGTCGGCTGCGGAGGCCCATCGTAAGGAGTATTCGGTGCACTGTGTGTTCAGACACACTTGTAATCTGCCCAGCATTAAAGTCTGATTTTGGTTCCGCTACAGTTGGCCGCCTGTCCTATTTTACCAGTATGCCCAACCTACGACGTCCGACATCTGTAATGAAGGGTGGCCACCTATTCCCATGACGTCTGTACTTGGTTTTACCTGTGATTTCGTCACGTGTTGAAGACACTCACCACAGCTCTCCTCGAACACCCGACAAGTGGTGTAGCTTCCCAAAGTCTCGTGCCGACACACCGGGTCATCACAATCTGCCGTCGGTGAAACTCAGATCGCGCGCCTTCCCCGTTCTACACGCGGACAGCACGCTCACAGATACTACATGCGCTGTGCGCGTGTCTGACTAGTGGTCAATCCTCGTCAGGTGACGCTGCTATCGCCTTGACTGGTTTATATCGACAGTAGGTCAGTGGTCATAATGTTCTAGCATATAAATGTAGACGACGGGTGATGTCAAAATGATTAATATTCAAAAAAATGGTTCAAATGACTCTGAGCACTATGCGACTTAACTTCTGAAGTCATCAGTCGCCTAGAACTTAGAACTAATTAAACCTAACTAACCTAAGGACATCACACACATCCATGCCCGAGGCAGGATTCGAAACTGTGACCGTAGCGGTCGCTCGGTTCCAGACTGTAGCGCCTAGAACCGCACGGCCACTCCGGCCGGCATTAATATTCATCTGGTTGTTATATCACGGCATTGTATAAAATAAAATACTTTAAAATATATAAACGATATAGACGATGGACTATGTAAAAATGATTAAAATTGTTCGGGGTGCTGTAACACGTCAATATACAGGGTGATCGAAAATTCCCGTTACAAACTTCTAGGACATGTAGAGTGTAGCGAGTACATAACATTTTGAATAGAAACCCATGTACGGAAACGTATCATTCTACGACAGTTTCAATGTAGATTATTATTTCATCCACACCCACGTGAGGAATGTACTTAGGCGTGACCCAGTACAATTGTTGCAACCCATTTGAAAAGAATACTGACTCGTTCCGTTATTACTCACGCATTTGCATTACAACTTACACCTTATTGTTTACATCAGTCGACAACAACAAGAACGAGCATCTATGGTGTTGTGGCGTAGCAAGACAGCCACGCCACGGAAGTAGCCGAAAGGCACGCGTTTAGTTCACGCAGGCAAGAGATAGGTCTGTAACAGGATACGTAATGAATGCTATCAAGAAAAGTACGTAGCTTCTGGAATACTTAACTTTAATCCATCCTTGTTGTATACATCGCTCTTGACGATACAAGTGACTCTTTAGAAACGAGCTATGTAAGGCTAATGGCGCCTTGCTAGGTCGTAGCCATGGACTTAGCTGAAGGCTATTCTAACTATCTGCTCGGCAAAGGAGCGAGGCTTCGTCAGTGTAGTCGCTAGCTACGTCGTCCGTACAACTGGGGCGAGTGCTAGTCCGTATCTCGAGACCTGCCTTGTGGTGGCGCTCGGTCTGCGATCACACAGTGGCGACACGCGGGTCCGACATGTACTAATGGACTGCGGCCGATTTAAAGCTACCACCTAGCAAGTGTGGTGTCTGGCGGTGACACCACATATGGCACCAGCCGCAACGTACCGATACATTACAACAGCGGCTCGATGTGGCGACCACCAACGTTGTTACACACATTGTACCTCCGAAGCATGTTCTGGTACACTCTCTCCATCCTATCTGGTGTCTCTTCAAAGTCTTGTACAGCGGCCAGAATTCGTGTCAACCGATCTTCCTCTGTCTGTACAGGTGTCTCATAAATTAGTCTCTTCATACGTCCCCACAAGAAGTAGCCCATAAGGGTTAAATCTGGTGATAGTGGCGGCCACGCCGTTGGACCACCACGGCCTATCCATCTTTCGCCATACCGTCTGTTGAGATGTCTCCGGACAGCCAGTGAAAAGTGAAGTGGTGCTCCATCATGCTGAAACCACATTTCCTGACGGACATTCAATGACACAGCTTCCAAGAACGGGACCAGTACGTGCCGTAGGAAGACTAAGTAAAGTATACGGGATCCGTGAGCTGGGATTGAAGGAGGTTTCTCTTGCCCTAAGTAGACGTTGACGAGGTGCACATCTGAATTGAAACTGTCGTAGAACGGAAATGATACGACTCCGGACATAGGTTCCTATTCAAAATGTTCTGTACTCACTACCCTCCACATGTCCTAGGAGTTTGTAACGGGAATTTCCGACCACCCTGTATATACTCTAAGACAAAGGAAACAACTCACCACGAAGGACTAATCCGAATGGGCCAGAAATTGGTAGATGTGATGTACAAGTACAGACAAACAAATCATTATAATTTCAGAAAACTTGGATGACCTATTCGTGAGAAAGATCTTCACAAATTAAGCAAGTGGGCAACGCACTGGTCCACTTCTGGCCCTTACGGAATCAGTTAGTTGGCTTGGCATTGACTGTTAGAGTTGTTGGATATCTTCCTGAGGGATTCTGTCCAGCTGGCGCGTTAGATCGCAGAAATCACGAGCTAGTTCGAGGGCCCTGCCCGTAACGCTCCAGAGGTCCTCTATTGGGTAGAGATTCGGCGAACAAACTGGTCAAGGTAGGGTGTGACGACGATGAGGACACGCTGTAGAAACTCTCGCCGTGTGCAGGTGGGGATTACCTTGCTGAACTGTAAGCCCAGGCTGGCTTGCCATGTAAGGCAACAAAACGGGGAGTAGAATATCGTCGACGTACCGCTGTGCTGTAAGGGTGCCGAGGATGACAACGTATGGCACCCCAGACCATCACCCCTGGTTGTCAGGCCATATGGCGAGCGATAGTCAGGTTGGTATCCCGCCACTGTCCGGGACATCCTGGAGACAATTCTAGTCCAGTCAATGAGATTCTAGGCCGAAGACGACTCTGGAGACGGCCCAGACAGCGGTGGGATGTCAACCTGACTGTCGACCACCATACTGAACGACAGCCAGGAATGATGGTCTGGGATGATAGTTGTTTTTATAGCAGGGCCCCTTTGGTTGTCATCTGTGGCACCCTTACAGCACAGCTGTAAGTCAAGGATATTCTAAGCACCGTTTTGTTGCTTTGATGGCAAAACATTCTGGGCTTACATTTCAGTTTCAGCAAGATAATGCTCGCCCACACACGATAAGAGTTTGTACTGCTTTTCTTCGTCATTGCTAAGCCCCACCTTGGCCAGTAAGGTCGCCGGATCTATTCCCAATTGAGAATGTTTGGAGCATTATACGCCGGGCTCTCCAACCAAATCGCGATTTTTGCGGTCTAATGCTCCAATTGGACAGGATGTAGCACGATATCCCTCAGGAAGACATCCAACAACTCTATCAATCAATGTCGAACCAAATAGCTGCTTGCGTAAGGGCCAGAGGTGGACTAACTCATCCTTGATTTGATAAGTTTGTAAAGCTCTTTCTTTTGAATAAATCATCCAATTTTTCTGAAATTGTAGTCATTTGTTTGTCTGCACATGTACATCACGTCTACCGATTTCAGTCTCATTCGGAAAATTCCTACGTTGTGCGTCTTTTTTTAGTGTACTTTAAAATATATACACGATATCGACGGCGTCTTGGCCGACCGCACGCAGCACACAGCTACGCGGGAAATTACACTTTCAAATCTCCCAAATCTTCCACTGCTCGCTGTCTCCAATGGGTGGCGCCAAGCATATACACCTCCAGAGGACGTTAAATTCCCATAATCTCACTGCCTGCAACTGTAATTGACTGACGCCTTTTTCAGCAGCCGCGCACAGAGCTTCGCCCTAGATTCAGTACACTTTCAGACTCATATCTATCTTAATATGGAACACTGCAGTGAGAAAATTACACCTCTGCAGTACGACGATACTAACCATTTCTATTTGTCAGCAGCTTATCGGATTGTATCAGCATTCAACACACTGTTTCTAATAACATCATCACTCCGACTGTATATAACTCAGTACCACAGAAGAACCTACAACGCTTCAGAGTTATGTATACCTCAATTGTTAAGTGTACACATTCTTACCAAACTTAGTAATTCGTTACTCTTTTGTAGATGGCTGATTGTCTTTACTGGTCACCTCAACTATCACACATCATATAAAACGGATGTTTCAGGCATATTACAACGGCCTTATTCAGAGCAAGACTGGTTTTACTGCAGAAAAGATGCCCCTATTTAATGTAAACTGTCGTTCATAAAAAAAAGGGAGAGGGTAGGAAGGAAGATGTTCTTGGACTATGCATCTTGTCAAAGACAGGTGCTTGTCTGCAAACAAACGCTTGGTTTCTGGTGGCCATGTTTTCTTCCTGGTATGCGGAGCAATACACTGATAATTCCTATATAGCCGTTTGTTTAGGCTGCCATGTCCGTGCCCGGTGAGGCTTCAGTCCCGCGACTATTTGCGACTCGTCGAACTGGGGCAGCTGGCAGCCAGGACTCCAGAAGTTTGCAGCCATTCTCTCTATTAATGTTGTCAGGCTGCTTGATATTTTCTGTTGCTTTTCGTATTTTACGCTGGTGCATCCACACTCTTTTTACTAATGCACAAGATTCCTGGGACATGATAGGTTGTCCGTAATTACAGTGGTGTTCTGCTCTCGCCGATTTATTGCGCCGTTTTAAGCGCACGTAGCGTTCATGTTCTGCTATGCATGTGCTGACTGGCCTCCCAGTCTCGACTATGTAGGCAGCTCCACACTCACAACATAGCTCTCGTACTCCTGCAGTATTCAGATTGTTCGCCACATCCTTGGTGAAAGCTATCATGTCTTGGATCCTACGACTGCTGCGGAAAATCAGATTGAAACCTCGTCGGCGAAAGGACTTGCCTAGCCACTGACTGACGCCCTTCACTTACGGTAAGGGCACTTGAGGAAGCTTCTCTTCCTCTCCTTCTTCTCTTGTTTTCAGCCGCTAGTAGTGGCCGTGCGGTTTGAGGCGCCCTGTCACGGATTGCGCGGTCCCTCCCGCCGGAGGTTCGAGTCCTCCCTTGGCCATGGGTGTGTGTGTGTGTGTTGTTGTTGTTAGCAAAATTTAGTTTAAGTAGTGCGTAAGTCTAGGGACCGATAACATCAGCAGTTTGGTCCCTTAGCAATTCACACATACATAATCTTGTTTGAATGTGCTTGACTTTGGCTTTCTTTCTTATAATGTTGTTGCCATACTCATTGTTGCGAACGTGTGGTATAGCTTCCTCCAGCCTTCTTTGATATGATTAGTATCACTTATGCGGTAGGCATGGGCAGTCAGCATATGCAGGACAAAGTACTTCTGAGCTGGCTGATGGTGGCTTCCACACGTACAGATACCACCTGGCGTGTGTTAGATTCCAGTACACCTTGCCTCCCAGACTGTCATTGGCTGTTCTATTTACCTCCACGTCCAAAAATGGTCTCGTTCTATTGTTCTTCATGGCTTCATGGAAGCTTTTGAGCAAACGACCATAGCTTCTGCAACATAACTCCCTGCATTGGCTACAATATGTGGATGACATTTTCATTACCTGGCCAGACGGGCACGTGGAGCTGAGAAAATCCTTTCAGCACTTAAACAGCCTGCTAAGAATACACAGTTCATGCAACAAAACCGAAAATAATGGAGGTATATTGAGCCGTTCGTGAAGAGGTTAACCGCCATAGCTGAACTGAGTGACCAACACAGATATTAAATAAGACAAAACTAATAAAAATTGAATCCGAGTAGTTACTGAGAAGCCACTAATACAGTTACAAATACAAAATTAAGACTAGTGTGTGGGTAAAAACGCGCCCTCGATTCGGAGACTAGTTTGTAACTTATTTCATACTAAATGTTTTACGTATAAAATGAAATTTGAAAATTAATACCGCAACAATACCTCAAGCGATTTTCACAAACGAAGTGTGAACAGGTAGGCCTCCTTAAGCACTATTGCGAGATCATGGCAAATTTAAATTACAGATCGGAATGAGCATTCTGTACTTAAAAACCTGAATTTTTACCTAAATAATAAATGAAATATTGAATGGCGCGACAGTATTACTAACTAAATACAGATATGTATGTATGAATGCAGCTAGTTTTAATTGTGTACATTTATTAGGAAAAACAGAGTAAATCAGTGTTTGCCTTGACAGAATCGCTATTTATGAACAAACTATTTAACTTAGAGGAAAGCCAAGAACTAGAGGAAAGCCAAGAACAGTAATAGAAAGCTGTGGAAATTTACATGCAATTTGATGTATGATACATATTTATAACATTAAATGTATAGTTTTTAAGTATTTTGCAGAAGTTGGAAGTGTGTGCCTCACGTCAAAGCGAGGGTTTAAATAGAGGCAGCAATCTTGCACGGGATATTTTGGTTCGGATTCATGGAGTAATCGGGTTTGAGATATGGGAGAGGCAGTATATGTGAGCGGCGTTAAGTGTAGAGGCAAAAAATGGTTCAAATGGCTCTGAGCACTATGGGACTTTACTTCTAAGGTCATCAGTCCCCTAGTACTTGGAACTACTTAAACCTAACTAACCTAAGGACAACACACACATCCATGTCCGAGGCAGGATTCGAACCTGCGACCGTAGCGGTCGCGCGGTTCCAGACTGTAGCGCTTAGATTAGATTAGATTAGTACTTGTTCCATAGATCATGAATACGACACTTCATAATGATGTGGAACGTGTCAGGTTAATAAAAGGTGTCTATACAAGATATTACATTACACAAAATATTACATGACAATTAATATTTTTGTGGGGGTTGGGGAAATTACCCACTTATTATATCCCAAAAATTCATCTAATGAGTACAAGGAGTTGCCATTAAGAAATTCTTTTAATTTCCTTTTAAATGATATATGGCTATCTGTCAGACTTTTGATGCTATTAGGTAAGTGACCAAAGACTTTCGTGGCAGCATAATTTACCCCCTTCTGAGCCAAATTTAGATTTAACCTTGAGTACTGAAGATCATCCTTTCTCCTAGTGTTGTAGCCTTGTACACTGCTATTTCTTTTGAATTCGTTCGGATTATTAATAACAAATTTCATAAGTGAATATATATAATGTGAGGCTACAGTGAAGATCTCTAGCTCTTTAAATAAGTGTCTGCAGGATGATATAGGATGAGCTCCAGCAATTATTCTGATTACTTTCTTTTGTGCAGTGAACACTCTTTTACTCAATGATGAGTTACCCCATAATATGACGCCATACGAAAGCAGGGAATGAAAATAGGCGTGGTTAGCTAATTTACTGCGATGTATATCGCCAAAATTTGCAATGACCCTAATAGCATAAGTAGCTGAACTCAAACGTTTCAGCAGATCCTCAGTGCGTTTTTTCCAGTTCAACCCCTCATCAATGCATACACCTAGAAATTTTGAATACCTTAGCTACCGATTTCAGATCGAAGTCTATATTTATTAACGTTGTCATTCCATTTACTGTGTGGAACTGTATATACTGAGTTTTGTCAAAGTTTAATGAGAGCCCATTTGCAGAGAACCACCTAATGACTTTCTGAAAAACATCGTTTACAATTTCAACAGTTAATTCTTGTCTGTTGGGTGTGATAGCTATACTCGTATCATCGGCAAAAAGTACCAGCTTTGCATCTTCGTGAATATAGAATGGCAAGTCATTAATATATATTAAGAACAGCAGAGGACCCAAGACCGAACCTTGCGGCACCCCATTCTTGATTCTTCCCCAGTTTGAGAAATCACCAGTTTTTTGCGTATTATGTGAACTGCTTATTTCAACTTTCTGCATTCTTCCAGTTAGGTATGATTTAAACCATTGGTGCACTGTCCCATTCATACCACAGTACTTGGCCTTATCTAGAAGTATTCCATGATTTACACAATCAAAAGCCTTTGATAGATCACAAAAAATCCCAACGGGTGACTTCCGGTTACTCAGAGCATTTAATATTTCATTAGTGAACGTATATATAGCATTTTCCGTTGAAAAATCCGTTTGGACATCAAAATGACATTTTGTTAAAACTTTATTTTTACAAAGGTGTGAAGCTACTCTACAATAATTACTTTTTCAAAAATTTTGGATAAGGCAGTCAGAAGAGAGACTGGGTGGTAGTTGTTGACATCAGACGTATCCCCTTTTTTATGCAGTGGTTTAACAATGGCATACTTCAGTCTATCTGGGAACATACCCTGCTTCAGAGAGCTATTGCATATGTGGCTAAGAATCCCACTTATTTCTGGGGAACAAGCTTTTATTATCCTGCTGGAAATGCCATCAATTCCATGTGAGCTTTTATTCTTGAGAGAGTTTATTATTTTCCTAATTTCAGCAGGAGAGGTGGGTGGAATTTCAATTATATCAAATGGTGTGGGTAAGGCCTCTTCCATTAACTGCCTTGCTTCTTCTAATGAAAATTTAGATCCTATTTTCTCTACAACATTTAAAAAATGATTATTCAAAATGTTTCCGACTTCCGGCTTGTTGTTTATCAAGTTTCCATTCGCTTTGATGGTGATGCCATCATCCTGTACTCTTGGTTGCCCTGTCTCCCTTGTAATAATATTCCAACTTGTTTTGATTTTGTTATCAGAGGTACTAATCTCAGACATGAGGCCCATGCTTCTGGACTTTTTAATAACCTTTCTTAATGTAGCACAGTAGTTTTTATAATATTTGGCTGTTTCTGGGTCATTACTCTTTCTTGTTGTTAAATATAGTTCCCTTTTGTGGTTACAAGATATTTTTATTCCTTTAGTAAGCCAAGGTTTTTTGCATGGTTTCTTATAATTTGATTTAACTACTTTCTTGAGGCCACCCCGGGCGGCAAGTGTAGAGGCGTGGACGCGAATAATCTGAATTATTTTCAACTTGTGGACACCGAATATATCTTCTGCCTCGTGACGCCTGGGTGTTGTGTGACGTCCTTAGGTTGGTTAGGTTTAAGTAGTTCTAAGTTCTAGGGGACTGATGACCATAGATGTTAAGTCCCATAGTGCTCAGAGCCATTTGAACCATTTTTGAACACCGAATATATCGTGTTAGGCGAACTAGTCCAAACTCCAAAATTTGATTGCGGTAATTTGCGATTGATCTGTACTCAGAATTTAGATTCCTGTCTCGTCACGAACAGGTCTCCGGAGGCCCAATGGTACGGACTGACCGCCGTGTCATCCTCAAGCGATAGGCGTCACTGGATGCGGATATGGAAAGACACCGCACGTACTGCTGTTGTCAGTTTTAGTGACCGTAAAACGAATCACCCTCATCTAACATTACCTTTTTTTATAGAAATAACCGATACCATGTATACTACCGATTCTTGCAGAGGTTAAAGTTATCTCAGCTGTTTCATTAAGAGAATTCTTATGATTTTGTGTACAATGTACTATATTTCAGGCTAAAATGCATAAAAAAGAAATTAATGTGTTATAATCGATATGTACTCACAGTTAAAATTACTCTTATTTTAAAAATAATTGAAATTACTAAATTTGTGGCATACTTAAAATTCATATTATTATTTACCCATTCTAACGCTGATTATTACATTTATTTCTAGATTGATTTATAAAATAATGACAGATTTTAGGGATGATTCATCTTTTGTTTCGTAAACACTTTTGCTTTGTAAACTCTTCGGAATAATGTGAATACTGCAGAAAGTAAGCAGTGGTGGGCATGCCTCTGATGGAAGATTGTCGCCATATATGTACTTATTGGTTTTTTGAATGAGGAAAATGTAAAAAAAAAGGTGTGACGTTTAAAGGTGTGACAAAGAATAAAATTCAAGAATAATACAGACATATCTTCATCAGTTATTTAGTCATCAAGAACCTAAGAAATCGAAATTTCAGCTGCAAGAATGTACCCGTAGACAAGACTTTGACTCATCGACAACAACAACGAAATAAGTAGAAAATTATTATTTTGTATATCTTACACCTCTCAAAGCCTTCGAAAATAGTGAAGATACTAAGACATTGAGTTTAATAGTGATGCGTGGGATGGTAAGATTACAACTGGAGACGCTACTTTTCAATTCAGAAGCTCGTCAATTGGCCTCCCAATTGGCCTGCTTGCCAACAGCGTTCAACAGACACAGAGGTTAACCCATCCAACTGGTAGCCACGATGACAGCGCTTAACTTCGGTGATCTGACGGGAACCGGTCTTACCTACATCTACATCTACATTTATACTCCGCAAGCCACCCAATGGTGTGTGGCGGATGGCACTTTACGTGCCACTGTCATTACCTCCCTTCCCTGTTCCAGTCACGTATGGTTCGCGGGAAGAACGACTGCCGGAAAGCCTCCGTGCGCGCTCGAATCTCTCTAATTTTACATTCGTGATCTCCTCAGGAGGTATAAGTAGGGGGAAGCAATATATTCGATACCTCATCCAGAAACGCACCCTCTCGAAACCTGGACAGCAAGCTACACCGCGATGCAGAGCGCCTCTCTTGCGGAGTCTGCCACTTGAGTTTGCTAAACATTTCCGTAACGCTTACCAAATAACCCTGTGACGATACGCGCCGCTCTTCTTTGGATCTTCTCTATCTCATCTGTCAACCCGACCTGGTACGGATCCCACACTGATGAGTAATACTCAAGTATAGTTCGAACGAGTGTTTTGTAAGCCACTTCCTTTGTTGATGGACTACATTTTCTAGGGACTCTCCCAATCAATCTCAACCTGGCACCCACCTTACCAACAATTAATTTTATATGAGCATTCCACTTCAAATCGTTCCGTACGCATACTCAGAGATATTTTACAGAAGTAACTGCTACCAGTGTTTGTTCCACTATCATATAATCATACAATAAAGGATCCTTCTTTCTATGTATTCGCAATACATTACATTTGTCTATGTTAAGGGTCAGTTGACACTCCCTGCACCAAGTGCCTATACGCTGCAGATCTTCCTGCATTTCGCTGCAATTTTCTAACGCTGCAACTTCTCTGTATACTACAGCATCATCCGCGAAAAGCCGCATGGAACTTCCGACACTATCTACTAGGTCATTTATATATATTGTGAAAAGCAATGGTCCCATAACACTTCCCTGTGGCACGCCAGAGGTTACTTCAACGTCTGTAGACGTCTCTCCATTGGGAAAAACATGCTGTGTTCTGTTTGGTAAAAACTCTTCAATCCAGCCACACAGCTGGTCTGATATTCCGTAGACTCTTACTTTGTTTATCAGGCGACAGTGCGGAACTGTATCGAACGCCTTCCGGAAGTCAAGGAAAATGGCATCTACCTGGAAGCCTGTATCTAATATTTTCTGGGTCTCATGAACAAATAAAGCTAGTTGGGTTTCACACGATCGCTGTTTGCGGAATCCATGTTGATTCCTACAGAGTAGATTCTGGGTTTCCAGAAATGACATGATACGCGAGCAAAAAACATGTCTAAAATTCTACAACAGATCAATGTCAGAGATATAGACCTATAGTTTTGCACATCTGGTCGACGACCCTTCCTGAAAACTGGGACTACCTGTGCTCTTTTCCAATCATTTGTAACCTTCCTTTCCTCTAGAGACTTGCGGTACACGGCTGTTAGAAGGGGGGCCAGTTCTATCGCGTACTCTGTGTAGAATCGAATTGGTATCCCGTCAGCTCCAGTGGACTTTCCTCTGTTGAGTGATTTCAGTTGCTTTTATATTCCTTGGACACTTATTTCGATGTCAGCCATCTTTTCGTTCTTGCGAGGATTTAGAGAAGTAACTGCAGTGCGGTCGTCCTCTGTGAAATAGCTTTGGAAAAAGGTGTTTAGTATTTCACCTTTACGCGTCTCATCCTCTGTTTCAATGCCATCATCATCCCAGAGAGTCTGCATATGCTATTTCGAGCCACTTAATGATTTAACGTAAGGCCAGAACTTCCTACGATTTTCTGTCAAGTCGGTACATAGAATTTTACTTTCAAATTCACTGAACGCTTCACGCATAGCCCTCCTTACGCTAGCTTTGACATCGTTTAGCTTCCGTTTGTCTGAGAGGTTTTGGCTGCGTTTAATCTTGCAGTGAAGCTCCCTTTGCTTTCGCAGTGTAAGTAGGCTGTTTAGGTTTTTATGTTGGTAACGCCACGTAGCGCTCTGTATGAAAATCACTGACTGTGCTGTGTGCAGTCTGTGGCTGGTCGGCATTGTTGAAATAATTGCTATTGTAGTGTTGGGCTGTTGGATGTGAACAGCGCGTAGCGTTGCGCAGTTGGAGGTGGGGAGAGAGATGGCGGAGTTTTGAGAGCGGATGATCTGGACGTGTGTCCATCAGAGACGGTAAATTTGAAAGACTGGATGTCATGAACTGATATATATATTATGACTTTTAAATACATTGTTTGTTCTCTATCAAAATCTTTCCTTTGCTAACTATGCCTATCAGTAGTTAGCGCCTTCAGTAGTTAGAATCTTTTATTTAGCTGGCAGTATTGGCGCTCGCTGTATTGCAGTAGTTCGAGTAACGAAGATTTTTGTGAGGTAAGTGATTCGTGAAGGGTATAGGTTAATGTTAGTCAGGGCCATTCTTTTGTAGGGTTTATTGAAAGTCAGGTTGCGTTGCGCTAAAAATATTGTGTCAGTTTAGTGTTGATCAGAATACGTAAAGAGAGAAATGTCTGAGTACTTTCAGTTTTGCTCAGTTGTTTGAAAATCAAATAACGTAAGAGGTTTATCAGCACAGTAATTCATAAAAGTTTTCTAAGGGGACGTGTCATATGTCGACCCGTAGCCGAGGATACCGCACTGGAATCTTCTGATTTTTTTCTTGTAGTTTGTATAATTAGTGTAGCTATTATTAGCTAGCTCGTAATTGTAGAGAGAATCTTCTTTGTAGTTGTAGTTTTTCATTGTTGTACTGTAAAACAGTTGTGGCATGCATGTAGATTTGCACCAGGTATTTCGCAGCTGTGCTTGCAATTAATTAGATATTATTTTCAGTGCTATTTTAATGTTTTTTATTATTTTACTCTTCAAATTGTGCTTTTCTGTGTTGCCGTGTGAAATATTGTGACAATTATGGCGTGTTAAAAACGTAATACTAGGCTCCAAAGTAAACTGAGAATTGACAGTGAAGACGAGAGTAGTGTGTTAGCGCCACCGTGTAATGAATTAATTAACGTTAAACATTGTAATTTGGTAATTGTGCATAGGGAAATGGAGTGGGCGGCAAATAATGGTGCAGACAGTGAAACAATTAGTGAACAAGGAAGCATTATCGATCGATCGATCGGCAACAGCTCGCCTCTGGATTCCGAAATGACAGGACACAATCTTGGAAATACTGTAGATTCAGGTTTTGCGTCCTCACCGTTTTCTCAAATAAGTCAAGACACATTTTCTGCTTTTCAAAATGCGTATATTGCCGGTTCAAATGCACTGCCGAATAGCACTGAGAAACATGTTTCAGACACCAGTGCGTTGTTATTACAATTAATGCAACAAATGGGACAAAAGCTTCAAAAGTTAGACACAATGGAACAAAATATTCAAAAGTTAGAGACAATGGAACAAAATCTTCAAAAATTAGACACAATGGAATAACACCAGAGACAAACACAGCAGCAGTTAGACGCAATGGAACAAAATCAAAAAAAGTCACAGCAACAGCTTCAAAAGTTAGACACCACGCTGGAACAAACACGTGAAGGTTTAACTGCTGAGTTACTTAAAATCGAATCAAAATGTCAGAAAGTCTGTAATGGCGTAAAAACACAAATTTGTGAGCATTTCCAACCTATTTTTTCGCGTCATGAAAATGCATTACAGAATCACGAAGCAGCCATAAAAGAACTGCAAACTATTGTTCATGAAAATCACGAGACCTTGCGGGCTAAAATTGACTCAGTTGCATCAACCGATTCGGTTACACAACTTGCAAAAACTCAGGAAAACTTAAAGGACACAGTAGATACTCTGAAAATTGGTGCAGAAAGGCACATTCAGGAAATTAGTTCATTATTAGAGAAAGTAGTCGAACTTTCGGATCAGCTAAATAATTTATCTACTAAGGTAGATGATACTCTGAATGACACAAGACCGGTAGTCTTTAATGGCACAGAAGAGTATGAACAAATTAGAAAATTCACACAAAATCAAAATCAAATCAATACACAGTACAAAAGAGAAACCCGAGGAGTACAAGATCAGTTGGCACAAGTAATACAAGAATTACATATTTCAGAGGACACTCGCGCTCCAATACGGGAAGAGGGACTTACAAATACGGAAAAGCCACAAAATAATAACACAGGGCATTTCGGAAATTGTGAAATAAATTGGCAAGGTGCACCGAATTTTGAGATGGAACCGCCGAAAAGAAGTAACAATGACCGATATGCGACTCGCCGACATGATGATTTTGACTATAAGCTGTTCATTACTACACGTAAATTCAAAACATTTAAGAATTCTGGCAACGACATTCATTCACAAGCATGGCTTCATCAATTCTCTCACTGTTTTCCTCCCAACTGGTCATTGGAGCACAGGTTAGAATTCATGTGTGGCTACTTAGAGAATGAACCAGCTGTAAGAATGCGATCGGTCATTCACGATTGTTACAGTGAAGGAGAATTTTATCATGCCTTCCTCTCAGCATATTGGTCTCAAGCTACATGAGACCGAGTAAAACATAGCATCATAATGATGAAACATTTCGAACAATCTGAATTTTCCAGTCTTGTGAAATATTATGAAGACATGTTGCATAAGAATCAGTATCTTTCAAACCCATACAGCCCATCAGAACTCATCCGCATTTGCTTAATCAAATTTCTTGAACATTTAAGACATATTATTTTGGCAGGACGTTGCAAAGACGACATTGAAGCTTTTCAGGGACTGTTACAAGAGTTGGAAATTGACACTGACAACCGCGGGATGCGAAAACAGGAACACAACAATTACAGGTCACATCCGTCACAATTCCGCGATGAAAGAAATAATAACTGGACACGACAAGGCTATTCTTACAATGCAAAACGTGACCAAAACAGACACCATCTGTATGACAACCGTTGGCAGAATAATAGTTACAGAGAAAGATCGCATTTCCGTAGTAATGAATATGACAGAGATAACCATAGAAACAGACAATATGGGAACCAAAACAATTATCATCCAGGTAGACAGAATAAATTCAGATGCAACAGTTCAGCGCGCAGTTACGATTCAGGGAGAAATTCTCCACCACGTGACCGACAAGAAAGAAACTATGGAATCTGCCGACATGACGACAGACGATATAATCGTAACGACAGACCTCAATTTCATCAGAACTGACGGGATTCAAACAGGGCAGGGCCCTCTCGACAAGGTGAATTTGTAGAAGTTAGGTCTCCTAATCCTAATAACGACGCACGCCAACAAAGAGACAGACAATGATTCACACCGCAGGCAGCCACGTGTACCGGCTGGGCTTGAGAAAAATAACATAAGCTAACCTTGAGAAAAATTCCAGTATTCTTTACCGACGTATACCGCATGATAACTGCATTCAAGTTGAGACTCTGCGTACTAGGAAGAGTAAAGGATTGCACCACATTTCACATGTAAAACCGTTTATTGAGAGATAATCTGCTTTTTAACTTATTCTTTGCTATAATATTTTTCACTTCACATTAGTAGTACGCTTTGACACACTTAGAAACTGTTAACGTGCAACAATGATATAAAGTTAACTATCCAGTCAAGAACCTAGGCAACTTACTTAGACAGTAATTACGAATGCATTTTTATAGTGAACAGAAGATACAGTGTTGTGTGTACATTCTTCCTTGTTCGTTGCATGATTATATAACGACTATAAGGCTTACGTATTTAGAACATGTGCCGGTACTGCTAATGACATTGTAATGCAACATTTTGGTTTACTTGAAAATACACTCCTGGAAATTGAAATAAGAACACCGTGAATTCATTGTCCCAGGAAGGGGAAACTTTATTGACACATTCCTGGGGTCAGATACATCACATGATCACACTGACAGAACCACAGGCACATAGACACAGGCAACAGAGCATGCACAATGTCGGCACTAGTACAGTGTATATCCACCTTTCGCAGCAATGCAGGCTGCTATTCTCCCATGGAGACAATCGTAGAGATGCTGGATGTAGTCCTGTGGAACGGCTTGCCATGCCATTTCCACCTGGCGCCTCAGTTGGACCAGCGTTCGTGCTGGACGTGCAGACCGCGTGAGACGACGCTTCATCCAGTCCCAAACATGCTCAATGGGGGACAGATCCGGAGATCTTGCTGGCCAGGGTAGTTGACTTACACCTTCTAGAGCACGTTGGGTGGCACGGGATACATGCAGACGTGCATTGTCCTGTTGGAACAGCAAGTTCCCTTGCCGGTCTGGGAATGGTAGAACGATAGGTTCGATGACGGTTTGGATGTACCGTGCACTATTCAGTGTCCCCTCGACGATCACCAGTGGTGTACGGCCAGTGTAGGAGATCGCTCCCCGCACCATGATGCCGGGTGTTGGCCCTGTGTGCCTCGGTCGTATGCAGTCCTGATTGTGGCGCTCACCTGCACGGCGCCAAACACGCATACGACCATCATTGGCACCAAGGCAGAAGCGACTCTCATCGCTGAAGACGACACGTCTCCATTCGTCCCTCCATTCACGCCTGTCGCGACACCACTGGAGGCGGGCTGCACGATGTTGGGGCGTGAGCGGAAGATGGCCTAACGGTGTGCGGGACCGTAGCCCAGCTTCATGGAGACGGTTGCGAATGGTCCTCGCCGATACCCCAGGAGCAACAGTGTCCCTAATTTGCTGGGAAGTGGCGGTGCGGTCCCCTACGGCACTGCGTAGGATCCTACGGTCTTGGGGTGCATCCGTGCGTCGCTGCGGTCCGGTCCCAGGTCGACGGGCACGTGCACCTTCCGCCGACCACTGGCGACAACATCGATGTACTGTGGAGACCTCACGCCCCACGTGTTGAGCAATTTGGCGGTACGTCCACCCGGCCTCCCGCATGCCCACTATACGCCCTCGCTCAAAGTCCGTCAATTGCACATACGGTTCACGTCCACGCTGTCGCGGCATGCTACCAGTGTTAAAGACTGCGATGGAGCTCCGTATGCCACGGCAAACTGGCTGACACTGACGGCGGCGGTGCACAAATGCTGCGTAGCTAGCGCCATTCGACGGCCAACACCGCGGTTCCTGGTGTGTCCGCTGTGCCGTGCGTGTGATCATTGCTTGTACAGCCCTCTCGCAGTGTCCGGAGCAAGTATGGTGGGTCTGACACACCGGTGTCAATGTGTTCTTTTTTCCATTTCCAGGAGTGTACATTCTGGATTTAAAGTACTTTCTGAGAGATACCAGATGACACAGTGGTTAGTTTATTTGACAGCTACACGATTATATCACGACGCTACTGATGTGTGACACAATTTATATGATTGCTTTTGCACTGTATCTCTTTTATATCTGCACAGTTTTTCTGTATTATTCTGGAAAGTAAAACATGTTTCAATAGTAACTTTTGTGGTATAGCTACAATGAGACAGCCTTTTCTGTATCACAACAATACATTACAGTATAGTAGTTTCTTGATCACGGTAAGGTATGTAATAACTACGATATCTATACGCATAGCATTTCACTTTTGTTTATTACGAGGTAAGTACATTGACTTCTACAGAACTTTGCTTACGGACGACGATAATTACGACACTTGGCACAGTTTTTACCCTTAAGTAATAACAGAGATTATCTTACAACAAGACGCACAGTTTAGCGCTACAGTACACGTATTTGAGTGATTAATTTTGTACTTAAAACATTTATTTTTAAAGATTTTTGAATTACAAAGATACAAAGATTTTCCGTGATATATTTCATTCCATTGCCGTAATCTGTAACACCCGAGGGTATAATTACATTAATCCTCAGGGGGTACACGCCTACTTTATGTACTAAGCGTGGCGAGCGCTAGGAGTCCTAGCTAATATGATATTTGCTTATACCACTTACACATTGGTACCATATTTCTCTAACACAGAATTACAAAGCTATCTGATCATTTAACATTTTTTTACTATGTCAGTGACACATGTTTATGCAACTACACAGCTGGATAACTTCACACTTATGAAATTGTATTTTGTCTGTACTTTGTGAACTGTTCATATTTTTTCAGGACCATTGTGGTACTATGAGAGCTATGAATGTCGTATTTGGTAAGGGATCATGATTTCTGAAGTACGTTTGAGGTAGATGACTTTACTGAAGGTCTTGAAATTATTGAAAGAAGTTGCGACGATTTTGAGATGTGATTGATCTGTTATGATGTTATTATTATGATGATGATGTGTATTACGCTGTTGAGGTCTGCTTATGATCAATAATCTGATACTACCGTATATGAGGAATGTGATTATGTGTTTATATGTATATAAATAATGAATAGAGGTTAGGGACTCTGATTTGCGAAAAAGGATGTTGGAAACCAAGAATCGTACTTTAAGAGTTATGAAATGTGTGTACATGCGTCTATGTCTCACAATGCTGGCGAAAATTTTTTGGACACTGTTATATTTATAGGATTTAGTTTCTACATATTTGTAACGCAAATTCTCGACCTGTGAAATTTTTTTTATATGAGACTGTCACTGTAGTGCAAACTGCTGTCGTAAATATTTCGGTAAGAAAGGTAAGTGACCTTGACGTAATGCGTTGTGGGCTCCCAGCTGCACCAGAAGCCTGGAGAAAAAGCCATTAGGTGCAGAAAAAAGAGGCCATTAACCTCGCTATTGACATTCCTTTGTAGAAAGCATCGCAAATATGACATGCTGTTACTTGGAAACATATGATTATACTGTGGAGCACATACTTTGTGCTACTTACTGAAATGCTTATGAATCGATGGGAAATATTCTTACATCTGCACGCCTGATTATGACAAGTGTCTTTCTACGAGAGTTGAGAGAATTTCTACTGACTTATGAAATGCCACATGGCTATTGAATAATATTTTTATGCTTTGCTTTGTATATAGTTGCTTATTTCATTTGATATCTGGTTTCCAGCTGTGTTGCAGCATTGGTTTTATAAAATAAAATTAAATGCATTTGCTAATGTGAACACTTTCTGTCAACAGATCTGTTAAATACTAATTTTATGATCCACATTCTCCAAAAAAGGAGCACTTGGAAAGGAAACATCAATAAGAAGAGACTAATAACAGTAACTGCACACATAATTTTCTTTTCGCATACTTGGTAATTTTTGTTGTAGAATAAGTTGTTGTGGTGCACCACTTTAATGACATAGACATTAAGATGTGAACAGGCATTTCCCTTATCTGCATTGTTGTCTTTAGTGTACTATTTTCTGCTAGAGCTATGTCATATTTAGGTATAAGTTATTGCATTTGCTGCTGCTGTTTGCCAGGCATAGTGCTTCTGAATTTCACTTTGTGTTACTCTTTTAAGCCAGTTTTACTACTGCTTCATTTTTCTTGTTGCTGCACAGTGACTTATATTAGTTGTAATAGTGCAGTTGCTTTGCTAATTTACATACACTGCTGCTTGCCTTGCCAATTTGCATTTTATTGTCATTGCTGTTTGTGTTAATTTATTATGTGCTTCTGCATTGCCTCGTCCCTTGGTATATATATCTGAGCTCAGTAGATTTAAGTTAGCTTAAGAGCGGGTAGACGGGTAGACTATATAAGAAATTAACTATGAAGAATAGGGAAAGAATCCATTGAGAAGTTATATGAAAAAGATTTGGGCAAAAATGAGTATTGTACAATGAGAAATATTTATTTTGAAAGAGGATATGAACAAAACATTAGGGTTTAAGGACAACAGGCTTAGATAGGATTTTTTTTCTTTTTTTTTTTTTTTTGACAGGAGCAAATGTTGAAATAAGAGGGAAGATCTATGGAATGAAGTTTTGTGTTGGACTGCAGTACCAGACATCTCACGGAAAACAAACCCTGTCCTTTCCTTTTGTGTTATTCTTCTATGTGTTTGTGTACCCTTGTGTATTTGTGATTTTCCTGTCTTTATCTGTTTAGCTAATAAGATTTATGTAGTAGAATTTTTCTAGTACTAAGCTACATTCATTATGATTAGGATTACTTTTATCCTCAAATATAATTTGCATTAATAATATGTTATTTACTTTGCAAATATGTATAACATTATTTATTCTGTTTTGTTTTAATGCTCATGTGTGAAGTTGATGTTTCGAAAGTTATTCTGATCTTTTAGGTATGTACTTATGTCATAATTCCTGTAACACTGATGTATATGTTATTTCCATTCTTTTGTAAAGCCTGTGTTACTACAAAAGTTATCTGTATTGTTATGTTCTTTAATTATGTATTTTGTACCTTTTTAATTGTATTCTCATGTGATAAAATTGTAGTTGACACCAGTTCATCAAATTAAGTAACTTGTAAGCATTCATTTCAGTGCATACATTTCTGTTGGTCATAGTAGATGCACAATATGTGAGAAGTTGGGACTGTTAGTGTTTGCACATGTGTTAATAATTCAGCAAGGTACTGGTTAACAGAATTGCTGGTTCTAAGGACAATTCCAAAAACTTTGTGAGTGCACAAGTGGTGGTTTATGGACTTGCTATATTGTCTGCAAGACTCTTTGATGGTCATTGTGCACCCACACAGTCGCAACAGATGCTGGCCATCTCTACAAGGACAGCTGTTGGTTGCACCTTCGATGGCCCACAAGTGCCATTATTTCTACAAGGACTGCAGTGGATCTACACCTTCAATGGCCCACCAATACCATTATTTCTACAACAACTGCAGTGGGTCTGCACTTCTGGTGGCCACCAATACCATAATCTCTACCAGGACTACAGTGGGTCTGCTCTGTGATGACCTGCTTACCTATATTCTTTAGAACTTCGACTGACTCTGCTGTGGGTTTGCTCTGTTGTGGCCCATTACCTGTCTGCATGTCAAAAGTCAGCACTGTCTTTCCGTTGGAAGGACAACACTACTTCTTCAAGACTGCATGGAAATCCACTACTTCCGTGTGCATTTTCTTTTTCTGATCAGACTTTGTGCAATGCAGTTGCTACTGTGATGAATGATCAGGTCTGTCTTTATAAGAACACTTTTTGTTTTTGACCAACAGTGCATCAATAAGTGTGTGCATTTGATATCTTTGTTATTGTAACTATAAAATTTTTTTTTTCAATTCTGTATTGGCCACTGCCCAAAACAATTCTTAAAATTCTTGTGGGGAGCATAGGGGCTATGTAAGTAGGCTGTTTAGGTTTTTATGTTGGTAACGCCACGTAGCGCTCTGTATGAAAATCACTGACTGTGCTGTGTGCAGTCTGTGGCTGGTCGGCATTGTTGAAATAATTGCTATTGTAGTGTTGGGCTGTTGGATGTGAACAGCGCGTAGCGTTGCGCAGTTGGAGGTGAGCCGCCAGCAGTGGTGGATGTGGGGAGAGAGATGGCGGAGTTTTGAGAGCGGATGATCTGGACGTGTGTCCATCAGAGACGGTAAATTTGAAAGACTGGATGTCATGAACTGATATATATATTATGACTTTTAAATACATTGTTTGTTCTCTATTAAAATCTTTCCTTTGCTAACTATGCCTATCAGTAGTTAGCGCCTTCAGTAGTTAGAATCTTTAATTTAGCTGGCAGTATTGGCGCTCGATGTACTGCAGTAGTTCGAGTAACGAAGATTTTTGTGAGGTAAGTGATTCGTGAAGGGTATAGGTTAATGTTAGTCAGGGCCATTCTTTTGTAGGGTTTATTGAAAGTCAGGTTGCGTTGCGCTAAAAATATTGTGTGTCAGTTTAGTGTTGATCAGAATACGTAAAGAGAGAAATGTCTGAGTACGTTCAGTTTTGCTCAGTTGTTTGAAAATCAAATAACGTAAGAGGTTTATCAGCACAGTAATTCATAAAAGTTTTCTAAGGGGACGTTTCAGCAGTAGTTTCCTAACTTTGTTGCTGAACCACGGTGTGTTTTTCCCGTCCCTCACAGTTTTACTCGGCACGTACCTGTCTAAAACGCATTTTACGATTGCCTTGAACTTTTTCCATAAACACTCAGCATTGTCAGTGTCGGAACAGATATTTTCGTTTTGATTTGATCCTATTGCTCTTGCTAAACAGATAAACCTTCCTCCCTTTTTTGTATTCCTATTTACTTCCATATTCAACGCCTCAAAAATGGTTCAAATGGCTCTCAGCACTATGGGACTTAACATCTATGGTCATCAGCCCCCTAGAACTTAGAACTACCTAAACCTAACTAACCTAAGGACAGCACACAACACCTAGTCATCACGTGGCAGAGAAAATCCTGCTGCAACGGCCTTATGATCACTGATTCCCTGTTCTGCGCTTGCAGTGTCGAAAAGTTCGGGTCTGTTTGTTATCAGTAGGTCCAAGATGTTATCTCCATGAGTCGGTTCTCTGTTTAATTTCTCGAGGTAATTTTCGGATAGTGCACGCAGTATAATGTCACTCGATGCTCTATCCCTACCACTCGTCCTAAACATCTGGGTGTCCCAGTCTATATCTGGTAAACTGAAATCTCCACCTAAGACTATAACATGATGAGGAAATTTATGTGAAATGTATTTCAGAGTTTCTCTCAGTTGTTCTGCCAGTAATGCTGCTGAGTCGGGAGGTCGGTAAAAGGAACCAATTATTAACCTAGCTCGGTTGTTGGGTATAACCTTCACCCATAATAATTCACAGGAACTATCCACTTCTATTTCACTACAGGATAAACTACTACTAACAGCGACAAACACGCCTCCACCGGTTACATGCAATCTATCCTTCCTAAACACCGTCTGTGCCTTTGTAACAATTTCAGCAAAATTTATCTCCGGCTTCAGGCAGCTTTCCATACCTATGATTTCAGCTTCGGTGCTTTACCAACGCAGCTTCGACAGTTTACAATTACAATACCGATTCCTGCTTGGTCCCCACACGTCCTGACTATGCTCCACACCCTTTGAGACTGTTGCCCTTTCTGTACTTGCCCGATGCCATCTAACCTAAAAAACCGCCCATTCCCCGCCACGTAAACCCTGCTACCCGTGTAGTCGCCTGCTGGGTGTAGTGGACTCCTGACCTATCCAGCGAAACCCGAAACCCCACCACCCTATGGCGCAAGTCGAGTAATCTGCAGCCCACACGGTCGCAGAACCGTCTCAGCCTCTGATTCAGACCCTCCACTCGACTCTGTACCAAAGGTCCGCAGTCAGTCCTGTCGACAATGCTGCAGATGGTGAGCTCTGCTTTCATCCCACTAGCGAGACTGGCAGTCTTCACCAAATCAGATAGCCGCCGGAAGCCAGAGAGGATTTCCTCCGATCCATAGCGACACACATCATTGGTGCCGACATGAGCAACCACCTGCAGATGGATGCACCCTGTACCCTTCATGGCGTCTGGAAGGACCTTTTCTACATCTGGAATGACTCCCCCCGGTATGCACACGGAGTGCACATTGGTTTTCTTCCCCTCCCTTGCAGCCATATCCCTAAGGGGCCCCATTACACACCTGACATTGGAGCTTCCAACTACCAGTAAGCCCACCCTCTGCGACCGCCCGGATCTTGCAGACTGAGGGGCAACCTCTGGAACAGGACAAGCAGCCATGTCCGGCCGAAGATCAGTATCAGCCGGAGACTGAGCCTGAAACCGGTTCGTCAGACAAACTGGAGAGGCCCTCCGTTCAGCCCTCTGGAATGTCTTTCGAGCCCTGCCACACCTCAAGACGACCTCCCACTCTACTATGGGTGAGGGGTCAGCCTCAATGTGGGCAGTATCCCGGGCAGCCACATCCGTAGCCCGATCGGGGGATGCATGGGACGAGCTGGCCGTCCCCGACAAACCCCCGTCCGGACCCCCACAATGATGCCCATTGGCAACAGCCTCAAGCTGTGTGACCAAAGCCAAATCTGCCTGAAGCTGGGAGCGAAGGGATGCCAACTCAGCCCGTATCCGAACACAGCAGTCGCAGTCCCTATCCATGCTATATACTGTTGTGCAAAGAAGGTCTGAACTAATGTACAGAGAGCACAAACAATTCGACACAGGTAATGCTGCTACTTGCGCACTGCTGACACACTGCTCGGCGGCAGAAGGCTAATTCTCCTGTCAGTAACGTACAAAGACTATTTTAAAAAAATAAACAAATGACAGACGACTACGCGACTTTACACGTCACAGATATTAAAATGCAAATCTGTCCCTGCTAATTACGAAACTACACAATGATTTGACGGATTTAACTGAACAAGTGCGCTAAGAACACTCAAACAAATTTTCAACTTGACTACTACACTTATATGAACGCTAAATAAGCCATTTGCTGCTACTTGCGCACTGCTGACACAATGCTCGGCGGCAGAAGGAGACTACGCAATTTTACACTATTCAGGTACTAAAACGCGATGCTACAACTCTCAAATACTATAATACGCCAGAAATTTGTGAACTGAACAATGCAAGTACCCAAAAACACACAAAGAAATTAAGAATTAAACTATGTAACAAATAAGTGTGTAAGTAGGCTGTTTAGGTTTTTTTATTGGTAACGCCACCTCTGTATGAAAATCACTGGCTGTGCTGTGTGCAGTCTGTGGCTGCTTTGCATTGTTGTAATACTCGCCATTGTAGTGTTAGGCAGCTGGCTGTGAACAGCGCGTAGCGTTGCGCAGTTGGAGGTGAGCCGCCAGCAGTGGTGGATGTGGGGAGAGAGATGGCGGAGTTTTGTAATTTGTCATGAACTGCTAGATATATGATGATATTAAGGTAAATACATTGTTTGTTCTTTATTAAGATCTTTCATTTGCTAACTATGCTTATCAGTAGTTAGCGACGCCGCACACCCTCAGACGATTGCCTCCAGCAGACGTCTTCTCCAGTTGACGACCGGAAGGCCGACGACACGAGAAAAATGCATGACACAGGATGGCTCTCACTTGTCACTTTCTGTGATTTCGACACACCCGCTTCCGCTCTATCGGCCAAACTGATCACAAGAACTGCGCCCACCACTGGTCACCTTGGTCACTCATCTCACAAGTATTCTACCGCAGCCACTGTTAACTTAAGGACCTCGGGCGGACGACACTAAAGACGATTCTACGCCCGTTGTGGTGGATGAGGAGAGGGGTCTCTCCTCCCACGCCTCGGCCCCTCCCGAGTAGCACCGGAAGACGGCGCGGACGCGGCCTGCAGATTACAGGCCCCAACTTTTACGGCGACGCTGACGACGGTCTCCATTGAAGGAGACGATCTACAGACCTATCGCTTAGCGACCATTTACATTAACACTCTTCGGACACGTACGAAGTTGTGCTCCAAGACATGCTCAGTGCAGAAGACGTTGACATCGTCTTTCTCCAAGAAGTCTTCGTCGCCGATTTCCCGTATATGTATGGTTATACGGCTCATGTGTCCGACGGCTCACCAACTAACAGTGGAGTCGCAGTTCTCCTCAGGGAGGGCCTCGAGGAGGACGAAGTATGATATCTCCCCGACTCTAGAGGACTGCCGTAACGGTGCTAGGCGTCCAGTTTATCAATGTGTACGTCCCTTCCGGAACGAATCGCTACCGCGACCGATCGCTCTTCTTCGCAGAAGGAGTAGCACCGCTTTCTCAGGGCAAGCACGATGACTTGGTATCAGGGGGCGATTTCAATAGCACCCAAGCATCTAAAAATCAGCTGCCACGCAATTCACCGTGCTCCGGCCTTGGGACACTCATCATCGATTTCCAGCTGGTAGATACCTGGGAACACGTCCGAGGAAATCGACCGGGATACACTCATTTCACGAGTCACTCGTCTAGTCACATCGATAGGATTTACGTCTCCTGTTCTCTCGCAGCAATAGTGAGCGACGCGGAGGTGTGGCCAGCAGCGTTTTCTGATCACGAGGCCTATATATGTGCCGTCACCCTTCGTCGCCAATGGGTGTGGCGCAGCCGACATCCCTGGAAATTAAACCTTGCTCATCTCGCTTCTCCGGATTATCGACGCGTCATCGAAAACACGTGGAGTTCGTGCATCCCACATCGATCAGTTGGTGGTTAAACTGCTCCAAGCCGGCCCTACGGAGAACCTTTATTACGTATGGTCGTGAGACCTGTTCTTGGAGGCGGCAGACCCTCGATTTTTGTTTCACCATCCTTCGCGAATGTGCCTTCTTGCCACCCACACCAGAATGAAGATGACAGTACAGCGTGCGATGGCACAGATCGTAGCCCATATGCGCCGGCACCTCAAAGGGACGATCGTCCGAGCGCGAACACATGACAGACTCGCAACAGAACGACCCACAATGTACCAAGTCATTAGAGGAGGTAAACTGCGAATACGGGCGCTGATACAGCCATCACCACTGTGGACGGCCGTCACCACATCACACAATGCGATATTTGTGCAGCCTTCTTCGACCATCACGCACGACTTTATTCTGTTCAATGTTCCGACCCGACGACAGTGACAGGAGTCTCGCGACTGGTATACGGCATTGTCCCACAAAATTTACAAACTGAATTGTTGAACGAATTTATGGAAGACTAAGTTATCGACACCATCGGTAAGAGAAGCGGCGAACAAGACATCTGGCCCCGACGGGCTCACTGTGTAGTTCCTTAGAACTTTCCAGTATTTACTAGCATCCAAGCTGACAGACATCTGTCGGGAGCTTATGTTCCCCGCGGTGCCGGTCCCCGCGGCCTTCGTGGAAGGAATAATTATAGCGGTTGACGAACCTAAAGGTAGTGCTCGAATACATGATTACCGCCCGCTAACACTCGCCAACTGCGATATGAAGATATTCACCAGACTATTAGCAAACCGTAGACAACCGACCATGCCTCACGTCATCTCACCAGATCAGGCTTCCCTAGGGGGTATCAATAACATGCACACAGCACTGTGTCGATACTGTGACAACTAGGCCTAGCGAGGGCACGCCGCATCCCAGGAACTCTGGCATCACTAGATTTTAGCCAAGCTTTCGATCGAGTGGAACACACGTATCTAACGTCCGTTCTCCAACAGAAATTCACAGACGTCGTGATGTGCCTCCTCCGAGGGGCGACTTCCAAGGTGGTCGTTAACGGGCGTCTCACGCGGTCCCTCCCGATTTTCAGATCGGTGCGTCAAGGCAGCCCCCTATCGACCTTACTCTACGCTCTGGCGCTGGAACCGCTCCTCCGTGGCCTCCGTCAACGCCTCACCAGACTCACCTTACGTGACGTCACATTTCGCTATATAGCATATGCAGACGACCTAGTTCCCTTACTCCGCGGCAATGTAACCAGGCGTACTAGAATGGATAACCACATACGGTGTGGCTTCCGGCAGCTGTCTCAACGTCCCCAAATCTGTCGCCATGGCCATAGGAGACAGGTTGACCCCAGCGTGTATCGACCCCCTACAGCTTAGTGGCACTATCAAATGCCTCGAAATAGAGTTACACGCCGATATACAGCGCACTGTGGCCCTCAACTACCGCCGCTTACTACAACAAATTCGGGTCCAGATCTCCAACCTTCGTCTGCGGACCCTCGACATTCTTCAAAGGACACATTTCGTCAATGTTTACCTCGCATGGCGCCTTCCACACATAGCGCGTGTCCTTCCAGTACCGTTACTGATGGCTCGACGTCTATTACCGGCATCGGAGCCTACGTCTGTACAGGCATGCTCTTCGAAGTCAGTTATAAGTCGCTGACCCTTCCCCCAGAAAGGGGAGGTGTTGGCCTAGTCCATGTCCACGACAGAGCGGTGGCTCTGTTTGTCAGCTCGCACATCAAGCTGTGGCGCCACCACTCGGAAAGTTTGACAGGTTTGCTGCTGAAGTCCTTAGCTTATGTCCCCACTGACGACGTAAAACATACCCCACCCTTCTACTACTTCAGGTACTTTTACATTGAACACAATTATGTCCGTATCGCAGTACCACCGACGAAACTGGCGTCTGGGTGGGATATATATCACGTCCTACAGCAGAGGAGCCCACCAAACATCGTGGAGACCAAAAACCCTCAGGTTAGTTGGCAGGTGATGTGGCGGACGATACACACGGTTACACTGGATACAGACGTACAATGCACATGGTACATCACAGTCAGAGGTAAACAGATCAACCGATCATGCCTCCACAAGATAAATATGGCGGACTCGCCTCTATATGCATACTGCAGAATACCGGACAGGGACAAGCACCTTCTCACGTGTGGCGCGGCAGAAGACGTATGGCGCTTGGTGCCAAAAATTTTGTCGTATTTTCTACGGCTGACTCCGAAGAACATCACACCTCGACTTCTACTATTTCCGGATGAACAATATTTCCCACTCACCAAAACAAACGCAATCACGTGGGTTCGTGGGCATGCGGTACAATACTTATTCACGATGGACCTACAGATGTATTGGACTTTTGGAACTACCTACAAGAACGTCATTCCAAGATTGTACCGAATCCAAAATATGGACAGCATTTATCTAATTACTTGGGGAGTGTCCTACGCGACCCTCCACGCAGCTGGATCATCACCAGGTAGGAGAAGATACCCACTGACTGAGCTGAGAAGAACATGTTCGATTATCGGTGGAATAACATACGACATGCGTGAAGAAGTACCTGGATGATGAAGTGTCAGGAGAATAGCGACACACCCTTCTGCATCGTGTATGAAGCACATTTCCCCCTACATATTACCTCGGTGTAGGAAAGCACCGAGATACATCAGAGCACGATGCGGTGCTCAGTACATGTATTTGCGGTGTGGTATAAAGTAAATACAAATTAAAAATATATTTAAAAATAAATAAATAAAATAAAAAATAAGTTCCCACAACTTGTTTCCCCTCACCATCCCTGATACTTTGACAGGCGAGGGGGACATTGTGGTCAGGCATCGGGTTACGACCCCTGCCCGCTCTGCCCTCACCGCCCTCCCTTCCATGACACCCCTCCGCGTGTTCACGATCAACCGTAACTCTTTTTTTTTTTGCCACATTTCGGCACTCGTCTAAAGTTATAAAAAAAACTTAAAAAAGGGTAAAAAAAAGAAAAGATCTGGGTTCGAGTCCCCGTGAGGCACGAATTTTTATTTTCGTCATTCGAATATATAGCTGACGGTGGTTCACATTCGCAACTGCGAATACATTTCCTGTAGTCAAATAAGTGTACTTTACCGCAAACATAATATTATGCATTGCACTCAAACGCTTTGTTTCCACTCCTAGCCGTGGATGGATAAATTTAGAGAATCCAAGCTACTTGGTTTCCTAATATGATCACATTACTGGAAATTGAACGTCATTCTGGAGTAATTTTCTTATAAAATAACCTGTCATGTTAGTCGTTATCGTGCATGTTGTGCCAGTATTCTGCTCCAATGACAAACAGTCTAACGTGACGTGTTACGTTTGCAAGCGCACTATTCACTGTAGAATTCAATGTCAGAATTCTGCACAATCTCATTGTGAGACCAGCCACTAATCATGAAGCATGGTCCATAGGAAGGAAGCTATTTATGACGGTGTCATTGCAGTTGTGGACAGCCGGAGCTAGATTATAACTAAGTCCGGGGCATTGTGTGGCGTTCCTGAGTGGGCTGTGCTACTACGTATCAGACTGTACTGAGATAGTGGAGAATTCAATAGACATTTTCCAAGGCTGTAAACCTATTGACGATGCGGCGCTATTTTCTTGTGTGCTTCTAGAGACTTTGTCCTTATGAGAAGCAACAAGGTGTTAACCCTTCAATTGCTTTCACAGTTATAACTGTATTAGTCGAGCGGTCTAAGGCGCTGCAGTCATGGACTGTGCGGCTGGTCCCGGCGGAGGTTAGAGTCCTCCCTCGGGCATGGGTGTGTGTGTTTGTCCATAGGATGATTTAGGTTAAGTAATGTGTAAGCTTAGGGACTGATGACCTTAGCAATTAAGTCCCATAAGATTTCACAAACATTTGAACACTTTTTTTATAACTGTAAATATGCATGTACCGTACACCCTCTAACCTGATTGGCTCCTGCATGAGATGTCAGGTAGCTCAAATGTAAAATCTTTTTTTTTTCTTTTTTTTTTTTAAGATGTTCACTCACGTCCACAAATTAAGGGACCTCTGGTGCCACCAAACAATACGCGCACGTCGATAATGTGCTCATTAAGAAGACATTTGGAAACATTATGACATCTGGCTCAGCGATACGGATATAACGATACCGGGAAACCGGGCATGGTAATGGTTGCCACTTACAGTGTGTGATGTCGCTCCAGCGGTGGATGGGAAGTGACGCTCTCTCATGGCAACACACGATACGAAGCAGATCCCCGTTCTATGGAATAGGCTGTCTAGATGGCTTCCGGCATCGCCACCTATTGCTGGATAAACGCACTGTGGAGGTGTGCCAGATGAACAGAAAGCGTAAATCACTCTCCAGGCTAATCAGTCTCTCAACAGTGAACATAACACTATCCCAATCTTACTCGGTCACTTACGCTGGGTAACACAAAACGTTCGCTGAGTCACTTTGTGCATATTTGTGAGGGGAATAAATCCAGCAGGTTGCCGAGCAAACATAACAAGCTCTCGAAGCCGACGGGAAGCGCTGTGAAGGTATATATTTAATCCAGAGGCTGCTGCAAGTTCTACGGGCTCTTCCGGTACTTAGTGCAAGGTAACGAACCTTCCCTTGGACTGTAGCATGTGATTGGCCTTGCCCGGATGTTAAATGTTTCCTCCACCTGGAATCTTCTCCACAGCAATGAACTGACTCTATAAGGCACATTCATTAACATGTTCATCTAGCGCTGATTCCGCCCGGTCTCAAATATGCCAATGTTCTGGCCAAGTGCAATATCATCCGAAGTATTTTGCCCTGCTATCCTGCTTCCCCAAGACTCAAATATTGTATTCCATACGCACACAACACGTAATCAGAACCACTGCACTCGAGACTACTGATCTCTGACAGTGGGTGTGCAAAAATATGGAAACAAAACGCAAACAAATTACTATGCCTAATACGTTGTAGGGAAATCGTTGGTATTCAAAACAGGTTCCACTCGTCTCGGAATGGTATGGTTTTCAGGGGAATTTTCTATCATTCTTAATGCAAAATAATGGAAAGTTGAGATAACGATGTTGGAGGTTTAGAGGGCTCACGCACCATTTTTCCAAGGCAGACCTCCAACTCTCAATAATATTGATATATGGTGACTCTGACGGCCAGGGGAGATGCGATAATTTATCTTTATACTCACGAAACCAACTGTGGGCGATGCGAGCTGTGAGAACAAGAACCCTCTCGTCTTGGGACACAGCATCACCACTGGGGAACAAACATTGCACTATGGCATCGATCTGATCAGCCAAAATGCTCACATAATCCTTGGCAGTAATGCGACACTGCAAAGTAACCATGAGGTCCATAGAACAGCGCGATATGGCTGCTCAAATCATCACCGAATACGCCATGTTTCACTCTTGGGAAGTAAACCCGGCCAGTAGTTGGAATCAGTGCAGTCCGGGTTTTACGGCTTCGGAGCCACATTTTCTATTTACGGGCATTTGCATCACTGAGGCCGGCCGGAGTGGCCGTGCGGTTCTAGGCACTTCAGTCTGAAACCGTGACCGCTACGGTCGCAGGTTCGAATCCTGCCTCGGGCATGGATGTGTGTGCTGTCCTTACGTTAGTTAGGTTTAAGTAGTTCTAGGTTCTAGGGGACTGATGACCACAGATGTTAAGTCCCATAGTGCTCAGAGCCATTTGAACCATTTTGCATCACTGATGTGTGCTTTTGGAATTCCAGCACACACTATAATTCCCAGCTCCCTTCTTTTGTTCTCGAGCTGATAGGGTCCGCGAGTGCGACATTCAATTCTGCAGTGACATTTACAGCTGCAGTACTCCTCGTTTTCGTCACCATCTTGTTCACTGACCGTTTGCCACGATTATTCAACACACACTTTCGCCCGCGTTGCGCCACTTAGAAGATGAAGTTCTTCTGCTTTCCTGCATGCGGTACAAATCTTCGATACGGTGCCCCTTGACACACTACACACTTCAACTAGCTTGGTTACAGAGGTATCGATCATACGAGCACCAACAATTGTCGCGGGTTCGAGCTCCGGCATAATGCTCTCACAACTTCACAGAACGCTGCTCTGAGCACTGATTCTTGCTACGTGTTGAGCACATTGCACAGGTGCCGTCCACGGTCATATATAACAGCGCAACATGTGGGCTTAACCAGTGCGGCTCCACACCCGGTTTTAAAAAGGTTACAACACAGATATGTGCTACAGTAATGAAACTTTTTGATAATATGTGGAAAGTACCAAATGTTGACTTTAACAGACCTCATTTCCAGTGGAGCACCACAACGAAAACTTGAATTAACCCAAAGAAGTGTTCTGATTAGCTCTCTGAAAGTTCCGAAGTTGAGAGAGAGAAAGATGCAGTTTTCTGCATCTCAGACATTCATACAAATTGTTGGCTTTCTCCAAATTGCATAATTTGCCTAATATCTCTGCTGGCAAATTTCAGTATATCGATGGGTGCCTCACTTTAATATTTAAGCACCTTCCAAAGTTCATCAGTGATATTCGGTCCTCAAATCAGTCATCACATGACGACGACAGGCTAAAAAAAAATCATACATGTCTTTATCATTTTCCAAAATATCAATATTCTTTATTGAGAAACACGTCAACTTTCACAATTATCGATGTATATTTTCACGTCAGAAGTCATACACTAACACAGATGTTCTTAGTATCAAGTTTAAACAAGATCTGATTTTAAACATGGTATTTTTCCATTTGCAACATAGCTCTCCATTATTTCAAAACATTGCAAACGTTTATTTTCATTCATTAATTTGATTTAAGTCAAAGGCAATAACACGCACCAAGACGGTCTTCTCTCTCCCGACGGCCTTCGTGCGGGGGGCAACAGCGGCCAGCTCACGGTCACTGGCGGCGGCGTCGAATATGCTGCCGACTGCAAGGTTCTTTTTTTTGTGGTAAGGTCTTATGGGACCCAACTGTGGAGGTCATCGGTCCCTAATCTTACGCACTACTTAATCTAACTTAAAGTAACTTACGCTAAGGATAGCACACGCACCTATGCCCGAGGGAGGACTCGAACCTCCGACGGGGGAAGCCGCCCGGATCGTGACAGCACGCCTTAGACTACCCCGCGTGGATTTCAAGTTATGGCGCCTTTCCTCGACACGGAATAGAATACAAACAGAACATTGAGTAAACAGTTCAAATATTTTTTTAGTCATAACAACAATATTTAACATTAATGTTATTCAACATAGGTCATCGTATCGTTGTAGTAGTGGCTCACCTGCCAACTGAGCGGTAGGACATGATGTAACTGTCTAGACCTCCTTGTCACACCACATTAGCATCTCCATTTATGTTCAAGCACGCATTTCTCGAGTTGCTTCCATGTTTTTGTCCAAACCCTATATACTATCTGGTCAAAAGTAACTGCACATCGCCGGCCGCGGTGGCCGTGCGGTTCTGGCGCTGCAGTCCGGAACCGCGGGACTGCTACAGTCGCAGGTTCGAATCCTGCCTCGGGCATGGGTGTGTGTGATGTCCTTAGGTTAGTTAGGTTTAAGTAGTTCTAAGTTCTAGGGGACTTATGACCTAAGATGTTGAGTCCCATAGTGCTCAGAGCCATTTGAACTCCACATCATTCTGTAACGCAGAACTGACCGCTAGATGTTAAAACGTAGCTACAACAAATAATGCCTATGTTAGTCTGTAAAAATGGACTCGATAAGCAACCTGAGCTCTCAGTAAACGGAACCTAACCTGCGTAACACTGTGTGCGTGTTGTATGAGTGTCAGTTTCACTGTCATTTAAGCTCTCAACAGATCGTTACATGAAAAACTTGAAACTAACAGTTGGAGAAGCTATCTGACTGCGTATTTGAATATGAAAAACTGAATGAACAAATGAACCTGTGACAATGAATACCTAAGCTATCTGACTGCTTTTTTGAACAAGAATTTACAAGTGATACAGAATCTGGCTTTTGCAACGGGATTTACTGGATGTACATGACATGTTGTGGTGTGTCAGTGTCTCTGTTTTGGTCCAAAGTTTTGCACTCACCTCTTTAGATGGCTGCCTTTTTCCATGTGGTTTACAGCAATTCGCAGAAGCATGCAGCAGCAACGGCTAAATCTTATTGTTACTAAGGATGAATTCAATAAAACAAGGAGATTCTTTGGGTCCTGTTAACTACTAAATAACTTGTGAGAAGGGATTTCATAAACTAAGTATATTTAAAACTTCCGAAATCATCATAGATAATGACAATGACATAAGTACCAATAATGGCTGAGTGCCAGATTAACAAATTATTTCAATTTCAAAGTTACTTTAAAATTTAATAAGCACAGCATATTTATTAATTAAATGTGGAGAATAATTATTATTATTTGGAGGATAAGGAGGCTTCTTTAGCACTCCGTCATCAGGCCACAAGTGGCCCATCGGGACCATCCGACCCCATGTCATCCTCCGCTGAGGATGCGGATAGGAGGGACGTGTGGTCAGCACACCGCTCTCCCTGTTTCCTTAAATAACGTAACTATCCGGCGAACGGTCCGGACACTTTGATGATGTCGTCCAGGATACCGAGCAGCATACACAGCACACGCCCGTTGGGCATTTTGATCACAATAGCCATACATCAACACGATATCGACCTTTTCCGCAATTGGTAAACGGTCCATTTTAACACAGGTAATGTATCACGAAGCAAATACCGTCCGCACTGGCGGAATGTTACGTGATACCACGTACTTATACGTTTGTGACTATTACAGCGCCATCTATCACAAAGCGAAAAAAGTAGTCCAACTAAAACATTCATATTTCTTTACGTACTGCACGAATATGCAATAAAAATGTGGGTTTCCATTTTAAAAGAACGCAGTTGATATACTTTTGACCTATGGCAGCGCCATCTAGCGTGCCAACCATAGCGCCATCTAGCGTGCCAACCATAGCGCCATCTGGTTTCCCCCTTCGAGCTAAACGAGTTTCGTTCTTTGCAATTTTTTCGTTTGATGCTTATTTCGTGAGATATTTGGCCCGGGCACTATCAACGGACCACCCTCTATAGTGTTAACAGTACAGCGCGAAGGAAGTGGTGTTGTAATATGGGATGTGTTTTTCGAGGCTATGGTGTGGTGTCCTTACTGTGCTTAAGAAAACGCTAAATGTGAACGGATGCAAATACATTTTACAGCATTGTGTACTGCGTAAAGTGGAGGTATAGTTCGTAGACGATGGATGTATCTGCATGAGAATGCACCCTGTCATACAGCAGCATCTGCGAGGCAATGCTTTGAGGACCATATCATTCCTGAAATGGACTGACCTGTTCACAGACCAGATTTCAACCCAATGGAACGTCTTTGGAATTAGTTAGAAAATCGACTCCGCCCCTGACCCCAGTGTCAAACACCATTACCATCTCTGATTTTGTCTCTTGAGGAAGAATGGGCTGCCATTGCTCCACAGACATTCAGACATCCCATATTAATGTCAACTAATAGGATTTCGGATACTTTTGATCATGTAGTGTATAATGCAGCAGGCTCACTAAACGACATAGTGGCTGGTGTGCAAAGTTCCCATGTTGTGCTAACACAATGAAGTCCTTACTGTGACCCAATAATGCACTGTTTCTTCATGGACTCAAAAGATCCCAAAGCTTCCGGACATAAGTGTAATTAGGAAACAATTCTCCTGGCACTCACAGTGTCAAAAAAACTCTTGCAACTATGACCGGTTCTGGCAGTTACGTCCTCTTCACATAGTTTGCATTACAGAGAGAAAGATCATCACTACTAAATGTAAAAATATTTTGGAATGAAAAGCCTAAGTGACAATAATGCTGAAGTAGGAGTATATCAGTAATGAAGAACTATGTCAATGACTTATTAGTGACCACTTGTAACTCATGTTCCGTCCAGGGAAAGATTACTGGAGGCTGCAAATAAAATTATTTTGCGTAAATGACAATCACTGACACTCCGCCAACATACGTGTACGGGTATGGAGACAACCTCATGAACCCATGGACCCTGCATGTCAGCAGGGGCTGTTCAAGCAGTTGGAGGCTCTATAATGGTGTGGGGCGTGTGCAGTTGGAGTGATATGGGGCACCTCATACGTCTGGTTGCTGTTCTGACAGGTGACACGCAAGTAATCATTCTGTCTGATCACCTGCATTCATTCATGTCTATTGTACATTCCGACGGACTTGGGCAATTCCATCATGACAATGCGACACCCCACACGTCCAGAATTGCTACAGAGTGACTCCCGGAACACTCTTCTGAGTTAAACATTTCCGCTGGTCACCAAACTCCCCAGGCACGAACATTATTGAGCGTATCTGGGATGCCTTGCAACGTGCTGTTCAAAAGAAATCTCCACCCCCTCGTACTCTTACGGATTTATGGATAGCCGTGCAGGATTCATGGCATCAATTCCCTCCAGCACTACTTCAGACATTAGTAGAGTCCATGACACGTTATGTTGCGGCACTTGTGTTTGCTCGCGGGGATGCTACACGATATTAGGCAGGTGTACCAGTTTCTCTGGATCTTCAGTGTAAGTGCAGCAGTTGAGCTCGTAGTAAGCATCACACAATACTTTTAGAAATGCGTGTGGAAAGGATATTGTGCCAGCTGCCAGTTGTTTATGATTCTTCTGCATGATACAAGACCCATCTCTTCTAGCTCAGATGTGAAACACTTCGTCTTCTGCCATCGTCTCCATTTCTAGTGATGATTCCTATTGATTATGAGAATTGTCTTTCATTTCGTATGAAAAATGAAAGGAATGAAGCTTAGAGTTTTGCGTCCTACCGACGTCTGTGATATATAAACCAGGGCCGGCCACGGCCTGCCAAACTTCACGTGTGCAGCGTGTGCGTGCCGCGTGTGGGCCAAGACCCGGCATGTCAGTCGGCTTTGCTCGTTCCTTCTCAGAAGTAACCGGAACAACGCGTCATGTCATTCTGCATTGCGGTGCGGCACTTTTCGGTCAGCACACCTCTCAAAGTTCGCCAGAATCGCGGTGTCAGCGCTATTTACACTTCGCTACGTGTTCTTGGTATGAAGAACGTTTATGGGTCCAGTGGCTGTTTGCACAAAAGAAAGATAGTCTATCGATCTATTGTCACAATCCTTTAAAAATGAATGGGAATGACGGAAGAGTGGGATGAGCATTCTCAGTTCGCATAAGCAAAGTGTACTGCATATTTGCTATGAAACGACATTACAATACCATGCAGAAAGAATTTAAAGATTTAGTTGACAATGAAAGGGCAAAAAATTACAACGAGCGACAGACAGGATTCATTGTTCTGTACCTCAAGAAGCACTTTGTGCTAGATTTGCAGGCCTGGAACACGTGAAGAAACTGGTGACACGAATAATAAAATTTCGGAAGTAGCTCACGTTATTCTTTTGTCAGTTGCAACTGTTTTCAAAGGTGCTGAACTAAGACTATGGAGACCTTATACGTCAATTCAAAATAGGTTGGTTAAGTCAAGGGCCATACCAGGAACGATATTTCGATTTAAAATTCGCTGTTGTTGGATTTATGAAGGAAAAACGAGGGCAGAAACGAATATTAGAACATCTGGAATGGACTGTAGACTTTGCATTTTAAGCAGAGTTGATACACTGCCCACAGTAAGACATTGCAAGGTAACTTCCTTCTGATTTGATGAGGATGCATTTAAAAAGAAAAACGCGTTGTAGAACATTCTGAGAAAGACAGTCCAGTTCCCAAAGCTCACTGACGTTGAAGAAAACACAATATTTGAAGAACTGATTGTGGCCTTGAAAGAATTACAAGGATTGTTTCCTAAGCATTTTGAGGGCACTCCCAGTCTTCCATCTGTTTTCAAGCCGTTTACGGGACCATTAGCCGTTTCAGTTCAAAGTGAACCTGTGCGTGTGCAGATGTAACTGCTGGATTTGCAAGATAATTCCTGTTTTAAAGGCAAATACCTTTACTATTAAAACTGTCTAGGACGTCTACACAGTTTACCTCAGGTAGAGTTTCCACGTCTCCATAACAAAGTTGCAAAAGTGCTACAATATTCCGATCAACATATGTGTGTGAAAGACGTTTTTTCGATTATGAAACTAAATAAGTCATGATTACGTACCAACTTGAGAGCGAAAATCTGTGAAATTGTCTGCATGCTGATAGTTTGTATAAAAATATATTATGCCTTCAGTGTGGCAAAGATAACTAAACAGTATTGAATATTTGTCTTGTTTTTTACCTATGTTGTTGAAAAATGTGTGATATATAAAAATAAGTCGTGTGCAGTGCGACTGCACTGCCATTCAAATGCGGTGCGTTCTCGGCACCCAGCTGCTCCCTCTCCTCACGGTCAGACAACGTAGCGTCGGGGTGGGGGAATTGTGCCATCCAGTTTGAGCGCCATGGCATTCATGCCAAGGCACAGCTCGTGAGCCAATTTCTTGGCAACCCCTCTTATAGACGAACGAAAAAATCATACTGGGCAAGGAAATGGACTGAAATTGCACGTCGCCATGTTTTATAAACGTTACTAGCATTCGCACGAAGTGAATTAGGGAAACTGAGTAAAAGCGAAATCAGTATTCCCGAACACGGATTTTAACCCTGCTCCTGACCAATTTAAACAGTGGGCCCATTCAATCAGTAACTAAGAAGCCGCGCGGAGTAGTCGCGCGGTTAGAGGCGCCATGTCACTAACTGCGCGGCCCCTTCCGCCGGAGCTTCGAGTCCTCCCTTGGGCATGGGTGTGTGTTGTGCTTAGTGTAAGTTTAAGTAGTGTGTAAGTCTAGGGACCGATTAACTTAGTAGTTTGGTCCCTTAGAAATTCAGACACACACACACACACACACACACACACACACACACAGTAATTAAGATGGGATTCCAATTCGGTTTTACAGAGAGTACTCTACTGCATTGGCTCCTTACTTAGCTTGCATTTATCGCGAATCTCTTGCCCAACGTAAAGTCCCGAGCGACTGGCAAAAAGCGCAGGTGACGCCTGTATATAAGATGGGGAAAGGGCCGGATCCTCAAAATTACAGACCAATATCCTTAACATCGGTTTGTTGCAGGACTCTCGAACATATTCTCAGTTCGAATATAATGAATTTCCTTGAGACAGAGAAGTTGCTGTCCATGCATCAGCACGGCTTTAGAAAACATCGCTCCTGCGAAACGCAACTGGCCCTTTTTTCACATGATATCTTGCGAACCATGGGTGAAGGGTGTCAGACGGATGCCATATTCCTTGACTTCCGGAAAGCGTTTGACTCGGTGCCCCACTGCAGACTACTTACTAAGGTGCGAGCATATGGGATTGGTTCCCAAGTATGTGAGTGGCTCGAAGACTTCTTAAGTAATAGAACCCAGTACGTTGTCCTCGATGGTGAGTGTTCATCGGAGGTGAGGGTATCATCTGGAGTGCCACAGGGAACTGTGGTAGGTCCGCTGTTGTTTTCTATCTACATAAATGATCTTTTGGATAGGGTGGATAGCAATGTGCGGCTGTTTGCTGATGATGCTGTGGTGTACAGGAAGGTATCGTAGTTGAGTGAGTGTAGGAGGATACAAGATGACTTGGACAGGATTTGTGATTGGTGTAAAGAATGGCAGCTAACTCTAAATATAGATAAATGTAAATTAATGTAGATGAATACGAAAAAGAATCCTGTAATGTTTGAATACTCCATTAGTAGTGTAGCGCTTGACACAGTCACGTCGATTAAATATTTGAGCGTAACATTGCAGAGCGATATCAAGTGGGACAAACATGTAATGGCAGTTGTGGGGAAGGCGGATGGTCGTCTTCGGTTCATTGGTAGAATTTTGGGAAGATGTGGTTCATCCGTAAAGGAGACCGCTTATAAAACACTAATACGACCTATTCTTGAGTACTGATTGAGCGTTTGGGATCCCTATCAAGTCGGATTGAGGGAGGACATAGAAGCAATTCAGAGGTGGGCTGCTAGATTTGTTACGGGTAGGTTTGATCATCACGCGAGTGTTACGGAAATGCTTCAGGAACTCGGATGGGAATCTCTAGAGGAAAGGAGGCGTTCTTTTCGTGTATCGCTACTGAGGAAATTTAGAGAACCAGCATTTGAGGCTGACTGCAGTACAATTTTACTGCCGCCAACTTACATTTCGCGGAAAGACCACAAAGATAAGATAAGAGAGATTAGGGCTCGTACATAGGCATACAGGCAATCATTTTTCCATCGTTCTGTTTGGGAGTGGAACAGGGAGAGAAGATGCTAGTTGTGGTACGAGGTACCCTCCGCCACGCACCGTATGGTGGACTGCGGAGTATGTATGTAGATGTAGATGTAGAAATAGCGTCAATTTGGTAATTTCTCTCGGTTCATTCTACTTTTGTTGAGGTGGAGTTAGAAGTGATTTTCGAGAAAGACAATTTTTTTCCGTCTTGTTCCCGGATCACGTCTACATTGTTCTCTAGCTAATGGTTCATAACTTTTTTTTTACTTTCGCGTTGGATCCCTCTATTACTGGTCTACTTTTGACCAGAAATCATAGAAACACCTTGTAGTGAAAGTATCTTGTGAGAGAGAAAGACTCGAGCAGTTAATGATAAACACGATGAACGTGCCACCATCCATTTCCTTTGTTCCTTTTTATGTCCAAAGACTTCATAAGTTCTAAGAGATTTTCGAACAACAGAGAAATAAATGAAAAACCAGCGCTTAAACGAGGGACATATTTTGTTACAGTTTTTCCATTGCAGCTTTGTATCTCTAGTAAAGCGTATAACCCTAGTTTAATAATTACAATAACAATACCAACTCTATTGCCGTCCATAAAAAGCAGATTCAGCACAGGCAAACGTATCATTAAATAAGTCTGCACGTGAACATGTAACTCAGTTCTGTTGTATGGGTAGTGACATTACAGAAGACCACAGACACTGAAAAAATGAAAAAGGACTTTTCTTGCAAATAAAAGTTCAGAAAGTGGAAAACTTTTTAGACAAAGTCACATGAGCATAGAAACAAATAAGTTGTTTGCTAAATTATCTGTCTGAGTCGCATTCTTAAATGATGTTGAAAACTGGGCATTAAAAAGTCATGAAGACACCATTTGGAGGTAATGGAGATGCAGATGACGATAAAATTCCACGGAATGTCTTGCATAGACAAGAAAAAGTTCTGCGTAATAATGAAAAAAATCTGTGAAGGAGGTATCTACCTAAACAGGTGACGAAAATGATTTAAGGTGAATTTGCAGACGGCTTTATGAAACATTAAAATTTCTTAGGAAACGTATTGGGATACGAAATAAGGACCTATAACGAAGGAAAAGAGGGACACCGAGAAAAAAGTTATCTGAAGTACATCAAAAATACAATGGATTTCTAACATACATAGATTAAAAGACGGCCTTGGAGACAGGGCTACGGTCTTTTCTTTAGGAAACGGACTGCAACAGTAACATTTGTGTAATTCATTAAGTGAATCGACGAAGAGCTGTAAATAGACTGTACACGAGTAATAATAGTATCAATATACAGGGTGAACCACCTAAAACTTGCGCCGCAAATGTTGTGGAAATGGAAAGTGCTAATGACGTGCGGTTCTCACAGGGTGGATTGGTAGTCAGGGGCTCGTACTGATAGCCAATAAACAGATTGTAATAATATTTAAAAAGTGTATTTTTGTGCAAACTTACACTTTTCCAATGGAACAATGCCTATTGACATTAACAAACTAAAAGTAGGGTAAACTAGAACGTCGGTAGTTTTTGTTGCGAGATTATAGTGCGAGTCGTTGACGAGGTACTGTATTTTGAAAAGATTCCACACCGACACTTGTTTGTGTCATTTAACCTTCGCAGTTGCTAGGTACGATGTTGTTACGTTTCCTTTCAGTGTGCTTGTGTGTTCCTTGAGTGCACTGTGGCTTGCTAGTCAGTTATTGTGTAACAGTCCAAGCAGTAGGTCGTGACTGGACAATGGGATTTACCAATGTAGAAAAAGCCGACATCCTCATGGCGTATGGAGAGTGTAGGTAGAATGCAGTTCATTCCTGTACGGTGTATGCGGCAAGATATCTCAACTGACGACAATCATCTCTGCAGTTATTTATCAACCTCTTCAACCAGTTACGTGAAAATAGTAGTGTAACGCCTAGACAACGTAGCAGAAGGAAACAAGTGACCACAGAAGAGGGGGAAATTAATGTTCTTGCTGCTGTTCCAGTTGATCCGCGCAGTCGCACGAGAAAGTGATATGAGTCAGACAAGTGTCCTACGCATTCTCCATCGATATAGGTTCCATCCCTATCACATCTCTCTCCATCAAGAGCCGCATGGAAACGATTATGAGACTCGTATTAACTTCTACACATAGGCATTAAGACAAGATACTCCATAAGCATCACGTATCTTGTGTAGTGATGAAGCCACATTTACCAATCATTGACTGATATACCACCGAAACATGCGCTATTGTTCTGTTGACAATTCCCGTTGGCTTCGTCAGGTGGAAGGTCAACGTCCATGGAGTGTAAACGTGTGGTATGGGATAGCTTAAAGGCCCCATTTTTCGTAGGCGGAACACTGAATGCGCACAAGCATCGCAGCCTCCTATCAGACCATCTTCCACGGTTGCTAGAAGACGTTCCTCCGCATACTAGGAGGAACCTGTCGTAACAGCTTGATGACTGTCCAGCCCATAGTGCACGAAGTACTACCGCGTTGGATTGAACGCAGAGGACCCGTACTTTGCCTTTTTTTGCGGGGAAAGCTGAAAGACGCTGTTTACAAGGACGTACCAACTACATACGATCATATGCTTTACTATTACTGCAGCCTGTTCGGATATATCCGCTGAAATGCTAACACGTGTCTTCCATACCAGACTCGAAGCGTGTAGCCGCTGCCTATGGTCATTTTGAATCCAACCTGCTACGGTCAGGTGTCTCGTTACGGTCAGAATCCACATAACTAGTGTATGCACTTGTGTTGTTCTTTAGCGTGTGCTACCACAGGTATTGTACAAGTGTCGGTGTGGGCACTTTTCAGAACACAATATCTCGCAAAGGATTCGCAGAATCCGGCAACAAACACCACTGACATTCTAATTTACCCTACTTTTAGTTTGTTAATGCCAATAGACATTGTTCCATTTAAAAAACTGTATATTTGCACAAAAATACATTTTAAAAGTATTATTACAATCTGCTCATTGGTTAACAATACTAGCCCCTGACTATCAATCCATTCTGTGAGAAACGCACATTAATAGCGCTTTCCATTTCCGCAATGTTTGAAGTGCAAGTTTTATGTGATTCATCCTTTATAAGTTAATCATCCTGAATTTTACCTGTGTTACAGCACGTAAAAAGTTCATCACTCACTCAACGATGTAAATTGCTATACTTGGTGATATTATTTCTGGATTCTGATGGGACCAAATTACAAGAATATTATTCGTCAATGCGGAACGTCCCAATTTGCACGAATCGCGTGAATGCAAGTAGGATTTATTTATGCACAGTATATGATTTTCCACGTGCTAGAAGTTCAATTTATGTTCCAAAACCATCACTTACTATGGGGGCAAATTTGACCTGTTACTCGAGGATTTTAATGAGTTGTTGTTATGTTGTAGAGCGACTTGCCCTGAGTACCAGGCTAACATGCGATAGCCCCTAGTTTCGAAGAAAATCGATGCTGCATTTCTAAGGTACATCCTATCTTTGTAACGATAATTATGTTTCGACCGAGCAAGCGTAGCGCTGAGGCTAAGGTTCACTGTTACTAATGCGGTATGGGTCCGATCCATACCCGTCTACTTTTATTTTTTTTTAATTTCATCGGACAGAGTATCATTAAATAGTATATGTCATGCAAAATTATCTAAAAATGTGAATTTTCGCCGTAGTGATTTCATTAATAAGTCGATCATTACATAACACATTCTTCAAGAGTATATCGCGTTTGTGGTTCGTAGCTCAAATTCCAAATATTTGGATAAATCCAAGGCGTTCACAACGATGGACGAAGTATTAGCAGCCGCAGAAAGATTCCAGATAAAGACGAAAGTACTCATCTATAATTTTTACCTCTATTAAGTAATTAATACTAATCAAACTGGCTGCCAGTACTAATCGACGCACAATACAGTGAGACGACAAAACTCATTGGATATCTCCTTATATCGTCTCGGACCTCCTTCTGCCTGGCGTAGTGCAGCAATTAGACGCGGTATGGATTCAACAAGTCGTTGGAAATCCCCCACAAAAATGTCGAGCCATGCTACCTCTATAGCTGTCTTTAATTGAAAAGTATTGCCGGTGCAAGATTTTGTGCACGAACGATATCTCGATTATGTCCCGTAAATGTTCGATGAGATTCATGTCGGACGATATGGGTGGCCAAACCATTCGATCGAGTTGTGCAGAATGCTCTTTAAACCAATCGCCTGGTGACATGGCGCATTGTCATCCTTAAAAATTCCGTAAATGGCTGCAAATGCTCTCCAAGTAGCCGAATATCCAGAGGACACTCTCCATTCCATGCAAACACAGCCCAAACCGCTATGGAACCACCACTGTAGCGTGAACACTGCCTTGTTGATGACTTGGATCCATGGCTAAGAGGGGCTGGGCCTCACTCAAACCCTACCGTCAGCTCTTACCAACTGAAATCGGGACTCGTTTGATCAGGCCACGGTTTTCCAGTCGTCTAGGATCCAAACCATATAGTCACGAGCCCAGTAGACGCGCTGCAGGCGACGTCGTACTATTAGCAAAGGCATTAGCTTCGTCGTCTGCAGCCGTAGCCCAATAACGTCAAATTTCGACGCATTGTCCTAATGAATACGTTCATCGTACGTACCACATTGATTTTTTCGGTTAGTTCACGCCATGTTGTTTGTCTGTTGGCACTGACAACTCTGCGCAAACGCCGCTGCTCTCGGTCCTTAAGTGAAGACCGTCAGCCACTGTGTTGTCCTTGGTGAGAGGTAATGCCTAAAATGTGGCATAATCGGCACATTTTGAAACTGTGAATCGCGGAATGTTGAATCCCTAAAGTTTTCCGAAATGAAATGCCCCATGCGTCTAACTCCAACTACCAACCCGCGTTCTAAGTCTGTTAATTCCCGTCGTGCGGCAATAATCATGTCGAAAATCTTTTCACATGAATAAAATGTAAATGTCGTGAGACTGGGGCCTCCCGTCGGGTAGACCGTTCGCCGGGTGCAAGTCTTTCGATTTGACGCGATGTAAGGTGTCAGGCAAATCCAACACCTTCCATGCAAACCCTGACATGATAAGCAAATCCAGTAGTATGTCACATAGCTCCGAATAAATCGTGACATTAAATTAACCAAAGTAATACGAGTAACGAGTGAGCAAATGGAATACCACAGACTAACACAAGAATGCCTAAATGCATGTTGTGGTGTCACCGCCAGACACCACACTCGCTAGGTGGTAGCTTTAAATCGGCCGCGGTCCGTTAGTACATGTCGGATCCGCGTGTCGCCACTGTCAGTGATTGCAGACCGAGCGCCACCACACGGCAGGTCTCGAGAGACTTACTAGCACTCGCCCCAGTTGTACGGACGACTTTGCTAGCGACTACACTGACGAAGACTTTCTCTCATTTGCCGAGAGATAGTTAGAATAGCCTTCAGCTAAGTCCATGGCTACGACCTAGCAAGGCGCCATTAGCATTATATTGCATTTATTTAGAGAGAGTCTCACTTGTATCATCAAGAACGCTGTATACAAATGATGGATTAAAGTTAAGTATTCCAGAAGCTACGTACTTTTCTTTATAGCATTCATTACGTATCCTGTTTCAGACCTCACGCCATCCTGCGTGAGTTTAAGTGCGTGCCTTTCGGTTACCCGTGACTGTGGACTGGCTGTCTTGTCAGTCCACAACACATGTCATACCTTCCCACCGTGAGACAGATGCAGTTCCGAGGAGAGTAACGAGAACAGATGCCGAGAGCAGAACCGTGATAAGCTAGAAGGCCTTACGATAAGGGACGGACACCCACGTTGCCAGCTAACCACCAAGACCACCCCCCAGCCCATGTTAAAAGCTAGAGCCCTCCAGAAGAACAGTATCGATCTTACGATAACACAAAAAGGGCCACGCCAGCTGCAAGTTTTAGCGTGAGACTTTTTCGCGTCTCTGTTACGTCGCAAACGTTAAAAACATTGCCCCACCACGAAAAGTAACCGCCAGGACTACCCCCCAACCCATGTTAAAAGATAGAGCCCTCCAGAAGAACAGTATAGATCTTATGATAACACTAAAAGCGCCACACCAGCTGCAAGTTTTAGCGTGAGACTTTTTCGCGTCTCTGTTACGTTGCAAACTTTAAAAACATTGCCCCACCACGAATAGTATAACGTTTCTCATTGGATAGACAGAATTTTTGTAGGCGGAGCTTAAGGTTAACACTGAGACCCTGATTGGTCAGATGAAAACACAGCCAAACAGGTTTTTTTTTAAACCAACTTCGGTAAATTTTAGTAAGGAGAAGTTAGAGAGGAGTTGCTTCGGAGACGGCGAGCTGTATGAAGCTGCGCTGGCCGCCGCCCCCTGACGAACACCGACAAGGTAATGAACGCACACGATGCCGCATTTTTAAGCGCATAAGGCTTCACTCAGAACTGCAGAAGTCTCATCTGTTACATCCCCTTTTTACGTAATACATTGTCGATCGTCAATTGAAGCTCATGGTATTCACATTTGCTACATAAGTTAAAATTTGAAACGCGATGATTTTTCTGTTATATAATTATTGAGAAGCTACATCAGCCACTGTAATTTACGACAAGTTAGATGAGTAATTAAAGATAATTGAGGGTCACTGTAGACCATTTTGATAGTTTTCTCTTTTGTGAAACTTACTTTAAACCTAGATTATAGATGTGATATGGCATAGGTCATCCTTCGATCCATTGTACAACTTGGAAACCCATTCAGGAAATATTCGTTCACATTTTGGTTGAACGCAGTTGGTTTTTATCATCCTGTATTAAAACATTTCCTTTTATCAATAGTGCAATTTATAAACAATGTTTTGTGAGTAGAATAAAATTTCCACTGTAAACTTAACTGCTTTTCGACGTTATTTTACCAGCTAACTAAAAATAGGAAAGCCTTGAACCCCTTCCACTAAATTTAGTTAGTATTAAGATTCTTTTACAGGGAGTGCAGTGGAGCTAACGCTGAAATCATGAGGTATTTGGTTGTATCATCACTGAACTCTTCTGAACTCTACATGTCATGTGTGGTCTGGTGACTCCTTACCAGCAACAGGTCCCAGGTTCAAACTAGTCAATTCCCTAAAAAACAGGCTCAGAGCGTCATTGCGCGAAAGTGGTAGAGAGACACGACTTACAACAAACAGAAACCATGCAGAATGTTAGAGAATGGCGACCCTGCCAGGATGGTAAAATACCATGATTGAAGGCCGACCACGTGCCTAACTAGGTCAGAAAAATATCCTGTTGAAAAATTTTCGTAATAAACAATTTTTTTTTTGAAAGGCATAAATAGTTGAAAACAGTAGCTGCAGCGATAGATAGTAATAAAGTATTCAATAGAAAGTGAGACATTCTAGCAGAGACAGTAGTATAATTAAGTTATGAATTTTAATATTGCTAGAAGTAAGTTTTCTCTCCAATGCAAGCGCACAGGTGGTAGATACATCGTTGACAAGTTGGTTCTGACCCAACAAGTAAGTGAATTGATTGTCAAGTCGTATATGCAAAAAGTTTATGAAACGCGCGAGATCGTATGAGCGCATGTTGACGCGAAGTAGGGCGCGTGAATTGCTTTTAAAACAGAAAATAAGGGATTCAGAAAGATTAGCAATGGCAGATCGAGACCTTGACCGAATTGAGGTAGAGACCCAACATGAAGATGGACAGAGAATAGAGGACAGTACAACAGACGATGCAGTATCGCGAGAAATGGGACGGATAACGCACCATAACGAGGATAATGAACGCCAAGGCACAGAAAACCGAGGTCAGCATACGACAGAGGAGCAGGAAAGTAGAGAGACAGCCGATGAGAATTCTAACTTGCGTCTTGAATACGTAGAACCCATAGTACAAGTAATCAGAGCTTCCTCATCACAGAGTACAAGGAATTCGAGCAGAAACGTGTCACCGCACAGTTCAATGCAATCGGTTGCAAACCAACACTTGGGCGAAAACACAGAGTGTAGGACGTCGGAAGAAAACGCAATAGGACCCACCAATCTGGCAGAATTATTACAATTAATGACGGAAACCATGACAAGACAAAATAAAGAAATTGCGAACCAAATTAAAATTCAGAATGCAGAAATGACGAACCAAATTGCAGAAACCACGAGACAAATGCGTGAGATTAAAGAACAAAACAAAAAAATTCAGTTACACCTAAGTCATATTGAAGACGAGGCAAAAGAATCTCGAGAAGTGATAGGAAACTTAATAACAGGTCACAATCAATTGAGAACAGACATTGACAAGGTACAAGCGGACGTACAAACATTGCGTAATGACACTCAGGACGAGATCAAAACATTACGTAACAACTCCCAGGGAGAAGTCACGAAACTAGAGAAACAGATAAACGTAACTACTAGACCAGCAGCAGGTACAGCGCGTTAAATTGTTGAAAACAGTGTGTTACACAAACGTATCACAAAAGCAGCGCTGAAAAGATATGATAACCGCATAGTCAAAATAGAAGCGCAAACAAAGCAACAATTTCAGAAATTGCGAACAGAGTTGTTGCAAACCATTGAAGAGCGTGGTGAACAGGATCGAACAAGCACTGAGTCTGCAACCACATCCGTATCTGTGACAGCACCGGAAAAACAAGCAATTAACGAAGATCTCATGCATTTTCGATTCCAATCACAGGCGGAAAGTAACACACGTGAAATCAGACAGCCTGCACCGCAGGTACGCGAAAGTTACAGTGGACAATATCCACTGGATCTACCACAACCGGAAAGAACGACTGGAGAAATGATCAGAAACAAAAGTGGCGAAGAATCGTGAATTTCATATGGAACTATGACGAAGTACGATAACGATCATTTCCTCACAGTCAGAAAATTTCAACACTTTTGAGAAGGAAACTCATTACATCCATTACTTTTATTGATCAATTCCGAGTAGGATTACCAGAACACTGGACGCTAGCACACAAATTAGACTTTATATGTGCACACATGTCAGGAACAGTCGCAGAAACCATGCAGAATATTGCAGCGACATGCCGATCGGACGAAGATTTCAGAGAGAAGTTTCTCTCACGATATTGGTCCAGCGAAGCACAGAACAGAGTGAAGTACGAATTATTACAGAACCCATATTTTGAAAATTCAGGAGAGAAGAGTGCCGTGAAATTTTTCGAATTAATGGCAACGAAAAATCAATGATAAGATGTACCATACAGTGACGGAGAGTTGATTAAATTATGCGCGATGAAGTTACCATTGAAATACCAGCAATCATTAGTAGGTAGCGGAGGCAATGACGTCGAAGCATTTAAAGGTATTCTAAGGGAACTAGAGTTCATATTTTCGGAAGATGGCCCAAGAAAACGACGAAGTGCACGTGAAAACGAAAGCAAAAAGCAGTGGAATCCACAAGGCACAGTACGAAGAAACAATAATTACGAACCACGTGATAACTTCACACCAAGCAACGACAATAGATTTCAACAAAGAACCGGTTATGGATTTAGAAGAGAATATGGCAATAACTATAATTCACCCAGGAACGGCAACAACTATTACGGAGGGAATAACGACAACGACAACGTCTATTGGAGCGCCAATAGACCGACAAATTATCAACAAAGAAACCAATATCAACAAGCGGAGCAAGAAAAGAGAATAAAGATAGAAGAGGTGGAGGTAAGACCACCAAACCCCGATAAACGTTCGAATTTACAGCTAAGCGCCCATGCCAAAGAGAATGACGTACCGACCCAGGACAATTGCAGCACCTTGAACAGAGAAGTAAATATCTTATCACGAGAACAGAAGAAGGAAGAAACAAATCTGCAGTGACCAGATGAAAACGAAGACAGGAAAATAACAATATCGTGTTGGGACGAAATTAATTGGGAGAATACTGACGAGGAAGATGAATTACCAGAGGCATGCACAACGAATGTAGAAAGAAAGGACGAAGTAATGAGTATTGCAGAGCTATTTGAGATGGAAACCAGGGAAAGCGAATTAAATTAGGATAATGCGCAGTCGACAGAAGTTGAAAATAAGTTACTAGTGGGCACACAACCCAACGTATATAATGAAGGAAGTTATGAAGCGATAATTAGAGCATTTAGATGTGATTATGTGGAAGTAGCGACGAAGAAGGAGAAGATAGACTAGGATGAGGAAAAAGTAGAGGATGTTGAAGAAAGCGTAAATGAAGGAAGAAATAGAGAAGAGGAAATAAAAGAGAGAGAAGTAGCAGTCGAAGCTTATCCTACAGAAAGTTCGAATTCACAAGGGAAATTCCTGAAAAGACTCATGTATGATTCAGTGGAGGATTCGTTGATGCAAGAAGAAGAAGAACAGAACCAACCCTTTCAAATTCAACCAATTGTGAAAGCCATGGTAAAGCATATCCCAGTCAATATTGTAATTGATAGCGGAAGTGAACTGACTGCGATCTCAGAATATTTATTCATGCAGTGTAATGCCAATGAAGAATTGCCAGTTGTGAAAACACGTAAGATTAAAGTAAGAGGTCCTATTAGAAACAATGCTGCGGAAGTTACGAGACAAACAAGGTTAACTCTTTCGTGTCAAGGTCTAAAGATCAAAGCCAACTTCGTGATTATACCTAAACTAACTGTAGATTTGATTATAGGTGCAGATTTTTTAAATGAGAGACGAGCGATAATAGATATGGGGAAAGGTAGCGTAACATTCGGGAATGTCACACTTCTCATTGAGCAAAAGCTAAAATTAGAAGAAATACCAGTTAGAAACAAACAACTAAGAATGATGCGAGATAAAGAGGATGAAGAATTAGAATGGTATGCACAAAAGGGGGAATCGCCTCAACTCATGTTAGAAGTCCATAAAGAAATCGACGAAAATTGCAAGAAGTTCAAGGTATTTCGGAACACAGTAAAAGAGAATTAGAGGGTATTTTACGAGATAAAGCAGAGGTATTTTTACCTAAGACTGGCAGTATTAAACACTTTCAGTACAAGTTTGAAGTAAAACAGGCCAAACCTTAGGACTTCACCATGTGAGCCATATCAAAAAGTTTGAAGATTAATTTTATTACTGGTAAATAATCAGCACAATATTTCAAGATTATGTTGCAGATAAGATCGTCAGGAGAAAGGAGAATGAAGAGAGAGGAAGGTGGGAAAAAGAAAGTAGTTCCAATAAAAACAAAAACAATAATAGCACCAATAGTACCATAGATTAAGGTGAAGGGATAAAGTGTAGATAGTCCAGCAGCATGAAATACTGAAATGCTATACACCATGACACTACACAAAAATAAAAAACGAATTTGAGTGTTCTTGCAGAAGTTAAGACTCATAATATCTTAGAATTGTAACATGGAAAGGGCGCCGAAATTTCTAAAGCTTTTTAAGAAGGTGTAAAACAATGTAGGTACTAGACATATGTTAGGTGATTACAAATAAAACTTTTTGTAAGAACCATTGTAAAAACTCCACCAAAGACCAGATGCAATGACCCACAAGTTGCAATGCGAGAAGTATCAAGAAAGAAAAGGACGTAATTAGCAATATACAATTCCTACGAGGCAGAAGCGTCGAGAGAAGGGAAAGGACAGTGAGACCAACAGAGGGTCCTTGTATCTGATGTGGGCAGTAAATCTGCCCGCTAAGCAGAACCCTGCTGTGACAGAACATGGAAGGTCAAGAGGGTCTTGGGACTCCCCAACTCAGCGGAGCGAGCAAGAAACAGCTCGACAAGAAGACCACTTGGGCAAGCCACCACTGGCAAAAAAAATGTGTAAAAGTCACAATACTGCTATTAAGCAGCACGCTGATGCACGAAACTGAAGAAAATTTCCACAAAGTAAAAATGACACGCCCAAACAATTTATCAAACTGTTACTAAGAGGAGAACTTCAAAGCGACTAGTTATCAATAAATATTTCCATATCCTGCCCAGAGAAGAACCAAGAATCAAGTAAGAAGAAGAGAAAAAGCAGGAAGAACAGAAGTTGAAGATTCGCAAGATTGAGACCAAGAAAGAAGATGGGTGAAGAATAGACGACATACCTTCCCTAATCCCTATCCTATTGTAAACTAGTCGTCTGCGAAGTATTACTACAAAAAACGACCGCTTTCAGCGACACATAACGATGACTTTCATGCATACAAAGCCAGTAAACCATGAGATTCTGCACTCACAGCTCCATTCCATTATGGAACATCCAAAACAGTGACACACACTTGCAAAGCCAACAAGGAACGACGAATGAAGCTGTACATCAAATACTTGCCCACAACCATCTCGCTCAAGTCCATCACCTTCGTGCAAAAACATTCGCCAACCTCATGCTTAAACATTCATAGGACTGTGTGTATGTGTGAAATCAAATTATGTGATGTAGGAATTGTGCAAAAGAAACGTGTGAAAAACTATAGAAGTTAAGCACACCAGACAGCTAATAAACTACAAAATAACAGTCATTGACTATGGACTTTAGTAAAAAATAGACTATCGATAAAAATAAGTCATTAGTTCTGAAATGGATGGTATATAAAGAACAAAAGTAAGGCATAATAAACACTAAAACTATATGCCACTTATTTTCTCCTCATAAAAATAAAAGAATAACTATATTTTACTTATTTTCTCCTTATAAAAACAAAGAATAAAAAATTATCTTGTTGGATGTTTTCCCTTTTTTTTAACTTTTGTACCATTTGTTAGGATAATATCAGAATACTTGTGTATGTATATTTCTTTGTAAAAGCAATTCTTGGAAATAATTCTTATTTGTTAGTGTAACAATGTTGAAATGAGTGTCTAGAAACAAAAACATTTTACTTGTACATGATATTTAGAAAATGTGTTAGGAATAGATTTTACTTAATTACTACATTTATAAAAAAAGAATATTTCTAAGAAAATCGATGTGAAAGACTCCTCACTTTCGATAACAAACTTCTCAAAAAAACAAACTTCACACTTAAATAAAGAAAGAAAATAATTAAAAAATAATTATTATAATTGAATAAAAATATACTTCTCTTGTCAATATAAACATATTTTTGAGAATAATGTGGAAGAATTTAAAAATATATATTAGTAATACAAACTAGCATAGAACCAGAATAACGTGGCTGAACAGTAGGCAACAAAATTTAGATAAAGGAATAATTTTTGACTGACTTAGACAACGATTCAATCATTGCCAAAATTCAGTGCAAAAATTAAGTTCGAAGGGTGGTGATATGTAAGGTGTCAGGCAAATCCAACACCTTCCATGAAAACCCTGACATGATAAGCAAATCCAGTAGTATGTCACATAGCTCCGAATAAATCGTGACATTAAATTAACCATAGTAATACGAGTAATGAGTGAGCAAATGGAATATCACAGACTAACACAAGAATGCCTAAATGCATGTCATACCTTCCCACCGTGAGACAGATGTAGTTCCGAGGGGAGAAACGAGAACAGAAGCAGAGAACAGAACCATATTAAGCTAGAAGGCCCTACGATAAGGGACGGACACCCACGTCCGCCAGCTAACCACCAGGACCACCCCAGCCCATGTTAAAAGCTAGAGCCCTCCAGAAGAACAGTATAGATCTTACGATAACACTAAAAGGGCCACACCAGCTGCAAGTTTTAGCGTGAGACTTTTTCGCATGTCTGTTACGTTGCAAATCTAAAAAAACATTGCCCCACCACGAAAAGTAACCGCTAGGACCACCCCCAGCCCATGTTAAAAGCTAGAGCCCTCCAGAAGAACAGTATAGATCTTACGATAACACAAAAAGGGCCACACCAACTGCAAGTTTAAGCGTGAGACTTTTTCGCGTCTCTGTTACGTCGCAAACGTTAAAAACATTGCCGCACCACGAAAAGTAACCACCAAGACTAACCCCCAGCCCATGTTAAAAGATAGAGACCTCCAGAAGAACAGTATAGACCTTATGATAACACAAAAAGGGCCACACCAGCCGCAAGTTTTAGCGTGAGACTTTTTCGCGTCTCTGTTACGTTGCAAACTTTAAAAACATTGCCCCACCACGAAAAGTATAACGTTACTCATTGGATAGACAGAATTTTTGTAGGCGGAGCTTAAGTTTAACATTGAGACCCTGATTGGTCAGATGAAAACACAGCCAGACAAGTTTTTTTTTTTTAAACCAACTTCGGTGAATTTTAGTAAGGAGAAGTTAGAGAGGAGTTGCTTCGGAGACGGCGAGTTGTATGGAGCTGCGCTGGCCGCCGCCCCCTGACGAACACCGACAAGGTAATGAACGCAGATGATGCCGCATTTTTGAGCACATAAGGCTTCACTCAGAACTGCAGAAGTCTCATCTGTTACATCCCCTTTTTACGTAATACTATTGTCGATCGTCAATTAAATCTCATGATATTCACATTTGCTATGTATGTTAAAATCTGAAACGCGATGATTTTTCTGTTATATAATTACTGAGAAGCCACGTCAGCCACTGTAATTTACAACAAGTTAGATGAGTAATTAAAGATAATTGAGTTTCACTGTAGACCATTTTGATAGTTTTCTCTTTTGTGAAACTTAATTTAAACCTATATTATAGATGTGATATGACATAGGTCATCCTTCGATCCATTGTAGAACTTGGAATCCCATTCAGGGAATATTCGTTCACATTTTTGTTGATCACAGTTGGTTTTTATCATCCTGTATTAAAACATTTCCTTTCATCAATAGTACAATTTATAAACAATGTTTTGTGAGTAGAATAAAATTTCCAATGGTAAACTTAACTGCTTTTCGACGTTATTTTACCAGCTAACTAAAAATAGGAAAGCCTTGAACCCCTTCCACTAAATTTAGTTAGTATTAAGATTCTTTTACAGGGAGTGCAGTGGAGCTAACGCTGAAATCATGAAGTATTTGGTTATATCATCACTAGTCTCACTGAACTCCTCTGAACTCTACATGTCATGTGTGGTCTGGCGTCTCCTTACCAGCAACAGGTCCCAGGTTCAAACTAGTCAATTCCCTTAAAATCACGTTCAGAGCGTCGTTGCGCGAAAGTGGTAGGGAGACACGACATAGAACAACAGACACCACGCAGAATGTTAGAGCTACTTCGGCGACTTGCGCGTCGATGGGGATGAAATGATGATGAGCAGGACAACACAACACCCAGTCCTTAAGAGGAGAAAATCTCCGACCTAGCCGGGAATCTAACCCGGGCCCGTAGGATTGACATTCTGTCGCGCTGACCACTCAGCTACCGGGAACGGACTTCTCAGATGAAGCACCTGAACCAATCCGCGTTCAAAGTCTAAGTCCCGACATGCGGCAATAATCATGTCGAAAATCTTTTCACATGAATCACCTGACTACAAATGACAGCTCCGTCAATGCACTACCCTTTAATACCTTGTGTACGCGATACTACCGCCATCTGTATACGTGCATATCACTATCCCACGACTTCTGTCACTCAGAGTAGGTCCCATGCGGAACTACGATCTAAAACCATCCCTGTGAAGAAAACTGATTTGAACAAGATTAGGCACTGCTTTACAGCACAGTATACTATAAGTGCACCAGAAAAGATAGCCCCTTACTTTTTCTTATGTGTAGAAGAACCATGTGGGAAATTTGGTCTGATTGTTCAGAAAAGAACTGAAGAGTTAACTCATAAACTAAAAAATATAACTGATACCTGCATAAAATCAGTAATGTATACGAAAATGCTGTATGAAGAGTTTTTAGAGGCAGGTTAAAATTTTCACGAAAAAATTTAATTATCTTGGTTGAACACAAAATTTGTGTAAAATGGGTTGTGAGGCAGCTATAGGACAAAAGATTTAAAAAATAAAATACACTTAGGGTTGATAGAGAACACAATTTTTTTCATTTTGTCGAAAGACGTAGTTATTTTAAAAGAAAAAGGATACTTTATAGCTGAGGTCATTATCAAAAGCTTAATTCCAGTATGCTTGGTATGGGAGCATCGTTCGTTTCTAGAAAAAAATAAAATGCAGTTTTGTCAGATAAAGACATGGTTGGAGACTGTGGCTGTTTTGTGTAATAAATTGTTGATAGTGTACAGCAGCCAACCATAAACTGGTTTTAGGTTACTTTATTTAAAATGGACCGTTTCGAATTTTTCACAATTCATCATCAGAAGGTTCTGGCGCATTTGTTTTTGCAGTTTTCTTACAGTGAAATATATTCTCAAAGATGTTTGTATTTTCAATGGGCGTACAGTTTGACGCGTTTTACGCTGATGACATTTTCATTTGCTCACAAAACGAATTTTCAGAGTACACCACATGTTTTGATTCACAAGATTCAAACCAACGTATGTGATTGTGAAGATACGAACATCTTTGAGAATATATTTCGTTGGAAGAAACAAATGCGCCAATCATTTCACGGCAACTCACTGGAAACATTGTATCATTTGTTCTGATAAAAGCATGAAAACCTTCTGATGACGAATTGTGAAAAATTCTAAACCGGTAACGGTCCTGTTTGAATGAAGTAATCTAAAACCAGTTTGTGTTTGGCTGCTGCACACCATCAAGAATTTATAAAAAAATAAAATATAATTCAGTACCAATCATTGACAGTCAAAGAATTGCTATCGATAGTATGGGATTCGAAAGCTAATTTTCGCTCTATCTGAGCATACGGTGTTTGCTTAGTCTACATAGTTTAAATAAGCGCGCGCACGTGAAGATCAGTGAACGTCTCTGCTACAAGAGCCCGAACTGCAGTAAAATGTTGAGAAGTAGTCTTGCAAGACGGCACTCGTATGTTGTCTTCAGTACTGTTATCTGCAAAACGTACTCCACTTGCTCGACCATGACGTAACAAACTCGCCCGTGCCAGCACGCACTGATACCACAGTCTGGGCGCACAGCGGGACCCGTTTTACACGGACGACGCTTTGGTCCCTCAAAAACCGTCAATACAGGGTTTTCTGACTGTCTCTGCTACTTTGATGACATAAAAGAAGTTATTTACGTAGTTATGTAGAACGGAGATTTATTTTGACGAGGAACTTTAACTCAATAGCTGGAAAAGGAAAATAAGTAAAAATAATCAGAGATCAATAACTGGTGAAAAAGAATGAAGGGGGAAGCTGTCTCGTTGCATTTAGCACAGAAGAAAGTCTTTGGTTAAGAATCGTGAGAGATACATGTATACGTGGACGAGACCTTCAGACAACAGTAGGCTTCAGATAGATTACGTAAGAGTAAGAAAGAGATTTAGAAACCAGATTTTAAACTGCAAAATTTTACAGTGGAAGATTAGGACTCTGCCCATAATTTATTGGTTATGAACTGTAAACTAAAACTGAAAAGACTGCAGAAAAGTAGGAAATTAAGGAGATGGGGCCTGGGTACATTGAAAAAAACAGAGGTTCTTGAGAATTTCAAACGGAGCATTCTGCAGCGATTCATTGAAATAGGGGTAAGGATCACAACAGAAGAATTATGGTTAGCCATGAGAAATGAAATAGTGAAGGCAGCATATGATCAAATAGGTAAAACGACAAGGGACAGTAGATATCCTTGGATAACGCACAAATTACTGAAGTTAATGGATAAAAGGAGAAAGTGCAAAAATTAAGCAGGTAAAAGGCAATAAAGAGGTATAAAAATGAGGTGACAGAAGGAAGTGGCTAAGTAGGTTTGGTTAGAGAACAAATTCAAGGTTGTAGAAGCATCCATGACTACAGAAAAGATAAATGCTGCCTACTAGAAAAATTAAAGAGGGCTTTGGAGATAAGGGAAGCAGCTATATGAATATCAAGTGCTCAGATGGCTAGCCATTACTAAGCAACGAAGGGAAAGTTTAAAGGTAGAAGCAATATGTAGTTGGTCTGTGTAAGGGGAACATACTAGACGTTGTAGATAGGGAAGAGGAAGTAACTGAAGATGAGATGGGAGGTATGATACTGTGAGAAGAATCTGGCACAACATTTAAAGACCCAAGTCGAAACAAGGTCTCTGAAGTGCATGTCATTTCTTCAGAATTATTATGATTCTTGGGGAAGCCAGCCATGCCCAAATTATTCCTCCTGGTGATCAAAATATGTGATACAGACGAAATATTCTCAGACTTCAAGCATAAGGTAACAATTCCGGTTCCAAAGAAGATATGTTCTGACAGGTATAAATATTACAAAACTATCACTTTAATAAGTCCTGCTTACAAAATACTGACACACATAATTTACAGAAGAGCGGAACACAGGTAGAATCCGACCTCAGGGATGATCAGTTTGGGTTCCAGAGAAAATCGGGAACACACGAGGCAATACTGATCTTACGACTTGTCCTAAAAGATAAATTAAGAAAAGCCAAACTTACGTTTACATCGTTTGTAGATATACAGAAAGCTTTTAGTAATGTTGACTGTTATTCACTCTTAAACAATAAAGAAGAACACACTAGAAAGGAATTATCCGAGTGGGTCGGAACTCGGTAGTTGTGCTGTACATGTTCCAACAAACACATGATTACAATTCCATAAAAATTGGTTGATATATTCAAGAGAAAGAGCTTCACAAGTTGAGCAAGTCAGTAACGCGTTGGTCCACCTCTGGCCCTTAGGCAGGTAGTTATACTGCTTGGCATTGATTGATAGATATGTTGGATGTCCTCCTGTGGGATATCCTGCCAAATTCTGTCCAATTGTCGCGTTAGATCGTCAAAACCCTGAGATGGTTGGAGGACCCTCCCATAATGCTCCAAATGTCTTTAGTTGGTGAGAGATGCGGCGTCCTTGCTGTCCAAGTTAGGGGCTGACGAGCATGAATCCGTGTGCGGGCGAGCATTGTCTTGGTGAAACGTGAGCCCAGGGTGGCTTGGCTTGAGGGTCAAAAAGGGTGCCGCGGTTGACAACCAAAGAGGTCCTGACATTAAAAGAAATTGCACCCATGACCATCATTCGTGGTTGTAGACCCGTGTGGATGTGTCCCATCGCTGTCCGGGGCGTCTCCAGACACGTCTTCGGTCTGGAATCTCACTGACTGGAGTAGAATTGTCTTCAGTCAAGAGTCCCACATTGACCTGCGCCCCGATGTCCTTCGTGGAGCGTCTTTCTCTTGTGTTAGAACGTACATTCCTTGAAATTCTGAAGGTAGCAGGGATAAAAAGGAGAAAGCAAAAATTTATTTGTAAGTTGTACAGAAACGAGACTGCAGTGAGAAGAGTTGAAGGACATCAAAGAGAAGGAATAGTTGTGAATGGAGTGAGACATGGCTGTAGTTTCTCTCCATCATCATCATCATCTTGGACAGTTTCCAGCCACTGGCTGGGTCTGTCGGGAACACAAGCCTCTCCATCGTGTTCTGTCTTTCCACCATTCCCCCTCTTCCACCTTCGTCCAGTTCTCTCCTCTTCTCGTCACACATTCCTTCACTCCCTTCACCCATCTATCTCTTGGTCTTCCCCTGGGCCTCTTCCCCTCCAGTTGCAGATCAAACATCCTCTTTGGAATTCTTCCCTCATCCATTCTCTTCATGTGTCCATACCACTGCAGTCTTGATTTTTCTATCCTGTCCTGTACTGGTTCCTCCTTTAGTCTTTCCCTCACATACACATTTCGCAATCTGTCTCGTCTTGTTACACTCAACCTGCTCCTCTGGAACTTCATTTCACTAGTTTGTATTCTACTTTTGTCGCTTTTGTGCATTACCCATGTCTCACTTCCGTATGCCAATATGGGGACAAAGTAGGTTCCGTATATAATTCCCTTGGATTTCTGTGGCACCTCCTTGCTCCAAATAAGCCCCATAATGCACTTGAAGAACTGCCCTGCTTTTCTGCACCTTTCATTTATTTCCATTGCGTTTCCCCCCTTACTTTCAATCATGCTTCCCAGGTACTTGAAGTTCTCTACCACTTGTAGTTTTTCCCCTCCACAAGTTATATCCACATTTGGCCTATTCTTCTTCCTTGTTGTGACAATTATTTCACTTTTCTTTGCAGAGAAATGCATTCCATATTGTGCTGCCGTTGCCTCCCATACATCTAACTGCTCTTGCACCTCCTTCTCGCAATTTCCCCATAACATCAGGTCATCGGCAAAAAGCACTGCTTTCATTTTATGATCTCCAATTGCATCTGATACTTGCTGTAGGATTTCATCCATAACAATAATAAACAATAAAGGCGAAAGTGCACTTCCCTGTCGCAGCCCATTTTCCAGCTTGAACCATGCAGTACGTTCCCTCCCCACTTTCACACAACTCTCACTTCCCTCATACATTTTTCTGACTTTTCGTGTTATCTCTTCATCTATCCCTTTTGCGTTCAGCACATCCCAGAGGTTGTCCCTATAGATACTGTCATACGCCTTCTCAATATCTAAAAAGGCCATGATTAAGTCCTTCCCGTACTCATAGTGCCTTTCCTGCAGTTGCCTTACCGCAAATATGAGGTCCGTTGTTGATCTTCCCGGTCTGAAACCATACTGCTCCTCTTGCAGTCTTCTTTCAATACTGCTTCTTATTCTCTTCTCCAGGATCTTTTCATAGATTTTTCCACAGTGGCATAGCAGGGTGATTCCTCTGTAGTTCTCACATCTCCTTTTATCCCCTTGCTTGAAGATCGGGACTATAATTCCTTTCTTCCAATCCTCAGGAATTCTGTTCTCCTTCCACACCACCCTCAGCACTCTGTATAGCCACTGGGTTCCTACTTCTCCTGCTGCTCGTATCATATCCACTGTTACTTCGTCCCAACCTGGTGCCTTGCCCCCTTTCATCCTCTTTATGGCTTCTTCCACTTCATTCCAAGTTAGATCATCAATTTCCCCACTATTATAATCGTCTGCTGCCTTAGGCTCTCCATCGCTGTTAGTTACCCGCTTGACGGCATTCAACAGATCTTCAAAGTACTCCTTCCAAATCTTTTTGAGCTCATGCATTTCCTCCACAACTCTTCCATTATTATCCATGATCCTCAGGCACTCGCTTCTGTCGTTCCTCTTATTTCTTACCATGGTGTAAAGTACTTTTTTGTTCCCTTCACTGTCCTCTTCTAACATTCTTGTCCATTTTTCCATCCACTTCTTCTTCTCCGCCCTTACTATGGTCTGTGCCGCTTTCTTGCTTCCCTTATATTTTACCCTAGCTTCCTCTGTTCGGGTCTGGAACCATTCTCTGAAGGCTTTGTTCTTTCGAAGTACTGCCTCTTTACATATGTTGTTCCACCTTGGGGTTTCCTTACTTCTCCTCTTTGTGCTAGTTCTTCCGCACACAGTCTCAGCTGCCTCAACTAGAGCCCTCTTAAAATCTCCCCATTCTTCTTCCACTGTTCTCTGATCTTCCTTTGGCAGCTTCTTCCTGATCAGTGTCTGGTACTGGGTCCTCCGTTCATCCTCTTTCAGCATCCATGTCTTCAACCTTTTCTCCTGTATGTCTGTTGCCCTCCTATCTTTTTTCTCTCTCAGGGTGGCTACCAACAGCCTATGGTAACTGTCTAAGGCCTCAGATGGAATGACCTTAACATCTGTGAGGCTGCTCATCATCTGCCTATCCACTAGTACATAGTCTACTACTGAAGTTTGGGACCAGTCTCCACTGTACCAAGTTATTTTGTGGCTACTTCTCTTCTTGTACCAGGAATTTGCGATCGCCAGCCCATTCCTCTTGCAGAATTCCAGCAACAATTTTCCTTCTCTATTTCGGTCCCCCCAGCTCTCTGGTCCCATTATCTCCTCGAATCCTTTCCTGTCTGTGCCAACATGTGCATTGAGGTCCCCTATTATAATCTGATTACCTCCATTTAGCTGCTTTTGCATGTCATCTTCAAATTCCTCCTTCTCCTTTTTTGTACACCCCACCTGTGGGGCATATGCTTGGATGATTTCAATGCTTTTTCCTTTCACTTGTACTCTGGCTTTTATCATTCGATCATTGATACCTTCCACCTCCTCCTGCAGACCCTCTCTGACCACTATTGCCACTCCATTTCTTCCCCTCTCATTCCCTATCCAGTACAGTTTACATCCTTTACTTAGTGGTTTTTCACCAACTCCTCTCCACCTAGTCTCAGCAAGTCCCAAGATGTCCAATTTCCTCCTTTCCATCATTTCTACAATTTCTTCTAACTTCCCAGTTAGAGTCCTTACGTTTAAGGTGCCCAGTCGTAAACCATCTCGTAATCCTTTTCCATTGCTTGGTCGGTTTCCTTTAAATCCGTTCCGTGATCCGAGGCATGTTCCCTTTTTGAAAGCAGTTGATTTATCCACTACTGGCTTGCTAGGCCTATCGCAGCTTCACCAGAGCCCCGTTAGCCGTCACGTTTCAGGATTCCCATAGGGCCTTCCCAGCTACCGTAGCGGTCCTGGGGCACACGAAGTCCCCGCTGTACATCGCCCCTATAGGCAGTCCCCTACTTTGTGCCGTTGCCCATCTCCCACGACTTGGACGAGGGGTTGGACTTATGGGAGGCTAGCTTCTCTCCAATATTATTTAATTTGTACGTTGAGCAAGCAGTAAAGGAAATCGAGGAAAAATTTAGAGTGTGACTTAAAGTTCAAGGAGAAAAAATAAAAACTTTAAGATTTGCCAATTACATTGCAAAGGACTTGGAAGAGCAGTTGAATGGAATGTGTAATATCAAGGTCCTCAGACGAATATCAAAAAAAAGTAAAACAAGGGTCATGGAACGTAGTCGAATTAAATCAGGTGATACTGAAGGAATTAGAGTGGGAAATGAGACACTGAAAGTAGTAGATGAGCTTTGTTCTCTGGGAAGCGAAGTAAATGTGACTGAAGTAGAGAAGATGTGAAATGCAGATTGTTAGTAACAAGAAAAGCGTTTCTGGAAAAGAGAAACTTATTAACACCGAATATAAATGTAGGTGTTAGTATGTCTTATCTGAAGATATCTGTCTGAAGTGTAACCTTATAAGGAACTGAAATTTGGACGATAAACAGTTAGGACAGCAAGAGAAAAAATGATTCAAATGGCTGTAAGCACTATGGGATTTAACATCGGAGGTCATCAGTCCCCTACACTTAGAACAACTTAAACCTAACTAACCTAAGGACATCACACACATCCATGCCGAGGCAGAATTCGAACCTATGACGGCAGCAGCAGCGCGGCTCCGCTCGGCCACAGCGGCCGGCACAGCAAGAGAAAAGAAGCTTTTGAATGGTGCTACAGACTAATGCGGAAGGCTATATGGGTAGCCCAAGTAGTTTACGACGAACTACTTAACCGTACTACGCAAAAAGAAAATTTAGACACAACCTTACTAACATAAGGGGTCGATTAATAGAACACATCCTGAGGCATCAACGAATCGTCAGTTTGATAACAAGGAGGGAAGTGTGTGTGTGTGTGTGTGTATGTGTGTGTGTGTGGGAGGTGAGGGAGGGAAGGGGGGGTGGAGACTGCAGTGGGAAAGCAAGGCTTCAACGCAGGAAGCAGGTTCAGATTTCAGATTGATGTAGGTTGCAGTAGGTATACAGAGATACAGACACTTGTGCAGGAGAGACTAGTGTGGCTGGTTCAAATGGCTCTGAGCACTATGCGACTTAACTTCTGAGGTCATCAGTCGCCTAGAACTTAGAACTAATTAAACCTAACTAACCTAAGGACATCACACACATCCATGCCCGAGGCAGGATTCGAACCTGCGACCGTAGTGGTCGCTCGGCTCCAGACTGTAACGCCCAGAACCGCACGGCCACTCCGGCCGGCCAACTAGTGTGGAGAGCTCTCTCAGACCAGTTGTAGACCGAAGACCGCAGAAACAGTAATTATTTTATTATACGTATGTCGGCGTATAGGGAAAGAATGAATCGCTTACGCACTTTGATTTAAAGGTCATTAATATGCCTTGGGATTACTTTTGCCCAAAGTTTCTTTGATTTTACTGTTGCATACTTGGCAAATAACATCATGCAAACAGGTGATCACTGATGGATTTCTGGTGATGACTGGTTGCGTAGAAGGATGACTATGAGCGTTTTTGATCCTCCAGAACGAGTGACGCAAACCATCGAGAAAGACCCGACAAGACTAATTTATCACCGCAGTGTCAAGAGTGAAAGTTAATGATCACGCAGCAGGCCGCAAAAATCATTCGGTAATATATAGAACAAGTAGAACAATTAGAAAGAACTGCATCCTCAAATTTAGGAAGATAGGATGATTCATTTCGGCGAGATTCGTCACTCAAGCCGTTGCGACTCCGTCTTCTTATGGTAGTCTTCTCTGGATGGAACATAATGGAAATCTCCGTAAAACCAGACTGGCTTACTGTTCATCTAACACCTACATCATGGCTGTACCTCCGTTATTCCGAATAGTCACTGTGTCCAACACTACGAAGTCACTTCATCTTGCTGAACGTATTCTAGAATGTCTTTGTGCTATGTAACATTAAACTCTCAATATCGGCAAGTTCGTTGACGATTCTCTTCAGAACGATTGGCGTGACAACCTGAATGGATGTCTGCTTCAGCGTCCAGGATCGAATCCAGCTTTTATCAAGATACGAATATGAAGATATTTGTCGTGGCTCACCATGCCGCCAGAACGGACGTTGTCGCAGTGTGTGTTGATATTCCCTTCCTAGAGAAGCACAAGTACCCACATTCCATTAGGATAACACAATCCTTAATATTTTCCAGGTATTTCCAAGTAGAACTGCGACTTCTGATTTCGACATCGATGTGCGTAAACATGTGAGCACTGCCCACATCACGTAATGGCAATGCGGGCAGGTGACGCGCTAAGGTAATAACGAGGGCCTTCAATAAGTAATGCAATACTTTTTTTCCGAAAGCACGTTGGTTTTATCCAGAAACCCAATACTCTATATTATTCCCTTCCCAACTCTTTTGATTGCAACACTCTATTTTTCAACATAATCCCCGTTCAATGCTACGGGCTTACGCCACCTTCCTGGGAGGCCCTGTATACCTGCACGGTACCATTCTACTGATCGATGTCGGAGCCAACGTCTTGCAGGATCAATAAACTCCCCATCATCCACGTGCTACTTCTCGTGGATTTATCCTTCATTGAGCCAAACAAATGGAACTCGGAAGGCGCGAGATCCAGGCTGTAAGATGATTGAGGAAGAACAGTACAATGAAGTTTTCTGAGCTTCTCTCGTTATTATTCCCTTCCCCACTCTTTTGATTGCAACACTCTATTTTTCAACATAATCCCCGTTCAATGCTACGGGCTTACGCCACCTTCCTGGGACGACCTGTATACCTGCACGGTACCATTCTACTGATCAATGTCGGAGCCAACGTCTTGCAGGATCAATAAACTCCCCACCATCCATATGCTACTCTCGCGGATTGATCCTTCATTGAGCCAAACAAATGGAACTCGGAAGGTGCGAGATCCAGGCTGTAAGATGATAGAGGAAGAACAGTACAATGAAGTTTTCTGAGCTTCTCTCGTTATTATTCCCTTCCCCACTCTTTTGATTGCAACACTCTATTTTTCAACATAATCCCCGTTCAATGCTACGGGCTTACGCCACCTTCCTGGGAGGACCTGTATACCTGCACGGTACCATTCTACTGATCGATGTCGGAGCCAACGTCTTGCAGGATCAATAAACTCCCCATCATCCACGTGCTACTTCTCGTGGATAGATCCTTCATTGAGCCAAACAAATGGAACTCGGAAGGCGCGAGATCCAGGCTGTAAGATGACTGAGGAAGAACAGTACAATGAAGTTTTCTGAGCTTCTCTCGTTATTATTCCCTTCCCCACTCTCTTGATTGCAACACTCTATTTTTCAACATAATCCCCGTTCAATGCTACGGGCTTACGCCACCTTCCTGGGAGGACCTGTATACCTGCACGGTACCATTCTACTGATCGATGTCGGAGCCAACGTCTTGCAGGATCAATAAACTCCCCATCATCCACGTGCTACGTCTCGCGGATTGATCCCTCATTGAGCCAAACAAATGGAACTCGGAAGGCGCGATATCCAGGCTGTAAGATGACTGAGGAAGAACAGTACAATGAAGTTTTCTGAGCTTCTCTCGTTATTATTCCCTTCCCCACTCTCTTGATTGCAACACTCTATTTTTCAACATAATCCCCGTTCAATGCTACGGGCTTACGCCACCTTCCTGGGAGGACCTATATACCTGCACGGTACCATTCTACTGATCGATGTCGGAGCCAACGTCTTGCAGGATCAATAAACTCCCCATCATCCACGTGCTACGTCTCGCGGATTGATCCCTCATTGAGCCAAACAAATGGAACTCGGAAGGCGCGATATCCAGGCTGTAAGATGACTGAGGAAGAACAGTACAATGAAGTTTTCTGAGCTTCTCTCGTTATTATTCCCTTCCCCACTCTTTTGATTGCAACACTCTATTTTTCAACATAATCCCCGTTCAATGCTACGGGCTTACGCCACCTTCCTGGGAGGACCTGTATACCTGCACGGTACCATTCTACTGATCGATGTCGGAGCCAACGTCTTGCAGGATCAATAAACTCCCCATCATCCACGTGCTACTTCTCGCGGATTGATCCTTCATTGAGCCAAACAAATGGAACTCGGAAGGCGCGAGATCCAGTCTGTAAGATGACTGAGGAAGAACAGTACAATGAAGTTTTCTGAGCTTCTCTCGTGTGAGCAGACTTGTGTGAGGCCTCACGTTGTCATGGAGAAGGAGAAGTTCGATTGTACTTTTATCGCGACGAACACGCTCTAGTCGTTTCTTCAGTGACCTGTGGGTAGCACAGTACACTTTAGAATTTATCGTTACACCTGTAGGGTGGACATCACACAGAATAACTCCTTCAGAGTGCCAGAAGGCTGTCGCCATGACTTCACCGGCTGAGGGTGTGGCTTTGAACTTTTTGTTCGTAGAGGTGGCATGGCGCCACTCGATGGATTGCCGCTTTGTTACCGGTTTGAAGTCATGAACACATGTTTCATCGCCTGTGACGATGTTCGATAAAATAATGTCACGATCAACCTCGTAACATGCAAGCAATTCTGCACAGATGGTCCTCTGTTGCTCCTTATGGTCTTCTATTAGGGGGTGAGGAACCCTGTGGGCACACACCTTCGAGTACCCCAACTGGTGGACGATTGTGTCAGTTCTACCAACAGAGACGTCCAGTTGTGCAGCGAGGTGCCTGGTTGTGACCAGTAGACCACCCCGAATGAGAGTGTCCGCACGTTCCTATATTGCAAGAGTCACAGCCATGTGTGGCCGACCGGCCTGCCAGTGTGTTGTTGCGATGATGACAGACGCCTCACCCATCGACTCACCTTGCTTTCGTTCACTGCGAGCACTCCGTAGATACACTATGTGATGAAAAGTATCCGGACTCCTGGCTGAAAATGATTTACAAGTTGGTGGCGCCCTCCATCGGTAATGCTGAAATTCAATGTGGTGTTGGCCCACTCTTTGACTTGATGACAGCTTCCACTCTTGCAGGCATACGTTCAAACAGGCGCTGGAAGGTTTCTTGGGGAATGGCAGCCCATTCTTCACTTAGGAGAGGTATCGATGTCGGTCGTTGAGGCATGGCACGAAATCGGTGTTCCAAAACATCCCAAAGGTGTTCTGTAGGATTCAGGTCAGGACTCTGTTCAGGCCAGTCAATTACAGGGATGTTATTGTCGTGTAACCACTGTGCCACCGGCCGTGCATTACGAACAGGTGCTCGATCGTGTTGAAAGATGTCATCGCCATCCCCAAATTGCTCCTCAACAGTGGGAAGCAAGAAGGTGCTTAAAACATCAATGTAGGCCTGTGCTGTGATATTGCCACGCAAAACAACAAGGGGTACAAGCCCTCTCCATGAAAAACACAATCACACCATAGCATCACCGCCTCCGAATTTTACTGTTGGCACTACACACTCTGGCAGATGACGTTCACCGGCCATTCGCAATACCCACACCCTGCCATCGGATCGCCACATTGTGTACCGTGTTTCGTCACTCCACACAACATTTTTCCACTGTTCAATCGGTCAATTTTTTCGCTCCTTACACCAATCGAAGCGTCGTCTGGCATTTACTGGCGTGATGTGTGCCTTATGAGCAGCCACTCGACCATGAAATCCAAGTTTTCTCACCTTCCTCCTAACTGTCATAGTACTTGCAGTGGATACTGATGCAGTTTGGAATTCCTGTGTGATGGTCTGCATAGATGTCTGCCTATCACACACTAGATCCTCTTCAACCGTCGGCGGTCTCTGTCAGTCAAATGGTTCAAATGGCTCTGAGCACTATGGGACTCAACTTCTTAGGTCATAAGTCCCCTAGAACTTAGAACTACTTAAACCTAACTAACCTAAGGACATCAAACACACCCATGCACGAGGCAGAATTCGAACCTGCGACCGTAGCAGTCCCGCGGTTCCGGACTGCAGCGCCAGAACCGCACGGCCACCGCGGCCGGCCTCTGTCAGTCAACAGACGAGGTCGGCCTGTACAATTTGTGCTTTACGTGTCTCTTTTCGTTTCCACTTCACTATCCCATCGTAAACAATGGACTTAGGGATATTTAGGTGCGCGGAAATCTCGCGTACAGAAGTGTGACACAAGTGACACCCATCACCTGACCACGTTCGAAGTCAGTGAGTTCCGCGCAGCGCCCCATTCTGCTCTCTCACGATGTCTAACGACTACTGAGGTCGCTGATATGGAGTACCTGGCAGTAGGTGGCAGCACAATGCACCTAATGTGAAAAACGGCCGGCCGGAGTGGCCGAGCGGTTCTAGGCGCCACAGTCTGGAGCCGCGCGACCGCTACGGTCGCAGGTTCGAATCCTGCCCTGGGCATGGATGTGTGTGATGTCCTTAGGTCAGTTAGGTTTAAGTAGTTCTAGCCATTTGAACCTTTTTTTTTTTTTTTTTTGAGAAAAACCTATGTTTTGGGGGGTGTACGGATACGATCAGATAGTGTATACTGCAAGCGCCTATGAATATCTGCGATGCTCTGGTTTTCCGCCAAAATAAACTCAAGTGACAGCTCTCTGCCAGTGGCGAAGTGTCCGTTAAGCCTCTAAAGCTGAACCTACCCAAAAAGTTCCAAAATAATTCGTCCAAACAGAATTTAATCCGATCTGAACACTATCTGGTATCCTCGTAAATGTTTTAAAATATTTTACGTCTGAACTTCGTCTATGCATCCGTCAGTATAATGCATCATTCATCTAGCTTTGCAACCAATAGCAGCTCGGAATTCCGTGCTTGTTACAAGCGTGCCCGTTTCTTCCACATGGCGCACTGGAGTTCCTACAGCGTGGATACGGTTTCTAATTTGTTTTTACTTCTCGCCAGCAGGTGGGCACACGCCAAGGTGGAATGACTAGTCATTCAGCAGTTCCCTAAGAGATAGCGCTATTCCGAATCATCTAGCGCGCTAGCAGCAAGCCAGGCCTTAATTCAAGTGCTTACTTAAAACACAAAGAACAAGAAGACATTCCTAATTCATAAAAAATAAATGCAATGTATCATTGGATGTTGTTGCAAGATGATACGAAATAGCCTATACATTTTCATTGTTCCTCAGTTTAAAATTTTGTGGCCTTACTTGTTTCAAACGTTCGTAGTTCCGTAGCGTGTCTGAAAGTTTTCATATCAATAGTACTAGACGTGCTAATGGTGAAACGTGAAAACTTAATTTTGTAGTTGAAGTGTAGTAAGAAGTGGTAGTGATTAACTGATTAGTGAAGTATATTTCCTTGTGCCCTCTGCCCGCATCTCGTGGTCGTGCGGTAGCGTTCTCGCTTCCCACGCCCGGGTTCCCGGGTTCGATTCCCGGCAGGGTCAGGGATTTTCTCTGCCTCGTGATGGCTGGGTGTTGTGTGCTGTCCTTAGGTTAGTTAGGTTTAAGTAGTTCTAAGTTCTAGGGGACTGATGGCCATAGATGTTAAGTCCCATAGTGCTCAGAGCCATTTGAGCCTTGTGCCCTATCAAGTGTGGGGTGTCGTTGTCAATTTGTCGTGTCATTATGTTGTCGAAAGGAAAACTTAAGTTGTCTGTTTCAAACACAATGGTACATTTCAGAACCGTGGTTAAGTGGCAGCTTTGTAAGGAAGAAACTTTTTCGTTTGTTCGAAAATGGTTCAAATGGCTCTGAGCACTATGCGACTTAACTTCTGAGGTCATCAGTCCCCTAGAACTTAGAACTACTTAAACCTAACTAACCTAAGGACATCACACACATCCATGCCCGAGGCAGGACTCGAACCTGCGACCGTAGCAGTCGCGCGGTTCCGGACTGAAGCGCCTAGAACCGCTCGGCCACCGCGGCCGGCTTTTTGTTTGTACTATGTGTTATTTAGAATGGGTAATGACGGTTTTGAGGAGCAGGCGAAGAGAGTCTTCAAAAGTTACTTTCGAAGGCTAAAAAGCATGAATGTTCCATTTCACATGTCACAGCAGCTGTTAAATACGATCAGCTAGGTACAGTAAGAACCAACCATGCTGTTTCAGAAGCAACACACCTGGAATCTTTGAAACATAAAGAGAGGGTTGATCGAAGCAGATATAATGAAGAGACTATTTCGACTGTCTGCTTTTAAGTACCGCAAGAGTTAGCTCTTCAGGGTCATCACGTATCTGAGGCGACAGTATATAAAGGAAATTATTTAGAACTTTTCGATTTCTTGACAGAAGAAGAACCATACACGAAATATCATTTAGCATCCGATGGAGTATTTAACGGCACTTCCTCCGACACACTGATTGAATTAATAGCTTTTTTTACGGATGTTGTTAAAGAAGAATTTTCAAGAGAAGTTAAAGATAGTCCTATTATATCAGTACAAGCAGACAGAATAACGGATGTCTCAACCAAAATTCAAATGAGTGGTTCAAATGGTTCAAATGGCTTTGAGCACTATGGGACTCAACTTCTGAGGTCATTAGTCCCCTAGAACTTAGAACTAGTTAAACCTAACTAACCTAAGGACATCACACACATCCATGCCCGAGGCAGCATTCGAACCTGCGACCGTAGCGGTCTCGCGGTTCCAGACTGCAGCGCCTAGAACCGCACGGTCACTTCGGCCGGCTCAAATGAGTGTAATTTTTCGTTTTACAAATAACGAACCAGGAGAAACACAAGAGAAATTAGTAGGGTTTTATGGCGTATCCAAAGATCGAAGTAGGTCAAAATTTTGATAAACGCAAATTGGTATCGAAAATATATGACGGCTTCAGTGCAACGGTAGGGAAAAATATGGTGTCCATTCTATTGTGCAACAAGTATATCCTCATGCTCTCTTTACCCAGTGCAGCAAACTTCAGTTCACCATATTCCTCCTCCATGATTGTAAAGAAATTACGCAAGTAAAAATTTTTGTGGCAAATCTATCAGGATTTCGCACATTTTTTAGACACAGTAAAAGAAGTTAACTTCTGAGGGAAGGGGATTTAAACTACCACGTCCTTGTGAAACTAGGTAGAATTTTCATTCACACGCTGTACAAAACATTATTCTTCAGTATACAGACCTCAGAGCAGCATTTAATGATGTGATCAATAATGAGGGGTGGGATAATAATTCTTTATTGCATGCAGTTTGACTAAATAGCATACTAGATGATCAAACTTTCCTTTTTCTACTACAAGCTGTACAGTTCGATTTTTAAACATACAAGTATCTTGTTTGACACCTTATAAAGTAAACCTGTGGCTATAAGACGCTGTAAACTCGAAACTGAAACTGCATTATTCTGAAATGCCCAGTGGAAGCTAAGAGCCTTATAAATTTAGTGGGATTATCTGAAATTAATTTTAACGAAACAGAAGCAAGTATTCAGAAATTGAGAAGGCTATCATTCGAAATAATTGACACAGTAGTATTAAATACGAAAACTAGATTCCAGGACTTTCAAATGGTTCAAATGGCTCTGAGCACTATGGGACTCAACTGCTGTGGTCATCAGTCCCCTAGAACTTAGAACTACTTAAACCTAACTAACCTAAGGACATCACACACATCCACGCCCGAGGCAGGATTCGAACCTGCGACCGTAGCAGTCGCACGGTTCCGGACTGCGCGCCTAGAACCGCGAGACCACCGCGGCCGGCAGGACTTTCATAAAACAGATTTTACATAACTTGTAAATGAGAAAAAGGTCCTCAGGCTATAATAGGCCAAAAACTTACCCCAAAACATGAAGTTGAAAACTACTTAAAATATATCCTTTCTTTGACAGTGAAAAACTGAAGGGACACGTTTATTTACAGCAGAGAGAATAAACGTCTACAGCCTCAGGACGTCCTTAAATCCATTATAAACAATGGACTAAAAAACATGTTCTCTGAATGTGTGAAACTACTGTCGTTGGTTCTTGCAATTCAAGCAACCACCGCGTCTTGGGAGAAAAGCATGATTACATTAAAACGCGTTGAAAGCTACACAATGACAAATGAAAGAGTGTCAGACTTGGCTATTTGGCTGTAAAGAAGGGAACTGTGAACTCTTCAATGAAACGGCAGGAGCCGGAAGGTGTAACCGAACGGTTCTAGGCGCTTCAGCCGGAACCGCGCAGCAGCTACGGTCGCAGGTTCGAATCCTGCCTCGGGCATGGATGTGTGTGATGTCAATAGGTCAGTTAGGTTTAATTAGTTCTAAGTCTAGGGGACGGATGACCTCAGATGTTAAGTCTCATAGTGCTTAGAGCCATTTGAAGCGCCAGGAGATCATATCTCGTATTATCGATGTTTACTTCCAGAATAAGGTAGGATAGAGCTAATTCATAAAAAGATGTAACAGTGAGTTCCTATGCACTATATTTTTATTAATTTGTAGCTGTTTAATATTTTTTATATACAGTTACCTGTTTAATATTTTTATATACTGTATTTATTTATAACATTTCCTGTAGTAGTTTCAATCTTAGTAGAAATATTTAACTAAGTTGTTTTTGCTGTGTTTCCATTTTACAGGTTTGTGTTTTGAGATTTTTTTCCTTTTTTTCCGGTATGCGTAATTCTCAACCTACTCCACTAAAAATACCACGCCTCGCCACTGCTCTTCACTTGGTACGCACCCCGGTTACAGACGCCATTTTGAAGGCTACGCGTAGAACTTCATGAAGCTACAGCGGCTGAAGCGGGAATATTCCACGATGACCCACAACAAAATCCGTATTTTTTCAGCCGAAATTGGCAGAGAAAATAATGTGCTGCATTGTTTATTGAACGCCCCTCGTAAATAACCGGAGCAAAGACGAATGGGCAATATGGACAGAAAATGGCGAAAACCAATCACATAAACGACTTTGGCAAAAGTCCTATTGTTATGGCTCGGTGTCTGGGAACGATTGTATAGGAAACGGCTAAACTGGTCGGCTGTTCGCGTGCCGCTGTAGCGAACATCGATGGAAAGTGGTTAAGAACGATGAAACCAATAGCAGGCGACAATATGTTGAACGTCCACGCCTTATCACAGAACACGAAGGTCTGTAAAGTAGGACAGGCTGCTATCTGTGGCATGTCTGACGACAGACTACAGTGCTAGTGCAAGTATCATTATTTAGGAGTACACCACTTATCGCACGGTGTGGCACTCTCATCTGATCCGCCATCACTCACGAGCAATAAATCTCCTGCGAATATAACTGCGAGTGTGTTAAATACAACGCAACACTGTATCTGGTACGGTTCGCTTATCTGTTATGGTTGCAGTGGACAAGGGATCATTGAGACTGAACATTTTTTTTTTCATTTAACCACATGCGAAACCCACCGCCTTGATAACTATGGTGGGTTGTTAGCTTACTGATTTCAGTATGTATGCAGCAGGTCATGGTCTCTTAGCCGTTGCGGCCACTCACAAGTGGTTTATTTGCGAGTAGCTGCACCGTTTCCGTCCCTAGCCACGAGGAAGCGGACCAGATCTATGCTATCACATGCTACATGCTGCGTGCGTGGTTTACTGTTTCATTTACAAAGTATTATCATGTTAATAATATTTAGTATAAATATAAAACTAAATGAAATATAAAGAAGATATGAACATAGTTAATAATATTTAGTATAAATATAAGACTAAATGAAATATAAAGAAGATATGAACATAGTGAGTTAGAAAGGAGCAATATTACTTTACACGAATAGAATAAAACGAAAAATATTTACATTTATTGAGAGTTGCCTATAGTTGCTTTGACCTTGTAGCTTAGAAGCTTGATTAAAAACAGGTAAACATTTCTAATACAGACTGCATTGTCTACTTCAATAAGGGGCAGAGGCACTACACTACTATGATTGGTCTACATTGGTCTACATATACCCTTGTCTTATATGATACTGTTTTAGAACATTTAAAGTAATACTTAATAATGCACTCATACTGGTATTAACCAACGCCTACCACACTCTCTTACGACTGATGAAACTAATAACATGTGAACATAACGATGTATAAATATTGAGATTGGTTATTGCAACTAGTTTCAAGCAATTACTAATATTTACACAACTTTACTGATAGTTATTCAATTAGTCTTCTATAGGGTCCTGACCCCATCTAGTTAAAACTGCATTAAAAAGATATAATACATAGAAGGCTCTAAGCAGTACAAGTATTTATAAGATATAAAACATAAAAGGCTCTAAGCAGTGCAATTATATGTAACGCCCACAACGGCGGGCACAGGCCCTTCAAATGTAGCTACTTTGGGAGTATAGTTATTGCACACATTGTTGAAAGTATTTGCACTCCATTCCTGTTTTGGGGCATCACAAATTTAAAGAGCAGAGGCACTACAGTATTATGATTGGTCTACATTGGTCTACATACACCCTTGTATTATATTGTACTGTTTTAGAACATTTAAAGTAATACTTAATAATGTACTCATACTGGTATTAACCAACGCCTGTCACACTCTCTTACAACTGATAAAACTAATAACATGAGAACATAACGATGTATAAATTTTGAGATTGGTTATTGCAACTAGTTTCGAGCAGTTACTAATATTTACACAAATTTACTGATAGTTATACAATTAGTCTTCTATAGGGTCCTGACCCAATCTAGTTAAACTGCATTAAAAAGATATAAAACTAAAAGGCGGGAATTTGGCTCTAGGTAGTGCAAGTATATGTAAGATATAAACATAAAAGCTCTAAGCAGTGCAATTATATACAACACCCATAACAGCGGGCACAGGCCCTTCAAATGTAGCTACTTTGGGATTATAGTTATTGCATACATTGTTTAAAGTATTTACACTCCATTCCTGTTTTGGAGCATCACAAGTTTAAAACAAATTTACTGATAGTTATACAATCAGTCTTCTATAGGGTCCTGACACCATCTAGTTAAAATTGCATTTAAAAGATGTAAAACATTAATGGCTCTAAACAGTACAATTATATATAACACCCATAACAGCAGGCTCAGGCCCTTCGAATGTAGCTACTTTGGGATTGTAGTTACTGCACACATTATCCAAAGTATTTTCACTCCCTTCCTCTATTGGGGCATCACAAATTTACTGGTAATTATACAATTTGTCTTCTATAAGGTCCTGACCCCATCTAGTTAAAACTGCATTAAAGGATATATAACATAAAAGGCTCTAAGCAGTACAATTACATATAATACCCATAAAAGCGGGCACAGGCCCTTCAAATGTAACTACTTTGGGATTATAGTTATTGCACACATTGTTTAACGTATTTGCATTCTCTTCCTGTATTGGGGCATCACAAATTTACACAAATTTACTGATAGTTATACAATTAGTCATTTATAGGGTCCTGACCCCATCTAGTTAAAGCTGCATTAAAAAGATACAAAACATAAAAGGCTCTCAGCAGTACAAATATATATAATGTACATAACAGCAGGCACAGGCCCTTCAAGTGTAGCTACTTTAGGATATAGTATAATTGCCAAGGGTGTAGTGGGTACTAACAACTTCAGACATTTCCAGACCTCTGTTTTGTGTCTGATTCCAGTCATTTCTGGTGTGGAGTTTTCATATAGCTGAAAAACTTTCATAATTACAACCAGGCTAGATACTTCAATTCAGTCTCATTCTAGATCCACTTCACTTTGTGTATCACTATCAGAATTAGTATCAGTACTTGTTTCTGTAGTGTAATTTAGGCCTTGTGTACCATGATGTCCCTGTCTCCTACCATTGGGATTCTGCCTTCTAAAAAGGTCATACATTTCTGTAGAGACCTTGTCTGTTATGTCATTGAGTGTGTTCCATGTGTCTTGGTTGCGTGTTTTTTGTTTTATATCTGTGTCATCTAGTACTTGCCGTACATGCGAAAGGGTGTTACACGTAAGTGCGACATGTTCAGGGGTCCCCAAGTCCCCACAGACACACATGTCACTCTCGACTAATCCAACACGTGTTAGATGTACTGTTAAAAAGTGGACCATCCCATGGCTTGGATCCACATGTGTCAACCTCAGCCTCTCCTCAATATCTGGAAAGAAGGAGTAGACGCGAAGACCTTTATCCGAGGAGTCCCATTCCCTTTGCCATGTTACATTACGCCATTTTTTAAGTCCCAGTCTGTCCCTGATCTCTTCCCCAGTTATCTCCCGCACCTTATCTCCTCTTCCTTTTTGAAGCCAATAGGAGGCAGCCCTATATTTTATTGTGATGTCAATGGGGTAGATTCGCATGACCACACACAGAGCTTCCGCAGATGTCGTGCTGAAAGCGCCAGTCATTCTCAATAGCGTACTTCTCTGTCCTCATCTAATAAGAGTTTTGTTGGTTTGCAGCACTAATCGGTGTGCCCAAGTACTTGCTGCAAAGCATGCTATGGCCTCGAAGATTGCTATGAGATATGTCCGTAGTACCTTTAGAGGCAATCTGTACTGCGACGAATTCAACCTGGCCAACTTATGCATGATTTTACTGGCTTTATCTATTGTGAGTTTCATGTGTTCGCTGAAATTTTGCTTTTCATCTGAGTGTAGGCCGAGGTAACGCGTAACTTGTTTTCTTTGTATGTTAACATCGTTTAGTTTCAGAATCGGATTTCTCTGCAGTACTGCTTTGAGTAGTATGTAAACTGTTTTGTTTGCAGCAATACGAAGTTTATTTTTCTTACACCACCCATCGATTTTCATGAGGAATTGCGTGCCGTTTTGTTCGAGTGCAGCTCGTGAGTTCGCCGACGTCAGAAGTAGGAGATCGTCAGCACAAGCAACCACTCCTCTTACGCGGTGATCTTGGGCCATAATATCCAAGAGGGGCTCAAAGACGATGTCCCAAAAAATCGGGCCGCATATCGAGCCTTGTGGGCAGCCTTTACTAATGCGTTTCACTACCTTTCTGGTGCCTCCTCTCCACTCCACTACTCTATTGCGACAATAGTCTAGTAGACTTATATAAAGATGTAGGTAGCTGGATCTCTCTGAGGCGAGCAAACAGTGATGGCCACCATAGATTGTCAAAAGCTCCAGCTACATCAATAAGTATAGCCATCACGTACTTGTCAGGAGTGCTATTCGTAATTTGTAGTGCTTGATTGATAGCATCGTCTATGCACTTCTCCTCTCTGAAGCCATACTGGAAGGGTGTAAGGCCGGTAAGACGTCTTTGTAACTGTAGCCTATCACACAACAGCCTTTCCTGCACCTTAGCCAGTGTGTTTAATAAGCATATAGGACGGTATGTTTTAGGATCAGTCGGGTCTTTGTCCTCAGACTTTTTTATAATGACCGCCTCAGCTGTTTTCCACAAATGTGGGATTCTACCTATGCTTAAAGCATCATTAAACAATTTTGTGAGAAATGCCGTAATTTGGGTGACTGCCTGTTTTATTGTTTCTGGAAAGATTTTATCTGGGCCAGGTGCTTTACCACTCTTAAGCTTTTTGATTGCTATTGCGACTTCTCCTTGTGAAAATGGCAAAGTAATTCTGTCACTTATATAAATTTCCCTCAATTTCCGTCTAAGATCTAAGTGACACTGTTCATCCTGAGTGTGGTCGTCATCTGGCAGCAGTCTGCTTAAAAGATACTCAGCCGAACTCCGCCACCCCTCCGTCATGGTGCCATCAGAATGTTTTAATGTTGAGAGTACAGTCGGTGCCCTTAGGCGTTCTGACTGAAGTTTATACGGCTGCCCCCATATGTCTTTTTGTAATTCTGTTTTAACAAAGTTTGTCCAATGATTGTTCCTGGTTTTGTGTAATTCCTCTTTATACTTCTGCCTTGCATTTCTGTAGAGTTGAAGCCTTATTTGTCTCTCCGGCGCCGTTTTCGCGGTCTGGTAGTGCTTTCTTTTTACTTTTTACTCTAGATTCCCTACGCAATCTGGTTCGTTCCGCTAACCATGGCAGTTGCTTTCCGCCCTTATCATGTACCGTGAGGATAGTTGCAGGCTGCGCCTTCTGTAGGACACTTGTTAGAACGTGTGTCCTGTAGTCTACGCTGCCATTGATAGTTAACAAAGATGCTGCCGTGACCATATCCCTGAGTTTTGGCCAATTTGCCTTACTCATCAATAAACGCTGATGTTGAGCGTCCCTATTTTGTATGGACCTAGGACGGCTTATCCCAATGATAATGGGATTATGGTCACTACATGTGGCTCGGTCCACAACCTCCCAGGTATTAATGAGTGGTATAGACTTGGTGTTCGCTAGTGAGATGTCAATATTGGTTTCGCCTCCTGCATGTCCACGAAAAGTTGGTGGTTGTCCTGCTTTGTTTAAGATGAATAAGTTGCACTCATTAATTACATCTATCACTGTTTGTCCCCTCTCGTCCGTTCTGCTCGAATGCCATAACGCCGACTTTGCATTTATATCTGCCACAATTAAAAGTTTTATGTTTTCCGAGAATTGAGCTATGTCCCTTATTTTATCAACAAAAGGTTGGATATCGTAGGAAAATTGAGCATAAATTGACGATATTATCCATATATCTTTGCCTACAGCTATTCCGGCGGTGGCCACATGCTCAGAACATAGCTGAGCGATCTTTGTAACTGCAATATTTTTATTTACTACTATTATGGCCGACTTCGCACCAGACGTGCCAGCAACTGTTATATAATTAGAGGGTAGCTCTGTGATCCTGCCGCCACGCAGGAGAGGTTCCTGAACACAGAGGACGTCTGCTTTTACTTCGCCCAAGAACCTGCCTAGTTCCATACTAACTGTGGAACTCCTCATACAGTTCACTTGGATAACCTTCAAGGCGGATTTTCCAGAAAAAGAAAACTCTCTGACACAGGCTGTTTAGGGTCGAAGGAGACTCGTCCATATATTCTAGCCAGATCCATAGAGATTATATACAGGTAATGGGAAACTCGTCTGTGGACACATACAGGTCTGCTAGCGTGAAATTTGTTGTTTAATACGATGCTCAACATTGAGTCTGAGCTTCGCCTAACACTAGTTGTTCGCTGCAGAAACCCTAACCCGTTACTTAATATTTTATGTTTGAGCCAACTTATATTGTACGGCTCTACATCAATAAGTTTATAAATTCTTACATGTGTTTTTCGGGGAGTTATTTTGGTTTGGTTACTGTAGCTTCTTTCTTGGTTATTGTACGTTGTTAACGGTTTCATATTCTGTGCGCTCTATCTGCCTTTCATATAGCTGTCTATATGTCGGACACTCAGGGCCCTCCGCTTTATTACATACCCTGTTTCTATACATACATGGTATACATCCCACTGTAGTCTCCTCTTGGCACTCCAATTGTTTATGGCCTGTTTTCGCACATTTACCACATACTGTAGGTTTTTCACAGTACTTCGGTGAGTGCCCAAGACCCCAGCATTTAGATCATCTTTGAACAGCCACGTAATCTTCAATGTGAAGTGACTCAAACTGTATGTAGACTCTTTCTTTTTGTAAGAGAAGTAGTCTAACCCTTGATGTTACTTCAAGAATATTATTGACAGTTCGTCTTCCCCTTATACCCTTTTTAAATTTAATTTTAACCTCATTTTGGAACTCCTTGTTTATATGCTCACTGAGATTTATTTCATACAGCTCCTCTAGGAACTCTTCATCTGTAAGGGATGTTCCTACTCTGTAAACTGCAAGGAGAGGTCTGAATTTCCTAGGTTCCTCACATCTAATGTTTTGTAGCTGTGCCGTTTTTTCTATTAGCTTTTGTTTGTCCTGTTGTGTTTCGGTTTCTATTATTGCTGTATTTGCTGTGGATCGTATTGCCTTAATTTTGAGCTTGTCTTGCTTGGGGTTTACACTCTGGGTAATTGCCTCACGTATGGCCCTGGCATCCTGATTTGTTTCGGATTTAAAGAAGAGAGTACTCGACTGTTTGAATTTTGCCTGCTGTATATGCTCCTGTACCCTGTTTAATGGTCTTGTGCTTGTGGCAGTTACAGCCGCAAAGGACAACGGGAAGGATTTACTTTCATTTTTAAGTTTCTGATTTTCTAGCTTGAGATCCATAATTTCCGCTTCTAATTTTTGTATTCGCTCTAATGAATCGGGAGGTGCAGCCGCCGCGAGTTCTTTACGAAGTTCTGCATTTTCCGATCGGAGCTCCTCATTTTGACCATGCAGCTTGACTTGCCCTAGCGCTAACGCCCAGATCTTATCCCTTACTTGCGATGTGACTGTGGATGACACTTTTTTCTGCTTTAGTTCTTGTTGAAAGTCAGCTAGAATCTCGTCAACCGCCTGTATCATCCGCGATTCCATTTCAGATCTTTGCGGAATTGATTCAATTGGATATGTCCGCCCTATGGCGCCTGTGTTTCTGGCCACAGGCGTTCCATCACTACTTCGCCTGCTGTTAGACGCAATGGGGATATTTGTACCAGGTGTACGATCACCACGAGCCTTAGCGGAAGCCAGCTCTGCCCAGCTGGTTTTCTCCAGTGTCCGAGTATTTCAGACAGGCAGGAGTTTAAAAATTATGAGAATACTTCCCAAAGTTCTAAGCAAGATATGACAGAAATAGCATACTGTACAGGTTATATAATTAATAGTTATAAATTAGCTTATTAGTAGTCTTACAGCTATCCAAAAGAAAAGTGTATTGGTCCACCACGTGGCTCTCGCATTGTGCCTTATTTACGTTGGTTAGGGAAGGCAATGGCGCTCACACTGTGCTAACTACAGCGCAGCACGACAACCAATCGTGTAACTACGTGCACTAGCAAAAAGCTATTACGTGATAAATAACTAACAGCGGCCGTCATATAAAATCTGACCACTTTATAGAAAAATGTTTACCATTAAAGACTGAGTTTTAACTACCATAAATGCACAATAGTTGACCAAAAACAGAATTTAAATATTGCTGTTCTCAGATAAACAAATGATCTTGTACCATTAAGAGAAGTTTTTCAGTCACATGTTGTCCATTTCCAAATCTCAAACTTCACAGGAATTAAAACAACAGTTACTATGAAAACAAACTGTATTGTGTTCTTATTTGTGTTTACTTTGAGTATTGATGGTTTATGGTTAGATTCCCATCTTCCTGGTTCTGAAGATTTTCTTATTTCACAGGAATAGCTTGGAGTGTTGCGATTATTCTATATCTGTACTGAACACTCTAGTAGAAACTGATATCACTTTCATTGATAATACTTAAAAGTTGTCAAAAAAAAGTCTCTGAGCACTATGGGACTTAACATCTGAGGTCATCAGTCCCCTAGAACTTAGAACTACTTAAACCTAACTAACCTAAGGACATCACACACATCCATGCCCGAGGCAGGATTCGAACCTGCGACCGTAGCGGTCGCGCGGTTCCAGACTGAAGCGCCTAGAACCACTCGGCCACCAGCGGCCGGCAGTTGTCCAAAAGGGCCTATTTCCAGTACACAAAGTGTTAGCAAGGTTCCCATTAAACTATCACTTAGGATATAGGTACCACATTTATGTTAGAACAACAGTACTAAACCACTTCTAAAGTTTCACACGCAGATCGTTAGTGTTACTTAATAAGTTTCACTTACTTTTGTAGAGGTCCTTTTGCAACATTTAATCGCGCCTTGCTACAGTTGCGAAGATACACATCCCTCACATCTGGAGGCACATTTTTTTTCACACACTGAGAGTTGCACCAGGTGTTCAGAAGGATTCAGCTCCCTGTTGAGATGACGATGAACGACAGACAGCAGTATTATAGTCTTGCTTCTAGTAACGGCATTGTTTACCGTGTTTCCCTGCGGCTCGAAATGTTTACAAACGGAGCGCGCACAAAACACGTCTACTGGGCTCGACAGCTCGATAGGGACCATTGAGACTAAACAGTGGATTAATGGAAACGTGTCGGCTGGTCGGATAAATCACGTTTCTTGTTACCTGCTCGAAACATGCACCTCACTATGGGCGCACGCCGATGGGGCCGGTATTATGTAATGGTGGACAATCATCTGGGACCTGTGGTAGTCATCGAAGACACTACACAGCTGAGGAGTACGTCCAGATTATTGCGTTCCATCTTCATCCCTTAATACTCGATATCTTCCCCGACGGTGTTGGCATCTTCCAGCAGGACCTACATCTACATCTGCATCTACATGGATACTCTGCAAATCACATTTAAGTGCCTGGCAGAGGTTTCATCGAACTACCTTCACAATTCTCTATTATTCCAATCTCGTATAGCTCGCGGAAAGAATGAACACCTATATCTTTCCATACGAACTCTGATTTCACTTATCTTATCGTGGTGATCGTTTCTCCATATGAAGGTCGGTGTCAACAAAATATTTTCGTATTCGGAGGAGAAAGTTGGTGATTGGAATTTCGTGAGAAGATTCCATCGCAACGAAAAACGCCTTTGTTTTAATGATGTCCAGGCCAAATCCTGTATCATTTCAGTGACACTCTCCCCATATTTCACGATAATACAAAACTTGCTGCCCTTCTTTGAACTTTTTCGATGCACTCAGTCAATCCTATCTGGTACGGATCCCACACCTCGCAGCAATATTCTAAAAGAGGACGGATAAGCGTCCTTAGCAGATCTGTTACATTTTCTAAATGTCCTGCCAATAAAACGCAGTGTTTGGTTAGCCTTCCCCACAACATTTTCTACGTGTTCCTTCCATTTTAAGTTGTTCGTAATTACAATTTCTAGGTATTTAGTTGAATTTACGGCCTTTAGGTTTGACTGATTTATCATGTATCCGAAGTTTAACGGATTCTTTTTAGCATTCATGTGGATGACCTCACTCTTTTCGTTATTTAGGGTCAACTGCCAATTTTCGCAGCATTCAGACATCGTTTCTAAATCGTTTTGCAATTTGTTTTGATCTTATGATGACTTTATTAGTCGATAAACGACAGCGTCATCTGTCAAACAACCTAAGACAGCTGCTCAGATTGTCTCCCAAATCGTTTACATAGATACGGAACAGCAAAGGACCTATAACACTAACACTAACTTGGGGAACGCCAGAAATCATTTCTATTTTACTCAATGACTTTCCGTCAATTACTACGAACTGTGATCTCTCTGAGAGGAAATCACAAATCCAGTCAGATAACTGAGACGGTATTCCATAAGGACGCAATTTCACTACAAGCCGCTTGTGTGGTACAGTGTCAAAAGCCTTCCCGACATCCAGAAATACGGAATCAATATGAAATCCCTTGTCAATAGCACTCAACACTTCATGTGAATAAAGAGCTAGTTGTGTTTCACAAGAACGATGTTTTCTAAGTCCATGTTGACAGTGTGTCAACAGACCGTTTTCTTCGAGGTAATTCATAATGTTCGAACAAAATATATGTTCCAAAATCCTACTGAATATCGACGTTAATGATATGGGCCTGTAATTTAGTGGATTTCTACCTTTCTCGAATGTTGGTGCGACTTGAGTAGCTTTCCAGTCTTTGGATACGGATCTTTCGTCGAGCGAACGGTTGTATATGATTGTTAAGTATGGAGTTATTGTATCAGCATCCTCTGAAATAAGCCTAATTGACATACAGTCAGGACCAGAAGACTCGCTTTTATTAAGTGATTCAAGTTGCTTCATACGCTGAGGGTATCTACTTCTACGTTACTCATGTTGGCATCAGTTCTTGATTCGAATACCGGAATATATTTACTTCGTCTTCTTTTGTAAAGGCATTTCGGAAGGCTGTGTTTAGTAACTCTGCTTTGGCAGCACTGTCTTTGATAGTATCTCCATTGCTATCGCGCAGAGAAGGTATTGATTGTTTCTTGCCGCTAACATACTTCGCATACGACCAGAATCTCTTTAGATTTTCTGATAGGTTTTGAGACGAAGTTTCCTCGTGGAAACTACACTCCTGGAAATGGAAAAAAGAACACATTGACACCGGTGTGTCAGACCCACCATACTTGCTCTGGACACTGCGAGAGGGCTGTACAAGCAATGATCACACGCACGGCACAGCGGACACACCAGGAACCGCGGTGTTGGCCGTCGAATGGCGCTAGCTGCGCAGCATTTGTGCACCGCCGCCGTCAGTGTCAGCCAGTTTGCCGTGGCATACGGAGCTCCATCGCAGTCTTTAACACTGGTAGCATGCCGCGACAGCGTGGACGTGAACCGTATGTGCAGTTGACGGACTTTGAGCGAGGGCGTATAGTGGGCATGCGGGAGGCCGGGTGGACGTACCGCCGAATTGCTCAACACGTGGGGCGTGAGGTCTCCACAGTACATCGATGTTGTCGCCAGTGGTCGGCGGAAGGTGCACGTGCCCGTCGACCTGGGACCGGACCGCAGCGACGCACGGATGCACGCCAAGACCGTAGGATCCTACGCAGTGCCGTAGGGGACCGCACCGCCACTTCCCAGCAAATTAGGGACACTGTTGCTCCTGGGGTATCGGCGAGGACCATTCGCAACCGTCTCCATGAAGCTGGGCTACGGTCCCGCACACCGTTAGGCCGTCTTCCGCTCACGCCCCAACATCGTGCAACCCGCCTCCCGTGGTGTCGCGACAGGCGTGAATGGAGGGACGAATGGAGACGTGTCGTCTTCAGCGATGAGAGTCGCTTCTGCCTTGGTGCCAATGATGGTCGTATGCGTGTTTGGCGCCGTGCAGGTGAGCGCCACAATCAGGACTGCATACGACCGAGGCACACAGGGCCAACACCCGGCATCATGGTGTGGGGAGCGATCTCCTACACTGGCCGTACACCACTGGTGATCGTCGAGGGGACACTGAATAGTGCACGGTACATCCAAACCGTCATCGAACCCATCGTTCTACCATTCCTAGACCGGCAAGGGAACTTGCTGTTCCAACAGGACAATGCACGTCCGCATGTATCCCGTGCCACCCAACGTGCTCTAGAAGGTGTAAGTCAACTACCCTGGCCAGCAAGATCTCCGGATCTGTCCCCCATTGAGCATGTTTGGGACTGGATGAAGCGTCGTCTCACGCGGTCTGCACGTCCAGCACGAACGCTGGTCCAACTGAGGCGCCAGGTGGAAATGGCATGGCAAGCCGTTCCACAGGACTACATCCAGCATCTCTACGATCGTCTCCATGGGAGAATAGCAGCCTGCATTGCTGCGAAAGGTGGATATACACTGTACTAGTGCCGACATTGTGCATGCTCTGTTGCCTGTGTCTATGTGCCTGTGGTTCTGTCAGTGTGATCATGTGATGTATCTGACCCCAGGAATGTGTCAATAAAGTTTCCCCTTCCTGGTACAATGAATTCACGGTGTTCTTATTTCAATTTCCAGGAGTGTATTATAAGCATCTCGCATTGAAGTCCGTGCTAAATTTCGAGCTTCTGTAAAAGATCGCCAATCTTGAGGATTTTGCGTCTGTTAAAATTTGGTATGTTTGCTTGGTTGTTTCTGCAACAGTGTTCTGACCCGTTTTGTCTATCAAGAAGGATCAGCTCCGTCATTTGTTAATTTATTTGGTTTAAAATCTCTCAGTTGCTGCCGATACTATTTCTTTGAATTCAAGCCACATCTGGTCTACACTTATATTACTAATTTGGAAGGAGTGGAGATTGTCTCTCAAGAAGGCGTCAAGTGAAATTTTATCTGCTATAACTGCTATAACTGACCATGTCACAATGCTAGAATTATAGTATAGTGGTCTGAGGATTGTGGCAGCCAACTCACGTTGATATCTTAGTCACAAAATTCATTTAATCTGAACCTTATGGATTACATCTGACAAGCTATAGTTTGGTGGCTCCACATCCGTTCATAATGTTCAATGCCATCTTGACAGAGGACGTTTGACAAATACTAATCGCATCGTTAAACTCTCAAGTGTTTAACAATCAATTTCGAGTTATAATGGCTCCTTTGTATTACTGATCCCTATCCGTGAACTCTGCTTCATGCCATTGCGTGAAACTGCTTCGTGCTGAGTATTTTCCGCGCAGATGGAGGTACCGCATTACATCTTCCCTGGCATCTGCTCGGCCATGACTCACACAGAATAAGTAAATCTGCTGAGAATGTAATTGTCAGTATATTAACTACAATGCATCAGGCATGGCTTGCTTGTCTATTATCGTTAATTTACCGTATACTTTTCACGGGTAAAAGTGACCATCGAAAGAAACGCACGATAAAAGCTCAAGAGGTACTACGTCTTGTTCACTGAAATGCTTTCTGAAAGTGGAGGCTCACTTTGGGACAGTATGACAAAGACTTAAAGCAGTTTTTTCAGTTGCTTGCGAAGACATTCACTTACCAAATCTCCACGATCTCGTAACAATGCAGTCAAGAGACTACATTTATTCATTGTACTCGTTTTAGAACAATTTCTCGTTTCTATTTAATTCATTGTCTCATTTAATTAATGTTATAGTTCTTTCATATCATCCCACGTACGCCGGTATAACCTATAGTAGAAAATAGTGTGCGGTTGCTGAAAACTACAGAAAAATATTTTCTCTTTTGAACCCTCTTGTCATAAATTTCCTTACAGTCCTTATTACAAGGTCACCGCTTTCTGCATCAACCTTCAGAGCTACGCCGGCATACACATAGTCCTTAGTCCTATACACGAGTGTATGTTTCCTGCGTTCGAGATGATTCGTAGTTAGTGTTCAAAATCGTGCAACACACCTCTGTCTCTAAATTGATTCTATTATCCTGTTAATGTGCTTTAAATATATGTTGCTGTTGACTATGACGGCCATACCAATGCTTTTGTAAAATTTTGCTGAACACCCTGAAGTAACAATGTGTAACACAATACACAATTTGAGGTAAAAAAAAGCCCTCCATGACATTCAAACGTTAAATACACAGGAGAGTATAACAGTGTTCTGCTGCCATCACACGAGAGACGGAGCGTGACGTAGCATGAGGAGGTTTACGTTCTCAGCTATCAGTCATATGTGATAACGTAAGTGGTTTAAGTTGGCCCTGAAGCCACGAAGCGTACATGATGCAATCCTGTAAGTCATGGTGCTAATCGGGCAACCGTGCTCTGTCATCCATTTCACGGATACACGAACGAAGACGTCAGACAGGGCACAGAAAATGAAAAGAATCTATGCGGTAGTTTCGGTTGATAAAAAACGCAGAAGTAGTTCGTAAGTTACATGATTTGACATAAGCCGGAAATCGCTTTAATATAGACCTGAGCGACGGTGTAGGAATTTAAAATGCGGATTGTACTAGAGGCAAATATAGCGTGTACCCGTCGCGCGTTCTACTCCTGTATCAGTATCAGTGTCTTGTGAGTTCCTTTGGTACGTTCAGTATTATAGGAGGGACAGAATTCCGTAATTTGTCATATCATGTCATTCAGTTGTAGTAAGTCAAAGAAATAGAGAATATCTGCGTCACGCCCCGCGGGATTAGCCGAGCGGTCTCAGGCGCTGCAGTCGTGGATTGTGCGGCTGGTCCCGACGGAGGTTCAAGTCCTCCCTCGGGCATGGGTGTGTGTGTTTGTCCTTAGGATAATTTAGGTTAAGCAGTGTGTGAGCTTAGTGACTGATGACCTTAGCAGTTAAGTCCCATAAGATTTCACACACATCTGAACATTTTTTTTCTGCATCACGGCAACTAACTCGGAGATGAAAGGTAGAGTTCGGACAACCTTATAAAGAGAGAAGCTTTTCCCTAACGTCAATTTTCCGTACGGATCTACGTCCGGAGGCAGCACTTTATTGAAGTACAGCATGTCGTAGCACAGGGAGGAAACATTTCCATAACTCTAATACGAATAAAAGCGTCGCAGTTGTAGCGATGTGCACATCTGATTAAAAAACTAATCATAGTAGAGAATTATGTGGGTTATATTGTGGACTGAGGCCACAGGATATCCTCATGACGATCAACAATCTCAGCCACATAGCACCAGTTGGCTCAGCAACTGGTTACGTTACCATTCTTAAGAAAAACTTTGCTACTAAACAATCTGCTTATGAGCCCTATGCATTCATAGGTGTGGTTAACTTTACCGACGTAGAAACAATAATATTTTCTAAGTCATCTCGTTTACAAAGTTAGTGCCATACCGTAATTTTTACAATAAAACGTACCATTCATTATAGTGCAACTTCTGTAAAATTTCATACTCCATCACTGTTACAGATATTTACAGGATCAACGTCTTTCACTTTCTGTTTGTTGGCAACTTCAAATTTAAGATTCTTGTAATGCAAAGATAAGAAGAAGATAATGAACTATCAATTTACGGAGCAATCGAGCGAACGATTTCTTGCGAGTGTTTCACGAGACAAATTAAGTACTCCCGAGGGAATCGCTGCTTGCATATTTTTCTTTCGTCTGGATCGAACGACAAACTTCAAGAATTGTTGTCATGTATTTTTTGCGATTACAGTATATCCATTACTAATTTACTCACAACTATAAGAGTGTATTTTGTCTGACTGTCGAAAAACGACGTAGTAGTTACGAAAAGGTTTGCGCGATATTAACAATTTCCTCATTAAACATTTTAAGATTTTAACAAAATAACTACGAACGTGGCGTTCGTTAATCTTTTCGTTTTCCTGTTCCAAAAACTGAAGATAGAATCGTAAAATTGCTACAGGCTAGGGCAGATGGACGACCCTAACGAAACATAGTTGTATCTTTTTGTACGTCTAGTAAATAACTCGGTTAGATACTCGCTACTAAGTGTGAGTATGGAGAGGCTAAAGTCCACTGTTATCCTGTGCAGGGTCGTAAATGTTGAGGTGCATGGCACTGTCTTCCTCTGACCTATGCGTGACTGCAGCGGATGTATGTTAAGCAGGGGTGTCCAAACCGCGGCCTGCTGGCCGCATGCGGCCCAAAGCAAATATCAATGCGGCCCAAGAAGCGAACATCTGTCACACTCTCATTAACAAAAAATCCATAAAATTCCGTTAGTGTAAAGTTATGATAAATTGAATATTTTTAATCTGAAACTCCCGCCACATGATGCTGTTCTCTCATTGATCCATGCTGTTTGTTTTCTCTCTCTCTCTCTCTTTCTTTCTCCTTCTCTGCGGTTATTGTTAGTGTTAAGTACATTATGTGCGCGCCGGCCGGAGTAGCCGAGCGGTTCTAGGCGCTACAGTCTGGAACCGCGCGACCGCTGCGGACGCAGGTTCGAATCCTGCCTCGGGCATGGATGTGTGTGATGTCCTTAGGTTAGTTAAGTTTAAGTAGTTCTAGGGGACTGATGACCTCAGAAGTTAAGTCCCATACTGCTCAGAGCCATTTGAACCACATTATGTGCAGCCCAAAAACACTGGCCTTCTTCCAGTGTGGCCCAGATAAACTAAAAGATTGGAAATCCCTTATGTTAAGCGTAACATGCAGCTTGAAGAAATCTGACCGTGCTTTATGAAATTCAATTATGAAGATCGAGCTAGCTACTCGGTACGCTGAAGCTCGTCCACAAGACGAATACTGTCTCGATGAACAGTCTGGTCTTTTCGTCATAATTATTCAGCCTAAGAATTCAGAGTCATCTAGAATCTCATCTCTGTAGAATTAAAGGAAGTAAACAGTTCTTGACGCCCCATATACGTTGAGATCATCAGACACGGAGTACAGTATCGAATTGGACGAACACAGGAATGAGAATCGGCCACGTCCTAGTGAAAGACTCCATCCTGACGTTCGACTTAAATTACTCAGATAAACCGTTAAAAAATTAAACCTGAATGGCTGGGCCGTGATTTGAGCCACGCTCCGCCGGAATGTGAATCCAGGAAACAGCGGTTAACACCGTTTAAAGCACTTCAGTCGTATTCAGGTAGAGTGGGGTACAAATTATCGTCGAATCATGCACGGTTGCCTTGGGAACCCTAAGTAATCCAAGCGAAGTCTAGAGTAGTTCGCCTGAATAGACCATGTTCGATTTCCCTCTCCATCCTTGCCCTACTGAACTAAAGTAGTTAATGACATGCGTAGTAGAATAAGAGGTTTAGTCAAAAATTTTCAATTATAGCATCGAAAAAATAAAATTACATAATGATTTTTGTTTGTTTGCAGTTGCAAGTCTGCAGTCGTGATACGAACTGAAATACCCGCACCACAGTTCGTTACCTCGTCGCTAGTGGAACCAAAATAAAATGGCGCAATCCACTTATACAGTAGAGTAACGTGCAGTAATTTATTTTCTGTGTTCGAATAACGCTCCAACAACTGATGCTGAGTTGATGGATGTGTACGGTGATAATCTGTCATCGCACAGTGGTCAAAATAAATGTTGCATATTGCATTGTTGTTAGTACTGGACATAATAAAAAAACTAATTTTGTTCTGTCCAGTACAGTCGTTAAGAAAACAAAAATGAAGAAGTCAAACACATTTCCACTTGATAAACACAAACGAACGAAGGACACAAACCCTTACAAATTATTCTACTACAAACACTACATTTTTTTGTCCTGTCATCTTACACAACATATTGTTATTGATCAATTGACCTTATTCATAATTGGAGACACTTTTTAATATTCTTCGGCATACTGCTTACCAAATTGTACTGATAACCTTTTGTAATATTGTCCCAATATGCCAATATGGAGGCCATTCCATCCGACTGATTCTGTGCTGCGCTAGAAAGGTGTTCAAAAGGATGTGACAATGGAGCAAGCATTGTCATCCGTCACCTTGAATCTCGCTCCAATATGTTAATTAAATCGAACCATAATACATGTAAAGATGTCGTCCCGATATTTCACACGTATTGGCACTAGGAGCGTCCTGCGGCCATTCATGATTCCACTCCGAAACATGAGTGAAATGCCTTGATAAGAGTGGCGGTGTACTATACAGTTGTGTTTAAACGTTGTCCTCGTTGCCTCTTCATGCGAATATCAGTACTGTCAAGTTGGAGACGGATACGGCTCTCATCAGAAAAGCGCGTTGTTTCTCACTGCCATCTAATCCACAAAGAGTGGTTTGTTGCCCATGGAATACGAACCACTCCCCGAACACGATTTTAAGGATGAGCCTTGAGAGGTCTTCTGCCACGAAACCTATTCAAAGAGCCTATTTTTTATAATTTGTGTTGACGCCTGCACTCCTGCAGCTGTTTGCAACTACCACCGTAGACGTGTAGCATTGTGGTTCAAATGGTTCTGAGCACTATGGGACTCAACTTCTGAGGTCATTAGTCCCCTAGAACTTAGAACTAGTTAAACCTAACTAACCTAAGGACATCACGCACATCCATGCCCGAGGCAGGATTCGAACCTGCGACCGTAGCGGTCTCGCGGTTCCAGACTGCAGCGCCTAGAACCGCACGGCCACTTCGGCCGGCGTAGCATTGTGTTGAGGGTTTCTGCTTGCTGTTACACGAAATTATCGGTCGTGCACACCTGTTGTTTTTCTTCTTCGATCACTTGTTTGCCGATCGTCAACTGATCCTGTCGAACTTTGACTCACAGCGACATTCGCTGTGACGTCTACCTGCTCCATTGGAGTCACGATAAGGAGCCTCTTATTGTACGTTGTTGTTGTTCGATCCATACTGGAGCAACGCAACTCTGGTAATGCAATGTTTACAGGTGACACGGTTGCCATGGACTGCACATACTGCTCCCTCGCGGTCGAAACATGGACTGTTACATTAAAAACAAAATAATCTATTGATACTATAATGTATTTCTGGATCACAACGTTTAGTATCAAAGTTTCGGCAGTATGCAACATTTATTTTGACCAGTGTATGATACAGTGGTTAGTATGCACAGACGTTTCCAGTCTGCTCCTAAAAGTGTAAATGACAACGAAGTGGCAGGACATCTCTATGTCAACAACCAAGAATCGCAAGAGACTGGAAGCCCTGGGGCTCGCAGACCAGCCTATCACATCCGAAGCGATAGTTCACAAAATGAAAATCAGTCGTGGGTCAGTTTTCACTATCTTGCACAACATTTTAACATGTGAAATGTCACAACACGCTGGGTACCAAGACTGTTCATGTCAGTTCAAGAAGTCCGCTGTATCAAGGCAGCAGCGGAAATGTTTCAGGCCCGTCCAGGTGGCTTCTTTAATTGCTCAGTCACCATGAACTAGTGCTGGGTGTCTCACTGTGATCCCGAGGCAAAGGAGCAGAGCAGCCAGTGGAAACTTGTGGCTTCACCACCGCCGAAAAGGCAAAACCTGACCATCGTCGCGAAACATGATACTGGGTGTTTTTTGCAGCTGCCATTAAGTGATGCTAGCAGATTATGCTCGTTACGTGAAACCGACAGAGGAGCACATCGCCGAAATCTCCTGACGTCCACGACAACTCCTCAGTTCATTCTACACAGGAAACAGTCACTCAGAGTGCTTCTTTGGGCTATCAAATTTTCCCTCAGCTCCGGTATTTTCCCGAGATGGCACACAGTGACTTCTTCCTGTTTCTTTGAATAAGGTAACCATTGCGTGGCAGACATTTCTAGAACGATGACGAGGTGTTTTTCAAGGTGGAATGTTTTCTGAATAGCCAACATGCTGATTTCTACAACCAAGTTCTCCAACACGTCTTCCATCGTTAGTAAAAATGTGTTGCATTGAAGGGTGAATATGCAAAGGAGAACTAACACCATCACCAAGTCTCAGCTTCATTTTTTTACGACGTGATAACTAAAAAACCTACTTTAACAGTATTTGTAGACGCACAGAAAGCTTTTGACGATGTTGATTGGAATACACTCCTTGAAATTCTGAAGATAGCAGGGGTAAAATACAGGGAGCGAAAGACTATTTACAACTTGTGCAGAAAGCAGACGGCTGTTATAGTAGTCGAAGGGCATGAAAGGGAAGCAGTGGTTGAGAACGGACTGAGACAGGGTTGTATCCTATCCCCGATGTTATTCAATCTGTATGTTGAGCATGCGGTAAACGAAAGTGAGTTTTGCTATTTGGCCAGCAAAATAACTGATGATCGTCGAAGCAGAGAGGATAAAATATGGACCGACAATGGGAAGAAAAGCGTTTCGAAGAAGAGAAATTCATGAACATTCATTGTAGATTAAAGTGTTGAAAAGTCTTTTCTCAAAGTATTTGTATGGAGTGTAGCCACATATGGGAATGAAAGATGGAAGATAAACAGTTTAGACAAGAAGAGAATAGAAGCCTTTGAAATGTGGTGCTACAGAAGAAAGCTGGAGATTACGTAACTAATGCGGTAGTACTTTAATAGAATTGGGGAGAAAGGAAATAAGTGGGCCAACCTGACTAGGGATCGGTTACAGGACACGTTCCGAGAAATCAAGAGGTAAACAATTTAGTATTGGAGGGACGTGTGGGGGTGGATGGGAGGGAGGCTAAGAATCATAGAAGGAGATCAAGAGATGAATACAGTAAGGAAATTCGGAAGGATGTAAGTTGCAGTAGTCATTCTGAGATGAAGAGGCTTGCACAGAATAGGGTAGCGTGGAGAGCTGAATGAAACCAGTCTTCGGACTGAAGACCACAACAAAAACAGCAACAAAAAAAGAACAACATAAACTTATTACTACCCCTGATCAGTAAGCAACGAGTTAATAACCTTCCTTCACATTTAGTCCGGCAAATGATACCTCGATACTATTTGGATAATATACTCTCACAGCCGCTCAGAGTAAAAGTTTTCTCGCAGCACCATCTGCTCTCCAAACCTCAATAAGCAGTGGCCTAACAAAGAAAACTGAGCCGATATCTTTGTAGCGCCCCTGAATTACACAGAGTGGTATCAATGGCATATTCATCGACCACATCCCAGCACGCCACGCGCCGCCCACAGCTACGCCAGAGAAAGTCCATTTCATCTCCCGTCATTGCTAACTGAAGGGGCCCGGGTTCGATTCCCGGTCGGGTCGGAGATTTTCTCAACTACGGGATTGTGTGTTGTGTTGTCCTTACGCCGGTATCGTCATAACTGACATTCCTCTCTTCAGATGGCTGTATGGGCTCGTCCCTAAAGCCAACTAAAAAAAGAAATAAAGAAAGAAACTCCCGGCAGCGCGCCGCCAGCGCACCGTAAGCGAGTACACTCTTCCATAGCTTGCCATCTCCAGTAGGGGCCAACATGCATACAAGCCACCAGAGGGCTAAATTCACATGAGCTCAATGCTTAAGACTCCGATTTCTGGTGCGTCTTTTTAAGCAGCCGCACTCAGAGCTTTGCCCAGTGATTCAGTGAACTCAGAGACTTATTAACATTTGTACAGAAGGCTGCAGTGAGGGCAATACACTGACGTAGCATGAAGCTACTAAATTTTACTACATCTCAGTCTTTTGCCTGGCAACGGCCTTGCCGCAGTGGATACACTGGTTCCCGTGAGATCACCGAAGTTAAGCGCTGTCGGGCGTGGCCGGAACTTGGATGGGTGACCGTCACGCACTGTTGCCATTTTTTCGGGGTGCACTCAGCCTCGTGATGCCAATTGAGGAGCTACTCGACTGAATAGTAGCGGCTCCGGTCAAAGAAAACCATCATGCTGACCACACGCCCCTCCTATCCGCATCATCAATGAGGATGACACGGCGGTCGGATGGTCCCGATGGGCCACTTCTGGCCTGAAGACGGAGTGCCTTTTTTTCAGTCTTTTGCATGATGGTATGAGCATTCGACACTATTTGTTTCTATCAAAAACATTACTCTCATTGTACATGGTGGTTATAATTAAACTTTCGCTACTTGAGCTAGTACAGTCGCGTCGCGTCCCAATTTGCGCGGTCCCGTTTGAACCTGTGAAGTTACAAAAATGCGCGCTGCGCTGCGCTGCACCGCGCCACACGCGCTATACGCGTCTCAATTTGTGCCTAGCGTTAAAGGTTTACCTTGATCGCGCTAAATCATTTCCGGCGAATTCTGGGTTCATTCTATAAACTAAGACAAAACTTATTGCACCAAGTATCCTTATTCAACGGAGTTCAAGTTCCATCTCTGTTAATACTTGTAAATGTATTTAACAGGTAGCGTATTACTCTTATCTCTTATATGTTCTGCTCTAACGTAATACGTCTACGTCTATATATTATTCCACAAGCTACCATACGGGGCTTGGCGGAGGGTACTTTGTATCGCTGCTACTCATGTCCTTTCGTCTTCCACTCGCAAACGGAGCAGTTTGTCTACAGTGTGAAATGGTGCAGTAGGAAGAAATCTTCCATAAGAATGGATATACAAAACATCAAATTAACAGAGCTCTGCAAGTGAAAACGCCAACCAAAAGAATAGCAAAAGGAAACAGATCTAATGTCTACAACCTTTCTAGCGTACGTCGGATATGGATTTTTTTTTTTTTTCAGACTCTGTAAGAGAAATGGAGAAGCATAAAGTGGATGCAATCTTCCTTCCATCAGCCAAGACGGTAGCTTTTCTAGAATCTGTGAGATATGAACTGCTGTTACGAAAGGCGGGTATATTTGAAATTCCTTACGAGTGTGGTAAAAGGTACATACACTCCTGGAAATTGAAATAAGAACACCGTGAATTCATTGTCCCAGGAAGGGGAAACTTTATTGACACATTCCTGGGGTCAGATACATCACATGATCACACTGACAGAACCACAGGCACATAGACACAGGCAACAGAGCATGCACAATGTCGGCACTAGTACAGTGTATATCCACCTTTCGCAGCAATGCAGGCTGCTATTCTCCCATGGAGACGATCGTAGAGATGCTGGATGTAGTCCTGTGGAACGGCTTGCCATGCCATTTCCACCTGGCGCCTCAGTTGGACCAGCGTTCGTGCTGGACGTGCAGACCGCGTGAGACGACGCTTCATCCAGTCCCAAACATGCTCATTGGGGGACAGATCCGGAGATCTTGCTGGCCAGGGTAGTTGACTTACACCTTCTAGAGCACGTTGGGTGGCACGGGATACATGCGGACGTGCATTGTCCTGTTGGAACAGCAAGTTCCCTTGCCGGTCTAGGAATGGTAGAACGATGGGTTCGACGACGGTTTGGATGTACCGTGCACTATTCAGTGTCCCCTCGACGATCACCAGTGGTGTACGGCCAGTGTAGGAGATCGCTCCCCACACCATGATGCCGGGTGTTGGCCCTGTGTGCCTCGGTCGTATGCAGTCCTGATTGTGGCGCTCACCTGCACGGCGCCAAACACGCATACGACCATCATTGGCACCAAGGCAGAAGCGACTCTCATCGCTGAAGACGACACGTCTCCATTCGTCCCTCCATTCACGCCTGTCGCGACACCACTGGAGGCGGGCTGCACGATGTTGGGGCGTGAGCGGAAGACGGCCTAACGTGTGCGGGACCGTAGCCCAGCTTCATGGAGACGATTGCGAATGGTCCTCGCCGATACCCCAGGAGCAACAGTGTCCCTAATTTGCTGGGAAGTGGCGGTGCGGTCCCCTACGGCACTGCGTAGGATCCTACGGTCTTGGCGTGCATCCGTGCGTCGCTGCGGTCCGGTCCCAGGTCGACGGGCACGTGCACCTTCCGCCGACCACTGGCGACAACATCGATGTACTGTGGAGACCTCACGCCCCACGTGTTGAGCAATTCGGCGGTACGTCCACCCGGCCTCCCGCATGCCCACTATACGCCCTCGCTCAAAGTCCGTCAACTGCACATACGGTTCACGTCCACGCTGTCGCGGCATGCTACCAGTGTTAAAGACTGCGATGGAGCTCCGTATGCCACGGCAAACTGGCTGACACTGACGGCGGCGGTGCACAAATGCTGCGCAGCTAGCGCCATTCGACGGCCAACACCGCGGTTCCTGGTGTGTCCGCTGTGCCGTGCGTGTGATCATTGCTTGTACAGCCCTCTCGTAGTGTCCGGAGCAAGTATGGTGGGTCTGACACACCGGTGTCAATGTGTTCTTTTTTCCATTTCCAGGAGTGTAGAACAAACACTATGCACCGTACTAGAACGTTGCACTGAACGCTAACAACACACCCTTCTTTGACAGCCCAATAAATCTGCAGTGGCTGAACATTGCATTTCCGGTGGCCATTCCATGGGTTACGGTAAGGTAAAGTTAAGATACTGGTCCCAACGTCAACCTAGTGGGCTTCATTAGTCAAGAGAGAGTGGAAATACAATTGGCAGACAACCTGCTCAACCGAGAGGACGGTTTCGTACTCAAAAAATGATGGAAACCCCTCATTTCACGACTGCGGTCTCGAAGAAAATATTGTTCTAACTCTGCACCGCCTGGCACTCCAACATATGCCACCCATAATAACTACGTGAGCACTGTGGATTTGCTGATTCTGGGCTTACTTTGCTTTACTTTTAGACGCATAAAGTTTTATCTGTGACTGACGCTTTTGTTTCCGACATGTTGTCTCTGACACATGCGCGGTTTCTCCACAGTATCGCGTAAAGTGATTTAAAAATCTTGCAAGCTACTTACCTTGAAAATTACAAAAAGGTTTTCAGCCAAAATTTTGTAACAAGAATTAACAATATGCCGGATGTACGCCCGAAAGAAGCTGGAATTATAAATGACTCAATAGTATTTCTCGAAAAGAACGTCTGCTTCTCTCGTGGGATTCCCATATGACTTCAAGGATCATTTTCGTAATGTTCGTGTATTGATCAAACCTACCGGTAACAGCCCTCTAAATTGTTTCGACGTCTTCTTTTAATCCGACGTGGGAGGAATCCCAAACACTCAAGCAGTACTCGAGATCAGATCGAACTAGTGTTCGGTACATTATCGTCTTTAGAGATGAGCTACACCTTCCTAGAACCCTCCCAATTAACCAAAATAAACCATTAGTCTTCCATACAACCAAATTTTGCGCAAGTCATCCTGTATTCTCGTAAAGTCACTCAACGACGACACCTTTCCGTGCATTACAGCGTCATTAAAAAGGCAAGAGGAAACATAGTTATATGTTCAGTCATCAAGGCATTTAAACTGTATGTTTCGTTATTAAAAGCGAAAAAGTTTTATTAATAATTGCTGTCACTTAAGAAAATATGGAAAAATGATGTAGTTGTGTTCGTACTGACGGCACATTACACTCGATACCGAACACGTGGACACACACCATGTTTCCGTCCTGCCGATCTTCGAACCTGTTATTATGTGTATGGCCTATCGCAACCATTTTATAGCATTCTGCGAACTATTCCACCAATAAAATACAGTAAACGTGAAGACACAGATCAGGGGGTATCCCAAATTGTACAAGTTGGTTCAAATGGCTCTGAGCACCATGGGACTTAACTTCAGAGGTCATCAGTCCCCTAGAACTTAGAACTACTTAAACCTAACTAACCTTAGGACATCACACAACTCCATGCCCGAGGCAGGATTCGAACCTGCGACCGTAGCGGTCGCGCGGTTCCAGACTGTAGCGCCTAGAACCGTTCGGCCACTTCGGCTGGCCAATTGTACAGGGGCAAAAAGCTCGGCGAAGAGCAGTTCGCTTAATTTTATCGCGAAATATGGGACAGAGTATCACGGATATGGTACGCGTGTTGGTGTGGCAATCATTGAAGCAAAGGCGTTTTTCGTTGCGGCGAGATCGTTTCACGAAAGCCTCGTGGAGTGGCCGCGCAGTTTGAGGCGTCATGTCGCGGGCTGCGCGGTCCCTCCCGCCGGAGGTTCGAGTCCTACCTCGGACATGTGTGTGTGTGTGTGTGTTGTTCTTATTATAGGTTAGTTTAAGTTAGTTTAAGTAGTGTGTAAGTCTAGAGACCGATGACCTAAGCAGTTTGGTCCGTTAGGAATTCACAGACATTTGAACATTTTTTCACTAAATTTCAATCACCAACTTCCCGAGTGCGAAAATGTTTTGTTGACTCCCTTCTACATATGGAGAAATGACCATCCTAATAAAATAAGAGGAATCAGAGATCCCACGGAAAAATTTAGATGTTGATTTTCCAACGAGCTATTGCAGAATGTGACTGCTGAAAAATAAGTCTGAAAGTGGATCTATGAAGCCTCTCCCAGACAATTAAGTGAGTCGTAGGACAATCATGTAGATGTAGATGGGTGGAGCAGCCATTGCCCATCGGCCAGCGCTATGATGCAGCAGACTGAGAGGCTAGCTGTGATGTCACAGCTTCCTCAAGGATCACGATTACTAGTAGAGGTCGACCAATGACTTGCGGTTCTCGCGGCCTTGTCGGCCAGCGGAGATACGTGAGCAGAACGGTCGGTTCCTCTCGGAGCCTGTAGCTCACGGAATGCCAAGCCTTGGTCCCATTTCCCGCCAGCAAACTATTGTCTTTCACTTCAATATTTGGCAGCCTTTGTGAAACAGATATGTTTATAAACTTCCTCGAATGCATACACATTATAAAAATGTATGTATGTATGTTCCACATCACCTCCTAAACCACTGGATCTATTTCAACCAACCTTGTACACATATCACCTACTGTATGGAAATCATCGATGTGCGGTTAAGAACCGCCTACCTATCAAACGGGTGGGGATGATAATACAATGTAGTCCATGACGCGCCAGTACTAATACTTCAGTCACACGGTACTTGAGAATGAGAGCACGTAGAGACTTACAACAAACTTTCCACTTAATTTCAAACCCTTACGTAACTTTTTCTCGCTGACGAACGCCACAAAATGGCGAAAGTAGAAAGGTTTATCGTTTACTACATTTTCGCTGTTCGTACAGTAAAACTGCTGCATGAAGCATGACGTTTTAGTATATTACTTCTGTACTACTAACTGTATTAGATACATGTTTTGCAGACAGTATTCGCATATGCCACTGAATGAACCAGAACAATCACATCACAGTTCAGAAGACATGAAGAATAAACATTGACCTGCTTGAAAATGAAACTTCAGCGGGAAATATGTTAGAGATATAGGGGAAATAAATGTACACACACGTGTGAAATATGTTAAATATACGCCGAAGCGCCAAACAAACCGGTATAGCCATGCATATTCAAATACAGAGATATGTAAACAGGCAGAATACGGCACTGCGGTAGCCAACGCCTTTATAAGACAACACGTGTCTGGCGCAGTTCTTAGATCCGTTACTGCTGCTACAATGGCAAGTTATCAAGATTTAAGTGAGTTTGAACGTGGTGTTATAGTCGGCGCGCGAGCGATGGGACACAGCGTCTCCGAGATAACGATGAAGTAGGGATTTTCCCGTACGACCATTCACGAGTGTAACGTAAATATCAGGAACCAGGTAAAACATCAAATCTCCGACATCACTGCGGCCGGAAGAAGACCTGCAAGAATGGGACCAACAACGACTGAAGAGAATCGTTCAGCGAGACGGAAGTGCAACCCTTCCGCAAACTATAGCAGATTTCGATGCTTGGGCCATCTGCGAGTGTCAGAGTGAGAACCATTCAAGGAAAAATCATCGATACGGGATTTCGGAGCTGACGGCCCACACGACACGAAGCTTTACGTCTCACCTGGGCCCGTCAACACCGACACTGGACTGTTGATGACTGGAAACATGTTGCCTGGTCAGACGAGTCTCGCTTCAGATTTTATCTAGCGGATAGTCGTATACGGGTATGGATATAACCTCATGAACCCATGGACCCTGCATGTCAACAGGGGACTGTTCAAGCTGGTGGAAACTCTGTAATGGTGTGGGACCCTTGATACGTCTAGATACGACTCTGGCAGGTGGCACGTACGTAAGCATCCAGTCTAAACACCTCCATCCATTCCTGTCCATTGTGCATTCCGACGGACTTGGGTAATTCCAGCAGGACAATGCGACACCCTACAAGTCCAGAATTGCTACAGAGTGATTCCAGGAATACTCTTCTAGTTTAAAAACTTCCACTGGCCAGCAAACTCCCCAGGCATGAACATTATTGAGCATATCTGGGATGCCTTGCAACGTGCTGTTCAGAAGAGATCCCCACTCCCAAGTACTCTTACGGAGTTATGGACAGCCCTGCAGGATTCATGGCGTCAATTCCCTCGAGCAGTACTTCAGACATTAGTGGAGTCCAAGCCACGCCGTGTTGCGGCACTCGTGCGTGCTCGAGGGACCCTACGCGATATTAGGCAGGTGTACCAGTTTCTTTGGCTCTTTCGTGTACAGTGGCTCATTCAGGTATTAACTCTTTAAGTGTGAGATAACAAATGTGATTCGTGTTCCAATCAGACATATAATAAGGTCACAATGATCCTGCTACGACTACGTTTAGAATAATTTCATCATGGTATGAGGATCATGAAGGCTTATAGAAATTTTAAAGAGTGAAACCACCAACTGCTCTCTTGCTACCCACAATGAATACAGACATTGATACAAGTGTCAGTATTCTGACTATAAGAAAACGTTTCCTAACCATTCATATGTGAGAACAACTCCTTCCAAAATCAGTAACTGCTAGTAAGTGCAGAGGTAATTACCACATGGGAGGATCATTCAATACACAGTAAGGAAACTATATGTGTACCTTGACATACTACTGACTATAAGAAAACGTTCGCTAACCATTCATATGTGAGAACAACTCCTTCCAAAATCAGTAACTGTTAGTAAGTGCAGAAGTAATCACCACATGGGAAGATCATTCAATACAGAGTAAGGAAACTATAAGTGTACCTTGACATACTATTGCACTCATAAAAGATAAAATATATAAAATGTAACATGAAATACCGTACAATGGACAGTTATGTTTTCACAGGTAAAATATATCTTAGCTAAATTCGATGTCATATGGTTGTGTTGTTCCAAGTAGTCTGTCAGACAATAGTGTAGAATTCTGTTCTCTACTACATAGCTGGTGATGTGGTGATTATCCTGAACGTTCATCTGTGTCTTACTTTCAGCATTCGTGCTGCTTTTGCACTATTACGACTGCTAATTACCAGTGCATTCATTGTAACTACTTCATAAGTATAAATAACATTTAATTAATATAAACGTTCATATTAAGAATTTCTCTGTATAGCTTTGTGGACGGAAGAAATACATTTCATTTTCATGTTATATAAATGTATGCAGGTATTGTTTTATCCCACTTCATATTCCTTATGATTAGTGGACAACTATACATATAAGGTAGATAGATTCATTAAGTTGAAGGAGTTCCAGAACGTAGACACAAAGCTCAATATGAGAAGATGTGACATGAGAAAAATGAAGAGTGGAAGAAAATATCACGTGGCTGTGGTCCCTTGCGTTTGCCACATGTATCATACACAATAGAAAGTGCGTCAAATGGTTCAAATGGCTCTGAGCACTATGGGACTTAACATCTGAGGTCATCAGTCCCCTAGAACTGAGAACTACTTAAACCTAACTAACCTAAGGACATCACACACATCCATGCCCGAGGCAGGATTCGAACCTGCGACCGTAGCGGTCGCGCGGTTCCAGACTGTAGCGCCTAGAACCGCTCGGCCACTCTGGCCGGCGAAAGTGCGTCCCCCTGAGGGAGTTTACTAATTTTTCACTTTTTCATCAATTGTTCTTCCCTTTCCAGTACTTTTCTTTTGCGAATTGGTACCTCACAGGGCTTGATAAAGAGTAAATTTTATGGTCACATTATTTTCCATTTTTGCATTTCCTAAAGTCTCCTTTCCACCACTTTTCTTTCGCAAATTGGTACTCCATAGAATCTTCTCTTTAGTACTGCTCTGTGTACATTTGGTAATCGTATGTTTGCATCTTAAATTCCAGTGTCATATATTGATATTCATGGCACACACTACACATTATTTAAGTACCAACTAATGTAATGCGGTGGCGTAAACCATTTTAACCCTTATCCACGAAGACGGACCAAGACTTAATCCGGTTCATATTTCGGTTTAAAATAAAATTGTCAAATATGCGTTTTATGCGTTTTAACACTTGAGCAAGCATCAACAACGGAATACATTGGAATGGTTTTGCTATAGGTCAAGGTTAAAGCATTGGTATGACATAAAAACAGCTGCTGTTGTAGTTTTTACAACAACGTACCTGCTCGATGATTAATTACATGAAGACGAAATTAGATTCAGTATTCCTACCATGCTTTTGATATAAGTATGATTAGACCTTTTTATTCGTATAAACAGTAGTTCTGGCCTTCATGCCAAAACGACATTTTGATAATTTTGTTCATATCTTTTAAACTGCATTATTCCGCAACTTTTTTAAATTGGTTTGAAAATTGAAGACTTACATTACGTACACTTGTTTTACAAATTGACAGTAGCAGTTCACATATTTCAGGTATTTTTGACTAACAGGCGAAAATACATAGTACATTATTTCATTATTTGTTAATTACAACAGAATACCTTAATTCCCGACGTTCCTACCAATTCAGTTCTATAAATTCTATAAATTGGTGTGCTGATGTTTCATAATTCCTTATATGTTATTTACAAGTTAGAGATTGCTATTTTAACATGATTCTGACATTATAATTTTCGTGTTAACTGAAATCGGGGTGTTTACTTGCCCTAAATGAACTAAGGGTTGTGATATCGATCAGTGCAGTATGCTTCCGAAACTGATTAGTTAGATATCACATTGTGTTATTGGAGATGATATTCCCTTGCCTCCCTCCACCCTCTGAACTGACTTACCCAACCAGTTATAGCAGGACCTACAGTTCAACGTGGACTACAAATCATGGGTTAGCTTCTATTTTTCAAAAAGGCAAGCAAGAAGTCCGAGTCCCGGCAGCAGCACATATTTTAATTAATTTCGTCTGCTTCGATCATTATCGTAGATAACAAAAAGGGACTTAAATTTCTCAGGGAAACATTTAATTATAAGGTGAAGGAATTGTTTAGGATCTATATAGGGACAGGAGTTGGATCACTGAGCATCACTGTTGATCGGAGGTTTTGTAACGCTTCGCCTTCATAACTTTGTGCAATAAAAATGCAGGTGAAAAGCATAAAGGCGTACTATTCCTTAATCCACGTAATATACTAAATGAACTTAATATCTGAATCTAGTTCTTGGTAAGAACCCCAGAACAACGAGTAGAAATCAAGTTAAATATCCAGAGATGTACCACTCAAAAGGACTGTAAACATTCCGTCTAGTTTAAAATTGAAGCAAGTTTTATCATTTTCAACTGTACCAAGTTTCCATAAATTCATTTGCATATCTTAGAAGAAGACGTCATGTCGCAAAGTGGTTGGAATATCTGTAATCAAGCAACTGTAATGTCTCAGATGCTTATGAAGGAATTGAGTTTGGATTCCTGATTGCTGCGCCTTTTACCTTTAAGGTACAGACGTGGGTTCCATCTGCAAGTATGTGGTTCAGTAACTAACCTGACAAAAGAACATACCTTTGGAACGAGCTCGAAAATAATAGACATCAAAGGAAGAAGGTTTAATTGATGCAGTTCAAAAAAGTAAACACATAAAGCAGAAAAAATAGACAAGTTCAGGTGACATCATTCTAGTACAGAGTGACACCGCTTCTGGCTTTTATAACATCAGTTGGCTGAGAAAGAGAGTACACTAGTTTATTCAGGTAAGCCATACCCAGCTGAAACCACTGATTGATGTTTAGATCCTGTAGACTTACCAGACTACTGGTATGTTGATCGCTACAGAGCTACAGTTGATCAGCAGTAATATCGAAATAAACTTTCTGGTCCATCTTCATGGTAAACTGAATATGTGAGCCCAAGTCATGGTATGAAAGACACCCTCAAAATGTGATAGAGTCACCTCCAGTCCATCTGTGTCCTCCACATACTGTAAGGTAAACGCCTCATTGGTGCACTTGATGTCTTGCATCATTTGATTAGTGGCAAAATAGTGGCTAGTTCCACTATACTACACGAAGCAGATCGGTTACTGTCCACTTTCTGAGGTATTTGGCCTAATAAAGGCATATTACCGTGATCCACCCAGATAGCAGTTTAATACTTCTAGGGCAGGGAGGTGCCCCAGCTCTGGATCGAATCAGCCTGATGGATCAACAAGGGTCGGTATGCCAGCCATCCTGGTGAGGTTTTTACGTGGTTTCCTACATCCAAATAGGTGAATACTAAGCTGGTAACCAAGACTCACCTCAGTTACAAGATTTTCAAACATTTAGAAGACTTTTGTACACGTGAATAACACAACATGCAGACAACGATGGTACACAGTTTCTGTCCCGGAGGGTAACAAGGCGGCGACAAGAGGGGCATCCAGCTACCCTTTAAATTAACCACGCCAAATCCGTAAATAACAATGCCGATGCTCTGCAGATGCAGGACAAAGGCACAAAAAAAGAAGAAGAAGTAGATGTGCTGTTGTGTAGTCTTTCGCAAGACACCTGACTACAGATGTCTGCTGCGTGTCTCTTCATAATGTTCGCTCGGAAACTGATTGGGATGAACCTGCATTCACTGATAGTTCCAGTTGCATTTGAAACCGACCGTCAGTGACAAAGTGTGGCTCTCAACTCCTGTTCCCATTCATTAGAATCTTGTGAGATCTACTGTTCTTTTGCCATTTTATATGGCTGCGAGTGATGTAGACCTCCTTGTAGAAATGTTGGCCAGTCTGTTCTGATACAAAAGCAAATTGGGCATCTCCATTGACAGTGTGGTCTTGTGTCCATCCAAAAGTGACACTCCTTTCTGATATTCTGTTACATCTCCTTCTGGAACCATCTTACTGTTCTGATTCCATACAACTGACAGACGCATACAATCCACATAATTGTAATGACTTACACCAGCAGCGGAGGGTCCCATGACAGTCTAGTATCAGTTCCACGCCATGTGCAGTGCCCACAGACGACCAGTGTGCATTTTTAAGACAGTGACTAATAATTTGTCTGGCAAGCGTATAATCGGGGCTGAGTATAAAACTGTAATCTTCTATCTTTTACCATATGTATCTGGGTCTTTAATAAACGTGAAATAAAAGTAAACTAAATATTTTTAAAGTATCAAAATGTACTTGTTTAAGTGACAGGAATCTCATTCTTAGACTATGACAATTCGCACTTAACACTGATTTGTCTTAATGTAGTATCATCCGCACTGATACTGCTTACTTGGATCACCTTACAGGAAATCCTATTTCTGCAAAACTCTCAGTGTTTGATAAGTGTTCCCACTGGTCACTGAAACTAAATTTTATAATAAATGGAATGCAGAATAATAATTTGACCTTTGATTGTACATTCGATCAGAGATTTTAAGCTACTATTGATTTGAATAAAATTTTCACGTAATCACAATGCATCAAAACGTATTCAAATAATTATATTTACTCAAGACTGATTTGCAAATGGCTCTAATGGCCAAATGCACCAACGTCGATTAAACGTTAAGTGCGATTAAGTCGGCATTTAGCCATGGTCAACGCAAAATTCGACTGCAACAACCTCGTTTACAGTTAAAACAAGGGAGTTAATTGCAGTTAAAGTTGGCCGAGGTTGGAAACTCGTTTATCATGACTTGATTGCGGTTAAAATGAAATGAACACGTACCATATTAAGATGGTGGAGCGTTACGATGTTTTGGATGGCGTAGAAGATGAATAAATGTTATGTCACAACCGTATTGGTGTACTTTGTGGGAAGGGGAAATAATTTCGAAAATTAAGGTGCCAGGAAATTTGAAAAGAGATTTTGTCCTTTAAAAGAGACAGTGTAGTGATTATTATGTCAAATCAACGAGAGATTGGAATTTTCTTCCTATCGGAATAACTATATCTCGCCGACGAACAGACTTCTAATTACATTAAGGGCATATGCAACTGGTGCATTTAATATAGTTACTGTTCACAGTGCTGATGTTCAGAGTACAACAGCGCAAAGAACTATCAAAGAAATACCGGGGATTGTAGCAGCAATGTATCCACAGTACGTAAAGGTTCCTTCTCGAGTAAAATTACGCTCCGTGATAGATGGTTCCTGGGTACTGGATGGATTTCCTGGAGTCAGCGATATAATGGATTTTAATGCTACTGTACAGTGATGATCTATTATAAGTGCATCGTTTTTATACAGGTTCTCATAGTTAAATATCAAATAACAACATTTGTAGATACAGTCTTTACACAGTGTGTACCTAAGTGGAAAGTTGAAGCTGTAGGCTAATTGATAACGCCATGAGCTCTAAAGAGAATGGTAGCAGGTTCGTGTCCACCTCCTTCCAAATTTTCTTTTGCCTTTTGCTTCCTAATGATTCTGGGTCTTTATATTTAATTTAATAGAAGTATTACATGCAGTAATCTGTCTTATGTCCTATAAATAACGTATTTGCTGCAATTCTTATTGCAAAGGCTAGCGTCTGGAATGCTAGCCCAGTGGCTAGAAATCTTCACCTAGGGGTATCAGTCAACAGTAAACACAAGTTACACAATGTAAGTTTTTGTTATTATGAAACTTCATACCTATCTCGTGGTTTTATGGACAGTCTCATGTTTGTATCTTGTCGATAAACATCGTTTTCAGAGATGCTAAGCAGCTCCGAAAAAAACTTCTTCCATTCAAATGAAATTACGAAACGAATCTCGATCTAGAAATGTATGTGATGAAGTACGTCACTTCAGAGTGACGCTAGTCAATTCAGCAGTGGTAATGTGGATATCATGCGTGTGCTAACTGACATTAGACACTTTAGTTTAATTATATTCAACTTAAATCCGAAAATGTCATGAAGTTTCAGTTGAGTTAACGAATAACTTCTGCTAGTATCTATCTCAGATCACTGTACAGCATTATTTGCTGTTCAAGCGATCGACGAGTCTCGATTCTTCTCAACACTACGCCCGTCCGTTATATTGCATTCTAAAGTTTTCGCATTCCAGCCGACCAGCTGTAAAACGATACCAGTTTCAAATTTTGAGAAATTAGGCATCATTTTCTTGTTCTCCATAGCGCAGTAACAATACCCACGTTACGATAACTAACAGAAAATCTCGTGCAAATACCACAGACAGTGATTATCATTATCTCTGCATGTACAACGGGCGCTTTCCTCAGTAACGTACAGAGTTAATCGCGGTTAAATTTCTGCTTACCTGAAATGTTTTGCTAATCGTGTTTAACATTGGTATAGCGCAAAGGCAACTTAATCGCATTAAGTGTTACTGTGATCATGGGAACCTTGGTTATCTTGCTTTTTACTCGACGTTGGTCCAGTTGGCAATTAGTCATCGTCACATGTTCTTTTATTAGGATATTCGATACACCTGAATTATTTCCGTGAGAAATTAACTCCTTCACTAAATATTAGAGATTTAGGGCCCTACACATGCACCAGTTGATAAGCCGACCGACCGACTGACCAATTTCGTGGCATCCTACACAATGCCTACTGCATCCAGTGATTACAGCGCTGCCCTAAGAGACAGAGGCAACACCGCGACCAGAGTGAACGAAGCTGAATAATTCACTGCCATGTTTTCAGAAGACAAACGAATGGGGCGTGATACAGGAGAGAGGCAGATAATGTGTCATATGGCTACGAAGTAACGTCCAGCTGTTAATGTGTAGCATTTACAGCCTGCTACCTTTAGAATGTCGTTGACTGTATTCCAGTCAAAAATGTCAAAATCTTTCTCTACGTACACAAATGTTATAAACGTACGTTTACCTTTAGATAACCTATTTTTTGAGATAAGTCACAGAGTCATTATTGCCTTGCTGTTCCTATATTTCTATAGAACCCAACTGATTTTTCCTAAGGTTGGCCTCTACCGGTTTTACCATTCTTCTGTAAATAATTTGTGTAAATATTTTGCAGTTATGACTAATTAAACTAATAATACAGTAATGTTCACGGCTGTCAGAATCTGTTTTCTTGGGAACTGGAAAGATTATATTTATCTTGTACCGTGACATTGTTTCGCCTGAGTGCATGTGTAGAGCCCTTTAGTATCATCTCTTTCAGTGCTTCTCTATACCAGTACTGTTTAGGTAAAATTAACAGTTAAACTGACACCCACCAGAGCTACTGTAATGGACAGCATGTTGGAAACTATGCCCATATACGCTGATGTAACAACTGTCATGGGATAGCAATATGCACTTGCAAAGATTGCGGTAGTACCGCGTACACAAAGAGTGAGAGGGCAGAGCTTTGGTGGAGCTGTCATTTGTACTCAGGTGATCCGTGTGAAAAGGTTTCCGACGTGATTATAGCCACACGATGGGAATTAACAGACTCTGAAAGCGGACCTGGCATTTGGAGCTAGACACATGGGACATTCCATTTCGGAAATCGTTTGGTAATTCAGTATTCCGAGAGCCGTAGTGTCAAGGAGGTGCCGAGAATACCAAATTTCGTGCATTACCTCTCACGATAGACAATGCAGCGGCGTTTGCTTGGAGTTGGCAGTGCTAACATACAAGCAACACTGCGTGAAATAACCACTGAGTCCATGTGGGACGTACGACGAACATGTTCGTTAGGACATTGCTGTGAAATTTGACGTTAGCGGGCTATGGCGCAGACGACCAACGCGAGTGCCTTTGCTAACAGCACATCGGCTGCAGCGCTTCTCCTGGACTAGTGACCACATCGGTTGGACCCTAGATTACTGGAAAACCGTGGCTTGTTCAGATGAGCCCCAATTACAGTTGGTAAGAGCTGATGGTATGGTTCGAGAATTGCGCAGACCTCACAAAGCCATGGACCCAAGTTGTCAAAAGGCACTGTGCAAGTTGGTGGTGGTTCTGTAATGGAGTTGGCTATGTTTACGTGGATCATTGACTGGAAATGGTTATTTTTGGCTACTTCGAGACCATTTGCAGCCGTTCATGGACCCCATGTTTCCAAACAACGATGGAATTTTTATGGATGACGGTGTGCCGTATCACCGGGTCACAATTGTTCATGATTCGTTTGAAAAACATTCTGGACGATTCGAGGTAACGATTTGGGCACCCAGGCAGCCTGACATGAATCCCATTGAACATTTATGGAACATAATTGAGAGGTCAGTTCGTGTGCAAAACCCTGCACTGACGACACTTCCACAATTATGGACGGCTATACAGGCAGAATGACTCAATATTTCTGCAGAGGACCTCCATATTCCAATTGCAGTGTGTTAAACAGTAGCTGGCGTCTGATAGTGGTGATCGATTTACGTGTGGTCAAGCTTTCAATGTGTGTGCAAGCCCACCTTTGCCTAATTCACTTATGTTCAATTTCAACTATTCACTGCACTTCCGCTGGGTGCATTTTTCATGCAAAAGAAGGATTATGTGGCCATTTACGGTATATTCATAAACTAAGTTGTTCGTAAGTCCAAACTGACACATGCAACTAAGGGGAGAATAGTTAAGTTGCAAGTGAAACATTCAGATCAAGAAGCGTTATTGATCACATACCTCTGCAAGACTATATTCGTCCTAACTGATACAGTACAATATCATATTAATTTCTGTGTGTACGCTACCAGAAAATTCTTAAATATTGTATTATTCTTAAAATCTACTGAACAATCTACAAAGGACATAATAATATTATATTCAGAATTGTATTGTGCAGCAAAATTATAAAATTCTTAATAGATTGTGATGCCATTGGTGAAGTACATATTACTGTAGTAGGCAAGTAGAGTATAATGAAGTAAAATTTCTAAAAGTTAGTGTCACTATCCAGCATCTCAGAAAACCCTTTTCAGCTATAAAATGGATTGTTTGTAAGCCACTTACACCATTTCATTTTAAAAGTTGTAACAAGCAAAGACCAGCCAGCGAGTGATAATTTGTTGAAGTTTCTGGTCATGTTTGTGTGCTTTTCCCTTACTGGTTAATCTTGAAATAACCAGATTTGCTTTAGTTCTTCTATCATAATCCTGAATTTTCTTCCTGACTACAAGTCCTCTATTACTACTTTTGTAAGGGACTACGGACTGCATGCAGCCGTGCTGTTCATTATTTCCACCAGTACCAGTGTTTAGCGGGAAACCCGAAGATGATGTGAAGGTGTTTTTTCGTAAACTTGAAGGTGCCGCCCTGTTAGGATCATGGACAGATTCCGATAAACTAGTGGTTGCCAAATTAAGAATTGGGGAGCAGCGTAAGATTTCATTAGCGCAGAGCCTACTTACATGAAAACAGAAGATTACAATGAGGTTAGAACGATTGTTGTTCAGAGATTTAAACGTACAAACGCGATCATATTTTACAGAGAGTAGCTTCACAGTTTGAGAATGCGACGAGGCGAATCTATCGAGCAGTTTGCCGACAGAATTCGAAACATCAACGCTCAAACGTACGAGTTAGTAGAAGATGAAAATAAAATCACATTCAGTTGTTCGAAGCCGACCAGAGAGCCTTGCACACATTCATTCATGGGTTGTACGGAGAGGAAGTAAACAAAGCTGTTCGACTGGCACGATGTAAAACGTTTCAGGAAGCAATAGAATCAGCTGTTGGTTTCGTTGAAGCACTAAGACGACCGAATGAGATGCAGAAACAAGAACAGAGAGTTTTCAACACAACAGCAGAATGTTACAGAGGCAATTAGCTGGGTCACAAGCGTAAGGATTGTAAAGAGAATCGAATCTGCTGTCACTGCGGGATGCAGGGTCATGTTTCGAGAGATTGTCGCAACAAGAAGAAAGGTAATGCAAACAACGGACAATCTGCCAGATCTTTAAACGAGTACGGGAACATACGGGCCACCACTGCGTCCGCCCCTTGCCTGAGACAGTGATTCCTGTTAGTTCCAGCGGAAATTAGACCGAAAATTACTTCGTGATAGGTGCTGTATATCGTGGGAAAAACATCAAACTACTTTTTGACACAGGAGCACAGACCTCATTAATGTGGTGTGGCATAGATAAACGGGATAAATTGAAACCGCCGCTATTAAAAGTGCGAGGGTTAAACGGAGGAAAGCTACGTAACTATGGAGAAGTTGACGTGGAATTAATTAGCCAAGATGAAGGTGAAAATAAAGATGAATACACAGCAAGGGTGCAAGTAGTTTCAAATAACGAAACGCGCTACGTCGGTGTACTTGGATTTGATTTCTTGTCCGCTAACGAGGCAGAGAAATTTGTCGTAGAAAGAAGTAACTAGAACCTAGGACATCGTTCTTCAGATCGTACTCAAAGGAGCAGCAATACTGACATCATCGGAATGGACCGCCCAAACGATGCATCAGTTCAAACCGTCCGAGTCGATGTTCAAATTGATCAGCCTCAGCAAATTCCCAAGGGAGCAGGAAAGACAATCTACGTTGAAGTTAAGTCACCCCGATGCAAGGAAGGAACTTAGTTATTAATTGAGCGATCCGAGAAAAGTGAGTTACTGGATACAATGCATTATTATGTTGCTATAAGTGTAGGTGTCGCTACAATGGTGAGACAGAATGTCGCAAAAGTCCTGATTACAATAATGAATATGAGCAATGAAGTTGTTATTTTGCCACGAGGAACGAAAGTTGCTGAATTGTCGAGCGTAAGTAACAGTGACGTAATACAGAATCCAGATGAGATAACAAATGCTGCAGTTATAAACACAGATTTTGGTAACAGTACCGCAAAATTGAAACGAGGAGACAAAGAATAATGAACTGAAGCGCAAGATTTCGAAAAAGATAGAACATTTAACAGCTGATGAACAGAAGATTTTAGAGCCTGTTTTGTTAGAGGATGTAGATTTATTCCGAGAACGTGCAAATTTACCTGTCACTCATTTAGTTCAGGCAATGCAGCCCCAACCACACAGAAACCTTACCGAATACCATTTAGTCAAAGAGAATTGGTAGAAGACATGGTTAAAGAACAATTAGAAGCCGGAATTATAAAACCAAGAGATCCTTCAGATTCACCGTGGTGTTCGCCTGTTGTAATTGTAAAGAAGAAATCAATTTCTAGGGAACCACAGTTCCGTTTCTGTTTTGATTATCGATCTGTGAATGCTGTGACCACACCCGACATTTACCCCTTACCAGATTAAGTGGAAACCTTGGATTACTTGGGCAGATGTCGAATGTTTTCAGTATGTGATTTAACAAGTGGTTATCACCAGTTAACAGTGCATCCAGATGTTTAAGCAAAAACGTCAATTGCAACAGCAACAGAATTATACAGGTATCTTTGCAAGCTGTTTGGACTGCGTAATGCTCCAGCTACATTTCAAGGCCTGATGGATTCATTTTTTCGAGGGCTCACCCCAACACAAGCACTTGTTTACCTTTATGTTGTAATAATTTTTGTTGAAGACATGAAGCAGCATACTGAGAGACTACAAGCTGTTTTTGAGCGTATAAGAAGCGCAAACCTGTCTTTATCAATAGATAAATACCATTTTGCACGAAGTAAAGTTAACTATCTTGGTCATGTTATAACCAGTGAAGGTGTTCGACTTGATCCAAAATTAATTGAGGATGTAATGAATTTTCCTGAACCACATAACTTGAAAGAACTACAATCATTCTTGGGACTGTCAAGTTTCTATAGACGATTTATAGCCAGTTATGCGAATATAGCACGTCCATTGACACAGCTACTAAAGATTGGAGCCACATTTAATTAGTCAACAGAATGCAAAAAGGCATTGGAAGAACTTAAAGTTGCTCTAACCACAGCCCCAGTGTTAGCCTATCCGGATTTCAGTAAACCTTTTATTCGTTCAACAGATGCATCCAATTTTGCATAGGTGCCATCTTGTTTCAAGAAGTTGATGGTCATGAACATCCAATCTCATTTGCTTCTATTCAGTTAAACAAAGCAGAATGTAATTATACTATTACTGAGAAGGAGCTTTGTGCTTTGGTTTTTGGCATAACACATAACAGATGTTTCTTAACAGGAAGAGAATTTGCAGTTATTACAGATCATTATGTACTTAAATGGTTACTGAGCTTAAAGGATCCAAGATCCAGATCAACAAGATGGACATTAAGACTGAGTGAGTACCAATTTAAAGTTATTCAACGACCTGGTAAACAACATGTGAATGCTGATGCAATGAGTCGAAAAGTCAATGTTTGTGTTACAATAAGTCGAGAAGAAGAGTTAAAGGCAGCTCAAGAAGAAGATACACAATGCAAACTATGGAAAAATGATCAACATTTTGTCGAAATAGATGGATTATTGTACAAAATCACTAGTAAAGGAAACCGCCTAGTTATTCCATAAAGCATGAAAGAGCAAATCATGAGAGAGCAGCACGATTCTTTATTATCAGGACATTGCAGTAGAAAAGCAACAAACATTAAATGAGCTCAAATGTTTTGGTGGCCGAGCCACAAAGTTGACGTTTTCGAGTTTGTTTCACAATGTGATGCCTGTAACAGACGGAATAATGTAGGAAAAAGTAGAGCACCATTGCAAGAACTGCCAGAAACAAGTGAACCATTTGAACGAGTAGGACTAGATGTCGTAGGACCGTTGCCTAAGACTAAAGATGGAAACAAATATATATTGACAATGTTAGATCATTTCTCTAGATACCTTCTCATGATACCAATACCTGATCAGAAAGCTGAGACTATAGCTAGCTAAAGTTTTTGTAAAAGAATGTATTCTTAAGTTTGGATCACCATTAAGTATAATTAGTGATCAGGGAACGAATTTTATGAGTAAATTACTTAAACAGACTTGTAAGCTCATGCAAATAACTCAGTTAAGGACTACACCAGCACACTATGAAGGAAATGGAAGAATCTAGCGAGTCCACAGCACAATTATTAAAATGGTTAGCCATTATGTGAGCAGAAAACACAACAATTTGGATGTCTGTTTACCGCACTTGGTAAGTTGTTACAATGCCAAAATGCACAGCTCAACTGGCCTAAGTCCATATGAGATCGTCTACAGAAGAAGAATGCATTCATCCTTGGACTTTGGATGATCGACTGCCGGAATCAGCAATGAACACGTAAGGGATCTAGCACGCAAGCTAAAGGAAGCATGGAGGGGAGTGAAACAGCAAAATCATCAATCCTTTCTTCAGCAAGCGAGACAACACGACCGCCAAGCCGCAGTGCCAGAGTATCGAGTTGGAGATCTTGTGTATCTGAGCAACGTGGTGTTAAAGAAGACACAAATCAAAAAGTTTAAGAAATTTTGGAAAGGACCATATCCAATCTTGGAAGTGTTGTCGCCAGTCACCCTTTAGCTCCAACTGTCCTTTCTTTCGATTGCCGCTTGTCAATCGTGTAAAGCCATTTCTGGGTAGATTTCCTGTAGTATCACAAGACGACGAGGACCGACCGAGAGGCAGACCTGCTGTTCTCAAACCCAGGAAGCGAGAATCGCGAGGTCGCAGTCAAGCCTTCGAGACCGAGGCATCGCCACATTCCGAGCGATCCTCTTCAAGACACCCCTACAATCTGTGTAAACTTGTGCAGTGTTTGAGAGTGCAATGCGTGTGTTTATTTCAGCCATGTGCTTATGTGAATGTGTTGTGAAAATTTAGAATCGAAGCCATTTCACAAGTGCACAAGTGAAACCAAACCTTTTATTCCACAGGTTACCAGAAGAAACTCATTTATTTTATGTTCATTGTTAGCCCAAGTATTTAGAACTAATTAACCATGTTCATTTTTATTCTAATGTTTGCTATGATAGCGTATTCTACTAATGCTGCAGTAATAGTACCACAGAGTACAGGTGTTTTGTTTGAGCCACGATCAGACATGGTAGTTTCAACAAGTAATACAAAACTTGTCCTCAAGTACAATTTGAGTGAAATCCAGCAACAGTTCAATTCGGCAAAGAAGCAAATTGATCTAATTCGTTCTGTTAAGGGTAATGATACAATTTTGGAAATGGGTACATCTTGGTATAATAACTAGATCACAGCCAAAATGCAGGTAGATTCTACATTTGCTAATTATGAACAAGAGATTTACTGTTTTTTAAAACTTTTGCCACACAAAACTTTAATTAGGCATAAACGTGCCTGGTTTAATTTTGGAGAGAGTATTCTTCGTACTATATTTGGTACTTTAACTAGTCCAGATCTATTGGAAGTTAAAAGCAAAATATTAGCTTTTGAACAACAGTCCAGTACAGATTCAACTAACCTCTCTAATGAAATTATCGTATTACAGAATATACAAAGCACCATTACTAACCACACAGTTTTCATTGAACAGATTGTAAAGCAATTTATCTCACATTTCCACGTAATTCATAATGAAACGAAAGCAAATATGCAGGGATTATTCCAAGGATTAAATGCTGTGAGTGCACACTTAGATTTAAACACACTTTTGTTAATGATTCTAGAATGGATAACCTTAACTTAAGAACAGCCTTAGAAAGAAGTTCAAACGATTGTTTGAGCAGTGTACTACTACATCCAGAACAAATTTTACAGATCCTACTAGCAATTGAACAAAAGCTAGATGCAACATATACTATGATTTACCCTTTTAACTCTTACAATTTATATGCTTACTACAAGTTAACCACCACACACTCTTTAATGATTGAAGATGAATTAACTGTTATTGTTTCTATACCCATTGCTGGATCAAAGCATAATTTTGAAATGTATAAGATTTATACTTACCCTGTGAAATGGAAACAGGCAGGTACTCATGTAAAGTATGTACTGAATGATTATCTACTGATAAGCAAGGATCGAAGACATTTTGTGTCCACAAATGAAAATGATTTGCATATGTGTAAACCTAGTCACAAGTTAATTTGCCCTGGATCGGCAGTATTCTTAGATAGTAAAGTGTACAGCTGTGAGAAAGAATTGTTTATGAATCATCCCCCAAGAGATGATTGCCCCAGAATTTTAACGCATTTTTATCATCCATTTCTTAAACGATATTCTGAAGCTATAATTTTCTCATTTAACTCCAACCTTGATGTCACATTTACATGCAAAAATTATGATACACCTGGGCTACCCTTTACACTCAAATTGAATAATAGAGGATTAATCTTGAATGCCACACATTGTGATTTATCAGGTGAACTATTTGATATGCCTAGTGAATTGTCAACTACATTTCATGCAACAGGATATTTGCCATTAATGAGAATGTTATCTGTTTATTACAATGATTCATACATATTAACATATAGAAAGCACTCCTTATCAAGTTTATCTGAAGACAATAATTTAATTAAGGACATCCATGAAGCCAGCCGTTGTGGCCGAGTGGTTCTAGGCGCTTCAGTCTGGAACTGCGCTGCTGCTATGGTCGTAGGTTCGAATCCTGCCTCGGGCATGGATGTGTGTGCTGTCCTTAGATTAGTTAGGTTTAAGTAGTTCTAAGTCTAGAGGACTGATGACCTCAGATGTTAAGTCCCATAGTGCTCAGGGCCATTTGAATCATTTTTGGCATCCATGAAAATGTAATCTCTTCCAATAATGAGTTAAACATCAGTGAAGCAACGAATCGAATTAAGTCCTTCGATTCATCCTGTAATGTTAATGCATAATTGATTGTCGGTATTGTGTTCTTATTGCTTTTATTAATTTGTCTTTTGTCATCAGCATTTGTCTTGTATGAAATTGTCATCATGAAGGCACGCTTCTCTGTACCGAACGTTACTGTGTGTGCAAATGAAATACATGATGTAATGCCTTCTGATGCCACAAATGGCGAAATAGATTCATAATGCCCAGGAGGTCGTTTTGAGCCACCTATGGTTGCTCTTTTTCTCTAGGGAGAGTGATGTAAGGGTCTATGGATTGCACGCAGCCATACGGTACATAACACCCGCTCGGAAGCCGACCTGTCTGGAATGGTGACAGTTGCCTGGTCAGCAGACACGTGTCCAGCCGCACTGCGACGCGAGTATGCCACTGGCCGCCGTCCGCAGCGCGCCGTATTAAATAGCGCGGCATTGGGCGCGAATATGTCTCTTTTCTTAGCTCACCATGGAGCCTTTCGATACGACTATAGTTAGCCGCTATTAGGATGTCAGACACAGTGATCATGAGTGCGCATAGCGTGTGTGTTTTATAACCAGTCTTTGTTAATAAAACTGTTTAAACTTACTTCTCGGTGTTCGCGTCTTGCCCTACCCCAAGGAACCACTTCTCACAAATCCTGACAAATATTTCGCCTTATCATCATCCGGGGTAACAACACAAATTACCCCCTTATACTTTTGATTTAAACAGTACAGACAGAAATTTGAAGTTTGACAATTGTCACTATTCTCATCTTTGTAGAAGGATAACAGAATTCTGCAGAATACTTCTTATAAATTACATGAACAAATTGTTTTTGTATTTTAAACATGTTAATGGTGTGAGTTGAATGGTCACACATATTAAAATATTAAAATACTATGGTGTGGTAGGTGCTGTACTATCTACTTTGCAGTGCTACTTAGGAAACAGGTGGCAGATTGTTTCAGTTCACAGAACAATATCTCAGGAGCAGATGATATAACACGGTGTGCCACCAAGTTCTATCACAACCCCATTCTTTTCCTCATTTCTGTAAATGATCGAAGTCAATATGCAGTCGTAGAATCAGATTTGCTATTTAGAAGGCCATTGAGTGGCTCATGCCAAATAAGATGAAAATAAATGAAGGAACAACGCAGCGTATAGTGTGCAGCCTCAGCAAAAACAACAATTAGAAATGGCAAAATTGCTGGGTTATATAAAATATTACAAACTTCCAAAGCATGGACACACTGATTATGTATGCAAGACACTGTCACATGTAACGTACCATCTAAAGGGACTGAAAAGAGTAACTAAACGCTAGCGTCTATTAACTACACTAAAACTAAACATCGTGCGAACAAACCTTAAACGTCCAACGTTACCTCCCGACCACCGTGTCATCCGCACTAGATGCGTACATGTGGTCATCACACCGCTCTCCCGGCTGTTGGCAGTTTTCGTGACCGCAGCCGCTACTTTCCAGTCGAGTAGCTCCTCAACTGGCCTCACAAGGGCTGAGTGCACCCCGCTTGCCAACAGCGCTCGGCGTACAGTCATGCATCCAAGACAAGTCCAACAGCGCTTCGGTGATATGACGACAACCGATGTTACCACTGACAAAAAAAGTGACGCACCCAGAAGGAGATGACGAAACGAAATGAAACTTCACGGATTGAGAGAGTATGTGATGTTATTTAAGTGATTACAAAATCGAGTCAAATTTAAAAAGAACTTGAGGCCATGAGCCCTCTTATCAGTATGACGTTGCATCCCCTCTGGCCCAGATGCATGCACTAATTCGATTGGAAACAGTGTAAAATCCGTTACATTCTCTCCTGAGACAGTGTGGCCCACAGCTGTGGTAAAGTGGTCCCCGATATCCTGGATACTTGCTCTGAGACAGGGTCGTCGTCCAAACTGGCCCCACATACGTCCTATCAGGGATATATCTGGGGATCTTGCTGACCACAGAAGCACGTCAACATCACGTAGCCAGTTCATAGACACACATGTCGTGAGTGGACGAGCATTGTGTAGCTGAAAACGGCACTACGATACTGTTGCATGAGAGGTGACACACGAGGACACAGGATGTACGTGACATACTATTGTGTCGTCAGAGTTCCATCAACCATTACCAGCCATGATCTAAAGTCATGCCCAATGGCTCCTCACACCATAATTCCAGGAGTAACACCGCTGCGCATCTCTAAAACATTGGAAGAATGAGACCTCGCCGTAAGCAGCCGCCGTACTCACCGACTATAGTCATCCGACATAGTATGGGACAGTGATTCATCACTTACCACAATACAATGTCTTTCGTCGGCAGTCCATGCTTCCCGGTCGTGACACAATCCAACCACAGTCGTTTGTGTTGCAAATTTAAAGGCAGCCTATGTATGAGACGTTAATTCCGTAGTCAAGACTGCTGTTAGTCCACAACCAATGCTGCAGGATGACAAAAATGTTGCAGGGAGTCCATTACTTCTTCTCAGACGGCAGGCGCAAATGTCAAGGTGTTGCAATACGATTGGTGCACAATATGAAGATCGTCCATTGTGGTGGTCAGAGGTAGTGGACTGGAACTTTGGCGCTGAGTATGCCTGCTCTCACACTCCCATGCACTCCAACATCGGGCCCTGTCACATCTGAATTACCCACTAATTAGAATATTATCAGTTGGTAAACGGAGACCCACAATAATGCCTATTTCAAACTTTTTCAGGCGCTGAGGACGCTGTCTCTAGAATATGTGGCATTTTCATGCCGTTCATAGTGATCACTGAACATCTGACGCTGTTCACGATCCTTATATACCCTACCAGGCCTCATAACAACACTGAACACGGACAACACTAATGCAAATTGGTGACAGTTCTGCCTGTCAAAGAGAATTGCAACTCTAAATCATTTATATACCCTCTCATTGCGTGTATGTTTACAAGGCTACATTGCTTCACTTTTTCCTCAGGCAGTTTATGAAACACACTCATGTAGCCTATGGGCTACAGCTGTGGAGTAATGTGTCAGGTTGCAAGAACATGACACTACTGCAAAAGAAGACTCGAAGTATTATCATAAGATAGGATATAATGACTGCCAAAAACAAGAGATAGCTTCCCAACGATTGCTCTGACAATGTTTACTTCACTAGCCTTGGTAGTGCTGATCTTACTGCTGGAGAAGTGCAAGAAAATATTATAAGAGACCTAAAACTACGCCCACCATACTCAATGCAGGAGTTTCTGGTGACAGTGAACAGATCTAATGAACTTTCGTCACATTTAATAAACCTATTAATAAAATATATATTGATCATAAATGTAATCTACTTTAAAATGTTTAATTTGCTTAAACTAGTTATATTCTTTATGTTGTTTTTCCTATAATTTATTACCATTGTAAATCCTTGGCAGTCTGTCAGCCATAGCTAGTGAATGAGGCAGATCTGGTAATAAATGATAATCTTCAAGGAGTAAGAACTGTCTAACGACGTGAGAGAAGAAGATGGGATGAGAGTTGGCATGAGTGGCACAGGCAGTCCAGTAGTAGAGTCAAAGTATAACATAGCTTTGAAAGACTTGCGATCAAATAATGAGGAAGGCATAGATAACATTCCTTCAGAATTTCTAAAACATTCGTGAAAAGTAGCGTCCAAACGACTACTGAAGTTGGTTTGTAGAAAAATCAAGCCTGGAAGCACACCATCAGGCTTGCAGAAAAATATTACCCAAACAGTCCCAAAGACAGCAAGAGCAGATACGGACGAGAACCACTGCATAATCAGCTAATCAGCTCATGCATCCAACTTCCTGAGAAGTATAACAGACAGAAGAATGTGAAACTGAGAGTATGTTAGATGATGATTAGTATCGATGTAGGAAAGATAAATTTCAGTCAAAGCTCTTGATAATGGATGCAAGAGTTAAGATTTGTCGACCTAGAAAAACATTCGACAACGTAAAATAGTGCTTCATACACTAAATTCTCAGCAAAGGAGGTGTAAGCTATATGAAAAGACCGATAATGTAGTATATGTACAAAAACCAAGAGGAAAAATAAGAATGGAAGACTAAGATCGAAGCTCTCGGTTTAGAGAGTTATGAGGCAGGGAGATGCACTCATAGAAATAAAGGAAAAATGCAGGAATGGGATTAACATCCAAGATGAGAGAATACTAACGATAAGTTTCGCTGATGAGGTCCCTACCCAAAATGAAAGTAAGGAAGAATTGCAGGACCTGTTAAATGGAATAAAATGCCTAATGAGCAGACACTATGGATTGACAGTAAACCAGAGTTACTTAGTTAGTTAGTTATTCAGTTAGTTAGTTTCATGTTCCATGGATCATTTGCATGATAACCTGTAATGATGTGGAACAATTCATTTTACATTTAGATTGCAAATTAATTTGTAAATATGGCTACATGCTGAATATTCATAACTTTCCATTTTTGTTAATTTTTTGTTATTCCATCTACAGAAGTGAGTTAGTCATTCCTGTCCAGCACCTTTCACACATTTACATGGTTAAAGCAGGTGGCAAACTTGCTTTCATGGGTAGAATAATGGGGAAATACATTTAGTCTACAAAGGAGCTACCTTACAAAACGCTTGTGTGACCCATCCGAGAATATTACTCAAGTGTGTGCTATCCATGCCAGACAAGATTAACAGGGGATATTGAACGTAATTAGTTTCATGTTCTACAGATCATTTGTGAAATTAATTTTAATGATGTAACACAAGTCATTTTACACTCACATCATACATTCATTTGTAAATATGGCTACAAACTGACCATTTACAATTTTTGTAATACAGTTGTGTTATTACTTCCTACTCACCACTTCTCACACATTACAAAAATAGAAATTCTTCTACAGAATTGAAGGGTTTGTCAAGGAGAAACTGTTTTAGTTTGTTTTCAGATTTAACTTTGTTACCTCTTAGATATTTACATCACTCAATAAGTGATAAAAAAATTTTAATGCACACTTGTGTACCCCTTTTTGTACTACAATCAGCCTTAATGTGTAGTAATAAATGCCATTCTTTCTTCTGGTATTACAATTATTTATGTCATTGTCTCTTTTGAACTGCAGTGGGTTAATTATTACAAACTTCAAGAGGGAATGAAGATACTGTGAAACAGTAGTCAGAACACCCAATTCCTTAAACAGGTGTCTACAAGACGATCATTGGTGAGCACCACATATTATTCTTACTGCACGTTTTTGAGCAATGAAGACTTTTTTTCTTAAAGATGAGTTACCTCAGAACATCATTCCATATGACATTATTGAAGAAAAATATGCAAAACACGTAAACTTATTGATTTGTCTCTCCCCAAGATTTGCAATGGTTCTAATTGAAAATGTGGCTGAACTAAATTATTTAAGAAGTTCCAAAATGTGCTTTTTCCAGTTTAAATTCTCTTCAATATGGATCACTAAGAATTTTGAAGTTTCCATCCTATTTATTATTTCCTCACAATGTGTTACGCTTATCGTTGGTGTAGTACTCCCAGATATGCAGGACTGAATAATTTGCATCTTTTTAAAATTGAGGGTGAGACTACTCGCAGACAACCTCTCAATGATACTTTTAAGGAAGACAGAAGTAATAAGGAGAAGCAGATATGAGATTAGCGATGAACTTAACATCAAAAAGAAGCCAACTAACATCAAACATTGGCCTTGATTTGAGGAAGAAATTTATGAAAAGTCGTTTGAAGCATACTATTGCATCAAAGTGAATCACAGTCTGTGGGAAAGCAAAAAAGAAGAGACTCGAAGAGTTTAAGATTTGGTGCTTTGCAAGAATGTTGAAAAATAGGTGAACTGGTGAGCTAAGAAATGTGGAAATTCTCTGCATAATTGGTGAAAACATTGACAAGAAGAAGGAACAGGATTATATGTTAAGACATCAAGCGATAACTTTCATGGTACTTGAAGAATCTGTAGAGAGTAGAAAAAAACTATAGAGAAAGTGAAGAACTGGAATATACCCAACAAATAAATGAGGACGCTGGGTGCAATAACTACTCTGAGATGAAGAGAGTGATACATTGCAGGAGTTTGTGGTGGGCTGCATCAAACCAGTCGCTACGGCCCCTCCCACCGGAAGTTCGAGTCCTCCCTTGGCATGGGTGTGTCTGTTGTTCTTAGCGCTTAGCATAAATTAGTTTAAGTAGTGTGTAAGTCTATGGACCGATGACCTCAGGAATTCCTACACATTTGAACCAGCCACTAGACTCAAGACAGAAAAAAAGCGAGCAAGTTTAATGGTGTACTTCCAGGTGTCCAGCCAAGTTGTTCTTTCCATTTTATGCATGATATTTCGACAACTGATCCAGTCGAAGTCTTCAGGTACTGCAGTTAGGTAGAACACCTGGATGTACACCGTTAATCAATCATGCCAAGGAAACCTGAGAGTTTACAGTAAGTGTGTCTGCCAGAAGTACCCTCATGCTGAAGCAATCTTTGGAAGTAGGATGTCATTTACTTCCTATGAAGCTTAAGCCCAATACCATTAACAATATCACACATCACTAAATGAGCTGTATTGTTGTTTAGCTTAATTTACACTTGGTGTGGATTTTGATTGTTCTTTAAAAAAATGGTTTATTCCTGTTGAAATCTTAAGTGAGGAGAGAATTTGGCATCTTAATAACCTTTTCCTATGCTGCCATGGTCACCTACTACAAGTATGATCTACTGAAAAATGAAACTGAAGAAGTATTCAAAATATTTGATCAGGAGAACATCAACAACCAAGGAGCGTATTAATAGAACAAAAATCCACTTTGGTGGCAAGTAATTAGTCTTTTTTGTTATATGGCCAGTTTCACAAAATTAAAGCTCCATCATCAGGTGCCATCAGCTGAGAACAAGAAGAGGAGCTACTAGATTACAGAACTATTGTCTTGACACTCGACAAAACATGATAAAGCCATGAAAATGGCTTTACTCAAAATTATGAAGGTGTGGCAGTCAGAACCGTCAATCACAAATGATCAAGACTATGGCAAACAACAAATAGGTGTGAAACAAAGACACTAACGTAGAGGGAGAGGTCCAAAAGAAAATAAAAACAATAATACATAAATAATAGTACTCAAGAATAGGTACAGCAACCAGGGCACCTGCCTTGACAGCCAATGAGGAATTGAATATTGCAGCCAGCTGCAGAACAGCTGAATGTGGTGGTGCAAGCGACTAATCTAGGGATCAGTGACATGAGAAAACATGGGGCATAGCAGAAAATTGAAGGAAAACAGGGCTGACAGGTCTGTTTACTTACATCTGTGTGGCTAACAAGATAGAAAAGAAATAGAAAGACAGAAAAAAGAAATGAATATAATATACATGCAAATGTACATAGTTGTGCTTAAAACTTACTTTTACATTTATGTTATATTTATTCCTTTTTTCTACCGATTTATCTCTTTTCTATCTTGTAAGCCACAACTATGTAAATGGACTGACCTTTCAAACCTGTTTCCCTTACATTTCTGGGGATGTCATATGTTTTCCCATCTCACTGGTTCCTTTGTTAGTCACTTACACCAACACATTAACCTGGCTTACCAGCAGTTCAGTTCCTCTTCGGCTGTTGAGGCAGATGGGGACTATCACAGGGTCCTTAATCATTGCAGTCAAATTCCACGAAATTTTTTTTCATTATTCTAAATAATGGTAGTGATCATTCTGGACTCACTGTTGGTGTAACACCAGTATTATTGAAAACGTAATTGATCATTTACCTAATTATTGTTACCTAACACATAAGACTACAATAGGTCATTATTATTCAGTATATTACAACAGGATTCCAAAAGGTCAGTGTAAGGATTTCATCTACATCTACATCTACATCTACATTTATACTCCTCAAGCCACCCAACGGCGTGTGGCACTTTACTTGCCACTGTCATTACCTCCCTTTCCTGTTCCAGTCGCGTATGGTTCGCGGAAAGCCTCCAACGCGCTCGAATCTCTCTAACTTTCAATTGGTGATCCCCTCTGGAGATATTAGTAGGGGGAAGCAATATATTTGATACTTCATCCAGAAACGCACCCTCTCGAAACCTGGACAGCAAGCTACACCACGATGCAGAGCGCCTCTCTTGCAGAGTCCGCCACTTCAGTTTGCTAAACATCTCTGTAACGCTATCACGATTACCAAATAACCCTGTGACGAAACGCGCCGCTCTTCTTTGGATCTTCTCTATCTCCTCTGTCAACCCGACCTGGTACGGATCCCACACTGATGAGCAGTACTCAATTATAGGTCGAACGAGTGTTCTATAAGCCACCTCCTCTGTTGATGGACTACATTTTCTAAGGACTCTCCCAATGAATCTCAACCTGGCAACCATCTTACCAACAATTAATTTTATATGATCATTCCACTTCAAATCGTTCCGTACACATACTCCCAGATATTTTACAGAACTCACTGCTACCAGTATTTGTTCCACTAGCATATAATCATACAATAAAGGATCCTTCTTTCTATGTATTCGCAATACATTAGATTTTTTTAAGTTAAGGGTCAGTTGCCACTCCCTGCACCAAGTGCCTGTCCGTTACAGATCTTCCTGCATTTCGCTGCAATTTTCTAATGCTGCAACTTCTCTGTATACTACAGCATCATCTGTGAAAAGCCGCATGGAACTTCCGACACTATCTACTAGGTCATTTATATATATTGTGAAAAGCAATGGTCCAATAACACTCCCCTGTGGCACGCCAGAGGTTACTTTAATGTATGTAGACTTCTCTCCATTGAGAACAACATGCTGTGTTCTGTTTGCTAAAAACTCTTCAATCCAGCCACACAGCTGGTCTGATATTCTGTAGGCTCTTACTTTGTTTATCAGGCGACAGTGCCGAACTGTATCGAACGCCTTCCAAAAGTCAAGGAAAATGGCATCTGCCTAGGAGCCTGTATATAATATTTTCTGGGTCTCATGAACAAATAAAGTGAGTTGGGTCTCACACGATCGCTGTTTCCGGAATCCATGTTGATTCCTACAGAGTAGCTTCGGGGTTTCCAGAAATAACATGATACATGAGCAAAAAACGTGTTCTAAAATTCTACAACAGGTCGATGTCAGAGATATAGGTCTATAGTTTTGGGCATCTCCTTGACGACCCTTCTTGAAAACTGGAACTACCTGTGCTCTTTTCCAATCACTTGGAACCTTCCGTTCCTCTAGAGACTTGCAGTACACAGCTGTTAGAAGGGGGGCAAGTTCTTTCGTGTACTCTGTGTAGCATCGAATTGGTATCCCATCAGGTCCAGTGGACTTTCCTCTGTTGAGTCATTTCAGTTGCTTTTCTATTTCTTGGACACTTATTTCGATGTCAGCCATATTTCACTGAAACACGTCTCCACATCTGCCTATATGAAGCTTCTAGTTCTGTATGTTGATGTAACAATGTTAAGTACACACATTAGACGAATTACCTATGTAAGCACATGCACACACACACACACACACACACACACACACACACACACACACACACACCCATACACATGCTCACACATGAAAATACACAGAGAGGGGGAGGGGTGACATATTGATACACTAAGAAGCTTTTGGTTTATCATTTTATGTTAATGAATATTTCTCCTGTGTTTCAAATCAGTCAGTGTGCAATATTCTGTGATCAGGTAATGTGCACTACAACTATAAACAAACGCCTGAAATACATGTGAATCAAATAACACACCTTCTCAAATATTCCACTTGTTCAAGTGAGATGCTCATTCATCCAGAAACACACACGCAAAGTGCCCAACCACCCAACCTGCCTCTATCCCTTCACCAACACCCCAATCAACTCTCCAAGGATCCCTCAATCTGTTCCCATGATCTCTCAGTCAGTTCTAAAGCATGTTACCAAGAGCAGTGCAAACGTGCAGTTTTCAATAGTATAGGTTATGTACAACATATTTTTACTGGAGAAAACGCATGCTATGAGCATTTAGCAGATACAGGACAAAAACTTTGCGCATCAGTAGGAGACAAAAATGAATGTAAGCAAAAACCACAAACATATAACTGTAAATAGGAATAGCTAGATCTAACCAAACTGCAAAAGAATTACTACAAATCTCATATCAAAATACGTGTAATTAAATAATTTTGTGTTATCGTAGACCACTGAAGAGGCTTAACATGAACAGGCGAAACATGTCTGGTACTCAAGAATAAATTTCAGTTACAAAAGACAGAAGTTTTCTTATCGTTATGATAAAACATAACTGAAGTTATTTACAAAGTGTTCGTGAAAGAAGGCAGTCCTCAAAAATTGGAACAATGCTGTAACTATTTTCCTTCACAAGAAAGAAGCAAATAAGAAAATTATAGATCTGTCACCACCTTTCGCAAAATCTACAACACATTCAGTACAATTATCATCATTAACAAAGGAAAACATTAGATTTTAATCGGACAAAGGAATAATCTGGCTTCATATGTAGTCATAGCACAATGGACAAGAGATACAAACTAGAACAATGAATATGAATCAAGACTTTCTCACAGATTCATAGGTATTGAGAAAGATTTTGACTTGGTTTCAATGAAGTCTGTATTAATCGCCCTTGATAAACAAGTCAGTGATTCAACCCACGTAAATTTACTGAAGAATTTATACATCACTGCTACGGCTTCTGTTATGTTATATTCACTGTGGTACTGAAAATTCAGAACTGAAAGAATAATTTGACAAAATGGTCCAATATCACAAAAAGATTTGTTAGCAGTACTAGGAGAGGTTTTCAGATTCCTTGATCTGCATCTACGTACATACTCCACAAGCCACCACAGAGTGTGCAGCAAAGTGTATCCTGTACCACTAAAAGTCATTCCCTTTCTTGTTGAGGAAAAACCGACTGGTTGTATGTCTCGACATGAGCCATCTTCGTGTTCCTTACGCAAAATGTATGTTGATGGTAGTAGAATTATTCAGCAGTCAGCTTCAAATGGTGGTTCTCTCAATTTCGTCAACAGTGTTCCTCGAAAGAAATGTCACCTTTCCTCCTGGGATTCTAAGCAGAGTTCATGAACCATCTCTGTAATACTTGCATGTTGTTTGCACATATTTGTAACAAACCCAGCAATACACCTCTGAATTGCCTCGATGTCCTCCTTTAATTCAACCTGGTTTGGATCGCAAACACTCAAGCAGTACTCAAGATGAGGTCACACTAGCATTCTATACGAGGTCTCCTTTACAGATGAACCACACTTTCTTAAAATTTTCCCAATAAACCAAAGTCGACATTTACTGTCCATACTGTCCATCACATCCTCACTCCATTTCATATTGCTTTGCAATGTTATGACCTCATATTTAAATGACATGACTGTGTCAAGCATGACACCAGTAATGCTGTATCTGAAGATTATAGGTTTGTTTTTCCTACTCATCTGGATTAACTTACATTTTTTTTACGTTTTGGGCTAGCTTCTATTCATCACACTGAATAGAAATTTTGTCTAATTCATCTTGTGCCCTCCTACAGTAGCCCAACTTCATCATCTTCCTGTACACCACAGCATCATCAGCAAACAAAAGATTTAACGAAATTAGAATTATATATTAATACCTTCAGTTGCTGACGGGCGTTGATATATATCAACGGGGACAGGTGAAAATGTGTGCCCTGACCGGGACTCGAATCCAGAATCTCCTGCTTACATGGCAGATGCTCTATCCATCTGAGCCACCAAGGGCACAAGGAGTGTGCGACTTCAGGGACTATCTCATGCATGCCTCCTATGAGACCCACATTCTCACCTTATATGTCCACATGCTACATTTGTAGTGTCCCTACCCAACACACTCATTACTCGTGGAAGACATTCTTACCAAGTCCTGTAAGAATTTGGGTAATACGTGTGCATCTGCACAGAAGAGAAAGGTCACGGCCGATATTGCCAGAACCATATACTTTATATGAATATGGTGTATGTTCTTTCGGACACAAAATAACAGACACCATTGATGACCTGCAGCCGTCTAGAACGAAATTAGAATTATATATTAATACCTTCAGCTGCTGATGGGCGTTGATGTATATCGACGGGTACAGGTGAAAATGTGTCATCAATGGTGTCTGTTCTTTTGGACATGTCCGAAAAAACAGACACCATATTCATATAAAGTAACATCATATTTTGACCATCCTGTCCACTAGATCATATATACAAAATAATAGCGGTCCTGTCACACTTTCCCTGGGCACTCCTGATGATAGCCTTGTCTCTGATGAACATTTGCAGTCTAGGACAAGATACTGGGTTCTGTTATTTAAGAAATCTTTGAGCCACTCACATATCTGGGTACCTACTCCATATGCTGATACCTTTGTTTACAGTCTGAGTTGATATGATAAACAGACAAGGACTGTACATTAATGTAACATACATGAAACATTTTCATTTTATGGAAAAACTTAAGAGAGAAATTTTAAAACCACACGTGAAAATCAATTAAAATACAACAAAAACAACGCAAATTCAACCCACCAAAAGGAAAATTGTACAAATTAACTTTCAGTTCATAGAATCAGTTGTGTTTTCGTATTTATGGTGTATTTTTGGAAATCTAAATAAAGCTTTCTAAACTAAGCTTCGAACTTTGTATTACCAGTGTCAGTTTTTGACAGTGAAGCATGGACTTCTTTTTGTTTAAAAACTGAGGACTCCTCTGCATGGAATGATGGGAATTGCTTGAAGATAGCCATTAACTGTACAAATAACAACATTCTTTTGGAAAAACTTCAAGATTGTAGCTTTCAAGGTGTAATGAGTAAGTGCTTCACTTAAAGTTCAATTGATAAGAAACAAAGGATCATGTTAGATAGCTCTAGCAGCTCTCATGGTGACTCTTTTTCTGAATGGGGACAAACCACTAATGCCATTTCTCAGGTATCAGTTCTGGGACCATGCCTTTTTTGCTGTATATATATATATATATATATATATATATATATATATATATATATATATATATATATATATTTCAGTGTAATGTGGGAGATTATATACATAATCTCCCACATTACACTGAAAAAGCAGGAATTTTTCTCTTTACTAATGATGCAAGCACAATAATGAAACCCAGCACAATAAGCAGTAACTGAAATATACAAAAGTAATATTGATCAAGATTCTTCAACTTCTCCCAGTATAATTCACGATGAACTACTTCACAGGTAAGCAGCCAGATGCCAGTGTCCAATGAGCACAATATTTCAGCTAACGACCACCTTGCCATTGTACACCTGATGTTGGCAGTGTGGTAGTTTGCCGAAATGTTGTGCCCATTGGACACTGATATCCGGCTGTTCACATGTGAAACACTTAATAATAGTATTGACTGATTCTTGTAAAATTGTCTGTCACTTAACTCAGAAGAAACCCTGTTCATTCATACTGTTAATACACTGAGGTGACAAAAGTCGGGATACCTCCTAATATCGAGTTGCACCCCTTTTTGAACAGTGTAGTACAGCGACTCGATGTGGCATGGAAGCTCCCTGCAGAAACAGTGAGGTATGCTGCCTCTGTAGCCATTCTGAATTGCAAAGATGTTGTTGATGCAGACTTTTGTGCACGAACTGAGCTCTCGATTATGTCCCATAAATGTTCGGCGGGATTCATATCAGATGGTCTGGGTGGCCAAATCATTCGCTCGAATTGTCCAGAATATTCTTCAAACCTATTGCGAACAATTTTGTCACAGTGTCATAGCCCATTGTCTTCCATAAAAATTCCATCGTTTTTTGGTAACATGAAATTTATGTATCGCTGAAAATCGTCTCTAAATAGCTGAACGTAACCATTTCCAGTCAACGATCTTCAGCTGGACCAGAGGACACAGTCCACTACATCTAAACATGGCCTCCAACATCAGGGAGCCACCACCAGCTTTCATAGTGCCTTGTTTACAGTTTTGGTCCATGGATTTATGGAGTCTGCACGACACTCGAATCCTCCCATCAGTCCTTACCAACTGAAATTCTGACTCAACTGACCCGGCTACAGTTTTCCAGTTGTCTATGGTCCAACCAATATGGTCATGAGTCCAAGAGAGGCACTGCAGACAATGTCATGCTGTTAGCAAAGGCACTGGCATCGGCCATCAGCTGCCATACATAACCCATTAAAGCCAAATTTCGTTCCATCGTCCTAATGGGTACGTTCGTTGTATGCCTCACATTGATTTCTTGGTTATTTCACAAAGTGTTGCTTGTCTGTTAGCACAGACAACTATATGCAAACACCACTGCTCTCAGTAGTTAAGTAAAGGCCGTTGGCCACTGTGTTGTCTAAGGCGAGAGGTAATGCTTGAAATGTAGTGTTCTCAGCACAATTCTGACACTGTGGAATGTGGACCATTGACGTATCTCCCGTTTTGTCCCATGCATCTAACTCCAACGAGTTTGTTAATTCCTGTTGTTTGGGACCATAATCAATTCAGAAACCTTTTCACATGAATCATCTGAGTACAAGTGACAGTTCTGCCAATGCACTACTCTTTTGTACCTTTTGTATGCAATACCACCGCCATCTGTATATGTACGTATCACTGTCCCCTGACTTTTGTCAACTCAGTATATTTGCATTCGTTTTTCCTAGTTGCTAATTGTAGCTTCAATTATATTTTATAATAAAGGTAAGAAAACTTATGTCGTTTACAGCTGGAATTAATTCTTGAGAACCAGACAAGTTTCGCCTATTCATGTTAGGTATCTTCATTGGTATTCATTTTTTTGTCCTGTTCATACAGTCATTTTTTGTCCTATTCAATTCATTCAGTTCTATACAGGGTATGACATATCACCATTAACAACAGTACAGCATGGGTCTCCATAGTGATATTAATATAGAACATAACCTGAACTGAAACTCACATATTACAGATGTTTTCAAATTTCTTTAATATAGTGGCATTTGCTTTAAGTGTAACTGCTGATTTTGGTAATGAAAGCATCAGAAAAATGGCTTACTTTACATTCTCACATTACTTGACCTCATGTGGCATAACTCTAGGAACAAAAACAGCCTCCAATTTAGTGGTATTTGCTTTAAGTGTAACTGCTGATTTTGGCAATGAAAGCATCAAAAAAATAGCTTACTTCACCCTCTCACATTACTTGACCTCATACGGCATAACTCTAGGGAAAGAAACAGCCTCCACTCTTAATTGAAAGAAATAGCAGCATTCATAAATAGAAAACTAGGAACAGCAGTATCCTCCACTTAATGAGCTTTTTAAAAACAAATTGAAATAATTTCTACTTGACAACTCCTTCTACTCCATTAATGAAGTTCTGAGGAAATATTTTGTGTGTGTTTTGGTTTTGTATGACAATTTTTTTAGATAAAGATCAAAACAATGTAATTGAAAGGCTGGAGCTATATTTCTACATAAGAAATGTGCCGTACTTGTGAATTTGCTGGCTCGTTTCACATCATGGCGAGTTGTAAATCCATGGAACACGAAAAAAACTGAAATTGGAAGTAACTGACAGTAAAACAAAGAAAAAATCAGGGAACAGACTAGATCAGAAGATGTGATTATGACCATAACGAAAATCAGGTGGAGGTAGATGAAATACCTCGACATATGAATGTATGGTAAATGGATCAAGGAAGTTATTTGTTGAGATCCAATAAATACCAAACCACAAACACCACAATCTAGTGGAAAGAGGATGTTTGACTTTAGAAAAGATGCAGACACAGTATGGATACATACAGCTTAAGTCAGTAATCCATGGAAAAGCTTAAAGGAGGAATTCTTCTAGTGGAAGATGTCAGATGGTTGATGGTGATGGTAAGTACTGCAAGTCTGATGGTCAGTTATCATTTCCTAAATTTGGTGAATATGATAGCACCACGGCATAATATTCCACTATGGTGCTATTTCAAGTTCAGAAAACATTTACTGTTGTTGTACATGCACAAGAGTTGTGCCATTGATAAGTCTGCCCAAATATCTGTAACCAACTGAGTTTTGCAAATCGTTCACTTATTCTCTGTCACATGCGGATTGTCATTATTTGCTGCCACTGATTATACATGTGTTTGGCTGCTACTATTTATGGTTTTGAAATGCACTGTTATATACTACACTGAATGGATATCACTTTCTACAAAAACTGTGAACTTAACTCGAGACCTTTGCCCTTCACAGGCAAGCGCTCTACCATCTGAGCTACCTGAGTACAATTCACAATCTATCCTCAGAGTTTTACTTCCGCCAGTACCTCATCTCCTATCTTCCAAACTCACGGCGGAAGTAAAGCTGTTAAGATGGCCCAGGAATTGTGCTCAGTAGGTCAGATTCTAGAGCACTTTCCCATGAAAGGCAAAAGTCCCAAGTTCGTGCATGTCTGGCTCAGAGCTTTAATCTGACAGGAAGTTTCATACCAGTGCACATGTCACTGCAAAGTGAAAAATTCATTCAGAAATTACTTTTTATGTTTCACAATTACCCACAATCACATGAAATAAACAAAATGCGTGCTAAATTTCTTACACTGATATAACTGTATTTGCTACAAATCTTACAATGGAGGAATTATTGAATTTAATGTAGTAATACCTATAATTCTTGTCTTATTGGTGGTGGGTCTCACCACAATACATCTACCTTTTGCCTATATACTTGCACCACATAACAGGCATATTCCATTCTAGACAAGTGTGTTACAGTACATCCAGTGCTCTTCACATCTAAATGCATAAGAAAAAACAATTAAGCACATTTACGTGAGCGTATTCCACGTATCGAAGTCCTTAGTTGAAATTCATTTCGCAGTTGTGCTGCAACAAAACAGAATCTTACACTCATATTACTTCAACTATTCCGTATTGTCCTGCTGAAAACCTGTTCCTCAGATAATTTTGTATATCCTTGATATTTCATAACTTATTATTTCTGATTATCATAAGCAGTTCAGTAATTACATATAATTTTAAGCAGAGAGTTTGTTTAAAGTCGGCTAACTCTTGACAGAACAGAACAAGATTGCCCAGAATAATTTGTCAGTGTCAAGATTTATCGACAAGAAAGTGGTTGGCGAGGTGTGACGGGGTTGGGAAAGTGGAGGGTGGTAACTGAGTCTGGTAATATCAGAAGTTAACCCCCTCTCGTCGAGCCTACTAACATTAGAGTAGTGAATTTTGTGTTTTTGTATCTTCTAAGCATTTGATTTAATTATTAATTGATTTGTTTTCGTGACACATTTAAAATTATCCATAACGCCTTGAATATTTTCCGATGAATGTTCTTCCACAAAAGGCCAGGTAAATGAAAGCAAAAAACTATTTGGGTTTTCACAATACCTGAAAAAAGAAAAAAGTTTAGACTGTGCACAAATAAGCATATAAATTGATGAAACAATTTTGACTAATAACCACCTCTCGACAGTGAAAATTCAGCACTATTCAAGGAGAAAAATATAGTTTTTTGCGTTTTTTTTACTTAGAAAGAAAAAATACAATTAATAAGGTAAAAAGGCTCTATGTATTGTCCTCTAAACGTTGTTTAATGTGTTCATAAGTAAATATTTTCTCTGGCAAACAAATGTAGATGTTTTGAAATGTGTGTACGGCACTTTTCCTGTAGCTTCACTTCTCAGCAGTGTACCCGACAAACTTTGTCAAGAATATGTAGCCATTAATGAACTGTGTCATGGCTAGTTCCTTAATCCTGATCTATGTTCTGATATTTTTGTTATCTCAGATAGTATATTATAACCTCACTTTTACCATTCGGTATTGGGCTAAGGAAAGTGATGTTGTGTTGACGTTTCGTCTATTTTGAACACACCGGCATTTTACAGCAACTTCGCTCGCTGTTCCTTCACTCTCTGTTAACGTACTGTGTGAATCACCCATTAAGAACCATTAATTCAAGTCATCAGTATTATTTATAAATCCATAAACATTAAAGACAAAAATCAACGATATCACAAGTATCTCTTAGCAAATGAATACAGGCCTACAGGGTAAGAATATGTGGGTTCTGATGTGAACAATAGAATTCTTACTTTGTTTGCACAAACATGTAATGTATGACCAAGTCTAATGTTAGACTGTGTGATTGTTAGTACTGACATCTTTGGCATGAATTACGCAACAGAAGGCAATGGGTATAGACACTATGGTTCAGCTGTGTTTAAACTAGTCGTGGCGTGTGTGTTCTGCTGTGTGGAGTTTTGGTGTGTAGATGTGACGTGTGGTACTTAACGTGTGCGTGTTTTGGCACTAAGATTGAAGATGAAAGCCGCACTCGCAATTTTGTTTGTATTTATTGGTTGCTGTAGCAACGTCGTGTTTTTGGAGCTTCTTATTAAGTAAGCATAATCACATTACAGTTTGTAAGGGATGATTAGCTTTCATAAAACGTTGTAAATAAGCTTTGACATTATAGAAAAATTGGTTGCTGTTATCTTGGGGTAACCTGTTTGTACAAATCAAAAATACTTTCCAGTAACCCTACTGTCCCCGGCACTTTGATGATGGTTATGCTGCTGAGAGCATTTTCATAGCCCGCGAATCTTCTATTGGTTGTAGTTTTGTAATTAATTTCTAATTTGGTGGAGGACAACGTAACTCTAAAGACAGTTCTGTGATATACTCTACGAACTGATTCACATTTAATAAAACAAGTTTTATCAAAGGTGATTACTATTTTCATTTGTCCCGATTCTTTTCCTTGTATCGTTGATTTCAAAATTGAAATGAAGCTACCTCCGTCCACCCGTGTCCACCTCAAAAAATCTGTGATTTAGTAGTATCTGTCACATATTTCTTATCAACTTAGGCACTGACATTTAATTGCATATACCTCACGTAAAAAGAAACAATCTGAGTATTGGGAAAGCATATCTGTGGGGTTACAAAAGGCAATTATGTTAAAAGATATAGAGTAATGCTATATTTATGTATGAGTGCAGTTGCTATTGTTTGGCCTTGAGAAAGTTGTGGCACCTGTAAAACATTAATTTGAGGGAACAGTGCCTGTATGAACAATTTCATCATCAAAGGTTTATACATAACTTTCTTAGCACTGCACCAATTTTCAGATGACGATTTGTGATGTACCTTTCAGTTGGCCTGTCTGACAGTTGTCTCATAGAAGTTTGCCTCTATTCATGTTGTTGATATCACAAATAGCATTAAGATTGCATTGGTTGATTCCACTTCTCTCTTTGTGAAATAACTGCCCTATTTTGAACACGTAATTAAAACCTCAAGAATTAAGAAAGAGAAACCTGCCTTTACTGCATTTCTAGCTTTAGAGAAGGGTTTTGACAATTCTTTAAAACGGAGCATGAGTAAAATGTTGTTTACAATTGTTACAGACCCTAGACAGCAGTTATAAGAAGTAAAGTTCATGAAAGGTGAGCAGAAGGTGAAAAGGCAGTGAAACAGTGTTGTAGTCTATCTGTGAAGGGAGGAATCTGCAAATGGGATTAACATTCAGGGAGCACAATTAAATACTTTGATGTTTGCCAGTGACATTGTAATTTTGTTAGAGGTGCAAAGGACTTGGAAGAGCAGGTAAATAGAACGGATAGACTGTTGGGTGCAAACAGCATGTAATATGAATATTATGAAAAACAAAGCAAGGGTAACAGCATGTAGTAAAATTAAATCAGCTGCTGCTGAGGGAATTATGTTAGGAAGGACACCAATCAAAGTAGTAGGTAAGTTTTGTTATTTTTGCAGTAAAGTAACTTATGATGCTATAAAATAGCAAGAAATACATTTCTAAAAAAGAGGAGTTTGCTAACATCAAACATAAATTTAAGTGTTAGAAAGTCTTTTCTGAAGATATTTGTGTTGAATGTAGCCTTCAGTGGAAGCTTGTGGACAATAAACAATTCAAACAAAAAGAAAATGAAACTTTTGAAATGTGTTACAGAAGAATATGAAAGATTAGATGGGTAGGTTGCATTACTGATGTGGAGGTTGTGAACCAAATTTGGGAGAAGAGAAACTTGATACACAACCTGACTCAAATAAGGGATTGATTGGTGGGTCACATCCTGAGGCATCAAGGAATAGGCAGTAGTAAATTTGGTAATAGAAGCAAGTGTCGGGGTTAAAAATTGTAGGGGGAGACTAATGCTTGACTACAACAAGCAGGTTCAAGTAGATGGAGGTTTCAGCAGTTGTGTAGAGATGCAAAGTCTTGCGCGGGATGTACTAGCTTGTAGTGCTGCACCAAATTAGGCTTGTGACTGAAGGTCACAACAATATTCTTGATAATTTATTTTCTAAGTAACATCTCTGCCAATATAGATCCATAACTGTTCAATATCATTCTGCTATATCAATGTTCAAATTTTTCATTTGTCTTAAAAATGTTGTGATCAGACAGCTTTAATAGATTTTTAATGGTAGCAACTGGAATGCATATATATGACTCTTCGTTTTACTTATTTTTCAGGGAGGATCCAAGTTCTGGGAATATAATTACATTTTCTCAGTTCTTATTTATTGCTCTAGAAGGTTTTATATTTACATCAAGATGTGGTACAAAGAAGCCAAGTATTGGTTTAAAGTAAGTGAATAATGTATTGTAGTTTACTAGATGTGTGTTTAAACCTGTCTCCTGTAATTGATGTATGCATAAACCTACTGGTAATATACACCAAAATGCTCCTTGTAGTTCTCTATATAAATGTGTTCTTTAATTAAGGTATCAATTTTACCTATTCAGAAAGAAGAAATTCCTTCTTATGACATAGACACTTGGTAGTTTTCCACATATATGGCAATGTGGATAGCTGGCAGTCATGCTTTCAGATCTTTCCTGTTGACATTTATGTAATGGAAGAGATGAAAGCAAGGTCCAGGTCCAGCACCATACTCTAGACAACATTGAACACAATCACACAACATTAGGGTCGACCGAAGCGTCCGATCCCACCCATCAGCTTTGACCCGTGACGTAAGGCTGTTGTGGTGTGTGACGTCACGACGACGCGGAATTTAGTTTGAGAGTGGCATGTTTGTAGGTGTCGTTTTGATGCGATCGGAGGTGCTCTCTGGTGGTGTGTTAGGTGATGTTTTTGGTTTAGTTTGCGAGTGTGGCGCCGTGTGTGAATTTTGGTAAATTGCTTTTTTTTTACGTCTCTGGTAGGTATGGATATGACTGACAGGGTCAACAGTTTTCGGTTGTCGGCTATGGTGGGGGACAGTGCGTTGTCTCTAATAAAATTTCTTCAACTATTCAAATTTTTGGATGAAGTCGTGAAGTGTTCAGTATGCTGTGAAGAAATGAGGCTTACTTAAAGTTCCGGCGTCTCGGACCAGGCACGGCTGTATGTGGAGATGTTGTAAGAATAACAGGGCAAGAGAAGTGTTCGATCCCAATGTGTGGCTGTATCGGGAGATGTTTTTGAGCTATATAGGTCAAGGGAAGTGTTAGGCCCTAATTTATGGGATAGGGAGCTGCTGTTGAGCTATATAGGTCAAGGGAAGTGTCCGATTCCAGATGATATTGTGTTTAGTGGTATTTGGGGAGTTCTGTGATGCCGTTTTTTTTTTTTCGTCGTTTTGCGTGGTTTCGTATGGGGGTGGGTGTCTAAATTTGTTTATATTTAGTTTGCCCCCAGCCAAAACCCCCCTATTTCCCACGCTTGTCCCGTTAGTGTCATTAGGCTTTTTGTGGAATGTGTGTATGGTTGTTTTTCGATTTATTTTTGTCCAGATAATGTGTACGTAACAACTTTATATGCGCAATATTCGAATCGTGGTTTATGATCGTTTCCACCATATTTGTGACGTCATGGGCCAAAGCAGACGGGTGGGATCGGACGCTTCCGTATTTCCCAACATTATAACCATCATAACCAGTTTTGGCCATCATTATCATGGAAACTTAATTTGACAAATGCCACATAGGATTGTAAGGTGGCATAAACTGCTGCTATAGGGACTAAATTTTTCCACACAGATTGTCAAATCCTACAGGTACTTAATCAGCTCCAGATCTGCTGCTGCTGATAGGTTTAAGAATACTAAACACCTAGGGTCATAAGTCTCCTGTTAATGCCCTCCCCACCCCCCTCCCCCCTTTCCAGTGTGAAATAGATGTACTCATATCTCTGTTTCTAGAATAAATTCTATGTGCAAGTGTGAGAATAAAACTCCCTTGCATATTGAAACTGTGTGTCAGTCTGGGACTCGAACATGGGACCTTTGTCTTTCACAGGTAAGTGCCCTGGAACATTCTCCCAGACTGTGGCGAAACCATGTCTCCACAATATCTTTTCCTCCAGGAGTGCTAGTCCTGCAAGTTATGGAAGAGAACTGTGAAATTTGGAAGGTAGTAGATGAGGTACTGTCAAAAGTAAAAGTAAATATGTGAGGAGGGTTTGGGAGTCATGCTTGCGTAGCTCAGTTGGTAGAGCACTTGCCTGCAAAAGCAAATGTCCCGCAGTTGAGCCCTGGCACACAATTTTAATGTGCCAGAAAGTTTCACATCAGTGCACACTCAGCTGCAGAGTGAAAATTCATTCTGGAAAGTGTGAGAACATTTTCTAAATGTTTGTGTAGCATGTACCAGAGGCAGGATGTGGGTACCATCCTGATATTCACCTCCTGGCACGTGGGAAACTGCCTAAAAAGCACATCCAGGCTGGCCAGTTCACCAACCCTCATCATTAATCTGCGAAGTGGATTCAAATCAGGTCAGACTCACCTCCACATGTCATGCAAGTGGTGCATTAATGCACCCTGCTAACCATACAGGTAGCTCTAGAGCCCTTTGCTCTATTGAACAGTTTTAGTTGATTTACTAATTTGTGATCACTAATCTCAGTAAATGCCATTTCAGTGTTCATGCACTGATTAAATGAGGAACCTTATGAAAATAATTTTAGGAGACCGAATTTAAGATTTTTGTTTTCTATGTGTTTTCTATTTTGGTACCAAATTGCACACTGAGGAGGTGAATAGATGATTTTAATCCATTTTTTGGCTGTTTTTGAGACCAAAACTTCTTGGGATTTTTTTATTAGAATTGCTCTTCTTACACTTCTTATGCGATCAACTTTTGTTTGCCAAAAAGACTTTGACTTTGATTAAATCTGTGATTACATTCTTTGTTTTTGTAGAAACTTTCTAACACCCTTGTTGAGCCAATGTGTGTGTTTCCCAACATTAGCTCAGTACGTACTGATCTGAAATGTATAGTACAATCCTTTTGAATTTCATCCATTTGTGCTCCACACTTCCATCCCCAGAGCTGAATATTATATGTTGACTGCTCAGGTACTCTGCAATTTGTTTCCTGTTCTCCTTACTTAGCAAAAATGTTTTCCTACCTGTCTTAACTTGTCTTGTGACGGTTTGTCATCAATGCTACAATGGCTTTGTGCCAACTGATACACTCTTCCAGTTAATTGATTCAAAAGTGTGGATCTGTTTATTGATTGGGGGTTAAAAATATTTCCCTTACAGGTTTGTTCTTTGTTGCTTGAAGTATTCTTCACAATAGTGTATTCAGAATAATCTCACATGAATCACTGCCTCTGGTACCACTTTTAATCACACGACTCCCATTTTGTGGCTGGTTAATTGAAGTCTCTCCCTATTAAAACAGTATGATCAGAAACTTACCTGTGATTCATTAGTTTTTCAGAGCCTTAAGAGTGATCATCCTGTAAGATCACTTTTGGAAGATAGAATAGAATACATTGTCACACATAGTAGATTGAAAGGTATGAGTATTCTGTGGTATTGTATGTGGCAACATCATGTACAGAAATCACTAGTGTGTGTAATGTTACCATTTGTATAGCAGTTGGTGTTTGTGATTTTAGTCTTGGTTTACTTTTCTAAGTGTTAGGGTACCTTAGATTTTCTAATTTCTTTGTTTTTTTGTTTCAGAGATTACAGTATTCTAGTTGCAATGTTTTTCATTGCCAACCTCTGCAACAACTATGCGTTTAATTTCAACATTCCCATGCCTTTGCACATGATATTTAGAGCTGTAAGTAAAGACAGACCTTAGCTTTAGTTTTAATATTTTGTTGCAATATTCCAGTTAATTAAATGCTGAAATAAAAAAAATCCATCATTTTTAATATACTTATTAAAATTAAATTTGCGTTCTCCTCAAATTTCTCTTCTGTGAAGATTCAATGATGATTATATTCATAATTCATTAATGTCACTGTTTGATTTTTCCTTCCTAGTAATTACTGTTACATTCATGCATGGATTCTTATATAGTTTTTTTTTTTTCATATTACAGGGCTCTCTGATAGCAAACATGATTATGGGAATTATAATTTTGAAGAAAAAATACACATTTTCAAAATATCTGTCGGTCTTCATGATTACGTTTGGAATAGTTATGTGCACAGTGGTTTCTGGTAAAGAAGTGGTAAGTTTCATCCTGTTGTACAGATAAATGTTTATGTATATATTCTGCTGTTTTAAGTAATTTTTTTGCAGAAAGTTATAGCCACACATTTTTCATTGGGGATAATAAAATAGGTAACAGTTGTTTATATTACAAAAGAACCCATTGTTGTGATAATGTGCAGAGTTTAAATTAAATTAATGATTTGTGCATCTTTGGATAAGAAATTCTTAGCATGGCCAAAAGATTTCCTGCTGAATGCAATGCTATTGTTCACTGGTAGATTACTTCACCATATACTACGTAGATTTTTTTTTTCTGTTCTTCATGCTGGGTTTGTTTAGAACAGTAATTCCCAGGTTATTTTACCTTACTAGGAGCATTCATCATCTTTTGTTGTTTCATTTTGTAATTGTTACTCCAAAACAGCTGTATCAAGGAACTACTTTCCTTTAGGTATTCAGTTTTCATCTGTCTTCCTATACTACTTCATTATTTTGTGTCGCTCAGTACTTTATCTGTGTAGTGTTTTCTCTAATCAACTCCTTCAGTGTTTTAACTGCATTATGATGTTTTTCTGTCACCGATTGATGTCTTGTATTTTATTATGTGTAGTTCATCCAGCGCATTAGTTTCTGAAAAGTAATTGATATTAAGACACACACAACCCCCTCCTCTCTCTGTCAAAAAGTAAGCAACAGTTTAAAAAAATTGAGCTGTGCAGCAGCCAGAAGACACATGGAATAATGTTTAGGGAGTAGTATGCATACCAGATAAGCAGAATTTTATTGATTATTCTTGGGCACTGGACTGTGGTAGGCTTGTTTTGCACAACTTAAGAATTAGTTATACATTATCAGAGACAAGAGCTTCAGCAGGAGTGCCGCAGGAAAGTGTGATGGGACCATTCTTGTTCTCAGTACAGAGCATGAGTAATTGTACTTTCACTATGTTAGCCACTTTAGACGGAAAACTATTTACCATTTGGGTACACAGCTTTATGGGAATGATGTCCAGACTCACTGCTAGATTTGCTTTGTTAGTATTGTTAGTGTCAAGATGTGCCTTTAGGCACTGGTACTACTGTGGGGAGATTGGGTTAAAACACAAGATGTCGGTCAACATCGGTCTGGACAAGGTGAGCAGAGCTTTACTCATAAAGCTGTTTTATCAGACTGCCACTTTTCACAAATATTGGTGCATTAAAGGAATACAGAAAGGTCTTCTTTTTGCAGCGGAGTTGAAGAATGCTATTCAGAAGTGTGAATTAATTGGTGGTTAGGAAATTGCCCCTGAAAGAGGCAGTCAGCCAACAGTGCCATGAATTGTTGAAAAAGTCACTGTTGCCATGGCTGAGAATGCTGGGCGTAACAAGCGATCTTCAAGCTGTGCATTAGCTTTGTCCTGACAGCTGAACATTCTGTGGTCCACCATTCTAAAAGTGCTGGAAACAGTTGTGAAATGTTATCCATACAAACTTCTCATTACTCGCCAACCTTTGCCACGTGACAGACATTCCAGAAGACTCTGAAGTTGAAGTTGATGATGTGTGGCTTTGGAAAATTTTGGGAAGTGATGAAGCACATACTATTCTCACTGGGGTAGAGCACACACAATTGTCTTATTGGGGGATCGTCACTGCCCATGAACGTTCGTGAAGTTCTTCTGCATAGGGATGTATCACTGTGTGGTGTCCTTCTGCGGGTCTGGGAGTTAGAATAGGCCCAAGGTATCCCTGCCTGTCATAAGAGACGACTAAAAGGAGTCTCACACTTTTGGACCCTATAACTTTAGGTCCCAGTTTATGGTTTGACCTGCCACTTTCCAAATTCTACAGAAGTGCGGGCCATATGGGTAGGACACCTTGCGTGGTGCTCGAGTTATCCACAGTGCCCTTAGATTCAATCTTCTGAACCCCTTGTCATTGCTTTGCATCTCCACCTGCAATTCAACTATTTGGGCAAGGACACTTTCTGGGGTATGTCATCTTCCGTTGTCTCCTGTCCTCTTTCGCCCCCATGACAGTATTGTATTTCTCTGTGCCCAATATCCAGCACAGTAGCCAGTCTGTTGTGGTGGGGCTTTCATGTACCTATTTGGTGGTAGCCCCCTGACAACACAGGGATCGCACTGCTGATGCCTGAGCTGTAAACTCCCCATGTATGCCAAAGAGTAGATGCCTGTCTTCCTGGGGCATCAAGAATCTCGGCAATAGCCATCACCCAAGGTAGCCTTTGCTGTGGTTGCGAGGCGCCCGTGGGGAGAGCCCCTGATCAGAGTGGGTGGCATCAGGGCAGATGACCCGTAATGAAGCAGAGTAAGTCATCTCTTGCTGGTGACTGTACGACGCCAGTAGCCTCTAAGAAGGGCAACATCGAGTACAATGCTGACAGATATGACCCTAACTCTTTTCCCTCCTTCACTACACCATGGGACGAATGTAGGGCTACAGAATGATGAGAGCCGTATTCACCTCGGTATTTAGTCTGTAGTAGAATGGACGGGGACTCCTTTCTACCTATGAAGCCTCAATTTTTTGTTGAACATCTTGAGGATAAGTTTGGGGAAGTGACAGCACTGTCGAAAATGAGAAGCAGTGCCATCTGGATCCAGACAGCATCCCCAGTCCAATCCTGGGCGTGACTCGCTTGTGACCGGCTGGGTGATATTCCTGTTTCCGTCACTCCCCATACATACATGGTCCAGGGGATTATTTTCCATTGCTACCTCCTCTTGCAGTCTGATGACGAGCTCTGTGCCAATCTAGAACGGCAGGGTGTTCATTTCATCCAGCGCCTTTACAGGGGACCCAAAGACAACGGGGTTGCTACTGGTGCCTTCATCTTGGCCTTTGGGGGTGATTCATTGCCTGAAAGCTCAAGGTGATGGTTTACCGCTGTGACGTTAAACTGTACGTCCCTCCCCCTATGCTGTGCTTTAAGTGCTGGAAATTCAGGCACATACCTTTTTGCTGCACTTCCAGTGCCACATGTCTAGACTGCAGACATACACTGCATCCAGATGCTCCCAGTGCTCCTCCTCCCACTTGTACCAATTGCGGGGAGCAGCACTCCCTCTGCTCGCCGGACTGCACAGTACTCCAAAAGGAGTGGAAAATCATGGAGTACAAGACCCTGGACTGGTTGACTTACCCGATTGCACCCCTTTCGGTTGATGTCCACATACGCTGCAGCTACATTACCATCACCATTACAAGTACCAGTCATACCACTCTCTGTGCCACGAGCAGTGGGCACCCCAGGCCTACAGAATACATCTGCCCCTTGGTGGTAAGGGGAAAATCTCCTTCCGTTGCTCCCAGAGTACTTCAGGAGCAAGGCCTCCCCCCCTGCCCCCCACCCCCCACCCCCCACCAAACGAAGGGGACATAAGTCCCCCCCCCCCCCCCCCCCCGCAGTAGCCGGAGAAGCAACAGAAAGCAGCAGCCTCTTCTGTCTCCTCTCGTGCGGAAGGGGTCCCTGGGGACCCTCTCTCCCAAGGTCCACTAGTGCCACAGCAGACACTTGCCAGTGGCTAAAGGAGCCAAAAGCTGCTGGACAAAGAGCTTCATGGTCTTCCTCCATGCCTGAAGCTACTTCAGAGAAGTCCTCCCAGCAAGCCCCTAAAGGGAAGCAAGAGCGCAAGCAAACAAAGAAATCTGCTAAGAAAAAGGACCCTCCAGTGGCCCCAGCATCACCGCTCCCTGCCAGTTCTGCAATTGTGCATGAGGTGGAGATCTCAGCATCCCCTGAGGACCTGGTTCTCACTGATGTCTCATCCACAATAGGTGTGGATACACACACTCAATCGGTGGCAGGAGGTGACCCTGAGGTGTAACCTGACTACTTACATGCTTCATGCCTTCCCAGCCTCACGATAACGTCATCATCCAGAGGAATTGCTGCGGTTTTTTACACCACCTGGCTGAGCTACGGCAACTGATAAGCTTTACACCTCCTTTCTGCATTGCCCTCCAGGAAACCTGGTTCCCGGCAATGTGGACCCCTTGCCCTTTGCAGCTGTAGGGGATATTACAAGAACTGTAGCGACTGTAATAGGGTGTCAGGTGGGGTTTGTGTCTATGTCCTGAACTCAGTATGCAGTGAACCTTTGCCCCTTCAAACCCCTCTTGAAGCTGTGGCTATTAGGATAAGGACGATGCAGAAATAACTGTCTGCAATGTATATCTTCCTCCAGATGGTGCAGTACCCCTGAATGCATTGGCTGCACTGATTCAACAACTCCCTAAACCTTTCTTACTTCTGGGAGATTTTAATGCCCATAACCCCTTGAGGGGTGGCACTGTGCTTACTGCTCGAGGTAGAGACGTTGAAACTTTCCTGTCTCAACTCAACCTCTGCCTCTTAAATACTGGGACCCCCAAACATTTCAGTATGGCTCATTGCACTTACTCAGCCATTGATTTATCCCTCTGCTGCCCAGGACTTCTCCCATCCGTCCACTGGAGAGCCCACGATGACTTGCATGGTAGTGACCACTTTCCCATCTTCCTGTCACTCCCCCAGCACCATTCCCCTGGACGTCTACCAAGATGGGCTTTAGACAAGAGAGACTGGGAAGCTTTCACCTCTGCTGTCACCATTGAATCTCCCCCACATGGTACCATCGATGTGGCAGTTGAGCAGGTCACTAGGACAATCATTTCTGCGGCGGAAAACACGATCTCTTGTTCTGTAGGGTGCCACTGGCCAAAGTCAGTACCTTGGTGCTCGCCTGAAATTGCGGAGGCCATTAAGGAGCATCGGCAAGCTCTACAGTGACATAAGTGGCACCCTTCCCTAGAGCACCCAATAGCTTTTAAATGGCTCCAGGCCCAGGTTCACCAGCTTATAAAAAGACAGAAACAGGCATGTTGGGAGAGGTACGTCTCAACCATTGGGTGTCATACATCACGTTCCACAGTCTGGACAAAGATCAGATGTGTTTGTAAGTACCTGACTCCATGTGTGTTACTGGCATTGATATCAATGGAATGTTATCTACAGACGCAAAAGCAATTGCCAAGCACTATGCTCGGGCCTCTGCGTCAGAGAATTACCCCCAGCATTTCGCACCCTCAAGTAGCGGATGGAAGGGAAAGCCCTCTTGTTTACCGACCATTGCAGTGAATCCAGTAATGCTCCATTTACAGAGTGGGAGCTCCTCAGCGTCCTTGCACGCTGCCCTGACACAGCTCCTGGGCCAGATCGGATCCAGAGCCAAATGATCAGACATCTCTCGTCCAACTGCAAGTGACATCTCCTCGTCATCTTCAACCAGATCTGGTGCGATGGCATCTTTCCAGCGCAGTGGTGGGAGAGCACCATCATTACAGTGCTCAAACCCAGTAAAAACTTGCTTGATATGGATAGCTATCGCACCATCAGCCTCACCAACATTCTTTGTAAGCTGTTAGAATGTATGGTAAGTCAGCAGTTGTTTGGTCCTGGAGTCACATGGCCTACTGGCTCCATGCCAGGGCAGTTTCTGCCAGGGTTGCTCTACTGTTTATAATCTAGTTTCCCTTGAGTCTGCCATCCAAACAGCCTTTTCCAGACGCCAACACCTGGTTGCCGTCTATTTTGATTTACGAAAAGCCTACGACACAACCTGGAGACATCATATCCTTGCTATGTTATATGAGTGGGGTCTCAAGGGCCCGCTCCTGATTTTTACCTAGAATTTCCCATCACTCCTTACTTTCCGTGTCCAAGTTGGTGCCTCCCATAGTTCCCCCCCCATACCCAGGAGAATGGGGACCCACAGGGCTCTGTATTGAGTGTACGTCTATTTTTAGTGGCCATTAACGGTGTAGCAGCAGCTGTTGGGCTGTCAGTCTCACCTCCTCTGTATGCAGACGACTTCTGCATTTCGTACAGGTCCTCCAGTATTGCTGTTGCTGAGCGGCGCCTATAGGGAGCCATCTGCTACAAGGCGCAGTAATGGGCTCTGGCCTACGGCTTCCAGTTTTCAGTCGTGAAGTCATGTGTCATGCATTTCTGTCGGCGTCATACCGTCCATCCAGAACCAGAACTTTACCTTAATGACAATCCACTACAGTGAGTGGAGACATATCAATTCTTAGAATTGGTTTTCGATACCTGATTGAAATGGCTTCCTCATCTTCGTCAGCGGAAGTGCTGGCAGCACCTCAGTGCCCTCCACTGCCTGAGCAACACCAACTGGGGTGCAGATGGCTCTACACTGCTAAAGCTCTACACAGCCCTTGTTCAATCTCAGCTTGACTATGCGAATCTGGTTTATGGTTCGGCGGTGCCCTTAGCATTGCATTTACTCAACCCAGTGCACCACTGTGGCGTTCGACTGGCAACAGGAGCTTTTAGGATGAGTCCGGTGACCAGTGTCCTGGTGGGGACCGGAGTCCCTCCATTGAAGGTCAGGTGTGCACAACTGCTCACCAGTTATGTTGCACACATTCATCGTTCTCCTGAATTACTGTCTCCTTTCCCCATCCATGGCGGTTCATCTTCCACATCGGAGGCCCAGGTCAGGGCTTAAGATTGTGGTTTGTGTCCAATCTCTTCTGTATGAAGTGGAGTCCTTGCCTTTACCACCTATACTTGAGGTCCATTCACGTACATCTACGGGGTGTACACCTAGGCTAAAGCTTTGCCTGGACCTTTCACATGGCTCTTGCTGTCACTTCCTCTCGATTCTTGACATGTACTGGCACCATAAAGTGGTTTACACTGATGACTCAATGGCTGAGGGTCATGTTGACTTCGTGTATGTTCATAGAGGACATATTGAACAGCACTCCTTGCCAGATGGCTGCAGTGTTTTCACTGCAGAGCTGACTGCCATTTCTCGTGCTCTTGAGCACATCTGCTCATGCCCTGGCGAGTTGTTTCTTCTCTGTACTGACTTCTTGAGCAGCCTACGAGCTATCGACCAATGCTACCCCCGCCATCCTTTGGTAGTGACCATCTAGGAGTCCATCGATGCCCTGGAATGGTCCAGTCGTTCCATGATGTTTGTGTGGACCCCAGGCCACTTCAGAATCCCAGGAAATGAACTTGCCGACAGGCTGGCCAAACAGGCTATGCGGAAACCGCTTATGGAGATCGGCATCCCTGTAACTGACCTGCCATCATTATTACACCCAAGGTTTTTCAGCTTTGGGATAATCTCAGTGTGCACAACAAACTGTGTGCGCTTAAGGAGACTATGACTGTGAGGGAGACCTCCATGCGGGCCTCTCGCAGGGACTCAGTGGTTCTCTGCCGGCTCCGCATTGGCCACGCTTGGGTGACATGGGGCTACCTCCTATGCCGTGATGACCCACCTCAGTGTCGGTGCGGCGCCTGGCTGACAGTGGCCCTTATTTTAGTGAGCTGTCCTTCTTTGGCTGCCCTGCGACAGACTCTTCAGATACCTGACTCTTTGCCATTAATTTTAGCTGACAACACGTCATAAGATAATTTAGTTTTACCTTTTATACGTGATGCTGGATTTTATCATTCTGTATGTTTTAGTGCATGTCCTTTGTCCCTTTGTGTTTGCCACTCTAATGTTTTTAGGGTGGATGTTTTAATGTGTCTCAGAGTGGCTGGCTTTTCCTTCTTCTGCTCGTGGTCGGCCAGCCACAGTCATCTGCTCTCTTGTTTTTACCCCCTCTACCTGTTTCTTGCTTCTCTCTGTGCAGTTTTCTTTTCCTGTTTTGTCCATAGTAGTGTTGATCGTCCTTCTGTCATTCTTTGGGTTCTTCCATTCTCCTGTTATTGTGCTGTTCGTCTCCTTTCTTTTCTTCTTTCCCTTTTGTAATTATTTTACCGGGAACAAGGGACCAATGACCTCGAAGTTTGGTCCCGTCCCCTCCCCCCCCCCCCTTTAGACAAACAAACCAACCAATCAATCAACCATTTAGCCTTCTCTCTGAGGTCGCTGCCCTCCCTCCGTTTAAACTCTGTCGCACTTTCTTTGCATTTGTTTGTCTTTGTGGTCATCTTTTTCCCTACATGTGTTCAGCTCACCTTGTCTTTTTGGGGTGGACATTTTAATGTGTGGCAGAGTGGCTAGCTCGTACTCTTTTTATTATTGTGATCATCCAGCCCAGACCATATGCTCTATGGTTTTTTAGTACCTTGTTCTACTTTTCCTTGTGGTGTATGTTTCCCCGTTTTTGTTCGTTCCATTCATTTTCTTTTTAGGTGTGTTGTTGGGTGTTTTTGTACCTCGAGCCTTGCTTGCATCAGAAAAAAGGGACTGATGACCCTGTAGTTTGATCCCTTTATACCTCAAACCAACCAACTGTGTGGCATAGTTCATTACTGGTCCATTTTTCTTTGAGGAACTGGGACCTCAAAGACCAAGGACATGCAGTGTGAATGGCAAATGTTACTGTGATCTGCTTTGCCAATGTGTGGTCCCTCCTCTGCAGAAGAGAGGGGCTTTGCACTCAACTGTTTTGATGCGCAATAGAGCTCCACCTTACATAGCCCATGAAGTCTCTCAATTAGTCTGTAACACATTTGGAGAAAACCAAATCATTGACTGATGGTGCCAAACTGTGTGGCCACCAAGATCCCTTACAAAAATTAAAATGTAACCACCCTGTACATAAACAATTTGACAGATTGATGAGCAGCAATCTGTGAATTTTTGATGACACTGTAGTGTACGGGAAAGTGTTGTCATTGAATGACTGTAAGGGATGACTAGGACAGAATTTCTGTTTGGTGTGTTTGAATGGCAGCTAGTTCTAAACATAGAAAAATGTAAGTTGATACAAATGAGTAGGAAAAGCAATTGTGTAGTGTTCGAATATGGCATTTGCAGTGTTCTGCTTGACACAGCCACATCAAGTAAATATTTAGGCGTAACACTACAAAGCAATATGAAATGAAATGAGCACATGAGGTTAGTAATAGGGAAGTGAATGGTCGACTTTGGTCAGTTGGGAGAATTTTAAGAAAGAGTAACTCCTCTGTAAAGGAGACTGCATATAGAACACTATTGCAACCACTTCTTGAGTAGTGCTAAAGTATTTGGGATACCTGCAGGTCAAATTAAAGGAAGACCTCAAAGCAATTCAGAGGCATGCTGCTAGATTTTTTACCAGTAGGTTCATTCAACACAAGAGTATTATGAACTTAAATTGAAATCCATGAAGGGAAGACAACATTCTTTTTGCGAAACACTATTCAGAAAATTTTGAGAAGTGACATTTGTGGCTGACTGCAGAACACTTCGTCTGCCAACAACAGACATTTCACCTAAGGACCATGAAGACTTACTGAGTGAAATTAGGGCTCATATGGAGACATATAGACAGCCCTTTTCCCTTGATGCATTTGTGAGTGAAATAGGAAAGGGAATGACTAGTGAGTGGTACAGGACACCTTCTACCAAGTGCCATTTGGTGGTTTGTGGAGCATGTATGTAGATGTAAAAGTTCAGAGAATGAACTAGGGATACCAGCTTATTGTGGCTGCCAGTCTGTGAAGGTCCAGTTCTGTTCTTCCTTGAATAATTTTGCCACAAAAGTGAAAAATAACAAGCTCTACAATTTCTCTGCTGACTAAATGCCTGTTGTGAATTCACAGTTGTTAGTTAATCACCTGCACTATAGTTTATTGATGGTTCTTTCCACTTATATCTGACCTTATATGAACTAATTCTACAAAAGTTTTGTGTAAACCCCATACCAGTATATGTAAATTGGTTCTAAAAATTGAATAACATAACCAAGAACAGAACTGTAACAAGTTTTGACGGCATATTATAGGCCTTTTGATCTACCAGGTACTGAAGTACCTAAACATTATGAAATCTAGTGTCATAGAGATGAATGATGATGTCACCAATGCATGTAGTGTGATCATTTTGTGATTGTTACTTTTATCAGAACAGAAGAAGACCACAATCATAGTGGAGGGAGAAGCTCATATTGCTCAGTGAGACTCCAGTAGGTCGTAAGTTCCACCTAAATGTTTGTTTCTATCATGTGTTCACCTTGGTGTAACTACTGTTGCAGTCCTTATTGATGATTTCAGATTTATGAGATACAATATATTTAAAGTGGTTAATCAAGCCAATCTGTAATTCTAACATTCTACCATGCTAGTCACACTCAAATTGAGTGTGCCATTCATAATTTCTTAATTCCCATGAGGATACTTCATCATTCTCCTAGTACACTTTACCACAGCAGCATAGTATCGGATCTTGAAAAAATGCTACTCCTTGATATGTAGCTCTTTTCCAGAGTAAATGAGCTGGCATGATGATGCAACACATTGGACTTGAATTTGTGAGAGGCAAGGTTCAAATCCCCATGTAGCAACTGAAATCTGATTTTCCTTGGTTTATGTAATCATTTCATATGAATTCCAGGATGGTTCTTTGAAAAAGACTCTACCAAGTTTCTTTGTCCAATCCAAGCTTGTGATCAGTCTCCAGTGACAGGAGATTAAACCATGAGCTCCCTTCCCTCTTCCCCATGTTAGTAAGTCAGATTTGGGATGCACAGTTGTCTCTCCTATGCGGCAGTGACAGGACAGACTTGAAGTTTTCTTCTTGATGGCCACCCTAATCTTCAATGTAGCGCCATCTTCCTCCTCCTGAATGAATCATTTAAACTGCCAAGTAGTTTTGGTGTATACTTGGACCTCTTTTGACACTTTTTTAAAAATATTTTAATGTTTATTTGTGTAACCTGTGAACAGTGTCGGAAGTCCAGCATATTTGTATTGTAGAGAAATGGTGGAAATGTTAATACCAGTCATGCATTCCTGCAAGTGACTTAAATATTGATAATTCCCTAGTGTTGCTTGTGATATTCCTTGATGAATGTATTCAGCATTGTCACCAGAGGCTCACTATAGACTACCAGTGCTCACAAGAGGAATGGGTACATCGTTTCTGATGACATAAAATGCAGGGTTTTTGCTTTCTTCAAAGATGGTGTATTTTTGTGAGAATGCATTAAGTAGACAAAACAAAAGCTGTATGTCATACTCTGATTAAAGAATATAACTACTATACTAACCTTTTTAGCTTATACAAAGTGCACATGTTGAAGTGATGGGTTTCCAAATGTTTGATGGTAGTATTTTCAAGATATTTTTAATCCTTGTCCAAAGGATCTACAAAATGAAGTCCAAACCATCTGCTCTTAGTAGTGAAACAATAGTAAAAAATAATAGGTGATAATATTTAGCAATATGACATTATCAAATGCAAAATATGTGACTAGCATGTTTACGTATCAATAAATTGAGTACAGTACTTGCAAATTATTGCTACAGGTTGGTAGAACTGACAACAGGAACTTCTCTGTGGAGCTACTAAAGAGCCTTCAGTACACTTTGTTTCCATATTATTGCAGGCATAAAATAGTTAAAAAATATCATGGTTTTGTTTTTCCTGCAACTTTTCCTCATGTAACATGAAAAGAGTGACTGACACAGCCTTGATATTTTAACACTGTGAAGAGCACAAAAAGTTGTGCATCTGATCCACATACCTCACATTACTATTAGTTGCCAGCTGAAATTTGGCCAAAACTTAGCTAGAGCTCACACAACAGTTTGCAGCCCTCCATTGAATACCTCATAAAACCTTGAATCAATAAATAAACATATATATATCTCATTTTGTCCAGCTTAGTTTTATTCGGTAGGTTCTGTAGGGAACATAACTGCAAAATTTCATTCAAGTTATAGATGTACATGTGTTAACTACTGGTTCATTTGGCTTCGAATGACCTGTATGTATTTAATAATATTGTATTCACCTGAAAATATATTCTTATTACTTTTTTTGTTCTTTAGAAAGCAACATATGCTGTAGGTAAAGAGCCAGAAGTACCAGCATCACATTTAGAGGTGTTCTTCTGGTGGACAGTAGGTGAGTACATTTAAAATTGTGAATTCTATTGCCTCTAAAACTGTGTGCCAAATTGTGACCCTCGCCTTTTGAATGTGTTGGTCTGACCAGTGCAGTAGCTACACACAACTCATGGACTCACTTCACAATCTCAGTTCTACCATTATTCCTCACCTGCTTTCCAAAGAAGCTCTCCTGCAGACCTTGCTGGAGTCACTCCTGGAAGAAAGAGTTTAATAATGCCTGTTTAGAATGACATGACACTTCAACTCTGCAGTATAATGTGTATTGTTTTGATTCTCCTTGATGTAGTAACTTTGAGTTTGTGTTGTATCAAAGCCTGAATAGCGTCAGTCAGTAAGAGCATTGATAGGAAAAGATATTCTTCAGTATTTCTTACAATCATTATAAATGCATGCCCCACAACCCACCCCCACATAATCCTAGGTAAAGTCCTACATGTGTCACAAAACTGTTCTTTTCCCAAGTTGTAACATGAGGATTCCATCTAATACATAGTATGTTGTCATTCAAGCCACTACAAAATACAGAGCACCATTTAATATTGAAAGAAACTGTAGAAAACTGTGGTAAGTGCCTAGTCCAGCATCCTTAAAGCGAATGATGGTAAGCATGCAGCTGCTAGCCCAATCTACTTCATAGTACAGAGCTGAGAAATGTTTATCACAACTCCAAATATGTAGTTCCATACTCAAGCCCAGGTCCAAGAAAGTTCAGAATCAATAACAGAATGTTGGCGAAGAAAGGCTTCATAACCAGATACGGTCTGCCAATTCACTGCTGTATTGCTGCCTTTATTTCCTGTAAAATACTAATGGCTCTTTCCATGGTTCACACTAATGTCATACCTTTGCCAGTTCCCACCTTTAGCTGAACTACGGTCTGCCAGTGGTGGTCTCTGTGGGGTGGACCTTCTGTGTGGGCAGAGCTAGTACCTAGGACTTGCAGGGGTCTAAGGATTGTCCACAGCTATCATGTACTGTGTAATTAGGGGCATTGTTGTGAACTTATGCTGGCTCTTCTTCAAAACTGACAGTGGTGGTGATCTACTGTGGTTACCCTGGCCCTGATGTCATCTTATGGGGAGCGTGTGGTCATTAAGTGCTTGCTGTTAGGACTGATTTTGTTGCCATCCAAGTTTCTGTGTGGTGGCACTAAATATGACCAGTGACAACCCCATGTGCCAACCCCCGTGTACAGCACCATGTGCAAGTCCACATCAGTGAGCCTGTGCTGACTTGGCCAAGGGATCTGTTTTCACTGAGGTTTAAAAGTAAGAAGTGAAGCAGTGTGTGAATAATTCTTGTTGTATTCACCTGGACCATCCCCTTCATTTCACTGTTGGATACTGGGAATGGACCAGTGGTTAGATGTGTTATGGTGTTTCTTCAACAAACACAATAGAATTCACCGGATATGGAATATAGGATTGTTATCAGAAACAGTGTACGACATGCTCTACAGTGAATTTAGTTGTTAATGAAACTATTCCTGCTGTCATCAGTACTACATACGGATACCTGGCATCTGACCCCCCACCCCCTCTGCATGGCACGCCCGCATACACACACAAAGACTCCCTTTTTAGATGACATGACATTTAGGAAGAGTGATCAAATGTTATTACAGTGTCAATAAAATGCAGTACAAAATATTAAGTTTTAGCTGTTACAGAGTAAAGTCTTGTAGGCTTTTAAAAAGCTGAAGGAACAAATGAAAATTGTCCATAGTTTAATAGTATGGTTAATGAAATGTGACAAACCTGTAATGTTTCTTTTCCAGGTATTACTCTCCTGACAGTAGCCCTTTTTGTGTCTGCAAGGATGGGAATATACCAAGAAACTCTATATGCTAGATATGGGAAGCACCCAAAGGAAGCTTTGTTCTACACTGTGAGTACATTTTCAAGTCAGCTGTAAAATTATCGGCAGGTCCATTACAGAAATACCACTGTTGTCTGCCACTGCCTGTCTCAAATATTGTTGTCCATTCTTTTTCTCTGTCTTTCCTTATCCAATGTTTCCATTTGTACCTATTTATTGCTGTAGAATTTCACCACTCAATTACAAGAAATCATTTATTTTGTGCTTGATCTTTAGTTTATTATTAATTCCCTGACCTTCACCTCATATGATAGACACTTCAGACTGATTTATCAGCACATTTTACCTCTTTTTTCATGTTAATTTCTTTCTTTTTCTTCTGGCAACATTTACTTGAGTTCAGAGAACTTACGTAATCATCTATTAAAAAATAGGATTTATTACTCTGCTTAATTTTTAATACTACAACTTTACTATAGGTTACATTGGTCATTTTAAACAGAGGGATGGCACTGAATATTCCACTGTATTATTAGCTTGCATTGTGAATTCTCCTCCATCTATTCATACAGATTGTGAAACAGATGAACCCAGTGGAAGAAACTATGAGAAATATTCATGATACCCTCATGCTGTTCATAATGATTGACTCTCATTTTGAACTCCTGTTTAAATTCTGTCATTGGATGATGTGCATCCATGTGCCAAGACCATGGCTGTGCTCTTTTTACATTTTAAATGTGAATAATATACTTTTTTAGAATGGGGAAGACATGTACAGAAGTCTTTGTGAGAACACTCTTGCTCTCATTAACTTTGGAAAGTTACAGAAACTGGACAGTATTTTTGTGATCTATCTCCTGTGCTTAGCCCTTTTCTATTGACTAGCAGGTTTTCATACATTTCTTATCAATAAAATCAAATGCAAAATGCTATGATTCTGCTTGATATAGTGTGTATTGGGGTAGAAAACTACAGCTGTTGCTAAAATCACGTACCTTTACTTAGGAATATTTGGAAAGTAATTGTTTGGTGACAAAAATCTGTGTAACACTGTGATGCAGCATAGTTGTGGAATCAGTATGTTTCGGCTGTGATAAGCACGCAGTCTGCCCCAAACAACACCAACTCCATTGTTGAACTTCAGTGCAGCACTGTGAGTCTAAATCTTTGGCACTTCAACAAGAATTTAACTTTCAGATTGGTAACACAACTACCAAGGAGGCTAAGAAAGCCAATGTGCACTCTGTGCGCACACTGGGTGGAGCCATTCCAGACATGGAACTGGTGCTTCCAGACGCCATGATGAGCGCAAGGTGCAGTTAGCTGGCCCACATCAGTACCGATAATGTCTGTCACTTTGGATCCAAAGAGATTCTCTCTGGTTTAGAGTAGCTATCAAAAGTGATAAAGGCTGCCAGTCTTGCGAGGTGAAAGCAGAGCTCACCATTTGCAGCATAGTCGACAGGACGGATTGAACCTGTGGTACAGAGCCAAGTGGAGGGTCTGAATCAGAGGTTGACGGTTCTGCGACTGTGTAGGCTGCAGATTCCTCAACTTGCACTATAGGGTGTGGAGTTTTGGATTCTGCTAAATAGATCAGGAGTACACTACATGCAGGAAGTGGCTACATGGGTAGCAGGGGTTGTGAGGTGTGGGCTGGGCAGTTTTTTAGGTTAAAGGGTCTCAGGGGCAATGCAGAAAGGGCTTCTGCCTCAAAAGGTGCAGGTTGAACACAGGAAGAACATAGATCTAGGAACCATTGGTACAACAGTTGTACATTGTCACAGCTGTGTTGGGAAAGTATCAGAGCTCCAAGTGCTAATAGAAAATCCTGATCAAATTGTTATAGGCATTGAAAGCTGGCTACAGCCAGAGATAAGTTCAGCTGAAATTTTTGTGAAGGACCTAATGGTTTTCAGAAAGGATAGCCTAAACACAGGTGACAGTAACGTGTTTGTTGCTGGTAGTAGTAGTAGTAGTAGTAGTAGTAGTAGTAGTTTATGTTGTGGCAAAATTGAAGTAGATAGTTCCTGTGAATTAGTATGGGTAGAGGTCATTCTTGGTGACTGGAATGAAATAATAATTGGATCCTTTTACCAACCTCCCAATTCAGATAATACAATTGCTGAAAGATACAAAGAAAACTTGAGTCTAATTTCAAAAATGTACCCAACTCATACAGTTTAATTATAGTTGGTGGTGACTTAAATTGATCCTTCATATGTTGGTAAAAATACACGTTCAAATCCAGGGCTACTCACAATACATAATCCAAAATGGTGCTAAATACATTCTCTGAAAATTATTTTGAGCAATTAGTTCACAAGCCCACTCATATAGTAAGTGGTTGTGAAACCACACTTCACCTCTTAGCAGCAAATAATCCTGAGCTAATAACAAGCATCAAAACAGACACAGGGATTAGTAAATACAGTGTTGTCGTAAGAGACTGAATACCATAACTCCCAAATCATCCAAAAATAAATGAAAAATATACCTGTTCAAAAAAGCAGATGAAAATTTGTTTGGTGCCTTCCTGAGAGACAATTTCCACTCCTTCCGATTTAACGATGTAAGTGTAGACCAGATGCGGCATGAATTCAAGAACATTTATACCAAATAAAGTAAAAAACAATGAGCTGATCCTCCTTGGTACACAAAACGGGCCAGAACACTGTTGCAGAAAAAAAAGGCATGCCAAATTTAAACGAATGCAAAATCACCAAGATTGGTGATCTTTTACAGAAGTTTGAAATTTAGTGTCGACTTCAGTGTGAGATGCTTATAATAGTTTCCACAACAAAACTTTGTCTTGAAACTTAGCAGAAAATCCAGAGATATTCTTGTAGTATATAAGTATTCTAGTGGCAAGACACAATGATGCCTTCTTTGCATGATAGCAGTGGAAATACTATCTATGACAGTGCTGCTAAAACAGAGTTACTAAATAAAGCCTTTTGAAATTCCTTCACCAAAGACGACGAAATAAATATTCCAGGATTTGAATCAAGAACAGCTGCCAAAATGAGTAACTTAGAAGTAGATAACCTTGGAGTAGTGAACCAGTTGAAATCACTTAACAAAAGCAAGACTTCCAGTTGAGGCAGTATACCAATTAGATTCCATTCAGAGTATGCTGATCCAATAGCTCCATACTTCAGTCACATACAACAGCTTTTTCAAAAAAAGATCTGTACTCAAGGACTGGAAAGTGACACAGATCTCGCCAATGTTCAAGAAAGGCAATAGGAGTAATCCACTAAATTACAGGCCCATATCATTGACTTTGATATGCAGCAGGATTTTGGAACAAGTATTGTGCTCTAACATTATGAATTACCTCAAAGAAAACAGTCTATTGACACACAGTCAACGCAGATTTAGAAAACGTCGTTCTTGCGAAAAACAACTAGCTCTTTAGCCAGGTGAAGTGTTACTGCTGTTGACAAGGCATTTCAAACTGGTTCCGGTTTCTGGAAGGCTTATGACACCATACCTCACAATCAGCCAGTAATCAAATTGCTTGCTTATGGAATATCATCTGTTATGCGACTGGATTTGTGATTTCTTGTCAGAGGTAACAGTTCATAGTAATTAATGGAAAATTACAAAGTGAAACAGAAATGATTTCTGGCATTCCCCATGGAAAAGTTGTGCACCCTCTGTTGTTCCTTACCTATATAAATGATTTATGAGACAATCTGAGCAGCTGTCTTGGGTAGTTACAGATGATGCTGTCACTTATCATCTAGTAAAGCCATCACAAGATCGAAACAAATCGCAAAAAAATTAAGTGTGCAAATTGGCAATTGACCCTCAATAATGAAAAGTGTCAGAGCATCCAGATGAGTGCTGAAAGTAATCCATGAAATTACTGTTACATGATAAGTCAATCAAATCTAAAGGCATTAATTTCAGCTAAATACCTAGACATTACAATTTACACTACACTTGTTCATCCTATTTTGGGGTAGTGCTGGCACTCTGTGGGATCCTTACCTGATAGATTTAATGGAGTACATCGAAAAAGCTCAAAGAAGTGCAGCACGTCTTGTATTATCAAGAAATAGGGGAGAGAGTGTCATGGACATGATAGAAGATTTGGGGTGGACATCATTAAAACAAAGGTGTTTCTCGTTGCTGCGGGACCTTCTCACGAAATCCCTATCACCAACTATCTCTTCTGAATGCAAAAATATTTTGTTGATACTGACCAGCATAGGGAGAAACGAAAATCATTAAAAAAAAGAAAAAGGGAAATCGGAGCTTGCACAGAAAGATATGGGTGTTAGTTTCTTGAGTGCACTGTTCGAGATAAGAATAAATAGAGAATTATTGTGAAGGTGGTTTGATGAACCCTCGTGTACTTACTTGTGATTTTTAGAGTATCCACGTAGATGTAGGTGTAGATGAACTGTAGCTACACAAGCAGCTTTCAGTAAGTAAATGAATAAATGTATAATGCATTTTCTAACCATATATGGCAAATTGACATTTGATGTGTAATGATTAGCCAGAACAAATTTTGCGGGAGATAATAAGCACTCAGTTTGTTGTCGTGTTAAGTCAGATATCTTTTGGCATATGCATTTCAGTTGTGTGCAAATAAAGATACTTTGGGAACTCTTTGTGCAGTGAAGTGACACAGTTGTCAAGTGTCTTCATAAACGCCCACAAAAGCTCATAAGTGTTGAATTCGCAATGTGCCACAGGTAACAGAAGCCATTCAGTTTATCAGTTGAACGCAATACACTGAATGAAAGGAATTCTTATGACTTCATATAGGATCCAACATATTCCAGTGGAAGTGCTTTCATACGTTCATTATAAGATTTGGCATTAAATGGAAGCTCCATGTCATTGTTTTAAAGTCATACAATAGTAGGTCTCTTTCTGTCTTTAATGAACAGGTTTGTCATTGTCTGACACTGAGCGTGATCTAGTAAAACTGCTAATCAATTTGATAATGTTTCAGGAATGTTCTTAAACCACCTCCCCCCCCCCCCCTTAAAAAAAATCCTGCAACATCTCCAAATGGTAATTTGTACCACCTTTTCATCCAGTCTACATGTACATGATTACTCGGCAGTTCACGATTAAGTGCCTGAAATAGGGTTCATCGAACCACCTTTATGCTACTTCTTTAATGTTCCACTTTTGAACAGCGTGCAGGAAAAAACACACACATAAATCGTTTCATGTGACCTCTGATTTCTCTTATTTTGTGATGATCATCATCTCTCCCTATTTAAGGAGGCGGAGGAGAAAGTTTGTGATCGAAATTTCATGAGAATGTCCTGCCACAGCAAAAAACATGTTTGTTTTAATGTCTGCCACCCCCGTTCGTGTATCATATCCATGACACTCTCCCCCTTATTTTGTGATGATACAAAATGAGCTACTCTTCTTTGACCTTTTCAATGTCCTACATCAGTCCTATCTGATGTGCATCCCACACTGCACAGCAATACTCCCAAGGAGGGCAGACAAGTATAATGTGAGCAGTCTCTTTAGTAAACCTATTACATTTTCTAAGTGTTCGGCCAAAAAATCACAGTCCTTGGTTTGCTTTCCCCAAAACATAATCTATGTGATCATTTCAATTTAAGTTACTCATAATTTAATAGCTACGTATTTAGTTGAGTTTACAGCCTTTAGATTTGTGTGATTTACCATATAACTGAAATTTAGTGGATTCTTTTTAGTGCTCATGTGTATGACTTCACACTTTTCATTATTTAGAGTCAGTTGCCACTTTTTTCACCATACAAAGACTGGTGACTTGTCATGACAATAAATGACAGCATCATCTGCAAACGATCTAAGAGGGCTGCTCAGATTGTCTCCTAAATCATTTATGTAGATCAGGAACAATAGAGGATCTGCAACACTTTCGTGGGGAACGCCACATATTACTTCTGTTTTACTTGATGATGTTGGGGTCATTTATTGCGTACGGACTGTTACATTTTTGAGAGGAAATCACGAATCCAGTCACACAGAGGAGATGATAAGCACACAATGTAATTAGAAGTCACTTATGGGGGAAATGTATTGATGGTCTTCTGGAACTCAAAAAAATATGGAATCAATTTGACATCCCCTGTTGATAGCACTCCATTACTTCGTGAGAATAAAGAGCTAGTTGTGTTTCACAGGAACAATGTTTTCTGAATCCATGTTGGCTATTTGTGAATAAATTGTTTTCTTGGAGGTGACTCATTATGTACGAGAACAGTATATGTTCCAAAATCCTACTGCAAATTGATGTTAGTGACATGGATCTATAATTCAGTGGTACTCTTATTTCCTTCCTTGGTTATTGGTGTGACCTGTGCAACTTTCCAGTCTTTGGATACGGATCTTTCTACAAGCGAGCAGCTGTGTATGATTACTAAGTATAGAGCTATTGTATCAGCATTCTGTGAAAGGAACCTGATTGATAGACAATCTGGACTGGAAGCCTTGCCTTTCTTAAGTGTTGTAAGCTACGTCACTACACTGAGGATATCTACTTGATTAGAATTTTGCAATATTTACTTCATCTCCTTTTGCGAATGTATTAGTAACTCTACTTAAAGTGGCGTTGTCATCAATATCACCGTCATTGTTATCGCACAGGTATTGATTGCATCTTGCCACTGGTGTACTTTACATACAACCATAATCTCTTTGGGTTTTCTGCCAGATTTTGAGACAGAGTTTTGTTGTGGAAACTATTAAAAGCATCTTGCATTGAAGTTCGCACTAAATTTTGTCTGTAAATCTTTGCTAATCTTGGGGATTTTGCGTTCTTTTAAATTTGGCATGCTTTTTTCATTGCTTCTGCAATAGTGTTCTGACCTGCCTTGTGTAGAGTCAGGGAGGGGAGGGATCAATGCCATCTCTTATTGCTTTATTTTGTACACATCTCTCAATTGCCATTGATACTATTTCTTTGAATTTAAACCACATCTGGTCTACGCTTACATAGTCAGGTTGGAAGGAATGGAGACTGTCTATTAGGAAGGTGTCAAGTGAATTTTTTTTTTTTTTTTTAACAGACGCACATTGCATATATTTCTGGTGGGTTTGGATATTATGGTATTCAATCTAGCTACAACTACTTTGTGGTCACTAGTCTGGTAAAACAGATGCCATCGTTTGGCATGAACTTGTCTTCATTCCACTTTTCCAGAATCAGATTGTGTCAGATCTATTTTCATAATGCATAAGGAAAACACGCACAGTGTACTGTGAAATGCCACTACACAGTTTAACCACAATAGGATCTCAAAGAAAGGGGATCATTCATTGACATTGGTACTAGGAAATGAAGTTACATTTTGCTGGGCAGCTGGGATGGGAGTCTAGCGGAACTAGAAAACAAAGGCAGGGCCCAAAGAGGAATGCGACGGAGTATGTTGCAAAATACACTGTGTATCTAAAAGACCACGTCTCAATGGGAAACTGAACAGGTGGATAAACAATTCTGACTCTGGCCATCCATCAAGGTGAAATCTCACTGCCAACAGGGTACTGTCCACTGTTGCACGGCTGTCTTTTATGCCACACGTCAACATCAAATTATAGACAGATTAACACTTCCTTGAGTTGTATAGGGAATGTGCGGTATGATTTAGGTGAAAATGAGGCAAGCATTATGAATTTAGGAAGGATGTTACACAGGTTCAACCACTTTTTGTTAACGGTAAGCAGGTTATACGTGTTTTTCATTTTTAAGTTGTCATTCATGTGCATTTATCTAGTCTTCAGTATTTTAAGTTAGCTGCTTCCCATGGGTTTTTTTTTTTTGTGTGTGTGTGTGTGTGTGTGTGTGTGTGTGTGTGTGTGTGTGTGTGTGAGAGAGAGAGAGAGAGAGAGAGAGAGAGAGAGAGAGAGAGAGAGAGATTGATTTTATGTATAAAATATTTATAAACTTATGTACAGTTAACTAAAGGAAATCACAATCCATTCTTTTCTTCTTTCAGCATTTGTTACCTCTGCCAGGATTCCTAATAGTTGGCTATGATATTTATCAGCATATAATATCAGTTTTTGAAAGTGCTCCTATGGTTCTTCCAATAGTGGGTGCTATACCAAAGATGGTTGTTTATCTTGCTGGAAATGTTCTGACACAGTATCCTTCATCAAATTTGCTGCATGTGAAATACTTATTTTTCTTTTATTGATGCTGATTGTGTGTAATTTATCTTAACAAATCTAGGTATGTGCGGTGGTACTCATCAAATTATGAATCTGTGTTTTCATAAAATTAGTAAGATAATGAGATGCCAGTATTAAAGCAAGGCAGTCAACACAAAAATTAAATTTACCAGGTGCCAGGTTTTAGTAATTGAGCACTGGAGGTGGCACATTCATTGTATGTTGCAATTTTTCATACTTTGACAGTTCACCATCTGTATCTGACATTTTTAGTCTTGTTGCAATGTCTGGGTTCTGAAATCCAAATGTGTTAAAGTAAAACACTCATATTTTCTTAAGTGTAAAAATGTACAAATAAGGCACACTTACCTTAATAGCTGCAACAGTTTACATGTAAGTTGATGGAAATCATGGGATGTAGGGGGGGGGGGGGAGGGGGTGTATGTTCTGTTACATACCAGCCAAAGAAATTACACTATTATTGTAATGAGTTGGGTGCTGCCCGGGAGAAGCAACGCAAACCTGATCCTCGTTGCACTATACTGAGTAGCGCACTGTTCCAACTTTTGTTAGTGAAGAAACATCAATCTGGAAATTGGTTTGATCACCACAGAGTCCTATTGGAGGCCCTTGCCTTCCTCTAACCTTTGAATCGACATACCAGATAGTTATAAGCGGACCTACAGTTTCAAGTGGTCTTGAAACCATGATCCAATTCGACATTTTTTGTTTTAACACACAACTTGCAGAAGTGAGATAAAAAAAGTAATCATAGGACTGACTGACAGTATGCACCTGAAACTGTGGATTTATGCAAAGCATGGTAGGCAGTTTTAATGGCTCAGCAATCCTGTAGGCAATTTCCAAGTAGAAAACCTTTGCACTCCTAATACGGCTGCACTGCTGCTCTCTGAATTTCAGAATGCAGTACACCTATATCTTGTCACATGTATTTTTTCCAGAGAAAGTTATCTTACGATAAGTATGTAAGTAGTAATTTCTCTCTTCAGTCAGCAACCATGGAATGAAGTGAAGAGACACCAATTGGAATTCTGACCCGCATAGCCCCTGGTACTGCAAGTTCAGTAATGTGAAAACCACCTTCAGTGTGTTCAAGCACCCTGTGCTCTAAATTATGATGCTAGGGCAAGCACAGCATGGTTTCAATACTCTAATGACCTTTCTGAAATACTAATCCAGTGCTGCATGATCATTCATGAGACAGTTTATTGCACAAGGTTAAGTCAAGTATTATCCGCAGTACTGTCATTTTACATAGATGATGCATGCTTTGTTTATTTGTTGTTACATATTTGCAATTTTCAAGCTGCTAGGCTAGTTTCATTATCGTTACCGTGCTGTTAATCATGGCTGCTCTGCTGTCTATTTGCACAAAAGAAGAGCAATGTTCAGCGATCCGTTTTTTGTGGGCGGAAGGTATACCAGCGGCCGAAATTCATCGAAGACTTTTGGTACAGAACGAGAACGGTGTTTTGCCACAACGGAGTGTCTATAAATGGACTGGAAAAATTCTGAAATGGTCGCACAAGTGTTACGCACGATGGAGCCGGACGATCGTTTACTGTCACAAATAAAGGAACATTGAGCGTTCACCTGAAATGATTCTTGTAGACAGACAATTGACTATTGACGAAGTGGCACATCGTATGCAAATTAGTCATGTTTCTGCCTATGAACATCCACAACAGACTTGGATTTGATAAAGTTTGTGCAAGATGGGTCCCAAAACAACTCTCACAGTTGCGTAAACAAATGCTCTTTGACATCTCGCTATGGTAACAAACGGGACAACTTCTTAGACAGCATCATTACTGGTCACAAAACATGGATCCATCATTTTGAGCTGGAGAGTAAACGGCAGAGTATGGAATGGAAAATCCAAATTCGCTGTGCAACAAAAAGTTCAAGACCCAGCCATCTGCAGGAAAACTGATGCTTATGGTTTTTTGGACGCACAAGGTCCAGTACTGGAACATTATGGGGAAAGGGGCACAGCAATAAAGAGTGTATGTTACAGTGAGATGCTTACTGCCAGACTAAAACGTGCAATTCAAAGCAAACACCGAGGATTGCTGTCAAAAGGTGCTGTGTTGTTGCACGACAATGCCCGTCCACACACTGCTGCCCACACTGCTGAAATGCTCCAAAAACTCAAATTTGAAGTACTTTATCATCCTCCATATTGTCCCAATCTTGCCCCCTTCTGACTATCACTTGGTTGGTCCACTCAAAGAGGTATTAAGGGACCATCAATTTGCCTCGGACGAAGCAGTGAAAGAGAAGGGGTGCATTCCTGGCTCGCAGCTCAACAGATAACCTTCTTTTATGAGGGCATTAGGAAGTTTGTAAAACGATGGATCAAGTGCGTTGAAATGCAAGGAGACTATGTTGAAAAATGATGTTCTTGTAAGTTTTCTATTTGATTACAATAAAATTTTATAACTACTTTGCAGACTGGACATGTCATATCTACACATCTCACCTGTGTAATGATTTTACTCCCTTTGCACATCCACAGGGCATCATTATTTTCTTTTCTTTTCTTTTTTTTTTTTTTTTAAATAATATTTTATCCACCACAGCAATGTGACAGTCTCAGTTGTCTATATGTAATCATTCACGTGTTTGTGATTTCTGGTTGCTGAACTTATAAAAAAATGCAAGTGGAGTGTAAATGTTGCTAGGGAGCATGAATTAGTATTTAGAGAATCCAAAATATAATTCAGTTTCTTGTGCATTACAACTTAAGTGTTTCACATTATTGTGTTAAGTAAATCCTTAACGTTTGACCAGATACATGTGCATCAGCTCAGTCTATGTCCTGACTACAGAATGCTCATCTCTTACTGTCACCCTTGTTGTAACTTTACGAAAGTTTATAAGTCTGTTATTTTCAATTATCTATTTCAAAAATGACTTCACCCTCATTCACTGGATTGGAACTATACTAGTCTTTTCAGGCACAATCATATTCACTGAAGTGGTACCAAGAATCAGAGGTGCCTTGACACCAGTTTCAAAGAAGAAAGATTAATAATAATAAAAAAAGCGGTAAAGTTGCGTAGATACAGGTTCCTGATGAGAGAAAATGATAATTTTAAATTTTGGCATTTGTTGTGAAGGACTTTAGTAGTGATGATGAAATGCTTTAACAGCTGACAGCAACTGATAAACTGTATACTATTGGATGAAAAGAAAAGGAGAACTATAAAATTGTGGAACAGAGTTGCTGGCCAGCATGTCAGTTCATCTCATCCCGTGGTCTGAGTAACTAACCTGCCCTTCCTCTTTAACGTTCCACAGTCTACATCACCTCTTCAAGGAAGGAACTATTAATTCTCAAAGCTAGGTTAGTATTACGGACATGCCTCCTGACCAGCAATTTTGCTCATAATTTTAAAGTAGTCATTTGGACAATTCAGCTTGTACTGGATTTCTTAGAAGGCTATCAATTGTTAAGAGAACTATGTATTAAATTTTTGACAAATTTCAGGGACCACATTCATAATTTTGTACCTTTAACATTTGTAAATATTAAGTTTTACATGCAGAATGTACTAAATCTGAGATGTTTTTAGAGATCTGCTCTCTGCAGCCAGACATCAGCAGCGGGGAGCACCATACTGTTAATATGTGGGAGGGTATTTCCAGTTCTGGTGTTTGACTTAGAATGAAGCAAAACTGCTTTAAAACTTTGGTTGTAACTGTGGAATAGAACTCTTTTTTTATTTGTAACTGGGTTATTGCTGTACCAGTTTAAATTATGGAAATGCTTACATCTCTGTATGGCAGAGTTGCCAATTTTATCGGCATGTACTGAAGTGTACCTGCAAATGTTTCGTGTAAGTTGAGATTTGAAAGATAACACAACTCAATGTCTTAGATGCCTAATTTTATACAGATTATTTAAGTTAAGAACTCTGTGCAGTATTATGTACATGGTGTTTCTTTCCAAAGAAAATGTGTTTAGGAAAGTGAGGCATGACTTCAGGAACACTTGTTATCATTTTGTCTTTCTTTAAATTTATTCCAGAGTTCATAGTTTGCTGATTTATATTACCTAGTATAGTGTGCAACTAACTAGTGGTCATTGTGAATTACATGATCTCGAAGTTTTGAAGAGCATTTATGTGGTACTCTGGTTTCTAAAGTGTGTGGCCTCCCATTTCAGAAGGGGTGTGTGTGTGTGTGTGTGTGTGTGTGTGTGTGTGTGTGTGTGTGTGTGTGTGTTAGGGTTCTGTTGTTACACTGATGTTAATGGTCAGTTTTGTAGAGTACTTTAAAATGCATAAGTACTCACAGAACTGTTGTATATGCTTTAATATAAAGAACTCACGTTAATATGTCTGTGATGAAAGTAGAATTCAACTGAGTCTTGAGAATTTTATTTTATTTTCTGCTGTGTGTGACAAAGTGAGTTTGTTCAAGTTATTTCCTTACAGGAGGCCAGAAGAATCAGAAAAATAAAGCAATACCATATTTTCAAACTTGTAATATTTGACGTTAAACAAAAAATATATTTATATATAATCATTAAAATAAAATTTTCATATCACCACAACATGCAATGCTGAAATTCATTTATAATAAATGCTATCTCTTTCTAACTGGAAGGGGATAACATTGAAACACATACACAGTGACATACGGAAAAATTGCTCTGACAGTAGGGGGTGTGTTAAAATAACACAGAGCAATTCAGCCTAATATCAGATCACAATATTTAGCAAACCACATACACTAATTTGCCTTATAGCCCAAGGAAAAATCCTACAATAAACACTTTCTCCTGCTTCAAAATTACATACTGTTCCATTTCACTACTGAAGATTGGCTGTGGAGAGTGAAAATTTACATTCTACATAACTTGACAAAGAAATTTGGCTTAAGCCTTTCGCTGCTACGGGTGTGCATAGACGTCGTACTATACCATTCCCCAGGTGCTGTGGTCATGTATACGTGCACCCTTGGGTTTCCTACATTGCTGTGGATGTCAGTATACGTCTTGAGCTGCCAAAATCTTACTGCTGTGGATGAGTTACTTCCATATCTTGGCGAATAAATAAGTTTTGAGTGTTTATCAGAATACGTAAGTGCCTCGTTGCACGCTATCATTAGCAAACCACTTCATTTCTGTATCTTGAATCGCTTGAGGTATGACCACACAATTTGCGATGTGCACGGACATGGGCTGGATATAAAACCCATTAACTCAAGAATGGAGTGAGATATCGTTCTGTTCTCAATTTTAAATAAAATTTAGATATATGAGCTACATTTCATTTATTGCAATGTATGAGCTAAATCAACCATACACAAAGTTTACGCAGTACATTTTTTATCTCTGCAAAATCTTTAAAATGTCTTTCTTAATTTGATGCAGCACAGCAAGTATGAAGGATAACAAAAATATATTCAGTTCTTTATGAGCAAAGATAATACTATAAAATCTGCAAAAAAAAAAAAAAAAAAAAAAAAAAAAAATTCACACAAGTCTCCGAAAAATCAGGTCATAAGTATTTCATACCAGATGGAACAGCATCTATCAGCTCAGGCACCAGCATTTAGCAAGCTATACAGCCATAAAAAATAAAAAGCTGCCCTCAGTACAGAATGCAGAGAGCACATCTGTAGGAGCAAATATTATTTGATCTGTAATAGGTGGTGTAGAACTCCATGAGTAAAATCTTTTAATTTATACACTTGTTAACTGAAATAAATGGTTTCGTAACTTCAGTTAAATAATGGTGCAGGAAACAGTATTGAGACGTATCAGTGTTACAATATTGAGAGTGATCTTGTAAAGATAAATTTTGGCAACAAACTATACAAATGTTGAGATTGTTCCACTTTTGAGATGTTACCAGCCTCAGCTGGAAAGTTGTGTGTGTCATATCAACATTGACCGCTTATATCAGTTATTTACTCAAACATTAATTTGGTTTCTGTTGGTAATTCTATTATCAGATAGGGTTTATGACTTGTGGCCTACATCTCAATAGGAAAGCAACATTGGCTGGATCGATAGCAGAATCTTTCTGGAGGGGGAAGGGAGGACATTGCCACACAGGAGGGTATCCTTATAGTAACAGGTGGGAAGTGTAAACTCAGATATGGGCTATTAGTAGTAGTGACTAAATCTGACAAAGATAAAAAGGAAAATAAAGTAAACTTATTGCAACAAAATAGGATTAAAAAATAAAACTTTTCTTTTTTTGTTTTTTTTTTTAAGGTGAACTGCATCCTACAAATCTTGTAGTTGTAGTATGAGAGGGGATATACCACAGCATTGAGTTAGTGAAGGTCTGGTATCGAGCAAGAAATACTTGTCACCTATATTTAAGAAAACTTCGATACCCTTAAAATTTGGAGTGATTTTACAAATTGATGAAATATGTAATGAAACACTGATACATAACATCCAAAATTTTATATTTTTTCTAGAAAACGTAAGTTCACAGGTAGGCTAGTCAAAATATATACATTAATTCTTAATCAGTTCACTTCCACTACGAAGTGCTTAAGTACACGTGTCTGCTATTCGAGCCACACTGTAAGGGGATGCATAAGTAATTATAATTTACCTTTCCAAATGTTCTGTTGCCATGCACAGTCTTCTGTCTGACAATGTTTTTATAAATAGAGAAAAATCACTCTTCTTTGCAAAAAGTCAACATTGCATATTTATACAAAGGGATTGTGCAAGGAATAATATTCTCAGGGCCTTTTACAATTTCACCATTAAATAAGTGAGACAGAATAACAAGAATTTGAGTACAGATTGCAGTTTAGTGGAAACCGCACCACCCACTTCACCTCGTACAACACTCATTTTGTTTTAGGGCTCAAAGACAACTAGGCTCAGATGCACACACCCATGTCAGAACCATAGAACACAAAGGAAGGGGGAAAAAAAACTACTACACATTAAGCCCAATCGATGGAAGGAAAGATAGCTAAAAGCAGGGACTCGGAAAAAGGTCCATAAAATGCACCACAGAGAACAGAGGTCATGAACTAAAGATTAAATGTCCTTTGCCATAGTACTACAAAGGATAAAAAGTAAAACATGGTCAACAGCCCGTGCGTCGTTTGCTAAAATTGCTGATAACTCAAGACTGCAAACATAAATGAGAATGTAAATGGTTAAAAAAAGGGCATTCCATCAGGAAATGACGAACTGTCAGAGGTTGAGGGCAATGAGCTTAAAGAGGTGGGGGAGCACCACTTAACAAATAGGGATGGCTAAAAAGACAGTGCCCAACACAACAAAGCTAAAATGATGTCCTCACGGTGAGAGGGCTGAGAGGCTTAATTCCCCGGAGCTTGTTCCCATGAAGGGAGGACCAGTGGTGATGCCAAAGTGACACCACCTGCTGACCTGGTACAACACTGATAATGCAAACTGCATCTTCCATTATTCCCACAGCCTCACGGAGAGGCATATTTGAAGTTTCCAGTTCCTTGATACCGTCATGAAGTGACTTGCGATACATGAAATTGAACAGATCACCTTAGAACTATTGAATGCTGATAGGGATTCACTCACAGACACTGCAGGATCAGAAGGAAAGTTCTCCATCACTGACTTCAGAGGCTTAAAGTGCTTACTGTAGAAAATCACAAATACAATTCATGTTATCCACCTCGTTACCACTGGCTCCAGAGGCAGAGGTACAACAGGTAGCTGCTGCTTGCAGCATTGTACATGATAAGGACATTTCAAGAAAATCACCACTGTAGCTATCAGTATATTTACTTCTGGGAAATGATGTGTAACTCACTCTGTCACTTGTTGCAATGCATGAGCCATACGTGTAACATGCACTAAGTTTGGAGAAAATACGTCAAGCAATTTCCCTGCTCTCAACGTATATGGAGGGGCATCTGTGTACATAAATAGGATCCTCTTTTCCTCTACACCATCTCACCATAGTACCTTAAGTCCATCATTAATCAATCTAGCAATTCTATAACTGTTTGTTGCCTCAAAAGGTTTACAATAAATTAAATAGGGTTTAGCTGTAGCCTCAGAGTCCAACTTGCCCACAATTAGATTAGCAATGAAACAGCCTAAAGCATCCATTGTCTTATCAGAAGAAATACATATAGGTGATGTGTCAACATAGCAAGATTATTCTTCCATGGAGTGAACTCATAGGGAATGTTGCACTATTTCTGGACGAAATGTTAATTTCAGGTACCTGTAGTTTGTTCCCTGTAACCAATACAAAACACAGTTCTTTGTAAAATCACTATTAGATGAGGTAGGCTGTCCATGCAACTGTGTAAGTAGAACCTGTTTCTTTAAACAAATCCGTTGTTTATTTCTAATATGTAGATTGCTTCGAAAAAGTAGATCAGTGTGAGATTTCATCATACATCCTATATGTTTATCACCAGAGTTGCCTCAGGTTCTGGAAATCAGGGAATTTCAAACACATCAGGGAAATTTGAAAAAAACACTGGAAAAATCTCATTTTTTGTCTCAGTAGATGAAATGGTTTGTTTACTGAGGTGTCATGCATCATCACTGGCTGGATGCAGCTGAGTACATGTACTGTTTCCCTTCTCCCTCATTCTTACTGCTTCTCCCCTTCCTACCACTCCCCTCAGCTTGCAGTCAGTGCTGCCGTCATTTCTTGTCACTAGCCTAGCAGCTGGTTGGTGTGTGTGTGTGTGTGTGTGTGTGTGTGTGTGTGTGTGTGTAAAGCTAGGGCAGAAAATTTAGTTGTGAGACGGTGACTGTCTTTTCTATGAGCCTGTATGTGGCTCACCAATCATCTTTACAGTGAGTTGCTACCTATCCTCACTATTATTGATTCTCAGCGTATTTGAACAAGTTATCTGTTGCACGGATTGATCACCGCAGTCTCATTTCATCGACATGCTGTCTGTGGCTCATGAATAGCTGGCCACACAAATCGATTTCTAGGACGGGCCAAAACAGCAGGCCGTTTCTGCAGGTATTTGCAATGGATTGGGCCTGCTGATCATGAAACCATTCATTTCCCACCAATGTGCAGGCCCTGCCCATCGGATCTAGTCTCACTGATCAGTCCACAGGCCGGGTCTATTTGTGTGTGGCGTAATGCAGTGGATATTCGTGGTTTATCTGTGGACAGAGGACTGCAGTGCTCCTTGGCAGGCCAGAGGCCACAGGCAATGAATTTCAGGAATTGGTTGGTTAGTTGGTTTGTTTAAAAGAGGAAGGGGGGGGGGGGGGGGGGGAGGAAGGGACCAAACTGCAAGGTCATCAGTCCCTTTTTCCCGGTAAAATAATTACACAACGGAAAGAAGAAAAGAAAGGAGACATACAGCACAATAACAAGAGAAAGGAAGAACCAGAAGGACAACCAATACTATTATGGACAAGAACAGGAAAAGAAAACCATAGAGAGAAGCAAGAAACAGGTAGAACGGGTAAGAACAAGGGAGCAGATGAGCGTCGCTAGCCAACCATGAGAAGAAAAAGGAAAAGCCAACCACTCTGCGACACATTAAAACATCCACCCTAAAAGCATTAGAATGGAGAACACAAAGGGACAAAGGACATGCGCTAAAACTTATACAGGGTGTTACAAAAAGGCACGGCCAAACTTTCAGGAAACATCCCTCACACACAAATAAAGAAAAGATGTTATGTGGACATGTGTCCGGAAACGCTTAATTTCCATGTTAGAGCTCATTTTAGTTTCGTCAGTATGTACTGTACTTCCTCGATTCACCTCCAGTTGGCCCAATTGAAGGAAGGTAATGTTGACTTCGGTGCTTGTGTTGACATGACATGCGACTCATTGCTCTACAGTACTAGCATCAAGCACATCAGTACGTAGCATCAACAGGTTAGTGTTCATCACGAACGTGGTTTTGCAGTCAGTGCAATGTTTACAAATGCGGAGTTGGCAGATGCCCATTTGATGTATGGATTAGCACGGGGCAATAGCCGTGGCACGGTACGTTTGTATCGAGACAGATTTCCAGAACGAAGGTGTCCCGACAGGAAGGCGTTCGAAGCAATTGATCGGCGTCTTAGGGAGCACGGAACATTCCAGCCTATAACTCGCGACTGGAGAAGACCTAGATCGACGAGGACACCTGCAATCGACGAGGCAATTCTTCGTGCAGTTGACGAGAACCCTAATGTCAGCATCAGAGAAGTTGCTGCTGTACAAGGTAACGTTGACCACATCACTGTATGGAGAGTGCTACAGGAGAACCAGTTGTTTCCGTACCATGTACAGTGTGTGCAGGCACAATCAGCAGCTGATTGGCCTCCACGGGTACACTTCTGAAAATGGTTCATCCAACAATGTGTCAATCCTCATTTCAGTGCAAATCTTCTCTTTACGGATGAGGCTTCATTCCAATGTGATCAAATTGTAAATTTTCACAATCAGCATGTGTGGGCTGATGAGAATCCTCAGGCAATTGTGCAATCACGTCATCAACACAGATTTTCTGTGAACATTTGGGCAGGCATTGTTGGTGATGTCTTGATTGGGCCCCATGTTCTTCCACGTATGCTCAATGGAGCACGTTATCATGATTTCATACGGGATACTCTACCTGTGCTGCTAGAACATGTGCCTTTACAAGTACGACACAACATGTGGTTCATGCATGATGGAGCTCCTGCACATTTCAGTCGAAGTGTTCGTACGCTTCTCAACAACAGATTCGGTGACCGGTGGATTGGTAGAGACGGACCAATTCCATGGCCTCCACGCTCTCCTGACCTCAACCCTCTTGACTTTCATTTACGGGGGCATTTGAAAGCTCTTGTGTACACAACCCCGGTACCAAATGTAGAGACTCTTCGTGCTCGTATTGTGGACGGCTGTGATACAATACGCCATTCTGCAGGGCTGCATCAGCGCATCAGGGATTCCATGCGACGGAGGGTGGATGCGTGTATCCTCGCTAACGGAGGACATTTTGAACATTTCCTGTAACAAAGTGTTTGAAGTCACGCTGGTACGTTCTGTTGCTGTGTGTTTCCATTCCATGATAAATGTGATTTGAAGAGAAGTAATAAAATGAGCTGTAACATGGAAAGTAAGCGTTTCCAGACACATGTCCACATAACATATTTTCTTTCTTTGTGTGTGAGGAATGTTTCCTGAAAGTTTGGCCGTACCTTTTTGTAACACCCTGTATAGAATGATAAAACCCACCACCGCATATAAAACGTAAAACTAAATTAGCCGATGTGGTGTTGTCAGGTAAAATTAATGGTGTCAAGTCTGGTAGCTGAAGAGCCTGTCGCAGGGCAGCCAAAGGAGGACAGCTCATCAAGATATGGGCCACTGTCAGCCAGGTGCTGCAACGACACTGAGATTGGTCACCAAGGTGCAGGAGGTAGCCCTGTGTCACCCAAGCATGGCCAATGTGGAGCCGGCAGGGAACCACAGAGTCCCTGCGAGAGGCCCACATGGAGGACTGCCACACATTCGTAGTCTCCTTAAAGGCACACAGTTTATTGTGCATGCTGAGGTTATGCCATTTCATCTCCCAAAGCTGCAAAACCTTGTGGCATAGTACTGAACACAGGTCAGTGGCAGAGAAGCTGATCTCCATAAGCGGTTTCCACATAGCCTGTTTGGCCAGTTCGTTGCCTGGGATTCCGACGTGACCTGGGGTCCAGACGAACACCACTGAATGACCGGACCATTCCAGAGCAATGATGGACTCCTGGATGGTTGCTATCGTAGGATGACGACAGTAGCACTGGTTGAGAGCTTGTAGGCTGCTCAAGGAGTCAGTATGCAGAAGAAACACCTCCCCAGGGCAGGAACGGATGTGCTCAAGAGCACTAGATATAGCCACCAGCTCAGCAGTGAAAACACTATAGCCATTGGGCAAGGAACGCTGTTGAATATGTCCTCCATGAACGTACGTGAAGCAGACGTGAGCATCAGCCATCAAGCGATTGGTGTAAACCACTTCGCGGCCTCGGTACTTGTCAACAATTGAGAGGAAGTGGCAGCGGAGAGCCATGGGGTTAACTGAGTCCTTAGGGCCATGTGAAAGGTCCAGGTGAAGCTGCAGCCTAGGTGTACACCATTGAGGTGTACGTGAATGGACCTCAAGTATAGGTGGTAAAGGCAAGGACTCCAGTTCAGAAAGAAGGGATCGGACACGAACTGCAATTTGAAGCCCTGACCTGGGCCGTCGATGTGAGAGATGAACCACCGTGGATGGGAAGAGGAGACAGTGATTTGGATGCACAGGAGAACTATGAACATGTGCTACGAAACAGGCCAGCAGTTGTGCATGCCTAACCTGCAAATGGAAGTACTCTGGCTTCCACAAGGACGCTGGTCACCGGACTTGTCTTAAAAGCTCCTGCCACTAGGCGAACACCACACAATGCTGAGGACACCACCGAACCATAAACCAGATCCCCATAGTCAAGGCGGGATTGTACATGGGCTCTGTAGAGCTGCAGCAGCGTAGAATGATTTGCACTGCAGTTGGTGTTGCTCAGGCAGAGGGTATGAGGTGCTGCAGGCACTTCCGCTTAAGCTGACGAAGGTGAGGAAGCCCAGTCAATCAGGTGTCGAAAACCGATCCTAAGAATCAATATTTCTCCACTACAGTGAGTGGATCATCATTAAGGTAAAGTTCTGGTTCTGGATGAATGGTACAATGTCGACAGAAGTGCATAACACACGACTTTGCAGCTGAAAACTGGAAACCGTGGTCTAGAGCCCATGACTGCGCCTTGTGGATGACTCCATGTAGGTGCTGCTCAGCAACAACAGTACTGGTGGAGCAGTATGAAATGCAGAAGACGTTTGCATACAGGGAAGGTGAGACAGACGGCCCTACAGCTGCTGCTAGACCATTAATGGCCACTAAGAATAGAGAGACTCAATACAGAGCCCTGCGGGACCCCATTCCCCTGGATCTGAGGGGAACTATGGGAGGCACCAACTTGGACATGAAAAGTACGAAGCGACAGGAAATTCTGGATAAAAATCGGGAGTGGGCTTCAGAGACCCCACTCGTATAATGTGGCAAGGCTTTGATGTCACCAGGTCATGTCATACACTTGTCGCAAATCAAAAAAGGCGGCAACCAGGTGTTGGCGTCTGGAAAAGGCTGTTCAGATGGCAGACTCTGGGGACACAAGATTATCAGTGGTAGAGTGACCCTCGTGGGTTATTACCGGATTTGAGCACCGGAATGATGGTGCTCTCCAGCCATTGCGATGGAAAGATGCCATTGCACCAGATTTGGTTGAATATGACGAGGAAATGTCGCTTGGAGTCTGATGAGAGATGTTTAATCATCTGACTATGGATCTGATCCCGTCCAGGAGCTGTGTCAGGGCAATGTACAAGGGCACTGAGGAGCTCCCACTCTGTAAATGGGGCCTCATAGGATTCACTGTGGCGTGTAGTAAACAAGAGGACATTCCCTTCCAGCCGCCATTTGAGAGTGTGAAAGGCTGGGGAAGGGGGGGGGGGGTGTAACTCTCCAATGCAGAGGCTCGAGCACAGTGCTCGGCAATCGTGTTTTCATCGGTAGATAACACATTTCTGTTAATTCCAGGAACACCTGTTGGGGTCTGGTACCCAAAAACACGTTTGATCTTCGCCCAGACTCGGTAAGGTGACGTATGGCACCCAATAGTGGAGACATATCTCTCGCAACACTCCTGCTTCCATCGTTCGATAAGTTGGCGAACGCGAGCACAGAGCCATTTAAAGGCTATGAGGTACTCCAGCGAAGGGTGCCACTGTAGAGCTCACCAATGCTTCTTAATTGCTGCAGTGACTTCCGGTGACCACCAAGGGACTGTTTTTCGCTGGGGGCACCCTAAAGAGTGAGGGATCGTGTTTTCTGCCACAGAAACAATTGCTGTAGTCACCTGCTCAACCATCACATTGATGTTACCGTGTGAGGGAGATTCAACAGTGACCACAGAGGAGAAAGTTTCCCAGTCCACCTTGTTTAAAGCCCATTTGGGCAGGCGTCCGTGGGCTTGACGATGGGGCAGTGACAAGAAGATGGGGAACTGGTCATTACCAGACAGATTGTCATGCGCTTTCCAGTGGTCAGATGGCAGAAGTCCTGGGCTGAAAATTGATAAATCAATGGCCGAGTAACTGCCTTGAGCCGCACTGAAATGTGTGGCGGCCCCAGTATTTAAGAGGCAGAGGCCGAACTGAGACAGTAAAGTTTCGACATCTCTGCCTCGATAAGTAAGAACGGTGCCACTCCTCAAGAGGTTATGGGTGTTAAAATCTCCCAAAAGTAGGAAAGGTTTAGGGAGTTGATCAATCAGTGCAGTTAATACATTCCAGGATACGACACCATCTGGAGGAAGACATACATTGCATTTCCTCTGTCTTCCTTATTCCGACAGCCACAGCTTCAAGCTTTGAAGTGGCACAGGTTCACTACAGACTGAGTTAGGACATAAACGCAAACCCCACCTCACACTCGATAACAGTCACTACGGTTCCTATAGTATCCCTTATAGCTGCGGAGGGCAGGTGTCCCCATTGCTGGGAACCAGGTTTCCTGGAGGGCAAAGCAGAAAGCAGGTATAAAGCTTAACAGCTGCCACAGCTCAGCCAGGCGAAAGAAAAAACCACTGCAATTCCAATGGAGGATGACGTCATTGTGAGACTAGGAAGGCATGGAACATTCAATGAGGCAGTTTACGCCTCAGGGTCACCTGCTGCCACTGACCTTTTGCCTGAGCAGTCTCTATCCATTTTGTCTGAGGGTCTGGCGAGATGTAGGTCTTCAGCAGATGCCAAAATCTCCACCTCATCTACAGATGCAAAGCTTGGAGGTAGCTGCGATGTGGGTGTCACCGCAATTCCCTTGGTCTTGGGGACCTTCTTTTTGTATTTCTCTAGCTGGTCCTTGGGTTTCCCTGGCTGGGAGGGCTTCACTGATTCAGTTGCCAGCACTGAGGATGAGTGTGAAGCCCTGCAACCAGCTGCTTTTGGGCTCTTGAGTCACTGGCAGGTGTAATCTTTCCAACTAGCAGAAACCTGGGAAGGGAGTGACCCAAGGGACCCCTTCCTAGCGAGAGCAGCTGAAGAAGTTGTACACTTCTCTGGCTTGGAAGTGGGGACAGATGTTGCCGATGGCTGGGGGGTGTTGCTGCTGAAGTATGTGGTGCAGGAGCAACAGGGAGCAAAGTGCTCCCAACATCAAGGGGGCAGGTGTAATCTTTTGGCTCTGAGAGGTGACTGTGGTTGGTGGAGCCGATGGGGCAAGAACTGTTGCAGTGGCGGCATAAGATGGGTGTCATGCGTGCAGGATGTAGGCGCTCAAATTTCCTCTTTGCCTCAGTGTAGGTCAGTCGGACCAGGGTCTTGTACTCCATGACTTTCCTTTCTTTCTGGAGAATCCTGCAGTCTGGCGAGCAAGGCGAATGGTGCTCTCCACAGTTGACACAGATGGGAGGCGGGGCACATGGAGTATTGGGATGTGATGGGCGTCCGCAATCTCGACACATGACACTGTAAGTACAGCAGGAAGACATATGACCGAACTTCCAACATTAAAAGCACCGCATTGGGAGAGGGATATAGGGTTTCACACAACAGCGGTAGACCATCACCTTGACATTCTTAATGTATCACCCTAGAAGGCCAAGATGAAGACACCGGTTGCAACCTGATTGTCCCTTTCATCCCAGTGGACACGCCAAACAAAATGTACACCTCGCCATTCTAAATTGGCGCACAGCTCATTGTCAGACTGCAAAAGAAGGTCCCTGGACCATATTTAAAGACACATGGTTAAAGAAACATCCCCCAGCTTGTCACAAGTGAGTAATGCCCGTGACTGGACAGAGGCTGCTGTTTTGATCAAGACAGACCCAGATCTCACTTTGGACAAGCCCTCCACCTCCCCAAACTTGTCCTCTAAATACTCAACAAAAAACTGAGGCTTCATCGTCATGAAAGATTCCCCGTCAGCTCTCTAACATACAAGGTACCATGGCGAATAAGAGCCACTGCCATCCTTATAGCCTGACATTCCTCCCATGGTGTGGCCAGGGAGGGGAACGATTTGGGGTCATACTTCTGTGCATTGAACTGAGCCCGTGAATGCTTAGAGACTGCTGGTGTTTGACCACCAACAAAAGATGATGTACTACGCTTCATTGCATCATCTATCCTGATGCCACCCACTCCGACCAGGGGCCCTCCCCACAGGCGCCACCCAGCCGCAACAGAGGCCACCTGGGCAGGATGGCCATTGCCAGAGGTCCTGATGCTGCAGGGGGATGGGCATCTGTCCCTTGGCATACATGAGGATTTAACAGCGCAGGCATCAGCAGAGCAATCCCTGCGTGGGCAGGGGGCTACAACCAACAGGTACATGGTGGCCCCACCACAACGGACTGGCTACCGTGCTGGATATCAGGTGCAACTAAGCAAACAAGTCCATTATCATCGTCAACGTAGAAAACGATACTGCACAGCTGATGGAAAAATACGCACCCAGGAGGGTGACCTCACCCAGCAGTTGGAGAATGAGCAGAAGTGCAGATCCACGTCAACAAAGGATGTGAGCTGATGGAAAAATACGCACCCAGGAGGGTGACCTCACCCAGCAGTTGGAGAATGAGCAGAAGTGCAGATCCACGTCAACAAAGGATGTGATAGGTCTCAGCGCACGATGCACCATGTAAGGCACCCTTCCCCAATTGGCTCGCTCTTCAGGAAAATTTTGAAAAACAGAGGTCAAACCCTACAGGGACCATCACAAAGGCCAAAATGTGAGAGAGACCTTTTAGTTACCTCTTATGACAGGCAGAAATACCTTAGCCTATTCCAACCCCTCAGACCCACAGGGGGAGGATGTTCAGGAATTGGGACCATCTCATCACAAGTACATTGTACAGTGTGGTAATTTATAGACATTTTATTTCTTTTAACACATTTTGGCACTTCGAAAGTCGTTTATATATTAGAAAATATCGTGGTTTGTATGCTAAGTTCTCATATATTTCTCAAAAGAAAAATCACACAATAACTGTAAAGCAACAGATATAACACAGTGGGTAATAACCGACAATATCGAACATAGTAGAACCAACCATCGCCTACAGTGCTGGTTTACACAATTCTTCCCCGCCTTATACACTGTTTTCAAGAGGCCTATTTTTTTCTGAGGTTATTTCTGAAATCAGTGAAGGTATTTTAAATCTGTCTTGCGACTCCAAGGAAATACGTATTTTATTTCACCAAATGTGTTTCGTTTTATTGAAATAAAATAACATCAGTGGTCTTAATGAAACACACACACCATTTGGCTTGCTTTCTCCATCTAAAAACAGTTCATTAGAAAAGATGTTGATGTTAGTACTAAAGATTTTTGCTCACTTTGGGAAACGCCATCTGCTTGCAAGTTTATTTTACATATTTCCTCATTTGCACTATTGTTTCTTGTACCAAAGCTACAAAGACAGATTGTCATCTAACATCTTAACTTACCTTTGAGACTCAAAATTTTTCAGGGAAAAATCAGGTAATTTCACTAGGGGGAACTTGTGGCAACCCTGACGACAAGTTTGGGAGAGAACTATTTTACCATCAGTGGTTAAAGCACTGTCAATAGAAATACCTATTTACAGCTTTGATGACAATGAAGACGCAACTGGTGCCATGGGTAACTTAATGCAGCTGACTATTACACGTTGTGAAGCCTTTGAGAACAAGAAGTAAGTGTTTAAAATGTACCATTGTGGTCCATATCAAACTTGGGCAGTTAAACTCAAAGCTAAACAGTATTGGCGATGATGTGAGAAACACAATAATAAAACTTAATTTTTTTTTTTTTTTGTTTTCTTACTCTGTAATAAAAATGTATGGGACTTATGAACACGTGTAACAACTCGGCAATAATATCCAAATATGTAAAATCACCGGTATGTAGTGTAATGTGAAATATGTATTATACCTCAAAATATGTATTTAAAGCTTTGAAATAAGGATTCTTTCAGTGCGATTTGTCGACATTTTAGTTTTTCTTATGACAACATATAAAGGAACAGAATATATAATTGCATAAAATCCAGGCTCTAGTGATTAGCATTGAGAAGTTTGTGCCACAGAAGTAGAATTTTATGGAAAATTAACAGTAATAGTCACAATATAAAGGGCTCCATCTAATCAATTTGAGTTCTTCATAAAAGAATTTGAGACATCATTAAGCATGTCACCTTCCAAACAGAATCAGTCAGTACTAAATCGAGATGATAATTTAAAGTTTTTAGAGCTGTACAGGAATCAATTGCTATTTCATATAATGTAATGTACAATGCACACTGAGGGGGCATAAGAGGTAGTGTGGTACTGTTTCAGGTCACCCCCTGTACTAAACATACAGTGGTGGTGTGCCAATGACATATCCCTTCTTCCATCACACAATGTACGATACTCCGAAGTGATGTTTGGCAGAGATGACCAAATGTGGGGTGCCATATTCATAACACGGTTCAAATGTGGCACTGTATGGTCTCAGGGATAATGAAATCTTATTACTAATTGCTACCACTTGAGAGAGTTTGCAAGTTTCAGACCTAGTGAACTTTATAACATAGTTTAATGCAATAAAATCAGTTCCTGTCAGAAATTACATTTCTTCAGATAATGGACTCAATTCTGACAGATGAACATGTTTTTGTTACAAAGCTCATAAATGGATGTTGCTCCATAGTCATCTATGTTCACTATAAAATTACATCAGCAGACCATAAGATCTACAAAAGGTATATTCTAGTTTTTGTTGTGCCTTAAGTCTTTTGTGTGTACTCTCTAAACTATCAATGCAGTTGGACAGACTGCATGGTGTACAGAAAATGTTAGATACCTCCTCTCACTTGGGTTTTTGTCTGAATGCTGTCCTCCTCTTAGTGTGACAATACAGAATTTTTTTGAAATTTTGTGGAAATAAATATATTAATTGTTCATTTCCTTCACTGTCTAATATGCCATATTTCTTTTACAATTATATTGAAATGCACTCAATATTTTCATCACTGCTAAACATTTACAAGTTGTAAAAGATCCATTGCATCAATACCTTGATCATGAAGATGACATATTTGATGCTATTCATAGCACGAACACTTTGCTCTTGCGGACTTTGCCCATTTCCTACACACACCACGTCCTTGCCCCATCCTCTCTCTGTACACTGCACCTAACTTCTCCAATATAATTTGCAAAAAGAGTTAAGATAACCAGCAGCACTGGTATTGACAACATTTGTAAAGATACACTGAGACCGCAAAGTCAGTGTATTTCCTACAGTTAAGGATCTATTAAGACCACTTACCGAAAAGCATAAACGTCGAGTTGTTGATAGGTGCACACAAAAAGAAAGGAAACTTGCTAGCCTTTGTGTCAAGTAGGGTGGATAGACGAAGACAGAGATAGGAGGCAGAGCGAGGGATTGAGGGTGGGCATCTAGTTGCTGGCTAGAAATGTGGGAGGGAGTGGTGGCAGATACATGGGCTAGACATGTGATGCACAATTCTCAGAGCTGGTGGGGAGTGACATACGTTGAAGGTGACATGGGGACTGAATTGGGAGGAGCTGATAGGATGTAGGAAGGGGAAACTGTTGGGTGGAGGGTGTGGAGACAGCAGACTACCAGAGATTGAGGCCAGGGTGATTAAGGGAATGAAGGATATGTTGCAAGGATATCTCCTATCTTCATAGTTCAGAGAACCTGGTGGTGGAGGGAATGATCCAGATGCCCAGGGTTGTGAAGCAGCCATTGAAACTGAGCAAGTTGTGCTCAGTTCCATGTTGTGCCGTCAAGTGGTCAACTTGGTTATAAGCATCGGTTTGGCATTGGCCTTCCATCCTGGTGGACAACTGGTTGGCAGCTGTGCAGTACTTAAAACAGAGTTGGTATATGACATAGCTGCTTTCATTGGACAGGTCTTGGACTTTGGTCTACTGCAGTGACATCACCCCTGTGACAAGGGGTTGAGAGTGGGAGTGGCATGGGGGGGAGGGGTGGAGAGGATCTTGGGTCATATTCCCTCATTTCAGGGCATGATGAGACATAATCAAAGCCATGATGGTGGATATGGTTCAGTTGCTCCACTTCTGGGTAATGAGGATGCAGTACTCCTTTCTACCTGGTTCTTTTGAGTAGTAAGGTGGTTATAGGTGTGTGAGGATATGGAATGGAAAATCTGTTTGTGAACTAGGTTTGGGGGCAGTGCCTGTCTGTGAAGACCTTCGCGAGATCTTCAGCTTACAGGGCAAGGAGTTCTTGCCACTGCAATTATGCCATCCACAGGTAGCTAGTCTGTGTGGGAGAGATCTTTTGGTGTGGTTCACTCAGATGGCAGCTGTCAAAATGCAGGTACCACTGGTGGTTAGTGCGTTTCATATGGACAGAGGTGTGGATGGAGCCACAGAGAGGTGGATGTCAATGTACAATGTGCAAGAAAGTTGCATGTTTGGTTGAGAGCACCAGATGAAGTGCATAGGGGAGAATGTGTTGAGGCTTTGAAGGAATGTGGACAGGGTGTCTTGCCCCTGGATCCAGTCAACAATATATTATCAATAAACCTGAACCAGACTAGGGATTGGGAGTGATTTCTGGGAAGCTAGGAAGGTTTCCTCTACATGGCCCATAAATAGGTTGGCATAGGAAGGTGTCAAGCGGGTGCCCATGTCTGTGCTGCAGATTTGTTTGTGTAACTTCCCTTCAAAGGAAAAGTAGTTGAGAGACCATCTATAGTTTGTAAAGTGTATAAGGAATGAGGTGTGGATTTGGAGATGGAAGGACATTGGGAGAGGCAGTGTTTGGTAGTGGCAAGGGCATGGGTATGAGGGACGGTGGTGGCATCAAAAGTGATGCATGTAGATCCAGATCTATCACCCACCCAATAGAGAGAGAGAGAGAGAGAGAGAGAGAGAGAGAGAGAGAAAACAGAGTCTATCCCTTTGCCATTCCCACTCCCAAATCCTTGTCAGAAGGGTAAACCATGGTGCAAGACATGCCCAATTTACCCACCAAGTACTTATTACTCCCAGTCCTGTCAGGGGCTTATCCTATCCCATCAGAGGCAATGTCACCTGTGAAAGCTGCTATGTCATATAGCAACTCTGTTGCAAACACTGCACAGCTTTTTATGTCAGTACCTCCACTGACTAACTGTCCACCAGGGTGAATCACCTTCACCACCTGGGCCATCTGGATCCTTTCCTCCACCACCAGCTTCTGTGAACTACACAGATAGCAATTATCCTTGCAACACATCCTTCATTCCCATAATAGCCCTGGCCTGAATATCTAACAACCTGCTGTCCTTGCACCCTTCACCCAACAGTTGCCCTTCCTCCTTCCTGTCATTGCCTCCAAATTCCAGCCCACAAGTCAACTTCAGCATGCACCACTCTCCACAGGCTCTGACAACCATGCATATTGTAGCTAGACTGTTTACCTCTCTCTCCTGCATTCCGTGCTGGCAAACTGGCTGCCTCCCTCCCAGCTACTAGCCACCCACCCCCAATCCCTCTCCTTGCCTCCCACTTCACTCTCCCTCTCCCATTCATGGTTCTTATCTGTGGGATAAGGAAGCAGATAGCAGAAAACAATAGTCATTCACAATATGAAACAATCATACACGATTCTATTTTTGATCCTCTGTTGTTTCTTATGTCTGTCAATATCAGGGATGGTCAACAACTCCACTCATGTGTGTATTTAATTATTTTTGGCTGCTGATGTTGTTGTTGTTGTTGTTGTTGTTGTTGTTGTTGTTGTGGTCTTCAGTCCTGAGACTGGTTTGATGCAGCTCTCCATGCTACTCTATCCTCTGCAAGCTTTTTCATCTCCCAGTACCTACTGCAGCCTGCATCCTTCTGAATCTGCTTACTGTATTCATCTCTTGGTCTCCCTCTACGATTTTTACCCTCCACACTGCCCTCCAGTGCTAAATTGGTGATCCCTTGATGCCTCGGAACACGTCTTACCAACTGATGCCTTCTCCTAATCAAGTTGTGCCACCAACTCCTCTTCTCCCCAATTCTATTCAATACCTCCTCATTAGTTACGTGATCTACCCATCTAATCTTCAGCATTCTTCTGTAGCACCACACTTCAAAAGCTTCTATTCTCTTCTTGTCTAAACTATTTATTGTACATGTTTCACTTCCATACATGGCTACACTCCATACAAATACTTTCAGAAACGACTTCCTGGCACTTAAATCAATGCTCGATGTTAACAAATTTCTCTTCTTCAGAAACGCTTTCCTTGCCATTGCCAGTCTACATTTTACATCCTCTCTACTTTGACCATCATCAGTTGTTTTGCTCCCCAAATAGCAAAACTCCTTTACTACTTTAAGTGTCTCATTTCCTAATTTAATTCCCTAAGCATCACCCCGACTTAATTTGACTACATTCCATTAGCCTCGTTTTGCTTTTGTTGATGTTCATCTTATATCCTCCTTTCAAGACACTGTCCATTCTGTTCAACTGCTCTTCCAAGTACTTTGCTGTCTCTGACAGAATTACAATGTCATCGGCGAACCTCAAAGTTTTTATTTCTTCTCCATGGATTTTAATACCTACTCCAAACTTTTCTTTTGTTTCCTCTACTGCTTGCTCAATATACAGATTGAATAGCATCAGGGAGAAGCTACAACCCTGTCTCACTCCCTTCCCAACCACTGCTTCCCTTTCATGTCCCTCGATTCTTATAACTGACATCTGCTTTCTGTACAAATTGCAAATAGCCTTTCGCTCCCTGTGTTTTACCCCTGCCACCTTCAGAATTTGAAAGAGAGTATTCCATTCAACATTGTCAAAAGCTTTCTCTAAATCTACAAATGCTAGAAAATTAGGTTTGCCTTTCCTTAATCTTTCTTCTAAGATAAGTCGTAGGGTCAGTATTGCCTCACGTGTTCCAACATTTCTACGGAAACCAAACTGATCTTCCCCGAGGTCGGCTTCTACCAGTTCTTCCATTCGTCTGTAAAGAATTCCCGTTAGTATTTTGCAGCTGTCACTTATTAAACTGATAGTTCGGTAATTTTCACATCTGTCAACACCTGCTTTCTTTGGGATTGGAAATTATTATATTCTTCTTGAAGTCTGAGGGAATTTTGCCTGTCTCATACATCTTGCTCACCAGATGGTAGAGTTTTGTCATGACTGGCTCTCCCAAGGCTGAATGTAGTTCTAATGGAATGTTGTCTACTCCCGGGGCCTTGTTTCGACTTTTTCTGTCAGTGCTCTGTCAAACTCTTCACGCAGTATCATATATCCCATTTCATCTTCATCTACATCCTCTTCCATATCCATAAAATTGTCCTCAAGAACATCGCCCCTGTATAGACCCTCTATATACTCCTTCCACCTTTATGCTTTCCCTTCTTTGCTTAGAACTGGGTTTCCATCTGAGCTCTTGATACTCATGCAAGTGGTTCTCTTTTCTCTAAAGGTCTCTTTAATTTTCCTGTACGCAGTATCTATCTTACCCCTCATGAGATAAGCCTCTACATCCTTACATTTGTCCTCTAGCCATCCCTGCTTAGCCATTTTGCACTTCCTGTCGATCTCATTTTTGAGACGTTTGTATTCCTTTTTGCCTGCTTCACATACTGCATTTTTGTATTTTCTCCTTTCATCAGTTAAATTCAGTAGCTCTTCTGTTACCCAAGGATTTCTACTAGCCCTCGTCTTTTTACCTACTTGATCCATTATTGGCAGGGCAGCCTTCATAACCAAGTGATTAGTTTCACTGCCTCTGGTGCCAAAGGACCAGGGTTTGATTTCACATACGTACTCGGACTTTTGTTTCCCACTCTTTGAAGTAGGGAGGTCTGGTATGAGGTCCAATAAGCCCTTGTGAGGCCTAATGAGCAGTTGGTGGAATAAAAAAGCAGTGGCATCATCAGAATTCATCCACTGGCAATAACAGCTGGAGGAATCACTCCTAGTACTGCTTTGTAGGCAGCATTCGAAACAGACCTAATCCATGAGTGGTGTTTACATTTTACAAACTGTCAGCATACAGAAAGACACAGACACAAGGGTGCCACCAAGGATTCTTTTTTTTTTGGGGGGGGGGGGGGGGGGGCTTCTCGATCTACACATTACACTATCTAAGTAGGTCAACCCACTTAGATTAAATTGGGCATTTATGCTAAGTTTAAATCACACTGTAATCAAATATGAATCTAAATAGGCATCTCATGCCTTTATTTGAATCTGCACTTCTGAAATACGTCTCTGCTATTGACTTGTGCGAGAGAGAGAGAGAGTTTGTGTAGTTAGTAATTGTGTGTTTTCTTAAATTATGCATCACATACGAAGTTTTCTGTGCAAAGACACTAGATCAACATCAATTATGATGATGATACTTCTCATATTATGGTATCCAGTCCAGGTATGTTATTTTTGTATTTGTACGCAAATTAATTCCTGTCTTTTGTTGTCTCTACATACCTTAATCTTGTCACTCTCTGAAAGTGAATTACTGAAATTATTGCTATGTAACAGAAATTTTGCATGAAATACATCTCACACATATTGATTGTTTGTTTGTGTCATGTTCAGTTTACCCATATATTGGTTCTAATTTAAAAAGTGAGAGTGGGGTATGGTGAGTTGCACAGACTGCATTCTGTAAAACACTGAAATAGGATTAACTTTACAAACTTATCAATAACAGATTGAGAATATTCACTAATTTCTGGTGAAAACTCACTAGTTCAATTTTAAGAGTGTAAGCACACTGTTGTTGGCCTGATAAGATATAGCTGAAAGACCTTGCTGTCGAATGTGAATTCTGTTAAGACCTCCAGTGCAATGTGGCCAACAAGAACAGTTCATTTCAAAAGTTTCATGAAGCTGCACAGTCTCATGGGCTAAAGAAGTGGCATTGTGACATGTTGGCTTCTTCAAAAACATTTGAAACGGTCATGGGCAAACTGGGACTGAGTGTTCATGAATGCTTAAATACAGCATATCACAATGAAGTTTAAGAAAACCACGTGAAACTTTGGTCACTTGTATCAACAATATTATTTTCACACACCACGATATTTTGCTTCACAGGGAAGTTGACGATGGTTCCATGTGCAACCAATTATAAACAAGTAAATATAAATGTAAAGACAGTTCATGACCACACAAATAAATTAAAAGACATGCTTCAACCACACCATCATAATGCCTTGGCAGATTTCAGGGTCATCTTCAACAAAGCTAAAACAACTTGTGAAGAACTAGATGTTGAATTTAAATGTCTGTGAGTAATGGCATGACAGACCTACAGAGCAAATCAACCTTCTGAAGATGTAGAAGGATTTATCAGTATATCTGTCTTCATCCCATAATTAGACACTGTAACTTCCTCTCTGAGAGATCAGTTTTCTTCTACACACAAAAAGGCATTTTTGCTTATGCAGCTCCATCCTGAAAATAGAACAAACTTAGACAACTCCTCATTTTTATCCATTGCAGAAGACATACAGAACTTTTGTGGAGGTTTTTTTATGGTATTTTATTCCTGAGGCTACCACTTGGTACAAAATGTTTAAGGCACATGATGTGAGTGATATAACCTTAAATAAATCCACAGAATACACAGTTTTGATTGATCTAGCCACTCAGTTTTACTGGGCTGTTTGTGAGGCAGTCAGGATTGACCTGATTATTTGAGTGACAACATGTAGTACTGAACATTCATTTAGTACATTGTGACATTTCCAGATGTGGAATTGGTCTACGATGGGAGACATTAGACTCAGTGGTCTGTGCATGCTCACTGTACACAGGAGAAGTGTGAAGGAGAACATAGAATTCACTGACAAGATGTTAAACAATTTTGGACAACAGCCTACACACTTCAAGTTTCTAGTCGCATGGTAATTGTCTCGAAAGCTTACACTGAAATAATTTCTTTAAATAATATTATAATAAATTTTTTATTTTCTCATCTTTTCCTGTGTGTATTTTCTTCGAAGACAGGTAAATTGGGGGGGGGGGGGCTGCAAGTGCATCTCCTTGCACCCCGCTCCCAGTGCCCATGCGCACACTCATAGATTTTTGTCACTCATCTTGCCATGTAATTGTGATTATTTAGTTTCCTAGTCAAAAAAAGTCTTTCACACACATATGTCAATTGAAATGTTAGTATCACATTTTCTACCTCATTATGGAGACATGGAAATTATTCTCCAGGAAAACAGTCGAGAACTACTGGACAGTTGTAACATAATAGATTTTGTCTTTTAAATGGGAATTACATTGCATATTGACTAGTCCCATCTGCAGATGTACACAGGCACTTTCAACTGAAATGGAAAACCATCTCAAAAACAGATGTAACATTTGCAGATTTCTCAAACATTTAGAGAGCTATTCCTGGAATTCTTTGAATGTCACAATGGATTGCTCAAAATTCACATTTTCTTTAAACCAGTGAACTTACAGAAATGGGCGGTGTTTGTCGGATGTTGTTGCTTCCACAATCCGATTTTGTTTTTAGATGCATCCACTTTGACAATGAGATTAGAAATAAATTGCTTCTCACCTAGCACTATTTTACTGAGGGCAGTCTGCAGTCAATTCTATTTAAAATGCAAGGTGTACAGTCCATTCTGGATTTTCTAATTTTCATTCTTGCTTTCCTTCTTCCTTCATAAATTCAACAATAGCAAGTCTGAAACCAAAAACTTATTCCAGGCATGTCCTTTGACTTAACCAACGTACTTTGCAGTAATTTATAAAGTCTCCATACTCTTCTTTCAGTTCCATTAAAAATTGTTGTACTGATGATGTAATAATATGTATGACTTCAAAAACTTAACAATTCACACCACCATTTCCACCACATGTTCTATGCCTGCATATTTAACACTGTGCTGTTTTATGTATAGAACAAGGAACCCCATACAAATCCTCTGTTGACTGTTACAATTTTTAGCTTTTTTGTCACCAATTAAATCTTTAAATTCTTTCTGCATGACGTTGGAATTCCGTTTCATAGAAAATTTGTAGTACCTATCAGTTATGTGACTATGTAATAGATATTGAGAGTTCTCATCCTTGTCCTCTGTGATTCTCATTCATTTTTAAAGAATTGTGATGATAGATCATTAAACTTCCCCCTTTGTGCAAACAGCCTTTGGACCTGCGATCTTCCTTTATACCACAAGCAAACAGTGAAGCATAAACAGCATTTAAACCATGATTCTGCTGAACTCAACAAAGTTGTGCTGGCCAAAATAACTTGCACTAAATGCTGGTAGAAAGTGTTCCATCACATTGCTATATGAAATATCGTGCTGTGCTGAGAAGGACTGAGCAAAGTCGAGATGTGCTGAGTTTTGGCCTACATGTGGGCAGCACATTGTGCAATATTCTGCAAGTAATCATATGTGTGTGATGGAGAATACCCTGTGCCACTATGTAGTCATTCTGTTTCCTGTTTCACCCATAAACAGAGTGAGAACAAAAAACTGTCTGTATGCAACGGTACGAATCCATTTCCACTAACGAAACAAGTCAGGGAATACAGACATCTAAAAATTGAGATTACGAACAAAGAGAAATGCAGAGCTGTAGAAATGTGCTTGACTATAGGGAACACAGGTGATGCCCACAGGAAAATTAAAGTGACCTTTGGTGAAAAGAGAAGAACCTATATGAATATTAAAAGTTCATACAGCAAGCCATTATTAAGTAAAGAAGGGACTGCTGTAAGATGGATCGAATATCTAGTAGCACTACACAAGGAAAACAGGCTTTAAGACAGAAAGTGAAGAAGCAGCAGGCAAAGATGAGGTGGGGGAGGAGGAGGAGGAGGAGGAGGAGGAGGAGGAAGAGGAGATTAGTGTTTAACATCCCGTCGACAACGAGGTGATTAGAGACGGAGCACAAGCTCAGGTTAGGGAAGGAAGGAGAAGGAAATCAGCTGTGCCGTTTGTAAGGAACCACCCCAGCATTTACCTAAAGCAATTTAGGGAAACCACAGAAAACCTAAATCTTGATGGACAGACATGGGTTTGAACCATTGTCCTCCTGAATGCAAGTCCAGTGTGCTGCCACTGTACCACCTCGCTCGGTGATGAGGTGGGAGATATGATACTGGCAGAAGAATTTGACTCAGTACTGAAAGACCTACATCAAAACAAGGTACTTGGAGTAGACAACATTCCCTCAGAATTACGGAGATCCTTGTGGGGAACCAACCATGGCAAAACTGTCTCATCTAGTGTGAAAGATATATGATGCAGGCAAAATACCCTAAGACTTCAAGAAGAACGTAATAATTCCAGTTCCAAGGTAGACAGGTGTGAATACCAGCAAACCATCAGAGCCATAGTTGAAAAAACACTAATACAAATTATTTACAGAATAATGAAAAAAAGAACTGATAAAAGCCAGCCCTGGGAGAAACCAGTTTGGTTCTGGAGAAATATTGGAACACTTAAGGCAATACTGGCCCTACCACTTATTCTAGAAGATAAGACTGAACAAAGGCAAACCTATGTTTATGGAATTTGTAGTTCAACAGAAAGCTTTTGACTGGAAGACATATTGAAATTCAGGAGGTATCATGAAAAAAATACAGGTAGTAAAGGTTATTTACAATTTGTACAGAAACCAGATTGCAGCTAAGAGTAAGTAGTTTACAAGTGAGTGATATGACAAAGTTTTAGCCTATCCCCATTATTATTCAATCCGTATTTCAAACAAGCTATGAAGGAAACCAAGGAAAAATCTGGGATGGGAATTACATTTCTGTTATATGAAATAAAAATGTTAATGTTTGCCAGTGACATTGTAATTCTATAAGGGATGGCAAAGGATGTGGAAGAGCAGTTGAATGACATTGATAAGGTCTCAAAACCAGGTTATAAGATGAACATCAACAAAATTAAATAAAGGGTAGTGGAGTGTAGTTTAATTAAATTAGGTGACACAGAGGGAATTATATTAGGAAATATGGCATTAAAAGTAGTAGCAGCAAAATGACTGATAATGGATGAGGTAGAGAGGATATAAAATGCAGACTGGAAATAGTGAAACATTAATGATAAACATACCAGACATGAAGAGAATAGAAGCTTTTGACAATTGGTAGTGCAAAAGAATGCTGATGACTAAATGCATAAATAAGGAGGAGGCAGTTGACTGAATTGGGGGAGAAGAAATTTATGGCACAACTTGACGTAAAGAAAAGATCACTTGACACAACATCCTGAAGCATCAAGAAATATAAATAGTCGGTTTGGTAATGCAGGCAGGAGTGGGGAAATAGGGGTAAAACTCTAGAGGGAGACCGAGGCTTGACTATAGTAAGCAAGTTCAAATCTCATGTAGTTTGCAGTAGTTATTGGATAAACTAGGGTGGAGAACCATATAAAACCTGTCTCCGACTTAAGTCCGCAACAGCAACAATGTAATTCTACAACTCAGAATGTCTAGTTTACCTGCTCAAATCTTCATTCTCCCACAGAGGTTCGGGTTCCATTCTGTCTCATAGTAAAAGTTAGCTTTTTGAGTGAGGAACAATTTAGAATGGGCAGTCAGTTAAATATTTATCACTATCACTATGCCATGGTCCTAAAAAAAAAAAAAAGGTGCCAGCACACACTAAGGATTGGTGGGAGGTATGAATAAGAGATACTTGAATGAATTAAAATGTGTCATATATTTAGAAATAGTGAAAATTTGTTAAATTATGTCTTACTTACTGCATGAAATTTTTATAATGTTATTGCTTAAAATATGAAACAGGTGTGAGATGCAGGTGTTTCTTTGCGGCTACTGTTAGTGGATTGGTGTCACAGATTTCATAGAAATAGGTAGATTCAAGTGTCATTTGGTTATTTATTCTTTAATTAGTCACAAAATCAGCTGATAAAAGTTGATGAGAATATCGCACCATCACTAAAGATCATTTATTATTGGAGAAATGAATTTAACTTGGTAGTGTGAGTACTGCAGATTTTCTGTATTCGAGATTCAGATATCTGATGATGAAATGGTCAATATAATACATGTCGTCATTATAGAGACTTGAAGCTACAGCACATCATAGGAATGGATACTTAATACCCAGAAAGAAGCTGAATGCATGATGGGTGCTGCCTTTGTCGAGTACAGAAAAAGACATTTTGACATAGTGTTTGGAAAATGTACACACATCAAAAAAAGTTTTGCATCGCCCCAGTTCCCAGAACTCCTGAAGACAGACTTTGACTGTGGATATTTTATCACAGACACAGTCCCTTTGACTATTCAGAGTGTCACTAAACCCACCAAAGGATGTAAATAACCATGCATGAGCAGCGCCTATTAGATGGAGGGGGTCTGACAGCCGATCAGTTCCAGTCATTCCACCAGGAAGGAGGTACACAGCTCATGTTGTCTGTAGTTCAACCATGCCTAGACTGTCAATACCACAGTTTGATCATGTCCGCATTGTTATTTTGTGCCAGGAAGGGCTCTCAACAAGGAAAGTGTCCAGGTGTCTTGGAGTGAACCAAAGCGATGTTGTTTGAACATGGAGGAGATACAGAGAGACAGGAACTGTTGATAACATGCCTTGCTCAGGCCACCCACGGGCTACTACTGCAGTGGATGACCACTACCTATGGATTATGGCTCGGAGGAACCCTGAGAGCAATGCCACCATGTTGAATAACGCTTTCTGTGCAGCCATAGGATGTCATGTTATGACTCAAACTGCACAATAGGCTGCATGATGCGCAACTTCACTCCCGACATCCATAGAAAGGTTCATCTTTGCAACCACAACATCACGCAGCATGGTACAGATGGGCCCAACAACATGCCAAATGGACCACTCAGGATTGGCATCACATTCTCTTTACAGATGAGTGTCACATATGCCTTCAACCAGACAATCGCTGGAGACATGTATGGAGGCAACCTGGTCAGGCTGAATGCCTTAGACACACTGTTCAGCTAGTGCAACAAGTTGGAGGTTCCCTGCTGTCTTGGGGCTGCATTATGTGGGGCCGATGTACACTGCAGGTGGTCCTGGAAGGCACCGTAATGGCTGTATCATATGTGAATGCCACCTTCCAAGCGATAGTGCAACCATATCGGCAGCATATTGACAAGGCATTCGTCTTCATGGACAACAATTCGTGCCCCCATCATGCAGATCTTGTGAATGACTTCCTTCAGGATAACAACATTGCTCAACTAGCGTGGCCAGCATGTTCTCCAGACATGAACCCTACTTTGAACCCTATCGAAAATGCCTGGGATAGATTGAAAAGGGCTGTTTATGGACAACATGATCCACCAACCACTCTGTGGGATCTGCACTGAATCGTCGTTGAGGAAGGGGACAATCTGGATCAACAGTGCCTTAATCAACTTGTGGACAGAATACCACAATGAATACACGATCTGGACCACCACCTCTGAAGGTCTCGCTGTATAGTGGTACAACATGCGCTGTGTGATCTTCATGAGCAATAGAAAGTGTGGAAGTGACGTTTATGTTTATATCTATTCCAATTTTCTGTACAGGTTCCAGAAGTCTCGGAACTGAGGTGATGCAAAACTTTTTTTGATTTGTGTAAATCATAGTTAAGAGGACTTTTGGTGTTGTTATTTAAGGGTCTTGACTGCAGTTTAGTGATGGATCCAAGTTTCTCTACAGTGGGTTAATAAACGTAAGCGGAAGCAACTAAGATTAGGACCACAGAGGTTTAGTTGCTGCAAGCTAGTGCTGCTAATTGGCTGTTAGAAGGTCAACGTTACAGGATTTGTGCTTCACCACAGTTCCACACCTGATCTATTCCCCATGCTTGGCACCATGTGACTTCTTAACCTAAAGAAGAAAGATTCAACATAATTTTGTGTCTCTGAGTAGACACATGTCAGTAGAAAGAGAATCTCTCCCAGTTTTACCTCTCATTGCAGGTGCTCAATGTGATCATTATTTGTGACTCGGGAAATTATACACAGGTGCAGGTGCAGCTGTGGGTGGGTACGTGGGTGCGCTCATACACAACAGCAACAATCCACTTTAGAAATCTGTTCATTGGGTTGCTCACCTCCATGTGTGAACGAATCCAATGTGACAATATTGAGCAGATGATGTGTGTACATGTTCTGACATGGCTGCCCCCAGTGATACACCCTGAAACCATACCATGGTGCATATTACAGATTAAAACTTGGAGATATGCTCTATTCACTGACACGTTTAACTTTTCTGTCTATCTTGTAGTTATGGTGCAGTTGTCTTCCGAAACCCTGGAGGAACATGGGATGGATTTCAAACGAGTTGACTTATATGTTGAAGCTCACAGCAGTGGATAGATGGCATTTTACATCAGTTACCCTGTGCCAGCTATAGCTGTTTTGCTAACATGACACTGTATCTGAACCATGTGAAAGTCTACATGACAATCACAAAACTGGAGCAACTGGTAACAAGATGACAGTGACATAGACAATGGGTTTTGATAGTTTTCCACGGTGGATGCTTTGTTTTTACAGTTTGGATGCTGTATTGTTTTCTCCATTGTGACAGAAGATACTCTGTATGGAACCTTTTATCTCCTGCAGTCCTGACACAAATGTCATTGTTATATTTGAGTAAGAACAAAGAAATATTGAAACTCTGAAAGGTTGACAGGCACATTAAAAAAGACTGAAAACACTGCTAAGCATTCAAACTATGTACTTGTTCAGAGCTTAATACTACGAGAGAGAGAGAGAGAGAGAGAGAGAGAGAGAGAGAGAGAGAGAGAGAGAGAGAGAGAAGCACTGAAGGATGACATCGTCCGAACACTTAGCAATGCTTTCAGTCTTGTTTATTTGTTTATCAACTGCTCAACTATACAGTGAGATGTTTTCTTTACTCCTTCCACTCATGACTTCCCATTCTCAAATTTACAAAGATACTACTTCTTAGTTCAACATATTAAGGAACTCATTTCACAGTTTTGTGCATTTTCTCCATCATTTATGCCTTTCCTTTTGATATGAGATAACTTTTCATTCTTATGCAAATTAGTTCTGTTTCTTCTTGTTTGGCCATTTCTTCCCCGTTTACTTCAAGCCTCTGCCCATAAGTCTTTCTTTTACGCAGATACTGATAAGTAAATTTTTACTTCCAAATCACATTTTTTTCTGTCTACTTTCACTAAAACACTCTTAAAATTGATTGGTGATCTGTGTCTGTCAGTTGTGAGTCAGTTCTTTCTGTTCCTCCCATCTAAATTTTCCCAGTCATGTCCAGTGTGTCTAGTGCAGATTGACACCATTAGTACAATTGCTTCAGAAATGTTCTCTCCCATAAATTAACAACTTGTCTCATCATATCGCCAGATATTTTTGCATTTCCATCTTTTTATTGTGAGCATAAATGTAATTTTGACTTTAACCTTCCAGTTACCAAGCTTTTTCACACCTCTATTTTACCAAGTGGGGTATTTGGACTACCCCAAAAGAGTTTTGTGTTTTATTGTAATATTTGTTCTCAGGTTTCATTATTTCCATTGAATGGGTTTATTTAGTATCGAAAAACAGCTTTTCAGGTTATTAGAAGTATTTAATCAGATCACAGATACAAATTTCAATTTTTTTTTTATATTTTTCACTAAATTCAGTACTCAACGAACAGAAAATTAATAATCTATGTACCTCAACAGTCACTGCAGTAAAATAACACAAGACTTTTTTTAACTTTTCAGTCAGGTACATTTTTGCACTGCATGCACTTCACAGTAACAGTTTCTTCTCTGTGTATATTACAAAAAGGTTTGTTGCACATTACACAGTTACACTCATTTTCGGATCTTCGTTTCTCTTGCAATCTTGACATCATTGTGGCATTGGTAACTTGGAACACTGGGTCTGGATCACTGCTGTAGGAATTGCAATACCACAAGCTTTCAGTGTATTTTGTACATATTTATAAAGACCGTTGATATTTTTGGCCCTTTCTTCCATGTTGCCTTTGCTGAGTTCAAATGCCAGTTCAGTCGTGAAGAGTTTACATCGGCTTCGGTTATTCTTCTGCCATTCAGGAAATCTTTGAGTGTACAGAATATATGCATTCAGTGCTGCAATATCTATCATTTCCATGAAGATTCTTAGTGGCCACCACCTCATTTCTTTAACACAACTGTATTCTCTTGTCATTTTGTCCCCATCACCTACAGCACCTTTGGTTTTGTATTAGTGCAGTATGATTTCGGGTTTGTGTTCACTTTCTTCACCACACACTTGTCTCGTATTATGCTGAGTAGAGAGTAGTTTTACGGCCTTTCCCTTCTTTGGAACATAGGAAACTAGGGTCAAGTCATTTGTGAAACCAAACATTGAAGAGTGAAATTCTCTCTTTCTGTTTGGCAAGAATTCCTTCGGAATCTCTTTCTTATTGGAACGCAAGGTACCAACCAATGTCGTGTTTCATTTTAGTAGTTCAGCAGCCAATGGAAAACTGGTGAAAAAATTATCAGTTGTTACACTATGACCATTATTCAGAAATGGTTCCATCAGATCCAAAACAACTCTCTGTCCTTGATTCACTTCCCAAGTATTTTCCACCATTCCTGTGTAAATTTGGATCCGTAATAAGTAAGATGTCTTCACATCAGGACAGACCCAAATTTTAATGCCATACTTGCCAGGCTTGCTCTTAGTATAAACCCTAAAAGGGCAGTTTCCTCGGTACATTGCTATTCGTTCATCAATAGTCACGTATTCATAAGGATAGAAATTCTTGCACAAGTTAGATTGAAATTTGTTGAACACTACCCTGATGGCTTGTAGCTTGTCCTTGGTTTCTTCAGTTCTATGTGCTCTTGTGTCTCTGTTGTCCAATCGCAAGAATTTCAGTATAGACAAAAATCAGATTCTTGACATGGCAGCAGAAAATAATGGTTGCTGAAAGGCAACATTACCTCCCCACATATCAGAAGCAGTTGTGCTATGTCCATGAGTTTGACCAGCTCCTATTAGAATTGCTACTTCTACAATGATGCTCACGATTTCTGGTGAGATAAATAATAAAAATTTCTCTGTTATTGTTTTGATTGTTGTTCCATCATTCACTGGGCCAGGTGTTAACGCTCAAAATGTTGCGACATCCCGCACACCTTTTGGTGGTTCACTAGAAAATTGTAGTCCACTTCTAGAAGCAAACAAATCTCCAGTGTCTTCTTCTTCTTCTTCTTCTTCTTCTTCCTCTTCACATGAATGTGTAGTGTCTTCTGATATTTCATCATCAGCTTCATCTGATGCTATGGTATGGTCTTTGTCAAGAGGTTCCATATATTCATTCAGTTCATTATCAATGTCCCATTCATTTTCATTGTCACTGACATCAGAATTGTATAGAATTTCCATGATCTCTTTGCTAGAAAGTCCTTTGGACATCCTTACTTGCAGATGAAATACTGACTCATGTAATGTCAACTCAACAGTGAACGTCAAATTCAACTCAACAATAGTAACCAGCAACAATAACAAACATTGGATCTATGGCAAAATTCAATAAAGATGATGAATGACAAATATATTTCCCAAAACCTTCTTTTTCTACAAATAAGAAAATAAGATGTTTCATACCAAGCGGGGTAGTCTTGACTTGAATAACAATGATAAAGCCAAAAAAATTAGACAGTCGTGAGTGTGAATACAACGTCAATCATTTTAGTACAAAGTCATGAAACCAAAGGCATGTGGCCCTTCAGATAACATTATTATAGGGAAAAAAATCAACCTGGGGTAGTCAGAATACCCCGCTTGGTAATGCGAGGGTTAATGAAGACCCAACTGGTGCGTACTTCTGCGCCCCTTACTATTTCCCACCTTCATGCATTTTCGCCTTTGCTTCTCTGTAAATTGCCACACAATCAGCTTATATTCATCAAGACAGGACTGGCAGATCCCCATAGGTTTTATTTTCTTTGTAATTTGTTATCATCAATTGGAATTCTGAAACCTGACACATTGTACTAGCCTCTTTTTAGTTATGTGCTCTGTGTAGTGTCCCATTATTTCTGTATTTCCTTACTTTTACTAAATGACCCACTGGCAGCCTAATACTCCTCTCAGTACTTTGGTAAAGGGCCTCTAACTCTTCCCAAAACTTTAACTCCCTTCTTGCCAACATTCATTTACTGGGGGTTGAATACTAATTAAATTATACATCTTATTTCCACAACCTTAGTGGAGAAGTGGTAATCTTTCTGACACACTTTCAAAGCCTACAAGTGAAACTGTTAAGCTCTTCACTACTTTAATTGATGTTCTCTGTTCTCTATATGCAGATGTTTCATGATAGGCATGCCCCCCCCCCCCACTCTCACTCTCTCTCTCTCTCTCTCTCTCTCTCTCTCTCTCTCTCTCTCTGTGTGTGTGTGTGTGTGTGTGTGTGTGTGTGTGTGTGTGTGTGTGTGTGTGTGTGTGTGCGCGCGCTCAGAAGAATGCAAATTTGAAAGTTGGGCTACAGTGTTACAGTTCTTGTTTATATTCCTATCTTCATGGAAATACACAACTGGATATTTGAGATAAGGCACTTTATCAACACAAAGTATCAACATGGTAGCATCTTATCATTAAACGTAACTTGTCCATTAAAAGTTCAAAAAGCCAAGTGCTGGAAAAATAAACTGCAGAACTTAGTTAGAAAGAAGCACTCAGAAAATCTTGTATTTCATTCTAGTTATGACTAATATTTATATAAATGAATATTTGCAATAGATGGTTCATGCAATGAGGTAACAAAAGGCATGGGATAGCAATATGAACATATCCAGATGGCAGTAGTATTGCATACACAAGGTATAAAAGGGTGTTGCATTGGCGGAGCTGTCATTTGTACTCAGGTAATTCATGTGAAAAGATTTCTGATGTGATTATGGCCGCATGATGTTAATTACAAGAATTTGAATGCAGAGTGGTAGTTGGAGCTAAATGCATGGGACATTCCATTTCGGAAGGTGTTAGGGAGTTCAATATTCTGAGATCCACAGGGTCAAGAGTGTGCCAAGAATACCAAGTCTCAGGCATTACCTCTCATCATGGACAACTCAGTGGATGATGATCTTCACTTAACAACTGACAGCAGCGGCCTTCGTGTAGAGATGTCAGTACTAACAGACAAGTGACAGTGCATGAAATAACCATAGAAATCAATGTGGAATGTAGGACAAATTTATCCGTTAGGACAGTGCAGTAAAATTTGGGGTTAATGGGCTATTGTGGCGGATGACTGACGCAGGTGCCATTGCTAACAGCACGAAATCACCTGAAGTGCCTCTCCTGGGGTCGTGACCATATCCTTTGGTCCCTAGACAGTTGGAACACTGTGACATGGTCAGATGAGTCCCAATTTCAGTTTGTAAGAGCTGATGGTACAGTTCAAGTGTGGCACAGACCCCACAAAGCCATGGACCCAAGTTGTCAACAACGCACTGTGCAAGCTGATGTTGGCTCCATAATGGCATGGGCTCTGTTTACATGGAATGGATTGCATCCTCTGGTCCAACTGAACCAATCATTGACTGGAAATGGTTATGTTCAGTTACTTGGAGGCCATTTGCAGCCAGCCATTCATGCACTTCATGTTCCCAAACAATGATGCAATTTTTAGGGATGACAATGCAGCAATTCACCAAGCCACAATTGTTCACAATTAATTTGAAGAACATTATGGACAATTGAAGTGAACAATTTCGCCACACAGTTTACCCAACATGATTCCATCGAACATTTATGTGGCATAATTGAGAAGTCAGTTTGTGAACAAAATCCTGCACTGACAACACTTTTGCAATTATGGATGGCTATAGAGGCGGCAAGGCTGAATATTTCTGCAGGGGACTTCCAGTGGCTTGTTCAGTATATGCCACATCCAGCTGCAGCACTGTGCCAGGCGAAAGGAGGTCCGGCATGATATTATTAGGTATCCCATGACTTTTGTCACCTCAGCGTATTACTACAACTATATTCCAACTAAAAAATTAGTTTTTGTTACAAGCCAAAGATTATCTGGTATTTGTTGTATCAAAGAATCAAATAAGTGGCAGCATTTGCCAGGCAATTACAAGTAGTTGGAGGTGTGACAAAAAGTCTCGAGGAAGCAGCCTGCCTCTGACAGTTATGTATGTAGCATGTAACTTCAGTTCATCTTTACAACTTGATGTACCTGACATCTGATGATGGATTATACTGAAATACATAATATTAAGTCATTCATTCTCATTCACCAGCTGATGACATTTTAGCTAGTGATTTATTCAGCATTTATAGAGTAATGTTCCAATTATAATTTCAAGTAGAGTCTACAACTCAATGGCACTGATGGTACAGTTGCCAAGTGACCTTTAACTCATGTGATTTTAATAGCTGCTTCATTCGTGTTGGTGAAGAACTGATATGCTGCGTAGTAGAGGTGCATCATGCATTATGGTCACAACGTGACAGAGCCAGACCAGGAGTATGCCAAAAGACTTGAGCTCCTGCAACTTATTGTAATATCTTATAATACTCTATGTACATTTGCCAGTTCTCTCATCAATAGCTGAAGTATGGCCTACCTGTAATGTACAGAAAGTCTTGTAACAGCTCACAGTAGCATCACAAATGCCAGTAACATGAAACTACAATATTTACTTGTACCATAATTATTGATGTATGTGCTTAATTTCACAGTTTTCCAATGACTCTTTTTTTGCGGGGGAGGGGAGAAGAGGAGACAGAACAGCTTCAGAAATTCAGTCTCAACTGCTATTTTTGAGAGAACAAAATAAACATTCCAGAATGAGATTTTCACTCTGCAGCAGAGTGCGCGCTGATATGAAACTTCCTGGCAGATTAAAACTGTGTGCTGTACCGAGACTCCAACTTGGGACATTGCTCTAGAGCATTTACCTGCAAAAGGCAAAGGTCCCGAGTTTGAGTCTCAGTATGGCACACAATTTTAATCTGCCAGGAAGTTTCAAAATAAGCATTAGTACAATATCTGCAGCAAGGAAAACATTTCCCAATTCATGCAGTCACATACGGCTTGATACAAACTTAGACAGCTAGCATCATGACTTACATTTGTTACAGAAAAAAGAGAAATACAGTATTAATTTTCTCTGAGCACCTTTATAAAAGAAACTATGTCGAACGCTCATTAAATATGAACACAGTTTATAGTCCCGTCACTGGCATTTAATCTTGCGTTTAAAAAGTGATGGCTTGAGCTCTTAATCATACAGTACTTTCCAGTGTAATAAGTTTCACTACAGTATATACCTGTAGTTCATCACAGTAGTATTAACCATCCATTATTTAATCTTTCTTTTACACTGTTTCTGTATTTCAGGTACCCTACTAATAATGGCAATTTTGTTTAAAGGTAAAAGTGACATATTTGATAAAGATTAGTTGCACTTATACTTTATGGTGACTGACAATAGTGAAGACTGAAATGAGGATATAAACACAACACTGATTTGAAAAAAAGATTCAGCTGTTTGTTATTTGACCTACATTGTCACTGAGTTTATAAAATAAACAAAACTACAGAATCTTTGCAATAGTCCTATAGTATACAGCACTGAAGATTAACTTTTCATATCAAATTATTTTAGTGCACGAGTTATGAAATATCATGCAATACATAAACTGCATTTCTTTCAGTACTCATTTATTTTTCAACAAGTCAGTTTCAGAGTTCTCATAAAATGTAAAAACTTTTATACAGCTGAAACATTCAACAATTAAATAATTATATTCTGTGTACATTTTCCTGTTTTTTGGGTAGTTTAATACTGAAGAATAATGACAGCACAATTGTAACTGAAGTCTTTGTAAGGAGATATTTCAGATAGCACATTAAATAAAAAGCTCGCCACACAAAAATTGGTCACCTTCATCTTAATAATCCAATGCCTTCATGCAAATCAGTAACACCTGTGACTCAGTATCATAAGGATGGTACATATTCCTGAACCTATAAGGTATCAATGTTCAACAAACGTGCCACAACACTCACAGGTAAGCCAGACTGCAAGGTTGCCATTTGTGATATTTGGCACATAGTTCCAGAATTTCAGATGTGCCACCACTGCTCAGTGTTCCTCGTGCCAAACAGGCTATGCCCAAAGGGAGACATGGCTGGTAACTTTCAGGTTGTTCACAATGGATGTCATATTACATAATGACAACAGCCCTCAAATGGCAATTTCGTTCACACTGCACAAAATATCAGCATCATGCCACATAGCCCAGTTCTGAACAGTGAAATTTAGGTTATGGAGAACTATCCACCTTCTGAAAAGTCATGAGATAGTCTCAGAATTAAGTAACTAGCCTAAATGATAGCAGTCACATTTATGTAAGACAAAACAAAGCCCCTCCCAGAAGTCAACCAACCTAAGACTAAACAAAACTTACAATGAATGTTTTCGACAAAGCTTATGTGATAAATTCTACACACTTTAGGGGACTGAAACCAACAGAATAGGTCTTAAAAACACGGTGAGACATCAACCCTAAAATATTAACTGTGAAAATTTATACAAGTGTTCATAACAGTATCCTTTTACTTTATCCTTTGCATCTTATTTTCTTCTAACAGTCAAATATAGGCTTGTTTTACATTATTTTCCCTTCTGTCTGTTAGTGCTAAAACACTGTGATGAAGATCGCTTTGCAGGATGTTTATTTATGATTTTATTTAGACATAGGTGGACTTTTTAATAGGCTATGTATAGTAAAATCTAAATAAGATTCCTTTTTCAATAATTAGGACTATCTATTAGAAAAAAACATTCACTCCTCATAAAACATGTGTCCAAGGGCTGTGGAGAGGTGGGGGCAAGCAAAGTTTAAGAAGTACAAAATCCACATCTTAATATAAGTAAGTGCTTGTTCATGTTTGCTATGATTGGCAAAGAAAGAACATAGCAAGTGGTAGTTTATGTTAAACTTGTTTTCACTATAAATACAATGTCTTCTTATACCCCTAGAGATAAAGGAAGTCTCAGGAAACAACATAAATAAATGTGTACCTCAAATCACAACTAATGTGCTTTCCAGCTTATACACCATGTCTCTCATAATCACAAATGTCTTCATACTACTTCTGCTTCACACCAACTGACAGATAAGGCTACTCTTCACCCATATGGGGCTAATATTCATAAAAAGAGAACCTCCTATTACTGCTACTTAGTGCTGTTTCAGGAAACTTACATGTATAGTAACACACAATACTAGTTTTCCAATACTGCATAAAAGCACAAAGTTACACATCAGGTTCCATTATAAAACAGTAAAAATCTAAATGATACATGTAACTCTTCAGGCTTTCCCGGAGATCTAATGACATCCTGAGTTGTCGGGTGTTCTGCCGGATATCAGCATCGTACTTGCACGATATTTTGGTCACGTAGCTCGTGACCTTCATCAGGTGCGACCCGAGACTGCTTATCTAATTATAATTTAGATTATGATTTCTATTGTTAGTACACAACTACACACTGATCTTGCCAAAAGCCGAGAAGCGATTCTTCTTAGTGTTGTAGCTCCCTGGGTCACTCTGGGATGCTTTCTGGGTTCTCCGGTGCACTCTGGGATGCTCTCTGAGTTCTTCTTTGCACTCTGGGATGCTCTCTGGGATTCTCAGTGTACTGTATTATCTTCTGAGCATTGTTGTATTCTTGCAAGTACGACGCTGATATCCGGCAGAACACCCGACAACCCAAGATGTCGTAAATGATACATGTTTACCATAGACTTCCTTTGGTTTTGGGCCTATTTTAAGTTGACATACATAGTCTAAACTAGTTATGGCAATACATATTTACTGTGCAAGTGTGAATGAAATAATGGAGATTTCACATACGTAAGTGCAGTGAAAATAGGTTAACATCAGATCTAGGCAAAGAACCAAGGAGTCATGTGATCCACTGTCCCAACAATATAAAGACATTATTCTACAGAATCATGAAGTTTCAGCTGTTGGCATCCCTTTCCATTATATTGACAGTTGGTGTTAATTAATGTTGTGCTTCTGGGTGTTCAGCCAAGTTGTTGTTTCCAGTTTATGTGCAATATTTCGACAACCAGGTGCTTCGAATTGTGCTGTTGGGTGTACTCACAGCATGGACTCCAACCAGACTGAACTTTCGTTGGTCTCATGTGGCTGTTTACAGCCGAGTTTGTTAATGTTGCCCACTAAACCCTCTGATGCTCTTTTGTTTTTCAGAGCCTGCTCATGTGTTCTGTGAAATGCACATTATCTCAGCATTTCCCAGCTACAGCTGATGTGACACATGGTGAGATCTTAATAAATTGAGTTCCTGACCCCAAACTTTATTTAAACTGAAATCTCCATCCCTGTTTATTAGGTTTTCTGACATGTTTATTTATTGTACATAAAATAACTCAGCTAAATGTCTAGAAGCACACCACCAATCAATCAAACCATGAAAACCTGAGAGGTTGGTGTGATTGACTCCATTTGATATACATTAGGTATGTTCTGACATGACATTTTATTATATGACCTGACGTCCACTGTGAATCAAACTTTGCAGTCCTCATTAAGATAATGTACAAACAAGAAAACCTGGTTGTCTGGGAGCTTTGTGTTGTAATTCTGTTTCAAGATATCTAGAAAGAAACATTTTAGCTTACTGAGCAGTGTCATACAGGTTTACCAATATGTAGCAGACACAGGCTACTCTTGAGTTGTAATGAACACAATGTCAAGTTGAGATATAGGCAAAAGAGTGATTCATTTGAACAGATACAATTGCAGTCCTCCACATCTTTGTTGCTATATCTTCACCCACTGCAAAAGAAGCAACACTGTTGGTGGAAGAGAGCAAAGGCCTCTTGCTCAAAACAATGTTTCAAATGTTCATACATGGTGACTTCACACAGTGTGTTTGTTCACAAAAAGGTTGAGAAGGATTTGTGTTGATGTCCTGCACATACTTCCAGCTCATTGCAAAGATTTCTAGCCTCAAACCAGAACACAACCAATCAGTCCCAGTTCACCATGATTTCATTTTACGACGATCAGTCCCAGTGCACCATGATAGTATTTTGGCTGCAAGTCTGATGTGAATCCCATATAGATTAGTATGTCTGCTACATACTGGTAAACCTCTAAGACATTGTGCTGTGGTACACTTTCTTTAGAGGACGACTTTTCACATGTTGACTTTGACACACTAGGTGATTAATGTTTTTGTCTGGTGAGCTTACTGAGAATCTATGGTGGAAATCACAAGCTTCTAATAAAATGTCCATACATTTTTTTGTACCAATTATGTCACATTTAAAATAACAATTTTACTCTGAAGAAAGTGCCAATTAATGGCTTTTTGCCATTATGAGACAAAAAACATCAAAAGCCCACTTCTCTTGTCCAAAGTTACATCCCATAATCCAAAACACTTGAGCAAAACATATTCCAGTAATACTGGAAAAGATAATATACTCAATTTGCAACATACCTATCTTCACCACAAGAAACAAAGAAAACTGTAACATATCTCAATGTTCAGATTGCCTGGCGTGCAGCCTTCCCAGTTACATAATGGTTACAGGAGTCTATGTATTAATAGATCATCCCACATTCAAAAATACTATTTTTTTTCAAAAAATAAAATAAGCTAATGCTGAAGTCCAGTTAAACAAATATATCAGAAATATATTAACTCATAAAATGAAATGACATCTTGCTGGCAGATGAGCACATCTCTTAAGTCCACAGAAACCAATGAATAAACTAAGAGAAGCCTCTTATAACAACAACATTTCTGTCAACATAAACAAACAAAAATTCACATTTACAGTAGGGTGAATTGTGTTTCTCAATTATCACTTTACCCATCATCAAATCTCCTACATATAAAGTACTACGACTTTTCATTTTCATAGCAGTAGATGCAGTGTATGTACTAACACTGTATTAACAGATGAAAATGCAGTAATAGTATAAGATATAAAGTGCATCTTGAATAACAGCTCTGGTACAATTACAGAGGATACTTACAAAAACATCTTGACATATACAGTTGCATTGACTAGGTATGCTTACTGCAGGACTTCTAACACACACAGAAGTCATCTGCTTTCGAGGATATTATGATGCTTGCTTGTGATAGAACTATCATTATCTTTTCTATCACATGAAATGTGAGTAAGAACACTGTCTGGATGTCTCGCAAAAGTACTGTCTGTGAATGGTTTCTTACACACACAACAGTAACTGCAAAACAAAGTATTTGTTACTCTGAGTTGTAAGAAATAACAATATCAATAACTTAATTTTTTGTACAAATTTTATGCAAGGGCTTTGGTTCATATCTACTTAACTAAAAGCCTCTATTCACTGTAATCTGTGGCATTTATAATCACAACAGTACTTTGTAACACACAAAAGAGGAGTTACATTAGGGGGAACCAAAACTAATATCCATCCGTTGACATATGGTACTTCAGTGTAGAGTAATTCCACAACAGTTTTATGACGTAAACACAGGGTTCAAGGAGGGGTGTAAAATTAGGGCTACAGATATTTATGTATGTGAATATTAAATGCATCTCTGCCATCCTTTGAAATTTCTAAATATTTTGTTGTTCTACTGCATGATCAAAGTTGTCTAATAATTATGGTTTACACAATATGAAATAAAGTAGTACATTGGTTGGCTAATAAGTAACAAGTATACTGCAATTAAAATTTATGATGATGCAAAGTCAAGTAAATGTATATTTTTTAGCATTTCAGGAAATATTATTACTCACCTTGTCTCCTGCAATACACATGATGTTCGTTCTACATCATATCTTGCAAATGCTTTACATAAATTTTCACCACGTGCTAGTGATGATTCCACCTTTCTCATGCGATACTAGAAGGAAAAACAAAATATTTTTAGTTTGCTTTTGAAATAAAACCACACACACACACACACACACACACACACACACACACACACACACAGACAGAGAGAGAGAGAGAGAGAGAGAGAGAGAGAGAGAGAGAGAGAGAGAGAGAGAGAACTAACCTTGTGCATAGAACCTCTTATGCTGGATGTAAGAAACATTTCAACACCAGCAATAGACCATGCAGATGGGATTGTCTGTAAAACCTGGGTAGCATCGAAGTCGACAGCTCTTGTACACAACAATTCTATTGCATTAACTGCAAATTCTTCCCTCTTTGGAGACCTAAAAGCATTAGATTATAAAAAGGTAAGTGGATTATGAGTTCAACGGCAAATTTTAATAGAATGCATGACATACTAATACTCCGTCTACAGACTGAGTAACCTAACATTTTCATCGCAAATATCATTTGGTATAGCAAAGGTTCTAATAAACTTTTGCTATCTTGTTGAGGTCACAAAAGGCTTATATATTGATGATCAATATGCTTTAACCTTATTAATCACCAAGATAAAGACATCAACTTCATTTTTTACCCAAATAGAACTACCTTACTTTTTAACTCCACAATATCACTTAATTTTACTCTACAAGAAAAATTATGCCACTTTTATGAGCAAAATTTTTATTGACGCATTCTCTAGTTGGTTTTGTAGTTTTCACTCACCAGCGGCACACGTGATTGTGACAGAAAATTTAAAAGAATCCATCTCAGTCCCAAGATCATCTAGGGGTATACATGTTAACTCAAACAGAGCTCCACATACCAGGGCAAGCGTTCAACACCCATCCACACCCATTGGTATGTAACTCACTTTTAGTTGGATTATGTTTTAAAATTGAGGTTTGTACCATACTCACAATCTGGGCTTACTCCCAGGGAAATAGAATGTTCAGTGATGTCAAGCAGTGGTCACTAAGTCATGTGGAGTATTTAATATAGATGTCTGGCAGTGCTAAACAGCACCCAACTAGCAGAGTTCCCTTACAGGTGTGCTAGTTGGCACGATTCCTGGGATGTGGAGAGTTTATTGAATAATACAGACATGAAGAAAATTACCTCCACTTGCTGTGATTATTGCAAAGTGCACTCAACACACATAATTCATGAAACTATAATTTTGCCATCACGAGACATGAGTCTCTCTCTCTCTCTCTCTCTCTCTCTCTCTCTCTCTCTCTCTCACGTGACCAACTCAGTTAACCTAACCACAGTACACAATCACCTCACTTCTGGGAAACATTTTCTGTGGTTTCTCTCAGCTATCTTCATATTCCATCAGAATATTCCTTTTTAAGGTTCTGTAGCCCAATCAGTAAAAATGGAGCCTTTACATAATCACTCTGTTGCCCATCATAAGAACCCTCTGACTTTGGATTGATATGTGAGTGATATAAAACACAACATTCAAGGAAGACAAAACATACCTCTCAAAATTATGAAGCACTTGAATAAACAAGAATGAGATACTTTAATATTAAATTTTATATCCAAAAAGGAATAGTTAAAATACTTCAGATGTCTATGGACTGATAATGAAGGAGAGGCAGAAATAACCACCAATACTATCAACTCTGTAGATCTGGTAACAATGGAAGAACTACAAAATGTGGTCAAACAAACGAAACAGAAAAAGTCAACTGGCTCTGATAATATCTGATAACAATGGAAGAGCTGCAAAATGTGATAAAAAAAAAAAGTCAACTGGCAGTTATAGTATAAACATGGAGCTGATTATATATGGATCTGATCATCCAAAGCATAGACTCTTAAATTTTATGAACGTTTGCTGGCTGAACGGACATATGCCAAACGAATGGAATGAAGCTTTGGTATGCCCTATTTACAAGAAAGGCAATAAATTACAATGCATAAATTACCAAGGAATAAGTCTGCTAAATTCCTGCCACAAACTGTATGCTGAAATTATAAACAAGAGATCTGTACCAATAATCGAAGTGCATATGTTAGAGGTGCAACATGTTTTTAGAACAGGTAAATCATGTGTTGGTTGTCCTTTCACTTTGGCACAAGTAACTGAGAAAATAAGGGAATTTAGATTGCTACAGGATGTATATATAGCCACATCAGTTGCACAAAATTTTTGTCAAACTGACCACGGTTTTGACTGCATAGGGCACTCTTCATCAGAATAGTAACAAGCAATATTTTGACAAAAATTTTGTGCAACTAACATGGCTATATACACATCCTGTAACAAAATAACGTACGGTTGCTGGATCTCAGCCAATAAAAATGTTTGGAATTTAGATTGCCGACTTACCATGTTTTTACTGACTATGAAAAGATGTTTGACAAGGTAAATGCTATGGAAATCACTTAAGAAATTGGGAGTTGCAGCATATCTGATTACAGCAATTCAGTCATTATATAATAATAATAATAATAATAATAATAATGATCCATACTGTCCAAAATGGGACAGAATCTGCCAATATCAATCAAGAAGTCAGACAAGGCCACCCACTGTCCTCCACTCTTTTTAATGTTTACATTGATTAAATAAAACATTAAGAAGTGATAATTTTAGTTGTATGATGATGCTATTTGCTGATGATTTGATTATAATTGGAAAATCTGAAGAAAGGTTCAAATTTCAGTAGACAAATTGAGTCAAATTGCTGCTAAATACTGACAGAGAAAATCAACAGATGGAACAAAAGTGATGCAATTTCAAGAACTGAAACTCACAAGAGCCAAAATTGTTATAGATGCAAAAATAACTGAACAAGTAATAGGATTTAAATATTTATGATGCAGCTTTAAAACTTCCCAACTCAGATAACGCAGAGCTCAAACTGGCCAGATTCAGACATTTTTGTGGAACTATACAATGTACATCAAAATATAAACAAACATTAAACTCTTTCCAGAAACAGCATAGCCTTTGCTTCTGTATGGCAGTGAATGTTAGAACCTAACATCTAATCAACTGCGATGAATCGAATTATCAGCAATGAAGTTCCTGTGTTTTGTAGCAGGATATTCATTGCTGGACCATAAAAGAAATGCCATTATTAGAGAAGAACTAAATGTTACAAACATAACTGAAAAATATCATCTGAACTGGAAAGACTGTGCCAAACATATGTCTAATGATAGAATAACTAAATTGGCAACACAACATAACCCAACTGGCAAGAGGAGCACTGAACATCTATTAAAAAGATGGCATGAACAGTTCTGAGGCGAAACAGGTCAAAAGGCCCAACCCATGAAGACAACAATGATGATGATGATGATGATGATGATGATGATGATATCTTCAGCCTCCCCATTACTTTGAGGATGGAACGCCACTGTGTTGGTAGATTTCCTGGAATTTCTTTGAAGTAAATTATGGTCCATTGTCTGAGATGATGACTTTGGGAAGAGCTTCAATGGAGGAGTATTTTGACTAGCACCTTCAATATAGCTTCAATGGTTGTAGACAACATTGGGATTACACATGGAAAATTTGAAATAGCTTCAGTGATGATCAGTCATGTGTTTGAAGAATGCTCCAGCAAAGTTCAGACAGATAACATTTCCATGGCTGAATTTGTAGCACCATGGTGCAAAACACTGAGGCAGCAGTGTGGCCTCATGTGTAGTGCACTGGGGCCAGTTGTGAACTATGACTTCCAAATCATCATAGATGGCAGCGGACCAGTATGCACAGTGTCACAGTGGGATGGATTTAATAGCTGCAAAACTTTCTGCTGGGGCACAGTAGGAACCATTACACACATAATTTCTATTTCTGTGGTGAAAAGGGGAATGCTATAAAGCCTTCAAAAATGGTGTTGATTGGTGAAGAATGGATGTGCAGATGCTGACAATAGCACGCATGCAAACCACCCATGCCGTACAGAGATTAAAACTGTTGATACAAAGGGGTAAAGCCTGTACTGCTTTGGCACCTGTTGTTGCAGCATGTAGAAAATCATCATGGATTTATCAGAATTACTCTTTTATGCAGAGGTACAAGATCTCTTTCTCATTGAATGATGCATAGGACCCACATGGAAGGAAAAATAATATGTCTGCATTTGCATACTGTTCAGTACTGTGATAGTGAGTCTTTTAGTAGTAGATGCTTAAATATAAGGCCCAATGTTGCAATCTCTGACCCGCGCATTCAGATAGGTTGTTGCATAGACCAAAAGTCATCACAACAGCTTTGGGGTCTGTGAAGCATTGAAAACAGGGGCCACTAATTTACTGCCAAAACTTAGTGACAGCAAACATTATACCAAGTGACTCTCTCAATCTAAGTTCATTTGTGTTGTGCCTCTATTAAAGTTTTGGAGATGAATGTGATTGGATGTCCCATGTCATTTACACAGCAATGAAAAATAATAGAACTGATGCTGTACTCTGACATACCCACTGCAGTCATAGCTGGGTGATTTGCCATGAAATGTACTAAGCACAGCAGAGTCCACGGCCTTATTTCGGTGCTTGGAAAGTTTGCTTACACACTGCAAGCCACTCAAAATTAACTTCTCTTCATTGAAGTTGATTTAATGGGTATGCAATCTGAGCTGCGCTGGGGATCAATTTGTCAGAAAACTTAACCTTCTCCAAAATGGACTGCAGCCGTAAAGAGCTGGTAGATCATTTTATATGGTCCACAGCACTGAGATGATGACATGATGACCTGTCAGTGTAATGACTTATTTCATGAGGAAATTGTCCAGGTATTCAATGCAGTTTTGTAACCCCCACTCCACCCAACGCACACACACACACACACACACACACACACACACACACACACACACACAGAGAGAGAGAGAGAGAGAGAGAGAGAGAGAGAGAGAGAGAGAGAGAGAGAGTTGCAGGTTACAGTGAAAGACAGCAGCCTGCAGATAAAAATAAATAAATAAAAAACATAACGTGAAGATTTTTTGAATGTCTCTGATAATTTGTTTCAGAAAGAAGGTGCTTATAGTGACATAATTCAAAAGGTGCACTCAGAACAATAAGATGAGACGTTAAGTCCAGCAGAAGTTGTAGGTAAGCATCTGCCTGTACCATAGTAAAGTATTTCCCCGATTCCAGCTTTGGATGCAGCTCCTCATGCCACAGGATATGACACGAATTGATGATGGCTTGAATATTAATGGTGGCCTTAAAATCCCCACATAGGTGCAATCCACCCAAAGTTTTTCTGACCTTATCACCATGACAAGTGTAGCCCAAGGGCTAGCGGTGATGGATTCAATTACTTCAAATGCCTGGAAGCGGTAAAGTTCAGCTTTAAGAATAGGTTTAAGCTTGAAGAGTTCTGCTCCCACAGAAAGAAATTTGGAGATTATTGTGTGTTTTTTCTCAAATTCACAGTAATCTCCAATTTAGGGCTAGGGCATCATTAGTGGAGCCCAACCAAGATTCAAAAAGGAATGCATATTTTCAACAGCTCTCCTAAATATTTTTTTTATGGAATGATGTCAGACACCAAGTTAATAAGGTCCGAGATATAGAAACCAAAGAGCAAAAATGCATCTAGTCCAAACATATCTGCAGCTGCTGGGGTCTCAATAAGTATCAGATCCAAGGGGCCTCGGACCTTTTGGTATGTCACTTGTGCAACAATCATGCCTTGCATGACAATGGTTTGTTTGTGATATGCAACAAGCTTAAGAGGTGCGTACCACTGTAGTGAGCAAACCATGCCATTCTACATCTTGAGATTAATGAGAGAAATGACTGCACCTGTATCACTCTGGAAATGCACCTGCTGCTTGTTAATTTCAAGTTGCAGAAAAAAAAAATTGCACAGGAGTATCTGATTCTGGACACATCATTGGTGTAATAGCATGGACATCCACTGGCATGTCAACGTCATGGGCTCGTGGTTTACCTTTACAAGCTTCCACCATGTCAACCTAGGCAGGTTTTGATGCAGTATGAGCATTGGGATTTGCGGTGGTCCTAGAAAAAGATCTGGAAAAACTGGATACACACTCCAATGCTGGGAAGTACAATAGTATTTCCTTAACTGCCATGTCCATCAGACAGTGGTTCATGTTTGTTGCCTGTAAAGAGAGAAAACTGTTGACAACTGGGGACATGTGACTGGGGTTGTGCTGGCATGCAAGGTGTCAGTTGAATGCCAGTAACTTCATATGGACTGGGACACTCTGGTAGATGCAAGTTGACCAAGTGCACCATTTCAAAAGCAGGAGTAGTCTGGAGGACTTCTGCTAATCAGGGGATAGAAAGCTTAAGTGTATTTCACCAAATCTCTGGGTCATGAGCAAATCTGGACAACAATGTCCTATTTAAGAGAACCTGCTTAAGATTTCTAATAGCCATCACATGTTAAATCACAACCTGACTTAATCCTTTTAGATTGATGATGTATGGACAAAAGAATTTATTTCTGTGTCAGGAATATAGTTGCAAGCAGGAAGCCACCATATGGGTCTGAACATGGTAATGACTACACAAAAGGTTAAAAATTTTATCAAATGTCAGCACTAACAGATTGATGAGTGGAGAGAAATTCCGTATGAGCTGTAGATTTTGAGAATGGAGTAAGAAAGAGAGATTTTTGAGCTTATGGGTCCAGTACCTGGTACCCTTGAAGATGGTGAGGAAGCCATTTCTCATAACTGTCCCAGTCCTCCTTATCTTCCAGGAAGGATCTGAATAATGGTGGTAGCTCTGTTGGTTGCATGGACAAACTTCTGGGGAACACTTGTAATAGTTGGTGCTGTTGCAGGAATGGCAGTAATGTGTGTAGTTGCTCTTGGTGCTGTTTTTGGAAAATGTGCAGTTTGGTACTGGCAACATTCACTTATCTTCTCCAACTGTTTCTCTTGCTTCTCAAAATGTTTCCCCTTCTTCTCAAGATACCGCAAAAACTGGATCCATGGTGATGCACTCTGGAACTTCTATTGCACAACAGAGTTCGAAGCAACTTGTCAACAATTTTGTATTTTGACCATTACAAATTCATACATACACAATTCCACCTCTAGTTGATTTCTTAACAATGACTGATCTGTCTTTCAATGCCAGCCAATTATTCCATCCAGTCCACAACCAACATCCACAATGAAAATGCACAACAAATTCAAGTATACAATTCATCAGAGCCCTAAACAACAACCAAGTCACTGTCAATAATCCAACCCTATGCATAACTGTCTGGCATCCTTGGCGTGAGCTAAACTGCTGGCCTATGGCAGTGAAGCACTGTTTATCTCAGCAATGGGTTGCATGGCTACTGATGTGTGGCTGAGGTACTCTTAACATTTCTTGGTGGCACCTCCCGTTACTGCATAACAGTGTGCTGCTTTCAAAATTGTATTTGACTAATTGTTCAATAACTTCGTTATAAGTTCACAACTCTCCATGGCAAATACATTTATATTTATTCTGTGCAAGTGAGATGAGCACCGGCTCTACAACTGACAGCAAAATGAGTATTCTAGCTGTTCTGTTCAAAGTTTTGATCCATACTGTTCAAGGGCAGTTGGTGGACCACCTGAGCATCTTAAACTTTTAAGGTAAGTCTCAATCAGGTTTTTGTAACAGCAATCATATGTACAGGATGTTGTCAACTTTAAAACATGGTTCTTTAAAGATTAACAAGCTCAGTCTTTGACACCAGCAAGCCAAAGTAGTTCAAGAACCACCTTACAGACAGATAAAACAGTATTCTGTGAACTTAAGTCATCTTTGAAGCATATTATTTTCTAAATTGCACAGACCACTGTTACTGCTCTATTATTTCACCTGTATATTAGCAACTTTATCTGCTATGTATACATCATGTAAATTAAGTTCATTTATCAATCATCTTCAGTTTTACTGAAACACAAGCCTAGGGATACCTCTTTACTCATATCATACATCACTATTGACTTTTGACCATTATCAAATAGCATGCAAAATCCAACCCTTCTCAGCTACAGCCTCCTGCCCTTGGGGCAAGCAATTCCTTTGATTATCAAGGATACAAAACCCACATTCACTAACTCACGAATAATGTTGTACAGGTCTCAGTATAATTGTGAACTTTTCAATAGATGAAATGAGTGAAGAACTAGTGAAGTTAAGCTAGACTATAATGTTTGCTTTGTGGGGCAGTCATCAAGTGCCTGTACAAAGTCCCAATTTTTACACAGTCCAATCTAGCCACTATAACAAATGATGATGATGATGATGATGATGATATGCTGAGGACAACACAAACACCCAGTCGCCAGGCAGAGAAAATCCCCAACCCAGCTCGGAATCGAACCTGGGACCCTGTGATCCAGAGGCTGCAACGCTAACCACTAGACCACAAGCTGCAAACAAAGTTAAGCTAGGCCAACAGCTAACTTCTTTGTTGTTAGTCCGTTTATGTTATTCAAGAAGGGGATGCCCACATTCTAGAACATTTAAATTTATTGTAAAAAAATCTTAATTAGCAGAAAAGTTTCAGATTTTCCAGTTTACATCCAGCTGTTATGTATATATAGTAAAACCTTCACATTTCTATAACTAAACTGATAATCCTTTACATAAAACAGCTACCTACACACAAAAACTGAGGCTTATATTACATTACTTCTTGTAGTACTGCCAATGATTTGTCATATTACACTCCATTTAATGGTAAGAAGCAGTACCAGAATCCATATTAAGTTAAGAAGTATGACTAATGTGCCAATCTCAAATAATTTTCCTATAGGAACTTAGAAAAAATTTAAAAATGTGGTTGGTTGGAGATTTGAACTCTACCCCCTCGAAATGGAAGTGCAGTGACTCAACAGCTGTGCCATTTTCCTCAGTTGAAATAATGAAATGGTGGGACATATAAACAGAAATTACTTCATACTTAACATTGTGGCAAATTTGACACATTTAGGAATACACAAGACCATGTGCAAAAATAATAATCTCTTACTTAAAGATACTAATATCCGCTTTTTGTCCAGTATTTACAGGTGTGATTTTATTTTTTCCTCCTACGTACCATTTTCTTCTTTTATTACTTTCTTTCTGCTCTCTATATTACCCTCTTGCGTCCTTTTTTCTGTATCTTTATGTAATACTTTTGTCCACATATTACTTTGTTCTTTGTATTAACTTTTTCTCTCTTTCGATGTAACTAGTGCACTATGGACAATGTAACTTTAAACGTAATAACCTTTTTGCCATTATAATTATATTTTGGCTCTTTTAATTAATTAATATTTTTATTCTTACATTTCATCATATAACAGTGTACTGCCACATTTGCTTTAAATTACAATTAATATCATATATGCAATGTCCAATGCAATTACGATCACATATGGCTTGACATAAAATGAGGTCTCATGACTCATGCCTTACCAAATAAAATAACAGTATAAAAAAACAATAATTACTACATCTGCAAGTAGCTGGATATCGGTGCACATGTTGGAGCTCCTGAAGAAATGGAGGAAGCCACCAGGCTGGAGACGTGCCTGTGATAAAGATATCCAGACTAACCATAGGCAAGCAAAACACGACAGTGAGACTGTGGGCAAAGCAATAGACCAGGACAGAGATAAGGACAAGGACAAACAATCTAGACAACAACAAGGTGCTACGTGAAGCCTCCACCACAATGATGATGACAAGGAGCAGAGCAGTGGAGAGAGAAATCCGAAATGCAACTAAAAAGAGTAACCAGGTAACAAGTGAGGTAATTATCAAGCAATCCTAGTACAGCAAAGAAAGAACCAACAATTTCTAGCATGGGCACTGAACTGACCAGCCATGCACTGGGTGGCTGCATGTATACTGACCACACTGAACACTATTGGCCACCGTATTCATGTGGCAACATGGTGGCGCTCTCACTCTATGAGCACAGCGCTGTGTGGGCATGGTGGCCCCTAACGACCATCTAAATCGTCGCCCTCTGAGAGGCATTCAAAATCCGCCGCGCCCGATAGCAGATCCCTCCCCCCCTTAAACAAACACGTACAGGCAGAAACATACTGGATGGTGAGAGTGGTCGTGGTGTCCATCATGACATTGCTGAAGGTGATGGCACCAGAGGGTCCCAGTGCTCCTTTATCATCACTGAAAGGTGGAAATGACAGAAGATGTTTTGGGGAGCCAGTGGCAAAAGGCGCTCAGACCTGGTGCAATTGAGCCTTGTGTACTCAGAGTTTGTTCACCAGAAGCTGCTGTTGCAGAATTAACTTTGCTGTTGCTCCAGAAGGCAAACCAGTTGGGCATCCATGTTACTAAATAACATCCTTTTTCCAGATTGCCAATGCTATATCCGTGGGTAGCTGGATATTGGTATTGGTGTGTGTGTGTGTGTGTGTGTGTGTGTGTGTGTGTGTGTGTGTGTGTGTGTGAATTCCGTAAGAAATGAAGAAATGGAGGAAGCTGCCAGGCAGGAGAGTAAACCAAACTAACAGAAGGTGAGTGAAACACAAGAGAGAGATTGCAGTCAAAACAACAGATCAGGACAAGAACAAGGTCAAGCAACACAGATTACAATGAGGTGCTACGTGGAGCCTTCACCACAACAATGATTACAAGGCCCAGACAGTGGAGAGAGAAATCCAAAATGTGACCAAAGAAAGTAACCAGGTGACCAACAAAGTAACTATAAAGCAATCCCAGTACAGCGTAGATAGAACCAACAATACCAAGCACAAGCACTGAACTGATGAGCTGTAATTGTGCAGCTGCCTAAATACCAGCGGCATGGAGTGCTACCAGCTGCTTTATTCATGTGGCGAGACAGTGGTGCTCTCACCATGTGAGCACAGCACTGTGTGGTTGTGGTGCCCATAATGACTAAATCTATCTCCTCTGACGGGCATTCAAACTCTGCAGTGCCCGATACCAGACGTAGGAAATATTTTTAATCAACATAAACCAGGGACCTCGCCACTGGTGGAGAGGCTTGCGTGTCTCAACAATACAGATAGCTGTACCATAGGTGCAACCACAATGGAGGAGTATCTGTTGAGAGGCTAGACAAACATGTGGTTCCTGAAGAGAGGCAGCAGGCTTTTCAGTAATTGCAGGGGCAAACAGTCTGGATGACTGACTGATCTGGCCTTATAACATCAAACAAACTGTGCTGTGCTGGTACTGCAAACAGCTGAAAGCACGGGAAATCTACAGTCATAATTTTTCCCTGAGGGCATACAGCTCTACTGTATGGTTAAATTATTATGGCATCATTTTGGGTAAAATATTCTGGAGATAAAATGCTCCCTCATTCAGATCTATGAGCAGGGAATACCCAGGAGGACATTGTTATCAGGAGAACCAAAACCAACATTCTACAGATCAGAGTGTGAAATGTTAGATCCCTTAATCAAGTAGGTAGATTAGGAAATTTAACAGGGAAATGGATGGTTTAAAGCCAGATATAGTGGCAGTTAGTGAATTTCAGTGACAGGAGGAACAGGGCTTCTGGTCAGGTGAATACAGGGTTATATATACAAAATCAAATAGGGGTAATGCAGGAATAGGTTTCATAATGAATAAAAAAAGGGACTGTGGATAAGCTATTATGAACAACATACTGAACGCATTATTATAGCCAAAATAGACATGAAGGCCACACCCACCCCTGAAGTACAAGTTTATATGCCAACTAGATCCACGGATGATGAAGACATTGAAGAAATAGATGCTGAAATAAAACAAATTATTCAGATAGTTAAAGGAGATGAATGTTTAACAGTCATGAGGGACTGGAATTCATTAGTAGGAAAAGGAAGAGGAGGAAAAATAGTAGGTGAATACAGACTGGAGGAAAGGAATAAAACAGGAAGCCGCCTGGTAGAATTTTGCACAGATCATAACTTAATTATAGCTAACACTTTGTTTAAGAATCATGAAAGATGGTTGTACACATGGAATAGACCTAGAGACAACAGAAGGTTTCAGACTGATTATACACACATAAAAAAAAAGTTTTGCATCACCCCAGTTCCCAGAACTCCTGAAGATAGATGTTGACTGTGGATACTGTATCACAGAGACAGTCCCCTTGACTGTTCAGAGATGTCACTAAACCCACCCAAACATGTAAACAACCATGCATGAGCAGTGCCTACTAGACGGAGGGGATCCAACAGCTGATCAGTTCCAGTCATGTGGAACATGGCTCGTGTTGTCTGTAGTTCAACCATGCCTAGACGGTCAATACATCTACATCTACATCTACATCCATACTCCGCAAGCCACCTGACGGTGTGTGGCAGAGGGTACCTTGAGTACCTCTATCGGTTCTCCCTTCTATTCCAGTCTCGTATTGTTCGTGGAAAGAAGGATTGTCGGTATGCCTCTGTGTGGGCTCTAATCTCTCTGATTTTATCCTCATGGTCTCTTCGCGAGATATACGTAGGAGGGAGCAATATACTGCTTGACTCTTCCGTGAAGGTATGTTCTCGAAACTTTGACAAAAGCCCGTACCGAGGTACTGAGCGTCTCTCCTGCAGAGTCTTCCACTGGAGTTTATCTATCATCTCCGTAACGCTTTCGCGATTACTAAATGATCCTGTAACGAAGCGTGCTGCTCTCCGTTGGATCTTCTCTATCTCTTCTATCAACCCTATCTATACGGATCCCACACTGCTGAGCAGTATTCAAGCAGTGGGCGAACAAGTGTACTGTAACCTACTTCCTTTGTTTTCGGATTGCATTTCCTTAGGATTCTTCCAATGAATCTCAGTCTGGCATCTGCTTTACCGACGATCAACATTATATGATCATTCCATTTTAAATCACTCCTAATGCGTACTCCCAGATAATTTATGGTATTAACTGCTTCCAGTTGCTGACCTGCTATTTTGTAGCTAAATGATAAAGGATCTATCTTTCTGTGTATTCGCAGCACATTACACTTGTCTACATTGAGATTCAATTGCCTTTCCCTGCACCATGCGTCAATTCGCTGCAGATGTCTTGTGACAGCCAGAGCGAGAGCACCAGCAGCAGCGAGTACTGTTTGTATAAAGCGTTTATTTTGCATTTTGTTTACGACCTTCCACTAAGGAAGGGATTCTATTTGTGTTTATCTGCTCTGCATAGTAACTAACAGTTCTTAATAAAACTTTACGTAGTTTTCGTGTTAGATTTCTTAGTGTTTTCTTGATCGTTTAGAACAGAAAGCGCCCTAAACCGTCTTTTGTTTGTTTCGCGGCCGTTAGCCACTAGTCACTTGAATCAGCAGTTGTCTTGTGACAGCCAGAGCGAGAGCACCAGCAGCAGCGAGTACTGTTTGTATAAAGCGTTTTTGTACTTATTTGCTGCGCTTAGCTTTTAAATAGTTTTTCTGGGAAAACCTAGCGTAGTTTTCGCGTCTCGTATTTCAGTGAGTGTTTCTTGATTATCAGAGTAGCTCATCAGAAGATTATCTTGGGAATTTGTCACCGTATAGAGTAGGGTAAACATAGTCATGTGTAGGGACTGTGGTTGTTGTGAGCGGACGCAAGGAGAATTGGCCACTCTTCGGGGGCAGGTGGAGGCTTTGTCTGTTAGGCTCATCGAGCTCGAGGCGCAGGCGTCGGCTCGTAGTGGCGTTGGGGCAACTGTGGTGAGACCTATGCCTACTTCGGTGGCCTTGGAATCACATGGAACCCCTGATGTCGCTGCGTCTTCCGGCAGTGAGCATCTTACCGGTCAGCCATCACTCCAGGGTGAATGGCGGACAGTGGTGGGCTTGCGCGTGCCTTGCCGAAAGGCGAAGGTGGGATCTGGCCGCGTGGCAGCTGCCTTACCCCTTTCCAACAGGTACGGGGTGCTTCCTAGTGGTGATGACATCGTTTCCGAGCCACCACAGGATGCCTCGCCTGTTGGGCCAGTGGCCGATTCTCCGGCAAGGTCCCGACAGTCACAGAGGGCGGGCCTATTAGTTATAGGGAGCTCCAACGTTAGGCGGGTTATGGAGCCCCTCAGGAAAATAGCGGGTAGGTCGGGGAAGAATGCCAGTGTGCACTCTGTGTGCTTGCCGGGGGGTCTCGTCCGTAATGTGGAGGAGGCCCTTCCGGCAGCTATTGAACGCACTGGGTGTGACCGGCTGCAGATAGTAGCACATGTCGGAACGAATGACGCCTGCCGCTTGGGTTCTGAGGCCATCCTTGGTTCCTTCCGGCGGCTGGCTGATTTGGTGAAGACAACCAGCATCGCACGCGGAGTGCAAGCTGAGCTTAATATCTGCAGCATAGTGCCCAGAGTCGATCGCGGTCCTCTGGTTTGGAGCCGTGTGGAGGGTCTAAACCAGAGGCTCAGACGACTCTGCGACTATAATGGTTGCAAATTCATCGACCTCCGTTATTGGGTGGAGAACTGTAGGGCCCCCCTAGACAGGTCAGGCGTGCACTACACACCGGAAGCAGCTACTAGGGTAGCAGAGTACGTGTGGCGTGCACACGGGGGTTTTTTAGGTTAGATGGATCCCCCCTTGGGCGAAACGATAAAATACCTGACGGCTTACCAGAGAGGACATTATCATCGTTGATAAAGAACGTCCGTCCTCAGAGACCAAAAACAGGAAAAGTTAACATAATATTGGTAAACTGCAGGAGTATCCAGGGCAAGGTTCCTGAATTAGTATCTCTTATTGAAGGAAATAGTGCGCATATAGTATTAGGAACGGAAAGTTGGTTAAAACCGGAAGTGAACAGTAACGAAATCCTAGACACAGAATGGAATATATACCGCAAGGATAGGATAAACGCCAATGGTGGAGGAGTATTTATAGCAGTAAAGAATTCAATAATATCCAGTGAAGTTATTAGCGAATGCGAATGTGAAATAATCTGGGTTAAGTATCAAAGGTGGGTCAGATATGATAGTCGGATGCTTCTATAGACCACCTGCATCAGCAACCGTAGTAGTTGAGCGCCTCAGAGAGAACCTGCAGAACGTCGTGAAGAAGTTTCGTGATCATACTATTGTAATAGGGGGAGACTTCAATCTACCAGGTATAGAATGGGATAGTCACACAATCAGAACTGGAGCCAGGGACAGAGACTCTTGTGACATTATCCTGACTGCCTTGTCCGAGAATTACTTCGAGCAGATAGTTAGAGAACCAACTCGTGAAGCTAACGTTTTAGACCTCATAGCAACAAATAGACCGGAACTTTTCGACTCCGTGAATGTAGAAGAGGGTATCAGTGATCATAAGTCAATGGTTGCATCAATGACTACAAGTGTAATAAGAAATGCCAAGAAAGGAAGGAAAATATATTTGCTTAACAAGAGTGATAGGGCACAAATCGCAGAATATCTGAGTGACCACCATCAAACGTTCATTTCTGAGGAAGAGGATGTGGAACAAAAATGGAAAAAATTCAGAAACATCGTCCAGTACGCCTTAGATAAGTTCGTACCGACTAAGGTCCAAAGCGAGGGGAAAGATCCACCGTGGTATAAGAATCATGTACGAAAGGTACTACGGAAACAAAGAAAGCTTCATCATAGGTTTAAGAGTAGTCGAATCATAGCTGATAAGGAAAAGCTGAACGAAGCGAAAAAGAGCGTAAAGAGAGCAATGAGAGAAGCATTCAACGAATTCGAACATAAAACATTGGCAAACAATCTAAACAAGAACCCTAAAAAGTTTTGGTCATATGTAAAATCGGTAAGCGGATCTAAATCCCCTATTCAGTCACTCGTTGACCACGATGGCACCGAAACAGAGGACGACCGAAGAAAGGCAGAAATACTGAATTCAGTGTTCCGAAACTGTTTCACTGCGGAAAATCGTAACACGGTCCCTGACTTCAGCCGTCGCACGGACGCCAAAATGGAAAATATTGAAATAAACGATATCGGAATTGAAAAACAACTGCTATCACTTAGTAGCGGAAAAGCATCCGGACCAGACGAGATACCCTTAAGATTCTACAGTGATTATGCTAAAGAACTTGCCCCCTTTCTATCAGCAATTTATCGTAGATCGCTGGAAGAACGTAAAGTACCTAGCGACTGGAAGAAAGCGCAGGTCGTTCCCATTTTCAAGAAGGGTCATAAATCAGATGCGAATAATTATAGGCCTATTTCGCTTACGTCAATCTGTTGTAGAATAATGGAACATGTTTTGTGTTCTCGTATTATGACGTTCTTAGATAATACAAATCTCCTTCATCATAACCAACATGGATTCCGCAAACAGAGATCATGTGAAACTCAGCTCGCCCTATTTGCCCAAGAAATTCACAGTGCCGTAGACACTGGCGAGCAGATTGATGCCGTATTCCTGGACTTCAGGAAGGCATTTGATACGGTTCCGCACTTACGTTTAGTGAAAAAAATACAAGCTTACGGAATATCGGACCAGGTTTGTGATTGGATTCAGGATTTCCTAGAAGAAAGAACACAACATGTCATTCTTAACGGTTCAAAATCTGCAGATGTAGAGGTAATTTCAGGAGTACCGCAGGGAAGCGTGATAGGACCTTTATTGTTTACAATATACATAAATGACTTAGTTGACAACATCGGTAGCTCCGTGAGGCTATTTGCAGATGACACGGTTGTCTACAAGAAAGTAGCAACATCAGAAGACTCGTACGTACTCCAGGAGGACCTGCAGAGGATTAATGCATGGTGCGACAGCTGGCAGCTTTCCCTAAACGTAGATAAATGTAATATAATGCGCATACATACGGGCAGAAATCCATTCCAGTACGATTATGCCATAGGTGGTAAATCATTGGAAGCGGTAACGACCGTAAAATACTTAGGAGTTACTATCCGGAGCGATCTGAAGTGGAATGATCACATAAAACAAATAGTGGGAAAAGCAGGCGCCAGGTTGAGATTCATAGGAAGAATTCTAAGAAAATGTGACTCATCGACGAAAGAAGTAGCTTACAAAACGCTTGTTCGTCCGATTCTTGAGTATTGCTCATCAGTATGGGACCCTTACCAGGTTGGATTAATAGAAGAGATAGACATGATCCAGCGAAAAGCAGCGCGATTCGTCATGGGGACATTTAGTCAGCGCGAGAGCGTTACGGAGATGCTGAACAAGCTCCAGTGGCGGACACTTCAAGAAAGGCGTTACGCAATACGGAGAGGTTTATTATCGAAATTACGAGAGAGCATATTCCGGGAAGAGATGGGCAACATATTACTACCGCCCACATATATCTCGCGTAATGATCACAACGAAAATATCCGAGAAATTAGAGCAAATACGGAGACTTACAAGCAAACGTTCTTCCCACGCACAATTCGTGAATGGAACGGGGAAGGGGGGATCAGATAGTGGTACAATAAGTACCCTCCGCCACACGCCGTAAGGTGGCTCGCGGAGTATAGATGTAGATGTAGATCCTCCTGCATTTCAGTACAATTTTCCATTGTTACAACCTCTCGATACATCACAGCATCATCTGCAAAAAGCCTCAGTGAACTTCCGATGTCATCCACAAGGTTTGATTGCATCCGCATTGTTACTTTGTGTCAGGAAGGGCTCTCAACAAGGGAAGTGTCCAGGTGTCTCAGAGTAAACCAAAGCGATGTTGTTCGAACATGGAGGAGAGACAGAGAGACAGGAACTGTCGATGACATGCATCACTCAGGCCGCCCAAGGGCTACTGCTGCAGTGGATGACCGCTACCTACTGATTATGGCTTGGAGGAACCCTGACAGCAATGCCACCACGTTGAGTAACGCTTTCTGTGCAGCCACAGGATGTCATGTTATGACTGAAACTGTGCGCAATAGGCTGCATGATGCGCTACTTCACTCCCGACGTACGTGGCAAGGTCCATCTTTGCAACCATGACATCATGCAGAGTGGTACAGATGGGCCCAGCAATATGCCGAATGGACCGCTCAGGATTGGCATCACATTCTCTTCACCGGTGAGTGTTGCATATGCCTTCAACCAGACAATTGTCAGAGACGTGTTTGGAGGCAACCTTGTCAGGCTGAATGCCTTAGACACACAGTCCAGTGAGTGCAGCAAGGTGGAGGTTCCCTGCTGTTTCAGCCTGGCATTATATGGAGCTGATGTACAATGCTGGTGGTCATGGAAGGCACCGAAATGGTTGTACGATACTTGAATGCTATCCTACGACCGATAGTGCAACCCTATCGAACAAGCCTGGGATAGACTGAAAAGGGCTGCTTATGGACTATGTGACCCACCAACCACTCTGAGGGATCTACACCGAATCATCAATGAAGAGTGGGACAATCTGGGCCAACAGTGCCTTGATGAGCTCGGGGATAGTATGCCACAATGAATACATGCATGCATCAATGTAGGAGGACATGCTACAGGGTATCAGAGGTACCGGTGTGTACAGGAATATGGACCATCACCACTGAAGGTCTTGCTGTATGGTGGTACAACATGCAATGTGTGGTTTTCATGAGCAATAAATGGGGCAGAAATGATCCTTATGTTGATCTTTATTCCAATTTTCTGTACAGGTTCCAGAACTCTTAGAACCCAGGTGATGCAAAACTTTTTTTATTTGTGTATAATGGGAAGACAGAGATTTGTGGAACAGATTTTAAATTGTAAGACATTTCTGTGGGCAGATGTGGACTCTAATTACAATTATTGGTTATTAACTGAAGATTAAAATTGAAGAAACTGCAAAAAAAGTAGGAATTTAAGGAGATAGGACCTGAATAAACTGAAAGAACCAGTGGTTGTAGAGTGTTTCAGAGGGAACATCAGGGAATGATTGACAAGAACAGGGGAAAGGAATACAGTAGAAGAAGAATGGGTCGCTCTGAGAGATGAAATAGCTGCAGACGATCAAGTAATTAAAAAGATGAGGGCTAGAAGAGATCCCTGGGTAACACAAGGGATACTGAATTTAATTAATCAAAGGAGAAAATATAAAAATGCAGAAAATAAAGCAGGCAAAAAGGAATCCAAACGTCCAAAAAATGAGATTGATAGGAAGTTCAAAATGGCTAAGCAGGAATGGCTAGAGGAAAACTGTAAGGATTTAGAAGCAGACATCACTAGGGAAAAGACAGATGCTACCTACAGGAAAATTAAAGAGACCTTTGGAGAAAAGAGAACCTACTGTACAAATATCAATAGCTCAGTTGGAAAACCAGTCCTAAGCAAAGAAAGGAAAGCAGAAAGGTGGAAGGAGTATATAGAGGGTCTATACAAGGGAGATGTACATGAGGGAAATATTAAATACATAGATGAAGATGAGATGGGAGATATGATACTTCGTGAAGAATTTGACATAGCACTGAAAGACCCAAGTCAAAACAAGACCCTGGGAGTAGACAACATTCCATTCGAACTATTGATAGCCTTGCGAGAGCCAGCCATGACAAAAGTCTTCCATCTGGTGAGAAAGATGTACGAGACACACGAAATACCATCACACTTCAAGAAGAATACAATAATTCCAATTCCAAAGGAAGCAAGTGCTGACAGGTGTGAAGATTACCAACCTATCAGTTTAGTAAGTCACGGTTGCAAAACACTAACACGAATTCTTTACAGAAGAAGAATGGAAAAACTGGTGGAAGCCAACATCGGGAAAGATCAGTTTGGATTATGGAGAAATGCAAGAACACAAGAGGCAATACGGAGCCTACAAATTTTCATAGAAGATAGGTTAAAGAAAGGAAGATCTATGTTTATAGCAGTTGTAAACTTAAAGAAAATATTTTGACAATGTTACTGGAATACTCTGTTTCAAGTTCTAAAGGTGGCAAGGATAAAATACTGGGAGTGAAAGGCTATTTATAATTTGTAAAGAATCCAGACAACAGTTATACGAGTTGAGGGGCATGAAACAGATGCAGTGGTTAAGAAGTAAGCGAGACAGGGTTGTAGATTATCCTCAATGTTATTTAATCTGTGTACTAAGCAAGCAGCAAAAGAAATAAAAGGAAAATTTGGAGTGGGAATTAAAGTCCAGGGAAAAGAAATAAAGGTTTTGAGATTTGCTAATGACATTGTAATTCTGCCGGCCGCGGTGGTCTCGCGGTTCTAGGAGCGCAGTCCGGAACCGTGCGACTGCTACGGTCGCAGGTTCGAATCCTGCCTCGGGCATGGATGTGTGTGATGTCCTTAGGTTAGTTAGGTTTAAGTAGTTCTAAGTTCTAGGGGACTGATGACCACAGCAGTTGAGTTCCATAGTGCTCAGAGCCATTGTAATTCTGTCAGAGGCAGCAATGGACTTGGGAGAGCAGTTGAATGGAATGGACATAGTGGATATAACATGAACATCAACAAAAGCAAAATGACGATAATGAAATGAAATCAAATTAAATCAGGTCATGCTGAGGGAATTAGATTAGGAAACAAGATACTGGGGGAAGAGCCACAGAGCGAGAACAAGAAATGAATACAGTACGCAGATTTAGAAGCATGTAGGTTGCAGCAGTTACTCTGAGATGAAGAGGCTTGCACAGTATAGAGTAGCATGGAGATCTGTATCAAACCAGTCTTCAGTCTGAAGTCCACAATAAGAGACATATTCTTGCTGATACTCCAAACTAATGACTCAAAATATCAAACCAACAGGTACTTGTTATGCTGTTTAATTTCAGCTATACTTTCAACAGCAAATGCTCAAATTGTTCCTTCTGCAATAGCAAAACTTACTTATTTCTTTGTTTTTGCTCAGTTGAACAAATCTTCCATTTTCAAAGAAGTCAGCATTCAATGGTTGTTAAATATCAAACAGAAAAAAAGAATATATGCCCATACATAAATGGAGCTATAAATAGACAAGTTTCTTTGTTTTTTAATATAATGCAATATGAAGGCAATCTCCTCAGCAACTGATTGCTCATTCCTTGTAACTAAATCACTGGTCACTGAAACAAGAATATCATAACATTCTCACATGTATACTGAATTTTATTACTTCTAATGCACAACTTTTGTATCTATTTCTTTTAAGGGTTCCATTTATCAAATTTTTAATTAAAGTTCATGAACAACTAAAATATCTGTTTCAGAATGTGTGCTTTCACAACATATTGCTGCTACAGACTTCTGTTTCCAAGTCTATTGCTAAATGACAGTTCAAAAATGGCTCTGAGCACTATGGGACTTAACATCTGAGGTCATCAGTACCCTAGAACTTAGAACTACTTAAACCTAACTAACCGAAGGACATCACACACATCTATGGCTGAGGCAGGATTCGAACCTGTGACCGTAGCAGCAGTGCGGTTCTGGACTGAAGTGCCTAGAACCACTGGGCCACAACGGCCGGCTTACTAAATGACGTAACACATCACACAACTCTATGGCAGCATAATGGTAGCTGATGGGTGTTAAGACTGTACAGTTAGTTCTCCAATAAAATATTTCTCTCAGGACAGAAATCTTACAAATATTAATGTTAATTTAATTTTTGTCACTTATTTCCAATTTTCATATACACTGTCCTCCTGCAATCATCTTCGTGCATCTCTCCTATGGATTCAGCTAGTTGGTACATATTTAGTACAAGAGATGTTACAAATGAAAATGTTTAGGATTAGAACTTCAGAACTTACAGTTTAGCAAACATGATCAAAGACAAAGGAACAAGGAGCCCAAAGCAAAATAGAGTGCTAAGCCTGACTATACAATGTTACAATTTACATGAGCTTTTACACACACAATACTTACTCTATTTTAGGGTTTAGATAAATACTCAAAAGAGTATAAAAAATATCATTTCGATACTTTTGTTCCTTTCCTTGTGCATTATTCTCACAATACAGTTCTGCAGCTTTAAAATCCTTTAATTGGTTCACCAAAATATCAAGAGCTTTCTCGTGCTCTTCGATCTGTAACACAAAAAAGAGGAAGAAAGGCTTTAAAAAAAGGTTAAATGTGTGAATTTGTTTTACAATTACTGGCATATTACTACGTTCCACAAGAAATGTCAATTTCATGAAGACATTAAGTGTTCTCAAATGCCAGTAGATGCGGATGAGGAGCTGTAATGAGGCTTACATGTACTACTACATGCGAGCAAGTAAAGACTCAATTCTTTTGCACATCACAATTATACTCATACTCAGAATCAAATGAAGAATGGCTACTATTTATTTGCAAATTTAAACCATGCCCAAACGTCTATAGGTACTCACAGAAGAAGAAGAAGAAGAAGAAGAAACCGCATCAGTACTTTAGATGTAAATGAGTGCACTATGGAGTGATGGCTCCAAACATTTTGACATGGTAACACAATAACTGAATAGTAACAATTTTCCCACAAGACATAAACCCTAACAATGACAAACTGCTGGCACTGAAGGAATATGACACCTCTCAAACTCAAGTGACCCAGAAGTGATCATAGGTGAACATTATTCCACACTTTCCTTGTATTTCCATTAATAAATGAAAGTCAAACAGCTGAACAGAACAGTTCTCCATAAACTCAGTGAACAGCACATGAAATCGCCTAGAACCTCATCTTATCGTATTCTTTCAAAATAGAAATGTTTCACTTAAAGTGATATTTTTAATTGACCATTGCAAAAATCTTGTGAAAGAATTAATATCACACATTTTTGGGAATGGGGAGATTCAATCACAAAGTAATTGTTTTGGTAGTCTCTATTTATTTACTCTGTTACTCTCACTCTTTTGTTCATCCCTCCTCTCTCTCCTACCTCCACTTCATCTTTGCCTCCCCTCATCTTCACAAGTGGTACCCACCAAAGATGAGGCCCGAACAACCCAATCCCCACCAATATATCCCCCTTTTCTCACTGAGGAAGGAATTGAACAGTTCCAAAAATTAGGATAGTTGTTTCTGCTTTTATGTGTGTCTGCTGGCAGTACATACAGTAGTGTGCCAGTTCTCACAACTGGCCATAATTAGTAACACCACTAACAACATCCATCGTACTTTGTTTGTGCAGTGGGTTTAGTTTAGCTTCTTTATTACATGTGTAAATGAACAGGTACAAGCTTTAGTTTGTGATCAGTTGTGATTTTTAATTTCTTTATTGGTTTGTGCATTTTCAGTGAGCCCAGTTAGGCTACTTCTCATTTCCTAGGATTTCTGTAGCAGGGGTGTTTTGGATAGTTTGTTTTCCACAGCTTGTCTTATTCCCTTATTTGTATGCTTACAACAACTAGTCACATGTTATGATCTCAGTAAAATGGCATGGTGAAAATTTCTGGGACTGGAAACTGAACAATGTGCTTTTTGGGCCAAAAAGCACGTTTTTGGCATAAGTGCACACACTCAATTTTTTCCCATCAAGTAGACTCAAGCCCTGAAGTATGGATGGTAAGACCTTTTTAGACAACTAAAACTGTTTTCCAGCTAGTCAACTAAAACTGTTTTCCAGCTACAAATTTTATTGGCTATGGTAGTAGATGGAGATTAGATGCAAGACTTGTTTTCTTTCACAAACAGAGCCGTGTTGTATGTATGCTTTTATGCAGTTTATCTTTTTAAGTTTTACACTAACAAGAGCCTGTTTTGCATCTTGGACAACACTGTTCACAAACTTTCCAGCAGATGAAATAAAATCACCTTTTTGGTAAAGGGCCATAAGTTTCCATCCTCTGCTTTGATTAGTGATTAGTTTGAGGTACAGACCAAATCTTGTACATAATGAAATACTGGTGCGAAACTATGTTTAAGGCTTTTCAAAATGGTCCCAATAATTCCTGAGAAATCTTTGTTTGCATATCATTTTGACTACTGTTCAACAATAGTTGCATCAATTTAGCATGAAGCTTTCTCATAGTTAACTCTTATTTAAACGTTTTTTCTGCTGTGCCTGTAGCATCAGCTATTTCATAAACCTTGAGTGGCTGTTTGGCCAATACCAAGTCGTGGACTTTATTTGCATTTTCATCTGTGGTTGCAGTTTTATGAGATCTTCCACTTCCAAATTCAGCAACCCATTTGTCAACTGTTAAAAATAAATAAGCAAATTTCTTACAGATCTTTATCAGTTTTAGGTGACTTTACGTTGGCAGTCAAAGAAATCAAGCAAAGAATTTTATGGTAGCATGTATTTCCAGGATGTCCATTTGAATGAAACACACACAATGTGACTAAATAAACAAAAACACTCCATAGGTAAAGTTGGGACTTAGACACACATTATTACACATGTACCAACATAAGAAAATTTCACTGACATCAAAATCATCACTGTGTCAGGCTGTGGACTTTTTACCTTTCGAGTACAGCAGATCAGCCAGTTTGAGCTCCTTTTAACTGCCATATGTATTAATGTAGTGATGTAGATGTAGAATTGCAGATTGACAGTTTTGTAAACTCTTATATCAGGTTAAACAGTTTTTGTTCTTTCAAATCTTCCAAATGCTTAATTATTTCTGTTTTAGAATTTCATTTACCTAGAGACTGCACTTCTTGTGCGCAGGTGCAGAGGGAATCTGTGAATAGCTAGAAGCTTGACTTGGCCCACTTCACGAGTTCGATACTTAGCATGGGATCTACAAGATGTATTTGCTGCAGATAGTCAGCACTGACATTTGAAGCTGCAAGTGACTTTTCAGGTAAAGACAGCCTGCGATCACAGTGCTTAGTGAGGAAGGCCATTCATATTGAACAGTACGATCAAGTGTGAATTTCATGATGAAAATGTTTGAAGTTTACAATGTTGAAGAAAAGTGGACATCAAAATGCTTGACTGATGACAGAAAGTAATTTTGTTGTTGATTTATTAAATTGAACTACATTCTTGGAAAGATGTGACGTGATGCCACATATGGAGAAGCCACTTTTTTAAATTATTTGTTGTTGTGCTGAGTGTAACTGTTTTCATGCTTTTTTTGAATTGTTGCAATAAAGTATGTGCTGCCCCAGTGACTTCATTACTATTTTGCAATAGTCATATGCCATAGCCTACTTCTGAAGTAACACATATCAAGGTCCTGTAGCATTCGGATTGGAGGGATGTACAATATCTATTGAGGAATGCCAGTTGAGTGGTCACTCACTGACACAGTAGCAGACTGTGAATCATGTTTAGAAGTTACATTTGATCCAATACGACATGCCCTGTAGGCTACAATCTAGGTTACCACTCAACAATTACCACTACAGATCCAGTGGCAAAATTGGGTAAGAAGTTGCAATGTTTTACATGGTGTCCTTTGTGTGGAAACTTCTGATTACAAGTACTGCCAGAGGTGCACGTAAAAGAACTGTGTTACTTGACAGAGAGAAGGAGAGAGAGAGAGAGAGAGAGAGAGAGAGAGAGAGAGAGAGAGAGAGAGAGAGAGGCAGCAGTAGAAAAGTAAAGAAAAAACTAGAAATAATAAGTTTTCTTCGGAGGGTTCTTGTTAATTTGTCAAATTGTGTGTGTGTGTGTGGGGAGGAGGGGGGGGGCGGGCAGTTAGTGACACGTGGACTCACAGCGATATGTATACTGTAATAGCATTATTAATTTAATGTACTGAAGCCACAGGGGTTGTGACAATGTTTATTAACCATTTAACATCACTAGTCCAGATATTTGTCACCCACTTAAAAGAGCATACTGATATAGAACAGACTCCAGATGGTCATGTGACCCTCCATTGCCCTTCACTGATGTAAGATGTGGCAGTGAAGTAGTGTGTTTGTGGCAGCTGCTTGTAAGGAATCAGTCCAGTAAGGTGTGGAGACATGACAAGGGCAGAAATGAGCTATCGTCTTTGGATTTGCCAATGACCACATAGTGAATGAAATCATCTAATCTGTCGGTGTATCGATGCAGACTGTCCAATGTATCTACATGGATGGTGTACCATTCTCAGCCAGGTAACACGGTGTAAGAACAGTGGTTGTAAGAAGACCTTACCCAACAGGGTACAGACGAGTGTCGTACATTGTCAATTACAATCAGTTTCAAACCCAACAAACATAGGCCAACAAATATAGGTCCTGCTCAAACAGTTCCCAAGTGAACATTGCAAATGGAACTGCATGCAATGGACGCTTGCACTTTGCAAACAGCCACTGCTCACAGCAGCACATAGAGTTGCACGTATTTTATGGACCAAGCAATGCAGAAACTGGACAGTAGCTGATAGGAAGCATTTTGACTATTTTTGTTGTATCCTCGTGCATAAATCCCGAATATGCCAAATTTTTTTATCTACCACTGGATGAGGATATCAATATGGTCAGCATAAGATATGTTATTGGGAGGTAGAGCCTAACATAGGTCATATACAGAACTAGAGGCAGCTGCAGATGCCAACTGCACTTAACAACCCTGTGACATCACAATGCTGATAAAGTCCACCACACTGTACAGCACAACAGATCACTCTACTCTATGATGCTGTGCAGAAGATGCCATACTAGCTACATGATGACAACTTTGCTGTGGACTTTCATTCTGTAAATATAAGCAATTGTTTGAACTGATCCAGATGGTGAAAACAAATTTGTAGCTCATCCATCACTCAAATTCTTGGCTCAGCTGCAGTTTTGCAGAGCTCATTCGATTCCGTTCATCCTGCATGAACAGATAAAGGCAAAACAAGACATGTTACAAGGAGTAGGGGTTATTAAACCCATTACATATAGTCAATGGGCAAACCTACAGGGTTTGTGTGTATTTGTGTCAATTTTAAGGCTACTATCAATGTTCAGACAATACTGACTTCTATGCTATTCGAAAGCCAAATAAGTTACTGGCAAAACTTTTGGAAAATACATTTATTGGATGCATATTTCCAGTTACCATTAGATGTTAAGTTCCAGAACCTCTTAGTGGCAATTATAGTGTATGAACTATACAGGTACAATAGATCACCTTTAGGTGTCACAAGTGCACCCGCCTTATTTCAGAGATACTTGCAATAACTCGTCCAGAGAATTCCTCAAGGTATAAATTACCTGGATGACATTAGCGTCCCAAGGGCCATAAGAGAGCAACATCTTCAAAATCTACAAGTATTTTTGGTAGACTCCAGTCAAACAAGTGAAACTGTCATCTGGATAAATGTAGTTTTTCCTTAAACGCTGTCATGAATTTAGGGCACATATCAAGTAAAGTTAAGGTAAAACCAACAGTTAAGCATGTTGAAGAAATAAATAATCCACCTGCTGTCAAAAATCTGAAAGAATTACAATTATTCCTATGGGAAGTATCATGTGATGGCAAATTCATACACCATATGGTTCAAGTAGCTCACCCATTAATCCAGTTATGCAAAAAGGGTGTTAGTTTTAAATGGTCTCCAACACAACTTTTCAACAATTAAAAAGGTACTTACAATCTGCTCACTGCTTTACAAACTAGCCGATGCTAGTAATTGACACATCGCAATATGGAACCACAGCAGTACTATCCCACAAAAATACTGACAGCATGTGGCAACCAATTACGGCACCAAATTTCATTTTATCATGGACCATATGCCACTGATTTCCTTATTCATCCCCCACTCAAAGATCCCAGAAAAGACAACACAGTGACTATCGAAGTGGGCACTGTTCTTAGCCAGTACCATTATATGCTCACCTCTAAGCATACTAACATGGATGCATTTTCCCAACTAACTATGGTGTCAACCAAAGAGTTTAATACATAGGAGGCACTACGTTTTCAACTTGACAACCATATGCAGCAAACATTAAATGATTTCCCCATCTTCCCACAGAAAGAGAGTGGGATATGCTTCTTCACAGGGTACCATTGCCAGTTCAACATTGGTGGTTAAGACAGTTATCAAAAGGAGCAGACCCACATTTCACACCTACTTCTCCCTCCGAGACCACCTTAGTGCCAAGGATGGTTTTTTGTTGGCCATAGAGACTACAGAATGTCTTGTCATCATTCTTCTCATTCTCCAACCAAGAATTCTAAAGTTGCTTCCATCAGTTACACTGGGGCATGAGCTGCATCAAATCATTAGTGCAACTGGCCAGGCATAGGTAAGGAAATCTAAATAATGGTCTGCACTTGTCACGCCTGTGCCCAAAATCAGCCAGGCACTGCTGAACACTTATCCCAGAACACCCACAGGTTATTCTGGACTGTTCAAAGGTGCAATGTGGCTGTTGGTGGCGCTCTCTCCCATTTCCCAAATATGGCCAGACATTCTCAATGTAAACCCTTCATCTGGGTTCAAAAATTACTGCCAGAGGAACATATTATTCAACATGACACTTGCTCCTTTCCAACCAGCATCAATTTGGCCAGTCAGGGTATTTAAAACTTAGATAGGCAACGCAAACTTAGTTCCTACGAAATCTAAATAAGTTTCCTCATGAGGTGGTGGTCAGCCTCAATGGTCATAGTCCAGCAGAACTGCAACACAGGCTTTAAAATGGTTTAGCTCTTACCTGTCGGACAGGAAACAAAGAATCATTTTAACTTCAAATGGAACCAATTATTCCTCAGACTGGAAAACAGTTCCCCAAGGAGTCCCACAAGGTTTGATATTGGGTCCCTACCTGCTTCTTTTTTATGTAAATGATCTACCACTTTCTATTGATGTTCATTCAGTGTTATTTGCTGATGATACATCAATTCTAATTGAAAATGGGGTATCTGAAAGTATTCCAGAAAAAGCCAAAAATACTTTAGAAAAACTCGAATCTTGGCTCCATCAAAACAGACTAAAACTAAATGTAACTAAAACCAAAATGACGCAATTTGAAGCTAAATTGGTAGAAAGGACTGAAATAAAGATAACTTGCAATGATCAGGATATCACAGAAGCAAATCACATGAAGTTCTTAGGCCTAAATCTTGATAAAAATTTAAATTGGAAGGTACACATAGATTACTTAGCAAATAAACTGAACACCTTGCCATTTGCAATGTATATTTTGTCAGGTGCCACAAACATGGATACCAAAAAGATAGTTTATCACTGCTACTTTGAGTCAGTTATTCATTATGGCATAATCTTCTTGTGAAATTCAGCAAATGTCATTAGGCTGCTAGTATTACAAAAGAAGATAATTAGAAACATGTATGTTGCTAAAAAATGGGAATCCTGTCGACCATTGTTAAGAAATTTAAAAATACTATCTATCCCCTCACTCTACATATATGAGGTGGTGGTGTTCTTATATAAAAATCAACATAAACTAGACACTTTCTGTTTTGACAACAAAAAGTTCAAGGCAATCGTAAAATGCGTTTTAGACAGGTACGTGCCGAGTAAAACTGTGAGGGACGGGAAAAATCCACCGTGGTACAACAACAAAGTTAGGAAACTACTGCGAAAGCAAAGAGAGCTCCACTCCAAGTTTAAACGCAGCCAAAACCTCTCAGACAAACAGAAGCTAAACGATGTCAAAGTTAGCGTAAGGAGGGCTATGCGTGAAGCGTTCATTGAATTCGAAAGTAAAATTCTATGTACCGACTTGACAGAAAATCCTAGGAAGTTCTGGTCTTACGTTAAATCAGTAAGTGGCTCGAAACAGCATATCCAGACACTACGGGATGATGATGGCATTGAAACAGAGGATGACACGCGTAAAGCTGAAATACTAAACACCTTTTTCCAAAGCTGTTTCACAGAGGAAGACCGCACTGCAGTTCCTTCTCTAAATCCTCGCACAAACGAAAAAATGGCTGACATCGAAATAAGTGTCCAAGGAATAGAAAAGCAACTGGAATCACTCAATAGAGGAAAGTCCACTGGACCTGACGGGATACCAATTCGATTCTACACAGAGTACGCGAAAGAACTTGCCCCCCTTCTAACAGCCGTGTACCGCAAGTCTCTAGAGGAACGGAGGGTTCCAAATGATTGGAAAAGAGCACAGATAGTCCCAGTCTTCAAGAAGGGTCGTCGAGCAGATGCGCAAAACTATAGACCTATATCTCTTACGTCGATCTCTTGTAGAATTTTAGAACATGTTTTTTGCTCGCGTATCATGTCATTTCTGGAAACCCAGAATCTACTATGTAGGAATCAACATGGATTCCGGAAACAGCAATCGTGTGAGACTCAACTCGCCTTATTTGTTCATGAGACCCAGAAAATATTAGATACAGGCTCCCAGGTAGATGCTATTTTTCTTGACTTCCGGAAGGCGTTCGATACAGTTCCGCACTGTCGCCTGATAAACAAAGTAAGAGCCTACGGAATATCAGACCAGCTGTGTGGCTGGATTGAAGAGTTTTTAGCAAACAGAACACAGCATGTTGTTATCAATGGAGAGACGTCTACAGACGTTAAAGTAACCTCTGGCGTGCCACAGGGGAGTGTTATGGGACCATTGCTTTTCACAATATATATAAATGACCTAGTAGATAGTGTCGGAAGTTCCATGCGGCTTTTCGCGGATGATGCTGTAGTATACAGAGAAGTTGCTGCATTAGAAAATTGTAGCGAAATACAGGAAGGTCTGCAGCGGATAGGCACTTGGTGCAGGGAGTGGCAACTGACCCTTAACATAGACAAATGTAATGTATTGCGAATACATAGAAAGAAGGATCCTTTATTGTATGATTATATGATAGCGGGACAAACATTGGTAGCAGTTACTTCTGTAAAATATCTGGGAGTGTGCGTACGGAACGATTTGAAGTGGAATGATCATATAAAATTAATTGTTGGTAAGGCGGGTACCAGGTTGAGATTCATTGGGAGAGTGCTTAGAAAATGTAGTCCATCAACAAAGGAGGTGGCTTACAAAACACTCGTTCGACCTATACTTGAGTATTGCTCATCAGTGTGGGATCCGTACCAGGTCGGGTTGACGGAGGAGATAGAGAAGATCCAAAGAAGAGCGGCGCATTTTGTCACCGGGTTATTTGGTAACCGTGATAGCGTTACGGAGATGTTTAACAAACTCAAGTGGCAGACTCTGCAAGAGAGGCGCTCTGCATCGCGGTGTAGCTTGCTCGCCAGGTTTCGAGAGGGTGCGTTTCTGGATGAGGTATCGAATATATTGCTTCCCCCTACTTATACCTCCCGAGGAGATCACGAATGTAAAATTAGAGAGATTAGAGCGCGCACGGAGGCTTTCAGACAGTCGTTCTTCCCGCGAACCATACGCGACTGGAACAGGAAAGGGAGGTAATGACAGTGGCACGTAAAGTGCCCTCCGCCACACACCGTTGGGTGGCTTGCGGAGTATCAATGTAGATGTAGATGTAGAACTACAGCACTTGCCACAGAGATAATTTGAAACTTCCAACACATCGTTTAAAACTTTATGCCCAAATGCCAGAGTATTTGGGGTTAAAAATTTTCATTAAAATAAAAGGCAGTAATATATTTAAGATGGAGCTTGGTTCATTGAAAAGATTGCTCTTTACTCTTCGGATGGAAAAGTCTTGTTATTCCATCAAAGAATTCATTGCGGACAGCTTCACAGTCTGAAAACAGGGATTGTATGACACTTATTAGTTTATGTACTTGTGTAGCTCTAACTTAGAAATGTAAACTTTTGTATTGCTCTTAAAAAAGAGGAAAAAGTCTCTTTTTGTAAACCTTGACATGTCTCCTGTACATCAAATCAAAATTACTTGAAAATTGTATATAATGAGATGAATAAATCACATAACAAATAACATAACACCTGTACCACTGTTAGATCTTTTGCAGCCAATCCATAGAGCCCGGAACAGCACTGTATTATCATGTGGGCTCCCATTTAAGGGCTCATATATTTGGCTGCAACTTGGTGTGGACCATAGGCACCATTGTGAACAAAGGGGACACTCATTTTTCGAAATCCAGGCTGGGCAAAACCAACTGGTCTGCCACCATCAACACTCGTGGCCACAACAGGACACCACCACACCCCCTAACAGCAACATAAGCCCTTTGATCACTGAGCGCTTAGCCGCAGCCAGCCATCGTCCCGATCTCCACCTATATGGCAACAAGACTTCTGTTCTCATGCTTCTCCAGCACTGTAACCACAACCCACATGAAGCAAACCTATGAGGGTTGAACGGCACCCTACACTGCCCTATGATCTCAGTCCCTGCACACACCTCGGAAAGCCAGTTAAACTTGTGGAGGCAGGCACCAGCACTGACTACACAGAAAATGTGCTGCCCCTGCTATCTCACTTAAACATGGTAGATGATATCACTATCTTGTCTCTCATGACAGCAGAGCTGTTAGTGGCATTACCAGCATCACCAGCAAAGCACTGTTTGAACAATTTTTGTCCTATGTGCCAGTTAAATGAAAGAGGAATATGGTATCCTGATCCACCAGTGACAAAGACACATATGTTTGAACTACCATCAGGTGAAGATATTGATACGATCTGCACAGTGTAGAGACTGTGGGCAGAACAAGAAGCCACTGCATATTTTAACTATGTAGGACAAACTCTCTGGCATCAAGTGGTCTATAAAGTCCAGCATAATGTACACCAGAATAAATCACTCAAGTATATGAAGCTGTTTGGTACATGCTACACAAGCCCAGTGAATCTGGATTTTGTATTGTATTTTTTGAGTGGCTTGCATTCTCTTGCTGACAGACTTTTCTGTGTTTACAGAATAATTGTGTTGAAACTTCTCATGTAAAGTCACCAACTCCATCTCCAGGCAGATAAGAACTCTGAATATAACCCTTACATCTGGCAGCTAATACACTGGTGTTCAGTAGTTGTAAACTTGTACCCAAGCACAGCTTGATGGAAGCTCATTCAATGGGTGTAGCAGTCAGTGGTTAGAAAGTTTGTGCATATCACTGAGTGCACTGGCATCCCAATGACACATTTAACCCACAGTATGTGGAAAGTTTAGTTCAGGCAAGAGGTGGTTTAGTGATGTTTTGGGGGTGTTTCTCGTACCATAATTTGGGTGCACTTATTTAGGTTACTGTTAACATGAGCCAGGACATTTATTTAAACTTTCTTGGTGACTGAGCATTACCTTTTCTTCTACATCTTCATTATTAGTATGCTGTAGATACTCCTGTCTTCCAGGATAACAACTATGTTCAAAGGACTGCATACATATTTTTCTGGTTTGACCAACACTCAGGCACCCTATTCCACCTTGACTGGACCACTAAAACACCCAATCCCACACTGAAAGTTTGAGAGACTATTTGGAACAGTGGGTAAAATATACCAATCAACATCCTGCAAATTGGTAGCTCTACAGGTTCTAATCGTGAATAAGTTGAGCTATACATAAAGGAAGACAGGAAGTCTTTATAAAGTATTAAATGTTATTAGCTTAATGTTTCCTAGTGGTGCCTAGTTTTTCTCTAGTTTGCATATTAATGAAGGTTATCACAAGAGGCACATAAAGATGAAAGAAGCAGAAATTCATGATCATACATTTTGCTTGATTGTGGGGAAAACTACCCCACAAGTGACATTTTATGATGCCAACTTCCACGAGCAAAATACTGAGGTACAGTAATAAGGATTAATCCTCCATACACACATGATGTATAAAGAAATTAGGAGAATGCACAAAATAAAGTGAAAAAACAAAAATTTATTTTAAGTGGGAAGCTACATAAAATATCAGCCCACAGTAAAAAAACAGATCAGAGACAGCACACGAAGGTAGAGTGCACTGAATGATAAGTATATATAGCCACAAGTAAAACAGCTGAACATAAAAGATATTCATTTATTTATTTATTTAAATGTCTAGTTCCATAGGACCAAATATATAGCCACAAGTAAAACAGCTGAACATAAAAGATATTTATTTATTTATTTATTTAAATGTCTAGTTCCATAGGACCAAATTGAGGAGAAAATCTCCAAGATCATGGAATGTGTCACTCCAGGAAATTACAACATAAAAGTAATAACAGATAAAGTAAAATGTTTATGAACCCAAAAAAGTCAAGCCTCAAGTTTAAGTAAACCCAGTCAACAATATAACAACAATCAGCTTAATTTTTCAAGGAACTCCTCAACAGAATAGAAGGAGTGATCCATGAGGAAACTCTTCAGTTTCGATTTGAAAGTGCATGGATTATTGCTAATATTGTTTAATTCTTGTGATAGTTTATTAAAAATGAATGCAGCAGTATACTGCACACCTTTCTGCACAAGAGTTAAGGAAATTCAATCAAAATGCAGACTGGACTTGTGCCAAGTATTAACTGAGGGAAAGCGGCTAACTCTTGGGAATAAGCTGATGCTGTTAACAAGAAATGACAGTAAAGAATATATACATTGAGAGAGCAACGTCAAAGTACCCAGACTAGTGGACAGGGGTTGACAAGAGGTTCGTGAACGTACACCTTTTCCCGAACTGCCCATTTCTGAGTCAGAAATATCCATTTAGAATGGGTAGAGTTACCCCAACATATAATACCATAGACATAAGTGAATTAAAATAAGCAAAGTAGACTTATTTTTGTTTAAAACAGTCACTCACTTCAGATACCATTCGAATAGTGAAAATGGCAGCATTAAGTCTCTGAACAAGATCCTGAATGTGGGCTTTCCATGACAGTTTACTATCTGTCTGAACACCTAGAAATGTGAACTGTTCAGTTTGCCCATTGTGTGAAATTAAATTTTTTTTTTTTAATAGTGTGTTAGAAGCTGTAAAAACTGAGTCTTACTGTGATTTAGGGTTAGTTTATTTTCTACAAACCATGAACTTATGCCATGAACTGCACTATTTGAAACAGAGCCAATGTCGCACACAAAATCCTTTACTACCGAGCTAGTGTCATCAGCAAACAGAAATATTTTAGAGTACCCATAATACTAGATGGCATATCATTTATATAAATCAGGAACAGTAGTGGACAAAGAACCCTCTCTAGCTAGAGCAGAAATGCTCTGAAGTCAGAGTTAGGGGACCTATAAACAACAACAATTAGAACTTTAGTTTCACTAATGGGGCACTCCCCATTAGAACATACCCCACTCAGCCCCCATATCACAGCCACTCTCAACACTGTGAATAATAACCTTCTGCTGTCAGTTGTTAAAGTAAAAGGTGAACCAATTGTGAGCTACTCCCCATATTCCGTAATGGTCAAACTTCTGGAGCAATATTACGTGATCAACATAATCAAATGCCTTAGTTACATAAAAAAAAGATGCCTAGCACAGAAACTTTTTGTTTAATTCATACAATACCTCATATAGAAAATAGAATATAGCATTTTCAGTTGTTAAATGACTCTACATTTGATAGCAAATTACGTCATATAAAATGATCAATTATCCTTATATACACAGCCTTTTCAATAACTTTAGCAAACACCGATGGCATAGAAATAGGTCGAAAATTGTCTACATTATCTCTTTCTCCCTTTTTATAAAGCAGTTTTACTACCGGGTCCTTTAATCTTCAGGAAACTGACCATTCTTAAAGGAAAAATTACAAATATGGCTAAGTGCAGGGCCAACTTGTGCAGCACAGTACTTTAATATTCTATTAGGCACTCCATTATATCCATGACAGTCCTTGGTTTTCAGTGATCTAATTACTGACTCAATCTTCCCTTTGTCAGTATCACAGAGGAGTATTTCAGACATCAATTTTGGAAAGGCATTTTCCAAGATAGTTATATGATTCCCTGTAGAAACTAAGTTTTTATTTAATTCACAAGCAATGCTCAGAAAATGATTGTTAAATACTGTACATATATCTGACTTATCAGTAACAGAAACATTTTTACTACAATCTGACTTTATATCATCGACCCTGTGCTGCTGCCAGACACATAACTGACCATATGGTTTTAATTTTATCCTGTGAATTAGCAATTCTAACCACATACTCTTTGCCTTCCTAATAACATTTTTAAGCACCTTACAGTACTGTTTGTAATGGGCTACTGTAGCTTGATTGTGACTACTTCTAACATTTTGATATAATTCTTGCTTTGTTCTACACGATATCCTTATCCCACTAGTCAGCCAGCCAGGCTGCCTTTTACTGCCAGTGCCCCATTTAGAATGTTCTAATGGAAAGCAACTCTCAAAACGCATGAGAAATGTGTTAAGGAAAGCATTATATTTGTCTTCAATGTTATTGGCACTATAAACATCCCGCCAATCTTGTTCCTTAACGAGGTTTAAAAAACTCTCAATTGCTATTGGATTAGCTTTCCTACACAGTTTGTCATTATATGTGACATTTGTTTGAGTACAAAAGCCTTTTAGTGTTAAAATTTGTGCATCATGATCTGAAAGGCCATTCACCTTTTTACTAACAGAATGTCCACCCAGTAATGAGGAATGAGTAAAAATATTGTCTACAGCTGTGCTATTTTCACCTGAACCATAGCTGGAGAAAAAACAGTCTGCATCAAATCATATGAGCTTAGGAGATCTACCAGCATCCTTTTTCTAGCACAATCGTATACAAAATTAATACTGAAGTCACCACAGATAACTAATTTCTGGTACTTCCTATAAAGTGGACAAAGAATCCTCTCTAGCTAGAGCAGAAATGCTCTGAAGTCAGAGTTAGGGGACCTATAAACAACAACAATAATTAGGACTTTAGTTTCACTAACTTCAACTGCCCCAGCATAACATTCAAATATCTGTTCATTGCAGTGCCATGATACGTCTATGGGCTCAAATGGAATACCGTTTTTTTTTTTTTTTTTTTTTTTTTTTTTTTGTACATAGCCACTCTCCCACCCCGCAAGAAACTCTTGAAAAACAGCCAAACAGCCAGCTAATCTGTATCCTGGTAGAGGAAGACTCTGAATTGTCAAATTATTTAAGTGGTGCTCCAATATAACAATAATTTCAGAGTTAACATCTACAAGCAGTTCACTAACTTTATCTCTGATACCTCTTATAATTTGATGAAATATGCTAATTCCTTCTCTACTTGGATACCTGACCACCCCTGAAGGTGATTCCTTAGTTAGAAGGACTTCTTTAAGCAGGCATACCTATCAGCTGACTTCAATCTAAAAAACGTGCAGCTCTAACACTAACTACTACAGGAATTTTTCCATGGGTTAACATACTACCACCCACTAAGATGTCACCTATAAGATTTGCCAGCCTCCCCTTTCCGATACCTATTGAAATGCATGCCATGACTTGTGAAACCCGATCTACTGGTAGATTTAACTGGCACCACTGCAATGTGACCCATGCCCTATGCCATCAGTGCCTTCTCCAGCCACATTAAGATGAGGCCTATCATGATGCTGAAATAGCTGCACAAAATGCACATTAGTATCACCAGTCTGAGTAGCTATTCTGTTCAAATATGATGAGTTAAGGTAATGATATCATACCAACACATATTTGTGATTGCATTAAGCTCAAATTTTTCTTCTTTCAGAAACAATTTTTTATTTATTCTTTGAAACAAATTTAGATAGTTGACAAGTGTTGACAAAAGCAGCTGCAGCCATACCTTCCCATTCATTTGCTAGACTGGGTAGTCTCACAGGTCTCATACATGTACCACAGATTTGTGAGCTTAAATGTAGTCTTAAGAACCTTACTGAAAGTAAATAATTTGTATTGTAATGTCTTTTATGTGCCTTTTTCTGTAAACTAATGTGAAAATTTTTTATAAGTTATGTGGCTACAGTTCTATGATAGAGGGATGGACGAACCATTAAATGCTGGTTGATGTTAATTCAGATGTATGTTCCTGAGGTCTGTCCTAAAGAAAACAAACCTATCAATATTGGCAATAGAGCAAAAACCTAAGAAATTTTTTAATCACTTCATCTTCCAGTTAAGTGACAAGTAACTCCAACATGAAAAGAAATGGGCTGTGGGTTACCACCTGACCACAAAATTGCAATGCTAATTGTAAGTTTGACTTTATCCATAATTAAATGTGATGTCATGGCTGTATTCAATTTGCAAATTGAAATGTATGTTCCACACCTCACAATGCAAAAACATTAATTTTCACGCATTTCATAATCATTTTGATGAATGCGCTACATTTGGTCAGTAAAATTTTGTACTGTCAAATAGGGTGATTTCGGATGGTTTTGTCATTATTTTGATTGTAACTTTTGCATATATTGTTAGATTAAATTGATTGTTATGCAAGTGGTAGGGTATAAGTGTAACAAATAAAATATCCCAGAACCAGAAAGTGTATGTGTAGGTATATTTATCTGAGGCAGTTAAATAAAGTGTCCAAAGTCACCTCATGGATTGGGGTGATTTCGGACACACGTGTTTTTTAAATCTCTGTCCGAAGTTACTGTATATAGAGGGTGAATTCTGACAGTTACTGCATTTTTTTTAAATTCTACATGCTTTTTATTTGATTTTGGTGACATTTTATACATTTTTAAGGCAGCCTTTTGTTACGAATAAGTGATATGGAATGATATAATGAATTTTATATATTACAGATAAGTTTTTATTTTGCAAGAATTTAAATAAAGAGTCTCTTTGTTCACTTCTGCATGGGCTCGTTTAATATTTTTGCGCGAACAGAAAGATCTTCTGAGTGTTGTTTGAGGAATAAATGCACCCATTCTTCTCCTGGCTAATTATTACGAAATTTCCTCTCTTTTCAGCTAGATTTATCAAGGTAGCCTTTAACTAAATATCTAATATCCAATTTAGTGAAGGGAAATCCCCAATATGCAGCCCTCAAGATACCTTGCTTCAACATCATTTCTTCTTCTTCTTCTTCTTCTTCTTCTTCTTCTTCTTCTCTATTTAGCACTGGCTGTCCTCCCATGTTTTTCGGATGCGCTTCCTGCACTTTATTTTGTAGGGTTGATTTAGGTATACAATACAAATCACATGCTTTTCTGTACAATAATTTACCACTCTGAATATCACGAACAGCTTTATCTAAATGTTCCAGGTCATAATTACACCATACTGTAGCACCTCTCCTGCTCTTATACATTCTTGGCATTGTCCGAAATCACCCCACACAGTACACAGTATTACAAAAACCGTCGTTATTTGATAACCTTGCACGAGAAACTCTACAAACTTGTACAGAAATTGTCTCAATGCTGTTAGCCACTGAGCACGTCAACAATTATGGATACAGTAACTTCCCATTTGGCGCAACAATAGAAAGTTTCCACTTCACGAAAATGCATGGATCTTTAACACTGAGACTGTTCGTCATTTATTCACCTAGGGAAACAATTGACACAAAATAAAAGTTGTGGAAAGTGATAAATGCAATCTTGTGCTTAAAATAACTGGTGCATGGATGTAAAAATAAGTAACTCTTTGTTTCTACGCAGTAACAAAGAGCAAATAAGCCATACTGTCCGAATTAGCCCCAGTGTCCAAAATCACCCCGTTTGACGGTACTACAAGCACTCTGTAGACAATACTCTGTTGTTAGTAGATGGCAGGGAATGATAAATTATGGAGATTGTTAACAAATTTAATACACTCTAAGACAAAAGAAGTGACACACCATGAAGGAACTATCCAAATGTGACAGAAATTGGTAAATGTAACATACATGCGCAGACAAACAAATGATTACAATTTCAGAAAAATTGGATGTTTTATTCGAGAGAAAGAACTTCATAAATTGAGCAAGTCTACACTGCACTGGCCCACTTTCGGCCTTTATGTAAGCAGCTATTTAGCTTGGCAAGCATTTATAGAGTTGTCGGATGTCCTTCTGAGGGATATCCTGCCAAATTCTGTCCAATTGGAATGTTAGATCATCAAAATCCTGAGTTGACTGGAGGGCCCTGCCCATAATGCTCCAAACATTCTCAATTAGGGAGAGATCTGGTGACCTTTCTAGACAAAATAGGGTTTTCCAAGGATGAAGACAAGCAGTAGAAACTCTCGCCATGTACACAAGAGCATCATCTTGCTGAAATTTAAGCCCAGCATGGCTTGCCACGAATGGTAACAAAATGGAGCAAAGAATGTCATTGACATACCACTGAGCTGTAAGGGTGCTACAGATGGCAGCAAAAGGGGTCCTGCTATGAAATAAAATGGTACCCCAGACCATATTCCTGCTTGTTGGACCATATCGTGAGTGACAGTTAGGTTGGTAGCCCACTACTGTACAGGGTGTCTCCAGACATGTCTTCGCTCGTCATTGGGGCTCAATTCGAAGTTGGACTCATCACTGAACACAATTTTACTCCAGTCAATGAGATTCCAGGCTCTAATAACCAGCGATGACATGTCTGGTGATGCCCCGGACAGTAGCGAGATACCAACCAGACACTCAACTGCCAAACGGCCTGACAACTTGTAGTGATGGTCAGGGGTGCTATTTCATTTCATAGCAGGACCCCTTTGGTTGCCATCTGTGGCACTCTTACAGCACGACAGTACATAAACGATATTCTATGCCCCATTTTGTTGCTCTTCATGACAAGCCATCCTGGGCATACATTTCAGCAACATAACACCCACCTGCACACAGCAAGAGTTTCTACTGCTTGTTTTCATGCTTGTCAAACCCTACCTATACCAGTAACATCACTGCATTTCTCCCCAACTGAGAATGTTTGAACCATTATGGGCTAGGCCCTCCAAGGGCAAGGCCATCCAACCAGCTAGGATTTTGAACTCTAATGCATCAGTTGGACTGAATTTGGCACAAGATCCTTCAGGAGGACATCCAACAACTCTGTCAATCAATGCCAAACTGAATAACTCCTTTGTAGACTACATTGTAGACTTGCTCAATTTGTGATGCTCTTTCTCCTGAATAAATCATTCAATTTTTCTGAAACTATAATCAGTTGTTTGTCTGTACATGTATGTCACGTCTACCGATTTCCATCCCACTTGTATAGTCCTTCATAGTCTCTCTCTCTCTCTCTCTCTCTCTCTCTCTCTCTCTCTCTATCTATCTATCTCTCGCCTTAGTGTGTATCTTGCATGATAAAACTGAATTTACCACTGAATATGAAAATAATAGTGAACTGTAATTCCTTGATCTGAATACTGAGAATGCGGTGGTCTAGCGGTTCTAGGCGCTCAGTCCGGAGCCGCGCGATTGCTACGGTCGCAGGTTCGAATCCTGCCTCGGGCATGGATGTGTGTGATGTCCTTCGGTTAGTTAGGTTTAAGTAGTTCTAAGTTCTGGGGGACTGATGACCATAGATGTTAAGTCCCATAGTGCTCAGAGCCATTTGTACCAATACTGAGAATCAAGAAAGTAGGCACATATAGAGTGTATGGAAGTCTACAACAATGGATATTTTGACACACAATAAATCTTTTCATCCAATGGAAAACAATCTGCCCTTTGTTATTGTCTAGTAGACAGAGAACTCAGAATTTTTATGGGTAAAGAATATGGGCCTGAATATTACTACAGTTATCCAAAGGAAGTGGACACCAAGAAAACATGGTGATTAATTAATATGTAAGATGCAAAGCACAAAACAGGAATGCTAAACTCAATGTTAAGAGAATTCTAATTCCATATTTTAGTAACTTGTTACAGAAGGCAGATAACATTTTAAGCAGTTTAAGATTCAAGTTGTATTTGATATGAACAATGTGTTATCATATAAACTCTTAAAACAGAAAACTGACCAGATTAAGAAAGCAGGTGACTGCAAAATTCGGTGCAACACTTTTCATGTAAATTAAAATGGTCAAACTGGCAGGTCCTTCAAAACAGAATAAAGTTCACACAAGAATGCATTTCAGCTCAATAATTTGCAAAAGGTACCTGTGTCCTTGTACATTTCTGTAACTGGCCATGCTTTGTTGGGAACTGAAGAGGGTTTCACAATCTTGCACGTGTGAAATATTTTTAGGAAACTGGATCTGTTAAAACAATTGGAAATTACAGTGCAAAGTGCAAAAAATAAAAATATATTAAATGAACATCCCCCTCCCTCAACTTCAGCCTAAAGCAGATTATGGGAACATCCAGTTTGCCGTTTAGTCTTTCTTTCTCCTCTCAGAATCTCTTCATTCTTTTGCTCAGGTTCCTCCTGCTCTCCTCTGTCTAGATGGTCTTGGTCTTTGTACTTTGTTTTTAATGGAACCCCTTGAAGCTTTCAACCTTCATTTGAAACACATCTTTATCCCAGAGTTCTTTCTGATTGAGCCCAAATTTCTCCATTTTCTGTCTTCTTTCCTCAATTCATTTTAAAGTTGCTTTCAGTTTGATGATGCAATTGATTTTATTTGTCAATCTACATTCACTCATTCTGAAGAGGTAGTCATAAAACATCAGCCTTGCATACAGTGTCTGTGATCGCCTCCACTTGTTTTTACAGATCAATTTCTCATCTTCTTCCATGTATCATCATTTCTTTTTTTCTGTCTGAGGATCTTCCAAACATTTTTCTTTCATCATCCTCTGGTGTTTCCATTTCACCTATCTTATTCAATATCAGGCATTCTACACTGTAAAGTGCTTTTGGCTTAATAACCGTGATGATGTGTCAAATCTTTGCATTGCAGGAAATGGTTCTTTTGTTATATCTATTCTGTAATAACCTGTATGATAGTGTATCTTTCTGGCTCATCCTTTGCTTCTTTATCAAGCCCATTCAGTTGGATTCATTCACCAAGATACTTGACTGTATCTGTTTTCTTGATTTTTCCGAACCTTGCATTCAGATGGATTTCTCCATCGTGTTTGTACTCCTTGTATTCCACTTTTTCATAAAATATCATGAGTCCTGTTCTTTCTGGTATCTCATGTAGTTTTGTCAGCATTATTAGAGCTTGTTCTCTACTGTTGGCTAACAATGCCAAAATCATTGAGTGTTTACCCACTCCATCTTCAAAACCCGTTTCTTTGGAGCAAAGCAAATCTCTTCCACTCCTCCTTTCATGGATTCCTTCCATGTTATTATCTTTCCCAGGACAAAGTTTAAGCACAATGGAAATAACATTTTTTCCAATTTTGTGGAACTGTTACAAATACCAGTTATATTAGTGATAAGGGTGCCTTTGAGGCATGAAGTGTATGTGACATAATTAAGAATCTCAGTAATTTCCATACACTGTGTTTGATATCATTGATACTTAGTGGAAGTGTCCAAATCCTTGATTATGTGCACAAGACATTCAAGGTCATGTCACGTATCTGTTTAAATCAGGATGTGCATTTCCTGGAGGAAAAGAGACTGTGTACACAAATGACTATCTCTGTGACACTAACAAGATTCACAATCCGCATATGCCAATTTATTTTCTCTGAACTACAGTTACTGACAGGTTGCATTTTAAGATGAGGACAAGGTTACAAGACAAGTGATCACAAAATTTTTATACCCTTTGTTTTAATTTTTATCTTAATATAATGACAACACGGCTATGGGGATTTTGCATATATGAACATTTTGACAATGCTTTCCATGGAATGCAGATTCTAGTGTCAAGGCATTTCTGGTGGTGGTGGTGGTGGTGCTTTTGCATTGTGCATGGTTAAACCTGCATTTCGGGTAACAAAATAGTGTCAGAAACTAAAATGCTATGAGTATACACTTAATATTTTCTTTCAATCAATCACAGAAAATATTTTATATTGTGTGGTATCAGCCACCACTGGTCACAGGGCACCACTGTCCACTGATACCTGCCCCCAGTGAACCCCCAAGTCCATCTCTCATAGCATCCAGACTATGCCTTGCTGACCTTTTCCAGCAGCCATATTCTCAAAAAATTCCCTCCCAACAGCCCACAAAACCCATTACCTAAAGAAACCCAAAACACTGTTGTCAATCTGTCTGCGAAAAACCTGAAACCTACAGAAGTTTCAGTCCTATCCAAAGCCCTCACCATCTGCCCTACAGCCAGTTACAACCATGCTGGACTTATCAAAGACCTACTCTCATTCTCCTGAACTCTACAGACAAAACACTTTTTTCCACTAATCCCTCCAACCAAAGCCACCCAAAATCCAACACTGAACACTGGTTGCCCAGTTCATACTTTCATCCTACCATTACCATCCCCTAGCGCCATCTAACTACCACCTGGTCACCTTCCACCTTATTCCTTGAATAAATAACTAACTAACTACACCCTCACACATAATTACTTTTCCTTTGAGTGGAATATTTACAAACAAATCCATGGTCTGCCATCGGCACCTACATGGCATCCCCTTTGTGCCATCTATAGGAAACCTTCCTAACCACCCAAAATTCCAAACCCCTTACTGATTCAGGTTCGCTAACAATACCTTCGTGACCTGCACCCAGGGCAAGAAACTCTATCGGTATGTGCACAACAGCACACAGTAGCAATATGTTCCAAAAAGGGGTGCATAGAAATGTGATACCAAATGGCTTAAATTTTAACTGTACATTCTTTAGACAATCATCTAGAAATGCCATTTAAGCATTTTCTATCTGTATTCATTATCAAAGCATACCATAAAAACCACAATTTTTGGGTACCAAAAGTACCAATTGTGGGGATGGCCACTTCTATCATTTTCATTCACTGAAAATCGCCAAAATTTTTACCATATGCTCTTAAGATTATTTTCTCAGAGACCCTTTAAACCTTTTTTTATATCACCATCCATTACTGAGATCCATAGCTTCAAATTTATCATGCAAGTAATATTCAGTCTGAGGGGTAAATTTAGTTTTAACTGACATTGTGAACAATGGCAAGGGTTCTGGGGTCATCGCTGAGGTTCTGAGGTCATCATCAAACCATGTTTTCAGTTGCCATTTTTTCACCAATAAAACTTTATGGCTTGCTGTGTCTGTATAATGAGCACTTCATGCCTATATAGGCAGAAGACCTCCTTCCAATATAGACAATGTGCCATGCCGCCCCCCCCCCCCCCTCTCTCTCTCTCTCTCTCTCTCTCTCTCTCTCTCTCTCTCTCTCTCTCTCTCTCTCTCTGGGCCAGACCCCGCAGCCAGAGACAGTGGTCATGTGTGTGAGCTGTGTGTGTGTGTGTGTGTGTGTGTGTGTGTGTGTGTGTGTGTTGTCTATTTCAGAAGAAAGCGTTCTGGCTGAAACTTTATATGTTTAGTAGTGCTTTTGTTGTGCCTGCCTGTGACTCAACATCTCCACTATGTGGTGAGTAGAAATCTATCCTTTTCATAATATTTACATAAAATTTTGTCACATAAAACTCTTTGTACTTGCGAATCAAACACGACATTTTTTCGGTATACTGTAATTGTACCCTAAAATGTTGTGCATTTATATGTAAAATAGTATAAAGAAAAGTTTCAGTATAAAGTGAACATGTGTTGAATGAAAGTCCTGCACTCACTTTAAACTATATGATGCACATATTTTATGTGTTGTCACTTTACACGGTACCTTTGTTGTAACGCTTTAAAACCTTTTGTTTTTATTTCTCAGACAGCAGTTTCAACATTTCATTGAATGTAACTTAGGACTCAATATTTTGTATTTGGATGAAACAAATGGCAATTCCCATTCATTCAAAAAGAACCATCCTGCATTCTGTGTTCACCTTCTAATATGCATATCTATTTATTTTTTTTATATGTGTCAAAGTACATGAATGTGTATTGACTTCATTTTATATCATCAGTACATCTTGCTGTAGTGGGGAAAAGGAGGGAACCAGTGGAAAAATGCTCCTGCCTGACCACAAAAAAGGCAAGTATGTTCCTCTTTAAAAGACACTGACAGAAAAGTGAGGAACCAGCTGCCTCAATCCTCATTCCACCTTCCTCACCAAAAATTTTACCATGCGAACATATTTGCACTTTTTTAATGCTTCAGATAGTAGCAGACAGGCAGTGACAGTGGAAGAGAGACGAGATGGTCTAGTGGGGAGAAAATGGCAGTGAAAAAGAAAGAGAGATGGATGAAGTCGATAGAAGTGGAAGGCAAAGAGAGAGAGAGAGAGGAGATAGTGATGGTGAGAGACAATGGCACTGAAAGAGAATACTCACTCACTGAAATTTCCTTGTCTAGGGGTCACAACCCCATGCACACCCTCACCAAGGACACGGGTGGAGAGGAGACAATGGTGGTTTAAGAGAAGCACAGCAGACTGTAAGAAAGGAAGAAAGAGACAGTGACAATGGGAGAGAAAAAGAACAGGACAAAGGGAATGTTAGTGGGGCAGAGACACAGTGAAAGTGGCAGAGGACACAGTGGTAAGGGAGAGCCCAAGAAAGGAATGGTGACACTGACAGTGGGAGACCGACTGGAGAAAGTGTCAGTGGGAGAAAAAGAGACAGTGGAGAACGAAAGAAATATTGACAGTGACAGTGGAGGGAGATGCTGAGTATGAAGGCTTTATTACAAAGACAGATTTGGTAAATGATTTACAATTTTCTGTGTCGAAAGAACTTGAATATCTTTGCACGCCAAAAATTTGGTGAGGATGGCAGAATGGGGGTTGAGGCAGCTGGTTACCCACTTTTCTGTCAGACTTTTTTTAAGAGGAACTATTCACCTTTTTGTGGTCTGACAGCAGCATTTTTTGCTGGTCTTTATTTCTCCGTAGTCTCAGCACCTTCTTACCCCTCTGCTTCACCTGGTCCTCCTCAGCCCAGTTTGACATCTACCTAGATAATGACCTCTGCCTTTCTGATGGCTCCATACAAACAAACCTCCATCCATATCAAACCCATCAGCAGTAACTGGATTTTGGCACCTGCCATTCCTTCCACAAGACAAAGTCACTCCCATATAGTCTGGTCACCTGTGGACGGCGCAGCTGCACTGATGAGAAACCCTATGCTCAGTATTCTGAAAATCTTACTAAGATCTTCACAGACATGCACTACCCTCTCCAGCCCAAACCTAGACTGCAGGCAGATGGGGTTGGGTTGAGTTGAGTTGATTTGGGGGGAGGAGACCAAACTGCGAAGTCATCGATCTCATCGGATAGGGAAGGGGAAGAAAGTCGGCCATGCCCTTTCAAAGGAATCATCCCGGCATTTGCCTGAGGCAATTTAGGGAAATCACAGAAAACCTAAATCAGGATGGCAGATGTGGGATTGAACTGCCGTCATCCCGAATGTGAGTCCAGTGTGCTAACCATTTCGCCACCTTGCTCGGTACAGGCAGATGCTGGATTGTCTTACCCATAATATTGGATGTTGGCAGGTATCTTATTGTCATTTGAGGAGATAGCACCCTGTGCTGAAGTTTTGTATTCCACTAGTGAAATGACATACTGTTCGGTAAAAGTAACCCATAATCTATGCTCAGTTGTGTGTCATATTTTGTACCTTTACCACTGTTTCAAATGTCACAATATTCTCATGGCACCTGGCTATATGTGATGTCATGCCCTGTTCAGTCCTGTCTTTCGTCTCTTCCTTAAAAGAACAATTTGTTCATGTTCCACATTTACATTTATCCCAACTTACTGCACCAGCATAATTCGTGGAAATAACTGTCACCTTATGTCACTTACAAGGGGAGGCCGCCAATTGTGAAATTCAGATTCAATTCATACTGCGCATAATAAAAGCTCATGGCCAGAGGTGTAATGTGGCAAAGCACCAAGATGCACTTCTCAGCTGTTGTCGAGAAAATCGCCAGTTAAAGTAAACCGTTGCGGTGAAATACTCTCTACGGTTAATAATTTTCTACGGCATCGTGGCGCAGCGGTAAGCGCTCGGGTTCATGATCTGAAGGTCGGCGGATCGAATCTCGCGCCACGCAACGTTTTTTTTTTCTTTTTTTTTTTTTTTTTTTAGTATTTGTTTTTTGTATTTTTTCCGGCAATCAGTTGCAACAATTATGCATATAATAAGTTGTTGAAAGTCGTTTGTCATGGAAAAACTGGCGACTTCGAACATCATTATGTTTTCCGCAAACAAAGTTGTATTTCACAAATGTTATTAATTGTCTTCATAATGTTAACCACGTATAGTTAACGGAAGACGTAGAAACGATATTCCAAAACGAATATGTATAGCGTAAGTCAAACGTTCCAATTAGAATAGAAACCCCACGAACACAAATTTTCTGTGGCAGGTATGAAATATAAACTCCGTTACTCGCTCGTTACACTTGAAGGACAGATGCTGAATGGGCCGAAATGAGCTGCCGCATAACAGCGTACTTGCCTGCTAACTTCAAAAGAAGGTAGATGCGGTCCTTAGCGCAACTTATAACATCGTCGAAAATCAATGAGCTTTGGTACACCTTGTTAAACAAACGGAAAAATGGAGGCGGTACAATTGGAGAGCGATCCGCCTTCACCAACATGCATATACTGATTTTCGACGATGTTATAAGTTGCGCTAGGGACCGCATCTACCTTCTTTCGAAGTTAGCAGGCAACTACGCTATTATGCGGCGGCTCGTTTTGGCCCATTCGACATCTGTCCTTCAAGTGTAACGAGCGAGTAACGGAGTTTATATTTCATACCTGCCACAGAAAATTTGTGTTCGTCAGGTTTCTATTCTAATTCTAACGTCCGCTATATGTATTCGTTTCGCAATATCGTTTCTACGTCTTCCGTTAACTATACGTGGTTAACATTATGAAGACAATTAATACATATAGCGCCACGCCGCCGTAGAAAATCATTAATCGTAGAGAGTATTTCACCGCAACGGTTTATTTTAACTGTCGATTTTCTCGACAACGGCTGAGAAGTGCATCTTGGTGCTTTGCCACATTACACCTCTGGCCATGAGCTTTTATTATGCGCAGTATGAATCGAATCTGAATTTCACAATTGGCGGCCTCCCCTTGTTAGTCAGATTCAGCTCTTAAGTAGCACTCTGTGTGCACCACTCATGAAATTGCTTCACAGTCTTAATGCTGGCAGACTTCTCAGATGGAAATAACATTATGCATCTTAACAAAATGTCCATATTACTCAAATTCTTTTATGTTCCGATCAGTGCACAAGAAATTCTGTCATTAGTTCAAATGATATCGTATTTATTACAAATGAATTCAAATATGGAGCAACTGTGGATAAATGAGATCACTGTGAAATAAAAATTTAAAACTTGAAGACACACAATGTCTCCATACCGTCAATCAGAATTTTGTATGTTCCAATTTGTCCTGATTTCCTTCATTTTCTTTCTTTTTTGTCCAGCTTTTAAGTAGTAAGCTCTGTGTCTGAAGAAGGGTATTTCATTTTATAACTGTGTATACTAGAAGGTATCAGATAGATTATATAATGGTAAGACAGAGATTTAGGAACCAGGTTTTAAATTGTCAGACATTTCCAGGGGCAGATGTGGACTCTGACCACAATCTATTCGTTATTAACTGTAGATTAAAACTGAAGAAACTGCAAAAAGGTGGGAATTTAAGGAGATGGGACCTGGATAAACTGACTAAACCAGAGGTTGTACAGAGTTTCAGGAAAAGCATAAGGAAACATCTGACAGGAATGGGGAAAGAAATACAGTAGAAGAAGAATGGGTAGCTTTGAGGGATGAAGTAGTGAAGGCAGCAGAGGATCAAGTAGGTAAAAAGAAGAGGGCTAGTAGAAATCCTTTGGTAACAGAAGAAATATTGAATTTAACTGATGAAAGGAGAAAATATAAAAAATTCAGTAAATGAAGCAGGCAAAAAGGAATACAAACATCTCAAAAATTAGATTGACAGGAAGTGCAAAATGGCTAAGCAGGAATGGCTAGAGGACAAACGTAAGGCTGTAGAGGCTTAGCTCACTAGGGGTAAGATAGATACTGCCTACAGGAAAATTAGAGAGACCTTTGGAGAAAAGAGAACCACTTCTATGAATATCAAGAGCTCCAATGGGAACCCAGCCCTAAGCAAGGAAGGAAAAGCAGGATGGTGAAAGGAGTATACAGAGGGTCTATACAAGGGTGATGTACTTGAGGACAATATTATAGAAATGGAAGAGGATGTAGATGAAGATGAAATGGGAGATATGATACTGCTTGAAGACTTTGACAGAACACTGAAAGACCTGAGTCGAAACAAGGCCCCAGGAGTAGACAACATTCCATTAGAACTACTGACAGCCTTGGGAGAGCCAGCCCTGACAAAACTCTACCGTCTGGTGAGCAAGATGTATGTTGTTGTTGTTGTTGTTGTTGTTGTTGTTGTTGTAAGGAAAGGAGTAAGGAAAGGCAAACCTATGTTTCTAGCATTTGTAGACTTCGAGAAATCTTTTGAGAATGTTGACTGGAATACTCTCTCTCAAATTCTGAAGGTGGCAGGAGTAAAATACAGGGAGCGAAATGCTATTAACAATTTGTACAGAAACCAGATGTCAGTTATAAGAGTCAAGGGACATGAAAGGGAAGCATTAGTTCGGAAGGGAGTGAGACAGGGTTGTAGCCTCTCCCCGATGTTATTCAATCTGTAATTGAGCAAGCAGTAAAGCAAACAAAAGAAAAATTCAGAGTAGGTATTAAAATCCATGGAGAAGAAATGAAAACTTGGTGGTTCGCCAATGACATTGTAATTCTGTCAGAGACAGCAAAGGACTTGGAAGAGCAGTTGAACGGATTGGACAGTGTCTTGAGAGGAGGATATAAGATGAATATCAACAGAAGCAAAACGAGGATAATGGAATGTAGTCGAATTAAGTCAGGAGATGTTGAGGGAATTAGATTAGGAAATGAGACACTTAAAGTAGTAAAGGAGTTTTGCAATTTGGGGAGCAAAACAACTGATGATGGTCGAAGTAAAGGGGATATAAACTGGAGACTGGCAATGGCAAGGAAAGTGTTTCTGAAGAAGACAAAATTTGTTAACATCGAGTATAGATTTAAGTGTCAGGAAGTCGTTTCTGAAAGTATTTGTATGGAGTGTAGCCATGTATGGAAGTGAAACATGGATGATAAATAGTTTGGACAAGAAGGGAATAGAAGCTTTCGAAATGTGGTGCTACAGAAGAATGCTGAAGATTAGATGGGTATATCACATAATTAATGAGGAGGTACTGAATAGAACTGTGGAGAAGAGGAGTTTGTGGCACTACTTGACTAGAAGAAGGGATCAGTTGGTAGGACATGTTCTGAGGAATCAAGGGATCACCAATTTAGTATTGGAGGGCAGTGTGGAGGGTAAAAACCGTAGTACAGAGAGACCAAAAGATGAATACACTAAGCAGATTCAGAAGGATGTAGGTTGCAGTAGGTATTGGATGATGATAAAGCTCGCACAGGACAGAGTAGCATGGAGAGATGCATCAAACCAGTCTCAGGACTGATAACCACCACAAGAACAACAACAACAACAACAACAACAACAACACAACTGTGTTTCATGAATGTCTGCAAACAGCATCTCCTGACAGCACAGTTTCTCAATTTCTGTCATGTTAGTCTATGTTTGGAGGTTAAATGACACTATTCTAGCAATCCCGACATTACAGGTACAATCAGCACACATTCTGCCCAAAGTTAAGAGTAAAACATAGGCAACTTATATCACTGTAATCATTCTTTCTATCACTCTACAGTGTTAATGGAAGAAAAGCCCATAACTACATAAAAAAATATTTGCTCTAATGTTTATTTACATAAAAAGTTGTCAATATCCGATAGACTGCAAAATACTTGTCCCTTTGGGAACTATCACTTACCAAAATCTTTTTTCTTCCTTTTAAACCAATTACAGAATATTAGATGGAATACACTAGACACAAAATCAAAACACCCACATAACATTTTAGCTATGAGGTTCTTTCAAATGAAACCAGGTCAGTGCATCTACCTTTGTCTTACACATAAGGTGGCACCATATAATTATGGGTATGGTGGCGCCATCTATTGGTAGAGAGACTGAAGTATGCACACCGTTTGATGTTGCATACCACCAGTGTGGTTTCACACCGAAGAGAAGGTGCTCACACATGTTATCGTCCACTACCAAACATGTGAGTAAGTAGGAACAACAGGGAGTCATTCAATTTCTGGTGGCGGAGGGAGTTGGAGGCCGTGAAATGTATCGACAGATGAAGGCTGCGTACAGTGAGTACAGTCTGAGTCATTCAAGTGTTGTGGAATGGCGCCAATGATTCCTTGAGGGATGTGAGTCACTGGAAGATGATGCTCGTCCTGGACAGACTCATCGTGTCATCTCACTGAAAATGGTTGTGGAAGTGAATGATTTAGTCTTGGACAACCGCAGAATCACCATGGACAAGATCCATCGGTTACAGCATATTAGCATGAGCACTGCCCACACCATAATGCATCAACACTTGAACTTTCAAAAAATCTGTGCGCAGTGGATTCCCCACCAACTGACTGCTGAACAGCACAATACTCAAATGGTGCTGTCTTTGAGTCATCTGCAACATTATCATGAGGAGAAATACGGCTTTCTGTCGCATATTGTCACAGGTGCTGAAACATGGTGTCACCATTTTGAACTGGAAAGCAAGCGTCAGAGCAAGCAGTGGAAGCACGCTACTTCACCACCTCCAAAGAAAACAAACAACATGCACACCAGTTCTGGTAAGGTCATGATGTCCTCCTTTTTTGACCGTAAGGGCCCACTGCCTGTCGAGTTCCTGGAACAGGGAACCACCATCAATGCCCAGCGTTATCAAGCCACTTTAAGGAACTTTACATAAGCCATCAAGCCAAAACACCGAGGCATGTTGTCCAATGTTATTATCCTCCTGCATGATAATGCTCACCTACACACGGCCAATGCGGTGACGACAACACTGCAGCAGTTTCAGTGAGAAATGCTGGAACATCCACCATACAGGCCTGACCTTCCACCGTGTGACTCATTTGTTTGGACCTCTAAAACAAACTATTAGCGGCCGATTCACAACAGATGATGAAGTGTGTGACTGGGTCCAGGCCTGGATCAGACAGCAGCCTACTAGCTTCTTCAAGGATGGAATCGACTGGCTAGTGTTGCAATGGGATAAATGGGCCAACAGTTTTGGCAACTATTTTTGAGTATGTGTACAGTATATAAACACATTTTTGAGTTAATAAAATCATGACTGTTACCTTACACTAGTGACTGGGTTTCATTTGAATGCACCTCATAATGAAACTCAGTTGCTTCAACAAAACTCTCAAAATAGTGCATTGTATCGAAGGACAGTCCAAACGCTTCAAAACAGTCAAACTTTTTGCACTGGAATGTTAACGTGAAGAAAGTTTTCCAGTACATTATCCTTAAGTTAAGAGGAGGGAAATGCAGGAAACTTGAACCAAGACACTCAGAACAAGATCTGAACCTAGCTCTCTTGTGGAATATTTCAAAATTTCTATGTAAAATCATCTTAAGTAATGCTATTATTGGAGATAGAACATTTATACAACAAGGAGCCATTGTTGTGAACTACTGCTTTATGTCAATCTAGTTATCTACTTTTTAGTACTGGCATTGAAAGGATGTTGTATAGTTCCTTATTAGGGGTGCAAGGCTGAACATATAAGGAATTGTAAAAATTAACAACACAATATTTAAGTGATGAAATACCTTTCCATACAATACTGCACATTCCTCATGCAGGTTGCTGTTAAGCATTTTCCCCAACAAGAGCTGCGTGCGACAAAGGTTCGAAGTCTGAAGCAATGTCTGAAGTTTCAGTCTAATAGTTTTAATATTTTCCAGTGAAGTTCCATCTTTTTGGAGCTTTGCAATGTTTTCTAAATACAAAATAGCTAACTGAGTGTGAAACTTTTCAACCTGAAAAATAAACAGTATACTAGTTAAAGGGACAAAATATGACTGATCTTCCACTGCATTACAGCAAAGCCTCACTTTGACTATTTTGTGACTGCCATGAATCATCAGATACGTGGTGTTGTAGTTACCTGCAAATTCTTGTCTAGTACTATATATTCGAGGTACTTTATTACTGCTTTTGGGTAACGGTAAAGATATTCTACCACCACATCAGGCTTCAGAGCTCCATCCTGGTGAGTATCTTGTGAACGCAGTGTGAAAGCACCAACACCAATTTCTTCATCTTGGCTTAAGACATAGTCTGCATACCTCCATATAAGATCAGTATCTTTAAGACTGTAAAAAAAAAACACAGTAGTTACTCTTTAAATATAATGTTCTTTTTTATGTGATTTTAATTCTGAATTTTATTAAATAAAAGCTATACTACAAGTATGAAACAACATTAAAAACACCAGTACTAGCAAAAAGAGCATGCAGCTTTGAATGAAATCATAATATATCAGTTAATATATTTTTATTATAAATATGAGGGAACATAATGTTACACAATACAGTAAATGTAACCTGTGCCTGATGTAAGACTAAGGGTGCAAACAAACCAGTCTTTAACAGTCTTGTCATGCTGCAAATGAGGGACAATAAAATTCACTGCAAAGTGTGCTGTCTTCTCCCTCTCCTACACTGCTAATGGATCCACTGGAATAATTTAATCAAGTTCAAGTGCTTGTGCCCTTGGAAAACAATGTGCCACCAGGTAAAACATTATGGTTCCAATATTAACCTGTGTTATGAGATAAAGATGTAATTATTAAGGAAGAATTCTGTGTTTTCATGATAGATTATTTACAGTGGATAATTGCTACAAACTAATAGAACTGATGCATTTCTGTTGTTGAATATTAAACACAAACAAGCCTATATAGACAGGTCTCAAACATACAACACCCAAAAGATATCGTGTTCACAATTTTTTAATATGTCAAAGAAAAAGAAAGATAGAAGCTTATCTTTCACGTGATGACAAGGCCATTAGAGACTGAGCACAAGCTTGGATCAGATCAGGGTGGGGAAGGAAATTGGCTGTATCCTTTTCAAAGGAACCATCCTAGCCATCACCTTTATCAGTTTATATTAATGATGGAAAAGCTAAATCTGGATGGCCATACTGAGATTTGAAGCCCACTCCTCTGAAATCAAGTCTATCATCTTGGCCACAAAATCATTTTACTTGATCAATTTGTTTGAAAGACAGTGAGAGCAGGCAGAGGGGGGACAGAGGGGGACAGAGGGGTGGCAGAGGGGGGAGAGGGGGGAGAGGGGGGAGATGGGGGGGAGATGGGGGGAGGGAGATGGGGGGGAGGGAGATGGGGGGGGAGGGAGATGGGGGGGGGAGGGAGATGGGGGGGAGGGAGATGGGGGGGAGGGAGATGGGGGGGAGGGAGATGGGGGGGAGGGAGGGAGACAGAATTCCTCGAAAAATATCTAACAAAAAAATTTTCTTTGTTGGTATTGATTACATTGATTATTTCAATAAAACAACATGGAATCATTCCCAAAAAAACTATGAGAGATTTTTTACCAATTTCTTTAAACTGGAGTCCGCAGCTGCACAAGTGACATAATTTCTCCTTTATTTGGATGTAAATTTTCCACATTTACTTTTGTTTAATACTTACAGCCAACTAAATGTATAATGATATTATATAACATAATACATATTGTGGGTATTATGGTTCAACTGAACAAAGCAAAAATACAATTCTACTTATGTAAGGTCACAAGTAAGTGGTGATATCTTAGTGTGCATTGGTGCACAGCTATCAATGTCTACCAATGATAAAACCAGTGGAAATGTCAATAATATGTAGCCTAAATATTTTATCATTCCTGAAATTTAAGAACGTTCACTTCTTCAAACATAATCAATGCAGTGCCATTAGGTTGATTTTAGACTGTTCAACTATCAAGACTGCATCACAGCCCAGCACGAGAAAAGCAGAATGTTCCCCAGTTGCCCAATTGCATCACATAGAATGTTTTTGTATCACTGTAGCATAATTAATTTAGTATTTGCTATGTTTCTGAATTTTCATTACGTAATTACCATAGTTTTCTTTGAATTAAAGGTAATGACCAAATGGTCCACAACACCAAACTTGTAACAAGCCTCTTTAACACTCTAGTGGGCACGCCGATGTATAAATTGTGCCAACCTCAAATAACATTGCCTTGTACTGTACTGACATTGTTCGACAATATGAGCTCGTACCTATCCTCTCATCATTGCTTCAGCTAACACAGTGATAAGCTGTCTTGTCATATGTCCAAGCGAGCAGCAGTAATATAAAAGAAACAGTGAGTTAGGTGAGAAAACATTTACAATCTGTGCAAGAAAATGACCCAGATTCTGGGCTAGCAGCGCAGTCCCACAATGAGGTAGTTGTCTCTGAGACAATTAGTAATCAAATAAGCTTTTGGCAGGTATCTGATGCAATTATGCTGTTTAATGCCCCAAGGTAACACATGTATGTGGCAAGAGAGTGATACAGCAAAAGTTAATTTTATTACTGCTTAATTAAACAGTGATTTAGCTCATATAACAAAGTTTATTTTATCATTTTTAATTCAACTATGATTAAACTGTGATTATGCTCATACACATTTATCTTGGTAACATAAAGATAGCTATTCTTTATATGTGTAGAAAGTACACTGCGCAACCCATTCAAGGGTTAACAATCATAAATTTAATGCATCACTTTCACAGGGTATACTTACACACAGAGTAAAGTATGCCATTATAAGATCTCTATTTTCAGAAAGGTAGTAAGGACAGATATTAAAACCTATCAACCATATAATTATTAACTTCCTTCTCAAAAATTATGGAAAAGATAATGTCTTTAAGTATAGTTGGGCATATCTTCAAATATAATAATCTGAGTCAGTCGCAATTTGATATAAAGAACAGCCTCTCCACTAAACTTTCCTTCCAGGTTTTCACTGACTATCTATTAAAATATCTACATGCCAAGATTCACCTACAGTGATTTTTTGTGATTTGTCTAATAAATTTTTATGTGCAAATCACAACATTCTTTCAAAGAAACTTAAAAGCTCATAACTTTCAAGGTATAATGTGTAAGTCTTTCACTTTATATTCAGCTGATAGGAAAGGAAGAAGGAAGATCCATGTTTAACATCCCGTTGACAAGGCCATTAGAGATGGAGCACAAGCTCAGATTAGGGCTGGATGGGGAAGGAAATCAGCCATGCCCTTTCATAGGAAGTATGCCAGCATTTGCCTTAAGTGATTTAGGGAAATAATGGAAAAACTACATCTGCGTGGCCAGACACGGATTTGAACCACTGTCTTCTCAAATGCATGTCCAGTGTGCTAGCTACTGCATCACCTCATTTGGTTAACTAATATGAAGCAGAGGGGCATGTTACATAGCTACCTCAGCTCTCATGATGAATCTTCTTCTGGGTGGGGGCAACTTATAACTGGCAATTCAAAGGTTCAGTTTTGGTCTTGCTATATATAAATGACCTCCCATCTCACAGTGATAAAGCAGAATTTTGCTCCTTGCTTATGATACAAGCATCATAATCACACCCAACAGAACAGACAACACATGAAATTTTTAAAGACACGTTTGAAACAGAATGTTCAAAATTTACGGGTGTGCATACTGATCATAATTTGAACTGGAAATCACATGTTATAGGTATTCTCAAACACTTAAGTTCAGCAACAATTGCTCTATGTGTAATTGCTGGTTTTGGTGATGAAACCACCAGAAAATTGGGCTGCTTTGCATTATTTCATTCTTTGATGAGATATGGACAAATCGTATGGGGCACTTCCACAGTACGCATTACATGGAAGCATGCTGTAAGGATAATATCTACTGTTCATCCTCGAACTTCATTTGGGCAACTGTTTAAAAACTCTGGCATTCTAATAACAGCCTCACAATACTTTAATCTTTTATGAAAGTGTTGTGAAGAATTAGGCATTATTTGAAAAAAAAAGAAAGGAAAAAAAAGAAAAAAAAGAAAATGTGGCATACATAAATACATTATAACAGATATGCTCTGTGGTTCATACAAGAGCACCGCTGAACTGTTCCACAGTGCTCTTGTATCAGTGGTGTACTCTGTGGCTTGTAATATGGGACAGATGCACTTGGCAAAACATATTATAAATACTGGTTTCAATTTAGATATGCCAACGCATCTTACATCAACTATCCAGCTAATTAAGATATGGAGTACATTTATAGATCTAACTGGGTGCTTGCATTAACCTATACCAAGATCAGATGATGGTAACTCTGTTTTAGCAAAACCAGTCATTGTAAATAAAGGTTTTGCAAATACAATCTTCACTCACAAGTTGTCTTCCTTCAAGTTAAATATAACAAACACAACATAACTTCACTCTTGCACATAAAGAAGCAAAGTATGCAGCCATAAAAACATTTGATCAACGCACTAGTTAATTATAGGTACTGGAATATAATGAAAGTTTTAAAAACAAATTCAAATCATTTCTGCTTGACACCTCCTTCTATCCCATATATTAATTTATGAGTAGATAGTACACAAGGGGTGGATAAAGATATGGACAGATCAAATACACAACACATTACCATGCCTTATATAATCCAAGAAAACTGTTGGCAATGAAAACAGCTTCCTGTTGTCTCAGAATGGATACACACACATTCTGTATTTCTTATACCATTCTACCAGCAAAACAGTGGCAAGTTCAGGTAACAATGATGGACGCAGATAGTGACTGTGCAACCTTCCTGCCTAAGTAGACCACAAAAGCTCAATGTTATTGATATCTGGTGACTGTGGTGTCTTTGTGCTGACATAACCAGTCCTGGATCATGACAGTTGTGTGAGCAAGGGCCCACTCGTCTTGGAACACATATTGTATCGTGGGATGAACCTGATCACGCAAAATGGTCACATAATCCTTGGCAGTAATGTGACCTTGCAGGATAACCATGGAGCCCAAGGAATGCTATAATATGACTGCCAAAGTCACCACTAAACAAAAACCATGTTTCACTCTTGGCAGCAAGCAGCCTGAACTGCATGCTTGGGGCAACCTACACCAGACATAAACTCAGCCAGAAATTGGAAACAGTGTGAAACAAGACTCATCCAAACAAATGACTTTTATCCAGCGCTCCATAGTCCAGGTGTTATGGCTTCCGTATGTTTTCCTGAAATGGGCACTTCCATAGCTGAGGTGTCATTTTGGAATTCCAGCTCACCTTGCAATTCCTAACTTATGGAGATTTTCTGTCACTATCCTCTTCAACAATTGTCCATCACAGTCAAGCAACACACACTTATGTCTGCATTGTGACTTGGCAGATTATGTTGTTCTGCTGTCTCTGTATGCAGTATAAACCTTTAACATGACGCTTCTTGAAATGCCAAACACATCGGCTATCTTGGTTATGAAAGCACCCACAATACGAGCAGTAACAATTTGTCCACATTCTAATTCACTTAGCTCCAATACAATCCACTCACAACTACATACAACACTATTCTGACCATGACTAATACATTCCACAGGTGCATTTCATGGTCAAATACAACAGCACAATATGCAGGCTTCAATAGCATTTCATTTATGTTCAGGCACGCATTTCTCACAGCGTTTCCATATTTTTGTCTAATCTCTATACATGTGGTTGGGTTGTGTGTCTCAAATTTTGAAAGCGAGAAATCTAGTTCTGTAAATGGCCAGCATGCAGCCATGCTTTCACAGAGAAAACATATTTTATTTATGAACCTATTGATACATTCTGTATAATGATGATTTGTCATGAATATGATTCACAGAACATGAAAAAACTAAAACTAAATTTCAAGGTGTCTGGGTTTATGTTACTGTATGCAATGTACTTAAGAACTGAAGTTATTAATTGGAAATGATATAATCACAGTAGTTTTCTGTTTTGCCTCTTATTTGTGTGTACCTATCACTCATGACTGTGTGTGATTTTGAAAACTAATTTTTTTCACCTAATGGGCTTTCAAAAGAACCACGTAAACATTCCTGGATCTCAATCTCTACATATTCAGATTAACTTTTCAAATACAAAAAAGGAAGATGAAAAGAAGTTCTAAAGATAGGATCCTATCCTTCACCTGCATGAGTGGGTCCATGATTAGTTACAATCAACATGAGATTTCCACATGACTTGTATTCATGATATTGTACAGTCAAATCAACTTGGTAATTGCTCTACAGCCAAAACCGACCAATACTAGAACAAATAAACACTATTATTGACAAAATATTTAGTCCAAGTAGAAGTAATGTAGCATTTGAAATAATTTCTACTTACTGTGGAATCAAACCTTAAAAAAGCTAACTGATCTCCACAAACTTCAGCATATTAAGAAACAATAGATTCACTGCTAATTATCATAAAAAGGTCTGGCATTCGGCTCCGTGGTAGGAAATGGACCTAGGAGGCTGTCAGATGGCGTAGTATTGCAGCAGCACTGTGCTCGCACAGTGAGCATACCACACATCTCACCACATGTATAAACCAGCCAACAGTGTTTCTCGCAGCCGGTATAAATACAACTGTCCAACTAATGGTCAATCATTTCCATACTCATGTCTGATATTGTCATTACTATCATCACTGTATTACAGATTATTTGATAACAACCTTGCCTGGCTCTCTCTCTCTCTCTCTCTCTCTCTCTCTCTCTCTCTCTCTCTCTCTCTCTCTCTCTCTCTCTCCACCCCCCCCTCCCCTCCCCTCCCCTCCCCCCCCCCCCCCCTCTGGTCACGATTTGGATTGTTTCTCTTTTTTTTTTTCCTGGCCTGTTGGCATTGTTGTGGTGAAGGTTTTCCCTTTACATTTTGTTCTTATATAGGTTGCTTTGATCTTGTCCTTGTCTGTGTCCGATCCACCATCAGTCAGCTGTGGTTAGGTTGGCTATTGCTTTGTGTCGTGTTCTCTTCCAAAGGTGACCCATCCTCATTGCGGCTTCACTTATTTCTCTCCTGGGTTCCAACATATGTGCTGACATCCAGCTACTGATAGATACAGCAAAGCGATATTCTTGTCTGTATATTTTCTTCTGCGACACATCACGGTAGTCACCACAAAAACCAAGACTTGAATTAACTGTAAAAACTTAACATGAAGAGCGAGTCAGTAAGCAAGAGTTCTTTCACCGATCATGTAAACACATCAGCAGCCTCCAAAATTAATCAGACACAAATGAGTTAACACTTTGATGACTGTGAAAAATTTAAGAACTCTGGTAAACGGGTGGCAAGCCTGAGGACCTGCAAGGAGTGGGGAAGAAGGAGCTAGTGGAGTAACACCATGTTAAAAAAACTTTGATCAACTGGCCCACATGATAATACCTTATAAGGGCCCCTAGCCAGGAACAAGGTGAAGATCCCAATGGCAGCTTTGGTGGGAAAGAAGTACTTTAGAAAGGCAGCTGGGGTTAATAAAGAGACAAGCTGATGCATTTTAGATTCTGTGGTTTGTTCTCCAGAGGCTAAGGGAAGAATACCGTGATTAAAAATCACCCCCGTCCTGTGGCAGAAGTTGGACAACCTGCTTTGCAAAAAAAATCTGTTGTGAAACTTCAACAAAGGAAAGCCTGACAGATTAAGGAAGATGGACTAAGCATGGAAAGGACTGAAAGCAATGGACAAATGACTTGGGGAAGAAAAAAAAAAAGGGCACACAAAGTGTAAGTCAGATTTATATATGGGAACCTGTAATGTGAGATCTACATGTCATCCAGGAACCTTGAGAGAGTTGCTTGATTGAACAATGAAACTGACTCAGAGCATCACAGTGCTGCAAGAAGTAAGGTGGACTGGAAGGTTGAATCTAGAAAAGAAAGAAACTAACATTTTACAGCTGCAGTGAGAGAAAGCATGAGTCTGGTACATGGTTCATGGTCCAACAACAACTAAAACATTTGGTAATCAGTTTTACGTATATAGACCAAAGCAGGGAGTGAAAATTTGTACCAAGTCCATGAGGCAAACACTGATCTCCTGCTTCCTAAGCAGGTGTATTAGCCTCTAAGCCATCTTTGGCACAGCGGTTCCCACAACTGCACAGATTACTCTGGCACACCTCCCTCCTCGATCCACATTCTCAGTGCCACACCAGTCTACATTAAATTCCCTTTACACACGAACAGAACTGCCGAGGCTCTCCATGTTCTGGAATAGTACCTCCGCATCAAATGTAAATGGTGGATCCAGCCTGAAATCCAGATGCTGTTAGTTACATAAATGAAATGTTCCAGTTTCAGAGACTTTACTGGTCACATACATATATGATTTTACGAATATAGACTTAAGCAGTGAGCAAAAATTTGTACCGAGGCCAGGAATCAAACTCAGGTCTCCTGCTTACTAGGGGCAAGGTGGCAGTGACTGGGGTGGCAGTAAGAATTAGGATCGAGGAGCAAGGCATGCCAGGGTAATCCATGCAGTTGTGTGAACTGCTGTGCCAAGGTGGCTTAGTTGCCACCTGCCTAGTAAGCAGAAGACCCAGGCTCGATTACCAGCCTTAGTACAAAGTTTCACTCACCACATTAATCTACATACATAAAATCATATCTGTGTGAGAACAGAAAAGTCTCTGAAGACTTTATTGGTCTCACACAGATATGATTTTATGTATGTAGACTGAAGTGGTAAGTGAAAATTTAATTACAATTAACATCCATGCATCAAACAGAAGAATCCAAAGAAGAAGAGAAAGAACTTTTGGAAAGTTCATACAATGGCTGTCCACAATACACCATTAAAATAACAGTTTTTGACCTAAATGCTCAACTGGGGAAAGAACAGATCTCCAAACCAAAAAATGGACTTCACTTCATAAGCACGGTGGCAGGCCCAACACCGTTCCCACATCAAGACATACATAAAGGAACATGGAAAACATCACATCAAACTGATCACGTGCTGCAAGACGCAAGGTAAAAATCAGATTTGTCGAATGTGAGGAGCCGTAGAGACCCAAATATAGATTCAGATCATTTTTTGGTACGGGCACGAGTGGGGGGGGGGGGGGGGGGCTACAATCTCCGATGCAGTGCAAGGAACATTAGCCAGTATGCCTCAATATATCAGCTTGTGAATTAGCTGAAATTAGAGAAGAGTACCACAAGAGGATAACACAGATACTCAAAAATGGTGGAGAATGCAGTAAAATCAAATACCAATGGAGAATAATTAAAGACACATACAAGGTATCAGCAAATGAAATGCTAGGAAGTGAAGTAAGGTACACAAGACCCTCACAGTTCAATGCCAAATGCAGAATAGTAATGAAAGAAACAAACAAGGCATAATAAAGGGCACCAATCACAGTGTATGAAGGATGTGGAAGATTACAAAGAAAATTGGAGGACTGGAAAGAAGACTCCCCAGAGAAGAAATATAGTTTCTGAGGAATAAGGATGAAGCAACGAAGTTTTACAGAGAAGTAAATGTAGTATAGAAACCTTTTGGTTGTAAAACAAGCCTGATAAAAGATGAAAATTTTTAAGTGAGTGGAAAGTAATATGTGAAAGATGGTTCAAATGGTTCAAATGGCTCTGAGCACAATGGGACTCAACTGCTGTTGTCATCAGTCCTCTAGAACTTAGAACTACTTAAACCTAACTAACCTAAGGACATCACACACACCCATGCCCGAGGCAGGATTCGAACCTGCGACCGTAGCAGCAGCGCGGCTCCGGACTGGAGCGCCTAGAACTGCACGGCCACCGCGGCCGGCGTGAAAGATGGTTCCAGCACTTTGACAAACTACTCATTCCAGAATACTAGCATCAAGAAGCCCAACAGGGGTACATGGAGAAAAAGATGCTTATGGCATAGATCCACCAAACCTATGAGGAATAAGAACTGCCATGAAGAAACTGAAAAACAACATGAGAGCAGGAACAGACTGCATCACAGCAGGACACCAAGAAGGTAGCAAATTAGAATGGATCTTCTTAAAGATGGCTACTTCAGTATGGGAAGAGGAGAAAATGCCTCAGCAATGGAAAGAAGGAATAATATGTCCCATGTATACGAAAGAAGATCAGTTAGAATGCGTAACTGTTGTGGGATCACATTACTTAACTTGGAGTATGAAGAATTCTTCTCCAATATAGTATTTGACTATTTCCTCCTACAATTCAGAGAGAGATAGAGACATATCAGTGTGGATTTCTCCATTGAAAGTCAACTGTATATCATATCTACACTCTAAAGTAAATCCTAGAGAAGATGATCAAATTCGGCATTGGCACAGATCAGCTCTTTATAGACATTAAAGCTACATATGATAATATAGATATAGAGGAATTATATCATGCCCTGGCTGAATTGGGAATCCCCAGCAAAACAGTGAGGCTAGTGAGACTGACAATGAGCGAGGCACAAAGTAGCATAAGAACTGGAAGAATGTTGTCTCAGATACACTGAACATCGAAAACAGGGTACAGCAAGGTGACGCACTGGCCTGTTTCCTTTTTAATGCTGCCCTGGAGAAGATGGTGAGAGATTCAAACATTTTGAGCTGAGGGATAATCTCCCATAAATCAGAGCAAATGCTCACTTACACAGATGATACAGATATAGTGGGAAGAACCCAAAAGGCAATATAAGAAACTTTTATTGCCCTTGAATAGACTAGTAGGAACACTGGATTAAACATCAACCAGCAGAACACAATATACATGGGTGCCAGAGAGGTACACAAGGGGAAAATATCAGTCTCAATAACAGTGGAAAACTACACATTTGAGTTAGTTGAGCAGTTCAAGTATCTGTGTTCAACAGTCACCTATTCATATGACACTGCCTACAAAATCAAACAGAGACTAATATTTTACACTAACAAGATTCTTATCATCAAGGCTCCTGACCTGTACTTCCAAGTTACTCACCTACAAAACTCTTATAAGACCAGTGCTTCCATATGCCTCCGTAACTTGGACCCAACTGCAAACGACATCAAAATACTGCACACGTTCGAAAGAGAGATTCTTCAAAGCATCAATGGCCCAATTTGTGAAAAAGAAATATGGATGAAAAGATACACTCATGAGTTGTACATCATTTACAAATGCCCACATACCAGAAGAATAGTGAAATCATCCATAATGAGGTGGGCTGGGCATATATCCCAGATCGGTGATGCTGAAGTACCCAGAAAGGTATTACAAGAAAATCCAGGAGGACAGAGATAGTCTGGTCAGCCAAGGATCAAATTCAAGGATGGAGTCAGTGAGGATCTCTGGAAAATGGGTTACAGAAATTGCAGAGCTCTTACAATGGGCTGACATAAATGGTGGGAAACTGTTTAAGAAGCCAAATCTTACAAGGAGCTGTAAAGCCACAAAAGATTAAGATGGAGGAGGAGGAGGAGGAGGAGGAGGAGGAGGAGGAGGAGAAGAAAAGTTTAATAACTTGATATGTTTGCTACTTCTCTTAATTCCCCAAACAGAATTCGATACTGATGTGATAAAAACATGTGTGACATATAAATGATGGAACTGCCTTCTCAAACACCTTGTACACCCTTTCCACATATAACAAATCTCTCTTCATTTTTGTCCTCTAAATTCACAATGGAATTTAAACTGTAAAGCTGTTCCAGTAGTTTTCTATCTACCTGATAGATGTGTTTAAGCTTAAACTTTGTGTCAAATTACATAAAACAGTTGCAAAATTCTCTTTCAGTTTCATGCAAATATCCTCCAGGATTTTTTTAATGGGAGTTTCTAACATCAGAGTTAACCTCACTTTTCTTAAGCAAGTCACTCTTCAATAGTATATACTTTGTGTTTAAAGGAAACTTACTATTATTTTAAGTTCCACATCTGGCGATGTAACTGACACAAAAACCCTTCTGAACAAGTACCGCACTTACAATCGCACATAGATACAAATACACTCCTGGAAATTGAAATAAGAACACCGTGAATTCATTGTCCCAGGAAGGGGAAACTTTATTGACACATTCCTGGGGTCAGATACATCACATGATCACACTGACAGAACCACAGGCACATAGACACAGGCAACAGAGCATGCACAATGTCGGCACTAGTACAGTGTATATCCACCTTTCGCAGCAATGCAGGCTGCTATTCTCCCATGGAGACGATCGTAGAGATGCTGGATGTGGTCCTGTGGAACGGCTTGCCATGCCATTTCCACCTGGCGCCTCAGTTGGACCAGCGTTCGTGCTGGACGTGCAGACCGCGTGAGACGACGCTTCATCCAGTCCCAAACATGCTCAATGGGGTACAGATCCGGAGATCTTGCTGGCCAGGGTAGTTGACTTACACCTTCTAGAGCACGTTGGGTGGCACGGGATACATGCGGACGTGCATTGTCCTGTTGGAACAGCAAGTTCCCTTGCCGGTCTAGGAATGGTAGAACGATGGGTTCGATGACGGTTTGGATGTACCGTGCACTATTCAGTGTCCCCTCGACGATCACCAGTGGTGTACGGCCAGTGTAGGAGATCGCTCCCCACACCATGATGCTGGGTGTTGGCCCTGTGTGCCTTGGTCGTATGCAGTCCTGATTGTGGCGCTCACCTGCACGGCGCCAAACACGCATACGACCATCATTGGCACCAAGGCAGAAGCGACTCTCATCGCTGAAGACGACACGTCTCCATTCGTCCCTCCATTCACGCCTGTCGCGACACCACTGGAGGCGGGCTGCACGATGTTGGGGCGTGAGCGGAAGACGGCCTAACGGTGTGCGGGACCGTAGCCCAGCTTCATGGAGACAGTTGCGAATGGTCCTCGCCGATACCCCAGGAGCAACAGTGTCCCTAATTTGCTGGGAAGTGGCGGTGCGGTCCCCTACGGCACTGCGTAGGATCCTATGGTCTTGGCGTGCATCCGTGCGTCGCTGCGGTCCGGTCCCAGGTCGACGGGCACGTGCACCTTCCGCCGACCACTGGCGACAACATCGATGTACTGTGGAGACCTCACGCCCCACGTGTTGAGCAATTCGGCGGTACGTCCACCCGGCCTCCCGCATGCCCACTATACGCCCTCGCTCAAAGTCCGTCAACTGCACATACGCTTCACGTCCACGCTGTCGCGGCATGCTACCAGTGTTAAAGACTGCGATGGAGCTCCGTATGCCACGGTAAACTGGCTGACACTGACGGCGGCGGTGCACAAATGCTGAGCAGCTAGCGCCATTCGACGGCCAACACCGCGGTTCCTGGTGTGTCCGCTGTGCCGTGCGTGTGATCATTGCTTGTACAGACCTCTCGCAGTGTCCGGAGCAAGTATGGTGGGTCTGACACACCGGTGTCAATGTGTTCTTTTTTCCATTTCCAGGAGTGTATTTCCTCATATCTGTGGTCATTGTGGAATACTTGTCCCATCACATAGTCAACTTTGATTGTCCTTGTCTCCACATGTCAACTAAAATTCAGTTAATCAGACTTCAATAGTTCAGTGCTAAGAACAATGTTTTGACAAGAAACTGGAAACATTCATACCCATTTACCATCATACTCAGCTCCCTACATAAAATGTGTTCTCACTAATGTGCACAGAATCCATTTTCTCCTTGGTCTCTCTTTGGTAATTATTGTACCTCCTATTCACAGACACTATACACTAAGGTGACAAAAGTCACAGGATAGCGATATGCACAATACAGGTGGTGGTAGAAGTGCATACAAAAAGTATAAGAGGGCAGAGGATTGACGGATCTGTCATTTGTACTCAGGTGATCCAAGTGAAAAGGTTTCCAATATAATTATGGCTGCACAGTGGGAATTAACAGACTCTGAATGCAGAAAGGTAGTTCGAGCTAGATGCATGGGACATTTCACTTCAGAAATTATCTGGGAATTCAATATTCCAACATTCACAGTGTCAAAAGTGTGCCGAGAATATCAAATTTCAGGCATTATCCCTCACCATGGAAAACGCAGTGGCCAGCAGCCTTCACTTAATGACCAAGAGTAGCAGTGTTTGTGTACAGTTGCCAGTGCGAATAGACAAGCAATGATGCATGAAAAAACTATAGAAATCAATGTCGGACATATGACGAACATATTCATCAGGACAGTGCACCGAAATTTGGCATTACTGGGCTGTGGCAGTAGATGACTGACATGAGTTTCTTTGCTAACAGCACAACATTGACTGCTGCATCTCTCCTGGGCTCATGACTGTATCAGTTGGACCCTAGATGACTTGCAAACTGTGGCATGGTCATATGAGTTCCGATTTCAGTTGGTAAGAGCTGATGATAGAGTTCGAGTGTGGCACAGATCCCACAATGTCATGGACCCAAGTTGTCAACAAGGCACTGTACAAGCAGTTGATGGCTCCATAATTGTGTGTGTGTGTGTGGGGGGGGGGGGGGGGGGGGGGATGTTTACATGAGATGGACTGAGTCCTCTGATCCAAATGAACCAATCGACCAATCGTTGACTAGTAATAGTTATGTTCAGCAACTTGGAGACCATTTGCAATTATTCATAGACATCATGTTTCCGAACAATGATGTCATGTCACTGGGCCACAATTGTTCCCAACTGGTTTGAGGAACATTCTGGACAATTTGAGTCAATGATTTGTTCACCCTGATCACCCAACATGAATCCCATCAAAAATTTATGGGGCATAATTGAGGGCTCAGTTTATGCACGATATTCCTGCAGTGGTAACACTTTCGCAGTTATGACTGGCTATAGATGCAGCATGACAATATTTCTGCAGGGAACTTCCAACTATTTGTTGAGTCTATGACACATTGAGTTGCTGCACTACACTGGGCAAAAGGAGTTCCAACATGATCTAGGTGTAACCCATGGCTTCTGTCACCTCAGTGACAGACTATGTTGCTAAATTTTCTTTTCATAGCAAATTAACACCAACAATTTTTTCACATAATCTGCAGCAATTGATGTCATCTACACCAGAAGACATATCTCAGGCTCTAGCAACAGCTGCATCTTACTGTATGTTTCAGTTTACATCACTCTACATTTCACAATGAAACAAATAATGACAATTAGGGTTTAATATCACACTTATATGTGGAAATTGCTCCATGATGCAGACCATCTAGCTACACCAGCCAAAAAAATTTAACATACTGTGTTTTCTTCTGAATTAGTTGGTGTTCCCTCAATGCAGACATTCATCCAAGTACAAGGAACATCTTAGGCAGACTGTAATGGTCATAACCATCTTTCAAATATTAAAAATACATGAACTGCCTAGCTACAAACAAAATCTCCTGTATTATTTCAATGTGTCCTTGATTAGACCACAGTAAGCGCAGTGAACCAACTTCAGAAATCTTTAAGTATTCAGTGATCTCTTCTGTTATGAATTCAACTGTCTCCTATATTGTGTAAATTCAGCATTTGTCAGGATATCTCCAGTGAAGTTTGAGGAACATCATGTCACATACTGTAGATCATTTATTGTTAAGGAACACATTCTTTTAACCCACTTTTTATACATCAAGCATATGATATGTCAAGTAAGGAACTGAAATTAAGCGTCAGCAACTGAACACAAATTAGATTTTATTACACACATGTTCAAATAGCCGGCCCTGATCCTCATTACACACCTGATCCCTTTGCAGCAATGACAGTCTAACTCTGTTGGGCATGGTAGGATTCTGTTTCACTTCTTGAAATGCACAGCTGATTCAGACAATGAGTTCAGCTACATTGTCAATTGTATTAATGTACACCATAATCTCGAAATGCAACTCTCCCCTCCCCCCCCCCCTTCTAACCATATTCTCACTCAATCTCTCCAGTTTCCCAAAGTCCACAATCGCCTATGTTCACACGTTAATTCTGAAATATGCTGGCACTCCATTACGTTGTAACCCGAGGTTGTATGCTTTCTCATTTTATATCCTAGCGATTTACATTTCCGACACCAACTGCACTTGTTATAACAAGTATTAGCCATTCAATCAAACTTAGACAGTCTTGTGAAAATATCAGTGTCATCAGACAAAGATGCTGCATTTGTTGCCTCATAGTATATATTAATACAACAAATTTGCTTCCTGAATAAGCAGCAGCTCAAAGATTCACACACAACAATGTGCTTGGCAATTTGCACTGATCATCCAAAATTTATGACTACCTACCTAATAGTTGTCCACCTTTGGCACAGATAACAACAGTGACGCTTCATGGCATGGAAGCAATGAGGCCTTAATAGGTCTCTGAAGGTCTGCACACACACAAGTCATCTAATTCCAGTAAATTCTGGGGAAAGGGGGAGGGAGGGGGGGCGATGAGCTCTGATGCCGATTTCAATCACATAGCAGATGTGTTCTATTGGGTTCAGATCTGGAGAGTTGGGGGGCCAGCACATCAACTGGAACTTACCACTGTGTTACTCGAACCACTCCGTCACATTCCTGGCCTTGTGACATGGTGCATTATCTTGTTGAACCATGCCACTGCTATCAGGGAACATAATTGTCATGAAGGGATGTACATGGTCTGCAACCAATGTACAAAACTCCTTGGCCATCATGATGCCCTGCACGACCTTCACTGTACCCATGAATGCCCATGTGAATGTTCCCCCGAGCATAATGGAGCCACCAACAGCTTGTCTCCATACCACAAGTATAGGTGCCAAGGAGCTGTTCCCCTGGAAGATGCCGGATTCGCACTCTCCCATCAGCATGATGAAGAAGGTTTCTGGAGTCATCAGACCACACAACACTCTGCCACTGTGCCAATGCCCAGTGCTGATGGTCATGTGTCCATTTGAGTCATAGTTGCCGATGTTGTGGTGTTAACATTGGCACGTGCACGGGTCATCAGCTGCAGAGGCCCATCGTTAGGAGTGTTCAGTGCATTATGTGTTCAGACACACCTATATACTCTAACCAGCATTGAAGTCTAATTTTAGTTCCACCACAGTTCACCACCTGTCCTGTTTTACCAGTATGCCCACCCTACAATATCCAAAATCTGTTATGAGATGTGGCTGCCCAATCCCATGACATCTGCACATTGTTTCACCTTGGTTTCATCACATTTTAAAGACACTCATCACAGCTCTCCTCGAACACCCGACAAGTTGAGCAGTTTCCAAAATGCTCATGCCAGGCCTTGGGGCCATCACAATCTGCCATCAGTCAAACTCAGATAGATCACGTGCCTTCCCCATTCTACACACAGACAGTAAACTCACTGACACTACATGCACCATGCATGTCTCACTAGCAGTCATTCTTCACCAGGTGACACTGATGTCACTTTGATGGGTTTATACTGATAGTAGGTCGGCAGACATAATGTTCTAGCTGATCAGTGTACCTTCTTCAACCATAGTTGTGTCACCCTGTGTCACCATGGAAACCAAGCTGCTAGTACAAAATTACTGTCAATCACCATGGCACTACTACTCTGATGGCACTTGTTGCCAGGAATACCCTTTGATTAGACCATGCAAAAATCCTGCATATAAGCCAGCCAACAACCAGTCTAAGACAATTGTAACATGATCACTGATGTGTGCACCTTGTGTGCTATTGGTTTCGTTTATGGCGTTTATCTTTTGGACTCTGTTCATTATCGGCAGAACTCTGATACTGTGTGAACTGGATTTTGACTGAAACAGTTACCTACAATACTTTGCACTGCTCTGAGGAGCATTCAGTAATCTCTGTTACTTTTATGTGTAATTTTCCTTTAAAAACCCACCCTTCTCATAAAACCGTCAGACTTTTTGTCCTTCTCCTGGTCTGTTGTCTTGTGTCTGCAGTTTCTCTGCCACATTTCATTTGCCTACCACAGCGACTCTCCTGCCTGGCACTTTCCTGCATTCCTCCATGTCTTCCAGAACTCCAACATGCACACTGATATCTGGTTACCACCCCACCTCCTCCCACTTAGTCCTCCCTAACCACTTTATTACACACTCGATCCTGATTGCATCATTTTAATGTCCCTTATCCATCTCCTACTCCTAGGTAACCACTCACCTTGTCTCATTATGTCATTCAATGTGTTAAAGTGTGTATGTCAGTCATTACCACCCATAATTAAAACAAAATATTCATAAAACTTGGAAAAATATGCACTGTTCAGTTTTTCCTACTTCACATTATTGTTGAATGATTGACTTTCTTTTCTCCCATTGTGATCAGCTGAAAAATTATACCTGAAAGGAATACAGGTCATTAATCCTGCTAGTGAAACTTTGATATTTTACTATGAATAGTTCTTTTATACAGAGAAGCTTAACAAATATTATTTTGTATTATTTTGAACTGTCATAGGAGCTCGAAAAATATAGATCATTCAAAGTGACACCATGTTTCATCTGCCTTGCAACTGAATTACAGAAGTACTGCACTTAATCAAAGACACAAAAAAATAAAATTCAATGCTGAAAATCAAATCTTACTTTGCTAAACACTCCACAAAAAACTGAAGTCCTGGGAAACTGCTGTCCTGGTATTCCCCACAAATAATTTTAAGCCATACTGAGAGAGCTTTTTCATGATCCTGAGAGTGACGGTACAGTAGAGCAAGTGCATGGTAACATTTATGACGCTCTAGCCAACTGCTGCAGTCTTTCACATCACAAGTAATTTCTCCCGCAACAATAAAGGCTTCAAGTTCTGCAGCATTTAATTCTGAATACAGTTTTAACAGAGCTGTGTCAACCTCCTGAAAAAGTAATTATTATTAGCAAAATGTTCTTCTAATTACTAAGAATAACAACTGAAAAACAATCTTAGATTTATTATTTGTGTAGTTATGTACTAGTTGTCTCAAAAAAACTTCCTATTTATTTACTTTGAATCACTGATCTTTATCATTTAGTAGTTCTCATGGATGCTGCAGGTTATGACAAATTGTTAAAGTCACTATAATATTGCTTAAATTACGTGAAACCTTATACTCTTATTTATGAACTTCACAGTGAAATGCAATACTCAATTCTACACACTGTTTTGAGCCAATGTTCATTCACTTTATTGACAATTGGCCATTTCCATGCAGCAATTCATTGTACCCAAACAATGTACCCTAAACCCATACATACTGAACACATTGGTCTTCCTGATCTAGTGTAATTAGTGCAATGAAGGATGAAACTGTCTGGAATCCATTCTGCCATTGACTTGAAGCAATTTGGGGAAACCAGGGAATACCAAAATCTGGATGGCTGTATGCAGATTTAAATCCTGGTCCTCTTGAATATGAATTCAGTGCCCTAAATAACACACTACCTTGTTTAGTCAGGTTACTGATTATGCAACTGTTACTATTTACAACTGTTACTATTTAGTTTCATGTTTCAAACTTTGAGTATGATTTGAGAATGAGAAAGAATGAAAAGCAGCTTGTGCCTAACTAAGTCAGGCAGCCCCTACTTATGAGCCTGTTGATTTCATTGTCATGGTCATGCTCAATATGTATTTAACTGCAGAAAAGGATTTCTAAGCTGTTACTACTGTCAAGTTATGTCCTGCAGCAGCATACAGACAGACAGGAAAAGAGTGTCATGCATCATGGATGCTAGGTTTCAGAACTAGAAAGTCCCCCCCCCCCGACAAAAAAAGAGGAAAAATGAGGAATGAAGAATTAGGACATAGGTCAAGAAAGATACTGATTTTCTTACTTAATCCCTGATTATACATCTACGTAATGCACAAGCCACCACTGAATGCATGGACAAAGGCCATTTTGCAGAAGTATCACAAGCCACTTTTCTGCTACATTTGCAAATGGTTTTCAGCAAGAATAATTACTATGAGGCTGGCCAGGGAAGTAAAGTTACAAGAATTTTTTGAAGTACAAAAAATGAATTTATTTTAATAAAATTTACACGCACTGTAGTTGCATTATTTTTCCACATAATCACCGTTTACCTCAATACATGTTGTCATCCGTGGGACTTGTTTTTTCATTCCTGTGTCATAGACGTCTCCCGACACCTTTTTCAGCCAGTTCTCCACTTCAATTTTCACCTTATTGTTACTGGAAAACTGTTTTCCATGAAGGCGTTCCTTCAATTTAGTGGACAGATGACAGTCACTAGGTGAAAGATTGGGGCTGTGAGAGGGGTTGTTTAAAGCATCACAACCAAACGAAATCAACAACTCTTGTTTTGCATGAGCAGTGTGCGGGTGTGCATTGTCAAGAAGGAGACAGACTCCCATTATTAGCATTCCACTACATTTGTTTTGTATGGATCTGCAAAGTTTCTTCATGGTCTGTCAATACCTTGCAGCATTTATTGTTTCAACATCAACAAATAGAACCCCTTTTCTGTCCCAAAACACTGAAATCATCGTTTTCCTCACTGTTTGCAGAGTTTTGAATTTTTTGTTGTCACTGCATTGATTGTCATTTGCTCTCTGGAGTATGGTGGTAAGTCCAAGTTTCATTTCCTGTCACTATAGAGTTGAGAAAAGCCTCACCTTCAGTCTCAAAACAGTCGACAAATTCATGAGCAGCACTGAATCTGTTCATTTTGTGTGCTTTGGTGAGCATCTTGGGCACCCACCACGCACACAACTTGGGATAATTTAGTCAATCAGTTACGATTTCATCAACAACAGTTTATGAAATGTTTGGACAAACTGCATGCAGGTCATCAGTTGCCGAACAGTGGTGACAGAGAAGAAGTTCTTCAATTTTCTGCACCACATCATCAGTCAAGACAAACAGCCTTCCATTTCCGTCTCCCTCATGAATTTCTGTCTTTCCAAAATTGAAATTCCATACTCATCACATGCTGCTTTGACATTAAGTCCTCTCTATAAACTGAAACAAATTCCTGATGAAAAACATCGGCATTCATGCCCTTAGCATTTAGGTAGCGAATTACAGCATGTGCTTTGCTCTTGGTGGGAACCAGAATGAGGGTGCTCATTTATATCAGTCACAACAACACTAATTGATGAGCTACTGATTACTGGGAATGCTTGTTCCTTCCACTGGCTTCAGCTACACAACAGTGGTACCAACTTGCCCCACAAACATTCCATAACAAAGCTACATGCCTTGTAGCCTTAGTTTCTGAATAACCTTTGTATTATAGGTCTCAGAAAGTCATAATATTTCTAAATATGCCATCATTATTATATGATATGTGAGTAGAAAGTTACAATACATTACTCATCTCCTCTCAGAATGGGGATTCACAGAATTCATCACCTTTGTTTTGGAGTCTTCCACTAGAGTCAAGCAAATTTGTAATACTTTCACACTGAACAAATCTTCGATCAGTTCCACAGATTTTTTCTGAGGTGACCCACCACTGTTTCTGTCTTTCAATTTGATATGAATCCCAACCAGAGCAACAATCATCATCAATGGAGCAGACAAACATTTTTTTTTTTTTTTTTCTTTTTTTGTAGGGTTTAAGGGCGCTCAACTGCTGAGGTCATTAGTGCCCAGTCACTGGTGTTAGAGCACATGGAATCTGCTAAAACTTAAGGGGATGGGGGGACACCAGAAGGACCTGACAAAGATGAAGATAAAAGAAGTAAAAAGGTTAGATGTCTTTGGACAAACCAGTCAAAGTTATAAAACGCAGAATACGAGCAGCTGCTCGAGCGTCATCAGCTAAAACATCCGGTAAAGTAGATGGCAGGGACAGGATAACGCGAAATTGACTAAAACGGGGACACGACAATAAAACATGGCACACTGTTAATGCCTGACCACAAGGGCACTGCGGGGCTGGGTCACCGGAGAGCAGGTAGCGGTGGCTAAACCGGCAATGCCCAATCCGCAACCTGGTCAGAAGGACCTCCTCGCGCCGAGATGGTCGGGAGGATGTTGTCCAAGCAGTTGGGAGCGGTTTTACTGCCCGGAGCTTGTTTCCTTGGAGGGATGACCAAGCATCCCACCACAACGACACAAGCCTCTTACATACATCCCCACGAACGTCAGATGACGGGACACAATGGGAGGCTGACCGAGGCAGGAGGACTGCAGCCTTGGCTGCAGCATCCGCAGCCTCATTCCCAGGCACTCCGACATGTCCGGGAACCCAGAGAAAGCTGACAGAACCACCATTATCAGCGAAAGAATGGAGTGACTGCTGTATCCGTTGAATCAAGGGATGGACCGGATAGGGAGCTCCAATGCTCTGAAGAGCACTGAGTGAGTCAGAGCAGAGTACATACGATGAATGGCGGTGGCGGCGGGCATACTGAACAGCCTGATGGAGAGCAAAAAGCTCGGCCGTAAAGCTGGAAAATTGGTCGAGGAGCCGGTATTTAAAGGTGGCAGCCCCGACGACAAAGGCACAGCCGACACCATCATCAGTTTTGGAGCCATCGTTGGAAATAAAGGTGTGACCGGCAAGTCGAGCACGAAGTTCGACAAACCGTGAGCAATACACTGCAGCCGGAGTACCCTCCTTCGAGAGTGAGCTGAGGTCGAGATAAATAGGAACCGGAGCATGGAGCCAAGGTGGTGTCGGGCTCTCACCCTCTCTGAAGGTGGTAGGGAGGGCAAAATCCAATTGTCGAAGCAGGCGACAGAAGCGGACTCCGGGGGGCAGCAGGGCAGACACATACAACCCGTACTGACAGTCGAGAGAATCGGCGAAGAAGGACTCGTAAGAGGGGTGGTCGGGCATAGCCAACAGCCGGCAGGCATACCGACACAGCAGTACGTCGCGCCGGTAGGTCAATGGTAACTCGGCAGCTTCAGCATAAAGACTCTGCACAGGACTAGTGTAGAAGGCTCCGGTCGCAAGACGTATCCCCCGATGGTGGATGGAGTTGAGCCGGCGTAAGAGGGACGGCCGAGCGGACGAGTAGACGAAGCTCCCATAATCCAGCTTCGATCGGACTATGGACCAATACAAGCGAAGCAGGACAGTGCGATCCGCTCCCCAAGATGAACCGCTAAGAACTCTGAGGACATTAAGGGAACGTGTACAATGGGCCGCCAAATAAGAGACATGTGGAGACCAACACAGTTTCCTGTCCAACATGAGCCCTAGAAACTTAGCTGTGTCCACGAATGGGAGAACAACGGGACCGAGATGTAAGGATGGCGGAAGGAACGCTTTATATCGCCAAAAGTTGATACAAACTGTCTTCTCTTCAGAGAACCGGAAGCCATTTGCCACGCTCCATGAGTAGAGGCTGTCTAGACAACGCTGAAGGCAGTGCTCCAGGAGGCATGTTCTCTGGGCACTGCAGTAGATCGCGAAGTCATCGACAAAGAGAGAGCCTGAGACATTAGGTGGAATGCAATCCATAATTGGATTGATCGCGATGGCAAAAAGGGCTACGCTCAAGACGGAGCCCTGAGGTACTCTGTTCTCCTGGAGGAAGACGTCGGACAATACGGAACCCACACGTACCTTAAACTTTCGATCCGTTAAAAAGGAATCAATAAAAAGGGGCAGGCGACCGCGTAGGCCCCACCTGTGCATAGTGCGGAGGATACCTCCTCTCCAACAGGTATCATAAGCCTTCTCCAAGTCGAAGAACACGGCTACCGTTTGGCGCCTTCGCAAAAAGTTGTTCATGATGAATGTCGACAAGGTCATAAGGTGGTCAACAGCGGAGCGGCGGCGACGAAAGCCGCATTGGACATTAGTAAGTAGTCGTCGAGATTCAAGAATCCAGACTAATCGAGCATTAACCATGCGCTCCATCACCTTACAGACACAGCTTGTAAGAGAAATGGGGCGGTAACTAGAAGGAAGGTGTCTATCCTTCCCAGGTTTGGGTATAGGAACAACAACGGCGTCACGCCAACGCATGGGGACTTGACCTTCGGTCCAGACGCGATTGTAGGTACGAAGAAGGAAGCTTTTGCCCGCCGGAGAAAGGTGTGCCAGCATCTGAACGTGAATGGCATCTGGCCCCGGAGCAGAGGACCGGGACAGTGCAAGCGCACGTTCGAGTTCCCGCATAGTAAAGGGGGCGTTATAAGTTTCCAGATTCAGCGAGTGGAAGGAAGGTCGCCGAGCCTCTTCTACCTCTTTCCTGGGAAAGAAGGCAGGATGGTAATGGGCGGAGCTTGAAACCTCCGCGAAAAAGCGGCCAAAGGCGTTGGAGACAGCCACAGGATCAACAAGGACCTCATTACCTGAGGTCAGGCCAGGTACCGAGGAGTGGGCCTTAATGCCCGACAGCCGGCGCAGGCTACCCCAAACGACGGAAGAGGGAGTAAAACTGTTAAAGGAGCTGGTGAAAGAGGCCCAACAAGCTTTTTTGCTGTCTTTGATGACTCTACGGCATTGCGCTCGGAGTCGTTTGTATTCAATACAATTCGCCAACGTAGGATGGCGGCGAAAGGTGCGTAAAGCACGTCGTCGAGCACGGATAGCGTCCCTACAAGCCTCGTTCCACCAGGGGATGGAAACGCGACGTGAAGAAGAAGTAGTACGAGGAATGGAACGTTCGGCAGCATTGATGATAACAGCCGTGAGGTATTCGACCTGACTGTCACAACTGGGAAAATCGTGGTCCGGAAAGGTCGCCAGGGAGGAGTAAAGTCCCCAGTCAGCTTTCAGTATGTTCCAGCTCGAAGGACATGGGGATGGGGTGTGGTGCAGGAGACGAACGACACAGGGGAAGTGATCGCTCGAATAGGTGTCAGAAAGGACATACCACTCGAACCGACGGGCAAGAGTGGTAGAACAGATCGAGAGATCCAAGTGGGAGTAGGTATGAGTAGAGTCCGAGAGGAAAGTCGGGGTGCCGGTATTGAGGCAGACAAGATTGAGATGGTTGAAGACATCCGCCAAGAGTGAGCCTCTTGGACAGGACGCAGGAGAGCCCCAAAGGGGATGATGGGCATTGAAGTCGCCAAACAATAAAAACGGCGGGGGGAAGCTGAACGATCAGGTGCATCATGTCAGCCCGACTAACAGCAGATGACGGTGGAGTGTAGATGGTACAAACTGAAAAAGCAAAAGCAGAAAGAGTAATGCAGACAGCTATTGCTTGGAGTGGGGTGGTCAATGGGATGGGATGGTAATAAACATCGTCCCAAACGAGCAACATGACCCCACCATGAGCTGGGATACCGTCCACAGGGGTGAGGTCATACCGCTCCGAGGTATAGTGGGTAAAGGCAATACGGTCAGTCGGGCGCAACTTGGTTTCCTGGAGACCAAGGACGAGCGGACAGTGCAGGCGGAGGAGCAGTTGTAATTCCTCCCGATTAGATCGAATACCTCTTATGTTCCAATGAAACAACGCCATCGCTAGTCAAAAGGTTGGGGGAACGAGACAGGGGAAGAGCTGGTCACCTCGACGGCCGCGGAGGGCCAGGTTGCGAGGGAACTACGCTACAACCGACGGGAGGCGGATCCGGTTCCATCGACTCGTCGCCAGCTGCGGCCGCTGTCCCTGGTTGTGTAGGACGGGCCGCATCATTTGCCGACGAAAGGCCGGCGGGGCACCTGGCAGCAGAGCGTCCCGGCGAAACTGAGGACGGCCGGGAGCAGCGACTTACGGATGGAGCGTCAGACGAAACGCGTCGGGGTGGAGAGGGGGATAGAGACTTCTTCTTGGAGGCCTTCTTGGAAGGCCGAGGAGGCACAGGGATGGTGGGTTGGACCCGAAGAAGGTCCTCACGCGTGGGGTCCGTTTTGGAACGCCGGACCTCGGAAGCTGGGGTCCGGAACGTTTCCCCGATGGACGCCTGAGAAGAGGATCGCTTCTCAGGTGGCGTGGGGGGAGGAGGAGGAGGAGGAAGAGTGGCCCCTGGGGCAGAGGGGGTGGGGGCCACGGGGGAGGAGGATTTGGAAGGGAGGGATTTGGGAGGCGGAGGCAGAGCCCCCTGATGGGCGGAGGAGGCGGAGGGGGGACAGGATAGGGGTGAGGATACCGCGGAAGGAGTGGACACAACTGAGGCAAACGAAGTGGTCAACGGCACGGGATGGAGGCGGTCGTACTTCTTCCTGGCCTCAGAATAAGAGAGCCGATCCAAAGTTTTGATTTCTTGTATTTTCTTCTCCTTCTGATATGCGGGGCAGTCTGAGGATCTAGGGGAGTGGACGCCAGGACAATTAACGCACCGAAGTGGTGGGGTGCATGTATGTTCCTCACGAAGAGGACGTCCACAATCGCCACAAAGGGGCTCAGCCTCACACCGTGACGACATGTGCCCAAAGCGCAAACACCTAAAACAGCGCATAGGAGGCGGGACGTAAGGTCGCACATCACACCGGTAGCACATCACCTTTACCTTATCCGGGAGAACGTCCCCCTCGAAGGCGAGGATAAAGGCCCCGGTGTCGATGCGACGGTCTTTGGGGCCGCGCTGGACTCGCCGGACGAAATGCACGCCTCGGCGCTCCAGGTTGGTCCTGAGCTCCTCATCAGATTGTAGCAGGAGGTCACGATGAAAATTAACCCCCTGCGTCCTATTTAGTGCCAGATGTGGGACAATGGATACTGGGATGTCCCCTAGGTGGTCGCACGCCTGGAGCGCCGCCGACTGTGTGGCGGAGGTGGTCTTGATAAGGACGGACCCTGAACGCATCTTGCTGAGAGCCTCGATTTCCCCGAAGACGTCCTCAATGTGCTGAACAAAGAACATGGGCTTGGAGGTGGCGAACGTCCCCCCATCGGTTCGAGAACAGACCAAATAGCGGGGGAAGTACTTCGCCCCAAGCCGGCGGGCCTGTCCCTCCTCCCATGGAGTGGCCAAGGGGGAAAGGGCAGGAGAACCAGAACTAGAAACGGTACCTTTTCTTTTGAAAGACTCGGCCGCAGAGCGACCTGATACATGTTGACGTTTAATCTGCGAAACGTCCGCCCCGATACCACCCACTCCGACCAGGGGCTCTCCCCACGGGCGCCACCCAGCCGCAGCAAGGGCCACCTGGCAGGATGACCATTGCCGGGAGTCCTGATGCCCCAAGGAGACGGGCATCTACTCCTTGGCCGACGTGGGGAGGGTGCAGCTCAGGTATCGGCAGTACGATCCCTGTGTTGTCAGGGGGCTACAACCTAGAGGGTACATGACGACCCCACCACAACGGGCTGGCTACCGTGCTGGATTTCTGGTGCCATGGAAAGTCCATCATGATCGCTGGTGCAGATGGAGATGCACTATGGGCGTAACTTGGACAACCCATCAGGCGTTTAGGCCCAATTTGAGGAATAGTGGGTATGGTTACAACGCCGGTGCAATGCTGAGTGCCAAGGTCTTAGTGCACTTAGGACCAGTGGTACACCATGTAAGGTGTCCTTCCCCAAAAGGCTCGTACTTCTGTAGAATTTTGAAAAATGGAGGTCAAACCCCAAGGGGGACCATTACATGGAAGGCCGAAACGGTTGAAACTCCTTTTAGTCGCCTCTTACGACAGGCAGGAATACCTCGGGCCTATTCTTACCCCGGACCCGCAGGGGGTACAAACATTTTGTAAATGATATCCTTCACAGAGAAGTTATAGTTTCTAATAATACAAAAAACTCTGCATGGATCCTCAGTAACTACACTTTATAGTTGTTCAATCTGTAATTGCGTTTAGCCTCTAAACATTTGACTGCTCTGAAGAATCACATATCAGCAATGGTGCATTCAAGTAATAGAACCGAAACACAGAACCTATTTGTACTGTGTCTAGAGCTGCTTGCATTGAGGGTAAGCTGCTAAGTTCTGATCATACACAAGACTTCCTTGGTTAGAAACAAAGTTCTCATTATGCCAACTCTCTGTATTAAACAGATCACCGTCATATGGTCTCAGTAGCAGTAATGTTGCCGGCTTTGTCGTTTATCTACATACATAAATGTACTTCTACATTTATACTCTGCAACTCACTACGGACTGTATGGCAAAGGATATTTCCCATTGTACCACATGTTACGGCTTCTTATTATTCCAGATGTCACAGAGCAAGAATGATTGATTGAATATCTCTGTGTGAGTGGTAATTAGTATAATTTTATCATCGCACCCTCTATGGTACTGGTATGTACAAGTCTGAAAAATATCCACGTTTTCCTCGCTGAAATGGGGTACATCCTTCCATATACATTTTACAGAACATGTAGACTTCTCTTCTAATTCTGTTCTTATTTGAACTTTAGAGATCACTGTTACTTCAACCAACTCATGATCACTGATACCTGGCTCCATGTTAACATCCTCCATAGGTCCAAGTCTCATTGATTACAAATCTAGTGTATTTCTATCATGGGTAGTGGTCCAAAATATTTGATCTGTGCAATTTTAACAGAAATCTTTGATAGCTGTTTTGCAGGAAGTTTTGTTCTGCCCATTACAATGAGTTTGTAATTTTCGCTATGTTACTGTTACTGAACTGAGGGTTTATCTGAAGTTCTCAGTTACTTCTGTAGATTAGAATGGAGGCCAGTTTATTGACTGAACCAAAACCTTTATCCTGTCCTTGAAAGCTGTTCTTGTACGAACAATTTCACAAGCTGATTCAATTTCTCTCACAATTTATTTTAAGATGCTGATCTACTGCTGTGAAGACACCACCTCCCCTCTCACTGAGCCTGCCCGTTCAGGAAAAATCTGGCTTCATCCCAAAGATTTCACTATATCAATTCCCAGTTCTCACGAACTATTGTTAGCAAGTACTATGTCAGACCTATAGCTTTTCAACAGTGCTTCAAACTGGCAATTTTCTGAGAATGTTTCTGCAGTTGATCACTTTTGTCTCAATATTCTCTACTTTTGGGACCATTTCTTGAAATTGGATATGAGAATTTTAGAGCTGTCTGACACAATAATAACCCTCTCTTGATAGAGACCTTGTCGAAACCACCCTTGTGTAGATTCCATAAGCAATCAGCTACATTGGTAGCTTCCTCTGGTGTGAAATGCACCACTGAGCAATTTAGTGGGACTTTAAATCTTTCTATCCTATGATTCAAGTCGAGAAAATCACAAACCCTAAGTCATCACAGAACTGCCTGAGTCTCTGGTTGAGGTTTAGCCCTTGGGTAAAACCAGATGTTTATAGCCAATTCTATATGTGATCCTACTCATTATGAGTTTCACTGATACATCGTAACAACTACTGGCCCTCTGCAAACTACTTTGACCTGGCACAATATGATGTAGGCTGTCAAACAGAATAAGTACATTATATTCTCCATTTCAATCAGTGCTTGGTAAAGGTGATGAGTATAGTGTCCTGATGTCTTCCCCTTCTTACCCACCCCTCTACCACCATCCCCTGCCCTAGTACCCTGCTTCTGCTATGCAAAGTGCCAAGGCCTGCCACTAACATATCTCTTACAATCAGAAAGATGCACAGTTTGCAGGCCAGGTTTTTTTCCTTTTTTCCTACAGAAAAAGCCATATCTATGGGATTGGACAGTATTTGAGGTATTGTTGGTATTTCATGTACTTTTCTGAGTTGAGTGTTATCATAACCATCTGCAGCAAGTTTCAGTTGCTTGACACTGGTCAAAGAAGCTTTCAGCTACACACAAATTCCTGCTACCCCATGCCTGGAAACTGGAATTACAATAGGGTATTTCTAATTCGATCTATAAGCTTACATCCCCAAGTTATACTAAATGATTGAACTCGCATAGGAATAATGGCAAGAAATATCAGACTAACAAATTAAAATACAAGCAACACGTTTAGTTTGTACATAACAAAATGAAACGCGGAAATTTCACGTTAATTTCTCTAACAATGCAACAAGTTTAGTGACACAGAACAGACTAATGAGATCTAAAATAAACATTACAACCTCAATTAAAAACTTTGAAAAATGATAAACATGCTTCTAGGTTGTCTCACTCTCCTGAGACAGCTAAGAGTGACTGTGAAAATCAACAGTCCTATTGCACTTCCTTTATACATACCAAATGGCACTTTTTTTATGAAGGTATCTCCACTGAGCAAGACATATTGGATCCTATCTACCAGCAAGTTCTAAATCCAGTGACTTAGGCATATGTTTTGTTTACTACACAGCAATTGGAACTGTATAATGGCCTTCTACTGGTTGTGTCTGAGGCTTTGTTTCACAACCACAAAATGTATTCCGCAACAATAAAACAAATTCAGATTCATATTGGTCTGTATTTTTGAGCATCCATTCTATGATACTACACAAAAACATAGACATCATCTGCTCCTTCCTAATTACACTGGATGCTTTGTGGCTGCTAGAACTTTTGGCAAACTGCTTCTAGAAAAGACCAGTTTTGTTATATTAAATATCATACAATGAAACTGGTATTCTATTAGATTCAGTGTCCTTGCCACTATCGAGTGGCCAAGACCAATCATTTACCCCTCTCTCTCTCATTTTCATGTCGATGCTATGATCAAAGAGCATGGGCTCCAGTATTACATTATTAAATGATACCTTTCCAGAAGACATAATTCAAAATTTCAACCCTCTTCCATCTCTGTGATTATAAAGGGTGATTCAGGAGGAATATCTCAATTTGTGTGGTGATTCTACATGTGAAAATAAACCAAAAAAGTCCTATGAACATGTGTCTGATTTTCGCTGTTATGCAACTGGAGCAGGTTGAAGACTACACACAACCATGAATGATTATGAAAACAAGTGTAACTATTACTTACTGAAATGCAGTGTAGGTGCTGTGGTTGACAGAATAATGGCAGGATAGATGACTGAGTCATCCTAAAAGAGGTGTTCTAAAAGTCCCCCCCGCCCCCGCAATCTCAAATGTACTTATAAACACGTTGGCGGGTAGTATACATACACCCCCTTTAACCAGCCCCAAAAACAGTCTAATGGGGTTCAGTTGGGTGATCTGGCAGTCTGGTTAATGAGTCTGCAGCGGCCAATCCAGCACTGAGGAAATGTGTTATTCAGTTACTGGGATACTTGTCTGGTACAGTGAATCAGTGATCCATTATGCTGCAGGTACATTTGCCTTCATTGCTCTAATGTCACGTCTTCCAAAAGTGCAGGTAGGTCGTCTAGCACGAAACGTAGATATGCTGCAGCTGTCACTCAATTTGGCAGGAACACAGGCCCTATCATCAGGTCATCAATCATACCACACCAATGATTACTTAGGACCTAACTTGGAATCTTGTTTCTCTGGAGTCGTGGTTTCTCCATCAACTATGTATGAGAACTTCTGGTGTTTATGATACCAATGCATATAAATGTAGCTTCATCTGTAAATAAAATGTATTGCACAATGTTTCTGTGTACAGCCAACCATTTGCAAAATTGTTGTTTGCATACTGAGTCACCTGTAGGCAGATGTTGCACGAGCTGTACATGGAATTGGCACAAGCCCCTTGAATGTAGTGTATGGCACACTTGCATTTGTAGAATATTGAGCTGATGGTTAATGCAGCATTTACTGGTGGTGGAACTCCATTGCACCATTGCAATAATGTCTTCTTTTTCCTCAACTGACTGGACAGCCTCACATTCTGATGTTATGTGTACACTGGGTAGTGTTCTGAATTTACAGTTCCATAATGATATAAAATCTGACACATGTTCATAGAACTTTTTTTTTTCCACATGTAGAACCACCTCACAAATTATGTGACATTCCTCCTGAATCGTCCTGTATAGTCAACAGCTGAACAGATATGTAATATCACCCTGTTAGCTGATTTTATGCATGACCAAACTTCCTGTTTCTTCCAATACTCTGAGGGGTGTGTGTGTGTGTGTGTGTGTGTGTGTGTGTGTGTGTGTGTGTGTGTAGGGGGGGGGGGGGGGTGCACGCACCACTGTTGAGCAAGTAGCTTTTCCCCCAGTTTTATAATTGGGGAAAAAAAAAAAATCTGCTTTTACAGTTGCTGAAATTTATATGAAACTGCCCACAAGGAATATTAATACATCAGCTTATGCTGTTGTCAACAACAGTTCTGTAAGAATGATGCTTTTTTACTTTCAGATAGTCAACGGCAAACACTTTTTATTTGTGCTTGAAAACTACACCTTTTACAGAAACAAATCCCTGAAGTAGTTCTTACTGATACTGTGGTTCAAACTACCCCTCTTCAAATTACAAAATACATCTACTTGTCACTATGACCATAAAGTGAGATAGAGCTGGATTTGTATTTCTGCATCTACATACATACTCTGCATGTCACCATATGGTGCCTGATGGAGGGTACCCTGTATTACAAGTAGTCATTTCCTTTCCAGTTCCACTTGCAGATAGAATGAGACAAAAACAATTTTCCATATGCTTCCAAATGAGCCCCAATTTCTCTTACCTTCTCTTCATAGTCCTTACACGAAATGTATGTTGGTGGCAGTAGTACTGTTTTGCAACCAGTTTCAAATGCCAGTTCTCTAAATTTTCTCAATAGTGTTCCTCGAAAAGAACATTGCCTTCCATCCAGGGACTCCCACTTGAGTTCCCAAAGCAGCTCCATAACCCTTGTGTGTTGTTCGAAGCTACCAGTAACACATCTAGCAGCCCACCTCTGAACTGATTTGATGTCTTTCTTAATCAGACCTGGTGAAGATCCCAAAAAGTCGAGCAGCACTGAACAATAGGTTGCACTAGCCTTCTATATACAGACGAACCACACTTTCCTAAAATTCTCCCAATACACCAAACCCAACCATTCGCCTGTCCCATCACAATCCTCACATACTCCTTCCATTTCATATCACTTTGCAACGTTATGCACAGATATTTAAACAAAGTGACTCTGTTAAGCAGGACACTACTAATGCTGTATCTGAACATTGCAGGTTGGTCTTTCCTACTCATCTGCATTAACTCACATTTTTCTACATTTAGAATCAGCTGCCATTCGTCACACCAACTAGAAATTTTGTCCAAGTTATCTGGTATCATCATACAGTCACTTATCTTCGACACCTTTCCGTACACCTCATCATCATCAGCAAACAACAGCAGATTGCTACCCACCTTGTCCACCAGATCATTTATGTACACAGAAAATAATAGTAGTCCTATCACACTTCCCTGGGCACTTGACAACACTCTTGACTCTGATGAACACTCACCATCGAGAACAACATACTGGGTTCCACTATTTAAGATGTCTTTGCGCCTCTCACTCATCTGGTAATCTATTCCATATGCTTGTACCCTCTTTAACAGCCTGCAGGGGGGTACTGTGTCAAATGCTTTTCAGAAATGTTAGAAATATGAAATCTGCCTGTTGTCATTCTGATGTACCTTCACTCATGATGCACACGATTTTAGAGGTCCTGCGTCCATACAGTTTGTAGGCCCACTTATGACGCAAACTGGTGAGCCGCCAAAGAGACAGTATTATTTATGTGATCGCAAATAAGCGCTTGGCCTATTCTGTAACCTGTATTACTGTTGTCCATTCAATGTGTTCAGTGCTATGCAGGTGTACTTCATTGTATTTTACGTTGGCTCTATAACGTACTATGTTCGATAAATTGCATTTGTTCTTGCTATAACAAACTTGACGACAAGTGAGGGTTATGTTTTCTCTGTGTGTTAAGAGTCAGTGCTAGGCCACCCGACAAATATCTCGACAGAAGAAATACTCTGCCGTATCATTACCCAGCAGCAAGTTTTCGCAGAACAGCATTAGGCTCTCACCACCATTATCAATCAAGTGGAATCTGCGTGTTAGCGGCAAGTTACTCTTCCATCATTGCAACCGCTGCGCTTTCTGGCATGTGATGAATCAGTTGAAGATTGGGACTCCTATAAGACATGGTTACACCAACATTTCCATATTTTTTGCATAGACAATGCAAGCCTGTGTAAGGCTTTCTTTCTTTCCTGACTTTCACCGTGTATTTGTAAGTTGTGCCAACTTGTGCCTTTGCAAGAACCTGCCAGCTTATCATCTGACGAAATCTGCAAGCTTCTCTCAACCTATTACTGTGACAGAACCCATGTCACTGCAATGTGTGTGGAATTTTAGAATTGTCAGAAAAATCCAAACCAATCTTACAAAGCCTTGGCAGCAGAATTACACAGACTGAACTGTCATCGTAAATCTATCACAAGTACCCATCACAAATCCTACATTGATCACATGGTGCGTGATGATATTATTCATCTGGCCCCAGATAGGGGAGTCCACAAAAAACCACTTCAATGTGAGAATCCAACACTTACGGATGTGCTGAATATAGCAGTCCTTTGAAGTATCAAGAGCCGCAGGTGATCAGATTACTGTGTGGCAGGAGGTATCGGAAATTGCTCAGTCAATCCCTGTTAGGCCTGATGCAAGTGTTCAGGATGAAGGGGAAGCCATTGCAGCAGTATAACCTTCGACTCAGCGTCGTATGGAGCAGTGTCGATTATGACCACAGCAGCAACAGGCCACATCACAACAGCAGCTGCATGCCCCCCTTCTCTCTTGCCCATACTGCTTTGTCCAGCATGAGCATGCTGTGTGCCCTAAGCATTGGGCTGCCTGCAACAAATGTTGAAAGAAAGGGCACATTGCATCGGTGTGTAACTCTTCAAATGTGGTGGACACAGTGGTACCGATGGACACAAACTGTATCTCTACAATGACTGTCTTGCCAAACAAATTGATTACTGACTTGTGTGTCTTTAATAAACCACAACAAATATAAACAGACACACGAGCTGCAGTGACTTTAGTAAATGTGCAAACATACGTGGACTTGGGCTCCCCTACCTTCATACAGATTTCACGGAAGTTGGTTAGCTACAATAAACAGCAAATTCCAATCCTAGGTCAGTTCTCCACTCCTTTATCTTACAAATCTGTTGTTTGCCCTCTCACCTTCCTTGTTGTGGATCATTTCAGATGTACTACTGGTTTTCAGGCAAACATTAATGGAGGGCTCTGTGAATGGCTAGAAGCTCTGCTGTGAACACAGTGCATGATCCCGACAATAAACTGTGTTCTAAGCCAGTAGGATACGTGAAAGTGTATCCTGTCTTATCTATCATCTTAGAACTATCAGTGTAGTAGATGGTGGCACACTGGAACTCTCCAAGGACAGAATGTACAAGACGCTGGAAGACCATGGGGGTGACAGAGACCATACGATCCTGGGGAGGGCAGCGGAGGAGCGGAGGGGGGGGGGGGGGGGGGGGTTGGAAATACATGGGATGCATTCCGATGAGTGGAGATGGAGATCCTGACAGAGGGAAGTTAGATGCATTGCAACCAACAATGCCACCCATGGGCGGTTATCAGGAGGGCGGCACCAATAGCAAGGTGCTCCCCACAATGGTGAACAGGTTCAAGTATTTTCAGAGTGGAAGGAGCCACTGAACCATAAACCTGACTACCATATCTAGTCTCGACAAGACCAGAGCACAGTAAAGATGGAGAAGAGTGGTATGGTCTGCACCCCAAGATGTGTGGGCCAGGAGGTGGAGAGCATTAAGCTTCCACACACCTGTAGTCTTCAGGTGGCGAATATGGGGCAACCGTGTCAGCTTTTTATTAAAAATAAAGCCCAAGAAACGAGACTGTTCTACAACATCTATGAGCTGGTCACCTAAATAAAGTTCTGAACCGGGACATATTGTGGGTCAACGACAAAAATGCATAACCCGCACTTTGCAGGGAGAAAACTGACTGGAAGCCATGGGAGATGGTCCATACAGAGGTCCATCAGATGGCACCTTGGGTCCAAAGCTAGGCAGATGCTACTGAGTGGGAGCTGCACCAGATGCAAAAATCATTGACGTACAATGACAGGGTAATCACAGGCCAACAGGAGTTACAAGCCCATTGATGGTTATGAGAAAGAGTGTAACACTTAACAAAGAACCCTGCGGGATACCGTTCTCCTGAATCTGAGGGGTGCTGAGTGAAGTGTCAACTTGAACACGGAAAGGACGGTTGGATAAAAACTTGCAGATAAAAGTTGGAAGGGGCCCCTGTAAGCCTGCATCATGACACCAAGCCGTGTCTTATGCCCCATGTAGGTCAAAGAAGACTGCGACAAAGTACCGGAGGTAAGTAAAATCCTGTCAGATTGCTGTTTCCAATTTGTGTAAATAGTCACCAGAAGGTCATCCTTCCTGGCAACCACACTGATTGAGGCAAAAGGCTCCGCCATTCAAGTACCTAACATAATTGGAAGTTAATGATCCTCTCGGGCAGTTTACAAAGTACGTTCGTAAGGCCAATCAGGTAGTAGATGTCAAGAGACATTGGGTTCTTCCTGGTCTTAAGGACGGGGATAACTATACTGTCTCACCACTGTAATGGCAACACACCCGTGAGCCAAATGTGGTTGAAGGTGTTGAGTAGATGTAGCCTCTGGGTAACGTCCAAGTGTTGGATCATTTGGCTGTGGATGGAATTCGGGCCTGAGGCTGTGTCTCGTGAAGAGCTAAGATCCTGCAAGAATTCCCATTCAGTAAAGGGTTTATTATAGGGCTCAACATGATGCAGGATGAAACAGAGGGGGTCTGTTCAACTCCGCATTTATGCCAAAGAAAGGTAGTGGAATAGGAAGAGGATGCTGATGCAGTTGCAAAGTGCATTGCAAGGTGTTCTGCAAGGAACAATGAATCTATACACAGACAACCTTGGAGGATAAGACCCTGGACAGTTGACGGTCATTGGCAGCCCAGAAGGCTACAGAGCTTGGACCAAACATGCAAGGAAGAGGCATACATCCCCTGGGAGGGGGGTGGGGGGTGGGGTGGACATAGCACTCCCAGTGTTACTTTTCACTCAGCCTCAGCATCTCAGCATGGAGATGCTTAAAAGCAAGGAAGTTGGTCTGTGAAGGGTGTCATTTAAACTGCTGCAGCGCCCATAGGCGGTCCTGGATAGAAACCGCTACTACGTCTTCAGTCCATCACGGTACTGGTCAATGACAAGGGGGCCTGTGGATAAGGCGACAGCAGTGCCAGCAGTATGAAGAATAGTGGCAGATATGCCCTGCACAACTGCATCAATGCAATTCGAGAGAGAGGTGTCGAAGTGCAAAGTACACGCATATAAAAGCCGATTGGCCCTGCAGAATGCCCACCGTGGGGGCCTGTCTGCCTGGCAGCAGCAGGGTAACAACAGAATCACTGGAAAGTGGTACTGTCTCAAAGATGATCATGGGGCAATGAACGTAGGTAAGCCACAAGAGCATGGGAGGAGATCGTACGATAGATAGATAGCAGTAAAGGTGCCAGGAGCGGCACTGTAGTGGATAGGGGAACCATCATTGAGGAGACACAAATCGGAGTTTGTAATAAGTTGTTCAGTAAGGAGACCACTACCTATTGAAGTGGCACTCCCCCACGTGAGATGGTGAGCACTAAAGTCCCAGAGGAGGAGAAATAAGAGTGGGAGTTGCTATATTAAGATAGACAGTTCAACATAAGAAAGTGGCCTACCTGGAGTGAGGCAGACACTGCAAATGGTGATTGACACAGTACTCTTGAAGAACTACACAGAACACAAGGTAGGAGGAAACATGACACTGTATTTCCGGTGGGTGACAATAGTATCCATCTCAATTCCACTGGATTATCGTGTGGCGAGAGTCCAGGTTAAACATACAGAAGCCGAGAGCAGATCATGTCACTCGCTCAGTGGTCATCACCGACAAGGAGGGAGGGGGGGGGGGGGGGGTGGACATCCATAAATAAGATGTTGGACTCAGGTTGCGAGGAGAGAGATGGCACCTCCAGGGGCACTGGGGAGGCTTTGTCCTGAAACCCAAAAGAGTGCGCAACCGTGGGGCGCACCGATGGTGCATCTCGTAGCCAAGTGGTGATAGGAGTCTTCTGGCCTGAGAGACGCTGGGGAGAAGGGTCCCAGGAGGGAGCCCAATCACTGGCAGGTGCCAAAGACGGGGGGCACTTCTTTGGCCAGGGAGGGGGAGTGGCTCCTGGTCAGGAGGAAATAGGAACTGCAGAGGAGGGGAAGGAGAAAAGGGGATGAGGCTGGTGTAAGGAAAAGTTAGGGGAGGGGAAAGGATGTAACAGAGGTAAAAGTTGAAGAAAGTGACCCCGGATGGAGTGTCTCATTTTTGGCGAGCCTCAGCATAAGACAGGCGATCAAGCGACTTGCGTCTCATATCTTCTATTCTCTCTTGTAAGCTAGGCAATCTGGCAAGTGAGGAGAGTGGTAGTAATGACTATTGACACACACACAGGTGGCGGAACACAGATGCATCCCTCATGGAGTGGGTGTCCACAGTCACCACACAGAGGGTCCGCCATACAGCAGGAAGACATATGCCCAAAACACAAACACCAAAAGCACCTCACAGATGGTGAGACATACGGCTTCATGTCACATCTGTAGCACATAACATTGACCTTCTCTGGAAGAGTATCCCCCCTCAAAAGCCAGAATGAAGGTGCCAGTATCAGAGCAGTTGTCTTTATGACCCTTCTGCACTCATTGAACAAAATGAATGCTGCGTCACTCCAGATTAGCCCGGATGCAGGATGAGACCCCTATGAAAAGTCACTCCCTGGACCACATTCAAAGACTGGTGAGGGGTAATAGTCACTGAGACATTGCCAAGACAATCACAATCACGAAGAGCTGCCAATTGGGCAGCTGAAGAAACTTTGAACAACAGGGTGACCAACAGCATATTACTGAGAGACTCCACTTCACTAAACTTGTCCTTGACATTCTCAACAAAAGACAATAGCTTTGTGGCAGTAAATGTGTACCCGCCCATCCTAGTACAGATGAGGTAGTGGGGAAGTGTTTAGTCCCAAGATGGCAAGCCTGGCCCTCCTCCCAGGGTGTAGCCGGGGAAGGGAAGGCTGCCAGGTCATATGATGCTGCATTCAATGATCCTTCACCATTTGAAGAGACGGACATTTGAGAACAACCAGATTTTTGCAGCTTGATATGCTTCATGCACCAAGCATCTGCCCTGATACCACCCACTCCAATCAGGGGCTCTCCCCATGGGCGCCACTCAGCCACAGTACGGAAAGACAGGCAGCCACTCCTTGGGGCATACAGGGGGAGGGAACAGCTCAGGTATCACTACCACGATTCCTGTGTTGTGAAGGAGTCAGCCAGATGGGTATGTAACAGCCCCACCACACGAACTGGCTACACATGCTGAAGACCTAGCAGAGTAGAGAAGGGCTACGATGGGGAAGGAAGGGGGGAGAGGAATCCACACCATAGACACTGGGGAGGGAGTTCTTCCCAAAATGGCTCACACTAAAAGCAGAAAATTTAGAAACAAAGGTCAAACCTCAAGTGGGGATGTGAACACCATAAACGATGAAAGAGAACAGGCAGGAGGAACAAAACTGCAAGAAATACATGGAACCAGGTGGGTAGCCAGGTCGACATAAATCAGAACACCAATAGAGGGGAAGCAGGGGACAGGGGGAAAGGAGTGAGGATAGAGAGGGAGGGGTAGAGTGAAGGAAATGCAGCTAGGGAAGGAAGACTGGGCTGCAATAGCTCAGTACCCCGTGTGCACCATGCATGAACTCACAAAATAACTGTGAGCCCCCTAGCCCCCTGGGGAGGGAGGGGAGGGGGCTGATGGGGGTGGGGAGTGGGACCTGAAATTTTTCAGCATCTTTTAGAACAGCTGGGAGCTTCTGAGCCTGGCTGCATCAGTTACCTCAATGATACTGTTATTTCGGCTTCTCCTACCAACAACCACGTTAGCAATCTCCAAGCGTTGTTTTCTGTTTTGTAGACTTTCAAGTCTCAAGTACAATCTTACAAAATCTCAATTTATTCAGCCATCAATTGAGTACCTAGATTTTGATGTTTGTTGAACAAGGATCAGTCCTTGTGTCACTATGTTGACACAATCGCAGCTTTGCTGCGGCAGACCTCCGTTAAGGAACTGCAGGTGTTTCTAGGTGACGTTGCGTACTACCATAAGTTTTCACCAGATGCTTTCACTGTTGCTCAGCCTATGCATGTGGTTTTGCACAAATATCTGCCCTTTTTCTGGTGCCCTACTTGTGACCCAGCCTTCGTTTGCTTAAATCTAAGCTTCAATCTGCCCCATGTCTGGCCACTTTTCAGTCAGGTCAGCATCTTGTGTTGGCTCTCAGCACAGTCTTGGCACAATGTTGGCGCACAAATACGTAGATGGGTCTGAACGACCCACTGCTTATGCTTCTGAGACTTTAACTCCTGCTCAGCAGTGGTGTTCTCAGATCGGAAAGGAGTCTTTAGGGACTGTGTTAGCTCTCAAGAAATTTCACAGCTTGTTGTATGGTTCTAAGTTCCATTTAATCAAGGATCACAAGCTAATGGTTGTTCTTTTTAACCCTTTGGCTTCCATGTCAGACAAGGCAGCAAAGGGCTCTCTTCCTCTCCCATTATTATTAGATCCATTACCGGCCGACAATGGGACATGCCAACACCAATGCCCTATCTTGCCTTTCAATCAGCGTTCGATCAGGACAAGTTGCTTTGTTTTTATTTAGATACTGAGAGCCAGAATGCAGTCAACAGTTTTCTTTCACTAGTGCCACAATAGCATCAGCTGTTGCCATGGACCTGTACTTAGTCAGGTACTCTCTTTTGTGCAGCACGGTTGGCCGGAAAAACCCCCAGGCCGTGCTTAGATCCCTTTTGTAATTACTTCTCCCTCCAGCACCACCTTTCTGTGTTCGATGGGGTTCTTTTTTTAGCAACAGAGGACACTGCTCCCTGGGTTGTGATTGCTGCTTCCTCATGCAGTAGTGTACTGTACTGCAGCTTCTGCATGTCAGTCATTGGAGGACCTCTTGCACCAAAGCTTTGGCCTGATGGCATGTGTATTGGCTGGGCATAGATGAGGACATTATCTTGCTTATCACTGCTTGCATTCACTGTGTTCAGCAACATGCAGCTTTGTAGGTGTCTTTCTCCCCCTGGCTGACTTTGCAATGCCCATGGGAGTGTCTACATGTCTATTTTGCTGGGCCCTTCCTAAATCAGTTTTAGCTCACTGTACTGGATGCCTATTCCAACTTTCCCTATGTAGCCAGTTGTCTGTCCATGTCTGTGGTAGCCAGTATTTTAGCCCTATCTAAGATTTTTGCAGTTGAGGAACTTGCACATTCCACGATTACCAATATTGGCCTCCAGTTTCATTCTCGAGAATTTGCATCTTTTTTTCAGGCTAGTGGTGTTCGCCATCTCACAGCTCCCTCGTTTCATCCTCAATCTGATGTTGAGGCCAAACACATGGGTTGGATATTTAAAACTCAGATGCACAAGTATGTATCTGGTAGGTCTCCTGGAACTGCTTTAGACCATTTTTTGGGTTTGCACTGTTCCACTCCAGTGATGTACAAGAGCCCAGCCACGCTGCTACAGGGGTGCCACCCACAGACCCTCCTTCCTCTGCTGCATGCAACACAACGTCCACTGATGTCACTGGTTCTGGCAAGGTGCACCTGTCTGGGCTCGTGGTTTTGGCCACCAAAAGAACTGGGTTCCTGCCATCATTGAGAGTTGCCGGGGCCGGCGACTGAGCTTTGTCCACACTTCTGAAGGGCGGATGTCCCATCACTTTGACCAGCTGCAGCCATACACAATGGGGTCTGTTCCCATGGGTTCACCACCGCCCTCACCTGCAGCGGGGATTGCTGCCTGGAAGATCACTGTCTGGGATCCCTGCTTCCACCCCCACTCCTCGACTGCCTTTGCTAGTGCTGCCCCCACTGCACCTGACATTGCAGCCGCCGCCACCTACCTTGCTGGGTCCTGTGCGGCTGTCGGCTCTGACAATCCCCACTGACCTCGACAAGAACATCCCTATGGAGATGCCACACACGTTCCTGCTCTATGGCTATCACAAAAGACCGGACAGCATGTCAAATTGTCCCCTCATCACTTCCGCCCCTACTCGCCAGTGCCTGCCCGCCACATGCTGCAGCAGCTGCCATTGTTGGGTGATGAAATGGACATCAGTGCCATCATTGATGTTTTCCATTACTAGTAATCTCAGTGCCTTGTGAAGTCAATGCTTTTTTCTGTACCATGCATTTTTTCTGTGCCAAACCATTTTTCTGTACCATGCTTTTTTCCGCGTCTATTGTTTTTATATATTTATGTGGTTTTCCTACCTCCTAGATGGGAGAAATGACGTACCGTCACTCATGACGCGCATGATTGCATGTCCATACAGTTCACAGATCTGCTTATAAGGGGCACCTGGGTTGGCCCCTGGTGCACTCTAATGAGCCACCGAAGAAACAGTATTATTTAAGCAATCACAAACAAGTGCTCAGCCTACTCTATAACCTATATTACTGTTGTCCATTCAATGTATTCAGCACCCATGCACAACTTTTACTTCATTGTATCTTATGTTGGCTCTATAAAGTACTATGTTCCATACACAATGTTAGTTCTTGCTATAACATGTTCATCCATAGTTAACAGTATATGATGTGAGAAAAGGGCCAGCTGAGTTTGATATAAGCAATGCTTTCTAAAACTGTGCTGATTCATGAACATAAGCTTTTTGGTATCTAGGAAATTTATTATATTAGAACTCAAAATATGTTCTAGAGTTCTTCAGCAAAATGATGTTAAGATAATGGTCTGTAATTTTGTAGATCCATTCTCTCACTCTTCTTATACACAGGAACCACTTGCACTGTTTACCAGTCGCTTGGGATCTTGCACTAGGCATTAGATTTGCAATAAATGCAAGCTAAGTAAAAATTCAATGCCGTGAAGTACTCTTTGTAAAACTGAATTGGAATTCCATCTGAACCTGAAAACTTATTTGTTTTGAGCTTTTTCAGTTGTTTCTCTACACCAGGAATGCATATTACTATACTATCCATATGGGACTCCGTGCAATGGACAAACAACAGATTTATACTTCTCTTTTATTTGTGAGAAATTACTTTTGCTTTTAGAAGTAAAGTCATTGCAGACTTGCTAACATAAATATTGAACTGGATTATATCTGCAGTGTAAAAAACCCAATACAGCACTTACTGCAATAAACTAATGGAAATCTAAGTGGGAATGATAAAACTGAACTCATGCCTTTGTACAGACAGGAGTTCTTGAAGATATCAGATACTATTAGTTATAAAACAATATTTCTATTCCAAACATTTCAAATCAGCTAGCTGCTCCTTGGTTGGCTGTCCACAATTACATCTCAAATGTGAACATTTGCTTTCTATGTAGTTTATCTGGCAACACTCTCATGCAGTCTTGTGTAACACATAGACTAATAAAAAGATTTGTAGTCTTTATACGTCACATTACAGTTTATTGTAGATTCAATGTTGTCATCTTGTGTGTGTGTGTGTGTGTGTGTGTGTGTGTGTGTGTGTGTGTGTGTGTGTGTGTGTGTGTACACGCTAGTGTGGGTACGGGGCCCTCATTGCATGAAGTTTGGAAAATAATTTCTTACCAGAGCATGTTTAGTAGATGAAGAATCACGAAGATCTCGCAAAAAATGCAGTAAAAACGACTTAGCAGTCTTCAGTTTCTGTTCATTTCCATGAAACAACTGGTTGACATCTGCTATCCCATGAAGAGGCGGCACAGATCTTATGAAATTGGATGATGATGGTAAGAATCCAGGAAATAACGATATAACCTCTCGCACATCGATCCCACCACTATCAAACATTTCTCTAGCTTTATCAAACTCAGAGTTAGCAAAATAAATAAATCCACATTTCTGCTCAATTTTCCTTAGCTTCATCTGAAACATTTCCTTTGTCATTCCACTCATGTTAGAATTCTGTGCTAGCTGGAGGGCTTCATTAACTCTTGAATCCTGCAACAACCCCTGAAACAGCAATAAAACATAATTAACCAGAGCAGCAGCAGTATTGCAGCCACAGCTTGGGTGCTCACTGTTCTAATATGAAGGCTGTAGAACACAAACAGAAGTTGAAGTTCCAGGTTATTAATTTTCAGGGGAAACTAGGAAAAATGCAGACGTGGAGTAATGAACTGCATTGAACTATGAATCAAAGGAATTGGTGGGACAAGAGGGGAGAGGATAGGGGGAGTTATGTACATCATACGCAATTATTAAAATATTTTAATAACTATATTCAGTGGCACCTCATGAGTAAACATTCTGAGTGTTCACTAATAAATAAAAATAAATTTGAGAGTGTGAAATTAATACCATATGCTCTATAAAAGTTACACTTATCAACAAATTTATACAATTACAGCCACTGCCAATAACAACAATAATAATAATAATAATATGCATAACTTATCTGACACACGAAGGAATTGTTTCTGTGGAATTTTGTTGTTTTGTGCATAATTAGATACAGTTTAGGCCAGTAATGAAATAATGTGTAAGCGTTTGAAACTTCATTTCACATTTTTGTGTAAGTAACAGTTTTCATGCTTTTCCGTTTTCTCAGACATATGTACCAGGTGTACCAGTATGAAATGAGTTTTTTTGTGAAAATGAAACACCAATTTTGAATTGAAAAGTAAAAACATTTGATTCAAAGCACTGACCATTGCTTTCTATACATTTTGACCACATTTCTGGCAATTTGTGGACACCACGCCAATAGAAATGTTCGTCTTTTGAAGCAAACCAATCAGACACCCAATTTTCGACTTCTTTGTAGGAATCTAAGTGTTTCTCAGCCAATGCGTGTCCCATTGATGAAAACAAATGGTAGTCAGAAGGGGCCAAGTCTGGTGAATACGGCGGGTGGGGTAGCAGCTCCCAGCCAAGTGTTTTGATTGTATCCTGAACCAGTTTTGCTTTGTGTGCAGGTGCATTGTCGTGTAAAAAAATTACTTTGCCATGTCTTCTGGCCCATTCTGGTCTTCTTTCGATCAATGCATAGTTCAAATTGATCATTTGTTCTCTGTAGCGATTAGTATTCACAGTTTCACCTGGTTTTAGAAGCTCATGATACACCACACCTTTCTGATCCCACTAAACACAGAGCATTGTCTTCTTGGGGAATCGCTCTGGTTTTGCAGTCGATATTGATGGTTGTCCCGAATTAACCCACGATTTTTCCCATTTAGGATCCTTAAAATAAATCCATTTTTCATCGCCAGTAACAATTTGATGCAAAATTTACTTTCTTTCATGTCTTTGAAGCAAAATTTGACAAATGGTTTTTCGGTTTTCCATCTGTCTTTCATTCAATTCATGTGGCACCCATTTTCCACACTTTTGGATCTTTCCCATAGCTTTCAAAGGGTCAGGAATTGTTTGTTGTGCAACATTTAGCATTGCTGTCATTTGCTTCTGACTCATCATCTTCATCCAATATTGCTTGCAATTCGGCGGCTTCGAACTTTTATGGTGATCTTCTATGTTCTTCATTTCTTACATCAAAATCATTACTTCTGAACCGTTCAAACCATCTTTTGCAAGTTGCTTCTGATAGAGTACGATCACCATATGCCTCGACAAGCATTCGATGCAACGCTGCAGCACTTTTTTTCAAATGAAAACAAAAACTTAATGCTTTCTGCAAACCATCACTTTCTGGTACAAAATTTGACATTGTTAACACAATGAATACATATGATGATGTTTGTTCCATGACTTGATGTATACTAAATATCTTTGACAGATGTCATACCAACCAAACAAAAAAAAAAAAAAAATTAAGGCTCATTCACAACAAATGTTCTCTATCGACACATTTCATACCGGTACACCTGGTACAAGATTGCTCAGAGAGTATTAGTTCACGAATTTCCTTCTGGGCTGAAAATCATATATTCTTATGTTGCACCCCCACAACTTGTAATAGCTGTACACTTCCTTGTTAAATGTTCACTTGTAGTCACACTTATTTGATTTCGTCACTCTCTCAATCAAAGGATCTATTCTCGGAGGCTCTAGTTCCTTTGCAGCTAATTTTTCCTGGTAATTTATTTTCCTGTTCCCAGGTTGAGATTTTCACTCTGCAGTGCAGTGTGTGCAGATATGAAACTTCCTGGCAGATTAATGCTGTGAGCCGGACCGAGACTCGAACTCGGGGCCTTTGCCTTTCATGGGAAAGAGCTCTAGCGACTGAGCTACCCAAGCATGACTTACAACCTGTCCTCACACCTTTACTTTTCTGTTAGCATTCAAAACAGATTCAACACAGTTCATGTTTACACTGCACGTGAAAGCCGATACCTGCACAGTAACCAACCAACTTCAAATACAAAGTACCTTTTGTGGAAATGATTAAACTCAAGTAGTAATGTCTACCAACATGGTCACTTGTATAGAATACAAATGAGGGGTCAAGATCCATAAAGGCCTAAAGCATACCGTCGTTGATCGCACATTTAAGTAAATTTCAGAGAAACTAGTGATACAGCTTTTTGTGAATTTTCACATATGCAGTGTGGGTCTACAGCACAGATAAACCTGACTCACCATAAGATCAACAGATTTCAGAAGCATAAATAAATGCTATAGTCTCACAATCGACAGTGATGTGCTTTAGACCCTTATGATTCTCAGCACCTCCAATGGATTACTGTATGACAAAATCCATAACTTAACATACTACAACTCATTCAGAAACTCATGAAATAGGTTTACTGTCAGTACAACTTTCACATATACTGAAGTCCGATCTAATTTCTCCACAGTACACAGTGAGTAAATTAGCACATCTGAGGAGTCTGCTAGCAACTAGCAAGATTTATGCTGAGAGAACGGGGATAAAAGTCTGCTGTAGTGTGCTATCACCTGGTGGCACTGACGGAAACTTCCAGTTGAGTGGCAAGGGCCAGTTGTGCATGTAGTGAACCATGGACATTATTTACCAATCAGTATGTATTTGGCCCATAAGGCAATTGTCACGCAAGCTGCACATGTGCAAAAGCTCCTTAAAACATGCACAACTGGAGGTGTGCTCGCAACCCTGTTGCCAAGTTTCACTGAATCTAGAGGAGCAGTACCGCAGTAGTGCCATATCTTTCAGATTGCAGCATCTATGTTACATTTAACAGAACTCAAAGAAAAATAACTAATAAACCCACAAGCTGTCAAAAGTCAGGGTGTTCATGTGCTCTTACACAGCAGCCACCACTGATTATATTTGTTTCGTAACTAAGCAAATGATAAGCTTTATGACAGTCCATCTTAAGCTGTCATTAAACACACAGTAATGGATAACAGAATGAGGCATAAAAACTGAGAGCATTGAATTTACTTACATTGTGCACCTTACAGGGTGCACCTCTCTTGAGAATACTACTGTGTGAATTTATAATATATATTTAATTTTTCATTCTCTACTACACATACAAATTTAAGTGACCAAAAGCAACTGTCACAACAACTATAACCTCATGGTAATGGATATTCCTGAGGCTGAACCCAGAGTGCAAGCATGAGCTCTATCAAGTGCAGCACTGTGCACACTAAGCCACGCACTACACATGTACACTGGAGTATAAAATATGGATAAGAAAGGACAGCATCACTGACAACACATACCTCAAGGGTTCACATGAAGCCTCAATAACAAAGTAGCATGTGAACAAGACATTACCTTTTATAAACTAATCCTTCAATAACTGCTATAGTAAAATATTATTGGAGAACCAGTCCCAAAATTCCAAAAAATTTTTATTGTATAAGTCTGTCAGTGGGACAAGAAACAACATCCAGACATTTTTATACACAACAGGAGCTGAAATATGAAATAGCAAAACAAAATTTGAAATCTGTCTTCAAATGTTCCTTTACACAGTGAACTCAATGTCATGATCATTTAACAGTAATACCGCCAAGATGAGCTACAATGTAATCAGTAAGAACAGTGTCAAGAAACAGTTTAAACTGCCAAATTCAATAAGATCTCATGGTACAATAGAGACCCTGTCAAGTTCTATGGAGAATTCATGACTACATTAGCTTCACTCTTGTTCATGATTTCCTGTGAAATTTCTTTGAGCAAAAGAAAGAAAACTAAGTGTCCATAGTCCTGCAAATGACAAGCTCATTAGAGATGGAGCTGGGGAAGAATGAGATGGAAATTGGCCTTGTTCTTTTCAATGAAACCGTGCCAGCTTTGCCTTAAGGCCCAAGTATTTTTGGAAACATTAAAAAAAGAAAGAAAGAAAAAGAAAACAAATTCAGGTGGCTGGACAAGTATTTTAACCACTGCCATTCTGAATTTGAGTCCAATGTCTCAAAGCTGCAACATCTTGCTCAATCTCTTGAGCAAAGCTATGATTATCATGATTGGAAACACAGGTCAAAGCCATCTAAAAAGTGTTGGGTGGGGACGTTTAGTAATACTGATTCATAGAAACAGCATATTGTGTCACTGCCAGCCATTTATAGTGGAATCCTAGAGCACCTTCTGAGTTAAAATTTATGACCTATCTGGAATGTAACAACTTTTTTCTTGGAAATCAGCACAGGTTCCAAAAATATCAATCACACAGAACTCAACTAACACTCTCAGTGCCACAGGTACAGGAAAAAAGTTGATTCAGTATTACTAGACTTTCAAAAAGCTTTTGGTTCAATACCACATCAACACATTCTAAACAAAACACAACACTGCACCAAAGAAACAGATTGCCACTTATGGTAAAGAAGCCACGGCAAGTTGTAGACAGGCACAACTATAAGATACTTACATATAGCTTTTGGCCACAGCTTTCCATCAGTAAAAGACACACACACACACACACACACACACACACACACACACACACGACCACCAGAGAGCCGGCATAGTTGCCTACAATATCTGGTTTGCCCCATGAAAGTGTAATTGAGGAGGGGGGTGGTTGTTCATTTACACATTAATGACGTATAAAACTGTGTAAGTCCAAATCTCAGACTTTTCATGAATGATGCATTCATCTATGAGGAAGTTCTTTCTACTAAAACTTGCAGTAGCATCCATTTCAATCCTGAAAAAAATAGTATCTGGTACAAAGACTGATAAAAAGAACATAATTTAGGGAAATGCGAAGTTCTGCACTCCACAAAATGTAAAAGCTTGGTATCATTGTGTCATATGTCATTATAATGGAAGACAGATTAATGGATCTCATCTAAGGACAACCATGTCATACAGTATTTGAGAAAAACAGTGTGTAGAAATGTGAAGAGGTATGTATAATCACTTAGGCTCTGTTATAGGCAAAGCAAACAGCATGCTGTAATAAATTGGTACGTTGCCTGGGAAGTGCAGTTTGTCTACAAAAGAGATTTCATTCAGAACACTTGTATGGCCCATACTTAAATATTAGTCAAGAATATGTAACCTATATCAGGTTGGGTTAAGAGAGGACCTTGAGCATATACAAACAAGGGAGGAGCAAACTGTGGGCAGCAGCTTACAACATTTGATGGTCCAAGGAGTTTCTAGTGCCACAGTATCAACCAACTCTGCCTACTGCACCTCTGTCAACAGCTCAATCAGACATGGAATGTTCGGCATTGCCAGTCCCACGTCCGCATGAGTATAACTTGTGCTCCAGGACATATGCAGCAGTTTCCGTGGATGTGGTGGTCTCGAGACACCCTCTCCACTCTCGGCTCTCCAGAGAGAGACCAGCCAGTGGGCTTAAGTGCTGGAACACCAACAGTGCCACCAGTTTGCCTTCCAAAACATCATTCAGTGCACTTCTGGCCTTGTGCGCCCATTTGAGGAGGAATCTGGTATTGTGGCCCACCGATTCTGAAAGCTCGCCAGACAGCACAGAACCAATGACTGCTACATCTGTGCATCAGTGAGCACTAGCCTTGCACAGCAGTGCCAGCTGCAGATACACACTATCTTGCCGGCCAACTGGTGCTCATGGCTGCATTATAAAGCTAGCTGTGCTCATGTGTCATATTGTTTACTCTCTGGATCACTACACCTTAGGTTTTCATTTTTGGTACTTGCTCTGACTAGGTATTCTCCTTGTGCCATCTCCACTGTCCATCTTCCTCTCATTGTCCTCCTATCCACACTTGGCGACTTCTTGTTGTCAGCCCTCGATTGACTGACCTGTTTCTGCTGGTTCTTGAATTTTTCTGCACTATGTCAGACTCTGCTCACAATACCTTCCTCTCCATATTCACAGATTGGTGTGTTACTACAATCCACTTGGTACAGGGTATAAACCGTGAGCTGTTAATAAGTGCATCATACATCGGGTAGGGGAAATGTCACTCAATCCGGGCCACTTCTGATGCTCAGTAATATGCTGTATTACCTGGCAGTCTCTCTATTGACCCAGTCACACTGCAATTCATCCAGCTTCTAGCTTCATAAATGTCTTATCAGTAATATTAGGTCTTGTCATTTCATACACACAAGCATATTGTTCACACCCCAACCAATTCAATGCTGTCCTATAAGGTATCCATCATATAGATCCCAAGAATCACTGTAAACCCTCAAAAGGTGTAGTGCAAAATGCACCAGTAAGCCTGAGAACTTTGCTCCACTAAAATCATCACTGTATTGTTCTGTAGCTCTCCAGTCAAAGATGATGCATCAAGACACTGGCTGCAAAGCTCACAATAGCACTGAAGATAGCTTCGTGATACGACTGTACAACATATAATGGTGATCACCAGTGCCGGGACAGGCAATCTTGTGTGTAATTGTAGCTGATTTATGAGTAACGGGTTTTACAAGTTCCAGAAAGTTGCTTTTTTCATCTAGAAGGATGCCTAGACACCTGCAAACAGTGCTGCATTTTGTAGGGATTCTATCAAGCCCTGGGGAAGGAATTTTGGTGAGAGAAAGTCTTCCCTTCACAAGTATGTATGCGGTTTTATGAACAGCTGCAGTCAGTCCGTTGCCCATGCACAACTGCTGCATCTGACCAATTTTCCTCAAGTCTCGTCCTGGTGTCCACAGACAAAACTACTTCATGCAACACTGCCTTCAACAGTATCTTCCATGTCTAAGAGATGTATTAGGTGTCCAATACTAAGAACCAAGAACAATGGACCACTTTAGAGCCTTGGGGACAGACCTTTGTAATCTTTTTGATTACTTTTCTCTTCCCCGCAAGCCACTGGTCACTATGTCCACTAAAGTAATCAACAAAGCTCTTGTGCAGCCATCTGTGCACATTGCAGGCCACCGAATATTATCAAAAGCACCTGTGATGCCAATCATCAGCACAACTGTATGCTTTGGAATCAAATTTTCTACCACCTGAAGAGCTCTGTTAACTGCACTGTCTATAGACTCCCCTATTCTGAATCTATATTGGCATTCATTCGGACTCAAGAGCTCCATGTATGCCTCCAACCAGTCACAAGGCAGACCATCCTAAGCCTTGGGCAAGACATTTAATAAGCAAATAGATCTACAGTTTTTTGGTGAGGCCAAGTCTTTATCCTTTCCCTTTTTAATCACTACTGCCCTAAATGTTTTCCAGATTGCTGGGATTCTATTACCAATGGCTCATTTACAAATACTGTCAAATAAGGCACTGTCAGTGGACCTATCATCTGCATGACATCTGGGTAGACACCATCTCAACATGGTGTCCTTCCAGTTTTTGTGACAGTTGTATGTGTATTTCAGTATCTGTGTTTGTGTCGTTATCAGGAAGTAGCGCAGTTAGCAAATATTCTCATCCCCTCTACAAAATATAGGCATGACAGTAGGTCCCTTAACCTTTTCAATCAACACCTTATATAGTCTTCTCCAAATTTCAAATTGCAGTTGTCTTCATAGAAGCTTTTCCCAGTGCATTTTATTGATTTCCTGAATCAATGTTTTATAGTGCATCTGAATTGCCTTATATTCATGGAGCTTCACAGTGCAGACATATTGTCATATTGATAAGCTCCTCTTCTTTATCTAGAACATTGCCTCAGCATGGAAAGTTCTGAACAGCATGAAATTGTAGCCTAACTATTTATCTTTTTTTTTTTTTTTTTTTTTGGTTCAAATGGCTCTGAGCATAATGGGACTTAACATCTGAGGTCATCAGTCCCCTAGAACTTAGAATTGCTTAAACCGAACTAACCTACGGACATCACACACATCCATGCCCGAGGCAGGATTTGAACCTGCGACCACAGCAGTCGCACAGTTCAGGACCGAAGCGCCTAGAACTGCTCGGCCACCGCAGCTGGCTTTTTCTTTGGGCTATAAATGTCTTGTACTCTTTTCAGGAGTTCAATTAGTAGCTGCACACCCAAGTCTACATGTAACAGTAGCTATTTCATTGGAAATGCTAAAATGTAAGCAATTAAGCTACGCCAGTTCATTTTCCTGATATCTAATTCACTCGTGCTTTCCTCCGCTTGTCTCCCTCTATTGTTGCCACTTTCTTCTTTGATGACAACTGCATTATGGTCACTGGATGTCAGGTACCAAAGCAATTGCCAGCTATTAATCTTAGATGCTGCCATCTGGTTTGCTAAAGTGACAGCTATATTAGTGGTAACATCTGCTTGTCCCTCAAATGTACTCAGCTGGACCTCTACATTTAAAAAGTAAGTGCAGTTCCTGTACTGCATCCTCTAGTATCTCATTCATCAGTTTGCCTGCTGTGCCACAGAGAGGATTTTGCATTCACATTTGTTGCCACAAGGAGGCACACGCAATGTCCATACAGGACTAACACCCTGAATTTAATCACAGTGAACTTCCTATTTGTAATGACAATGACGGGCACTGTCTCATTATGGCCAATAATTGTTAAAATATATGCAGGAAATTGTGGGAGCCTATTGTTTCTACAATATGGTTCTCACAAACAGACTACATCAACACCAGCTTGTCAACCATATTAGTTTCTGTATTTTAGTCATGCATCTGTAGTATATTTATCCCTTTATGTGTACTGAGTGTGAACAAAGCACTTTGGAGAGGAGAAAGCTGGGACAAAATACACACATCCATATTCTTTTACAAAATCCACATATAATTGCTTGTTGCTGAATGGCTAATTTCTTCTTGTGAACACCTGTTGAAGATCACATGATGGTTTAAACTCTGTTGACAGTTATTCACTCTCAAATTAATTCTATCTGATGCCTCAGTTGTGGGATGCATAACAGATTTCCCTTTAGGAGGAGGAGGAGGAGGAGGAGGAGGAGGAGGAGGAGGAAGAGAATGGGAATTATTGTTTAATATCCCATCGACAGTAAGATCATAGAGATGGAGCCCAAGTGCAGACTGTGTCAAGGATGGGGGAGGACATCAGCCACATCCTTTTCATGGGAACCAGCCCAGCATTTGCCTGAAGTGATTTAGGGAAATCACATAAAACCTAATTTGGATGGCTAGATGGGGATTTCAACTGTACAGTGTGCTAACCACTGACACCTTGCTCGGTATTTCCCTATACGATGCTTAGCTCTCTGATAAGGTGTTTAAGAGTAATGGTATCCTCCAACTGGACATAAAAACTTTTTGATAATTTGGAAGTTAGTCAGCTCATAATTGTACATCATTTTTAGTAGGACTCCAAATGCTGGAAATATTTTTGTATTAGACAGGAAATTCTGATTTTCACTGCATTTCACCATTTTGTGATTTTTATACTTGCCAGTTTAACATGTTCACCACATTCCACTTCATGTGGATATAGGGGGGTTATCCACAGATGATACTGAATCTGCATGCGCATCTGCTGCTATTGGGAATGCAGAAATGATATCATGAGCATAACCATCTCTCTCATGCCCTTTGACAGGAGCTCCATGGAAATGCACACTGAACTTACATTTAGGAGGATGAAGGTTTAAACCCACATCCATTACCCTAATCATTTAAGACAAATGTTGGTATGGTTCCTTCAAAATGGCGTGACTGCTTACCTTCTCCATCCTTTCCTAACCTGCATTTTTGCTCCATCTCTAATGACCCCACTGTCAACAGGACATTTAACTCTAATCTCCTACTGTCACCTCCTTGTAGATGCAGCACTGGATTGGACAGATAACACACTGGGAAGCCTCCTGTTGCAGTCATTGCTGCAGCAGGACCTTCTTATCTGTCATCAGCCACTGCAGCTTGAGGATTAGATGCAGGTATTCTCCATAGGGTCTCTCCTCAAACAAAGTTCACAAACTTCATCTGGTAGGATTACACATGAGATGAGTAAGTGCACTCTTGTCTTGTGAGCAGGTCATACCATCTGTGTTTAAGTCTCAAATTTTCAGCTTCATTTTCACAAACTTACAATAAGGGAAGGTGAGAGCTCTCACTTGTCAGAAATTACAGTGCTCTGTCCTTTTCAGCCCACAAAGAATTACATGCATGTATGGTACAATAAAGCCAAATTGTTATAGCAAATTTTTGATAGTAAAAGTGTCTTAAGGGATGGTATTAAAAGGTTGTGGTTATCAAAGTTTGAGGGTAGAGAGTCCACAGAAAAAAACTGAAACATTCATAAAAAATAAGTGTAGTCTTTCAAAATCTGAGTAAAATGGTAAAATATGCGAGTACCTGGACTTTTATAAAGTTAAAATGCCTGTATTTTTATTCATCACTTTTTAAGCATAAGATTTTCTATATTTCTAAATGTCAAGTTTTCCTCTGATTTGAACAGTGAATTCTGATTTATTCATCCACTTATGTTTATAAACTGTTTGATCAATATATAACTCCAAATATATAACATAACTTCATGGCCTACAGATACAAGTAATAAGAGGTGGCAGTATTTTAATATTAGTGTAATTTTCATTGTCTACTCAATACAGTCTAATGTTGCACTGCACATCCTGCACAAATCATCAATTCATCCCTCATGAACTCTTCTGCGAGTCTTTACATCTCTAAGGCAGGGTATCATGTATATCTCCTCCATTTTTTCAGTGGACCTAGGTTTAGAATACTTTTTAATGTGTTATAGATTTTCATCTCAATATTTTTGGGTGGAGGAGGAAGTGGTTGAGACTCACTTTAAATGATAGGTATGGAGCCAATAATTTTTATTTATTTTATTATGTGAATAGTGGAAATTGTTATTTAATTTAATGTACACAACAATGATAATTTGATAGATGTAAATATATGCAGGTTTCTAAATAATGGGATGTAAATGATTTCGACGTGGAATACACATGCTCCTGAAGATTTTTTTCTGTCATTTCAGTGTACAAAAATGTTAGTTTAGTTTCCCAAAAAATTTCATATTTTATACAGGTACCTTACTGAAAATAACTGTGCTATGTTATTCACCATGCATCTATATCTGTGATACTGCAGATGATAACTTCAGTTCAGTGTCTGTCCTAATGAAAGCCCACTTTATACCTATGCTTTAAATATTATTTTAAAAGGAAACTATGTCATTCATTGCTACTAAATGAGGATAAATTTGCTGTCTACATAATTTCAGAAAATTAATTTACTAAGACTTTTTCCACATTAACCTAGACGTGTGACAAAGTGAAAAATACTGACGGGACTCTGAAGCACACAAGCAATTCCCCATCACTGAAAAGTTGTAGAAAGACTGCATAATCACATATTCTACAGTTAGGTGCAGAAGTGGTGAAGTATTTGGACCCATATTAATTTAGAATCTGTACTAGTTCAAGCAACAAAACACAGTTTCACAGTCCTCAAAGTGTACTGCATTCTGAGGTTTCTTAGAGAAACTTTCTCTCTCTTACATTGCCAAAACAATTTTTTCATTGCACAGGTATGTTATGCATTAATATAATTGTCTCTGCACAGAACCACTAATGACATGCTTTTGAACCTTTTGCAAACACTATAGCTCTCAAATGATGATAATTTTTTAGAAGCATTATGTGGAAATTTGAAAGGGAATGAGGAGGTAAGAACTACTGTATAGTCATGTGTGTGTGTGTGTGTGTGTGTGTGTGTGTGTGTGTGTGTGTGTGTGTGTTGAGAGTCTAATGTACTTCAGTGCTGATAATTACCAAGGGGGATAGTACCAGCAAATATTAACCTTGCACACACTAGAAAATTATGCAGAACATGACTTACCTCAACTTGTTCTTCCCATGATATTGCAATTAGGGCATTAACTGAAGTGACAGAACTAACATAGAGTCTACCATCAAAATTACCAATAGTCCTGCCACCACTAAAAGGTATCACTTGCTTCTGTTGTTGATCAAGAATACTGAAACGTAAAAAAAAAAGAAAAACTGCTTACTATGATCCTAAATTGGATTATTATTATGCTGTTTTTATATTTACAGGCTAAATCTGCCTCCTGCTAGAATTTACTACATAAAAATGATTATGCAGTTTGTTTCTACAAGAATCTGACAGATAATTTTATAACAAATTATTTCAGTCACTGATAAGTAATTGAGTAACATTTTACTACATACATGCTGTGATTGGGAAGGTGTCACACAATAAACCAAATTAGAGTTCTTACTTTTTGCTATAACAGTTACAACAGTAAGCCCTCACTAATTCAGAATTTGCAATAATTAAGACTTTTCTATTTCAGGTGAAGTGAAACACTGCCTTACTATACCTGACACAATTTGCACCTAGCTCATTAGTTGTAAGATGTTGAATGCATCCTCACCCTTCCCATTTCCTTCATGTGTGGCCAATAATGAGTAACAGCAATGTAAGTATCATTAATAATGGTCACAACCACAAAGTCAAAAACTGCTCTGTTTGCTTGGTGAAGCCCACAACACAAGTCATGTTAAAATCCATTTCTGTGATTGTTTGAAAGTGTGTTAAAGTGTTGTACACTAAAATACAGTAACCAACATGAGTGTTAGGAGGAAACATAAATCATTAATTTTAGAAGATAAACTGAGAATGCTTTATAAAAACCAATCCGAAACTTCTGCCCACAGTGCTATGACTGAGTTCAGCATTAACCCATTAGTGCCCAATTTATTTTTAGTTAACGTATATTCTGTATTTCTGGAAAACTTTATCCTGACAATTCAGTTTATGGAAATATGAAGAAATTTTGTTCACTTGTTGCCTAAATGTGAAATTTTTGGCCGTTCCCATTTGAGGATGTTGGGCACTTGACAGTTGTTTTGTCATTACACTGCTTACTACGAAAAACAACAAGGGATAAAGAAATTTGTAATAATAAACCTTAAATAACATTCCAAAACTATTATTTATTTTACAATAAGTAACATTTACGGAAGTTTTAACCTACTCTCCAAAACTGAAATTTCATTAAGGCCTGATATGATATTTGGGAAAGCATTCCATACAGAGCATAACATTGTACTTCTCACAATATGTTCTCAGCTTTCCTTTGCAGTTCTCATACTGGCACTGTCTTCACTTTTCACGCTTCTGGATGACGTGCGGCTTCTGGTCATACTGTAGATCTGGTACATTACCCCTGGAAGATGAGATGAGCTTTGTTGGTCTTCCCTTAGCTGACCTCATTTCAAGACCTTTCTTCAGGTATGTTCTCACAATCCGTCATCTGAATTCTTTCACCAAAAGAGAATTTCCTTCATTGCATATTTTGAAAGCCAAGTATGCATTCACAACAGTCAAATTTAGCATCCTTGTAAAAAGACACCAGTACCACTTTTTAACAAGCACTGAAGTGGTATGTTTCTACAAGAATCTGACAGATAATTTTGTAACATAAGAACATCGATGCCTCCTATGAGATTCTTGTATATATTCAATGCATGTGGTTGTAGAACACTGACCTTTCCTTTCTTTTTAGGATAACTTCCAACATTGGACTTTGACAGTAGCAAGCACAGTGTCAAAATTAGTTGCTAGTGTAACACACCTGTTGTCATTCCATTTTATAATCTAAACTTCCTACTCTCTGCCAAATCTGAACTCAAAATGTCCCCTTTCTTTCTTTTTCATAACATTATCTGGTGATAGGGGCACTTATTTGTTCTGCTTTCTCTTATAGGTCCACTTGCACAGAATCCCAGTTCCTCCAGTTGAACTAGCAGGTTACGACTAATAAAGTAATTGCCAAAAAATACTTTGTATGAGGTGCATTCAAGTTCTAAGGCCTCCGATTTTTTTTCTCCGGACTGGAAAGAGATAGAAACATGCGCATTGTTTTAAAATGAGGCCGCGTTCATTGTCAATACATCCCAGAGATGGCAGCACCGTACGGCAGATGGAATTTTACCGCCAGCGGCGAGAATGAGAACTGTTTTAAATACTTAAAATGGCAACGTTTTCCTTACTTGAACAGCATGCAATCATTCGTTTTCTGAATTTGCGTGGTGTGAAACCAATTGAAATTCATCGACCGTTGAAGGAGACACGTGGTGATGGAGTTATGGATGTGTCGAAAGTGCGTTCGTGGGTGCAACAGTTTAATGAAGGCAGAACATCGTGTGACAACAAACCGAAACAACCTCGGGCTCGCACAAGCCGGTCTGACGACATGATCGAGAAAGTGGAGAGAATTGTTTTGGGGGATCGCCGAATGACTGTTGAACAGATCGCCTCCAGAGTTGGCATTTCTGTGGGTTCTGTGTACACAATCCTGCATGACGACCTGAAAATGCGAAAAGTGTCATCCAGGTGTGTGCCACGAATGCTGACGGACGACCACATGCTGCCCGTGTGGCATGTTGCCAAGCAATGTTGACGCGCAACGACAGCATGAATGGGACTTTCTTTTCATCGGTTGTGACAATGGATGAGACGTGGATGCCATTTTTCAATCCAGAAACAAAGCGTCAGTCAGCTCAATGGAAGCACGCAGATTCACCGCCACCAAAAAAATTTCAGGTAACCGCCAGTGCTGAAAAAATGATGGTGTCCATGTTCTGGGACACCGAGGGCGTAATCCTTACCCATTGCATTCCAAAGGGCACTACGGTAACAGGTGCATCCTACAAAAATGTTTTGAAGAACAAATTCCTCCCTGCACTGCAACAAAAACATCCGGGAAGGGCTGCGCATGTGCTATTTCACCAAGACAACGCACCCGCACACCGAGCTAACGTTACGCAACAGTTTCTTTGTGATAACAACTTTGAAGTGATTCCTCATGCTCCCTACTCACCTGACCTGGCTCCTAGTGACTTTTGGCTTTTTCCAACAATGAAAGACACTCTCCGTGGCCGCACATTCACCAGCCGTGCTGCTATTGCCTCAGCGATTTTCCAGTGGTCAAAACAGACTTCTAAAGAAGCCTTCGCTGCTGCCATGGAATCAAGGCGTCAGCATTGTGAAAAATGTGTACGTCTGCAGGGCGATTACGTCGAGAAGTAACACCGGTTTCATCGATTTCGGGTGAGTAGTTAATTAGAAAAAAAATCGGAGGCCTTAGAACTTGAATGCACCTCATAACTGTTTGGCTCATCAATAATAGACAACATTTTCAAAACTACTTTGGAACCTAATGGTAGATTTTCCATCATCATCATTCTGGTCCTTCCTGCAATACAGTCAGTAATTTTAACAGCAGCTATCAGTACCACGTAAGGCCCAAAGTTTATATCCAAAGTGTATGGGCTTCAGTCTGTTGTTGTTGTTGTTGTTGCGGTCTTCAGTCTGATAAACTGCTTTATAGGATGATGTCAATAGTATCTCACAATCATGTCATCAACTGCCAGATTTTCCTCAAAGGCTCTCCATTTTTGATAATTTTTTTTTTTACTGGAGCCTCTGCTAATGGTTCTATTTTGAAAGATATGTCACTATTGTTTTCATTTGCGTTTTTATTATAACTGAAATGTATTACAGATTTCATTTCAAGATAACTGTTATGAGTCATTGCATCTTTCACTATCTGAACACCGAGATTGTCCTCTTCAGACCAATAAACTCTTTCAATGGACAATTTATGGTATCCAGTAAAGATCAAGAACCCAACAAATGCACCAATTTCATCAGGTAAAACTGAAAAATTTATTTGTTTTTACATTCCCTAGCATATGCCTCAGTTTCCTCTACAACCATGCTTACAATTTCTTCTGCAGAGAGTTCTTCAAAAACCTACACGTGACAGACCTTACAACTTTTCTTTCAGTTCATGCGACAAACAAGAAGCTTTCTCTCCAAAGTCAGGAAATGAATATTTCTGAACCTGATCATGCCATTTAACTTCCTCTTTTAGAAGAAACATGAGGAATGTCTTTGTTGTCTCTCTCATGTAAAATTTCAGTAGTACCTGCAATATCGCTTAAATACATATTTCCCAACAGATCATCTTCAATATTTTCCTCATCGGTCTGCTCCTCTACATCTGGAGATAGAGTGAGTGTTTCTGCTCCTATTTCCTCAGAAAACAGTTATAAAAAACATGGCAAGCCATGGAAAAGAAATCTGAAAAGACCGAAAAATCTAACATTTACCATGGAAATGCCCAGTGCCCTCAAACAAGGACAGCAAGTTTTCATACACTGGGACACAAAATGTAATAAACTATTTTGCCTTCATAAGTACCAAATCATTTCACAGTATTAAATTATGCAGCAGCCAGAAAGTGAGATTTTTCATTACCTTAGATGCAGGACACTAAAACAGAAATAGAAATAACCAGCAGGCTCTGCAAAAATGCTCCACTTCTGTTAACAGTCTTCAACTGAATAACTGTAGTAGAGAGATAACAATGGTATCCATTGTTGACAGAAAGCTTGCTTTACAACAACAAAAGCCCACTGTTGGTTTGGAGTAGCACACATTGTAATAGTGACAGAAAAATGGACTGTCATCAACTGAGGACAATGGGCATTAATGGGTTAACAAGTCTACTTCTTATGACATTACAGAAAATCACATCAAAACTTCAGACTTTATACTAAAACAAGATAAACTAGTTGGGGAAAAAAACAGGCATGTGAGCCAAAACTGCAACCAATGACAATGCTGTGTACGTGTTCTTTATGCCGTTATCAAGAGATATTGTGGCTGAACATACTGCTATAGCATCAACACCAGGTAATAGCGCCTCTTTAGCTGCTATTTACCATATTATTATAGATCCAGATGACAGCAGCAAATAATTGGTAAAGCAATCATCATCCTTCAGTTAACACACCATATAAATTTCCAGTAAAGTGCTGATACACATTTTTTTAACTCATATAGTAATATAATCTTTGAATATGTATTGCAACTTTAAATTTTTTTAATCCTATTGTTCATCAAGTTTTTATTTGTTCATCCAGTTTTTATTTAACCCCATCGTACAATGTGGGTTATATTCCTAACTAATGTTCAGGTAAATATTTTAGTAAACCTATGTATAATTCAAGCTTTTCATAATTTAGTCTGGAACTTGCCCCCAATTAGTCCAAACTAGTGAGGTTTCACTGTATCAAAACAAAATTTATTCAAACAACACACAGTGATCTTGACAACAACATTGTAATAATTACACCTTGACCCACTCCATACCACTGTCAGACCAATTGTCAGACTTGAATGATGCAAGGCACAAGTTGGATCTCTTGAAGGTGAAGAGCTACAGAAACACAAGTGTAAGCTCACTGGACAAAAAATTAGTCACACTAGAGTGCACTCACAGATGAATCATTAAACTTTTACAGATGGTGCAGCAATGAAGTCACATACTCAACCACATGTGCACTGTCTCTATGTGAGCACAAGGCAGTAGAAATCAGTGAGACTTTTATGTTGCAAGTGGACACTGTACATAAACATGGGTAAATGCAAGGATGCAACAAGGTGCAACTGCATTTGACCGTGCCCATGGCCATATGGTGTGTGAAGTTACTGGATTTGTTGGTGATTCATGGTGGTCTATTCAACATGTCTACAAGCAGTGGTGTAGCACACGTGGCCATGAAACACAATGTCAGAATTGTGGTAAGAAAAAGATACTGACCGAGAGGGTCGGGAGATTCATTTCACCGCTTGTGAATCAAAATCACTTACAAACGAACAGGAATTGCTGAAGACTGTCAATAAAAGTCCATTCGAACCTGTTAGTGAGAGAACATTGTGATGGGAACTGCATGCAATGAACGTTTGGAGTTGGTCACTTCATGAGAGGCCATTACTCACACAAACACAGAAGGATGATGACAGCACAGTTCATCAAGCTGGAAGAGAACACTGCACCATCCTATTACATCCTGAATGGCCTATAAAATCACCTGACCCGAGCCCCATACAAAATCTATGGCGAATCTAGGAACAGTATGTAAAACGCTGACATCCACATCTCCGCAATTTGATGGAATTGCACAATCAACTCTTCCGTGAGTTGCTTAATGTGGATGTGAAATACCTGCACAACCTTGTGGACTTGCAACCTAATTGAATCAAGGCAATTATGAATTCCAGGGGCAGAACTGCATAGTGTTAAATTATTCTTGTAATAATTTTTCTAGGGGTGACTGATTTTTTTGGCTGGTGAGCTTAGATTCAGACCACTTTTTGGTATGGGCATGGGCGAGGGCTAGAACATCCAATCCATCAAAAGGAATCCATATAAACAAACACAAATATAACATAACAGCCCTGGAATCATCTTAAATTAGGAACCAATACCAGGAAATTCTTGAAAGGGCTCGAGTGAACTAGGTGCATAAGATCTCCCATGGTTTGATACTGTGCATGAGACAACACGTGGAAAAGAATGAGGCGTACAAAATAATCATATAATCAAACTGTACAAGAGGACTGGAGGAAGTTTATAAAGAAAAATGGAGGACTGAAAAGAGGATATATCAACCACAAAGGGAGAACGAACGAAAGAAAGAAAGAAAGAAAGAGAGAGAGAGAGAGAGAGAGAGAGAGAGAGAGAGAGAGAGAGAGAGAGAGAGAGGGAGGATGAAAGGAAACTTCAAAGAACTGGAACTTCTGAGGTATAAAATTGTGATATAGAAATTTATAGCACAGTAAATCCTGCTCAAAATCCCTTCAGTGGGGAAACTAACATGGTAAAGAATAAAATAGGGGTGGGGAAAGAGATCTGTAAGAGATTGTGCTAACATTTTGATAAACTCCTCTACTCCAGAATGATACCAAGAGATCTCAAATGTGTGTATGGAAAGAATCACTCTGATAAAATTCCTGCTCACCAACTTTGGAAGAGATGAGAACTGCTTTGAATAAACTGAACAACAATAAGTCACCCGAAATAGATAATATTCAAGCAGAACTGTTTCAAGCTCCTAAAGCTGGACATTTCAATATGAAATGTTCCAATAATGGAGACAAGGAATTATATTCCCTGCATACAAGAAAGGAGATATGCTGGACCATAGCAACTATCAAGGAATTTTGGTGTTGAACTTCGGATATCAAGCATTCTCTATCATGGTGTTCGACTGTTTGTTTAGAAAAAGACTGACACACAGCAGTGTGGATCTCTTCCAGGGAAATCAGCTGTAGATCAGATCTTCACCCTAAAGTAAATTTTAGGAAAGACAGTTATATATGGGATTGGAATGCATTGCCTCTTTATTGACTACAACACAGCACATTGCAAAAAACAAGTACAAGAGATCACTCCTTTGGTCTACTCATGAGAAAATTTACTCAAGGCAGCATATGATTGCACAGACAGAGAGCAACTGTAGTGTGCTTTGGCTGCACTAGAAACTCCTGGATAATTGTTATGACTTGTGAGAATTACAATGAACGAGGTACAGAGTAGTATAAGAATGGGAGGATTGATGTCTGATCCATCACATACACAAGATGGTGTAAGGCAAAGAGATGTGCTGGCATGTCTTTTTTAATGTTGCCTTGGAGAAGGTTATGAGGGATGGAGACCTACTAAGCAGTACAGATTCTCATTTATGACACTGATATGGATATATTTGCAAGAACTCTGGAGGCAATGGAAGAGACATTCATTGCACTTGCACAGACCATTAGTAATCTCCAATCAAATATCTAACTACATAAAACAAAATATATGGTTCCTGGGAAAAATGTAAGGAGAACATGGCACTCTCAATGACTTTGGGCAATTATAATTTGAGAGAGTTGAGCAGTTTACATATCTGTGACCAACAATCACCCACACAAATAATACCTCATATGCAATTAAACAGAGCTTATTCTACATTAAAAAGCTATTTTACTAAAGGCACTTAACTCTTATCAGCAAATGAACCATTTAAAAAACACTTATTCCAATTCCTGTCCATGCAGGTGATGGCTTTTATGTTGTCTAATTGGAGCCATGGTGATGTAAGACTTTTGAAGTACCCTGGGCCTCCACCAAACAATCAAGCCCAAATCCAAAACCAGTGTTCTCAACTGAGTACAACACGTTGCACTTGAAGCATGTTTATTGCAGACACCAACGTGCAAACAGAACAGAACTGAACTCTTTTTATGGAAAGTGCTGCTATTTATACAAATGTAGACTATTCCAGAATATACGAATTTTAAAAACATAAGAGAACGACTTGTATGAATATCAAGAGCTCAGATGGAAACCCAGTTCTAAGCAAAGAAGGGAAAGCAGAAAGGTGGAAGGAGTATATAGAGGGTCTATACAAGGGCGATGTACTTGAGGACAATATTATGGAAATGGAAGAGGATGTAGATGAAGATGAAATGGGAGATATGATACTGCGTGAAGAGTTTGACAGAGCACTGAAAGACCTGAGTCGAAACAAAGCCCCCGGAGTAGACAATATTCCATTGGAACTACTGACGGCCGTGGGAGAGCCAGTCCTGACAAAACTCTACCATCTGGTGAGGAAGATGTATGAGACAGGCGAAATACCCTCAGACTTCAAGAAGAATATAATAATTCCAATCCCAAAGAAAGCAGGTGTTGACAGATGTGAAAATTACCGAACTATCAGCTTAATAAGTCACAGCTGCAAAATACTAACACGAATTCTTTACAGACGAATGGAAAAACTAGTAGAAGCCAACCTCGGGGAAGATCAGTTTGGATTCCGTAGAAACACTGGAACACGTGAGGCAATACTGACCTTACGACTTATCTTGGAAGAAAGATTAAGGAAAGGCAAACCTACATTTCTAGCATTTGTAGACTTAGAGAAAGCTTTTGACAATGTTGACTGGAATACTCTCTTTCAAATTCTAAAGGTGGCAGGGGTAAAATACAGGGAGCGAAAGGCTATTTACAATTTGTACAGAAACCAGATGGCAGTTATAAGAGTCGAGGGACATGAAAGGGAAGCAGTGGTTGGGAAGGGAGTAAGACAGGGTTGTAGCCTCTCCCCGATGTTGTTCAATCTGTATATTGAGCAAGCAGTAAAGGAAACAAAAGAAAAATTCGGAGTAGGTATTAAAATTCATGGAGAAGAAATAAAAACTTTGAGGTTCGCCGATGACATTGCAATTCTGTCAGAGACAGCAAAGGACTTGGAAGAGCAGTTGAATGGAATGGACAGTGTCTTGAAAGGAAGATATAAGATGAACATCAACAAAAGCAAAACAAGGATAATGGAATGTAGTCTAATGAAGTCGGGTGATGCTGAGGGAATTAGATTAGGAAATGAGGCACTTAAAGTAGTAAAGGAGTTTTGCTATTTGGGGAGCAAAATAACTGATGATGGTCGAAGTAGAGAGGATATAAAATGTAGGCTGGCAATGGCAAGGAAAGCGTTTCTGAAGAAGAGAAATTTGTTAACATCCAGTATTGATTTAAGTGTCAGGAAGTCATTTCTGAAAGTATTTGTATGGAGTGTAGCCATGTATGGAAGTGAAACATGGACGATAAATAGTTTGGACAAGAAGAGAATAGAAGCTTTTGAAATGTGGTGCTACAGAAGAATGCTGAAGATTAGATGGGTAGATCACATAACTAATGAGGAAGTATTGAATAGGATTGGGGAGAAGAGAAGTTTGTGGCGCAACTTGACCAGAAGAAGGGATCGGTTGGTAGGACATGTTCTGAGGCATCAAGGGATCACCAATTTAGTATTGGAGGGCAGCGTGGAGGGTAAAAATCGTAGAGGGAGACCAAGAGATGAATACACTAAGCAGATTCAGAAGGATGTAGGTTGCAGTAGGTACTGGGAGATGAAAAAGCTTGCACAGGATAGAGTAGCATGAAGAGCTGCATCAAACCAGTCTCAGGACTGAAGACCACAACAACAACAACAACAACAACAACAACAAGAAATTTTGAAAACCGTACAGAAATGATAAATACTAAATAACAAATATTTGCTGGTGGTCACATCTGAACTGGTTATCTGCAGCACCATTACTCTACAAAGCATGCAGCACAGCTGGCAGCAATATTCTTAGTGGGATAAATACTCCTCTCTACAAAATTGCTAATCACAGATCTGTACCATCATCCTCCCAAATTAGTTTAGTTTTAAACAATGCAATTGTTTAGAAGCTCAACTGTAATGATACACTTCAGGAAAACAATCTAGCTACTAAGAATGACCCCTAATTAGTTTCATGAGTGTAAAAAAGTGTAACATTGCACTAATCATCTAAATTACTGCATCATGCTTGTTCACAAACTATCTACAATATAGCATTTTCTCCACCTGTTCAGCTTCATAACAACATAGAAGTTATACTGGCATTTCCATTTTTTCCAATAACACATTTATAATGTATATTATCTATGGAACAATTAAGCATAACTAACCACCCTCTACAAAGTGTTTCATATTTCTGGGTTTTCTTGCAGCATTACTACACTAAACAACAATGAACTGGAGAAATTTTACAGCCTGTTGCTGGTTACTGTAAATCTTTGTGGAAGCTATGGTCTATTGGTTAGTTAGAATGACAGAGAGACAAACATACTGTTTGTTGAGGATTTTATGTTGCACTGTAAATTGTTTTCAATTTATCTCTTACAAAGAACAATTACATAGTAAAAATTTGGACTATATGATATCAAAAAATGTTTTTTCCTATCTTTTGCTGATACTGATAATACCATAATTTCATGAAGAAATTCTAGACAACTTGAAATTATCTTCATTTGTCCAAGGGAACAAGATGAAGAGGTGGTTAAGCTACTAGAGTAAGATTTGGAAGGAGGGAAGATTAAATCCCCATAAGAACTACCCTGAATTAAATTTTTTGCAGGTTCCTTAAATCACTACAGGCAAATACTTGCATAGTCCATCAATAAGATCCCACTCAGTTCTCCCTTCCATCTCTTATAACTTCAAAGTCAGATGAGTGATCCTTTCTTCTTCTCGTTTGATTGATAGCTCTCTCACTTTTCTGTTAACATGCTTTCAATAATTTTAAATTTCTATACACATTAAAAGATACAGCAGCAGTATTGGACATGCAACCTTAAGTGAAACAGTGGATATGAAGCAACATGTCAGAGCTTGTCACTGTATGCCTAGTTATCAAAAATTTTGCTTCAGTTCAGTTTAAAGACCTCTTTGAGTTCCCTCTGAAAATCTGTATCAAGACATTCTTCAAGGTGCTGCAAATTATCACTCTCTTCAGATGCTAAAAAAATGAAACTGAAGATATCTTACATAATGGAAACAAAAGGGTTAAAATAGTTAATCTCAATGCAAATTAAAAGTTTACTCTTCTTTGGTCGTCTTTACTGTCTCACCACAAGACAAAAGCTCTTAATATTAAATAAATAAAGCAGTTATTAAAATTATACATGAAATTCTTTTACATATGATTTACATAAAAACACACTTTAGTTCTTCAGCATTTACGTACCTATATACGACAATCACTTCCTCATTCAAGCCAAGAATGTAAGGATGATAGTATGTCAGAGAAATAGGAGGGCATGGCCATCTCACGGGAGGACGTTCTGACATACCTTTAGTCGTCACAAACATTCCTAAGTCCTCACGTGCACTAACAAGAAATTCATCCTACAGAAAGAAATCATAACTACAAAAATTTGAAACCAAGCGATGTAGAACATACCAAATTTTATACAAATACAAATAATAGCTACTGGGTGTAAGATAATTTCTACTTGACAAAACATTTGAGATTTCAGAAATTATTGTTAAGTGTATTACCTGTGATATTGAGCAAATAAGTGGAAGAAAATTATCTCCACCATATGTGAACAGTTGCTGCATATCATTTGTCTCAAAGTTATACAACAAATACTGACTCTGCAGAGCTGTACATATGTATGGACCAATCATTGCCATCTTTTGCACTGGTTCAGATACATTTATCTCTTTCACAAGAGCCAGCCTGTCATCTGCCAAGTTGAAAACCTGCAACTGGCGTTTTCGTGCCACACACATCTGTCGACAATTAAGGAAAACTGTAGTATATGTACCCCATTCAACAGCACAACAGCATACCTTTCTGATATTCACTGAAGAGCCAAAGAAACTGGTACACCTGCCTAATGTGGCATAGGGCCCCTGCGAGTTCGCAGAAGTACTGCAACATGACATGGCAAGGACCTGACTTATGTCTGAAGTAGTACCAGAGCAAACTGACACCATGAATCCCGCACAGCTGTCCATAAATCTGTAAGCGTATGAGGGGGTGGAGATCTCTTCTGAACAGCACATTGTAAACCATCCCAGGTATGCTCAATAATGATCATGTCAGGGGGGTTTGGTGGCCACCGGAAGAGTTTAAACTCAGAAGAGTGTTCCTGGCACCACTCTGCAGAAATTCTGGACGTGTGGGGTGTTGCATTGTCTTTCTGGAATTGCCCAAGTACGTCGGAATGCACATTGGACACGAATGAATGCAGGTGATCGGACAGGGTGCTTACGTACATGTCACCTGCAGAGTCATATCTAGAGATATCAGAGGTCCCATACCACTTCAACTGCACACGCTCCAACCATTACAGAGCCTCCACCAGCTTGAGCAGTCCCCTGTTGACATGCAGGGTCCATGGATTCATGAGGTTGTCTCCATACCCGTACATGTTCATCTGCTCGATACAATTTGAAATGATACTCGTCCGACCAGGCAACATGTTTCCAGTCATCAACAGTCTAATATCAGTGTTGACGGCCCCAGGTAAGGCGTAAAGTTTTGTGTTATGCAGTCATCAAGCTCTGAAAGCCCATATCGATGATGCTTCGTTGAATGCTTCGCATGCTGACACTTGTTGATGGCCCAGCATTGAAATCTGCAGCAATTTGCAGAAGAGTTGCACTTCTTTTACCAGATTCCTGATATTCACAGTACACGCGTGAAATGGTTATATGGGAAAATCCCCTCTTCATCGCTACCTCAGAGATGCTGTGTCCCATCGCTCATGCGCTGACTATGACATCACAATCAAACTCCCTTAAATCTTGATAACCTGATATTGTATCAGCAGTAACCAATCTAACAACTGTGCCGGACACTTGTTGTTTCATATAGGTGTTGCCGACAGCAGTGCCGTATTCTGCCTGTTTACATGTATCTGTATTTGACTATGCATGCCTATACCAGTTTCTTTGGTGCTTCAGTGTATATTCTATTTGGAATTAATGCTCTCACTACTACATACTTTTGACATTAATAACCTATCCATTCCAATCACTATATTGTTGCTATTACCACTAATAATTATGAATAGTTTTTGCATGTTACCATTTAACTCTTCCGAACTGAATGAGATACTAAACATAAAAAGCTTAGAGTCAACTAAGTTGTCATCTTGGCACAGTTACAATTTTTTCCAATCTATTTTTAGCACATTCTCTACCACTATTGTGGCCCCAATTCAAAGTTAATTTTCCATTTTGAACAGTTGTAGTAACCATACCAAGAGCTGATTGCTTCTGAAACTTTTAACTCAAATCTATTTTATTCACTACTCTTTGCTGCCAATTAAAGCTTTTATTAAAATGATCACATATGCAAAGAAACAAATTATGCTTGCAGTGTATAAAAATGAAGCAAATGGAAGAAGAAAGAAGAAAAAAACAACAGCTTGACCAAATAGTTCTCTATAAATTTCAAACACATTTCTAGAACACCAGCAATAACAGTTAGTGTGCCAAGCTAACTGGCTTGGGTCTGGTTCACAGGAATTCTTTGAAATACTTAAATATTCCCAATGCACATTCAGTTAACTTTGATATCAGTTTCAAGTAGTATAGACTAAAACATACCTGTACCAGTGGAAATGGACAAGATGTTGGGTTCTGGTTCATACAAAATGTTGTTACACTTCGAATCCTTGGCCCATTGCCAATGATATCCAATTCAGGAACATTAAAAAGTAGCAGAGAGGTATCACATTGAACAAGCAGTCTATTTATTGCTGATAGTGATTTAATGCAATGTATTGGCTTCCTCTGAAATCAAGAAAACCACATTTACTATCAATAATGGAGTACATACAAAAGCAATTTTGAATGAAGATTTAAGGCACACTGAATCACAGGTGTTCACTGTTAACAAAATTTACATATAAATTCCAACCTACGTGCAATACCACTCTTTGAAACTTTAAATACCTATCATACAAAGACTAAAACAAATAAGTTTTAATATGCCATTTTATTGTGGCTGGCCATTACAGCAAATAAAATGATGTGAAGGCTCAAAATTGAAGGAAAAGGAGAAATAAAATAAGAGAGCCAAGTAAATGGCAATAACGCTAACATTTGCAACGTATCTATTTATGAAAGTTTCTGGTATTGGTTCTTACATGTCACAAAACAAATCAATTTATTTCACATCATTTCTATCAATTATTTCCTATTATCAAACTGGACTCGCATTTGGGAGGACGACGGTTCAATCCCGCGTCTGGCCATTCTGATTTAGGTTTTCCGTGATTTCCCTAAATCAGTCCAGGCAAATGCCGGGATGGTTCCTCTGAAAGGGCACGGCCGACTTCCTTCCCCATCCTTCCCTAATCCGATGAGACTGATGACCTCGCTGTCTGGTCTCCTTCCCCAAACAACCCAAACCTATTATCAAGAATTACATGAAAATATTGTAAATACACTAATCACAACATTCACAAAGAATGTCCCAAATTAATCCAAACGCAAAGGTTGCAGAACAATGACTCAGCAATAAGTGATTGATATTGCAGGGATGCTACATACTTGTAGCCCCAGCAACACCCTGTAATACATGGCCCAATAGCTCAGTGCCTGCACACATTCCATCAATGAAGTGTCATAAAAATGAAATGGAAGCACAAAAGCAAGTGCAAGTACAACTCACCAGCATCAAAGCGAGAAATTTTCACTGTCTGTGAGATTTGGAATGAGTAAAATAACAAATCTTTCGGAAATTGGTTTGTCTATGGTTCATTCAGAGTGAGAGAGTGTGTGTGTGTGTGTGTGTGTGTGTGTGTGTGTGTGTGTGTGTGTGTGCGAGCGCGCGCGCGCGCGCGCGCGCAGGGTGGTTAAGAGATGAGTATATGATATGTGGCTATAAAATAAGGGAACTGTTGGTGCAAAACATTTTATTTAAAAAACACACATATTTAGTTATAATCACCCTCAATATACACCCCCTCTCCCCTCTTCCATCCCTACAATGCTCCATACAAATTTTCCATTGATGGAAACAGTGCTGGAAGTCTTGATGACTTGTCCTGCGTTTTCTTTCACTACTTCAACAGACTGAAATCTTGTTTTTTGCCCTAGGGAAATAGATAAAATCACATGGTGCTAGGTCAGGTGAATAAGGTGGGTGGTCCAACACTGGGATGTTTTACTTCGCTAGAAACCTCTGAACTGAAAAATGCAGCACTTGTTCTTCCACAGTTCAGGTTTCTCCCCCCTCCTCCTCCCCCCCCCCCCCCCCCTCACGGATTGAGCAAGAACCTCAAGGCAGTAATGTTGATTATTAGTTTGACCTTCAGGAACCCAGTGAAGAGACAATTCCACAAATAATGAAAAAAAAAAAAACAATCATCATCGTTTAATAAAGTTGGGACCTTCCAATGCATGGATTGGTGCTTGGGTTCTGGACCATAGGTGAAAAACCAAGATTCATCACATGTTACAAATGTTACTACTATTCTGAAGAAATCAGGATCATTTTCAGTGGTATTCAGGGAGTCAGTACAAACATTTTCATAAGCTTTTCTTTGTTCAATGATGAGAATTTTTGGCACCAGTTTCGCACAAATGTTTCTCATGTTAAACCTGTCATGTAAAATTTGCCCTATGCATTTTTTGTCAAGTCCTACAGTTTCAGCAATCAACCGAATACTTAACCAATTGTCAGATGACTCAGATTACCCACTTTTCTGATATTTCCATCTGTTTTGGATGCTGAAGGGCATCCCATGCAGGAGTCATCTTCAACATCTTCTCGGCCATCTTGGAAATGCTAAACCACTCAAAAAGTCACGTATGGGATAAATAGTTTTTGCCCTACACATCTTTTAGTAACAGATAGGTTTCGGTAGCAGTTTTTCCAAGTTTCACGTGAAACTTATTGACAATTTGTTGCTCTATTATTACACTTGCCATTTTTCTGGCAAAAAATAACAGCAGCTCTTACACAGATGAAGGCCACTGCCACAGTGATCTGTCTACAGACACCAGAGATACTGCATTTGACTGATAAGGCTTCACAGCTATTGGTCTTCATCTTTGGCACATGTGTACTTACTCTGTGACGGCATCAGTCACATTATTTTACAGCCACACTGTGTATGCAACAATAAGAGACTACAAAAAGAGAATTCGCCTGGGACAATTTAGGGAAACCACAGAAAACCTAATCAGGATAGCCGAACGTGGGATTGAACCATCATCCTCCCGAATGCAAGTCCAGTGTGCTAGCCACTGCGCCACCTCTCTTGGTAACACAGTTTATGTTAACCTGCACTGGTGGTGATGCAGAGACAGGGACCAAACATATGACTTATACAGGGTGTATCATAATTAATGGTACAAACACATACAGTTGAAAGTACACAATACTAGAAGCAAAAAGTCTCAGTAAACATAGGGTCAAAAATGCATACCTTAAGAGATACAAGCAATTTTTCGTCTTCGATACTGTGAAGCAAATCTCTTCTACTGCAAGCTCTTTGCATTCCACATGTTGGGGAGTAGTAGTATGGACCAAAACGAGAAAAAAATCCCAATAAACATTTGCTCTAAAGTGCATACCTTAAAAATTATGAGCAATTTTTCATTAAAAGAGATCTGTTTCCAAGTAGCGAAGATGAGCACGTGCTCATAGCGCTTAAGATATGCATTTTAGAGCAAATGTTTGCTGGGCACTTTTTTCTTGTTTTGGTTCATACTACTATTTCCCAACATATGGAAAGCAAAGAGCCCGCAGTAGAAGAGATTTGCTTCACAGGATCGAAGATGAAAAATTGCTCGTAGCTCTTAAGGTATGCATTTTTGACCCTATGTTTATTGAGACTTTTTTGCTTCTACTATTGTGTACTTTCAACTCTATGCATTTATGCCATTAATTATGATTCACCCTGTATGTTGATGACAGCAGAGCTCCCAAAGTGAGTGGCCAGCCAGAAGCACAGTCCACAGCATAGCACAAGTCATCATAAGTGTGGGAGGGGAAAAAAAAAAGGAAAAGCTGAGGGAGTGATCCGATTCGAAAAATGTAAACAAAGGGAAGGTCAGTTACTGTATTGGTGCATACTGAAGGCTTCAGAGAAATGCGAAAACTGGCACACAAGTGTGGGGCACAGCATTATTAGACTATGTCACATAAATGGATGAGCCCACATGATATACACATGGTGGAAATGGTGCCCTCAGTGGAAGTAAGCTGCAGCTATGGTACGAAGCACAAGTATCTCCATGGTCTCTTTCATATCGATATTTGGGCTGGGCAGGGACTCTGAATCACTGTTAGATACCAAACGCTTCACCCGGTTTAGTTAGCACATGGGGCCGGAAAGCTAGCCTGAGCCAACTTCACACTGGATTCCCCAAAAAAGGCACCCATGTCATTTCCTCATCGCAATCGGATGGGTCGGATGACGGTGTTGCCTGTGGAAATGCCAGCAAATCGATGGTTTCCAGAGTGCTGCTCGATCCTGCTTGCAGGGTGCCAGACGTAATTCAGATGAGAACAAAGGTTCAGCCTCCATGAGTACCTCAGTCTGAGAATGCTCAACCTCCCCCAGATGTTTCGTGAGGAGCCTATGCTGCTGGTGAGAGCTGTAAGTGGCTTAGGGGGTGGACGGCATTCCTTCCCCAACAGGTCCCATCAATGGTCATTGTCAACTCCTTATCAACACTTAAAATGAGGGGAAAGGTTGTAACAGAGGTAAGTAAGCTGTTGGGGAGGTTTGTTCTGGGCATGGTTGTGCGAGACATGCCCGATCACCTACTGAGGGGGAAAGGGGGAGTGTAACAGTGTTGGGCCTGCTGAGCCAGGTGCAGCAGATCAAAGATGTTGCAGGATGGCTTGAAGGTTCTGACCATCAGTTCACCTTCTGGACTGGATACTGGATGGGAAGGTGGTGGTCAGGTGTAGAGACACATCACCTTAACAAAAATCCTGAAACACAGAACCCTTGAACTGAGGGCCATTGTCAGAAACCATGGTGGAACATGTCTTCTGTAATGCAAATATGATGAACATGGCACAGATGGTAGCTGCCAGGGTGGTGGTGGGGAAGGGGGGGGGGGGGGGGGAGAGGGCGGTGGCAGCAGCAGCAGTGGTGGTGATGGTAGCAATAGCCATCTGTGTCACATATGGGAAGTTAGAGAGGGTACCAACAACTAGCAACCATATTTCTCCTTGCACCTTGCAACGGTCTGGCAAAAAAAAAAGGCACTCTTTGTCAGGGGTAGTAAGAGCATGGTTGAAGGCTGACATGCTGCAGCAGAGCTAATTGGTTGTGGGAGTAGGTCTGGCAGTTTCCGGCCATATGTTCTATGGTGATGTCAACACCGGACCAGCAGACACAATGTTGCAATATTAATTTCATTCTGCACGTTATCCATTGTGCAGTGTGGAGCAGCTTCAGTACATGGGAGCGGAGAATGAGTGGAATTAACATCCATCGTTCAGATTCATCCATGGCGGACAATATAGCCCCATCAGTCGCATTTCATCCATCTGTACAGCAGACATCTTGCAGAGCAGTAGATTGTGGACTGATTCTGTTGCTACTTTACACACCGTAATTCGGAATTCATCAAGGGTGTGTTGCTGATTGGCTTTGTGCCTGTCAAACTCTGTATAAGGGCCACAATACGAGAAGGAAAGTGTCCATGTTTGAACACTATGTGGTAGGCCTATAATGGATCTTGTAGTTAAAGTTACTATGGAGTAACACCCACCATTGTACCTGCTGTGGCATCTTATCACGAAGTTTTAAGTGGGGGCCAAATAGTGAAATGAAGGGCTTGTGATCAGAGATTAGGTGAAACTTGGTACCACAGAGAGAGACCTGAAACTTCTTGATGCTGTATACAATAGCCAATGCCGTTTCTTGATTTGCGAATAGTTTCACTGTGCCACATTTAATGTTTTAGATGCAAAGTCAATGTGCTTTCCTATGCCATTGGCATTTTTATGGGACAGCACTGTAGCAATGAAAAAATTTGAGTCATCAGTGCAAAGTGTTGAGAATTTGCCTGGATTGAACATCGCTCCCGACATCAGGGGGCAGACTTAAGGCACTTTTTAAATTGTAAGAAAGCTTCCTCACACACCTATGACCACACGAATTTAATTTATTCCTTTTTTTTTTTTTATTATACACAATTGGTTAAGCAGTTATATCTGGGCCATGAAGGGAATGAATTTTGCATAATAATGAACTCTACCTATGAATAATGGCAGTTGAGTTATTTTGGAGCTGTTAAGTTATTGATTGCATCCAGATGATCCTGTGTGGGTATGAGCCCTTCTTTACCAAAAGTATGTTCTAGGTACTCTACACTTGGCTCAAAGGGGCAACAATGCATACAATAGACCAGAAGGTGCTCAAACAACATTCACAGGTTTTGGTGAGGCTTCTCCCAAGTGGCCACAGTAATTAACAAGCCATTTAAATCATTAACACAATTAGGGATACCTCAGATGAGTTGTTCAAGATATCTCTGAAATATTGCGGGGCACTTGCAACCCAAATGGAAGCCTCTTATAAAAATACCTGCAAAATTGTGTTTTAATCACTAAAAACAGTCTTGTCTGCTCATCTACAGGTAATTGTAAATAGGCATAAGTGAGATCTGTCTTGGAGAAAGAAGGGCCCCCAGCTAATTTTGTCAACAAATACTCTGTCCAAGCAATTAGATAAATACCTACATTAGCTTGAGTATTAATGGAAGACTTGAAGTGGTCACAAATTCAAAGTGATCCATTTGGCTTCTTAAGATACTACCATGGGTGTTGCTCATTGGCTAGACAACAAAAAGCCAAGAATCATGTCGAAAGCACTTTAAGGAACTTAACATCTTAACATTACATTCTATGTATATAAAAACATGTCTTCTTTCCATAAAAAAAAACAAATACATACCTTACCTTCCAGAACAGATGTTCATTCACATGATACCAGATATAAAAACAATCTTGATGTAGACTTTACTAGGCTGTCTAAGGTCCAAAGCAGCTTTAAGCAAACAGGATTAAAATTATATAACAAGTTACCACCATCACTGAAAGACCTACAAGGTGATGCCTTCAAGAAGCAGCTGCACAAATTGTTAGCTGATAAGTGTATCTATGATGTAAAGGAATTGGAATGTAGTAGAGAGTGAGAGTAACTATGATGTTAAGGAATTGGAATGTAGTAGAGAGTAACTATGATGTTAAGGAATTATAATGTAGAGAATAACTCTTTATCCTCACGTAATGTAATCTGAATGTACACAGTTTCCCAATTTTAGATGCACTATCAAATGTAATGTCAAAACTGTCTATTTCAACAAATGTTGGCTAATTACAAGTAATAAATAAATAAATAAATGAGGATATTACTCTCATACTTAACAATCTATCTAGTTTTGCTTTAACTTCACCATGAATTGTGAAAGGCGATGGATGCTGTATAACATAACAGCCTTTAATATGATATTGGACTGTGTGATACACAGCTTTTAATGTATTTCTTGATTTTGAGTATTTTACTACTGTATGCCAAATTTCAAATTTATTATTCATTATGTAATGTTGTATGGAAGAACTGTAGATTATATATTGACTCATTCTAAACACACAGTCATCAACACAATCTCAAATTTTAATAATTTTTAATAATGTCTACAAGTTTACATTTAGCTAAAACAAACTGTCAAATTTAAAGGAATATTAACTCCATTTTGTAATGCAATTATTTTCATATAAAATTATCATTTTAAAGGTTCCAGCACATCCGCATAGAAATATCAAGACTGTTTAGTAATGTATAACATAAAGTACAAAGTAACTTCCACAACTAAAAAATGTAATTCTTGTGCAGAAACATTTGTAATTATTGGTAATCAACCTAATTACATTGTTTAATAAATGGAAATGGAAATGCTGTGTGACTAGGGCCTCCTGTCGGGCAACCTGTTGCAAGTCTTTCGAGTTGACACCACTTCAGCAACTTGCGTGTTGATGGGGATGAAATGACGATGATAAGGACAACACAACACCCAGTCCCTGAGAGGAGAAAATCTCCAACCCAGCCAGGAATTGAACCCGGGCCATTAGATATGACATTCCGTTGTGCAGACCACTCAGCTACTAGGTGCGGACATTGTTTAATAGAAAATTATTTCAGAACCAATTGTTAATAATTCGTATTTTACAAACTTTAACACTGAAAGACTTTGCATTCTATGAAACAATTTATGTCAAATATGCACATTTTCTGTTGAGCACACTTTCATGCATAAATAATTCTCTATGAATTTTTCTTCATGCACATAACACAAAATATTAATTATATCAATACTGTAAATACCACACATTTTTGAGATATTACATAAGTGACTTAAGTACCCATGTATTGTTGAGAATTATGTATGTGACTGAGGGGAGAACAGTGCTCTTTAGTTGCAAGTTACTTCAAGTTATATATTGAAATGTGGTGTTTGCTCTGCCCGGCATGTCCAACAGAACAGACACTACTGGTGATACAGTAGCCATAAAGATACAATTTTACAAGAAACAGGTCTTCAGCTGCCTACGGGCACTGATATAAATGGGTGGTGAAGGTTGAAAATTTATGCCCGACTTGGACTCGAACCTAGGTGTTCTGCTTCTCTAGAATGGCTGTCTCAATTGCCTCAGCCATACTGACACACTTCACAGCTGACACAAATATTCAACCCATAATGTGCAAGTAGTGCCCCTCCCATTAACCCCACTGCTCATAGCATTCACGAAGTTCTGCAGGGTGCATCCACACTGAAAGTACCTAGAGCTGTCCTCATTCATATATGTGTATTATAAAGATATACTGAATCCTGTTAGTAAACTATTAGAGTCTTTTCAAATAAATTTGTACTATAACAATAAAAATAAAGGCTTATTAGACTTTCCTGAAAAATTACGTTTTTTACTTTTTCATCTTTCACCTGACGCCCTACAATTGTTAACTACTGTTCTGTAAATTGTATATCATATTCCGTCATGGGCATTTTACCATTTCTTTTTAATATTTGCATTTATGTATAAGGGGCAGTCAAATAAAAATGAGGCAGATGGAAAAAAGTAAGTAAATTGTTTATTACTCTGAAAGCAATCACCATAACCATTTAAACATTTAGCCCACTATGAGACACAACTGTTAATGCCTTGTGGAAAAATGTTTGCAGTTGCATAAAGAACCCCAGTTGTACGAAGAGAGACACTTCCCCACCTTAAGCAAACTTACGGCTACAAATGTCTTTCTTCAAGGCTCAAAAAATGTGGAAATCACATCATGAGAGATTGGGACTGTATGGACGGCTCTTACAGCTTCCCAGCAAAACTTCTGTAATGTAGTCAAAACAGCAGACAGTTTCAGGAAAGTAATAATTACCTTTTCCTTTGAGAGCAAGAAAGGATAACACTTGGCAGTCAAGGAATTTAAAATAAACAGCCAGGTTCATATTCAAGGTAACATGAATGGGTGGTCCCAAGAAACATTACAGAACTGACTCCGATCTGAACTGCACCTTCCACGCCTATTGGGCCACTGATGCACTTGACACCCTGCATCATTTGCAATGGAACAAAATTTTAACTCTTCACTTCACACTACTGGCTCCCAGTCAGTAACCACCCAGTTTCTGTGTTGTATTGTGCACTGAAGGCACACAGCTTAATGTACCGCAGTGCTCAATGGCCTTTTGCAAGGTACCTGACTCCGAACGCCCAGTGCATGCAGTTTCCTTCGCAAAGTTAGCTTGGACACTAGCTGAGATGGACATGCATCAACTTAAAGCAAAAATTCCTATAAGCTTTGAAACCAACTGTCCCTGGCAAAGTGTAACACTCTTATCCACTCTCAGATGATTAGGATCTTTTTAAGGCACCTAGTCTTATGCCACATTAAATTGCTGCAGTTGGTACACCATACCTCATACACACTGAACAGTTCACTTTGATACATTAACAAATCAGGTGACTTCATTTGTGGTGTGGTATAGACATGTCTGAAACATAACAGCTTCATTCTGTGATGGCTCCACACCTTACTGCACTGATTCCATACAACTGACTGGCACATATAAACCACTTCCCTGGATGTTACACATCGAGGTGGAGTATCACATGCACAGCTGGTAAGAGTTCTAGAACACCTACAGTGCTCCAACATGACCCTTTCAAAGTGATGTGTGTGTGTGTGTGTGTGTGTGTGTGTGTGTGTGTGTGTGTGTGTGTGTGTGTGTGAGGGGGGGGGAGATTAATATTTTGTCCAGTTTGCTTTACATGTTGCCATAGCTGGGAGATGCGATTGGAACTACACAAAGTGACAACACGGTCTATTTTAATATTTTCAACAGAGTTCCTTTCAGGAACTGCATTGCCTTTTGCTAAACACTATCTGACTCATGAATCACTGATGTTGCAATTGTCTGTACTCACTCACATGTCTTCAAAAGTGTGCACAACTGTCCTCCGTTATACTCAGATTTGCATGATGAGCTGCCATCTCCAGGTTCGTAGTTTTATATAGTCTGTACATTTGAGTCATTACATTGTCAGATCATCAAACAAACAGTACACGTTCTGCTGTACTAACGGACAGTGTGTTTGTCCTAGAGGATATTCCTACTGTTTCAGTACAAAGATATCTTGATGAATGGTATACTGACATCATTTACAGATAAAAATCAAAATTATGTGCCCATGTACTGTAATCAAATTTACCAATTTCAGTCCATCTCATGTTGTTTGCACTGACATCTCCATTTCCTCCCTCACCCCCCCCCCCCCCCCGCCCACCCCTTTCCCCATCCACTCCTCTGTAAGTTCCATATCCACAATGTTAGGGTTTATAGCAGCATAGAGTTTTACATCTTCTTATACAACCTACTTTTCCACAACAGTATCATCATGGGTACCACTGGTTTACACGTTGTCACCATTGTGGTTGAACACCCCCCCCCCCCCCCCCGAAATTGCTGTTTCCGGTGTAGAAAACTGTTCTGAATGATGAGATAATGATCAGTCCAAAAACATTATTTGTGAATTTCATTCTGGCCAGTCCCAAGATGAATACTGTGCCTTCTCTTGAACAGAAAACATTTTACTTTCCACCTGTCTCTACTCATTTAAACTGAACATATTTCTTGCTACACTTACACACACACACACACACACACACACACACACACACACACACACACACACACACAAAGCTTAAGTAGTCTCCATATTTCTCAAGCACCTGTCACAGTATGGGCCTAAGAATTGATACTACAATACGGTCCATATTTTGTGCCACAAAACAGCTGAAAGTTTTGGAAAGTTTATCACAGTACATTAATACTCCTCTACTGATAGTAAAGCTTGCAAATAAATAGTAATTAATCAACAGAAAGTGCTAAAAATGTTGCTGATACAAACCTGTTCAAGATTCCTATGTTTCACCTTCCTGCAGTTGTACACAATGTTACCATTTTCCTGGTATTTTTCTTCCAAAACATAACTTATGATGCAACTGCAAAAGGAGTTAAATGGGAAAATTTCAATAACAATCACTCAACATAACAATGAAAACAAAGCAAGAATCAAAGCTCATTAGAAAAATTAGTCGAACAATTTATATTGATGTAATTCATTAGGGTAAACAGCTGTAAAATGTTTTCACACACACAACTTGTGAGATTAAAAATATTGATACAGTTCTTAAGCCCACAGGTTGCGCAGCAATGCCTCATCATCTGAGCATAGGAGTGGGTGGACACCTATTGATTTGGCACTTTGGTATTGGTCTGAGGGAAGCCGCAGAATAAGTTGCAGGAGAGTGTGATGTGCATAATCACAGATTGGAGGAAGGAAATTAGGTGTGAACATTAATAATTGTTGATTTATATTAGTTTCGTATGAAATGGGACAACATTTAATATTTTATGGCAACTGGGATGAATGAGAAAAGCAATACTAATTTCAGTGGCATTGTGAAACCATGTGAGTGCTAATCTACTGTGAATGAACTCTGGACATCATCATGACTTTTTTTTTATGAACTTATGATACTGTTATGATGAGGAGGATATAAGATGAACATCAACAAAAGCAAAACTAGGATAATGGAATGTAGTCAAATTAAGTCGGGTGATGCTGAGGGAATTAGAGTAGGAAATGAGACACTTAAAGTAGTAAAGGAATTTTGCTATTTTGGGAGCAAAATAACTGATGATGGTCGAGGTAGGGAGGATATAAAATGTAGACTGGCAATGGCAAGGAAAGCGTTTCTGAAGAAGAGAAATTTGTTAACATCAAGTATAGATTTAAGTGTCAGAAACTTGTTTCTGAAAGTATTTGTATGGAGTGTAGCCATGTATGGAAGTGAAACATGGATGATAAATAGTTTGGGCAAGAAGAGAATATAAGCTTTCAAAATGTGGTGCTACAGAAGAATGTTGAAAATTAGAAGGTAGATCACATAGAGGAGGTATTGAATAGGATTGGGGAGAAGAGAAGTTTGTGGCACAACTTGACTAGAAGAAGGGATCGGTTGGTGGGACATGTTCTGAGGCATCAAGGAATCACCAATTTAGTATTGGAGGGCAGCGTGGAAGGTAAAAACTATAGAGGGAGATCAAGAGATGAATACACTAAGCAGATTCAAAAGGAAGTAGGTTGCAATAGGTACTTGGAGATGAAGAAGCTTGCAGAGGATAGAGTAGCATGGAGAGCTGCATCAAAACAGTCTCTGGATTGAAGACCACAACAACAAAAACAACAACAACAACAACATATTTAAACTTCAGCATTCTTCTGTAGCACCACATTTCAAGAGCTCTTACTGTTTGAACTGTTTATCATCCATATGTCACTTATGTACAATGATACATTCCAGGCAAATATCTTCAGGAAAGAATCACTCAAATTTAAATTGAACATAAATAAATTTCTCTTTTTCAGAAACAGATTTCTTACTATTGCCAGTCTGCATTTCATATCCTCTCTACTTTGGCTTTGGTCACTTATTTGCTGCCAAAATAACAAAACTTGTCTACTTTTAGTATCTAATTTCCTAACCTAATTGCCTAAGCACCACCTGATCTAATTTGACTACATTCCATTACTCTTAAGTTACTGTAATTAATATGCAGCTTATCATCTTTTTCAAGACACTATCCATTCTGTTCAACCGTTCTTCCAAGTCCTTTGCCATCTCTGACAGAATTACCATGTCATTAACATACCTCTATGTTTTTATTTTTTCTCCCTGAACTTTAAAGGCCTATTCAAATTCCTTAGTTTCCTTTACAGCTTACTCAATACACAAATTGGATAACATTAGCAGCCCTGTCTTACTCCCTTCTCAGATACCACTTTTTTCAAGTAACTGAATGACAAAACTCCTGAAACAGTTCACTCAAGCATTGAAAAATCTGTTGAAACACATCACTGAACACACTGACTTACTTCTATCAGTCACTCAAAAAACTATTGAAACAAACAAAATTGGACACTTCAACAATTTGTAAATAGAAAAGGTATGTCTTACATCAACAGACACAATATATGTGGATTTTGTTTTTAAACAGCAAGCACTATTCTTGTTAATTGCTACATCTTCCCCTTCACAATTTTTGCCTAAGATTTGCTGTTTATCAACACCTTTACGCACATCCTTCATTACTGTCACTAAGATTCACTGGGATTCTTTCTCAAAATTCTCCTCCATTGTTCTCATGGCTGAAGTCACGAAGGAGTGTTAGTGTATGACAATCATCATGCAGTTCTTTTACTCCTACTAGTTCTATCATCTATCTTACAGCTGAAGAATCATCTGACAAAGCATCTAAAAATCTGCATATAGCCTGAAAAATATTACAGATCTACAATACTGATTCCAATTAAGTTTCCCCAAGCTTATGTGATATAGGAAGATGCTAAGGGAAGTGTTTTAATTCATATGTACTTTTGTATTCTGGTAGGTTCCTTTATAATGATTTTCTCAATGAAAGATACAAATTTGTTCACAAATGAGTCATCTTCTTTTAACATCTTGCAAACTTGACAATTAGGTCAGGTGTTTTAACTTACAGAACACAGACTTTAGACTGAAAACGCAAGCAATTGGTAAGAAGGATGATATGTAAGCACTAATCATACTCAATCATATTTTATTCCACCAGGCCACAACACGAACCATTCATAAGGTAGTATTGTCTGTTTTTATATGAAAGCAAATTAACAGACACATGGGTTTGACTTTTTCTCCATTCAGGGGTCCCACTAAAATATTCATTACATATCTATTCTGCTTGCAAGTGGTTTCAACTAGAATAAAATACACCAGATCATCAGATGTTTTGTGACACTTTTTTACATATAAAGGTTGAAGATACACTTTTCTTAAAGTAATCTCACAGGGAACAGACTTTCTGACATACCTCCCCAAATACAATTTCATAATGAGATTGCCGAGCTTGGAAGGGAAATACCACATAGTAGGAATGCCACCACTGTGTCAAAAGAATTATTTCTACTTATTGAACATTAAGATGCCTGTGTCTCACCAATCAACTACTGTCACACATTGCCGCATTGTAGTTTCTTATTCTTGGCACCCTTAGTGATTGCCATGTGCTGTCTAAAGGCCTTTGACACTTAGCATTAATTGTGACAGAGACATTACAAATGCTGCATGTTACAACAGGTCCATCACCCTGGATGATATCAGTCAACGAAAAATGTCATACATTCTCCCAGCTCTTATTTGAGATTTTGGTGGCCAGGATTTTGAGAAAAAAGAAAAGTGAATAAAGTAAAAAGAGCACCACAAGTCACACAACCTACATTTGCCACTGTGTGTGATGTACAGATAAAAGAAATTATTCAGATTGTGAAGGGAGACGAAAATTTAATAGTCATGGGTGACTGGAATTCGAGTGTAGGAAAAGGGAGAGAAGGAAACATAGTAGGTGAATATGGATTGGGGGACAGAAATGAAAGAGGAAGCCGCCTGGTCGAATTTTGCACAGAGCACAACATAATCATAACTGACACTTGGTTTAAGAATCATGAAAGAAGGTTGTATACATGGAAGAACCCTGGAGATAGTAAAAGGTATCAGATAGATTATATAATGGTAAGACAGAGATTTAGGAACCAGGTTTTAAATTGTAAGACATTTCCAGGGGCAGATGTGGACTCTGACCACAATCTATTGGTCATGACCTGTAGATTAAAACTGAAGAAACTGCAAAAAGGTGGGAATTTAAGGAGATGGGACCTGGATAAACTAAAAGAACCAGAGGTTGTACAGAGATTCAGGGAGAGCATAAGGGAGCAATTGACAGGAATGGGGGAAATAAATACAGTAGAAGAAGAATGGGTAGCTTTGAGGGATGAAGTAGTGAAGGCAGCAGAGGATCAAGTAGGTAAAAAGACGAGGGCTAGTAGAAATCCTTGGGTAACAGAAGAAATATTGAATTTAATTGAGGAAAGGAGAAAATATAAAAATGCAGTAAGTGAAACAGGCAAAAAGGAATACAAACGTCTCAAAAATGAGATCGACAGGAAGTGCAAAATGGCTAAGCAGGGATGGCTAGAGGACAAATGTAAGGATGTAGAGGCCTATCTCACTAGGGGTAAGATAGATACCGCCTACAGGAAAATTAAATAGACCTTTGGAGATAAGAGAACGACTTGTATGAATATCAAGAGCTCAGATGGAAACCCAGTTCTAAGCAAAGAAGGGAAAGCAGAAAGGTGGAAGGAGTATATAGAGGGTCTATACAAGGGCGATGTACTTGAGGACAATATTATGGAAATGGAAGTGGATGTAGATGAAGATGAAATGGGAGATATGATACTGCGTGAAGAGTTTGACAGAGCACTGAAAGACCTGAGTCGAAACAAGGTCCCCGGAGTAGACAACATTCCATTGGAACTACTGACGGCCGTGGGAGAGCCAGTCCTGACAAAACTCTACCATCTGGTGAACAAGATGTATGAAACAGGCGAAATACCCTCAGACTTCAAGAAGAATATAATAATTCCAATCCCAAAGAAAGCAGGTGTTGACAGATGTGAAAATTACCGAACTATCAGCTTAATAAGTCACAGCTGCAAAATACTAATGCGAATTCTTTACAGACGAATGGAAAAACTAGTAGAAGCCAACCTCGGGGAAGATCAGTTTGGATTCCGTAGAAACACTGGAACACGTGAGGCAATACTAACCTTACGACTTATCTTAGAAGAAAGATTAAGGAAAGGCAAACCTACGTTTCTAGCATTTGTAGACTTAGAGAAAGCTTTTGACAATGTTGACTGGAATACTCTCTTTCAAATTCTAAAGGTGGCAGGGGTAAAATACAGGCTATTTACAATTTGTACAGAAACCAGATGGCAGTTATAAGAGTCGAGGGACATGAAAGGGAAGCAGTGGTTGGGAAGGGAGTAAGACAGGGTTGTAGCCTCTCCCCGATGTTGTTCAATCTGTATATTGAGCAAGCAGTAAAGGAAACAAAAGAAAAATTCGGAGTAGGTATTAAAATTCATGGAGAAGAAATAAAAACTTTGAGGTTCGCCGATGACATTGCAATTCTGTCAGAGACAGCAAAGGACTTGGAAGAGCAGTTGAATGGAATGGGCAGTGTCTTGAAAGGAGGATATAAGATGAACATCAACAAAAGCAAAACAAGGATAATGGAATGTAGTCTAATTAAGTCGGGTGATGCTGAGGGAATTAGATTAGGAAATGAGGCACTTAAAGTAGTAAAGGAGTTTTGCTATTTGGGGAGCAAAATAACTGATGATGGTCGAAGTAGAGAGGATATAAAATGTAGGCTGGCAATGGCAAGAAAAGCGTTTCTGAAGAAGAGAAATTTGTTAACATCCAGTATTGATTTAAGTGTCAGGAAGTCATTTCTGAAAGTATTCGTATGGAGTGTAGCCACGTATGGAAGTGAAACATGAACGATAAATAGTTTGGACAAGAAGAGAATAGAAGCTTTCGAAATGTGGTGCTACAGAAAAATGCTGAAGATTAGATGGGTAGATCACATAACTAATGAGGAAGTATTGAATAGGATTGGGGAGAAGAGAAGTTTGTGGCACAACTTGACCAGAAGAAGGGATCGGTTGGTAGGACATGTTCTGAGGCATCAAGGGATCGCCAATTTAGTATTGGAGGGCAGCGTGGAGGGTAAAAATCGTAGAGGGAGACCAAGAGATGAATACACTAAGCAGATTCAGAAGGATGTAGGTTGCAGTAGGTACTGGGAGATGAAAAAGCTTGCACAGGATAGAGTAGTATGGAGAGCTGCATCAAACCAGTCTCAGGACTGAAGACCACAACAACAACAACGTGATGTACAGGAACTCCAACTTCCTGTGCTCATACATTGGTCATGAGATCCAGAACACTTGAAACTTCTTGGCAGATTAAAACTGGGTGACAGACCAGGTCTCAAACCTGAGACCACTGCCTTTCACAGATAAGCACAACTCACGACCCTCCCTCACAGTGCTACTTCCACCAGTATCTCGTCTCCTACCTTCCAAACCTCATAGTAACTATCCTGCATCTGAGAAGTTTGGGTGGTAGGAGACAAGGTACTGGTAGAAGTAGTGCTGTGGGGTGGGTTGTGGATCATTCCTTGATAGCTCAGTTGGTAGAGCACCTGTCTCCAGTTCCAGCCCAGTCTGACACACAGTTTTAATCAGCCACAAATTTTAAAATCAGCACACATTCTGCTGCTGAATGAAGTTTCATTCCATAATCAAGAACACTTTCTAAGAGACATAGTGTTCTGTTACTGTTAAATATATATGCTTTTGAGTTAAAGCTCACAGTGGAGTGTCTAAAGCCCTTTGCCCCATTTGGAAATTGTTAATTTGATATGACACACGAACAGCATTGGAAGAATTTTTATTTGAATAAGTATTAACAAAGTCATTCCTATGAGCTTCTGCTTCTCCAGTCCTCTGTTCCACTCCTTTTTGATGGTGTCCAGCCTCCTCCTTCCTCTCCTCTTACTTTTGATGACTCTTCACTGCAGGCAATTTGTTCACACTGTATGTCCGAGGCAACGTACTTTCACTTTCGTATCATTTCCACTCGTTGTCTTATCTTTCCCCCTTTTCAAGTATTTCATTCCTCATCCAATCTTGTCTTATTTCACTGTGTGTATTTTTCTCCAGAAATGCAGTTCAGAGTTATCAAAGCATTTTTCTTCTTCTTTTCAACTGTTTGTGATTGACCACATTCCAAATAAAATACTCTGCAAATCTGTCTCATAGTTCAATGTGAATCTTTTTTGCTGTCAATAAAGCTTTCATCTTTTTCAAAAGCTTTCTGCCCATAGATGGTCTGTTCATTTCCACCACGCAGCTTACACTTTCCATCACCAAATTTCCTAAATACTTCAAAGTTTCACTTGTTCCAAGGATTTTCCTTTGAATGATACTTTGATGGTACCTTCATATTTGCTAATTCTCATCATTTTGGTTTTTCCTGTACTTACATTTATTCCAGTGTCTTTTCTCATTTTTAATGTCCTCTCTATCACACATTGCAGTCATTCCTCTGATTATGTGAACATTGCTCTGTCATTTGCATATTTAATCATCTTTTGCCTTCCTTCTTCTACTAATGTCCCTCTTGCTTTTTTAAAAATGCAATGGGGTGGACAGAGGACGAGACAGGTGGGAGGCAGGGAAAGGGTTTGGGGATGGGTGGCTTGTGGCTCCGATGGAGGCAGCCAGTTTCCCAGCCAGGAATCCAGGGTGGAGGGGTGGGAGGTACATGTGCTAGGCAAGTGATGCACAGTTGGTGGAGCCAGCGGGAAGCAGTAAATGCTGAAGCTGATGTTGGGACTTGAATTGGGATGCTTTCCATTTGGTACGATCTAACGAACACGTGTAGATTATCAAATGTAACAGAGTGGTGAATACCTCTCTCTCCTCTAAAGCTTGTATACTTGGGTGTGTGTCTTAATTCCTCTCATTGTCATTTTGATCCATGTACAATATGTATTCATGTTGAAATAACAGACTATTAGAATCTTCAGTGAAGGCAGATTCTCAGAATTTCAAAAATGGCTTTTCACAGAATACAAAAGTCTTCTTTGAGCTACTACAGTCTATATGACTTGACGCAAATCAGAAATTAACAATATTGGAAGATAGTGCATTGTAAGCTGTCAGTTTCATACATCTGAATGATCACTGTTGGCTGACAGCTGTCTTTCAATCTCTTTAAGTTTCAAAATGGTGACTGACCTTTTCATGGCTGTGTTATGCCAAGGTGTTTTATTAATGTAACTGGCTAAATGTTTTATCATAATGCTTTAATTAAATTATATGCTACCTTCTTCCTATTTGCTCAAATTATGTTGCATTTTCTTAAATGTAGGTTAAACAATCAATTATCATGGTTGACATTGTATGAAGTTCACAAAAAAGTTGTTCTAATAGTTTAAACTAACAAAATGGGTTATTAAGACTGTTTGAGAATAAGCACATGGTAAACATGATGGAGGAGAGGAGACTTGCCCATAATACATGAGCATTCCAGCCAACTGCGATCTTCCACACTAATTTTATTACTGTAAGACATAAAAACACTCAGTTTAACTCTGGCAGTTTTTAAAATTCCTTTATGCAATTATTTTGAAATATACAAATCTTGGAGAAATGAAGATATGGTACCATGTTTTTGAAGCCAATGTAAGAAATCATCTAAAAACCACAATATCACAGACCAGAATTCTGTACTTTGGATCACTGAGGAGAGAGTGGTAGGGAAAACAGAGACTGACATTCAATCAGTACTGTATTCTGCCTGTTACAACCACAAATACTTCTCACCACCACTTCACTACATTAACAGGTAGAATGAGTCCTGTGCAGCTGAAAATTTTACACATAATATACATATCACATAATGTAATTAATTATTAAGATACATTAAATTCAAACACCTGAGGACTAGTAATGGATTGTTCACACTGGCGCAGAGGTTACAAGAAGAATCTAGGTTTGAAATGTGGAAAATCTATTGCTTACCTATCAGTCGTGCCCAAGTAAAGATCTTTGCCACAGCATTCTATGGATTCAATCTGCAAAATAAAGAGATCAATAATTATCTCAAAAGTCCAATAGGAGCATTTGCATGACAAAGTTCACAAATAAAACCAATAAACAACTGCCCCACATGTTTATGCAAATATTTTGGCAACAAGAATATTTCCGACTCAGTACAAATTTGCAATAAATGAAAATATCTCTTGTAATCCATTTCACAATATGTGATGAAATGCTTTTACAAGCACACTTATGGACCTTTTAAATTAAATAGTATAATTAGAGAAATCCATAACATTTAAATCATGAACCATACACCATAAAATGAAGTTTCACATTTGCATCAAAAGTTATTAAAAAATTAAAAGAAACTATGTACCAAACAATTACGTACTTCATTGTCCATGTCTCAGGCTTAGAACATACATATGAGGGAAGTGACAATGTACTTGTCATCTTCTCTTAACATTAAATTGTCAAAATTATTTGAACATTTGTGATTTTTCAGCAGTTCTTAGAGTACACCAATGGTAAAGTGTCAGGTGAAAAGTCAGATATTCATGACTAATTTGCTAGAAATTTTGGAATTAGAATGATTGTATCTGTAGACTTTTTAGGTCCTTCCACAATTCATGGCATTGGACAATGTGTCCCAACACAGGTTCACTTTCCACTGCCACACACAACTCGCTATCAATGCATCAATTTCTGATAAAGACAGGTCCGTACACTACACTGTACAACACAATTAAAGGATTACTTTTTCAAAATCCCATAATTCTCCCCCACTGTGAAGCAGAAGTTTGAAATTTGGCTCAAATGTGCCTACAATCTTCCTCTGTAATGGTACAAATATGTGGCAGCTCTGATGTCACGCTCGGTATCAGCGATGCTTAAGACAGCAAGGTACTGACACACACAAAAAGGGGCAAGAGCTCAGAAGTTCATGTGAAGTGTAAGGTGGATTAATGATGTCACATTGGCTCCAAATCTCACCACTGTTGAACACCCAAACCCACTGCAAACATCACACTATAGGAATATCATCACACCGCCTCTTACACACACTTCATCCCATTTTTCAATGCCTCTGTGATGCAAGTCAGAATCACAACGTCCACCCTTGAAATCACACAGTTTTCTCATGGCTGGTCGAGGAAAACACTTCAGACACACTGCCACTCAGAATTCTCATGAAAAGGCCTCAGGAAGTGGAATAAATGGCATCAGTGAAATCACTCCTTTCCTTGAGGCATTGATTCTTCTACATTTCGTGATCAAAAATGACATTTCAAAGTGCGGTTGATATTCTTGACAACTTTCAACACTGCTGATGCCCCCCCCCCCCCCCCCCTCCAATTGATTCAATCCCTTTCTAAGGACACTGTGGTGCTGTAAATCCATTTAATGCAATCTGACCCCTTTGGAGTGGGACTACAATTTTTGCTTGGGTATACAGGGTGGAATAGCCAGGGACCATTCAGAACCATTTGATTAAATTAGAGTGTGATCCAAAGCAGAAAATGGTGTTTATGTTTTTTCAGCCCTCCTGTTTTGTGCCCTCCTGTGGTGTGATTACAGGGTGTGTAAATAAAATGGCAAAAGGTCTTTCTAAGAGCACTCAGTTCAGCAACACCCTCAGCTGCACTACACTCCAATAGGGTCAGATCACATCCAATGGGAAACCAGCCCCACAACATTCCTAATAAAAGGTTGAATCATCTGGGGTCTCAGCAGTGTCTAAAGTTGTCAAGAACCACACTGCAAATTGTCATTTTTGATCACGAAATGTGTGGGAATGAATGCCCCTAGGGAAGGGGTAGTTTCACTGATGTCCTTTACGTCATTTCCTGAGGCATTTTCATGGGGATTCTGAGCACAGGTATGTCTGAAATGTTTTCCCCTACCACCCATAAAAAATTGCATGATTTCGATGTTGCAGTCCTGAGCTCCATCACATAGGCACCACAGGAAGGAGTGAAATGTGGGCATGAGAGGGTGTGATGACTTTTCCGCTGTGCAACACGTTCATGGTGGCATTAGGCAGAATTGTAGGGTGCCAATGTGACATCATTAACTCACCTTCACCTCACGTGAACTTCTGAGCTCTGGCCTTTTATTTCGCATATGTCGACATCCTGGTGTATGGAGCATTGCTGAGCCTGAGGATGATGTTGCAGAGTGTCATTCTCTTGCACCACTACAGAGGAAGATTGTAAGCACCTTTGAGCCAAATTTCAAACTTTGGTGTCAAAATGGGAGACAGTTGTGGGGTTTCAAAAAAAGTGGCCCTTTGATTGTGTTCTGCAGTGTATATTGAACTCTTACCAGCGTAAATTAGTAAATAGATTAATCCGACTAGAGTGAGGTGGTGAGGAGTTGATGTTGAGGTAGGAGAGAAATTATTCTTATGATATGCATTTATAAACTATTTTTTACACTCTTGACTTTTATCTCATCCAACAGTGATCTAATTTTGGCATGTATGTGCAATACACTTCACATGTCTGATGATTCTTGTGTATGTGATGATTCTTCATGATAGAATGCCAGGGTATGACTGCAGCTAACACTAAATGTAATTTCACACTTTAAGTGAACCTAACATTATGCATAGTAACTACTACCAACAGTTTACTCCTTATTGTAGGATGTCGTAACATGGAGCAACTGACAGTTCTTATATAATTTTGTGTTCACATAATCTATTTGCTTATTCCACCCAAGCCATTTTGTGCCCAATAATTCAGCTCCATTACTATGATTGTAACACATGTATACATCCATTCATTCATTATTTTACTTGACTGCCTATTTACGTGACAAATTTTGCAGTCATAAACGATATAGTAATAAGTAGCCAGTTCAGTTAGCTAAATGCAGTTTAATTCCATGCAAAAGGAAACAGGAGCTGTATTATAATAGGTAGGACAGGCACATTCCAGTTACAGAACCGCCAAGTATAAATTTGATTTGTGCATGCAAATACGCAGGACTTTTAGAAACTGGAGTTACAGACAATTACACGATAGAGATACAAGAAATAGGAAAGGAAGAAATTTAAGCAATTATGAAATCACTGAAGAGTAAAAACTACTACGTAAGGCAAGAGACTGGTGCACCACACATTAAGGTTGTACTAAATCACCTTCCGCATCCATGCTATTTGTGATAAAGCCACACATGGCCCCAAGGTGTCCTAAATTGCGAGCACCCCAACAGCATTCATTTGCTAGGTATGGGTTTGGCAAACCCTGGTTTCCTTAGGAGAGAATGATGAGCACCACCAATCCTGTGTACCTGTAAGCTCTGAGCCTGCTTCAGCAACCACCATGTGGCACAATGGTGAAATTTTGTGTGTCACATGGAATGGGGATCTTGGCTTAACCATCTAGTTTGTAAGTATGGTCAAAACATATATAAAACCCTGAGTCTCAAAGTGTGCTGCGTGTCGATGAGATACTCAACTAGAGGTGGAATGGTCGTAAGTGGGAAACATCTGGGTAAAATGCCACACCTCAATTGTATAATTCCTACCAGACATATCGGGCCTGCTCTGAGTGGACTACCCCTATTTCCCTAACTGCTTATGGGACTGAGATGGGACCCTCGAACTTATCCCTTTCAATTCCCAGCAGAATGTGTGTATTGCTGGTGGGTAACAATATCCAACCTAAAAAGATGGCTCATGCAGCCAGTCCTCATAACACATGGTGTTTCCCTGTATAACAACAGAATACATGCTGTTGGAATTCTGTTTCAATAATTACAAGGAAAGACGGCAGCTTTGAGAAAGTTTCGCCTTTCTACATTCAAAAGGGTTGAGATGGTGCTCGGTCACTTTAAACTCTGTTAAGCAATTGAGAAGTGAGATAATGTTGGTTAAAACTTCTAGTTTCCAACAAGTGGCAAACCTCCAGAAAGCTAAATGCCTTGTGGAATATGTTATCAAAATGGAGCTACACAACACCTTGAACTACAGTGAAGGTGTTCTGTCATGCACAGATATTGTTGAAATTGCCACAAATGAACTGAGAGATGAGTGTGCTCACAAAAGTGTCACTGATATGTAAAATATAATGAAATGGGTAGATGGCGAACTGGTTAAAGCAGATTCCTTCAATCTTACCTTTAGTAGCCCAATACTTATCGGGTGTGTCAAGACCGGCTTCCTTCATTTAAATGTGCAGCATTCTGTTCCAAACCCAATTTACTGTTTTGAATGCCAGCACTATGGGCACACCTCTGTAGCTTGTAAGGGAAAAGCCACTTATGGTAAATGTGATAAGGCTGCCCACAAAAGCATTGTTTGCTCTTCTCCAAAGTGTGTCATTCTCTTTGGAATCATCTTTCTGTAGCAGAGACTGCAGCATCTACCTCAAGGGAAGGAAGATACAGGAGCTCGCAACAGCAAAGCATGTCACATATGATGTCAAAAAGTCCTATAAGGCCATGCAGCCTCCCACTTTCACTACTTCATTTGCTTCACCTCTAACAAAGCCTATTCCAAAAGCCAATGCCTCTCCACAAACAGAGGTTGATAGTGTGGGCACTGCCATCTGTGTTTGTCAGTGCTGTAAAGGTGCTGTTATTCTGGTGTCCATAGCTCTCCCAGAACGTAAGACTAGGCCACAGATGCCAACATAGTAGAGCTTCCAGCACCTCAAAAGGTAGACTCTAGTAAGCAGGGCAGCATTGTTACTAATACTGCTGCAGAAGTTCCTATGAAGTCTTCTCTGGCAAAGAAACCAAATGGCACGCATCGGCAGAAGAAGAAGAAAAAGAAGAAGAAGAAGAAGAAGAATAAGAAGACAGGTCATAAACTGTCAGACCATACAGAACTCATTCCCTCTGACGGTTCTAATGATTTGGTCTCAGATATAATGGAATATGAAGTCTGTTTGGATAACCATCTAACCCCCAGACCAAGCCTCCATACTCTGCAGGATCTCTACACCAATGGATAGACGGGGCGGAAGAAAAATCTCACTGATAAAATAGCTCCCATATTACAGTGGAACAGCAATGGGTTCTGGACATGTGTGGAGGATGTGTGGAGGACCAAACTCCTAGCAAAGGTATGTCCCCTGTGCTTGTGTTTAAAAGAAACACATTTTAAACTAACTGACAGCCCTGTATTACTAGGCTACACCCTCCACTGCAAGGATGACAAGCGGGAAAGGGGCCAAGGGATGGGTAGCTGTGTTTGTCAATGACACATACCACTCATCTGCTCTAAATCCAGTTACTAACATGCAAGCAGTTGCCACTGATGTTCATGTAGATCAAAGGATCACTGTATGCACTTTGTATTTACCATCTCAGAAAGCTGTAGATTCCAAGGCCCTCACAGATCTTTTGGGTCAACTCCCTGGGCCATTCATCCTACTGGGAGACCTCAATGTCCATAATGCATTATGAGGCTTTCATTCTACTTGCTCCAGGTTTTTTTTTTTTTTTTTTTTTTTTTTTGTGGCGCACAACTTCAACGGTCATTAGCGCCCAGACTACGTTAGGAATGCACCGCGAGTCACAAGTTTAAAACAGCAACGAAACGGAAAACACGATAAAAGACAGACTGACAGGCACAAGATTAAAAAAACAGCATAATCAAATGTCCTTAGAGAGGGTTGTCAAGTTGATAAAATGAAGAACGCGAGCAGCTGCTCATGGGTCATCCGCAAAAATGGCATCTAGAGTACATGGCAGGCCAAGATCAAGATGCAGTGTGTTAAAATCCGGACAGGACGTTAAAATGTGGTGGACCGTCAGCAATTGCCCACATGGGCAGAATGGCGCCGGCACAGCCGTCAGCAGATGGCGATGGCTGAACTGGCAGTGTCCAATTCGTAACCGGGCCAAAACTACCTCCTCCCGCCGAGAAGGGCGTAAGGAGGACGTCCAAGCCGCGGAAAGAGGTTTCAAGGCCCGAAGCTTGTTGTCTGTAACTGCAGCCCAATCGGCATGCCACAGTGATAAAATGCACCGACAAATGACCCTGCTACAATCTGACGAAGGGACACAACAAGAAGCTGTCCGAGGCTGGAGGACCGCAGCCTTGGCCGCGGCATCTGCAGCTTCGTTCCCAGGGATACCGACATGGCCAGGAACCCACATAAAGCTAACCGGAGAACCGACGTCCACCAGCTGCTGAAGAGAGCGTTGGATCCGGTGCACGAAAGGGTGAACCGGGTACGGATCACTGAGGCCCTGGATGGCGCTCAGGGAATCGGAGCAGATGACATAAGCAGAACGTCGGTGGCGGCAGATGTAAAGAACAGCCTGGTAGAGGGCAAAGAGCTCAGCTGTGAAGACCGAACAATGGCCATGGAGCCGGTATTTGAAACTTTGTGCCCCGACAATAAAAGAACACCCGACCCCGTCATTGGTCTTAGAGCCATCTGTATAAATGAAGGTCATATTAATGAACTTCGAACGAAGTTCGACAAAACGGGAGTGGTAGACCGAACCGGGGGTAACCTCCTTTGGGAGCGAGCTGAGGTCAAGGTGAACGCGAACCTGAGCCTGGAGCCAAGGTGGCGTGTGGCTCTCGCCCACTCGAAAGGTTGCAGGGAGTGAAAAATTAAGGTGTTGAAGGAGGCGACGAAAGCGAACTCCAGGGGGTAGCAGGGCAGAGACATACAACCCGTATTGACGGTCGAGAGAGTCGTCAAAAAAGGATCGATAAGACGGGTGATCGGGCATTGCCAGTAGCCAACAGGCATACCGACAAAGCAGTATATCGTGCCGGTAGGTGAGTGGCAATTCACCAGCGTCAGCATGAAGACTCTCGACGGGACTAGTATAAAACACTCCGATTGTAAATCGTAAACCTCGATGTTGTATGGAGTTGAGGCGGCGTAAGATAGATGGCCGTGCAGAGGAGTATACGAAGCTCCAATAATCCAGCTTGGAGCGGACGATTGACCGATATAGGCGAAGTAGGACGGTTCGATCCGCTCCCCACGACATACCACTGAGAACACGGAGGACATTTAGAGAACGGGTACAACGGGCAGCCAAATATGACACATGTGGAGACCAGCTAAGTTTCCTGTCAAATGTAAAACCTAAAAATTTTGTTGTCTCCACGAATGGGAGAGCAACGGGACCGAGTCGTAAGGATGGTGGGAGAAACTCTTTGTAGCGCCAGAAGTTAATACAGACCGTCTTCTCGGCAGAAAAACGGAAGCCATTGGCGACACTCCAGGAGTAAAGACGGTCAAGAGAATGCTGAAGACAACGCTCCAGGAAACATGTACGCTGCGAGGACAATAGATGGTAAAATCATCCACGAAAAGGGAGCCTGATACATCAGCTGGGAGGCAATCCATTATTGGATTGATCGCTATGGCGAAGAGAGCGACGCTCAAAACTGAGCCCTGTGGCACCCCATTCTCCTGGCGAAAGGTGTCTGACAGGACAGAACCCATACGTACCCTGAACTGTCGATCCATTAAAAAGGAACGAATAAAAAGAGGGAGGCGACCGCGAAGGCCCCATGTATGCATGGTGCGGAGAATGCCCGCCCTCCAACAGGTGTCGTAAGCCTTCTCCAAATCAAAGAACACAGCCGCGGTCGGGTGCTTCCGCAAGAAGTTATTCACAATGAAGGTCGACAAGGTAACCAGATGGTCAACAGCAGAGCGGCGCCTACAAAATCCACATTGTACATTGGTAAGTAGGCGTCCAGACTCGAGCAGCCAAACCAAACGAGAGTTAACCATTCGCTCCATCACTTTACAGACACAGCTGGTAAGCGAGATGGGTCGATAACTGGAAGGCAAGTGCTTGTCCTTCCCCGGCTTAGGGATCGGGACAACAATAGACTCGCGCCAGCATGCGGGAACACGTCCCTCAATCCAGATGCGATTATAAGTACGAAGAAGAAAACCTTTACCCGCAGGAGAAAGGTTCTTCAGCATCTGAATATGAATAGAATCAGGCCCTGGAGCGGAGGACCGTGACCGGCCAAGTGCGTTTTCGAGTTCCCACATGGTGAATGGGGCATTATAACTTTCACGATTCAAGGAGCGGAAGTTAGGTGGCCTAGCCTCCTCTGCCTGTTTGCGGGGGAGGAAGGCAGGGTGGTAATGAGCGGAGCTCGAAACCTCTGCGAAAAAGCGGCCGAAGGCATTGGAGACATCCTCAGGGGCCACAAGGATGTCATTCGCAACCGTCAAGCCAGAAACTGGTGAGTGGACCTTAGTGCCAGATAGCTGGCGCAGGCTACCCCAGACAACAGGAGAAGGAGTAAAACTGTTGAAGGTGCTTGTGAAAGCAGCCCAGCTGGCTTTCTTGCTTTCTTTAATAATACGACGATACTGTGCACGTAATCGTTTATAACTGATACAATTCGCCACTGTAGGGTGGCGTTTAAAGGTGCGTAAAGCACGTCGACGAGCACTTAAAGCGTCTCTACATGCTGCGGTCCACAAGGGGACCGGTACGCGACGTGGAGAAGAAGTAGGGTGAGGGATGGAATATTCAGCAGCAGTGAGAATGACTTCCGTGAGGTGTGCGACTTGACGATCGCAGTTTGTGAAGGTTTGATCCTGAAAGGTCGTCCTGGAAGAGAAGAGCCCCCAGTCTGGTTTGGAGATGGTCCAACTAGATGAGCACGGAGAGGGGGTATGCTGCAGGAGATGGATAACACACGGGAAGTGGTCGCTCGAATATGTATCAGAAAGTGCATACCACTCAAACCGGCGTGCAAGTTGGGTAGTACATATAGAGAGGTCTAAATGGGAATAGGTGTGAGATGAGTCCGAAAGAAAAGTAGGGGCGCCAGTATTGAGGCAGACAAGATTGAGCTGGTTGAAAAGGTCTGCTAACAGGGAGCCCCTCGGGCAGGATGCTGGAGAGCCCCAAAGAGGATGATGGGCATTGAAGTCTCCAGTTAACAAAAATGGTGCAGGTAACTGAGCAATAATTTGCATCATGTCTGCCCTGGTAACGGCAGACGACGATGGAGTGTAAACAGTACAACTGGAAAATGTAAAAGTGGGGAGAGTAATTCGGATGGCAACTGCCTGCAGGCCGGTGTGCAACGTGATGGGATCGTAGTAAATATCATCCCGGACCAGCAACATAACCCCTCCATGAGCCGGGATACCTACCACAGGGGGTAGATCAAAACGCACAGAGGTGTAGTGTGCCAAGGCAATTTGATGGCATGGGCGTAGCTTCATTTCCTGGAGGGCTACGACGAGCGGACGGTGCAAGCGGAGCAGCAACTTCAAGTCCTCTCGGTTGGAGCGAATGCTGCGAATATTCCAGTGAATAAGTGCCATCGTAAGAAGAAAAGGGAGATGAAAGAAGGGGTCACCTCAAAGGCCGCTGAGGGCCTGGCTTCGAGCGAGCACTGCCGCCGCTATCAGTAGGCGGACAGTCATCGTCCATTGGTTCCATAGGTTCATCGGCCATCTTGGTAAGATTGCCGGGAGGGAGAGCTTCCTCTGCCGGTGAACAGCCAGATGTTCGGCTACCAGCGGTGCGACCAGGCGAAACGGATGACGGCCTGGGGCGGCAACTGCTGGGTGGCGCAGGAGAAGAAATGCGCCGTGGCGGAGAAGAACTGTGCTTCCTATGAGCCTTCTTGGAAGGTCGTTTGGTGGAAGTACCGGTCGATGGCTGGGAGGCCGAGGTACGTAGGAAGTCTGCACGGGACGGTTCCTTCTTGAAGGCCTGTGCATCTGACTTCTGGGTCTTCGTCTTAGCAGAAGCTGATGAAGGGGCTGGTGTCTGTGGGGTGATGGGAGGAAGAGGAGAAGTCGACTGCGCGATCTTAGCACTGGCCGAACGGACGACCGTGGTGCTGAAGGTCAGATCGCATGTCTGGGTTGCCACCTCCCTGGTAGTCCGAGGAGAGGCGAGGACAGTACTGTATTTCCCCGCTGGGAGCAGCGTGGGCTTCCTACTAGCCAATAGCTTGCGAGCAGCCGAGGTGGACACTTTCTCTTTGACCTGAATTTCTTGGATACAGCGTTCTTCCTTATAGACGGGACAGTCGCGGGAGGATGCTGCATGGTCACCCTGACAGTTCACACAACGAGGAGACGGAGGTGGACAGTCACCCACATGGGCATCCCTGCCACAAGTGACACATTTAGCCACATTGGAACAAGACTGTCGAGTGTGATTGAAACGCTGACACTGGTAGCAGCGCGTAGGTGTCGGGACATAGGGGCGAACAGAAATAACCTCGTAGCCCGCTTTGATGCGCGATGGCAGCTTAACACTATCAAAGGTCAAGAAAAGTGTCCGGGTCGGTACAAGGTCATTGTTGACCTTTTTCATGACCCTATGGACAGCCGTCACGCCCTGCTCAGCGAGGAAAGACTGAATCTCCTCGTCAGTCAATCCGTCGAGGGATCTAGTATAGACCACACCACGAGACGAATTCAAAGTTCGGTGAGCCTCCACCCGGACAGGGAACGTGTACAGGAGTGTGGCTCGAAGCAGTTTCTGTGCCTGAAAGGCGCTCTCAGTTTCTAGTAACAAGGTACCATTACGCAACCTCATACAAGACTTAACAGTACCGGCTATGGCATCTACGCCCTTCTGGATAACGAAAGGGTTGACAGAGGAAAAATCCTTTACGTCCTCAGATCGAGAAATGATGAGGAACTGTGGGGTAGGCGGTAGTACTTTTGTCACTGGGGGCTGGTCATGTTTCCGTTTGTGGGCAGAAGTCGAGAGAGAAGAAGAGAAATCCATTGCGGAGGAATCCCCCATGATTGCCAGCGTCTCCGATGGCGCGCTCCTTCCTTATGGGGACCCTCTCAGAGGGCACTCCTGCCTTAGGTGAATGTTTACACCTCAGGTCACACCTCCCGAGAAACAGACGGAGGGACCAATCGGCATGGTCAGAAGGTATCAGCTCAGGCAATCACCCCTCCCTGGGCCTGGCCTTTACCAGGGGGTACGTGCGTGCCTTACTTGTCTACCCAGGGTGGGGAATTACACGTTACCCCGTCACCGGCTACGCGTGCTAACGCGTGGGTCGGCCTTCAGGCGCGCACAGGGAGGAAGGAAGAAGAGGAAAAGGAAGAGAGAGATGACAGACTGACTCAAACGCCGAAGCGGAGACCAGAGAAGGCAAGGAGAAGAAGGCAAGGAGAAGAAGGCAAGGGAAAGAGTAAGGAAGACAGTGAGATGGAGAAGAACAAAGAAAGGAACCAACCAAAGAAGGAAGAAACGAGAAGTGAAAAACCAAAAAGACCACAAATATAGGTCGTGGGACCGTCCGTCTCCGGACGCAGGCGCTAACTACCCCCGTGAGGGGGATGGACTCCTTTTAGTCGCCTCTTACGACAGGCAGGAAGACCTCGGGCCTATTCTAACCCCCAGACCTGCAGGGGGTTTGCTCCAGGTTGTCTGGTTGGTTGGTTCAGGGGATGGGACCAAACAGCGAGGTCATTGGTCCCATCGGATTAGGAACGGATGGGGAAGGAAGTCAGCCACGGCCTGTCACAGGAACCATCCTGGCATTCACCTGAAGTGATTTAGGGAAATCTCCTCACTCCAGGAATCAAGTTTAAGATAATCTCTGAGGAGCTATGCATCCACAACACGGGCAATCCCAGTCATTTCTCCGCTACTGCTGCGTCGTACTCAGCCAAAGACCTTTTTTACTGGTCCACTGCCCCCACAGACTCTTCTTAGTGGGAATTTACTGATGACCTTCATTTCAGTGACCATTTCTGACTCTCGAGTCACCTTCTGAATGGAGCAATCCTTGAAAGAAAGTTGCTGAAGTGGATCATCTCAAAGCTAACAAGACACTGTTCAGCAAGCTGGCTGTGGTTGCAGCACCTGTGGCCAGCCAAATCCACTCATGATGGACAGTGCCAATAATCCGAAAGTATGAGGACCTCGCTGACCCATACACCGTGCAACCATAGTCCAGCCGTAAATGCACAAAAGCCCTATAAAACTGAAGGAGATGCACCCTGTTCGCTCTGCAAGACTTGTGGCTAAGGCACTTGATGATGTTTAGTGCCTTCAGGGTTCTGGATTTCAGGTCTTGCAGGTGTGGTAACGATGAAAATCAGGAGTCAAAAATGAGGCCCCGAAATCGCACTGTGTCTCTAAAATGTAGGTTGGTGTCCCCCATAGTCAAGGCAGACCAAATAAAAAGACAATGAAAATGATTAAAATGAACACACACACACTTATATGCAGAAAACTGGATACCCATCTTTGCAGCCCACTCGTCTAACCTCCACACTGTAAGTTGCAACTGATGGCTCACCATTGCAACACTGGAGGAGAAACAGAAAACAGCAAAATTGTCTACAAATAAAGAGCACTGCACAGGGCTCCTTAAAGTAGATGTGATACTGTTGATGGCTATGGCACAGAGGATGACACTTAAAACACTGCCCTAAGAAACACCATTCTCCTGCTCAAATCGATTAAACAGTGTGTCACCAACTCAGGTCCTAAAACACCGCTGAGACAGGAAGAATCGTATGAAGATGGGGAGGTGGCCACGAAAGCCCTATGGATGCAGTTGTGTGAGAACACAGTGTCTACAAGGAGTATTGTATGCCTTACTCATATCGAAGAATATGATGATACAGTGATGCTTACAGAGGAAAGCCTGCCAAATAGCCACCTGTAGGAGGGTAAGGCTGTTGACAGTGGACCAAAATCTTCGGAATCCACACCGAGAGTGGCTAAGGAGTTGCCTGGTCTCTAACAGCCAGATCAGACGATGGTTAACCATTCACTCTCAGGGTCTTTCCTACACAGCTTTTTAAGGCAATACTCTGATAACTACTGGGACATGTTCAGCCCTTTCCTGGTTTAGGAGAGGGATCAGAATTGCCTCCCTCCATGGGTTGGGAAAGTTGCCTGTCTGCCACATTAAAATGAAACATTCGAGGAGGATTTCCTTTGAAGCCACTGGCAAATGTCGAAGCATGTAGTACCGGATTTGGTTGTAATCAGGTGCTGTGTCACAAATCTCAGTCAGTGCCAATTCGAGCTCCCACATCGAGAAAGGGGCGTTGTAGGCCTCAGAACTGTTGGACCTGAAGTCCAACTTTTCCCTCTCTACAGTCGCACGATAGTGACCAAAAGCCGGATCCTGGATTGCATTGGCAGCAGTTTGTGCAAAATGTTTGGCCAGTGCCAGAGCAATGTCTCTGGGTGTTGTTTGGAGGCACCCCTGTTTCAGCACTGCCGCATTTACCAGAAATCCTCCGAATGGCTTCCCATACCTTTATAGAAGAAGTGGAACAATTCATGGAGTCCAGGAACGTTTGCCACGACCTTTTCTTAGTCTCCCTAATGACACATTGAGCCTTGACCCTCATAACTCGAAAGGCCCTAAGGTTGCCTGCTGTCGGTTGGCATTTAAAATGTTGAAGAGCCGCACACCTTTCCTGCATCACGAACAGCACTCATCTGTCCACCATCTGTCCATCTCCTAAGATGACCTGAGGATGGTGGGATGGAGAGGTCAACGGCATGATGAATCACTAGTGTGATGTGGTCCACCCAATCCTTGGATGCCGTCACAGTGTTTGAACACAGCCAGCTTGCTAAACCATGTCCAGTTAGCCCTGCTGACCATCCATTTTGAGGGCTTAGCTTCAATGGTGAGCCATTTAGTAGGTGAGGGTGGATTGGGAAGTGGTCACTGGAATGAACGTTGTCAATGAGTCCCACTGAACAGAGTCAGCGAGGGCAGGAGAACAGAAAGAGAGCCCAGACTAAATTATGAATGCACTGCGAGGCACAATGTTAAAACAGCAACTAACAAGGACAGCACTATAAAAGGCACATTAACAGGCAAGGGATTAAAAGAAAACAGCGTAATCAAATGTCCTTAGACAGGATTGTCAAGTGGATAAAAAAAAAAAAAAACGCAAGCAGCTGCTTCTGGTTCATCGGCTAAAATTGCATCCAGAGTACATGGCAGGCCAAGATCAATGCGCAGTGTATTAAAATTCGGACAGAACGTTGAAATGTGGCATACCATCAGCACTTGCCCACATGGGCAGAACGGCGCCTGCGCAGCTGTCAGCAGATGGCAGTGGCTGAACCGGCAGTGTCCAATCCATAACCGGGCCAAAACGACCTCCTCCCCCCGAGAAGGGCGTGGAGAGGTCGTCCAAGCCGTGGGGAGAGGTTTCAAGGCCTGAAGCTAGTTTTTAGTAAGTGTAGACCAATCGGCATGCCACAGTGATAAAATGCGCCGACAAATGATCCTGCTAAAATCAGATGAAGGCACACAACAACAAGCTGTCCGAGGCTGGAGGACCGCAGCCTTGGCCGCGGAATCTGCAGCTTCGTTCCCAGGGATACCGACATGGCCAGGAACCCACATAAAGCTAACCGGAGAACCGTCATCCACCAGCTGCTGAAGAGAGCGATGGATTCGGTGCACGAAAGGGTGAACTGGATACGGATCACTGAGGCTCCGGATAGCACTCGGGGAATCAGAGCAGATGACATAAGCGGAATGTCGGTGGCGACGGATGTAAAGAACAGCCTCATAGAGGGCAAATAGCTCAGCTGTGAAGAGCAAACAATGGCCATGGAGCCAGTATTTGAAACTGTGTGCCCCGACAATAAAAGAACACCTGACACCGTCATTGGTCTTAGAGCCATCTGTATAAATGAAGGTCATATTAATGAACTTCGAACGAAGTTCGACAAACCGCGAGCGGTATACCGAAGCTGGGGTAACCTCCTTTGGGAGCGAGCGGAGGTCAAGGTGAACGCAAACCTGAGCCTGGAGCCAAGGTGGCGTTTGGCTCTCGCCCACTCTAAAGGTTGCAGGGAGTGAAAATTCAAGGTGCTGAAGGAGGCTACGAAAGCAAACTCCAGGGGCTAGCAGGGCAGATACATACAACCCATATTGACGGTCGAGAGATTCAGCATTGATAATAGCCAACAGGCATGCCGACAAAGCAGTATATCGCGCCAGTAGGTTAGTGGCAATTCACTGGCTTCAGCATGAAGACTCTCGACGGGACTAGTATAGAATGCTCCGATCGCAAGACGTAACCCCCGATGTTGTATAGAGTTGAAGCAGCGTAAGATGGACGGCCGTGCAGAGGAGAATACAAAGCTCCCATAATCCAGCTTTGAGCGGACGATCGACCAATATAGGAGAAGTAGGACGGTGCGATCCGCTCCCCATGACGTACCGCTGAGAACACGGAGGACATTTAGGGAACAGGTACAATGGGCAGCCAAATATGACACATGTGGAGACCAGCTAAGTTTCCTGTCAAATGTAAGACCTAAAAATTTTGTTGTCTCCACGATTGGGAGAGCAACGGGACCAAGATGTAAGGACAGTGGTAGAAACTCTTTGTAGCGCCAGAAGTTAATTCAGACTGTCTTCTCGGCACAAAAACGGAAGCCATTGGCAACACTCCAGGAGTAAAGACTGTCAAGACAATGCTGAAGACAGTGCTCCAGGAAACGTGTGTGCTGTGCGCTGCAGTAGATGGTAAAATCGTCCACGAAAAAGGAGCCTGATACATCAGCTGAGAGGCAATCCATTATTGGATTGATCACTATGGAGAAGAGAGCGACGCTCAAAACTGAGCCCTAATGCACCCCATTCTCCTGGCGAAAGGCGTCTGACAGGACCGATCCCACATATACCCTGAACTTTCAATCCATTAAAAATGCACGAATAAAAACAGGGAGGTGACCGCGAAGGCCCCACGTATTCATGGTGCGGAGAATGCCTGCCCTCCAACAGGTATCGTAAGCCTTCTCCAAATCAAAGAACACAGCCACTGTCTGGTGCTTCTGCAAAAAGTTATTCATAATAAAGGTCGACAAGGTAACCAGATGGTCAACAGCAGAGCGGCGCCTACAAAATCCACATTGTGCATTGGTAAGTAGGCGTCGAGATTCGAGCAGCCAAACCAAACGAGAGTTAACCATCCGTTCCATCACGTTACAGATACAGCTGGTAAGGGAAATGGGTCGATAACTGGAAGGCAAGTGCTTGTCATTACCCAGCTTAGGAATCGGGACAACAATAGATTCGCGCCAACATGTGGGAACATGACCCTCAATCCAGATGCGATTATAAGTACGAAGAAGAAAACCTTTACCCGCAGGAGAAAGGTTCTTCAGCATCTGAATATGAATAGAATCAGGCTCCAGAGCGGAGGACCGTGACCGGGCAAGTGCACTTTTGAGTTCCCGCATGGTGAATGGGGCATTATAACTTTCACGATTCAAGGAGTGGAAGTTAGGTGGCCTTGCCTCCTCTGCCTGTTTTTAGGGAAGGAAAGCAGGGTAGTAATGAGCAGAGCTCGAAACCTCTGCGAAAAATTGGCCGAAGGCATTGGAGACATCCTCAGGGGCCACAAGGATGTCATTCGCGACCGTCAAGCCAGAAACTGGTGAGTGGACCTTGGTGCCAGACAGCTGGCGCAGGCTACCCCAGACAACAGAAGGAGCTTGTGAAAGCAGCCCAGCTGGCTTTCTTGTTTTCTTTAATAACACGATGACATTGCGCACGTAATCGTTTATCATTAATACAATTCGCCATCATAGGGTGGCGTTTAAAGGTGCGTAAAGCACGTCGACGAGCACTTATAGAGTCTCAACATGCCGCGGTCCGCCAGGGGACCGGTACGTGACATGGAGAAGAAGTAGTATGAGGGATGGAATATTCAGCAGCAGTGAGAATGACTTCCGTGAGGTGTGCGACCTGACTATCACAGCTTGAAGTTTTGATCCTGAAATGTCGCCCTGGAACAGAAGAGCCCCCAGTCGGCTTTGGAGATGTTCCAACTAGTTGAGGATGGAGATGGGGTATGATGCAGGAGATGGATAACACAAGGGAAGTGGTCGCTCGAATACATATCAGAAAGAGCATACCACTCAAACCGACATGCAAGTTGGGTAGTACATATAGAGAGGTCTAAATGAAGAGTACACGTCATGAGGCCCTTCAAAATCGAACACCGAGGGCAAGTATTGGTCAAGCCCCACAGGTCATGATGGGCATTGAAGTCTCCTAGGAGGAGGAATGGTTGTGGGAGTTGATTAGATTAAATTAGATTAGATTAGATTTACTTTCATTCCAATTGATCCGTAGTGAGGAGGTCCTCCAGGATGTGGGTAACATGTCAGAAAAACAACAATACACAACAAATATTTACAACTAAAACAAGTAAGCTAATGTACCATTCCACAGGTCCCAAGTGGAATGATCGTCATTTTTTAATGAACACTAAGAGTCATTTTACAAATACTAATGCACTGAATTTAAAATAAAAAAGTTTTTTATTTATTTATAAGGTAATAAACATGTAACACAACTACTGTAATACTTATTTACAATGAACACATTACTGCACTGAAATGGTGCAGAAGTTATGTTGTACTTATATACAAATCAGTTGGTTTTACTAAGAAATTCATCAATGGAGTAGAAGGAGTTGGCCACCAATAAATCCTTTAGGCTTCTCTTAAACTGAATTTAATTGGTTGTTAAGCTTTTTATGGCTGCTGGAAAGTTATTGAAAATGTGTGTTCCTGAATAATGCACACCTTTTTGTACAAGACTAAGTGACTTTAAATCCTTGTGAAGATTATTATTTCTAGTATTGATTCCATGAATTGAGCTGTTGGTTTGAAAAAGTGATATATTTTTAATGACAAATTTCATTAAGGAATAAATATATTGGGAAGCAGTAGTTAGTATCCCTAGTTCCCTAAACAGGCTTCTGCAGGATGTTCTTCAGTTCACACCACATATAACTCTTACTGCACGTTTTGTGCCCGGAAAACTTTAGCTTGGCTTGATGAATTACCCCAAAAAATAATCCCATAAGATATTATGGAATGAAAGTAAGCATAGTATGCCAGCTTTCTCATTTTTATATCCCCTATGTCTGACAAAATTCGCATTGCAAACGGAGATTTGTTAAGACGCTTCAGCAGTTCTGTGGTGTGCTCCTTCCAGTTGAATTTATTATCAAGCTGTAATCCCAAGAATTTAACACTGTCCACTTCTTCTATCTTCTTGTCATCATATGTTAGACATATACTCTTGGGACACCCCTTACAAGTTCTGAACTGCATGTAGTGTGTTTTTTCAAAGTTTAGTGACAAAGAATTGGCTAGGAACCAGTGATTAATGTCCACAAATATTTTATTGGCTGATGTTTCTAAGGCTACACTTGATTTGCTATTTATTGCAATGTTTGTATCATCGGCGAACGAAACAAACTTGGCATCTGGTAATGTTACTGATGAAAGGTCATTGATATACACAAGAAAAAGTAAGGGGCCCCAAAATGGAACCTTGTGTGACCCCACATGTAATTAGTTCCCAGTTGGATGATGCCTGATAGCTTGATACATGTCTCTTTCCTAATAACACCCTTTGTTTCCTGCCAGAGATATAAGATTTGAACCATTTTGCAGCGTTTCCCATTACACTATAATATTCTAGTTTACTTAAAAGGATATTGTGATTTACACAGTCAAATGCCTTTGACAGATCACAAAATACACCAGTTGCCTGCAATTTTTTGTCTAATGAATTGAGCACATTTTCACTGTAAGTATAGATAGCCTTCTCAATATCAGAACCTTTTAGAAATCCAAACTGTGACTTTGACAGTATGTTATTTGAGATAAGATGGTTATAAAGACGACTGTACATTACTTTTTCGAAAATTTTTGAGAATGCTGGCAACAGTGAAATTGGATGGAAATTTGATGCTATTTCTTTATCTCCCTTCTTAAACAGTGGCTTAACTTCAGCATATTTCAGCCACTCAGAAAATATTCCACTGATAAACGACAGGTTACACAGATAGCTTAATATGTTACTTAGCTCAGAATCACATTCTTTAATTAACTTTGTTGATATTTCATCATACCAACTATATGTTTTTGATTTTAAAGATTTTATGATGGACATTATTTCTGTTGGGGTAGTGAGGGTCAAATTCATATCATGGAAGTTACTTGAAATGTCTGGTCTAAGGTAACCCATAGCAGCATCTACCGAACCTGACAACCCCATCTTTTCAGTAACAGTTATACGAGGGCAGTTCAATAAGTGATGCAACACATTTTTTTTCTCGGCTAATTTTGGTTGAAAAAACCGGAAATTTCTTGTGGAATATTTTCAAACATTCCCGCTTTGTCTCGTATAGTTTCATTGACTTCCGACAGGTGGCAGCGCTGTACGGAGCTGTTAAAATGGCGTCTGTAACGGATGTGCGTTGCAAACAACGGGCAGTGATCGAGTTTCTTTTGGCGGAAAACCAGGGCATCTCAGATATCCATAGGCGCTTGCAGAATGTCTACAGTGATCTGGCAGTGGACAAAAGCACGGTGAGTCGTTGGGCAAAGCGTGTGTCATCATCGCCGCAAGGTCAAGCAAGACTGTCTGATCTCCCGCGTGCGGGCCGACCGTGCACAGCTGTGACTCCTGCAATGGCGGAGCGTGCGAACACACTCATTCGAGATGCTCGACGGATCATCATCAAACAACTCAGTGCTCAACTTGACATCTCTGTTGGTAGTGCTGTCACAATTGTTCACCAGTTGGGATATTCAAAGGTTTGTTCCCGCTGGGTCCCTCGTTGTCTAACCGAACACCATAAAGAGCAAAGGAGAACCATCTGTGCGGAATAGCTTGCTCGTCATGTGGCTGAGGGTGACAATTTCTTGTCAAAGATTGTTACAGGTGATGAAACATGGGTTCATCACTTCGAACCTGAAACAAAACGGCAATCAATGGAGTGGCGCCACACCCACTCCCCTACCAAGAAAAAGTTTAAAGCCATACCCTCAGCCGGTAAAGTCATGGTTATAGTCTTCTGGGACGCTGAAGGGGTTATTCTGTTCGATGTCCTTCCCCATGGTCAAACGATCAACTCTGAAGTGTATTGTGCTACTCTTCAGAAACTGAAGAAACGACTTCATCGTGTTCGTAGGCACAAAAATCTGAACGAACTTCTCCTTCTTCATGACAACGCAAGACCTCACACAAGTCTTCGCACCCGAGAGGAGCTCACAAAACTTCAGTGGACTGTTCTTCCTCATGCACCCTACAGCCCCTATCTCGCACCGTCGGATTTCCATATGTTTGGCCCAATGAAGGACGCAATCCGTGGGAGGCACTACGTGGATGAAGAAGAAGTTATTGATGCAGTACGACGTTGGCTCCGACATCGACCAGTGGAATGGTACCGTGCAGGCATACAGGCCCTCATTTCAAGGTGGCGTAAGGCCGTAGCATTGAATGGAGATTACGTTGAAAAATAGTGTTGCGTAGCTAAAAGATTGGGGAATAACCTGAAGTATTTCAATGCTAAATAAAACAACCCCTGTTTCAGGAAAAAAACGTGTTGCATTACTTATTGAACTGCCCTCGTAAAATGTTTGTTAAAAAGTTCTGCAACACTATACACATCTGTCACCAAAGTATCATGTACTCTTAATGCTATCTGTTCCTCTTCATGTCTGGTTCTACCGGTCTCCTCCTTCACTATATCCCATATTGTCTTTATTTTGTTATCTGATATGACAATCTTTTCCTTGTAATATATTTGCTTTGACATCTGTATTACAGTCTTTAATATTTTGCAGTATTTCTTATAATGTGCTATAGCATCAACATTGGAAATGTTTCAGATTGACAGATACAGTTATCTTTTTGTTTTACAAGATACCCCTAATTCCTCGAGTAATCCATGGCTTCTTTGTAGACTTTGCTCTAACCTTGGTAAGTTTTGGGGGAAAGCAGCGTTCGAATAAGGTAAGCACTTTATTAGCAAAAATGTTATATTTTTCATTCATGCCATGAGCACTGTAAACATCAGTCCAGTGAATGTCTCTGAGGAGTGTCCTAAAATAATCAATTTTTGGCTTACTGATTACCCTCGTGAGCTCAGATTTAACAGATTTTATATCCCGTTCAGCATTAACATTTAACAGAAGGAACTGCATGTCATGGTCTGAGAGGCCATTGACTATTGGTTTTGTAATATAATTTTGTTCATTGGACTTTTCTATAAAGATATTATCAATGGCTGTTTGTGAGCAAGTGGCTATCCTAGTGGGGAACTGTACAGTGGGAATTAAGTTGAATGATAGTGTTACTAACTCAAATAAGTTCTTATTGGGAGAGTCTTTAAGGAAATCTACATTGAAATCACCAGCAACCACTATTTCTTTGTTTTTGGTTGTTAAATGGGCCAGTACAGCTTCAACGTGGTTTACAAACAGATTAAAGTTACCTGCAGGTGCTCGATATACACTTAATATTATGAAGGATTTTTTGTGAAATTCTAATTCTGTTGCACATGCTTCCATATGCTGTTCTAGGCAAAATTTATGAATGTCCATATTCTTAAATTTATGACAGTTCCTGATGAATGTGGCAACTCCTCCTTTCTCCATTTCTGATCTACAAAAGTGAGATGCTAACCTAAATCCTGTAACACTTAAAAGTTCTATACCAGTGGTCACATGATGTTCAGAGAGGCAGATTATGTCAGCTGGCTTTGAAGACTCTAATTCATCCATGCCAATAGTTAAATCATTAATTTTATTTCTCAGTCCTCGAATATTTTGATGCAATAAAGATAGCTGACATTTCACATTGACTGAGTTAAAATTGGGTGGAGTTAAAATATCTGCTGACAGTTGAAAATTCTTAACCAATGGCTGTTTATGCTGATGTAATAAGCTGGAATTATGTTTTTTGATTTCTTTCTCAAACTGAAGGTTTGTCTCAGTTCTAACCTCTCTTAAAATTTGCTTTCTTTCTGTCCTCCCTACCCTAAAAAAGGGTCTTTTCTGAATCCTATAACCACTGGTATTTTACCACTCATGACAGTGCCTCCCCCCTTTAACTTTCCTGCTATTTCCCCAGCCAATTTACCCTTGCCCTTCCTGTTGAGGTGAAGGCCATGCCTAGATAAGATCCGTGAGAGCCTCAGACTCTAGTGCATCTTGCAGAGGTAAACACAGTGAGCAAACTGTGATCCTTTGACACACATAATTTTGAACTGCATCTGCTTGCAGGTCAGTAGCCAAGGAGAGGGCAGAGGAGTGGTGCGCATTAGTGACAAACACTGGGACACCGCCCTTGGCCCTTTCCCCCGATAGGTCATCCTTGCGGTACAGTGTATATCCCTGTATCTTTAAAATGCATTTCTTGTAAACAAAAGCACAAGGGACGTGCCTATGCTTGGAGTTTCAGTTCCCCTATGAGTCCTCAACCCATTCATGTTCCATTGTAGTATGGAAGCCATGTCATTGGTGTGGTTTTAATTTACCCCTATCTTTGCAGCGGGGAGGTGAAGCACTTTAAGAGCAAGGGAGAGTGGAGGGGCTGCCTGGATTCAAGGCATCTAACTCCATGATATCCTCCTCATCAGTCAGATGGGAAAGAATGACATCTGACGGCACTCGGGACAGCTTTTGACCTGAATGTTATGAGCTTTCCCCTGAACCCTGTCCTTTCCAGGCTGGGGGGGAAAGGGGGCACTGAGAGGCACTCTGCTTTTCTTGTACCTTCTGGACGCTTGCTGTGGTACTGTTGTTGGTGTTTCCTGGTGCAACTGCCTGGACTGCTTTGTCCTTACTCTTTTCCTTTGACATGTACACATGCAAGTACAGGTGCTTCTAGTGGATACAGGCGTCGTCTGTGTCAAAGCATGCGCCATGGAAGAATATGAAGTGGTAAAGACGGCGGTTTCATTGCCTTATATTCTTTTTTGGCTTCAGCATAGGAAATCGACTTGGTCACTTTTATCTCCTGTATTTTGTGTTCTTCAGCAAAATCTGGGTAGTCTTGGCTCCAGACTGGGTGGTTCCCAGAGCAGTCAATGCAGATCGCCGGGAACATGCAGTCAGTCCCAGCATCATGAGCGGCTTTTCCACAGTTCCCACATATCGCTTCACCTCCATAACTCATGGTTGTACGGCCAAAATGCTGGCATTTATAGCACCACATAGGGTTTGTAATGTAAGGCCAAACATTAAGTCAAAGGAAACCCACTGTAAGATGTTCAGACAGTGTTGGAGAATTGAATGTGACAATGAAACTGGCAGTCTTTTCAGTTTCCCCATTATTCCTGCGTGTTAGTTGCTCCACATTGACTATTCCCTGGGATGTCCATTCTTGCTTCAGTTCTGCTATGTCCATGTCTATGATATCTCGGAATGTGACCATGCCCTTACTGGAGTTGAGAGAGGTGTGCATCTCAACGATGATATCATGGTCATCCAGATTCTGTGATTTCTTAAGAAGGTCTACCTACTTTGACCTGTTAGTTTCGACCAACAGTGAGCCATTATGCTATCATTTTATAGATTTTAATGTTACAGCAAGGCCTTGCAAACCCTTGTGGATATAAATGGGGGACACTCATCAAAAAGGAGAAATCCTTCCTCATTATCACCATAAACACATTGTTGTTCATGACTCCATGATCCCTGTTACTGCAGTCCAAAGTATTCTTATCATCAAGAGGACTAGCCTCTCTCATTCTTTTGTATGAATGGGTGTGAATACTCCCAGGCAGTACTCCCTTCCCGCTGGGAGGATAAGATGATGATTTCGAGGATTCCATCTTGGTCCCACGAGCAGCTAAGGAATAAGGGTCCACTCAGACAGGGCCCCATGTGCCTGAGTAAACCTTATGCAACTGAGCTGGGTGCAAGAAAGGAAAGGTACAAAGAGAGAAAGGCACAAAATGTGGAATATACACTATGCTGGGTGAACTTTCTTGCACAATCTGCACTTCCGTTAAATTTTGGAAAGGAGTAGCAAGTCAGACCTAACCAGGGGACCATATAGCTAAGAACAAAAAGTTGTTGAATGCCAGCAGGCGAGAAAATAATTGTCCAAAATCACAAATCAGATTCAAGCACAGTCAGCGCAGAAAGACCATCAATAATGGAAAGGCAGATAGGAAAAAGGATAGTAGAATGACAGACATGCAGCAAGGAAAGGGAAGTAGCACTGCAAAGGCTGAGGTCCTGTGGTGGCCAAGCAGGTACTCAAAAAAAGAGGTATCCTGGGGGGCAACAGATTGAAGTGGCAAATAATGTAAGAAGAGCACACAGTGCAGTGGGCTGGTAAGCTTACAGGCTTGAATAATATCCCACTGCCTCAGGCACTGTATGTGGCACTCAACTAACCACACAAGCTATCCTCTGACCCATATGGGCCAAAGCACTAGACATGGGCTTACAGACTGAAATCTCCACCAAGTACAACTCTTGAAGGGGGAGAGGAGGGTGATGAAACTAAGGATGGCAAGCTGAGGAAGAAGAGTGCTGCTTCTTCTTCTTCTTCTTCTTCTTCTTCTTCAGTTCAAAGACTGGTTTGATGCAGGTCTCCACACTAATCTATCCTGAGCAAGACCATTCATCTCTGCAGAATTATTGCAACCTACATCCATTTTCTAATTAAATTCCTTCAGTACTGCCTGATCTAATGTAATTACATTTCATTACCCTTGTTTTACTCCTGTTCGTATTCATCTTATAACTTTTTTCGAGACATTATTCATTCCATTCAAAAGACCTTACAACTCCTTTGCAGTCCCTGACAGATTTACAATGTCATTGGCAATCCTTAAAACCTTTTTTATTTCTTCTCCCTGAACTTTAATTCCTTTTCCAAATTTCTCCTTGGTTTCCTACACAGCTTGTTCAATGTCGACACTGAATAACACTGGGGATAGACTGCAACCCTGTCTCACTCCCCTCCAGACTACCACTTCCCTTTCATGAATTTGGAGTCTTATAACTGCAGTCAGTTTCACCACAAGTTGTAAATAACATTTTGCTCCCTGTATTTTATTTCCGCTACCTTTAGAATTTCAAAGAGAGTAATCCAGTCAACATTATCAAGAGCTTTCTCTAAGTCTACAAATGCTTTAAAAATAGGCATGCCTTTTATCAGTCTGTCTTCTATGGTAAGTTTCACGGTCAGTATTTTTTCATGTGTTCCTACATTTCTCCTGAGTCCAAACTGATCTTTGGCAAGTCAACTCTCATAAGTTGTTCCATTCTTCCGCAAATATTATGTGTCAGTATTTTCAAACAATGGCTTATTAAACTGATAGTTTGGTTACATTTGCACCCGGCAGCACCTGCTTTCACTAGAACTGGAAGTATAATAATCTTCTTGTATGTCAGAGTATTTCATCTTGCACACAAAAAGTGAGGTAGTTTTTCCACAGTATGTTCTCCCAAGGACCTCCACAATTCTGAGGGAACATTGTCTGCTGTTTATGACTTCTTATGATTTAGATCTTTCAGTGGTCAATCAAATTTTTCTTGCAGTATCATATGTACCATGTGATCTTCATCTACTTCCTCTTACTTTCCCCGCCTTCAAGCCATTTCCTTTGTATAGTCTTTCTATTTATTCGTTCCATTTTCAGCCTTCCCTTGTGTATTTAATTTGGTTCTGTTTCTTTTTTCATTCAATGTTGTTTATTTTCAAGAAATAATGGTGTTTAATTTTTGGGGGTGGTATGCCCTTTACTTACTTCTATCTTTGAATTGACTTACCTAAGCAATTCGAGAAGGATTTATGGTTTAATATATACTCTGAATCACAGTGCTGCTTGGCATTTTTCACATCAAGAAACTTTGCCAGAAGTGAAAGAAGTAAAAGATAAACATCCTAGGATTGTCCAAGTATCAAATCCCAGCTCTTTGGAGCAGTAGCCTGGTTCTTAATCACTCTGCCAGAATAATTTTGTTATAAATAAGGTGTAATTGCTGCTACATGTTTACTGTGTTTGTGACATCACAACCAGCATACTGGATTTAGATCTTGCTTATTACCACCATTTTGAAGAAACAATGGGGCAAAACAGTTGGTTGCCATTGTATGGTTCAGTATTTCCACATGACTACAGCCTCTGGTAACTGGAGCCACATTGCGAGCAGGAACAGCAGTGAATGACGGGAGTGGCGACTAGGTGGGGGTAGGGAGGAGGCTGGGACAAGGAGGAAGAGGGATAGTAGGGTAGGGGTGGGGGACAGTGAAGTGCTGCTGGGAAGCACACAGGGTTGAGGTGGAGAGAGGGTAGGGCAGTTCCTCTCAAAATATATGGAGGGTCTTACTGAAGCCTTCACAGACCATAATTATCCTCACAACTGTACAGAAACAAATCTCCCATGCCTTATCTTTCCAGTCTCCCACAACCTACCAAAGTCTCACTGTCCAGCATTCCCCTCGTAACTCAGTACCACCAAGGACTGGAGCAACTGAATTACATTATCTGCCAGGGGTTTTACTATCTCTCGTCGTGCCCTGAAATGAGAAATTTCCTGCCCGCTATCTTTCCCACCCCACCTCACAGTGGTATTCCGTCATCCACCGAACCTACAGAATATACTCATCCATATCTACACAACCCCTGCTCCCAACCCCTTATCTCATGGCTCATATCCCTGCAATAGACTTAGATGCAAGATCCGTCCCATACATCCTCCCACCACTACCTCCTCCAGTCTAGTCACAAACATCACCTATCCCATCGAAGGCAGGGCTACCTGTGAAACCAATCATGTGATCTACAAGCTAAGCTGCAACCACTGTGCTGTATTCTATGTGGGCATGACAACCAACAAGCTGTGGCCAAGAAACAAGTGGACCACCCTGTTGCTGAACATCCTACCCAACACAACATCCTTCATTTCAATGACTGCTTCACAGCCTGTGCCATATGAATCCTTCCCACAAAAATCAGCTTTTCTGAATTGCGCAGGTGGAAACTTTCCCTGCAATATATCCGCTGTTCCCATAACCCTCCTGGCCTCAACCTCTGTTAGTGATTGTCCTCACTCATCCAGCCCCTTCCCTGTTCCCATTCCAGCAACACACAGCTTTCATTCCACCATCGCATCCAATCTTTTTACTTCTCTCCTTTTCTGCAACCCCCACCGCCCCCCACTTCTCCGTCCAACCTCCCGACTGCACATAGCTGCCCTAGCCTCTCTTCCTGTCATCCCTGTGCACTCCCCAGCAGCACTTCACTGTCCCCCACCCCTACTCTACTATCCCTCCCCCTTCCCACCACAGCCTCCTCCTTACCCCCACCCCGTCGCTCCTCTCATCATGTGCTGGTGCTCTTGCGAAGCCAGAGGCTGCAGTTTTGTGTGTGTGTGTGTGTGTGTGTGTGTGTGTGTGTGTGTGTGTGTGTGTGTGTGTGTGTGTGTGTGTGCTATCTGTTAATCAGCATCTCTGCTATATAGTGAGTAGCAATTGGGCATACTCTACATTGACAGTGTGTGGGTGCACACACATGCACTGTGGTGCAATGTAAGATACAAATTATGCTCTAAATTTCTATTCTATTAACTTAGTAGATTGTTTGGTATGACAATGTATAGTTAAAAAATTGAATGGATGATTAGTAGCAAAAATGCAGAAAGGAAACTGCTCACCCACACTTGACTGACAGGCAGTGCATAGCGCACACATATCACCTCAGGAAATATCACTGTATCTCGAATGAGCTGTTAATCCCGCAGTTATTACAAGGTGTTTTCTGTGCATCACCACCCACCAGCCAACTGCAGATAAAGGGCTGTCCTCCCTCAATTTTGTTTCCTGTTTCCATTCTGGAATATTCATTATCAAATAATGGAGACTTCAATTAGTTACAACTGCAGAAGCACTGGGTAAAAAAAAAAAGTTTTGTCATCTTTTCTTACAACGGTGGCAGTAAATATTTGGATTCTTGGTTTACAAAAGCCTCTTATCACTGAAGGGACCAACGTTCACTGCAACTAAGATTCCACTATACACTACATAGTTGCTATGGTTGAAGCATGGAAATGGAAATGTCATATGGCACTGTTGGCTGTAATGTCCCCTGGAAGTTCATCCACTTGAATCTGAAAGATTTCAGTATTTGCATCCGTTTGGCACCTTTCCATCGCAAAGTGTCAGTTTTGTGTTAATGCAGAAAACTGATGAGTGTATGGAAAGAGTAATGTCATACTTGGGTGGTTGTTGATGAGAAAGAGCGTGTGTAGCCCATGCTGTCATATAGGCTACTCGTTTCGAAAATAATCAATGAGTTTAGTGAACAATTAAAGCCCTTGGTAAATTGTTTAAAGTTCAGTGTCATGTATTACACAGATGGCATCTGGGACCTTCTTGTTTCTATGTTTTGTTTAAAAATAGCATTTCTTGGTTCTGGTGGCTTAGATGGTGGTATTTACTAGACCCACATATGTCTAGTGGAGATGGCAATCCACTGATAGGAACAATATTTTAGATTGTGTTGTAACTAGACTAACATATTTTAATTTTGTGAGGCTGTCACAACAGACTGAACAGTTGTTTAGTCCACATTCTAAGTGAGGTTGCAAGGGGAATGTTAATTGTGAGTTGGAAAAATAATGAATATGTAGTGACATACCTCTTATATACATCACACATTCTATAGTTACATCTACAACCCTGAATTTTCCCACTTCAGTCCAATTTTATAAGTCACCAAATATTTTTGAAGATGTTAATAGCAAATACATTTCCATGCACAACACCCCTATTTCCGTTAGTTCATTGAATTTTATTTTGCAAATGTTTACGTGTTGTTAGTGATGTGAACCATTTGTCAGTTCTTCACGTCTATATCAAATCAATAAATGAAAGTGTGATTTTCAACCTTACCCTCTTCGATTTATTTGAAATTAAATGTCCATGTAGCGTTCATAAATAGTAACACACAACAATTTTTATCACATTTTTGTGATTAATGGTAACTGAGTAATGGGTGTTCAAAAATGTAAAAACAATCGACATTTTGACTTGCGCAACATTATTGGTTTGTTTATAACTTCTTTCCTAATTAAGGTAGAACAATGAAACAGTTCACTTAAAAGCTCTTTTAAATGGCTCTCATATGATAAAATATAATTAGTTGTATATAAATATACACTTCTTAAATAAATACATCATTATTGAACTTTTAAAAGCTGGATTTTTAAAATTCTCAAAGAAAAATATGTGTGAAAGATACTCTTTTTCTCTACATATTCTGAAAGCTTCATCTTGGCATGAGTATGCGATCACTATTAAAAGTAATTTTATGTTTAAGATTGTGCTGTAAAACAATTTCAAAAATTAATTTGTTTTAAATATTAGGTTTAATTCTCTTCAGCTGTGTGTTATTACATATATCTACACGGACATCAAAATAAATAGCTTATAACAGGTGAAAAAACTGTATTTGCCTTACCAGTGTTGGATTAAAAAATAAAAGTTGTTTGCGTGTCATGATTTGATCAGTGTATGGGTGTTGCAGACTTGCTTGGGCAGCCAGTCACTTGACTGTTCCACCACCATCACAATTAGCTCCATTACCACAAGAGGTGGCTGAAAGTGCCACTGGGCTTTAATGTGGAAGTCTTTAGAACAACTTAGGTTGATGAATTTATTTCTATGTTTATATGGAACTGACACTCCGCCAGTGAAGTGATATAAAATACTTGGTTATCTGTTAAATTTGGTTGCTCAAAGTCGATCAAGTATGACTGGAACACAGGCAAAGCAAGTGTCAAGTGAGGCATTCAGACACGATAAGACACGCTCTAGTTTGTCGCCATCTTTGTAATAAGCTACAAAGGTATGAATTGTTGCTTGTGTGTTGGGCCAATGGTAACCCAAGAACTCATGTTCTGTAAGTTCATTTTTCAATATTTTTGGGAGGTTGATTGCTGACTGACCACAAAGAAAAGCCATGTAAATCATTTTAATTTCTAAAAAGAAGTCATCTGATGATTTTTCGATGGTTTATAGAGATGTACAATCAATAGACACCCATTGTATATATATTATCTGGCTGTTACCAGCATCTAACAAGTTTTTACAAGACTTTTTAAGTGTTTCTGTTCCTGGACAGAACCAACATTCATCAAAAAGTGGCAAACATGCAATGAAAGGTTACACACACCTCTTGCAATGCCATCTTTGTAAGGTCTTATTGGAGTATCATTCTTCTGTGAGCAGAGGAATGTTACACCCAATCCACACAAGTTTGAAGTTTTGTTGAGTAAAACAAACAAACAAACAAACATTGTCTGTTTTTGTGTCTTGCCAGGTTCTTGTGTGGGAGAAGACAAAACACTGTTGGCCTTCACCAAACCTTTTCCTTTTCTAGGATTTTGTATACAGCCTCTCTCTCTTTTTTTTTTTTTTGCTCATATTAGAATATATATTTTAAATATGTAGGTCTATTTATTAATTTTGAGTTATTAATTTAGCTAGTGCTACACATTAAAATACAGTTATTTCTATGAAAAGAACAATTTTGTAGCAAAAGTAATAAATCCAACTATGATTTTCTAAAATTGTTATGGGTAGTAAAATAACTGACATTTAACAGAATCATAACAAATATAAAATTATTTTTGATAGTGATCCCACGCTCATTGAAAGTTGAGGCTTTCTGGACATGTAGTGGAAAACAGTATATTTCACATATACTTGAGAATTTTAAAAACACAGTTTTTCAAAATTCAGTAAATTCAAATGATGTTTTTACAAAAAACTATATAGTTATATTATATCAATTACGTCTTATATCATATGAAAGCTCTTTAACAGAACTTTTGCATGAGCTCAGTTTCACAGTTATAGCTTAATTAGAAGTTGTGAACGAATCAATACTGTTCTGCAAGTCAAAAATTCAACTGTTTTATTTACCATCTACTAATACTACACACATATTTAACATAAAATAAATTTAAGAGCGTCAGGTTGTAGCACTTGTTAATTTGACATTGAATAACCCTGCTACGTTGAGACATCTACCAGCACAGTATAGCATTGTTTGCTAAGCCCAGAAATTGCTTTCCTCTTTTGATTTTTCTAATTTTAGGGATAATGTAACAGCCATTACCAGCTTAGCAATTGTGTGTTCATTCCATTTATGGAACAATAGCGCAGCAAAATTCTGCACTTTTAATATTGTTCCATGGTACATTTCTGTTAAGGTTCTAACACCTAATTATTTACCCATGGGTGGACAAATTTATAAAGACAACAACCTCTCCACTTAATATCTATCCTAGTAAATTTACACACTCAGCAGGATTACTGAAGATGTGATATTCAAGTTTGATCATTAAGGAAAATAACTGAAGTGGCACCTTAGCACTTGCTTCAAGTGATTAAGGAGAGCTAAGAAAATAAGAATTCGGACAGGAAGGTGGCAGTCAAAAAATAGATTTTATTTACTAATCCAGGGATCATCTCAACAATGTTATAGGAACTGTCAACTTAATACAACAAAAAGAAGTTGCTCAAAATATACATAAACACAATATATATCTATGCGTCAGAACTTCACGACTTTACCACCTCAATCGGTAACTTCTCTTCGCCTTAATGAGGTAATACATTTATAAACAAATACTATCAATTTCGTGACAAAGGTTTCCATACGCGGCTTGTAGACTAATTTTAAGGCCGTGTACTACAAAAGCTGCAGCGAAAGACGCAGAAATTTTTCACATCTCCAAATGGAATCAGCTGAAGCGTATTCTGAATGAACAGTAACCGCATACACTAATGGCTGTTTCAAACTAAAAACTGCATTAACTGTAGCAATCGCCCCTCTCCTGATTAAGAACAATGTTTCTTACAGCATTTTGAAATTTCTACCATACTGACAGACAGATTGCAGACACACTACCTTTGAAATTTCGCTGTCTCCCGGGCCGTGAAAGGAGTCTATGACAGAGGTACACTCAAATGCTTTCACACTCATATTTCAGAACAAAATGACACATTCACCGGGTTCTGTACATACGAACCAAATAACAACATTACACCTCCATCACAAACAAATGTCACCGCCAGCTGATAGGACAGGGTAGCCAACGTATGAACTACGGTAAAATTACCTCTGACATTACTAAGAATTTTAGTCATCAGAAGCGGATAAAAAAATAAAAAAAATTGATCTGCACACAGACACTAGTCTTCATGGGGTGATAGAGTACATGGCGAAGAACCTTCCTAATAAACTCGCGTGGTTGTGCAGGACAGAGTCTTGAAAGACCAATTCACATTGGCCGTCACGTCACGCTAATATACGTAACGGCAGAATTATACCGCTTCCGTTTTGGGCCACAGACTTTTACATCATACTAGTACCGTCTTTGACTCGATACGTCAAAAGCATTATTCGTTTTGGCGTAATAAGCTGTTTTGTATTATAATTTTCAGTAGGCCGTTTCAAGACAATGTTGCATCGAAGATTTGGCACAAACACCTTACCCTTATCATTAACTGTGAGTCAAAGGTGCATTAACTATATAACCTTTCCAGAGATACTATAATAACCGAGATAAAAGACAAAAATGTTCATACCAATGGTATAGCATAACAAATGATGTCGTGAATCGCAGAGTCGAATGATGTTTATTCACATTCCGCTATAAGCTCATTTTATTTTCCATTTTAACGTTGTTAATACATTCTGAGACTTTAATATATTAATGTAATACAAGTAATCGTATGTTCTTCAATATTCATGTTATTTACATTTCCACCTGGTTAGAAAACAAAGGATGAAATAATATTTGGCTGTTTATTTCCGAATATGCAGCGATTTCCGGGTATGTGAATTGGTAGGAACCTAAAGGCCAATTCACACTGGCTGTCATGTCACGTCATATCTTGACAAAACATTCTGAAATGCATTTCAAATGACGGCATTCACACTGACTGTCCTATCAAATCATGGCACAATCAAGGTTTCTGGAGAAGAAAGTTGTAAAGTTATCAGGGTCCGTATAGTAGTTATTTCAAAAAACAAATTGCCGCCCCTTTGTGGAGAAAAATAAATACATATTTTTGAAACAGAAAAGTTGAAGAAATTAGCGTCATCCATGGATGCTTTTTCGGCATTGTTAATAACAAAATAGAGAACATAATCTTTAGGAATTTTACTGTTCAATTCTGTAATGTACTCCTGCTATATCGTCCCTCATATTGGACCCATTGTAGTAACTCTACCCTCTGCAAATCTGAACCAAGTCATTAAATTCTTCAGTTGTAATATCAGATATTTGTTTTCCGGTGGATCTTTCGTCTGATGAGAAACCTAAAAAGTTTTCATTAATTGTAATTTCAACATCAGCTTAAATTTTATTGCCTGAAACATACATATGATTGCAAGAGTCATCAGCTCGCTCTTACTAATGTCAGGAGTACAGTTGAAAATCTTGGAAAAATATTCGAATTTTTTTATTTCATCAGAAATATGACACGTTGCGTTTCGATGCAGCGGATTTATTATCTCTTTTTGTATATTTTTCCCAAGGTAGTGAGTGAGCTTCATCCTCTTCTTTCTTTAGCAGTATACGGATGTGCTCTTCTATAATGGGACCAAAGTCATATAGCAACTCAACTGTTTTTAAGAAATTACCATTATTATACTCGAACCACTTGTCACTTGTACGTTGAAAAGCCAGACCACTTTCACCAAGCATTTTAGTAATTGCTATGATTCTCAGAAGAACTTCAATCCAACTATTTATTTCGACATTAATAATTCTTTGAGAGTCTGCATCTGTAGTTTTACAACACTTTATCCTTCGGTTTACTACTAGCCACGATTTTTAGGTCACACTATGATTTTAGAATTTCTTTGTGCTCTTTTATAGTTTCGCCGACGTGCTTACAACTTTTAAAACCTATCTTTGAAAGAATACTAACTATACAGCCGAGTATTTTGCAACAGAAATAGTAAATGCAGTTTTGTGAAAGTGTGTACACTAGTCATTCTAGTAAAACTTGCTCTGCATTTCTTAAATTCATGTATAATAATTTGCTCTAAAATGTCAACCAGTGTCTTTAGAAAGAAATTAGTAATCATACGATTGTTTTGGTGGACCTTGTCTCACTTGAAAACTTATTTGGAAGTCTTCTAAAGCTCTTGGCCACACTGCTGCATCTGTACTCAAAGTTTGTAGAATGCTTTCTGTGAACTTTTTCAGTGTTTTCATTTGGTGATGACTGAGTAAGAATCTCATAAGTTCCAATTGATTTAGAAACTTCAAACATTTGTTGGTCATTTTCATCCTTTCACTGTTCTGTACTTTCTTTTATAACCGTGCCTTATGTTGGTTTCTCAGAGTTGTCATTTGTTTTAGGACAACTCTGTATATAATTTGTTAATGTGTTTATTTGTTTTTGACTTTTGGGTTCATTTTACAGCCCCCTTTTTATGTATGGGTAACCAGAGTTTTCTCTGATCTCTAGGCATTCTGGATAAGGCACACACATAAACAATGGAAGCTATAAGAAATATAAGAAATCATAATTTTTCTTTCTTCTAAATAAGCTAAAACGATAATTAACATAACTTCAAAATTATAATAAAAAAATCAACAGAAATATATTTATGGCTTACATAAATTTTTTCATATCCCGTGAATCTAAAGAAAATCTAGTGTTATTAAATGTGTATTTTATAATAACAAATATTTCAGCAGATAATAGCCAAAAACAATTTTATAATTCTTGGTTTTCGGATTTCATTTAGTTCATTAATTAAATATATTACTGTAAACCGTGTTTTATCAAAGCTGTGAACTTAATAATTTCTTATATTGTTGATTCAAAAATTATTTTTATAAAACAAAAATATAAGTAATTATACATAATGAGCACATTCAAATTCTATGCAATAGTTTATTGATTCAATAAACAGTTTCTCTGTATAAATTAAATATTTGTTTTATTTTAAAAGTCCAATTGTTTCAATTCGATAATCGATTTAAGGCAAACTAATATCTATCAAAGTATAGATGCACTTCGCTTATAAAAAAAAATGGGTAAGTGTGAATAGGACTCATGCTCTGAGAGTTCCATATCATCAATGACATACAGCTGTCACTCACTTTAGCATGAGCCACATAACAATATAGGCCACAAAACCATGACAGTGGTGCATCAGAGAAGCTTCGCCAGCTCAGGACACAGCAAAGATCATACGGACACTCCGATTGTGCAATGGGTGACATCACCATAATAATGAAAGTGTAGATAACAGACAGAATGGGAACCACTTGCATGACTACTACTTCTATTTTATGCTTGCATACAGTAATATTTTCCTGGTATTGAGTATTTAACACATCAATATTTTTCTCACACTGACAGCCAAAATGGCACTCTTAAATTTTGTTGTCCAGGACAAATGGCTGGGTTGCCAGCACCTGGAGTTGGCCGTGGATGTCATCTATCCACTGTTAATCATGTAAACCACAAGTGTATTTCCTCCTGATACATCATCATGCACACATCGGCATATTTCTATTGATAGTGGTTTTCATGGCAGATATCAGTTGTTTGATGTTCATTAGTTTCATTGTCTCCTATGAATTGTTTCATTTTGTTATTTCTTTTGTCAAGATTTATAATTTTATAATAAATGACATGAAATACATTGCAATATGGATGCAACTTGCAGTTGAAAAAGTACTGTGGGTAGAATCAGATTGATTAGTAAGTGTAATTTATTTGCATGTTGTCACGTATTTGTAATGTTTCATAAAGATATGGACTGAAGTCTTCAGACCCTGCAACAGTGGCAGTGTATGCTAAGTAATGTATTAAGAGTTGTTTGGTTAAATATATGTTTATGGCAGGCTTATTTAATGTTACGTAGCTCTCTGGATTGTGTGTGAAACAGTTTTGGAAATGTCAGTTGTCAATATTCATGTGGTTTCACTAGCTAACCCCAGTATAAATAAGACAATTAAACTATTAGAGTCCAGTTACAAGATGTAAAGAAAATCTATAAATCTTAAAAAGAAAGTTATTGATGGAGATGTGAGTATTGCACAAAAATTACAATGGACTGGCAACTAAAATTTAACGAACCCATTTTTCACTGGTTGTGATAGTAGCTCATAACAGGGTGTTTCTTTTAGTAATTCTGGGTGCAGTTCGATCTAACAAATGAAAAAAAAGTGTTGTTCAGCTTGCTAAAATACTTAGAAGATGCAGATACCTCTTCCTTGAGCTCTGTGTATAATGTCTAAAATTCCCCTCTGTACCACATAATGACACTTTTTGGGTCCATGCTCTCTTTTGAGTTGTTTTGCACTTCTGTCTTCCTTCTCGAATATACAAGCTATTCCTACAAGCTACAAATTATTCGAGTCCGATAAATGCCATTTTCCACAAATGAGAACTGCAGCACCCACATATATAAGCTACTACATTGTGTATCTGCACTTTGTGCATAAAAAAGTTGAAAATTATTGTGTGAACATCGAAATTTCTGCGAAAAGACAGTTGAGTACAGCCATCCAAGTTGAGATCACATGACCTGAATTGACTTGACACACCATGACGTGACAGACAGTGTAAATACACCTTGACATGATGGTGCTCTGAGGTGATGATGCCACAACATTCAGTGTGAACTGACATTATGAGGACAGTTTAAATTGCTAGGAGTGAAACGTTTGGCTGTTAATTTCCGAATATGTGTTGATTTCCATGTGTGGCAAGGAAAGAACCTAAGGGGTGAGCTCAAATTGCTGCGAGTGAAATGAGGAGCACTAGTATTCATATTCTTCCCTGCAACAATATATTTGGCTGTTTATTTCCTAGCATACACAAAGATCATGAAGACAGATATTTCACATGTTACAACCAATAGCACTTCCAGCTGATACATTTCTGCCACTAACTGCATGTTGTCACATCATGTCACAGCATGTCAAAACATTCCACAATACATTTCAAATGGTGGCATTCACATCACCTCATGGCACCACCAAGGATTCTCAGGAACAAAGTTTTGAAGGCTTGCGTATTCTCTGTTGTTGATCAGAAGACCCCCAAGCTCATTTCCTTCTGATACACAGCCATGCTCCCATCCTCCATACTTTGTTTCATTCTGCTTTCTTTTGATTATAGTGTTTGTCATTGATATTGGTTGTTATTCTACATCTTCGTTACACACTCTTTGTTGTTTTTCGTTATTTGTTATAGACTGAAAACAGTTGACGACAGCCATGTGAGTTGATACCATGTGACTTCATTTGACTTGACATGACATGATGTGCAGGACAGTGTGAACACAATCTAACGTGACGGTGCTGTCATGTGATGGTGTCATGACGGCCAATGCTTCTTACATGATGAAGATAGCCATGTCAATGTGAATTGGCTAGATCTCTGAGCGTAGAACTTCTAAGTGCCTGCAGATTCTTTTCGTTTGCATCTTCTGCCATGTTTTAATTAGGTAAAACATATAAATTAGTGTGCACATATTAAGAATCGTTCAGTATACATAGCTGTGAACCATATGTTACTGAGTGTAAAGGCCAATTCACACCTACTGTCACATCTCGTCATGTCACATGATGTCAAAACATTCCACAGCGTATTTCAGATGGCGGCACTGACACAGGCCGTCAACAGACCGTCATGTTGCAGCATGTCACATCACTGTCATGCATTCTTGAGAAGGAATTATTGATAGTGTTGTCATCTATTAACACTGAAATTCAAACTATTTTCTCCATATTCACTCATGCAATAATAATGGATATTGTGCTTCTGTGCCAACTTAACTTTTATTTCATCGTTTTCAATTGTTTTCGAGTTAAACTGCAAATATTCCACTACAGCTTGGATATTTTTTCCATTGAGGATTCATACATAAGCGAGGTCAGGTATCTGAAAGCGAAATTTATTTTGGATTTTATAATAACACAATAGAGCAGATGCATACACTTTGTATATATAAGAACAGAAACTGATGATGCAATTTTCATTGAATAATATTTTATGTGAAAATGTCAGCCCTGCTGAAGAAGAAAAATACAGATGTTTATGGCAATAGTAGTTATGTAAGGAAAAAATAGTTGATAAGGTAAATAGGCTACGTTTATTCCCTTATAAATGTTGTCTGATGTGTTTGTATGTACTGAAAAGGGAATGTCACCACTGAAAAATATGCAAGCTTAATTATAGGTAGCACAAATGTGCAGTTCCTTAGGATAAAACTCGATACATTGCAATTGTTTCCTGAGGAAGTGAGACTAGATGTATTATGTAAATGTGAACACTGGCTAGCCCATAAAGAAGCAGATTACTATGGATATATTGAATATCTTGAAATGGTGGATGCATGGTGTAGAGAAACTTCTATACATGATGGTGTGTCTCTATACGCAAATGGTGATCTCAGTGCCAAGAAAATTGATGTAAGAAACTTCTGTGTGGACTGTGATCTAGAATTGGTTGCCTTAGGGGTGCCAGATGCTAACTTAATTGTTGTTTCTTTGTACCATTCCTAAATGGCAATTTTGAAAACTTCATTAACAAATTGGAAAGTTGTCTGTGTGATCTAGTGCACGGAAGAGCAAAATTGTCTTATTTGGAGAATTCAGCATCCATATCGGGGAAGGCAGTGACAAAGACAGAGCTTTCATGAACTTAGTAAGCAGCTATGGACTGTTTGTGGAAAGTTATCTGCCAACAAGAAGAGATGTCTGTCTTGACACAGCTGCTACAAACGTAAATAGTTGGGACTACAAAGTAAGTGTCGTTGACCCTATCATTGCAGATCACAGTGCAGTAATCATGAAGCTCCAACAAACTAAGTAAGTACTCAACAAATTTCCAACTGGCATTCGAATTATGTATTCAGAAGTAAGGGTATTACAAAGAAAAATCTATATGATTTCAAAACTGCAGAGTCGTTTACCGACTAGCATCAGATTTGTGAACAATTGGCACCAAATGATACATTCAGTTCCATGTTCTGGTCTCTTAAACCCAAATTTGATGAAATTTTTACACTAAAACCCAAGAGATATCTAAGTGCCAAATCGAAATACACACATAAAACTGTAAAAGTAACCAGCTGGTATACCTCTAGATTAGGTAAAATAAAATGCATTGTACAACTACTAAATGATAAAAGTCAGAGCCAGTGAAGATATTGGCATCAAGGACATATATACTGCAATTACATACAGGCCAAAAGGATGCACAGAAAAGAAGTAGGGAAAGTAAAAATGGAAAGCAATGTCAGACCTGCTGAAGAAGCTCACAATCCTTGCAAGGCACCATGGGAGGAGGAGGAGGATAGTAGTGTTTAACGTCCCGTCGACAACGAGGTCATTAGAGATGGACACAAGCTCGGGTGATGGAAGGATGGGGAAGGAATTCGGCCGTGCCCTTTCAAAGGAACCATCCCGGCATTTGCCTGAAGCGATTTAGGGAAATCACGGAAAACCTAAATCAGGATGGCCGGAGACGGGATTGAACCGTCGTCCTTCCGAATGCGAGTCCAGTGTGCTAACCACTGCGCCACCTCGCTCGGTCACCATGGGATCGCTCAGATTCTTGCAGTCCAGATGAATTTAATGAAAATTTATAAACATAGTAGAAAGCACAGTAGGTGATATTCCTGACTTCAGAACTATGAAATTTGGAAATAACTGCAGCATGGCAATGTGGAAGAATGTGTATCCTAAACACATAACAAAAATAATAAAAGACTACAAAGACTCAGGGAGTCCTGATATTTATGTCATGTCCCGTACAATTTAAAAACTGTAGTTTGCGAAATTGCTCAGCCAATCTCAGTAGTAATAAATAAATGCCTCTTTTATGATACACAGTACGGCTTTTGGAAGGGAAAGACAATTACAACAGCAGCACTTGACATAGTTACAAATATACGTCAGGGTTTTGAAGACAAGGAGTCTATTTATAGCACTGGTACTCAGTGATCTTAGTAAGGCATTTGATTGTACCCTATGTAAAGCCCTGCTCAGCAAACTACAATCATATGGAATTGGGGGAGTTGTTATACCTAAATAACAGATGACAGATTGTATCACTGTAAGGAGCAGAATCACGTGAGGTGAAGTTAAAATATGGTGTGCCACAGGGATCTGTAATAGGGCTCTGTTATTATTGATTTTCATTCATGACACTGGCTCCAATGTGCACACCTTCTAGTTTGCAGATGACACAACTTCGTTCTCAAAAGAGGAGAACGTTCTTCAAGCTGTTCAACAAGTGGAAGTCCTATTCAGTGAGGTGAAGTCCTGGTTCATCATGAACAATGTGAGAATCAATGTAAACAAAGCACAGGGGATGATATGCAGACTAAGTGATACTGGAGCACTAGGTGACGCAGCATCTGATAAATTTCTGGGCTTTTTCATTGACACAAAGTTAACTTGCCAATGGCACACTGAACATGTATGTTGCAAACTCTCATGGGTCCTATCTTCTTGAGGAAACTAAAAAGTGCTACACCACATCAGTACCTATTAACAGTTTACTATACAATGTTCTACAGTCACATCAGCTATAAGCTGTTACTGTGGGCCACTCTGCAGGTTGCAAGACTGTGCTTTTAATACAAAGAAAGGTAATGAGGATCATTATCTCAAGCAAAAAAACTGACCACTGCAAACCAATTTTTTCGCAGTTAGGAGTGCTGACTGTTTTCAGCCAATATATTTTCAACTACCTTGTTCACACAAAGACAAATCATGGGCTCTACAGAAAGACCGATAAAGTTCATCAACACAGCACTCTCTATAATGACAGTATAGACAGGCCAAGATGTTGATTAACTAAGATGCAGAATAGCTTCCCAATGATGGCCCTAAAATTATTTAATGCTCTGCTTAAGAATATACAGTCACTACCAATTAAACAATTTAGGACTAAAATTTCGTGTATACTAACAGAGCAACCTTAGTACAGTGTAAAAGAATACTTCTCTGATGACAGAACAGTGTCTATCTGAGTTACAGTTCAGTACCAATGACAACAGCAGCAACTGTTGTACTGTTATTGTAATGCGTATTGTAATCTATTTGTTAAATATATCTTTTATAGTATCTACTTTAGTATTGAAGCGGGAACGTGTTGTTTCTCCGCTTACAGTCGCTCATGTGCAGTGAACCGGCTTTATCGCCGCGCCCACACACTATGCTCAAGGGAGAGGCTTTATGTCAATAAACGACTAGAGCGGTTTCGGGACAGGACACATTTATTTTCCTACCGTTACAATAAATGACAAATAACATTCTTCGCTAATGTCCGTCTATACAGGTGCGTTGCACTGGCGGTACGGCTCGATCACCGATCCCAGAGGGTGTACAGTCCAGTGGCGAGCCGTGGCGCGACCGCGTGGACCGAGCGGGACAAAAGGCCGCGTCACTGAATGTTCTACTCCTGGCGCGACCGGAGGCGCTGTAACGTCCGCGAAGGAGCGGAAGACACTTTAACGGCGACTGCGCTTACGACCGCGCGTACGCATTTACGGCGGAGTCACGTTGACTCGACGCACGTGGTCCGCGGCGGAAGAACTGGGAGACGTGTTTCGCGTCGCGTCGACTAGCTCGCACTGGCCGCCTGCCTTGTTCCTGTGCGGTCCGGTGTGCGACGCACCATTGCCGAACGGTACAGCTGCCCCTACTTGTGTCGGCAGTGTCGTTGTTCAGCCCTTCGTGCGTTGGACGGTGCTGCCACCACAGTATCATAGTTCAAATTGAAATTTTTATTAATTTTAATGTGGTAATATTATTATAAAATTGACGCTGTTTGTCCTGCCATGGATGGTGAATGAAAAAAAAACTGGTAATAAAGGCAATATATATTTTTGCTAGCAAATATATGATGTTTTGAAATGTTGTTTCACTTCTCAGGAGATTATGACACAATACTGATCAAGAACATAGATTATGAAGTTTGCTGTGGCCATTAATAAATCTTATCACTGTTTTGGTACTGGGCTTAAGAGAACTGAGGCAATGTGATGTGACATGGTTTATCATGCGTCCAGTGTGAATACACCATGATGTGACAGACACATGACATGATGCTCCATTAACATCCAGTATGAACTGCTCTTAATTGAGTAGGGGAATACTTCTTTTCTTCACATAATCCATGAATTTTACAGTCACTCTTGCGGTTTTGTTCCTGCAAATGGAAACAGAAAATTTAGTACTATAAAATGGGGTGAATGGAAATGGTTTTTAACTTGAAAAGGATAAACTGATAAGCTTAAAAGGAAATATTGAAATCAAAATTATATGGAACTATAGGAATTGTGCCAAACTTCAAACTCATAAATAGATTTTGGGCGTAGATCACACTTTTATAACATAAAAAATAACAATTCTGTGTTTCCATTCACCCTGCAGAGAAGGGCTAATAGAAACACGTGTTAATCTTACTATTTTTCTTTTTTATTGGTCTTTGGGGTAAATAGGGATGTCTGAAAACCTGTTTTGAATCTAGGAGAGTAAGGAACGAAATTTATCTGTCTCCAAAAATTTTTATTCAGTACAAAAACAAAAAACATTGCATCAGTTGTGGTTTGTTATTCTGTTTTCCAAATGAAAACTGTTATATTTCTAAGTACTATATTGTAACATTAAATTGATGAACTTGATTTGTTTGTTAATATATTAAGTCACCAACATCATGTTTTAACATGATGTCTTTGAATCTACAGTTCATATCCCTGTAAGTAATAAAGAGAATTCGAATATAAAAAATGACTTATTATGTGTTAAAATAAACATATTTAATTGGCCTTGTTTTTTTAGAAAATACCAACATAACATTTGCCTTTTAAACAACAAATTAAACTACACATTAACACTAAAAGTTTGATTAATTAAATGAGATTGCAAATTTGCTTATCATGCACTTAAATTAAAACAACACAATTAATATTGGTACTTATAAATACATTTTGAAGTAAGCAAAGTCGGTACCCCATCAGATGTTTGTTGTAGGGTGAACAAAACAGCACTGTCAATCAAGCTTGAAACTCGTAATTTGAGTTAGACCGGTTCACTAAGAATGTAGACAAACAAATCTTTGAATGACACTCCCATTTTACTTCTGACAACATAGCATAGAACCTTTTTGGCAGTTTCGCTTCTGTTCATCCCACTGTTTCTGTTCACACCATTTTATGGTACTACAGAAATATTTCATATTCTTTGCTTTTTTCCTGTGTGTACCCTACAGTAAAGAGACAGGGTTTTTAATGTTATTGACAAAATTCATTACCTGTCACATTGTTGCCTGTTGTCAAAATAGATCACATGGAGCTCCCAGAAGTGCAGATACCCTTCTTGAAAACTCTATATAAAATGTACTGTTGAGATAAATACTTTGTTTCATTTGAAGTTTCCACTCTACAACAGTGAATGGCAACATAAATGCTAATACAAAATACATCATTTAAGATGTCAAGCTGTATTTCATTTTGATTGAGAAGATACTGTCCTTACAGATTTTAATACCATTTTACACTTACTAAGTAATAATTTAGTTCATCCATAATTTTTGTCATTAATAGTGGCATGTTTGAAAAAGCAATGTTGAAGAGGTGTCTCCATTGTTCATGTTACTTTATGTTACAAATTACATCTGCCTAAAGGTTTTTACTAACATAGTAATAATTTAACCATTTCTGCTGCATCTCACGAGATTATTCTGAATGACAAGGTAATGTATGATTAAAGCATTAGTGAAATGAAGCAGAATCAATTTCAGCTCAAGCTGGGAATGTCTGGATCACAGTAGAATTTTGAAATTCTAAGCAGAACTGACACAGTTTCTTGCACCTGTTTTATAAGAATTCATTTTGCTGTATAAAATATTTTGGACTTTTTGCCACTTCAGTTCTAGGTAAGACCTCAGGTTGTCAACGATTACCACCACAGCCTTTATTGGTAGCAACTGACTCATGGTTGCTTCTGTCGTAGCCTGGTATAGCCCATGGACGGACTGCAATTTGCCAGCAGTTACGTCACGGTGCCATAGATGGTGCTAACGTCTGTGTTGGTGGCGCCACCATTCCAGTAGGAGCGTTAAAAAAAGACACAAATTACGCTGTTTCTTCTCAGTATCGAGACATCGCTTCCATCCATGGCTAAGATTATATCTGCATTTTCCCAGGTGAAGCTGTTCTTGCACATTCTTAATTCTATGATCTCTTGAATAACGTAATCCGCCATTACACCAGTGATGCAAGTGAAGCAGCAAGACAATGAAATTGCTGTAATATACATAGTCAACAACATAGAAGAAAACCAGTGGAGGACATCAGTGATTTCGATTTCTATGTATACACTGCCCCATCCTTCCCCCCAAATGCCACACCAGCAGCTACAAATTAAAAAAATTAAAAAACAATCGACAAAGTGCTTAGGCTAATCTAGTTTAAGACTGTTTATTTTTAAGTAAAATTTCTCTATGTATGTATGTATGTATTAACGCTTGAAAATGAACAGAACATCTTTACACAAAGACAAATATCAGGGCTAGTTTGACTGGGCGCTGAGAAGCCTCAGTTATTGAGATACAGGAGGGGGGCTCAATCACCTCTCCATTCTTTGTAGTCATTCATTGCATGGCACCATGTATAGTAGATGCAAGGTCGGTACAGCGTGCAGACCATCTCATAGCTGTGGGGAGGTAATTTTTTAGTTGGGAGATTTCACCTTCCGTGTTCTACAGCTTTTTGGCAAGGTATGGGACTGTTTTCGCATCAGCTGGCCACTGTGGTTGTTTCACAGAAGTAGCGTTGCGGCAGTGTTGTGAGGCAGATGTCAGACAAAGAAACTGCAATGTGCAGACATGCTGAAGTCCCGAGCACTGATCGACACTGATTCATCAACTCAACATGGAGAAGGAAAATAATAAGTCATAAACTGACAATGAGCATCCGAATGGGATGACCACATCTCCCATTGCATGGTGGAAATTTACAATCTTGTATTGGCTGGTCTGTAACTCGGGAATTTGGGATTTTCTCAGGTGTTCTCTGTCATGGCTGTTCCCAGCGCTGGCCACAATGAATCCAGCACATAGTTCTGACATTTTTCTGCATTCCAAAGTTGTCATAAAAGTGGCCCCACAACCGATTCACTTGCTTGTGATAACTGAGTCTGTGTGAGGCCTGGACAGTTTGTGTCTGTGCTTTGTCCAAGAACCTGTTGGTGTTCGTCGTGTATAAGTATATTTGTAATTGTCTGCTAAGCTTTTTATGCAGATCAAATCTTCTCCAACAATTCCAGGGTATCATACGCTCTCTTTGTTTGTATTCTGGGCACTCTTATGTATCCATCATCTCAGTGCCTACAGTGGTCAGCGAGTTATCGGCATTTTCATGCTGAAGTAGAGGATACCCTATGTGTGGATGGAAATTCGATTATAGTATGCTGCTTCTCTCGCATCACCATAGTTATGTTACATACCGCCATTGTACATGCAACAGTTTCGAGGCCTCTAGTGGCAGAGCTCTGCATGTGCATAGACATGAAGAATAAAGATGTGGAATGTAATAATGTTAGCTTTATTTAAAAAGCTTTCAGAGTTTTCAGATAAAAATTCTGAGTTATTACTTTCCAGTATGCTCTCATATACAAAGACACTTCATCGCGTGGAGTGGCCGCGCTGTATGAGGCGTCATGTCGCGGATTGCGCTGCCCCTCCCACCGGAGGTTCGAGTCCTCCCTGGGGCATGGGTGTGTGTGTTGTTCTTAGCACAAGTTAGTTAAAGTAGTGCATAAGTCTAGGGACCGATGACCTCAGTAGTTTGGTCTCTTAGAAATTCACACACTCATTTGAACATTTTGAACAGAGACACCTCACCCAGTCCGAGTAAAATATCTTTTGGGCCAATACTAGTTTGTTTGATTTTCTCAATGAGTACTTCGGCATTTTGAATGTGATATTTGCAGTGACAAACTGTCTTAGTCATTAACTTAGTTAAATATTTGTCTAGTCTGTCGGTGGGAGAACCAGTAGCACTAACGAAAGGTTCCAACAGCAGGCCTCCTTTGTAGACGTATAGACCTTCTTTGCAGAACTACAGGAAGTTGAGTTCTGAGATGTTTTACAACAACATCTGGCAGACCCGAATTCTTCAGCAGCTCTACCGCTTTTCTATTGCATGACAGTGTAGGTGCCAGTTTTATGCATTTGTACTTATCATCCTCCAACAGCGACATTACTTTATTATGATACTAAATAGCATTAAGAACAATCATGATATTTCCCTTGTCAGCCAAAAACACAAATATATTCTCATCTTATACATCAAATGCATTCCCAGTTGCGAATATGGACAGCCATCACCTGTAGAAGGGAATGATGACAATTATTTTTGTTCCGGGCCGGGACTTGAATCCGGATTTCCCGCTTACCGCGATCGGTCGCCTTACCATTTGGCTATCGGTGCACCACTCACAGCCGGACCCAACTTCCATATATCGTCAACCATGCGTCTACAACCTGTACCCGTACATCACTTACATATATTCCCGTACAACGTTGCTTGCCCGGTTTCGGTGGATAAATACGATATGCAGTGCCTGCGTTATTCTGAAATACGATGCAATGTTCCTTTGGACATGCATGCATCCTTATTCCATCTTATCATACATCGTGCCAGTTGTGTACACTCATTCATTGACGAGGTGATTGCTGCTGAAACTGGTAAGCAAGTTGTGTTTCAAAACGACATCCTGCAGGAATTTCACTATTACTTTGAAAACGTATATTCTTAAGTCCCAACCGGCAACACTATGGCGACGGAACTGATTCAGACACTAAATTTTGACGTTACAGCAGAGGTGAACGTGGAATTTTTGGTAGACATTGATGTTGCTGGCGTTTTAAAATTAATCACTCAATCGCCAGAAAACAAATCCCCTGGACCAGATGGTCTTCCTAAAGAGCTTTATTACAAGTTCTGGCATATTATCAGCCCCGTATTCGCAGACATGTTAAATGAAATTATATGTGGGCGTGAACTAACATGGCTGAAAGAGGTTAAGGTAGGGAGGAGGAGATTAGTGTTTTACGTCCCGTCGACAACGAGGTCATTAGAGACGGAGCGCAAGCTCGGGTGAGGGAAGGATGGGGAAGGAAATCGGCCGTGCCCTTTCAAAGGAACCATCCCGGCATTTGGCTGAAGCGATTTAGGGAAATCACGGAAAACCTAAATCAGGATGGCCGGAGGCGGGATTGAACCGTCGTCCTCCCGAATGCGAGTCCAGTGTGCTAACCACTGCGCCACCTCGCTCGGTGGTTAAGGTAGTACTCGTACCGAAATAGAGAGGTCATTACACCACTGACAACTTCCAGCCCATAATGTTATTATATTTTGGTTGTAAGACTATAGCCAGGGCAGTTAAAAGTGGACTGAAACTTAGAGCAAAAAAAGTCATCCAAAACCACAAGTCATGTCTTCCAGGCACGACTACTATGTCCACGATGACAGAAATCAGGTGTATTGTATCGATCGCTACATCAACCACTATTACAGATGTCTTACTGTTTGTCGATTTTTCTCAAGCGGTTGATACAGTCAGTCGTATCTTATGCAAGCCATGCAAAGGGTTGGTCTGGAACACAAAGCAGTTCACGTACTCCAGAACATTTCCTGGGTATCACAGCAAGGATTGTCGTTAGCGAGAAAATAACGAGAGCAATACCACTCAAGAGAGTGATACCACCCTCAACGATGCTCTTCGCTTTCTCGTTGGAACCCTTCCTCTTGAGACTGCTGTGTAAATTAACGGGCGTATTTTCATCGGGTGCATGTTTCGCTATCAGAGTGTTGCTGTCCTGATACGCGGTGAAGATAACTAAGAAACTATTAAAATGGAGATTGACATATACTGCACGGCATCATGTGCTATAATTAATGAAGGGAAAAGTACATTAGTTTCTTTGCGCCCAGAAAGTCGAGAATGTTAAAACCCTTGGCGCTATAATTGACAGGCGTTCACTAAAGATGGCGGCCGCAAATTGGAAAACAATAACAGCAAGCATGCAGGTTCTCCTCGTAGAAAGCAACTGGCGAGCCGTGTCCTTGATTGAAAAAATGAAGATTATTAATACACGTATTATTTTCAAAAGCTTATTACAGGCTAGAAAGATGACACTAGCGAGCAGGTTCCCGTGGAAGGGAAATATTTTTAACTGGACCCCAGCACACTAACAAAATCAAGATCGGAAGGGTTGGAGTTGAATACAAAAAAAGGCCATTACTCTTTTCCTGAAACGAACCTCACAAACAATATACAATAGTCAACGAAACATAACTGCAATGCTCTTCCAGATAATCCGTCCAGAAAGTACGAAACCGCCAGTCGATTTACACACAATAAGATTGCAGCTCAAGTACGTTCGTAAACTTTACATTGAAGCAAGTGACGTAGATGAAGCCCTGCTGCGGAAACCCCTTTTTAATCACCAATGACATAACACAGAAATGCCATAGGAGAAATAACCCCCGCACAGTTCAAACGAAGTATCCGTCTTGGCACTGGAAGGTAGTATGGAAGGACGTGAGCCTGAAGATCCACAGAATGGAAGTAGCGTCAACGTGATACCATGTGGTACACAACACGATAGCTACGAATGGAAAATTATATAGAATAGGAACTCTTCTTCTTCCGTATCCGGATGCACCAATTATATCTTCCATTCCCAGTAATTAGCAACGTAGGTTGCTTTATCATTGACTTTCAAAATATCGTCTTTAGTGCATGTTATAGACATATCTGGGCAAATCAGTAGGTGTTCCAAGTCCTGTATTGCTCCACATTCACACCTATCGCCATCACTGTAGCTCCATTTACATAGGTTTGATTTGCATCCAGTTACTCCAGTGCGCAGCCGGTTTAATGACCTCCAAGTTGTAAAAGATAGTTGAAATCCTGCAGATCCCTCTTCAAGTAGTTTCATTGTGGAGTGTGGCACCATTTCTTCCCAAAGAGATAGCCGCTTTGCGACGGGCTTGGTAGCGAGCTCTTCAGTAGTTTCAATGAAACTCCTGCCAGACACGTTGTTTTCGGTGCATATGCATCGGGTGTCGAGGATCATTCTTTTGTTTTGATCTTTATATCTCAGCGGCTACTTGTCTGCAGATAGTGGGTGGTGCTATGCCTATGATGGGATAAATTTTGTCTTTGGGAGTTGTTTTGAGGCATCCTGTGACAATACGTACAGTTTCGTTTACGTCGACGTCAACTTGCTTAGTGTGAGCAGAGTTCCTCCAAACTGGCGCCGCGTATTCCACTGCTAAGATACTCAGCACCAGACCCGTGGTGCGCAAAACGTGTGGTTGAGCTCCCCACGATGGACCCGTTAGCTTCCGCAGTATGTTGTTCCTGCCACAGACCTTGTTTTTAGTGTTGTGACAGTGCTGCTTAAAAGTAAGCGCTCTGTCCAATGTTACTCCCAGATATTTTGGGCTGTTTGTATGCTTCAGCTCTTCCCCTTGCCACATGACTCGGAGTTTCCGTTTGGCTTGCTTGTTCCAAAGATGGAAGGCGGATAATTGAGATTTACTAGGGTTTGATTTGAGATTATTGCCTTCGCAATAGGTAGCAAGTTTTTCTAAGGCTCCTGTGAGATTCTCCTCCACTTGTTCAAAGGTTTTATCCTGTGTGGCCATTGCTGTATCATCGGCATAAATGAACATTCCTGTCTGGTGGCTGATGGGAAGGTCATTCATATAGATGTTAAATAATATTGGAGCCAAGACACTACCCTATGCAATTCCATTTTTCTGTGTCCTCCATCGGTTGTTTTTAGATTGTAAGGTTACATAGTAGCATCTGTTCTGTAGCATGCATTGCACGAACATACACTCCTGGAAATTGAAATAAGAACATCGTGAATTCATTGTCCCAGGAAGGGGAAACTTTATTGACACATTCCTGGGGTCAGATACATCACATGATCACACTGACAGAACCACAGGCACATAGACACAGGCAACAGAGCATGCACAATGTCGGCACTAGTACAGTGTATATGCACCTTTCGCAGCAATGCAAGCTGCTATTCTCCTATGGAGACGATCGTAGAGGTGCTGGATGTAGTCCTGTGGAACGGCTTGCCATGCCATTTCCACCTGGCGCCTCAGTTGGACCAGCGTTCGTGCTGGACGTGCAGACCGCGTGAGACGACGCTTCATCCAGTCCCAAACATGCTCAATGGGGGACACATCCGGAGATCTTGCTGGCCAGGGTAGTTGACTTACACCTTCTAGAGCACGTTGGGTGGCACGGGATACATGCGGACATGCATTGTCCTGTTGGAACAGCAAGTTCCCTTGCTGGTCTAGGAATGGTAGAACGATGGGTTCGATGACGGTTTGGATGTACCGTGCACTATTCAGTGTCCCCTCGACGATCACCAGTGGTGTACGGCCTGTGTAGGAGATCGCTCCCCACACCATGATGCCGGGTGTTGGCCCTGTGTGCCTCGGTCGTATGCAGTCCTGATTGTGGCGCTCACCTGCACGGCGCCAAACACGCATACGACCATCATTGGCACCAAGGCAGAAGCGACTCTCATCGCTGAAGACGACACGTCTCCATTCGTCCCTCTATTCACGCCTGTCGCGACACCACTGGAGGCGGGCTGCACGATGTTGGGGCGTGAGCGGAAGACGGTCTAACGGTGTGCGGGACTGTAGCCCAGCTTCATGGAGACGGTTGCGAATGGTCCTCGCCGATACCCCAGGAGCAACAGTGTCCCTAATTTGCTGGGAAGTGGCGGTGCGGTCCCCTATGGCACTGCGTAGGATCCTACGGTCTTGGCGTGCATCCGTGCGTCGCTGCGGTCCGGTCCCAGGTCGACGGGCACGTGCACCTTCCGCCGACCACTGGCGACAACATCGATGTACTGTGGAGACCTCACGCCCCACGTGTTGAGCAATTCGGAGGTACGTCCACGCGGCCTCCCGCATGCCCACTATACGCCCTCGCTCAAAGTCCGTCAACTGCACATACGGTTCACGTCCACGCTGTCGCGGCATGCTACCAGTGTTAAAGACTGCGATGGAGCTCCGTATGCCACGGCAAACTGGCTGACACTGACGTCGGCGGTGCACAAATGCTGCGCAGCTAGCGCCATTCGACGGCCAACACCGCGGTTCCTGGTGTGTCCGCTGTGCCGTGCGTGTGATCATTGCTTGTACAGCCCTCTCGCAGTGTCCGGAGCAAGTATGGTGGGTCTGACACATCGGTGTCAATGTGTTCTTTTTTCCATTTCCAGGAGTGTAGAAAGGGTGTAGTCCTTAGTGACATTATACACTTTCTGGCTAAGCAACTCATGGTTAACTGTGTCATATATGGCACTGAGATCCAGGAATGCGACCCCAGTTACTTCTCCTCTCTTAAAGCAGTCTTCGATGTACAGTGTGAGATTAAGGATTTGGCCACAGCATGATTTTCCTGGTCGAAATCCAGCTTGTTCGTTAATGAGGGCTTTTTCCACATAATCAGCTATGCGTTTGAGGATCATTCGCTCCAGCACTTTAAATAGATGACAAAGCAGTGAGACAGGCCAGAAATTTTTAGCTTCAGCTGGGTTTTTCCTTGGTTTTAGTAACGCAACAACCCGAGCTTTCCTCCACAGTTTAGGAATTTGCATTGTTATAATACAGTTATTCATTAGCTCTAGGATCCATGCTTGTACTCTCGGTCCAAAATGTTTAATTTGCTCAGATCTCAGATGGTCCAGGCCAGCGGCCTTATTGTTTTTTCAAATCGTTGATGGCGTCTTGTAGCTCCTGAATGAAGAACGGGCGAGCTAGGATGCTAATCTCCTCGTTCAATTTTCTTTTGATTTTGCCATTCCTGATCTTTCTTTTAGTTTTTCCGTTCATGAGCAGTTGGTGAACTATCTGATCAGGTGTAACTTCATTGTAATTTGGTTGTGGTTCTGTTGGGTCGTTGCTGAGACTTCTGAGCAGTTTCCATGCTTTCCTACTGCTGTGCTTCATGTCCGTCTCTTGTAGGAGGTTGCACCACTTTTCCTTTCTCGCTTCGGAGATACCAGACATCAGTACCTCACCTGCCTGGATCGTTTCCTCTGAGAAGGGGTCCTTATTGTAAAGTTCTTCATACTTTTTCAGAGAGGTATGCGCCGTCGAGAGATTTTCTTGATGAGGTCTACAAAAGTTTCATATGATTGTACTTCTGGTTTAATTTCCAAGACCTCCTTATCAATGTCCTCTGTGAAGAGTTCCCAATGAGGTTTTTTGAAGTTGAAGCATCTCTTGAGGGACATTCCATCTGATTTGATTACTGCCGTAATGCAGCAAGTTATTGCTCTGTGTTGCGATCTTGGAATTGGGTCCTCGATTTGCTTTACAGTTTGCAGGGATACCTTGTCGAAGAGAGAGATGTTATCTGGATTATATCCTCGTTTCCATCTTCCGCTGTTAAGGGGCTCCAGAAAGGCTCAAAACCATGAAAAGTTCAATTTTTACTTTTTTGCGTTTTCTGAATCTGCAGACTATTACCTTTTAATAGATATATAATTTATTCAATTCTGAAGACTACAACTATTTTTAAATTTTTTTTGAAATGTGTTCTACATGGGCGTGACCCACTGTGGCGCTGTTAAACTGCTGTCAAATGGTGTTATTATTAACGTCCGTGTTCATCAGGTACATTTTAGTGATGTGAGATAAAGTATGTGTTGTGGCTAACCTGTGATGGTTCAATATATATCGCTGGTGTGATTGTCGATAGTTTCATGTTTATTTACTCTGTCGTTATCTCGAAAACATCCGTAATTAATTCTGTTTCTTGAGTCTCTGTTTTGTTGAAGTATAATAATGAGTAAAAGTAAAGTTATTAGAAATCCTCTGAAGGCTTTTAAGAAAAAGAGAAATGTTGGAAAGCCAAAGGTATGTGTTATTACTGTAAACAATAAAGACGATAACCAAGTGAGTGAACCTAACCTCTCAAGTACACCTGCCCATAGCAGTCAAAGTGGGAAAGAAAATACTTCACAGAAGAAGCTTGGTTCAATGAGTGAAAACTATGAATGTTTTATGGGCGAATCGGATGTGAATGAAATATTTGATATGTCGGTTCTGAAAGGAATTTTTTCAAACTGTGTAAGATGTATTCATTGTAGTGAAGTTGGTCTGGAACTCTCCATAATAAAGCACGTAGGACTTGCTAGTGAAATACAACTGAAATGTGATAAGTGTTCATACATGACCACCTTTTGGAACAGTGTTGCAGTAACTGCAACTGAAGAAAATGGTAGCAAAATCTACAAACACAACAACGAGCGATGCTTGCTTTAGACAAGGAACGCCTTCGGGCTGCAGACAGGGCTGTAAAGAGTCTAGAAATACAAGCAAGAGTAAACAGGAGGAGGAACAAGAGGAAGCTGGAGGAGGAGTTTGCAGAGGATGAAGATAATCCATCCTATGGCCCTGGAATGCACTAAAAAGTTAATCCAATCTTTGTCGCTCGATTCCAAAAACTTTTATTTTCTCATACTAATTACATGTTTTCTAAGGATCTTCCAAACATATTTGTTTCAAACTTTCAGTAAATGTTACACAGTACCTTCTGCATAATTTAACACAGCCTTTTTCCAAAAAACTGTATATTTTTGAATATATAAATAAAAAATTGCAAAAAAATGTTGTGAATTTTCATTACAATTGAAAAAAATCATCTTTAATAACTGAACTAAAATTTTGTAAAATCCCTGTGTTAAGTTGTAGCCCATATTCCAATAAATAATCTGTAAAAAGTTCAACTTCCTACCTCAAATACTTTGTGAGGAAAGATGTAATTTATAAGCGTTATTTCAACATTGCAAGTATAGGGCGTTCCGGAGCCCCTTAAATGATACAGGCAACTTTGGGTCATGTATCAATTTCAGTTTAGCCTGGTCTGCCCAGATCTCCAGCATTTCGCCATCATCATTTGTCTCATTATAGCCCCATGCGAGACCGTGACAGTTAAAATCTCCTAGTACAACTTTAATGTTCTTTGAATGGAAATTTCCAGGCTCCGTAAATTTGAACCTCGCACTGGGTGGTTTGTACACGGATGTTACAGTACATAAATGTAGCTCAATAGTTAAAATTTCTATATTTTCTTTGGAGGTCAAAGCACAGGAGCATACGTCTAAGTTCGGTTTTACAAATGAAATAGGAATACAGACCACCGATATGTCTCAGAAGTGCAGTCCTGTTGACACATTATCTCACCGCTTCACGTGCTGTGGTCATGTTCACAACAAGCGATGGATGAAAGAAAAACTTGCCTTATTGTCAAGGAGCTCGGTATCTAATTACACCACCGCGATTCTCACGAAGACAGAAGAAGAATTCTGCCCGATTACAAAGAATAATGCGGTGATCTGGCTGTTAGCAAATTATATACATTACACCATCACAAGACAGGAAGAAGACAACTTCTTCAGTTTCATGGCTTACATGCAGACAGCATACTAGAATATAAAACAGCTCCAGAACCTTAGCCGGCCGGAGTGGCCGTGCAGTTCTAGGCGCTACAGCCTGGAACCGCGAGACCGCTACGGTCACAGGTTCGAATCCTGCCTTGGGCATGGATGTGTGTGATGTCCTTAGGTTAGTTAGGTTTAAGTAGTTCTAAGCTCTAGGGGACTGATGACCTTAGATATTGAGTCCCATAGTGCTCAGAGCCATTTGAACCATTTTGAACCAGAACCTTAAATAAACAGTTGGAAATATGATGGATATAATCTTTAAAAAGCAAGGCGTAGATTACCCATAGAAGCTACGAGGGTAGCAATACAATGTCATTAAAATGTAAAAGAAAAGTAACAAGAGGGAACAAAAGGCATTTTACTTGCAATTAAAGAAGCTCCACCTACTTCAGTTCTTTTCACTGCTGAAGAAAATTTTAATTCCATTTGCGAAGAAGCAGTTACATGAAATTGTTTTTATTATCAGGAGAAGATACGAAAGTTTTTTTCATTGCTTAAAAAATGTAGTGAGGCGACCGCTCGCAATAAGAGGGAAAATCTGGGTTCCAACCGCGATCCGGCACAAATTTTCTTTGTTGTCATTCCATTCTAAAGCTGATGGTTGTCCACATTCGCAACTGTGAATACATTTCATGTATTTCGTAGGTGCTGCAGTCAGCGCAGTGGCTGTTCCGTTGGATATGCATGTGTGTCCAAAGGAACTTTGCATTGTAATTCAGAATAACGCAGGCACTGGAATATCGTATTTATCCGCTGACACCAAGCAAGCGACTTTCAAGTAAAATGTCTCACCTGTACGGGAATATACATAATGGCTGTATAATACATGTTGTAGACGCCATGTTTGCTGACTTACGGAAGTTTGGGTCTGGCCGTGAGACGTGCACGGAGAGCCAAATGGTGAGGCGGCTGCTTGCGATAATCGGGAAATCCAGGTTCGGCTCCCGGTCCGGCAGAGATTTTCATTGTTGTCATTCCATTCTACAGATGATGGTTGTCCATATTCGCAACTGAGAATATATTTAAGGTATTTCATAACGGCTGCAGTCGCAGTCGCCGCAGTGCCTCTTCTTTTGGACACACATGCGTGTCCACAGGAACTTGGCATTGTAATTCAGAATAACAAAGGCACTGCAATATCGTTTTAGATCCTCATCTCTCTGGAATGCACAAATCCCTTTCTCTCTTCTCTGCTGATGCTTGACTTGGAAGGCTTGTATGTGGCTAAGGTGCACGATTCGAATGAGGTAAGCCTTGCCACCTCTCACATCTTAAACACGGCCCAGCCTCGCAAGTCAAGTATCAGCAGAACAGAGAGAGAGAGGACTTCATGCATTGTGAAGAGATGAAGATCTAGTTATGCTTCGGACTGACAAGGCAAATGCCATTGTTATTCTTAGCGCTACTGAACATCATACAAAAGTATAACGTGTACAAACGCATAAAAGGGGACACTGCTGTGTCACACATCAGAAAAATGGTGTAGCTGCTGTAGAATTTTGGTACATTAGACAATATCACGAAAAATATCAGCCGGCCGCCGAAGTGGCCGAGCGGTTCTAGGCGCTACAGTCTGGAACCGCGGGACCGCTGCGATCGCAGGTTCGAATCCTGCCTCCGGCATGGACGTATGTGATGTCCTTAGGTTAGTTAGGTTTAAGTAGTTCTAAGTTCTAGGGGACTGATGACCTCAGAAGTTAAGTCCCATAGTGCTCAGAACCATTTGAACGAAAAATATCAGAGCTCGAGCTCCTGGACCTCCCAGTCTGTATGGTAACCCAAAGCCCACAAAGAAGGCTTGCCAAAAAGGACTATCGTTATTGCTATTTGTTCTCCCACCTGAGACGTAGATTACATTGAGATAACAAAAGTCATGGGATAGCGATATACACATATATAAATGATGGCAGTATCGTGTACTCAAGCTATAAAAGGACAGCACGTTGGCAGAACTGTCATTTGTACGCAAGTGATTCATGTGAAAAGGTTTCCGACGTGATTATGGCCGCACGGAATTAACAGACTTTGAACGCGGAAAGGTAGTTGCAGCTAGACGCATGGGACATTCAGTTTCAGAAATTCTTAGTGAATTCGATATTCCGAGATCCACAGTATCAAGAGTATGTTGAGAATACCAGATTTCAGGCATTATCTCTTACCAAAATAGTGCCCGACGGCCTTCACTTAGTGACCAAGAGTAGTGGCCTTTGTGTAGAGTTGTCAGTGCTAGAAGACAAGTAACACTAAGTGAAATAGCCACAGAAATCAATGTGGGATGTGCAACAAACATATCCTTTACGACAGTTTGGCGAAGTATGGCATTAATTGGCTATGGCAGCAAACGACCGACGAGAGTGCCCATGCCAACAGCATGACATCACCTGCAACACCTTTCCTGGACTCGTGACCATAGCGGTTGGACTCCAGACGACTGAAAAACCGCGCGCTGCTCAGATGAATCCCGCTTTCATTGGTAAGAGCGGATTCCAGGGTTCGAGTGTGGTGCAGGCCCCACGAACCCATAGACCCAAGTTGTCAACAAGGCACTGCACAAGCTGTTGTCGGTTCCATACTGGTGTGCGCTGCTTTTACATGGAATGGACTGGTTCCTCTGGTCCAACTGAACCGATCATTGACTGGCAATGGTTGTGTTTGGCTACCTGGAGATCATTTGCAACCATTCATGGGCTTCATGTTCCCAAACAACAACATTATGTCATTGGTGCGCAACTGTTCGCGATTGGTTTGAAAAACATTCTACACTGTTCGAGCGAATGATTTAGCCACCCAGATCTACCGACATGAATCCTATCAAACATTTGTGGAACATAATCGATAGGTCAGTTCGTACAGAACATCCTGCACCGGCAACACTTTCGCAATTATGGATGGCTACAGAGGCAGCGTGGGTCAATATTTCTACAGGGGACTTCTCACGACTTTTATGAGTCTATGCCACGTCGTGTTGCTGCACTATGTCAGGCAAAAGAACTCCGACACGATATTAGGAGGTATCCCATGACTCTTATCACTTAAATATCCAATCAAGTTAATGACTCCAACAGCTGGCCACTGCGAAAATCCATTAAAGCTCTTAGAAGTTCCTGAGGAAATCAAACAAATTAGAGTTGGCCCAAATGATACTTTAGTCAGCCTGGATTCAGTCTCTTTATATGCAAAATTCCCTGTGGAGGACACACTGAAACTGCTGACAGAGCAGTTTCCTATTGAAACAATGAAGTTCAAAGAAAACTTGAGTCTCATTTCAAATAGGTACCCCACTCATACACTTATAGTGGTGACTTCAATCTACCCTCGATATGCTGGAAAAATTATACGTTTAAAGCCGGCGGCAGGCAGAAATTGTACTGAATCCTTTCTCAGAAAATTATTTTGAACAATTAGTTCATGAGCCCACTCGAATCGTAAATGGCTGCGAAATCATACTTGATCCCTTAGAAACAAATAATCCTTGACAAATAGGTAGTATCATGACGAATACAGGGATCAGCGACCACAAGGCAGTTGCTGCTAGGCTGGATACCGTAACACCAACAACCATAAAAAAGAAACGCAAAGTAAATCTACTTAAAAAAGCTGATAAAATGCTCTTAACGCCTTTTTAAGAGACAGTCTCCACTCCTTCCGATCTGATCACGTAAGCGTAGAAAAGATGTGGAATGATTTCAAAGAGATAGTATCGACGACAATTGTGAGACAAAATGATTCAAATGGCTCTGAGCACTATGGGACTTAACAAAAAAATGGTTCAAATGGCTCAGAGCACTATGGGACTTAACATCTGTGGCCATCAATCTCCTAGAACTTACAAGGGAATCTCCCCATCGCACCCCCCTCAGATTTAGTTATAAGTTGACACAGTGGATAGGCCTTGAAAAACTGAACACTGATCAATCGAGAAAACAGGAAGAAGTTGTGTGGAACTACGAAAAAAAATAAGCAAAATATACAAACTGAGTAGTCCACGTGTAACACAGGCAACATCAAGGAGGGTGCGAGCCTAGAAGCGCCGTGGTCCCGTGGTTAGCGTGAGCAGCAACGGAACGAGAGATCCTTGGTCTTCCCTCGAGTGAAAAGTTTAATTTTTTATTTTCAGACAATCATGAAAATTCAGGCACTTACACATAATCAACTTCGCTCTCCAGAATTCCAGGACATGTTCAAATTTGCTTGTACATATGCAGCATTTGACGGTCTACACACGGAAAAATTTGAAAACGCTAAAAACATATGTTTTGACAGAGCACAGGGAAAACTGTGCGACTGTGAAACTGTTGCATTCATTTGTTGCAGTTTATGTGACAAACTCTTATGTTTTCATCACTTTTTTGGGAGTGATTATCACATCCACAAGGAAACGTAAATCGAGCAAGGTAGAAGAATCTTTTTACCCATTCGCCAAGTGTACAAGTTAAGTGGATCGACAAGATATTCCTGTCATGTGACGCACATGCCGTCAATAGTGTCGTATAGAATATGTCAGACGTGTTTTCCTGTGGAGGAATCGGTTGACCTATGACCTTGCGATCAAATGTTTTGGGTTTGCATTGGAGAGGCACGTCATTTCGTCTACTAATCGCACGGTTTTGCGGTGCGGTCGCAAAACACAAACACTAAACTTATTACAGTGAACAGAGACGTCAATGAACAAACGGACAGATCATAACTTTGCGAAAACAACGAAAATAAACTTTTCAGTCGAGGGAAGACTTGAACCAAGGATCTCTCGTCCCGCAGCTGCTCACGCTTACCACGGGACCACGGCGCTCCTGAGCTCATACCCTCCTTGATGTTGCCTATCTTGCACATGGACTACTCAGTTTGTACATTTTGCTTATTTTTTTCATAGTTCCACACAACTTCTTCCTGTTTTCTCGATTGATCTGTGTTCAGTTTTTCAAGACCTATCCACTGTGCCAACTTATAACTAAATCTGAGGGAGGTGCTATGGGGAGGTTCCCTTGTTAGAACTACTAAACCTGACTAACCTAAGGGCATCACACACATCCATGCCCGAGGCAGGATTCGAACCTGCGACCGTAGCGGTCGCGCGGCTCCAGACTGTAGCGCCTAGAACCGCTCGGCCACACGGGCCGGCCAATTGTGAGACATATACCACATAAATTAGTAAGTGATGATACTGATCCCCCGTGGTACACAAAACGGGTCAGATCGCTGTTGCAGAAGCGACGAAAAAAGCATGCCAAATTTAAAAGAACGCAAAATCCCAAGATTGGCAAAGATTTGCAGAAGTTCGAAATATAGCGCGAACTTCAATGCTTTTAATAATTTCCACAGCGAAACTATGTCTCGGAAACTGGCAGAAAACCCAAAGAGATTCTGGTCATACATAAAGCACATCAGTGGCAAGACGCAATCAATACCTTCACTGCGCGATAACAACGGTGAAGTCACTGATGACAGTGCCACTAAAGTAGAGTTATTAAACACGGTTTTCCGAAATTCCTTCACTAAAGAAGACGAAGTAAATATTCCTGAATTCCAATCAAGAACAACTGCCAAGATGAGAAACATAGAAGTAGATATCCTCGGTGTAGCAAAGCAGCTTTTATATAATTTAATAAAGGCAAAGCCTCTGGTCCAGATTATATACCAGTCAGGTTCCTTTCAGAGTATGGTGATACAATAGCTCCACATTTAGCAATTCTATACAACCGCTCGCTCACAGAAAGATCCGCACCTAAAGACTGGAAAATTGCTCAAGTCACACCAATACCCAAAAAGGGAAGTAGGAGTAATTCGCCGAATTACAGGCCCATATCACTAATGTCGATTTGCAGTCGGGTTTTGGAACATACACTGATTTAGAACATTACAAATTACCTCGAAGAAAACGCTTTATTGACACATAGCACGGATTCAGAAAATATCGGTGTTGCGAAACACAACTAGCTCTTTATATTCATGAAGTAATGACTGCTATCGTCAGGGGATGTCAAATTGATCCCATAATTTTAGATATCCAGAAGGCTTTCAACACCGTTCCTCACAAGCGTCCTCTGACCAAACTGCGTGCCTATGGAATATCGCCACAGTTGTGCGACTGGACTCGCGATTTGGTTCAAATGGCTCTGGGCACTATGGGACTTAACATCTGAGGTCATCAGCCCCCTAGAACGTAGAACTACTTAAACCTAACTAACCTAAAGACATCACATACATCCAAGACCGAGGCAGGATTCGAACCTGCGACCGTAGACGCCGCGCGGATCCAAACTGAAGCGCCTAGAACCGCTCGCCCACATAAGCCGGCTGGATTCGTGATTTGCTGTCAGAAAGGTCACAGTTCGTTGTAATAAATGGAAAGTCATCGAGTGGAACAGAAGCAATATCTGGCTTTCCCCAAGGGAAGTATTATAGGCCATCTATTGTTCCTAATCTATATTAACGACATAGCCCTATCTGAGTATCCCTATTAGATTGTTTGCAGATGATGCTATCAGTTACCGTCTTGTTAAAGTCATCAGATGAACAAAACGAATTGTGGAATGATTTAGATAAGATACCTGTATGAAATTTCAATCACCAGTTTTCTCCTCCGATTGCGAAAACATTCTGTTGGCACCCACCTACATAGGGAGAAATGATCATCACGATAAAATAAGAGAAATCAGGGCTCTCACAGAAAAATTTAAGTGCTCTTTTTCCCCCGCACTGTTAGAGAGTGGAACGGTAGGGAGACAGTTTGAAGGTAGTCATTGAAGCCTCTGCCAGACACTTTACTGTGAACAGCAGAGTAATCACGTAGATGTAGATGTAGAAATAGAAGTTGTTCTGGCATGCTATGACAATCTCCTACTTCTTATATGGCGGCAGATTTTATGAAACGACAGACAGAATGGCTATAAGTTCCCCATTGTCTCCAGCAGTAACCAACAAAACATTCTGAGGACTGTGCGTTAAATTTGTCTCCAACGTGTTTATGTTTTGGCCATCAAGCGTCGATATCGTTGAACGGTTCCTTGAACACATGAACAGTATCCACCCAAACCTCCAGTTCACTGTCGAGACATAGTGAGAAGAAATGTTGCCATTTTTAGATATCCCAGGAAGGTGAGAAATATTACCTAGTTTCGACAGTCTAAGAAGATAACAGACATGGCGCTCCTAGTTAAGGACAGACTTGGCCGTAAGGTCCCTATGATTTATAATATCCTCCTCGAGTGAAGAAGCAACTACATCAGTCAGTCCATCCATTCCATCTCCGACTACTGTGCAGAACATCACAGACGTATTAGAAAGATTGGAAACCTGAGGAATCGGGAGTTGCTGAGCACAGTCTCACAAATAAACAAAAGTACTGTTCTGCGAAACAAAGTTTTGCATTAGAATTCTACATACTGGGTTTATGTTACTAAAGAGGTGGTAGCAATAAGAATGTGTAAGAACAGCTTTAACCAGGACAGTGGATATGAAGACCATGGCTGTAACAGTAGTAAGTGACATTCCATGTGAAACCGAGTTATTGCATGCAAAACATAGTAAGTGATGTGGTTTTCCTTTTAGGTGAAAGTTCCACAGTTATCTGAGACATAACAGCTCTGTCTCGAAAATCAGATTCTAGCTAGTGGCGACTTTGGCAGGATGTGTGCATGTAAACAATGGTAAGTGCTTCCAACTTGACTGTCTATAGTCATAACGTGTGCTGTGGTTGTGCCAAGAAAATATTTCCCATAAACGACCTGCACAAATCAGAGGATGATGTGGATATGTATGGCTACGATAAAGAACCTGTATATGTCGCTGAAAGGGAATGAACTTGAAAAAGTGTTACTAATCAGGTAAACTTGCATATTTCGTGAAGCAAGTAAATAATATTCAGTTAAATCACTTAGCATAGCTAATGTGCATTTACTTGACAGTGGGATGGTAGGCAAGTTAAGCATCATCCTTAATAAAGATGTTGACATGCTGTAGTAAGGTGCTTGCATTATCTATGTCTGTATATATACTTGGAAAATCATACAAACCAAAGTCCATTGTTTATCCACCTGCTTATGCACACTGTTATTACTACATTTATATATTTGATGAGGCCTGTGTTGCATGTATATTTGGCGTGTATTTGAGGGTGCTAACAGGTACATAATAGAAACTATAAGAGGATGTATTTTGTTTTTGTGCATAAAATGATTGTGAAATATGAGAATGTTAATAGCTCCGAATTTTTGTAGGTTCACAGTAACATCACACAAGTGTATCCTTCCAAAGATGTACGAGGTCCTGACGTTCTACAAAGAGATACAGTTGATGTAAATGATGAGCAGAGTCGACAGAGGTGTTGGAAGAGGGTAAAACGTGGAAGTATCCAGAAACAAATAAAGAAAAAAAGAAAAGAAGGAAAGAGCATAGAACACAGAGAGGCCAGCAGGAGTATTGGGACAAAGCTGTTTCCCACCCCACTCAACATTGTTGCCAGATGTATCCATGATGGCGGCGATGACATCATCCCCTCCCCTTCCCCAGAAAAATGGCGGAAAGTTCAAATTCCAACAGGATAATGCGTCACACCACGGTTATCTCTACCAGCCTAACAAAATCATGTGCAGATAGGTCACTTGGGCTACCTCCGCTAATCGTAAGCATCTGACTGCCGCCTCATCCTAGGAACTGGTGCCAAGTTTGAATTTTGGTGGGAAGATAGGTCAATTGGGCTCCACTAACCTAAGAATATGGCAGGAAAGAAAGGGCAGTAGGGCCACCTCCACTAACCTAAGTCACCCAACTGTCACCTCCTCCTAGGGATTCGTGGGAAATGGGCTTGACCTGTGCTGGACATAAGTCTTTATTATCAGTCTTTATGTAAACAATCTGATGCAGTACCACCATCAAGTGTGTCCACCATGAGGTCCAGACTCCAACTGACATAGTATACAGTACCACTGCCAGAGGCCACTCTCATCTGTGACGTAATTGAAGATGGCGGTTATGACACAAGCTGACGACGCAAGTACCGTTATCCAAGACGGCGGGAAACAGTGTGTTCACCATGAGGTCTTGACCTAGTACACAGTACACCACCAGAGAGTGCCATTGTCCATTCTATGATGTACTCCAAGATGAGGGGGGGGGGGGGGGGAAATGGCGGGAAACAGTGTGGTTGCCAGGGGGTCTGGAGTCCAACTAACCTAGTACACAGTACTGCCACCAGAGGGTGTTGACGTCCATTCCATGACGTAACCCAAGATGGCGATCTGGGGTGGGGGAAAATGGTGGGAACACCACTCTGCCTGTGCTGAACATAAGTTTTTATTTTGCAGGCAGTGTCTCCACCACAAGATCTAGACTCCAACAGACCTAGTACACAGTACAGCCACCAGAGAGTGCTGTCATCCCTCCTGTGATGTAATCCAAGATTTGTGGTCTGGAGCAGGAAAATGGCGCGTAAATGACTTAGCCTGTGATGGGTTGCTGGAGAGAGTATGGAATTAGTGTACTTTATTTATTTTGGAACAATATATTTAGGGATGGATATTAGAGATAGTATATTTATCACACCGATACAAAAGACAGGCTCTGACATGCTTGGAGTCACGCCACACATCCTACAGATCTGTAAACTATTCCTAAATAATGCTCTGCAGACACGCAAACTACTCCTAAATGACCGATATCATTTCAGTACAGACATGCAGACTCCTCCTAAATAATGCAGTACACTGATGTGCAGACATGAAATCAACTTGTAAACTGTCCAAATAATGCATAGCGCAGCCCACAGACCCACTCGCAAAATAATGTAACAGACATGCAAACAACGTACACAGACACCGCCCGCTGCCCTCTCTCCATTGGACCACACAGGAAGCTATCACACACGCTCTCAGAAGTCGGGATGCACCAACACCCCAGTCTAGTGACGCACAGATGCCCATCCAGGTCCCGGACACATGAGACGGCGATATCCTTTTCATACTTGCTACCTGAGAAATTCCTCTCGAAATATGTGTTCACCCAGGCACCATTGTTGATGCGACCGGGTGGGAGGAGGAGGAAATTAGTGTTTAACGTCCCGTCGACATCGAGGTCATTAGAGACGGAGCGCAAGCTCGGGTGAGGGAAGGATGGGGAAGGAAATCGGCCGTGCCCTTTCAAGGGAACCATCCCGGCATTTGCCTGAAGCGATTTAGGGAAATCACGGAAAACCCAAATCAGGATGGCCGGAGACGGGATTGAACCGTCGTCCTCCCAAATGCGAGTCCAGTGTGCTAACCGGGTGGGAGGGAAGACCTATTCACAGAGCACACTGATGCCACTGCAAGCCACTGCTGGATGCAAGCCAGTGTTAGTCATTGCTCTCTTGCCACTGCTATCTGTAGCAAGCAGATGAAAGTTGCTTCAATTTCGGGTATACAGCTAGGGACCTCTGAGTGTTGTACTGGCGTCACAGAACTCCAATGCATGCTCACACCGATCCCATATACGAGACACCTCTGAGCAGCACATGTCTTTTCCATTGCTGATGCGATACGTGGGGATAATGACATCACCGAATAGCACAGGGTGCATTGTTCCTAGCGCGACATGCGAGACATGTCTAACAGTGCTTAACTGCCCAGCATGACTGACGTAACACCGCGAATTGTGTGAGCGTTACTACATACCATTGCAAGCGCATCTAGCAACGTTCTCAATGGTATACTCAAACCACGTAACTATCTAAAATAAGAACCAAGTCGAACTCTCGGAAATTCCACTTTCTTGATGTTTCAGCTTCTCTGCATAGAAATTCTCGTCCTAACTGAACCTGTTTACGAAAATATTTCATAATAACGTCGAATGCATTCTTCCTCGCGGTCCTAATGTAGCACCCCATCCATCATGTGTTACCCTTAATGCTCTCAACATAAGCAAACGTTCTCACCACAATGTAGAAACTCCTATATCCCCACTCAAAGGATGTCTTGTGAATGAACCGAGCATTATGTTTGGCTCTTATCGAACTTACTCTCCAAATTACTGATGCCACTGGTGTGGTAGCACCATCCGCCTTTTCTTTCTTTCTGCAGATGGGGTTTTCAGAGGCAAAAAACTATTTTACACAGATTTCCATATTGTATCGACAATTAAACGCTGCTGAGTGCCACTACATATCGTCAAATACGGAAAGACTCTTGCTCAATTACACTGCTCTCCCACTGAGGACAAGTGCTTGAATATTAGAGCGTGAAACGTATCTCCAATCCAGCAAAATATCACCACCTACCATCTTGATGTCGTAAACATACAATTCGTATCCTGCGTCATATAAAATCATCCCTTTTACATCACTCGTACATATACCGTGAAGACAGACAGCGCTGTATATCCCCCTTTTAGCACTAGATATTTCCCTGTGAGGTCGGCAGTCATCCACGCCCGTTGGGTGACCAGATCGTCCTCAGCGGACCGAAGTCACTGTCAGAACTGTTCTACAAATTCGGGCTCATTCACCCTCGGCACAAACGCGTTAATGTTTCTGGTCTGAACCTGCTTCCTTGCTTGCTTTTCTACATGTTTCTCCAGACTCTAGGATTACAAGAACACATGTATTTTCGCATGGTTTGCGATAATATTATACCATTTTCACGGTACTTCTCGATATCAGGCACACAGCAGTATCCTACCGAACGCTCATGCAACATAATTCCAAAGATATAGACTTGAAATTATTTCTCTACAAACCCAAAACTTTAGCGCATATCCCTTCTGTGAAGACCTTTGCGTGGGAACTCGAAACAAATAGAGGAAACTGATACTTCCACTTGCGAATACCAATGTTAGTGATGTAGCAGATTGCAAATCATCAATATAATTTACAAGGTCAACTAAGGTGTTTCTCATGTCTAGAGAACTGGCAAACATGTCTTTCACCTGCTAGATTCACACACCACAATCCATGTTCCCTCAACTAAATAAAGGCGCGAAATGTGCAGAAGCAGTCAACTGAACAATTTTAATGGGAGGGAATAACAGTCCAGCGCAAACATACATCCCTATTCAATCTTCTCAAATTTCCACGCGATCACGAAAGCTACCCCACACATACTAAGTATTAGTTCACTATTCAGTCATCTAGAGGACAACACAGTTAATTCATCTAAATTCCTACACTCCAACAGGCCTCTTCATTCTGACAGCTCCTACTGTTAATGGGAAACATGAATCATTCCCGCACAGGTCACCAGCGCTGCAGACCAAGCACGCATAGGCAGAATGAACCTATGAAATCGTTCGCATATATATTTCATCCCTGTACTTACAACTAAATGTTACGATCGCAGTTTCAGGTGAATGGCTTTTGACAATGAGCGAGGTATCAGAAATACATCCTGCTGATGGCAGTGGCTATGGGAATAGAAATATCTCTACCATTTTTGTGACTTGAATAGTCTTCCCCCTGCTATCACAGTATTCCACAGTCATCTCCTTTGCATATGTCAGAACACAAACATATACTTCATAAGCCTGATGCTCAAATGCTAACCTATCATGCACATCCTACTACTAAGTATAATACTTCGTCAATAACTTACTGTATACAATACGAAATAATACTGAGAGAGAATCAGCGATGTGTGGACATGTATCATAAGTTTTTCTTGCGAGTGCCACCACTGTGTCTTAGAAAGAGAGGCATAATCGTCTCAGATGTTAAAAAACCCGATTCCAAGAACTACTGTTTTGGAACCTTTCTTTCCATTCAACTGCATACCTGCGTTGGATTACAGCCACAAGTGAATCATATTTCCGGCACTCTCATATCTCAAAACGAGTCACCTTTCTCGAACCTGTCTGTTACAGTAAAATTCCAATGTGGTTTTAGTCAGTCCCTACACATCCTGTGTTGGCTGCCATTTCAGCAGCTTTGCACATATGATTGTTCCAATTTAAGTCGGAACTGGCTAGAAGTTGGAGAAAGCCATATCTACCACCTCATGCAACCCATGTAGAAACAGAGCGACCTAAGTTAGTGCGACAGGACCGTGTTTTCACCATTTGGTGGAAAAGCATGTATTGTGGTGCATCCCCAGACTGGATTCAGATACTACGCATCCACATCCATTCACATCTATCTCCCCAACATGCTATCTTCGTTATTCTGCACCATCCACCAAAGAAAAATTATGAACTATAAAAGCTCAACTAACTACATCCGCTAGAGAGATAGATAAAATTTTTAAACTCATCTCTCTCCTCCCATATATCGAACCAAATACTGCATGAGTGCAGGTATCAAGCACATGTGATGATCCTATTTAATATACAGGTATTGATCAACTGCACAGACCAGTTTAAAGTTCTATCACCTATACTCTAGGAGGATGATTGTATCCCGCGGACTATACTGTAATCGCAAGAGACGCCCCCTGTGGCCCTGTCTCGTTGTTTGAAACATTATTTTCTAACATGCTTTGTACACTGCCAAACATTTTCTTTTTATGCCGCGACTTCAAGGTCTGTGTCAGGTTCTAAACTGATATTAAGAAGTTCTGATCCATGGCCTATCGCAGACAACAAGGACATCTCACCAAAGAACAGTTATCCAAGATGTTGCACTGTGATGTGATTGACGTCATTCAAGATGGCTGCTGTGATGTCAGCTGATGACGTGAATACCGTTACCCAAACGGTGGGAAAGTGCTACACCCCATGTCAAGCCCTACTAGTTCAAAATGGTTCAAATGGCTCTGAGCACTATGGGACTTAACATCTGAGGTCATCAGTCCCCTAGAACTTAGAACTACTTAAACCTAACTAACCTAAGGACATCACACACAGCCATGCCTGAGGCAGGATTCGAACCTGCGACCATAGTAGTCGCGCGGTTCTGGACTGAAGCGCCTAGAACCGCTCGGCAAACGCGGCCGGCCCCTACTGGTGGGAAGTTTGAACTTTGGAAGGAAGATAGAGCAACTTGGCTATGTCTACATTTAAACTCATCTGTCACAGTGATGGCTCTGCATTCCATCTCGACTGATTACTCATATTGCACTCATTTACACGATGACAAGCCGGCCGGTGTGGCCGAGCGGTTCTAGGCGCTATAGCTGGAACCGCGCGACCGCTACGGTCGCAGGTTCGAATCCTGCCTCGGGCATGGATGTGTGTGATGTCCTTAGGTTAGTTAGGGTTAAGTAGTTCTAAGTTCTAGGGGACTGATGACCTCAGATGTTAAGTCCCATAGTGCTCAGAGTCATTTGAACCTTTTACACAATGCCTGTTGCAGTGGCAGCAACCCCCAGAAAAGGCACAGCCGATGTGCCGTAATAATAAGCATCACAGTTGATAGTGTGAACAATTTTAGCAACATTACAGTAATTTCAACACCGGCCAATGATGTGACAGCATGTTTTCCCAATTTCAGTATCATAGCTAAACCACACTTTCTCTACTTTGCGAGTATCGTTGCGAATGAAGATAGATGACTGTGCAGTACGTCCATTCATTGTTAATTGTCAAACACATAAATCATCAATGTATAGCAGACAGCACTCTACATATTTCTAAACCTCAAGCATAGTGCATAATTTATGATCTATCTCTATGTGGATGGGAGTCATAGAGCATTCTTGGAATCTTAGGATAAAATTAGAGACTGCAATGCCTCACTGCACTGTCTTTGACCAGCTCGCCCTGCAGCACCATTACTCATTTAATCTGCAGCTGACCAGAAATAGACAGCTACATTCCACGTCTCGTGAATGAATGGTGTCTGCCGAGTCCTCACCCATCCAAGTGCACAAGATTTACCCAGATGCATCCATGTCGAGGAGGTTAGCACCCCTCAACGGTGTATACTAACAGATTCGAAAGTGTTGTGATGAAATAGCCCAATGTTAAGAAGAACAAGAAATGGGTGATTTTTATGCATGATGGAGCTCCAGACAGATGGAGTTCGAAGCATTTCACGTAAATCAACTACATGTTGTTAGATCGCTTGCGTTTCTGATCTATCAGTCATGTGGAACGCAGCGCTGTTAATATTCTAGTGTAAGAAAAATATTTCCAGCACACGACATACATCCATCTTGCAGGTTTCTCTATGATAAACTATGGTAACAAACTGAAAACACCAGCTCTGTGTGATACATGGACAATATAGCTTTCCAGAGATGTATACCATCGTCAAATACAGTAGTCAACTCGCATGTATCACTGTTACCTCAATAGACGTACAGTTGAATGCCGCCTCAATACAAGAAAAAGTGACTCATTCCCTGCTTTAGATCGCTTCCATGTCGACGTTTTCTCGGATTTCTCTTGCTGTCAAATACTTACCCCCATATACAAATTGTTCTGCATCAAGCAGAAGGCACGCAAGTACTTCTTCCATTTCCCTGGGTTTCAGAGTATTTTCCTTCAATATATACTTATTTTCCGAAATTCTGTCGATTCTTATGACACTTCTACCCATGCAATCATGACATAACCTCTCGCTCTGTGTTCTAAAACTGCTTGTAAATATAGTACAGCTGCCGATACCTAGCGCGAGTTCACTATTTTTTCTGATTGGGAGGTGCAGTATAGCACTGAACTCGATTGTATTCAGTCACCTCCACATTTGCAGAGTGTTTGATCTGTTTTCTGTATGTCTGTGTATGTGCCTGTGTTGCAGAAGGCTTCGAGGACCCAGTCCTCCCGCTAATGGACCCAACTTCGAACATAGAGCACATATTTGTATGTAACACGTGATTGGTTCACCTGCACTCAGGTGTGGTATATCGTGGATCTGCATCCCAACACCGCTCCGTACTTTGTGTGTGGCAGATCCACCTTCAAACCCTATTCCGTGCACAGCATATTGTCGATCTGCATCCCAACATCGCTCCAATATAATGCACGGCAGATACACACTGGAATGGTAACTCGGGTCTACTGCGCTTGCTATGGTATGTAGCTACGCTTGCACAATTCGTGGTGTTGCGTCAGTCACACTGGGCAGTTAAGCATGGTTAGACACATCTCGCATGTCACGCTAGGAACAATGCACCCTGTGCTATTCGGTAATGTTAGTAACCCCAAGTATTGCATCAGCAATGGTAAAACACCTGTGCTGCCCAGAGGTGCCTCACATACGGGACCAGTCTGAGCATGCGTTGGAGTTCTGTGACGTCAGTATAACACTCAGAGGTCTCTACGCGTATACCGGAAAATAGAAGCAACTTTCACCTACTCGCTGCAGGTAGCAGCGGCATGAGAGCGATGGCTAACGCTGGCTTGCATCCAGCAGTGGCTAACAGTGATGGCGACGTGCTCTGCAAATAGGTCTTCACTCCTGTCCAGTCGAATCAGCAATGGTGCCTAGGTGAACACATATTTGGAGAGGAATTTCTCAGGTAGCAAGTATGAAAGGGATGACGCCACCTCATGCGTGTGGGACCTGAATGGACATCTGTGCGTCACTTCACAGAGGGTGTCAGTGCATCCCGAATTCCGAGAGCATGTGCGATAGCCTCCTGTACGGTCCAATGGAGAGAGGGCAGCGGGCAGTGTCTGCGTATGTTGTTTGCATGTCTGTTACATTATTTTGCGAATGGGTCTGTGGGCTGCGCTATGCATTATTTGGACAGTTTACAATTTGATTTCGTGTCTGTACATCAGTGTACTGCATTATTTAGGAGGGGTCTGCATGTCTGTACTGAAATTATTTTGGTCATTTAGGAGTTGTCTGCGTGTCTGCAGAGCGTTATTTAGGAATAGTTTACAGATCTGTGGGATGTGTGGTGTGACTCCAAGCATGTCAGAGCCTGTCTTTTGTATCAATGTGATAAATATACTAGCTCTCAAAATCCATCCCTAAATAAATTCTTCCAAAATAAATTAAGTCCACTGCTTCCTTACTCTCTCCAGCAACCCATCACAGGCTAAGTCATTTACGCGCCATTTTCCTGCTCCAGACCACAAATCTTGGATTACATCACAGGAGGGATGACAGCACTCTCTGGTGGCTGTACTGTGTACTTGGTCTGTTGGAGTCTAGATCTTGTGGTGGAGACACTGCCTACGAAATAAAGACTTATGCCCAGCAGAGGCAGAGTCGTTTTCCCACCATTTTCCCCCTCTCCAGACCGCCATCTTGGGTTACGTCACGGAATGGATGACAACACCCTCTGGTGGCAGTACTGTGTACTAGGTTAGCTGGACTCTGGACCATATGACAACCACACTGTTTCCTGCCATTTCCCCCCACCATCTTGAAGTACATCAGGGAATGGATGACAGCACTCTCTGGTGGTGTACTGTGTACTAGGTCAAGACCTCGTGGTGAACACACTGTTTCCTGCATCTTGGATAACGGTACTTACGTCATCAGCTTATATCATGACCGCCATCTTGGATTATGTCATGGATGAGTGCACTCTCTGACAGTGGTACTGTGTACTAGGTCAGTTGGAGTCCGGACCTCATGGAGAACACCCTGGATGTTAGTAGTGCATCAGATTGTTTAAATAAAGACTGAAAATAAAGACTTACATCCAGCACAGGTTGAGTCCATTTCCTGCAAATCCCTAGGAGGAAGTGGCAGTCAGGTGACTTAGATTAATGGATGTGGCCCAAATGCCGTTTCTTTCCCTCCATTTTCTTAGGTTAGTAGAGATAGCCCAATTGACCTATCTTCCCACCAAAATTCAAACTTGGCACCAGTTCCTAGGATGAGGTGGCAGTCGGATGATTTAGGTTAGTGGAGGTAGCCCAAGTGACCTATCTCCCGCGATTTTACTGTTGGAATTTGTATTTCCCGCCATTTTTCTGGGGAAGGGGAGGGGAGGGGGGTTAGGTTAGTGGAGGTAGCCCAGTTGACCTATATTCCCGCCAAAATCCGCCATCTTGGATGATGTCATCGCCGCCATCTTGGATACATCTGGAAAAAATGGAGAGTAGGGTGGTTAAGCTTTGTCCCAATACTCATGGTGTGTGTTGTGAAATGCTGCTTATGATCAAAAAGTGTTTTCTGTAAAATGACCATTTAAATTTGAATTTTGGAGAGGTTTCACAGTAATGTTTTGTTAATTCGCTCAGGAAGTAAACAGTGTAGGTCAATTGTAACTGACGTTAAGGGAACTGGTCTGTGAATACCAGGAGAAACCTTGAAAAAACTGTCAGCTTTTAAACAGTGTAACTGAAAGAATAAGATTTGTAAGCCCATACCACACTAACAATATTTCAATACGTTTTTTTGGAATATTTCTATGTATGAGCTTTAGCTCTCACATTTTTCTTAACTGAATTTTTTGCTGCAACTGAAATAAATCATGCTAATTATTTATGTACATCATAGGGTAACATTAATCGAAATACAAACAAAGGAGAAGGTATATTTTTTTCCTGTAAGTTTTTTTAAACTATTATCTTTAAAGCAGACTATTGAAAAGATGGTGCTGTCAAAAATTGTGGTCCAAAAAAATTTTAAATATGATTATCAAAAATTTTGGAAGTGAATTCAGGGTTTTTCTTTAAAAAAAACATTTTATTTTCAAAGTTAAGTCGCGAGAGTAGTCTACTTTGTAGTTAAGTATGTTTTAACACAGTATACAGAATTTCAGCTGCCTATCTTTAATAATTTACCATAACATGAAATAATTTAACTTTCGAGAAGTTTAAGTTAAAGTTAAAACTTGCTTTCTAATGCATCCCAGGTCCATATTCATCTTGTTTCCTGTGTTGTTCGTTCTCCCTGCTCTTTTTCACACTTCTTCTTAGTCTTGCTTCTTTGGTGGCGTCCAACACTGATTTTTCTTCTTCGAAGAGTCTGCTTCAGTGAATGGTTATTAGAGCTCTATGTATATTTAGTCCATCAGGCACCCGAATCAGTTCCATAACATTAAGCCTTGACACTGCACCATCATTGGAACATGGGACAGCATCTAGCACACCTATTTTCAGTGTATTTAGACCTACTAGAATAGTTTTTGGTATCCGTTCCCATATACAATTGTTGAATTTACCATTTAGATTTTGAGTCCTATTGTGTAAACATTTCTCTAATAATCTTATGTAACTAAGATCACTATAATAGGTTTTATAATCACTGCCAGGTGAGCAGAGTGCATGATATGGATTGTCATCTGTGGAGGATTTATGAAAGAAGGTAATCCATACTGCATTTTCATTCCTCGAGGTCATTTTTATTTTGTCTTATGGCTTGTCCATAATAATACTGCAACCTGGCTATTTCTTTGTCTGCAAGCCGACCATGTCCACTAATGCACTTACCATCAGCTAATTTCTTTCCCTTCAAATTTCTCTTCAAGTTCCTCAATCTTGTACCTAACCTTTTCTAGACAAGTTCAACACATTCCATGTTTTTCAATTTTTGTGTCAGCATACGGTTTGGGTTCAAAAACGTTTTGGTACCCTTTTGAGTGTCCATCTCATCGGTAAGAGATGCATCACACCATATTTCTACACTGTCCTGTGAAATATCTTCACAGCACCTTCAGATTCCATCCCTCCACTATAACCATTAAAATTGATCAAACATTTATGATTTTCGGTTCCACTTGTACAACCATGACAGTACTTGGTAATACATTCCACATCAATGATTTTACCATTTTCCAAGTAGGTACCTATCACTATACCATTTAGGGAACTACGGCCTCTTCGTTGCCAGTATGCATCCAGGGCTGCACACATATATGTACTGCTGTCATTCATGTCTACACTTTCCTGAATAGAATTTTCCATACTATCATTTGCTACTGCTTCTAAAATCTGTGGAATAATTTTATTGTACCTGTCAAACCTTGTAGGGGAAGGTATGTCCACAAGAGCATAGAAAATTTGTGTCCTTTTGTACCCTTTGCCTATACACCTCATGGCATAAGCAGGTTTAATATTTGTGGTATACACTCTCTGTTTAGTTATGCCACAAGTATAACCACATTCACTTAAAACACAAAAATTACAAACAACTCTTAATTTTGATGCACACACACTTGTTGTACGTATCTCTTCAACTACCTCCACACCATTATTGCCACATTCCTTATACTGCAAAACTCTATTTATTAATTCAGATGGAGCAGAGAGTTCAACAATAACACAACCTCTACATTATCAGCATCAATACTGTCAAGCCCATTGTCCAAATATTTCAGTTTAAGCTTCGAAGCGTGTTGTATCAAGTTTTATTTCAGTATTAGCAGAGTTAATCTGTTTGGTGAAGCGATTACCATAAAATTTACGTTGTTTAACGCTGAAGTTCTTAATTGTTCCCATTGCTTTCAAGTGGAATAAAAAACTCATGCACGCAATTACTTCGCTGTAAACAAAATATTCGCGCCAAAACAACAGCAAACAATGAAAAACTAGCTGTACAAACAAAAGATAAGCAACTGTAAAGCTTTCGCAGGTTAGCCAACTTAAGGGCCTAAAAAGCCATAAAAACGAAACAAATGAGAGCAGAACTTTATTTTTAATGGAGCTGATTGTGTGCATGGGAACGTCGTGGTGCGTGCAGCCACTTTTAAATTCCTCTAATTTTGGTACTTTCTGCGGACCATTTTCCTGGAAGTAAACTTTCCCTCGTTCAGAAAACCACAGAGAATTTTTTAGACAAAAATTTAAAAAACCGATTTTTTGACAGTTATTCATATACAAGTCCCCTTAAGTGGATTCCGTTTGCTAGTAAACATTGTTAAGTATCTACCGATGAAATTTTAAGAATAAAATTGTGGGTAGAATTTATCATTTTAAAAATACGTTTCCACAGTGGATATATGTGAAAACAATGGCATATCTGGATAAAAAAATCACTTTGGATGTACATGCAATATCTTACTTATGAGATTTGATTCAAACATTACTGCGCAATTTCTCGAAACAGCCAAAATGTCACTTACCATTGTCTACAGCGGAGGTCTTCATATAATCTTAGTGCTACGTGGAAGCGAGCTCTCGACGCTGAGAAGACACACAGAAATTTGCCACATTGTTTATGGGACCGGTGGCAACACCAGCGCAGACGCTGACACTATCCAAGGCAGCATGACATAATTACCGATCAATCAGAAGCAGTCCATGCGCTCTATAAAGCCACCACAGTAGCAGTCACAACAGTCAGTTGTTCATGACGAAGACGACGGTGGCAATAATTGAAAACGTGAAGTTTTACCCAGAATTTATGCACTGAGTAGTCTGAGGATATTTAATGCAAGAGCGTCATCACAAAAAGTTTTGCTCAAGTAGCTCATTTAATTCTTCTGCAGATATCTAGAACTATTGCTGTAATGGTCTTGTGTGTACGCAGAAATATTTCCTTTTGTGTTCTACTTGCACTTCATAGCCACCGTCTTGTTGTTAGTCAAGAAACGAGAGGATCTTTGGACAGAGTGCTCTCACAGCCATGATTCGCGTCGAGGTAGTATAGAGATCAAGAATATGGAAAAAATGCAAGAAATGAATGGTTGAGCAAAATGCTGACGTCGCTATTGTATTTGACCACCAACGGTACCTGTGCAATGCCCTCAATATGTTACAAGCGTCAGCCGTGGTCTGAACAGTGTTCTGTGTATTGTTAGTGGACTATGCCACAGCTAAATGAATTCCAAAGTGAGCAAATTGTTGGTGCTCGAATTTTGGGTGCATCCGTAACTAAGGGAGCCGAGGGATTTGATATTTCAAAAGACACCATATCTAAGATTTATACCGCATACAGAAAAAGATGAAAAACAGCATCCACTAAGTCACAACACAGACGAAAGTGTGTATTGTGTGATCGTGAAAGACGTTCATTGAACAGTATTGTGACGGAAAATGCGAGAAGAAGAGACGCAAAGGTCAATGCAGAGCTAAATGTCGCACTCAGGAACCCTGTCAGCACCAAATAACACATAGATAGCTCCGTAAGCTGGGAACTGTAGGGTGAACTGGAATTTCAAAATCACACATCGGTGATGCAGAAGTCCATAACAGGAAAGTGTGGTACTGAAGCCATAAAACCTGACCAATGGAGCAATGGAAGAGAGTAATTTAATCAGATGAGTATTGTTTTGCACTGTTTCCAGCTCCCGATGGAGTTTATGTTTGGCATAAGCATCCCAGGCCTATGATGCAGACTGACTGCTGCCAGGAGTGAAAAATGCCAGGGATGGTGATGCATTCGTCACTCACATCGAGGTATCTTAAGGGCCCCATAGTTACTCTGCAGTGTCGCATTACTGCCAAGGATTATGTGACCGTTTTGGATAAGCAGGTCCATCCCACTGACAGGTCTGTATATGAGCCATTTCATAACGTTTCACTAAATTTTAAATTCATTTGTAATGCCTTTGCCACCTCATATTCTCGGTGTATTTAATGAAGCACGCCAGCAGCTGAGTATCTCCCTATCAGCCACAACTCCATCCAGTCTCTGAATTCGGTTTATTCTGTATCTGTTTTGCACGCAAATATGTCGTCCTTTTAAGTGTCTGTGTTTCCGCTACGTTCCTCACAGTTGATTATGATGTATTAATGTTGCACTCCCGCCATTTTTTCCCTCTCTTCCTCTCCTTGAATGAAAGGGCGAGTGAACACGTCTGTGTATTAGGTTTGCATAGTGTTGGGTGCTGTGTAAACTTCTCGTCAACTACTGTGCCAGTTTTGCTTACAGTGAGACAAAGAGGGTTGCTTCCTTCTTGTCGAGGCGCTATTGCGCTCAAGTTGACAGGGTGCTGAAAGGGTTTTCTCTAACCACTTCCATTACCTGTGTGGACACTGATTTTCTTAGGGTGTTCTTTACTCTTCCTGGGATTTTGGTGAATGAGGTTGCTTATGGAAGCTCGTTTGCAGTAGAAGAGTATGGTAAGTGAGTCTGTATAAGTTTCAGCTTAGCTGAAATGTTGACCCATTTCATTTACAGCTCCAGATATTAATAGTTATGCAGAATATTTTATTTGGCATCTGAAGTGATAGGGTTTGTGTTATCGTTCGAATTAATAGGTAGTTAGTTTGTTCAGTCAGGAATTAAGAATGTGGGAGGGTGGTGTAAAAACTATGATTGGTATCAGTTAGAATTCGTTTTTCTCAGTGTGAATGTGCCTGCACTTTAGTTTCTTATGTTCTTAATTCACGTGCTACAGTATGGTTTAGAGAAGCTTCACTTCTCAGAATCTGTTTCCTCTTACTATTATTTCGTATATGTAGGTAATTGTTTCACCAGAATAAATGATTTTCAGAAATTTTATATTTTCTCTTGCTCTGGATTTACGTGGATTGGGCAACATGGTTCTTTCCTGGTTCATTAGGTTTATCCATATTTCTTTGCGTTATTGAGTCTCCATTTCCAATCTAAATAACATTTTGTGTCGTAATTTTAACTCAGTTCTATGGTATGGATTTTAGGTCTTCATCGTTGAAGTGTTAGGTAGGTGGATGAAACCTTTGCCGATTGTATGTGATTGTGGTACATACTCCTTCTAGTTTCTTTTCCTTGTTCTGTATGGTGTTAGTGTGAATGTGAAAGGTGTATGTGATTCCCCTAGCATAAAATTATTCCTATTTTATGAGTATCTAATGATTTACATGTCCATCAGGACAGGATTCTCGTTATTTTTTGGAGTCAGTCAGTTATCCAAAGCAGACACCAGGCACCATACCATATGTTTTCATCTAGATGTGTCATGTTTTTCTAACTGTCTGAATAGAATAAACGTTAAGTCCATTTACAATTGAATTTCACTGTTACTGCTAGTGATTTAGCCCACACATCCCAGTTTCTGTTTTACAGGATACATCCTACATCGTTTTTCCTTGTGCAATGTACACAGGCCCACTCTCTTATTTTCTTATTAAGTAAAGATTCATTTTATAAAGTGCAAGAGATTGATTGTTCCAGTAATGATAGATTTAAACTGTGAGTCGACTACTTTCAATCAGCCCTACATCCAGAAAAACCAGTATCTGAAAGCGCACTAACCATTGGCAGTAGAGGCTTATTCTCTGCTTGTTAAATGTAAATTATTTATCGCCGAGCAAGGAGAATTAGAGGATGCTGGAGATATGTTTAATTAACCTTGAGATTAAATCCCTAACTGCGCCACTGGCTCACCTCAATCGATTATTCCGTACGAAATCAGGTGATCAGTCAATTACCATACAAACCATATACAGGGTGTTTCAGACGTGGTGGTCAGTATTCAGGGATAGAAATGATCATTCGAAACAAAAAATCAAGTAAACGTGGGCGCTAAACTGCATGCCCCAAGAGCTTTCAGCAATTCTTGATCTTCGATACTGCGAAACAAGTCTCTCCTACAGCAACCTCTTTGCTTTCCATATTTAAGGAAGTGGTAGTATGGACCGAAGCAAGGAAAAAATGTCCAATAAACATGTGCTCTAAAATGCATACCTTAAGAGCTATGAGCACTTGTTCATCTTCGCTACTTTGAAACACAACTCTTCTAATGAATAAGTGCTCATAACTTTTAAGGTATGTATTTTTGAGCACATGTTTACCGGATATTGTTTCTTTGTTTTGGTCCATACTACCACATCCCAAAATATTGAAAGCAAAGAGCTTGCAGTAGAAGAGATTTGTTTCACACTATTGAAAATCAAAACTTGCTCGCAGCTCTTATGGTATGCGTTTTAGAGCCCATCTTTATTTGACGTTTTTGTTTCGAATTATATATATATATATATATATATATATATATATATATATATATATATATATACATATATATCGTTCTGTGTGGTGCATTATTTGTTCTGAAATAGTGATGCTAATTTCCAGGACAAGAATGATACCATTCACACAGCTCAAATTGTCCAGGACTGGTTTTTTGAGCACAAGGATGCAAGGATGAATTTCTCTCTTGGTCACCACAGTCTCCGGATCTCAATGTTACTCAGCATTAACGGTCTAATTTGGAGATAACGATGCGTCTTTCCCCATCACCATTCCCTGAAATTGCCGCTATTTAATAGGAAGAATGGTGTAAGATTCTCTTGAACACCATATAGGAGCTGTATTTATCACTTCCAAGAAGACAGGAATCTGTTTTGGATGCCAACTGTTTTCGTTCATCATATTAGGCATGGTAATTTTTGTTTCTTTCGTGTTCTCATGTTTTTGTCCGTTGTATATCCGTACGGATCACATGATCTGTGGTCTCTGTTTCCTGTGTGATTGCGGCCACTGATCAGTATGTAAGGTTTACAATATATGAGAGAGTGTCATAGTTTCTTAATGTGCCTTGCGACAAATCTTAGTCAGTTTTGAGAAACAGGTTATTTCCCGTATTTTTCTTACATTTCTGGTACAGTCTTTTGATGATCAAACAAATAAATTCCAAAGTGTGCAGTCTTTCTCTGAAAATTTCCTATCCATATCACAGACATCTTCTTCTTTCAACAAACAAACCATCCCAGTGTTCCAATTACAGAGGTCGTTTCACCAATATTTTCTTGGGCTCCATGTTTATCATCTCCATTTGGTCTATATGATAAAAGTTCTTTTGATATTCACCTTTCTTGTTCTGATTTAACAGACATCTTTCGTTATTTTATTTTATTTTGTCATCATTTTAAAAAGGCTTATTTATTTCTGTTCATTGTCATTTCTAAATCTATCCAGCAAAACTAACGCAGCTATTAATTTATAAAATATCATTTCGGCCCCTTCCTCATTTCCTTAGATAGTTTTCTTGAGATTGTTCCACATAATATAGTCTAATACTCTCTAGGTCTTCCTCCATTTCACAACAATTTTTAATGCTGCGGCGTTTCTGTATACATCTGATAAACTCTGAGCAATTTCACACCACGTTTACACGCGACAGAACGTATACAAGGCGAAAATCGCACATTGGAAACTAAGTTAGCTGTCCAGTTAACACGACAGGCCGCAATATATTTTGCCAGTCCATTTAGTTTTCCAAGGGTTAATTGCTATCACGAATTCCGTGCATAAATCTATTGTTCCGATTTCACCGCCATGATGAAGTTAGGTTTAATGGGGTTAGTATGATTTCCTTACAGATATCAATGAATTCGTAAGTGGGAAGAGGAGGAGGTAATCCAGATGAGATGTTTAACAATCTATGCAAATCAAACGTAATGTGTACAAATTAGTTTTTGTACACACACAAAGACCGCATGTGTGTCTGAAAAAGTCCGAAGTGACCTGTGCTTGAATATTATTGTTCGCCAATATTTCAGAGTCTCAGAATGACTATAAAACTTCTAAATAAAGAGAAACATATTCCTATACCATCGACTGTTTTGTCATGAGCCATTGAATGTTTACTAGTCTATGACACCAGGAAAAGAGTGCTGGTATAGTAGTTTACAAATTAGCCATCTACAAATAAAGGGGACAACGTTCGCCATGTCACTGGCATTCGATATGCCCCACATCTCTTCTGCGCCGTGCCAAACAGCAAGAACTTTAGCGAGCTCAGTCATCCTTGGTGGTTTAGGGGTTTGGGGAACCTGTGAGACCATTCCTCTGCAACCGCAGGAGCTATGCATTGTTTAGCGGCCGCTGTATGATGCGACTGTGGAACAGTGTGCAAGACATGGAGCAGGTACTGTGGCCTGACAGCCCAAACAACGAGGATGGTAGAAAACTCTACAAAAATTGCTAACTCTCAAGGTGTGCGATGGGATAATGGAAAGTTTGGCTGTTGAGATGGAACAGTATTTAGTGGGCAACCTCTGTGACGCCAGCCACACCCCAATGAAACGTCCATAAAACTTACAATATCCAAAACACGCTCACATCAATTCATATGGGACATTGAGTAGCAATAACAGCGAATCCATTAAGAGAAGCCGGGAGTTCAGCAACCTGTATACAAACAAGCTAAGATGAGTCCAGACAACAACAAAACAGTACTGATCAACTCCCAGAACACGTTTCTAATTAGAGAGAAAACATTATATTAGAAAAGTTGTCACCATTCTATGTACGGACGCGTTTTAGGGATTAGCAGAGGCACTGAAATCATTTAAGTGTGTGCGAAATGGGACAGTGTTAGAATGTCATGGGAAATTGCTCTTCAAGTCAATCATCATTTGATGGCTATGCAATCATGATGGAGCTGCATAGTATCCTAAATTTTAGCAAAATTGTTATGACTTACAGGGACATAATGCATGTAGACACAAACGAATTAAAAGGACGCTGATGAAGTCACTGATGTTTGTAACATCATGAAAAAAGTCAATAGGAGACTACAAAAGACAGCTGTATTTATTTTGACCTCTAATACGGCTGCTCTTCTTGACTACATCATAGCAGGGATTATCCACTTAACAGCCTGATCCTACATATCAAACCCTTCAATGTGCTTTAAATGCCACCATTTCAAACACATTACACTGATCAGAAAACATGCGGAAATCGGGACAAAGCTGCTCATGAACTTGTCGCCTCACTCACATATCTGCTCTTATGAGTAAATTATGGTGGAAATCTGCGCTGCGTGGAGTCGAGAGTGTCCCATTTACTCTGAGGAGAAGAAAGTCCAAGGAAATGTAAGCACAAACTTAGTGCCTCATCGTGATGCGAAAAAATATACTTACTGCGTTGACCACACAAACCGCAGTCGGTCTTTGGTTTCTCCAATCACCCTCCTCCAGCGTCCTCGGTCCACGTATTCTTCTTCAGACAGCCCCAGCGTACTCATATCCCCTCTGACCTGATCAATCCATCGGAGTCGTGGTCTTCCCCGTGGTCTTTTGCCTCTAATATCTTCCTCCACTACCTGCCTGATGACCTGGCCTTCTCGGTGTATTACGTCTCCATACCACTTCAGTCTTCTTTCTTTGATCACTGCCACGATGTCCATCGACTTGTATAGCTCCTGCAAGTCATAGTTCTTTCTTTTTCTCCATTCATCTCCATCCTTCACTGGTCCAAAAATCTGTCTGAGGATGGCATTCTCAAATGTTAGGAGTTTTCTCTCCATGTTTTGGGTGATGGTCCAGGTCTCTACTCCATATAAGACTACAGGTTGTATTATTTTCTTGTAGATCTTGGTCCTTGAGGATCTCAATAGAAGCCGGGACTAGAACAGCTTTCCCATAGCAAAATACACAAAATGCAAATCCCGCAAACCCAAGTAACACCATTTGCGACATTAGTGGAAGAACTATTGCAAAGAGTTATCATGTCCACACAGACTGACGTACTCATTTCAGTAGCTATAAACCAGGTTATGTCATCCAAGCTGCCAAAGAAGCCTGTAATGCAGAGCAAACAATGGCGGATTTAAAAATTTTGCGCCCCTACGCACACCATATTATATGCCCCCCCCCAAAAACATGTTTTAAATAATAACTATTACCCAATCACTTCACAATTTTGGGTGGCACCGCTGTGAGCTGTTACCGTACTCTGCTATTCGTTGTTCTGAAGGACACGTGAGCTGTCTAGTCGCGCTCAATCAAAATGTAATATGGTTCCTGAACTGTACTTGGTGTACGGCAGTGGTTAAAACAAACTTAAAACTGCATTGTGTTAACACATTCTTCTGTCGAAAGACAACAGAAACGAACACAAGGAAAATAACTTTTCTTTTATGGCCTAAAAATTCAGTAGAGCGTGTAGGAGACAACGGATTTTTGCTATACATTCACCTTTAATATGTTCATTTACACGAAACCGTTGAAAATGAAAATAAAAAATTTGTGTTACGATTTAAAGATTGAAGCGAACGTGTCATACATTAGAAATTAATACGTACTTTTACAGAGATGCGGTCAAGATCAGAATTAAACTGTCATTTTACGATCTACTAAGTTGAATATGTAGCACATGAAAAAACAACGTTCGGTATTAATACGTGAATCTATAGGAAAACGTAAGAAATGTAAATGAAATAGAGATTTCGGTGCACGAACTAATAACTAAATACAGACGAGCAAACACAGAACTGGATTTGGTATTACATAATTTAAAGACGAGTGTGGAAAGATCTAATTTGTTTTATAATATAATATTTAATGTGTAAAGCATTAGGGTCTGTGTAGTTAGAAGCTGCATAATAAGTGTGCATAATACCTTTAATCCATGTAAGGGCTGAACAGTTTTGTGCTGCAGCTGCTGCTCTCATCACAGCTCTTTCTAACGGTATTAGCAAAGCTTTTACGTATTTATCGATTGAACTGAGCTACGTTATTTACTAACACTTTTTCATCTGAACGTACTCTCCGATAACGTATATTTCCGCGATATTAATATATTTCAGCTGACGCCAAAATATGCATCAGTTGTAACATACTACAGTACCAGTATGACTTGCCTGTACAGCGCCGAGCGGCCTGGGTCATTCGGGTATTGTTTAGCATTGTCGGGCGCCTTCGGTCACGGTTGCACATAAACGAGGTTTATGTATATGTAGTTTGTAAATCCAATGAATGTGCTCTAAGTTATAACACTCACATCAAAAAAAGTTTTGCATCGTTCCGGTTGGCAGAACTCCTGAAGATAGACGTTGACTGTGGATATTGTATCACAGACACAGTCCCTTTGACTGTTCAGAGATGTCACTAAACCCGCCCAAAGTTGTAAACAACCATGCATGAGGAGCGCCTATTAGACGGAGGGGGTCCGGCAGCCGATCAATTCCAGTCATTCCACCAGGAAGGAGGTACGCGGCTCGTGTTGTCTGTAGTTCAACCATGCGTAGACGGCCAATACCCGCGGTTCGATCGCATCCGCATTGTTACTTTGTGCGAGGAAAGGCTCTCGACAAGGGAATGTCCAGGCGTCTCGGAGTGAATCAAAGCTATGTTGTTCGGACATGAAGGATATACAGAGAGACAGGAACTGTCGATGACATGCCTCGCTAAAGTCGCCAAAGGGCGACTATTGCAATGGATGGCCACTACCTACGGATTATGGCTCGGAGGAACCCTGACAGCAACGCCACCATGTTGCATAATGCTTTTCGTGCAGCCACAGAACGTCGTGTTACGACTCAAACTGTGCGCAATAGGCTGCATGATGCGCAGCTTCACTCCCGAGGTCCATAGCGATGTCTATCTTTGCAACCACGACACCATGCAGCGCGGTACAGATGGGCCCAACAACATGCCAAATGGACAGGCCAGGATTGGCATCACGTTCTCTTCACCGATGAGTGTCGCATATGCCTTCAACCATACAATCGTCTGAGACGTGTCCGGAGGCAACCCGGTCAGGCTGAAAGCCTTAGACACACAGTCCAACGAGTGCAGCAAGGTGGAGGTTCCCTGCTGTTTTGGGGTAGCATTATATGGGGCCGACGTACGCCGCTGGTGGTCATGGAAGTTGCCGTAACGACAGTACGATACGTGAATGCCATCCTCCGACTGACAGTGCAACCATATCGGCAGCATATTGGCGAGGCATTCGTCTTCATGGGCGACAATTCGCATCCCCCTCGTGCACATCTTGTGAGTCGCTTCCTTCAGAATAACGACGTCGCTCCAATAGAGTGGCCAGCATGTTCTCCGGTCATGAACCCTATCGAACATGCGTGGGATGGATTGAAAAGGGTTGTTTATGGACTCTGAGGGATCTACGCCGAAACGCCGTTGAGGAGTGGGACAATCTGGACCAACAGTGCCTTGATGTACTTGTAGATAGTCTGCCACGACGAATACAAACATGCACCAATGCAAGAGGACATGATACTAGGCATTAGAGGTACCGGTGTGTACAGTAATCTGGACCACCTCCTCTGAAGATCTCGCTGTATGGTGGTGCAACATGCAGTGTGTGGTTTTCGTGAGCAATAAAAAGGGTGGAAATGATGTTTATATTGATCTCTATTCCAATTTTCTATACAGGTTCAGGAAATCTCGGAACCGAGGTGATGCAAAAGTTTTTTTGATGTGTGTAAAAATCACATTATAATCTTAGTTTTTGAAACTAATATGAATAAGCGAACAAACTCTCCAGTCATCAAAGTTTGTGCCTGGCTCTGATAGCAGAAAACTCGTCGACCATATCTTCATAGTTCAGACGGTTATCAGTTAGGACGTCGGCTTCAATGTGAAGAATGGACAAGGCGTTCAATCTCTCCTCAGACAACGTAGATACGATTCCAGTCTTTTAAGAGCCGAAAACGAGCGTTCTACTGAACAATTTGTAAGTGCCATACATTGAAATATTCGAAGAGCAATGTTAACACAGGCTGTAACCTCTCTTTTCGTAAAAATTTACTTATTTCGACTGGTATATCACTAATCTCAGAAGATTTCAAAAGTTCCGCGAAATGTACACATTCAGTAGGGCAGGAAGGCTCTAAAACTGTGTCATATGACGCTTGGAGTTTTGCTGCACGTTCAGCAATATCGTCAGGTGAACAGTTTCTAAGGTTACTGAAAACTGAAGGAGTCCAACAGTGTTCTATAGCTTTCCTTCCTCCTCACTAATTCGGCATACAGGCTGTCGGGTACTGGGAGAAATGTTTCGACCCAAAATTTTTCCCTTCCTGTCAGAAAAACTTCTTTAGAGTCCGCTTCTTCGTCATCATGAAGTTTGCGTTTTCGTTACCTTTTATAGTTGCATTCATATAGTCTATATCAGTCGCAATCTGCGTGGATTTATTTTCATAGTAGTCGAACATGCCACGAATAGATGCAATAAATCCTACAAGTGATTCATATAATTCATGCACCATTTTAGTACCAATATTTACACTTTGCAATTTCAGATTTACATTATTAAATCTCTGGAGTATGTCCATCCAAACTGTCATCATGAATACTGTTTCTAGTCATCATGATTGCTGTTTCTGCGTTGATTCAACAAAGCTGAAGCCTCATTTCGCACAAGTGGTTTTTCAAATTTATTATTGGCAATATGTGTGAGGGCATTGACAGCGCCCTCTCCGTTTTCATATAGACTTACACACGCTTCTTCTCTTGCTGACCAACGTGATTTTGATAAACTTTTTACTGTTTTGCACCCTGGTTTCATGAAAGAAAGAAGTTTATCCCAGCGCTATGTCGAAGCAGAGAAAAAATGATAAAGGTTTTGCACTACATTGAAAAATTAATATGCTTCCCGACAACAGCTTGCAGCACTAGTGCCGACTGAATTTAAAGAAAGTGTTGCACAAAGCACATAATGCGCTTTCGGATTTCGTTCTTTAATGCGTGCCTGCAAACCAGTGTAGGTTCCTGACATATTGTTTGGCCTCTAGAGTGAGTAATATCAACGGAATTTGTAGACAGGCCTTTTAGTATGGCTCAGCTAAGTTTTCCGACTTCTGTCCCGAGTTTGGTAACAACGGAAGAAAACGTTCAACAGGTTCACCATTCTCGTTCACATATCTTAATATGAAAGATAATTGATCAATATCTGAAATGTCCGCTGTAGAACCTATCATTATAGAGAAATATTTGGCCTGTTTTATTTCACTTATGATAATTCATTCTATTCGTTCTGAAAGAAGCTCTATTATTTCACCGCAGATTGTTGAAGAAAGATAACTTCTATGTCCCTGCCTTGGATTTCCATATCGTTCAATGTGCTCTGCGAGAAAAGACTCAAACTCGGCTATAAGTTCAAGAGACATCATAAATTGACCATTATATAATTAATGGAATCTTTCAACATGTCCACGTAGGGGAAGTCCACGACTTGTTAGCTTCTTCACTATTGCAAACATCCTTTTCAACACACTGCGCCAGTACATTTTTTTTGTCTCAACAGATGACTCGAAATGGTTATTTATTGTTCCAAGCGACTTTTTTCTTGTTAAGAATGATAACTCAGAATTTTTGTGTTCAAGTGAATTCTCATGATGAGATAAAATATCAGAAATATTTTTCCAATCTGCAATACCATTAGCAGCAATCTGAACAATTTACATAATGCACAAAAAACAGCACCGGTGCTACAGGAGTATACTAGAAAACCACTCAAAGTTGATTCACCATTTAAAAGTTTACAGTAAAATACATTTTTGTTCAAATATCTGGTTTTATCGCGTACTGATCTTCTTGAATTAGAAAAATCACCGTTACAATGTTGATTAATGCCACGTTGTAAGAGACTGTCGATTGTTGATTAATTGACACACCATTCCGCAGGATCATCACTAACGAGGTTATTTCTTTTTGTAATGTCTGACTCGACGCTTAGTTTTTCGTGAAACTCGAAATCAGGAACAATTTGCTTTTCTTCATTTTTAACTTTTCTTTCGTCCTTATTCACTTATTTTACAACAGTTACAGTACCAGAAATATCATCTGTACTACTTGAACTCGAAGTCGAAACAGTAACGTTTTTTGCGAAAAACTTATCTACTCTGCCAATCGTTCATAGAACACTGGCTTCTCGTTCTCGCCTTTCCTTCGACAATTTCCGAAATGCCACCCCTCGTAATTTTGCACCCTTGCTTTTTTCACTCTTATTCATGTTAAGGCACTTACAAAATTGTCAACCAATAGTCAAAACAAAAGAAAAAAATGTAAAAGGAAAGAAAGAAAGACTGTATCCAGTCCCAATCGTACTACACCGCACATAAGCACAATGCTTTTTACTTTAAACAGGGCGCACGAGCATAAAGATTTTTCCTTTAAACACGGAGCGATGAACTGACCAACTCGGATTTCTCGACGTAACTGTGCTATGAAAGAACGACACTGCAGAATAATTTAATTTCATTCTCGCCTGTTTCTCTGTTGTCAGTGCACAGGAAAAGCACACCTGCCGGCTGGAATTCGTCTCGTAAAGAAAAGGGGACAGTTCCTTTTTTGGCTTCTGTTTCCCGCGTCGCCGGAATTTTAGCTGGCATGCAAATATGTTCTGAATATTCTTGACACTGTCTTTCTAATTTAAAAAGCAAATAATTTTTGCAGTTTATTGCAGTGAGATGTGCTGGATCGACTCTTACCCACTTATTCTTATAACATTTTAGCGGTTTCTGTGGGCAGAGAAGACAGACTACAAAGTTTACGTAATCTTGTTGGCAGTTCATGTAGTGTGTTCTCATTTGTGTGAACGATGCTGTAATGTCTACACCCAAATGCACCTTTTGTTCCAACAAAAAATAAAAATAACTTTCCTTCGAAGAAAAAAAGCTTAGTTAAGAAGTTTAATATTAAATCTTCAATGACAAGTTCTATTCGATTGCACAGAGTGGGAACTTTCATATTGTGCAGGCTGCAGCACAATAAATGAGACAAATGGAAGTTGGTTTCTTCTTCTTCTTCTGGTTCATCAATGAAAAAGAAACCTGGAGGCCTTGTGGGAACCATCCGTACAGCAGGTAATATCGAAGCTTTTCGAGTTGCTGTCATAAGATGCTCATCTCTGTTGCCATGCATCGACTTTACAGTTGCATAGTTCCAGTACTCGAAGAATATTAGTGCAGGACGTGAATTACCATCCATACAATATGCAGATAGTCTAGGAACTGAAAGCCAATGCACCGACAATTCTGTGATCGAATATTTGAAAATATGAATGACAACAATGAGTTTGTTAACAGCCAGTGGACGTCTGACGAAGTCCATTTACATCTAAATGTACTTGTTAATGAACAAAACCTTCTTTATTGAGCTCAAGTAAATCCTACTCAGCGACACCAACGTCCACTGCGCAGCAACAATGTTATTGTGGGTACGATGTGTCATCGTATGGCATAATAGGCGCTTGTTGTTTTGAGTGCGAGAGTGGCCTTGCGGCCACAGTCACACTGAATCAGGACGTCGTCTTGCTTGAAACCTCTGTTGTGCAAAAACTGGAGACATTTCTTCAAATTACTGGCTATGTCTGGTTTCAGAAAAACGGATCAAGGCCTCACACCGCACGAATATTTGTGGCTTCTGTACGTCAATTGTTTAACAAACTCATAATTTCCAGAAACAAGTGACATTCTATGGCCTCCCAGATTTCCTGATTCGTCAGCGAGATATTTCTTTTTTTAGAGTCACCTTTAAAGCAAAGTGTATCGTAGTGCACTTGCAATAACAGAAAATTTGAAAGCTAAGATCCGAATAGGAATTGCCGAAATTCCTGATCAAATATTACTTTGAAATATACACTATTTAGCTAAAACACTGCAGAGGTTTGTGGAAAAATGGAGCTCATCTTCAATATATCTTCAAGAAATAAATTTACTTTATTAATTCTATTCTTAAACTGCACGTTTTTGCTATTATATGGCATAGATAACTTTATTTAAAAACACTTTTTTCGTAACAATATTTAATTTTTTCAGTTTACTTCTTCTCTGAATCACCTCTACAACAGGCTTTTCTACATAGTCATCATTACAACAGATTAATTAGTAATGAATGTTTTAATTCTGGGTGTTCTATCGAGTTGTTTCTATGGTGCGAAACTAACAACAGTACACAGTCTGGTAGGATTCCAAGCAGTGAGTAGACATAACAGCAACACTCACTCGGACTTCCATTGGGCCATTAAAGAATGTCATTCATGGAAGACATTTTGAGGACGATTAAGAGGTGATTCGCAGAGTGTAGCACTGGCTCCACCACCAGGACATGGGTTGGTACCGACAGGGAATACACGCCCTTGTTTCACAGTGGAGGAAGGCCATAGAACGGGATGGAGATTACGTGGAAAAATAGGATGTGTAGATAAAACACCATTTCTCGTATGTGTAATTCTCATTATGTTCAGTAAAGAATTGTCGAAGAAAAAAATGCGGTACATTACTTTCTGGGCAACTCTCATAGATAGGGTAAGGTCGGCTAAGAGTACGCACTTGATAAAAGTGTGCAGTGGCATTTTCTTTACGTTGGCAACACTGACTGAGAATGAAAACCGACATTCAGTTGTTGCTTCTATAGCGACACCGTCATATGTAGTTTTGAAGAGCTCTGCCTGGTTTATTGGTTGTAACAGGTAAATATATGTATTTGTTTCGAATTGCGTAGTCTTTAAGTTGTATATTGCAAACAATAAGCACTATCTAGGTATTCTCTAGAAAATAAAATTATTTGCCAAAAGAATCACTGTTCTGTGAGGAACAAACCACGGCATGACAAAAGCGGAACCAAGCATTGACAGTCATTTGTGATATTTTTTTGAACTCTGTGGTGCATTGGTTAAGAGTATGCTTGTAAGATAGTGGGAAAGACTACGCACGTACTCTTAACTCTCCAACTCCTCCTTATTTGTTTCTAACGTTCATTAACTCAGGGAAACCCATTAGGCAGACAGATGTAGGTGCTTTATTTCGAGCTGCATATTCTAATGTAGCCACAATCCAACAGTTGAGAAATCCTTAAGTCAATCGGAATATTCCCATTCAATCAGGCTATCTTCACAGCAGAAGATTTAGCTCTATCAGAAATCACTGAAGGAGCCAAATTTGCAAAGACAAAGGAGTTCAACAGGAGCCCACAGACAAATGCTGCTCGTCAGTGACAGAGGATGTGTCTGTGCAGGTACCAGGAAGAAACCAAGAATGTAAAACAAATTAAGTTCAGAGTGTAGGCCTCCCCAGTATTTATCCATTGCCAAAAGATGATCGACCGACAACAAAGGAGGAAATGGCAAAAAATCGAATATTTTGTCTGGGTCTCTGTATAAAAATGCATTGTTAGACAAACGAGCTAAACCTGACGAAACCAAAGGGAGACAAATTACAGAGTGACAATTATTGAGCAATACGAAATAAAATCGTCATAACTTCTGAACGATTTGCGTTAGGACGTACAAACTGCATGGTTGGCCGAGAGGAATGATTGGAATTAGTATGTGAATATGGTTTGTTTTAGTGACAAAGCCAACTTTCATTTGGATGGGTTCGTCAATAAGCAAAATTGGCTTATTTGGGGAACTGAGTATCCATATTTCGCGATCGACAAGTCTCTTCACCGTCAATGGAAGACTGTGTGGTGTGCAATATCCAGTCACGAAATAATAGATGCGACATTCGTTGATGCCATGGTGGCTACCGAACTCTATACGAAGATTTTGAAAGATGATTTCATCCCCATAATCCATAGTGACCCCGACTGCGACAAGACGTGGTTCATGTAAAATGGAGCTCGACCCCATCGAAGCAGGAGAGTGTTTGATATGCTGGAGGAGCACTCTGGGGATTGCGTTCTGACTGTAGGGTACCCAGAGGCCACCAGTAAGGGCCTCGATTAGCCGCCATATTCTCCAGATATGAACACATACAACTCCTTTTTGTGGGACTATATTAAAGACAAGGTGTACAGCAACAAACCCAAAACTATTGCTTAGCTGAAAACAGCCATTCATGATATCTTCGACAGCACTGATGTTCCGATACTTCAGAGGGTCATGCGGAATTTGTCTGCGCCACATCATCGCCAATGATGTCAGGCATATCAAACATGTCATAAACTAAATCCGAATATCTGTAGTGAAGTTTACATGTTGCATAAACTGTGTGCATGCCGCAATTTGTAACTAACTTACGTTTCTTTCATATAGTTCAATAATTGTCACCCGTACCAGTAATGAATAATACAGAATCTCTAGAGCTAATCAGGACTTAATTGCGCCATCATCTTCAAGAAGAACCTGGTCCACATCCAAGGAGGGATCTGATATTTTGATATGCCCAGCATGTGGTGAAATCTACAAGAAGCTATCTAGAAAGTCTGGATGAAGTGCGATGATTGCTCCCAATGATAGCACAAAGAATGCACAGTCTATTTAGGGCATGGTGAATTTTCTTGTGATTCATATTAGTGAGTACTCTTTGACTTCGTGTCATTTACTCTCACCAGACTATGCGGCTAAGAGTATGAGTGAGCAGTGTTATTTATTTTATTTACTTATTTATTTACACGTCAAGTTCCGTACGACCAAATTGAGGAGCAAATCTCCAAGGTCATGGAACGTATCAGTACATCAAATTGCGACATAAAAGTAATAACAGATTAAAGTAAATGTTCATGAACCCGAAAAACGTCAGTCCATAAGTTTAAGTAAACGCTATCAGCAGTACAATAAGAATCAGCTTAATTCTTCAAGGAACTCCTCAACAGAATAGAAGGAGTGACCCATGAGGAAACTCTTCAGTTTCGATACGAAAGCGCATGGATTACTGCTAAGATTTTTGAATTCGAGTGGCAGCTTATTGAAAATGGATGCAGCAGCATACTGCACACCTTTTTGCACAAGAGTTAAGGAAGTCCGATCCAAATGCAGGCTTGATTTCTGCCGAGTATTAACCGAGTGAAAGCTACTTATTCTTGGGAATAAACTAGTATTGGTAACAAGAAACGACAATAAGGAATATACATTTTTGGAGGCCAATGTCAAAATACCCAGACACGTGAACAAAGGTCGACAAGAGGTTCGTGAACTCACACCACTTATTGCTCGAACCGCCCATTTCTGAGCCAAAAGTATCTTTGTAAAATGGGAAGAGTTACCCCAAAATATAATACCATACGACATAAGCGAATGAAAATAAGCAAAATAGACTAATTTTCGTGTCGAAGTATCACTCACTTTTGATACCGTTCGAACAGTAAAAATGGCAGTATTAAGTCTTTGAACAAGATCCTGAACGTGGGCTTTCCACGTCAGCTTACTATCTACACTACTGGCCATTAAAATTGCTACACCAAGAAGAAATGCAGATGATAAACGGGTATTCACTGGACAAATATACGAGGGTTGCCCAGTAAATAATGCCCCATATTTTTTTTCTCCGAAATAAAAAATATTAGAAATGTGACACTTTAGGTGCGAGTTATTTGAAGTTTCCCGCGTGTGTACGCAAAGTTTAAATTTCCTCCGACAGAGAGCGGTGGTGTAGGAATGTTCTAAAATGGCGTCTGCAAGTGACATCCGTCAGAAACAACGTGCAGTGATTGAATTTCTCGTAGCAGAGGAAGAAACCGTGGGCAATATTCATAAACGCTTGTGCAACGTCTACGGAACATCTGCAGTCGATAGGAGTACTGTTGGTCGCTGGGCACAGAGGGTGAAAGCATCAGAGGGCGGTGCTGCGGAGCTCCGAGATTTGCCGCGGTCGGGAAGGCCTCCCACGGCTGTCACGCCTGACATGTTGCAGCGGGCTGATGTTCTCATTCGACGGGATCGACGCATTACGACTCGACAATTGGCACTGGAGTTGTCAGTAAGCAAAGGAAGTGTGGATGTGATTATCAATCAGCTTGGATACTCAAAAGTGTGTGCAAGATGGGTTCCTCGGTGTCTTACTGTCGATCACAAATCCCAAAGAAAAGACATTTCTTTCGATTTGTTGCGACGCTTTCACGTTGACGGGGAGGCCTTTTTGTCACGGATTGTGACAGGTGATGAAACTTGGGTGCATCATTTTGAGCCCGAAACAAAAAGACAATCGATGGAATGGCGCCATGCTTATTCTCCACAGAAGAAAAAATTCAAAACAGTTCCTTCAGCCGGAAAAGTCATGATGACTGTGTTTTGGGATTGCGAGGGCGTAATTCTCATTGATGTGATGCCAAAAGGCAGTACCATTAATTCAGAGGCTTATGTCAAAACATTAGACAAACTTAAGCAGCGCTTCCGGCGCCTTGGGCGTCATGTTAACCCACAGGATGTTTTGATTCAGCATGATAACGCTCGTCCTCACACAAGTTTGAGGACTTGTGAACACATCGCGAAACTGGGTTGGATAGTGTTACCCCATCCACCCTACAGCCCCGATTTGGCTCCTTCAGACTTTCACTTGTTTGGGCCAATGAAGAATTTCATTCGTGGAAGACGTTTTGCCGATGACGAAGAAGTGATTCACGAAGTGACAACCTGGCTCCGTAGGCAGAGTAAAGATTTTTACCGGCAGGGAATACACGCTCTTGTGTCTCGCTGGAAAAAGGCCGTCGAACTTGAAGGAGATTATGTGGAAAAATAAAGCAAGTAGACAAAACATCAGTCTTTCACATATGTAAATTTGATTGTTGTGGAATAAATACTTCTGGAGGAAAAAGAATATGGGGCATTATTTACTGGGCAACCCTCGTATTATGCTATAACTGACATGTGATTACATTTTCACGCAATTTGGGTGCATAGATCCTGAGAAATCAGTACCCAGAACAACCACCTCTGGCCGTAACAACGGCCTTGATACGCCTGGGCATTGAGCCAAACAGAGCTTGGATGGCGTGTACAGGTACAGCTGCCCATGCAGATTCAACACGATATCACAGTTCACCAAGAGTAGTGACTGGCGTATTGTGACGAGCCAGTTGCGCGGCTACCATTGACCAGACGTTTCCAGTTGGTGAGAGATCTGGAGAATGTGCTGGCCAGGGCAGCTGTCGAACATTTTCTGTATCCAGAAAGGCCCGTACAGGACCTGCAACATGCGGTCGTGCATTATCCTGCTGAAATGTAGGGTTTTGCAGGGATCGAATGAAGGGTAGAGCCACGGGTCGTAACACATCTGAAATGTAACGTCCACTGTTCAAAGGGCCGTCAATGCGAACAAGAGGTGATCGAGACGTGTAACCAATGGCACCCCGTACCATCACGCTGGGTGATACGCCAGTATGGCGATGACGAATACACGCTTCCAATGTGAGTTCATCACGATGTCGTCAAACACGGATGCGACCATCATGATGCTGTAAACAGAACCTGGACTCATCTGAAAAAATGACGTTTTGCCATTCGTGCACCCAGGTTCGTCGTTGAGTACACCATCGCAGGCGCTCCTGCCTGTGATGCAGCGTCAAGGGTAACCGCAGCCATGGTCTCCGAGCTGATAGTCCATGCTGCTGCAAACGTCGTCGAACTGTTCATGCAGATGGTTGTTGTCTTGGAAACGTCCCCTTCTGTTGACTCAGGGATCGAGACGTGGCTGCACGATCCGTTACAGCCACGCGGATAAGATGCCTGTCATCTCGACTGCTAGTGATACGAGGCCATTGGGATCCAGTGCAGCGTTCCACATTATCCTCCTGAACCCACCGATTCCATATTCTGCCAACAGTCATTGGATCTCGACCAACACGAGCAGCAATGTCGCGATACGATAAACCGCAATCGCGATAGGCTACAATCCGACCTTTATCAAAGTCGGAAACGTGATGGTACGCATTTCTCGTCCTTACACTAGGCATCACAACAACGTTTCACCAGGCAACGCAGGTCAACTGCTGTTTGTGTATGAGAAATCGGTTGGAAACTTTCCTCATGTCAGCATGTTGTAGGTGTCGCCGCCGGCGCCAACCTTGTTGAATGCTCTGAAAAGCTAATCATTTGAATATCACAGCATCTTCTTCCTGTCGGTTAAATTTCGCGTCTGTAGCGCGTCATCTTCGTGGTGTAGCAATTTTAATGGCCAGTAGTGTATCTGAACACCTACAAATTTGAACTGTTCAGTTTCACTAATCATATGCCTGTTCTGTGAAATTAAAACGTCAGGTTTTGTTGAATTGTGTGTTGGAAACTGTAAAAACTGAGTCTTACTGTGATTTAACATTAGTTTATTTTCTACAAGCCATGAACTGAGGTCATGTACTGCACTATTTGAAACCGAGCCAATGTTGCACACAACATCCTTTACTACCAAGCTATTGTCATCAGCAAACAGAAATATTTTACAGTTTCCCGTAATATTAGAGGGCATATTATTTATATAAATAAGGAACAGTAGCGGCCCCAACATGTATCCCCGGGGCACCCCCCACTTGACAGTACTCCACTCAGATCCCACATCACAGCCGTTATCAACATTGTGAATAATGACCTTTTGCTACCTGTTGCTAAAGTAAGAGGTGAACCAATTGTGAGCTACTCCCCGATTCTGTAATGGTCCAACTTCTGGAGCAATATTTTGTGATCAACACAATCAAATGCCTTAGTTAAATCAAAATATACGCCAAGTGTTCGAAACTTTTTGTTTAGCCCATCCAGTACCTCACAGAGAAAAGAGAATATAGCATTTTCAGTTGTTAAACGACTTCTAAAGCCGAACTGTACATTTTATAGCAAATCGTATGATATAAAGTGATCAATTATCCTTACATACACAGCCTTTTCAATAACTTTTGCAAACACTGATGGCATAGAAATGGGTCTAAAATTATCTACATTATCCCTTTTTATAAAGCGGCTTTACTACTGAGTACTTTAGTCGCTCAGATAACTGACCATCCCGAAAGAAAAAATTACAAATATGTCTAAATACAGGGCTAACACGTGCAGCACAGTACTATAATATTCTGAAAGCCACTCCATCATAACCATGAGAGTCCTTAGTCTTCAGTGATTTAATTATTTACTCAATCTCCCTCATGTCTGTATCACAGAGGAATATTTCAGACATCAATCTTGGAAAGGCATTTGCCAAGAAAGTTATATGATTTTCTGTAGAAACTAATTTTTTTATTTAATCCACCAGCAATGCTCAGAAAATGATTGTTAAATACTGTACATATGTCTGATTTATCAGTAACAGAAATATTTTTACTGCGAACTGACCTTGTGCTGCTGACCAGACACTTACTTCACAACTGACCATATAGTTTTATTTTTTTTCTGTGAATTAGCTATTCTATTTGCATACCACATACACTTTGCCTTCCTAATAACATTTTTAAGCACCTTACAACACTGTTTGTAATGGGCTACTGTAGCTTCATTGTGACTACTTCTAACATTTTGATATACACTCCTGGAAATTGAAATAAGAACACCGTGAATTCATTGTCCCAGAAAGGGGAAACTTTATTGACACATTCCTGGGGTCAGATACATCACATGATCACACTGACAGAACCACAGGCACATAGACACAGGCAACAGAGCATGCACAATGTCGGCACTAGTACAGTGTATATCCACTTTTCGCAGCAATGCAGGCTGCTGTTCTCCCATGGAGACGATCGTAGAGATGCTGGATGTAGTCCTGTGGAACGGCTTGCCATGCCATTTCCACCTGGCGCCTCAGTTGGACCAGCGTTCGTGCTGGACGTGCAGACCGCGTGAGACGACGCTTCATCCAGTCCCAAACATGCTCAATGGGGGACAGATCCGGAGATCTTGCTGGCCAGGGTAGTTGACTTACACCTTCTAGAGCACGTTGGGTGGCACGGGATACATGCGGACGTGCATTGTCCTGTTGGAACAGCAAGTTCCCTTGCCGGTCTAGGAATGGTAGAACGATGGGTTCGATGACGGTTTGGATGTACCGTGCACTATTCAGTGTCCCCTCGACGATCACCAGTGGTGTACGGCCAGTGTAGGAGATCGCTCCCCACACCATGATGCCGGGTGTTGGCCCTGTGTGCCTCGGTCGTATGCAGTCCTGATTGTGGCGCTCACCTGCACGGCGCCAAACACGCATACGACCATCATTGGCACCAAGGCAGAAGCGACTCTCATCGCTGAAGACGACACGTCTCCATTCGTCCCTCCATTCACGCCTGTTGCTACACCACTGGAGGCGGGCTGCACGATGTTGGGGCGTGAGCGGAAGACGGCCTAACGGTGTGTGGGGCCGTAGCCCAGCTTCATGGAGACGGTTGCGAATGGTCCTCGCCGATACCCCAGGAGCAACAGTGTCCCTAATTTGCTGGGAAGTGGCGGTGCGGTCCCCTACGGCACTGCGTAGGATCCTACGGTCTTGGCGTGCATCCGTGCATCGCTGCGGTCTGGTCCCAGGTCGACGGGCACGTGCACCTTCCGCCGACCACTGGCGACAATATCGATGTACTGTGGAGACCTCACGCCCCACGTGTTGAACAATTCGGTGGTACGTCCACCCGGCCCTCGCTCAAAGTCCGTCAACTGCACATACGGTTCACGTCCATGCTGTCGCGGCATGCTACCAGTGTTAAAGACTGCGATGGAGCTCCGTATGCCACGGCAAACTGGCTGACACTGACGGCGGCGGTGCACAAATGCTGCGCAGCACACCGCGGTTCCTGGTGTGTCCGCTGTGCCGTGCGTGTGATCATTGCTTGTACAGCCCTCTCGCAGTGTCCGGAGCAAGTATGGTGGGTCTGACACACCGGTGTCAATGTGTTCTTTTTTCCATTTCCAGGAGTGTAATTCCCGCTTTGTTCCACATAATATTATTAGCCCACTATTCAGCCACCCGGGCTGCCCATTACTGCTAGTACTCCATTTAGAATGTTCTAATGGAAAGCCACTCTTAAAGAGCATGAGAAATGTGTTATGGAAAGCATTGTATTTATCATCTATGTTATCAGTACTATAAACATCCTGCCACTCCTGTTCCTTAACAAGTTTTAAAAAACTCTCTATTGCTGTTGGATTAACTTTCCTGCATAGTTTTTAATTAAATATGGCATTGGTTTGAGTACAAAAACCTTTTAGCGTTAAAATTTGTGCATCATGGTCTGACAGGCCATTCACGCTTTTACTAACAGGATGCCCATCTACTAATGAAGAATAAATAAAAATATTGTCTATGACTGTGCTACTGTTCCCCTGCACCCTAGTTGGAAAAAACACAGTTTGCATCAGATCATATGAATTTAGGAGATCTACTAACACTCTTTTTCTTGCACAATCATATACAAAATTAATATTGAAGTCACCACCACATATAACTACGAGTACTTTCTGGTACTTCCTACAAAGTGAATCAAGAACCCTCTCTAGCTTGAGCAGAAATGCTCTGAGGTCGGAGCTAGGGGACCTATAAACAACAACAATTAGAAGTTTAGTTTCACTAAATTCAACTAACGCTACGCAACTTTCAAATATCTGTTCAGTGCAGTGTCGTGATATGTCTATGGACTCAAATGGAATACTGTTTTTTACGTACAGAGCCACTCCCCCACCTTGCAAGGAACTCCTTGAGAAACAGCCAGCTAATCTGTAGCCTGGTAAAGAAAGCCTCTGAATTATCGAATTATTTAAGTGGTGCTCTGCTATACCAATAATTTCAGAGTCAACATCTATTAGCAGTTCACTAACTTTATCTCTAATACCTCTTATATTTTGATGAAATATGCTAATTCCTTCTCTACTTGGCAACATTACATCCTCTGAAGGTGAGCCCTTAGAGGGACTTCCTTTAAGCAGGTATAGCTATCAGCTGAATTCAATCTAAAAAAGGTGCAGCTCTAACACTGACTACTACAGGAATTTTTCCATACATATGTTGACATTTAAGTTTTGTGTTAAAAGTTAGGCAACTGCAACTGATATTGTTGGTCCTAAATAAACCAGCAATAATTCGTTACGAGAAAAGTTTGTTTTAATCTTCTCATCTACTAGTTATGAGCGGTTAAATACTAAGTGCGTTCTCCTTCCCGACCTCCCGCTACCTGTGAGTGGATGTGAGTTAACGAGCATTTCGCTTTCATTTAAGTATATGGGCGAAAGATACAGCCTTCCAGGAATTATGAAACGAATCCTGTCGTCCAGGACCGTGTTTCACACAGAGCGCAGATTTGCCACGAGCCGGGGAAGTTCACAGGCGTCTATTGTGCTGAAGGAGGCCAGGCTGATCAGGTTGTAGTGTCTCTTGCAGCGGTCTCTCCGCGATATTTTCAGAAATTTTATAAATTATATAACTCAGTACATATCTCGAAATATCTCTTCTTATCCTACCGATTCCTAAACTTTAATATACGATGATTATCAACGCAAAGTAGTTTCAAGCCCTATTATTCCTTGGAGCGTCCATTTACTCCATGGAATCGCTTATCTGCTGTCTATATTTTCTCTTATGAAAAGAATGAAGGAGATCTTGCCGATTAGCCGTGAAAGAAGGAGGATGTATATGTATGTGTTGTTGAGCTAGTCGCCATCTTGATGAGATTCTGTATGAGAAGGAATTTAATACATGAACTAGACTAAAGTAAGTGTGTTCGCGTATTATTTAACTGATCATTATTGACGGTGTCTGCTTACTACGCTGTGTTGCACGGGATCAGTGGGGAACGTCTGATTTACACTGGACGAACCTGCCGTTTTGTATGCTCAAGATATCCAGTTATTACTTCCTAAAAATAGGCTAACACGGTCTTACCAGCAGATCTCCGGTCTTCCCCATATGATCACCGAAAGTTAATAACTATTACAAATGTTTTCAGGAGATCGACTGACAATTTTCGTCGTACCGAGACTTCGAAATTGCTTCACTGCCTTATGGAATTTAAGTTAAGCTCAATTTAATCAGGATAGAACAGTATTGAACTGTGTGAATGTGATAAGCCAACTTTGTGAATGAAAATTCCCTTAATATACACATGTTTTTACTATCCTGATCAGTGAAGCTAAATCAGGCCGGTGTGAGAGAGGTTTTTTAAATTTTAGATCCCACAAAAAAAAAAAAATGTTAAAAGGTATAAGCGCTGTAGTGTACGAGTGAGACAGACGAGAACCAACGTCATAGGAAAATCCCGTAGGAGCTGTTTGGGCCCAGGGAGGCGTAGCATTGTAAAATATGGCGGACCTAGGATCGTCCATAAAAGGAAACATTTGTCGAAACTATTTAATTCTGTAGTATTTCAGGGAATGAAGTCACAGTATTTTTAATCTACTATCTTTACTAAATTTTCATGGTGATCCCAATAAAACTCGAATATTGATCATATCTATAATAGTTTAGGATTTACTGTTAAAGTGAAATTAACAAGTTTTATAACAAAGAGCTGAATGCTAAAATTTCGGTCGATCTTAATGATCGACATTTCATATAAAAGCACATCATTAAAATGACAATGTTGTAAATACCAACTCTGTAACTTTACTTGTTTAAAAGATATAGTAAATTTAAATTATCAGTATTTTCAGTTAGGCATCAGATCATCATTTCCTCCACACAAAATCCATTGAACGGTGACAGCATGACACCTTATTGAGTCATTAGGTAATAGAATATTTGTTGTAAAGTTTAGTGCATAATAATTACTTTCGTTCTTTCTTTATTTATCAGAAAGGCCATTGGTGCAAGGCTACTGGCCGTGACATTCAACGTTAAGAAGGAAAATGTATTGGTTTTACGTAAAATAATTTAACGTTATTAGGTAATGGATATTATTGTGACTTTATCTAGAACATGAAAGTAGTCAAGCTATAATAATTCAAATATGTTAAAATGTAAAATAATGTAGAATAAGCTGTAGCCAATCAGATGGACGGCCTCACTCAGTTGAGCGACGATGTCCGGCACGCGGGAGACGCGGCCGGAGACGGGCAGGGAGACAGTGCCGGTGCAGACGCGAAAGCGCGCAGTTCGCCTGGAGATACCAAAGTGGTCAGTGCTGGTCTAGACACCAAAGGGTACAGTTTGGATTGAGACGCGAAAGCGGACAGTCGGTCTTTAGGTAGCTAGGAAGTGAAATGACAGAAAATTCCACGTTATGTGGTATCGCGGGACTTAGTCTCTGAGCAGGGGGCAGCCACTCACCTGGTGTAACTTGTATTTCGCGATGAGATTGTGAATGATCGAACTGTGTCAAACGGATATGCACTCGAGTGTAACAGTAACTCTAAATACGACCACTTTCGCTGTTAGTTTGCTTTCTGAATAAACGTTATTCTAACCAAATCGCAACTGTGCGGCCTACATCATTTATGTGGGTCGTTAATCTAGCTCCTGATATTATTATTACTGTTATTATACGTTATATTAACTTTGCATTTTCCATACAATTTCGCAAACTTGCCATCAGTAAGACAATTTAAGCAAAGGGTCACAAGTGTCTAATTTAGGGCGTGTAATGCGATACGTGCGGTTCAACCCCTGGACGAGTTTGAACTAAGACATTTAGACGAAGAGGAACCGTATATGAGCCCGAACATGTTTGGGATGCTAACTCGCATCTATTTGACAAAGTTAACAGATTTTCCAAAATTTATATAATAGACAAAGCATTTCATTGAATTCTAGTTATAACGTCTACTTCAGTCAGTACGATACATTACAATGCACGAATTAATGGCTAAAAGAATTTTGTTTGGTGCGTCCAGTAATACATGATATGAGTCAAAGATGTCGTCAGTGACGACCAGACAAACGATTCCAGACTTTTTTTTTTAATAACTTATCACTACTTATTGCAATAAAATTGATCAAATTCCTCCAAACGAGATGTAACTGTGAATTACGAGTATTAATAAACCTTGTATTAAATAATATACTAGGCATGATATGAATAAGTGCGGTGAACAACAATACAGTCGCAAGCCTGAGCGATGCAAATAGAAGAAATTGAAGAATATTAGGGTTTAATGCTCTATCGACGACGATGTCATTAGGGGCGCAGAACAAGCTCGGATTAGAGAAATAATGGAAAGACAGTCCTTTTCAGAAGAAACACCTGTGCGTTTTCTTTAAACAAGACAGGTAAACCTACATCTAGATGGCCACATGGGTATTTGATCCTCTGTCCTCGTGACAGCAAAAGTCTGAGGGTACAAGGAATGGGTGTATGAGTGTCAGCCATTAGTGATGACGACAAAGGGGGGAAATGCCTGTGAGGAAGCGTAAGTGACAGAGGTGGTATGGGGAAAGGTTATGTGAATGATTTAGGGTTCGCCGGCCGAAGTGGCCGTGCGGTTAAAGGCGCTGCGGTCTGGAACCGCAAGACCGCTACGGTCGCAGGTTCGAATCCTGCCTCGGGCATGGATGTTTGTGATGTCCTTAGGTTAGTTAGGTTTAACTAGTTCTAAGTTCTAGGGGACTAATGACCTCAGCAGTTGAGTCCCATAGTGCTCGGAGCCATTTGAACCATTTTGATTTAGGGTTCATGGACAATAATAGATGCTTGTAATGTTGCTCGAGCTTTGGTAGCTGTGCACCCCACGGAAGATGAAGTTACGTGAAGTAGTATTCGGCAGTAGAGGAAACGAGAGCAATATCTGACTTTTATTCATTACGGATGCTGTGCAGCTGGCTCCGGCGGATGTTCGAGTCCTCCCTCGGGCATGGGTGTTTGTGTTTGTCCTTAGGATAATTTAGGTTAAGTAGTGTGTAAGCTTAGGGACTGATGACCTTAGCGGTTAAGTCCCATAAGATTTCACACACATTTGAACATTACGGATGTGGAACACTGTAACTGCGATGAATTTAGATTTTCAGCAATGACTGCGAACAGTCGCCTTTCATGATGGTAGAATTTTTATTTTGCCATTACTATTTGAAATGGTCTAACGACTCACCATCAAATGGCGCAGTTCTTTGTGTCCTGTGATAGCACCACTGAGAGTTGCACGATTTGATGGTGAGTCACTAGGACACTTGAGACCGGTAATAGGGATTTTCGTGTCTGGCTATTTCCCTTTCTTCCAAAATATTTAGTTTTTTGCCCTCTTGGCCGAAGTGGAGAGTTTGTTAATTTTGTAGCTTATGGGCCGGATTTTCATTAGCCTTGAGAATTCCTGCGAAGGCCAAGTTGTGTTCGACTTAGCCTTTCTTTTTTTAGAAGTTCTGCCAGTTTGGCCAATGTACGCAGCCAGACACACATTGCATGACAGTAGGTAAAAACACCTGTATTTCGATACTTATCTCTGATCGGCTGCTCATTATTCATGTACTTGTACTGAATACAGGTATTTGCAAAAGAAAAAGAAATCACTTGCACGTACATCCCTCGAAAGAGTCTAGGCAGGTGGTGGGAGAAGTTACCTAAGAAGGGCAATAGTACATAATTATTTTCGGAATCAGACAAATTCTGCATCTACATCTACATCTACATTGATACTCCGCAAGCCACCCAACGGTGTGTGGCGGAGGGCACTTTACGTGCCACTGTCATTACCTCCCTTTCCTCTTCCAGTCGCGTATGGTTCGCGGGAAGAACGACTGTCTGAAAGCCTCCGTGCGCGCTCTAATCTCTCTAATTTTACATTCGTGATCTCCTCGGGAGGTATAAGTAGGGGGAAGCAATATATTCGATACCTCATCCAGAAACGCACCCTCTCGAAACCTGCCGAGCAAGCTACACCGCGATGCAGAGCGCCTCTCTTGCAGAGTCTGCCACTTGAGTTTATTAAACATCTCCGTAACGCTATCACGGTTACCAAATAACCCTGTGACGAAACGCGCCGCTCTTCTTTGGATCTTCTCTATCTCCTCCGTCAGACCGATCTGGTACGGATCCCACACTGATGAGCAATACTCAAGTATAGGTCGAACGAGTGTTTTGTAAGCCACCTCCTTTGTTGATGGACTACATTTTCTAAGCACTCTCCCAATGAATCTCAACCTGGTACCCGCCTTACCAACAATTAATTTTATATGATCATTCCACTTCAAATCGTTCCGCACGCATACTCCCAGATATTTTACAGAAGTAACTGCTACCAGTGTTTGTTCCGCTATCATATAATCATACAATAAAGGATCCTTCTTTCTATGTATTCGCAATACATTACATTTGTCTATGTTAAGGGTCAGTTGCCACTCCCTGCACCAAGTGCCTATCCGCTGCAGATCTTCCTGCATTTCGCTACAATTTTCTAATGCTGCAACTTCTCTGTATACTACAGCATCATCCGCGAAAAGCCGCATGGAACTTCCGACACTCTCTACTAGGTCATTTATATATATTGTGAAAAGCAATGGTCCCATAACACTTCCCTGTGGCACGCCAGAGGTTACTTTAACGTCTGTAGACGTCTCTCCATTGATAACAACATGCTGTGTTCTGTTTGCTAAAAACTCTTCAATCCAGCCACACAGCTGGTCTGATATTCCGTAGGCTCTTACTTTGTTTATCAGGCGATAGTGCGGAACTGTATCGAACGCCTTCCGGAAGTCAAGAAAAATAGCATCTACCTGGGAGCCTGTATCTAATGTTTTCTGGGTCTCATGAACAAATAAAGCGAGTTGGGTCTCACACGATCGCTGTTTCCGGAATCCATGTTGATTCCTACATAGTAGATTCTGGGTTTCCAGAAATGACATGATACGCGAGCAAAAAACATGTTCTAAAATTCTACAAGAGATCGACGTAAGAGATATAGGTCTATAGTTTTGCGCATCTGCTCGACGACCCTTCTTGAAGACTGGGACTATCTATGCTCTTTTCCAATCATTTGGAACCCTCCGTTCCTCTAGAGACTTGCGGTACACGGCTGTTAGAAGGGGGGCAAGTTCTTTCGCGTACTCTGTGTAGAATCGAATTGGTATCCCGTCAGGTCCAGTGGACTTTCCTCTATTGAGTGATTCCAGCTGCTTTTCTATTCCTTGGACACTTATTTCGATGTCAGCCATTTTTTCGTCTGTGCGAGGATTTAGAGAAGGAACTGCAGTGCGGTCTTCCTCTGTGAAACAGCTCTGGAAAAAGGTGTTTAGTATTTCAGCTCTACGCGTGTCATCCTCTGTTTCAATGCCATCATCATCCCGTAGTGTCTGGATATGCTGTTTCGAGCCACTTACTGATTTAACGTAAGACCAGAACTTCCTAGGATTTTCTGTCAAGTCGGTACATAAATTGCTCGAAATGTTAACACGATGTCTAGACAAATCAGCTTTTTAAGGAGTGTTTACGATGGCAGCACTATAGCCATTCTTAACAATAATGTAGTTTATGTTTTTAAGTTCTGCATGATGGCTGCGTCACAGAGTGGCAACTCCATAATTCCGGCAATTACACTGGCCAACAATGAAAATGTTTCGAGCTCAAAAATAGTTAATTCTCAGATATTTCCATCTGCTGAACTAAAAAATCACCAGAAAAATGACAGATTAGCTCTTGCTTTGGAAGTAAAGTGATATTTCATTTTCATAGCCAACATTTTCAGTTTGGGGGAAATTTTGTTCTCAGGGTTGGCACAGCTGTCCAATAACAAGACACAAATGCTCTTAAGCTGTTTGTAAGTCATAAACATAGATACTGTTGCTGTGATTGTGAGTTTCATATAGTTTATGGTGCAATTATATCGGAATTTCTGGTTTGACAGTTCTTTTGTAGCATAAAATTCTTAAAAATACCATGAAAATCTGTAAATAAGGTAAATAATTTTGTTACATTTGTGGTGAAATAACATTTTCCTCATAGAAACGCAGTCTGACGCCTTTTGTGAAGACTGCCTATCAGCATTACTTCGGTATGAAGGCAAGGGCCCAGGATAAGTCTTGCACTGACGTCATCTTTGGCATGGTTGTCTGTTGACCAGAACACAATCGTACGGACATGTTCAGTTGCACTACAAGAATGGCTGAAAAATAGAAAACAACATTGGCTCGCTGTTCGACCGTCCAGGTGGCACGATGATGACTCCACTCTGGACATTCCGTTCTGTGAAGACGCGTCAGAGGTAGAAATACAGCAGGGCTCCGAAAATAAAGGCCACTCTGCCGAAGCCTTCTGCACACGGTTTGCCTCGATACAACACATCCAGTGGATGCTGCGAACTCGCATGCCAGTTGGCATGCAGTACTAAGGCGGTGCTGTCGTGATCTCACAGCAAAATAACGATCTTGTCTTTTGAAGTCACACGTGGTCGGCCTTGCCCTTTGTCTTCTGGATACAGCTTCTGTTTCTATAAACCGTCACCACATCCGAGAAACAACAGAATGCTTCACATCAAGCCATCGGTCCACGTCAGCTTGCGACTGTCCTGCTTTCATTCTTTCTATAGCCCTCCACTGCAGAGAGTCTTATAGGTAAATCCTCCGTGCCATACTGTACCGTCTGTGACTGTGTAGACAGCGATTGTGGACGTGGGGCTACCCGGCAAACACTACCTCGTTTCATGGGTGCACTGACGTCATCTTTGGCATGGTTGTCTGTTGACCAGAACACAATCGTACGGACATCTGCTTGACAGTTTGTATGATTATATCGTGAATTAGACACAGGACTGGAAAATATCGGTTTGGAAAATATTGGTTTGTAGTTTTAACTTTGGACACCAGTGTATAAAAATGGTCGTTAGGCCAAGTGCTACCCAAAACATTTGACCCTTTACCTCTGTGATCAGTAGAACCCGAGATATGACCCTCTGAAAAACTGCATTCTTGCACAGCTTTTTGGAACATTTTGTCACCGTGCACGACGGCTCTTTCCACCTATTTATGCTTAGTAATTTACATTGGTTTAAGTTTAGGGCCAACTGTCAATCCCTGCACCAAGCATCGATTTTCTGTATATCTTCTCACATTCCGCTGCAAATATCTAATATCGGGACTTCTGTGTAGGCGGCCGCTAAGGGCGAGCGGTTCTAGGCGCTTCAGTTCGGAACCGCGCGACCGCTACGGTCGCAGGTTCGAATCCTGCCTCGGGCTTGGATGTGCGTGATGTCCTTAGGTTAGTTAGATTTAAGTAGTTCTAAGTTCTACGGGACTGATGACCTCAGATGTTAGTGTTGAGAGTCATTTGAACCATTTGACTTCTGTGTATACGACAACTAAGTACCCATACAGCCTCAAGCAGCTTTCGTCATTATTTGTATGTGGTGGTCAGGATCCCATAACACTCCGTTGGGTCATTTTCTAAGTTACTTTTACGTCCGAAGATTTCTTTCTTTTTCAGAATGACGTACTGTCTTCAATTTCCAAGGAACTCTTTAATTCAACAACAAAGCTGGTGTGATATTCCCTACTCCGTCAGTCCAAGATCGAAAATCTTGTTATTGCAGTCCACACGTGACATTTGGATCGTAGTGTTGCCTTGACGGCCGGTAGAACTACAGTTCCTTGTTCTCCAATGGTTTTCTCTGAGCTACTCATTCTCTCTTGGAGATGGAAGATCGTAGAATTAGTGCACTGGTAAGCGTTGTACAGGTCTCGCGGGGTACTTCATCCGCTGTTTACGGTGTTAGTAAAGCTGCAACATACACACACCAAAAAAAAAGGTTTGCATCACCCCAGATTCCAGAACTCCTGAAGATAGACGTTGACTGTGGATATTGTATCACAGACACAGTCCTTTGATCTGTTCAGAGATGTCACTAAACCCGCCCAAAGATGTAAACAACCAAGCATGAGCAGTGCCTATTAGACGGAGGGTCCGACAGCCGACCAGTTCCAGTCATTTCACCAGGAAGGAGGTACGCGGCTCGTGTTGTCTGTAGTTCAACCATGCGTAGACGGCCAATACCCGCGGTTCGATCGCATCCGCATTGTTACTTTGTGCGAGGAAAGGCTCTCGACAAGGGAATGTCCAGGCGTCTCGGGGTGAATCAAAGCTATGTTGTTCGGACATGAAGGAGATACAGAGAGACAGGAACTGTCGATGACATGCCTCGCTAAAGTCGCCAAAGGGCGACTATTGCAATGGATGGCCACTACCTACGGATTATGGCTCGGAGGAACCCTGACAGCAACGCCACCATGTTGCATAATGCTTTTCGTGCAGCCACAGAACGTCGTGTTACGACTCAAACTGTGCGCAATAGGCTGCATGATGCGCAGCTTCACTCCCGAGGTCCATAGCGATGTCTATCTTTGCAACCACGACACCATGCAGCGCGGTACAGATGGGCCCAACAACATGCCAAATGGACAGCTCAGGATTGGCATCAAGTTCTCTTCACCGATGAGTGTCGCATTTGCCTTCAACCAGACAATCGTCGGAGACGTGTTTGGAGGCAACCTGGTCTGGCTGAACGCCTTAGACACAGTGTCCAGCGAGTGCAGCAGGGTTGAGGTTCCCTGCTGTTTCGAGGTGGGTGGACCGACGTACGCCGCTGGTGGCCATGGAATGCGCTGTAACGGCTGTACGATACGTGAATGTCATCCTCCGACCGATAGTGCAACCATATCGGCAAAGCATTGGCGAGGCATTCGTCTTCATGGACGACAATTCGCACCCCCCTCGTGCACATCTTGTGAGTCGCTTCCTTCAGGATAACGACATCGCTCGATTAGAGTGGCCAGCATGTTCTCCAGACATGAACGCTATCGAACATGCCTGGGATAGATTGAAAAGGGCTGTTCATGGACGATGTGACTCACCAACCACTCTGAGGGATCTACGCCAATCGCCGTTGAGGATTGAAACAATCTGGACCAACAGTGCCTTGATAAACTTGTGAATAGTCTGCCACGACGAATACAGGTATGCATCAGCGCAAGAGGAGGTGCTACTGGGTATTAGAGGTACCGGTGTGTACAGCAATCTGGGCCACCACCTCTGACGGCCTTGCTGTATGGTGGTACAACATGCAATGTGTAGTTTTCATGAGCAGTAGAAAGAGCGAAAATGATGTTTATGTTGATCTCTATTCGAATTTTCTGTGCAGGTTCCGGAACTTTCGGAACCGAGATGATGCAAAACATTTTTTTGATGTGTGTACGTCGCGGAGATGGTGTAATCTGCTATTGATAGCATTTTTCGAGTGGGCACGTAATTCAGTCCTTTAGCAAGGATCTTCCCTACATTCTCGTTCACATTTCACTGAGATTATTTACTGTACGATTACTTGTTGCAATAGGTCAATTTTTTTTCTAACGTGCAGATACTTCTAACTGCACTGATTCTGATTGTAACCGGTGATATAGTCAACCTAATCTCAAGAATCTACACAGACTGTAACCGCCAGGTAAAGCTGGAGACGAAGCATTTTTCAAGTTACGCCTAGCATTCGTCGACTGTCACGTATTCTTTCTCATACTAATGCCAGGCTTATACGGGGCACATACCTGGCGAACATTGGTGAACCTTCATACAATGTAGGCTTTCACGGCCGGCGTTGTCTTCAGTTGAAACTTTCGGGCTGAGAGGCCGTGGTCGATGTACAAAATTTCCACCTGACGTTTCGTCTCCATCTGCGGGAGACATCTTCTGAGGTCGTCCGGCTACTGCCACTGAGGCTCCAGGTACTCTCACATTTATAGAGCGCATAGAGGGCACCACCATTCGTCACGTGATTCCGACGGTATGCCTATCTTTGGAAGGCGTGGACAAGTATATATTGGAACAACGAAAAGAAGTGTAAACACCCGCTTAGCTGAACATAAAAGAAACTGTCGCTTAGGACACCTCGAAAAATCGGCCGTAGCTGAGTATGTTTTTTGAGATGGGAATCACGAAATTAAATTTAATGAGACAAGCGTTCTAGCACGAACATCCCATTATCATGCTCGCATGTATAGAGAAGCAATAGAAATTCACAAACACCATAACAATTTTAATAGAAAAGAGGAAGTTTTAAAGTTGGACAGAATATGGACGTCGACGTTGCGCCAGCAGAATGACAATCGATTACTCTTAATCGAGAATGATGACGCCTTCCAAAAATAGGCATACCGTCGGCATCACGTGACGAATGGTGGTGCCCTCTATGCGCTCTATAAATGCGAGAGTACCTGGAGCCTCAGTGGCAGTAGCCGGACGACCCCAGAAGATGTTTCCCGCAGATGGAGACGAAACGTCAGGTGGAAATTTTATACATCGACCACGGCCTCTCAGCCCGGAAGTTTCAACTGAAGGATTGGTGAACCTTGTTCATCTCGATATCACCTTAGGAAGATCAACATACTGAGAACTGGAACTTTCTTCTGACAGAGCTTAACCAACTTGTGTACGTTGTGGTACATCTAAAGCTACATACATACTCCGCAAGCAAACATACGATGCGTGGCGGAGGGTACGTTGTACCTCTGCTAAACATTTACTTTCCTCTTCCACTCGGAAAGAGAGTGAGGGAAAAACGACTGTCTCTATGGTTCCGTACGAGCCCTGATATCTCTTGTCTTCGTTGTCCTTATGTGAAATGTGCTTCGGCAGCAGTAGAATCGTTCTGCAGTCAGCCTCAAATAACGGTCTGTAAATTTTCTCAGCAGTGCTTCTCGAAATGAATGTCGCATTCCCTCCAGGGATTCCCATTTGAGTTCACGAAGCATTTCTGCAATACTCGCGTGCTGATCGAACCAACTGGCAACAAATCTAACAACATGCCTTTCAGTTGCTTCAATATATTCCTTTAGCCGACCTGGTCACGATCCCAATCAGTCGAACAGTAATCAAGAGTGAGTCGCACCAGCGTTCTATACCCCTTCTCCTTTACAAGTGAGCTACACCTCCCCAAAATTCTCCCAATAAACCGAAGTCGACCATTCGCCTTCTCTACTGCAGTCCTTGCATGCTCGTTTCCTTCCACATAGCTTTGCAACGTTAAGATTATACACTGAACAGCCGAAGATACTGGTGCAGGCATGCGTATTCAAATACAGAGACATGTAAACAGACAGAATACGGCGCTGTGGTCGGCAACGCCTATATAAGACAAAAAGTCTCTGGCGCAGTTGTTAGATCGGTTACTGCTGCTACAATGGCCGGTTATCAAGATTAAAGTGAGTTTAAACGTGGTCTTACTGCCGGTGCGCGAGCGATAGGACACAGCATGTCCGAAATACCGATGAAGTGGGGGTTTTCGGTATGAACATTTCACGAATGTACGTGAATATCAGAAATCCGGTAAAACATCAAATCTCCGACATCGCTGCAGCCGGAAAAAGATCCTGAAAGACTGAAGAGAATCTTTCAACGTGACAGAATAGCAACCCATCCGCAAACTGCTGCAGATTTCAGTGCTCGGCCATCAGCAAGTGTCAGCATGCGAATCATTCAACGATACATAATCGATATGGGCTTTCGGAGCCGAAGGTCCACTCGTGTACCCTTGATGACTGAGTGACACAAAATTTTATGACTCGCCTGTGCCCGTCAACACCGACATTGGACTGCTGATGACTGGAAACTTGGTGCCTGGTCGGACGAGTCTCGTTTCAAATTGTATCGAGCGGATGAACGTGTACGGGTATGGAGACAGCTTCATGAACCCATCGACCTTACATGTCAGCAGAGGACTGTTCAAGCTGGTGGAAGCTCTGCAATAGTGTGGGGCGTGTGTAATTGGAGTGATATGGGACCCCTGATACGTCTAGACTCGGACAGGTGATACGTACGTAAGCATCCTGCCTAACCACCTGCATCCATTCATGTCCATTGTGCATTCCGACGGATTTGGGCAATTCCAGCAGGACAATGCGACATCTCACGAGTCCAGAATTGCTACAGAATGGCTCCAGGAACACTCTTTCGAGTTTCAACACTTCCGCTGGCCACCAAACTACGCAGACATGAACATTATTGAGCATATCTTGGATGCCTCGCAACCTGCTGTTCAGAAGAGATCTCCACCCCGCCCCACCCCTGTACTCTTACGGTTTTATGGATTGCCCTGCAGGATTCATGGTGTCAGTTCCCTCCAGCACTACTTCAGACATTAGTCGAGTCCATGCCACGTTGTGGTGCAGCACTTCTGCGTGCTTGCGGGAGCCCTGCACAATATTCAGGAGGTGTATCAGTTTGTTTGGCTCTTCAGTACATTCTTATTGGACTTGACTTTGTGCTGCAGAACACGACTGACACTGTTTTCGAATACCAGGGGGTTGTTTCTCCTACTCATCAGCACTAACTGAAATTTTTCTACATTTGGAGCAAGCTGTCATTCATCATACCGAGCAGAAATTCTATCTACATCAACCTCACTCAGAGAGGACACCTTATTTTACACCAAAGCTTCAGCAGCGAACAGCCGTACGTTGCCGCCCACCCTGTCCACGATATCGTTTAACGTATACAAAGAATAATAGCGATCCCGTCACACTTCCCTGGGCCCTCCTGATCAAACTCTTGTCTCTGACGGACACTCGCCGTCGAGGACAACGCACTGGGTTCTATTACTTAAGAAGTCTTCGAGTCACTCTGATATCTGAGAATATATCCTGTATGCTCGTACCTTCATTAACAGTCTGCAAGAGGGCACAGTGTCATGGGCGTTCCAGAAATCTGCGAATGTGGAATCTGTCTTATGCTCTTCATCCATGGTTTTGACCTTGACCGTAATATTTGGCAAGAGACACGAGAAAACGAGAAAAGTATCAATTTGTAATGAAATCTTAAGAAAACGTTACGTTTATGTCATTTATTTTCGTACTGCCGTAATGCCAGAACATCACATTGCTTTCCTTTCTCTTGGTAATTGTTACAGGTATCGAGTGGAAATTTGTGTCATGTACTAAGATATTTGGTCTCTTCCTTCCGCACAAAATAGAAGCTTCTAAACCAATGCAATCGAGAAGTATGGTATGTTATGTCTCATATTTTGCTTATCGAAAACTCACTCATTGACCATTTTACATGTCATGCAGTTGACCTAGAACCGTAAGACATGGCAAGAGACGAGGTACGGTAGCAACATTACACAAGAAAACGTGAAAAGAATTAATTTGTAATAAAATCAAAAGAGAACGTTTGATTTTGTCATTTGTTTTCGTACTGTCGTAATGCCAGACTATCACATTGCTCGCCTTTCTATTGGGAATGGTTACAGATATCGAGTGGACATTTGTGTCACATACAAACGTATCCGGACCTTTCGTTCTGTACAAAATCTAAGCTTCTAAGTTAATGCTATCAACAAGTACGCCACATTACGGCTGATGTGTTGTTTTTCGAAAGCTCACTTACTGACCTTTTTAATTGCCGTGCAGTTGACAAAAAAAAAAAAGAAAAAAAAAGAAAGGTTCAAATGGCTCTGAGCACTATGCGACTAAACTTCTGAGATCATCAGTCGCCTAGAACTTAGAACTAATTAAACCTAACTAACCTAAGGACATCACACACATCCATGCCCGAGGCAGGATTTGAACCTGCGTCCGTAGCGGACGCTCGGTTCCAGACTGTAGCGCCTAGAACCGCACGGCCACTCCGGTCGGCGTGCAGTTGACCTAATATCGTAATATCTGGCCCGAGACGATGTTTAGCATCAACGATACACAAGAGAATTTTTTTCTTCTTACCGAAGGGCTGTAGGCAGATAGAACGTTTCAGAACTTAATATCCCATAGACATTTACGTTATTAGAACCAGAGCAATAACTTAATTGGGTGATGATGGAGGTTGTTATAACTCATGGTGTTGATCTGAGGAAATATCCTGTTTAGGGAAACTAAGGGAAACCTAAATCAGGTTACTAGATTTATATTTTTACCATTTTATCCCCTAAAACTAATTGAGTGACTTGACCACAGTTTAAGCTTGCTCGGTGCAGTTTTTCTCTTTCAGTATTACGTGTGATCTACTTCTGGTCAAGCTACACCTATCTGTGGATAGGACCATAGGAGGAAACCTCCTCATGATCATCAGTATAACCTGAAATGAAAAGGAAAGCATAAGATATTTTAAACGAAACAGCTAATATGTATTCTCATTCATTTCTGTTACCTTTTCTATCACACCAGTTAACCAACTCACTCAGCATGTTATACACGTACACACTCTCACTGACACAATTCTATTCCAGATCTCTTTAAGTATTGTGAACCGCCACAAGAAGAAAAACGTCTACTAACTACTGACTAAAACCAAGACATCTGCGTAATCTAATCAGCATTAACTCGTTTCTATTCCTGATTTTGACATGCTAGTATGTAAAAATGTTTTGTGAAACATTACTGCATAATGAGAGCTAATTGTTAGAATGAAGCTTATATACTGGGTGATCAAAAAGTCAGTATAAATTTGAAAACTTAATAAACCACGGAATAATGTAGATAGAGAGGTAAAAATTGACACACATGCTTGGAATGACATGGGGTTTTATTAGAACCCAAGAAAACAGCCCATATTGCTAGACGCGTGAAAGATCTCTTGCGCGCGTCGTTTGGTGATGGTCGTGTGCTCAGTCGCCACTTTCGTCATGCTTGGCCTCCCAGGTCCCCAGACCTCAGTCCGTGCGATTATTGGCTTTGGGGTTACCTGAAGTCGCAAGTGTATCGTGATCGACCGACATCTCTAGGGATACTGAAAGACAACATCCGACTCCAATGCCTCACCATAACTCCGGACATGCTTTACAGTGCTGTTCACAACATTATTCCTCGACTACAGCTATTGTTGAGGAATGATGGTGGACATATTGAGTATTTCCTGTAAAGAACATTAGCTTTGCTTTGTCTTACTTTGTTATGCTAATTATTGCTATTCTGATCAGATGAAGCGCCATCTGTCGGACATTTTTTTGAACGTTTGTATTTTTTTTTTGGTCTAATAAAACCCCATGTCATTCCAAGCATGTGTGTCAATTTTTACCTCTCTATCTACATTATTCCGTGATTTATTCAGTTTTCAAATTTATACTGACTTTTTGATCACTCGGTATTTTATGAAAAAAACCCTGAGATTATGTTACGTTACATTGTAATTATAGTAGGAGAATACAGAGTGGCATTTCATGCGTGTAAATAGCTAACTGGCGATACCATCAATACGAGAAGTCGGTGTTGTGATGCAGGACAGTGTAGCATGCAACATCAGAGCACGCGTAATAACTTAGATGGTCCCTACGAATATTGTAATATCTGTGTTATAATAGTCTTTGACTCAACACATATGGATATGAATGTTCTTATTTCTGTAAAATTATGATAACTGAATTAATTTGTGACTATACACTGAAGCGCCAAAGTAACTGGCATAGGCATGCGTATTCAATTACAGAGCTATGTAAAGAAACAGAACACGGCACTGCGGTCGGCATTGTCTATATAACACAAGTGTTTGGCACGTTGTTAGATCGGTTATTGCTGCTACAATGTCAAGTTATCAAGATTTAAATGAGTTTGAACGTGGTGTTATAGTCAGCGCACGAGCGATGGGACTCAGCATCTCCGAGGCAGCGATGAAGTAGGGATTTTCCCGTACGACCATTTCACGCGTGTACTGTGAATTTCAGGAATCCGGTAAAACATCAACTCTCGGACATCGCTGCGGCCGGAAAAACATCCTGAAAGAACAACGACGACTGAAGAGAGTCGTTCAGCGTGACAGAAGTGCAACCCTTCGGTAAATTGTTGCAGATTTCAGTGCTGATCCATCAACAAGTGTCAGCGTGCGAACCATTCAATGAAACATAATTGATATGGGCTTTTGGAGCCGAAGGCCCACTTTTGTATCTTTGATGACTGCACGACAGAAAGCTTTACGCCTCGCCTGGGGCCTGGGCCCGTCAACACCGACATTGGACTGTTGATGACTGGAAACATGTTGCCTGGTCTGACGAATCTCGTTTCAAATTGTATCGAGCAGATGGACGTGTACGGGTACTGAGACAACCTCATGAATCCATGGAGCCTGCATGTTAGCAGGGGACTGTTCAAGCTGGTGGAGGCTCTGTAGTGGTGTGGGGCGTGTACAGTTGGAGTGATATGGCTCTGAGCACTATGGGACTTAACATCTGAGGTCTTCAGTCCCCTAGAACTTAGAGCTACTTAAACCTAACTAACCTAAGGACAACACACACATCCATGCCCGAGGCAGGATTCGTACCTGCGACCGTAGCAGCAGCGCGGTTCCGGACTGAAGCGCCTAGAACCGCTCGGTCACACCGGCCGGCGGAGTGATATGGGACCAGTGATACTTCTAGATACGACTCTGACAGGTGACACGTACGCAAGCATCCTATCTGATCACCTGCATCCATTCATGTCCATTGTGCATTCCGACAGAGTTTGCCAATTCCAGCAGGACAATGCGACGCACCACACTTCCAGAATTCCTATAGAGTGGCTGCAGGAACACTCTTTTGAGTTTAAACACTTTCGATGGCCACCAGACTCCTCAGACATGAACATTATTGAGCATATCTGGGATGCCTTGCAACGTGCTGTTCAGAAGAGATCTCCACCCCTTCGTATTCGTACTGATTTATGGACAGCCCTGCAGGATTCATGATGTCAATTCCCTCCATCACTACTTCAGACATTAGTCGAGCCCATACCACGTCGTGTTGCAGCACTTCGGGGTACTCGCGGGGGCCCTACACGATATTAGGCAGGTGTACCAGTTTCTTTGGCTCTTCAGTGTATTTCCGAAAGCTTTGTTCTTTCATAATACAAAAATGTTAAAGTATTGTACATAAATTGCTTCATACGCGGGGGATGTAGTATTGTGTGAAATGTAAAACCTGGGGGTAAGTCCCTGCACAATGAAAAGCTTTAGGTGGGACTGTACAAAGTGATTTGGCGTGAAGTAGCTCAAGAGGTCGTTGTGGCAGAAACAGTCGGTGGCCAGCATCCAACCAACTAACATCCTGAGTGTTTAATGAGGAAAGAATTGTAGCAAGAGTGGAATAATTATGCCTCGGATGTGGCTTTATAGTGGTTACTAGATCATGGCATTTATGGGTTTGCTCAAAATTGTAAAATTCTGACTCCAAGAAGATATTTTACAGTGTCTTACAGCAAAAGCCATGACTACGATAATACATTTTAAGCTTTTATCTGATTTGCTCGTGGCTGCTTACTTTACCAGTACATACTAGGGTGTGATGCTCTTTTCGTGTCCAATTTACAAAACAGATTTATCTTCCAAGTAAAGATACATACAGCAGTTAGTTTACTTGATTAACAGTATGTGTACTTGGAATTACTGTGCCTAATTCGGCTGGTGACCATACTGGTTTGCCTGTTGACAAGTTTACTTTCCAACTGTAATATTGTTCGTTCGATTACCGCTAAAATAACTGCTATCTCCTCTCAGTAAGTACTCTTTCTGGTGAAGAAATATGGTACAAATTATTTTCATTAATACACGAGCACGGTCAACTTTAAAATTTCCGTCATAGGAGTAACATTATGAGGGACTTGCTCTAATGTAACATGTAGTGTTATACTTGACTTTTCCTGTAACACGAGTTCAAATGTGTGTGAATACCTAAGGGACCAAACTCCTGAGGTCATAGGTCCCTAGACTTAAACTAACTTATGATAAGAACAACACACACACTCATGCCCGAGAGAGGACTCGAACTTCCAGGGGGAGGGGCCTGTAACAGGAGTACTAACAGTAGTAGATAATGTTATAGTGTACACGCTGGCTGCTTTGTAGAGTGCTGGGACTTTCTACTAGCAACTAGATGATGGACAGATGGTTCTCGATTGTAGCAGTTCTTGCATACAATCTGTTATTAGTTTGGTTCATAATTAGTTTTTTGGTCACAGTCGTGGGTATATAAATTTGACATCTACATCTATGCTCCGCAAACCACCTTATGGTGTGGGTCGAAGCATATTTCTCGGACCACTACCTTTCCTCCCCATTCCTTTGACATTCACGAATGTCACATGGGAAGAATGACTGCCGGAAAATCTTGCATAAGCTGAAATTTCTCTGATCTTCACATTTTGGTCCGTTTGCAATACGTATATGGGAGTAAGTAATACATTGCTTGATTCTTCGTTGATTGTACGCTCTCGATACTTTAGTACTAAGCCTCTCCGTGATGCACAACTCCCCTCTTGTAGCGCCTGACAGTGCGAAACTTCTCGCGCCGAGTTAACGATCACGTGACAAAATACACTGGTCTTTATTGGACCTTCTCTTTCTTATATATCTGTGTCATTAAGGTCCCAGACCGATAAAAGGTACTAGAGAATCAGTCAAACAGTTATTTTGTCAGCCACTTATTTTCTGGATGAATTATATTTCCTTAAATTTTTCCCAGTGACTTCAGCCTGACATCCGTCTTTCGTACTATTTTTTTTATGTAGTCATTCCACTTTATACCATTCCGGATGGTCATTCCAAGGTATTTTCGGTAGTAACTGTTCCCAGTGATTTATCATCCGTAGTTTAGTCGAACAGTGGGTGATTCTTTATGCCTATTTATGCGCAAGGCGTTACATTTATTTTCGTTCAGAGTCAACTTCCAGTCCCTACACTCAACTACCAGACCTGCAACAGTCATTGATCTGCTGCAGGTTCTCCTGAATGTCGTTGTATCCTTCTGGCATTGTAACTTTTCTATACATAACAGCATCCTCACCGAATAGTCTCATGGAGCCCCCAACGTTATGCAGTGTTTTACGTCCTCCAGTGCCCACTGGACGACATCCCTTTGTATCACACGGGGTCACCAGTTGCATAATCAGCAGGAGTAGCCGTTTGGCAAAACTGGTAGCGACAGTCGCTTCAAGAGAGCACCGCAGCTAATGGAACTAGCCTTCCGTAAATATCGATCACTCATCGAATGATAACATGTTGCGTGAAGTGCCAATCAGCAAGCAGCTTATCATCCCGGCCGGCTATCCAATGACATGGATTGAATGCACTCATCAGTGTGATAATATAAATAGCGTCACCAGGCCTGTACAGTCAGTCTACGCTCTTTCCACAGTGAGTTCACAGTGTGACCAGTCCACAGTTGAGTCCACGCTAAAAAGCCAGTGAGCTACCATTTACGGCAGTCATCGGAGAGCGGTACCACAGCCAGTGCAGTGGACCTCCAGGATGTCATCTTGGAATATAACTTGGTAGATACTGACTTGTAAGATCAGATCTGTACCGCATGTATCAGATCTGTACTGAATATCCAGATGTTGTCTTACTTATGGGAGGTTACCTGTTCTTGGAGGCGCTATTAATGTTAAATTAAACCAAAATTCTACATTCCGTCTGAGTGTGCTAACAAACATAGTTGTAGTACTTGGATTATTTATTTATGTGGTTGTCTCTGGCACTATACTGCAACGGGCATATTGAGGTGACATACTACTGGACAAATAGCCATGCCACAACAGTGACACAGTCGATTTTGATTCTAGCCTACACATTTTGCATCCCCTCGGTACTGTGTTTGGAAACTTCCACTTCTCCTGCACTGCTCAGGGAGTGAACTTCTTTTTAACTCTTTTCAGGTGCTTGCGCAGTGACAATGTGACCTTTTCCATCATGATACATTCTGTTTATTTTCACATTTCGTTGCAGTGCATTGTGCTTCCTCTGATCCCTGGGTATTTCCTTAGTGGCCTTGTACTGGAACTTCGATCAATGTTTTGCTTACCCGAGTATTGGTTGCATGTTCCATGCTACTAATTCTTATTGTGATTGTATTATCTCAGATGGCAGAACCTGTTGGCTTCTCTGTTCCCATGTTTACCCTCCTCCATTTCCTGCAGAATATGCTGGACACTTTGGTAGCTGCACAGGGCCGGTTGCTATAGCACTTGGAGGAAGAGTCACAGCACAACCTAGACTTTCAGGGTCAACCTCCTGCATTCCCCTTCCTATTCGACGTTATGAAGGACCAGTGGACCTGTTACATGGACTCCTTGAAACAACACTTTGCTATTTATGCACATTATGGTGATATAACGAAGCATGCATTTTTCTTGTCCACCCCTGGTGCTCCTGTATTTGAACTTGTGAAGCAACTTTTTCTGGATAAGCAAGCAAGTGAACTGAGTTATACGGACATAACGAGTAAACTAGCACATATTTCCAGGATAGCTTTCCTATGGCGGAAGCACACGATAATTTTTTTCGTACATAGAAACAATCTGGACAGTCATATACTGAATGGATTGCCTCCTTGCAAGGTGTAACTTGTGACTGTCAGTTTTGATGTGAAAATCCGAACTGTGTCTGGTCTTACACAGATTCTGCGGTCAGGCATACGTTACTAGTTCATGATCTGGATTCAGGGCTCCAGAATGACCTCCTCCATCTGAAAAATCGCTATTTATATTAATGTTTATTAGTGGTATGTGCTTTTGAACAAGCTCAAAACACTGCAAAGACATTTCGGTGCAATGATTCTGATGTGTTTCAGATGATTTTTCAGCATCCTGCTATTAGTGATGATTCTCAGTCAGGTCATCTGCACCATCCTGCCATTAGCGATGATTCTGTCAGGTCATCTACATGAGACATTCAGACCTCAGGCCACACATTAGCACCCCCCCCCCCTCTCCCCTTCCTCTGGTGGTCGTCTGCCACCTAGGTATTAGGCTATGCCTTGCACCTGCACTCCATTTCGCCTTCCAAACATGTTGTGTACAACTTTGTACACAATGGCAAGGAGGTGTGGATTACAGAATGGTACAGCAACAGTTGTCGTAGGTAAACTGGACAGGAGCAGAAATGATTAGCGAACAAGTTAATACAATAAACAGAACATTTACTTAACTAGTATTCTTCCTAGCGTATGAAGACTTAATACAAGTAATGCAACAAGCGACAGAATTGAGTTCATACAACAGCAACAAGGACGAAGCTCCCTGAACTAAACATGAATGATGGTACCAGAGTCGCGACTTGGCGGTGTCTGTCTAGCGTCACGTAGAGAAGAGTCTCCATGTGCGAATGGGCTGTATCGCTGCCACTGGCCGTCCTGTATTGCAATAGCATAGAGCGCTCATAGTGAGACGCGTGGAGGCGTGGCTCAGTGGGTGTGCACAATTGGGTCCACTGGATCGAGCACGATCACTATCGAGATCTGACGGAAAATTGAAATTCCATAGACAACTTGTGAGGTCTGTGCGGTGGTATCAATACATGACACCACATCCCTTCTCCCCCAAACTTCCTCACCATTGTCACGTAGTGTAAATGAGAGAACGACGACAGGGGAAAGGGCTGGATGCAAGTCGCAATGAGGAGACGGGAGCCAAAACTGAGGCTGGTGCCGACCTCCCACCTTCACCCTGACATACACCCTGAGCCTGCCTGGGAATTTTAGCCAAAAACCAGGCAGAGGGTACACATCTACATCCAGTGGTGGAGCAGCAAGTGAAGTTGGAGGCATCTCGACAACTGCAGAGGGACCTGAGGCGGGACATCGGACATCAGCTGGGAAGAGAGGCCTACCCCAGACGACTGTGGCTGTCTAGATAACCACTAATATGAAAGAGCATCGACTTCCATAAGCTCTGGGACCGGGGCCGACGCTGTGGATGGGAGCTGGATGCAGCAAGGGCTCTGTGTCCAGGCGGCAAGAAATCTGAAAGCACAAAGCCTGCCGCAGGATCATGCAATTCACGTGGACAAATTTGATCCTTGTGGTAACTTAGCAATTCTCTCGGTCCCTGCAGTAAAAAGAGAGAATGTCTAAGAAGGCATAAACTGATGCTTCGCTCCCAGCGCCTCCGTCTTCCATACAATCTGTAAAAGACCGAATAATTAGTGTGATACTTTGCCTGTCTGGAGGGAGTGGGCACAACCTGCCAAAGTAGGCGTAGCAATCGAGGCAAGGTGCAGCGGCGCCATCCATGTAACAACTCAATGCCAGCGATGGTCCGTCACTTGGCCAGGAGCAGTAGGAAGACAAGAATAGCAACAGGGCTTGATCCCATGTGTTGAAGGTACGAAGTTTGTCCATCTGCTGCTTAAATGTTCGTGCAAATCGATCACCAAACTGAGGTCTATTGCCAGTCAAAACCATTTCAGGCAAACCGTTGAGGCAAAAGATTGATGAACAGACCTGTATTGTGGAACCGAGCTCTAGTAGAGTGCACATGAACTAACCAGGAAAATTTGCCGAAAGCGTCAATGATGATGAAACAGCGTGTATTCCAGTAAGGAGCGACGAAATCCAGATGCAAACGTCGCAAATGTGCACGAGGTTTGGGCCATTCAAAGAACTACTGAGGCGGGTCTGACTGAACTTCAGCACAGGTGTGGCACTGAGAAGTTTACTATTGAATTGGCGCATCCAGACCATGCCAAATGCAATGGGGTGGTGCCGACTGCTTGGTGCAGACGACGGCCCAGTTACCTTGGTGCATCAAACGAAGCACATCAGGCAAGAGAGCCTGGAGTACCACACCAAGTGAATGGTCACTACTGGTGTGAAGCAAAGTGACACCACTGTAAACTGCAAGGACGTGCCGATGGGCAAAATATCGGCGAACCATCGAACTATGAATTTGTCTGGCTGAACACGGGCAACCAGTGCGTATGTAGTGCCACAGAAACTGCAAATCAGGATCCTCTACAGTGGCCTGGACAATCTTCCGGTGATTAGGCTAAAAACTACGCAAAGCATCTGTGTCTTTTGCATCAACGTAACAACAAGAAGCAGAGGACTCACCGAATGCGGAATCTGGGCCAACAGGGAGGTGAGAAAGAGCACCTGTGTTCGTGTGCTTAGAAGCGGGCTGAAACACAATCTCATATTGGTAATTTGATAAAAGGAGAGCCCATCGTTGCAGATTCTGCGCTGTGCCCGTTGGGACTGACGGAGAAGGACTAAACAAAGACTGTAGAGGCCTATGGTCGGTAACCAAGTAAAATTTTGCGCCAAATAGATACTGGTGAAACTTACTGACACCACCAATAATGGCGAGAGTCTTCTTTTTAATCTTCCAATAATTACATCAAGCTTTGTTCAACAGCTTCGATGTAAAGGCAATCAGCCTGTCAACAGCACAGGATTTAAGCAACAAAACTGCATCGATGCTGTAAGAGGAAGCATCCACAGGCAAGAACACAGGTTTGGCTGGATCAAAACGAACGAGTCATCCGATCAATAATCAAAACATCTTTCAACTTCCGGAAAGAAGACTGACACTCTTGCGACCAAACAAAAGGAAAATTCTTCCCGAAAGTGAGTCACAGTTTGAGTGGCGTTAGGAATAAATCGGATGTAATATGTGAGCTTCCCTAGCATAGACTGCAATCCTACACATTGCGTGGGGGTGAAAGGGCACAGACAGCAAGCAAATTTGATTGCAAAGGGTGAACCCCCTGGCTATAATGATATGTCCGAAGTACTCAATTTCAATCTGAAAAAACACATACAGGGTGAGCCAAAAAGGACTTTACAACTTTGGAATGATATATAAATTTATTGAGATGATTTACAGAGCCGGCCGGTGTGGCCGAGCGGTTCTAGGCGCTACAGTCTGCAACCGCGCGACCGCTACGGTCGCAGGTTCGAATCCTGCCTCGGGCATGGATGTGTGTGATGCCCTTAGGTTAGTTAGGTTTAAGTAGTTCTAAGTTCTAGGGGACTGATGACCTCAGAAGTTAAGTCCCATAGTGCTCAGAGCCATTTGAACCATTTGACTTACAGAATCGGCAGAAGTGCCTTTTGGAGCATACAACCGCAGGTCAGTCGCTCGCACACTGGACTCGCATTCGGGAGGACGACGGTTCAAACCTGCGTCCGGCCGTCCTGATTTAGGTTTTCCGTGATTTCCCTAAATCGTTCCAGCAAATGCCGGGATGGTTCCTTTGAAAGGCCACGGCCGACTTCCTTCTCTAATCCGATGAGACCGATGACCTCGCTGTTTGGTCTCTTCCCCCAAACAACCCAACCCAAAATCCACCAGTAGTACGAGACACAAAAACTTTTTTGTTCTCAGGTAGCACTGCAGAAGAGTTGGGAACCTGTCCTGAACGGCTATTACACTGTTGTTTTGCACTAACAATACTGTAGCGCCTGAAAAACACACTACACACTGTTTGTGACAGACTTGCGCGAAGAGTAACAAAGGGGACGTCTTGCGCTTCTGTTAGCACACATACTGTATATGTTTCCTTTTGCTGAAAAAAAAAAAAAAAGCAAGTCGCTTCACGTGAGGGGCAAGATCAGCGATCACGTGCCGTATTACAGCTACGGCATGACTTCACACCTTTTGCCGGACGCGATACATGTTTATCTGAGCGTTGTGGCTGAGGCCGGCCGGGCCACTGTTTGCGAGCTGGCTGCGAGGCTTGTTTGTCGCCGCTATCTACGGAACGAGCAGGCGCTACCTTAAAAATGTTTACTGCACTTCTGCAGAAATCTTGATAGTCTAGAATTTGCAGACTCTGATGCAGGTATTAAAGAATCAGCCGGCCGGTGTGGCCGAGCGGTTCTAGGCGCTTCAGTCTAGAACCGCGCGACCGCTACGGTCGCAGGTTCGAATCGTGCCTCGGGCATAGGTGTGTATGATGTCTTTAGGTTAGTTAGGTTTAAGTATTTCTAAGTACTAGGGGACTGATGACCTCAGATGTTAAGTCCCATAGTGCTCAGAGCCATTGGAACCATTTTTTTTTAATTAAAGAATCTGTTCCTGAATTCGAGAGTCAGCTACATTTTGCGTGATGGCATCACGAATCATGGCATTACCGTAGTACTTGCCACAGTCCCAATTGAGTCTACAGTGTCTAGTAAGGCCTTGCAATTCAGTCACCCACTGACGGTATGTCTGTCCTTGTTGCTTACGCAACCTAAATAATAAATAATTTCTAACGGGCAGCCGCAATTTGTACCCAGTCCTCATAATACTTTTTAAGCTCCTACAACAGGTCCTCATATGGTACCAACTCAGAGCACGACATTGGAAATACACTCCTGGAAATTGAAATAAGAACACCGTGAATTCATTGTCCCAGGAAGGGGAAACTTTATTGACACATTCCTGGGGTCGGATACATCAAATGATCACACTGACAGAACCACAGGCACATAGACACAGGCAACAGAGCATGCACAATGTCGGCACTAGTACAGTGTATATCCACCTTTCGCAGCAATGCAGGCTGCTATTCTCCCATGGAGACGATCGTAGAGATGCTGGATATAGTCCTGTGGAACGGCTTGCCATGCCATTTCCACCTGGCGCCTCAGTTGGACCAGCGTTCGTGCTGGACGTGCAGACCGCGTGAGACGACGCTTCATCCAGTCCCAAACACGCTCAATGGGGGACAGATCCGGAGATCTTGCTGGCCAGGGTAGTTGACTTACACCTTCTAGAGCACGTTGGGTGGCACGGGATACATGCGGACGTGCATTGTCCTGTTGGAACAGCAAGTTCCCTTGCCGGTCTAGGAATGGTAGAACGATGGGTTCGATGACGGTTTGGATGTACCGTGCACTATTCAGTGTCCCCTCGACGATCACCAGTGGTGTACGGCCAGTGTAGGAGATCGCTCCCCACACCATGATGCCGGGTGTTGGCCCTGTGTGCCTCGGTCGTATGCAGTCCTGATTGTGGCGCTCACCTGCACGGCGCCAAACACGCATACGACCATCATTGGCACCAAGGCAGAAGCGACTCTCATCGCTGAAGACGACACGTCTCCATTCGTCCCTCCATTCACGCCTGTCGCGACACCACTGGAGGCGGGCTGCACGATGTTGGGGCGTGAGCGGAAGACGGCCTAACGGTGTGCGGGACCGTAGCCCAGCTTCATGGAGACGGTTGCGAATGGTCGTCGTCGATACCCCAGGAGCAACAGTGTCCCTAATTTGCTGGGAAGTGGCGGTGCGGTCCCCTACGGCACTGCTAGGATCCTACGGTCTTGGCGTGCATCCGTGCGTCGCTGCGGTCCGGTCCCAGGTCGACGGGTACGTGCACCTTCCGCCGACCACTGGCGACAACATCGATGTACTGTGGAGACCTCACGCCCCACGTGTTGAGCAATTCGGCGGTACGTCCACCCGGCCTCCCGCATGCCCACTGTACGCCCTCGCTCAAAGTCCGTCAACTGCACATACGGTTCACGTCCACGCTGTCGCGGCATGCTACCAGTATTAAAGACTGCGATGGAGCTCCGTAAGCCACGGCAAACTGGCTGACACTGATGGCGGCGGTGCACAAATGCTGCGCAGCTAGCGCCATTCGACGGCCAACACCGCGGTTCCTGGTGTGTCCTCTGTGCTGTGCGTGTGATCATTGCTTGTACAGCCCTCTCGCAGTGTCCGGAGCAAGTATGGTGGGTCTGACACACCGGTGTCAATGTGTTCTTTTTTCCATTCCCAGGAGTGTAACTTCGGGCACAGCCGATGAATAGTCACTCCTGCCGTGCCCAAGAAAAAGAGTACCTTGTGTGTGATGCTCTGCGATGGGCAAGTTGAACCGTACGAGGTACTCCGTCCAGTCTTACTTCGCCTCGTCAAACGCACGAAATGGCGGCATATATGCACACAGTGCAGGGGGTGGCGCTGCGTTGGGTCCGGCGTCTTGTGTGAAGTCATCTGTCAATTTAGAGAAATCACTGGGTAATTGATCACTTCAAGCAGTTGCGCCATTTGTTGACTCTGAAACTGAATAAAATGAGTTAGATCAACTGCAGGCAAGTCAGCAGCCGATTGCAGATTAGTAGCCGTGTTAATTAAGCGATGCACACAATAACAAGACAAACAAGCACAGAGAAAGCAAAAAGGGATGCGAAAGCAGTAACCTTGAAACGTAGAACATAAAGAGCACAAGCAAGGCAAACACTGGGGACATAAAAAATAAATGGTTCAAATGGCTCTGAGCACTATGGTACTTAACTTCTGAGGTCATCAGTCCACTAGAACTTAGAACTACTTAAACCTAACTAACCTAAGGACATCACACACATCCATGCCTGAGGCAGGATTCGAACCTGCGACCGTAGCGGTCGCGCGGTTCCAGACTGTAGCGCCTAGATCCGCTCGGCCACCCTGGCCGGCGGGGACATAAAAGACATGTAAAAAAAACCTATAATAGCAATAGACAACAGAATAGGGAGAAAGAAAACTCGAAGACAGCCACAAATAGGCATGATGACTCGTCACTGGGTATGTTGTGTACGACTTCGTACACAATGGTAAGGAGAGGTGGGCTATGGAGCGGTGTAGCAACTATCATCGTATCAAACCTGGACAGGAACAGAAATAATTAGCAAACAAGTTAACACAATAAACAGAAGATTTACTTAACTTGTATTTCTCCAAGCGTGCAAAGACTCATTACAAATAATGCAGTAAGAATAGAGGCTAGCTCATACAATAGAGACAAGGATGAGGCTCTCTGAAGTAAGTATTAACGACGTCTGCATAGCATTACGTAGAAAAGAGGCTCCAAGTGCGAGTGAGTTGTGTCGTTGCCACCGACCATCTTGTATTGTGGCGACAGATTGTGCTCGTAGTCCAGACCCACAGTAGGCATAGGTCAGCGGGCATGCACCACTGGGTCTGCCAGAGCCTGAACGACTGTTATTGGCATCTGTCCGAAACTTGCAGCTCTGTTGACAATTTATGATGCCCATGAAGTGGTAGCAATACGTGATACCACAAGACATTCTCACCACGACCTCAGGCTACTCCACAGGACCAGAACCCATCAACTCCCTCTACTCATTGCCTGTCAAATCTTGTGCCCAACGCCTCATGCGCTATGACAGGGAATTTTGTCCTTTTCGAGACCTGCAATGCCTCTTTTGGCACATGCAGGGCCACAAAGCTGAAGTACATTTATAAATACTGCACTGCACCAATCCTTCTGGTGCTGCAGTAGGCATAGGTCAGCGGGCATGCACCACTGGGTCCACCAGAGCCTGAACGACTGTTATTGGCATCTGTCCGAAACTTGCAGCTCTGTTGACAATTTATGATGCCCATGAAGTGGTAGCAATACGTGATACCACAAGACATTCTCACCACGACCTCAGGCTACTCCACAGGACCAGAACCCATCAACTCCCTCTACTCATTGCCTGTCAAATCTTGTGCCCAACGCCTCATGCGCTATGACAGGGCATCTTGTCCTTTTCGAGACCTGCAATGCCTCTTTTGGCACATGCAGGGTCACAAAGCTGAAGTACATTTATAAATACTGCACCGCACCAATCCTTCTGGTGCTGCAGGCAATCCAATGTTCTATGCGACTCTCCCCTGAGACTTGAAAGTAAGGTGCTTCATAATCAGTTATGAAGCTGTAAAGGTGGTGCTGCTCAAGATGTTTGTTTTACTGTACATTCTATTAAACATAATGTAGATAAAGATAAAAGTATTTGTTCTTCTGCTAATTCTATTGAAACTAATGTGGTCTTAGTTCCTGAACATTTTTATCGTGCAGTTTTTCTGGGTTTGGACACTGATGGGCATATTGTTAAATTTTAAGTAGATACTGGGTCTTGTAACTCTATTTATTCTGCAGATACTTATGCTTGAATTGGTTCTCCACAATTGTTTTTTCAGGTGCTCACAAAAACTATACTTTCCATGAAGTGCTGCTTGGTGGTAGTTGTCATGTGCAGGTGCAGTGCCATTCAGTCACAGTGTGCTGGTGCAATTTCTTGTCACACGTTCATACAGATCCGCTGACATTTTGCGCTTTGATCTTCTCCAGTGTCTGAGTCTGTGTGTCCACAAACCAAATGCCCACATCCAGGTCTCGGATATTCAGGTCTGGTGGTACCACCACCATCGCAGCGGTGTCGTCTTGGAAAATAACTTGGTAGATATGGACTATTAAGAGGAACTATCAGCCTTATACTGCATGTCAAGTTGCAGACTTAGTTATTGATGGCTATCTGTTCTAGGAAATGCTATTAATGTTCAATTATACTAGAGTTCTATATTTTGTTTAACTGTAATAATAAACACAGTATTGTACTTGGATTCTTTGCTTGTGCAGGTGTCTCAGACACTACACTGGCAATGTCATATGGAAGTGACGTGCTACTCTACAGATAGCCATATCACAACACAGTAATTCATTAACATAAACTGTAAACAGTAATGAGCGTATAACTCTCTAGTTGAGCACACCCAAAATTAATTATGCATCTGTCGATTTTCTTCCGTTAAAAGCAACGTGTTGAGTTCTACACTGCCTGCTCAAAAAAGTGGATCACTCAGAAGACGTGGTCAGATGCCAATGCACTTTCCCATATCTACACACCACCGCTGTGTCTGTTAATGATAATACACTCCTGGAAATTGAAATATGAACACCGTGAATTCATTGTCCCAGGAAGGGGAAACTTTATTGACACATTCCTGGGGTCAGATACATCACATGATCACACTGACAGAACCACAGGCACATAGACACAGGCAACAGAGCATGCACAATGTCGGCACTAGTACAGTGTATATCCACCTTTCGCAGCAATGCAGGCTGCTATTCTCCCATGGAGACGATCGTAGAGATGCTGGATGTAGTCCTGTGGAACGGCTTGCCATGCCATTTCCACCTGGCGCCTCAGTTGGACCAGCGTTCGTGCTGGACGTGCAGACTGCGTGAGACGACGCTTCATCCAGTCCCAAACATGCTCAATGGGGGACAGATCCGGAGATCTTGCTGGCCAGGGTAGTTGACTTACACCTTCTAGAGCACGCTGGGTGGCACGGGATACATGCGGACGTGCATTGTCCTGTTGGAACAGCAAGTTCCCTTGCCGGTCTAGGAATGGTAGAACGATGGGTTCGATGACGGTTTGGATGTACCGTGCACTATTCAGTGTCCCCTCGACGATCACCAGTGGTGTACGGCCAGTGTAGGAGATCGCTCCCCACACCATGATGCCGGGTGTTGGCCCTGTGTGCCTCGGTCGTATGCAGTCCTGATTGTGGCGCTCACCTGCACGGCGCCAAACACGCATACGACCATCATTGGCACCAAGGCAGAAGCGACTCTCATCGCTGAAGACGACACGTCTCCATTCGTCCCTCCATTCACGCCTGTCGCGACACCACTGGAGGCGGGCTGCACGATGTTGGGGCGTGAGCGGAAGACGGCCTAACGGTGTGCGGGACCGTAGCCCAGCTTCATGGAGACGGTTGCGAATGGTCCTCGCCGATACCCCAGGAGCAACAGTGTCCCTAATTTGCTGGGAAGTGGCGGTGCGGTCCCCTACGGCACTGCGTAGGATCCTACGGTCTTGGCGTGCATCCGTGCGTCGCTGCGGTCCGGTCCCAGGTCGACGGGCATGTGCACCTTCCGCTGACCACTGGCGACAACATCGATGTACTGTGGAGACCTCACGCCCCACGTGTTGAGCAATTCGGCGGTACGTCCACCCGGCCTCCCGCATGCCCACTATACGCCCTCGCTCAAAGTCCGTCAACTGCACATACGGTTCACTTCCATGCTGTCGCGGCATGCTACCAGTGTTAAAGACTGCGATGGAGCTCCGTATGCCACGGCAAACTGGCTGACACTGACGGCGGCGGTGCACAAATGCTGCACAGCTAGCGCCATTCGACGGCCAACACCGCGGTTCCTGGTATGTCCGCTGTGCCGTGCGTGTGATCATTGCTTGTACAGCCCTCTCACAGTGTCCGGAGCAAGTATGATGGGTCTGACACACCGGTGTCAATGTGTTCTTTTTTCCATTTCCAGGAGTGTAGTTACAATTTTCTGTGACAGGTAAAATGACAACCATAGCTCCAGATCGAAACAGCCTTGCGGGTAATGATCGGAGTCAGTGTACTGGCCAGCCTGTATGTGGTTTTTAGGCGATTTTCCACATCCACCTAGATAAATACCAGGCTGGTTCCAATGTTCCACTTTCTATACACATTACACAAATGCTTCGCAAAGCAATAACACAGTTTACCATGAGACTACAGTAGACTCACGCAGAAGGAATACACGGATTCTCACTGCAGAGGAGGAGAGGGGAAACTGGCAATAGCTTTAAAATGCATTTGCACAGGCCAACACTGTCACTGTATGACGATGTGACTGTTTTCTATGAAACTGCAGAAGAACCGTAACAGTTCTGACCTGGCTGGATAAAGGGCACTAGAAAGGAAGGAAGACAGAAAGGCCACAAGAGTGTATTAGTGTTGTTCATGTTTAATGTTGCTACCAAGCCTGATAGGATATATAAGAGATGCTAACATAATCAACAGTTGAGTGATCACAGAGGTGTTGTGAGGCAGTGTTAACAGTGTCTGACATGGTTTGCCAGTAGGTCTAATTGTGGAATATCCAGATTTTTGAGGCATTTGAATGTGACAGTGGGCCAATTTGGACTGTACAGGAACGTGAGGGCAGGCATACTCGTCATCCAGGTTCCAGTCAACAGTGTCTAATCACCACAAGGTTGCATCAACATATTGTGCACGAAACACATCATACCCCTCCCACATCTGCACCTGTGATCCAAGAGCAAGTAATGGCCTTCTTACAACATTCCATGTCATCCCACACAAATGAGTAGATATGAAGTGGTGCCATGACTGGAAGCAGGGACTGTTGACGAATGACAAAACATTGTGCTTAGTGATGAATTGTGGTTCTGTAGTACCTCGAGTGAATATCATCAGTGAGTATGTCGACTACCTGGGAAGGGGTCCCATTCTTTCAACGTTTTGGTGAGATGCAGCAGTGTTATTCCTGGTGTCATGGTGTGGGGAAAAATCGGGTATGACTTTAGGTCACAGCTGGTAGTGACTGGGGGAACTCTGATGGCACAACAGTATGTCACGGACATTCTGTGTCCTCATGCAACAGTACCATTGTGCCCTTTGTAAAGAGGACAATGCTCGTCCACACAAGAAACATCTTTCTATGACCTACTTGCATGATGCTGAGCAAGATCCTCAGAGCTGTCTCCAATAGAACATGTTTTGGACCAGTGTGGATGTCAACTCCAACCCAGTGCCAGTATTTAGGATATCAGAGACTAGTTACAACGTTTGTGAGCCACTTTACCTCGGCAGAGGATACAACGACTTCATGACACTTTTCTCCACAGAATCATTGCATGCATCCAAGCCAGAGGGGGGGAACGTCATAAAGTAGGCTCATGTTACCAGATTTGTTGTGAATTTGATTCAATTTGGTAACCCCTGAAATAACATCCCATACTCTCTCAACCTGTGAAGTTTCATTTCGTGTCCCCCTCCCCTTCTGGGTGCTCCACTTTTTTTGTCAGGCTGTGTACCTGCAACGACGTCCAGACTGCTGTTACAAATATGGTTTGATACTCAGTAAATTGACATTGTAATTCTGTCAGAGACAGCAAAGGACTTGGAAGAGCAGTTGAATGGAATGGACAGTGTCTTGAAAGGAGGATATAAGATGAACATCAACAAAAGCAAAACAAGGATAATGGAATGTAGTCTAATTAAGTCAGGTGATGCTGAGGGAATTAGATTAGGAAATGAGGCACTTAAAGTAGTAAAGGAGTTTTGCTATTTGGGGAGCAAAATAACTGATGATGGTCGAAGTAGAGAGGATATAAAATGTAGGCTGGCAATGGCAAGGAAAGCGTTTCTGAAGAAGAGAAATTTGTTAACATCCAGTATTGATTTAAGTGTCAGGAAGTCATTTCTGAAAGTATTCGTATGGAGTGTAGCCATATATGGAAGTGAAACATGGACGATAAATAGTTTGGACAAGAAGAGAATAGAAGCTTTCGAAATGTGGTGCTACAGAAGAATACTGAAGATTAGATGGGTAGATCACATAACTAATGAGGAAGTATTGAATAGGATTAGGGAGAAGAGAAGTTTGTGGCACAACTTGACCAGAAGAAGAGATCGGTTGGTAGGACATGTTCTGAGGCATCAAGGGCTCACCAATTTAGTATTGGAGGGCAGCGTGGAGGGTAAAAATCGTAGAGGGAGACCAAGAGATGAATACACTAAGCAGATTCAGAAGGATGTAGGTTGCAGTAGGTACTGGGAGATGAAAAAGCTTGCACAGGATAGAGTAGCATGGAGAGCTGCATCAAACCAGTCTCAGGACTGAAGACCACAACAACAACAACAACTCAGTAAATTCGTAGTTCGTTCACTAAACGACTTTGTGGAACAGTATCGAATGCCTTTTGGAGTCAAGGAACATCACATCAACATGGGCTCCTTTGTTTATCGCATATTGGATCACATGGACAGATAGTCAGAGGTGGGTTTTGCAAGATTTTTTGTGTAAGCAATAATTGTAGAGGAGATTTTCGTTCTCCAAAATGGTGAGAGCATAATACATGTTCCATAACAAAGAAGAATGTGTAACTACGTGATTCTTTGGAACTGTATGTCTTAATCTGCTTCTAATTCCGACATTCTACCAACAAAAAGTATCCTATATAATAACGAAGACCTCGTTTTTGGAACCTCCTGATAGGATGACGAAAGATAAAAATCACGTTACTAGAAGGGCGAGTGGAGAAAACCGGCAGTCTCCCCATGTGGACGATAAACAACGAAAAAAGGCATAGTAGCACCAGCTCTTCCAACACCCTGGTGTTGCGTTGATAGTATCGTCTTTTGCAGTACAAAAATTATTATAGTATCGTAAAAGGGGTATAACTAACTTGGAAAGCAGGCGAAAATCTGGGGGGGGGGGGGGGGGGGGAAGGAATCAATTTATAAATATCGAAGAATAAAGTGGCACAAAACTAAGAGTCTCGAAGATGACAAGGATTCCAGAATATTACAAAATATCTTTAATACAGGATACTTACCAGTTGCTAGAACACATGGATGGACTTGCGGTCTAACTGGCTGCAGATAACAATGCAGCCAGGAAAAGGCGCCCATTCACTGGCTGACCATAGCTGCTGTCAACAAAAGTCCAACATGATTTGTGAGTCCACAATAAGAATTGGCAAACTACAAGAAGTTAAGTAGTGCAAGCCAGGAAACGAAAGATGCATTATGAAGAAAAAAAAGTAACAGCGACTGACTTGCCAGGATGTAAATGGAATCCTCTTAGAGAAACATCATTCCTCACCATTTACACCCTCACATAGCTGTCATCTACAGAGCCATGTTCACAATGATAGTGCTAAGTGAAACACTGATAATAATGAGCACACACTTTACGTTTATTGTGTTTAAATTAGGTCTTTGTCATGGTTATGAGAGTATTTTGCTGTTTAGTTTTTAGATAAATTGCACGAAACATGTAAATTTCAATTTTTCTAACAAACGCTTTTCATATTATGTGTTTCTTTGAATTATAATTCCTTGTAGTTTTGATAAAGCGATGTACTAAGCAATCATCAAAATAAATTATTGTTACAATTATTATATTAACTTTTTAATAGATTTTATTATTTTATTAAAATCATAGGTTTCTGTGACATTTTGGAAGTGAGAGTGAGGGCAAGATATAATTGAGGGGGGGGGGAGGGGGAGAGGCAGTAGCAAACTAGAATCCCTTTCCCCACACCCAGGTAAAAGGACGTTGCAGCCGATAACTGAAATATTGGAAATGGTAGATATAGACAGGGAAACGCCAGAAAGGAAGAGAAATGCAGAACTTGAGTCAGACACAGGATTTGCGCAAGGGAGAGAGAAAAGTGAAGCAGAGAGTCAAGCCAGGGTCAGTTTAAGACACAAGCGACACAATCCTCCACTTGGGGTGCCAAACTGAGAGAGGCATCAGATGTGCCACAGCAGTTAAGTTTTCTATCGGAACATATCATAATTAGTAACAGATGCTTGAGGCATCAAGGTAAGGAGAAAACCATGGGCGCCCAAGTGAATCATTTGTATACAATGCAATTCACAGTTAGTAGTGAAAATTAACATGGATTAAAGTGTGCAAGAGAAAAGGAGGTAGAGGGAAGGGCGCCAAATGGTAAGTAAATTGTGTGGATAAATGGGGCGAAGATTCGAGTAGAGCTCAGTGGCATGTTTTTGTGGCTTTCTTGCAAAAGCAGTAAGAGGCGCAGGGTATGGTCCCAGTAAATTCCTCCTCCCTCCCCTCCTGACTCAAGGCAGGTGATGTGCCTGTACAGTCATTTGCAGCTGAGTGAACAATATGTTCTTCCCCACAGATGCTAGTCATATTTTGTCACTGAGATCCTGCATAGCACTAAGTATGGCTCTCCTGAACCCTTCATTTCCATATTCACATGATATTCGTGGAATCCTAAACAACACAAGCAGCAATATATACATAAAATAAAGATTAAGAAGATACAAAAGCATGAAATCCATTATTTTAAAACGAGTGAGCCGGGCGAAAGTAAGTTAGCTTTCGATATCAGGAGACGATGAGGCCGCCAAAACTTCCTTTCCAAGAAACTGTGACGTGACGTGACGTGATGGTCCGTTGGTGGCTTGTGTGAATGCTGCCATTTAAATTGTACAGTGGAATGTTTTGACGTAATGTGACGGTCAGTGTGAATTGGGTTTAACTCCTAGATTAGCAGACGACACAGTCGGCCCACCAGCGTTCATGCAATAACCTTCTTCCTAAGTAAACTTGACTTCGACGTCCCGCTCTGTTCCGTTGACAGCGTATGTGAACTCCACCACTTGATTTTCCGTTCCTGTACGTCAAGTGTGAATCGACGTTAATCGTACTAACAGCTTCGTAAGCAACATTCGACCATAGATCAATATCTGTGGTGGAAGTTGTCAACAGCATCCATTGTCATCTTTGGTTGTTTTTGTTTTTCGCGCTTTGATTGAAAAACAAATCTGATACATATAAAGAGAAAAATGAAACTGTTAGTAACTGACGGCATAGTAAGAAATGAAACGATTTTGCCGATATTTAATGGTTTCTTCGTGTGTTGTTTATGTGGTTGTCACCCTGATAGCTGTGTACAAACTATACTGTGTGGTTGGTGACAAAGGTACGTTACTGTATTTTTCTTTGTTTCTCACTATCTCACAGCTGTGTTCCTGGACAACAAAGAGAATGTTTTTTCTGTGCTGGCTGTGTACCAGTTTTTCATTTAAGTTGCATTTCTTCACACAAATGGAGTTAGATAATAATTTAGTTTCATCGGCTCTTGTGACGTGAAAGTTTGTTTATATCAATCTTGTGAAGTATTATTGATCAACGGGTACGTATGGATAGAGGAACTGGTAATACGGATTGAGGAAGGGTATCTTTGTCCAACCTGATGCATGGTGTTAATGGTTCAAGGCTGTACAGTTTCCTTTGAGCCTCAGAACATTCCATATTCCTGACATACCTTTCATTTCGTACTGCCTCTGCAGCTTAACATCATTAGTGATGAAAATTAGTAGATATGTAGGAAGGATTAATAGTACCATTGGAAATTCATGCGTTAATGCCAAATAGTGAGCACAACTCTTTAGACGAGAACAGAAACATTGAGAGACTCCAGACGTGATTGTAAATGACAAAGTGAACGTTCTAGATTAGGCTACCGATACAGTTTGTTAATTAATTGTGAAAATAAAGCAGACTTTTTGCAAATGACGTGCATTATTTACACTTTCGTTACACATCAAACAGGCAGGTCGTGTTATACATAGTTTGGTGAAAGAATTGAATCGTCAATAAGCAAGGTCTTCATCTTTGTGTGTGCCTGTTGAAAACTGAACACTTCTGCATTTTGGTGAATTAGTGTTGTAAGTGGTACTACATTTACTCTGTTAAAATTCTAGAAATAAACATGAACTCTTATGCATGTGTGTGGAAACGAACACCCCTGCTGTCACACTGAAAGCATTGAGAATAGATAATTATGTAATCAACTTGTATGTCTTAATAATCAGAGAAAAACTTCTGCATGAAAGGAATATGCCCTTACTCTCAGTATCAATAAAGGAGCTATCGTAATGTAGGACAAAGCTATAGGATAGGACCAAAATAAAAGGAGCAAATCAGATGATGCTGACTATAATGGTAGATAGTAATATTGCAATATGGAGTAAAGCTTTTCCTCTTTGTTACCATCCTTGTAGCTGAACAAATGCAATGATACTGCACATGAATTTATCCAATGCTAGGTTGTCATGGATTTGAGACTGAGGAGAATTGAGGTATCTAACAGGGAAATGTTTCTTATTCCACACCAGCAGCAAATGCAAGTGATTGCTTTCTCTATCAGTACTCCATTTAACACTACACTTTTCTGTATCTAATTTCGTGCTCATGTTTCTCTTGAAGAGTGTTTGAATTTGTTAAGCAATCTCCGCCATTGAACATTTGAGTGGTCATAGAGCCAATGTCCCACAAGTTGACTAACTGAGAACTTCATACAACCAGAGCATGTATGTTTTCTAAGTTTCTAAGTGCAGGGTACAGCACACCTTTTAGGGCATTACAGAAGTGCCCGATTCCACCCGTCTGCTTTGACCCATGATGTCATCAATATGACGGAAACAGCTAGTTCCAGTGAATACAATATGTGACAATGATGTCACTACATACACACACCACCAAACATGAACAAAAATAAAAATGATGCAATAATGTTTCACTACAAAAATAAAATGAAACTAATGGGACAGCTGTGGAAAATTGGGGGTTAAGAGCAGGGACAAGCTAAAAACATAACAATAACAAAAATACACTGCAACATCCTAAAACAAATAATATAAAAAAAAATTTTAGTCACAACATTCCGCTACACCAACAAAACCACAGGAATTGGACATCTCCCTTTATCTATAGCTATTGATACCAAAAAACCAATACTTACATCTCTGAAAGGTGGAATTAGACGTTTCCCTTGACTTCAATTGCAGCTTCGATATAAAAAAACCCAACACCTACAACTCCAAAAAGTGGAGCCAAAACCCCAACAACCCAAATACCCCATATCACAATTACTTTAGAATAAAGCCAAAACAAAAATTACTGACAGAAGCCTCCGGTAGTACCACCTGTACTTTCTGCACAACAAATACTGAACTAATCAGACCTAACAATCATACCAAACACATAAACAGAAAAAAAGCCTTAGTAACTCCCTGAATACACTTCCACAACCCACATTACTGCACCAACTACCTAAACTATGAACTGTGTTAGCACAATGACAACCAAAACTCAAATGAACCCAATACCACCTGTTATACTCAGCACATCCACCACCAGAGGACACCATCAAATACAACAACATCACATCTACAAACACAACCAACTCAAAAACACAGTGCCATAGTAATGTCACTCCACAACATTATTACATCCCGGATCAAAACAGATGGGTGGACACTTCCATTGAACTTTTCTTAGTGCAGAAAATGAACTTTTCTTTGTAGTTGTTCTCTGGACCCCTGTTGTTGGAGACATTGCATTGTGGCAAGAGTATAATGATTTGCACTATTGTAGCAACTTCCCAGTAATTGGCTACATATTTTTATTGAAGATAAATGCACGTCTTCTGCCAGATACGTATGTGAGGAGAATGGGAACTCCAACAGTCCAGTTGCAAAACAGCACACATTCTACTTTAGAGTGAAATATTTATTTTGGAAATGACACACAGGCTGTAGCTAAGCCTGTTCTTTGTGATACTGCTTCTTCTGTGAATAGTAGTTCAGCAACTTACACTTCTGTGATATTTGGAAACTGGGAGAGAAGTACTGCTAGAATTTAAGCTCTGAAGATGAGTTGTGATGATAACTCAGTGAGTAACATGATCATGACCAGACAGGCAGCCTGATTTGAGCTCCTGCCCAGCACACACTTCTGGTGTGCTAGGAAATTGTAAAGATGGTGATAAACTGAGTTTTGACTGCAGTATGTGGTTTTACATTGTTACAAAAAAAACAAAGGTTTGTGAATGTGTCACCAGCATTATTTATTTTGCTGAGTGTTATTCATGTCACCCAGCAACATGGAGTAGTATACTGCAGTTATCGTATTTCTGTCAAGAAGGAAGTTAGGAACAGTGCAGTTTTTGAAACCCGGTACACAGTTGCAAAATCTTTGCTTGCTGACAATCGAGTTTGGATTTTGATTTCTATCCTACTTACTCTTCATTCTGCATGCGTCATCTTGTTCCCTGGGTTGCAGTAAGGGTGACATTTTGTGGAGCAGGTGGCAATTTTATTAACAATAACCTCTCATGTTGCTGCAAAATAAATGGCAACTGCTATCATATGTATTTCCTGTTTTTCTTTCTGAGGATATAAAGAATCAACCTTCCAGACATATGACAGTGCCCAAAACATTCACAAAGAATGGCCCAAGTACTCACAACAATTATGCAAGCCTATCATTTAAATTCTGCATGTTCATTTCCTTAAGCAACATGATTACTGGTACATTTTTTGAACCAATCAAATACATAATAGACTAAACAACACTCTTGAACTGTGATCACACTCTGGTCAAAATCTCAGATGATTTGACCCATTTTTTGACAGCAAAGTGGGTAATATGAAATTGTGTGAAACAAGTGGATATGTATCCGATAGTTGCTCATTGCACCACTTATGAGGGGTTAGAAACTGAAAGATATGAAATTAATCTTACCCTCCATATGGTCCTGTATAAGTACTAGGAGCACACGAATCTGCTTACTGATAACTCAGACTCCACATTTTAAGCTTTGCGTATATTAATATGGCTCCTGTGCAGTGTAATATAACTAGCTGTAGTCAACCATAATGAACATGTTTATTATTATTTTCTGTGGACATAGGGTGACTAGTGGTTGGAATTACAGCTTGGCAAGATGGTAGTAATTCAGTGATGATTTTGTACACTTTTGATTTAGTAAGTACTGCTTTTAGATTTTTGGTCACCACTACTACTACTACTACTGCTACTACTACTACTACTACTAATAATAATAATAATAATAATAATAATACTGTTTTAAATTATGATGTTCATTTTTCAGAAAGTGATGGCATTTCCCAACTGCATTATCCTGGCATGAATACTCATATCTCCAAAACAGAGTACTTGAAAATCAATTTGAACAGTGAGACAACAGATAAAAGAAGTAATGTGGAAATTTGGGGAAAAGCTGCTATAGCAAAATATCTGTGGCATCACGTTTTGGATGGAAAAGTTGAAAATGGAGAAGGTGGTTTAGTTGAGACAGGTTTCAAAATACTGCATGGCATCAACTTTACGTATCGATATGGACCAGGTGTTATACAAACTACAGTGCCTAGTGATGTGGAAAAACTTGTGCTAGTGTTAAATGGTCGCTCAGAAGAGAAAATTAACGTTGCAAAGCAGTGGTTAGATTATGTTCCTCTTTACAAAAAACTGACCCACATTGCAGTTGTGTTATTAGGAGATGAAGGTTGTAGTAATGATTGGCTCCTTCCATATATGAAGTCCAGAGGAGGAAGAATTGATGTTGCCTTTCTGGTGTATGATTCACCGCTGATCGATAATGTCCAGTTTTATCAGTGGCCTCTTGGAGTTGCGATGTAAGTAATTATAGTACAGTTATTGATGCAAATATAAAATTTAATAATTATTAACCAACTATACAAATAATGCTGTAACTACTAGTTGCTTTCAGTTCTGTGCTTATATGTACTTATTTTTTTAAGCAAAATGTGCAAGTTAAGAAGTACAAGAGATTAGAATTATTGCTCTCTGTTGGGAGATTAATATTTTCACAAGTATTTCATTTGATGTTGAACATGGGTGTTGTTTGATTTATTGGTAGCCTATGTTTCTCAGATGATGACAAGAATTGATTATTGATTTGAAAGAAAAACTTTTTTGCAAACTGAAAAATTAATGTGGAGGGAATCAATTTTTTTTGTGCGTAATGGAGAAGTGATAGAATGTTACATCAGTGGAACCTCAATATCTCAGGGAGTTCTTTTCTTTCTTCTTCTTCTTCTTCTTCTTCTTCTTCTTCTTCTTCGCAGATTGATTGCTTAGGACCACTCGAAATCAACATTTATTGGCCTTCCTCTTCACCCAGTATTCCTTCATATGCAACGAATGGGCTAGTTTTCATTGGGCAGACCACATATGTTGGTTAGTTTTTCTCTCTCCTCCTCAAAACCCAGTGTGTTTGTGATTTTTCTGATTTCATTTCTGTCATGCACATTTGGAGACCCTAATTCTCCCAGGTATTTTTCCATCTGTTTGTACCAGTTCAGTCTTGTAGTTTTTGTTCTTTAAAAATGTATGAATTTTGTGCATTAATCTGTTTGAGTCCATTGTTTCTAAATGCCCCATGAATTGGATTGTTCTCATGCACATTTTGTCCGTTATTTTGGAGATACTTTTATATATTTCTGCATTGGATTTCGGATAGTGCACACCATCTTTATTTCTTGGTCCTAGGATTTTCCTCATTATTTTAAGTTCTTTCACTTTTATTAATTCCCCTTTTAGTGTTCTGTGTTGAAGATTTAGTGTCTCAGATGTGTAGAGAGCTTTGGGTTTAATTACTGTTGTGTAGTGTCTTATTTTGCAGTTCCAGGAGAGACACTCTTTGTTGTAAATGTTTATTGTTAACTGAAACACCGTCGCTATTTTCTGGACTCTTGATCTGACAGATTTCTTTTCATTACAATTTTCTGCAATCCATTCACCTAAATATTTTAATTCTTTTACTGGAGAGATGTAGTTATTACCAATTTTGAGATCAGAATGTGCATCTTTGATGTCAGTCATATATATATATATATATATGACTGACATCAAAGATGCACAGATATATATATATATATATATATATTTTCAAATGAAATTTATAATTCTATTTTTGCTGCCTGCTCTTATAATTCCAGCTGTTTCTGTGCATCGGTAATGTCTTGTGGGATCAGTGCCTTGTCGACAGCAAATGCTAAACAGTCTAATTATATGCCCTTACGTTTTGGTCCCAGTCTGTGTGCTGGTGCAACTGCTTTTCTCCATTCCCGAACAACTTTTTCAAACCACAATTGAAGAGAACTGGGGACAGCCCTTGTCATACTCCTGTGTCTATTTCAAATTCTGTGCTCAATTCTCCCATAAATTTTACTTTGGATTTGGTCTCCATGAGTGTTTCTTTTATGATGTTTGTTGTCTTTTGATCTAGTCCATCAAATAGGGATTCGCAGTCTACACTGTCGTATGCTTTTTCTAAATTGACATACGTGATGACATAACTTTTGTTTGAAATACTATGCAAATATTTTCAGAAATATGATTTTTTTCCCCTGTAGGAGATACGTCTGCCGAAGGTGGCTTGATAAATATCCAGGTAGCAGTGATTGAACAAGTTTATTTATCCAAGATTAATAGCACGTCTACTCTGACGTTGACGGAAACAAAACATAAAATAAGTCATTTCTTGAAACAGATCAATAATACTTCTAGCAAATGAAGGCTGATTAGATTATTATTGAGCCTAACTTCATTAAGCACATTTTATAGAACTCAAAGTCCTGTAGAATTCTCATTGTTAAAACAAAATCTGAATGAGCAAAATTTAAGTCCCTAACAGACAAAAATTGTCTTAAGTGCAGTGTGTAGCCATTTGAAAGTTAAACAGGAATAAATTTACAGGTCCAGAAGTCTGTCACAAGAACAGAGTCCTCTTCTTATTCGGCAAGGAGGCTGTGAAAACCCGTAAGTCCACAGCTGGCAGCTTCCGAGGTCATGAAGTCAGATGTGAGTCGTAGCAATATAATGAAGGCAGCTGTTGAATGAGAATTCTGATTGATGGAGTCTTCGCAGAACCAGCACCTGGCCTAAAAAATTCACTCAGAACAAACTGGTTTACGCTAAATACCACTTGGTGCTAGGGTACAGCTGGGTCTATTTTCAATATTGTGTCTTACAGAAGAGAATATGTCCGTGTGGCCCATGGCCCATAATGGAGCTTGAGTTGCCTCCTGGAGGATGGCTGGAGCATGATTGTCCATCTTTTAGAAAATTGTCGCCTGTTTGTTAGGCATCCCTCTCCACTCCCACCACTTGCTGGGGCAATTGGAGGGGATGATGTCTACATCCATTGGTGAGGGTCCTGACGATGTGGAACTGAAGAAGGCCTCTGCCGTGAGCTAGCCACCAGCACTGTTTGAGATGACATGGTAGTGTCTAGTGTGGAAACAACGGGTGGCTCTGTCTCTGGAACAAAAGATAGTGATAGGATCTCGGTGTTGGGAAAAGGACCATGGCATCGTATTCGTTTCCATGTTTGTGGCACAGTTTGGCATCCTAAGTGTCGCCTGAGCCATGGGCCTGACTAGTTACTTGGAAATTATGGCCGGAAACCAGTGTTAGGCATCCATTACTAAGAACAGGGGCCAAAATTGAATCCTTAAATGAAAAATGGTGGCAGCTAGACCTCTGAGTAATGGGCTATGAACTAGGGGGGGGGGGGGGGGGAGTGAAGGATAGAAAGTTGGGACCAATAAGAAGTTTCTCAGCAGGAGCCAAGCTGTCCTGTGATGTTGACCTGTAGGATGCCAGAGAAAGGATGAGAGCTTTGTCCAGAGGATGGCGATGGTGAAGTTTAGACTTTTGGGTTTTAACAGTATATACGAATTGTTCCACTAGTCCATTTGAGGCAGGGTGAAAGGATGCTGTGTGAATGAGGGCAAAGCCATTTTTGTCACAGAAGGTGGAGAATTCCGCAGATGCTAATTCGCGACAATTGTTTGTGACAGTGGTGTCAGAAACTCCTTTAATGGAAAAAAAATATAAGATGGGTTTGAATAATTTTGACTAGTTGATGTGACAGACATTAGGGAAACATATAGGAACCTGCTGCCAGTGTCTATTGCAATGAGCCAAGTGTGGCCCAAGAAAGTCCCATGAAATCCAAATGAAGCCTCGACCAAGGACTGCAATAGTCTAGTCAAGGGAAGACAGAGCTTTGAGGGGTGGCATACATGCTCTGGCACATGATGCAAGAGGATACCATTTGAGTAACAGCAGTGTCTATGCCACATCAATAGACATGGTGGCGGGTCAGACAATTAGTGAGCACAAAGCCCCAGCACCTAACATGGAGAAGAGTCAAAACGTGCTGCTGGAAAACTGCAGGGATGACCACCCAGGTGCAGCCATTTTGATGGCCAGCTGTGGCACACCAGGCAGAGGATCTCTCTGAGGGTTGGGCCCTCTGTGGTGTGGCGTGCGATGAGTTTGGCATCCAGTAGGAAATTGGCCATAGCTTCTTCCGCAACGATGTTGAGGTGCAAACACATTTGGGGAATCTTTGTCGAACGCTGGGTCTTGATCCAAGGGTACGCTCAGACCAGAAATTCTTGACCATGGAGCCAGTCTAGGAGAGACATGAGGAGATTTCCCAAGGCAACATGGAAGATGGCGGCCAGGCACTCGATCTGGTATTTGTGGGTGTGCTTTATCTGCTGGCGTAGAATCAACATCTGGGCAGATGGATCGACTGGTTCCATCACACTGTCATCAATGTTATAATGGGCATATTGTCAACTGCAAAACACATGCAAGCAGTGACTACCTGGACCAGAGCACACCTGTGAGCCAGCTGTGAACACAAAACCTCATTGCCAACTGATATGTCCTCCGATGGTGGCAGAAAAAATATTCCATTAGCAATGATTGAACAAGTTTATTTATCAAAGTTTAATAGCATGTCTACTCTGATGTGGATTGAAACAAAACCTAAAATAACAATATTATACAAAGGATGGAGTTATACTCACCATATAGAGAAGACTCTGAGTTGCCGACAGGCATGATGGAAAGACTGGCATACGATTTAGCTTTCAGCCAAAATCCTTCTTCTGAAGTAGAAAGCACGCGCGCGCGCACACACACACACACACACACACACACACACACACACACACATATATGATCAGTGTCTTTTTCCACTGTGGCCAGACTGAGTCATAATTGCACCTAATGGGACAGCAATTCTAAGAAGGAGGGGTAAAGAGGTGAGGAAGTGGGGGGGGGGGGGGGGAAGATAACGGGATGGGGTGGGAGAAGGTGTAGTGCTGCTTGTTGAAGTGTGCAGGGATGTTGTGGGGACAGGGTATGGCTGCTGGGTGCAGTTGGGAGGATTGGGGGGAGGGGATGGAAAAGGGGAAAAGCACTAGTTAGTGGATTTGGTGGGAGCAGAGAAGGAAATAGGTGTGGAGGACAGGGACTAGTGAAGGTTGAGGCGGATATATTCTACGATCCCCTAACTCCTGACCTCATCTTTTGCTAGTCCATGTTCCCCTTCCCTGCTCCCCCTCCAGCATAACACAGGTTTCTATTCCAATACCCCTACGAGTCCTTTTCCCCTTCCCTCCTCCTCTCCTTTTCCACTCCCCATCCCCAGCCCCCAAATGTCCCAACGGCACCTAACAGCCCTTCCCTACACTCGCCATATCCCTGCATGCTCCCACAAGCAGCACTCCACTTTCTCCCACCCTACCCTGCTGTACCCCCCCTTCTCCCCCCCCCCCCTCTCGACCCTATGCCTTGCTTTACCCCACCACCATATTGGGTAAAATTCTGGAATTGGGCCAGTGGCATACTTACGTGTTTTTTTGCAGGAATATTGTCAGTGTTTGGTGTGCAGTATGATGGGAACAAGTGAAGGTGTGTCAGCTGTTTGTGTTATGCAACCAGTGAGAGAGCAGCAGGCAGATGGTGTGTGGCAATGTAATACTTTGGAAGACAGGGTGAAACATTGCTGTAAATGGGGATTATAAATTTAATTGCTCCTTGTTTGAGTTACTGTTGTTTAAACTGTGCCAGAATCTGCAAACCAAGGACAGTGTTGCAACCCATGATATATTCAAAAAAGCAGTGAAATATTTCTTTGCTCTATGTTGCTACGCAATCAATCTGTGTGAGCACAATGAGTAAGTGCATCAATGTTTTTTAATTAAATTATGGGAGGAGGTAGGTGAATCAATGTTTTTCATTAGATCTTGGGAGAAGGTGGGTGAATCAATGTTTTTTTTTTTTTAATTAAATCATTGGAGGAGGTTGGTGGATCAATGTTTTTTAGTTAAATTATCAGAGGAGGCAGGTGCATCAATAATGTTTGTTAATATGAACATACATTGATCCACTTCTCTTCACCCATGATTTAATTAAAAAACATTGATCCACTTACTCAGTGAGCTCACACAGACCCCGATTGCGTTCTCATTTCATGACCATGTTTGATACATTTTAATATTAAGTCCCATAGTGCTCAGAGCCATACATTTTAATATCTCTGCAACTAATCCACGAGACATGCAGCAACGTCAATCCACTTTATAGTGCTCACTGCCATAATCACAAAACTTTCTCTTGAAATTCACCAGCACACCAAAAAACAGGAAGCAAGACGATGGTCTCAATTTTGGTGCTAGAAATACATTCCCTCTCTTCTCGCCCCTCATTAGTTATGCCAAAGAATCATCCCATTGGCTATGCAAAACTGTCGTGTTACCAACCTATGAGCAGTAGCTAAGCATTGCTTTAACCTCCGCTAACCCTGATCTAAACTTTAGCCCCAGATTGCTGCGTCCATGAGGCACAGTTATACAGTTATGACTCTGTCCAGCCACATCAGCCAGAAACAGTGTGTGAGCTGTGCTTCTGTGTGTGTGTTTGGGGGGGGGGGGGGGGGGTGCGCACCTTAGAAGAAGGCCATATTTAGCTGAAAGCTAAAATGTATAGTAGTGTCTCCTCTATAAGCTGGGAATCCATCCTTTTCATAGTGTTGTTGTTAATCCACCCTGGACTTTCCATTGATTGGAAACAAAATAAGTCGCTTCTTGAAATAGAACAGTAATATTACAGGTAGATGAAGGTAAGTTAGATTGTCACTGAGCCTAAGTTCATTTAAGACACACTTTATGGAAATCAGAGTCCAGTATGACGCTTAGTGTTAAATTACAAACAGAATTAACAGAATTTAAGTCCCGTAGGTAGCAAAATTGTTAAAGTCTGGCATTTAGCTGTTTGAAAGCTAAACAGGAATAAATTTATCAGTCCACAATTCTGCCACGATGACAGTGTCCCTGTCTTCTTTGTCACGGAGGCCACGAACACTCTTTAGGTCCACTGCTGGCCACTCCTGGGGTCACAAAGTGAGATGTGAATGGGAGCAACATCATGGGGGTGGCTCTTGAGTGAGACTCCTGGTTGATGGAATCCTTGCAGAAATGGCGCCTGGCCCAGGAAACTCACTTGGAGTGAATGAGCCTTGTCTGGATAGACCACTGCCTTACATACTACTCGTCACTAGGATATAGCTGGCCTTGCAGAAGAGAATAGCTCTATGCGGCCTGTAGCGTCACTTAACCTTGTGGATGGTCAGAGCATGGCCATCTAAGTTCAGGAAAATTCTCCCCTGTTTGTTAGGCATCTTCGAAGAACTGATGTGATAGTGGTTGCCGACACTACAGGTGTGAAGCATTGATACAGCAGTAAGGTGACTGTATTAACATTACGCAAAGACCATAGGTTACAGAGCTGTTCATACCAATAGTGATTTTGTCAACTGTTCATAATATACAGACTGTAATCTACAATTTTTGAGCCAGTAGAGGCTAGTGTTTTTTTTTTAAGTTGGATATGATAGACAGATGTGACTTGGAGACATTAGCAATGCAAGAGATGGTGCCGTCTGGGATTTCCACTAATCCAGTGGACTAAGGGTATTTGCTTTGAAACTGGGATCTGATGGATCAGTTTTCCCCTAATCACCTAAAGTTAGCCGTCAGTGAGATTCGAAATGATTGGCGAATTAGTGTTCCACATTTGTTAGGCTAGCTTGAAGATTTAGAGATTTTCCAGAGAATTACTGTTAGCAGAAGGAATGGATGATAAATGGGACTGTATGCATTATACCTACATATACATCCATACTCCGCAAGCCACCTGACGATGTGTGGCGGAGGGTACCTTGAGTACTTCTATCAGTTCTCCCTTCTATTCCAGTCTCGTATTGTTCATGGAAAGAAAGATTGTTGGTATGCCTCTGTGTGGGCTCTAATCTCTCTGATTTTATCCTCATGGTCTCTTTGTGAGATATACCTAGGAGGGAGCAATATACTGCTTGACTCCTCAGTGAAGGTATGTTCTCGAAACTTCAACAAAAGCCCGTATCAAGCTGCTGAGTGTCTCTCTTGCAGAGTCTTCCAGTGGAGTTTACCTATCATCTCCGTAATGCTTTCGTGATTACTATATACTCCTGTAACGAAGCACAGTGCTCTCCATTGGATCTTCTCTATCTCTTCTATCAACCCTATCTGGTACGGGTCCCACACCGGTGAGCAGTATTCAAGCAGTGAGTGAACAAGAGTACTGTAACCTACTTCCTTTGTTTTCAGACTGCATTTCCTTAGGATTCTTCCAATGAATCTCAGTCTGGCATCTGCTTTACCGACAATTAATTTTATATGGTCATTCCATTTTAAATCACTGCTAATGTCTACTCCCAGATAATTTATGGAATCAACTGCTTCCAGATGCTGACGTGCTGTATTGTAGCTAAATGATAGAGGATCTTTCTTTCTATGTATTCGCAGCACATTACACTTGTCTACATTGAGATTCAATTTTCATTCCCTGCACCATGCGTCAATTTGTTGCAGATCCTCCTGCATTTCAGTACAGTTTTCCATTGCTACAACCTCTCAATATACTACAGCATCATCCGCAAAAAGCCTCAGTGAACTTCCAATGTTATCCACAATGTTAGTGTGGTGTGCGTACTGTAAGACCTTCGGTACACACACCATCAGATTATTTGACTGGTCGCTCTAGCGAAGTAGGTGAGTGTCAGCAGTATGTCTCGGGGTCTTATCGTGGTGTGTTTATCTTCTGCCGTGAGGTCAGATGATAGAAATGCCACTTGCACGCTTAGAGTAGCAGATTGACGGTGACCAACTTTAAACAGAACTTGATTAATTTTCACACACATTTATTAAAATAATAACAAGCATAAAAATAACTTAACTTGGTTCTGGATGCTATTTACAATTGACAATCTGAAGTTCCTTTGGTTTTGGTATGTTAATCTTATTCTCACATATCTCTGATACTTGACAAAAGTGTCTATACATTTATCTTCATGGCTATGTACAGGAATATGATAATCTTATTAGGCGCAGACTGAAACTTGCCTATAGACTAATGCAGACTGACTAATCGGAGGTCTCGTGCGTTCATGTATCACTGCGTGAGTGTGATCCGCGAGGAGAAAAGGTTCTATGTTAGCAGCAATCTCATTGGCTGCGTTGCATATTAATATGCGGATCGGCGGAAGTAGAATTTGGTCCGTCTTTATGGCAGCGCCATCTCTTAGAGCAGAGACGGACGAGTGCTGCGTCTGTGCTGTTGTGCTTAGCGGGGCGCGCTCTAGTGGGAAAGTTGTGTACGCGCTGACTATGCAGAACTATGTACACAACACTTAGCAATGGTTCTACGACACTCCCCTCATTCCCCTGCGGCACATCTGAAATCACTCTTACTTCGCAAGACTTCTCTCCATTGAGGATGACATGCTATGTTCTGTTATCTAAGAAATCTTCAATCCAATCACACAATTGGTCCGATAGTCCATATGCTCTTACTTTGTTCATTAAATGACTGTGAGGAACTATAACAAACGCCTTGTGGAAGTCAAGAAACATGGCATCTACCTCGCAACCTGTGTCTTTGGCCCTCTGAGTCTAGTGGACGAATAGCGCGAGCTGGGTTTCACACGATCGTCTTTTTCGAAACCCTACAGCGTAGATTTTTAGCCTCCAGAAAAGTCATTATACTCGAACATAATACATGTTCCAAAATTCTACAGCTGATCGATGTTAGGGATATAGGTCTATAGTTCTGCACGTCTGTTTGACATCCCTTCTAGAAGACGGGGATGACCTGTGCCCCTTTCCATTATTTTGGAACGCTAAGCTCCTCTAGAGCCCTATGGTACATCGCTGCAAGAAGGGGGGCAAGTTCCTTCGTGTACTCTGTGTAAAATTCAATTGGTATCCCATCAGATCCAGCGGCCTTCTCTTTTGAGTGATTTTAATTGTTTTTCTCTCTCTCTGTCATCTATTTCAATACCTACCATTTTGTCATCTGTGCGCCAATGTAGAGAAGGAGCTACAGTGCAGTCTTCCTCTGTGAAACAGCTTTGGAAAAAGACATTTAGTATTTCGGCCTTTAGTCTGTCATCCTCTGTTTCATCACCATTTTGGTCACAGAGTGTCGGGACATTTTGTTTTGATCCACCTACCACTTTGACATTAGACCAAAATTTCTTAGGATTTTTTTCCAAGTCAGTACATAGAACTTTACTTCCGAATTCGCTGAATGCCTCTCCCATAGCCCTCCTCACATTACATTTCGCTTCGTGTAATTTTTGCTTGTCTGCAAGGCTTTGGCTATGTTTATGCTTGCTGTGAAGTTCCCTTTGCTTCTGTAGCAGTTTTCTAACTCAGTTGTTGTACCACAGTGGTTCTTTTCCATCTCTTATGATCTTGCTTGGCACATATTCATCTAATGCATATTGTACGATGGTTTTGAACTTTGTCCACTGATCCTCAACACTATCTTTACTTGAGATAAAACTTTTGTGTTGAGCCATCAAATACTCTGAAATCTGCTTTTTGTCACTTTTGCTAAACAGAAAAATCTTCCTACCTTTTTTTTAAATATTTCTATTTACGGCTGAAATCACCAATGCTGTAACCGCCATTTCCCTGAGGGGCTCCATCACCTGCCTGACACTGGAGCTCCCAATTACTAATAAACCCCTCCCTCTGTGTGCCTGCTAGGACCTTGCTGAAGGAGTGGCCACATGTCCACTCACAGGCAGAGCAGGCGATGCCACATGGCCAGCCTCCACATTGACCCTCCGCCTCGTGCGACGCGAACGCCGCTGAACCTGCCACTCCCCTTGGTAGAGGGTAGCCCAACCATGCCCGCTACCTGTGAAGATGTCTCAACAGCAGGGACCGTGGGTGAAGCATGCAACACCTGGGGTGTACCATGCGGTGCACCAGGCTCCCCACTGCCGCTACACTCCGAGGCAGCAGCCTGAAGACCGCGGCCGTCAGCACGTTCAGCTGTTCACAAACAGTGGTCAGCTCCTCCTGCGTCCGTACACAGCAATCATTCTGCAAGTCAAGTCTTTTTAGTTGAAAATCTTCAATGTTTAAACAGTTTTTGTGTTGCCTGGACCTTGAAAAATCTAGGCGTCCGTTGGCAGTGTCCCTGGGTGTTGGTTGTGGGGTCATGGTCATTCTGGGACTGAGGCACTGTTTGATATTGTTGTGTCTTACGTTGGAAGTTAATGATTCAGAGAAATCAAGGAAATTATTCTTCTAGTACAAAAAGCTTCGAGATTTGCCAGTGCATTTTCATGTGTGAACATGAATATCTGGTCAGTTGTTGTAGGCAACAGTTGCAGCTTAGTATGTGAGTAAGTGATTATTCAACAGCAGACCTCACATTAGATCATGCATAGATCTGCCTGATGTGATGGTGAGATAACAGTTTCCTGATTTCTCTCTTGTGCTGTCTTGCGGTGCCTTGTTTGACCTAAGAATATAGTAAACTGTCCTGTTTTATGATGTAGTCTCATTTTCTCCAAGTAATCCAAGGGTGTTAGCTGCTACCAACCTGAATGTAAATCCAGTGTGTTAACTACTGTGTCACCTCACGTGGTAGCTTACAGAACTCAACAATGTTGTCACTTTTGTTGCATTTTTATTGCTGCTGCATGGTAGGCAGAAATAATTTGTTTCTGTATTTAACGATAGCTACATATTGAAAACCTTTTTTTTATATTTAGCATTAGCTATGTGTATTTCTTCAAAAGTGTGTCCCTGATAATCACATAGAGTTTACCGCTACTGTACAGTGTGCCAATTGAGACTTACTTGTGTGTTCTTTACATTTATTCGCTATTCTCAGCCTGTAACATCAATCTCATTGTTCCTGGTCTCTCTACTATGAGATGTAGTTTGTTCTTTCTGTAACCACTTTTGAAAGTTACCAATCTTTTTTTATTTAGAAACCTAATATCTGGTGCCTCTTCGCACAGAATTCTGTTATAATGTGTTTCTATTATCTCTAATTCTTCCTCCTTCCCTGTCAGATACTTCCCAGGATTTTCTGGCCAATACTTAGAATCTAAAATCATAGTGCACTCAGACAAATCGGAATCATCTCCTTGAAGCAGTCACTTTCCAACAACTTTTTTCAGACATTTATAAAAATCAGATGACCTAACTGCAGAACTGCTTTTTGTGGAGCTCAGATCTATTGAATTTCATGATCTGTCTTCTTTTTCTTTCTGAAAGTGATGGATAAGGGCTTCAAAGTCTTGCAACACTGCAGAAACGGTGTGAAAGCTAGATGTAACCCTGTGAGTGCATAAAATTCTGTCAATTTTAGGAACCTGAAGATCCAGTTATGTAAAGTTAGTTCATAAAACTCCTGAAGTGGTTCACTGCTGCCACTCTGTTCACCATGTAACTGTTCACTGTTTAACTAGCCGACAATTCGAGGGAATGATTAACATGTTGCCAGGAAATAATATTAGGAAACTTTTCTTGCCTTAGGCTCCTTACACCTTTCTGCATGCCAAATTGCATGGCTGCACCATCAAAAGTTGTAGACAATAGATACACCTTTAAGTAATCTCTAGAGAGTCCTAAATCCTCAAAATGACTGAAGATTTTACAATTCCATTTGCAGCTACATCTGATAATTCTATTAACTATAGCAAAAGACTCTCTGGAGCTGAAAGTTTTGGAAGAACTACACATGTAATAACAATGAATATGGGTTAGTTGCTCACAGGTGCTTCTAGTGCAGATACATTATTCAGTGAATACTGTCTGCATTACATTGGCGAACAAAGGGTGACATAGACGTTATCTGTTAATTTGGTTAAAATTGCTGGTGGATAAATCATGTAGTAGTAGATTCTTTTTTAAGATTTTCCAGCAGCTAAAAGAAGAAAAAATATTTTATAGTGAGAGTGTTGTATCCTACCTACTCATCAAATATGGGGTGCCTAGGAAACCTGCTTTCTCAGATCAATTCAAGCAAATCATATTAATGAAGTTTATTGCAAAAGGAAGTGATTACAATACTTAACTTTGTGAAATACAGATGTGTCACAGGCAAAGGGTGACAGACAAAACAAGAAATCTCTTCAGTATAGACAATGCGACATAGTAGCAAGAAAGTGACTAGTCTTGATGCTCTTCTTGAACTCGCTGCTGTAGAACTCACAGAACTGGAAGTCTTCAAATGGACCGCGGCCAGTTGGGTGCAGCGCTTATGTTCTCTTTGTGTAGAGAGCACTGCCATCATGTTGTCGTCCTAGGGAGGAGTCTGTCAGCTTGCAATTGGCTGGACGCAATTGGCTATAAAATAGTCACTAGTAACCAGTAATGTGTTCAGTCAGGCACAGTGCAAATTATTGTGTGGAATGGTGTAAAGTGGCACTTTCTTACTGGTGTGATATCAGGGCAACACAGATGTTAGGAAGAGGTGCAGTGGCCCGCTCAAGTGATGTAAGACAGACTAACAGGCTGGCGGAATGTAAACTGTCTTGTAGATGGTGTGACATCATGTAATCATGACAGAGGGGTCACTCCCTCTACAAGCCAGTTTAATATTGAATTTTATTGCATACTAATGTTGTTGTTATAGTCTTCAGTCCGAAGACTGGTTTGATGCAGCTGTCAATGCAATTCTATGCTGTACAAGCCTCTTCATCTTCAAATAACTATGTCAACTTGCATCCTTGTAAATCTCCTTACTGTATTCATCTCTTGCTCTCCCTCTGCAATTTCTATCCCCCACACTTCTCTCTAATACTAGATTTGTGATCCTTCAATGTTTCAGTATGTGTCCAAGTGATCCCTTTTTCTAGCCAGGTTGTGACACAAATTTTTTTTCTCCCCAGTTATTTTCACTACCGCATCATTAGTTATGTGACCTACTCATTTAATATTCAAATTTCAATATCTTGTATTCTCTTCTTGTCTAAACTGTTTATCATTCATTTTTCACTTCCATACATACAGGGGATAGGCAAAATAATGTGAACACCTGTACTTGGAAAAGGTTTATTAATAAGGGGTTGGACCCCCATTTGCCTGTAATACAGCTGTGATTCTTCTTGGAACACTTCCATATAATGATTGTGTAGTCTCCAGTGGAATTTTATGCTACTCTTCGATCAGAACTTCTTCTAACTGATGTAGTGATGAGGAAGGTGTAAATCTGCTCCTGAGTCTGCACTCAAATACCGCTCGCAAGGGTTCAATAATAAGTCTGGGGACTGTGCTGGCTGGGGAAGACACTGCAGTTCAGTTGCATGTTCCTCGAATCGTGGGGGTGCACCTGATCACCTAAAATGTTCACATAATCATTGACTGTAACATGGCCTTTGAGAGTAATGATGGGACCAGCAGAATACCACGATGTGGCTGCCCACGCCATCACACTTCCACTTCCATGGTTAACCATTGGAATCAAACAGTCAGGACTGTAGCCTTCTTATGGAATTCCCCAGCTGTAAACCCAGCTCGATGTTGGAAATAATGAAAAGTCTTGTCAGACCATATGACGTGTTTCCACTGATCAGATGTCCAGGATTTATGCTCCAAACACCATGTTTTACTCTTCTTTGCATTGGTTGTCTTCACTAATGGTTTCGGTATAGCAACTCATCAATGAATATTCACTTTATGGAGTTCTCAGCCGACAGTGTCAATAGATACGGGGTCTTGATGATGGCTATTGACCTCTGCAGTCACTTTAGCTGCCATAGTTTTGTGTTGTTCTGACACAATTCATGTTAGCTACAATGATCTCTGCCATTTAGTTTTGATTCGCGTCGAATATTATGTTTACACAATGATGTTTTTCCATGTTTTGTGTAGGCTGTCATCACTGTTGAAACAGTTGCTCTTGAAATGTTCAATAAGTTGGCTGTCTTGGTTACTTATGCTCCAACTAATCAGGTCCCCACCATCTACCATCTTTGGAACCCTGTTAGGTCTATTATTGCACGTTGACCTCATCCTCTGACTGCAAGTATGAAGTGTGCACTACTTGTATACAACCCGCACTGATGTCTGGTCCATACTGAACGTAGACAGTCCAGCGTGACATGTGCCTTACCTGCTGTGTTGACCATCAAACACAACCATCTGATTACTACCACTGTTCACATTATTTTGCCTATCTCCTGTAGCTACACTCCATACAAACACTTTCAGAAAGGACTTCCCAACACTTACCTCTATATTTAATGTTACCAAATTTCTTCGCAAACACTTTTCTTGCCATTGTCAGTCAACATTTTATATCCTCTCTATGACAGCTATCATCAGTTATTTTTCTGCCAAAATAACAAAACTTATCTACTACTTTTAAGTGTCTCATTTCATAATCTAGATCCCTCAGCTGTCCCTGTTTTAATGCGAGTACCATCCATTATTTTTGTTTTACTTCTGCTGATGGTAATCTTATATTCTCCTTTCAAGCCACTGTACAGTCTGTTAAACTGCTCTTCCAAAATTTTTGCTGTCTCTTGACAGAATTACAGTGTTGTCAGCAGACCTTAAAGTTTTTTATTTCTTCTCCCTGAACTTTAATTATTACTCCAAATTTTTTTTGGTTTCCTTTAGTGCTTGCTCAATGTACAGATTGAATAACACTGGAATTGGCTACAACCTCTCACACTCCCTTCTCAACCACTGCTTCCTTTTCATGCCCCTCAACTTTTACAATTGCCGTCTGGTTTCTGTACAGGTTATATATAGCTTTTGCTCCCTCTATTTTACCTCTGATACCTTCAGGATTTTGAAGAGAGTACTTCAGTTGGCGTTGTCAAAAGCTTTCTCTAAATCTACAAATGCTATAAATGTAGATTTGTCTTTCTGTAACCTATCTTCTAAGATAAGTCTTAGGGTGAGTATTGCCTCACATTTCAGCATTTCTCCAGAAACCAAATTGATCTCTCCAGAGGTTGCCCTCTGCCAGTTTTTGCTTTCTTCTGTAAAGAATTTGTGTTAGTATTTTGCAGCTATGACTTATTAAACTGATAGTTCTGTAATATTCTCACCTGCTTTCATTGGAATTGGAATTATTACATTCTTCTTGAAGTCTGAGGGTGTTTCACCATTCTCATTCACGTTGCACACAAGTTGGAAGAGTTTTGTCATAGCTGGCTCTCCCAAGACTATAAGTAGCTCTGATGGAATTTTGTGTACTCCTGTGGCCTTGTTCCAACTTAGGTCTTTCAGTGTTCAGTCACATTTTTCTTGCAGTATAGTATTTCCCATCCCATCTTCTTTGTGTCCTCTTCCCTTTCTATAATATTGCTTTCAAGTTCATCTCCCTTATATAGACCCTCCATATACTCCTTCCATCTTTCAGCTTTCCCTTCTTTGCTTAGGACAGGTTTGCCATCTGAGTCGCTGATACTCATACAGGTGCTGCTCTTTTCTCCAAAGGTGTCTTTAATTTTCTTGTAGGTGGTGTCTATCTTTCCCCTTCTGAAATGTGCTTTATGTCCTTAGATTTGTCTTCTAGTCATTTCCGTGTAGCCATTTTGCACTTCCTGTCAGTCTCATTTTGTAGATTTGTATTTCCACTCAAATGCTTAATTTGCTGAATTTTTATGTTTTCACCTTTCATCAGTTAAATTCAGTGTCTCCTGTGTTATCCAAGGATTTGTACTAGGTCTTCTTGTTTTGCCTATTTGATCCTCTGCTGCCTTCAGTATTTCATCTCTCAAAGCTACCTATTTGTCTTCTTCAGTATTTGATTCCCCTGTTCTAGTCAATCATTGTGTAATGTGCCCTCTGAAACTCTCAGCCACCTCTGGTTCTTCCAACTTATCCAGGCCCCATCTGATTAATTTCCTACAACTCATAACCAGTAATTGTGGTCAGAGCCCACATCTGCATGGCCAGAGTCCACATCTGCCCCTGGAAATGTCTTACAATTTAAAATCTGGTTCCAAAATCTCTGTCTCACCATTATATAATCAGTCTGAAAGCTTCCGATGCCCCCAGGTCTCTTCTACATATACAACCTTCTTTACTGATTCTTAAACCGAATGTTAGTGATGATTAAACTATGCTCTGTGCAAAATTCTACCAAGCGGCTTCCTCTTTCATTCCTTTCCCCCAGCCCATATCCACCCATTATTTTTCCTTTTCTTCCTTTTCTACTATCGAATTCCAGTCCCCCATCACAGTTAAACTTTGGTCTCCCTTAATTATATGGACAATTTCTTTTATCTCATCATACCTTTCTTCAATCTTTTTAGCATCTGCAAAGCTAGTTCACTAATAAACTTGTAATCTGTGGTGGGTATGGGCTTCGTGTTTATCTTGGCTATGATAATGCCTTCACCTTGCTGTTCACAGAAACCCATATTCCTATTTTCTTAAGTCATTATTAAACCTACTTCTGCATTACCTCTATTTGACTTTGTATTTATAACCCTGTATTCACCTGACGAGAAGTCCTGTTCCTACTGCCACTGAACTTTGCGAAGCCCCCCTACATCTAACTTGAATTGTCCCTTTCCCCTTTTGAATACATACTAATATTTAATCATAGAAACAATGAAAATTTTTCTTTTTTATGAAGTATTTTTAAATTTTCTGAAGGTCTGGTGATTCAGTGCCCCACTTCACGGAAGTGCATTCTTAATGCATATCAGGGATTATTTGAGTTAAGGTATTGTTGTAATCTGTCTCTGATCCACAATTAATAGAAGTATATTAAAAAAGAAAAATGTTCTTTCCCATAGCAGGTCAGAGGCAGATTTAATGCTTACACCAGCCAATCAAAAGAACACTAATTTCAGTCGAATAACATATTTGGGTGCATTATCCAAAAAAGCAGGCAGATGTGTGAAGCCTAAAAACATTTTTCCAGCTTGTTTTATGCCTTCGGATCTATGTAGTAAACTCAGGTATAAGAAAAAGCTGTGGTAAATAAATAAAATGAAGTGGGTATATACTGCATTAGGGGCAGTGGTTGCCCTAAGAAATACATATGGCAAATCAATAGGTCATTTTGCAGAAGTTTGCAAGAACACCTTAACTTAAATAATCCTTGGTCCGCATTAACAACACACTTACCCAAAGTGGTGCACAGTGTCATAAAACCTTCAGAAAATTTAAAAATACTTCTTAAAAAATAAAAAAAATAAAAAACAAATTTTGAATATACAGGGTGGCGCACAAAATGTGTTACCATTTTGTTTTTGAATATAAACTTTATTGTCAATACAATCTGAAAGGAACATATACTACAATGAAGAGCTATCCATGGAGATTTGTTCTAACTCAGCACATGCTCAATATGTCCACCATTTCGTTTCCTAACTTCCTTCAAACAAACACTGAAGTTAGTGATTACCCTACGGCACATGTCTTCCGTAATTTCACTGCAAGCTTGAAGAATAAGTCTTCTGAGCTCCATTAAATCATGTGGACATTTCGGGAATTTTTTTTCCTGTAGGTACCCCCAAAGAAAAAAGTCACATGGATTGAGGTCTGGACTATTGGGGGGGCCAATTTTGTCCGTCATTGAAGCGACCTGGAAACCTAAGTGAAATGATCCACATGTCGAAATGCTCGTGTAAAAACTCCAACACAGTGTTTGCAGTATGTAACCTTGTTCCATCTTGCATGAACCACTGTGTGTTGAAGGGCAAGGCAGTAGCAAGAAGCTGTGGAATGAAGCTATTGCAAAGCATGCTCAAATAACGCTCGCTGTTCACAGTTTCTTCAAAGAAAAAGGGTCCAATAAGTCCATGACTGGAAATTGCTGCCCACGCTGTAATCCTCGGAGCATAATGTTGTCGTTCATGAAGCACTTGTGGGTTTTCAGTGGCCCAAAAGCGTACATTTTGTTTGTTAACCACACCGTCTAAATGAAAATGCGCCTCGTCTGAAAACCAAACGTTGTTGAGAGTTTCTTCCCTATCCTCCGCCCACTGAGCAAATAGTAGTCTCTGCTGCTTGTGTTCTTCAGTGAGCTTCTGTGCACAGATCATCTTGTATGGGTACATATGGAGGTCACTTTTAAGAATGCGTTGAACGGAGCGTCTGGATATTCCCAGTTGCACTGCTGCCTTTCTACACGATTTCCCAGGACTTCTCTGTACAGCAACTCGTACAGCTTCAATATTCTTCGGCAAACAAACAGGCTTAGGCTGAGGTCGCTTCGCTTCCAATACTGTTCCTTCCTGTACAAATTTATTGTACAACCTGTGGATGGTCTTCTTGCAAGGGACCCATCGTGTGTTAAACTGTTGTCGAAAATGCCTCTGAGTCGCAACAAGGCTTTTCGTTTCATGAAAAAGTAACACAATTGCTGATCGTTGCTGTGTCGTCAGTCTTTCATTGTCAGCCATTGCTGCTTACTAGTCTCCTAGCGGCAGTATCGTGAATTACACATCATTTCTTAACTCATTTGTTTTTCCAAGCTTTGCTGGTACTGCTGTAGAGATCCCAGCGGGATATCTAATGTGCATCGTAAATTGTGAAAGAAACAATTGGTAACACATTTCGTGCGCCACCCTGTAGTAGAGGAAATAGACATTTTCAGGTGTAAAAAAATAAATAAAAAATGCACAGTTCATATTCAGTAATCAATTAGGATTAAATTTTTCTTATTTATACAATCAAGTATTAGTACATAAGAAAATTAAGTATTAAATTAGCTTGTAAATAGAGCAACCGAGTGCTCCTAGTCATGAGCACATGATGTCACACCATCCTCAAGATAGTTTCCATTCCACCAGCCTGTTAGTCTGACTTAGTCGCTTGTGCAGGCCACTTCTACTCTCTCCGACATCCGGGTTGCCCTGCCATCATACCAGTAAGAAAGTGCCACCTTATACCATTCCATACAGAAATTTGCATTGTGCTCCTACTAAACAAGTTAGTAGTGACTATTTAATAGCCAATATGGCTTTTCACAAAAAATTTCTGTAGTGTCCTCTCACTATAAAATGTCTTTCCTTCTTTTAGATGCTGGCAAATATTAAAATAAGGATCTATAACTACAAGATCCACCCGCCAGCAGTTTTAACAAAATTAACAGATCATTCCTTGTCACCCTTATTCGCCAGGATGTAATGTAGACAGTATTCACTGAATAATATATCTTGACTAGGAGTGATGACTACACCTATGACCATTTAACACTGTGAGTGTATGTTAGATATTATCTTTATTACTTTTAATAATCTATATAGTTGAGACACTGTGTATTGTTCTTTACGATGTTGGTTGCACCTGATGATGAGGCTTTAGGCTGCGAAACCAGTTGTGTGTCAATAAAACAAAAATTTTGCCAACTGTCAGTGGAATTCTTAACATCATACACTTCAACCATTGTTTTCTTTTTTCCTTCAAATATTATGTTTTGGTAAGCTTTTTGCCCCACACTCTCCTTGCGATTGTGTATCTTTTTTCTTAGGGACATTGGCCTAACTGTTGTTTGTGGAATTCTCCAAAATGACTGATTTTACCATTTGCTTTCTCCACTGAAATTTTCATTCCCATCCTTTTATTAACAGCTAGACTTCAGATATCATTGCACTGTTTATTGCCCAACATTCTATTCTTGACACGCAACTCCTCATTTCTCTGACAAAAGTGATTTTTCTGCAACAGTGTCCAACACTGTGGCCATTGATAAACAGTATCTTTCTTTTCTTGACCATGTGTAGATTCAACAAACTCTGCGAGCCTTCCTTTTTTTACTGATCATGTAAGAAACTATCTATTTTACTCATTTTGAAGAATTATTGCAGTTGTTTAACTTGGACTCAAAACTGACATTAACAGCTCCAAAATACTTGCTTGTAACAGTGAGAACACCACAGCACAAGAAAAACTGATGTAGAAAGTGAACTGAATGCAACTTCCTGTTTTGACACCAATATATGAAACAAAAAAGTGTGGTGATAACTTATAAGGAGGAAAACTGGAAATTTGGTTTGTTGTTGTTGTCGTCGTCGTCGTCATTGATGGCTCAAAGTCTTGTCTAGGGGTACATTCTTGCAGCTGAACCTGTGCAAGAATTGTTAGTGTATATGGTATCAGTTACCTCTACAGAAAAAAGTTTAATGTTAGAGGAGGGTGACTCATTATTCTTGATTACTAAATAACTTATGAAGATTTGCCTGTATTATTCGTGAATTTTATCCTTTGTTACATCTTTCAACATCACACCGTATTTACATTTTCCACATTCAAAAAAAACAATAATTACATTGTTAGTGACAAACTTAGAAAACATCTACTTCCATCAGAGGCATGCCCACCATACTTACATTCTGCGGTACTCACATTAGTCCAAAGAGTTCACAAAGCAAAAGAGTTTACAAACTTTCTTCACCAAATCATATCATTATTTTTATAAATAAATCCAGAAATAAATTTAATAACTAGAGTTAGATGAATTTTAAGTATACCAGAAATTTTGTAATTTCCGATATTTTTAAAAGAAGAGTAATTTTAAATGTTACTACCTATCAATTGTAACAAATGAATTTCTTTTTTATATATTTTAATCTGAAATATAATGCATCGCATACAAAATAATATGAAAAAAAAAATGTTAGAGGAGGGAGTAAACCTGATATTTTTGAAAATGTCACCAGAAAGAGAGGGATTAGTGAGCATGATGCTGTTCTACACATACATGATAACTCTGCAGTTCACAGTAAAGTGTTTGACAGATGGTTCATTGAACCATTTTCAGACTGTTTCTCTGACTTTTCACTCTCCAATAGTGTGCGGGAAAAATGAACACCTAAATCTTTATTTCTGAACTGTGATTTATCTTATTTTATTATTATGATAGTTGCTCCCTATGTAAGTGGGAGTCTACAGGATCTTTTCACATTTGGAAAGGGAAGTTGGTGATTGAAATTTTGTGAAAAGGTCTTGTCCCAATGGCAAATGCCAAACTGTTAGATATACACTGATCAGCTAGAACTTTTCACCACCAACCTATTATTGATATAAACCAGTCCAGGTGATAGCAGCATCGCCTGGCGAGGAATGACTGTTAGTCAGACACACGCATGGGACACGTAGTATCAGTGAGCATGCTGTCCATGTGTAGAATGGGAAGGCATGTGATCAATCTAAGTTTGACCATTATAGACTGGGGGCTGAGCACGAGCATTTCAAAAACTCAGTGACTTGTCAGGTGTTCGTGGAGTGCTGGGGTGAGTGTCTTCAACACGTGACAAAACCAAGATGAAATTACGTCAGATGTTGTGGGGTTATGCGGCCACCACTCATTACAGATGTTGAACATTGTAGGTTGGGCAGACTGATAAAACAGGACAGGTGGTGAACTATTGCGGAACCAACATCAGACTTTAATGCTGGGCAGTGTATAAGTGTGTCTGAACACACAGTGCACCAAACACTCCTATCGATTGGCCTCTGCAGCTGATGACCCACGCATGTGCCAGTGTTAACACAATGACTTTGGCAACTACGACTGCAATGGGCATCTGACCATCAGCACTGGATGTTGGTGCAGTGGCAGAATATCACATTGTCTGATGAATGGAGATACCTTCCTCAATGTGCCGAAGGGAGGGCACGAATCCGTCATCTTCCAGAGGAACAGCTCCTTGACACCTGTAGTGTGGGATTGAGAAAAGCTGGCAGCAACACCATTATGCTCTGGGGAACATTCACATGGGCATCCAATGGAGCTCATGCAAGGCACCGTGATGGCAAAAAAGTATCGTACACTGGTTGCAGACCCAGTCACGTTTCCTATCGGCAGTATCATTTTTCGACAAGATAATGTGCCATGTCACAAGTCCAGGAGTGTGACTGAATGGTTCGAGGAACACAGTGGTGAGTTCCAATTGATGTGCTGCCCCCCCCCCCCCCCCCCCCCCAACACACCAGATCTGAACGCAATTGAACACATCTGGGATGTGATTGAACATGGCCTCAGATTTCATCACCCTTCTCTCTGGAATTTACGGGAATTAGGTGACTTGTGTGTGCACATGTGGTGCTAACTCCCTCCAGCAACCTACCGAGTCCTCATTGCTTCCGTGCCACGATGCGTCGATGTTGTTATCCGTTCCAAAGGTCGACATACCAGCTATTAGGTACATGATTGAATGTTCTGGCTGATCAGTGCACACTATCAACCTATTTCAAACATTAATTGAGGACATTCAATTTAAAGAGGTCAACCATATTCCAGACAAAAACATACCATGTGAAGTAATAAAAGACAGCAAATACCCGTCTCGGTTTAATGCTACCATTGAGAGAATTGTTTCATAAACACAGGTTATTACTTGCTCACTACAAAAGAGAGTGCTGGGAAAGTCGCAGAGAAACATAATTTAATTAGGTGCATCCGTGAAAAGATATACGAGTGAAGCATGGAGTGATTTCCGCTGTCAGATCCTCATGTAAGATCTGTCAGAATATCCTAAAAAATTCTGGTTGTATGGGTAAAGTCAGTGAATAGACCCAAGCATTCCATACAGTCTTGTCATGGGTCAGTCTGGTCTTGAAATTGAAGACAGCTGACACAGAGTGGAAATCGGAAATTCTTCGCTTAAAAATGTATTCACAAATATGGAACTACTGTAGCAGTGTTGAATGCCTCACATTCTCACAGATATGAGATATTGAAATAAGCATCCGACAAAATCCATGGAGTTGCATATGTGATGTGAACACTTCCTGACATAGGGGCTAAGCAAATTCTTCAGGTGCTTAGCAAGTGAGTACACCAGGACACCGATGTTGGTAACAGTGGGTCTTAAAAGACACCGCATCTTTGTGGGGTTTTGGCTCTTCATAAAGTCTCAGTGGATCTGGTGCTGTCTGTAGTAGCTTCTTAACAAAGTTGTCTGGCAAGCTGGATTCTTTGAGAAACACTATAGTCATCTTCCCCACCCTCTTGGTAGGATCAGTATCAGTCTTCTAGTCTTCTCTGAGGTCCTGAATGTCAGACATCAAAATTAGAGTGTGTATCAGAGAGAGAACTATGTGATGCTCCCTGCAAGACTATCACCAATCGCAAAGATGTCTAACTTCTGGAACTGTGTTATTAAAGAATCTGTCGAGATTTGAGTGAGGGAACCACTGATCGATTGTGATAGCGGCTATATCCTTAGTAAGGCTTGGGAACCTGCACTGAGTCTGATTAAGAAGAGCAAGGAGGTATCCCACTATGAACCAAGTGTGGAGGCAAGAGGAGGAACAGCAGAGGTGACACAGCCTGCATACCTGGACTCGAACTGCCGGCACACGTACGAGTACGGAGCAACGTGTCAGTGAGAGGGGTGGGGGAGATTATGCTGGGCATAGATGACGGACAGAGTGGCAGGTCGGAGGGAGGGGGGGAGGGGAAGAGAGGAAGAGACAAAGAGACAAAAATGCAACTCCAGCCCCCAAGCAGTCAATTCGTCAGTGTACACGATGATGGCAACACGGTCACTTGCCGAAATACTTTTCATCTTCGACACTGACATCTGGCCACTCACCTGTGAACTACTTTGTCACGGAGTATACCACAATGAGCTGAAGAGGCACTGACTGCCTTATTGTTGTCATAAATCTAAGCATTTTAATGTGATATTTTGAGATTTACTGCTGCTTTCGATGTCTAATTTCTGAAGAACAGATTTCTCCTACCACATTTCTTGTAAGCATTACAAGAGATAGTTATAAAGTTTGCATTATCACCTGAAATACACAGAATTACATAACTAATTTTTTGTTCTTTTGCAAATACATATGTGCAAACCTGGTAAACATTGAAATCCTTGTGCTACAGTATCGTAGCATGCTGCCAGAGGAGCAAAGACACGAGGCACAGCCCATTGATAAAATTTAGTTGGGGGTGTGTCAGTGTGTACTAACTCCTGATTGTGTGGTGTGGTACTGAGGCCCAATAATTTCAGTATATACCAGGACTTTAGACATTTACATGCAAACATCAAAAAATTCACTACTCGACTCGATTTTTCGAAGTAATAATTAAAACTTGATGACTACTCATAGTATGTACTCGACTTTATTAATGGGGTGCATCAGTTTGTTTCCGCTCCTGTAGCAGCGTGCTGTTGTGCTGTGGCTAGGGGATTTCAGTATGTATCAGGATTGCTTTTATGTACATGCAAGCAAATAAAAATAATTACATAACTTTTTTTCTTGTGGCAGTGACAAAATTTAATGGCTTTCCCTTGTAAGGCTTCTTAACATATTGTTCCTATCACTGGTATTGGTTTGTAGTGCAGACTCTCAGCTGATCAGTATTCTCAGGTTTTATCCTATGAGAAGACTGATAGTTCCTCTGAATACCTCTGCTGCTTTGCATTTAAATCTGTAGTAAATTTCAAAAAAAAAATTTTTTTTTTTGTCCCCACTTATGTGCTTTAACACTTTCATCTACCACAGCGCTTTTATTTTGAATACTGACTTTAGAGTTCTTAAAAATTAAATTATCCTATTCCAGTATGTTATCAATTTTAACCATACTGCACATCTTATTGCTACATTTCTTCACATGAGTACCAGATCATGACTTTTCCTTTTGTGTAAATAGAGGTTATAGGTTTTATACTTAAAATTGCATTTCATCACTGAAACACAGGTTCTGGTATTTTCTGTTGGTTCTGACACCAACAAGAAGCACAATTCTAAATGTCCCTCCTCGATGATGACATCGAGGTATCGTCGTCGCCATCGTCATTGTCGTCTTCAGATGTACGGTTCAATACTTCTATATTTTGTAATCTAGAAGGCTATAAATGATTACAGGAGATAACAAGCTAATCATATGGACAGTTCCTTTTTAATTTCTTTAAAGTGATACAGGAAATTTCTCTTAGTGTATATGCATAAAATAATTAATTTTAACTTGAGTGTCAAACATTACTTTTGAAACATGACTTATTAGCTTATGAATAAGCTCACATTTTCATCTGCAACTCTGTTAAATTATGAAATTATTCTTTCGTTTTCAGAAAAAAACACACTACCTTCATTTGGCATCATTTGATGCTAATGAAATGCAGATGCCAATGAAATATAAATATTTCAATTTTTGATAACTGCATATAGTAGATTAGTAGTAGTCATAAAATAGTGATGTGAGCTTCCTTTGAACTGCAGCGAAGAACAGTTGTATGGTTTTAGGAAAATATGACTACAATGGATTAGTCATTACCTGTATGGCTGATTATTGAGAAATTTTATGAGGAAAAGGAACATATTACCTTTATTATCCTTGATTGAAAGACTAGTGATTATGGTGGTGATAAAAAACTCAGAGACTTAGTAATGTGTGGAAGATAGATGTACACCACACATATTTATTAAGTCAAAATGATGAATGAAAAATTCCAAAGTTATGTTCAGTGGTAATCAATGTTCCAGTTGCTTCAGCCCAAAACAAGACAACATACAATACAAGCTTTTATTCGTTAATGTAGTATTTAAAATAAAGAAGAGAATTAAGTTCTGACAAATGCAAATAAAGAAGAGGATTAAGTTCTGAAAACTATCTGAATTTAAATTGCTTGCCATGATTAATGATGTTGAATGAGGCAGAAGTGAAATTGAAATAAAAAGGAACTGAATAGCATTCTAGTGTCAAGGCAGGTCACAAAAAACTTTGGTGTCACTGCTCATTGCCTAACGATAAATACTAATACTACATTATACAGAAAAGAAGTTGTGATAAGTGCACATTCCAAGAAATTGTAACATTAAAAGATGGAAAACAGCATGTGTTTACTACTTCAGAATAAAGTTAGTTTTTTTTCTTTCAGAAAAGCATTCTACAAGAGCTCCTTTCTACCAGTTACCACATACAGTCTAAATAGTACCAGATGGGAAACAGAATTTTCAAGAAAACAATGGGCAAGATAAAGAATAATGGTGTAGAATGAGATTTTCACTCTGCAGCGGAGTGGGGCTGATATGAAACTTCCTGCCAGATTAAAACTGTGTGCCCGACCGAGACTCGAACTCGGGTTTGCAGGAGAGCTTCTGTAAAGTTTGGAAGGTAGGAGACGAGGTACTGGCAGAAGTAAAGCTGTGAGTACCGGGCGTGAGTCGTGCTTCGGTAGCTCAGTTGGTAGAGCACTTGCCCGCGAAAGGCAAAGGTCCCGAGTTCGAGTCTCGGTCGGGCACACAGTTTTAATCTGCCAGGAAGTTTAATAATGGTGTATGTTACCAAATCTGTATGATACAGCCACTCATGGTGCTCTGTGCTATATCAAATTAAAAACGTTTGCTTGTATTAGAACAGCCAAAATATGGTTTGTAACAGAAGAAAGAAAGATGAGTGGTACCAGATGACCCAAGACCTTAAAAGGCAGTAGACTAAAATGGCAGCAGCTTATGAGCGAAACTGCTTTTCTAACTAGGCCAACTGTAGACCACTCACTCAATGGAACCATATGACTGTTTCCAGGATTGATAAATGAAATTTTCACCTATTAAAGACACCTGGCCCTTTGTGAATTAGATGTAGGAGTGTTAAACTCATCACTATTCAACTTTTTTATTTTATTTTATTTTTGTTTTAGGAGATATGGCTGCATAAGCCAGTGCTGCTTGTAGTTGTCAAACCTGTAAGATGTTGCTTTGATAAACCATAAAGCCTAACATAGCTAGGAGCACAATGGTCAAATATGCCTTGTGAGAGTGACCAGAGCCTTTGGCAGTTCTCACCTGTGTGCTCATAATTTTCAGTGAGCAGTTGATGATTTATTTCCATTACAGATTTTACATGACATGTTTTATTTTCTCACCAGTCTCTCTCTATTCTTTTTTTTCTTTCCAGTTACCGTGGCTTCCCAGATGTGAAACCTAAAGATTTGGATCTCAAGTCATCTCGATCCCTCACCTGTAACTTTTTGGGAACAATATACGAGAACTCATCACGCCAGTTACTAACGGATGTAATAAAAAAGTCTGGTCTGCAGGATAGTTGTTACATAAAAGGCCGTAAGAAGTTAGTATTTTTCTTTGTTATATGTACCATCTTTAATCTCTAATGACTGCAGTATACCTTTTTCGAACAACAGGTTTTCTGTTGTGTTAGATTTTAGATTGAATTCCTTCTTCACCATAGTTGATTTTCTGACACATATCTATAAATATTCTGCAGTGTTTTGTGCCTATATATAAATGCCAGTAGGCAGTGAATGTTGGCTGTCAATATATCATGCTGTGCAGCAACCTTTGCCTGTTTTTATGGTGCATGTGAACATTTACATCATGTGCAAAGATGCTTAAATTGTTTACAGGCCTCTATCTGAAATTATTTCAAGTTCAGTATATTGAAGATTTTGGTTCTATTCCTTTTTACTTCAGTTGTGTGTATATGCTGCATGCAGAAATATCTATCAAAGTATCTTGAGAAATATGAATAACAAAACAAATCCTCCGTAAGCAAACCTAATTATACAAAGGGGGAAATAAATATTGCTATCAGTTTTCTAACAGATGATAATTTTAATGGTGAAATCAGCAGTAACTTAATTTTTCAACTGGAATTTCTATTTTTTTTATTGGAGTGTTAAATCCCATGAGAAAAAGTTACAGTCCTCCTAAGTAACTAAACAACTGTATCAGTGAGGTGGAAAAGAGGTCATGTGCCAGAAAGTAAATTTTTTAGGAGGGACAAAAAACTGATTTACTACGCAGTGGGATTAAGCATGGTGTCATGAAGTTGCTACATAGCAATTGGCCCCAATGTGGAACAATATACATCATTACAATATACTTGAGCCATTGACTGTGGTTCATAATAGAATTTGAGTGTACTGGAGAACATCCCTTTTCAAACCTGGCAATGTTTATGAGGCAACTACCATTATGTTTCCAGTTGAAGGATTGTGCTATGCAAATTTATATTTTTTTGTAGTCATTATAGCAATAAAAATGTGTGTTATGAGCACACAGGTTTATTCATGGTGTACTCAAAATACAACTATAAGCAAAATACAGCAAAGCTCTGGCAAATGCTGTTATAAAATGGTTTCTGCTCATCTGGTATGTATTATACAATAATCTTCACCTCGTTTAGTTTCTTCTTTTTTATTGGAACATATCCCCTATAATCTTGTTTATACGTACATGGCCCCTTCTTTAACTCAATACCCTTCTAAGAACAACTTCCATTGATTTGACCTTGTTGTACCAAACAAAGCGTACAGATATAATGTTAAAAGTGGTTTTCCATTTCTGTTTATTGTCCTACACAAGGAAAATCTACTTTATGCTGCAGTAAGTGAAATATCTGTCAGGCTCACTTTAGTTTGGCAGTGGAGTTCATCTAGTTTCACAGATAGGGATGACTAGTACAAACATTATTTGTGGTGGATCTGAAAGAAACATATACATGGGTCTTAACATCTGTAATAAATAATCTTGTGCTTTATTAATTGTGTTGTTGATGTGTTTCTTGTCAAAGAAAGTGGGTGCTAACTAAAAACATCAAACAGTGAATTACTGTTACTCACAAAAAATTTCTGTCCTAGTTGTTGTTTCTTCTGCCTCGTATTGTGTAATTACTTGCATGATACAAATGTACACAAAAAGCCGTTGGAAGTGTTGGAGAAATTTCTGGGTATTTCTCAAACTGGTATTATGAAAATATTTAAGCCATGTAAATTTCATAATTATCATGTTTTGATGCTTCAGTAGCTTCATGAAAATGGTTTTCATAATCATATTTTGAGAATGGGGACATGAAAAAAATGGAAAGACAAATAACATTATAGGTCAGGCAACTACATCTAAAGAGCTTGTACATAATGTGAAGGACAATCAGACAATTTAAAATCAAAGATGATAAAATAATCTATGTTAAACTGAGTGAAAGTCCAAATCCACAATTTCCATTCATTTATTTACTTTTTTCCCCCTGCATGATGACTGTTTTCATACCCTGGAAGTATATCTGCAGATTATATAAAACCAATACTTCTAATGCCATGACTTCCAAGGTGTAAGTGCACATAAGAACCTGTCACTCGGCAGTAAAACTATAGATGAACCGGCAGATGGGCATCCGATATGAACCATGTATCCGATATGAACCCTTTCTGTACTCCCCACTTGCCTCTCCCTGTGTGTTCTACTGGAACTTTCCTACAAAATTACTTCAATTTCTGTTGAATGTTTGCAATCCAGTATGACATACTGTGTTAAATCAGTGTAAACTTTCTTGAGTCAGTCATGTACCTGAGAATATAATCCTTTAAATCATATCTTGGTTATTACTAAATGATTTGGCACAGTTTCAAATGTCTTGTGAAAATCTAGGGAGACAGAATATACCTGTTTGGTTTCATCTATTCTTTGCAGACATTGTGAATGAAAAATAGAAACTGTATTTTTTCCTAAACCCATGGTGAATATTCCAGAGAAACTTCCTTCCTTTCATTAATTTTTTTGTGTTTGAGCATAGAATATGCTTGAGATTCCTGCAGTAGACAGACTTTAGGAGTACTGATCTGTAATAATGTGTGCCCATTCTTCTGCCATTTTTTTGTAAACAAGAGTCATCTGGTCTCTTTTTCCAATCACAGGGGATTTTCCCTTGCTCATGAGGTTCTCAGTAAGTATGAACTGAGCAGGTAAGAAGCTAATTCGATGGTGTTTTAAATGTAAAATTTAACAGTAACTGAACCAGGATCTTGTTCATTTTCAGTACTTCTGCTTTTCAATATTTAAGCTTATTTCAGTACCTTTCATTTGAATGTATATGTGGTGGTTTTACATTGGTATGATAGTAACATCCCGATATGTGAATGTATTTCTAATTGTAGATTTCATATTTGTGCCATCTGCATGTTGTTGGAAGTTTCAATAGCATACTGATCCACAAGAGACCAAATGAAAGGTTTGGATCAGTTTATTGACTTGACATAGGAACAGAACTTACTAGTATTTTCAGATTGGTCTTTCTGAAGGATCTGGTTGTAGAAATTGTCGGCATTATGTATAGCCTCCTTTATGGATGCATGTGTTACCATTTGGTTTTCTCCGTCAGTTTACCTGTAATCTAGTTTGAAGTGAATGTGTAACAATATTTTTTTGTAACAGTCTCTAAAAGATGCATCTTTCTCATCATTTATTACCTTATTTGTTAAGCTTTTCACAATAGCACAATTTGTCATATGTTTGAGGCTTAACCACAACTCTTTGCAGGCTACTGGACTAATTGATTCAGACAGTTGTGTAGTAATGTGTTCAAGATTACTTTGCAGTACCGTTTGTGTATACCTTTGGTAACATGTGTAGTTTTCATTGTCAATATTAGCCAAGATAAACTCTCCCACTACTATTGTGATATGATCACCGTATATCCACACAAACAAATGCTAATTTTGAATGACTATGACCAGTTTAGTGAATTTGGCAGTTAGTATAAATATTAAAGTAATTATCTAATGTCATTACCACCAATTACTCTTGTCCATGATCGTTTGCAGTTGTATATATTTTTAATCTAACTGAACTTAATTTTTTTATTCATTTAATGTTACACAATTTCTGTGACAAGCCATTACAGATTTCTATCTGTTTTAGCATACAGAAGTTTAATTTGGATGGAGTAAATTTTATGGGCATGTGTATTTCGGACAGTGCATCATACAAAAACTAAATAAATGTGACCTCAATCTGTTCATTTTATCAGATGCAGTTTACGTACAGGATATCGTTGTTTCTGCATGTGAGAGGTGTGACACTGACCATAGTAAAGAATTGCTAGGCAACTTATGTAGGAAGATTTACATTTTCTATGTAGATGCATTTTACACATTACCCTCTGACGAAGATATCAACTAGGACAAGATGGCAGAGAGCTTCTAATCTCCAGGCAGAAATGGGTGGGATATGCAAAACTAGTCCAATGGTTGTTTGGGGAGGGGAGGGGGGGCAAGGGAGGGGTGGTGGTGCAGCATGCTGTGACCAGTAAGAACACTGTCCTGACACTCAGTAAAATGTGTATGCGAAGCGACATTCATATACCTGTATACTTCTCGGCTCTCCTTTGTTTATACTTCAGACTTCACTCTCAATTTCTCAACTGGGCTTATGACTACTTGTCTTCTATTTTGGGTACAGTTTGGTTCTTGATTCACTTTGTAAGCATTTCAGCAGCATCTACACCCATCTGTGCATTGTTTTTTCTGTAGTTCCACAGCTTCAAACCAGGCTTGTGCAGCTCTGCTGCTATTTCAAAACTTATGAATATATACAGGATGGTCCATTGATCGTGACCAGGCCAAATATCTCATGAAATAAGTGTCAAATGAAAAAACTACAAAGAACTAAACTTGTCTAGCTTGAAGGGGGAAACCAGGTGGCACTATGGTTGGCCCGCTAGATGCCTCTGCCATAGGTCGTACAGATGTCAACTGCATTTTTTAAAATAGGAACTCCCATTTTTTATTACATATTCCTGTAGTACGTAAAGAAATATGAATGTTTTAGTTGGACCACTTTTTTCGCTTTGTGATAGATGGCGCTGCAATAGTCACAAACATATGGCTCAAAATTTTAGACAAATAGTTGGTAACGGGTAGGTTTTTTAAATTAAATAACAGAATGTAGATACGTTTGAACATTTTATTTTGGTTGTTCCAATGTGATACATGTACCTTTGCGAACTTATCTTTTCTGAGAACGCATGCTGTTACAGCGTGATCACCTGTAAATACTACATTAATGCAATAAATGCTCAAAATGATGTCCGTCAACCTCAATGCATTTGGCAATACGTGTAGTGACATTCCTCTCAACAGCGAGTAGTTCACCTCCCGTAATGTTCGCATATGCATTGACAATGCGCTGACGCACGTTGTCAGGTGTTGTTGGTGGATCATGATGGCAAATATCCTTCAACTTTCCCCACAGAAAGAAATCCGGGGACATCAGATTCGGTGAATGTGTGGGCCATGGTATGGTGCTTTGACGACCAATCCACCTGTCATGAAATATGCTATTCAATACCGCTTCAGCCGCATGCGAGCTATGTGCCGGACATCTATCATATTGGAAGTACATCACCATTCTGTCATGCAGTGAAAACATCTTGTAGTAACATCAGTAGAACATTACGTAGAAAATCAGCATACATTGCACCATTTAGATTTCCATCGATAAAATGGGGGCCAATTATCCTTCCTCCCATAATGCCGCACCAAACATTAACCCGCCAAGGTCGCTGATGTTCCACTTGTCACAGCCATCATCGATTTTCCGTTGCCCAATAGTGCATATTATGCCGGTTTACGTTACCACTGTTGGTGAATGATGCTTCGTCACTAAATAGAACGCATGCAGAAAATCTGTCATAGTCCCGTAATTTCTCTTGTGCCCAGTGGCAGAACTGTGCACAACATTCAAAGTCGTTGCCATGCAATTCCTGGTGCATAGAAATATGGTACGGGTGCAATCGATGTTGTTATAGCATTGTCAACACCGACGTTTTTGAGATTCCCGATTCTCGCACAATTTGTCTGCTACTGATGTGCGGATTAGCTGCCACAGCAGCTAAAACACCTACTTGGGCATCATCATTTGTTGCAGGTCGTGATTAACATTTCACATGTGGCTGAACACTTCCTGTTTCCTTAAATAACGTAACTATCCGGCGAACGGTCCGGACACTTGGATGATGTCATCCAGCGTACCGAGCAGCTTACTTAGCACACACACGTTGGGCATTTTGATCACAATAGCCATAGATCAACACAATGTTGACCTTTCCCGCAATTGGTAAACGGTCCATTTTAACACAGATAATGTATCATGAAGCAAATACCGTCCGCACTGGCGGAATGTTACGTGATACCACGTACTTATACGTTTGTGACTATTACAGCGCCATCCATCTCAAAGCGGAAAAAGTGGTCCAGCTAAAACATTCATATTTCCTTATGTACTACACGAATATGTAATAAAAAATGGGGTTCCTATTTTTAAAAAATGCAGTTGATATCCATTTGACCTATGGCAGCGCCATCTAGTGGACCAACCATAGCGCCATCTGGTTTCCTGTTTCAAGCTAGACGAGTTTCGTTCTTTGTAGTTTTTTCATTTGACACTTATTTCGTGAGATATTTGGCCCGGTCACTGTCAATGGACCACCCTGTATAGCTCCACTGCCATCATAGTGCTCTGAACCATTTACTACAGAGTACAAAAGAAAATCCAGTATTTCAGAGATGGAGGCTGCAAATACTGCTTTTGTGGGAACATGAAAATTCAGGTACATTACCTCATGCAATGAAAGGTTTCAAATGTAAGTGAGGGAATTTTTTGGCACTGTGTAAGGGGGACAAATGACATGTTCACATGATAAGCAAGGGGCAAACTTCTGAAAATACTGTGTAGTGTGTTCCTAGAGCGGCAAGAGACTAAGCAGAATTGTGTGCTACAGAAGTGCTAGCTACCAGTGCAGTGAATGTAAGGTAGCACTTTGTGAGTTACATTTATTCAAAATTATCATATGGAACAAAAAATTGCACTATAAAAGCATCCCAAAGAACATTCCTTACATGTTATATGCTGTGTTGTTTGTTGTAAAATAATTGTTTATGAGATCTACAGCACATGTATTTTTTTCAGAACCGTTACCCTTCTAATGGGGTAGTGGTCTTGTTTCTGGCACATGGATTAGTGAGTGGGAACGAGGAAAGTGAGCAGAAGCCCCAGAGCAAGAGAGAATGAAATGATAAACCTAAAAATAAGCATTATTAATATGTGAGAAATTGGGGACTGAGATACAGGTGGCAAGGTGATTAAGTGTGGACTTATTATAGGTAGGTTAAGAAAGAAAGATGGTTACAGTTTTCTAGTGTAACAGGGTACATGAGAAAAGGCAGTTGGCAAGCTAAGACTGCTGGACATTGAGACTAGAAGGGTTACAGATCCATAGGATCTTCAGGAGGTATAATTCCTATCTGCAAAACTTAGAAAAGGTGATTATCATCAGGATCCAGATAACATGGCTGATCAAAAATCCATTGGAAGTTCACTGCATTGTGCTGAGCAGATTGCTCTAAAATTTGGTTCCTGATTCTATTTTTTGTCAAAATATAGCCTTGACAGTTTGTGTATGTGACTAGTTGATTGCATCCACGAAGAAAGCTGTCCAATGAACACAGCTCCATAGTTATAACCTTTTCACAGTAGACTGTGTGTGTGTGTGTGTGTGTGTGTGTGTGTGTGTGTGTGTGTGTGTGTGTGTGTGTGTTTTTCTTACAGTACCTCTAGTATGTATGCTTTAGATTCTCTTTGTAAAATCTTTTCATTCATTCTTCTGACATTTCTGTCTCAGGTGGCAGCCAAGTGAAACTCCAGAAACGCTCAAGATATATATGTCAGCAATTCTTAAATCAGACTTAACACTTAGTCCAGTGGGAAAAAATACTGAGTGTTACCGTATTTATGAAGCAATGTCATTAGGAAGTGTCCCTGTTGTAGAAGATGTTGTTACTCCAGGAAACTGTGATACGTCTGCAGACTCTCCACTAAGGTTATTGAAGCAGTATGGGGCCCCAATTATTTATGTTAAAAGCTGGCACCAGCTTCATATTGTGCTTCACCAGGAATCACAGTTGACTATTGAAGAAAAAGCTGCAAGGAGAATACAAGTCACTGAGTGGTACAGAAATTTCAAGACACACATGAGTGCCTCATTTGTTCAAGTAATTGAAAAGAAATTTTTATAAAAAAATATACTTTTCATTTTGTATATTACAAGTTACAGTGTCTATATTCTATTGTTCAGTATTAGCAGGTAATTTTTGTGGAACTAATATTTCTGGTAGATGATATTTAAATGGAGTTAAGAACCTTATATGATCTGCTGTTGTCATTGTGACAGAAAACCAGAACAGATTTATTACTGTATATGAAAAAAGGTGTTTGTGCTTTTTGCTCTTGAAATACAAAGTATGTGTTTGCTAAAATTAATTGTTTAAAGCAACAAATGTACATACATTGTATCTAATGTGCCAAATAGGAAAAAGGATTGTGTGCCACACTTTGTTTTGTTTATCTTCAGTATGTTATAAACTTCTTGACTTGGTATTTTTTGTATGTTGATGTAGTTGATTTAATAACACCAATAAAATTTGTCATGGGTGGAACCCAGCTTTCGCATGTTGTGAAACTGATGGCATGAAGTCAGTGATCATACACTTAATATGAAGCTAGTTTTTATAGATATGAAAATAGAAAACTCTGGGTGGAAGGGAAGAGTAAAGATAGCAACTCATCCTACAGTTGAGATGTTGAGCGGACAGTAGGAACATAAACAACATTGGGAACATTAATAAGCTTTCAGTGCCTTCCTGCAGAGCTAAGTAAAACAGAAAACACACACACACACACACACACACACACACACACACACACACACACACACACACACATGAGGTGTGTGTTGAGAAGTGTAGTGGTGAGGAGAAAAGGGGAAGGGTGAGAAGGGTAGCTGATGGCTGGAAGAAAGAATCAGAGATTAGAATCTTAAAAGGGATAGTTAGAAAGACAAAGAACATGCAGAATGTTCTGTACAAGTCACATTCTTTTTGATGCCATTTACTATAGACAAATAATGGCTGAAGTAAACCACTTACAGTTTGAAATTGAGAGCAGCTTCCTTAAATCATGAGTGGCCCTTCATCAGGCACTATCAATTATTTTTAAGTTACTATTTTTAAAGTTGGAGACAAAAACACTAGCTACCACAATAAAGTAACAAAAAATTTTGTATCCCATAGGATAAGACTAATTAAGACATTTACTTTTGCAGTTATATGGAATACATGTCAGAGGCTGAGATGTAATGTTCTGTGCAATGTTCACATGCCCAACCACTGCTGAAAATTTCTATGCAGTAAATACTACAAAGCACTGTTTTTATTCAGAATAGATTTATAGATTTGACTTCATCTGCAACACTGGAGTGCAATATTTGGTTACCTATGGAAACTGGAATTTGAGCCACTTCTCATTTTGCACTGGATGGTCAAGAAGTCGGAAACTATCAACACCTTTGTGACATGTGGGTGATGATTCCGTATCTAACATTTTTAACTTTTGTAGTCCTGTCTTCCTCAGCTGCTTGGTAATGTTATGGTATATTGATAATTTTTAGTTTTGAACTGTCTAACTACAATTGAATAAAAAACAATTTTCGTTCCATACGCATTTTGCCTTTATTCTCTGCAAGGCATTTTCAGTGGCCTGAAATATGTACATATTTTTACTATTTAGTTTATCTCGTGGGGCAATGTCTCTCTATCCAACCACCAGAATTGTTTATAACCTATAGATAAATTGCCCCAAAGTGTAAACTAAATAGTAAAAATATGTACATATTTCAGGCTATTGAAGATGCCAGGTAGAGAAAAAAGGCAAAATACGTACAGCATGAAAATTATATCATTCAGTTGTAGTTAGACGGTCCAGAAGTAAATATTATCAATGTACTGTATTTCTGTATCTCTTTATGGATCTCCTAATACTGAAATGGTGAAAACCAAAACAGTTCATTGTGTGATAATTAAGATTTTCTAGTTATTTCTATACATCAGATCTCACACAGATAAAAACAGTTTGTTCCATCATATGCATCGAAGCATGTGATCTTCAGAAAATGCTAATCTTTCATATTGAGTGTTAAACATTTTTCAAGTTAAGAAAATACATAAAAATTGTATTCACATGTATATTTGGAAAATTAAGCCCTTTGTTAATCCATTCAGACGTTTAAATGATTTTATTCAGTTAGTTATGGAAATCTTACAGTTTTCACAAGATTTTGTTTCCAGTATTCAGTACATCTTTTTCTGCCAGTGGTATGCTGCGCAGCCTGCTTTTGTGTGTACTGTATGATTACTTAGATATCACATGTGGTAGGTACTTTGATTGATAGTGGTCATGTTGCCACAAATTTTCAGCAGAGTGCATACTTCACCTAGAGTAGAAATGTTTCACCTCTAGTTGTAACTGCTTTCCTGTAGTCATGTTAAGAAAGGAGCATTAAGAACTTTGACCCTCGAAAGAACATCACACAAATTTCCCAAAAGGGTGTTTCATAGGCAGTAGCTATGTGCAGTGGCACAGCTGATAGGGTTTTCTATCGGTAGATGGAGAGCTCCCTTATTATGTGTGACTATTTTCTGTGTGGACTCTTCCATCAGTTACAATCTACATATTCCATCAATATGCGTCAGTTTTAATATTTATTTTCCTCTGCTCAATCCACTCTTGAGACACCTTCTGTATGTTACAGATTCATGCAACTTGTGTTTGAATACAGTGCCTGCAATCATTTACCAATTGCTTACACATGATCAATCATTTCTCATTTTGATGTGGCCTTCCTCATCAGACAGATGAAAACATTGATCTACATTATTCAAAGTGTTGCTGAATAATGGCTTATTAATCAGGCATCACCATCATCATCATTTTCACCACCACCACCACTATGTATGTTAGCCCAGTACTTAGCCATATCTGTAACTTTTCCTTTAGGAGTGGTCGGTTTACTGACCGATTAAAGTACTCGGTAGTGAAGCCACTTTATAAAAAGGGAGACACTGATAATGTTGACAATTTTAGACCTATTTCTATGCCATCGGTGTTTGCTAAAGTTATCGAGAAGGTTGTATATACAAGGTTACTGGAGCATTTAAATTCACATAATTTGCTGTCAAATGTTCAGTTTGGTTTTAGAAATGGTTTAACAACTGAAAATGCTATATCCTCTTTTCTCTGTGAGGTTTTGGATGGATTAAATAAAAGGCTGCGAACGCTAGGTGTTTTCTTTGATTTAACGAAGGCTTTTGACTGTGTTGACCACAAAATATTACTGCAGAAGTTGGACCATTGTGGAGTAAGGGGAGTAGCTTACAATTGGTTCACCTCTTACTTTAAGAACAGAAAGCAGAAGGTAATTCTCCGCAATATTGAGAGTGGTAGTGATGTTCAGTCCCAATGGGACACTGTTAAGTGGGGCGTTCCCCAAGGGTCGGTGCTGGGGCCACTGCTGTTTCTTATTTATATAAATGATATGCCTTTTAGTATTACAGGTGATTCAAAAATATTTCTGTTTGCTGATGACACCAGCTTGGTAGTGAAGGATCTTGTGTGTAATATTGAAACAGTATCAAACAATGTAGTTCATGAAATAAGTTCGTGGCTTGTGGAAAATAATTTGATGCTAAATCACAGTAAGACTCAGTTTTTACAGTTTCTAACTCACAATTCAACAAGAACCGATATTTTGATCAGACAGAATGGGCATATTATAAGCAAGACAGAACAGTTCAAGTTCCTAGGCATTCGGATAGATAGTAAGCTGTTGTGGAAAGCCCATGTTCAGGATCTTGTTCAGGAACTAAATGCTGCTTTATTTACCATTAGAACAGTATCTGAAATAAGTGACACTTCAACACGAAAAGTAGTGTACTTCGCATATTTTCATACGCTTATGTCATATGGTATTATTTTTTGGGGTAATTCTTCTGATTCAAAAAGGGTATTTTTGGCTCAAAAATGGGCTGTTCGAGCTATATGTGGTGTAAGTTCAAGAACCTCTTGTCGATCCCTATTCAATAGTTGGAGAATTCTGACATTGCCCTCACAGTATATATTTTCTTTAATGTCGTTTGTTGTTAGCAATATTAGCCTATTCCCAAGAGTTAGTAGCTTTCACTCAGTTAATACTAGGCAGAAATCCAATCTGCATGTGGATTGCACTTCCTTGACTCTTGTGCAGAAAGGAGTGCAGTATTCTGCTGCATCCATTTTCAATAAGCTACCAGAAGAACTCAAAAATCTTAGCAGTAGCCCAAACTCTTTTAAGTCTAAACTGAAGAGTTTCCTCATGGCTCACTCCTTCTATTCTGTCGAGGAGCTCCTGGAAGAGCTAAAAAATTAAGCAAATTCCAGTGTTACATTGTTGATTTTCTTTATTTAACCTTACGACTTGTCACCTGAATATGTTTTTTTATATTTCATTTTATCTGTTTCTAATATCGTGTTATAATTTCATGTATCGACTCGTTCCATGACCATGGAGACTTTTCCTTAATTTGGTCCCACGGAACAATAAATAAATAAATAAAAATAAAAAACCACCACCACCACACACTGACATGCAGTATCCATAACTGCGCATACTAGTGTATACAGAATTGTGTATAGAAATGTATTCCTGTATCTTAAATGAATTCCTGTGTCTGAAATATGAATAAATATAGTGACCTGAATCGCATCACATCATATCACATTTCCCCCCCCCCCCCCCCCCCCCCCACACACACACACACACACACACACACACACACACACACAAAAAAACCACAACCATACCACTTACTTCATCCATTGTTACTTTGATTCCCCATTCTCTTTTATTGAAGAAAGGTGGTGACATAAACTGTTAAATCTAAGATGGCAATGGAAAGTACTAGGTGGAATGTGAGTTGTAGAAAAAGGTAGAATAGACCCACAGCCCTTCCTTGCCTGTCGTAAGAGGTGACTAATGGGATTCTTTTTATTTGGTCATGTTTTTACCTTGGTATTTTGACTATACTGTGGACTTCCTAAGGTTTTCGATTTTTGACGCTTTTCCCCCTCACATTTTTTGGCATTTTAAATTCTGGTCCCCATTTTGGGTTTGACCTCCACTTCCCAAATTTTACAGAAGTGCGGACCACTTGGGAAAGGACACCTTACTGTCATGCATTAACTGTCCACTATGCCCTGTTATCTTTTGCACCTACCAGTCAAGTGGATCTGCCTCTGCACCTGAAATCTGGCATAGTAGCCAGTCCATCATGGTGTGGTTGTCATGTACCCTCTCGGAGGTAGCCCCTGACAATGCAGGGATCACACTGCTGATGCCTGATACCTCCTCGTGTTAGCTAAGGAGTAGGTACCTATCAACTTTGGGGTACTGGGACTTCAGGCAATGGCTGCTGAGCCAGGTGGCCTTTGCATTGGCGGGATAGTGCCCATAGGGAGAGCCTGTGATCAGAGTGAGTGGCATTGGGGTGGATGGTCTGCAATGAAATTGATCAAACTTAATGGCGGCTGTGCCAACACAGCTGTCTCAACAGTCAGAAACAGTGATTTTGACACAGAGGTTTACAATCTTATGGCATTTCCGTTTTTGACCATGGCTCAAGATGAGAGCCAGATAAGGAGAAATGGAAGTGGACAGTTTGCTGAGTTTTTGGTTTGTTTCCAAACTGACGGTTGACCTTTAGCTACAATGAAGCCACTGTTTTTTGTTGAAAATGTTGAGGATTGATTTGGGGAGGTTTCAGAAATAAAGAGTATGAGAAGTGCATCTTTGCTGATCAAAACATCGTACGCCAACTGATCACATGCACCTCAGGCGTGTGTAAAGATAGGAGATATACTAGGCACCATTTCTCCTCATAACGAGCTCAACAGAATCGAGGTGTTATCCTCCATCTGGGCCAAATGCTACAAAATGATGAAGAGCTGCATACTAATCTGACACGGTGTGGAGTCCATTTTATTCACCACATCCAGAAGGCACCCAAAGATAATAGAGTGGACAATGGAGCTTTTATCCTGGCCTTCAGTGGCAACATTTTACCCAAGACGGTTATGGTCATGGTTTATAAGTGTGATGTCAGGCCTTATCTTCCTCCTCCGATGAGATGTTGATATGTTTTACATGCCAGAGGTTTGGACACATGTCCTCCTACTGTTCTAGTGAATCTATCTGTTGGGCATGTGGACAGGCATCCCATGAGGGCAGCCATTGTGACCAACGATCCCTTACTCCTCTGGCTCATCCCAACAACAGCTATCAGGGAACATTTCAGGGTGCTTCAATGGCACAAGCACTATCCTTCAATGCATAATTGAATAGCATTCAAGAGACTCCAGGTGAAAATGTGATTTTTAATCAAGAAAAGGAAGCAGGAATGTTGAGAGCAATATGTATCATCTGTGTGATCCTACACTCCATCGTCCCAAGTATGGACTAATCTCCATTGCATTTGTGGCTGTCTACCACCCACAGCGGCTCCTGGCATTCTTGTCAATGGTAACACGTGTACTGATTCCGTGGTGCTTGCCGACTGTTTTGAGGCTCACTTCGCTGAAGTACCTGCTTGCAGTAATTACCACCCTCATTTCCTAACCCATAAAAATCTTGCTGACTGCTCCCACTATCCTTCCATGCACATGACTCTCTATCATATAATGCTATTGTCAATGAATGGGAGCTTCACAGTGCTTTGGCAGTGTGTCAAAATCGGCCCCTGGACCTGACAAAATCCATAACCAAATGCTCAAACATCTTCGTGGTGACATCCTGCAACATATTCTCAGACTTTTTATTTATATTTGGCGGGAAGGAAAATTTCACACTCTATGACATGAGGGTAGTATCATTACTGTCCCGAAACTGGGAAAGGGCCCACACAATTTAACTAACTACTGGCTGATCTTTCTGACAAATGGTCTGCATAAGCTATTCGAACAAATGGTCAACTGCGGTTGTTGGTGGTGCCTTGGAGCTGGAAGGCATATATCACGAAGGCTTTTGGGCCTTCTAGTCCACCACAGATCGCCTAGTTCATTCGGAATCTGCAGTGCACAATGCTTTCACACATCGCCAACATCTGATTGCCGTGTTCTTTGACCTACAGAAGGCATATGATACCACGTGGTGACATCATGTCCTGTCTTCACTGCATGAGTAGGGTTTCTGGGGCAGTATACCCATTTTTATCCAGAATTTCCTATCTCCGATTTTTCCAGATTTGGATGAGCTCAACTCTCAGCAACAAATATGTACAGGAAACTGGAGTACCTGAGGGATTAGTTCTGAGCGTAACACTGTTTGCTATCACCATCAGTGGCATCACAAATGCAGTGGCCCCCACTGTCTCTCCGCCACTGTGTGTGGATGATCTTTGCTTGTACTTGTGTGCTCAGCATCACTGCACACAGCAGAGTGTCAGCTTCAGGGGGCTGTCTGGAGAGTACATGACTGGACTTTGAATCATGGCTATGTTTTCACCTGCAAAATCATGAGTTGTGCATTTTTGCAGACTGTGCACATACACCCAAAAATTTATCTTAGTGACCATTTACTTGAAGTTGTTGAAACTTTCTGTTCTTGGGTATTTTATTTGAGAAGAAGCTGACTTGCCTGCCACATGCCCACCAGCTCAAGTCCACCCAAACGAAGAAGCTAAATTATCTCTGTATCCTTAGTAACTTCTCATGGGACATAGACCACATAGTTCTTCTGAGATTTTCAAAGTGTTTATTTTATCCCACTTGGACTATGGATGTGTTGCCTATGGGGTGGCAGCACCATCCGCACTTAGATTGCTGAACCTTGTTCACTGCACTGGTGTGCAGTTGGCAATGGGGGCTTTCGTACAAGCCCTGTTGACAGCCACCTGGCAGAACCCAGTGCCTTTCTGTTAGACAACAGCAACTTGTGGCTGATTATGCAGTCACAGTCAGTCTCATGCCTGCTCAACCATGTCACTCAACTCTGTTCCGCAGCCAACAGTTCAGGCTATTCGCACACCACCCTAAACTGGGTAGACCAGCTGGTATCAGACTTGATACTCTACTGAGAGACCTCCAACAGCCTCCCTTAGTGTGTGTTCATAGGGCTCCCTTTCGACCCCACCCCCGTTGGTCTGTACCCTGTCCTGTGATATGGATGGGCCTTTTTTGTGGCCCCAAGAAAGATGCTGATTCTGACCTTCTCCGACATCTGTTTCGTTCGATTCTCCATGATCATTCTAATTCGTTATGCATCTACACAGATGGATTGAAAGTGAACGACAGGGTTGGTTACGCTTCTATACACGCAAGGGGACACAAGAAGCACTTCCTGCCAAGCGCCTGCAGTGTATACACTGCAGAGTTGGTTGCTATATCTCAGGCATTGCTGTACGTCAAATCCCTTGCCACAATGAACTTTCTGATCTGTAACAATTCTACGAGTTGCTTAAAAGGCATATCCCTGTGCTATCACAAAAATCTTTTGGTCATCAACATCCAGGACCTACTGGTTGACATCTACGGATCTGGAAAGACTGTGACCTTCATCTGGACTCCGAGCCACATAGGCATTCCAGGAAATGAACTTGCTGATCATCTCACTAAAGACGACACTACAGAGGATCCACTTGATGTTGGAATACCAGGCTCTGAGTTAAGATTACAACTTCAACACAATATTTTGAGGCTCTGGGAGTTGGAATGGCAGGCTACTATGACCCAAAACAAGTTAAGAGTGATTAAGCAGTCCACTAAGCTGAGATGTGCATCTTCACAGGCCTCTCAGAAAGATGCCGTTGTGTTATGTTGACTACACACTGGCCACATGAGACTCCCCCGCAAGTTCCTTTTGCATCGGGAGGATCCTCCTCACTGCAGCTGAGGTAGTCTACTGATGGTAGTGCAAGTTCTTGTTGAGTGTGCCCTGCTGGCTGATCTGTGGCATGCTCTCAGTTTGCCTACCTCACTATCTCAGATGCTTGCAGGTGACGAGACAGCCACTACCAAAGTGTTGAATTTCCTGAGGGAAAGTGGACTTGACACTAAACTGTAACCCCCACCCCCCATTTTCAGTGTTAGAGGTTGGTTGTGTGTGTGTGGGGGATGGGGGCCAGAGAGCCTCCCCTTGTGGCAGGTGTACCCCCTCCTATGACCACAGGTTACTTTCTTCCCCACTCATCTTGTTGTGCATTCAGACTGCTGCCTGAGTAATCTCAATTTTCTTGTACCTATCTTGCTACAAACACTGTCACACCCTTTTTAAACTCTTTGACTTGCTTATATAGTTGGAGCAGCCAAGTCCCCACTTTTTTCACTTTTTACCTTTTTATGTGTTTTCCTCACAGAATGGAGGGCTTGATGACCAAGTAATTTAGTCCCTTGAAACAAATAATCATCAATAATCACCTGTGAAATACTTGACTTACATGCCAATGTATGACGTATTATGGTTCTATTCACGAATGAAATATGGGAAGAGTTACTGCTTAAATAAATGCCTTTATGCACACTGTAATTTGTCTAATATTGTCTTTGTGGTACCTAGAAGGTTGTAGCATATTTCTCACTTAACAATTGTTCCCGAAACTGTAAGTAGGGCTTTAGGGGATAGTTGGTGTCTATCTTCAACTGTCTGCCATTTCAGGTCCTTCAGTATCCCCTGTTAGTCATATCTGAAATGGCTCCCATATACTTGAGCAATATTCTATGATAAGTCATGCAAGAGGTTTGTAAGTAATTTCCTTTATAATCTGCTAGCAATTCCCCAGTATCTTCATATACTAAAATGTGAGAGATAGGGAACAGCTGATGTATTATTCAAACAATGGAAAATCCAGGATGGAATGTAACAATATTGTGAAAAGGAAAGTTGCTACCCACTATATAACGGAGATGCTGATTTGCAGATAGACAAAACAAAAGACTATAATAAATATAGCTTGTGGCCAGTAAGGCCTTCATCAAAATTAGACGATAAACACACACACACACACACACACACACACACACACACACACACACACGCACGCACGCACTAGTTCTGATGCTCACAATGTGGCCTCAGTTGCCTGAGACTGCAGTCGTGTGTGTGAGTTGCATTTACATGAGTGTGTATGTGTGTGTGTTTTTCATCTAATTTTGACGAAGGCCTTACTGGCCGAAAGCTACACTATGTGATCAGAAGTATTTGGAGACCTGGCTGAAAATGACTTAAAAGTTCATGGCACCCTCCATCAGTAATACTGGAATGCAATATGGTGTTGGTCCATCCTTAGCCTTGATGACAGCTTCCACTCTCGCAGGCATACGTTCAATCAGGTGCTGAAAGGTTTTTTGGGGAATGGTAGCCCATTCTTCATGGCGTGCTGCACTGAGGAGGGGTACTGATGTTGGTTCGTGAGACCTGGCATGAAGTCAGCATTCCAAAACACCCCAAAGGTGTGCTATAGGATTCAGGTCAGGACTCTGTGCAGGCCAGTCCATTACAGGGATGTTATTGTTGTGTAACCACTCCGCCACAGGCCATGTATTATGAACAGGTGCTCAATCGTGTTGAAAGATGCAATCACCACCCCCAAATTGCTCTTCAACAGTGGGCAGCAATAAGGTGCTTAAAACATCAATGTAGGCCTGTGCTGTGAAAGTACCACACAAAGCAACAAGGGGGCAAGCCCCCTCCATGAGAAACATGACACACCATAACACCACTGCCTCCAAGTTTTACTGTTGAGACTACACAGTCTGGCAGATGGTTTTCACCGGGCATTCGCTATACCCACAGCCTGCCATCGGATCGCCACATTGTGTACCATGATTCGTCACTCCACACAATGTTTTTCCACTGTTCAATTGTCCAATGTTTACGCTTCTTACACCTAGCGAGGCATCATTTGGCATTTACTGGCGTGATGTGTGGCTTATGAGCAGCCGCTCAACCATGAAATTCAAGTGTTCTCACCTCTCAACTAACTGTCATAGTACTTGTAGTGGATCCTCATGCAGTGGATCCTGTGCGATGGTCTGGATAGATGTCTGCCTATTACACATTACGATCCTCTTCAACTGTCGGCGGTCTCTGTCAGTCAACAGATGAGGTCAGTCTGCACGCTTTTGCACTGTACATGTCCCTTCATGTTTCAACTTCACTATCACATCAGAAACAGTGGACAAAGGGATGTTTAGGAGTGTGGAAATCTCGTGTACAAACGTATGACACAAGTGACACCCAATCACCTGACCATGTTCAAAGTCCGTGAGTTCCGCGGAGTGCCCCATTCTGCTCTCTCACGATGTCTAATGACTACTGAGGTTGCTGATGTGGAGTACCTGGCTGTAGGTGGCAGCACAATGCATGTAATATGAAAATCGTATGTTTTTGGGGGTGTCTGGATACTTTTGATCACATAGTGTTTATTGGTGAAAGTCTTTTTGTCGTGCCTATCTGCAACTCAGCATCTCCGCTATATGGTAAGTAGCAACTTTCCTTTTCTCAATACTGATATATTATTCACCAGATATAAAAACTGAAGCAGGCACTATTGACTGTAGTACATTATGATGATGATTCCATAATACAGAAGCAAAAGGTAAATGAAAGTATCAAAGATGAAGTCTGCAGTTGTAGATAAAGTACTGAATGGGAGCAAAGATGTGAGTAGGCCATTTAGGTAAATGACACTGCTAATTGCAGTAAGGTCCGGAAACCTAGAATTTGTAGCAGGACAGGAAAAATTCAGAGCTCCATTAGCCTACATTTGTAGAATCATTAAATTGGTTTTTCAATATGCATGACTGACTGTGCTTAATTCAAAGGTATACAAAGAAAGCAGTTTGGCTTTCTTTTTCAATCAAAGTGTCTAGTGTAGAAATTATCTGCTAGTGACATGTGATCTACATCAACATCCATAGTCTGCAAATAACTGTCAAGTTCATGGCAGTGAGTGTGTCCAATTGTACCAGTAATTAGGGGTTTTTCCCCATTCCAGTAATGTACGGAGCACAGGAAGAATGACTAAATGCCGCTGTGTATGTTGAAATTAATCTAATATTGTCCTCACAATCCATATGGAAGCGATATTTAGGGTGGGGTTTTGTAGTATATTCCTAGCACCTCTGTTCTTATCACAGATGTACCAATCGGGCACAACTGACTGCTGTATCATTCTCAGCCAATGGCATCATCAAGATGTGGTGGCACATCACTCTCCCACTATTGTTGGGTTAACAGACCTGTTGCTGCCACTACTCAAGTAGCTCCTCAATTGGTATCACAAGACTGAGTCAATCGAAACTTGGTCCCCTGCATGGCAGTCTGTTGTACTGACCACTTAGTTATGGAAGCAGAGGGTATATTCCGTGAGTCATCATTGACAGCTGGTTCTTGAGATCTTGTAAGTAGACTTCATAGGGATAGTTTATCTTGGGCTTCAAGAGTCAGTTACTTAATTTTTTTTCGACATCTCATTGCCACTCTCCAGTGGGTCAAACAAATCTGTGACTATTCATGTTGCCCTTCTCTGTATATGTACCATTTCTCCTGTTGCTATGTTTGGTCCCACACACTTGAGAATATTGTACGAATGGTTGCACTAGTGATTTGTAAGCAGTCTCCTTTTTAGACTGATTGCATTTCACTAATATTCTACCAATGAAACACAGTCTGCTATCTACTGTTCCCGATGACTGCTCCTGTGTGATCATTCTACTTTATATTCCTACAAGATGTTACATCCAAGTGTTTGTGTGAGTGGACCAATTTCAGTTGTGATGCACTGATACTGTAGTCATAGGAAAATATGTTTCTTCCTTCTGTGAAGTGGACAGTATTACTCATCTAAAATTTAAAGCAAGTTTCCAATCTTTGCACCATTTTGAAATCTTATCGAGTCCCAACTGAGTATTTCTGCAGCTTCTTTCAGGGTACTTCATTATAAATAATTGCATCATCTGCTATATTTCTGAGGTTACTATTAATATTGTCGACAAGGTCACTAGTATAGAACATGACTTCCCTGTAGCACAACTGAAATTACTTCTGTTTGTGTGAATGACTCTCCATCCAAAATAACATGCTGCATTCTTTGTACCGAGAAATCCTCAATCCAGTCACAAATTTCACTTGTTACTCCAAAATGATTATATTTTTGATAAGAAGCTTGGGAGTGGTACTGAGTCAAATGCTTTTTGGAAATTGAAAATACTGCATCTGCCTGGCTGCCTCGATCCATGGCTTTCTGGATGCCATATGAGAAAAGTGGAAGTTGCATTTCACTTGACCGATGTTTTCGAAATTAATGCTGATTGGCATGGAGGAGATCATTCTGTTCAACATACCTCATTATGTGTGAACTCAGAATATGTTCTAAGATTCTACAACAAATGGACATTGCGGATATGGGATGGTAGTTTTGTGGGTCTCTTCTGTTACCCTTTTTGTAGACAGGTGTGACTTGTGCTTTCTTCCAACTACTGGGCATGGTTTTTCTTGGGGTCCACAGTAGATTATGGTTAAAGGAGGAGCTAACTCAGCTGCAAATTCAGTGTAGAATCTGATAGGGATGCCATCAGGACCTGGAAGTCCGTTCAGTTTTAGCGATTTCAGCTGTTTCTCAACACCATTCACACTAATATCTATGTCATCTTTGCAGTGGTGCAAGGATTATACTGGGTCAATAGCCCAGGATTTTCATTTGTAAAGAAATGTATGGAAACTGAGTTCAGCATTGCTCTCTTGACAGCTGAACAAGTTTCAATTAGCATCTCTTTATCTATAGTGCTGTGCTTTGTTTTATACCTATTGTGTAATTTAGGAGTTTCTTTACAGTGTCTGTAAACCATGGAGGGTACCTCCCCTCCCCCCCCCCCCCCAATTATGAACACTCTTATAGGCACATTTCTATCAAGTGCATGGTCAACTGTTCTTTTAAATCTGAGTCACAGTTCTTTTACATTCTCCTTGAGCTAAATGTTCCGAGTTTCTTACTGAGATATGACACTACTGCCTCTGTCTAGTTGGCTGAAAATACAAATCCTTTGATTTCTTGTAGTTTCCCTTTGTGCTTTTGTAATCAGTGTTGCTATAACTGCCTCAAGATGACTGATACCAGTTTTGACATGAACGTCCTCAAAGAGGTTGGATGGGACATTAAAGCCTAATCTTCCTTCACTCTTCCCAAAGGGGTCAGGTCTATTTGTTGCCATTAGATCTAATATATTTCCATCATGAGTGGGGTTCCAAACTATTTGTTGTAAGTAGTTTTCAGAGAAAGACATTATAGTGAAATATGTTGTAATTTGTGCAAAAGGTTATAATTCACTGTGAGAAAAATAAGTGTCCATTTCAGACTTTTACACTCAGGAAGAATTTCTACTTATACATGTTCAAATTCCATGATATGAATACAGATTCTATGTGTAGTAGTTACACAATTTATTCGCCTATGAATTGTTTTGGAATGTGTTTGAAACATAAAATTACAGAATTATGCAAGCAAGTTACAAAACTAATTACCCTATAACCATAACAGTATTCTAAGCACTCTTATAGATACAAACTCCACTTCTTTCTTCACAATGATTGTTTCAGTATCTGTTGCGCACTGTAAAGCAATTGAAACAAGGACAAAAAGAGCAACAGAATCTTTCCTATGTACTTTGTCTGCATATCTACTTTAATTGAAGAGGTTTGTGTGTGGAAAATGTGCCCCCCTTAATAATCAGCTTCTAAATTTTCGTTTATATTATATAAATGGGCTGACACAAAGTAACTGTAATGGGCATTACAAAGAATATGACCGGAGAAATTAATGCCTTTCTAAGAAAATTTGAGGTTTGCTCCTCCATAAATCACCAGAAAAGTTTTCTACTATACTGGATGGTTACAATTAAACTTTCCCTATTTAACACATTATAACATGGAAACTAATTACCGTATGAGTACCACAGTTGGTAGCATTAATGTCAAGGACATGGGGAATAGAAATAATGCAAAATAATTCAACTGAAACACACTTAATGTGCTGCTATGATACATCATACCATTACATACCAGTACCATTACTGCCAAAAAAGGGGCTCAATGTGGCACTCGTCAGTGTCCAGAAGAGTCTGAAAGCCAGGACTACATTCTGCACAGCATAATTAAGCATGTCCATAGGTATGCTGGCTACCTCTCTTGATATGCTGTGCTTCCGATCAGCACGTGTGTGAATGTTCCCCTGATAAACCCTGTCCTTCATGGAGCCCCACAACCTGAAATCACAGGGCGTGAGATCAGGTGATCATGCCGGCCAAGCATTTGGAAATGATTGGCTGATAATTTGTTTCCAAATGTGTCTTGGAGAAACAGGCAAACTTCATGAGCAATGTGCGGTGCATTGGGGCTTCATCTTGCAAGAAAACTGTTGTCTCTTTGTCCATTTCCTCCACCCCCTCTCTTAGGCAATATCTTTCTCCCTCTCTCGCTTTTCCACATGCCCATTACCCCTCCACACCTTCCATCTGCGTCATGTATCTCCCCCTCACTCTGTTCAGCCCTGCTTCTATCCATCTCAATTTGTCATCTGCCATGCCCTTGGCATGCTTAGCCCCTGCAATACAGGTGAGTAAAGCAGCCCAATACCCTCTTCGGCCGGCCGGAGTGGCCTTGTGGTTCTAGGCGCTACAGTCTGGAGCCGAGCGACCGCTAAGGTCGCAGGTTCGAATCCTGCCTCGGGCATGGATGTGTGTGATGTCCTTAGGTTAGTTAGGTTTAATTAGTTCTAAGTTCTAGGCGACTGATGACCTCAGAAGTTAAGTCGCATAGTGCTCAGAGCCATTTGAACCACTCCCTCAACATGCCTGTCATGCAGGGCAGGCTACACAGCAGGGCCTTGAAACTGAAGTATTTGCCCCTGTCATACAGACTACCATGCAATGCAGGCTGTTACTACTCAAAAGTAACATGCCTGTCATACAAGGCAGGCTATACACCAGGGGCTGAAAAAAACACATTTTTGTCTGTATCTCTGCTCTTATTGGAGCTAGGAGGTTATAAGCTCAACAGTGCTAATGCTTGTGAGGCCCGCTGTTCCTGTACCAAATTTGGTTGAAATCAACCCATGGGTTTGGCAGGAGATTGCAGATATACACTGTGATTAATATACACACTGACAGAAAAAAATTGCAACACCGCGAAGGAGTTACGCGACACATACGAAAGCTGGTAGATCATTTTCCTACATCTGAAAGAGGTCTATTTAAATTTTGTGGTAGCCACATAAGAGTGCCACTATGATGATGCAAATCAGGTTTGCTTTAAATACACGCTGTAACAACTGTGAGCATTAGTTACCTTTGAGACTGGATGTGGTGAGTTGATGTTAGTCAAGAATGTCTTTAAGGTGATAAAAATGCCATTATCAAAACCTCTTTGAGTTTGAATGAGCTCGTGTAATAGGGCTACGAGAAGCTGGAAGTTCTTTCTGTGATACTCCACAAAGAGTTGGCAGGAATGTAGCCACTGTATATGATTGCTGGTAGCAGTGGTCACACCGAGAGGGAAGGCTGTGGTGTTTGGTGTATGGTTCTGGCACATTGTACTGCATCTGTAACAGCAATTTTAGCAGCAGTTGGCACTGCAATGACTTAACAAATTGTTACAAATCGGTTACTTAAAGGACAGCTCTGAGCCTGTAGTTCTGTGGCATGCATTACACTGACCCAAAACCGCCACTATTTATGACTTCAGTGGTGTCAGGCGAGAGCTCGTTGGAGGGGAGGGTGGAGGTCTGTTGTGTTTTCTGATGAAAGCTGGCTCTGTCTCAACGCCAGTGATGGCTGAGTGTTGGTAAGGAGGAGGCCAGTTGGAGGACTGCAACGAACCAGTCTGTGTGCTAGGCGTACTGGACCTACACCTGGAGTTAGGGTCTGGGATATGATTTCATATGACAGCAGGAGACACACTTGTGGCTATTCCATGCACCCTGACTGCACATTTGTACGCCAATCTGGTGCCTTGACCTGTTGTGCTACCATTCATGAACAGCATTCCAGAGGGTGTTTTTCAACAGGATAACGCTCACCCACATACCGTTGTTGTAACCCAACACGCTCCAGCATCATTCACAGAATGCATTAACCATCCATATATCGGCTGAGCAAGTGCAACAGGCATGGAAATACAGCCCACAAATTGACATCTGGCACTTCATGCTTACATTCAACATTCTGGGAGTTGCACTGGTTATTAATGTACCAGCAGTACACATTGGTAATGATCTTCCTTGCCCTTACATTAAACAGTAATTTCACAATGTTAATCACTTGCATATGTTACCTAGACAAATGTACTCCCAAAATTTCATTACTTTACATTGATTATTTTTTGGTTTTGGGTTTTTTCTATCAGTGTAAAAGGAACTATAGAGGGCAGGACATATTAACTGCAGCAAAGCTGGTACACAAACACTCTGTAAGTGTTCGATAGTTCATGCAGTATGGGTTTGACAAAGGCTGTTGTGGAGCCGATTAGTGTCACATTCTGTGTGATGTGGCAATGTGTCTACAAGATATCTTTTGAGTGCTTACGATTGTGGAAGAGCCTTCGAATGGCTCAAAGCTAGTCAAACTGTCACTACTGTGGCCACAATAATGGATATGTGCAAAAGTATCATATCACGATTAAATAAGGTTGCTGAAGGTGGAAATGCTATGCGAAAGCATACCAGTGGTCGTAGATGGATCACGCCGTCGCAAGAAGATTGACATGTAGCTCTAGTGGTGAAAAGTAACAGACATCTCACTCCTAGTAACAGATGTCTCACTCCTATGCAGATCGCTGCATACCTGGCAACCATTACTGGCACACATGTCCCTGGCAGAACCATTTTGCACCAATAAAATCACACTGCTTTGTACGCTTGGAAGCATGTTAAATGCATCCCACATCAACCATGCCATCGTCAAGAAAGAGGTAGTTGGTGTAGGGAGCATGTTGGTTGGGCTCAGCAACATCAGTATAGTCGAGGCACTAGGATGTGAACAGTTGATATATACAGGGGCTGACTAACACTGGATATCACTGTGCAAGGTCCTGCTACAGCACAGCAATACTGCAGGGAGATTATTCTGGATCATATCTGTGGTGTGGTGGATCCTGAATTCCTGTTTATGGGTGAGAAAGCCCGCCCACATAGGATTGCTGTGTTGTTTGACACATTTCAAAGTGAATATATTGAACATATATAAGAGCCTGCATACTCCTGTATAAAACATGCATGTTATTTGTGTGTTATCCTGCTTTCCCATGTCGTGATATCTCTAAATATGCAAAGTGTTTCATGTTGTCCATCATTGCCTGTGACTATTCCTATCCAACAATGTCTCTGTTGCTTACCAATTGTCAACAAGTGTAGAAGTAACTTCGGGTGTGTCCCAGGGAAATGAGTTGTGTCTCTTGTTGTCATGTTTTATATTAATGACCTTGCAGACAATATTTATAGTAACCTCAGACGTATTGCAGATGATGCAGTTATTTGTAATGAAGTGCAGTCTGAAGAAGCTACATAAATATTTAGTTGGAACTCAATAAGATTTCAAAGGCGCAAAGACTGGGAACTTGCTTTAAATGTTCAGATATGTAAAATTGTGGACTTCACAGAATAAAAAAACATGCTATCCTATGAATAAAGTATCAATGTGTCACAACTGGAATCGGTCAACTCATACAAATACTTGTATGTAACACTTTGTAGGGATATGAACTGGAACGATCACATAGATTCAGTCATGGGTATAGCAGGTAGTGGACTATGGTTCATCAGTAGGATACTAGGGAAATGCAGTCGGTCTACAAAAGAGATTGCTTACAGATCTCTCATGCGTCCCATCCTAGAGTATTGCTCAAGTGTGTGGCACCTATCTGAGTAGGACTAGCGGTGGATATTGAATGTGTACAGAGAAGGGCAGCACAAATAGTCACAGGTTTGTTTGATCCATGGAAGGGTGTCATGCAGATTCTGAAGGAACTGAGCCGGCTGCCACTTGAAGATAGACATAACTTATTGAGAGGAAGCCTACTTACAAAATTTCAGAACCAGTGTTAAAAACTTAATCTAGGAATATACTACAACCCCCTATGTATTGCTCCCATAGGGAATGTGAGGACAAGATTAGATTAAGTACAGTGCACACAAAGGCGTTTAAACAGTTCTTCCTCTTGCGCTCCATATGTGAAAGGAACGGGGAGAAGCCCTAATATCTGGTACAATGGGAAGTACCCTCTGCCATACATTTCACAGTGGTTTGCAGAGAATGGATGTAGATGCAATGCACACAAATGAGCGAACAAATTGTAGTGTGTGGACCAGAAATTAGCACAGGTATTCCAAACTTGAAAGTTGGAGGTTTGACAAAAATTACTCAAATCTTTGTGTGAAAATCACATCTGCTTAGACAAACCGTTGCACATGGACTGGAAATTGCCGCATTTCTGGTTCACAAAATGAGTATGAGTTGGCTGTTTGTTCAGTTTAGTCATGTGCACAATCCATTGAAGTTGGTATAAACACTCTGGGTACACGGCTTTTCCTCCTTTCGCATCTGCAATGTTTGCCATGACTGTCTCAATACAGGATCACGCTCTGCTTGTAAAGCTGTATTACAAGAATGATGACTATGCACATGTCACTCTGCAGAAGTTACAGGCACTGAAGAGTTTGAAAAAAGGCGTCGGTCCAATGACTGCCATGGGTTTGGAGAAAATGATTCAGAAATTTGAAAAGACGGGTTCTTTTGGTGTGCAACCCTGTAAAGGGAGGAAAAAAATTGATGTCAGTGGAAGCAGTGGCCACAGCAATGCAGGAGGAGATGAGTGGTGGTGTGCAAACGTCTAGTGCACGGAGAATTGCCCGAACATTGGATATACCCGTGAGCACGGTGCGTAAAATCCTACCCTTCTTTGCTTTCCATTCAAAATTACTTGTGTGCACAAGTTGCTTCCTGCTGACCTCTCAAGAAGAGAGACCTTTGCTTTAGAATTTCTTGCTCACATGGAAGTGGACAGTGATTGGCCGTGGAAGATTTTGTGGGCAGACGAAGCCCACTTCCATCTGACAGGATACGTCAATATACAGAATTGTCAGATATGAGCAATGAAAAATCCACACGCAGATCAGGTCATTGTGTGGTTCTGGTTTACAGCATCATTTATCATAGGGCCATATTTTTTTGAAGAGACAGGTGCTTCTGGTCCTGTTACCTGTACTGTCACTGGTAAGCACTAACAGTGTCTTTTGTGCAACCACGTCATTCCAGCTCTCCAACAGTGTGTATGTGTGGATGGGATCATTTTTATGCTAGATGGCACACCTCTGCACATTGCAAATCCAGTTAAGCGTCATTTCAGAAATGCTAGAATTATCAGCCGCCATTTCCCTACAGCCTGGCCGACCCAATCACCTGATTGTAATCCGTGTGATCTCTGGCTGTGGGGCTATCTGAAAGATGTTGTGTTCCGTGTTCCGATTGCAAACTTAGCTGCATTGAAGGCATGCATGGCACAATACATTCTGAACGTGACCCGGGAAACATTTCGATCAGTTGTGGAACATGCTGTTTCTCGATTTCAACTTGTTTCAGAAAATGGTGGACAGCATATTGAACGTTTTTTGCACCAGCCACACTGAAATTAATAATCCAATTTGATTTTGATTGATGCTTTTTATGCGGTTTTTGGCCTCAGGACAATTAAAAACCAGTTTTTCCCATCTAATGTGATATGATCTTGCTGTGGTGGATGGGCTTACATAACTAACAGTATCGCATCCATATACCCATGCACACTGAGTAGTACAGTTTGTGTAATGTCAAACGTACGCCATAGACATTGTTGTATGATTGATTTGTCATTTGTAGTCGACCACTATTAAATTATGATATGTAAAGCACCATCTATCGTTGCATTTTGTAACTCTTTATTTTTCTTCTTCCATACATTTTCCCTCTTTTCCGATAATATTCCATTACAATTTGATGTCATTCTGACCAGTGGTGTTATTTCTGCAGCGGTTTGAAAGTTTAACTTTAATTATAATCACCCTGTATATTGAGAGACCGATGTCAGAATACCCAGACTAATAAACAGGGGTCGACAAGAGGTCTGCGAACTTACTTCACTTAATGCCTGAACCTCCCATTTCTAGGCTAAAAATATCCTTTGAGAATGGGAAGAGTCATCCCAAAATTCAATACCATGTGTCACAAGTGAATGAAAATGAGCAAGATAGGCTACTTTTCATGTCGAACTGTCACTTACTTCAGATACTGTTCGAACAGTAAAAATGGCAGCCTTAAGTCTTTGAACAAGATCCTGAATGTGGGCTTTCCACAAGAATTTACTATCTATTTGAACACCTAGAAATTTGAACTGTTCAGTTTTACTGATCATATGCCTATTCTGTGAAATTAAAATGTAGGGTTTTGCTGAATTGTCTGTTAGAAACTGTAAAAACTGAGCCTTACTATGATTTAGCATTAGTTTATTTTCTACAAGCCCTGAACTTATGTCGTTAACTGCACTGTTTGAAACAGTGTGAATGTTGCACTCAACATTCTTTACTACCAAGCTAGTGTCATCAGCAAACAGAAATATTTTGGGATCACCTGTAATACTAGAGGGCAGATCATTTATATAAATAAGTAACAGAGTGACCCCCAGCACTGATCCCTGGGGCACCGCCCATTTGACTGTGCCCCACTCAAACTCCACATCATAGCCATTCTCAACACTGTGGATAATGACCTTTTGCTGTCTCTTGTTAAAGTAAGAGATGAACCAACTGTGAGCTGTTTCCCATATTCCATAAGGGTCCATCTTATGGAGAAATATTTTGTGATCAACACAAACAAATACTTAGTTAAATCAAAAAAGATGCCTAGCATTAGAAAACCTTTCTTTAATCCATCCAGTACCTCACACAGAAAAGGGTATATAGCATTTTCAGTTGTTAAACCACTTGTAAAGCCGAGCTGTGCATTTGATAGCAAAGTATGTGCAATAAAATGATCAATTATCCTTACATACACAGCTCTTTCAATAACTTTAGCAAACACTGATGGCCCAGAAATAGGTCTGAAATTGTCTGCATTCTCCCTTTTTATGAAGTGGCTTTACTAATGAATACTTTAATTGTTCAGGAAACTGCCTGTTCTTAAAGGGAAAATTACAAATATGGCTAAGTACAGGGCCAACATGTGCAGCACAGTACTTTAATATTCTACTAGGCACTCCATCATATCCATACCGTATCCTTCAGTGGGTTAATTATTGACTCAGTCTCAGAAAGGCATTTTCCAAGAGATTTATATGATTCCCTGTAGAAGCTAAGTTTCGTTTAATTCACCAGCAATGCTCAGAAAGCGATTGTTAAATACTGTATATATATCTGACTTGCCGGCCGGTGTGGCCGAGCGGTTCTAGGCGCTACAGTCTGGAACCGCGCGACTGCTACGGTCGCAGGTTCGAATCCTGCCTCGGGCATGGATGTGTGTTATGTCCTTAAGTTAGTTAGGTTTAAGTAGTTCTAAGTTCTAGGGGACTGATGACCTCCGAAGTTAAGTCCCATAGTGCTCAGAGCCATTTTCAGCCATATCTGACTTACCAGTAACAGGAATATTTTTACTATGAACTGACTTTATATTGTTGACCTTGTGCTGTTAACGAGACACTTCCCTCGTGACTGACCACACAGTTTTAATTGTATCATGTTAATTAGCTATTGTATTTGTGTACCACATACTCTTTGCCTTCCTCATAACATTTTTAGCCCCTTATAATATTGTTTGTAATGGGCTACTGTAGCTTGATTGTGAACTACTTCTAACATTTTGATATAATTCTCACTTTGTTCTATGTTATATCCTTATCCCACTAGTCAGCTACCCAGGCTACCTTTTACTGCTCGTACCCCATTTAGAATGTTGTAATGGAAAACAACTCTCAAAGAGCATGAGAAATGTGTCAAGGAAAGCATTGTATTTGTCATTTATGTTATTGGCACTATAAATATCCTCCCTGTCTTGTTCCTTAACGAGGTTTAAAAAATGCTCAATTGGCATTGGATTAGCTTTTCTACATAGTTTGTAATTATGTATAACATCTGTTTGAGTACAAAGACCTTTCAGTGTTAAAATTTGTGCATCATGGTCTGAAAGGCCACTCACCTTTTTACTAACAGAATGCCCAGCTAGTAATGGAGAATGAATAAAAATATTGTCTGTGGCTGTGCTATTGTTCCCTGCTCCCTGGTTGGAAAAAACACAATCTGCATCAGATCATACGAATTTAGGAGATCTTCCAACATCCTTTTTCTTGCACGTGAAGTCACCACATATAACTAATTTCTGGTACTTCCTATCAAATGAACCAAGAAACCTCTGTAGCTTGAGCAGAAAGGCTCTGAAGTCATAGTTAGGGGATCTATAAACAACAATAATTGGAAGATTAGTTTCACTAAATTCATCTGCCCCTGCACAACATTCAAATACTTCTCCAGTGCAATTCGGTGATACATCTATGGACTCAAATGGAATACTGTTCTTTGCATACGTGGCCACTCCCCCACTCCACAAAGAAGTCCTTGAAAAACAACCCGCTAATATGTATCCTGGTAAAGGAAGCCTCTGAACTGTCAAATTATTTAAGTGGTGCTCCAATATACCAATAATGTCAGAGTCGAAATCTATAAGCAGTTCACTAACTTTATCTCTAATACCTCTTACATTTTGATGAAATATGCTAATTCCTTCTCTACTTGGATACCTGACCACCTCTGAAGGTGATTCCTTAGTTAGAAGGACTTCTTTAAGCAGGTATACCTATAAGCTGACCTCAGTCTTAAAAAGGTGCAGCTCTAACACCAACTACTACAGGAATTTTCCCATGAGTGATCTCATCACTGCTCACTACACTGTCACCCATAAGCTTTGCCAGTCTGTTCTTCCCATATCTATTGAGGTACAGGTCATGCCTAGTGAAACCAAAGCTACTGATAGATTTTCCTGGTGTTTTGGCAGATATCTGCAATTTTATTTTTTCAGTGTGTAGCTGGAGTCAGCCCAAACAAATGCTGCTTATCACGTGTTTCATGCAATGCCCAGCAACGATGAAAAGTGTCAATTTGTTTACTGTTACAAACAAAATTACTATTAATGTGAAATTTTACATGCCCATTTGACAGAGCTGTCCCAAATTACACTGCATCCACAGTGGCACTGATAACAGTTGCCAGAACCATCCGATAATGTTGACCAACAGCGTGGTCACAGTATGTCCAGTCCCCTTCATCAGTTTGTGGCAGGGTCAAGGAGATTAGGTTAGGTCAGGATCTATTCTATGTACAGTATTAATTAGGTTATTTTAACCCAGGGTGGGATGGGTACTATGTCATCTCTGTGCTTGGATACGAGTGCTGCAGTCTGGCTTTTGGTATTAAAAAGTATTAAATAGACATCAAATGCATCTGATTGAGCTATATCTGTCTGGAAAATAACATGGCAGGTACTGTACACTTGATCCTCAGTTATCGGAATAACCAGATAGGTTTTTTGAATATATGAGATTGAGGGCGGAACAATCTGTTACATACTTGAGATGATTGATTATGATCATGAAAATCAAAATTACAAACATTCTGTTTTGCTGTATTTATTTGAAGTTGTGCAGAAATATGTCAATTAACCTTCAATGACTACCTTTCAGGATCATGTGAAAGACAAACATAAAGCTTAGAATAAGGTACACTGAACACCTAAAGCAATGAAAAGTGAAAACATAAAACACCACATTTACTAACCACTTCATATAACAGTCACCATCCAACTTCCATAGAAATGTGAGGAAGCAGTAGTAAAAGTTTGTAGGCAGCTACTACGCACCTACCACAACCCAAAAAAGACCCGTTACAGTAACTATAAGCATAAGATATGCCACCATTCTGAATTGAACAGATTATTTTTTGAGGTTATAATTTTAAGCCTAAAATTTCCAATAAAAATTTTGCTTACTTTTGGTTTCCAATAAACCTGCAATTTCAGTCTATAGATTCCAAACTATATCCTGATTATGAAATTTTTCATCCTCAGGATGCCACAAACTCTATCTTCCTCGGAATAAATTTATTAGCTTCTCACAGTCCATAATTCATTAGTAATAACGTCAGTCGATTTGACCAAAGCAAGCAAACTGATTTGAGAACAAAGGAATTACAAACATTAACTGACAGGTGGTGTTGATTTATGTCAGTGGGGCAAGTCACAAATTTGCGGCAACTCGCCGATTCCCATAAGCATTTGAGCTTAATGTAGATTCATACCAAAGGGATCATTGGTCGTCATTGCTTTAATTATACAGGGTGAACATTAATAAGACCAACAAACTGAAGGGATGGATTCCTGACTGGAAATGGAGGAAAAATGTCCCATGAACATGTGTTTGGGAACACGTCATTGCCACAGTAGATGATTCTGACAAATGGAAGTTCCTCTGACCACTTGGCGTGTGTTCCTTGTGTGTTGCTGGCTGTGTGGCTGATGCAGCATACTGTAAGCAGCAGAATGGCTGAGAGGCAGAATCCAGTTCTCCAAATGTGGTGTCAGTGCATCTTCCTAGTGAGCAGAAGCCCCACATTCAAGTCCAGGTCTTGCACAAATTTTCAACTTGACCCATTGATATACAAGCCAATGATAACTTTTCGTAAATTATGCCCACTAGCAGCTAGTATCCTTAATTTAATTGTGTCTTGATTCATAGTGGCTGCAGTATCAAAATTGTGTATGTTGTTTAAGACATGTCCAAAAGAACAGACACCACATGTATATAATTAAGACGATGATGGCCAATTATCCCTTCAGAGCAGGTGCACACCAGGCTCGAACTCTTATGGGAAGTGCTGAAATGCCATGAGTAATGAGAATAATGAGCAAGGGCATTACATCAGTAGTGTGTGGTATAAATTGAGAATTTGGGTCTGACAGGAGGTGTGCTAGGGTAGTCTGTGCAGCTGTGGTGACCACTCTGTCCAGATGGCATAGTTGTTAGCGCATTTGCCTAATGAGCAGAAGACCCGGGTTCAAATCCCTGTTCAGCACAAATTTTCAAACTGGTTCAAATGGCTCTAAGCACTATGGGACCTAACATCTGAGGTCATCAGTCCCCTAGACTTAGAACTACTTAAACCTAACTAACTTAAGGACATCACACACACATCCATACCCGAGGCAGGATTCGAACCTGCGACCGTAGCAGCAGCGCAGTTCTGGACTGAAGCGCCTAGAACCGCTCGGCCACAACGGCCGGCCACAAATTTTGAACTTGCTTCATTGATATACATCAGTGCCAACTAGCAGCTAATGCCTTTAATTCCTTTGTGTCTTGATTCATAGTGGCTGCAGAATAGAAATGGTGTCAGTTCTTTCAGACACATATAAACTGATTTGAATTTCACTGATTGTTGTTCGAAGTCTCCACACTTCGATGATGAGATCAGTTACTATGTTATCGTGCATGTAGTGGCGTACTGATTTGAAAAGGTCAGCCGTCGTCAGCTGACGTCGATTGTCGGCGGAATCCACTGATATCGGTGCCACTGTGACCGCAGCCGATATTCTTTTTACCGATATGTATTGACATGGACAGTAAAACACGAGGAATGACGAGTACTCTGCAGCAATGGCCCGCACTGACTGGTACCGCCGTGCAGAAGCACGCTGCACAGTCGCTGCTGGAACGCTGATTATTTATCATGTATTACTGTTCCTGTTAATAAATATCAATGAAACTAATATCGCACTACACAAATCTCGAAGCGTTCTGTGGAATAGGCGCGTAAAATTCCGATTTAAAAACAATTTTGTTTGAAACGGAAAACAAACTGACGTATTCCGTCGACGCTGGGAATCGTATGACAGACGTGATGAACAGGATTTGTTTGGGCTGACGCCAGATACAAATTGTAATAAAGAAATTGCAAATATCTGCCAAAACACGAGAGAAAATGCGCCTGACGACCCGTAGGAGAGGCACCCAGTATAAGTCAAGTTTTTGGTATACGTAAGTTCTGCACTTTCTGGCCGATTGGGAAATACCGAGTCATGGGAGGAACACGACTGAGTACCAGTCAAAAGAAATCGTACATGAGGATTTACGAACGACAATGGCTATTTGTACGTCTTCATGTCCATTTGCGAATAATTTCCCCAGTCGTCAAGTTCGTCCTGTAACTCGCAAAGGAGATTAAAATGTGGATACTATCGTCGCTTAAGGGGTCACTGTTATTTAGAGTTTTCTCTCTGTCTCTAGCATTTTTAAATTTTTTTCTTTTACTTATTTTTTTTTTTTTTTAAGACAAACTGCGAATACAATCCACAGAAGAATTTCCTCCATTACGAGTTAGTGCCCTGAACTGAAATATCCTTTGCGAGAACATAGCGGCTCGCCAATTAAATTTCTTTCTTAGACTGACAGTTGACGGGCCAGCTGTAGCCTGAAACTGTATAGAGTGAGCGTGTGTGTGTGTGTGTGTGTGTGTGTGTGTGTGTGTGTGTGTGTGTGTGTGTGTGTGTGTGTGCGTGTGCGTGTGCGTGCGCGCGTGATTTGCAGCGAGTTATTGCGTGCACAGACGGGTAGTTGCCATTTGACCCGCCTCTGTGATATGTTATACAGTCATGAGTATATACTCACTATCGATCTATGTGTATTTAATCTACGATGGAGCGTGAAATCCAAGAAGACTTCCATGAGGAAAGCTAAACGGTCTTGCTCGTGTAATTTTGAAAGGAGCGAACCCACTCGTTGGCATACTAGTATTCGCACAGCCACACATCAGTGCGGGCTTGTCCACGGCCGCCTGTATTTGGCCGTGGCTTGTCTATTTTGGAACAGAACATCTCTGGTCAAAGATGCAACCGCAGGGAACAGTCATTTGTTGAGCGGCGTGTTGTGCAGACGCTTAGGCTGTTTATTTGTGTCAGCTGTGATTTACTTGTTACATGACGCGCTAAGTAAAAGTGATAGGACAGCCATGGCAACATTTCCAGAAAAACGGAAAGATGAAGTTTCTCCATGCGAAAATGATTTCGGAACTTTTAATCCGGAATTTGCTACAGAATTATCCAACAAATTGGAACACATATCACCAAGAAACGAAGAAGTTTCTACGATTGATATGTATGATGATCGGGTAAGATTTTTGTGGCTATATATGGACGAATTATTGCCTGTATGAATATGTACATGAATGAAATTTCACTTCTTTCGTTTTCTCAGCTGCACGAGATGACAGCTTCGTATTCAGAAATATCATTCGATTCGCTAACGTCACCTCCAGATGCTTCAATTTTTGAAAATCGCTCGTTTGGTGGGTCTCCGTGCTCAGACGAAATGGCTTGCAAGAAGAAGAGTGACTCGGAGGGTGCAAGGTTTGAGCCGCAGGACAGCGATAATAAACGACCTGACAAGCTGGAGCTACAGAGGTGTGCTGAAAGTTCCGCGTTGCAGAAAAAGAATGTACAGTCTATTCATAAGACATTGCAGGATTTGCATTTGGAGGGCACTGTTACTACGGAAGGTGATATGGTGTTATTCGTTGCAGAAGACCTGGAAACCAAAATAAAGCTCTCAAGTCCTATTACAAAGAAAGGTGGTATGTATTACATTTTAGCGTTATTTTCTAACACTGAAAGTGCTAATGTGTGTTGTCAGTAGACCTACTGGTACTTCCATCGCTGATATTTGTGGTAACTGAACGTTACAGATACGCCTCCGTTTCCTGGATCGCGGATTTCAACTCCTTGTCTTTATAGACAAGCATTAATGCCACAGCTTCCTTCTGTTGATCCCAATGTTCTAAATGATTTGGAGCAGGAAGTGAGGAGGTTAGCTACATCTGTCGATACCCTAACAGAAAACCTAGCAGGGATTTTGCACAGTGTTGGTATACCTATTGAACACATTTGTGCTTCTTTATTTGTCTTATACATGGAAATCCAGAGTAATTATGGAATGAATATCTGTCCCTTTTGTTATAGGTATCAGCTATTACAGTTGAGTGTCTGGAAACATACAGGGATGCCGTTTGCAAAACATGTGATGCTGTTGACTCAAATATTAAGGTAAGTTAAAAAAAAAGTTATCTATAATATTTTGCCATAGTTATATAGTTTAGTTGTCAGTTGTGTAGTTCTCAATTGTATAGTTCAGTTCATTCCACAACTGTGAAAGATGAAAGGGAAAAAAATAGAATGACAGTATAGAAATGGAAGTTCATTCATAAAGAAGTGATGTTAATCAAGTATGCTGTGAGCAAATAATATGCTATTTAAATTATTTGAACCAAGTGTTAAAGCACATGTGCTCTGTGTCTCCAACATTACTTTGAACTGGTATTCTAAAATTTCTATACTATTGTTTGCCTGAATTCCTCTGTTTTATTTATTTGCTTTCTGTAATATTTTTCATGTTTCAGTTGATGTACCAGCTCATGGCTAAATGTGAAGAGCTGAGCAAGTTCATGACACGAATATACAAACTTTCTGAACAACTGTATCCTTTTGTTTCCGATGTACATTTACCTTTTCTAATAGTATCTCACAGTTTGTGAAGGTAGAGTACTACTTAAATTTTTTAACTAGATTGTAACAGTCCCTAAGCACATTTACCTTCATTTCATGTGCATAAGCATGTACATTGGGTGTTTCAGCAATGCTACTGTCCAGTTTTGTCCTTTTGTAAGAAAACTTCTGTGTTTTCAGAAACCAATAATTTCTTTATTACTGTTGTACCTTGGTGACTCAGGAACAGATTACAAATCCAAAGGTCTCGGGTTCAATCTCCAGTCACTCCTAGGATTTTTATGTGTCACTTATTGCTGCTGTCACCTCTGTCAATGTTTGTAGATGTGAAAAATGCCGAGTTGCACTGTGATTCAGAATTCACATTAAACTGTAGGTTCCCCTATAATTGTCTGGGTAAGTCAGTTCAGAGGTTGGATGAAGACAACAGCATACCACCTCCAACAAGACTGTGCCTATTAAAGTACAGTGGTGTTCAAAACAGTCTTCGGTTTGGTGACTGCTTTACTTACTGTAACATGAACCACAAATGTAATTCTTATTGTAAATTTACAGTGGTATTGAATTTGATACTAATGATCGACAATAACATAAAAAGACACAAAGCTTTCATAGAAAATAAATTGCAGTTGGTGTAAAAATGGATTTTGTGATGCATATTTGAAAATAAGACTTTTCAAATTTTGCTTTCATTGCTGCTAATTATTTTAAGAGAAGCTTTACATTTATTAACATGGTCAATGGCATGGGCATGTTCTTAGAGCAGATGCAACAATAGAGACAAAGACTGGTTTTAGTTTGAAGAGTAAACTGTAAATGGCTGATAGGATGACACAGGAAGTGATAGCTAGACACCTTGCATGAAGATCTCATGCGTGCACCCTGACCAGACACAAGATAGCATAAAATGGTGACATACAGGCAAAACAGTGGACCCTGCCACCTGATTGGTGTGGCAATAAGAGTGGAATATCAAACACTGCTACCAGAGCAGACAGGGACTTCAGTTAAGGAATCATAAGTGTTGCTTGGGTGGACCTACAGTTAGAAAATTGGCAGTACTCAACACTAGACACCTGTTTAGGCATGCACCACCCTCATGTGAAATATTCTTCTTCTTCCTTAGCATTTGTCCTTCATGCTATCAGGGTCCACTGTTTTGGCTGTCTTTCACCATTTTATCTGATCTTGTGTCTGGTCAGGGTGCAAGCCTGAGATCTTGAAATCTTTGTGCAGCATGTCAAGCTATCATTTCCTGTTTCGTCTTACTGGCCATTTATCATTTGCCTTTCAAACTAAAATCAGTCTTTGTCACTGTTGTTGCTCTAAGAACATGGCCATACCATTGTAGATGACTTTGTCATCTTATGTACTGTTGGTGCTCCTTCATATAACTTACAAACCTCATCATTTGTGACATGATTCTGCAGTGTTACTCCAGATGTCCATTTGAGAATCTTTATTTCCATGACAGCAGGTCACTGTTTCACTTCAGCATTCAGCACCATAAAGTGCAATTAAACAGATTACATATTGGTATACTTTAACAGTGTGTAGCTGCCTTGACTTTTCAGTGTTTTTCAATAAGCGGGCGGCACAAATAGCATCTGTCATCTTACATCCCATCACAGATCCACATTGATTGGTGATGAGAGTGGTGAAACAGATCATTTGTCAGATCCTTTTATCGATGATGCTGAAGATCTCCATTGTTTGTGTTAGAAAATGTAACAAACAGTAGTTGCTACATTCACCTGGGTTACCCTTCTGCTTCCAAATTGGAACTGTTTTACTACAAGTCCTGTCAGCTGGGATCCTTCTCTCTTCAACAATTTTCTTTAAGAAAACTGTCAGCCATTCAGTTGAAGGTCCCACTGCATTTCCATTTTTCATTTTATGCAGAGTATCAGCTACCTCATCCTTGGTGCTTGGTACAGTGGGTACCTGTACAGGTGTTGACACTAGAACTGAAGCCTGTGGAAACTCCTCATTGCAGATTTTCGCAAAGTATTGCTGCCATCACTCTGCTACTTTCTTCCTAGTGGTGACAAGTTTGCATTTTCATTGTTAATTCCACAGGATTTTTCTGTCTGCTGTTTGTCTATCATGCTGTATTGAAAGTCTGTAGATTTTAAGCTCTCTAGTTGGTGTTTCAAGTTTATCATAAATTTTGCTCAGAAGGGCCAATTGTGCTGCCACAACTGTCTTCTTTGCTGCACTCCTAGCTTCATGATAATCAGTCCAACTTTTCCCTAACTTAGAAGCAAGGAACATTTGATATAGCTGCTTATGGCTCAATCTCGATATGTTGAACTCTTTTTGTCAATTAATTAAAAATATCATTCATTAACTAGCAATTCCTATATTTTAAAACATTTGAACTTATTAGTAGGCTATTATGTGGCTGATGAGTTCAGTGCAGAGTCTGATTGAAAAATATTTTCTGTTTCTTACGTTGTGTACACTGTCATCAGTTTCTTGAATTTGACAGTAGACATATTATATATTCTCAGATGATCTGGAAGTTGAATATCTCAGTAATAAATTAAATGCCGCTGTGTAGTTGTTAATATAATGAAATATCCCACTTATATGTAATTATGCCCCAGCTTTTGCAAAAAAATTTGGGTTACTACCTTTGGTTATTGGATATTTGAATTTCTCATTACCTGGATTGAAAATATGTAAACATTACGACCACTCTTAACCATAATGTCCATGGCATTCCCTTCAGGATCCTTGCTAAGTAGTTGTTTTCTGACATTTCCTCTATACATGCATTTGTCCTTCCTCTAAGGTTCACCTTGAAGGTGGAACAGAATGAAAGACGCATATGTTTAGTATGTGAGTACATTAACACTTTTAAATGAAAATGTTTATCAGAATGCAACTCATGTACAGAAATGATGAACATGTTGAGATACATGTGACTGCACAGCTAGTGTAGTTTTCACATTTGTCCTAAATCCAAAAAGGAGTTCAAATTGAAGTTGAAATCATGTTCTCTCATTTCATTGAATGTAGAATGCAGGCTGCAGGTTGATTGGTACGTATTGTTCTTTCAGAGTTGAGAATACACTATTGGGGATTGCTTGAATTTATTATCAATTAATAAGAAGCAAAAAAAGTGTTAGTCACTGACACTGTCAACTGTGGCTGCATCAAATAGGTACAGGCAGGGGAACAATAAAAATCACAGCTTTTATGAAACTCTCAGGTTTCAGGTAAAAATTCTTTGTTGTGACTCTCGTTTCTGACTTCTGTAGTATGTAGAAACTAGCTATGAAACCATGGTACACACGCACAGACGTTTGATGATGTTGAATCTTAGACAAAACATTTACTTGTGTACTGCAAGCTTGTTGGTACCATCTTTGTTCAACATTTCTGTTTGCCTCATTTCTGAAGGGAGGCCTGAAAATAAATTCCTTTTGGTGGTGTTTAAATAACAATAAATAAGCAAATATATAATTTAAAAAGGAATTGTCACTTACATAACTTACAAATTGAGATGTTGTTAATAGACTTTCGCTGGGAAAGTATCTATTTCCAGCTCATTAGTTTTCTCACGAATGAATCAAACTGTTAGTAATCCATCCAGGTTATGTACGATATTTAGTAATCACTTCTTGTCATTACTTGGCAAGATAAATCAAACTTCTGTTGGCACAAGTAAAGTTTTATAACTCTTAAAAGCTGGTGTCCCGAAACAATTATACCACGTGCAGCTACATGAAACAAGCAAATACACTCCTGGAAATGAAAAAAAGAACACATTGACACCGGTGTCTCAGACCCACCATACTTGCTCCGGACACTGCGAGAGGGCTGTACAAGCAATGATCACACGCACGGCACAGCGGACACACCAGGAACCGCGGTGTTGGCCGTCGAATGGCGCTAGCTGCACAGCATTTGTGCACCGCCGCCGTCAGTGTCAGCCAGTTTGCCGTGGCATACGGAGCTCCATCGCAGTCTTTAACACTGGTAGCATGCCGCGACAGCGTGGACGTGAACCGTATGTGCAGTTGACGGACTTTGAGCGAGGGCGTATAGTGGGCATGCGGGAGGCCGCGTGGACGTACCGCCGAATTGCTCAACACGTGGGGCGTGAGGTCTCCACAGTACATCGATGTTGTCGCCAGTGGTCGGCGGAAGGTGCATGTGCCCGTCGACCTGGGACCGGACCGCAGCGACGCACGGATGCACGCCAAGACCGTAGGATCCTACGCAGTGCCGTAGGGGACCGCACCGCCACTTCCCAGCAAATTAGGGACACTGTTGCTCCTGGGGTATCGGCGAGGACCATACGCAACCGTCTCCATGAAGCTGGGCTACGGTCCCGCACACCGTTAGGCCGTCTTCCGCTCACGCCTCAACATCGTGCAGCCCGCCTCCAGTGGTGTCGCGACAGGCGTGAATGGAGGGACGAATGGAGACGTGTCGTCTTCAGCGATGAGAGTCGCTTCTGCCTTGGTGCCAATGATGGTCGTATGCGTGTTTGGCGCCGTGCAGGTGAGCGCCACAATCAGGACTGCATACGATCGAGGCACACAGGGCCAACACCCGGCATCATGGTGTGGGGAGCGATCTCCTACACTGGCCGTACACCACTGGTGATCGTCGAGGGGACACTGAATAGTGCACGGTACATCCAAACCGTCATCGAACCCATCGTTCTACCATTGCTAGACCGGCAAGGGAACTTGCTGTTCCAACAGGACAATGCACGTCCGCATGTATCCCGTGCCACCCAACGTGCTCTAGAAGGTGTAAGTCAACTACCCTGGCCAGCAAGATCTCCGGATCTGTCCCCCATTGAGTATGTTTGGGACTGGATGAAGCGTCGTCTCACGCGGTCTGCACGTCCAGCACGAACGCTGGTCCAACTGAGGCGCCAGGTGGAAATGGCATGGCAAGCCGTTCCACAGGACTACATCCAGCATCTCTACGATCGTCTTCATGGGAGAATAGCAGCCTGCATTGCTGCGAAAGGTGAATATACACTGTACTAGTGCCGACATTGTGCATGCTCTGTTGCCTGTGTCTATGTGCCTGTGGTTCTGTCAGTGTGATCATGTGATGTATCTGACCCCAGGAATGTGTCAATAAAGTTTCCCCTTCCTGGGACAATGAATTCACGGTGTTCTTATTTCAATTTCCAGGAGTGTATGAAACTGAATCAGTTATTAAATCAGTAAGAAGAAAGACTCCTGTGGGTATGATGAAATATCAAGTAGTAAGATGAAGATCAGTGCACCATATACTGCTTGTGTTCTGTGACCTGTGCAAAATGTATTTCAGATGTGGTCAGTTTCCTGACAGATTGAAATACGCGTACCTTAAACCAGTTTTAAAAGAGGTGAAAGAGATGAAGAAGACAATTACAGACCAGTTTCTTTGTTATTGGTGTTTTTTAAAATTATTGAGAATGTAACAATAAGAGAGCAGTGGAACTTCGTGGTGCACGTAATTCATTGTCACACTTAGTTTGGTCCCAGGAAGGAGTATCTACAGAAATTGAAATTTATACTTTTTTGTGTTGGGTGCTAGTGGAGCTGAACAGTAGGCTGAGGACAGTAGTTTGTTGATTTAACAATAGCATTTAATAGTTGAATTGAATTGAATCGAATTTTATTTGATCCTGTAAGATTACATTGTGTACAGTAAATGTACGTGTAATATAGGACATGTCAAAGTATTAAAATTCTTTATCAATTATTTTTCTACACCTTTAGCTTACATTTTTACATCAATGATAATGAGTAACAATATATACAAATTTAATGGCATAAGTATTCTGCAACACTGTAAAACTCTTTTTCAATGAGATAGTCTTTAAGTTTCTTTGTAAATTCATTGTGAAGTACACTATCTTGCAGGGTTTTGTGCAGACTTGTTAGTAGTCTGATACCAGAGTACTGGGGTCCTTTTTCTAGCATTGCCAGTCGGTGAGGTATGCTCTGTACTTCATTCTTCTTTCTTGTATTGTGGGTGTGTACACTAGCATTTGTAATCCAGTCCTCACTACCTTTTGTGATGTACATTATTGTTTTGTATATATACAACGATTAAAAAGTTAAGATACCTAAATTCTTGAAACAGTTTCTGCATGTTTCTGAGGTCTTTCTACTTAAAATGGTCCTAATTGCTTTTTTTGTAATGTGAACACTCGTTTTGTCTCTTGTTTGAGTTTCCCCACACCGTCACTCCATACTGTAAGTATGGTTCGAAAAGTCCATGATACACTGTACACAGAAGGTTCTTGTCTGAATACTGTGATAGCTGCATCATTAAGAATATGACAGAGCTCAGTTTCTTACAGACATTATTAATATGTTTTTTCCATTTCAGTTTATTATCCACAAGAATACCTAAGAATCTAGCAGATTCTACTTCTTCCAGCCTTGTTCTGTCAACCTCTAAATCCATGTCTACAGCCTTTTCCTTGTTTTTAAACACTGCATACATAGTCTTTTTTAGATTTATAACCAGTTCATTTTCCAACAGCCATTGAGCTGTGACATTTGCAGATATGTATGTTCTTCTCTCAAGCTGTTCCATATTTTGGTCACTATTTAGTATTGTCATGTCATCAGCATACAATATTTTCTTTTCTTCCTCCTCAACACCTATATCATTAACAAATACATTAAATAACAATGGCCCCATTACCGAACCCTGCGGCACTCCATATTTGATGGATTTGGTTTCTGATTGGTACGAGTTTCCTAATGATACATACTGCTTGCGGTTGCACAAGTATGATTTTATCCATTCACCTGGTTGCCCCCGAATGCCATAGTTGCTTAATTTTTGTATCAGCATTTCATGGTCAATGGTGTCAAATGCCTTTGAAAGATCCAGAAACATTGCAGAGACAACCTTTTTCTCATCTAAGGACTGTAAAATGTATTCTGTTAGACTGACAATTGCTGATTCTGTAGATTTACCCTTTCTGAAACCATGTTGTGAGGTCATGAGAATGTTATGTTTGTCCAAATAGTTAACTAATCTGGTATACATAAGCATTTCTAGGATTTTTGAGAAACCTGATATCAGTGAAACTGGTTTGTAGTTGTTGGGATCATCCTTACACCCTTTCTTGTACACTGCCACTACCTTCGTTATCTTCAGTTTTTCTGGAAAAATTGCATCTCTGAAAGAACAGTTTGCTATCTTCAGCAGTGGTGTTATTATCTCCTCACATACCAGCTTTATTACATGATTTGATATTTCATCATCACCAGCTGATTTCTGTATAGTTTTCCGCAATTCATCTTCTGTGACTGGTCTTAAGAACATAGTACTGCATGATCTTTTTGGTACCTTAATACCCTTCTGTTTTTGACTACTTCTTTCCAATTTTAGGTTTTCTACTACACTGATATAGTTATTATTCAGTATGTTTGCTATTTCCATACCATCTGTGACCACTGTGTTGTCTACTTTAATTGACCTAATACCTTCTTCTTTGTTTGACCCATCTTTTTCCTTTCTTTCAGCATTGATTGCATTCCAAGCTGCCTTTGCCTTGTTTTTTGAGTTCGCTATAGTGGTGTCAATTGCTCTTGCTTTCGCTTCTCTTATTGTTTTTCTATACTTCTTTTTTAACATTTTACAGTTTTCAGCTTCGCCCATCCATCTCACGTCCTGAAGCTTCCTTCGCTGTTCTAGTATTTCACTCTTAATCCACTGTGTTTGATCTTGATGCCTTTCTTGTCTCTTTACTTTGGGAAATGCTACATTAAAATGGTACTTAATTGTTGAAATAAATGCATCATATTTTTCATTTACACTCTGGGCCTGTAGGGTTTCATTCCAGGTTTCCTTACTTAACATCTTCTAAAGATGTTGATATTTTGTTCACTGATGATCCTAATTTCTTTGGTTGTTTGTTTTGGTTCTGATACTGTGTCATTACTTCTGCAAAAGCTGATTAGTTGTCCATGATGATCAGCTATTTCTGTCTGAACTACATGTGACTCATAGTTACACATATTAGTAATTATGTTGTCAATAATTGTCTCACTTTGTGAAGTCACTCTTGTTGGTGCAGTTATTGTCACTTTCATGTTATGCTGTATTAACAATTCTTCAAAATCCTGTCTTATTTTTGTGTCTTTTCCCATGTCAATGTTGAAGTCTCCACATATAATACGATTCCTCATCATATTCATTCTCAATAAGCTAGCAACTTTTTTTAGAAAGATGCTAATATTGCCACATGGTGACCTGTACACACAAAACACTCTAAAATCCTCTGCCACCATACCAGTAACTTCAAAGTTTTTTTCTCTAGCTATGGGAAATGTAGCAGCTTCACTGTTTACATTCTTTGATAGAGCACCTGTTTTAATATATATACAAATGCCACCACCCCTATATTTAGATCTGCAGAAGTAACTAGGTAGTTTGTAGTCCTTTATTGCCACATTATGTATTTTACTTTCAGTTAGTCCATGTTCACTTATGCATAATATGTCTGGTCTTACTTCACTCAGGAGTACTTCTGCTTCTAATTTTTTGTTACCAAAGTATTGAATATTTTGATGAAGTACTTTTATGTAATTTTTCTTTTGTTGGTTTACATGTTGTGAGCTGTATTCTGGGACAAATTCTTTAGTATTGTCTTTTTTTGTATGGTGCTTATATTTTTCTTTTCCAGCTGGAGTGTATGATTTTTCATCCCCTTCAGGCCATATTAGTTTCCCTTGCATCTAATGATTTTGCAGACATCTGCAAACATTCTGCTGAACGTTACAGACCCCAGTCTATTTAAATGCAAGCCATCCTTCGCTAGTGAGTTTTCACGTAGGAATTTGTTTGGGTCTATAAAAATTGCCCCAAGACGATCACATTGTTCTTTAAGAGCACAGTTTATTTTGGCGATATAGACCACATAGCACTTTAGCATAAATTGGTACATTATGGAATTTGTGGAAAAGCTCAACAATGTTCACTTCATATAAGGAAAGTAGGGAGCAGAAGATTGTCCTCCGGGGACAGTGTCAACAGACATATAAGAGCCTTGTCTTACTTCGGTCATGTAAAGTGTGTGCTGACAGTGTGTTCTGTTCTGCACCCATTGCTTTTACTTGATATGCATCAATCACCTACCATTAAACATAATTCACTTACTTATTTACTTACTTTTTCGGCCACACAAACAGTCTGTCTTTGGCCCCACCAATCAGCCTCCTCGGTCCACATATTCTTCTCCAGCTAGTCTTCGTCATATTTGTATCCTCTTGGACCTCAGCCGTGGTCTTCCCCTGGATCTGTTGCCTGGGATGATATCGCCTTCTTGACACACAACATGCCCAGACCCCTTTAGTCTCCTCTTCCTATACACAGCCATAATGCCCAGCAGTTTGTACAAATCCTGTGATTTGTGGTTTTTCCTTTTTCTTCAGTCATCTCCATCCTTCACTGCTATTGTGCATGATGTGGAATATAATGTAAATGATCTTGCTAATAGGGTAATTTGTAACAGCACATGGCTTTCAGAGAACAGATTAATGCTTAATTGCAACAAAACACATTGCATACAGCTTCTGACAGAACTCTTGTAAATATTGTTGCCTTAAGATGGTCAAACAGTCAGTGAAGTCAACAATGTTAAATTCCCAGGACTGAGGGCAGATGAAAAGCTTTCTTAAAAGTATCACGTTAAAGATCTTGTGCAGAAATTGAATACTGCTGCCTTCACTATAAGCATAAGCCCAGTTGGCACTGATGCTGAAATACAAAGGCTTGTTCACTTTGCTGGCTTTCGTACTGTCCCGTATGATATCATTATTTGGGGGCATATATGTGGACTCGACAAGAATATTAGTAGTCCAGAAAAGGGAAGTGAGACAGATCTGCAGTGTCAGCTCGTGAACTGCATGTAGGCCACTGTTCATATGTCTTGGAATTTGAATACTGGCATCCCTGTACATATATCTATACCAGCATACATACTCTGCAAGCCAACGTGTGACAAATGGCAGAGGGTACCACGTACCACAACTAGTCATTTCCTTTCCTGTTCCTTTCGCAAATAGAGCAATGGGAAAAGTGATTGTTTATATGCCTCTGTAAGAGCCCTTGTTTCTCTTATATTGCCTTTGTGCTCCTTATGTGAAATGTATGTTGGTGGCAGTAGATTCATTTTGCAGTCAGCTTCAAATGCCAGTTCTCTTAATTTTCTCACTGGTACTTTGTGAACAGAACATTGTCTTCCCTCCAGGTATTCATATTTGAGTTCAAGAAGCATCTCAGTAATACTCACATGTTAAAATTGAACCTGCTAGTAGAAAATCTGGCAATTGCCTGTGAATTGTTTCCATGTTCTCTTTAAATCCGAACTGGTGGGGATCCCAAACACATGAGCGATGCTCAAGAATGGGTCACGCTAGTGTTCTAAACACTGTCTTCTTTACAGGTGATCTACACTTTTCTTAAATTCTTCCAATAAACTGAAGTTGAGTATTTGCTTTCCCTGCTGCTGCCCTTATGTGCTCATTCTGTTTCATACCAATCTGCAACATTATGCCTAGATATTTAATTGATGTGACACTGTCAAGCAACACTGTAGGATATTTTTTGGTATTTGTGTGGCCTGTGTTATAACAGTTTTTTATTTTTTGTACTAAGTACCTGATAAAAAACCAGCATATCGATTTGCCGTAGCTTCAGTGCCAAAGTTTTCAGATTTTAAATAAAACTTTTTTCAAAAACAAGTAAATATTGTGTTCTTGTAAAAAAATGGGAAAGTGAACAGTGCTATTTTAATAATGACAGTGCCATTAGAAAGTAGCAACAAATACACGCCGTAAGAATTGGAACAGCATTGATTAAAAGGAGTGGTAGTCCCAACAAAGTTGTGACATTATATAAAGAGGAAACATTCACAAAATTCCTTGAGAAAGAAGGTAAATTTGTTTGATATACATACAGTTTTACTGACATGCTATTAACTTGGGATAGTAACTGAACCCTTACTTTTGTGATTACTTCAGGGTGAAAAATCGATATATTCCAAAAATGAAGATGCAGAAAACTCGTCCACTTGTGACCTTTTGCTGTCACCATTGCTGAACCACTCATTTTCCCTTTGCAATCTTTGCAGGAGGCAATGAGACAGATTTCTTTCAGTCTCAGGCTCATATCAGTTGAAATCTCCTGCTCCTTCCCCTTCATCAGAATGTTTCAATTTTTATTTGAAGTCTGTATTTCTTACTGAAATAATAGCAGTAAAAACTGAAAATTTATTTATTTCAGGAACTACTTATTTTGAGCAGTTTTAACAGTCAGGTTAAACTGAACTTGTAGAAAAGCTAGTGTAACAGAACTGGTTATTTCAGTGATGACTGCCATCCCTACAGCACACTGTCAGTGCTGTATTCAAACGTTACATGATTGTTTTCCCTACTTATCTGCATTAACTTACATTTTTCTACATTTAGAGCAAGCTGCCATTCATCACACCAATTAGAAATTTTGTCAAAGTCATTTTGTATCATCCTACAGCTATTCAACAATGATACCTTCCCATACACCACAGCATCATCAGCAAACAGCTCCAGATTGCTGCTTACACTGTTGATAAGATAATTTATTTTTGTAAAGAATAAGTGTTGTTATGTCACGATTCCCTGGGGCATTCTGGGTGGTACCCTTGTCTCTGATGAACACTCGCCATTGAGGACAACATACTGATTTGTTTGTGCACTGTATTCAAATATTAAATTTAGTAGTTCTCAGTCGCTCATCAAAATATTAGCTGTGTGTTTACATTTCACGGCATGCAGTTGCAGCTGTAGCAGTTGTTAAGTTCTGACAAAGTTGTTTATTGCATCAGAAGTCTTCAAGCCACTCACTTATCTATGAACCTAATCCATACGCCTCGATGTTCTTTAACAACCTGCTAAAGGGTGCCGTGTCAAATGTCTTCTGTAAGTCTAGGAGTATGGAATATACCTGTTGCCCTTCAACCGTGGATCACAGGATCTCGTGTGAGAAAAGGGCAAGCGGAGTTTTGCATGTGCAGTGCCTTCTAAATCTCTGCTGATTTGCGGACAAAAGCTTTTCCTTTTCAGGGAGATTTATTATATTCAAACTGAGAATACGTTCAAGAATTATGCATGAAAGTGATGTTAAGGATATTGGTCTATAATTTTGTGGGTGAGTTTGCTTATCCTTTTTGTATACAGAAATCACCTGCACTTTTTTAGTCACTTGGGGCTTTGTGGTGGGTGATAGATTTGTGATAAATGCGAGCTAAGTAAGGGGCCGGTACTGTGTAGCACTCTCAGCAAAACTGAATTAGCCTTTCATCTGGACCCGGCAACATATTTATTTTCAACTCTTTCGGGTGACACTCTATGCCAGAGATGCCTATTATTATGTCTTCCACACGGAAGTGTATGCAACTGTCAGATGATGGTATGTTTATATAATTCTCAAGTGTGAATGTTTTCTTAAACACTAAATTTAAAAACTTAAGCTTTCCTTTTGTTGTCTTCTATGGTTACACCAGAGTGGTCAACAAATTTCTGGATAAAAGCATTCGACCTGCTTTGCAATTTTATGCAGGACTAAAATTATCTTGGTTTTTTGACAAAATCTTTTGCTAAGGTATGACGTGGAAGTTGTATGCTTTGCTCGTTGACCTTCTTACAAGCTCAGATTTCTGCTAACTTTTCCTGACACCATTCACGCATTCTGTTTTGAACTGGGAGTGCAACAGTCTTTGCTTCTTCAGTATTTTATGAAGTTTTGTTATTAAATCACAGTGGGTCTTTCCCACTCGTAATCAAGTTACTCAGCATGTACTCCTCCAGAGCGTGATTTACAGTCGGTTTAAACTTTGTCCATAATTCCCCTGTGTCTGTAGTATTGGAACTGAGTGATGTCCATTCACTGTCTAAGTGGGATGCTAGCAACTTGTGACGTTCGCCTGCTTTATTTCTTGATTGATGGTCCTTGGTCTCGACGTACTGCATTGCGATACTGGCTGAATAATGGGGAGTGGAAGTTCAACACTAACTACTTTAAATGATGTAACGTACAGGTGCACATTTGCGTTTCCTAGTTCTTTACTTTCATTGTTCACAACCCCACAATAATACACAGTTATGTGGCCAGTGCAGTATTGTTTAACATTTGATAAGTCTCATTAATAGGTTGCAAGCAAACATCAACATACTGCTGCAAGTGTTTACTGTTGGACATCTACGAGCAGTTAAAACCCAACCACACAGTTATTGCCGCATAATATGGTACATGTTGAACAGATAGTGACATTGTTTTAGCACATCGCCTATTACACTTATTTCACAGTTAAGTGGGTGCATTGTTGTTGTTCTAACCAATACGGGTTCTTTGTTTGAAATTCGGCCATGGACTGACTGCTTCAGGCCCAAAAATCGGGCCCTTATACATCATCACAATAATAGGCACTGAAACTACAGATTGTTCAATGTTTAATTTACAGAAATTACAATTAAAACTTAACTCCTTCAATTAACTGCATACATCAGAAAATTGAGTCTTTTTAACAGTTTCTTCTACTACAAAGGTTAAGCCATATTATTTGTTTAAATCGTGAAATTAACAAATATAGTTATGCAAACAATACTTTCGATGAAACTGAAAATTACTTTGGAATTAAGAGCTGGCTTTGCTAACATGTTTTCAAATAAAGCCAAACAAATTCTTTAAAAATACTGTTAGTTGTTCCTCCAAACATTTACAACTAAACAGGATTTGTATTTGTTTATAAGTCAACAATAGAATTTAAGTTACGAAACAATTACTGATATACCCTATAACAAAATATACTAACTAGTAATAGTCAACATAAATTAGAAAATCAATTACATATACCTGGTGTTATATTCTTTAAAACTGAGGGCCAAACTTTCTCTTTTATGAAGATGCAGATTATACTCACTTAAGTTAATGGTAATTAGTTAAAAGTGAAAAAATGAATTTTAAGGAGGCAGATGGCTAAACAAGAGGGGAAATAAAAAACATCCCAGCTTGCTTCATCACAAACTGCTTCTCTGCTCTTTCTAGCAAAAATACTCTCCTATGATGACATCATGACCACTACTTCCTGTCTCTATACTGGCACTTTTGATAAGGTCAGGTCCGTTTGTAGCCACAAGGACTAAAACATTTCCATTGTGTGCAGACTGTCAAATGAGCTACTCAATAAGGATTTCAGAAAACATTTTCAAGACTACTTTACACGACTGTCTGTCCATAATAGCTGTAATGAGTCCATAGACATCCCAGTCAATACTCGGTAGGTTAAAGTTGCCCCCATCTAATGTTGCATGCGCTGGGTACTTCCATGTTACTGAGTGTAAATGTTCTTTGTCGTAGTGGAATCAGGTGGCAGTAAAAACATCCAACAACTAACTTCTGTTGCACAGAACACAACTGACTTGTGTTCACCTAAGCCTGTTACTTGCGTCCAGATAACTTCACAGTTAGACTCAATTTCCACCTTGATGGACACGATGTTTTCATTGACTGCAATGAACACTTCCCCTCCTATTGGGTTCTGATCTGTCTTTTTGATAAATATTCCACACCTCACAAAATATTTTGGAGTTTTGTACATTGGGTTTCAGCCACTATTGGTTTTGAGAATAATTTGAGTGTGACAACTTTTCTGGAGAGCAATAAATTCAGGAACTTTTTTATGACTACTTTGACAATTTGCTGTTAAAGTTTTGTCAGTTGAAATGTCTTTACTTGGTACGTGATCTTGGTTTGCTCTCTATTTAATGGCTGGCGAACATTAATGAGAGGCTCTTAAACTATTGCCTGGCCTTAAAAAACGCTCGTGTGTACTCCACAAGTACTCTGCTACCCAAGTAGCTGCTTCCTTTGTTAGTGTATATTCCCTCATGGGGTTTGTTGTTGACAGAACTGACTCATTCAAAAGAAAGTGCAATATTCATTCAGTGAACACTTGATGGAAAAATGATTTGTATGGCCGGCCAGAATGGCTGAGCGGTTCTTGGTGCTACAGTATGGAACCACGCGACCGCCATGGTCGCAGGTTCGAATCCTGCATCGGGCATGAATGTGTGTGATGTCCTTAGGTTAGTTAGGTTTAAGTAGTTCTAAGTTGTAGGGGACTTATGACCTCAGCAGTTGAGTCCCATAGTGCTCAGAGCCATTTGAACCACTTTTTTGATTTGCATGTGAATGACACTCTCTTAAGCATTGCTCAGAAATATGTGCACTATTCAGAAAGTTTCATTTCCAATAGCCCTCCAGCAGAACTAGAAAAACAGAGTGATAAACCCCAAGACTTCAGATCTAATTAAAAGGTCTCCCTGTGGCACACTGCTTCTGTTGCATACAGGAGTACCTCGCTGTAGTTGAAAATGTTTCTCTCTAATGTGTTTGTTTTTTATACTCTCACAATTTCTGTTTGTTTTCTTTTAATTCCTTAGTTTCTTTCACTTGTAACGTTCATAATCAGCATTTTGTGAACCGTATACAGACTTGTTTCCTGACGACTTAGCTTTGGCTTGTATTGTCCTAGAGAATGAATAGATATCCCAGTGAATAATGACCTGTAGTTCGATATTTTATTATTGTGGTGTGTTCACAAAGACACAATCACAAGGAAAAAAAAAACCATGCACATACATAGTCAGTATGGTTATTAATTACAAACATTATGATGATGTCTAACCTGCTCCCTGTATCCACTAAATCTTGTGTGATTAAGTGAAGAATTCCTCCATGTAGAAATTCATCTCTCAGGGATGCCACCCAGCAGTTGGATTTTTGTAATTTTTTAATGTCAGTCTTCCAAAGTAAGTCAATTCAACTCTCTGATATTTTTGAGAAAACTGACTTTCAAGTTTTCCAAGGGACTTTAATTCCCTAAAATTATGGTGAATTCCTTGATTGGCAGCATGGCTCAGCTGGTGCCATTGGAGAATGGTAATCGTATAATCAATGGATCGCTTGTTTGACTCTTGCTGCGGTCTCTTTTCTCCCAGTTTGAATACCTCCACATTAGTATATAAAACTGATCAAACATATCCTAACCAACACATATCCTATCATTATTTTTTAAGAAAAATGCATATCTTCTTGTTCCTAATTACATATCACATGCAAAATTCCAGTGTTCATTGCAAATATAAATTCTTGATTATCAATATTACATGTAAGATCATTAATAAATTTTGATATTTATTATTTAAATAATCTTTTATAAAATATCAATGATCAAGAATTTATATTTTCAGTGCATGTGATATGTAATTAGAAACTAGAAGACGTGTGACAAACTGCCATGGAATATCAATATTTGAGTTCTGAATATTACACGTGATAAATATAATTGTCAGGTGGTCTCCTTGTCAGTGATTTCATTATAAAATCATAATTGTTGTTCTATTGTAGTTATGAAATGAATCTGATTGTCTAAACCTACAATTAACATCACCCATTAATGAATCTGATGAATCATGTGATCTTAGATTTGTTCTTCTGTAGTATGTGGCCAGAACAACTATACCTACTGATAGAGTTCACTACTGTTAGGAAAGTAAAGTGTGTAGCTTGATGTTACTTCACTTTATATTATTCATGAGACATCTTCTGTTGTGATATTGGAGTGTATGAACCAAATGTTTTATGATTTTGTGAGTATGTGAAGTTCTGTACATCTACAGTACATAGATTATGTCGTAAATGAAAGATCATATTTTGTGCATTTTGTTTGCATAATTCACATATTTTTGTGTCAGTTGATTTTTACAAACTTGTCACAGAAGAACATTAGCACTGTATAAGTTAGTAGGGGAGGGGCAGTAATTACATGCAGCCAATGCACTGAAAGCTGTCAGTGTTGGGGAAAGATTGGTAAATATTCAGAAAGAAGGAATGTGGAAAATACCAAATTAGAAATGGCATAAAATGTGTACACTTTCCACTAAGTTAGTGTAGGCTGAATTAATGTTATGTATAATGAAGCATTTTACAGGAATGATCAAGAGCTCATAAATTGGTGAAAACACAGCAATAACTTATAAGCCCAGATTAAATTTTCATAAATCCAACACCAACTTCAGTTAACTTCCCTGATCTCTTCACAAGATTATGTTTAGCTATTCAGGGAATCTCATGAGGATAGCACTGTTCATAATGCGAGTAATAAATTTTTCTTTTGTCAGGTTTCTGTAGGTCTCGCACCTCACCCAACCCTACAGATGAAAATGTAATGATCTTGGAAAACTTTATGGCAAATGAACATGAATGGTGTGACTGGTTTATCAAACAGGGGTTGTTGAATTTAGATTTGTAATGAGTGGAATATTCTATACAGGGTGTTCAAAAATTCAGTGTCCAAATTAGCAGGGATGATGATGGAGACAAAAATGAATATATTTTGTAAAGCAACCATGTGTCACAAACAGATGTTGTTGGAGTACTGAGTGTGCAGGAAGTTACTGTGTGTGATTGAGAATAAAACAGTGCTAAATGTTTTTCATTGATTTATTGTTCCGATCACTATTACATTACAATAAAGGTTAGAAATGAGCACCCATATCCTCAGTGCAGGGTCAGTATCGATGTAGCAGTGAGTCCCATGTTTGCAGGAAAAATCACGGTGTGTTTTGTGTTTGTGTGGCTGTCGTAAGAATTCTTGCAACCAATTCTATGTATGAGTTAACAGGGGTAGAATACACTTTGGCTTTCATGTAGCCCCGGAGAAAGAACTCTAATGGGGCAAAGACCTTGCATGCCAGTGTACAGATCCTCCCTGGTCGATCAACGATTGGCAAAATTAGTGGTTATTACTGCTCGAACTAATTCTGCAAAGTGTGTTGGGCCCCAATCATGCTGAAACCACTTCATCTTCCTGATATCTAGCTGTACCTCCTCGAATATCATTGTCAGGTGAGCATCAAAGAATACTCTGTACATGTCTTGCAGTTTGCCCCATGTGTAGTGCTTCATGTTAACCCTGCAACTGTCATGGAGGCACTACTGCTACCCAATTTTTAGTAATTCAGTGTTGCAACATTCTATATATCATAAACTAACATTTGGTGTAAGTTTGCCTTGAAAATGGCGGGGTGTTCTCCCGCCGAAATATCGGCGGTCGCTGAAAGTGTTACCTGGCTGAATTCCCGGAAGTTATTTGAAACTTTTATTTGATCCACTCACGTATTGCCTATGCATTCTCAGTGCTCATGCAATATAGGTTTCTGACAAATGGTTGCTTTACGATTTTTTGCCTCCTGTATCATCCTTGTTAATTTGAGCACTGAAGATTTGAACACCCTGTATTTAATTTTAATGCTGTACGACATCCTCAGTTTTGAATCTAAGGAAAACTCTTCAGATAAAAGTGCCAACTCAGTTTATAGAAAGTGTCCATACTTGGTCCTTGTAAGACAATTTGGTAAAATATTAAGCTCAGTTAAAAAGTTGTCAAGCACACCTACTTGTGGGAGAGGAACACCTATTCATGTAGCAGTTGTTTTTGTGCTAATGGAAGAAATGTTCTATTGGCTGCAAAATGACTTGTGCTTTATTGACATTTTATTCAATTGCTTTTCGGGAAGAAATACGTGTGCTACTAATTGTGCTAGTCTGGTAAAGGTCTCTGAAAACATAAATGATATTCTGAATCTGGTACTCTGAAGTTAGGTACATCTTGTTGATTATCTTCAGAAATAACAAGAGGAATTCCATTTTAAAATACCGTATCGTAGCTGATGAAAATTTCTTGTTTTGTCAGCCAGGTAACAACCTTCTCTTTAAGAAGCATTTCAACAAGTTTCTTGTTTGTGTCATCAGATGAAGACTGAATTCCAGTATTACTTGGCTAATAGCCCAAGAAAAATACATTTGTGAAAAACACTGAGAAAGTCTGCATTGTCACATGCTGAACCAAGATATTCAGTATTTATGTGTGTGCATGCAATTTCTTTTTTAAATATGTATATTACCACACAACCAGCCTGAAACTGCAGTCCAATATAATTCAGATGCTAGAGCAAAGAGTATTGGTCTTCAGTTTAAGACTTATGCATAGACATTGGCACTCCACTAATTGCATTCCAGCAGCCATATTTACGCACACTGAAAATTGGATGCATACTTCTATGAACTTTAAAGATTGAAATTTTCCCAAAAATTACCCTCTGAAATGATTATCTTTCTCTCTGAAATACCATAACTGTCCAGAATATGTATTTTGAATACTCTTTTCTATGGATCACACAAGATGGTGCACTGGTTAAAACAATCGAGCCACATTTGGGAGAAGAATAGTTTAAACTACTGTCGTGCTATATGCAAAGTGGGTTCTGGCATCATTCGTTTGAAGAAGATGAAGTAGACCAAGCTAGGAGGCGCAGTGGTTAGCTCACTGGACTCGCATTCTAGAGGACGACAGTTCAATCCTACATCCGGCCATCCTGATTTAAGTTTTCTGTGATTTACCTAAATCACTCCAGGCAAGTGCTGAGATGGTTTCTTTGAAAGGGCATGGCCGACTTCCTTCCCGGTCCTTCCCTAATCTGATGAGATGGATGATCACTTTGTGTGTGTGTGTGTGTGTGTGTGTGTGTGTGTGTGTGTGTGTGTGTGTGTGTGTGTGTTTTGGGCGTTGGGCGGGGGGAGATATCGATGACTGTAGGAACTGGTGTCGTGGAGCAGGTACATCTGTTCAGGAATGGAGAACACTGCCACGCATGCTCCAATGGACCTGCTCCATTCCAAAGGTTCTGGCTGTAGTGTTTTCACTGCAACTCTCATGCTCTTGAGCATATCTGTTCATGCACTGAAGGGTCCTTTCTCATATGCAGTGACTCCTTGAGCAGTTTGCAAGCTCTCAACCAGTCTTACCATTGCCATCCCTTGGTCATTGCTATCCAGGATTCCCTGCATGCACTCAGACAATGTGTACACTCAGTGACCTTTGTCTGGGCCCCAGGCCTCATCAAGATCCCAGGGAATGAAGTCGTTGATAGTCTGGCCAAACTGGTCACCATTAAACTGACTCTTGAGATCAGTATTCCGGAAACAGACCTCTGATCAGTATTGTGCCATCAAGTTCCAGGAATCTGGAATACGGAATGGCTCACTCTGACTTCCTCAAACTAACCACGAGTGATAAAGGAGACTACGAATATGTCGACATCCTCCATGGAGGCCTCTCGTGAGGAATCTACCATCCTTTGCTGGCTCCACATCAGTCATATTTGGCTGATTTGTGGTCATCTTCTCCATTGCGAGGACCTGCCCCACTGTCATTGTGGTTCCAGTTTGACAGAGGTCCACATTTTGCTGGACTATCCCAACCTAGCCAGCCTGCGGCTACCCTAACTAGCTACCCCTGGTGTTAGGAGACAATGCCTCAGTGGCTGACCTAGTTTTATGTTTTATTCGTAAAGGAGACTTTTACCAGTCTTTTTAAGGGAGAGCTACTTAACCTTATAGGCCCATTGAGTGGTTGGCCGAACACTCTGTTGCCTGCTGTGCCCAGACTGGGCTGTGGCTGTCTGGGTTTGGTGGTCCAGCCTGATCTTTGACCTTCATGCTCTTTTACTCTTCTTCTCCCCTCTTGTGTGGTCTGTTAGACTTGTTCATCTTTTGTCTCCGTGTGCTTCTCTTGCCCTATCCATGTTCCTAGTCCTTCCTAGGCAATTTCTGAGTGGAATATCTCTGGTAAGTGCCAGGGGGTGTGGACCGTGTGTCCCCTCATTGCCCACCAGTTTCAGGGATTTCCAGCTGCTCCCTAGATGGGGCACCTTGCCTGCCTTTCTTCCTCTGTCCTCTTTTCTTCTTTTTGTCCCTTATCTTGTCTTTGTTGATCTTCTGCAGACCTTGGAGTTGGGTTTTGCATGGTAGGCTATCTCTGCTCTACAGTCATACAGACCTGTCTGTTCGAGGAAAAAGGGACTGATGACCTAGAAGTTTAGTCCCTTTAATCAACCAACCAAGCAAGCAAGCCAAAGGTTCCTACAGTCATCAAGGAATGTAAGACCTGAAGGGGAATCTTAAAATATTGAAACCAGTCATCTGAAAAGAAAACTAAACAGTTTAAATGCAGTCATGACTGTGTGTATTGAAATAATTTATAATATTAAGAGATCACTGTTTCTCCTGGAACAATGTTCCAAAAATCTTTAAATACGTGTCAAAAGGCCATCTTCCTTTCTTTCTCTTTTATTCAAAATAGCAATAAAATTGTTTGTATGGTTGTCATTTGTTAGACTGAAATATGGAATTGTTCTCTGCCTTGTATAAGCATGTTACTCTAAACAACACACTGTGTCATTTTGAAATTTATCGTATGTTGAATTCCTTATGGTATAACCAGAAAGGCGATCAAGAAACTACTTGATTTATTTGAGAATGCCGTCAGTACATAATGATATGGCACAGAAAATTGTCACCAAGTATTTAAAAGATTTTTCAATATGGCTTGATTTCTGTGGAAACATATGCCAGCTAATAGTGAGTGTATGAATCAAGAAATATTCATATAAAGCTGGAACTACTTTAGGATGTGTACAAAATTTTTTATTAGCTTATGTCATCCAGTTCAATGTTTCACCAAAGCTATTTTGTCTTTGTTTACACATAATAGTAATTGGAGAACCTCTGTCACTGTACTGAGAGAAAATTATGCAGCACTTTGTTTAAACAGTCTGTGATAAATAATTTTATGAAATACATGGAATTTGAGCTCTGTTATTTATCTGTTGGTGTTTTAAAACTTTATTAAGTTAATTTAAATTCTAAATAAGCACATGAAACTGTAGTGTGATGTATGAATTATACATTTCTCTGTATAGACTTTCTTATTCCTTTCTATATCTCTGAATTGTTATTAATAGTATTGTGAATGTTAAAAGTGATCTCTGTAAGACACACAGTATTAAAAATGTTACCTGATCACTATACTGTTTTGCATTTATGAACTTTCCCATTTCTGAACTTTTCCACATGTTGAGGAGTACCCCCACTAAATAATTTGCATAACTAACATACTTGTGGTCCCCTGCTGAAGGCAAATATTTGATTCTAGGGCTTAGCAGTGTTTCATTTTATTTCTGTATTTGCAAAAGTCTGGTAGTGGTGATATACATAGTACACTGATATAATTGTTGGAAATATTGACACTGGAATATTGTCAGTTTCATTTATGACAGTACCTTCCATTTTTCACAATTTATCAGATAGATTATTTTTTGACTAATTATTGAACTTTATTAGCCAGTTTGTAAATTTTTCTACAGGTCTTTCTTGATATGAGATATAATAATTACGTATCAAATTTTCTATGATAGAGATAATATTTTCAAATATTTTCCCTTCCTTGTACTGGGTTATGGCTCCCACACATTTATATTCCATTTGCTATTAAAATGATTTTTTTAATGTCTAGATTTATGTGAATCACTTCATTTGCATTACTCCACTTTTCTGCAAGAAATTTTTTTAGTCATGAACAGGGCAAAATAGTTTGAAATATAATGGATGTTTTTTGGTAGTCATTTACATATCCGAAAACCAAAGAACACTGCAGAAATGGGCACAACAGTACATACTGTACATATATTAAACACTATGTATTTTTGTATTGATGAGACATTGAGTTTTTAACATTACCTTTTAATGAGACACACCATTAATTCAGATGAAATGATATTTGATTCTTACGCATTTGAAGTGAGGCATATATTTTTTGAGAAGTAGGTCCGTAACTGGAAGTTCGTCAATGTCCAATTTACCCATCTTCAGACAACATACTGAAGTCTACTGGGTATATTCCGAACATCATATAGAATGATTCCACTGGCTTGCTGCTGAGTGTCCTAGATACCTCTTGGCGTGGCAGCATGCCTCTGACACAATGCTCCAGTTATCCTGTTCCACGTATAGGTGATGTACTGGTTGCAAAGCATGTACTAGACTGGAGCATTGCATTTTGGTACGCTCACATTGCACAAATCAGCATCCTGAATAAGCAGCCTGCATGAACAAAGTTGTGCATTATTTGTGTTATTCTTACTCTTGTGTATGTGCTTTGTGTAGCTTTGTTCTTTCTTAAAATGAGTGCCAAAGTGTCTACTCACTGTTTATCCAGTTCTTGTCTTCTTTCTGTTTTTTGATTTTTACTTTCCCAAAATTCTCCCAGTAAACTGAAGTTGACCATTCGCCTTTCCTACCACAATCTTCGCATGCTTGTTCCATATCGTATCCCTTTGCAGCACTACACCCACATACTTAAATGATGTGACTGTGTCAAGCAGGACACTACTAATGCTGTATCTGAATATTATGGGTTTGTTTTTCCTTCTTATATGTGTTAACTTACATTTTCCTACATTTAGAGCCAGCTGCCATTTATCAAACCAACAAAAATTTTTTGTCTAAGTCATCTTGTATCGTCCTACAGTCACTCAACTTAAACTCCTTCTCGTCAGTAAATGACTGTAGATTGCTGCCCACCCTGTCCGTCAGAGAATTTACATATGTAGAAAACAATAGCGGTCTTGTCACACTTCTCTGGGGCACTCCTGATGACAACATTGGCTCTGATAAACACTTGCTGCCTAGGTTCTATTACTTAAGTTTTTGAGTGACGCAGATAACTTTGTTAAGTCTGCGGCGGGGCACCATGTAAAATCTAGAAATATGGAATCCTTGTAGGCATCTGTTAGTGACTTCCCAAATGACACTCACTTCCTAGCCCATGGAGGATTGCACTTGTGATACCAGGAGCTGCATGGTACTCACCGTATGTTACTCTCCAATTTGGTGCTTACTCATCCCACTTCATCTTTATTTTATGAAATACAACAGGTATGTTCTTATTTTTAAATTATATGTATTATTTTAAAGATATTTCTGTATCTGTAGCTGTTGTAGAGATTTGATTGAGCCTTCTGGCTATGCGTGTTATTAACCTTATGTTGCTTATTTCTTGGGCCCATGGGACACTTTGGCACTGTTGCATTTGGTGAGTATTACAGTCCATTGCAATTTTTGAATTAATTCAGTGGGGCCATATGTTTTACTGTCTTTTCCTCTGCTATATGACGTGAAATGGAAATGTTCTGCAAATTGCTTACCGGTAAGCCTTGATCAGTTCTCCCTGTTCAAATGTAATGATCCTCTGTGCATGTGTTTTCTGCCTGTTTCTGAAGTTCTAGATTATTACCATTTGGTCACTTAAAGTAAGACCATTGAGCACTTTCTAGTTGCTGAGGCGCTCCTATTTGTTACTAATATATCTGTATTGTTGCTCACATCTGCTCTGTGATTGTATGTGATTACCTTCTCATTTTTCCAACTCTTGTTCTTGTGTGACTTGGACCCTGTCATCAGTCCTATGGCAGTGCTATAAATCTGATATCACGTTAATGTCTGCTACTTGCAGTAGATACCTCAGGCAAATTGGGGAGCATTACAAATTAGGTCTGTGTATTGTTCTTTTGTCCTTATGTATTGTGTAAAGAGTGACTCACCAATTTTTCTGCTTACTAGTTGACCTCAGTTGCGATCATAAAGGTGGAGAGGAACTGATATTTCTTTGTTACCTAACCACAGCTGTTGTTGCTGTGGCCCCTGAGTGACTGACAACAATACTAACTTCAAACAGGAAACAAGCTAACATACTGTTTAGAGCGTAGGACCCTTGGAGACCCTTAGAGGTCTTTATACACATTTTGTAGGATGGGATGCCCACAGAGAGACGTGGCAAGAGTTACGGCTTGTGGCATGGCACAATGGCGTAATGGTAGTGTAGGAAAGAGGGATACATATTAAACTCTTTAAACACCTGAAAAGCACCATGTTAGTTCACATAAGTGTTAGAAAAGATATACAATATATCCTTTAGACATTTGTTGGTTATCATTAGAGTTGTAGAACTACCATAAGCTACTGTAGACTATGACAAGTAAGTGTAGACTATGGTAGTTTTCCTAGTAGCTTTGATAAGTTAAGATTGTGTTAGGCGTGTTTCATATACCTATCAGGTTTTACCTCATTTTGATCACTTTGTTTGCACATGCAGTCAGTGTCTTAGTAGATTCCTCTAGAAACTGGAAGTGATGAACCATCAAGAAACAAAGTGAGGCTATATAAAAGGGCCACATAACCTACAGAACATTTTTGTTGAGCATAGTAATACACCTGTCCTTTATGTAAGAGTAAACAGTATTTATAGTGAAACTGAAGTTGTCAATTTTTAATTCAGGTTTTATTTGAAAATTGTTGCTTTATTTTTGAAACAGAGGTATGGTGAGCAAAAATAAAAATAAATTACAGCTTTATCATACAGTGATAGAAAATTCAATTTCCTCAAAACAGATAAAATAAAAAAAAGTATCAAACATTGCTTCAGTATGTGGAACAATCAGGTCTACTGCCGGATGTTTGTGTCGCTCAATATTTCGGCCACGTAACCACAGGGTACACAAGAGAAACCAGAGGAGGCGAAGAAGGTGGCATACCTGCCATATGCTGGACCTATTTCTGCAAAGATCAGCAGAATTCATTCAAAATATGATATAAAGAGTATCTTCTGTCCACCCTCCAAAATTGGGACCATGCTAGGGAGTGTGAAGAACGACCTGGGGCTACGTAAACCAGGCATTTACAACATCCCGTGCCAGTGTGGAAAGTCATACATTGGCCAGACAACCAGGACGGTGGACGTCAGGTGCAAAGAACACCAGAGGCACACCAGACTCGGACAGGTAACAAAATCTGCCATAGCGGAGCACTGTCTGGAGCTCGGCCACTCAATGGACTGTAACAACACCAAAATTGTGACACAGACACCAAGATTTAGGGACAGTGTCATAAAGGAGACCATCAAGATCAAGGTCACAGACAACCTAATAAACTGAGACAGCGGTTACCAGCTCAGCTCGGCGTGGAGTCCAGCTCTGGAGCTTATCAGGGCTCAACGAAATGAACCAACAAACTCCTCAAGAAGTAGTAACACTGCAGGAGTAGCGCCAGGCGGGTGCGGACCGCGAATGCAACTCCCGATGCAGGACGGGCCTCTGACAGCCACCACGACCGCAGATGATGGACGAGCCGAGCACGGACGACCGTCAGAGCACCAGGGAAGTGCCAACACCACAGGATCAGCGCCAGGCGGGCGCGGACCGCCCAACAAAGGACAGGCCTCAGAGAGCTGCCACAGATGGAGACCAAGTCGGGCGCGGACGTCCAAGGGTGCACCGGGGAAGAAACAACACCTTACAAGCAGCGCCAGGCGGGCACGGACCGCGAACAGAGCCCCCGACGCGAGACGGGCCTCAGACAGCTGCCACAACTGCAGATGGTGGACTAGGCTGGTGCGGACGGCCGTCGGAGCACCAGGGAAGTGCCAACACCTCGGGAGCAGCGCCAAGCGGGCGCGGACCACGAACAGAATGCCACATGCGGGTCCGACCCCAGACAACTGCCACGACCACAGATGGTGGACGAGCCGGGCGCGGACGTCCGTGGGAACACCAGGGAGGGGTAAAAACCTCAGGAACAGCACCTGGTGGGCGCGGACCGCAAACGGAACGCCCGACACAGGACAGACCTCAGAGAGCTGCCACAGATGGCGCCCAAGTCGGGCGCGGACGTCCGAGGGAACACCGGGGAAGAGACAACACATTACAAGCAGCGCCAGGTGGGCACGGATGGCAAAGAGAGCACCCAGCGCCCTCTAGGCATAAATACTGGACAAGATCCTCCAACACGGCAGTCTCAGGTAGCACCTGAAGAAGGCAATGAGTTACATGGCCGAAATATTGTGCCAGAGCGACACAAACATCCGGCAGTAGACCCGATTGTTCCACATGTCAAGATCTTGCCGGGAAAGCCTGAAGAGTTACATTGCTTCAGTACTTTATCAAGCCTACATGAAACATGTTTCTGTTATTCATAAACAACACCTGCACTTAAAAGTAATAACAGGAAACTCTTGCCTTTGAGCACAATGAGGAATGTTCTATTAAGTCCAAAAAACAACAGCAATAAAATACAGATTTTTTTCTGTCTGTGCATGTAAAATGTACTTGCTTAAAAATAATTGTTTTGTTTACATAAAAGAGCAGAAGTTAAATGATCTACTAGTTTTTATTACTTATAAAATGCATTTTATATTTTATAAAGATACAGCATACACAATGGACCAACACTGAGTGTTGTGTGGTTCTAATTTTGTGCAAAACAAACAAAAAATGAAGAGAAGTTGTCAGCTGCCAGTTTCTCTCACACACACTGATTTATGTATGAGTGCTACCAATACTACTGGTAGCCCTGCCATTTACCATGTCACTTATGTATAGTACCAAAAACGTCTGAACTGTAGGTCTGATAAAGCACAACTCTAGTTATCATTAATTAAGTTGACTTACGCCAGAACACCTTCATCGTGCCTCTGACTTGCAATCTGCCCCCCCCCCCCCCCCCCCATCCTGAAGTTAGTCTATTACCTTCATGTTTAAGTTTTGATCAGGATAACTACTGTAATTATCCACATTTTGCAAGGTATTTCTACTTGCTTGAGGAGGAGTAACTTCTCTGCGCACGCTGTGAACAGTATCCCCTTCTTCATGGGGTACTATGGAAGTATATTCTCCTCACTCAGTGTCGACTGGTTTTGTGTGGTGATCACATCTGCTGAAATCACACATAACCGCACATTCCACTTTCCATGGTTTTCCTAAATTGCTATAGATAAATGACTGGATGTTTTCTCCATCAAGGAAATAACTGAATCCTCCATTCAGTCTTGTCTACAGTAGTTGGCATTTTGTATCTAATTACATTGACAAAATGTTAGCTCTAACTTTGCTTCTTTATCTCATTTCTTGCTTGATGGAATAATTTTTTTACTATTTTCAAATTACTTGCATGTAGATTTTCCAGTGTTAATGAAATCAGTTTGCAGCGAATTACAACTGCCTATGAGGTTATATAGCTTGCCACACAATTTTGGATTATTTGTGGGATCACAAATAATGCTTATCATTGAGGATTGCATTTGTTGATTCTCCCTTTTTGAAATGCTTTCAAACCAGTTCAGCAAGTCAAGACATACAGTGAATACCACATGACATCAATTGTAAAATTTGAGACAGGAGTGTCTACTAGCCACTAAAATGATAATGAAGACCTTGACTGTAAACAGTGGTAAGGGACAGTTGATGAGAAACAGAATTATTGCTTGTAAACTTGGTAAGTAGTATGCTTTATTGATAGTATTTTATAGTTCCCTAAAAACAGAGAAATGGCAACTCTATCTCTAATTTCAGAATATCACTAATGGCAACTTCGTGAGGATGTGTGGATGTAAATAGTGGATATGGGCATATAAATAATAATAAGTGCCAAAACCACGGCTGCCAGTAATAGTAACGTGTGGTGTTAGTGCCAGGAAAATACTTTTTAGGATAATTTGTACAAATCTGAGAATGATGTGGGTAACTATAACTTAGGGGAAAGATCGTGCCAATGTTGCTGAATGCAAATGCACCTCAGAAGTTGTTGCTAATCAGGTAAATGTGAATAATTATTGAAGCAAGTGAACAATGTAAAATTGTGTCCCTTACCATCGTTAACATGGATTTACGTGACAGTGTGATGCCAGAAATGTTAAGAGCCATCCTTAACATTGTTTATGTGCTGTAGTAAGGTGACAATAAAATTAATTTTGTAATGTGCTGAATCATAAATTAATTTTCTAGATTGTTATACTTTATTATTGCAAAAATTGGTTACGCAAATCTTAGTACTATAAATTGAAATAATTTGGACCTTTTAAATTTGTATTTTTGAGAGGTTTCTCAGTATTGGTTCATTAACTCACACAGAAAGTTAACAGTGGTTGTTAATGAGGAGGATGTAAGACAAACATCAACAAAAGCAAAATGGGTGCCAGGAGGTGCCGTATTAAAACTCAGCGAGAACTTTCCATATCATTTATTTGTTTCCACTACAGTGCTCTGTTCATCTCGGTCTGCGTCGTAGGGCCTCGCAATGCTGAGGAAGCAGTGCAGCGTCCTGTGCAACACAATGCTGTGTCGTGTCAGCCTTGGCCGGCCCGCTGAGTTCCGATGATGTCAGGATGGCTGTGCCAGCAGCCGACTCAGTGGCCACCATCCCCGTTGACTCTGCGCTGCTCTGCCGGGAGCTGTAGGCCGGCCTCACTACTGCTTCTTCTTTGCTGGCATAGATGAGAACATGGCGGCAACGACTGCCTGCGATCCAGCATCCGAATCTGCGGCCATTGCCTTGGAAGTCTCTGGCGTGTGTCGGGAGCTGAGACGACTGCCTGCGGTAGTGAGACGAAAAGTGGCCCGCCGCTGGCTGGCTGCGGACCCCACGTCGGCTTCAGAGGGTCGAACCAACGACCCGCCGTGGACTGGGACCCTGCACCCCATCTGTTACTGCGTGTAGCCCAGCAGTGTGATACACACCGCTGTCCAGGAGAGCTACCACACTTGAATAAATTTCATTAGAAACGGCACCTATTTGTGCTCGGCTGTGCGTCTCTGTTTTGCCAAGCACGCTGCTTCGCGTCACGTATGCATAACACTTAGGTTGGCCAGTGGCCCTCTTCTGCCTGTGACTTGTGCCATGGAAACTGCTGTGTGCACCCTCTCCAGCAGCTCTACACCCCTGTGGCCTCTATTTGCCTTCGCAACTACTGGTATGCATAACTTATTGCAATCTGGCCCACACGAGGCTGTAACTCGTGCTCCAAGTATTGCACAAAACTAACTTTCCCTGTCCTAAATGGTGGTGCCGCTACAGTGAGGATAATGGAGTGTAGTCTAATTAAATCAGATGGTGCTGAGGGAATTAGATTAGGAAAAGAGACACTTAAAGTAGTAAAGGAGCTTTGCTATTTGGGGAGCAAAATAGCTGGTAGACTGGTAATGGCCGGAAAAGCATTTCTGAAAAAGGGAAATTTGTTAAAATCGAGTATAGATTTAAGTGTCAGGAATTCCTTTCTGAAAGTATTTGTATGGAGTGTAGCCATTATGGAAGCAGAACATGGATGATAAATGGTGTAGACAAAAAGAGAATAGAAGCATTTGAAATGTGGCGCTACAGAAGAATGCTGAAGTTTAGATCAGTAGATCACATAACTGATGAGGAGGTACTGAACAGAACTGGGAAGATGAGAAATTTGTGGTACAACCTTACTAGAAGGAGGGATCAGTTGATCTGATTTGATTTATTTGATCTCATAACATACGATATTCAGATCGTGTGATCTCTTGTACTGGAGACATGTCAATATATAATTTTAGGGATTTAGTTCACAGACTTAAAAATAACAAGAAGTATAGTTATCAAACAATATTCTAGCAGTACATTACTTTTACATTGTTGTACAAATGGTTGGACACATTCTGAGGCCTCAAGGGATCACCAATTTAGTACTGGAGGAAAGTGTGGGGGCTAAAAATCGTAGAGGAATAATACAGTAAGCAGATCCAGGAGGATGTAGGTTGCAGTAGTTACTTGGAGATGAGGCTTGCACAGGATAGTGTAGCATGGAGAGCTGCATCAACCAGTCTTTAGACTGAAGACCACAACAACAACAATTTTGTCTTTATGAAAATTACCATACAGCTGGCAGTCAAGTTTACTAGAGGTTTATATTTTCATACTGCGTAGACAATAGCAGGAATTCCTTTCTGAAAGTATTTGTATGGAGTGTAGCCATTATGGAAGTAATTGTAAATGCTTCTATGCATAAGAACAGCAAATATAATAAACTGCACAGTTAGGTGGAGGTACCAAAATACTGATAGGAGTATCTGGAACACTGTTAAATTGATTTTTTGAAGTATGTCATCAGTAGTTTCAACATAGTAGCACTGTAGGTTCATAATATTTTGTTAGCAGTAGCAGGTGTATATACTGAGCTTAATATAATGTGACAAGAAATGGGTGCAACTTTGTGGGGTACCTCCATATCATTCACCTGGAAAATAATTGGTTGCAACCATGGGAAATCCAATTAGGGTTGTTGGATTGGAATCTGAACCTTACTTCTCATTATAACAAATCCAGGTATTCATCATTTGCCTCCTTTCTCCCTTTCTTGTGACTAACACTCCATCCTAAATTGCCATTGTGTCAGCCAATTCCAAAGTAAATGCAATTTAAATATAAATATAATTATCTAAGTGTTTCATTACGAAACTGATAACATTATTTCTTGTCAGTTATTCACTACCAGTGTTTGAATCACATTGTGAAGCTAAGAGTGCCTCTTTTGTTATAGTACTGTAGTACTGGAACGTACACTGACTGGCAGTTCCCTTTGTTTCTTGCATCTATAAACTGGTGTCTAGTTTACCAGAAACATGCCATACATTCCTGTTTAATTTTATAGATGCTTCAAGTAATTGTCTGAAATATTAAAAATGATGACATGCTCACTAGAACTGGAGCACACACACACACACATTGGACAATGGTACCAAAATACATGGGGATTTGAACTCCTCTTCTCCCTAACATAAGACAAGTGTGCTGAACCTTAAAATCTTGAGAGTTTGTAAGATTGACAGGAAAGTCTTTTTCTCCTAAATCACCAAGTTCTGTTAGTTATTTGTTTTAGTTTGCCTATATTTCCTGACTAATACTTTCTTTGTACTGTTGTCAAAAGATCAAAGATTGCATATTACCTCTTTGCAGCTTAATCAAATCACTGATATGAATTGCACTCTCTAATGTTTTCCTTCATGACAATATTTTTTTCCTCTGGTTACTCAATGTGTTTAACCAGAATATTATTGGACCAGACATCTGTTCTGGGTGCAGTTTTCATTAACAACAGAAGCTAAATAAGTGTCTCAGAATATGCCATGAAAAAGAATTCTTGAAATTGTACTGACATCTTTTCTGTTGCATATGTTGTACATTGACAGTCCCATCTGTAATGATGTGTATTTCTTTGGGAGTGTCAATTCTAGTTTTGTTTTTGAATGACTAACATTAAGACATATATCCATTTGGATTCTTCTTTCCCTGCCTAACTCTTAAAACATTCCTATGAATTACTTAAATTATGTCTGATGAATACCATAAAATTGCCATCCATAGAACTACCAAATCCAAGGACTCTTCGTGTCACAGGTAATAAAAATAGTTAAATATATACTTAAGTGATTAATCAACCTTCTGTGTCATTCCCTATTGGGCTGGACAAGTACAGATCTGTGAGTGTTGTCCTGGGGAGGCAGGGTCACAGTTTTATTACTACTAGTACTACTATACTGCTGCTGCCACTGCTACTTCTACTACACAGGGTTAGGAGAAAATATGGAAACGCCAAAAATACAACACATTGTCATGCTTAATAGGGCATAGGAAACCCATTGCCATTCAAAACAGCTTCCAGTCATGTCGGAATGGGTAAATACTGGTTATTTGTGGTTTTCAACCGAATCTCGTATCATTCTTCCCCCAAAATAGTGGCAAGTTCATGTAACGATGTTTGAGGTGGATAGCTATCACGCACCCTTCTCTCCAAAGTAGACCACAAAGTCTCAATAATATTGTGATCTGGTAATTATAGTGGCCAGGGGAGATGTGGCAGTTCATCCTCGTGCTCAAGAAACCACTCCTGGACAATGTGAGCTGTGTGATCAGGGGCCCTCTCATCTTGGAACACAGTATTACCATTGGTGAACAAACATTGTTCCTTGGAGGTAAATGGGACCTTGCAGCGTAACTTGGGGCCCGTGAACCACCAGGAAATGGGTGCCCAAATCATCACTGAACCCCAGCCCATTTCACTCTTGGGATGTGAACTTAGCCAGAAGTTGAAAACAGTCTACAATAAGACTTATTCTACCACATGACTTTCTTCCATTACCCCATAGTTCAAGTTTTATAACTTTGGCACCACATTTTCCTGTCATGGGCATTTGCATCACTGAAGAGTGGTTTTGGAATTCCAGCTCATCCTGCACAATTTCCGACTTATGGAGCTCGCTACATGTTGTTCTGGTGCTGACGCGGTTTGCGAGTGCAACGTTCAGTTCTGCAGTGACTTTTGCAGCTGTCGTCACCTTAATTTTCGTCACAATCTGGTTCAATGATCATCTGTCATGATCAATCAACACACACTTTTGTCCACATTGAAACTTAGCGCATGATGCTTTTGTGCTTTCCCCATATGCGGTATAAATCTTTGATAGGTCGCGTCTTGAAATACCGAACACTTCGGCTCTCTTGGTCACGGAAGGACCCAACATACGAGAACCAACAATCTGCCCTCGTTCGAATTCACTTAGCTGCTACATAATGCACTCATTACACAGAATACTATTCTGACCACGACTGACGCTTGCAACGTATTGTGGACATTGCACGGGCACCTTTCGTGGTCAAACATGGGCTGGTTAGCATCTGCATTTATGTTCAAACATGCATTTTTTGCGGTGTTTCCATATTTTTGTCCAACCCCTGTATAGTTTTGTAACATTTTCTTTAATGGAGGGTCTTTACCTTGCTGCCTTGCCTGCCTCAACTTCTTGTGGGTTGCCTGTTCTACGTGTTCTCTCATGACCTGTGTCGAATTGGTTGTTAGCTGCGGGCAGCCTGTGAACGGGCACTTTTTCCTCCCTAGAAGTTTCCCCCCAGGCAGTTAGGCTGCAAGCACATCCATGTGGGCAGGCTCTTAGGCAAGAAGCTGAAAACTGTACAGTATTAAAAAATAAGTCATAAGTTTGTAAAATACCTTGCCATTTCGAGACAATTAGTTTTTCCGTTACTTTATTCTGTGAAAGTTAGCTGAGTTGTTTGGAAGTTGATTATAAATGCTTATAATAGAAAGTTCTGTGGGAGGGGATGGGATCATGACCCCCACTTTCCAGAAAAACAATGCTACAACAATCCCTGCTGAGTTGGTGGAAGTGTACGGCAAAAATGCACCGAAATATGACGCATTGAAGGGTGAGTAGGTAGAGAATTACTAACACCATCACAAATTTCTGAATGCAACTTGATTTTTTTAATGCATAAAACTTTTTGAATTGCCTCTTAATCTGTGGATAGTAGGCTTACCGATTCTTCCTCACACTTGCCATAGTTGAGCATCTCCCCAGACCTTCCATTTCATCACAGTGTAAGCCTGTCACCCATGCTGAAACTACTACTCAGAAACGCTGTTGGGGTATGTGTGCTTGCTTCTGCCTCAGCAAGGCTTTTTGCGAGATCGTCAATCCTCTGAAAAGTGAGACTTATTTTCGGAAACATTAATGTACACGTGTCTGGCAAGTGTGCACATTATCTAATGAGGCTCCAGCAACTATTATGCGAAATGAATATAAATACAGCCAAAATTTGCACGCTATTATTTGATTTTGTTCTACAGCTAGGCCCCCAATGAACCATGGACCTTGCCACTGGTGGGGAGGTTTGCGTGCCTCAGCGATACAGATAGGCGTACTATAGGTACAACCACAATGGAGGGGTATCTGTTGAGAGGCCAGACAAACATGTGGTTCCTGAAGAGTGGCAGCAGCCTTTTCAGTAGTTGCAGGGGCAACAGTCTGGATGATTGACTGACCTAGCCTTGTAACACTAACCAAAACAGCCTTGCTGTGCTGGTACTGCGAACAGCTGAAAGCAAGAGGAAACTACAGCCGTAATTTTTCCCGAGGGCATGCAGCTTTACTGTGTGGTTAAATGATGATGGCGTCCTCTTGGGTAAAGTATTCCGGAGGTAAAATAGTCCCCCATTCGGATCTCCGGGTGGGGACTACGCAGGAGTACGTTGTTATCACGAGAAAGAAAACCGACATTTTACGGATCAGAGCGTGGAATGTCAGATACCTTAATTGGGCAGGTAGGTTCGAAAATTTAAAAAGGGAAATGGATAGGTTAAAGTTATATATAATGGAATTAGTGAAGTTTGGTGGCAGGAGGAACAAGACTTCTGGTCAGGTGAATGCATGGTTATAAATACAAAATCAAATAGGGGTAATGCAGGAGTAGGTTTAATAATGAATAGGAAAACAGGAATGCGGGTAAGCTACTCCAAACAGCATTGTGAACGCATTATTGTGGCCAAGATAGATACGAAGCCTACACCTACCACAGTAGTTCAAGTTCATATGCCAACTAGCTCCGCAGATGACAGTGAGATTGATGAAATGTATGATGAGATAAAAGAAATGATTCAGATAGTGAAGGGAGACGAAAATTTAATAGTCATGGGTGACTGGAACTCTATAGTAGGAAAAGGAAGAGAAGGAAACGTAGTAGGTGAATATGGAATGGGAGTAAGGAATGAAAGAGGAAGCCGCCTGGTAGAATTTTGCACAGAGTATAACTTAATCAAAGCTAACACTTGGTTCAAGAATCATGAAAGATGGTTGTATACATGGAAGAATCCTGGAGGTACTAGAAGGTATCAGATAGATTATATAATGGTAAGACAGAGATTCAGGAACCAGGTTTTAAATTGTAAGACATTTCCAGGGGCAGATGTGGACTCTGACCACAATCTAATGGTTATGAACTGTAGATTAAAACTGAAAAACTGCAAAAGGTGGGAATTTAAGGAGATGGGACCTGGATAAACTGACTTAACCAGAGGTTGTGCACAGTTTCAGGGAGAGCATAAGGGAACGATTGAGAGGAATGGGGGAAAGAAATACAGTAGAAGAAGAATGGGTAGCTTTGAGGGATGGAGTAGTGAAGGCAGCAGAGGATCAAGTAGGTAAAAAGATGAGGGCTAATAGAAATCCTTGGGTAACAGAAAAGATAGTGAATTTAATTGATGAAAGGAGAAAATACAAAAATGCAGTAAATGAAGCAGGCAAAAAGGAATTCAAACGTCCCAAAAATGAGATCGATAGGAAGTGTAAAATGGCTAAGCAGGGATGGCTAGAGGACAGATGTAAGCATGTAGAGGCGCTTATCACTAGGGGTAAGATAGATACTGCCTACAGGAAAATTAGAGAGACCTTTGGAGAAAAGAGAACCACTTGCATGAATATCAAGAGCTCAGATGGAAACCCAGTTCTAAGCAAAGGAGGGAAAGTAGAAAGGTGGAAGGAGTGTATAGAGGGTCTATACAAGGGCGATGTACTTGAGGACAATATTATGGGAATGGAAGAGTATGTAGATGAAGATGAAATGGGAGATATGATACTGCATGAAGAGTTTGACAGAGCACTGAAAGACCTGAGTTGAAACAAGGCCCCGGGAGTAGACAACATTCCATTAGAGCTACTGACGGCCTTGGGAGAGCCATTCATGACAAAACTCTACCATCTGATGAGCAAGATGTATGTGACAGGCGAAATACCCTCAGACTTCAAGAAGAATATAATAATTCCAATCCCGAAGATAGCAGATGTTGACAGATGAGAAAATTACCATACTATCAGTTTAATAAGGCACGGCTGCAAAATACTAACACAAATTCTTTACAGACGAATGGAAAAACTGGTAGAAGGCGACCTCGGGGAAGATTAGTTTGGATTCCGTAGAGTTGTTGGAACACATGAGGCAATACTGACCCTACAACTTATCCTAGAAAATAGATTAAGGAAAGGCAAACCTACGTATCTAGTACTTGTAGGCTTAGAACAAGCTTTTGACAATGTTGACTTGAATACTCTCTTACAAATTCTGAAGGTGGCAGGGGTAAAATACAGGGAGCAAAAGGCTATTTACAATTTGTACAGAAACCAGATGGCAGTTATAAGAGTCGAGGGGTATGAAAGGGAAGCAGTGGTTGGGAAGGGAGTGAGACAGTGTTGTAGCCTCTCCCCGATGCTATTCAATCTGTATATTGAGCAAGCAGTAAAGGAAACAAAAGAAAAGTTCGGAGTAGGTATTAAAATCCATGGAGAAGAAATAAAAACTTTGAGGTTCGCCGATGACATTGTAATTCTGTCAGAGACAGCAAAGGACTTGGAAGAGCAGTTGAATGGAATGGACAGTGTCTTGAAAGGAGGGTATAAGATGAACATCAACAAAAGCAAAACGAGGATAATGGAATGTAGTCGAATTAAGTCGGGTGATGCTGAGGGAATTAGATTAGGAAATGAGACACTTAAAGTAGTAAAGGCGTTTTGCTATTTGGGTAGCAAAATAACTGATGATTGTCGAAGTAGAGAGGATATAAAGCGTTTCTGAAGAAGAGAAATTTGTTAAGATCGCGTATAGATTTAAGTGTCAGGAAAGTCGTTCCTGATAGTATTTGTATGGAGTGTAGCCATGTATGGACGTGAAACATGGACGATAAATAGTTTGGGCAAGAAGACAATAAAAGCTTTCGAAATGTGGTGCTACAGAGGAATACTGAAGATTAGATGGGTAGATCACATAACTAATGAGGAGGTACTGAATAGAATTGGAGAGAAGAGAAATTTGTGGTACAACTTGACTAGAAGAAGGGTACGGTTGGTAGGACATATTCTGAGGCATCGAGGGATCACCAATTTAGTATTGGAGGGCAGCGTGGAGGGTAAAAAATCGTAGAGGGAGATCAAGAGATGAATACACTAAACAGATTCAGAAGGATGTAGGTTGCAGTATGTACTGGGAGATGAAGAAGCTTGCACAGGATAGAGTAGCATGGAAAGCTGCATCAAACCAGTCTCTGGACTGGAGACCACAACAACAACAACAACAACAACAACAACTACAGCTAGAGTATTTCCGGATTTTTTTAATGACGCGTAGTGACTGCTAAATAAAATTTGCGAAATAGTACCTGCAGACACGTACTAAAAGTAAGGAAAAAAAGGAGAAAGAAACAATCTGTAAACTACTGACGATTTCTCGGTTTAGCGCCCGCTAGAAAGAGGTCGATACCACTGGAAGTTGCTGTCCCCACACTACTAGTTGTTCAGACTCCATGACTTATTGGCGTTTCGATTTAGTCTCTATACCTGGATCTGATTTACAAAATGATTGACTTCTAGCTGCTTACACGGCTGCTATCATAGGAAAGCCAATCAGAGAACGCGCTTGGCCGTACGTCCTGTTCCGTTCATGGTTGTCAAATCTCTCAGCTATTGCAGGTGGAGCCTGCTGTAGCCAGCTGCAGATGATCCTCACGGGCGGTAACGTAAACAGTTGCGGTCCGTTTCGTTGTGTGCTTTGTTTCTCTGCGCGGTGAAATTATTTTGCGCTGCAGAATGTCTGAAGTTTGTAGAGCAATTTTGCAAAAAAGTGTAGTTGCCAAACGGAAAGTTTTGATCTACTTATGGTTTGCGTGGTCAGATACGTAAGTTTCTTTTCTCGGTGAGGAAATATTTCTAGAAGGAGAGAGACAATGGTGCGACTCTGTTACCTCTAACGAAGGCAGTAATAAGAACTGCAGACTCTTTGAAGGTACGTAAAAACACTGTCGTGGAAATTTGTAAGGAGAAAAACTGCAGACACCTGGTCAAAAGAGGACCGAACCACGAGTAACAAACTCGGACTCTTTTTTAACAAGATGCTGTTCGTCGCCACATATATGTGGATATTGCGAGAGAAAAGAACATCCAATTATAAAAAGTTATGCATTACTCTTTGCGAGGCAGAGTTATTCATTGGCAACAAGACATCTTTGTTAACGATTGTCGCTGGCCGATGTGGCCGAGAGGTTCTAGGTGCTTCAGTTTGTAACCGCGCGACCGCTACGGTCGCAGGTTCGAATCCTGCATCGGGCATGGATGTGTGTGATGTCCCTAGGTTAGTTAGGTTAAGTAGTTCTAAGTTCTAGGGGACTGATGACCTCAGAAGTTAAGTCCCATAGTGCTCAGAGCCATTTTGATTTTTTTGGTAAGTACTCAAGCAGTTACAGTCTTCTAATGTTGTTAGTTATTCTATTCACATGATAGATTCAGATCCATTTTTGCGTTCTTTCGTATCGAATACGACAAGTGATTGTGATTTAGTCTCATTATTTTAAAGGACAAGTACGTTTCCTGTTGCCTCCGTTCAGATATACAGATAATAGGAATAAAGTATCATTTTATACACAGGAGTGCGTTTTTTAAGTCAAAATGATATTGCGACCCTGTAAAGCGAACTCAGTGTGTTAAAAGGCGGCGTAAGAAGGTAGTCTAGTAAAGAACGGCACAGCTGTTGCTGCTACAGCCATACCGCACGCACACACTGGCGACCCGACATCGCCACCTTCCATGCTCAACTGTGCTTCTTACACTTTGTTATTCTGATCCGGGTACAGAAAAGGAAAAGACGCTCCCGTGCTGCAGATATTACATATTCGTCTTCCAAGAATGCCATTTACTCACTGGGAAGGATATCGCTTTAACACTTTATGGAGGACAGAAGCGCACATTATTATTAGTTTCTCATAAGCTTCCAGATAACACCATCATCACCAAAAGTTTTCCTTCGCAGAAGTCCACCATCTTCAGTTTAGTCATGTAGGCGATAGCTGATCCTGTGGATGTTCTGCAATAAAACTACCCACAGAGAATACGCATCAGGTTTATCTGATATGTGAAGAGGTAGGTACACTTTGGGACGGACATGTAAAAGATGCAGACATTTATGTGGTAACCATTGAAGAACTGATAAATGAGGGAGTAACTCTCCTAAAAAATCGGTTAAAGTAAGCGACGAATCTGAATATGGCCCATCCACAAATTAAAAGTTAGAACCAAAATTATTTTTATAATAGCCCTTTTCGAGGTTTACCTTATCTTTAGATCAGCTGTGAGCAGATATTCTATGACAGTTCTGACGTGAGTTTCTGGTGTGCTGTCATCGATGGTCATGGGATTTCCCCATCTCTTTCCTCTGACAAAGGCCTATTTTCCGATGAATAAAATCGCGGGAAATTGAAATTCAAATTTATGAGAAAAATTCAAAGGTGATAAATTAAAAAATAGCACAATTGCCGTAGTGTGTTTCCTATGGAAGCAGGATTGTTGTCCTAAGTGTAAATTGGCGGGAAATTAAAAAAAAAATGCAGTGTCATACTGGCTGACTTGGAATACTAGCCCTGGCTCTGGCCTGTTGGACTATTTAAAACAGCGTAGAACAGTGTTACAGTGTCTCAGAGATAAAATACTGGCCTTAGCTCTATAATGTCACAATCCATCTCAGACCTGTTGGGCAACTTATAGCAATGTGGAATTCTGACATACTGGTCCAGACTTGATGTTGGTGCAGCTTCACTGTGATGTCAGAATCAGAGATGGTTGACGTGGAATGCAAGATAGCGACCAGGGCATACAGGGACAGGCTCTATGTCGGCAGAATCGGAGTTCTGGAATACTGGCCTTGGCGGAGTGACATTAGAGACAAAGGACATTTGTGCAGGTCCAGCCCTATCTGCTTGACAGTGGGTGTCCTACTTGATGTGACTGTTTGCCAAACTACTATCACTCCGAGGTGTATTGTCACAGCATACTGCTTCTCTGAACAATAATTCTGGATCTTCCCACTTACATCTTTATGTAATCAAATTCTGGCAGAGGGACAGTTCTCTTCAGCCCCCCCTTCCTCCCCCCCTAACATTACTGTTAAAACAATTCATCCTTCCACCACAGCTACCATAAGTTCAAAGCGTTGAGAAAATTCACTTACCCTAGTTTAAAATGATAGGAAAGCTGATGAATGTCAAACTATAGAGCACTGTTCTAATGCAGAAACTGATACAGCCTGTGTGGTTGTTACTATCATGTTCCATAGGAATAGGAGAGGTATCCACTTGTGTCTTCATTAAAACAAACACACAGGGGAAGGTATCTGCACATCATGAAGCTTACCATCGCTGAACTGCCGCCACCCCACCGCCAGAGATAGTGCAGTGAGGTGTAACATCCTCTTCAGACTGTTGATAAGCCATGGCACCGAATGTAGCAGGGCGATGTACCGCTATGGACTCCCCTACTATAACCTAAAAGTATAGAGCAGTAGGTGCCATGTCATCCATCTGCAAACCATCACCGGGACTGCCACGCCCTCGCAGTGCAACGCTGTAGAGAGCTGGCCAGGCAACGCAAGCTGCCTTGCCAATGCCGCATCACACACCTTGCCACCGAGGGATGGAGTCTGCTGCTCCGAACCTCATACACTTACACTATGCGTGTTGTATTTGCAACTGACAATTAGGTGCTCCATGGTTTTGGTTACCTGGCCATCTTCACCTCCCAAGTACGAGTCCGGAGCAGCAGGTGCCACTTCATACAGTGAAGAATGTAATCCGACATCTCTCACCTTTCGCTCGATACAGGTTGTGTGTCCTGTCACAAACGATGCGATTTAGATGGTTGACAGGTATATTGGCGCAGAGGCAGCTCTGTGATGTCAGACTGACATGCTAGGAAACAGTGTGGTCACCATGGGGTCTGGAGTCCACCTGACCTAGTACACAGTGCCACCAGAGAGCGCTGTAGTCCGTTCCATGACGTAATCCAAGATGGCGGTGGAAAATGGCAGGAAATTGTGTTCACCATGAGGTCTGGACCTAGTACACAATACTGCCACCAGAGGGCACTGTTGTCCGTTCCATGACATAACCCAAGATGGCTGTCTGGAGGTGTCAACTACTCCTAAATAATGCATTACAGACACACAAACAACTCGTAAATCACTGAAATAATTTCAGCACACAGCATCCAGAGCTGTAAACTACTCGTAGGTCACCGAAATAATGCATGTACAATGCACTGCAGATATGCTCACTACTCGTAAACTGTCCAAATAACACATAGCACAGCCTAAAGACCTGCTCCCAAAATAATGCAACAGACACGCAAACAATGTGCGCAAGCACCGCCCACCGCCCCATGTCCACTGGAACCACACAGGAGACTACCTCACACGATCCCAGAAGTCGGGATGCACTGGCAGCCCCCACAAAGTGACACGTCCGTCAGTGGCCAAGCCATGCACAGGAGCCCGTTCGGGTCTCTCAAACACGAGGCGGCGGCATCCCTTTCATGCTCGACATCTGAAAAACTTCTCTGGAAATACATGGACACCTAGGCACCATTGCTGGCGCAAGCGGACAGAAGCAAAGACCTATTTGCAGAGCGCAGATGCTCCAAGGACGTGTGTGCGTTGACGCCGCCACTAGCCACTGCCAGACGCAAGCCAGTGTGAGCCATCACTCTCACACTGCTGCTGACGGCATGTCAAAGTCACTTCTACAGTTAAAGTTCTTCGAGTGTTATACTGACGTCACATGTCTGTCTAAATAAGTGCCAAGTCATCCCCTGGGCTGTGGAAGTGTGTTCTCCACTGCTGGTGTGATCTCTCTCTCTACCTGCGATCCAGCGAAGACCTGCAGACGCTGCAGAAATCCATAGCACACGGTGCATTGTTCTTTGCGATCCTAATGGGACGTCTGTGATGTGCATAGTGATGTCACAGATGTGCAATAGAAATCTATTTGACCACTAGCATTTCTAATGTGATATGTGTGATGTGTGGCTGACGCATCGCTACGCGTAGCTACATACCATCACAAGTGCATATACCAACATTCTCAATGTTATATTGAAGACACATGGCTATCTAAAATAAGATCAAGTCGAACTCTCGGAAATTGTATAGTGTCCCAGAAATAATTTAAATGCACTTTTTAGGAGCTTTCGTGATGTCTCGGCTTGTATGCACAGAAATTCTTGGACTTACAGAGCTTGTTTACGAAAATAGTGCAGAATAACGCGAATGCATTCTTCCTCGTGGTCCTAATGTGGCACCCTATCCATCACGTGTTACCCTCCTGCTTTCAATATACGCAAATGCCCTTGCCCCTATATAGAGACTCCTATATCCCAGCAGGAAGGATGTCTTGTGAATGAATTGGGCATTACGATTGGCTCTTATCGAATTTACCTGCCGAATTACTGATGCCACTGGGGTGGAAGCACTGTCTGCCTTTTTTTTCCCTTTCTGCAGACCACCCTTTGAGCTGCAAAAACTATTTTATGCAGATAGCCATACTGCACCCACAATTAAACCTTGCAAAGTGCCCTGCCTATCATTAAATACAGAAAGACTCTTACTCAATTACATTGCTATCTGACGGAGGACAGGAGCTTGAATATTAGAACATGAAACCAACCTCCATCCGAGAAATATATCACTGCATACCATGTCGATGTCGTAAACTTACAATTCGTATCCTGCGCCATACAAAAATCGTCCCTTCTACATTATTTGTATAGCTATCAACCAGCAGACACTCGTACATATATCTCAAAGACAGACAGGACCATTTATACTTCTCTCTGCACTAGATATTTTCCCGCAGCCAATGGTCACAAGTCATCCACTGCCGATGCGTGACCAGAGCGCCCTCAGTGGTCTGATGTCACTCTCAGAACTGTTCTACAAATTCAGGCTCGTTCCCCCTCAGCATAAACGCATTACTGTTTCTGGTCCAGACCTGCTTGCTTGCTACCTTTTCTACACCCATAACCAGACTCTGGGATTACAAGAACACATTTATTTTTGAATGGTTTTCCATAAGGTTATACCAGTTTCGCTGTACTTCTTGATATCAAGCACACAGCAGCATCCTACTGATCGCTTGTGCAACATAACTCCGAAGATATAGATCCCAATTATTTCAATACAAAACCCTAAACTTTAGTGAGGTGGAGCGTGCTGTAAACCACTGAGTAACTAGAAACTTATCCCCTCCGCAAAGTTGAAACTGATATCTCCACTCACAAATACCGATTTTGGTGATGTAACAGATTCCAAATCATCTCTCTAATTTACAAAGCCAACTAAGGTGTTTCTCATGTCTAGAGAGAACCAGCAAACGTGTCTTTCACCCGTGTTCAACCTGCAAGATGCACACACCACAATAGATGTTCCATCAACTAAATAAAGGCCCGAAATGTGCAGAAGCAGTGAACCAGACAATTTACATGGAAGGGAATGATGGTCCAGCGGAAACACGATGTATTGACTCTTCTCAAAAATTTCCACGCGATCGCGAAACCTATCCAATCGTCCTAGGATAAAAACTGGCCTCAAATATATTTTATCCCTGTACTTAAAACTAAATGTTACGATTGCGGTCTCAGTTGAACGACATTCGACAATGAGCGAAGTATCGGAAATACACCCTGCTGACAGCTGTGGCTCTGGAAATAGAAATATCAGTACCATTCTTATGACTTGACATATACTTCTCCCTTTACTATCATAGTACTAACGTCAAATCCATACCTTCCTTACGACTGGACAAAGTCATTTCCTTTGCATGTTGGAAAACAAACACATACTTTATAAGCACGATGCTCAAGGCGAACCTATCGTGCACCCCCCTACTTCTAAGTATAATACTTCATCAATAACCGACTGCTGGTGATACGAAATAATGCTATCCAAAAATCAACTATTGGTGGGCAAGTCTCATAAGTTTTTTTGCGAGTGCTACCACCATGTCTTAGAAAGAGAGGCATAATCATCTTACAAACTGCTATATGTTAAAAACAAAACACAACCATATTACTATCACAAGCGGTCTTAGGTCTACAGGCGAACACAAGTATCCATGTTAAAAGCTACACCAGCTTTATAAATCCATGTATGGCATTAGCTCGAATGACTTGGATTTTCCAGACAAATACCGTGACACTGAATTTAGATGGTGATCGCTGTAGTGTATATTATCACACCAGCAGTGCGGTTACACGTCTCTGACGGTGTACCCTTGTAATAAAATTACCGAATTTTGAAAGTGATTCGGCTAAGAAGCATGGTATAAAACCGGTATTTGCAACTCCATCACACCGCCACCACTAGATATTTCTCCAGTATTTGTAACCCATTCTGTCTCGATGACATGTCAGAGGTTCTGTGATATATCCACTGAGTTATAGGCGATGATTGATTGAGAAAGATCACAAACAGTAGTAGATTGTCTGATGATTGAGGTCGTATGAAATGTACACTAGCTTCTCAGATTGCTTTCAGTAGAAATGATGTCTATGATTTGGAGTCAAGTCTTTCCATTCAACCACATACCTGTGTTGGATCCTATGGAGAGGTCCTTTAATGATTACAGCCAGTAGTGACTAATATTTTTGGCACTCTTATATCTCCAAACAAGCCACCTTTCTCGAACCTGTCTGCTGCAGTATAATTCCAACATGGTTTTAGGCAGCCCCCATGCATCTTGCAACTAACCCTCAGCTGCACTAACGTCCCTGCAGCTTTGAGCATGTGATTATTCCAATGTAAGTCAGAACTGAGTACAAGTTGGAGAAAGCTATACATACCACCTTCTGCAACCCATGTAGAAACAAGCAAAGCTGAGTTACTGTGACAGAACTGTGTTTTGACCGTTCGACGATAAAGAAGCCTGCTCCTGCAACACAAGGTAGTATAAAAGGCAGTACAGGAACTAGATGAAGAACGTGCATTTTGCTACTGCATTGTGGTGCTTCTCCAAACTACAAGCAGGTACTACAAATCCACATCCCTCAGGACCCATTCACATCTATCACCCCAACGTTCCATCCACCAGAGAAAAATGTGACAATCCTATTAAATATGCAGATATTGATCCACTGGACAGACCAGTTTAAAGTTTCATCGCCTATACTGTAGGATGACCGTATCCCACATACTATACTGTAAGTTGCAAGACGCGCTCCCTGTGACGCTATGTCGTTGTTTGAAACAATGTTTTTTTCTGCTGAAACACACTTTGTTCGCTGCCATACATTTTGTTATTCTGCCACGACTTCGAAGCCTGTGTCAGGTTCTAAACTGACACTGACACATTCTGATCCATTGCCTCTCATAGGAAACTAGACGTCGCACGCAGTAAATCATGTTGTTACTGCACCTATGGATAGGATGGAAAAGGAATTCCCGATGTACTGAAATAATAAGCATTACAGTCTATTGTGTGAACAATTTTACCAATTTACAGTAATTTCACCACTGACTAGTGATATGACAGCATATTTCCCAATTTGTGTATTATAAATCACCCCCTCCCCACTTTGCAAGTATCATTATGAATGTGTATAGATGACTGTGCAGTACGTCCATGCATTGTTAATTCTCGAACACTTCCATCATTAAAGTATATCAGGTACCAGTGACACACGCGAGGTGACTACTGTATTTGCCGCTTTTCAGGAAGACAGAGGACCATCCCCCTATGAACTTACATGCATCTGCGATATAGCATGACAGACAGTGGATGGGGTGATCGATTGAGATGGAGCTGTAACAACGTATGTCGTATGATTTAATGGTAGATTGATGATGCATTCTAGAGAGGGAGAAGTTTCTGTAGGTCAGTTGTTCCACTGTTCTGTCAGGATTCATCATTCTCGTGGCATATCCTGCATTCAACTCGTATACAGCCACGTGTTCTGTAAGTGATTTAAAGCACTATCTACTTGCGATCGTTAGCAGTAAACCTGTCGCTCATCAGATGTCTTCCATCTCATGTGTGATGAAACGTGACACATTCCTCTAATCGAACTGTGATTTATGTGATGTACTACATCCTCCCTGTCGCATCTTGGGTGTAAAATCAAGACATCAGTTTCATAACTAAGTTAGCGATAGGTTCTTGTGAGGCACTGCAATCTCCATGTATACATTTGCAAGACTGATGTGCTGTTTACAGGGTTAGTGGCGGAATGACTTGTAATTTTCACATGTCGGATACTGCTGCTATGCGTTTATCTGTTTCCTTGTAAGAGGTATTCCCCGTCACTAATCATAATTTTATATAGGGCTGATACAGGCATAGTATAATTTCTGAAGCGTGATCGGATGTGAACAGTGGATGCCATACATCTAAGGAAAGCTATATTGTGCTCGTTACACACAGAGACAATGTTTTAAGGAAGCAGTTTTTTCGCTTTACAGTTCAATAACATAGTTTATCGTTGGGAAGAAGGATGTATGTAATGCACTTGAAATACATTTCTTACATTGGAATATTAACAGTACTACATTCCATATGAATGACAGTTTGGAAACGCAAGCAATCTAACATTATAGCCCTTTTTAAGCACAGGACGTTGTAGCCCTAGGATATATTCTCTCTTACCAATACCTTCTAGGTACTGATCCTAGACTCTGGAATGATATTTTAAAATTGATAGCTTGGTTGATTTACATAAAAATGCTTCGAACTCCATCTGTCTGGAGCTCCATCGTGCAAAAAAAAAATCACCCGTTTCTTGTTCTTCCTCACCGTTTGCTATTACATCACAACACTTTCAGATCTGTTACTATACTTCGATAAGAGTGCTAACCTTCTCGACATGGGTGGATCTCGAGAAATCTTGTGCACTTATATGGGCGAGGACTCGGCAAGCTCCCATCATTCCCGAGACGTGGAATGTAGCGGTCTACTTGTAGTCGATTGCAGATTAAATCGGTAATGGCACTGCAGGGCGGGTTGGCCAACGACAGTGTGAAGGGGGGTCTTTCAGTCTCTAATTTTGCGCTAAGACTGCGAGAATACTCTGTGACTACCATCAGCATAGAGACAGATCGTAAATTAAGCACTATGCTTGAAGTGTTAGAAACATGTAGAGCGCTGTCTGATATACTTTCATGATGGATGTGTTCGAGAATTAACAATGCATGGACGTACTGCACAGTCATCTATACACATTCGTAATGATACTTGCAAAGTGGGGAGGGAGTGATTTAGCTATAATACTCAAATTGGGAAACATGCTGTCACATCATTGGTCAGTGTTGAAATTACTGTAAATCGGTAAAATTGTCCACACAATCAACTGTAATGCTTATTAATTCAGTACATCGGGGGTTTCTTTTCGATCCCATCCATCCACTGGTACGCTGTTGGTTACCACATAATGATTGATTGACCTCGCTTATTTGAGATGGAGAAAGAGTTTTGGTGAAGGGGCACCACCTTCTGGGGACGGATATCACCGAAACAGTGATCGCGTACATGACTGCAATATGAGGAATCAGTTGAAATGGAACACAGAGCCATCAGTTATTCCGTCACTGTGACAGATGAGTTTAAATATAGAGGTTGTCAATCACTTTCAGACAGCAGTTTGGAAACTCTTCACAACGTCGCCAAACTCTTCCAGTTTCATTGTGTTGTAACTCTCTTTTATTTAAAATCATCCAGTGTGTGCGGTGTATTGTGGTAGATGCAGTAACAACATGATTTACTCCGTGCGACGTCTAGTTTGCTGTCACAGCCAATGGATTAGACTGTGTTAATGTCAGTTTTGAACCAGACACAGACCTCGAAGTCGTGGCGGAAAAACAAAATGTATGGCAGTGTACAAAGCGTGTTACAGCAGAAAAAAAACAATGTTTCAAACAACGACACAGGGTCACAGGGAGTGTCTCTTGCGCCTTACAGTATAGTATGTGGGATACAGTCATCCTCCTATAGCATAGGTAATGAAACTTTAAACTGGTCTGTGCAGTGGATCAGTACCTGTATATTTAATAGGATCATCAAATGTGCTCGAAGCCAGCATGCATGCGGTATTTGTCTTTGATATGTCAGATGAAGTTAGTGAAGCTTTTATGGTTCGTAATTTTTCTCTGGTGGATGGAACAGAAGAACAATGATAGGATGTTGGGGTGATAGACGTAAATGGGTTCTGAGGGATGTGGATCTGTAGTACCTGCTTGTAGTTTGGAGAAGCACCACAATGCAGTAGCCAAATCCATGTCCTTCATCCAGTTCCTGTACTGTCTTTTATACTACCTCATGTTGCAGTAGCAAGCTTCGTTTCCGTCGAATGGTCAAAACACAGTTCTGATGCAGTAACTCAGCTTCACCTGTTTCTACACGGGTTGCAGAGGGTGGTAGGTATAGCTTTCTCCAACTTCTATTTAGTTCCGACTTACATTGGAACAATCACGTGTGCAAAGCTGCAGGGATGGTAGTGCATAGTCTGAGGGGTAGTTGCATGATGCATGGGGGCTACCTAAAACTATATTGGAATTTTACTGTCGCAGATAATTTCGAGAAAGGTGGCTCGGTTGGAGATATGAGAGTGCTAGAAATATGATTCACTAGTGGCTGTAATCGTTAAAGGACGTCTCTATAGGACGTAACGCAGGTATTTGGTTGAATGGAAAGACTTGATTCCAAATCATAAACATCATTTCCATCGAAAGGGTAGCACTGGAGATCTGAAAAGCTAGCGTACATTTCTTACGGCCTCAGTCATCACACCATCTACTACTGTTTGTGATCCTTCTCAATCAATCATCGCTGCGCAGAGTGGCCGCGCGGTTAGAGGCGCCATTTCACTAATTGTGCAGCCCCTCCCACCATAGGTTCGAGTCCTCCCTCAGGCATGTGTGTGAGTGTTGTCCTTAGCGTTAAGTTAGTTTAAGTAGTGTGTAAGTCTAGGGACCGATGACTTCAGCAGTTTGGTCCCTTACGAATTCACACACATTTGAACATTTTTGAATCAATCATCGCCTATAACCCAGTGGATATAATACAGAACCTCTGACATGGCATTGAGACTGAATGTGTTACAAATACTGGAGAAATACCAAGGGGTGGTGGTGTGAGGAAGTTGCAAATACCAGTTTCATACCACGCTCCTTAGCCAAATCACTTTCAAAATTCGGTAATTTTATTACGAGGGTGAACCGTCAGCGACGTGTAACCGCACTGCTGGTGTGATAATATACACTCCGGCTATCACCGTCTATTTTCAGTGTCACGGTATTGGTCTGGGAAAACAACGCCATTCATAGCTAATGCTATATGTGGATTTGTAAAGCTGGTGTAGCTTTTAACATGGATACTTGTGTGCACCTGTAGGACCAAGACCGCTTGTGATGGTAACATAGTTGTGGTTTTTTTTTTTTTTTTTTTTTTTTTTTTTTTTTTTTTTTTTTTTATATAGCACATAGCAGTCTGTATGATGATTACGCCTCTCTTTGTAAGACATGGTGGTAGCACTTGCAAGAAAAACTTATGAGACATGCCCACTAACGGTTGATTTTCAGACAGTATGACTTTGTCCAGTCGTAAGGAACATATGGATTTGATGTGCAGTACTGTGATAGCAACGGGAGGAGTATGTCAAGTAATAAGAATGGTACTGATATTTCTATTTCCAGAGCCACAGCCAGCCGGGGTGGCCCAGCGTTTCTAGGCGCTACAGTCTGGAACTGCGTGACCGCTACGGTCACAGTTTCGAATCCTGCCTCGGGCATGGCTGTGTGTAATGTCCTTAGGTTAGTTAGGTTTAAGTAGTTCTAAGTTCTAAGGGACTGATGACCTTAGCAATTAAGTCCCATAGTGCTCAGAGCCATTTGAACCAGAGCCACAACTGTCAGCAGGGTGTATTTCCGATACTTCGCTCATTGTTGAATGTCATTCAACTGAGACCGCAATGGTAGCATTTAGTTGCAAGTACAGGGATAAAATATATATGAGACCAGTTTTTTTCCTAGGATGCTTCTGCCTATGCGTGCTTGGCGTGCAGTGCTGGTGACCTGTGTCAGGAATGATTCATGTTTCCCATTAACTAGGGGAGGTGAACAAATGCAGAGGCGTGTTGGAGTGTAGGAATGTAGCTGACTTAACCACGTTGTCCTCTAGACGACCGAATAACGAACTAATACTTAGTGTGTACTGGATAGTTTTCGTGATCGCGTGGAAATTTTTGAGAAGAGTCAATGCAGACGTGTTTCTGTTGGACCATCATTCCCTTCCATGTAAATTGTCTGGTTCACTGCTTCTGCTCATTTCGGGCCTTTATTTAGTTGATGGAACATCTATTGCGGTGTGTGCATCTTGCAGGTTGAAGACGGGTGAAAGACATGTTTGCTGGTTCTCTCTAGACATGAGAAACACCTTAGTTGGCTTTGTAAATCATAGGCATGATTTGGAATCTGTTACATCACCGGAATCGGTATTTGTGAGTGGAAATATCAGTTTCATCTTTTTTTTTCGAGTTCTCACGTAAAGGTCTTCACAGAGGAGATAAGTTTCTAATTACTCAGTTGTTTACAGCACGCTCCACCTCACTAAAGTTTAGGGTTTGTAGAGAAATAATTCGGGTCTATACCTTTGGAGTAATGTTGCACGAGCCATCAGTAGGATGCTGCTGTGTGCTTTATATCGAGAAGTACAGCGGAACTGGTATAATATAATGGCAAACCATGCGAAAATAAACGTGTTCTTTTCATCCCAGAGTCTGTTTATGGGTGTAGAAAAGCAAGTAAGCAAACAGGTCCAGATCAGAAACAGCAACGCATTTGTGCTGAGGGGAAACGAGCCCTAATTTGTAGAACAGTTCTGAGAGTGACTTCAGTCTGCTGAGGGTGCTCTGGTCAGGCACTGGGAGTGGATGACTTGTGACCGTCGACCATGGGAAAATATCTAGTGCTGCAAGGAGTATAAGTGGTGCTGTCTGTCCTCGCAGTTTATGCATGTGTGTCTGGTGGTCGATAGCTATACGAATGAGGGGCAATTTTTGTATGGTGCAGGATATGATTTGTATGTTTACTACATCGACACGGTACGCAGTGATATATTGCTGCGTTGGAGATCGGTTTCATGCTCTAATATTCAAGGTTCAGTCCTCAGTCTGATAGCAGTTTGATTGAGTAAGAGTATTTCTGTGTTTGGTAATATGTAGGGCAATTTGAAAGGTTTAATTTTGGGTGAAATATGGGTATCTGTACAAAATAATTTTTTGTGCCTAAGAGTCTCGTCTGCAGAAAGGAAAAAAAGGCGGATGGTGCTTCCACACTGGCGGCATCAGTACTTCAGCGGGTAAATTCGATAAGAGCCAATCATAATGCCCAGTTCATTCACAAGACATCCTTTCTGCTGGGGTATAGGAGTCTCTACATGGCGGCGAGAATGTTTGCGTATGTTAAAAGCAGGAGGGGTAATACATGATGGACAGGGAGCCACATTAGGACCAAAAGGAAGAATGTATTCGACGTTATTCTGCGCTATTTTCGTAAACAGGTTCCATTAAGGCAAGAATTTCTGTGCAAATAAGCCGAGACATCACGAAAGCTCCTATAAATGCGCATGTTAAGTATTTTTGGGACACTACACAATTTCCGAAAGTTCAACTTGATATTATTTTAGATAGCCATGTGACTTTAGTATAACATTGAGAATGTTGCTAGATGCGCTTGAGATGGTATATAGCTATGCGCAGCGATGCATGAGCTACACGTCACGTTTGTCCCATTAGAATCGCGAGTGGTTGAACAGATTGCTATTGCACGACCTGTGATGTCAGTATGCATGTAACACATGTCCCAGTAGGATCGTGAGGAACAATGCACCCTGTGCAATTCTGGAACGGATTTCTGCAGCATCTGTGAAGGTGAGTCGCTCGGCAATTAGGTCTTTGCTGGACCGCAGGTAGAGATGAATCACACCAGCAGTGGTGAATATACATGTGCGACCCTGAGGATGACTTGGCGCTTATTTAGACAGACATGTGACGTCCGTATAACACTGAAAGAACTTTAACTGTAGAAGTCACTTTGACATGCTGTTGGCAGCGGTGTGAGAGTGATGGCTCACACTGGCTTGCGTCTGGCAGTGGCTAGCAGTGGCGTCGACGTGCACGCGCCCTTGGAGCATCTGCGCTCTGCAAATAGGTCTTCACTCCTATCCGGTCATGTCAGCAAATGTGCGTAGGTGATCATGCTTTTCGAGAGGAATTTCTCAGGTGTCAAGTATGAAAGGGATGCAGCCACCTCGTGCTTGAGGGACCCAAACGGGCACCTGTACATGGCTTGGTGGCTGACGGTCGCGTCACTTTATGGGGGCTGCCGGTGCATCCCGACTTCTGGGATCATGTGTGGTAGTGTCCTGTGCGGTCCCAGTGGACATGGGATGGAGGGCAGTGCCTGTGCACATTCTTTGCATGTCTGTTGCATTATTTTGCGAGCAGGTTGTAACGACAACTGTACATTTAATAATTTTTTTCTTTATGAATTTAGATAAATTAATGTAAGCAATGTTTTGAACTTTTTTTTCGGTTCGTATCGTTATGTTAAAGAGACTGTGAGCAACTTTTGAAATGAATATTATTATTTATGTTAGATTTCAAATAATGTGGTAATCAAAGGAAAGTGTATTTAATGTTAAAACTATTGTAAGATGTGAAAATTGTAATTTATACACTTGGTCCATACGTAGGTAATGCATTAGGATATGTGTAGTAGAAAACCTGTGGTGAATACCCTACCTGTAGGGGAGCGGGAAAAGGTGGAGGCAGGCGAGGCGGGAAAACGCACACTGGCGCGGTTTGGCACAACGGACACAGTATTACAGTCGGAGTTGTGAATCGGTCAGAGGAACACGTACTGCACCGAGGCGGCTATCCGGGAAAAGTGGATTCCATTGAGCCTCGGATGAACCGATTCCGACGACTACTTGGCATGGCTATATTCTGAGGCACAAAATTGGAAAGATTACGACGCTAAGAAGATGGAAAGTGCCGACGTAGTGTGAGCCTTGGCCGTGCTTGTATGTGTGCCGTGCTGCCCGCTATCTCGCTGCCCGCCAACTGCCGCACCGACTTGCACAGGTCAAACATTTATTTCGTCTTTAGAAGTGTATCTGTGTGGACCAGTGCCGAAAATGTTTCTGACTGTTCAATAATAACGTGACTTTTACCAGAATTGCCTTAGTCGTGACTTATCCTGATCACTGACCTAGACAGGATCCTTACCTCGTATTGTGCAACCCGAGTATCCTGAACTGAAAGTTTAATGTTAGTGTTAATGAAAATTATCAGCAGATTAATCTATGCCATAAAGAAGTCTAAAGTCCTGTGTGTTATTGCAAATGTTGAGAAAGAACAAAAGTATGACTAAATTGGAAGAGAGTTTTTTCTGAATTGAGTTAGCGATGTTATTTAATTAATTTGAGACAGAAATAATGACAGTTAAATTATTCAGAAGTAAGACAAAAGAGTAGTTATCCATAGATTGATAATTTTGAGTGTTAATTTGCCTTCAGTACTTAATAGTTTCAGTATAACGACCATAACAGTTTCAGCCCCCCCCCCCCTTCTCTTGTCCATTCTTTCAAACCTTGAAGTGTACTGATCAGATTTGTCCAGTAAAGCTAAGTTCTATATTAATCCTAAGTGTATTAGTGTTTTTCCATCCTTAATAGTGACACTGTGTGTGTACTTTCAAGATTGTCGATGCTAGGGCAATCTATGCCCGATTTCAGTCTGATCAATATAAAAAAAATGCAGTTCGTAGTAATCATTGCTGTGTGGTGTTGTGTATTTATAGCTCGTTCAAATTAGAACTAAAGGAGAAAACTTTAGTTCAGTGGATTTTTCCGGTTCCAAACTTTGCCATATAACGCATCATTACTACGTGTTACTATGCTTGTACATGCACCCACTTGTACAAGGAAAAACTTACTCATTGCCTAAGTAGGCTGGCGACCGAATTATTAATTATAGGTAGCATCTACTGTGTGTACTTCTTGTCTATGCTAAAGGGTAATTATACTTTACATTTGCTTGATGCATCACTGTAGTTATTGACTGAGTATAAGTCCGATCTTGCTTCTATTAGGTACACGCGGTCAACTTACGTACTAAAATCCTTGTTTATAAGGTGAAGCCCGTGAACTTATTACAGTACAGGCTTTATAGAGCTAACGTACGTCCGAGCAGGGCGGTAGCGTTGCAAGTGGCTTCCCGGTGACAGGACATCCAGTTGTTGTTGGTTACAAATTAATGGAAATACCGAACAGTGGATGTTCAGTGGCACGAATAGCAATAAAGTTCAGTAAAATAAACTGCAGTGGGAGTCAAGTATAATAGTGTGGTGTAATTGGTATTTAGTATGGACAGAAACGTAGGCAGGGTAGATGCGCCAAGCGAAATGGAGAATGCGGCTGGCAGTAGCAGGAGTTCACGTGGCCAGATAACAGATGGCGTTAGCGGAAGACAATTGGCGTACATACAATACCATGAACACGTCAACGAACAGATTGAAATATCCAGATCGTCTCGAATACAGCAAGGGACAAAACAGAAAGAAGAGGGTGATTTTGTAGATGATAGTGGGTACGTGAACGAATCCACTGACATGTTTGATTCACCACAGATAAAGAAAGGACCGAAAGAAACTTCGGAAGTAGAATCGGAACACATCGATCCTGTAGAACAAAACAGTATAAAAATTTTAAGTATGAACGACTTATTTGAACAATTAACCAAACAAATTGCAGGACAGAATGAGCAGCTTAAAACGCACATTGACGAGCAACTCAAAATACAGGGAAGCCAGCTCAAAACACAGAATGAACAGCTTAAAACACACGTGGATCAAATTAAAGCACAGGTCGAAGGACAGGGAATTAAAATTAGTAAACAAATAGAACAGGTAGAACAAAAAGTGGATAATTTAAGTTCTGTGGTAAATACACTGAAACTTGAAATTGATACCATTAACAAAAATATGGATACTATGCAGGAGGAAATTGGAAACATTAATAGTAGATTCGATGTTGAAATTCTCAACATCCAAGAGAAAGTAGAACCTCTGGTTGAAACTAAGGTAGACGAAAAAGTTTTCGGTCTTAAAACTGAGATCGTAAACGAATGTCAACACGGGATATCACAATTGAAAAAGGTAGTTTTGGACACTGAAAGTGATTTAAGTAAAAAAGTAACCGGATGTGTTCAAAATTGTGAACAAAATACTACGAAAATTCAAGGCAGAATTTTCGACCTGGAGAGCAAAATTAAAGATAGGCCTGGTGTTGTCTGTAATGGCACACCAATTACGAAGCTGTTAGAAGGCGAGGAACGCTTCGATCCAGCCAAGAAACATAACGGGTGGCATCCGTTAGATTTTATCAAAAATTGCGAGAGAGTATTTCCTGAGCACTTGTCTGATCAGGAAAAGATAAACGTAGTAATTAGCGCCTTAGCAGGTGACGCTAAGCGCTGGGGAATAAATTTAAATACCAAACGAATGACGTTCGAAGAATTCAGGCAAAGATTTACGGAAGAATATTGGTCTGAACAAAAGCAGGACCATTTATGGCGCGAGTTTATCATGGCCAAACAGCATGATAACCGGGGCAGAAATTCTTTGAAAGATTTCTGTGAGTATTGGTACCGAAAATTGACACACTTAAGAGGTAGAAGATCAGATTCGGAAATTATCTGGGAGCTACATAAAAAGCTTCCGGAGGATTCAAAGAGGTATGTAGGAAGCAATCATCGTAGCTTCCAAGCATTTCTAGAAAGGGTCGAAGACGAAGACCATTGGCGCGCAAGTCGTGCCAATTACCAAAACTTTGGTAACCATAATAACCGACACAATGACGAACGAAACGACGGCGATGGATTTCCCGTCAATATAATACGGAGAGGAAGAGGCAGATGAAGAGGCAGAGGAAATTATCCAGGTCGCGGTCGAGAGTATACCGCGCAAAATAATAACGACGCGGGAAACTAATTACCGCGAACGTTGCGGGCCAAACGGAAGCGGACAATACATACCGGCCCCGATTTAAGAAAAGATATCGGACCGACCGTAATGTAATGATACAGGATAGGGACAGTCATGGAACGCCGCGACGTGTTGTGGCGAAACAAGCGTCAGGTGCGAGCCAGAATGAGTCATCTCTGCCGCACAGAGCGCTACATGTTAACAGGCGAGTGGAGCATCAGAGGGCAACGGCCCAGCCTAGCAGAACATCTGTTCAGAAAGAAGCTGCTAGCAATACGGCAGCAGTAGATACGAACATAGCCGTCAGAGCTAATGAAAATTTTACGAGTGATAATTCCGTGGCAAAGGAAACAATAAATGAAACTGTGAATACACAGAGAGGTGCGGTTAGTAGTGTTTGCAATGAGATAAAAGGCGAGGATGAATTAGCAGAAGTAACTGATTGGCGTGTGCAGATCGATGATCTGTACAAGGGCCTAAAGCAATGTGAGTGGGACGATTTTAAGAAGGAGGATGAGGCGAAGAAATTAGTTGGTGAAAAGAGAGATAGTAGGGACGTCCATAAAGTGACGTGGCCCAAATTTCAAGAGGGGAGAATAAATAGTGCCGCGCAAAGTACGCGTGCTGCCGATAGGAGGAAGGTTAATGATAGGAAGGATTTGGAGGATGAAATCCTCAGCATTGACGAAGAAATAACTTCTGCTAACAGTCCACCAATAGTACGAGCTGCTACCGAGAGGCACCGTGGAGAAGGGGCAGATGATTACCTGAAAGTAATTAAAGTCCACGAGAATTACACCGAATATGAAGTCACAGTGGATGTGAATAAAGCTGAGGATGAGGCCGTTTTGCCAAAAGAGGAGATTGAATTAAAATCCAAGCCTGACGACAATACAGAGGAAGAACTTAATGCCTGTCTCAGAAAAGCTTTTATGTTAGAACCTGAAAGCGATCCGGAATGGTCGGATTCCGACGATAGTTCAGATGATGGAAGGTACGCAAATACAAACAAAATTGAATATTCTAACTCTCCCTATTGTGCAAAAGTAGCGTACTTAAGTGAATCTGATGTTGAGGAAGAGAGTAGTGATGACTCTAGTGAAGAGGAATTTTCAGGTGTAGAGGAAAATGAATATACTTTTACTGAAAGAGGGTATGAGAAAATCAGTGAAAATAATAGGGATGCAGTTAATTGCGATATTGTACCTAACGATGACGATGTATCAAAACAAAATCCAGACGTTGAAACAGAACAAAGAAAGAAAGAGCCACCGGACGACTCAGTGTTTATTTTGCAACGAGTTCAAGTAAGCAAAGACTTTGAACTCCAGAAACTGAAAAAGCCGCCAGATATAAATGGTTCACAGGTCAGGAACGTATCTTGGGACGATGTCACAGTCGACCAAGGTGCGTTGTGGAAAAACAGGAAGGGGCATGATTTAGAGTCTGGGGCAGATTTATATCGGATTTTGAGAATGTCATGAACACATTACATCATGAAACTACTGGGTTCCCCCCCAGAAGAAATTTTGTTAGGTAGCAGAAGTAAAAGTTTAATGGAAGAAAAACTAGAGTTTCCACCTTGTACAAGTTTGGGATTGGATCAAAAGAAAGAATTGGTGATAAAAAGGGCAAAGCAAAAAGCTGAATCTAGATCTAAAAGACACAATAAAAATTTAAAAGTTTCAAAATTTAAAATTGGAGATTACGTTCTTTTAAAAACCCACAAAAAGTCTAGTGAACTAAACCATGAAATTTCAAAATTTAAATATATTTATAATGGACCATATATAATACAGAATATTCCACACAACAATGCTTACTACCTGATCTACCCAAAATCCAAAAGACCTTTAGGTGTAAGAAATATTGCGGACCTGAAACTGTATGTTCCTAGGAACGAGTAAATGTGCTGTATCTTATGCTGAACCCAAGTTATTCTAAATGTATCTAATCTTTGTAAATGTCTGTATACCCTTGAAAGTGTGCTAATGTAGTTATGTGAGTTTCAGATTACCAATTGTACTGCAACTGTAAAAATGTATGGAGAAAAGGACTGAAAAGAAAGGATAAATGCTATCAGCCAGATAAAAGATAGGACTGTCAAAAATGAAAATGGGCAATGTATGAACCATAATATGAAGGACTGCCAAATACCAATGAGGGCAGATAAATAATCGATGGAAAATTGTAAATGTGATCCAGGAGATGTGACAATATGAAGTGAAAAGGACTGCCCAAATCCGCATAATAGGCAGCAAATATGTGTAGTTAATTTTCTGAATATATGTGTGTGTGTTTTGTTTAGTAAGTAAGGAAATGGACTGCTATTCAAAGCAAGCAGTGACAAATTATCTTATAGTGTATACAAAATATGCAATTGTTTTTGTAGTTAAATGTTTATATTCCAGAATTTTAAATTATTTCTTTGAGAAATTTAGAAAAAATGATTAAATTGCTATTTTAGTGATGTTATGATGGGAAGTTGGACTGTGAAAAAGGCACTTGAGTAAATGACAAGTAATTATTCTTGATGTGTTAAAAAAGTGTAAACCTATATACAGTGAGTAAAAGGAAATATGTAGTGTAAATCTTTTTGGACAGTTAAGTAAAGAATCGGAACCACTGTATAATTGTAAGATTTAGTGTTCCCATAAAATTTGGACTTAAGAAAATTTTCTGGAAACAGGGGCATGTGTAACGACAACTGTACATTTAATAATTTTTTTCTTTATGAATTTAGATAAATTAATGTAAGCAATGTTTTGAACTTTTTTTTCGGTTCGTATCGTTATGTTAAAGAGACTGTGAGCAACTTTTGAAATGAATATTATTATTTATGTTAGATTTCAAATAATGTGGTAATCAAAGGAAAGTGTATTTAATGTTAAAACTATTGTAAGATGTGAAAATTGTAATTTATACACTTGGTCCATACGTAGGTAATGCATTAGGATATGTGTAGTAGAAAACCTGTGGTGAATACCCTACCTGTAGGGGAGCGGGAAAAGGTGGAGGCAGGCGAGGCGGGAAAACGCACACTGGCGCGGTTTGGCACAACGGACACAGTATTACAGTCGGAGTTGTGAATCGGTCAGAGGAACACGTACTGCACCGAGGCGGCTATCCGGGAAAAGTGGATTCCATTGAGCCTCGGATGAACCGATTCCGACGACTACTTGGCATGGCTATATTCTGAGGCACAAAATTGGAAAGATTACGACGCTAAGAAGATGGAAAGTGCCGACGTAGTGTGAGCCTTGGCCGTGCTTGTATGTGTGCCGTGCTGCCCGCTATCTCGCTGCCCGCCAACTGCCGCACCGACTTGCACAGGTCAAACATTTATTTCGTCTTTAGAAGTGTATCTGTGTGGACCAGTGCCGAAAATGTTTCTGACTGTTCAATAATAACGTGACTTTTACCAGAATTGCCTTAGTCGTGACTTATCCTGATCACTGACCTAGACAGGATCCTTACCTCGTATTGTGCAACCCGAGTATCCTGAACTGAAAGTTTAATGTTAGTGTTAATGAAAATTATCAGCAGATTAATCTATGCCATAAAGAAGTCTAAAGTCCTGTGTGTTATTGCAAATGTTGAGAAAGAACAAAAGTATGACTAAATTGGAAGAGAGTTTTTTCTGAATTGAGTTAGCGATGTTATTTAATTAATTTGAGACAGAAATAATGACAGTTAAATTATTCAGAAGTAAGACAAAAGAGTAGTTATCCATAGATTGATAATTTTGAGTGTTAATTTGCCTTCAGTACTTAATAGTTTCAGTATAACGACCATAACAGTTTCAGCCCCCCCCCCCCTTCTCTTGTCCATTCTTTCAAACCTTGAAGTGTACTGATCAGATTTGTCCAGTAAAGCTAAGTTCTATATTAATCCTAAGTGTATTAGTGTTTTTCCATCCTTAATAGTGACACTGTGTGTGTACTTTCAAGATTGTCGATGCTAGGGCAATCTATGCCCGATTTCAGTCTGATCAATATAAAAAAAATGCAGTTCGTAGTAATCATTGCTGTGTGGTGTTGTGTATTTATAGCTCGTTCAAATTAGAACTAAAGGAGAAAACTTTAGTTCAGTGGATTTTTCCGGTTCCAAACTTTGCCATATAACGCATCATTACTACGTGTTACTATGCTTGTACATGCACCCACTTGTACAAGGAAAAACTTACTCATTGCCTAAGTAGGCTGGCGACCGAATTATTAATTATAGGTAGCATCTACTGTGTGTACTTCTTGTCTATGCTAAAGGGTAATTATACTTTACATTTGCTTGATGCATCACTGTAGTTATTGACTGAGTATAAGTCCGATCTTGCTTCTATTAGGTACACGCGGTCAACTTACGTACTAAAATCCTTGTTTATAAGGTGAAGCCCGTGAACTTATTACAGTACAGGCTTTATAGAGCTAACGTACGTCCGAGCAGGGCGGTAGCGTTGCAAGTGGCTTCCCGGTGACAGGACATCCAGTTGTTGTTGGTTACAAATTAATGGAAATACCGAACAGTGGATGTTCAGTGGCACGAATAGCAATAAAGTTCAGTAAAATAAACTGCAGTGGGAGTCAAGTATAATAGTGTGGTGTAATTGGTATTTAGTATGGACAGAAACGTAGGCAGGGTAGATGCGCCAAGCGAAATGGAGAATGCGGCTGGCAGTAGCAGGAGTTCACGTGGCCAGATAACAGATGGCGTTAGCGGAAGACAATTGGCGTACATACAATACCATGAACACGTCAACGAACAGATTGAAATATCCAGATCGTCTCGAATACAGCAAGGGACAAAACAGAAAGAAGAGGGTGATTTTGTAGATGATAGTGGGTACGTGAACGAATCCACTGACATGTTTGATTCACCACAGATAAAGAAAGGACCGAAAGAAACTTCGGAAGTAGAATCGGAACACATCGATCCTGTAGAAAAAAACAGTATAAAAATTTTAAGTATGAACGACTTATTTGAACAATTAACCAAACAAATTGCAGGACAGAATGAGCAGCTTAAAACGCACATTGACGAGCAACTCAAAATACAGGGAAGCCAGCTCAAAACACAGAATGAACAGCTTAAAACACACGTGGATCAAATTAAAGCACAGGTCGAAGGACAGGGAATTAAAATTAGTAAACAAATAGAACAGGTAGAACAAAAAGTGGATAATTTAAGTTCTGTGGTAAATACACTGAAACTTGAAATTGATACCATTAACAAAAATATGGATACTATGCAGGAGGAAATTGGAAACATTAATAGTAGATTCGATGTTGAAATTCTCAACATCCAAGAGAAAGTAGAACCTCTGGTTGAAACTAAGGTAGACGAAAAAGTTTTCGGTCTTAAAACTGAGATCGTAAACGAATGTCAACACGGGATATCACAATTGAAAAAGGTAGTTTTGGACACTGAAAGTGATTTAAGTAAAAAAGTTACCGGATGTGTTCAAAATTGTGAACAAAATACTACGAAAATTCAAGGCAGAATTTTCGACCTGGAGAGCAAAATTAAAGATAGGCCTGGTGTTGTCTGTAATGGCACACCAATTACGAAGCTGTTAGAAGGCGAGGAACGCTTCGATCCAGCCAAGAAACATAACGGGTGGCATCCGTTAGATTTTATCAAAAATTGCGAGAGAGTATTTCCTGAGCACTTGTCTGATCAGGAAAAGATAAACGTAGTAATTAGCGCCTTAGCAGGTGACGCTAAGCGCTGGGGAATAAATTTAAATACCAAACGAATGACGTTCGAAGAATTCAGGCAAAGATTTACGGAAGAATATTGGTCTGAACAAAAGCAGGACCATTTATGGCGCGAGTTTATCATGGCCAAACAGCATGATAACCGGGGCAGAAATTCTTTGAAAGATTTCTGTGAGTATTGGTACCGAAAATTGACACACTTAAGAGGTAGAAGATCAGATTCGGAAATTATCTGGGAGCTACATAAAAAGCTTCCGGAGGATTCAAAGAGGTATGTAGGAAGCAATCATCGTAGCTTCCAAGCATTTCTAGAAAGGGTCGAAGACGAAGACCATTGGCGCGCAAGTCGTGCCAATTACCAAAACTTTGGTAACCATAATAACCGACACAATGACGAACGAAACGACGGCGATGGATTTCCCGTCAATATAATACGGAGAGGAAGAGGCAGATGAAGAGGCAGAGGAAATTATCCAGGTCGCGGTCGAGAGTATACCGCGCAAAATAATAACGACGCGGGAAACTAATTACCGCGAACGTTGCGGGCCAAACGGAAGCGGACAATACATACCGGCCCCGATTTAAGAAAAGATATCGGACCGACCGTAATGTAATGATACAGGATAGGGACAGTCATGGAACGCCGCGACGTGTTGTGGCGAAACAAGCGTCAGGTGCGAGCCAGAATGAGTCATCTCTGCCGCACAGAGCGCTACATGTTAACAGGCGAGTGGAGCATCAGAGGGCAACGGCCCAGCCTAGCAGAACATCTGTTCAGAAAGAAGCTGCTAGCAATACGGCAGCAGTAGATACGAACATAGCCGTCAGAGCTAATGAAAATTTTACGAGTGATAATTCCGTGGCAAAGGAAACAATAAATGAAACTGTGAATACACAGAGAGGTGCGGTTAGTAGTGTTTGCAATGAGATAAAAGGCGAGGATGAATTAGCAGAAGTAACTGATTGGCGTGTGCAGATCGATGATCTGTACAAGGGCCTAAAGCAATGTGAGTGGGACGATTTTAAGAAGGAGGATGAGGCGAAGAAATTAGTTGGTGAAAAGAGAGATAGTAGGGACGTCCATAAAGTGACGTGGCCCAAATTTCAAGAGGGGAGAATAAATAGTGCCGCGCAAAGTACGCGTGCTGCCGATAGGAGGAAGGTTAATGATAGGAAGGATTTGGAGGATGAAATCCTCAGCATTGACGAAGAAATAACTTCTGCTAACAGTCCACCAATAGTACGAGCTGCTACCGAGAGGCACCGTGGAGAAGGGGCAGATGATTACCTGAAAGTAATTAAAGTCCACGAGAATTACACCGAATATGAAGTCACAGTGGATGTGAATAAAGCTGAGGATGAGGCCGTTTTGCCAAAAGAGGAGATTGAATTAAAATCCAAGCCTGACGACAATACAGAGGAAGAACTTAATGCCTGTCTCAGAAAAGCTTTTATGTTAGAACCTGAAAGCGATCCGGAATGGTCGGATTCCGACGATAGTTCAGATGATGGAAGGTACGCAAATACAAACAAAATTGAATATTCTAACTCTCCCTATTGTGCAAAAGTAGCGTACTTAAGTGAATCTGATGTTGAGGAAGAGAGTAGTGATGACTCTAGTGAAGAGGAATTTTCAGGTGTAGAGGAAAATGAATATACTTTTACTGAAAGAGGGTATGAGAAAATCAGTGAAAATAATAGGGATGCAGTTAATTGCGATATTGTACCTAACGATGACGATGTATCAAAACAAAATCCAGACGTTGAAACAGAACAAAGAAAGAAAGAGCCACCGGACGACTCAGTGTTTATTTTGCAACGAGTTCAAGTAAGCAAAGACTTTGAACTCCAGAAACTGAAAAAGCCGCCAGATATAAATGGTTCACAGGTCAGGAACGTATCTTGGGACGATGTCACAGTCGACCAAGGTGCGTTGTGGAAAAACAGGAAGGGGCATGATTTAGAGTCTGGGGCAGATTTATATCGGATTTTGAGAATGTCATGAACACATTACATCATGAAACTACTGGGTTCCCCCCCAGAAGAAATTTTGTTAGGTAGCAGAAGTAAAAGTTTAATGGAAGAAAAACTAGAGTTTCCACCTTGTACAAGTTTGGGATTGGATCAAAAGAAAGAATTGGTGATAAAAAGGGCAAAGCAAAAAGCTGAATCTAGATCTAAAAGACACAATAAAAATTTAAAAGTTTCAAAATTTAAAATTGGAGATTACGTTCTTTTAAAAACCCACAAAAAGTCTAGTGAACTAAACCATGAAATTTCAAAATTTAAATATATTTATAATGGACCATATATAATACAGAATATTCCACACAACAATGCTTACTACCTGATCTACCCAAAATCCAAAAGACCTTTAGGTGTAAGAAATATTGCGGACCTGAAACTGTATGTTCCTAGGAACGAGTAAATGTGCTGTATCTTATGCTGAACCCAAGTTATTCTAAATGTATCTAATCTTTGTAAATGTCTGTATACCCTTGAAAGTGTGCTAATGTAGTTATGTGAGTTTCAGATTACCAATTGTACTGCAACTGTAAAAATGTATGGAGAAAAGGACTGAAAAGAAAGGATAAATGCTATCAGCCAGATAAAAGATAGGACTGTCAAAAATGAAAATGGGCAATGTATGAACCATAATATGAAGGACTGCCAAATACCAATGAGGGCAGATAAATAATCGATGGAAAATTGTAAATGTGATCCAGGAGATGTGACAATATGAAGTGAAAAGGACTGCCCAAATCCGCATAATAGGCAGCAAATATGTGTAGTTAATTTTCTGAATATATGTGTGTGTGTTTTGTTTAGTAAGTAAGGAAATGGACTGCTATTCAAAGCAAGCAGTGACAAATTATCTTATAGTGTATACAAAATATGCAATTGTTTTTGTAGTTAAATGTTTATATTCCAGAATTTTAAATTATTTCTTTGAGAAATTTAGAAAAAATGATTAAATTGCTATTTTAGTGATGTTATGATGGGAAGTTGGACTGTGAAAAAGGCACTTGAGTAAATGACAAGTAATTATTCTTGATGTGTTAAAAAAGTGTAAACCTATATACAGTGAGTAAAAGGAAATATGTAGTGTAAATCTTTTTGGACAGTTAAGTAAAGAATCGGAACCACTGTATAATTGTAAGATTTAGTGTTCCCATAAAATTTGGACTTAAGAAAATTTTCTGGAAACAGGGGCATGTGTAACGACAACTGTACATTTAATAATTTTTTTCTTTATGAATTTAGATAAATTAATGTAAGCAATGTTTTGAACTTTTTTTTCGGTTCGTATCGTTATGTTAAAGAGACTGTGAGCAACTTTTGAAATGAATATTATTATTTATGTTAGATTTCAAATAATGTGGTAATCAAAGGAAAGTGTATTTAATGTTAAAACTATTGTAAGATGTGAAAATTGTAATTTATACACTTGGTCCATACGTAGGTAATGCATTAGGATATGTGTAGTAGAAAACCTGTGGTGAATACCCTACCTGTAGGGGAGCGGGAAAAGGTGGAGGCAGGCGAGGCGGGAAAACGCACACTGGCGCGGTTTGGCACAACGGACACAGTATTACAGTCGGAGTTGTGAATCGGTCAGAGGAACACGTACTGCACCGAGGCGGCTATCCGGGAAAAGTGGATTCCATTGAGCCTCGGATGAACCGATTCCGACGACTACTTGGCATGGCTATATTCTGAGGCACAAAATTGGAAAGATTACGACGCTAAGAAGATGGAAAGTGCCGACGTAGTGTGAGCCTTGGCCGTGCTTGTATGTGTGCCGTGCTGCCCGCTATCTCGCTGCCCGCCAACTGCCGCACCGACTTGCACAGGTCAAACATTTATTTCGTCTTTAGAAGTGTATCTGTGTGGACCAGTGCCGAAAATGTTTCTGACTGTTCAATAATAACGTGACTTTTACCAGAATTGCCTTAGTCGTGACTTATCCTGATCACTGACCTAGACAGGATCCTTACCTCGTATTGTGCAACCCGAGTATCCTGAACTGAAAGTTTAATGTTAGTGTTAATGAAAATTATCAGCAGATTAATCTATGCCATAAAGAAGTCTAAAGTCCTGTGTGTTATTGCAAATGTTGAGAAAGAACAAAAGTATGACTAAATTGGAAGAGAGTTTTTTCTGAATTGAGTTAGCGATGTTATTTAATTAATTTGAGACAGAAATAATGACAGTTAAATTATTCAGAAGTAAGACAAAAGAGTAGTTATCCATAGATTGATAATTTTGAGTGTTAATTTGCCTTCAGTACTTAATAGTTTCAGTATAACGACCATAACAGTTTCAGCCCCCCCCCCCCCCTTCTCTTGTCCATTCTTTCAAACCTTGAAGTGTACTGATCAGATTTGTCCAGTAAAGCTAAGTTCTATATTAATCCTAAGTGTATTAGTGTTTTTCCATCCTTAATAGTGACATTGTGTGTGTACTTTCAAGATTGTCGATGCTAGGGCAATCTATGCCCGATTTCGGTCTGATCAATATAAAAAAAAATGCAGTTCGTAGTAATCATTGCTGTGTGGTGTTGTGTATTTATAGCTCGTTCAAATTAGTACTAAAGGAGAAAACTTTAGTTCAGTGGATTTTTCCGGTTCCAAACTTTGCCATATAACGCATCATTACTACGTGTTACTATGCTTGTACATGCACCCACTTGTACAAGGAAAAACTTACTCATTGCCTAAGTAGGCTGGCGACCGAATTATTAATTATAGGTAGCATCTACTGTGTGTACTTCTTGTCTATGCTAAAGGGTAATTATACTTTACATTTGCTTGATGCATCACTGTAGTTATTGACTGAGTATAAGTCCGATCTTGCTTCTATTAGGTACACGCGGTCAACTTACGTACTAAAATCCTTGTTTATAAGGTGAAGCCCGTGAACTTATTACAGGCTTTATACAGCTAACGTACGTCCGAGCAGGGCGGTAGCGTTACAAGGTCTGTAGGCTGTGCTATGTGTTGTTTGGACAGTTTACGAGTAGTGAGCATGTCTGCAGAGCATTATGCATGCATTATTTCAGTAATTTACGAGTAGTTTGCAGGTTTGTATGCTGTGTACTGAAATTATTTCGTTCGTTCCAAGGCGTGGCAGGTAGCAAAAAACGTCCCCGGAGGCTGATCAGAAAGCCTCCCCAGTGCGTCTGACAAACAGGTTTCAGGCTGAGCCAGATGCAGCTGCCTGCCCTGTTTCAGAGGATGATTCTCAGCCTGTAATGTCCGGGCAATCACAAAGGGTGGGCTTATTGGTAGTTGGGAGCTCCAATGCTAGGCGCGTAATGGGGCCCCTTAGGGATATGGCGGCTAAGGAGGGGAAGAAATCCAGTGTGCACTCCGTGTGCATTCCGGGTGGAGTCATTCCTGATGTGGAAAGGGTCCTTCCGGATGCCATGAAGAGCACAGGGTGCAGCCAGCTGCAGGTGGTGGCACATTTCAGCTCTAATGAAGAGTGTCGCTTTGAATCTGAGGAAATTCTCTCTGGATTCCAGCGGCTATCTGATTTGGTGAAGGCTGCCGGTTTGCATACGAGATGAAGGCAGAGCTCACCATCTGCAGCATCGTTGACAGAACCGACTGCGGACCTTTGGTGCAGAGCCGGGTGGAGGGTCTGAATCAGAGGCTTAGACGGTTTTGCGACCGTGTTGGCTGCAGATTCCTTGACTTGCGCCTTAGGGTGGTGGGGTTTCGGGTTCCGCTGAATAGGTCAGGAGTTCACTACACTCAGCTGGCGGCTACACGGGTAGCAGAGGCTGTGTGGCGTGGACTGGGCGGTTTTTTTAGGTTAGAAGGCCTCGGGAAAGTACGGGGTGGGCTGCAATCTCAAAGGGTGCACGGCAAATACAGGACGTGCTTGGATCAAGGAACAGTCGGAATTGCGGTTGTAAATTGTTGTAGTTGTGCTGGGAAAGTCCCTGAGCTTCAAGCGCTAATAGAAAGCACAGAAGCTGAAATCGTTATAGGTACAGAAAACTGGCTAAAGCCTGAAATAAGTTCTGCAGAAATTTTTACGAAGTCTCAGACGGTGTTCAGGAAAGATAGATTAGGCAGTGATGGAGTGTTTGTGTCTGTCAGTAGTGGTTTATCTTGTAGTGAAGTCGAAGTAGATACTCCGTGCGATTTGGTATGGGTGGAGGTTATACTTAACAGCCAAACTAAATTAATAATTGGCTCCTTCTACCGACCCCCAGACTCCGATGATATAGTTGCTGAACAGTTCAGAGAAAATTTGAGTCTCGTAACAAATAAATACCCCACTCACACGGTTATAGTTGGTGGGGACTTCAACCTTCCCTCAATATGTTGGCAAAAATACTTATTCAAAACCGGTTGTAGGCAGAAAACATCTTCCGAGATTGTCCTAAATGCTTTCTCCGAAAGTTATTTCGAGCAGTTAGTCCACGAACCCACGCGAATTGTAAATGGTTGCAAAAACACACTTGACCTCTTAGCCACAAACAATCCAGAGCTAATAGAGAGCATCATGACTGATACAGGGATTAGTGATCACAAGGTCGTTGTAGCTAGGCTCAATACCGTTTCTTCCAAATCCACCAGAAACAAACGGAAAATAATTTTATTTTAAAAAGCGGATAAAGTGTCACTAGAAGCCTTCCGAACTGACTATGCAAATGTAGACGAGATGTGGCTCAAATTCAAAGATATAGTAGCAACAGCAATTGAGAGATTCATACCTCATAAATTGGTAAGAGATGGAACTGATCCCCCATGGTACACAAAACAGGTCCGAACGCTGTTGCAGAGGCAACGAAAAGCATGCGAAGTTCAGAAGAACGCGAAATCCCGAAGATTGGCTAAAATTTACAGACGCGCGAAATTTGGCACGGACTTCAGTGCGAGATGCCTTTAATAGGTTCCACAACGAAACATTGTCTCGAAATTTGGTAGAAAATTCGAAGAAATTTTGGTCGTGTGTAAAGTACACAAGCGGCAAGACGCAGTCAATACCTTCGCTGCGCAGTGCCGATGGTACTGTTACCGACGACTGTGCCGCTAAAGCGGAGTTATTGAACGCAGTTTTCCGAAATTCCTTCACCAGGGAAGACGAATGGAATATTCCAGAATTTGAAACACGAACAGCTGCTAGCATGAGTTTCTTAGAAGTAGATACCTTAGGGGTTGCGAAGCAACTCTAATCGCTTGATAGGGCAAGTCTTCAGGTCCAGATTGTATACTGATTAGGTTCCTTTCAGATTACGCTGATACAATAGCTCCCTACTTAGCAATCATATACAACCGCTCGCTCACCGATAGATCTGTAAGTACAGATTGGAAAATTGCGCGGGTCGCACCAGTGTTTTAGAAGGGTAGTAGGAGTAATCCATCGAACTACAGACCTATATAATTGACGTCGGTTTGCAGTAGGGTTTTGGAGCATATACTGTATTCAAACATTATGAGTCACCTCGAAGGGAACGATCTATTGATGGCTTCTTGTGCAACGCAGCTAGCTCTTTACTCGCACGAAGTAATGGCCGCTATGCTGATGATACAAGTATAGTAATCACACCTGAGAAACAAGAATTAAATGATGAAATTGTCAATACTGTCTTTCAGAAAATTACTAAGTGGTTCCTTGTAAACGGACTCTCACTGAATTTTGATAAGACACAGTACATACAGTTCAGTACAGTGAATGGTATGACGCCATTAATAAATATAGACCTTAATCAGAAGCATATAGCTAAGGTAGAATATTCCAAATTTTTAGGTATGTCCATTGATGAGAGATTAAATTGGAAGAAACACATTGATGATCTGCTGAAACGTTTGAGTTCAGCTACTTATGCAATAAGGGTCATTGCAAATTTTGGTGATAAACATCTTAGTAAATTAGCTTACTACGCCTATTTTCACTCATTGCTTTCATATGGCATCATATTTTGGGGTAATTCATCACTGAGGAATAAAGTATTTATTGCACAAAAGCGTGTAATCAGAATAATAGCTGGAGTCCACCCAAGATCATCCTGCAGACATTTATTTAAGGATCTAGGGATATTCACAGTAGCTTCTCAGTATATATACTCTCTTATGAAATTTGTTATTAACAACCAAACCCAATTCAAAACTAATAGCAGTGTGCATAACTACAATACTAGGAGAAAGGACGATCTTCACTATTCAAGATTAAATCTAACTTTGGCACAGAAAGGGGTGAATTATACCGGCACTAAAGTCTTTGGTCACTTACCAAATAGTATCAAAAGTCTGACAGATAACCAACAAGTATTTAAGAAGAAATTAAAAGAATTTCTGAATGACAACTCCTTCTACTCCATAGAGGAATTTTTAGATATAAATTAAGAAAAAAAAATATATTGAAAAAAAAATAAAAATAAAAAATAAAGAAAAACAAAAAAACACAAAAAATAAAGTTGTTATATTAACTTAAGTATGTTGTTAAATTAACCTAATTATGTCATGTATTGGAAAATTCGACTCGTTCCACATCATTACGAAATATCGTATTCATGATCCATGGAACTAGTATTAATCTAATCTAATCTAATCTAATCTATCGACAGGGGATCTCAAGTTGATTTCGTATTTCTAGATTTCTGGAAAGCTTTTGACACCGTTCCTCACAAGCGACTTCTAATCAGGCTGCGGGCCTATGGGGTATCGTCTCAGTTGTGCGACTGGATTCGCGATTTCCTGTCAGGAAGGTCGCAGTTCGTATTAATAGACGGTGTAACGTGCGCGTGGGGCACACAATACTCATTAAAGCCTGTACTATGGTAAGTGAGCGGGGTTCACCTTACGAGACAGGATTTTTGTATAGATATTGACCGCGTGTACCTGAATGGTGGCAAATCAGACTTACATCCACTCTGTAATAACAATGATCCGTCAAGTAAGTACAAAATGCAATTACACGTCAGTAAGTACCAGAAGCAACACTGAAGATGCTACCAATTTAATAATAATACGGTCGCCAGCCTAATTAGGCATTAACTGAGTGTCTTCCCTGTACAAGTTGGTGTATATTCATGCAAAACAACACGTAGTAACACTGCATAATATAGTAAAATTTTAGAAACAGAAAATCTATTGAACTGATAGTTTCACGTTCTGGACTGATATGGAAAAACCATGAATACATAACACTACACTATAATGTATACTACAAAGCTTCGGACTGTCTATTGATCTGATTAAAATCGGGCATAGGTTACACTAGAAATAGCACTTTCGAGCCACACACAAAATGTCAATTTTGATAAAGATAAAACACTGATAAATTTTGACTTATATATTGACTTTAACTTTTGCTGGTCAAACCAATGTGGAACACTTCAGAATTCAAATGAATAAAGGGGGGGGGGGGGGGAGGGGACCCTGAAACTGTTATGATCACTATATTTAAAAAATTGATTACTGAAATTATCATGCGTTCAAGATTTCCAGTATATGAGTTACTACTCTTTTTATCTTATTTACTTCTCATTTAAATACCTTTATATCTGTCTCGAAATAATTAAACTTCATTACTATATCGATATTAAAGATACCTTTCAACTTCCTTATTCATTTACTGGTTCATTAACAAAACAGTTCTTTAAACACCATTCTAACATAACTAGGTTTGCAAGTAATTATTATTAACACAAAATTTAATTTTTCATTTCGGGATACTCGGATTGCACAACATTTGGAAAGGACCCTGCCTAGGTTAGTTGTGAGGATAATTAAATGATGGGAAAGTTCTGGCAAAATTTAGGTTATTATTGAATAGTTCACTCTATGGTCCATACGAATACAGTACTAAAAGTTTCAACCTGCTTGTATCGATGCGGCGGTTGGTGAGCCGCGAGATGGCGAGGCACAGAGCACACATACAACCACAGCTATGGCTCTTGATGTATCGGCACTTTAATTCTTCTTAGCGTCGCAATACTTTTCCATTTAGTGCCTATGGAATTTTGCCATGTTGTGTGGGCGTTGGAACAGCATACCCGAAGCTCAGTGAAACTACGTCATCCAGGAGAGCCTCCTCGCTCCAAAAGGTGTTGCTCAGACCAATGCCAAACTCCAACTACTACTGCTGAGCCCGTTGTGCCGTACAGTGCCCGTGCGCATTTTCCCGCGCTCGCCTGCCATCCACCTTTTACTGCTCCCTTACAGACAGGGTATTCACCCGAGGTTTTGCATTCTACATATCCTAACACATTGCCTACGTATGGACCAAACGCACGGTTACAATTTTCAACATCTTACAATAGTTTCAACATTTGTTACATTTCAATTCCATTACAATATTGCTTGACATTTGAAATAAACATTAATATTCACATTGAAAATTGTTTACAGTTTTCTTAACACAATGACATGAAACAAAAAAGAAATGAAATCAAAACATCAGTTACACTAATTTATCGAAAAATCAGATGGAAAAAAAATTTTACTTATATGCACAATAGTACAGCGTCGTTGTTGTTACAACGGCAAGTCATCGAGTAAAACTGAAGTGATATCAGGTGTTCCCCAGGGAAGCGTCATGGGACCTCTGCTGTTCCGGATCTATATAAATGACCTGGGTGACAATCTGAGCAGTTCTCTTAGGTTGTTCGCAGATGATGCTGTAATTTACCGTCTAGTAAGGTCATCCGAAGACCAGTATCAGTTGCAAAGCGATTTAGAAAAGATTGCTGTATGGTGTGGCAGGTGGCAGTTGACGCTAAATAACGAAAAGTGTGAGGTGATCCACATGAGTTCCAAAAGAAGTCCGTTGGAATTCGATTACTCGATAAATAGTACAATTCTCAAGGCTGACAATTCAACTAAGTACCTGGGTGTTAAAATTATGAACAACTTCAGTTGGAAAGACCACATAGATAATATTGTGGGGAAGGCGAGCCAAAGTTTGCGTTTCATTGGCAGGACACTTAGAAGATGCAACAAGTCTACTAAAGAGACAGCTTACACTACACTCGTTCGTCCTCTGTTAGAATACTGCTGTGCGGTGTGGGATCCTTACCAGGTGGGATTGACGGAGGACATCGAAAGGGTGCAAAAAAGGGCAGCTCGTTTTGTATTATCACGTAATAGGGGAGAGAGTGTGGCAGATAAGATACACGAGTTGGGATGGAAGTCATTAAAGCAAAGACGTTTTTCGTCACGGCGAGATCTATTTACGAAATTTCAGTCACCAACTCTCTCTTCTGAATGCGAAAATATTTTGTTGAGCCCAACCTACATAGGTAGGAATGATCATCAAAATAAAATAAGAGAAATCAGAGCTCGAACAGAAAGGTTTAGGTGTTCGTTTTTCCCACGCGCTGTTCGGGAGTGGAATGGTAGAGAGATAGTATGATTGTGGTTCGGTGAACCCTCTGCCAAGCACTTAAATGTGAATTGCAGAGTATACATGTAGATGTAGATGTATTTCAGTGATTTACGAGTTGTTTGTGTGTGTAATGCATTATTTAGGAGTAGTTTACAGGTCTGTAGGCAGTGTGGCGTGTGGCCCCTCCAGACAGTAGGTTAGAGATTAGATTAGTTTTCTTGGGTTATGTCACGGAATGGACGACAGTGCTCTCTGGTGGCAGTACTATATACTAGGTCCAGACCTTTTGATAAATACGGTTTCCTGTAATTTTCTCCCCCCATCTTGGATTATGTCACGGAATGGACGACAGCACCCTCTTGTGGCAGTACTGTTTACTAAGTTAGTTGGACTCCGGATTGCATGGGGGCTACACTTGATGGTGGTACTGGCTCTAATTGTTGAAGTAAATAGTGCATGCAAAATAAAGACTTACGTCCAGCACAGGTCGAGTCCTCTTCCCACCATTGCCTAGGATGAGGTGGCAGTTTGATGACTTAGGTAAGTGGAGGTAGCTCAAGTGCCCTTTCTTTACTTTCTTAGGTTAGTAGAGATAGCCCAAGTGACCTTTCTTTACTGCCAAAATTCAAAGTTCCCACCAGTTCCTAGTAAGAGGTGGCGGTTGAATGACTTAGGTTAGTGTTGGTAGCCCAAGTGATCCATTTTCTAGCCATTTTCTTACGTTAGTAGAGGTGTGTTTCATTGTCCTGATGGAATTTGAGCTTACCACCATTTTCTGGGGGAGGGAAGGAGAGGGCTGTTAGGTTAGTGGAGGTAACCCAACTGACCTATCTTCCTGCGAAAATTCGCCATCTTTGACGACGTCATGACCGCCATCTTGAATGACGTCATGTGCTGTTGCCACATCTGCAGGCCGCCATCTTGGATGACGTCATCGCCGCCATCTTGGTTACATCTGGGAACAATGGAAATTGAGGTGGCACCGTCCTGGCCCTAATGCTGACTAATATGTTTTTGTGCAAAGTGTAAGGGTACCACGATGTTTGACACTGACTGTACAAGGAGGAGCAATGAAACCTAAGTCCAACAGCCAATATGTTGTAGGATAGAAGAGGGAAGGAACATATATTTATCTAAGCAATCACAGCGTGAGATGATCGATACACCATGCACACCAACTGCTGCAAAGTCTAGTACAGCCGAAACTGTTTCGTCATGGGTGTGCGATAACATGGAGTTGATGGATGCTGTTGGCTACTCCCCCTCCTTTAGTGCATGAGACACAGGCAGCCGTCGTTCATCGCATCGGATACTTCTGCACCATCCAGTGAAAGAAGCACTTCTAATACCGTGACTATCAATACGCAAAAGATGTAGGCAAACTCCTTGACAGAAATGGACGTGTCCAGGACAGCAGCATTTGACGTCCGAACTTACAGTACGCTGCTGTTACTTCGAGAACAGGGACAGAACAGAACACTAGATCACGACACTATCTCTCTCACACACCATAACCGTCAAGCAAATGGTTTGAAAAACATAGATATTGAGCTAGCAGAACCTCGGCAAAAACTATAAATATTGTATGTAGGGGATCCAACATACGCAGCGGATTTCTTATGAGATCATCTTTTGCGTGAGGACATGTTGATAATGATTCAACGTCATCCAGCGGTCGTTAGGTCCATATGTTAAAGTAAAATCAACCGAGCAGTACTGCATTGGTCTACAGGAGACACAAAACTCCTCTCGTCCCTCCTATATAGGAGTTTGATACAGCTTTCACAGTAGAGCAAGGCCGGCCAAACGCTGCACAGTGTGCAGACGTGCGGAAGTGCTGCACATGTGCGCACGTGTGCGACAGCGAGCGACAGCGACATCTGTTATTAGACATGTGTCCTAAATGAACGGCGGCGGCTTCAATTCCCTGTTGTCCAAGCAAGAGCGCAACATATCCAGTCTCGTTTACCCCTGGTGACCGTAACCTTAACAGAGAAGTACTGAGAAATGGCAAGTACTGTGAAAAAACAAAGGACGGGAGATCTATGTTCTCAGTCGTTTAAAAATGACTGGGAACTGCAACTCTTTTTTGTAGCCGTTGGTGAAAGCTCACAGTGTTTGCTGTGCCGCCGAATAATAGACGTCCAGCGTAAGTTTTCAATTGAAAGACATTACAATACATATCACAAAGACGAGTGTAGTGTACTCAACAGTGAAGAACGGGAAGCAAAATTAAATGTCCTTCAGAAAATGGATGAGACACATCAACTCGATTTTACTGTACGTCAAAGTAACTGATACTTCTTGAACTCTTAGTTTCTTGTGTCACATTTATGTCTGTTTTACTGTACGCTATGCAATGTACTGTTTTCAATTTTCCAGAGTGACAACCACACTAAATCTTCACTGCGAGCAAGTTTTAAAATCGCATTAAGAATTTCACAATCTGGGAAACCCTTTTCCGAAGGGGAGTTTGTGAAAGGGTGTCTGATTGATACTGCAGAACTCGTGTGTCCCACGAACGTTAGCAGGTTTCAAGAAATCAGTCCATCCAAACAAACAGTGACAAGACGTATCAGTGCTATGGCCGGCGATCTGCACAGGCAGCTAATAAATAAGGCTAAATACTTTGTTGTTTCTCTGCTGCGCTCGATAAAGCAACAGATCTTACAGATACAGCCCAGGTTGTGATATACATACGAGGTGTCGATAACGCACTTTGTGTAACAGAGGAGCGACATCTGTGTGTAGAAACATGCACTACATGAACGCTGACGGCTGCGGCGTGCACGCTGTGACCCCGAAGTTGCACATGTGCAGGAGCACCGCACGCGTGCAGAATTTCTGGCCGGCCCTGCAGTAGAGCATTCACGACAGACCCGCGGCCACAGCAGTGCAGACAGCTCTAGCAGACAACTGCGCTAGGTAGTGCCACTCAGTGGATCGGGAAGTCCAGATATTTGATCCCTCGTCAGTCACTCGTAGGATCTGTGTCTGTCACTTTCCATTTCTTACTACTCTCTTAATCTTTGCTCGTGTACAGGCAAACACCGTAGCTATAAACTGTATTTTAATGCCATCTCCTTCTTTAGTCAGACACTTCATTAATTTGGTAAGATGGCTATAGAGTCATAAATAGTGTTGAAGTCTGTAAAATCGAGTTCTGTGTAGTCTATATGTAAGTTAAACAATATAACAAATGAACTGTTGTTAAATGCAGTTATTCCACCAGTGTTTAAAAACGTGTCAAACTGCTTCCCAGTGTCTACATGTACCATATGGTGGTCTTATAACTCAGAGGACACATCACAGAACACTATTACGCAGCCTACGTCACACAGAAGCATATGACACAGGATACATTACAAATATTGGTTCGTAGTGTGAAAAATACTTAGCAGGGCCGTGGATTTGCAAATACAAAGTTAGGCGCATGTTCCTTTAGTCATAGTACTTCGTAAATTCACCCATAAATGGTGACGCCTGGGCGAAAGTAAGGTCACAACACAGACTCAGAACAGAATAGCGCTCCTGTGCTGGAAGGAACACGATGTAATTGTTGTGGGTGCTATTTCCAGTAATACATCTCTGACTAACGCTATTTATAGTGCACAAACCTTACATTGCCACGACTATCTGACATGCTTTCACGTTAGAAATGCTACACACTATTAATATGCCTATTAAGACTCCCTGTCATACGTGTAAGTAAAACAGGCTCTCGACAGTTAAACCTTGTATGAAGCTAAAAGTATCTAATGGTGCGATCTGGAACACCTAAATGCAAATGTCCTCTGGTATGCAGAGCATGGCAGGCGTTTGGTGCTTTCTAAAACCATCATATCTGAAACATTTTATAAGGAAGGATAGGAACACAGCTATCAGTCATAGCCACACTGCTTTTCTACTATTTTTACATATTCAGATTTCAGCTATAAATAGCCATCTTCAGTGTATTTGAGTGAGTTATAGTCCAACAAACTCCCAGCGATAGGTCATATGACGACTTAACTGGTGTACAGGCCAAACATCAGTCTACACCTTTAGATCAGTAATGCATAATTAATAGAATACAGTGTTATACGGGCTGGCGAATTTCGCACATCTCAATATGCATGAACGATTTAGCAGATAGAAGCAATAGCACTAAAAGATTATTCAGTGACAATGATGTTGTGTAGAGGGAAGTACAACCGTAGGAAAAGCTTATGGAATTGCAGACAACCATGGATAAATTGTACGACGAATGCTATAACAAGACCACATATGGAAATGTGAGAGATGTGCTCTGGGGAATTACATGGAATTCCACAGAGAAATGATGATGTAGTTATCCTATACACAGGGTGAAAAAGAGTCAGAGGACACCTCGTAATATCGTGTAGGACCTCCTTTTGTTCGGCATAGTGCAGCAACTTGATGTGGCACGGACTCAACAAGTTGGAAGTCTCCTGCAGAAATATGGAGCCATATTGCCTCTATGAGCGTCCACAATTGCGAAAGTGTTGCCGGTGCAGGATTTTGTGCACGAGCTGACCTCTGTGTTATGCCCCATAAATGTTCGGCGGGTTTCATGTCGTTCGTGGCCAAATCATTCACTCGAAATGACCAGAATGTTATTCTAACAGATAACGAACAATTGTGGCAGGTGGTATGACATCGTTGTTTGGGAACACGAAGTCCACGAACGGCTGCAAATGATCTCCAAGTAGACGAACAACTATTTGCAGTCAATGGTGAGTTCAACTGGAACAGAGAAGCCAGTACATTCCATGTAAACACAGCCCATACCATTACTGAGCCATCACCAGCTTGCACAGTGCTTTGTTGACAACCTGGATCCATTGCTTCGTAGAGTCTGCGCCACACTCGAACCCTACTATCAGCTCTTACCAACTGAAATCGGCACTCATCTGACCATGACATGGTTTCCCAGCAGTCTAAGTTATAATTGATATGGTGAGGAGCCTAGGAGAGGTGCTGAGGGTGATGTCGTGATGTTAGCAAAATCTCTCGTGTCTGTCGTCTGCTGCCATAGCCCATTAACACCAAATTTCGCCCACTGTCCTAACGGATGCGTTCTTCGCACGTTCAAATGGCTCTGAGCACTATGGGACTCAACTGCTGAGGTCATTAGTCCCCTAGAACTTAGAACTAGTTAAACCTAACTAACCTAAGGCCATCACAAACATCCATGCCCGAGGCAGGATTCGAACCTGCGACCGTAGCGGTCTTGCGGTTCCAGAGTGCAGCGCCTATAACCGCACGGCCACTTCGGCCGGCTCTTCGCACGTCTCGCGTTGATTTCTGTGGTTATTTCACAGTGTTGCTTGTCTGTTAGCGCTGACAACTCCACGCAAACGCCTCTGCTCTCGGTCGTTAAGTGAAGGTCTTCTGCAACTGCGTTGTCCGTGGTGAGAAATAATGTCTGAAATTTGGTATTCTCGGCACACTCTGGACACTGCAGATCTCGGAATGCTGACTTCCCTAACTATTTCCGAAACGGAATGCCTATGAATCTAGCTCGAACTACCACTCTGCGTTCAAAGTCTGTTAATTCCCGTCGTGCGGCCGTAGTCGCGTCGGAAACGTTTTCACATGAATCACCTGAGTACATATGACAGCTCCGCCATTGCACTGCCCTTTCATACACTGAAGCTCCAAAGAAACTGGTATAGCCATGCGTAATCAAATACAGACAGATGTCAACAGGCAGAATACGGCGCTGCGGTCGGCAACGCCTATATAAGACGACAAGTATCTGGCGCAGTTCTTAGATCGGCTACTATTGCTACGATGACAAGTTGTCAAGATTTAAGTGAGTTTGAAAGTGGTGTTACAGTGGGCGCACGAGCGATGCGACACAGCATCTCCGAAGTAGCGATGAACTGCGGATTTTCCCGTACAACCATTTCACGAGAGTACGTGAATATCAGGACTCTGGTAAACCATCAAATGTCCGACATCGCTGCGGCCGGGAAAAGATCCTGCAAGAATGCGACCAACGACGACTGAAGAGAATCGTTCAACGTGACACAAGTGCAACACTTCCGCTAATTGCTGCAGATTTCAGTGCTGGGCCGCAAGTATCAGTGTGCGAACCATTGAACGAAACATGATCGATATGGGCTTTCGGAGCTGGAGACCCACTCGGGTACCCTTGATGACTGCACGACACAAAGCTCTACGCGTCGGCTGGGCCTGTCAGCGCCGACATTGGGCTGTTGATGACTGGAAACATGTTACCTGGTCGGACGAGTCTCGTTTCAAATTGTATTAATCGGATGGACGTATGCAGTTATGCAGACAATCTCATGAATCCATGCACCCTGCAAGTCAGCAGGGGACTGTTCAAGCTGGTGGAGGCTCAGTAATGGTGTGGGGCATGTGCAGTTGGAGTGATATGGAACCCCTGATACGTCTGGATTAGAGATGGGTCGTTCACTAACTAATGGGTCCAAAGAAATGGTTCACCAAGATAAACGGAAGGAGCGAGGAACGAATTCTAAGGAACGGTCTTTCATAGTTCACTTCGGTCGCGGCTTTCTACTTACAGTTCCCGGGAAACGGTCGGTCTTGTTCCAGCCTCGGTCCCGTTCCCGTCTGTTTCGGTCTCGGTCTCCCTTGGCCGGACTCGTCCTTCCTCGCGTGGCCACTCGTCGCAGTTCCACTGCCGACTGCTCCTAGTTCAGTATCGAGTTGTCGTTCGTTTCGTTCGCTGCGCACGCCCATTCTAGATCTGTTTCAAACCTTTCTTGAACTCTGGGCTTCGGTCATTTTCGCATTCCATTCAGCGTCCACGGCCAGTAATTAAAATGTACACTCCTGGAAATGGAAAAAAGAACACATGGACACCGGTGTGTCAGACCCACCATACTTGCTCCGGACACTGCGAGAGGGCTGTACAAGCAATGATCACACGCACGGCACAGCGGACACACCAGGAACCGCGGTGTTGGCAATCGAATGGCGCTAGCTGCGCAGCATTTGTGCACCGCCGCCGTCAGTGTCAGCCAGTTTGCCGTGGCATACGGAGCTCCATCGCAGTCTTTAACACTGGTAGCATGCCGCGACAGCGTGAACGTGAACCGTATGTGCAGTTGACGGACTTTGAGCGAGGGCGTATAGTGGGCATGCGGGAGGCCGGGTGGACGTACCGCCGAATTGCTCAACACGTGGGGCGTGAGGTCTCCACAGTACATCGATGTTGTCGCCAGTGGTGGGCGGAAGGTGCACGTGCCCGTCGACCTGGGACCGGACCGCAGCGACGCACGGATGCACGCCAAGACCGTAGGATCCTACGCAGTGCCGTAGGGGACCACACCGCCACTTCCCAGCAAATTAGGGACACTGTTGCTCCTGGGGTATCGGCGAGGACCATTCGCAACCGTCTCCATGAAGCTGGGCTACGGTCCCGCACACCGTTAGGCCGTCTTCCGCTCACGCCCCAATATCGTGCAGCCCGCCTCCAGTGGTGTCGCGACAGGTGTGAATGGAGGGACGAATGGAGACGTGTCGTCTTCAGCGATGAGAGTCGCTTCTGCCTTGGTGCCAATAATGGTCGTATGCGTGTTTGGCGCCGTGCAGGTGAGCGCGACAATCAGGACTGCATACGACCAAGGCACACAGGGCCAACACCCGGCATCATGGTGTGGGGAGCGATCTCCTACACTTACCGTACACCACTGGTGATCGTCGAGGGGACACTGAATAGTGCACGGTACATCCAAACCGTCATCGAACCCATCGTTCTACCATTCCTAGACCGGCAAGGGAACTTGCTGTTCCAACAGGACAATGCACGTCCGCATGTATGCCGTGCCACCCAACGTGCTCTAGAAGGTGTAAGTCAACTACCCTGGCCAGCAAGATCTCCGGATCTGTCCCCCATTGAGCATGTTTGGGACTGGATGAAGCGTCGTCTCACGCGGTCTGCACGTCCAGCACGAACGCTGGTCCAACTGAGGCGCCAGGTGGAAATGGCATGGCAAGCCGTTCCACAGGACTACATCCAGCATCTCTACGATCGTCTCCATGGGAGAATAGCAGCCTACATTGCTGCGAAAGGTGGATATACACTGTACTAGTGCCGACATTGTGCATGCTCTGTTGCCTGTGTCTATGCGCCTGTGGTTCTGTCAGTGTGATCATGTGATGTATCTGACCCCAGGAATGTGTCAATAAAGTTTCCCCTTCCTGGGACAATGAATTCACGGTGTTCTTATTTCAATTTCCAGGAGTGTATGTGATAATAACCTAAATTACATAAAAATCACGTGGTATGTAATACATACATCTTTCCATCGGCACGGCAGACACGAGTGACCATTTTCCGTCTTTTTTTGATCCAAGGTAAAACAGCATATTCATTGTTATGGAAGGCAGACCGACTCACAACCGAATGAAACCCGCGTTCCATAATAGAGTGTCAGTTGTCATGATTTGTAAAGAGAATACGATAACTTCTACAATATTATTTCAGTGGTACAGGGTGGCGCACGAAAAATCGGCCCCGAGCGCTAGACTGCTGATTGTCGCCCACCAATCGTCATCTATTGTTTCGAAGTTATTGTTTGCATTAGCTTATTTGGTATTTCTTTACTGCATAATTATTCCATGTTTATCTATTCTGCTCGTAGCGGTCAACAAATCGTGCGTAATTGGCGAGCAGCCTGTACTCGGGGCCGGTTTTTCGTTCGCGACCTTATATTATTTCACTGCGATCAGCCACATAACGCTACAGTTGGCTAAACGAGAGGTTTTGCAGAATCACGAAAATTGCTTCTATAACTGTATGAGAATACTTTAACGAATAAAAACTCTGTACTCCAGAGGAGAACCAAGTGCCCCCTCTTGGCGCCTTCCATCTTCAGTCACCGATGCTACTAATTTTTCAATTTTCATAAGAACCATATACAATCCATAAATGAACGGTGAATGAGTAAAACTTAACGGTTTCCAAAAAAATAACGATCAACAATGAACTAATTCCCAAGGATGAACGAGTTTGCACATCTCTAGTTTGAATACGACTCTGATAGGTGACACATACGTAAGCATTCTGTCTGATCGCCTGCATCCATTCATGCCCATTTTGCATTCCGACGGACTTGGGCAATTCCAACAGGAAAATGCGACACCCCAGACATTCGGAATTGCTACAGAGCGGCTCCAGGAACGCTCTTCTGAGTTTAAACAGTTTCGCTGGCCACCCAACTCCCCAGACATGGGCATTATTGAGCATATCTGGGATACCTTGCAACATGCTGTTGAGAAAAGATCTTCACCCCTTCGTACTCTTACGGATTTATGGACAGCCCTACAGGATTCATGGTGTCGATTCCCTCCTGCACTATTTCAGACATTAGTCAAGTCCATGACAAGTCGTTTGCGGCACTTGTGCGCGCTCGTGGGGGCCCTACACAATAATAAGGAAGGCGCACCAGTTTCTTTGGCTCTTCAGTGCATATTGTGTACGCGATACTACCACCATTTGTTCATGTGCATCTCGCTATCTCATGACTTTTTTGTCACCTCAGTGGATGTCTCTTCGTAACACCTGAGCGAGCAACGATGCGAGGTGTCAGAAGGCAAAGTCATCCCATACTGGTGAGGGTGGTTGATGGAGACGTCTTCTGTCTCTGGAACCGGTAGCCACATTATTGGTGCGAGAACAGTTGTCATACACGCCATTAGAACTAAACCTTAAATTGCTAAGTCTTCGTAAAGCTGAAAGAAATTTTTGTGTGTGATCTGCAACACCCAAATGCTTTTGGAAAGACTTTGAGGCATTCTGACCCATCCCATTCAAAACACTCCAACAGGAGACACAGAATTGTTTCTACAGTATGCTTTGATGAAGCATCCTATTTGAAATGTACATTGCCCTATATCGTTAGCCTACAAATAGTGGCCAACATGGACACGTCTAGACCAGAAGCACATTCCATCAACTATTTCAACTATTTATAGCAATCCTACTCCCACTCGAATACTATTTCAAGTCTACAAACACGTTTTTCACTCACTTGTAATGTAACACAGTTAACCAAGTAGCAGGAAAATGCTTCTCCTATGACGTTACCCTACGGCTACTAACCCGTAATAGACCTGGCTCATCGAAGTGTCTTATAGTTCCCTCTGTAATGATAGCATTAGTCAGTCACCGACAAGCGCACTTCATCTTGCAAGTTAGAGTGGTAGTCCTCCCATGTTGATCTAGTAATATTGTAGAACAAATCTTTATGTATTTAATAAATAATACGCGAAACCGTCATGGTATATGTGTTGTCATGAGGCAGAAGGTGTATGAGTTAGATTTTCTCATACAGTTTTCGCACTACCTTCTGACAGATGACAATTTTCAGGTATCTTCCCATCACATTCCTGCAACTGTGGGAAGAGAGTGCAACACATTCGAGTGTCAGGAAGGTAGATTTCCACCGAGGCAGTGAAAAAATGCTTGAAATCCTAAGAAAAAATGAGCATAAGCTATACGGAAAGTATTGTATTAAACAGCATGTAGAAGAACCTATTGGAATATAGTTCAATAGCGAGATGGATGGACTGGCAAAAGTAAGAGAAAGTTAGTCCTACTAACCTATTGTTGATCATGTACATCGAAGAAGAACCGAGTGCTACTACGATATTTCAGACAATTATTCTATTAGAACAGCAATTTTTACGTCATTTTATATGGTATGATCGCAGGTATTTTAGATTTTTTCGTGCTAATTGTACCCAGTATTCCTCCTGCTGTCACATTGTCGCTCCCATGTAGGATAAATGGTTTGCAACCCTGACGCTGTCTCTCACAGAGACGCGCTTCAGAAATATACCACATAGGTAGCTGTTACATGTACCACATACATTTCAAAAACATTAGCCAGGTGGACTCGTCATCCTACCAGAAAACTGAAGGCTGTTAGAGACTTGAAATATAGTAGGAAGATATCTGATAACTGTCATAAGTTGGATGAAACTGCGCGAAACTGTACCACAAAATCTAACTCTTAGACCTTTCGTTGCATGGCAATACACATATCCTAATGATTTTGGGTATTATTTATCAAAATACATAAAGATTTGTTCTACAACATTACAAGCCACACATGACTGTTCTAACTTGCAAGATAATGTGCACTTGTTGGTGATTGACTTACGCTGTTATTACGCAGGGAACTATAAGACATTTCGATGAGACACGTCCGTTGCAGGTTAGTACCTGTAAGGTAACGTCATACATCTACATCTACATCTACGTGATTACTCTGCTATTCACAATAAAGTGCCTGGCAGAGGGTTCAATGAACCACTTTCAAGCTGTCTCTCTACCGTTCCACTTTCGAACGGCACACGGGAAAAACGAGCACTTAAATTTTTCTGTGCGAGCCCTGATTTCTCTTATTTTATCGTGATGATCATTTCTCCCTATATAGGTGGGTGCCAACAGAATGTTTTCGCAATCGGAGGAGAAAACTGGTGATTGAAATTTCATGGCAACGAAAAACGCCTTTGTTTTAATGATTGCCACTCCACATCACGTATCATGTCAGTGGCTCTATCTCCCCTATTTCGCAATAATACAAAACGAGCTGCCCTTCTTTGAACTTTTTCAGTATCATTCGTCAGTCCCACCTGATACGGATCCCACACCGCACAGCAGTACTCCAGAATAGGGCGGACAAGCGTGGTGTAAGCAGTCTCTTTAGTAGACCTGTTGCACCTTCTAAGTGTTTTGCCAATGAATCGCAGTCTTTGGTTTGCTCTACCCACAATGTTATCTGTGTGATCGTTCCAATTTAGGTTATTTGTAATTGTAATGTCCAAGTATTTAGTTGAATTTACAGCCTTCAGATTTGTGTGACTTACCGCGTAATCGAAATTTAATTGATTTCTTTTAGTACTCATATGAATAACTTCACACTTTTCCTTATTCAGTGTCAAAAAATGGTTCAAATGGCTCTGAGGACTATGGGACTTAACTGCTGAGGTCATCAGTCCCCTAGAACTCAGAAATACTTAAACCTAACTAACCTAAGGACATCACACAACCATGCCCGAGGCAGGATTCGAACCTGTGGCCGTAGCGGTCGCACGGTTTCAGACTGTAGCGCATAGAACCGCTCGGCCACACCAGCCGGCGATTCAGGGTAAATTGCCACTTTTCGCACCATACAGATATCTTATCTAAATCATTTTGCAAGTCGTTTAGATTATCTGATGACTTTACAAGACGGTAACGACAACATCATCTGCAAACAATCTACGACGGCTATTCAGATTGTCTCCTATGTCGTTAATATAGATCAGAAACAATAGAGGGCCTATAATACTTCCTTGGGGAACGCCAGATATTACTTCTGTTTTACTCGATGACTTTTTCCGTCTATTACTACGAACTGTGACCTTTCTGACAGGAAATCACGAATCCAGTCGCACAGCTGAGGCGATACTCCGCGGTTTGGTTAGAAGACGCTTGTGAGGAACGGTGTCGAAAGCCTTCTGGAAATCTAAAAATATGGAGCCAATTTGACGTCCCCTGTCGATAGCACTTATTACTTCATGAGTATAAAGAGCTAGTTGTGTTTCACAAGAACGATATTTTCTGAAATCGTGCCGACTATGTGTCAATAAATCGTTTTCTTCGAGGTACTTCATAATCTTCGAATATAGTATATGTTCCAAAACCCTACTGCAAATCGACGATAGTGATATAGGCCTGTAATTCAGCGATTCAGCGGATTACTCCTACTTCCCTTTTTGGGTATTGGTGTGACTTGAGCAATTTTCCAGTCTTTAGATACGGATCTTTCTGTTAGCGAGTGGTTGTATAGCCTATAATTGCTAAATATGGAGCTATTTTATCAGCATACTTTGAGAGTAACCTGACTGGTATACAGTCTGGACCGGAGGCCTTGCCTTTATCAAGTGATTTAAGCTGCTTCGTTACTCCGAGGATATCTACTTCTATGTTTCTCATCTTGGCAGTTGTTCTTGATTGGAATTCAGGAAAATTTACTTCGTCTTCTTTGGTGAAGGAGTTTCGGAAAACCGTGTTTAATAACTCTGCTTTAGTGGCACTGTCATCAGTAACTTCACTGTCGTTATCGCGCAGTGAAGGTACTGATTGTGTCTTGTCACTGGTGTGCTTTATATATGACCAGAATCTCTTGGGTTTTCTGCCAGATTTCGAGGCAGAATTTCGTTGTGGAAATTATTAAAAGCATCTTGCATTGAAGTACGCGCCATATTTCGAACGTCTGTAAAACTTTGCCAATCTTGGGGATTTTGCGTTCTTTTAAATTTGGCATGCTTTTTTTCGTTGCTTCTGCAACAACGATCTGACCCGTTTTGTGTACCATGGGGGATCAGTACCATCACTAATTAATTTATGTGGTATATATCTCTCAATTGCTGTCGATACTATATCTTTGAAAACATTCCACTACTTTTCTACACTTACATGATAAGATCGGAAGGAGTGAAGACTGTATCTTAAAAAGGCGTTAAGAACATTTTTATCAGCTTTTTAAAATAGATATACTTTGCGTTTCGTTTTGATGGTTGTAGGTGTTACGGTATTCAGCCTAGCAGCAACTGCCTTGTGGTCGCTAATCCCTGTATTCGCCACAATACTCACTATTTGTCCTGGATTATTTGTTGCTAAAAGATCAAGAATGCTTTCGCAACCATTTACGCTTCGAGTGGGCTCATGAACTAATTGTTCAAAATAATTTTCTGAGAAAGCATTCAGTACAATTTCGGATGACGTTCTATGCCTGCCGCCGGCTTTAAACGTATAATTTTTCCAGCATATCGAGGGTAGATTAAAGTCACCACCGACTATAATTGTATGAGCGGGGTACTTATTTGAAAGTTTTCTTTGAACTGTTCAGCAACTATATCTTCTGAATCGGGGGGTCGGTAAAACGATCCAATTAATAGTTTAGTCCGATTGTCAGGTAAAACCTCTACCCATACTATTTCACACGAACTATCTACTTCAGTTTCGATACAAGGCAAACTACCTCTGACAGCAATAAATACTCCACCACCAACTGTATTTAATCTATCCTTTCTAAACACTGTTAGATCGTTTGAAAAAATCCCTGAGATTCTCTAACCTAAAAAACCGCCCAGTCCCTTCCACACAGCCCCCGCTACCCGTGTAGCCACCTCCTGTGTGTAGTGGACTCCTGTCCTATTAAGCGGAACCCGGAAACCCACCACCCGATGGCGCAAGTCAAGGAATTTACAGCCTATACGGTCACAGAACCGCCTGAGCCTCTGATTCAGACCCTGCACTCGGCTCTGCACCAAAGGACCACAGTCGGTTCAATCGACGATGCTGCAGGTGGTGAGCTCCGCCTTAATCTCAGAAGCAAGACTGGCAGTCTTTACCATTTCCGCTAACCGCCCGAAACCAGACAGAATCTGCTCCGATCCAAAGCGACACACGTCATTGATACTGACATGAGCCACCACCTGCAGTTGGCTGCACTCTGTACTCCTCATGGCATCCGGAAGCACCCTTTTCCACATCCGGAATGACTCCCCCTGGAATGCACACGGAGTGCACTCTGGCTTCTTTACCCTCTTTGGCAGCCATGTTCCTAAGGGGCCCCATTATGCGCCTAACGTTGGAGTTCCAAACTACCAGCAAATCCACCCTCTGTGAATGCCCAGAACTTGCGGGCCGAGAAGCTTCCTCTGGAACAGGGTGGACGACTGCATCCGGCTCAGAGACATCGTCAACCACAGATAACGCCCGAACCCTGTTCGTCAAACGAACCTGGGAGACGCTACGATTGGCCCCTCGAGAAGTTTTTCGCTGCCTGCCGGACTTTGGAATGATCTCCCACTCGACCACGGGTGAGGGGTCAGTCAACCTCAATGCAGGCAGTACCTGGCGTGGCCACGGCAGTGGACTGATCGGACACGTGGGACGCGATCGACGTCCCTCGCATCCCCGCGTCCGATCCCTCACAGTGACGCCCCTTGGCAGCAGTCTCAAGCTGTGTGACAGAAGCCAAAGCAGCCTGAAGCTGTGAGTGAAGGGTCGCCAACTCATCTCGCATCTGTACACAACAATCACAGTTCTTATCCATTACTGCAGTCGCTCCTATTTGAAGCTCGTAAAAATATGTAACAAGCGAACGGTGTACTCGCCTCATTAGTAGCAGGAACTAGCGGTGCTGCTCTCGCTGACAGTCTAACCGACACTGAGATGTTCTAACCAAACAAACAAAAGCTTGTACAATACGAGAGTCGAGGCAAGCGTCGATAACAACGGCGGTACTGTACGCTACACTGTTATTGAAATAAAAGGTTGTGCCTAGTAAGCACTCAAACATGCCAGAAATTACAAAAATAAACTAGTAACTATCCTGATAACTGAAAATAAGTCACTCCTGTTTGAAGCTCGTAAAAATATGTAGCAAGCGAGCGGTGTACTCGCCTTATTAGTGGCAGGTACTAGATGTGCTGCTCTCGCTGACGGTCTAATCGACACTCATAGAAGTATCATTATACTGCTACGTGGTTTACACGTGGCAAACATGTTTGTAGACTTGAGTTTGTAGATTGGAGTGGGAGAGGGATAGTTATAAACAGCTGATGGAATGTGCTCTGGTTTAGTCAGTTGTATACCCCCCATGAACTATGCACCTTGCCGCTGGTGGGGAGGCTTGCATGCCTCAGCGATACAGATAGCCGTAGCGTAGGTGCAACCACAATGTAGGGTAACTGTTGAGAGGGGCAGCAGCAGAATCACTTGTATGAATATCAAGAGCTCAGATGGAAAACCAGTTTCAAACAAAGAAAGGAAACCAGAAAGGTAGAAGGAATAAGTAGAGGGTAGGCGATGTAAAATGGTTCAAATGGCTCTGAGCACTATGGGACTTAACATCTGAGGTCATCAGACCGCTAGAACTTAGAACTAATTAAACCTAACTAACCTAAGGACGACGCACGCACATCCATGCCCGAGGCAGGATTCGAACCTGTGACCGTTGCGGTCACACGGTTTCAGACTGACGCGCCTAGAACCGCACGGCCACTCCGGCCAGCGTAGGCGATGTACCTGAGGGTGATATTATGGAAATAGTAGAGGACGTAGATGAAGATGAAATGGGATATATGATACTGTGTGAAGAGTTTGACAGAGTACTGAAAGACCCGAGCCGGAACAAGGCGCCGGGAGTAGACAACATTTCATTAGAACTACTGATAACCTTGGGAGAGCCGGCCCTGACAAAACTCTACCATCTGGTGAGCAAGATGTATGAGACAGGCGAAACACCCTCAGACTTCAAGAAGAATATAATAATTACAGTCCCAAAGAAAGCAGGTGTTGATAGGTGTGAATGTTACCGAACTATCAGTTTAATAAGTCACGGCTGCAAAATACTAACACGAATTGTATACAGACGAATGGAGAAACTGGTAAAAGCCGACCTCGGGAAGGATCAGTTTGGATTTCGTAGAAATGTTGGAACACGTGAGGCAATACTGACCCTACAACTTATCTTAGAAGATAGTTAAGGAAAGGCAAACTTACGTTTCTAGCATTTGTAGAATTAGAGAAGGATTTTGACAGTGTTACCGGAATACCCTCCTTCAAATTCTGAAGGGAGCGAAAGGCTATTTACAATTTCTACAGAAACCAGATGGCAGTTATAAGAGTCGAGGTGCACGAAAGGGAAGTAGTGATTCAAAAGGGAATTATTCAAACTGTATATTAAGCAAGCAGTAAAGGGAAAAAAGAAAAATTTAGAGTAAGAATTAAAATCCATGGAGAAGAAATAAAAACTTAGCGGTTTGCCGATGACATTGTAATTCTGTCAGAGACAGCAAAGGACCTGGATGACCAGTTGAACGGAATGGACAGTGTCTTGAAAGGAGGATATGAGATGAACATCAACAAAAACATAACGAGGATAATGGAATGTAGTCGAATTAAATCAGGTGATGCTGAGGGAATTAGATTAGGGAATGAGACAGTTAAAGTAGTAGATGAGTTTTCCTGTTTGGGGAGCAAAATAAGTGATGATGGTCGAAGTAGAGATAATGTGAAATGTAGCCTGGCAATGGCAGGGAAAGCGTTTCTGAAGAAGAGAAATTTATTCAAATGGTTCAAATAGCTCTGAGCACTTTGGGACTTAATATCTGAGGTTATCAGTACCCTAGAATTTAGAACTACTTAAACCTAACTAACCTAAGGACATCACACACATCCATGCCCGAGGCAGGATTCGAACCTGCGACCTTAGCGGTCGCGCGATTCCAGACTGAAGCGCCTGGAACCGCTCGGTCACTGAGGCCGGCAGAAATTTGTTAACATCGGGTATAGATTTAAGCGTCAGGAAATCGTTTCTGAAAGTATTTGTATGGAGTGTAGCCATGTATGGAAGTGAAACACGGACTATAACTAGACAAGAAGAGAATAGAAGCTTTCGAAATGTGGTCCTACAGAAGAATGTTGAAGATTAGATAGGTAGATCACATAAATAATGAGGAGATACTAAATAGAATTTGGGAGAAGAGGAATTTTTGGCACAACTTAATTAGAAGAAGGGATCGGTTGGTAGCACATGTTCTGAGGCATCAAGGGATCACCAATTTAGTATTGGAGAGCAGCGTGGAGGGTAAGAACCAGAGAAGGACAGCAAGAGATGAACACACTAAGCACATTCAGAAGGATGTAGCTTGCTGTAGTTACTTGGAGATGAAGAAGCTTGTGCAGGATAGAGTAGCATGGAGGGGTGCATCAAACCAGTCTCTGGACTGAAGACCACAACAACAACAACAACAACAACAACATGTTGGCCACTATTGTAGGGTAATGATGTAGGGCAGTGTAACTTCGAATAGCATGCTTCGTCAGGGCAAAGTCTGGAAACGATTCTGAGTGTCCTGTTAGAGTGTTATGAATGAGATGTTTCAGAATGCCCCATACTCTTTCCATGCGCTGCCCAAAAGCATTTAGGTGTTGTGGATCACACCCAAAGGTTTATTTCAGCCTCATGTAAGATTTTCCCGTTTAAGGTTCAGTTCTTATTGCGTGTATGATAACTGTTCTCGCGTCTATAATGTGACTACGTGTTCGGGAGACAGAAGACGTCTCCATCAGTGGGATGACTTCGCTTTCTGACATCATGCATCTTTACTTGGTCAGGTGTTTCCGAGAGACATATACGAGAACTAATGTCGTTTTTCCTCCATGAAATTCCATTTGAATTCCCGGATCATATCTCTCACACTTGCATGTGGGGTCTTATTATAGCCATTGGTTGGTTGGTTGTTTCGGGGAAGGAGACCAGACAGCGAGGTCATCGGTCTCATCGGATTAGGGAAGGACGGGGAAGGAAGTCGGCCGTGCCCTTTGAAAGGAACCATCCCGGCATTTGCCTGGAGCGATTTAGGGAAATCACGGAAAACCTAAATCAGGATGGCCGGACGCGGGATTGAACCGTCGTCCTCCCGAATGCGAGTCCAGTGTCTAACCACTGTGCCACCTCGCTCGGTATTATAGCCATTATCATACGGTTTATCCTTGGTTTTCTGCAATTTCTTACGCTTTTCCTACGGTTATACTTCCTTCTACACAAGAGCATTGTCACCGAGCAATCTTTTGGTGCTATTGCTCCCATATGATAAATCGTTTATGTATACTGAGATGTGTGACATTCGTCATCCACTATAACACACTGTGTTCTATTAGTTACGTATCGCTGGACTAAAGAAGTGAAATGTTTTGGATATGATGGCTTTAGAATGCCTAAAACACACGCCAGACGCTCACAGCAAAGAACATTTGCATTTAGGTGTTTCAGGTCACGCCATTAGATTTTTCAAGCTTCATGTAAGATTTATTTGGCGAGATTGTGTTTCACGTACATGTGTGACAAGGGGCTTTAATAGGCATATTAATAGTGGGTAGGATTCCAAACGTCAAAGCATTTCAGACAATCGTTTCAATGTAAGGCTTGTGCACTATAAATAGCGTTAGTTAAAGGCATATTGATAGAAAAAGCTCCCACAACAATTACATCGTGTTCCTTCCAACATGAGAGCGCTATCCTGTTCTGTGTCTGTGTTGTGACCTGACTTTCGCCTAGGCGTCACAGTTTATAGGTGGATTTAGAAGGTACCATGACTAAAGGAACGTACTGCTAAGTTTATGTCTGCAATCCACGGCGCTGCTAGGTATTATTCGCACTGAGAACCAGTTTTTGTAATGCTTCCTGTGTCATATGCTTCTGTGTGATGTGGACTGTGTAACTGTGTGCTCTGATTTATAAGATCACATTGTCCATCTAAATGCTGGGAAGCAGTATGGCACATTTTTAAAAACTGGTGGAATAACTGCATTTAACAACAATTCATTTGTTATAGTGGTTAACTTACATGTAGAATACGCAGAACTCGATTTCACAGACTCCAACGCTATTTATGGCTCTATAGTCACCTTACCAAACGTATGAAGTGTCTGACTAAAGAAGGAATGGCATTAGAGTACAATTTATAACTACACTGTTGCCTGTACACGAGCAAAGATTTAGAGAGTAATAAGATATGTTAAGTGACAGATACAGATCCTACGAGTGACTGACGGGGGATCAAATACCGGGACTTTCCGATCCACAGAGTAGCACTATCTAGCGCAGTTGTCTGCTAGAGCTGTCTGCACTGCTGTGGCCGCGGGTCTGTCGTGATGCGACCGCAGTGAATGCTCTACTGTGAAAGCTGTATCAGACTCCTATACAGGAGGGACGAGAGGAGTTTTGTGTCTCCCGTAGACCAATGCAGTACTGCTCGGTTGATTTTACTTTAACATATGGACCTAACAATCGCTGGATGACGTTAAATTATCATCAACACGTCCTCACCCAAAAGATGGTCCCATCCGCTGCATATGTTGGATCCTCTATGTATAACATTTATAGTTTTTGCTGAGGTTCTGATAGGCTTGACATTTATGGTGTGCGAGAGTGATATTGTTGTGATGTAATGTTCTGTTCTGTCCCTGTTCTCGAAGTAACAGCAGCGTACTGTAAGTTCGGACGTCAAACGCTGCTGTCCTGCACACGTCCATTTCTGTTTAGGAGTTTGCCTACAGCTTTTGCAGAATGGTAGTCAGGGCATTGGAATGTGATTACGTTATGTGCTTCATTCGTTGGATGGTGCAGAGGTATACGATGCAATGAATGACGGCTGCCGTGTCTCACGCACTAGAGTAGGGGGAGTAGCCAACAGCGTCACCCAAGCTATCGCACATACATGACGAAACAGTTTCGGCTGTGCTGGACTTTGCAGCGATTGGTGAGCACGACGTATCGATCATCTCACGATGTGATTTCTTAGATAAATAAACGTTCCTGTCCTCGTCTATCCTACAACATACTGTACGATGGTTCTAGGTCTCATGCCTTCTCCTAGGACTGTCGACGTCTAACATCGTTGTGTCTTTGCAGTTTGGGTAAAAACATAGCAAAACATCAAGTAACGTAACTTAAGCGGTGGCAAAACTGTTGTATGCCTCTGTACGAGTCGTGATATTTCCTATTTTCAAGATTCTTATGTGAGATGTGATTCGTTGTGATGCCTGTCGAAAGTTTGCAGCTACAGTGAGTGGAACTTGTGTGCTGAATGTTGGTCTGCTGGTCAGACGCTGCAAATAGATTCCCTAGAATGGAATGTTAATGGTGTTGCATTCCGGACGAGTAGTGTATGATGTCTGGGCACCTTGGGAGAGGCCGCCTACAGAAGAAGGAGATGGAAGACTTAGATTTCTTGGAAACATTAACAGGTCATTAAACAACCGGCAACCGTATTCGGTAAAAATGTGTGTGGCACTTTCGGTTTCCCAGTTGTTGTTGTTGTTTTGTATCTGTAGCAGAAAGTTCAAATGTGTGTGAAATCTTAGGGGACTTAACTGTTAAGGTCATCAGTCCCTAAGCTTACACACTACTTAACCTAAATTATTCTAAGGACAAACACACACACCCATGCCCGAGGGAGGATTCGAAACTCCGCCGGGACCAGACGCACAGTCCATGACTGCAGCGCCTTAGAGCGCTCGGCTAATCCCGCGCGGCGTATCTGTAGCAGAAACGGGAATGTGGTGGTTTTGAATCTGTAGCAGAAATGGGAATGGTGCACAAATCAGAAACTGCCCTTCGATTATGGTGTCAGCATTTGTTGGAACTTATGGTCGGTGTTAAAATAAATTTCAAATGGAAAGGGGATTAACACTTCCTTAAATGAAAATTTCATGATTTCTATATGTTATTTGTTGGTTTCACTATAAAACTGACATGAAAAGCCTATGATTTGTTGTATGTATGTCTTCTATGGAGACACCTAATGTTAAGAATTACGTGTCGTTGGCTGAGGGGGTAATTACATTTGATTCGTCGATGTGTATGTCCAAAATTGGGGAGGGGGGGGGGGGGCGGGGATTTAGGTTTGAGATGGAAATTCCTCGATCTCCGTGGCAGATTGATTAATTTGTAGCATAAGCAACGATTTCAACTAAATATTATCGCTGTTTCAACGGAAAACTGACGTGAAACTTCGATACGTATCTCTCTCTCTCTCTCTCTCTCTCTCTCTCCCACACACACACACACACGTAGTGTAGCCCTACAGACAAGTTACTTCCCTTTGTCCCAGCAATTCGGATTCTGACGTCATGGAGCTGCGCCAGTGTGTACTTGTCAGTCATCTAGAGTGCGTCGATTGTGAAAGGACACACGAGCTGTGTCCGGCGAAAGGCGAGAGATGTCAGCTTGCATTCCTCACTGTATGACATGGGGCCTGTTACTACAGATTCGTACTTCAGGGGTGAAAGCGGCCATGTGCACAGCACCAGGCGGTGCACTGGAGCGTCTATCAGTTGCATATACGAAATGCACGGTGAGGTATGGAGCAGCGGACTCTGTTCCTCGGTGGCAAGGAGTGTGGTGCGGCGTTGACGAAGCAGTGAGCCTCGCCCGGCCTGCGCTCTGCTGCGTCGCGCCGCCGTTGCAGTCCGGCGGAGGATTTGCGGCTGGATGAAAACAGGTGAGGCCGTAGCGGCACATTTGGCCCTGCGATTTCCGGCAGCGCTGCTGGGCAGCGCGGCGGCAGCGGTCAGCGTTCCATAGTGCAAATAGATGGGACAATTTACACACGTGGCGATTCCTACGCCAGCGGCAGGGGCAACCGCGCGACCATCTGTGCACGAGCGGCTGCCCGCTGCTGGCAGCGGCGTTTTCACGCCTGGTACCTTTCACACATGGCGTTTCGTTAGCGTATCAGTCGTTCTCACTGCACCATGCGTCCTGCTATTTGGGATTCAAGATGTAGAGAATACAGCAACAGGATTGTAAATCGCAGAGCATGGGAAGAATTGTGTCAACTGTTTATTCCAGGATTTGCAAATGAAACAACAGATTTCAAAAACCAAAAGGCACATCAAGTGGTTCAAATGGCTCTGAGCACTATGGGACTTAACATCTGAGGTCTTCAGTCCCCTAGAACTAGGATTCGAACCTGTGACCGTAGCAGTCGCGCGGTTCCGGACTGAAGTGCCTAGAACCGCCCGGCCACCTCGGCCGGCCAAAAAGGCACGTATTTAGAGTTGTATTTTCGCCATCTGCCCCTGTCTTGGGCTATTTCCTTCCATTCACCTTTAATACCTAGGCTCCTCAAATCAGCCTTCACATAGTCCTCCCATCTACGCCTCGGTCTCCCCACAGGACGTTTTCCCTCTAAGTGCCCAACCAGTATTCTGCGCGCTGCCCTGCCCTCATCCATTCTAGCTACGTGACCCGCCCATCGCAGCCTACGTGATTTAATAATACTGATTATGTCAGGGCTAGAATAGAGTTCGTGAACCTCTTCGTTATGCAGTTTTCGCCACTCTCCGCTAATGTCATCCCTTTTTGCTCCGAAAATTTTCCTCAAAATTTTGTTTTCAAATACTCGAAACGGCTTTTCATTTTGCACAGTGAGAGACCAAGTCTCACACCCATACAGCATAACTGGTAGAATAATAGTTTTGTATATTCTAATCTTTAAATTCCTAGACAATATCCGTGATGAAAGTAATCTATTCCGTGAGAAGTAGCACGCATTTCCCGCCCGTAATCTCTTCGTCAGTTCGGATTCAATCTCATTTCTCAAAGTGATGTCCACGCCTAGATACTTAAATGTGTTCACTTTTTCAAAGTGCATGTCTCCAACTCTTAACATTTCCTGACCTACTGCTGTTGGCATTCTAGTAGTAACCAGGTATTTAGTTTTGTCTTCACATATCTGTAGACCTACATCTGCATTCGCATTTGCGATAACAGCGGCTGATTTGTTCCTTGTTCTCAGCATTAGGGCTTCCTCGACTCCATGTAGTCCAACGATGTTCAGTGTGTCTTCGAATGTATACCCATCTCTACGACGAACGAAATTATGTAATATGCAGCATGCTTTTATTATATCTGACACCAAATCAATTGAAACATTGAGTGGACGATGGAATATTCTCCATTTGTTGCTGAGTAGTCCAAATGTACTCTCTATGAAACGTCTCGCTCGTGATAATTACATATCGTTCTGATAACTGGCAAATTCTTTGTCTTATTCGCATCACAGACTGCTAATATCGCAACTGAGAAAAAATGTTTGTAATTAAAGTAAAGTGAGCCACTATGTCGCGGCTTAATCAAACGCATGTGTCTACCATCTATTGCCCCTATACAGTTTTCAAAATCTGCTTTTGTCTTGAAACCTTCTGCAATATTCAATCAGTCCTCTTCAGTAAGCATCGGAAATGTAGATTCTTTCAGAGCATTCCAAATATTTTGACAAGTGTCCTTTACTGTGCTTGAGATGGTAGAAACACCACATTTATATGTGTAATGCAGATCTGTGAATGTATTTCCGATGCAAGATATCTGAAATCAGAAAAGAAATGTCTCCACTTCAGCAACACAGTTGCAAAAGAGGTGTAAAAACAGAAAAATGTGAAGAGTGGTTCAGAGGCAGATGCCAGGAAGCAGTACATTTGATTCAAGCAACTTTGGTTTTTAGCGCCTGTATGCGAAACTAAACCTCCTGTTGAGAAAGAAACAGACAATATGACAAATGAAGAGTCAAGCACTTATCAAGAACCATCTCCTACTGTCTCAGGCTCAGGCTCCAAAAGGAGACTTTCAGAAGAGCAGAAATTGTTTAGGATACTTGCAGAAAGTGTTCAAAAGAAATCAAAATGAATGGAGGAAGATAATGATAGATTATTTCTCTTGTCATTGCTACCTCATTTCAAGGCCATACCTGAAGAAAAGCGGTTTAATGCGAATTTCGAACTTATGAGTGCGCTGCAGAAATACATTACAGGCGATACTGCTCATGGAAACGTGGCTGTATCACAGGGAAATGTAAGTGGAACACACTTTGTGGAACATGGCTCATCTGCTTCCATGGCCACTTATGAGAAAAAGCTGGCTCAGTCAGCAGAAAGGACGTCGTTGGAATCACCACCCCAGTTTTCTGATACATCAGTGTACGAAGATTTGTTTTAGGATGTCTACACATACTGTAATTTTCTTATGGAACACAAATTGCTAAATTAAAATAATTTTACATCAACTATTTGTACTTGCCTTAATGTGATGGCCAACCTTTCCTCTGCAGAAGTACTGTTTTACATTCAAATGTTCTGGTGTGAAATGTGTGTTTTCAGCAAATGTAATAGTTCCTCAAGGGCGCTACTGACATCCTGAAGTAGTTGAAGAACTTGGCACTGTCTTCACATAACTCACTACATACAGTACAGATGTGTCCATATATTGTCCACAATATTGTGTGTTAACTGTAAGACGGCAGAGTTGTGAAGGGTGTGCGGGGAGAGGAGGAAGCAAGCATTGGCTGGCGAGGGGAAAGGAGCCGTTGGGGGGGGGGGGGACAACGCACGCCTACCAGTTGCAGTGCTGGCACTACAAATTGCGCGTCATGCTTACACGAAAGCAGACGAAAGGCTTGGAAGTAAAACTCGCTTTGAATGTTGTTCGTAAACGAAACTGAAATCGTCATGTGTTTGTCTACTATGCGCTCACAAACCATTCATCCGATTGCAATGTTTGGTAGGGGTTGTTGGCGACTCCCGAGATGGGCCAGCAACTGCCTCTTCACTCATTTTGATAATGTTTAGCACAACTGCACAATAAAAACACGTAGAACAGTACAGCGCAAAACAATAACGAAGCAGACGACAATGGCTACCTTGTACAACACAGTCAGCTACGTAATGTTGGCAGCAGTCGAAACTGCGTGCCTGCCGAAGCCTCCCGACGTTTACCGACTTCTACCGATTCAGGACTAGGGAGAGGTCTGCCATCTAAAAGTTTACACACTGTACGAGTGGTGCACATTGGGTCTTGCCAGTATTTACGTTTACGACGTTGGCGCCTGAATTTTCTTTTGATCAACAAAGCCAGAGCCAATACTTTTTCATCTGAGTCCGTACCATCGACTGAGCGACGCGAGCAGCGCCGATTACGCGCAGCAGCAGTGCTGCTAAGCAGAGCAACAAAAAACAAAGACTGCAGGGACGGACGCACGCTGCTCGGCAGCGCTGATGAAAATCGCCCGTGAGTAAGAGGCCAATGTGCGCACTGCAGCATTCGGCGCCAGGGCTTGTCAACAGTTTGAAGACAGCCTTGTATGTTACACAGCGATGCACGTTCTCTGGCGGTGGGGTAACGGCAGCTCAGCGACGCATGGTTCGTCAGCCGACTGACGGCGGTACAGCGATGCAAAACTTCATGATGTGCGTGGCAGATACCCTCCCCTGTGTGATGTTTGTTTTAATAAAGAAGCAAGGGGATACTTCTCCTGTTCCTACTAAACATGACAGTGGCAACTATAAAGGTGGGAAACTTGTGGTAAGTTCTATGGGACTAAACTGCTGAGGTCATCGGTTCCTAGGCTTACACACTACTTAATCTAACTTAAATGAACTTACGCTAAGGACAACACACACACACCCATGCCCTTAACTTAAACTGACGCTAAGGACAACACACACACACCCATGCCCGAGGGAGGACTCGAACCTCCGACGGGCGGAGCCATGCGAACCGTTGCAAGGTGCCTGAGACCGCACGTCTACCCCACGAGGCTATAAAAGTTGCATCAGTGAGGTAATCATTTTTGAAGTTAGGGCGAGTGCTTTATAGTTTGGCAGTCAGCAGGTTTTCCATCATTTTAAACTGGAGGTAAGAGGATTTTCTCAACATTCTGTACTTCGATAGCTGCTGTGATGGAGAGAATTGTTTAAACTGTAATGTCGGGAGGGTTGAGGGTGGAGAGGGGGGGAGAAGAGAACTTTATTTCCTCCAGTGTTTGTTTAAATAAAAATGTAGATGTTGTTGTTGTTGTTGTTGTGGTCTTCAGTCCTGAGACTGGTTTGATGCAGCTCTCCATGCTACTCTATCCTGTGCAAGCTTTTTCATCTCCCAGTACCTACTGCAACCTACATCCTTCTGAATCTGCTTAGTGTATTCATCTCTTGGTCTCCCTCTACGATTTTTACCCTCCACGCTGCCCTCCAATACTAAATTGGTGATCCCTTGATGCCTCAGAACATGTCCCACCAACCGATCCCTTCTTCTGGTCAAGTTGTGCCACAAACTTCTCTTCTCCCCAATCCTATTCAACACTTCCTCATTAGTTATGTGATCTACCCATCTAATCTTCAGCATTCTTCTGTAGCACCACATTTCGAAAGCTTCTATTCTCTTCTTGTCCAAACTATTTATCGTCCATGTTTCACTTCCATACATGGCTACACTCCATACGAATACTTTCAGAAATGACTTCCTGACAGTTAAATCAATACTGGATGTTAACAAATTTCTCTTCTTCAGAAACGCTTTCCTTGCCATTGCCAGCCTACATTTTATATCCTCTCTACTTCGACCATCATCAGTTATTTTGCTCCCCAAATAGCAAAACTCCTTTACTACTTTAAGTGCCTCATTTCCTAATCTAATTCCCTCAGCATCACCCGACTTAATTAGACTACATTCCATTATCCTTGTTTTGCTTTTGTTGATGTTCATCTTATATCCTCCTTTCAAGACACTGTCCATTCCATTCAACTGCTCTTCCAAGTCCTTTGCTGTCTCTGACAGAATTACAATGTCATCGGCGAACCTCAAAGTTTTTATTTCTTCTCCATGAATTTTAATACCTACTCCGAATTTTTCTTTTGTTTCCTTTACTGCTTGCTCAATATACATATTGAACAACATCGGGGAGAGGCTACAACCCTGTCTTACCCCCTTCCCAACCACTGCTTCCCTTTCACGTCCCTCGACTCTTATAACTGCCATCTGGTTTCTGTACAAATTGTAAATAGCCTTTCGCTCCCTGTATTTTACCCCTCCCACCTTTAGAATTTGAAAGAGTGTATTCCAGTCAACATTGTCAAAAGCTTTCTCTAAGTCTACAAATGCTAGAAACGTAGGTTTGCCTTTCCTTAATCTTTCTTCTAAGATAAGTCGTAAGGTCAGTATTGCCTCACGTGTTCCAGTGTTTTTACGGAATCCAAACTGATCTTCCCCGAGGTTGGCTTCTACTAGTTTTTCCATTCGTCTGTAAAGAATTCGTGTTAGTATTTTGCAGCTGTGACTTATTAAGCTGATAGTTCGGTAATTTTCACATCTGTCAACACCTGCTTTCTTTGGGATTGGAATTATTATATTCTTCTTGAAGTCTGAGGGTATTTCGCCTGTTTCATACATCTTGCTCACCAGATGGTAGAGTTTTGTCAGGACTGGCTCTCCCACTGCCGTCAGTAGTTCCAATGGAATATTGTCTACTCCGGGGGCCTTGTTTCGACTCAGGTCTTTCAGTGCTCTGTCAAACTCTTCACGCAGTATCATATCTCCCATTTCATCTTCATCTACATCCTCTTCCTTTTCCATAATATTGTCCTCAAGTACATCGCCCTTGTATAGACCCTCTATATACTCCTTCCACCTTTCTGCTTTCCCTTCTTTGCTTAGAACTGGGTTTCCATCTGAGCTCTTGATATTCATACAAGACGTTCTCTTATCTCCAAAGGTCTCTTTAATTTTCCTGTAGGCGGTATCTATCTTACCCCTAGCGAGATAGGCCTCTACATCCTTACATTTGTCCTGTAGCCATCCCTGCTTAGCCATTTTGCACTTCCTGTCGATCTCATTTTTGAGACGTTTGTATTCCTTTTTGCCTGTTTCACTTACTGCATTTTTATATTTTCTCCTTTCATCAATTAAATTCAATATTTCTTCTGTTACCCAAGGATTTCTACTAGCCCTCGTCTTTTTACCTACTTGATCCTCTGCTGCCTTCACTATTTCATCCCTCAAAGCTACCCATTCTTCTTCTACTGTATTTATTTCCCCCATTCCTGTCAATTGTTCCCTTATGCTCTCCCTGAATCTCTGTACAACCTCTGGTTCTTTTAGTTTACCCAGGTCCCATCTCCTTAAATTCCCACCTTTTTGCAGTTTCTTCAGTTTTAATCGACAGGTCATAACCAATAGATTGTGGTCAGAGTCCACATCTGCCCCTGGAAATGTCTTACAATTTAAAACCTGGTTCCTAAATCTCTGTCTTACCATTATATAATCTATCTGATACCTTTTAGTATCTCCAGGGTTCTTCCATGTATACAACCTTCTTTCATGATTCTTAAACCAAGTGTTAGTTATGATCATGTTGTGCTCTGTGCAAAATTCGACCAGGCAGCTTCCTCTTTCATTTCTGTCCCCCAATCCATATTCACCTACTATGTTTCCTTCTCTCCCTTTTCCTACACTCGAATTCCAGTCACCCATGACTATTAAATTTTCGTCTCCCTTCACAATCTGAATAATTTCTTTTATTTCCTCATACATTTCTTCTATTTCTTCGTCATCTGCAGAGCTAGTTGGCATATAAACTTGTACTACTGTAGTAGGTGTGGGCTTCGTATCTATCTTGGCCACAATAATGCGTTCACTCTGCTGTTTGTAGTAGCTTACCCGCATTCCTATTTTCCTATTCATTATTAAACCTACTCCTGCATTACCCCTATTTGATTTTGTGTTTATAACCCTGTAGTCACCTGACCAGAAGTCTTGTTCCTCCTGCCACCGAACTTCACTAATTCCCACTATATCTAACTTCAACCTATCCATTTCCCTTTTTAAATTTTCTAACCTACCTGCCCGATTAAGGGATCTGACATTCCACGCTCCGATCCGTAGAACGCCAGTTTTCTTTCTCCTGATAACGACATCCTCTTGAGTAGTCCCCGCCCGGAGATCCGAATGGGGGACTATTTTACCTCCGGAATATTTTACCCAAGAGGACGCCATCATCATGTAATCATACAGTAAAGCTGCATGCCCTCGGGAAAAATTACGGCTGTAGTTTCCCCTTGCTTTCAGCCGTTCGCAGTACCAGCACAGCAAGGCCGTTTTGGTTATTGTTACAAGGCCAGATCAGTCAATCATCCAGACTGTTGCCCTTGCAACTACTGAAAAGGCTGCTGCCCCTCTTCAGGAACCACACGTTTGTCTGGCCTCTCAACAGATACCCCTCCGTTGTGGTTGCACCTACGGTACGGCTATCTGTATCGCTGAGGCACGCAAGCCTCCCCACCAACGGCAAGGTCCATGGTTCATGGGGGGGGGAAATGTAGATAGGCAATCAAAAATCAGAGTTTGGAGAAGCATTTGTAGTGACCATACACCTCTGCGTGAATAGTAGCTTGGGAAAACGTGTCAAGTAGGACATCCTTTGGCCAGCAGACAGGGCTGGACATGCACAAACGTCCTTTGTGTCTAACGGCATAGAACCAGGGCCACTATTCCAGAACACGGATTGTGCCAACATAGAGCCTGCCCCAGTATGCCTTGGATGCCATGTTCAATCTTGTATTCCCGTCAGCCATCTCTGATTCTGACATCATAGTAGAGCTACGCCAGTATCTCAAGACTGAGCTAGTATGCCACAATTCCACGCCGTTATAAATATGCAACAGGTCTGATCTGGATTGTGACATCATAGTTAGAGTATCCTCGTATTCCAGCTCTGGAGCAGTATAGCAGAATTCTACACTGTTACGAATAACTCAACAAGTCTGAGCTGGATTTTGACGTCATATAGCTAGTGGCAGTATTCCAACTCTGTAGCAGTATACCAGAATCCTACCCTGTTATAAACAGCCCAACACTTCCGAGCTGGATTGTGATGTCATAGAGCCATGGCTGGTATTCCATCTCAGCCAGCATGACAATGAACAGGGTGACAATTATTAAACTATATAAAAAACGCAAATTAGTAATAAGCTACGGCGTGCAAACACTTTATTCAACATTTAAACGTTGCTACATATATGCGGATTTACGTTACGACATGTTCGATATGCCTGCCAACATTGGCGGTGATACGGCGCAGACGAATAGCGAAATTCTGCATGATCCGCTAAAGTATCAGAACATCGATGCTGTCGATGATGTCTTGAATGGCTGTTCTTAACTCAGCGATGGTTTTGGGGTTATTGCTGTACATCTTGTTTTTAATATAGCCCTACAAAAAGGAGTCGCATGTGTTCAGATCCGGAGAATATGGCGGCCTATGCCAGTGGCCTCTGGGTACCCCAGAGCCAGAATGCGGTCCCCAAAGTGCTCCTCCAGGACATCAGACACTCTCCTGCTTCGATGGGGTCAAGCTTCGGCTTGCATCAACCACATCGTGTCGAAATCAGGGTCACTTTGGATAATGGGGATGAAACCATCTTCTAAAACCTTCGTGTACTGTTCGGTAGTCACTGTGCCATCAAGGAATATCGCACCGATTATTCTGTGACTGGACATTGCACACCACAGAGTCACCCATTAAGGATGAAGAGACTTCTCGATCGCGAAATGCGGGTTCTCAGTCCCCCAAATGCGCCAATTTTGCTTATTGACAAACCCGTCCAAATGAAAGTGGGTTTCATAGCTAAACCAAATCACGTGCAGTTTGAACGTCCTAACGCAGACCGTTTAGAAGTTGTGACTTTTTTCCGTATAGTTCAATAATTGTCACCCTGTATTATCTTACATTTTTATATTTTCTGCCAATTTATACTTAGAACAAAAATCCTGCTTTCATAGGAAACCCACTAGGGCAATTGGGCTATTTTTAGATATCCTGCCGTTTTGAGTTTCCACTTAAATTTGAATTTCCAGCCAAAATTTGAATTTCTCGCTATTTTATACATAGGTAAATTGGTCTTTGTCAGAGGGAGCAGGGTTGGGTGTGGAGAAATCCTATGATTCATAATGATGTGAGCTCATCAGAAAATCACGGCAGAACTGTCCTAGATTATCTACTGCTGTGTCTCTCTCGTAACGAAAAATACAATTTGAAGGTGAAGCAAATTTCGAAACCGGCCATAAAACAAAGTATTATGCTGTGTCAACAGAACCATTGTTATGAGTATTTTGGAAAAACCCCGTTATGTCTCTATAATTATAGAAAATAAATTACATTGGCAAAGCAACGTTGACAGAGAAAGAAAAAAAATGTGGTGATGTATCCATTGAATGAAGGTGGCAATAACCGCTTATGATTAAGCATTATTAATCCTGAATGACTTGTATAGGTGGTAAAAGGAAGGTCATGAACACTGTAACAACTGTTCAGAGTTTAAAGCCAAAGTTAAACACAGCGTTTTGCTGTAGCCAAGGGAAAATCATCTGGCGTCTTTGAGAATAAAAATGGTTCAAATGGCTCTGAGCACTATGGGACTTAACTTCTGAGGTCATCAGTCCCCTAGAACTTAGAACTACTTAAACCTAACTAACCTAAGGACATCACACACGTCATGCCCGAGGCAACATTCGAACCTGCGACCGTAGCGGTCGCGTGGTTCCAGACTGAAGCGCCTAGAACCGCTCGGCCACTCCGGCCGGCCGTCCTTAAGAATAATTGGCACAACTGGATTCAGATATCGCAAACTACAGAAATGCAACAGATTGAAACGTGCCTTTCCTCCGTTTGTTGGAGCTTCCATGACATTGTGCGAAGTCACATTAGTGACCGTGATATGAATTCAAGTACTATTGGCATGATGCGCAAAACGCGAACCAAATTATGTTGAGAGGTGGCAGAAGCCCCCTCTCATATCTCTATCTTACTCTGCGTAATTCGATTTTAATCTCTAATTGCATGCGGTGAAAAGTTGCTATTCCTTCACACGCGGACTTCCCACGCAGCGTCTCTCGTCACCCGGGTGGTCCGGTGACAGGCGGGCTCTTCTGATCTTGAAAGGGTTAAGCCGACGGGTGTGAGTGAGTCGAGTGAATGCTTTCCAGACGCCGACATTGTCATAATAGCGGCGGAGACACGCCCGCATGGGCCTGAAGGAGCAGCTGGGCTAGAGATTCCGTTACTTCGCAGAAACTTAGCGAAAACACTTTCTGGCAGGCTACCGGCGAGGCGTGGGAATGACTTGTGTTCCCAAGCAGTCTTGGCGGGAAAATTTCCGCGTTTTCTGCAAAATCGTAACTGTGATTGGCTTGCTCAGGGCATAGCTCCGTGACGTAGCAAAATCGGTGCAGAAATTGGCGCCAAGAATCTCCATTGGTGGAATGGTAGTGCTTCGGCAATAGAGTGGAATTTTCTGCCGGTTTTCAAGTTGCTGATTGGAACGTTTAACCACAGCCACTGTCGTAGGGGCGGGAATGTTCTGTGTTCGGCTTGTACGGGTGCTCTTGAGGGAGTCAGCTCGCGCCTTTCGGTCCGAGTAGGTTACAAGACTGAGCTCTCGCTACTCTGGACAGCCTGTCTTCCGTTGGCTGTCTAATATACTTTTAATTGATTGTAACTGTTTAACGAAGTTGCTGAAGTTTCGACTTCAACGTAACTTTCCGAGTATAGTTGGCAATTGAGCGTTCTGCGTACAAGCGGCCTATGTTGTCTGTCTTGGTCAGTTTTGGCTAAAGTTGACTGAATCGGAGTTACTGTGTGACTTTGCTTGTTAAAATCAATCACTGTACCGTCAGTGATTGTGTGGCGAGCCTTCTTCGTCTCCCTCAGAGGCGAATTTGTATTGATAGGAAGGCTTTGGTCTGGAACAACCAGACCAGGACAATTTGTTTCGGGCTATACTTGCGACATTATCATCACCACGATGGGACGTCGAAGCAACCAGCCATCGCTTCCGGTACGCCAGATCGTGTCCTTGCAGTTAAGAAGACAGCTCGGTAATGTATGACCATAGCACCGGCAGATTAGGGAATTTGCACTGTGATAATCAAAGCTCAGCAGAGCGCGCCTGTGCGTCTTTTTCTAACTTTGTTCTGTCTTGGGTGTTCATTGTCTGAGTTCTCACTACTGGAGCAGCAATTAATGTTGGGTTGGTTGTGTGTTTCTCTTAAGATTTGAGTTGCAAGGGATTGGCTCCACGTACCACTTCGTCATAAATGTCACAATCTAGTTTATGGACAACTTCACCTTCACAGCATTTATTTGAGTATCCAATTTGATCCATTTTAATGTATTATAAATGTTTCATGTGTTTTGTTTATGATTTTGAGTTTAGTCATAATAAATCAAATTGTCATTTTGGACAGAACTTTCATTCTGTTAATCGGTAGAGCAACCCTTTCATTTCTCACTACGTTACTGAAACTTTCCTTTATTTAATTAATGTCTATCAAATTAAATTATTGCAGGTGCCAAACTCTTTTCTACTCCACTTGCAGGGTGGATTACAGTCAGTTCGCATTTCTTCTTAATCCATGTGCAACAGCAAAAGTAGGAGTTAGTAAAGGGGGGCTTAGAGCATCATTTCCATATGAATATTCGAGAAGAATTTAGTGTTAAATACACTGCTAGCCCCGGCACCTCGCAGTGACATACTCCTTTATTGAAGGACGCGCATTAATTGTCCGTTCAGCTTTTTATATTCCTGGCTGTGGACGGCAGTATTTTATTTTGCTAGAAGCTCGCCTTGATACAGCTTGATACACGCGAAGTAGCATATAATACAAAAGTGGATTGACGTAAAAGCAACAGATGGTACAGTATGTACCAGTCCCGTAAGAGTGTCTGCTAATTGTACTGAACTTGCTTCTGACTGGTCGGCACATTCGGGTGCTAGGCGCCAAAACGCCTAAATTCTCCTATTAATTTATATACTTTTCATTGTATTTAACCCAGTTTTCAGTATGACAATCTCTCATGGTTACCATACGAGTTTATCGTTTTTGATCATTAAGTTTCACCAGTTTTGAGAAACATGAGAATAATGATATTGCAACTGAAGTGCTTCGGACACTTTCTGGTCACTTGGGCGCGCTTAGGAGACTAATTACTTCGGCTGCGCTAGTCAGACTGTTTCGGGCTTTCAGAAGGTTTGGTCACGCAATTCCATTTCGGTCGTTCGGAGGGCCGGACGTGTAAGAGTGTTTCGGTCGTTCTTCAGAGCCGGACATGTATCTCTGTTTTGGGGCGGACATGTCATATTCTATATCGGAAGTTGCCAGAAAAGTTACCGTACTATTAAGAAAGCAATGTCGAGTGTTGTAATAGACAGTGTAAAAAGCGTTATATCTAAAAATATAGCGAAACGGGATACAGTAATGAGAAGTGTCGCCTACAGTCATTGTCAGTACTACAGATTTATTTATTTATTTACACGCCAAGTTCCGTGGGGCCAAATTGAGGAGCAAATCTCCAAGGACATGGAACGTGTCAGTACTTGAAATTACAACATAAATGTAATAACAGAGAAAAATAAAATGTTTATGGCCCTAAAAGAATCAAGCCATAAGTTTAAGTAAACGCAATCAACAATACAACAAGAATCAGCTTAATTTTTCAAGCAACTCCTTGACAGAATAGAAGGGGTGACCCATGAGGAAACTCATCAGTTTCGATTTCAAAGCGTGTGGATTACTGCTAAGAATTTCGGATTCTCGTGGTAGCTTACTGAAAATGGATACATTAGTATACTGCACACCTTTCTGCACAAGAGTTAGGGAAGTCTGATCCAAATGCAGATTTGTTTTCTGCCGAGTATTAACTGAGTGAAAGCGGCTTATTCTTGGGAATAAGCTAATATTGTTAACAAGAAATGACAGTAAGGAATATATATATTGGGAGGCTAATGTCAAAATACCCAGACTCGTGAACAGGTGTCGACAAAAGGTTCGTGAACTTATACCACTTATTGCCCGAACTGCCCGTTCCTGAGCCAAAAATATCCTTTTAGAATGGGAAGAGTTAACCCAAAATATAATACCATACGGCATAAGCGAATGAAAATAAGCAAAGTAGACTAATTTTTGTGTCGAACAATCGCTCATTTCAGATACCGTTCGAATAGTAAAAATGGCAGCATTAAACCTTTGAACAAGATCCTGAATGTGTGCATTCCATGACAGTTTACTATCTATCTGAACACCTAGAAATATGAACTGTTCAGTTTCACTAATCATATGCCCATGCTGTGAAATTGAAACGTCAGATCTTATTGAATTGTGTGTTACAAACTGTAAAAACTAAGTCTTCTGTGATTTAGCATTAGTTTATTTTCTACAAGCCACGCACTTATGTTATGAGCTGCACTTTTTGAAACCGAGCCAATGTTGCACACAATATCCTTTACTACCAAGCTAGTGTCATCAGCAAACAGAAGTATTTTAGAGTTACCCATAATGCTAGAGGGAATATCATTTATATAAATGAGGAACAGGAGTGGCCCCAACACTGATCCCTGTGGTACCTGAAATTTGACCATACCCCACTCAGACCCCACATCACAGCCATTCTCAACACTGTGAATAATGACCCTTCGCTGCCTGTTGCTAAAGTAAGAGGTGAACCAACTGTGAGCTGCTCCCCATATTCCGTAATGGTCCAACTTCTGGAGCAATATTTTGTGATCAACACAATCAAATGCCTTAGTTAAAACAAAAATATGCCTAGCGTTCTACACTTTTTGTTTAACCCATACAGTACCTCAGAGAGAAAAGAGAATATAGCATTTTCAGTTCTTAAACGACTTCTAAAGCCGATCTGTGCATTTGATAGCAAATCGTGTGATACAAAATGATCAGTTATCCTTAGATACACAGCATTTCAATAACTTTAGCAAATACTGATGGCGTAGAAATAGATCTAAAATTGTGTACATTATCTCTTTCTCCCTTTTCATAAAACAGGTTTACTACTGAGTACTTTAATCGTTCAGGAAACTGACCATTCTTAAAGGAAAAATTACAAATATGGCTAAATACAGGGCTAACATGTGAAGCACAGTACTTTAATATTCTGCTAGGCACTCAATCATAATCGTGAGTCCTTAGTCTTCAGTAATTTCATTATTGACTCAATCTACCCCTTGTCTGTACCACAGAGGAGTATTTCAGACATCAATCTCCGAAAGGCATTTGCCAAGAGAGTTATATGATTCCCTGTAGAAACTAAATTTTTATTTAATTCACCCGCAATGCTCAGAAAATGATTGTTAAATACTGTACATATATCTGATTTATCAGTAACAGAAATATTTTTGCTACGAACTGACTTTATATCGTCGACGTTGTGCTGCTCACCAGACACTTACTTCACAACTGACCATTAGGTTTTAATTTTATCCTGTGAATTAGCTATTCTATTTGCGTACCACATACTCTCATACTCTTTGCCTTCCTAATAACTTTCTAAGCACCTTACAGTATTGTTTGTAATGGGCTACTGTAGTGATTGTGACTACTGCTAATATTTTGATATAATTCCCGCTTTGTTCTACATGATACACTTATCCCACTAGTCAGCCACCCAGGCTGCCTTTTACTGCTAGTACCCCGTTTAGAACGGTCTAATGGAAAGCAAGTCTCAAAGAGCATGAGAAATGTGTTAAGGATGGCATTATACAGGGTGATTCAAAAAGAATACCACAACTTTAGGAATTTAAAACTCTGCAACGACAAAAGGCAGAGCTAAGCACTATCTGTCGGCGAATTAAGGGAGCTATAAAGTTTCATTTAGTTGTACATTTGTCCGCTTGAGGCGCTGTTGACTAGGCGTCAGCGTCAGTTGATGCTAAGATGGCGACCGCTCAACAGAAAGCTTTTTGTGTTATTGAGAACGGCAGAAGTGAATCGACGACAGTTGTTCAGCGTGCATTTCGAACGAAGTATGGTGTTAAACCTCCTGATAGGTGGTGTATTAAACGTTGGTATAAACAGTTTACAGAGAATGGGTGTTTGTGCAAAGGGAAAAGTTCTGGACGGCCGAGAACGAGTGATGAAAATGTAGCATGCATCCAGCAAGCATTTGTTCGCAGCCCAGGAAAATCGACTCGCAGACTAGCAGAGAGCTGCAAATTCCACAATCAACTGTATGGAGAGTCCTACGAAAAAGGTTAGTTATGAAACCTTATCGTCTGAAATTGATTCAAGCACTGTCTGCAGCTCATAAGATTAAAAGAATCGATTTCTGTGATTTTATCCTTGCTCAAATGGAAACAGATGAATCTTTCGTTTCAAAGATTGTGTTTAGTGATGAAGCAACTTTTCACACTAACGGGAAAGTCAACCGTCACAATGTCTGTATATGGGGCACTGAGAATCCGCGGGAAACAACTCAGCATGAACGTGACTCGCCTAAGGTGAACGTTTTCTGTGCCATTTCAGCCAATAAAGTTTTTGGTCCCTTTTTCTTCGAAGGTGCTACCGTAACTGGACTACAGTATCTGGAGATGTTAGAGAATTGGCTGTTCCCTCAGCTCGAACAAGAAGCACAACAATTCATATTTCAGCAGGATGGAGCGCCACCACATTGGCACTTATCTGTCCGTAACTACCTGAACGTCAACTACCCGAGGCGATGGATCGGCCGCCAGGCATCCCGTGACAGAGCACTTCATCACTGGCCTCCAAGAAGCCCTGATCTTACCCCCTGCGATTTTTTCTTATGGGGGTATGTTAAGGATATGGTGTTTCGGCCACCTCTCCCAGCCACCATTGATGATTTGAAACGAGAAATAACAGCAGCTATCCAAACTGTTACGCCTGATATGCTACAGAGAGTGTGGAACGAGTTGGAGTATCGGGTTGATATTGCTTGAGTGTCTGGAGGGGGCCATATTGAACATCTCTGAACTTGTTTTTGAGTGAAAAAAAACCTTTTTAAATACTCTTTGTAATGATGTATAACAGAAGGTTATATTATGTTTCTTTCATTAAATACACATTTTTAAAGTTGTGGTATTCTTTTTGAATCACCCTGTATTTTTCATCTACGTTATCGGCACTATAAAAATCCTGCCACTCTTGTTCCTTGACGAGGTTTTAAAGACTCTCTGTTGCTGTTGGATTAACTTTCCTACATAGTTTGAAATTATATGTGACATTTATTTGAGTACAAAAGCCGTTTAGTGCTAAAATTTGTGCATCACGGTATGAAAGACCATTCACTCTTTTACTAACAGAATGCCCATCTGGTAACGAAGAATGAATAAAAATGTTGTCTATGGCTGTGCGACTGTTCCCCTGTACCCTAGTTGGAAAAAACACAGTGTGCTGATCTTGCCCCCTGTAGATACGGAGACTAACCTTGGAAAGTGGCATCACATAGAAAGCACAACCACAGGTTCTAGATGACGGCATAGCAGCCTCCGCCGAAGAAGATCCCACGATTGACGAGCTGTGTTCTGCGCTGGGTCACAGCTTTAGAAGACGACAAGGTGGTGGTAAGAACGGTTAGGGATTCTTATTCAATCTCTCCAGCTTCCAGATCTGACTTCCAAAGAACACGCATAATTCACATGGCATCCCTTGTGGGGAACGTGTGTTTAGAGAAGGGGCTGCTATCCATTAACGAGAACTGTGAACTGGTGAAACGTGAAAATCATAGTGATAACAGTGGACTGCAATGATTATCATAAAACGCCCGTATCATTAGTGTATAAACAGTGAAACACATAAAAAGCGGCGCTGTGTGAACTGTGAAATTATATCCTGTCTGAACTTTTGTAAGTTTCTTTGAACTGTTAGGCAACAAAATCTACAAATGCCGCTAATTAATCTGCGTCGCGTAGATGAAAGTGAAAATGCGGAAACGCAAATCGAAGTGCAACGTTAGAAGTATGTGCGCGGTCCAAAGGGATTACAATGTTGTGTGAGGTCCAAAGGGATTACGTTTTATTTCACTGCTAGCACAAATAACGTTTCAGGGAGCAGTTTGCAGAGCAGCGTACAGCAGGCGAGGCCGATGACGGAATAACAAATGGTTCAAATGGCTCTGAGCACTATGCGACTCAACTAGAGCTTAGAACTAATTAAACCTAACTAACCTAAGGACATCACACACATCCATGCCCGAGGCAGGATTCGAACCTGCGACCGTAGCGGTCACTCGGTTCCAGACTGAAGCGCCTTTAACCGCACGGCCACACCGGCCGGCCATGGAATAACACCTGTCGCCTCCACCAGCTGCTGTCGAACGTCAGAGAGCGGCAAAGGGCAGGGATAGACGTCTGTGGTCGACTATGGCGGCTGAAGACACCCAGCACGACAAAAATAATGCGGCGAGAAGCAGCATCGCACCGGAGAAGAAACGTAACGTGTTCGCTAATCACTTTACAGCTAGCAAGGGGAAGCTAATATTGACAACCATAGGGATTTTTTAAGAATATTGTTAAATCGTTTCATAATAATTTTTTATAACAATATGTCGGGGAAAGTGTAAAGCGGTACAATCTGAGAAGTAGAGGGGCAGTACAGCCTCAGGGTAATGAAATGGAAGAGGCAAGCCAATTACAGGGCATGCTAGATGAAATTCGTAATATACACTATGTGATCAAAAGTATCCGGACACCTGGCTGAAAATGACTTACAAGTTTGTGGCGCCCTCCATCGATAACGCTGGAATTCAATATGGTGTTGGCCCACCCTTAACCTTGATGACAGCTTCCACTCTCGCAGGCATACGTTCAGTCAGGTGCCGGAAGGTTTCTTGGGGAATGGCAGCCCATTCTTCACGGAACGCTGCACTGGGGAGAGGTATCAATGTCGGTCGGTGAGGTCTGGCACAAAGTCGGTGTTCCAAAATATCCCATAGGTGTTCTGTAGGATTCAGGTCAGGACTTTGTGCAGGCCAGCCCATTACACGGATGATATTGTCGTGTAACCAGTCAGCCACAGGTCGTCCATTATGAAGAGGCGCTCGATCGTGTTGAAAGATGCAATCGCCATCCACAAATTGCTCTTCAACAGTGGGAAGCAAGAAGGTGCTTAAAATATCAATGTAGGCCTGTGCTGTGATAAAAAATGGTTCAAATGGTTCTGAGCACTATGGGACTTAACTGCTGTGGTCATTAGTCCCCTAGAACTTAGAACTACTTAAACCTAACTAACCTAAGGACATCACACACATCCATGCCCGAGGCAGAATTCGAACCTGCGACCGTAGCGGTCGCGCGGTTCCAGACTGTAGCGCCTAGAACCACTCGGCCACTACGGCCGGCTGTGCTGTGATAGTTCCACGCAAAACAACAAGGGGTGCAAGCCCCCTCCATGAGAAACACGACCACACCATAACACCACACATCCGCATTTTACTGTTGGCACAAGACACGCTGACAGATGACGTTCACCGGGCGTTCACCATACCCACACACTGCCATCGGATCGCCAAATTGTTTACCATGACTTGTCACTCCACACAACGTTTTGTATGCCTTATGAGCAGCTGCTCAACCATGAAATACAAGTTTTCTCATCTCCCGCCTAACTGTCGTAGTACTTGCAGTGGATCCTGATGCAGTTTGGAATTCCTGTGTGATGGTCTGGATAGATGTCTGCCTATTACACACTATGACCCTCTTCAACTGTCGGCGGTCTCTGTCAGTCAACAGACGAGGTCGGCCTGTATGCTTTTGTGCAGTACGTGTCCCTTCACGTTTCCACTTCCGATCACATCGGAAACAGTGGACATAGGGATGTTTAGGGGTTGTGGAAATCTCGCGTACAGACGTATGACTCAAGTGACACCCCATCACCTGACCATGTTCGAAGTCCGTGAGTTCCGCGTAGCGCCCCATTCTGCTCTCTTACGATGCCTAATGACTACTGAGTTCGCTGATATAAAGTACCTGGCAGTAGGTGGCAGCACAATGCAACTAATATGAAAAACGTATGTTTTTGGGAGTGTCCGGATACTTTTGATCACATAGTGTAAGTAAAACAGCATCAGCTGATACATTGCCTACACAAGATAATAATAAAAAGATATTTGGATTATTAATGGAATTAGTAGATGGGCGAAAAGTATTAAAAATATGGCTAGAAGAAAAGATGGAACAATGGCAAAAATTACTTGCTGATAAAATAGAAGCAACAAACGAGGAGTTAGCAAAAATTAATTGTGAGTCTAAACATTTAGAGAGCAGGGTTGATTCTCATGAAACTAGAACAGGGGCTTGCGAGTTAAGAATTGCACATGAGAGCAAAGAATGGGATCAAAAAGCAAGAGGTTAATCATAAGATTGATCATGAAGTAGCGAAAATAAATGCTCTCATGCAAGCTCAAGATACTTTTGTATTGTCAGTTAGGGATGAAGTCATTAAATTAAGTAATGATGGTGTAAAATAAACAAAACTTGCAAAGACACTCATGAAAGGCAAAACAAACAAGTCGTAGACTTAAAGGACGAAAATTCAGTCCTTAGGCGTAAAGTATGAAGAATAGAATCTGTTTGTAATGGCAATACAAATGCGATTCAGGGTCATTTGAGAGAAATAGAACAGAAGGTAGAAAACCTACCTCTACTAAGTGAGCCGGCAGGTGTGGCCGAGCGGTTCTAGACGCTTCAGTCTGGAACCGCGCGACCGCTAGGGTCGCAGGTTCGAATCCTGCCTCGGGCATGGATGTGTGTGATGTCCTTATGTTAGTTAGGTTTAAGTAGTTCTAAGTTATAGGGGACTGATGACCTAAGATGTTATGTCCCATAGTGCTCAGAGCCATTTGAACTTTTTGAATCAATCAAGTGACACGAATAAAAATATAGATAATATGGAAGTTGTGTTAAAACAGTAACTCGAAAGGTTCGTTGATCAGGAAAAACGTAGAGGTGTTGTTCATATTAATGAAGTAATCAGTAATTCCAATGCTTACAAATTTCGTAACTATTCTAGCAAAGGTAGTATACATTCTGTTGCAGTTTTAGGGTATCATACCTGTCAACATGATAGAACAGCAGAAAATCAAATTTGTATGTAGTCGTTTTGAAGGGGACGCAATATCATGGAGAACAGGAACCAGTAACACATGTAAAACAGACCAAGAATTCGTTGGAACCTTCTTAAACCAATACTGGTCCACAAGTACATAAAACAGTATAAAAACAGAAATATTTGATGCTAGGCACTTTGAAAGCAGTGGCTGCAATAGTTATAAAGAGTTCTTTCAGCACCACTGGGAAAAGAATCAATATGTAACTGATCCTTTACGTGAATCTGACTTAGTAGAAATAATAGTTCTTACGTTTCCAGTGTCTGTACAGTAGAAACTGATTCATGTCAATAAGAATGAGGTTAAGAACCTCCTGTATGTATTAGAACAGCTGGACCCGCTTTCAGGGAACAGACAAGTGCCGGTAGGCTGGCGGGCAGACCGCCGCAGTGCAAACCTCAGGGGGCAATAGCACTTTTTGCATTGCTAGGTAGCTGACGCCTACTAGGCACGCGAATTAACTAACAGTTTACATCCTTTCCTTCCACGCTGTTAGTTCTTCCCTATTCATCATTCTGAACTAAAATCTGTCATCTATCCTTCTTCTCTAACCAAGATAAAAAGAGACAAAAAAGGGATCAATTGAAACAGAAGATGTACTAACTGAATAAAACTATACTTACGAATAACAAAAGATAATATGCAGCGTAAAGTGTGCAAACATGTACAGAACCCAGGCTACAAGACCTAAAATCATCATCCATACAGGCACGAGAACATCCTATAGACTACGTACAGAAACTTTTTATGTATGTTATGAAACACAAGGAAATTACATACGCATGTATACGGAGAAAACAATCTTTTCTATTTCTTTATTTAGCTAGCTTGCAGCTGACACAGAGGAAGAGGACGGCGCCAAACCAAATAAGTGGACACAATTAGAAAAAACAATACGCAGTGGTCCTGAGACGATTAGATTAAAATTTATTAGCAACAGTTGGTAGATGGTCTGCGAGTGATTACAAGCAGTGATGAGGTTTCCGCTGCAATTCATACATCTTTAGGTTAGGATGAGTCCAGCCACAGTTAAAATGAGAATGAAAATGTTTTGAATCGACCAGAGAAGTCGACCACTTGTATATAAATGATAGTGAAAGAGTTTTGGATCGACCACAGACGTCGACCATTCGTATTTGATGATAGGGAATAGGAAGGTAACAGGCGACGTGAGAGTTGGCCACACATTTAGGGATTAGTAGGTGAGTTATTTCCGCCGAAGCATTATTATTAATAGTATCACGATGCAGAAATGTTACCCACAATTTTTCTCTGTTATCACGATCTAGGGTATCTTCAGTTCTCTCAAAAGACCTGTGAATCTTTTGTGAATGCCTAGTTAAGTTATCAAATGAAATGAAAATAAAACCTGAAGTATAAAATGAGAACTATTTTCATATCTTTTCCATTTCCAATACATAGACGTAAGATAGCAGTGCATCGAGCGCCGTTATTACCTTCAATGAAAGTGAGCGCTGACTGGGATGAGTCACGCCAGATCTGTAAAGGCAAAACATTAACAGGTGGTGCGAGAGTGTACTGACTGATGAGTCAAGGCTAGGAATATTAGCCGCTCGAGGAGATGATTCAAATGAAAGCTCTATAGTCACCATAGCAGTAACAAAGTGTTGTGTACATAGTTCCGTATAGTCAGCGCGTACACAACTTAACCACTAGATCGCACCCCGCTAAGCACAACAGCGCTGGCGCAGCGCTCGTCCGTCTCCGCACTACGAGATGGCGCTGTCTTAGAGACGGACCAATTTCTGCTTCCGCCGATCCGCGTATTAATATGTAATGCAGCCAATGAGATTGCTGCTAACGTAGAACCTTTTCTCCTCGCGGATCACACTCGCGCTGTGATACCTGAACGCGCGAGGTACTATAATGAGTGTACAGACCTCCGATTAGTCAGTCTGCATTAGTCTGTAGTCAAGTTTCAGTCTGCGGCTAATAAGATTATCATTAGACCACGGATTTTTAGGTCGTAAAAAAGTGTGTTTTAGGCACCTAAAATAGGTTCCTTCAGTAGTTCATTTAGGCTATATAAAACCTGAAATAGGCTCTAATAAAAATGATGCAGAGAAAATAAAAATAAATTATAATACACAGTGTTGACAGTATGAACATCTTAGTAGTCATTAAAACAAGGAGAATGAATATTTACACAGTTACACAGCATAGCAATCTACAGCATTAATGCTGAACATAACTCCAAATATTTTTGAGTTCCTGCAAGAAAAAGATCTCTGTAAAAAAGATGTGGCATTGGTTTAATTAATACATTCGTAGTTTCACATATTCTGACCATAGTTGGCTGCACAATAAATAACCAAAATCTTTTCTAGGTTTTCTAGTGAAAAACTGTGGCGCTTGTCAGTCAGAATCAATTTATACGCTGAAAAGACGTTCTGTATCAACAGATGTGGCAGGGGCGTACTTCATTTTCGGCACATGTTGGACAGGAATGCTGCAGTCAGGAGTGCTGGATTGTCCACTAACAAGGGGAGGCCGCCAATTGTGAAATTCAGATTCGATTCATACTGCGCATAATAAAAGCTCATGGCCAGATGTGTAATGTGGCAAAGCACCAAGATGCACTTCTCAGCCGCTGTCGAGAAAATCGACAGTTAAAAGAAACAGTTGCGGTGAAATACTCTCAACGATTAATAATTTTCCACAGCGTCGTGGCGCAGCGGTAAGTGCTCGGGTTCGTCATCCGACGGTCGCCGGATCAAATCTCGCACCATGCAATTTTTTTTTTAGTATTTGTTTTTTGTAATTCAGATGTATATATATATATATATATATATATATATATATATATATATATATATATATATATATATATTTTTAATTATGAATTTGGCCAGCTATGGACCGCATACAACTTAAGACTTATGGTGTTTCTTTTTCTTCCGTTCTTCCCAGTACTTCTTCATTTTCTCGCTAACTGCTCGTCTCTGCTCATCTGTCCACACTCTCTTGGGTCGAGGTTTTGGCGCATCTTCTTCATAGTTTGCGTTTTCTATAAGTAGCCTAAAGTTATTCCTGTCACGTATTATTTCACCTGTAGCACCTATTTTGTTGGCGTCTTTCTTTACTGATTCTATCCATCCTACGGTGTTTTTCAGCTTACTAACGTAATTAAAAATTTTCTTTGTAATTCGTGTTTCTTCCATTCTTTTTAGATGTCCATAAAATTTTAGCCGTCTCTTCCTCATTGTACCTGTGATCTTTTCTGTATTTTTGTATAGGTCTTCATTTCTCCTTTTAATCCACCTGTTTTCCTTGTTTTTCTCAGGACCTAGAATTTTTCTTAATATTTTTCTCTCTCTTTTTTCTAGTTCTCTTAATTCGCCTTTCTTATTCAATGTTAGGCACTCTGATCCATATGTTGCTTGTGTCCTAATAACTGAATTATAATGTTTAATCTTTGCTTGTATGGATATTGATTTCTTATTGTAGTAGTTTTGTGTTAATTTATATGCAAATTCCAACTTTTTTAATCTTTCTTTATTTGTTGTGTTATCCAGTCCATTGGCTTGGATCCACTCCCCCAGGTATTTGAATCTATCAACTCTTTTAATTTTTCCATACTTTGTTTTCATAAACTTTCCTGTATTATGTTTATGTTCTATATACTCGGTTTTTTCGTGGGATATTTTTAGCCCAGTCTTTTCAGCAATCTCGTGTAAAATATCAAGCATAACTGTTGCGTCTGTTCGGTTTTCAGTTATCAATGCCATATCATCCGCAAAGGCTAAACATTTTACTTCAAATTTGTTCTTTCCTTGGCCCATGCTTATACCCTTTGTGCCTCTGTTTTTTAATGTGTTTTCCCATGTTTTTACTACTTTATCTAAAACCAAGTTAAAGAGAATTGGGGACAGTCCGTCACCTCGTCAAATTCCTGTCTTGATTTTGAATGGTTCAGAAATTTCGCCTTGAAACTTAATTCTTGATGTTGTATCTGTGAGCGTTTGTTCAACAAGTCTTCTGGTGTTTTCATCTATCCCTGATTCATAAAGCATCTGGAATAGTGTTTGTCTGTCAACTGAGTCGTAGGCCTTCTTGAAGTCTACGAAAGTAACTACTGTATTTTTATTTTGTATAGCTCTCACTCTCAAAATTGTTTTTAAATTAAGAATCTGTTCTGCACATGATCTACCTTTTCTAAATCCTGCTTCATAATCTCCTATATTAGGTCCTGCTTGTTCCTCTATTCTATTTAAAAGCGCTTTAGAAAGTATTTTGTATGTCACTGGTAACAAGGATATGCCCCTGTAGTTGTTGGTGTCTGTTTTATCTCCTTTTTTATGGAGAGGGCGGATCAATGCTTGTTTCTAGTCACTGGGTATGATTCCTTTTGTCCAAATGTCTTTAATTACTTTGTGAATTTTCTGACATGCGGATAAGCCCCCTACTTTCCACATTTCTGCCACTATCCCATCCTCACCTGGTGCTTTGTTATTCTTCAATGCTTTGATAATCTTTTCTATTTCTTCTACTGTAGGTGGTTCCGACGGTGGAGTTTCATGTTGTGGTTTTTGAAATTGTAACCTGTCATTAGGCTCCTCACAATTTAATAGATTTTCAAAGTATTCAGCTAAGATTTGGCAGTTCTCTTTATTGCTTAAAACCATTTTTCCATTTTTATCTTTAAAATGTAAACTTGGTGACTGGAATCCTGTTAAAACTTCTCTGAACGTCTTATAGAAGTCTCTAGTGTTGTTCCTTTTGAAATCAGAATCCATTTCTTCTAATCTGTCTTTGTCATATTTTCTTTTCACTGATCTGATGATTTTTGCTGTCTTTTTCCTTTCTTCCTTAAACTCTTCCCAGTATTCGTGTTTCTTATTGCTGTTCCATTTTTTCCATGCCTTTAGTCGATTGTCAATTGTTTCATCACACAGCTCATTCCACCATCTGTGTTTTGGTATTCTTAGTGGCTGCCCCATTTCTTTAACTGACTCTATCATTGTTTCTTTAATTTCTTCCCAATTATCCATTTTTCTTGTGTTTAGTATATGACAGAATTTGTCCTGCTTTTGCAGGAGAAATTTAGTGTTCACTCTTGGAAATCTTCTTGGTTTTGGTTTAGGTTTGTTTGGTTGGAACATGGTCTTTATTTCTGTCAGATAATGATCTGAGTCTATGTTTAGGCCCTTCCTCACTCTGACATCCAAGATTTCCTTGTAGTTGCGAGTCGTTATTGCCACATGGTCCAACTGATATTCACCTTGATTTGGATTAGGTGATACCCACGTTTTTTTCTTTCTTGCAAGTTTCCTGAAACATGTCGACATTAATTTTAGATTAAACTGTCTACAAAAATCTATAAGTCTTTCCCCATTTCTGTTGGTTCTTGCATGTGCTGGATAATCTCCAACTACTGATTTAAATTTTATTTCTTTGCCAACTTGTGCATTAAAGTCTCCCATTAAAAATTTTATATGTTCTTTTGGTAATATGGATGTTTCGTGTTCAAGCATTTCCCAGAAATCTTCCACTTTGTCAACATTTGTTCTGTTATGTTGGTTAATAGGTGCATGTGCATTTATAATACTGTAGCGTTTATTGCCTGACTTGAACGTCAGAAATGAAATTCGTTCTGATGGGGAGCTAAAATTAGTTATTGATTCCGTAAGTTGCTGTTTGACCATAAATGCGGTCCCTAATATGGTCGTATTATTGGAATTTTTAATGGCTGGTTTTCCTTTGTAGATCCTGTATCCACCTGATTCAAATGAATTTTCATCCAGATACCTTGTTTCTTGAAGAGCTAATATAAGTATGTTGCGTTGATTCAGAGCGTCCGTTAGGTGTTTTAGTTTTCCAACTTTCATAAGTGTGTTGATATTCAGAGTCCCCAGTAGATGTTTTTTCTTGGGTCTTATCTTTGAAGAAGTACTCGGAAGCTCCGACTCTTCCTTACATGATGTTCTAGGCTCTCCAGAATCCAAAGGCCTAGTTGCACCGCCATGAATAGCGATGGAAGATTGGTTACTTCCTGGAGTAGTTTCCATTTTGAAATTTACCATCATGTCTTAGGTTAAAGTTTGGTTTGGGGAAAGGTAGTTGAACCTTTCGCTGATAAAAATTCAAGCATTTAGCTTAGAATTATAAGTGAGGCCGCCACTAACATGTGGGACAGACGCCTTTTGCAGCCGCCCACTGTGGGAACAGACGCTACAGTCTGGTGCTTTTATATAAAAGCCTGCCTCTTCCGCCAGTTCCGCCGTTCTGATGATCTTCATCGCCGCCTTCACTGCCGTTGAGGTCTTCACCGTGTCCCTGGCAAGGGGCCCTCACGAGGTGCTATCACCCGGGCCAGGTGAACCAAGGTTTTTTAACGAGGTGTTACTCCTCCCCCTCCTCCTTTTTCAACCGGGCTTGGGACCGGCAATATTTTCCTGGCAATCAGTTGCAACAATTATGCATATAATAAGTTGTTGAAAGTCGTTTGTCGTGGAAAAACTGGCGACTTCGAACATCATTATGTTTTCCGCAAACAAAGTTGTATTTCACAAATGTTATTGTCTTCATAATGTTAACCACGTATAGTTAACGGAAGACGTAGAAACGATATTCCGAAACGAATACGTATAACGTAAGTCAAACGTTCGAATTAGAAATGAGACCCCACGAACACAAATTCGCTGTGGCAGGTATGAAATATAAACTCCATTACTCGCTCGTTACACTTGAAGGACAGATGTTGAATGGGCCGAAACGAGCCGCCGCATAACAGCGTAGTTGCCTGCTAACTTCGAAAGAAGGTAGATGCGGTCCCTAGCGCAACTTATAACATCGTCGAAAATCAGTGCGGACGGGAGAGTTTTGGTACACCCTGTTAAAAAAACGGAAAAATGGAGGCTGTACAATTGGAGAGCGATCCGCCTTCACCAACATGCATAAGCAATTCATTAATAGTTTATATATATATATATATATATATATATATATATATATATATTTGAATTACAAAAAACTAACAATAAAAAAATTGCATGGCGCGAGATTCGATCCGGCGACCTTCGGATTTCGAACCCGAGTGCTTACCGCTGCGCCACGACGCTGTAGAAAACTGCTAATCGTAGAGAGTATTTCAGCGCAACGGTTTCTTGTAATTGTCGATTTTCTCGACAACGGCTGAGAAGTGCATCTTGGTGCTTTGCCACATTACACCTCTGGCCATGAGCTTTTATTATGCGCAGTATGAATCGAATCTGAATTTCACAATTGGCGGCCTCCCCTTGTAAGTATGTCGGCAGCTGTGCACAACTCCTTCAGGCCAGTGTTCTTCTGCAACACCGTTTGCATTTTTGCCCGTAATTTTTCTCCTACTTCACCTGGTGCTTCATTAATTTTCATTTTGACTTCTTCAAGCAAAGAAATATTGTCGTAGATAGGTCTCCCTGATCCTTCTAATTGTGAAATTATTCTTGCCATAAATGTGTTGTGGGCCCTAATGTAAGATAAGTCCCGTTTTAAAGAAGAATCTTTGAGTAACTCCACTGTTGCAGTTACGGATGCAGCATCTTCCGGTATATTTTCAACCACCTTCTGGACAGCTGAGAGATGCGTACTATAGTATTCTGCTGCTATCAGCCATGTGCCCCAGCGGGTGACAACAGGCTCTGGCGTCAATGGAACATCTGGAAGCTGTTCTTTGAGTGCCTGTATTTTTGATGGTGCCTTAACAAAAATTTTCTTCACCATAGATATTACTCTATTTACTTTAGGAAATGGTAGCCTTACTTGCTCTGCTATGCGGTTGGTCCCATGCACTACACAAGTTACGTGCAGCATCAATGGGTAGAATACTTTTAATAGTTGAAACGCTGCTATCATACATATATGCAGCAGCATCAGTGATGGCCAGAAGCACCTTATTCTCATCCACTCAGTTTGGGTATAGCACCTTAAGCCCATTGTTCACAAACTGTGCTATTATTTGTTGGTTAGTTTTTGCTAGCTGTTTTGAGTAAATCAAATGAGCCCTGGATGGAGCATCTGAATCTAGCTTGCCAATAATCAGGTTTGCAATGTAACAGCCAAGACTGTCAGTAGTTTCATCCACAGAAATCCATATACAAGGTTCTCCAACTGTAATCTCCCCACGGAAAATTACCCTCTACCACGCAATAATTAATAATGGTCAACCAAATCATCCACATGTATTTACGTTTGAAAGGTATCTGATCAGATTTTCTAGTAATATATGCGCCGACAGCTCGTCGACACCAAGGTATTTTTCTAGTACGTTTATTCTTTGGAACAACAGAGGTACAGAAATGTATGCTCCATGGTTTTTATAGAGTGGGAGAAGGAACAGCTTCGGAAGTATCGGTTGGAAGGTTGTCGGATTGCTAAAGGAGATTTATTTACTCTTCTTCGCGCTAAAGCGAGCTAGGAAAGTTTGTGCCGCTAGCGTGATAGATAAAGAGAAAGAAAACCCTGTAAAAGAAAATTACATGAGACTTGGAACCAACAGAAAACGGAACATGTACGAAAATGGATTCAATACACAATTTTCCTCAGAAATAAGGTTTGTGACCATTTTATTCTAGAGTGAATGATGAATGAGTTCTCTGTCTGAATCATTGATGATTGTCTGGGCCCTGTAATTAATTGGGAAGTTTCAGCTGTGACGAAGAGAGCCTGCAATCTCTGAGTTTTTTGAAATCGTCCAAAAAGGCTTCGTCCACATCTGAAATTTTAGATCTGTCGTAAACTGAACGAATTGTTCAAACGATCGATTTTCCCAACTGAATGCAGCGCTTAATAATAATAACAAATGTAAAGATCTTTTCTAGCAAGCCAGCCGCTGAATATTAAGACGAAGGGCTCCACCAGAGATTCTACTAGGCTGATTTCACGTAAATAATATATTTAAACTGTACACAGATAAAGGACAGAGACAGAGATATATATATATATATATATATATATATATATATATATATATATATATATATATATATATATAGAGAGAGAGAGAGAGAGAGAGAGAGCGAATGAAATTCGAGAAATTACTCAGAATCCTCCATTAGCATAATTGTTTGTCTGTCTTTTCACGGATCAGCCTAATAAGAAAAACGAAGCCCTGACTTTATTGTACCGATTTATGTGTGAGGGTGAAAGAGCGATAAAGGCGACAGATACACTTCTGTACAGACAAAACATTACACCAAGTTAGCGGCAAGCTGCATTCATATAGACTTTCATCATTTACAGAGTAGAATTCATTATACATCTTCTCGGATTCTGTGCAGTGCAGCATTGTAAGCTGAATCCACATAATTCTTACGTAAAGTTGACTCTGCAGGAATATACTGATGGCAGTACTTCTAGTTTCCGAAAGGGGATGTTTGCTGCCACAAGTGCATGACACAAATCACTGCAGAACTTGTTTTTTTTTTTCGTACGATTCACCAGATTTATTGATTAAAAGAGTTTGCTTCAATTTTGACTTTCGTTCAACATTAGCTTTATGTGCGATTCCATCTGCATGCTGAGTTAAGTGAGATTTCTTAACACTAAAAACCTAATACGAGAGAAAAGGGAAATGCAGTTTAGAATCGCATATAAAGTGTATTTCGTATTACTAAAGGATAGCGTTAAAAAAGAATCCTAAGTGACAGGAAAATAGGAAGTCTAAGGAAAACATCAACTAACCTCCTTGTTGCATGCTTGGCAGAAAATAATTTTCCCATCTGTTGTATAATGCGGAAAATCTTGCAGCCACTGCCTTATATGAGTAGGCTTTGAACTAGCTGTTTTCGGGATGGCGTAGTATTCTCACACAGAAACTAGAATTTATTTTGTACTTAGAACGTCAGTAACACTTAACACGTCGGTCGCTACACAATGTACTGATTTGTTTTCGCTGGGAAAAAGTGAACGATGACCTGTTTTCCTGGTTTTTTCTGCGGTGCATGGGAGCGGTATGGGAAGTACCGTACTCGTTGCTGGGCATATGGCACCTGCCACATGGCCGCCCCTTCTGAACAAGCGAATAGAATCTACCGGTGCTTCAGATAAAAACACCTCACTACTGGCAAACTATTTTTGGAACCGGAAAATTCACGTATAATACCTTTCACGAAACAGAGTAGTTTGATAGGACTGCCTGTAGACAGCAGCGAGAAAATGCGCGAAGGGCAGTAATTTAGCTATAGAGGGCGTCTACGATTAACATTGTGATTTTTTAATCCGTACTCAGCTTAAGGACCATGAAACCGTTTCTTTGCGAAAATACGCAGCTGGCCAGAATCCTACGAACGAAATATTTTCAAATATAACATTTAGTACTCCCACGTTCGATTCTAATGTGTAACTCAAATCTTTGACCGGCTCCCATTCGCTCACCGAAGTTAAGCACTGTCGCGCTCGGCGCGTACTTGGATGGATGACCACTCAACCGTGCTGAGTGCTGTTGGTAGTAAGGCAAGCAAAGGAACTGTAAACAGTCTCTAACGACCTTCGCCTTCGACCAGACGTAAAGCCCTAAGTTTACTTCCTTTTTCTAATCTTTGAAAACACAAGAACTCGATGTTAGATTAACGAAATAGGTACTTTTTAGGATTTTGATGCCGAAATAGGCAAAATTAGGCGTCAACGTCGAAATACGCAAATTTAGGTCCTATAAAAGTAACGGTATTCAGTTTAGTTAGTCATGAAACGCATAAGTACCAACTCATATGCAAATTGGAGCGTAGGAAAAAAAATAGGTTTTAACCTAAAGATCCGTGATCTATTTTTTACATATGAATAATAAAACACCTATAAAGAGTATTTGGTATTAACAGGAATAGCGATATAAAAAAATAAAAAAAGACCAAAGTGTTAGGCAAATACGAAGCATGAACGCATATTAACTAGCCACCTTGCTGCACGCTGGGCAGAAAATATTTTTTTCCATCTGTCGTATAGTGTGGAAAAACTTGGAGCCACTGTCTTTTATGATGAAATAGGCACTTTTTAGGACATTAAAGCCGAAATAGGCAAGAATAGGCACTAAAGTCAAAATAGGCTTTTTTAGGTTCTTTAGAATTAACGCTATTAAGTGTAAATAGTCATGAAACGCATTAGTACAAAATTTTATGCAAATAGGAACTCAGGAACAAAATAGGTTTTTACCTAAAATCCGCGGTCTAATTATCATATTCCTGTACATAGCCATGAAGAGAAATGTATAGACACTTTGTCAAGTATCAGAGATATGTGAGAATAATATTTATGTACCAAGCCCAAAGGAACTTCAGATTATCAATTGTAAACAGCATCCAGAATCAAGTTACGTAATATCTATGCTTTTTATTATTTTAATAAATGTGTGTGAAAATTAATCAAGTTCTGTTTAAAGTTGGTCACAGTCAATCTGCTACTCTAAGTGTGCAAGTGGCATTTCTATCGTCTGACCTAACAGCAGAAGATAAACACGCCACCATAAGACCACGAGACATATGCTGACACTCGCCTACTTCGTTAGAGCGACAAAAATATTTTTTTCCATCTGTCGTATAGTGTGGAAAAACTTGGAGCCACTGTCTTATACGATGAAATAGGCACTTTTTAGGATATTAAAGCCGAAATAGGCAAGAATAGGCACTAAAGTCAAAATAGGCTTTTTTAGTTCCTATAGAATTAACGCTATTAAGTGTAAATAGTCATGAAACGCATAAGTACAAAATTTTATGCAAATAGGAACTCAGGAACAAAATAGGTTTTTACCTAAAATCCGCGGTCTAATTATCATATTCCTGTACATAGCCACACCATCTGATGGTGTGAGTACCGAAGGTCTTACAGTATGCACACCACATTGGCGACGAGGATGGGATTGGTCCAAAGAATGCCAGCGCGCATTCGACGAACTGAAACAAAGTTTAGTAGACGCAAAATGTCTTACGACATATGACCCGCAAAAGTTGATCAATATTGCAGCGGACTCGTCAGATTACGGGATCGGTGCAGTCATGTCCCATAAACATCAAGGAATTGAACGACCGATTGCATACGCGTCGAAAACTTTAAACTCAAGTTAACGAAACCATAGCCAAGTAGAAAAAGAGGCACTAGCAATTATCCTTGCAGTGAAGAAGTTTCATGACTACATATACGGACGAAAATTTATTCTGCTCACAGACCGTAAGCCATTGGTGACAATATTCAGACCACATAATAGTGTTCAAATGGCTCTGAGCACTATTGGACTAAACTTCTGAGGTCATCAGTCCCCTAGAACTTAGAACTACTTAAACCTAACTAACCTAAGGACATCACACACATCCATGCCCGAGGCAGGATTCGAACCTGCGACCGTAGCGGTCGCGCAGTTCCAGACTGTAGCGCCTAGAACCGCTCGTCCACCATGGCCGGCCATAATAGTGTATCCACTAAGACAGCACAGCGTTTACGACGTTCGGCATTGCTACTGTCTAATTACAACTACGAGATCTTATAGAGATCGACGGCAAAACATGCCAACGCCGATGTACTTTTACGTCTACCGGCGGGTCAAGATAAACATTTTGAGAAATCAGAGGACGTATGTTCTCAGACAGACGTAATCAGTGAGGACGTCGTCGAAAATTTCCCCGTCAATGCCACCTTAATAGCTACGTTGGTGCCCAAAGATCCAGTGTTATCAAAGATAAAGTAGTATATTCTTACGGAATGGCCAACCGATAAGAACATGTTAGCTCAGCCAGAAGTGAAATCTTATTGGAACATGAGACATGCGCTCACAGTGCACAAAGGCGTCATATTAGTTCACAGTGAAATGGGAAAAACAAGAGTAGTTATACCCAAAACTCTCAGGAATAAAGTGTTAAAAATGTTACACCAATGTCATTGGGGCATGGCCAGAGAACATTGCTACTGGAAGAACATTGATAAAGATCTTGAAACAATGCTTTCTAGCTGTAAATTATGTCAGACGCATCAATCCGCTCCGCCAAGACAGTATTTTCCGTGGCCACAGGCAACAGAACATTGGTCAAGATTGCATATTGACTATGCAGGTCCTTTTCTTGGAACTTATTGGTTAATTGTCATTGATGCATTTTCAAAATTCCCTTTTGTACTACAAATGCGTACAACTTCTTCAGCGACAACAATTCAAGCGTTGTCAAAGATCTTTTCCATTGAAGGATTGCCTCAAACCATAGTGACTGATAACGGCACACAATTTACGTCGCAAGAATTCCAGTCATTCTGTCAGATGAACGGAATTGCACATTACAGGACGGCATCATTTCACCCTGAGGCTAATGGACTCGCCGAACGATTTGTACTAACGTTCAAGGCACACATGACAAAGTTAGTGCAACAGTACAACAAATAGACTTCCTTATTAATTTTTCTGTCACAATACAGAGCTACTCCGCACGAAGCACAGTCACCAGCAGAAAAACTGCATGGGCGACAACACAGGACTTTGATGTCTATCCTAAAACCCACAATGCATCGAGAAAATGATCAACGAACTTTGAAAGTGCGACGATTCCACGTAAACGACAAAGTCCTCGTAACTGTCTACAGTCGAGGAAAGCGTACTTGGACACAAGGAATCATTGTAGAATGCATTGGAAATGTCATGTATAGAATAAGAACGCAAAGCGGCATAGTTATTCGCCATATTAATCAATTAAGGCAGCAAAGACAGCAGTCACATATATGCAGAACTCCTAGGCTGTTTCATTTTGCAGACTCAGAAGCAGATGTCAACCCCGAGCAGCTCGCAGGATTCCAGAAGCCCGGCAGCCGCCGCCGCCGCCGCCGCCACCGCAGCCAACGCAGCCACCGCCACAGACGCCGACGCAGCACCTTCAGGGGCAGCCGACTACACCAGCCGTCCACAGCCGACATCCCCAGAGAAGATGGACGTCGAGGAAGAATTAGATTTAAGCTATGACCAATGTATCGATGTTGAAATGCAATTATGTAACAAAATTTTTGCTTCTCCCGTTCCCTGTTCCATAGGTTTTGAGTGGGTTTTCCCAGCGGACCGCGAGCGAATGCCACGGGGAGCAACATGTGCGCACCCACAGACATACGCACGCCGGCAAGCAAGGAAGCAGAAAAAAAGGCTTTTCAAGCAAACTTCAAAAGCTTTTTTTCTTCCCCCGGAAGGGAGGGATGTTGTGTACATAGTTCCGCGTAGTCAGCGCGTACACAACTTTCCCGCCAGAGCGCGCCCCGCTAAGCACAACAGCGCAGGCGCAGCGCTCGTCCGTCTCCGCACTACGAGATGGCGCTGTCTTAGAGACGGACCAAATTCTGCTTCCGCTGATCCGCGTATTAATATGTAACGCAGCCAATGAGATTGCTGCTAACGTAGAACCTTTTCTCCTCACGGATCACACTCGCGCAGTGATACCTGAATGCGCGAGGTATTATAACGAGTATACAGACCACCGATTAGTCAGTCTGCATTAGTCTGTAGTCAAGTTTCAGTCTGCGCCTAATAAGATTATCATATTCCTGTACATAGCCATGAAGAGAAATGTATAGACACTTTGTCAAGTATCAGAGATATGTGAGAATAAGATTTATGTACCAAGCCCAAAGGAACTTCAGATTGTCAATTGTAAACAGCATCCAGAATCAAGTTACGTAATATCTATGCTTTTTATTATTTTAATAAATGTGTGTAAAAATTAATCAAGTTCTGTTTAAAGTTGGTCACCGTCAATCTGCTACTCTAAGCGTGCATTTCTGTCGTCTGACCTCGCGGCAGAAGATAAACACGCCACGATAAGACCACGAGACATATTGCTGACACTCGCCTACGGATAATGTTTTAGGAACAGCAATTTCTAATTTTTTTTAAGGAATTTCCATAAATGAAAAAGTAGGGGAGCTACAGAGACATTGGAAACTTGATTTTTTTCAAATTTGGGCAGAATTTTCTCATTTCCAATTCGTTAGTTGTCTTTGGGATGAGGCCAATTTTCGAAAACAAAGTAGGAGGGGGATGTGTGATATTCCTGGCTGTGGCTGCCAGTATATTATTTTGCTAGATGCTCGCCTTGATGCAGCTTGATACACGCGAAGTAGCGTATGGTCCAAAAGTGGAGTGATGTACAGTCTTAGACATAAAAACTGACCGCCGGCCGGCCACCACAGGGACTAGGTCTGAGTCGTTCACTTAAGGTGGCCAATGAAACCGACCGCCCCTGACAACGCTAAGTCCGGCCATCTACACAATCTGGCAACACTGTTAGATGCGGAAGTGTCAGGAGGCAGTGTTATCCAATTCTGAGCGATCGCTGTGTTGGCTGAGCCTGTGGTGTAGTGGCAATCGTCGCGAATTCTAAACTTACAGTCGCGATTTTTTTTTTGTCACTTTTAGGCCTTCGTCTCAAGTTATGAGTCTGATTGAACATCGAAGATAATTGGCGTCACATTCTACCCACCAGTAATAACTAATACTTCCAGAAAGAATTCCGCAGGACAGCTCGTGGCTGCGTCGCGATCACAACAGCTTACGCTCGAGCGTTCCCTCGCGCTGCAGCGGCTACCGGCCATCGGCCAGACGCCACCTGAAATCCGGCGGTGCCCAGGCGAACGCGGCGCGACGCTGTCAGTGTATGTATCAACTGTTATTTTCGAAGTTCTAGTTATCATCTTGCAGTTAAGCGTTGGATTTTGCATACTTGAAAATCATAAACTACAGTTAAACGCTGTAAAACTGAGTCGCAAGTGGAAAAAGGTGTAACATCTGCAACACAGTATATACTTTTGGTGTAATAGAGGGGTGAATGCAGAAGAGGCAGCTCGTAAGGTTTTAACTGTGTGTGGAGTGAGTGCTTTTGCGAAAAATACGACAGAAAAAGATATTCTTGTTCCAACAAAGATCGTTCTGGCGTGAATGATTTTCCGCATTAAGGAGGTCTCGACTACTGATATAAGTGATGCATTACCATTTCACCAGCATGCGACATTTACATTCAACAGACAAGGTCCAGACGTCTGGTCTAGTTGTACTGCATGCTCTAATTCGAAACAACAAAAATCAAGAGAGTGACTATTATTGCAGTTTTGCTTGAACGTTATCAGGTCGCTCATTGAGTATTCCCACGCAATACAGTTACTGGTGACGAGTTATGATGCCTTTATCGTTAACTTCCTAAGAAGAAATGAAAGGCTGAGCCCTACTAAAAGACGTAAAGTCGAGCAAAGAGTAGTGTGAACACAATATTTTCCATCTGATAGCTCCAAATGTGTGCTTTGCACTACAGATTCTTCCCCAAGGGTATGTCCATCAGAGCTGGAATTTGTTGCCAACAATTGAGACACCTTTCGGTCGCAGTGTAAGAAAATTGACCGACAAAACTACATCACGTGTGCTACTACATGATAACGCACTCTGTTGATTTGAGAAACAAATCTATCCAGGAGCTTGATAGGGAAGTCATCTTTCAGGCACTTGTATTGATAGGGAAGTCATCTCTCAGGCGCTTGTCCCTCAGATCGTTTACTCGTAACCTTTTACCTTTCCCGCTCTTGATCGATCAACCGTCAAGGCAATTCATTTCTACACGAAAATGTTCTTCAAACTACACTCGTTTCATAACATCGTTAGATCCAGTAGGTTTCTACAGGCGTAGAATTAGTAAACTACATTAGCATTGTCATATTGTTTTACATATTGAGGAAGAATATACAGTTGCTGAATAATTTTTTTTTAATGATTTCTGTTGTGTACAATAAACTAATGGAAAACGCAATTAAAATATTCACTGTACAAAATCAAATTAAATTCAACTTACTATAGAAACATCTCGACGGCAGTCTACCTTAACAACGCATGAAGTGCCTGTAACACGACTGTGCCTATTTTAATACGAATTCGTAGGATATTGCCGACTTTTGACTTCAGAAAGGTATGTATTTACTTCACGCCCTATATCATACTCAAGTATTATGAAAATGTGGCAATTCATAGATAAAATTACGTATTCACAAAAACAAAAAATATGTCGGCAGAAAACAAAAGTGGCAGTACCATAGGGTTTTCGCTCTGACACTAAGGGGTACTGAAAGTAGGAAGACGACTTTTGCTCGAGCGTAGTCTTAAGATTGCCTTATTGAGTTTCTACGTGCCTGCTTGTAGCTCTGCTACAAAAAGAATTAAAAACCTGGCTTTCAGCGAATCTCGAAAGGCGTACGAAAGCAACCTGCACCTGGTAGGCAAGCACTTTACCTCGTAGCTAGCGGGAAGGTGCGGCATCTGTGTCTTACTTATTGACCTAGTAGCCTCTAGGACAGATAAATCGCAACATAACAGACGAGAGGAATTGTATTTCCCTTGTGGAAAGATGTTCATGGACTCAAAAGCATTAACTGATGTCCTTTTATCACATCTCAAGAGAAAATCACCCACATTATTCAATTGAAATGACATGATAATATCAAATGAATATAGCAGGATAGTTCTGTACCGTCAAGGAAGTAACTCGTCGGTCACAGAGTTGGCATACATATTCTGCGTAGTTGCAATGTTTCAGTGATATATCAGGACGGATACCAGCTGATGTATTCTGTGAGTGACCTCGGAAGTGACTATAGCTTCGTCTCAAAGCTGTGGGTGGCTAGGGCCGGAATACCCTCATTATATGTCAATGAGCCTTAATCGCATTTCGCTAACTAGGTGTAGAGGCTAGAGTGTAATTACTTGTAACACATCGATGCACTAAGTGTAAACGATACGTCATAAAGTAATAACTGCGAAATTATTTACGTTTTAGTGTCTTAATCGGACCGAAACCTTGAAAGCGTATTCACCAGACGCGGTTCACAATTTTGGAGCTTCTCCAGTGGTTGAGTTCGCAACAAATCTTTACTATACAATATTGTTATTGAGATCATTATCATTGGCACACCCGAAAGAAGACTGGCATGACCTGGGTTCCTATTGTCAGCTTTTCTGACGGATATTCTGCCGTTGCTCGAAACGTGAAGACTTAAGTTGAATTCGAATATACCAGATGGCGAAAATCTGATGTTTCTATTCTTCCAGCTTTAACAATCAAAAGATGGTTACAATAAGCGGCAGAAAAGTGCCTGTGAACCAACAATTAATAAAGCAGTCATAATTAGTGGAATCTTACGAAAGCCATCTGAAATCTGATAGTTGTGGGAAACTACTAACATCTGCACAGCACCGCAGTATGAACTTAAGGGTTTCGTAGGATTCCTACACTTAATTTCGTTGTGATCGTTTTCAATGACAGTAGAGGAGCAGCAAAACTATCTGACTTGAAATATACTTTTCCTGCGGGATATGAATCTTTGGCTACAGTTACAGTAGTGCATCCAGTGAGGTATCAAGGATGTCAGCATTCACTCATTGCTGGAGCATAGGCTGAGGCAGAAAGTAGCGGGTTTCCACGAAGTAAACGATGAGAGACACCCTAATTATTGCATAAAGTAACCATCTCGCAAACGTAAGTTTTTCCAAATCGCTGTCACATATAAAACATGAATTGTTCAGAAAATTACAACTATATCTAACGAAATGATTAGCTAAGTTGCCAAACACGTTCCGAACAGCACTTAAGACAGAAGAGTGTGTGTGTGTGTGTGTGTGTGTGTGTGTGTATGTGTGTGTGTATGTGTGTGTGTGTGTGTGTGTGTGGCGTCTCTTCTATCGGACACTGCGATTCGAAACAGACTGACTTGTTAATCAATTATATGTCGAAGGAATGATGTCCAGGATGTCACACGGCGTTAAAATTACAGCTACGGCGGCAGATGAAAACTTGTGCCTGACCAGGTTCGAACCTGGATGCGTGGTGTCTTTTCTTTCTTACCTGTTCTGAGGTCGTCTTTGCGTTCTTTTATGAGGGCTGCACTATGCACAACCCGAACGATCAAATCGGCTCTTTGGTTTATTTTTTCTTTGTAGATTTCGCCTTTCAACCATCCACACAGACAAAAATCCTATGGGATAAGGTCCGGAGACCTTGGTGGCCAAGACAAGTACCCATATCTACTGATCCAACTTCCTGGAAATGTTACGTTTGGATGATGTGTCACCTGACGACTAGAATGTGCAGGAGCCTCGTCATGCTGGAGGAACATACGATTCCTTGTAGCCTAAGGAACCTCTTCCAGTAATGATGGAAGCTCATTGTCAAGGAAGTGTAGACAACAGGGTCCTGTAAGGACCAACAAACAAAACGAGAATGCATTGAACCCAGCTTTATGTTCTCAATAAAAAGTGGCAATTTTTCTGCAATTTGTCTACACTACTACCACCTACAATATTTAATATTCCTCATGAAACATCCTGTATAATTATTCAGGTCTCGATGTACCAACGAAAGTTTTTGTGCTAGACGCACGTCATCGTCCAAACCCTCGCGGAAATACAGTGTGGCTGCGAGCGAGTGGAATAATGGACGGCGGGGTACCGCGTATGTGGTATGCGCCAAAGATGGGAATTTGCGTCTGACTAGGAGCGTGTTTAGATGGGTCCTGCAGGCAGGATGGCCGTTGTGTTCCGATAGTGCAATGGTCAGCGCGTCCGCCTAGTAAGCAGAATGTGCAGGTTTGAATCCCAGTCGGGCACAAATTTTCTTCTGCCACCATTACTGTATTTAATCGCCCTGGATTGTGTTAGTATTATTATTTTTATTATGTCGTCAGCAAATCCGATATGGTGTATCTTCCCACCACTGAAATAAATGTGTATTGTTCGATTCAATATTCTCATCACATATATTATAATGACGTTGCATTGCTCCTAGTTAACACATTCCTCACTTTTTCTTAGCAGTTGCTACCTGTTACTCCATCAAAGGAATTTATGTGTGCTACGTTGTTGCAACACAGACGTTCAAATTATCCAATTTCTGTAGTTTCAGTTCGACACCAGATCGTTCTGATCGAATTCAGCCAGTTAGTCTTAATGTGGATTTCCGACTACGACTCTCATCGTATGATAGATTCGGTAAACCATTCCTAATGGGACTGATGAATCTAGATCACTTACCTATGACAGGGTTTGAATTCTTAAACACAATAGAAAATACTAATACAATGTGCTTTTTACAAATACGTTATTTAAATATAAATATATGAAGTAACGAGATAGCAATTTACTTACAGGATCACAGCCCCATCCATCAGAGCAGAGCATTGCAAGATTGGTTTCAGTGCCAAGAGAGGATAAAGCTGTTGCCGCTTGTTCCACGAGAACCGTTGGGTGGCTTGCGGAGTATAAATGTAAATGTAGATGTAGACCTCAACCGAATAGAGAATATGTGGGCAGCGGTAACGAGCCCATTGCCATGTGGACCTACAAATGCAAGCGACCTTTGGACGAACAGAGAAAACGTATGATGGGAAGTAAAACATCACGCTACACTATCGAGGACCGTAGTGGAATCAATGCCTCGACACCTTTGAGAAATCTTACGTGATGATGGTGGGTGACTTTGTTACTAAGAGCATACTCGTCCACCAAACCCAAGTGGACAATCATATGATAATAATCAGTCATGCTCTGCTTTGTCGCACCTCTTTAGCATACAAGTCCCTTTAGTTTCAGTCTCCTCCTCACAATTCTTGCAGTGCAAGGTAACTGAAAAATCTCATCCACTCGACGCCAACTGAGGAATTAATTGACGCATGTGTTGTTCAACAGACAGCAGTCATCACTCTCTCTGGAATCAATAACTGTGTGTGTGTGTGTGTGTTTTCGTTTTCACGCACAATCTGACTCAATACTATTTTTACCCAATCTACATCCTGCATATTATGTTAAGTAAGTAAAATCTATTAACTCCATAATATCGTTAGCAGAGACAGTGCGCTCTTGTTGTCGCGGCTCGCGACAAATGCAGCAATTCGCAGTGCCCAGTGCCGCCGCGATTTGTTCATATTGCCTGAGCGTGGACACTGCAGCAGACGCTTCGCCATAAACAGAAAGAAATCACCTTGGCTCTGACTGCAGTGAGCGGACTTCACCGCCTTCATGCTCTTATAGTAACCAACGTATAGTAACTAACAGGTGCCATGGAGCAATTGGAACGGGTATCATGTCATTAGTCATCAGAATACTAACCAGTGATGAAATGTCCACTCTGTTTGAATTCCAAGAAAATAGGAATCTTCTCTCAAAGTAATGTGAGGTGATATCAAAATTTATCGAACACACAAAAATTAACTGCAGAGGTTTCATGCACGAATTAGTAGCACACAAGGAAATATTATGTCTTGGAAGCCTATATTTCACTTCCTCCTTTCATATCAACGCCCTTGTTTTAATGTGACGTGAGAAAATAAACACAAAAGAACTCAAGTTTCTGAGAAGCATATAAGTCAAAAAATGGTTCAAATGGTTCTGAGCACTATGCGACTTAACTTCTGATGTCATCAGTCGCCTAGAACTTAGAACTAATTAAACCTAACTAACCTAAGGACATCACACACATCCATGCCCGAGGCAGGATTCGAACCTGCGGCCGTAGCGGTTGCTCGGTTCCAGACTGTAGCGCCGAGAACCGCACGGCCACTCCGGCCGGCGCATATAAGTCATTTCCTCTTTTCATGTCATAGCTTTTGCTTCAGTATGAAGTGAAAAATAAACAGTTTAGGGTTCTGAAGCATAATATGACAGCAGATTCTTATCGTAGGCCGAATGGAAACGCAAAAAGCCGGGAGCTCTCCATTCTTTTGTCCAACATTATGTTTCCTTTCATACATTACTACCGCTCGCAGATTCTTGTTTAAGGCTTGCGGGCATCAAGTTCTTCAGCAGACTGAGCCTTATGTTGTTGTGCTAATTATGGTATGGAAAAAATGCAACAAAGTCGAGTTGCCCTAGAGCAGTGAAGACACTTGCACATGTCTGTATTCAGCAATGACTGCCTGCTGCCACAACACTTTACAGAATTCATGCGGCAGGCAGCAACTGTGAGTGCACTTCAGACTTCATTCAGTAAGTCGTCAGGAGACGGACGGAAACGTCAATTTAACGCCGCTTTCCGAGTCATATTCAAACCAAAATGAGGTGACATTAAGGTAGTTGAGTGTTCTAGCAATTACACATTGATAATACCCATATGAAAATTCCGATAGCCAAAAGAATCCGCTAGTGTGAAACCGTCGGGAAATACATTAGTATGAAACTGCAAGAATTCGAGACAATCCGTGGACTCATCCCTGTGTAACCTCTTGCTGTTAATTTACGTTTCTCTCTGTCCTAGGCGTGATGCAAATGGAACTATTCATAAGGCACTTTCCACTATTCTTGACAAACATCAGTAACTTTTAATCATTGCCAGTAACTACTGAATGATGATAATGGTACAGGCTGACAGTGGATGTGGTGGTGTTATGCTGACAAACTGCTTACAATAACGTTAGTGGCGGCACAAATAATCTAGCGCTGAATACCTAAGTAAAGACAGTGAGGTGGTGCCGTCGCTCCTCTTTATTTGGCATCAGCTTGAGTAATCTGATTTAACGAACATAGTAGGCCTACTCCATTCACGAGCTGCTAGTGATACAGTATAACTACAGAGATCATCGTGCGGGTATTACATTAATTCTGCAGTGAACTGCTTTACAAGTATTACCGTCGGCTATGCAGCTGAAATGACTCACTTCACAGGTATTCTTCGTTGCACTTTGTTAAGCGATCACTTGGCTGCAATCCTGCTTCTACTGATCGTAAATGCTTGTATACTGACCATTCGTTATTCGACCAAATATGCACTAGAATCTGATTCGCATGTATATGACACGGGTTAGCACCATGACTTAGCGCCATCACAAAGCAATGACTAAGGAATGGATGCCGTTGAAGTCCCATTATATTGATGGCAAGATAAATGATCGCTAATCACCCGTATTGCCTCAGAAAACAATTACATCTTAAATATCGAAAGACAGACGTCCACACTGCCACAGGGCGTTTAAATACAGTAATGGCGGCAGAAGAAAATTTGTGCCCGACTGGGGTTCAAACCTGCACATCCTGCTTACTAGATGGACGCGCTGACCATTGCACTATCGGAACACAACGGCCAACCTGCCTGCAGGACCTATCTAAACACGCTCCTAGTCAGACGCAAATTCCCATCTTTGGCGCGTACCACATACGCGGTACGCCGCTGTCCATTATTCCACTCGCTCGCAGCCACACTGTATTCCCGCGAGGGTTTGGACGATGACGTGAGTACTAGGGCAACCTTCGCGTCAGGGCACTCTGCAAGGTTGCCAAATTTATTCAAGATGGTGGCGATGACGTCATCCAAGATGGCGGCATGTAGACTTGGCAACAGCGCATGACGTCATCCAAAATGGCTGATTTTGGCGGGAAAAGAAGCCAATTGTGCTACGCCCACTAACCTAACCTCCAGAAAAAACGACGGCAATTTTGAATTTTGGCGGGAAAATAGCCCAGTTGTGCGATGTCCACTAACTTAAGCCTCCAGAAGAAAAAATGGCAGGAAGTTTGAATACCAACAGGATAATGTACTCAAAAACCGTACTTATCTTTATTATTATTATTATCATTTATTAACATTCATTATAATTTATTATTACTTATTATCATTTATTATTATTTATTATCATTTATTATTATTTATTATCATTTATTATTATTTATTATCATTTATTTTTATTTATTGTTATTGACCTGCCTTACTGGAAAATTCCCCCCAAATCCAAATTCCAACACGATAATGGCTGCAAAACCTTACTTTTGTTTAGTATTATTCATTATCATTTATTAACATTCATTAGTATTCATTGTCATTTATTATCATTCATTATCATTTATTATCATTCATTGTCATTTTTTGTTGTTGTCTTCAGTCCTGAGACTGGTTTGATACAGCTCTCCATGCTACTCTCTCCTGTGCAAGCTTCTTCATCTCCCAGTACTTACTGCAACCTACATCCTTCTGAATCTGCTTAGTGTATTCATCTCTTGGTCTCCCTCTACAATTTTTACCCTCCACGTTGCCCTCCAATGCTAAATTTGTGATCCCTTGATGCCTCGGAACATGTCCTACCAACCGGTCCCTTCTTCTTGTCAAGTTGTGCCACAAATTTCTCTTCTCCCCAATTATATTCAATACCTCCTCATTAGTTATGTGATCTACCCATCTAATCTTCAGCATTCTTCTGTAGCACCACATTTCGAAAGCTTCTATTCTCTTCTTGTCCAAACTATTTATCATCCACGTTTCACTTCCATACATGGCTACACTCCATACAAATACTTTCAGAAACGACTTCCTGACACTTAAATCTATACTCAATGTTAACAAATTTCTCTTCTTCAGAAACGCTTTCCTTGCCATTGTCAGTCTACATTTTATATCCTCTCTACTTCGACCGACATCAGTTATTTTGCTCCCCAAATAGCAAAACTCCTTTACTACTGTAAGTGTCTCATTTCCTAATCTAATTCCCTCAGCATCACCTGACTTAATTCGACTAAATTCCATTATCCTCATTTTGCTTTTGTTGATATTCATCTTATATCCTCCTTTCAAGACACTGTCCATTCCGTTTAACTGCTCTTCTAAGTCCTTTGTTGTCTCTGACAGAATTACAATGTCATCGGCAAACCTCAAAGTTTTTATTTCTTCTCCATGGACTTTAATACCTACTCCGAATTTCCCTGTTGTTTCCTTTACTGCTTGCTCAATATACAGATTGAATAACATCGGGGATAGGCTACAACCCTGTCTCACTCCCTTCCCAACCACTGCTTCCCTTTCATACCCCTCGACTCTTATAACTGCCATCTGGTTTCTGTACAAATTGTAAATAGCCTTTCGCTCCCTGTATTTTACCCCTGCCACCTTTAGAATTTGAAAGAGAGTATTCCAGTCAACATTGTCAAAAGCTTTCTCTAAGTCTACAAATGCTAGAAATGTAGGTTTGGCTTTCCTTAATCTATTTTCTAAGGTAAGTCATAGGGTCAGTATTGCCTCACGTGTTCCAACATTTCTGCAGAATCCAAACTGATCTTCCCCGAGGTAGGCTTCTACCAGTTTTTCCATTCGTCTGTAAAGAATTCGTGTTAGTATTTTGCAGCTGTGACTTATTAAACTGATAGTTCGGCAATTTTCACATCTGTCAACACCTGCTTTCTTTGGGATTGGAATTATTATATTTTTCTTGAAGTCTGAGGGTATTTCGCCTGTCTCACACATCTTGCTCACCAGATGGTAGAGTTTTGTCAGGACTGGCTCTCCTAAGGCCGTCAGTAGTTGCAATGGAATGTTGTCTACTCCCAGGGCCTTGTTTCGACTCAGGTCTTTCAGTGCTCTGTCAAACTCTTCACGCAGTATCGTATCTCCCATTTCATCTTCATCTACGTCCTCTTCCATTTCCATAATATTGTCCTCAAGTACATCACCCTTGTATAGACCCTCTATATACTCCTTCCACCTTTCTGCTTTCCCTTCTTTGCTTAGAACTGGGTTTCCATCTGAGCTCTTGATATTAATACAAGTGGCTCTCTTATCTCCAAAGGTCTCTTTAATTTTCCTGTAGGCAGTATCTATCTTACCCCTAGTGAGATAAGCCTCTACATCCTTACATTTGTCCTCTAGCCATTCCTGCTTAGTCATTTTGCACTTCCTGTCGATGTCATTTTTGAGACGTTTGTATTCCTTTTTGCCTGCTTCATTTACAGAGTTTTTATATTTTCTCCTTTCATTAATTAAATTCAATATTTCTTCTGTTACCCCAGGATTTCTACTAGCCCTTGTCTTTTTACCTACTTGATCCTCTGCTGCCTTCACTACTTCATCCCTCAAAGCTACCCATTCTTCTTCTACTGTATTTCTTTCCCCCATTCCTGTCAATTGTTCCCTTATGCTCTCCCTGAAACTCTGAACAGCCTCTGGTTCTTTCAGTTTATCCAGGTCCCATCTCCTTCAATTCCCACCGTTTAGCAGTTTCTTTAGTTTTAATCCACAGTTCATAACCAATACATTGTGGTCAGAGTCCACATCTGCCCCTGGAAATGTCTTACAATTTAAAACCTGGTTCCTGAATCTCTGTCTTACCATTATATAATCTATCTGGTACCTTCTAGTACCTCCAGGATTCTTCCATGTATACAACCTTCTTTTATGATTCTTGAACCAATTGTTAGCTGTGATTAAGTTATGCTCTGTGCAAAATTCAACCAGACGGGTTCCTCTTTCATTTCTCTCCCCCAATCCATATTCACCCACCATGTTTCCTTCTCTCCCTTTTCCTACTCTCGAATTCCAGACACCCATGACTATGAAATTTTCGACTCCCTTCACTGCCAGAATAATTTCTTTTATCTCATCGTACATTTCATCAATTTCTTCATCTGCAGAGCTAGTTGGCATAAAAAAATTTTCTACTGTAGTAGGCATGGGATTCGTGTCTATCTTGGCCACAATAATGCGTTCACTATGCTGTTTGTAGTAGCTTACCCGCACTCCTATTTTTTTGTTCATTATTAAACCTACTCCTGCATTACCCCTATTTGATTTTCTATTTATAACCCAGTATTCACCTGACCAAAAGTCTTGTTCCTCCTGCCACTGAACTTCACTAATTCCCACTATATCTAACTATAACCTACCCATTTCCTTTTTTAAATTTTCTAACCTACCTGCCCGATTAAGGGATCTGACATTCCATGCTCTGATCCATAGAACGCCAGTTTTCTTTCTCCTGATAACGACGTTCTCCTGAGTGGTCCCCACCCGGAGATCCGAATCGGGGACTATTTTACCTCCAGAATATTTTACCCAAGAGGACGCCATCATCATTTAACCATACAGTAAAGCTGCATGCCCTCGGGAAAAATTACGGCTATAGTTTCCCCTTGCTTTCAGCCGTTCGCAGTACCAGCACAGGAAGGCCGTTTTGGTTAGTGTTACAAGGCCAGATCAGTCAATCATCCAGACTGTTGCCCCTGCAACTACTGAAAAGGCTGCTGCCCCTCTTTAGGAACCACATGTATGTCTGGCCTCTCAACAGATACCCGTCCGTTGTGGTTGCACCTATGGTACGGCCATCTGCATCGCTGAGGCAGGCAAGCCTCCCCACCAACGGCAAGGTCCATGGTTCATGGGGTTAGGCATTATCATTTATTATTATTTATTATTATAGGTCTACCTCCCCTAGAAAATTCCCCTAAATTCAAATTCCAACACGATAATGTCTCGAAAACCGTACTTCTATTTATTATTATCATTTATTATTTTTTCAAATGTCCGATTTTCTCGGCAAGAAAGCCATTTTCCTTACATCCATAACAAAAATCTATCACAAGTTCAAATCCCAACACCATAATTGATCGCGCATACGAACCTTCTCCGTCACTTATCTTTTTTCACTGGTACCCTATCATAATCGCGTCAAATAATAAACTGCACTTATAGTGACGTAAGTCATGTCCTTTGATTTTGCAGGGGGGAAGGGACTGATAACCTTATTTCAAGCAGTACGGTCATCACTTGTTCTCCAACACAGTCAGCACACACATCTTTGATATCGCAGTGGAGTCACCACGATGTCCACGCTCCAACTGAATTTGTTCAAATCCTCGCCACCCCCTGGCACAGCGCGCGGAGACACTGCCGACGCCTGTCACGTGAGGCAGCCGGCCACTCGCGCTGGACTGCTGGTGCGCTGGGGGCGAGCCGAGCGATCGCTCCCACGTCGTAAACATGTTTTCGCTGGACACGCTGGGACTTGCCGAGTTTGACATCACAGCCATCCCTTGTCCGCTCACGTGTATTCGTCGCCTCCGAAAGTTTCCTGCCAAAATTGTTTGCCTTGGAGCTGAATCACACAATGGTCGCCCATTCCCTGCCACACTTTTGGCGCCAAAGTTGTTTTCCTGGGCACGTTCAAAACTGTCGATGCCGATCGCTCACCGTCCACCACGTGTCCTTGTGCAAGCAAGAACACAGTGCTACACTTTTGGCGGCAAAGTTTGCTCGACTGTGGAATCCGCCACGACTATAATTATAACAGCACGTTTGGTCCGCACTAGAACGCTCGCTAATTGACTCTCTCTCGCACGTGCATAATAACTGTACAATCGCTGCGCCGCCGCCCCGCTTATGTCACACACCCTCCATCCACGCAACGGACATAGTCTTCTGTAAATACCTAAGTACTTAATTCCATTTCATTTTTAAGCATATTAAATAATTCAATTTACAATTTCAACTACTTTTCGAGGACCAGACAGCCACCTATCCCTAGGAACCAGCGCTGAGTTTGAATTCGGGCAGTAAAGAAAGATCACTTCCGCTTTCTCTACCTACCTAACAAAATTGTTGGAAAGAAAGGGCACTTGTACTAACCTCAGCCACACAACAGCCACTTCATCCTAGGAACCAGCGCCAAGTTGAAATCTGGCAGTAAACAAAGCTCACATGCTCTCCCGCCACCAACCTAAGAAAATTGATGCAAACCAAGCTCATCTCCACTAAACTAAGCCACCAGCACTCAACCTCTTCCTACACGTTTCGGGTAAAAGGACTCACCTTGCTCTAGGCCCATGGATGGAGGAATCAATTTAGTTTATTTAGGAATGGAGTGTATGTATCACACCGACATGTTCCACACCATACAGACCTGCTAAACACTCCTACATAACTCATTTATAAAGCTGTAGACACACGCTTGCTAATTGTAAACAGTTAAAAATAACTCATAGCACAGCCTACAGACATGCGATCCGCTCGTAAATAATGCAAAACCTTTACGTCCAAATAGCCAAACAACTCCTAATTTTCGGAAATAATTTCAGTGCATAGGCTGATGGAAGGTGGAAAGAGTCTACTTTATTTATTTGGGACATATCTTTTTGAAACTTTTGCATTTCATAGGTTTCGATATGTAAGGCTGACATAAGGCAGTTTCTGAACTCCAGTAGTGCACTACACGTGGCAACACAACCACATCCACCAAGATATTCATTCCAATCCAGACCTCTAACTCCTCTACAGATAAATTTGTCCAGTTATTTGTTGACTCACTCACAGTCTGACCAGATAGCAGTTTTAGCTAAAAAACCAGTCAGGCTGCGCTGTGCTCCTCGGGGAAGTAAGGAAGGACTGCACTCTATTTATTTGGAGTAAGTCGTGGAGTATATTTGTCGCAAAACACCCGCACTGATCCGACTGTGCTCATCTGACACAGGCCACAAACACATAAACAACTCCTAATTTCACTACACAATAGCAAACAGCTCTTAAATAATGCAGTACACAATATCAGCAGACGAGCTATGTACTCTTAAACTCTCCAAATAAAGCACCGCACAGTGCACAGACATGCTCGCAAAATAGTGCAACAGACGTGCCCAAACACCCCCAGCTGCCAAACCGACCAAAAGTCGGTACGATTCAAACGTTGACTCATTTATTCTAGAGTAGGACAAGTTGCTGAAGGTAGATTTTTTTCCCAGTATTCTATTTGGATGCTTTAGTCACGTGATATAACCAGCATTCTAGTCATATGCGGCTACGTGTTCGGCATGTGGTTTACTGTCTACTTGCAATTGTTAACAGTGAACCCGTCGGTCATCAGAGGACTTCCATCTCATCTGTGATGAAAGTTGATACATTCCTCTAAACGCACTTTGATTAACGCGATCCCCACCCTGTCACATGCTTGGTGTAAAATCGAGACTTCAGCGTCATAACTAAGTTAGCTGTGGATATATGTGAGGGGCTGTAATCATTGTGTACACACCTACCCAACAGATGGGTGTTTACAGAGTTGGTGACGGGATGACTTGTAATTTTCACATGTTGGACGCTGCTGTTATGTGTATCTGTTTTCTTGTAGAATGTACCGGCTGCTAATAACTATCATTGTTATATAGACCTGATGGAATAATATTATTATTTCTGACTCGTGATCTGGTGTGATCATTGGGCGCTAGACGTGTCCGCAGGGCTATATTGGGCTCATATCACAGAAAGGAAAAGTTTTACGACTGGGGTAGAGGTAGCTCAGTGTAGGGTGACCGGGGAGAAGGATGTATGACTGACAGGACGGCAAAGTAAGCGATCTAAGGTTATTGCCCGTTTTTAATTTCTAAACGTTCTAGTCTTAGGAGTGTGTGTGTGTATTTATGTTCTCTCTCTCTCTCTCTCTCTCTCTCTCTCTCGTACCGGAACCTTCAATGCAGTGATCATGGAATTTAGAACAATACTTCACACATGATAGATTGGATGATTTACTTAAAAATGTATCGAACTATGTTGTGTATAAATATCGTTCCGTTCTTGTTCTTCTTAAATGTATGCTATTTGTGGTGTCACCGCCAGACACCACACTTGCTAGGTGGTAGCCTTTAAATCGGCCGCGGTCCATTAGTATACGTCGGACCCGCGTGTCGCCACTGTCAGTGATAGCAGACCGAGCGCCACCACACGGCAGGTCTAGAGAGACGTACTAGCACTCGCCCAGTTGTACAGCCGACTTTGCAAGGAAAGGTTCACTGACAAATACGCTCTCATTTGCCGAGACGATAGTTAGCATAGCCTTCAGCTACGTCATTTGCTACGACCTAGCAAGGCGCCATTACCAGTTATATTGAGCTTATTATACTTTCGTATCATCAAGAGCGATGTACTCCAGTTATGGATTAAAGTTAAGTATTACATCATCTATGTACTTTATTTGCAGTTCTCAAGATATTGTCCTGTTCCAGACCTCACGCCAGTCAGCGTGTAATTAAACGCGTGCATTTCGGCCTCCTCTAGAAAAACAGTGTTGGCTCTTCTGCCAACACTACAAATTGGTGACGAGGATGGGATTTCCGTCGACGTCGACGCACACTATTTGTGGGACGAACACAGTCACTGTTAGAGAGAGAGGCACTGGGCGGAGTGGAATGAACTGCATGAATTTCCATGGGCGAAGGTTCACGAGCCTGAGTATTCTTGGTTCGATTCTGGCGCGAAGCAAAGGGCCTGGAATCGTTGTGAGTGTCCGATCTGAGCTTTTTCTGGGAAACACTCTGAACATGTCCTTTTTATTACAGAAAACGCAAATAGCTTGGCGTGACGGGCAATTCTCACGCGAATGTCTAGTAGCACACCGCGGGCATGATTTTAGCACTGCATTTGCCTGCTTATGCGGCACACGTAGCGGAGAGATTGGCGGCAGCTGCGCGGACGAGCGCGAGGGCTGTTTACTGTTCCGTTCAGAGCGCCCGGCGCGCCGGTTAACGTGACACACAGCTGGCGAAGTTTCAAATGATTCCTGAGCAAAGTTAAGTGTGTCTTGCCTATCCAATATGTCTATCACTTGTTGTAGGGAGGCTCTGAGCACTATGGGACTTAACATCTGTGGTCATCAGTCCCCTAGAACTTAGAACTAATTAAACCTAACTAACCTAAGGACATCACACACATCCATGCCCGAGGCAGGATTCGAACCTGTGACCGTAGCAGTCGCACGGTTCCGGACTGAGCGCCTAGAACCGCGAGACCACCACGGCCGGCTTGAACTGAGGGATTGACTAGTTTCAAAATTTCCTCCCGTATACGAACATCAGAAACGTTCTGTGCAATTGCATCACGCATCATAGTATCTGTATAAGGGAGTCCACATTCACACTCAAAAGCACAATCCCTAGTAAGGCCTTGCAAAGTTGCAACCCACTCCTGATTAGTTTGACCGGCTGTACATTTTGTACGAAAGAACGTATACCTTTTTGCAACTACATTGACTGATTCCTTGAAATATGCACCTAATGCAGAAAAAATTTCTTCGTAGGACAGAGTTGCTACGTCGCGTCGGGGAAACAATTTTACTATCACACGGTACATCTGGGCGCCGACACATGATAATAAGTTAGGCTGCCGCTCATTACCTTGAATTCTGCAGGCGGCGAGATGGAATCCAAATTGGCGTGACCACTCCGTCCAGCTTTCCAGTGCCGCATCAAATTGACGAAAAGGTGGTGCAACTGCATGTTGTGGCTTCGGTAGTGGTGGAGCGGCGGCTGCCGCATCGTTTTGCATTGCATGTTGACCCTGGACGAGCTGTCCAAGGGCATCCAATAAGGCCTGCGTCTGCTGATTCTGCAAGCGATAAAATTCGGACAGTACATCTGGAGATTGTGGCGAAGCCATGACAAGTAAATTAGAGCAATACAACCGTTCGCCGATTTGCGGGGGAGGAATGTGGTGTCACCGCCAGACACCACACTTGCTAGGTGGTAGCCTTTAAATCGGCCGCGGTCCATTAGTATACGTCGGACCCGCGTGTCGCCACTGTCAGTGATAGCAGACCGAGCGCCACCACACGGCAGGTCTAGAGAGACGTACTAGCACTCGCCCAGTTGTACAGCCGACTTTGCAAGGAAAGGTTCACTGACAAATACGCTCTCATTTGCCGAGACGACAGTTAGCATAGCCTTCAGCTACGTCATTTACTACGACCTAGCAAGGCGCCATTACCAGTTATATTGAGCTTATTATACTTTCGTATCATCAAGAGCGATGTACTCCAATTATGGATTAAAGTTAAGTATTACATCATCTACGTACTTTATTTGCAGTTCTCAAGATATTGTCCTGTTCCAGACCTCACGCCAGTCAGCGTGTAATTAAACGCGTGCATTTCGGCCTCCTCTAGAAAAACAGTGTTGGCTCTTCTGCCAACACTACACTATTAAATTAACGTACTTCGAGATCTGTTACTATAGATCGATATGGTGTGCTAAGCTCGAAGACTTCGTTACATTTCAAGAAATGTGGTGCACTTGGAGGGGTTAGGACTGGGAAAGCTCTATTCAGTCAAGGGAGGTGGAGTGTAGCTGTATTCATCTGCTCGGTTGAGGAATAATTGGGTAGCGATGTTGCGTGGTAGGTTGGTCAATGGCAAGGTGAGGATGATCTTTTAACGTAAGAGGACTAGATAGCTCTGTGACCGCCATACGCAGAGAGATTGATCGAGTACAATGCGCGAGGTCTTAGAAATATGCATAGCGTTGTCTGGTATAATTTGATCGTCTTTAAGTGTTTGAGAATTAAGTGTGAATGGACATGCTGAGCAGTCATCTATGAATGTTAGCAATGATACTTGCAAAGTAGAGGATGTATGGGTTAGCTATGATACTGAAATTAAGAAAACAAACTGTCATGTGATTGGCCAGTGTTGGACTTACTGTAAAATTTTTCGCGATATCAGCTGTGATGGATAATATTACAGTAGATCGGTGGCATCTTATCCATCGCATTTGTGCATTGGGTACGACATAATGATTGAGTGCCAATGCTTACTTGAGTTGAGGTACAAATCTTGGTTGATGGACTGCAACTTCCGGGGTTGTAGCACCGAAAACAGTGATCCTGTACTCGTGTGCAAAAATGACCAGTCACTAGAAATGGAATGCAGAGTTATAAACTATTTGGTCACTGCGACATATGAGTTTAAATGTAGAGGTGGTCAATCACTTTCGAGGGTAGTGGCTACAACGCCAGCAGGCTCTTCTAGTTTCCTTGTGTTGTGGCTGTCCTTTATTTAAAATCATTCAATGTTATGCTATCGACTGTAAGAATATGATTCATAAGGTGCAAGGTATAGTTTCCTGTGAGAGGCCATGCATCAGTCCGTGTTAATGTCTGTTTAGAATCAGACACTGACTTCGAAGTCGCGGCAGAAAGACGAAATGCTCGGCAATGTGCAAAAGCGTGTTAGAAAACACTGTTTGAACAAGGGCCAGAGGCAGCTTCTCATTCGCTTAGAGTATGGGTGATCAAACTTTAAAGGGGTCTCTGCAGCGTGTGTATATTTAATATGATCTTGTTCATATAGACATCTGTAGTTTGAGGTGTCAGACTTGGCGAGCTGTTAGGAAGTCTTCGATGGTCGCACTCTGAGTTATTCGGAGGGAGGATTGTGAATTCTGTTTGTCCGCGCTGGAGGTGGATCGCATTGGTGCCTTCGTGACTTTTTCACTGTTTGATGGTAGAGGATAAAGATGATAGGGTGTTGAGGATCTGTTGTACTTGTACCTAGTTTGAGGTGTACAACATTGCGCACATTTCCGGCGAATGGTCAAAACAAGGTCCTATTGTAGTAACTGAGATCGTTCTGTTTATAGACAGGTTGCAGAAGGTAATAGATATGTCTTTCTCCGACTTAAATTGCAGAGATCAGATGGGTGAAGATAAATGCATACTCATCTATGCTTAGAAGGGAGAATGCTTTTTTATTATTAAGTGAGTTTTGGCAGGAGTGAATATGGTTTTATATATGTGAGTGTTTAAGATTTGTGAGCGGAAATTGTCAGCGAAGGGTGAATGACGTTGGGTTTGCTGGCTGGGGGAGACACTGTTTACATGTCCTGTTGGAGATGCAAGGGGGAGATAGAGATCTGCACTATTCAGGAATCCATTTGTGCACTGTATGTCGTTAGACAAAATCTGGAGAGCAGGTATAGGGAGAGACCACTTCAGCATTCTGGTCCTGAGGGCTGAGTAGACGGCTGTTTAGATGGACAGCTATGTGGCTTTGACATGCCGACGGCGGCGCTCGGACACTCGCTTTGTAAGGCGCTATGGGATTAGTTTGAGCATTTAGTACTTGTTTCGGTGGTTATTGGATTAAGAACTGTAATATTGAAGGTCATGTCCTCAGCAGGACCGCTGTATATTTGAGTAAGTGTGTTTACGTATTTGAAGATATGTTTCGCGAATGGTGATGTTAAGTTGATGGCGCAATTTAGCTACCACTGTAAAAAAAATAGCTGTCTGCTGCTGAAAGAAAGAAAGAAAGGGGTGACCTTGCCCCCAGACCTGATGGATGAATTATTAGATAAGAGCAAGTGACAGTTGAATGTTGCTGTGTGTTCGGATATAGGAGTCTCTAAACGGTGGGGCGAGATTTTTTTTATGTGGAAATTTATGCAAACTATAGATAGTGATATTCGACCGCTGGTGACAACAGTTAAGAGCGGAAAATAGGTACAAATCGAACGCTGGCAGAATGATGCGGCAATGGTAATAATATTTAATTCTAGGTGGAGGTTGTAAATATGGACCAGGCTTTGATTATTGGTGTGAGTGTGGTACGCGCTTGATGCTCTGTATAAAAGTTTGACTCTTTAATTGCGTTTGGTATTTCTGGGTGTGTGTAGAATTAATTTTACTGTTGAAAGTGCGAGAAAGATGAGTTGAATGGTGTTTAGATAGAGGCTACGTTTGTAATTCGAAAAGAGGAGATAAGAATGGTAAATTGATTGAGGGACGCGGTTTGTGGGGTGATATATGAGTGTCAAGATAGAGCTGAGGACGTTTGCGTATGTTGATGGTGGGATGGGTGTGAGGTTAGGTGCGGTGGGAGGTGTAAATTAGATTTTTTTTTTTTTTAAATGTTGTAAAGTAAGAATAGTATTGAGAAGGTTTTAGATAGCTGGTCATGCGACAAGGCGAGAGCAGGGATGCGTAGTTATGTTTAGTTAAAGGACGTGTAATGTCGTGTGAGGAGCAGTGCGCAGTGTGCTACAGTGTCATAGGAGGTAAAGGTATGTGCTGCTATGATGTGTCTAGCGTATGGAGACTGCACTTTGGAATTATGCTACGTTGATATAAAGTTGACTTTCACCCGCATTCAGTGGTCGCGGCTCGGGATTGTGACGGATGGCGGTCCTGGGCGGACTTCTGTGTGTGCTTTGACCGCTGATGAGCGCGTTGACCGCGCCAACTCACGCTTGCGGAAACCGAGCAGGCGCTGTGCGAGGTCTGAAATCAGACGGATGGGTGACTTCACGATCCTGTGGACAGGGTGCGGAGTGGGGGGTAGCTGCGCACGTCTGCTGAGTTATTTTGCGAGCGGATCTGCAGGCTCTGCTGTGTGTTATTAGGATAGTTTACGAGTACTGTGCGTATCTACACATGTGTGTGAGGAATCATTTAGTAGCAGTTTGCTATAGTGTGTACTGAAATTATGATTGGGTGTGTGTCTGTGGGCTGTGCAACATGGCCCAGGGCATATCTGGGTGGGTGTTTTCTGATAGCGTGATAGATATACTGTATGGTTAAATAAGTTGTTCGAAAAAATAAGTAGAGTGGTCTCAATGATTACACGTGCCTGCAGAGCAGATCAGAGTGATTGGTTTTCCGTCATGTGAGTAGTAAATGTTTTCCCGGCCGCGTTAATCGTGTGTGGCAACGAGCTATGAGCTATTCTGACAATAGACGTGAAGGCAGGTCCAGACCTGAGACGCCTGCGGTATACATGAGAAGAACAATGCAGCTTTCACATGTGTGAGAGGAGGGTGCCCTTTCTGGTCAGCTGTCACGAGCTGTCGGAAGCTGAACTTGGCTGCAGATTCTGGAACCCCCTTACCCGCCGGCAGCACGCGCGAGCGGCCAACCTTGGAGCGTAATCTAAGGCGCTTAGGCGATATCAATTTCACCGGTGTTAGGTGCGAATGTGACTGTGTCGACGTCATGTTTGAGGGAGGCCGAGCAGAGACTTTTGGTCGGTTTGACAGCTGGGGGTGTTTGGGAGCGTCTGTTGCACTATTTTGCGAGCATGTCTGTGCACTGTGCGGTGCTTTATTTGGAGAGTGTAAGAGTACATAGCTCGTCTGCTGATATTGTGTACTGCATTATTTAAGAGCTGTTTGCTATTGTGTAGTGAAATTAGGAGTTGTTTATGTGTTTGTGGCCTGTGTCAGATGACCACAGTCGGATCAGTACGGGTGTTTTATGACAAATATACTCCACGACTTACTCCAAATAAATAGAGTGCAGTCCTTCCTTACTTCCCCGAGCAGCACAGCGCAGTCTGAGTGTTTTTTTAGCAAAAAAATGGCTCTGAGCACTATGGGACTCAACTGCTGAGGTCATTAGTCCCCTAGAACTTAGAACTAGTTAAACCTAACTAACCTAAGGACATCACAAACATCCACGCCCGAGGCAGGATTCGAACCTGCGACCGTAGCGGTCTTGCGGTTCCAGACTGCAGCGCCTTTAACCGCACGACCACTTCGGCCGGCTTTTTTAGCTAAAACTGCGATCTGGTCAGACTGTGAGTGAGTCAACAAATAACTGGACAAATTTATCTTTAGAGGAGTTAGAGGTCTGGATTGGAATGAATATCTTGGTGGATGTGGTTGTGTTGCCACGTGTAGTGCACTACTGGAGTTCAGAAACTGCCTTATGTCAGCCTTACATATCGAAACCTATGAAATGCAAAAGTTTCAAAAAGATATGTCCCAAATAAATAAAGTAGACTCTTTCCGCCTTCCATCAGCCTATGCACTGAAATTATTTCCGAAAATTAGGAGTTGTTTGGCTATTTGGACATAAAGGTTCTGCATTATTTACGAGCGGTTCGCATGTCTGTAGGCTGTGCTATGAGTTATTTTTAACTGTTTACAATTAGCAAGCGTGTGTCTAGAGCTTTTTAAATGAGTTATGTAGGAGTGTTTAGCAGGTCTGCATGGTGTGGAACATGTCGGTGTGATACCTACACTCCATTCCTAGATAAACTAAATTGGTTCCTCCATCCATGGGCCTAGAGCAAGGTGAGTCCTTTTACCCGAAACGTGTAGGAAGAGGTTGAGTGCTTGTGGCTAAGTTTAGTGGAGATGAGCTTGGTTTGCAACAATTTTCTTAGGTTGGCGGCGGGAGCACAAGTGAGCTTTGTTTACTGGCAGATTTCAATCTTGGCGCTGGTTCCTAGGATGAAGTGGCTGTTGTGTGGCTGAGGTTAGTACAAGTGCCCTTTCTTTCCAACAATTTTGTTAGGTAGGTAGAGAAAGCGGAAGTGATCTTTCTTTACTGCCCGAATTCAACTCGGCGCTGGTTCCTAGGGATAGGTGGCTGTCTGGTCCTCGAAAAGTAGTCGAAATTGTAAATTGAATTATTTAGTATGATTAAAAATGAAATGGAATTAAGTACTTAGGTATTTACAGAAGACTATATCCGTCGCGTGTATGGAGGGTGTGTGACATAAGCGGGGCGGCGGCGCAGCGATTGTACAGTTATTATGCGCGCGCGAGAGAGAGTCAATTCAAATGGTTCAAATGGCTCTGAGCACTATGGGACTTAACATCTGTGGTCATCAGTCCCCTAGAACTTAGAACTACTTAAACCTAACTAACCTAAGGACATCACACTCATCCATGCCCGAGGCAGAATTCGAACCTGCGACCGTAGCAGTCGCGCGGTTCCGGACTGAGCGCCTAGAACCGCTAGACGACCGCGGCCGGCCCAAAGAGCCGATTTGATCGTTCGGGTTATGCATAGTGCAGCCCTCATAAAAGAACGCAAAGACGACCTCAGAACAGGTAAGAAAGAAAAGACACCACGCACCCAGGTTCGAACCTGGTCAGGCACAAGTTTTCATCTGCCGCCGTAGCTGTAATTTTAACGCCGTGTGACATCCTGGACATCATTCCTTCGACATATAATTGATTAACAAGTCAGTCTGTTTCGAATCGCAGTGTCCGATAGAAGAGACGCCACACACACACACACACACACACACACACACACACACACACACACACTCTTCTGTCTTAAGTGCTGTTCGGAACGTGTTTGGCAACTTAGCTAATCATTTCGTTAGATATAGTTGTAATTTTCTGAACAATTCATGTTTTATATGTGACAGCGATTTGGAAAACTTACGTTTGCGAGATGGTTACTTTATGCAGTAATTAGGGTGTCTCTCATCGTTTACTTTGTGGAAACCCGCTACTTTCTGCCTCAGCCTATGCTCCAGCAATGAGTGAATGCTCACATCCTTGATACCTCACTGGATGCACTACTGTAACTGTAGCCAAAGATTCATATCCCGCAGGAAAAGTATATTTCAAGTCAGATAGTTTTGCTGCTCCTCTACTGTCATTGAAAACGATCACAACGAAATTAAGTGTAGGAATCCTACGAAACCCTTAAGTTCATACTGCGGTGCTGTGCAGATGTTAGTAGTTTCCCACAACTATCAGATTTCAGATGGCTTTCGTAAGATTCCACTAATTATGACTGCTTTATTAATTGTTGGTTCACAGGCACTTTTCTGCCGCTTATTGTAACTATCTTTTGATTGTTACAGCTGGAAGAATAGAAACATCAGATTTTCGCCATCTGGTATATTCGAATTCAACTTAAGTCTTCACGTTTCGAGCAACGGCAGAATATCCGTCAGAAAAGTTGACAACATGAACCCAGGTCATGCCAGTCTTCTTTCGGGTGTGCCAATGATAATGATCTCAATAACAATATTGTATAGTAAAGATTTGTTGCGAACTCAACCACTGGAGAAGCTCCAAAATTGTGAACCGCGTCTGGTGAATACGCTTTCAAGGTTTCGGTCCGATTAAGACACTAGAACGTAAATAATTTCGCAGTTATTACTTTATGACGTATCGTTTACACTTAATGCATCGATGTGTTACAAGTAATTACACTCTAGCCTCTAAACCTAGTTAGCGAAATGCGATTAAGGCTCATTGACATATAATGAGGGTATTCCGGCCCTAGCCACCCACAGCTTTGAGACGAAGCTATAGTCACTTCCGAGGTCACTCACAGAATACATCAGCTGGTATCCGTCCTGATATATAACTGAAACATTGCAACTACGCAGAATATGTATGGCAACTCTGTGACCGACGAGTTACTTCCTTGACGGTACAGAACTATCCTGCTATATTCATTTGATATTATCATGTCATTTCAATTGAATAATGTGGGTGATTTTCTCTTGAGATGTGATAAAAGGACATCAGTTAATGCTTTTGAGTCCATGAACATCTTTCCACAATGGAAATACAATTACTCTCGTCTGTTATGTTGCGATTTATCTGTCCTAGAGGCTACTGGGCCAATAAGTAAGACACAGATGCCGCACCTTCCCGCTAGCTACGAGGTAAAGTGCTTGCCTACCAGGTGCAGGTTGCTTTCGTACGCCTTTCGAGATTCGCTGAAAGCCAGGTTTTTAATTCTTTTTGTAGCAGAGCTACAAGCAGGCACGTAGAAACTCAATAAGGCAATCTTAAGACTACGCTCGAGCAAAAGTCGTCTTCCTATTTTCAGTACCCCTTAGTGTCAGAGCGAAAACCCTATGGTACTGACACTTTTGTTTTCTGCCGACATATTTTTTGTTGTTGTGAATACGTAATTTTATCTATGAATTGCCACATTTTCATAATACTTGAGTATGATATAGGGCGTGAAGTAAATACATACCTTTCTGAAGTCAAAAGTCGGCAATATCCTACGAATTCGTATTAAAATAGGCACAGTCGTGTTACAGGCACTTCATGCGTTGTTAAGGTAGACTGCCGTCGAGATGTTTCTGTAGTAAGTTGAATTTAATTTGATTTTGTACAGTGAATATTTTAATTGCGTTTTCCATTAGTTTATTGTACACAACAGAAATCATTAAAAAGAAATTATTCAGCAACTGTATATTCTTCCTCAATATGTAAAACAGCCGGCCGTAGTGGCCGTGCGGTTAAAGGCGCTGCAATCTGGAACCGCCAGACCGCTACGGTCGCAGGTTCGAATCCTGCCTCGGGCATGGATGTTTGTGATGTCCTTAGGTTAGTTAGGTTTAACTAGTTCTAAGTTCTAGGGGACTAATGACCTCAGCAGTTGAGTCCCATAGTGCTCAGAGCCATTTTTTTATGTAAAACAATATGACAATGCTAATGTAGTTTACTAATTCTACGCCTGTAGAAATCTACTGGATCTAACGATGTTATGAAACGAGTGTAGTTTGAAGAACATTTTCGTGTAGAAATGAATTGCCTTGACGGTTGATCGATCAAGAGCGGGAAACGTAAAAGGTTACGAGTAAACGATCTGAGGGACAAGTGCCTGAGAGATGACTTCCCTATCAATACAAGTGCCTGAAAGATGACTTCCCTATCAAGCTCCTGGATAGATTTGTTTCTCAAATCAACAGAGTGCGTTATCATGCAGTAGCACACGTGATGTAGTTTTGTCGGTCAATTTTCTTACACTGCGACCGAAAGGTGTCTCAATTGTTGGCAACAAATTCCAGCTCTGATGGACATACCGTTCGGGGAAGAATCTGTAGTGCAAAGCACACATTTGGAGCTATCAGATGGAAAATATTGTGTTCACACTACTCTTTGCTCGACCTTACGTCTTTTAGTAGGGCTCAGCCTTTCATTTCTTCTTAGGAAGTTAACGATAAAGGCATCATAACTCGTCACCAGTAACAGTATTGCGTGGGAATACTCAATGAGCGACCTGATGACGTTCAAGCAAAACTGCAATAATAGTCACTCTCTTGATTTTTGTTGTTTCGAATTAGAGCATGCAGTACAACTAGACCAGACGTCTGGACCTTGTCTGTTGAATGTAAATGTCGCATGCTGGTGAAATGGTAATGCATCACTTATATCAGTAGTCGAGACCTCCTTCATGCGGAAAATCATTCACGCCAGAACGATCTTTGTTGGAACAAGAATATTTTTTTCTGTCGTATTTTTCGCAAAAGCACTCACTCCACACACAGTTAAAACCTTACGAGCTGCCTCCTCTGCATTCACCCCTCTATTATACCAAAAGTAAATACTGTGTTGCAGATGTTACACCTTTTTCCACCTGCGACTCAGTTTTACAGCGTTTAACTGTAGTTTATGATTTTCAAGTACTCAAAATCCAGTGCTTAACTGCAAGATGATAACTAGAACTTCAGATTCTAAAATGGCAGTTGATACACACACTGGCAGTGTCGCGCAGCTTTCACGTGGGCGGCACCAGATTTCAGGCGTCTGGCGTCTGGCCGATGGCCGTTAGCCGCTGCAACGCGACGAAATACTCGAGCGTAAGCTGTTGTGATCGCGACGCAGCCACGAGCTGTCCTTCGGAATTGTTTATGGAAGTATTAGTTATTAATGGTGGGTAGAGTGTGACGCCAATTATCTTCGATGTTCAATCAGACTCATAACTTTAGACGAGGGCAGAAAGTTGGACGCGAACTCGCGACGATTAGCACTACACCACGGGCTCAGCCAACACTACCATGTCTCGGAAGTAGATAACACTGCCTCCTGACACTTCCGCATCTAACAGTGTTGCCAGATTGTGTAGATGACTAGACAGCGTTGTCAGGGGCGGTCGGTTTTATTGGCCACTTTAAGTGAACGACTCAGACTTAGTGTTTGTGGCGGCCGGCCGGCGGTCAGTTTTTATGTCTAAGACTGTAGATAGCGATTCTGTCATGCAGTGAAACATCTTGTAGTAACATCGGTAGAACATTACGTAGGAAATCAGTATACATTGTACCATTTAGATTGCCATCGATTAAAAGGGGGCCAATTATCCTTCTTTCCATAATACTGCACTATACATTAACCCGCCAAGGTCGCTGATGCTCCATTTGTCGCAGCCATCGTGGATTTTCCGTTGCACAATAGTGCCTATTATGCTGGTTTACGTTACCACTGTTGGTGAATGATGCTTCGTCACTAAATAGAACGCATGCGGAAAATCTGTCATAGTCCCGTAATTTCTCTTGTGCCCAGTGGAAGAACTGTGCACAACGTTCAAAGTCGTTGCCATGCAATTCCTGGTGCATAGAAATATGGTATGGGTGCAATCGATGTTGATGTAGTATTCTCAACACCGACGTTTTTGAGATTCCCGATTCTCGCACAATTTGTCTGCTACTGATGTGCGGATTAACCGCGACAGCAGCTAAAACACCTACTTGGGCATCATCATTTGTTGCAGATCGTGGTTGACGTTTCACATGTGGCTGAACACTTGCTGTTTCCTTAAATACCGTAACTATCCGGCGAACGGTCCGGACACTTGAATGATGTCGTCCAGGATACCGAGCAGCATACATAGCACACGTCCGTTGGACATTTTGATCACAATACCCATACATCTACACGATACCGCCCTTTTCCGCAATTGGTAAACGGTCCATTTTAACACGGGTAATGTATCACGAAGCAAATACCGTCCGCACTGGAGGAATGTTACGTGATACCATGTACTTATACGTTTGTGACTATTACAGCGCCATCTATCACAAAGCGAAAATGTGGTCCAGCTAAAACATTCATATTTCTTTACGTACTACACGCGTATGTAAAAAAATGGGGGTTCCTATTTAAAAAAACGCAGTTGATATCCGTTTGACCTATGGCAGCGCCATCTAACGGGCCAACCATAGCGCCATCTGGTTCCCCCCTTCAAGCTAGACGAGTTTCGTTCTTTGTAGTTTTTTCGTTTGAAGTTTATTTCGTGAGATATTTGGCCCGGTCAGTACCAATGGACCACCCTGTATAGTGAGTGTGTTGGAATATCTGAGGAGTGTGCTACCGACTAGCGGATTTTATGCCAAGCGAAAAGGGATAAAAGTCTGCTGCAGTGTGCTACCACCTGGTAGCATTTATGTAAACTTGTAGTTGAGTGGTAAGGGCTAGCTGTGCACACCATGAATCATGCTACCATCTGGTAGCATTTATGTAAACTTGTAGTTGAATGGTAAGTATAATTTATCGTTAGATACTAAACTTTAAACTAATAAAGATATTGAAAATCTGATTACACCATCAGAATCGTCGTGCAAATAATGGTAATGTACATGTTTCTTTTTGAGGTATCATGATTCCTCTGGCTACTATTAATTTCTATATGAACTGTGAAATGTCTGCCATTAGGCTTTCACAAAGTCCGCCATCTTTGGCACTGCCGGCGTGTCTCCTTCATGAACATAGCGTCACCATGGAATTCGCAGCCACGCGGCTGGACCCCTCTGGCTTCGGCCAGCGTCCGGAACCAAGTGTTCGGCCTGCCGAGCGGCCCGTGCGGCCACTGCTTCCTCCCAACTCAGTATATTTTCAGGTCGCGACGAATCGCCCGTTACCTCACATACTGAACAATACTGTCAACACTATTGTGCTGCCACTACGTAGAGACCTTTGCTACACAGAATGCTGGCAACAGAGGAAAGAGAACCAAAGCAATCGCAGTTGTTGAGTGAGTTGGATATAAGGTGAAACGACATACCACCAGTTCATTCTGTGGCAACAACATAATCGCGCCGTGAAGATCAGCTGGGTTTCATGAAATTCCTTACTGAGACGTAATGGCCATAACAGTAATTAAACTTCATCATTTGCTGACAGTTGCCATAAGAAGACTGCACTCAAGTTGTAACTTTTCCATAACATAAGGCTGTTTGCAGAGACTAATAGAGATGTATACAGAAATTCATCACAAATGTATGTGCAAGAGGCTACATTAAACAAATATTCTGGCAATAAATACGCAACTGACCTACATAATGAAACGTGATTTTATTTGCTGTTGGCCTGCATTAACAAGAAATACACTACTGGCGCCGGCCCGAGTGGCCGAGCGGTTCTAGGCGCTACAGTCTGGAACCATGCGACCGCTACGGCCGTAGGTTCGAATCCGGCCTCGGGCATGGATATGTGATGTCCTTAGGTTAGTTAGGTTTAAGTAGTTCTAGGTTCTAGGGGACTGATGACCTCAGAAGTTAAGTCCCATAGTGCTCAGAGCCATTTGAACCATTTTGAACACTACTGGCCATTGAAATTGCTACACCAAGAAGAAATGCAGATGATAAACGGGAATTCACTGGACAAATATATTATACTGGTACTGACATGTGATTACATTTTGACGCAATCTGGGTGCATAGATCCTGAGAAATCAGTACCCAGAACACGGCCTTGATACGCCTGGGCATTGAGTCAAACGGAGCTTGGATGGCGTGTACAGGTACAGCTGCCCATGCAGCTTCAACACGATACCACAGTTCATCAAGAGTAGTGACTGGCGTATTGTGACGAGCCAGTTGCTCGGCCACCATTGACCAGACATTTTCAATTGGTGAGAGATCTGGAGAATGTGCTGGCCCGTACAGGACCTGCAACATGCGGCCGTGCGTTATCCTGCTGAAATGTAGGGTTTCGCAGGGATCGAATGAAGGGTACAGCCACGGGTCGTAACATATCTGAAGTGTAACGTCCACTGTTCAAAGTACCGTCAATGTGAACAAGAGGTGACCGAGACGGGTAATCAATGGCACCCCATACCATCACTTCGGGCGATACGCCAGTATGGCGATGACGAATATACGCTCCCAATGTGCGTTCACCGTGATGTCGTCAAACACGGATGCGACCATCATGATACTGTAAACAGAACCTGGATTCATCCGAAAAAGCCGCACGGGATTGGCCGAGCGGTCTAGGGCACTGCAGTCATGTACTCTGCGGCTGGTCCCAGCGGAGGTTCGAGTCCTCCCTCGGGCATGGGTGTATGTGTTTGTCCTGAGGATAATTTAGGTTATGTAGTGTGTACTCTTAGGGACTGATGACCTTAGCAGTTAAGTCCCATAAGATTTCACACACATTTGAACATCCGAAAAAATGACGTTTTCCCATTCGAGCACCCAGGTTCGTCGTTGAGTACATCATCGAAGGCGCTCCTGTCTGTGATGCAGCGTCAAGGTTAACCGCAGCCATGGTCTTGGAGCTGATAGTCCATGCTGCTGCAAACGTCGTCGAACTGTTCGTGCAGATGGTTGTTGTCTTGCAAACGTACCCAGTTGTTGACTGAGGGATCGAGACGTGGCTGCACGATCCGTTGCAGTCATACGGATAAGATGTCTTTCATCTTGACTGCTTGTGATACGAGACCGTTGGGATCCAGCACGGCGTTCCGTATTACCCTCCTGAACCCACCGATTCCATATTCTGCCAACAGTCATTAGATCTCGACCAACGCGAGCAGCAATGTCGCGATACGATAAACCGCAATCGCGATAGGCTACAATCCGACCTTTATCATCGTCGGAAACGTGATGGTACGCATTTCTCCTCCTTACACGAGGCATCACAACAACGTTTCACCAGGCAACGCCGGTCAACTGCTGTTTGTGTATGAGAAATCGTTTGGAAACTTTCCTCATGTCAGCACGTTGAATGTGTCGCCACCGGCGCCAGCCTTGTGTGAATGCTCTGAAAAGCTAATCATTTGCATATCACAGCATCTTCGTCCTGTCGGTTAAATTTCGCGTCTGTAGCACGTCATCTTCGTGGTGTAGCAATTTTAATGGCCAGTAGTGTACAATTCGTCTGTGTGTTGATACAGTGTTCCACAGTAGTCCACCATCTGCAGGCCTCTTCATCTCTACATAGCTACTGCATCCTACATCCATTCTAATCTGCTTACCGTTGGTAAGCCTTGGTCTCACTCTACCATTTAGACTCCATTACCAAACTGACGATTCTTTGATGTCGCATAATATGTCCTGTCAACTAACTCCTCTTGTAGTCAAGTTGAGCCATAATTTCCTCTTCTTCCTCTATTTAATTCAGTACCTCTTCTTTAGTTACACGCTCCTCGTATCCAATATTCAGCATTCTTATTTATCACCACGTTTTGAAAGGGTCCACTGTCTTCTTGACAGATCTGTTCATCGTCTACGTTTCACTTACATACAAGGCTACACTCCACACAAATACCTTTGTAAAGTAGTATCGAACCATTAAAATTTATATTCGATGTGAACAAATTTTCAGAACGCTTTTCTTGCTATTGACAGTCTTCATTTTATATCCTCTCTTCTTCTGCCTTCTCAATCACTGCTTCCCTTTAAAGTGATTGAAGTCTTAAAAGTGTAGTTTGGTTTCTGTACAAGTTGTAGATAATCTTGTGTCCCTGTGTTTTATCAATTACATCTCCAGAGTTTCAAAGAATGTTTTTCGATTAAGATTGTCAAAACCTTTCTCTAAACATGCAAATGCTATAAACACAGTTTTGCAGTTCTTCATTCTGTCTACTTAGCTAAGCGGTAGTATCACTTGCCTTGCGTGTTCAGACATTTCATTGGAATCTAACAATGTGCTTATGTTAGTCTGTATAGCCCCTCCCCCTCTCCTCTCTACATATTCCTTCCATTTTCTAACCTTCTCTTATTTGCTTAGTTCCGGTTTGCCAAATGAGTTCTTGACAATTTTTTCTCCTTCCAGCAAACTTTTCTTTGTTCTTTCTCATTTTCATTCCCCTATATTTTCGAAGCATAAAACTGCGTTGCGATTTTGGGCTCTCTGTCAGCGTCATGTTTAGACATTTCTATTTCCCATGGCCTACTTCATTTGCTGCATTTTTATTTTTTTCCTCTTGTCAATTAAATTCAATATATCACGTTTTATCCAACGATTTCTACTTTACCTTTTTCCCGTTCACATACTCTGCTGCATTCACCACTTTTTCTCTCAAAGATATCCATTCGTACTGTAGTGGATTCCTTCCTCTGTTTCAGTCTGTCGGTGCATTACGGTAACTTTAAGATTATCGAAAAACTGTGGGTCTTGACTTATTCAAGTTCCATCTCCTTAATTTGCTACCGTTAGCTGTCTCTTTAGTTGCCGCGCGGGATTAGCCGAGCGGTCTAATGCGCTGCAGTCATGGACTGTGTGGTTGGTCCCTGGGGCATGGGTTTGTGTGTTTGTCCTTAGGATAATTTAGGTTAAGTAGTGTGTAAGCTTAGGGACTGATGACCTTAGCAGTTAAGTCCCATAAGATTTCACACACATATCAATATTTTTTTTGTCTCTTCAGTTGTAAACTGCAGCTCGTAACCAATAAATTATTGTCGGTTTGCCTCTGCACCGGGAAATGTCTTACAATTTAAAATCTGGTTTCGAAAATTCTGTTACAAATATGTATTATTCTTTCATGATTCTTAAGCAAGGTTTTGGCGATGATTACATTATGCTCTGTGCGAAATTCTATCAGGTGGCTTCCACTTTCATCCCTCCCCTCAGGACTTTGTGTTCTTACTGTTTTCCTGTACCTGCTACCGTATCACATTTTAAATTTTTGTCTCGCTTAACTATCTGAATAATCTCTTTTATCGTACTTTGTTTTGATGTGTTAGGAGATAGTGAACCATCATGAACGGTAGTCATGAAATCTGTTTATGGAGAAATGAGAAAACATGAATAATGAAATATGTGAAAGAGTACATTGTACAGAAAATGAAAAACTGGTATGTCTCCACCCAACTTCGTCTTTCTTTCATGTAGGTGCAAGATACAGTTAATCAAACGCACCGGGCGTTTCAGTGTGTCCCGCGCCGTACCTCAGTGGCTGTCCGCCATTGGCTACCGCAAGCGCCTGCCGCTTCCAGATGGGAACGCCAATTCCGCGGGCCGCCGCGTCGAAGCGGAAAACGCTTGCCGCTGCCGTTGTCGCACGCCGCGCTGTAGTGGGAACTGGCCTTTAGCTCCAGTCGCAGTATACTTCCTGTTATGATACGGCTCAGTTCGCTACACGACCACGGTGCGGCGACGAGTAGTCTCCCGTTCGATATGAAGGAGGAATAGAACGTTGCGCATATGGTTTCCAGTTAGAAGTTATGAAATATTGGCCTATTCTACCCCCACTGGATGGGGTGCCACTAGATATTCAAGGGCCATAGAGTAGCATGTCATAAATTACGATTATGAACCCATTTCTGTTCTTCCAATTACAGCGCCATCTGTGGCGAAACAAAGAAAATGCTTCAGACAAAACATAGGTAAATTCTGCCATAGAACAGTAATCTGTATTAAAAAGTAGGGTTCCCATGGATGATTTCAAAGTTGCCTCTAGCCGCTAATGCATGGCTGGGTTGGCAGGTAGAGTGTGATATGGTTGCATGTCCCCCTCCGAGACAAACAAATTGAAATTATAACTATTTTTATCCGATGTGTAGTTTTCGAGATATTTGAATGTCTTCAGTTAAATTGAACACCCTTCATAACACATATACACCATTTCTAACTCACTGGCTCTCCCCCTAAGAGTGCAAACAATTTAGAGGGGCAAGAAACACTACTACGATATCAACAACACCAGTAATGTGTAACTTGCAGCAAAGAATTTTAATATGTTAGACTGTGTGAACATTTCAATAGAATTGCATGATTGCATTCTTTCTGAGAGATCTGAGGTATTTTGAGTATGGTTTGTCACTATTCCAAGAGTATACACCAAATTCCGATCTTCCACTACTCATGCAACAACGATTTCAATAATACTTAAACTACCGATACTTATAAAGCATTTTCTCTTTTAGGGTATTAACAAATCGGCCGGAGTGGCCGAGCGGTTCTTGGCGCTACAGTCTGGAACCGCGAGACTGCTACGGTCGCAGGTTACAATCCTGCCTCGGGCATGGATTTGTGTGATGTCCTTAGGTTAGTTAGGTTTAAGTAGTTCTAAGTTCTAGGGGACTGATGACCTCAGAAGTTAAGTCCCATAGTGCTCAGAGCCATTTAAACCATATCAGTAAATCGTATCATCTTTACTTAAGCTTTTATTTTTACATCACTACCGGTTTCATGATATTGGAAGCCACATCTTCAGGTGATGTACACTGACGAGCCATAACATCATGGCCAACTGATTAATAGCTTGTTTGTCCATCTTTGGAAAGAAATACATCACTGAGTCTGCACATCAGGGATTCGGCAGTTTTTTGGTAGGTTCGTGGAGGTATGTGTCTTTAGATGTCTATGCACAAGTCATGCAATTCGTGTAAATAACGGTCCGTTGACTTGTGTAGGCATTGATGCGCCCAATAGCGACCCAGATGGGTTCCATAAAAGTAGTAGGGCAACCTATGTGTCAGGTCACACTGCATTGTTGCCAAATTTATTCAAGATGGCGGCGATGACTTCATCCAAGTAGGCAGCATGTAGACTTGGCAACAGTGCATGACGTCATCCAAGCTGGTGGATTTTGACGGGAAAATAGGCCAATTGTGCTAAATCCACTAACCTAACATCCAGAAAAAATGGCGGGAAGTTTGAATTTTGGCGGGAAAATAGACCAATTGTGCTATGTCCACTAACCTAAGCCTCCAGAAGAAAAAATGGTGGGAATTTTGAATTGCAATGGGATAATGCATGCAAAACCGTACTTGTCTTTATTATTATTCATTATTATTGATTATAATTTATTAACATTCATTATCATTTATTATTATTTAAATAGACCAATATGGCTATGTCCACTAACGTAATACTCCAGATAAAATAGTCTCCAAATTCAAATTCCAACAGGATAACACATGCAAAACCGTACTTGTCTTTATTATCATTTATTATCATTCATTATCATTTTTTATTATTTATTATTATTGACCTGCCTCCACTAGAAAATTCCCTCCAAATTCAAATTCCAAGACGATAATCGTTGCAAAACTTTACTTGTGTTTATTATTATTCATTATCATTTATTAACATTCATTATCACTCATTGTCATTTATTATCATTCATTATCATTTATTATTATTATTATTATTTATTATTATAGGCCTACCTCCACTAGAAAATTGCGCCAAATTCAAATGCCAACACGATAATGTCTCGAAAACTGTACTTCTATTTATTATAATCATTTATTATTTATTCAACATGTCCGATTTTCTCGGCGAGAAAGCCATTTGCCTTACATCCATAGGAAAAATCTATCCCAAGATCAAATCCCAACACCATAACTGATCACACGTACGAACTTTCTCCGTCACTTATCTTTTTTCACTGGTAACCTATCAGAATCACGTCAAATAATAAAGTACACTCATAATAACCTAAGTCTTGTCCTTTGATTTTGCAGGTGGGAAGGGACTGAAGCCTTTATTTCAAGCAGTACGGTCATCACTTGTTCTCCTACACAGTCAGCACACATCTTTGACATCGCAGTGCAGTCGCCATGACGTCCGCGCTCGAACTGAATTAGTTCAAATCCTCGCCAACCCCTGGCCCCGCCTCTCACGTGAGGCGGCCGCTTGTACCGTACTGCCGGTATGTTGGGGGCGAGCCCAGCGATCGCTCCCACGTCGTAAACATGTTTTTGCTGGACACGTTGGAACTTGCCGAGTTTGACGTCACTGCGGTCCCTTGTCCGCTCACCATGTGTATTCCTCACCTGCGCACGTTTCCCACCAAAATTTTTTTGCCTCGGAGCTGGATCACACAATGGCCGGCCGTTCCCTGCCACACTTTTGGCACCGAAGTTGTTTTCCTGGGCACGTTCAAACCTGTCGATGGCGACCGCTCACCATCCACCATGTGTCCTTGTGCAAGCGAGAACGCAGTGCTACACTTTTGGCGGTAAAGTTTGCATGACAGTGGAATCCGCCATGACTGTATAACAGCACATTTGGCCGGCACTAGAACGCTCGCTAATTGACTCTCTGTCTCTCGCGCGCGCTGTAACTAGACAATCGCTGCACCGCTTACGTCACACACCCTCCATACAAGCGACAGACAGTCTTCTGTAAATATGCTAACTCCCACATCGCTAATCTAACCTATCAATTACCTAAGTACTTAATTCCAGTTCAGTTTTAATCATATTAAATAATTCACTTTACAGTCTCATATACGTATGCAAAGGTGTTCAAATAATTTCAACTACTTTTTGAGGTCCAGACAGCTACCTCTTCTTAGGAACTAGCGCCGAGTTTGAATTCTGGCAGTAAAGAAAGTTCACTTCCGCTTTCTCTACCAACCTAACAAATTTGTTGGAAAGAAAGGGCACTTGTACTAACCTCAGCCACACAACAGCCACTTCATCCTACGAACCAGCGCCAAGTTTGAAATCTGCCAGTAAACGAAGCTCACTGGCTCTTCCGCCACCAACCTAAGAAAATTGTTGCAAACGAAGCTCATCACCGCTAAACTAAGCCACCAGCACTCAGCCTCTTCTTACACTAGGCCCATGGATGGAGGAACCAATTTACTTTATTTAGGAAAGGAGTATATGTATCACACCGACATGTTCCACACCATACAGACCTGCAAAACACTCCTACATAACTCATTTACAGTGTTCTAGACACACGCTTGCTAATTGTAAACAGTTAAAAATAACGCATAGCACAGCCTACAGACATGCGAACCGCTCGTAAATAATGCAAAATATTTACGTCCAAATAGCCAAACAACTCCCAATTTTCGGAAATAATTTCAGTGCATAGGCTGATGGAAGGAGGAACGAGTGGTCTTTATTTATTTGTGACATATCTTTATGAAACTTTTGCTTCTGATAGGTTTCGATATGTAAGGCTGACCTAAGGCATGTTCTGAACTCCAGTAGTGCACTACACTTGGCAACACAACCACACCCATCAAGTTATTCATTCCAATCCAGATCTGTAACTCCTCTACAGATAAATTTGTCCAGTTATTTGTCGACTCACTCACAGTCTGACCAGATTGCCTTTATTGCGCAAAAACCGCTCAGACTGTGCTGTGCTGCTCGGGGAGGTAAGGAAGGACTGCACTCTATTTATTTCAAGTTCTTTTATTTAGTCGTGGAGTATATTTGTCACAAAACAGCCGCACTGATCCGACGGTGGCCGTATGACACAGGCCACAAACACCTAAACAACTCCTAACTTCACCACACAATAGCAAACTGCTCTTAAATAATGCAGTACACAATATCCGCAGACGAGCTCTGTACTCTGAAACTCTCCAAATAAAGCACAGCACAGTGCACAGACATGCTCGCAAAATAGTGCAACAGACGCGCCCAAACACCCCCAGCTGCCAAACCAACCAAAAGTCTCTGCTCGGTCTCCCCCAAACATGACCACAACACAGTCGCATTCGCGCCTAACACCGGGACCGAGCGAGGTGGCGCAGTGGTTAGCACACTGGACTCGCATTCGGGAGGACGACGGTTCAATCCCGTCTCCGGCCATCCTGATTTAGGTTTTCCGTGATTTCCCTAAATCGCTTCAGGCAAATGACGGGATGGTTCCTTTGAAAGAGCACGGCCGACTTCCTTCCCCATCCTTCCCTCATCCGAGCTTGCGCTCTGTCTGTAATGACCTCGTTGTCGACGGGACGTTAAAGACTAAACTCCTCCTCCTCCTCCTCCTAACACCGGAGAAATTGATATCGCCTATGCGCCTTAGATTACGCTCCAAGGCAGGCGCGCGCGTGCGGTCGGCGGGAGAGGGGGTTCCAGAGCCTCCACCCAAGTTCAGCTTCCGCCCTCGCTCGTGACAGCCGACCAGAAAGGCACTCTCCTCTGACACATGTGAAAGCTGCGTTGTTCTTCTCATGTTTACCACCGGCGTCTCAGGTCTGGACCTGCCTTCACGTCTATTGTCAGAATAGCGCATAGCTCGTCGACACACACGAATAACGCCACTGCGAAAACTTACTGCGGTCACGGAAAACCGATCATTCTGATCTGCACTGCATGGGCGTGTATTGATTGACAACACTCTATTTATTTTTTCAAACAACTTATTTAACCATACAGTATATCTATCACACTATCACAAAACACCCACCCAGATTTGCCCTAGGCCATGTCGCACAGCCCACAGACACGCACTCAGTCATAATTTCAGTACACACAATAGCAAACTGCTACTAAATAATCTTTCACACAGATGTGTAGATACACTCAGTACTCGTAAACTATCCAAATAACGAATAGCAGAGCCTGCAGATCCACTCGCAAAATAACTCATTTAGGTACGAAAAGGGGTTCGCTACGCTTTCAGCTACCTAGTTTCAACTACTTTTCAAGGTCATCCAACGTCCCAGTTCCACATCCGAAATACAGGCTCATGGATCGCTGTATATGGGAAATGTGTTCGAGAACTAAGTGTGAATGTATGTACTGAGCAGTCATCTATCAGTGCTCGCAATGATACTTGCAATGTAGATGAGGTATGGTTTAGCTATGATACAGAAATTAGGAATACATGCTGTCACATGATTGGCCAGTGTTGGACTTGCTGTAAAATTTTTCGCGATATCAGTTGTGATGGTTAATATTACAGTAGATCCGTGGTGTATTAACCATACCAGCCATGAAAAGGGTACCACATAATGATTGAGTGACAATGGTTGTATGAGTTGGGGAACAAATTTTGGTTGATGGACCGCAACTTCTGGGGTTGCTAGCAGCGAAAACGGTGATCCCGTACTTGTGCGCAGAATGAACAATCACTAGGGATGGAAGGCAGAATTATCAACTATTGGGTCATTGCGACATATGAGTTTAAATGTAGCGGCAGTCAGTCACTTTCGGGGGGGGGGGGGGGGGGGGTAGTTTGGAAAGTCGCCACAACGCCACCAGGCTCTTCTATTTTCCTTGTGTTGTGGCTGTCCTTTATTTAAAATCATTCAATGTTATGGTATCGACTGTAAGAATATGATTTACAAGGTGCAGGGTATAGTTTCCTGTGAGAGGCCGTGTATCAGTCTGTGTTAATGTCTGTGCAGGGCAGGGATTCTAGCTAGTCAGAGGTCTGTGGCCCGCTAAAGTACTAGGACTGTGCTTAATATCGACGAGTACGAGGTGAATTTTATAATATTATATTACAAATATTTTTGGTCTTCTAATACGCGAGTCTGTATAAAAGGGAGCAGGCTCTGATCAGAAAGACTGACGCGTTTCTGCCAACGAGAAAAGGCTCTCGAATTAGCTGAACTGTTCTGAGGGCTACTTGGGTCGACTGAGGGTGCATTGATGTAAAATGGCTATTTTGTACCGTATGGTAAAATGAATTTTATCTTTATTACGAGGGCAAGGTGCGAGTCGGAATAATGTTATCATTGGTCTGTATTTAAGTATATAATATTAAATGCCCTATCCTCAGTGAGAGGGGTGCGTAATTATACAAAAATATTTGCTTATTTGACAACATTTACGTTTAATTGTTCATCGATTATGACTATCTATGGAAAAAGGAATTATTATGTTCTATTGAGCTGGGTTGTATGTGGGGGGCGTAAATGCTTGTACAAAATTATCATAACGGGAAGGGGGGGGGGCATATAAGTAGAACAAGTTCTGTGAAAGTGTGTGTTGAAGGACTGAGCGAGTGGATGACGGGACTCATCTACGACTGTATCATTAGGACATGTAAATAAATGTCGGATAACCTAAATTGAGGTCTTTTTTTTCTTTTTAATCATATGTATGACTTCTGCTTGGAATTATGTTTGTCTATTTGTTCTAAATGCATACTAATATATGCTTAGAAAGGGAGAATGGTTTTTATTATTAAGTGAGTTTTGGCAGGAGTGAGTAGGCTTTTATATATGAGAGTGTTTAAGATTTGTGAGTGGAAATTGTCAGCGCAGCGTGAATGACGTCGGGTTCGTTGGCTGGGGAAGAGACAGTGTTTACATGTCGAGTTGGAGATGCAGGGGAGGATAGAGATCTGCGCTATTCAGGAATCCATTTGTGCAGTGTATGTGGTTAGGCAATAGCTGGAGAGCAGGTATAGAGAGAGTCCACTTTGGCATGCTGGTCCTGGGGCTGAGTGGACAGCTGTTTAGATGGACAGATATGTGGCTTTGAAATGCCGCCGACGGCGCTCGCATTTCCGGCGAATGGTCACGACAAGGTCCTGTTGCAGTAAATGAGGTCGGCCTGTTTCTAAACAGACTGCAGAAGGTAATGGATATGTCTTTCTCGGACTTAAATTGCAGATATCAGATGTGCAAAGATCTGAAAATGGGATCAGCTGAACGATGTGAAGGGTGTAACTAAAGCCATGTTGGAATTTTACTGTAGCATGCAGGTTCGGGGAAGATGAGGCTACTATATACAGCTACAGAATGGATCGCGTGTTCGACCCAGTGCAGAGCTGTTTACGTGTATTAGACACTAACAAGCGGTATTTACAATGTGCTCCACTTTACTCTGTGCCAATTGCGTCTATGTGGTGTCGGCTAACTAATAATTTACAGAACAGTTGCTGTGTGGTGTTTAACAACGTTCTGCAATTTGTCTACTGGGATAATAAGAACACTCGAAAATTGACTGGTGTGCACGTAAGTCTGCCGGACTCTCAGGACCAAGAAAAGCTTATAAGTTATGCTCTGTCTGCATACAGTTTTAATTACCTGCCTGTAAACTACGTAGAGGTTCTTAACACAGACTCCAACAAAGACAATATTAGTATAACGTAGAAGTGTTATGTTAAAGCAGGAGAAAGTTATTTTTCTCAATCTAGAACTCTGTTCTCCACAATACCGTACGATATAAATATCGCCGAACTGGGACTGGTTTCTAGAAATAATGTTATACCCCAAGTCTTAAGAAGAAGAGTAAATGTATCACACAGACTTAAACCATTCCCCATTAAAGAAATTACTCTTTTAAGTGCAGTTAATGTTTTATGTGCACGAAAAAGGAAACTGGAAATGGATGACATCGAGCTAAAGAAAAGAAAACCAGAGTATACAGAGCAGACAGCTGCGATAAAGGAAGAATATAAGCTGCAAATGGAAAAGGAGGAGGCTATTGCGGATGTGCAGGCCAGGTAAACACAGTGTATGGAAAAATCTCTCTCTACGAGAGGGGGATACAAAATATTGGAATTTACTGTAAACAGCCATGGAAACTGGTCACGTGTTGGAGTACTGGCCGAAATCAGTGGAGTCGAGAACGTTTACTATATCAAGGGATACACGAAAAATGTGTTTGTTAAGCTCTGTTCCCATTTGGATCGGCTTAAAAAGGATGGTTATATTGTATCTAAGTGTGGCGAACTAGATGTTGTCCACCTAGCAACAGAATAGCCATTTGCCGAGTTTAAAACTGATGGAATAACTACATTTAATGGACACTCGTTTGCAAAAGTTGTAAACTTAATGTTATACACAGAAATCCCGCAAGAATGTGGAGCAGAAGAGTTGCCGACATACACACAGGAAGACGTGGAACGCTTTAACTGAAGCGTCATGGAGGAGATACGAGGAAAAATTAAAATCCCCGAATGCTCTCACCTAGAAGAGCTGCAGTTAGGAACAGAGCTAATAGTTAAAGCCGTAAACCAAGTATTTTACAGGAAGAAAATTAGATATGTACTAGAATTCGAGAATATACCTTGTCTGTATTTGTCAACTTACTGGTCGGAGAAAGAAATAGATAATTCAGATGTGGATTTAAGTTATAAGTTAAAAATTAAATTGGACATTATTATAACTAGTTGTTTTCTGTGTGTAGATGAATATGCAAAGGTAATAAATATTTTACACGAGAATTTAGACCTCTCTTATTTGCTAAGCTAGCGAAAATCGTAAGACATTTCCCATATACAACGATCCATGAGCCTGTATTTCGGATGTGGAACTGAGACGTTGGATGACCTTGAAAAGTAGTTGAAACTAGGTAGTTGAAAGCGTAGCGAACCCCTTTTCGTACCTAAATGAGTTATTTTGCGAGTGGATCTGCAGGCTCTGCTATGCGTTATTTGGATAGTTTACGAGTACTGAGTGTATCTACACATCTGTGTGAAGGATTATTTAGTAGCAGTTTGCTATTGTGTGTACTGAAATTATGACTGAGTGCGTGTCTGTGGGCTGTGCGACATGGCCTAGGGCAAATCTGGGTGGGTGTTTTGTGATAGTGTGATAGATATACTGTATGGTTAAATAAGTTGTTTGAAAAAATAAATAGAGTGTTGTCAATCAATACACGCCCATGCAGTGCAGATCAGAATGATCGGTTTTCCGTGACCGCAGTAAGTTTTCGCAGTGGCGTTATTCGTGTGTGTCGACGAGCTATGCGCTATTCTGACAATAGACGTGAAGGCAGGTCCAGACCTGAGACGCCGGTGGTAAACATGAGAAGAACAACGCAGCTTTCACATGTGTCAGAGGAGAGTGCCTTTCTGGTCGGCTGTCACGAGCGAGGGCGGAAGCTGAACTTGGGTGGAGGCTCTGGAACCCCCTCTCCCGCCGACCGCACGCGCGCGCCTGCCTTGGAGCGTAATCTAGGGCGCATAGGCGATATCAATTTCTCCGGTGTTAGGCGCGAATGTGACTGTGTTGTGGTCATGTTCGGGGGAGACCGAGCAGAGACTTTTGGTTGGTTTGGCAGCTGGGGTTGTTTGGGCGCGTCTGTTGCACTATTTTGCGAGCATGGCTCTGGCTCTGAGCACTACGCGACTCAACTTCTGAGGTCATCAGTGGCCTAGAACTTAGAACTACTTAAACCTAATTAACCTAAGGACATCACATACATCCATGCCTGAGACAGGATTCGATCCTGCGACCGTAGCGGTCTCTCGGCTCCAGACTGTAGCTCCCAGAACCGCACGGCCACTCCAGCCGGCTTGCGAGCATGTCTGTGCACTGTGCTGTGCTTTATTTGGAGAGTTTCAGACTACAGAGCTCGTCTGGGGATATTGTGTACTGCATTATTTAAGAGCAGTTTGCTATTGTGTGGTGAAGTTAGGAGTTGTTTAGGTGTTTGTGGCCTGTGTCATATGGCCACCGTCGGATCAGTGCGGCAGTTTTGTGACAAATATACTCCACAACTAAATAAAAGGGCTCCAAATAAATAGGGTGCAGTCCTTCCTTACTTCCCCGAGCAGCACAGCACAGTCTGAGCGGTTTTTGCGCAAAAACGGAATCTGGTCAGACTGTGAGTGAGTCGACAAATAACTGGACAAATTTATCTGTAGAGGAGTTACAGGTCTGGATTGGAATGAATATCTTGATGGGTGTGGTTGTGTTGCCAAGTGTAGTGCACTACTGGAGTTCAGAATATGCCTTAGGTCAGCCTTACATATCGAAACCTATCAGAAGCAAAAGTTTCATAAAGATATGTCCCAAATAAATAAAGACCACTCGTTCCTCCTTCCATCAGCCTATGCACTGAAATTATTTCCGAAAATTGGGAGTTGTTTGGCTATTTGGACGTAAATATTTTCCATTATTTACGAGCGGTTCGCATGTCTGTAGGCTGTGCTATGCGTTATTTTTAACTGTTTACAATTAGCAAGCGTGTGTCTAGAGCACTGTAAATGAGTTATGTAGGAGTGTTTTGCAGGTCAGTATGGTGTGGAACATGTCGGTGTGATACATATACTCCTTTCCTAAATAAAGTAAATAGGTTCCTCCATCCATGGGCCTAGTGTAAGAAGAGGCTGAGTGCTGGTGGCTTAGTTTAGCGGTGATGAGCTTCGTTTGCAACAATTTTCTTAGGTTGGTGGCGGAAGCGCCAGTGAGCTTCGTTTAATGGCAGATTTCAATCTTGGCGCTGGTTCCTAGTAGGAAGTGGCGGTCGGGTGGCTGAGGTTAGTACAAGTGCCCTTTCTTTCCAACAATTTTGTTAGGTTGGTAGAGAAAGCGGAAGTGAACTTTCTTTACTGCCAGAATTCAAACTTGGCGCTGGTTCCTAGCGATAGGTGGCTGTCTGGTCCCTGAAAAGTAGTTGAAATTAGGTAGTTGAACACCTTTGCATACGTATATGAAATTGTAAATTGAATTATTTAATATGATTAAAACTGAAATGTAATTAAGTACTTAGGTAATTGATAGGTTAGATTAGCGATGTGGGAGTTAGCATATTTACAGAAGACTATGTCTGTCGCTTGTATGTAGGGAGTGTGACGTAAGCGGCGCAGCGATTGTCCAGTTATAGCGCGTGCGCGAGAGAGAGTCAGTTAGCAAGAGCTAGTGCTGACCAAACGTGCTGTTGTACAGTCATGGTGGATTCCACTGTCGTGCAAACTTTACCGCTAAAAGTGTAGCACTGCATTCTCGCTCGCACAAGGACACATGGTGGACGGTGAGCAGTTGGCATCGACAGGTTTCAACGTGCCCAGAGAAACAACTTTGATGCCAAGAGTGTGGCAGGGAACGGCCGACCGTTGTGTGATTCAGCGCAAACAATTTTGGCGGGAAACGTGTGGAGGCTAGGAATACACGTGGTGAGCGGTCAAGGGACCACAGTGACGTCAAACTCGGCAAATTCGAATGCGTCCAGCAAAAACATATTTACGACGTGGGAGCGATGGATGTGCTCGCCCCCAACATACCGGCAGTCCAGTGCAAGCAGCCGCCTCACGTGAGAGGCGTGGCCAGGGGGTGGCGGGGATTTGAAGTAATTCAGTTGGAGCGCGGACGTCGTGGCGACTGCATTGCGATATCAAAGATGTGTGCTGACTGTGTAGGAGAACAAGTGATGACCGCACTGCTTGAAATAAAGACTTCAATCCCTTCCCCCCTGCAAAATCAAAGGACAAGACTTAGGTTATTATGAGTGTACTTTATTATTTGACGCAATTCTGATAGGTTACCAGTGGAAACAGATAAGTGACGGAGAAAGTTCGTACGTGTGATCAATTATGGTGTTGGTATTTGAACTTGGGATAGATTTTTGTTATGGATGTAAGGCAAATGGCTCTCTCGCCGAGAAAATCGGACATGTTGAATAAGTAATAAATGATAATAATAAATAGAAGTACAGTTTTCGAGACATTATCGTGTTGGAATTTGAATTTGGGGCAATTTTCTAGTGGAGGTAGGCCTATAATAATAAATAATAATAATAATAATAATAATAATTGATACTAAATGATAATGAGTGATAATAAATGACAATGAATGAGAATGAATGTTAATAAATGATAATGAATAATAATGGATAATAATAAAGACAAGTAATGTTTTACAGCGATTATCGTGTTGGAATTTGAATTTGGAGGGAATTTGCTAGTGGAGGCAGGTCAATAATAATAAATAATAATAAATGATAATCAATAACAATGAATAATAATAAGACAAGTACGGTTTTGCATGCACTGTCCTGTTGGAATTCAAAATTTCCGCCATTTTTTCTTCTGGAGGCTTAGGTTAGTGGACATAGTACAATTGATCTATTTTTCCGCCAAAATTCAAACTTCCCGCCATTTTTTCTGGAGGTTAGGTTAGTGGACGTAGCACAATTGGCTACGCGTAGGTTGGCAGTTGTGCCAATAATAACAGTTTCAAACTTCTATCTACCATTATTAATAACAGGAAGGGACCAAGTTAATATGGTACCACAGTATAAGCTATTTTCATTAGTAATATGAAGTGGCATAAATGTGTAGTGTTATGATTTTTGTGGCGCCAACAGCGATCAGTTATGAAAATTACATCCGTTACATAAGTATCGACAAAAATGACGAAAATTACTCCATGTTATTAATAGCTTTTCTCGGAGAACTTATTCACTTCCAGTGGAACACTGTGTTCCGCAGAACACAGTTTGGGAAACCATGATTAGAGTACTATAGAGCACGGTAGCACATAATGCAGGGAGGCTCCAGAGATTTTGTCGCCTCGTGTGAAAATATTAAGTACCGCCCTTCCCCCTCCCTCTCAATGCATTTTCATAAGCAGTCATCCGTTTTCAAAATATCATTTTTCCATGACGTCTTACTTTCCCGTTTACTTGTAAGTCTTTCTGACGTGAATACATCTTTAACACCAGGTATGAGGCACCTGTCAGTTAAGCGGAAGTGAAATGTTTACAGTGTAATACATTTTGAATTATAGATCAAAAATTAATTACGTCAACTAAAATAAAGTTATGGTAGTTATTTTACTTGCAGAGTATATAACAACCTAAAATCTGTTCCTTTAGCAGAGGGGAGCGAGAAGTGCGGAGGTAGAAGAACCACGACCAGTATTGCCAACTCGGTGGTACTGAAAGTTCCCAAAAGCCGTTCCAAAAGTCGCCGTTTTCAAGCAAAATACCCCAAACTTAAAACAAATAAAGTATCAAATTTAGCTCAAAATTTGTTATTATGTTTAAACGAAATTGATAATGATAATCAGATGCCAACAAAAATAAAGTGTTTTTTTTATTTTAAATTTACATTTACATTAAGTCCTCATCCTCACTTACATATTTTTCCATTCTTGAAGATGAATGAATAGGTCTGGCTGCTCCATTGTCAGGAGCAGACAGTCTGGTGTAACTTGATATTGTCTCTATCAGCTGCAACACAGAGTCAGGTGGTTCATATCAATGACAATACTTTCCTATGTGCTTTATCCCACTTATTAATGTAAGAATCGATTTCGGGGTATCGATATTCTTTCTAATACGCAATTTTGATTTCACAATGCTCATTTGACAGAAAACGCTTTCCCCTTCTGCGTTTGAATGAGGGAAACTTAACACTTTAATATCGAGCCATCATAACTCTTGAAAGGAATTCATGCCTGTGGAATCTTTAGGAACACCTACTTCAGCCCAAAAATCCGCTGTATTACTAGTGTTGCGCCATTTTATGAACTGATGTTTCGCAACTGACAAATGTTGGATTCAATTACGTCGGGCTCCGTACAAGGAAATATTTCAGTTAATTCAGTAATTGGTTCCTTAAGAGACTTTAGAACCTTGTTTACAGAGAACTTTTCAGGGTGTGAACGTTATTAGGAAACCTCTTTCTTAGTTTTTTTAGTGAGTTTTATTGTGAAATCTATGCACCGTTTATGAAGGACATTTTCAGTTTCACGACTGAGTTTAATTTCTGAAATCATTTGCTCAATTTCATACTCTGTGTATGGTTTAGGATCTACATACGAATCAGCATTACTTGCAAGATATCTACTTTCGCTGTAGGTATTATAATTCTCGTACGCGCTGACTGGATGAAATTTGTCAAATCCGGAAGTAATTTTGTAGGATCAACATTCTCACTATTGGTTTCAAATAACACAAATATAACTTACTCGCAGGTTCGCAATACATATTGTACATCATTTCTGATATAGCAGTTTTCTTTAGGTCTGACAATCAGAAAGTGAAGCTTCATTTCTTTCCACTATGACAATATTACTGTAACAACTCGCTCAGTAGAAAACCATCACGTCTCACACACAGCTGGAATTTTCAAAGGTTCTTCCCGTTCATTTAGTGTTTTATAAATGTCCCTGTACATTGCTTGGAGCTTAGAAGAATGCGAAAACCAGTTGTAGGTTTCTCAAACCAAAAAGTCGTTATTTCTTGGCTGTGTCTCTTCTGCGGCATAAGAGACTGATAACTGCAATGAATGACAAACACAACGCATCATAATCAGGTGTGATAGGTCTGTCATATACACCATTGTTTATTCCTGTGTTTACAGAAGCTTTGTCAACTCCGACTACAATAATATCTTCCTGGTTAAGTTTACGATACCCCAACAACGCTTCTATTGAATTAACAATGGCTTCAGCTGTGCTAGATTCTAATTCCAGCAAACCCAAGAGCGTGCACACAATTTTTTTGCACTGAGGCGCTGTAATAGAATATACAAGCGCCGAGTAATTTTGCAATGGATATATCTCTTGATTCATCTAAAGTTAGGCTGAATTCATTTTCACCAATATCTTGACGCAAAATTTCCGAAAATTGTTAAACTAACACGATTACGACAGTTTCTCTGTACTTAGTTCCGTGTAACTGGAGTTATCTGCACATTTGCTATCTGAAAATTGTTTTTTACATAATTCTGACAAGTGATCATACGAAAGAAATGAACTATGTTCAGCGGCGAACATGCAAATTCCTGCTTCCTATAGTTAATGGCATTTGTTTTAGTCTCGATTTAAAAAAGAAGTTTCCATTTCGAGAACTTTCGAAAGGATAAGAAAATGTGCTGTGTTTTACCATGCTTTAATTTCACATTCATTTCGCACTTGAAGAAAGTACAAAAAAAAAAAATGGTTCAAATGGCTCTGAGCACTATGCGACTTACTTCTGAGGTCATCAGTCGCCTAGAACTTAGAACTAATTAAACCTAACTAACCCAAGGACATCACACACATCCATGCCCGAGGCAGGATTCGAACCTGCGACCGTAGCGGTCGCTCGGCTCCAGGCTGCAGCGCCTAGAACCGCACGGCCACTCCGGCCGGCGCAGAAAGTACAGTAGGCTTCTGCAGAGTCATTTTCAACAGAACGTAACCACACTTTAAACTCAGGATAGGATTCCCAAACGTATCTGTAACGTTGTTCGTATTTAGAATTAGGTTCAATCGCGAAACACCAACGAAATGTACAGTTTTGCACACGGACATACTTGGAATCAAACAGTGAAGTGAACTTAACTCAATCCAACACTGCAAGCAAACTGTATAACAGTACACTGCATTCTGAGAGACTAGTTGTTGTAACATGTTTACTTGTTTTGTTCTTTAGATTAGAACGAGAGAGTTCACAGCGGAAGTTGCTCTTGCTTCATGAGTGGTGCAATACAGGAAGGAATCATGTTTATTTACTCAGTAAAGCTCTTACTCATTATTGTTGGTATGTAAGATGAGTGCTAGAGTCAGGAATACGGTGATACAAGGCTTACTCACCTCTTACATGGAAAACAAGTTCTTTCTCTCCTCTCATGCACTGAAGAACCCACAACCGTAAGAGAGTTATTTGGTGTAAATATTTTCTTCGTATGCCTCTCTACATTATTGCAAAAGTGTTATAGAAGTACCGAATATAGAATATAATTTGCGAGTTATGGTAGTGAAAAAATAATCAAATTTTCCTTAATATATCCAAGCAGACCACAAAAAGGTCGCCAATCCCAAACATGAGTTTTGGTCGCTGTTAAACTAAAACTAAACTCCTCCCGCACAGGCCATGGAGGCCCAAAGGTACCGACTGGCCACCGTGCCACTCTCAGCCCACAGGCGTTACTGGATGCTGATATGGAGGGGCATGTGGTCAGCACACCGCTCTCCCGGCCGTAGGTCAGTTTCCGAGACCGGAGCCGCTACTTCTCAATCAAGTGGCTCCTCAGTTTGCCTCACAAGGGCTGAGTGCACCTCGCTTGCCAACAGCGCTCGGCAGACCGGAGGGTCACCCATCCAAGTGCTAGCCCAGCCCGACAGCGCCTAACTTTGGTGATCTGCCGGGAACCGGTGTTACCACTGCGGCAAGGCCGTTGGCCTTTAGTCGCTGTTGGGCTTGTCAAATACGTCCATGTTGGAGTTGGAGTTGGGGGTGGCTCGGCAGAAATTTCCTGGACTTTAGTTTGAAGATGGAAGACAGCAACAATAAATTTAAAATTTATCGAAAAGACTCATTCGCTGACGCATTCGTCCTGGCTTCCTCCCAACATCCTACAGCCAATAAACATGCAGCATTCCACCACATGATACAACATCTCTTTTCTATCCCTATGTCCCAAGAATACTATGAGCAGCAACTTAATACAATAAAAACAATAGCCACAAATTATAAATATAACCCAAAAATCGTGGACAAAATTCTAGGTAAAAAGATTAAGAAGCAAGCCAGGTCCCTACAGTCCCCAATGAAAAACACAGACAAACTGGAAAGAAATTGCGCAGATTATCTTTTATAGGGAAAATTTCAAACAGGATAAGTAAAATTTTGAAGGCAAAGGATTTCTCTGTGCTTTTCTGTGTCCCTCAGACAATAGGTAGTTGCTTGTTCAATGCAAAAGACAAGAAACAATTGCTCTGAGCACTATGGGACTTAACATCTGAGGTCATCAGTCCCGTAGAACTTAGAACTTCTTAAACCTAACTAACCTAAGGACATCACATACTTCCATGCCCGAGGCAGGATTCGAACGCGCGACCGTAGTAGCCGCGCGGTTCCGGACTGTAGCGCCTAGAACCGCTTGGTTACCGCGTCCGGTCCAAAAGACAAGCAACCAGCCATTACAAAAAGTGGGATTTATAAAATCGTATGCCGGGAGTATCAGTCCTGCTACACAGGACAGACGGGGAGGATAAATTGCTCCAGGCTTAAAGAACATCATAGAAGCTGGAGATTGAAGAAGCCTGATTCAGCCTTTGAGGAACATTGCTTTAACAACAACCAAAAATACGTAATATACGTACAATTCTTACATGCAAAGGAAACGGGGGCTAAACTCAGCCAGTCAGAAATTTTAGAAATTAAAAAACTAATGTGTACATCCCCACACCTATTATTAAACGAGCAAACCCAATTTAATTAGCCATCACTTTTAGCTGATATCACACTCCGGGATAGAAGTAAAACTTCGGGACTCATGGTCGAGTGGCTGCCCATAAGCCACACATCACGTCGGTGTATGCCAAACGACGCCGCGCTTGGTGTAAGGAGCGAAAAAATTGGAGGACTGTAACTTGGAAAAACGTTGTGTGGACTGACGAATCACGCCACACAATGTGGCGATCCGATGGCAGGGTGTGGGTATGGCAAATGCCGGGGGAACATCATCTGTCAGCGTGTGTAGTGGCAACAGTAAAATTCGGAGGCGGTGGTGTTTTTCATGGAGGGGGCTTCCACCCATTATTGTTTTGCCTAGCACTGTCACAGCACAGGCCTACACTGATGTTTTAAGCACCTTCTTGCTCCCCACTGTTCAAGAGCAAATCGTGGATGGCGATTGCAAATTTCAACACGATTGAGCACCTGTTCATAATGCACGGCCTGTGGTGGAGTGGTTACACGACAATAACATCCCTGTAATGGACTGGACTGCACAGAATCCTGACCTGAATCCTATAGAACACGTTTGGGATATTTTGGAACGCCGACTTCGTGCCAGGCCACACCGACTGACATTGATACCTCACTTCAGTGCAGCACTCCGTGAAGAATGGGCTACCATTCCCCAAGAAACCTTCCATCACCGAACTGAACGCATGCCTGCGAGACTGGCAGCTGTCATCAAGGCTAAGGGTGGGACAACGCCATATTGATTTCCAGCATTACCGATGGAGAGCGCCACGAACTTGTAAGTCATTTTCAGTCAGGTGTTCGAATACTTTTATCACATAGTGTATAAAGAAGACATTGACTCGAGTAATTTTAAAGACGAGTTTGAACGGTTTTTAACCTTTTCAGGTGAATACATGTACAAAAATGTATTAAGCATGAAATCAACTGTTCCTAATGTGGAAATTATATTGAAAATTTTTCTAACTGTGCCGATTTCAAATGCATGAGGTGAACACTCATTTTCTTGTCCTAACAGAATAAAAAATTACCTAATAAATTAAATGTCCAAGCAAAGAATAAAGGACATTTTACAAGCGTCAGTCGTGGTCAGAAAAGTGATCTGTGTAGTTGTGAGTGCATTATGCCGGAGCTAACTGAATCCGAACGTGGGTAAATTGTTGGTGCTCCTATGGTGGGTGTTTCCGTAATGAAGGGAACCGAAGTGTCCGGTATTTCAATAGGCGCCGTATCGAATGTTTATACCGTGTGTGGGGAAAGTGGAAAAACACTGTCCGCTAAGTCGCAAGGCGGACAAAAGTATGTGTTGAATGATCGTGACAGACGATTATCGAAGATGATTGTGACGAAAACTAAGAGGACGACTGCGGCAAAAGTCACTGCAGAACTGAACGTCGCGCTCGCGAACCCTGCCAGCAGCAAAACAAGACGAAGGTATCTCTACAGTGCCTGGCCAATTTATTAGAAGCACTACAGTTTTTAAGCAAATTTTGATTTATGTCTAACGAAATTTGTTTTTTAATACATAAATTGTGATAAAATGATTATGTGGTCTACTTCATAACAAAGGTGATATAACAAATAAATAAAACGTAGTATTTGTTGAAAATATTTTATTTCAATAATCACAACAAAAATTAAAATATTTTGAAAGTGAAAACATTAGTTTTAATATCTTTTCGAGACACCTTTTGCAACTATGAGGTCCTTAATACGATGTGGCATGCTGTCGATGCAGAACTGTACTGTGTCCTGCATTTGTGATTGATGATACAACACGTGGATGATCTTCTCTAAGAGCTGTGTTTTTGTTGTGATGACATCTTTTTTCACCTCCCTCTTCATTACTTCCCATACATTTTCTATGGGGTTCCTGTCGGGGTTATTACCTGGCCAGACTAACAGAGGGGTATTTTGTTCCTTCAGGAAGGATTTAACTGACCTGGCTATGTGACAGGGAGCTCCATCCTGCATAAAAATAAATGGTTCCTCATTTGGGAACCATTCTCTGAGCTGTGGTATTAACAGAATGAGATTTTCACTCTGCAGCGGAGTGTGCGCTGATGTGAAACTTCCTGGTAGATTAAAACTGTGTGCCGGACCGAGACTCGAACTGTTTTTGCAGGACTTCCTTGTACTGGTCTTACCCCATTATGCCTTTAACCACGTAAAGACGTCCTGTACTCTTGCCACAAATGACAAACCAAATCATCACCTTAATTGCGTGTTTTACGGTCTGAATAATGCAGTCGGAACGAAATTTTTCTTCTGTTCGACGGCGCACGTACTGAGATTTGTTAGTTAATGAAGCATACCTGTACAATTCAAGAAATATATGTAATTAATATACTATAAATAAATGTACATAGGTTATATCATATCGTAAATAATAATTTTAAAGTTAAATTACCGATCTCCAAAAGTCCACATCATTATCACACCCGCACTTCAGACGCTTTGCTTTCATTCTGGCTGCTAACTTTGGTTTTCTTGAAATCAGTATCCTTCAACTTTCTCCGAACAGTGTGTTCAGATTCATTCAAATCAGCCTCTTCCAGTTGACATTGTATCTGTTTCGTTGTAGCAATTCTGTTTTCTAGGCAAATTCGTTTGAGAAATCTTTCTGACCGTGGGGTGGAAATTGGTTTTCTTCCACATTTATTCCTCATTCTGGGGCTCCATTCTTCACCTGAATCAGTTTTCTTCTTTATCCGCCTCACGCTAGCTTCTGACATTTCCAACCTTCGTTGAAATTTCCCGATTGGAATACATTTTCGTGTTAACGAGGGCTTTGACCTCAGCCTTTTTGCGTAGTGAAATGTCCCCTCTTTTACCCATTTTTAAAGGCCACATTTAGTAATATCTGGCTGTTAAACAATCAAGTGTGATGCCAGTATTACGAAATTGATAAGCAAAGCGAACAAAGTGTTACACCAGTTACACACGAGAACGCCATTGAACAGGTCCTTTCCTGTGCGCTGTACTCTGCGCATTGATACCTACAATAAGTCAACAATTCAATGTCACGCAGCAACAATAGATACAAAATTCAACAATGTAATAAGTGCCTTGAATAACTGTCATAAATTTTCCTACTAATCGCATTAAATATAGTACTCAACACATAGTTATTACAAATAACATTAAAATGTGCAATGCGTCTAATAATTTGGCCAGGGTCTGCATAAGCTGCGAATTGCATGGTGAGCTGGAATTCTGAAATCACTCATCCGTGACGCAAATGCCCGTAACAGGAAAACGTGGTGCGGAAGCCATAAAACCCGGACTATAGAACAACAGGAGAATGTAATTTGATCGTATGAGTCTTGTTTCACACTGTTTCCAACTTCTGGACGAGTTTACGTCCCAGGAGTGAAACATGCTGAGGGTCCGTCCGGTGATCATTTGGGCAGCCATATCGTGGTACTCCGTGATGGCCCAACATGGGCTTACTCAGCGAGGGGCAGGGCGTGGAGAATAGAAAATTTGAAGCATATGCTCTGAGGAGAGAGTGTTTTCTCATTACCTCGCCTTCTTCTTGATAAGGTTCTCGGTTTGTGTCGTCTGCCACACTCGGCAGAGAACACACGCGTTAGATTACATTTCATTCATCGCGCTCAAACAGGCAAACTATTCAATGTACAAATATGGAGCTGGTATCAATGTGTTCTGGAAGCGTTGCAATTAGTTTACATGTTAGTGTTATGAGCTACAACAAATTATTGAGGCGATATACGGACTGCTTACGGAAATGCATTTTTTTTACCGAATTTTCTACATGAGGGAAACGTCTTGTTATTAAGTTAGGTGTACACAATATGCGAACGAAATCTTAAGAATACATCACATTTTCGTCTACTTCAAACCAGAACACTACCAGAGTCTTCTAATACGAGATAATTTTGGCTAAATATGAGGCACAATAGTCCACTTGCGCAAGTACGTAAGCGGTCGCCCGTGCGGTTTCGTTCCGGGAAACATCGCTATGTTTGCAATAAAACGGTTATCACTTCTTCTGATCCGTCAACATAACAAAACACAAAATTTATGCCGTGAGAAAACATAATGAAGTACATCTGAAAATGTCAGCGAGGCAGTTGTCTGCTGTATACCTGTATCTTCTCCTACACCAGTCTGTAAACTTGGATCTGCTATATAGCACAAAAACGTATTAATTTTCGTTTCGTTTGAAATGTCGACCCCCTCCCCCCATCCCCACACCGCTCCCTATTCTTTCACGATTTTCTGGAAGGAAGCTCGCTTGTGGCCAAATAATCAAATAATGTTTTTATTGTTAAACCAGTATAAACTTCTACAATTTCTCTCTTCAGCATTTCTTCGAGTTAGGTTTTTTTTGGGAGCAACATCAATGCTGTCATTTTTAATAAAAGAATTCGGTAAAACTTGATCTCGACAGAACTTATTCAGTTCGAAGTATGTTACAGTGCTCACTTCAAAAAAATGACGAATGTTCTCCGCTTGTGAGAAACTTCCATAGTTTTATTCATAATACCAAATCAAAGAATGTTCTTCGCATTGAGCAACTTCCCCATCCTTTTACTCAAGCTGAGAGCATTCTCAGGTGAAGTATATTCTCGGACTCGCTTTATTCATGTGAGCCTGAGCAGTGGCGCAACTATGATTGTGCTCTCCGTCCCCCCCCCCCTCCCCCCCCCCCCCCCGCCTCCTTCCTCCCAGCTTATAAATTTTGGTGCCTCGTTTACTAATACATATTGAAACAACAACCATTAAAACATAGAAAAAATGGTTCAAATTGCTCTGACCACTATGGGACTTAACATCTGAGGTCATCAGTCCCCTAGAACTTAAAACTACTTAAACCTAACTAACCTAAGGACATCACACACATCCATGCCCGAAGCAGGATTCGAACCTTCGACCATAGCGCTCGCGCGGTTCCGGGCCGAAGTGCGTAGAACCACTCGGCCACTGAGGCCGGCATAAAAACATTAGACATTCACACACCAAGACTTATTTTAAAAGTGATACTGTATATTCTCGCCCAAAGAAAAACAACGCTTCCTTTGTGAAGTGAATATACATGCTAAAGGAAACAGTCTTTCCAGTTTTCCTACGCTTAATACGCAAAACAATTTTTCGACAACGCCATCTAAGTTAAGAGATGGACATGCTTCATGTACAGACAGATAGAAAAAACATGTTGGAGGGTCTTATATTGGCTAGGTTATTTCGACTACTCTGCGGAAGTTTCGCTAGGAAGCCCTTACACATCGTCCATACAGTCCCGATCTCTCCGTGTGTGATTTTCATGTTTTGGCAGCCCTGAAGGGGGACATTCGTGGCCGTTGATTTGATTCGAACAGGTGAACGACTGCGTACAATCGTGATTTCGTAGGCAACCGCAATTATTTTTCCACGAAGGCATTGACGTTTTGTGTCACAGTGAGATAAATGTATTAACAGTTATGGCGATTAGCCTTAAAATAATAAACAATTTTCTTACTCTTATTCCACCTGTCTCGTTTCATTTGACTGCCCCTTATATTTCCCACAAACAATTTACTACATGTGTCCTGTCTTTCCAAAATCTTGGGACACAAGTATTTTGGGCTAGCAAATTTATGTAAAATATTTGTGATAAAATCTGATTCGTACTTTTTAACCAGCGTTTCTGTTCTTTTCGGAATATCTGTATTTTCTAACTTAATGAGATGAAATGAGTGTAAGAAAGAAAATTAATTTTTAACATTCTGTAGGCTGGTAAAACGTTTGTTTAATTGTTGAATTAAAATATCAACAAAAGCCTTGAAAACTGTTACTTGAAAAGATGTAAGTCTATCCACATATCTATGATCTGCAGAGAGTTCGTCAAAAAATTTTTCGTATGGATACGTTTTGAGGTGAACTTTGGGATCAATGCTCCATACTTTTTCTAGTACTTTCAGTCTTTCTGCTACAACTTCAAAATTGTTTCTTAAGGTGACTCGATTGTTTCTTGAAGAAGTTGAGAGGCATTCTCTATGTCAGCGTTAGGGGACTGTAGCACTTTGGAATCTAGGTTAATATTTTCCAAAATCTTACTTTGAAATATGAGAGGCAGGACAAAATCAAAAGTTTCCGTAACTGTTATCAAATTAGAAGCTTCTTCCCTCTCTGCTTTCTCCTTACACTTTAAAACGATACTGAATAGGAACTGCAAAATTTAAGAAAGATTGGAGACTCGTGAGATGCTGTCAGCCCGATGTCTGGTTTCATGTCTCTACTTCGCCACGGTGGTGCACAGCAGGTCACAGCTATCTCGCAGCTGAATCCTCAGAGTCTTCCAGATACCTGTGTCTGCCTACCTGCCTGCGAGTTTCTGTAACCATCCGCTCTTACGCATTTTCCTGTTATACGTTATTGTTATTTAAAAATACAAGCAATTGCTCTCTTGCTATAAATCGGCATAGGTAACTTTTAAGGGAATTTCCTCCATTAGTATGCGTTTTGGGTAACGTCATACATACAAGAAATAAAACCACTCCACACTACTCCTGGCCTCGGGATAATCAGGTAAAAGAGTGTAATTACAATCACACTTAGAGGTTATGAACGAAAGTGCTGTCGTTTGGGGTATCTCCTCATATGTTTCTGGTGCATGGATGATCGACTAACTGTGTTTGACATGTGCTGGGTATTATTCATCTGCCCATTATATTAATTATTTAACGTGAAAATCGATTATTACGTAAACTCGTACTGTAGCTGTGTGCTCGTATAAAAAAACAATGTATTTTGAGCCTTTTACTACTACTACAGAGGGTGCATAAGTGTTGGACTGAGGGCTTAAGTCTAGATTATGCATATTATTTTATCAAAATACACGTCTTAGTTCTTCTTAAAACGATATCAAAGTCATTCATATATTATGACGACCCTACATGCTAGGGCTGCATTATCACGATCTTCTATATAGCTGTCAGAAATGGGGGCTGCATCTTGCATTTTTCTTATAGACACAGGCTAATACCTTAATAAATATATACCGCTAGGTATGTATTCTTGGAGCACAGAGCAGCGCTACGCATGTTGCTTCTCGATGCTGGATCCCAGGCAGCCCCCTTCCCCTTCCACCCCGTGGCCCCGTGGCGAGTTGTCACATGTCTAAGATCGTGTGATTGGGAGCGTGTCGCGCGAGGTAGCCGTGCGGTCTGGGGCGCCTTGCCACGGATCGCGCGGCTCCCCCCGACGGAGGTTTGAGTCCTCCCTGGAGCATGGGTGTTTGTGTTGTCCTTAGCGTAGTTTAGATTCAGTTAGATTAAGTAGTACGTAAGCCCAGGGACCGATGACCTTCGCAGATTGGTCCTATAGGAATTCATCACAAATGTCCCATTTTACTGGGAACGTCGCCATCAAGGTCTTCACCTAACGGTTTTTTGCCCGTACAGTGAAAAATCGTTATAGTAAAAACAGTTGCTGGTGATGATCATATTTCCACGTTAAGATGCAATCCAGTGTTTGTCTTACACTTTTATGAATGCTAAGGCTGATGGACGTGAGGTGTAAAATAACATCTTCCGCAGAATTAAAGTAAATGCTGTTGACTCGTGTTGCTGTGGATACATTGCACATAATCAGAGTCAATAATTGGTTATAAACCTATGCTCTGTACGTATTACTTATTGTGAAAATCGACTACATGAGCTACGAAACAGCGATGCTGACACTTCTACTGTGGACTAAAGTATATTGGATGCCTGCCTATTCGTCGTAAGCAATCAGTATGAGATATAATACGACCCCAGATTTTTTAATAGCTCTAAAAATATGAAAAAATTCTAGTGATTGTCAATAAGAGAATGCACAGAGCAGCTATACAGGGTGAGTCACCTAACATTACCGCTGGATATATTTCGTAAACCACATCAAATACTGACGAATCGATTCCACAGACCGAACGTGAGGAGAGGGGCTAGTGTAATTGGTTAATACAAACCATAAAAAAATGCACGGAAGTATGTTTTTTAACACAAACCTACGTTTTTTTTTAAAATGGAACCCCGTTAGTTTTGTTAGCACATCTGAACATATAAACAAATACGTAATCAGTGCCGTTTGTTGCATTGTAAAATGTTAATTACATCCGGAGATATTGTAACCTAAAAATGACGCTTGAGTACCACTCCTCCGCTGTTCGATCGTGTGTATCGGAGAGCACCGAATTACGTAGGGATCCAAAGGGAACGGTGATGGACCTTAGGTACAGAAGAGACTGGAACAGCACATTACGTCTACATGCTAACACCTTTTTATTGGTTTTTTTCACTGACGCACATGTACATTACCATGAGGGGTGAGGTACACGTACACACGTGGTTTCCGTTTTCAATTACGGAGTGGAATAGAGTGTGTCCGGACATGTCGGGCCAATAGATGTTCAATGTGGTGGCCATCATTTGCTGCACACAATTGCAGTCTCTGGCGTAATGAATGTCGTACACGCCGCAGTACATCTGGTGTAATGTCGCCGCAGGCTGCCACAATACGTTGTTTCATATCCTCTGGGGTTGTAGGCACATCACGGTACACATTCTCCTTTAACGTACCCCACAGAAAGAAGTCCAGAGGTGTAAGATCAGGAGAACGGGCTGGCCAATTTATGCGTCCTCCACGTCCTATGAAACGCCCGTCGAACATCCTGTCAAGGGTCAGCCTAGTGTCAATTGCGGAATGTGCAGGTGCACCATCATGCTGATACCACATACGTCGACGCGTTTCCAGTGGGACATTTTCGAGCAACGTTGGCAGATCATTCTGTAGAAACGTGATGTATGTTGCAGCTGTTTGGGCCACTGCAATGAAGTGAGAACCAATGAGGTGGTCGCCAATGATTCCGCACCATACATTTACAGTCCACGGTCGCTGTCGCTCTACCTGTCTGAGCCAGCGAGGATTGTCCACGGACCAGTAATGCATGTTCCGTAGATTCACTGCCCCGTGGTTTGTGAAACCCGCTTCATCGGTAAACACATAGAACTGCAACGCATTCTCTGTTAATGCCCATTGACAGAATGGCACTCGATTATTAAAATCATCACCATGTAATTGCTGATGTAGCGACACATGAAAAGGGTGAAAGCGGTGACGATGCAGTATGCGCATGACACTACTTTGACTCAGTCCACCGGCTCTCGCAAAGTCCCGTGTACTCATGTGTGGGTTCATGGCAACAGCATCTAACACATCAACTGCACCCGCTTCTCCTGTGACGGGCCTGTTACGGAGCCGTTTGTGTGCTACGACCATACCTGTTGCATACAGTTGGCGGTAGATGTTTTGCAATGTGCGGCACGTTGGATGCTCTCTGTCCGGGTACCGTTCTGCATACACCCTGCAGGCTTCAGCTGCATTTCATCGACACTCGCCATAGATGAGTATCATCTCCGCCTTTTCAGAGTTCGAGTACACCATGGTCACAGTTCCTACAACACTACACTATCACAGACGTCTGGTAACACGGTGTACTACAGTTGGTCTGCGTGCGGAGACGAATGCAGAATAACAATAGCAGCAAGCGCTACATGCGGACACTGCGACAGCTAGACCAAACCACAACAGTGCACTACAGTCACACTCGTAAACACGGTCGTCATCGTAAACATGTCCCTGCAGGTGCTGCTCGCCGACCGTGGCCCGTGTTTGTTACAACACGCAACTGAACGTCGGAGGTTTCAAGCATCAACTTTAGGTTACAATATCTCCGGATGCAATTAACATTTTACAATGCAACAAACGGCACTGATTACGTATTTGTTTATATGTTCAGATGTGCTAGCAAAACTAACGTGGTTCCATTTAAAAAAACGTAGGTTTGTGTTAAAAAACATACTTCCGTGCATTTTTGTATGGTTTGTATTAAACAATTATACTAGCCCCTCTCCTCACGTTCGGTCTGTGGAATCGGTTCGTCAGTATTTGATGTGATTTACGAAATATATCCAGCGGTAACGTTAGGTGACTCACCCTGTATATCTCCTGAGAGTCTGACTGTCTTTCCGGCAGAAATATAGAACAAATCATACGTTCCTAATACGTAAAAAAGGCAATGTCCGTTGAGTAGGTCTATTAAATTTAAGGTATATGCAAAGCTAACAACGTTCTGCAGTTTATCAATTGGGGAGGTAATAGTAGCTCTGATGGTGTTTAGCATGACGTCTTTTCTGGTTCCAGCGCCTAAAATTCGAAAATATAAGTGTTATATTTTTTAGCTGGGAGACTGTGGTTTTAACGAATTATTCGGTAATAGCAGGGTGCATTACCTCGATATTCTACTTTAAAAAAAGACAATCGTGATCTATAAAGATCTGGTAATGGTGGAAGGATGTGGCTGTCTATTCTAAAATCATTTTGTGAGCCAAGTTCGTGGGTCTGAAACATGCTTGTTACTTGTGGTTACTGTCGTTGTCAAACGTACAACTCTCTCGAGAGGTTTTTGTTAGGGTGTTAAGAATTTGGAAAAAAATCTTATACGGTAATGCTGATAAAGCAAATATGAGTCTCGGCTGTTTTGCTGGAAACGACATGGAGCAAATTACGCCTTCCTGATACATAAATGAGGAACTGTTTGTTATGCAGGCCTAGACCATTGCCTATTAAATTTTTCGTATATGTATCCGTAAGATCGTTTTGCTATTTAGATTTGGGGGTGTAATACTAGATCAGATGTTGTTGACGATGATGTCATTTTACTGTTACAACTCCTAAAACTAGAATACGTATGTGTTATATTTTTAGCTGGATATGCACATGTTGTGGAGGACTATAGTTTTAATGATTTATTCGATAACGGCGGGATGCAATACCTCGATACTCTACTTAAAAATAATAATAAATAAATAAATAACCTATAATGGTTTATACGAGGGGCGTTCAATAGGCAATGAAATACTTTTTTCTGAAATGAGGTTAATTTTAGTCAGTATTCCAATGAATCATAGTATTTCACACTCTTTTTGGCACAAAGCCCGATTTTTTTCACCAAGCCAGGTGACTCAGTGGTTAGCACACTGACCTCGCATTCGAGAGGAAGACGGTTCAAATCCGCGTCCGATCATCCTGGTTTATATTTTCCGTGATTTCCCTAAATCGCTTCAGGCAAATGGCAATGGTTTCTTTGAAAGAGCACGGCCATTTCCTTCCCCATCCTTCCCTAATCCGATGGGATCGATGACCTCGCTGTTCGGTCCCCTCTCGCAAATCAACCAACCTATTTTTCAACATAATTTCCTTGCAGTAGCAGGGCCTTACTCCACTTTGCTAGTTCCGCTTCGAGCGCCGAGCAGGAAGGTTCTTGTTTATTTCACTTGCTGCAGCGTCGCTTGTGTGGAGTTTTCCTCTGCCGAGTGAGTCGTAGCGCCTCCTCTCCGCCTTACTGTCTGTCTGTGTTCGTCTACTTGCAGCGGCGATGGCCGCTTCGCTGTGGCTACCATGGTTTCCACTTGTATTCCACGAAAAGGTACTGTGAGCTTTACTTTCGATAGAACAGCGCGACACGTGCAGCCCGGGTCTCTAGAAATCCACGACTGGCTTGTCCATACAATTCATGTGAAATCTGGTCAGGTCCACACCGCTTATTTTGATGCAGACCAGTACATGTTTTACGTGAAATTTTTGGATCCCCTTTACGTTGAAAGATTACTGTCGCGACATGGTTCTCAAGTCCTGTTCCAGCATCGCAATAATTCCCTTAGTATGATGTCACTCGCAGATGCTGAAATCGAATATACCAATGTTCGAGTGTTCAACATCCTGCCGGAAGTTGATGACAACTTTCTAAAGGGCATGTTGACTCCTTATGGTAACGTGAAAAACGTCCGTCGTGAACGCTGGTCTACTCAACAGAGATTACAGTGTTATAGTGTGATTCGTTCCGTGGAAATGCATGTCAAACGCAATACTCCATCACATTTACAAGCGTGTGGTTACCGCGTCCGTGTCACGTATACTGGTCAAGAGGGAACCTGCTTCCTATGCAATGAAAGTGGACACATTCGGTCTAATTGTCCGCGGAGGGTTTTTGTACTAAGGCCGTCATTAGTGCAGCGTCGCAAATTGACGGTTGCTGATCTTGTTCCTTCCACTCCTGCCGTCGGAAGTACTACTGCTTCGAATTATGATGAACAAACAGTCAGTTCTGATAATCGTGTCAATGAATTTCCGTCTTTACCTCCGCGACAGGTTCAGAATCCTACTGGCCTAAGGATAGAACATGTAACTGTGACAAACAAGCGACGTCGCACTCAAGATGGTGATGGCGAGGATTTGGCTGTGCCTTAAGCGCAACCTCCTCCGCATTGATTGTGTCCCTTGCTCCTCTCGATGCTACGATACCTCCCGTCCGTAGTACGGTGAATGGCGGAGTTACCTCCAGTGTCCCGCCTGCTCGCGAAATGGCTCCTTTTGAGCTGCCTGAGTGTGAGGAAGGAGCGGAGTCACCCCCCCCCCCCATTTGTCTTTGTTTTCTCCGTTACAGTCTGAGACGATGCAATGTACTCCTGCTCCTTCTTCTTCAGCCGACGACGATTCCCTGCATTTGCCGACTGCAGCAATTCCTCAGGAGAATAAAATTAGTGACCAAGTATCAACTGTTGCATTGGCAGTTCCACAGAATGCTTCCGTCTTAGTGACTGGAACTGCATTACATGACCCTAGTACTGAGGGGCAGGCAGCTGTGCCTATGACACCTCCCACACGTTCGTCTGCAGAAGCCGCCATGCCACGTAGCTGACAGAAACAGCGTATACAACCTGACCGTGCGGTGGCACGTAAGAAATCTAACAAAAAAGGTTGCGATGACGGCGGTTCTGGTCCCTTGATGTCTGATTCTTCTGCGGATTCCGCAATGGACCTTCACTCTCAGCTGTCTACCTAATTGTACTCGGCAGTTCAGTACATCCCTGTATAGCTGTGTTCAATGACCCAAGCCTACACATTCCTTTCCTTAAACGTTAATCGTGTGGAATCAGAATTGCGATTGGCTTCGCTGCGTCAGTTCATTTATGATTCATGTGCGGACATAGTTTTCTTACAGGGGGTGCTGTTTAGGCATTTGTCCTTGCCTGGTTTTAGTGTGATCTTTAATGTAGCACCCGAATATTCTACGGGGACCGCCTTATTGTTCCGCGAAGGAATTCCTATTGCTGAGGTGGAAATGTTGGATTTTGGCAGGGGAATAAGTTGTCAACTTTTTAATCTTACCTTAGTTCTTTTATATGCTCCTTCTGGCACTGGTCACGCAGTGGATCGTTCGCATTTTTATAAAGAGAATACTGTTTATCTGTTGCGTAAGAGTCCTCCGGGTATTCTGTTCGGTGGCAATTTTAACTGTGTGTTGCGTCCTGCAGGTCAATCTCCAAGTTTTAATTTCTGTCGAGAATTACATGAATTGGTGCGCTCCTTATGCCTGCAAGACGTCTGGGTATGTAAATACCCGCCGTTAGTTAAATTTACTCACTTTACTGCGACTTCTAGTAGCCGGTTAGATAGATTTCTTATCAGACTGCCTACGCGATTGCATTCTTAATGTTGAATTCATCCCAGCTTCCTTTACGGACCACTGTGCTGTGACTACAACTCTCAGTCTAGAACGGCAACCAGTCAAATTGTTTCGCACTCAGTGGATGTTAAACGTTGCTCAACTAGCTGACTCCTCTCTCGATGACGTGATGCGAGCCGAGTGGGAGCGTACTCTACGGTCCACTGGGAGAGCTCTTCCATCCTTGACTGGTGGACACAGCTGGCAAAACCGAGGCTCAGGCAAAGTTTGATACTTTTCTGTGCTGCCAAGGCGCGAGACTTTCGGAGAACGTACGAATATTACTATTCCGTCCTGCGTGTACTTTATGATGCTGCGAATCTACATCTACATCTACATCTACATGATTACTCCGCAATTCACATTTAAGTGCTTGGCAGAGGGTTCATCGAACCACAATCATACTATCTCTCTACCATTCCACTCCAGAACAACGCGCGGGAAAAACGAACACCTAAACCTTTCTGTTCGAGCTCTGATTTCTCTTATTTTATTTTGATGACCATTCCTACCTATGTAGGTGGGGCTCAACAAAATATTTTCGCATTCGGAAGAGAAAGTTGGTGACTGAAATTTCATAAATAGATCTCGCCGCGACGAAAAACGTCTTTGCTTTAATGACTTCCATCCCAACTCATGTATCATATCTGCCACACTCTCTCCCCTATTACGTGATAATACAAAACGAGCTGCCCTTTTTTGCACCCTTTCGATGTCCTCCGTCAATCCAACCTGGTAAGGATCCCACACCGCGCAGCAATATTCTAACAGAGGACGAACGAGTGTAGTGTAAGCTGTCTCTTTAGTGGACTTGTTGCATCTTCTAAGTGTCCTGCCAATGAAACGCAATCTTTGGCTCGCCTTCCCCACAATATTATCTATGTGGTCTTTCCAACTGAAGTTGTTCGTAATTTTAACACCCAGGTACTTAGTTGAATTGACAGCCTTAAGAATTGTACTATTTATCGAGTAATCGAATTCCAACGGATTTCTTTAGGAACTCATGTGGATCACCTCACACTTTTCGTTATTTAGCGTCAACTGCCACCTGCCACTCCATACAGCAATCTGTTCTAAATCGCTTTGCAACTGATACTGGTCTTCGGATGACCTTACTAGACGGTAAATTACAGCATCATCTGCGAACAACCTAAGAGAACTGCTCAGATTGTCACCCAGGTCATTTATATAGATCAGGAACAGCAGAGGTCCCAGGACGCTTCCCTGGGGAACACCTGATATCACTTCAGTTTTACTCGATGATTTGCCGTCTATTACTACGAACTGTGACCTTCCTGACAGGAAATCACGAATCCAGTCGCACAACTGAGACGATACCTCACAGGCCAGCAGCTTGATTAGAAGTCGCTTGTGAGGAACGGTGTCAAAAGCTTTCCGGAAATCTAGAAATACTGAATCAACTTGAGATCCCCTGTCGATAGCGGCCATTACTTCGTGCGAATAAAGAGCTAGCTGCGTTACACAAGAACGATGTTTTCTGAAACCATGCTGATTAAGTATCAATAGATCGTTCCATTCGAGGTGATTCCTAATGTTTGAATACAGTATATGCTCCAAAACTACTGCAAACCGACGTCAATGATATAGGTCTGTAGTTCGATGGATTACTCCTACTACCCTTCTTAAACACTGGTGCGACCTGCGCAATTTTCCAATCTGTAAGGACAGATCTATCGGAGAGCGATCGGTTGTATATGATTGCTAAGTAGGGAGCTATTGTATCAGCGTAATCTGAAAGGAACCTAATCGGTATACAATCTGGACCTGAAGACTTGCCCGTATCAAGCGATTTGAGTTGTTTCGCAACCCCTAAGGTATCTACTTCGCTAGCAGCTGTACGTGTTTCAAATTCTGGAATATTCAATTCGTCTTCCCTGGTGAAGGAATTTCGGAAAACTGCGTTCAATAACTCCGCTTTAGCGGCACAGTCGTCGGTAACAGTGCCATCGGCACTGCGCAGCGAAGGTATTGTCTGCGTCTTGCCGCTTGTGTACTTTACATACGACCAGAATTTCTACGGAGTTTCTACCAAATTTCGAGACAATGTTTCGTTATGGAACCTATTAAAGGCATCTCGCATTGAAGTCCGTGCCAAATATCGCGCGTCTGTGAATTTTAGCCAATCTTCGGGATTTCGCGTTCTTCTGAACTTCGCATGCTTTTTCCGTTGCCTCTGCAACAGCGTTCGAACCTGTTTTGTGTACCATGTGGGATCAGTTCCATCTCTTACCAGTTTATGAGGTACGAATCTCTCAATTGCTGTTGCTACTATATCTTTGAATTTGAGCCACATCTCGTCTACATGTGCATAGTCAGTTCGGAAGGAATGGAGATTGTCTCTTAGGAAGGCTTCTAGTGACACTTTATCCGCTTTTTTAAATAAAATTATTTTGCGTTTGTTTCTGGTGGATTTGGAAGAAACGGTATTGAGCCTAGCTACAACGACCTTTGATCACTAATCCCTGTATCAGTCATGATGCTCTCTATTAGCTCTGGATTGTTTGTGGCTGAGAGGTCAAGTGTGTTTTCGCAACTATTTACAATTCGCGTGGGTTCGTGGACTAACTGCTCGAAATGATTTTCGGAGAAAGCATTTAGGACAATCTCGGAAGATGCTTTCTGCCTACCACCGGTTTTGAACAAGTATTTTTGCCAACATATCGAGGGAAGGTTGAAGTCCCCACCAACTATAACCGTATGAGTGGGGTATTTATTTGTTACGAGACTCAAATTTTCTCTGAACTGTTCAGCAACTATATCATCGGAGTCTGGGGATCGGCAGAAGGAGCCAATTATTAACTTAGTTCGGCTGTTAAATATAACCCCCACTCATACCAATTCGCAGGGAGTATCTACTTCGACTTCACTACAAGATAAACCACTACTGACAGACACAAACACTCCACCACCAATTCTGCCTAATCTATCTTTCCTGAACACCGTCTGAGACTTCGTAAAAATTTCTGCAGAACTTATTTCAGGCTTTAGCCAGCTTTCTGTACCTATAACGATTTCAGCTTCTGTGCTTTCTATTAGCGCTTGAAGCTCAGGGACTTTCCCAGCACAACTACAACAATTTACAACTACAATTCCGACTGTTCCTTGATCCAAGCACGTCCTGTATTTGCCATGCACCCTTTGAGATTGCAGCCCACCCCGTACTTTCCCGAGGCCTTCTAACCGAAAAAACCGCCCTGTCCACGCCACACAGCCTCCGCTACCCGTGTAGCCGCCAGCTGAGTGTAGTGAACTTCTGACCTATTCAGCGGAACCCGAAACCCCACCACCCTATGGCGCAAGTCAAGGAATCTGCAGCCAACACGGTCGCAAAACCGTCTGAGCCTCTGATTCAGACCCTCCACCCGGCTCTGCACTAAAGGTCCGCAGTCGGTTCTGTCAATGATGCTACAGATGGTGAGCTCTGCCTTCATCTCGTAAGCAAGACCGGCAGCCTTCATCAAATCAGATAGCCGCTGCAATCCAGAGAGAATTTCCTCAGATCCAAAGCGACACACGTCATTAGTGCCGACATGTGCCACCACCTGCAGCTGGCTGCACCCTGTGCTCTTCATGGCATCCGGAAGGACCCTTTCCACATCAGGAATGACTCCACCCGGAATGCACATGGAGTGCACACTGGATTTCTTCCCCTCCTTAGCCGCCATATCCCTAAGGGGCCCCATTACGCGCCTAACATTGGAGCTCCCAACTACCAATAAGCCCACCCTCTGCGATTGCCTGGACCTTGAAGGCTGAGGATCATCCTCTGAAACAGGGCAGGCAGCTGCATCTCGCTCAGCAGAGAGAGTAGCGGATGTTAGGCGTGTAAAGGCAAAATTTTTCACTTTGAAAAGAATACAAAAGGAAGCGTTAAAATGTGATCCAAGCCACGATCATTGGTGACGGAAGAACTGACTTCCTTATATCAATTGCTTCGCGATCAGACCCGTCGCGCGACGCGCTTGTATTCATTCTCTCACGGCAAATAATGGACGTATCGTATTGGAGCAAGCTGATATAGTGCGTGTCTTACACCAATATTCTGTAGACATCTACGACATCGATGAGTCCAGCGCAACGCCTTACGACCCACTAGTTAGCATCTTGGATACGACATTTACACCTGAACATAATGAAACGCTCTTAGCTGCATTTCAGCCTGAGGAAATTTACAAACTTATTGTGGGATCGCCTTCCCAAAAATCTTCGGGTCTGGATGGACTTCCCAAGGAATTTTACGTACGCTTTTGCCACTGTAGGATGCTACCTTTACGTCTCTTCTGAAGAAGTGTTACAGGGTACAGTAGTGCCGACCTCGTTCAAAGTGGGAAAAATTGTTTTAATCCCGAAACGCCCTGGACCGGCTTTACCTGATAGCTTTTGGCCAATTACTTTGTTAAACTTTGATTATAAGACTGTGGCGAGGGCAGTTACTAGTAGGATGTCGGCTCTGATGGAGATGATTGGTGCCAAACATCTAAGCCACGTACCTGGTCGTATCATTCTTACTCCTGTAGTCGAGTGTCGTGAAGTGGTTTCGATTGCTGCTGTAACGTCCGTCCCTTGTGCCCTTGCTTTCCTAGAATTTGTTAAAGCATTTGATAGTGTTAATAACGACTCCTTGCCTCGGATTGTGGAGGAAGTTGGTTCTACTGCTGACACACGGCGAGTGCTCTCAAATCTGTTTACAGATATTTCAGCTTCGGTGGTGGTTAATGGCCAACTGACGCTCCCGATAAATGTCCGTCGGAGAGTGCCTCAAGGAAGCCCGCTGTCAATGATTTTGTTTGTGGTGTCCCAGCTGAAAGGTTGGACGCTTTCCGGAGGAACTACAGTTTTTCGTGCATACGCAGATGGTATGGTGGTTCTGCTCTGCAATTCTGCGGAGATACCTCGACTGAAGGCTGTAATCGATGATTATTGTCGGAGTTCAGGTGCAATACTTAATGAAGGGAAATTCATGCTTCTTGCTTTGCAAGGTTTTGATGACGCAGTTGTTCTATGGGCTACTATGGTGAATCGGCATACGTCTCTCGGTATCATCATTGGTCGTTGTCCACTCAAAATGGCGTCGTTCAGCTGGAAGTCTGTTACGGAAAAAAATTCAGGGAGCGATACTACTAGCCGGCCGGGGTGGCCGAGCGGTTCTAGGAGCTACAGTCTGGAACCGCGCGACCGCTACGGTCGCAGATTCGAATCCTGTCTCGGGCATGGATGTGTGTGATGTCCTTAGGTTAGTTAGGTTTAAGTGGTTCTGAGTCCTAGGGGACTGATGACCTCAGCTGTTAAGTCCCATAATGCTCAGAGCCATTTGAGCGATACTAGAACATGAAAGATGTTCTCTTACTCTGCTCCAGAAAGTCCGAATACTGGCTACATATATTTTATGCAAGTATTATTACGCGGCCCAAGTTTATCCGCTTCCCTCGATGATGGCAAAGAAACTACAGAAACTGTCTGGTCGTTTCTTATGGAAAAGACAAATCTTTCGCTTACGGTATGAGGTGGTTACCATACCTTGTTTTTTGGGGTGTTGGGCCTCGCTGACATAGGAAGTAAGACGCAGATGCTATCTGTGGTACGACGTACAGTTTTGATGATAACTCAAGAAACTCATACATTCACGTCTCGTTTATTTCTCTGTGTCCGTCCTGCTAGTCTTCAACCCGTTATTGATGTTGGTAGCATAAATTATAAGTTAAAAGACTTTCGTCACGTGTGTCTTGCGGTGAGATATTTAGGAGCTGACATTTTATAGACCTGTTCTCTGTCATTCCTACAGAGTCGTTGGAAAGCAGTCGCTTGCCCGAACCTCGTTGAAAGAGGATCGCCGCAAACAAACTGGGCGACAGTTTGGTGCAATATCAGTCTTCCGACATTGCCGATGCTCGTAGCGTCCACTTGGTATAAAGTAGCAATAACTTGACTCCAATGAACGAGCGACTTGTCCGTATTGGGCTTAGCGACTCGGATTTATGTAGTCGTTATAATTCTACAGATACGATACGATATCGCTTTACTTATGGATGTCATATGGCAAATTGGTCTCGGATTAGGACACAATTGGCCTTCCTTACCCGATCTTATACACTACGGACATCGTATTGCGACCGGATTCTTCCTACTTTCCACGGTCGGAAACCCACACCGTTATGTGGTTACTGGGACACTTCGTTCACTGTCTTGTAGAAGGCGAAGGGGAATATCACATGAACTTCATGCAGTACATGTTCACGGCCTATTGGACATGCTTGGGAATGCCTCGATATCGAGACCTCTTCGCCAACATGTTGAATCTTGTTTCCCGTAGGGAAGGTGTTGTTTAATTTCATTTTTATAATGATAGGTGTTTTCCTTGTTATGAATGTTTCCCATCTGATTTGCTTCGGTTTGTTCTCTCGTAGTTTCCTTGCTCGTTTTGTTTAGTGTTTTGACTCAGTATCGCCTCAGTTCTATTGTAAAATGTGTAGATGAAGTATATATACACCTGAGCGTATACAATCCTTGAAATCATATTGAAATTTTTTGTAGATTACTAATTTAGAATATGATCTGATTCGTTGTCTTTCTGCTTTTAGATTCTATATAATACAAAGTAAATAAAAATTAAAAAACCTAAATAAATTCAAAAATATATATAAAAAATTGTTTATACATATCATGAGAGTTTGGTGGTGGATTTTCAGCTATGTTCTCGTTTTTTTTCCTTTCTCCTTTTGTATTGTTTTGTTATGATAATTAATTTGTTCTCCCATTTAAAAAAAGTGGTTAGCAGTCTGGCCTCGCATTCGAGAGGACGACGGTTCAAATCCTCGTCCGACCATCCTGGTTTATGTTTTCCGTGATTTCCCTAAATAGCTTCAGGCAAATGCTGGGTTGGTTCCTTTGAAAGAGCACGGCCAATTTACTGCCCCATCCTTCCCTTATCCGATGGGACCGATGACCTCACTGTTTGATCCCCTCCTTCAAATCAACCAACCTATTTTTCAACATAATTTCCTTTCAGTGGGAGTGCCTTACTCCACTTTACTGGGAGTGCCTGTATGCCCACATGGTACTACTCTGATGGTCGACGTCGAAGCGAACATCTTGCTGCATCAATAACCTCCCCATCATCCACGCAGTGCTTCCCACGGAGTGCATTCTTCGCCAGGCCGGAAGACTGGTCCTTCGTTGCTCTTTGAGGTCTTCTGTTAGGCGGCTAGGAACCCAGCGTGCACACTACTTTGAGTACCCCAACTGGTGGAAGAGTTTGTTAGCACTACCAACAGAGACGTCCCGTTGGATAGAGAGGATTTTTTTTATTGTGATCTGTTGATCACCTCGAATGAGGATTTCCGCATGTTCCAACACTTCAGGTGTCACAGCTATGTGCGGCTGGCTGGCACGCGGGAGATCCGACAGGTTTGCGCGACTTTGATGATAGACGCTGCGCCAAATACTCACCGTGCTTTTGTCCACTGCCAGGTCTCCATAGACATTCTGTAAGCTTATATGAATATCTGCGATGCTCTAGTTTTCCGTCAAAACAGACTCAAACACATCTCTCTGCTTGTAGTGCATCTCTGTTACAGACGCCATTTCGAAAGCTACGTATAGCGCCGCCACCTATCGGAACTTCATGAAACTATAGTGATTGAAGCGGTAATATTTCAGGACGTCTCACAACCATTTCCGCATTTTTTGAACCGAAATTGGGCGAGAAGAAAATGTGTTGTTTTACTTATTGAAAGCCCGTAGTAAAATCATGCACTGCATGCCTACAGTCTTAATGTGGAAATCGATTACACAAAAACAGATATGCTAATATCCGTTTTCTAGCCAGTCTAATAGTGGAATTCACAGTTACTCTGTCCGATGACTGAAATCATTTCGCCTGTCCACATTACTTTCAATAGAACCAAGACTGGGAAATTAGTTTTATTATTGTACACTCGCAAAAATGGTTCAAACGGCTCTGAGCACTATGGGACTTAACATCTGTGGTCACCAGTCCCCTAGAACTTAGAACTACTTAAACCTAACTAACCTAAGGACATCACACAAATCCATGCCGGAGGCAGGATTCGAACCTGCGACCGAAGCGGTCACGCGGTTCCAGACTCTAGCGCCTTGAACCGCACGGCCACACCGGGTGCACTCGCAGCTATGAGCGGCAGAAACATTGTTTTTCCAGATGTGTCACAGTTCCAATACACAGTTCCAATGTTAGAATGGTGTTGTAAGCAAATACCTACGATTGGTCTTCGAATTAGTAATTATTTATCATATACGTAACATGTTTAGGATTTTCGTGATGTGTTATGACAAAATACGAGGTCTGATCGATAGTCTGAGGCACTTATCAGGTTGGTGTAATGGATGTGGGCTACAGTTATCGTAAGAACAACTACCATAGAAAGGTATTTTGCTGGCTGTGCAAAGCTTACGTATAATTCTGAACAAATACTAGAGACAGAAATAAAGTCGAGCCAGAACAAATTGTTATGGACCTGGAGGGTAAACTACCCTTGAACTGGCGAAACAAAATTATTGCAGCTCCGAGGGATGACGTTCATAAATTCATTAGTTATTCGGAAGGAGCTGAGAAGTTATTGCATGTGGAGGAGCATGCAAATCGTAATGTCAGACCACCAAATAATGCAGAGCCGAGACAGAATGTAAACGTTAACACAATTAGCGTGTGCCGTGGTAACAGCAAGAGCAGGGGTGCCGTGAGGTGGCGCTATCCAGCAAATGATAGGCGAAATAATGGGGAGCAGGTGCAAAATTGTCGATCGTATTCTCCGGTGCGAGAGGATGGTGTTGCGCCAAGGCGACAGCAAATGGAGGTAAACGTAAGAAATGGCACTAAATCCCACAATCCGTTTAACTAAATGCCGTCTGTTAAAGATGGGAAGTAGTAATTTGAATCCGCTAATAAAACACTTTGTACGTGTTAGCACAAAACAGACAGGGATTATAAGTGAGAAGCAGAAGGAGGTAGTAACAACAGACAAAACGAGATCGATAAAGATCTGTGCATTTAACGGAGGTTCAGGTTTTTTTTTTTTTTTTTTTTTAGTGGAAAACGTGACAGGACATGATTATCAGGAAGTCTTTAGCTACCAGGTTGAAGTCGAGTCATGTTTTCGGACAGGAGAAAATACAGAAGCTGCAGAATTATGGGAGATTAGTGATGTCAGTGTAGAAGAAATACTAGCGGCTATAAATGACGACGTTTGTGAGCTATAAGGGAGAGGTTCAAAATGGTGACCAAAATGGAGGTCAGTCAATTAATTGTGGAAAAAAGGAAGAGAGAGAGGAAAGAGAGAATGGCGAAACGTCGGAAAAAAATGTTGAGCTGTCGTTAGTGGACAGAATAGTTAGTTGGTTGGTTGGTTGTTTTGGGGAAGGAGACCAGACAGCGTGGTCATCGGTCTCATCGGATTAGGGAAGGATGGGGAAGGAAGTCAGCCGTGCCCTTTCAGAGGAACCATCCCGGCATTTGCCTAGAATGATTTAGCGAAATCACGGAAAACCTAAATCAGGATGGCCGGACGCGGGATTGAACCGTCGTCCTCCCGAATGCGAGTCCAGTGTCTAACCATTGCGCCACCTCGCTCGGTGAATAGTTAGTGTGGGGAAGAATAGTGATAAGGGTGATTCTGCAAAAGTCTGTGTAATTTCTGGAAACAGGGAAGGTTTCGATAGAAGGGAGGTTGTGAACGATTTGATGGAGGAGGATTCTGACACTAGTAATGAAAGAAAGACGCCGAATCAGCCAGTGAAGTGTGTAACACTGATGTATGTGGCAGTGATTTATGTGCTGTCAGTAAAAGTTGGTTAGAATCGTTGCCTAATAGAAATGAACTTGTAATAATGCCAGTAATGAGGGTGCAGATAATTGTAGCGACAGGAAAAGTTAAAGAACCAGTTAAACACGAAGTTCTGTTGCCAGTAAAAATAAATGGTGTGCAAGTACTCCATAAGTTCCTTATAATCACAGATCTATTTATAAAAATGCTAGTTGGTGTAGATTTCTTTAATCAGTACAAAGGGAGATTAAATTTTAATAAAAAGTGGTAATTTTTTAATTAAATGGGAAAGATGTGGTTGTAGCATTTTTTTCGAAAAAACAGTGTGACCAAAGAAGAAGTAGTCAGTATATCAATTAGGTATTGTAGAAGGATGGAAGATTACAATGAGTATGGAGATGATGTGGGGGTGGACCCTGAGTAAATGATGGTGGTACAAGAAAAGTATGGGGGCCTCAGAGGGCGCTGCAGCCTATGCAGTGCTAGGTGTTTGGCGAAGACTAGGTGCTCAGGTTATTGACAATGCTATTTGAGTTTCTTTTCGTATTGTCAATCTTCCTTTTCTGTCAGTCTGAGCTGAATCTATCATCTACAATTTTCTTCTCTGTCAGTGAAGGTAAAGTGTTTGAGAGCCTCAGAGGACGTTGTGGTGTCTTATGACGAAATAAGTTTTATGATGAGAGAAATGGGGGTCAAATTGAAATGAAGAGAGGTGCTAACATAAGTATGTTGATGTAGGAATATAATTAAGGTATGAAGGTGACGCTGAGAGCTGACAGTAGGGACTGTCTTTAGTAATACGAGAAGTTATTCCATGATATGTGGAAGTGTACGAAGCATTAATGTAGCAGATAGAATATTGGCAGATAGGAAGAAATATCCTGTTGGAATATGTAAAAATAATTGGGAGGCTGAGTGAAATGTAGGGGAATGAAAGTAACCGGATGTGAGATGTGCAGTTAATAAAGGGGATTTTGATGATGAACACTTAAGTGTATTGGTCAGGAAACGACGTGTTGTAATGATGAAAAGTGATAAACAGTGGCCACATAGTTAAAGCAAGTCTAACAAATATGATGAAAAATATACATGGATAAAACTGAAGAACATTTATTATGAAAAGAAAATGAATGAATGGGAAGAATATATATATGGTGGTCCATTGAAAGTGACTGGGCCAAATATCTCACGAAATAAGCGTCAAACAAAAAAAAAACTACAAAGAACGAAACTCGTTTAGCTTGAAGGGGGAACCCAGATGGCTATGGTTGGGGCGCTGCCATAAGTGAAACGGATATCGACAGCGTTTTTTAAACACGAACCCCCATTTTTATTACATATTCGTGTAGTACGTAAAGAAATACGAATGTTTTAGTTGGACCACTTTTTTCGCTTTGTGATAGATGGCGCTGAAATAGTCACAAACATATGGCTCCAATTTTACACGAACAGTTAGTAACAGGTAGGTTTTTAAAATTAAAATACTGAACGTAGGTACGTGTGAACATTTTATTTCGGTTGTTCCAATGTGATACATGTACCTTTGTGAAATTATCATTTTTGAGAACGCATGCTGTTACAGCGTGATTACATGTAAATACCATATTAATGCAATAAATGCTCACGGCATTTGGCAATACGTGTAAAGAAATTCCTCCCAACAGCGAGTAGTTCGCCTTCCGTAATGTTCGCACATCCATTGACAATGCGCTGACGCATGTTGTCAGGCGTTGTCGGTGGATCACGATGGCAAATATCCTTCAACTTTCCCCACAGAAAGAAATCCCGGGACGTCAGATCCGATGAACGTGCGGGCCATGGTATGGTGCTTCGACGACCAATCCACCTGTCATGAAATATGCAATTCAATACCGCTTCAACCGCACGCGAACTATGTGCCAGACATCCATCATGTTGGAAGTACATCGCCAACCTGTCATGCAGTGAAACATCTTGCAGTAACATCGGTAGAACATTACGTAGGAAATCAGCATACATTGCACCATTTAGACTGCCATCGATAAAATGAGGGCCAATTACCCTTCCTCCCATAATGCCGCACCGCACATTAACCCGCCAAGGTCGCTGATGTTCCACTTGTCGCAGCCATTGTGGATTTTTCGTTGCCCAGTAGTGCATATTATGCCGGTTTACGTTACCGCTGTTGGTGAATGACGCTTCGTCGCTAAATACACTCCTGGAAATGGAAAAAAGAACACATTGACACCGGTGTGTCAGACCCACCATACTTGCTCCGGACACTGCGAGAGGGCTGTACAAGCAATGATCACACGCACGGCACAGCGGACACACCAGGAACCGCGGTGTTGGCCGTCGAATGGCGCTAGCTGCGCAGCATTTGTGCACCGCCGCCGTCAGTGTCAGCCAGTTTGCCGTGGATACGGAGCTCCATCGCAGTCTTTAACACTGGTAGCATGCCGCGACAGCGTGGACGTGAACCGTATGTGCAGTTGACGGACTTTGAGCGAGGGCGTATAGTGGGCATGCGGGAGGCCGGGTGGACGTACCGCCGAATTGCTCAACACGTGGGGCGTGAGGTCTCCACAGTACATCGATGTTGTCGCCAGTGGTCGGCGGAAGGTGCACGTGCCCGTCGACCTGGGACCGGACCGCAGCGACGCACGGATGCACGCCAAGACCGTAGGATCCTACACAGTGCCGTAGGGGACCGCACCGCCACGTCCCAGCAAATTAGGGACACTGTTGCTCCTGGGGTATCGGCGAGGACCATTCGCAACCGTCTCCATGAAGCTGGGCTACGGTCCCGCACACCGTTAGGCCGTCTTCCGCTCACGCCCCAACATCGTGCAGCCCGCCTCCAGTGGTGTCGCGACAGGCGTGAATGGAGGGACGAATGGAGACGTGTCGTCTTCAGCGATGAGAGTCGCTTCTGCCTTGGTGCCAATGATGGTCGTATGCGTGTTTGGCGCCGTGCAGGTGAGCGCCACAATCAGGACTGCATACGACCGAGGCACACAGGGCCAACACCCGGCATCATGGTGTGGGGAGCGATCTCCTACACTGGCCGTACACCACTGGTGATCGTCGAGGGGACACTGAATAGTGCACAGTACATCCAAACCGTCATCGAACCCATCGTTCTACCATTCCTAGACCGGCAAGGGAACTTGCTGTTCCAACAGGACAATGCACGTCCGCATGTATCCCGTGCCACCCAACGTGCTCTAGAAGGTGTAAGTCAACTACCCTGGCCAGCAAGATCTCCGGATCTGTCCCACATTGAGCATGTTTGGGACTGGATGAAGCGTCGTCTCACGCGGTCTGCACGTCCAGCACGAACGCTGGTCCAACTGAGGCGCCAGGTGGAAATGGAATGGCAAGCCGTTCCACAGGACTACATCCAGCATCTCTACGATCGTCGCCATGGGAGAATAGCAGCCTGCATTGCTGCGAAAGGTGGATATACACTGTACTAGTGCCGACATTGTGCATGCTCTGTTGCCTGTGTCTATGTGCCTGTGGTTCTGTCAGTGTGATCATGTGATGTATCTGACCCCAGGAATGTGTCAATAAAGTTTCCCCTTCCTGGGACAATGAATTCACGGTGTTCTTATTTCAATTTCCAGGAGTGTAGAATGAGTGCAAAAAATCTGTCATCATCCCGTATTTTCTCTTGTGCCAAGTGGCAGAACTGTACACGACGTTCAGAGTCGTCGCCATGCAATTCCTGGTGCATGGAAATATAGTATGTGTGCAATCGATGTTGATGTAGCATTCTCAACACCGACGTTTTTGAGATTCCCGATTCTCGCGCGATTTGTCTGCTACTGTTATGCGGATTAGCCGCGACAGCAGCTAAAACACCTACTTGGGCATCATCATTTGTTGCAGGTCGTGGTCGACGTTTCACGTGTGGCTGAACACTTCTTGTTTCCGTAACTAATGTAACTATCAGGCGAACGGTCCGGACACTTGAATGATGTCGTCCAGGATACCGAGGAGCATACATAGCACACGCCCGTTGGGCATTTTGATCACAACAGCCATACATCAACACGATATCGACCTTTTCCGCAAATGGTAAACCGTCCATTTTAACACAGGTAATGTATGACGAAGCAAATACCGTCCGCACTGGCGGAATGTTACGTGATACCATGTACTTATACGTTTGTGACTATTGCAGCGCCATCTATCACAAAGCGAAAAAAGTGGTCCAACTAAAACATTCATATTTCTTTACGAACTACACGAATATGTAATAAAAAATGGAGGTTCCTAATTTAAAAAACGCAGTTGATATCTGTTTGACCTACGGCAGCGCCATCTAGCGGGCCAACCATAGCGCCATCTGGTTTCCCCTTTCAAGCTAGACGAGTTTCGTTCTTTGTAGTTTTTTAGTTTGATGCTTATTTCGTGTGATATTTGACCCGATCACTTTCAATGGACCACCCTATATATATATATATATGTAGTACAAAAATTTTTTATTTCTGTTCAATAGTGGTAAAAAAATATGAAGAAGAGACACTGCATAAAAGTGGAAACTATGTATTATACAATGTTTGTAAATAATTGTTTTGTGTGAAATGTGTTTTTCACAATTAAATGTTTTCAAGTTGAGTTAAAGTAATGAAAAATTAAAGTTTTGCTTTCAACAGCAAATAGTTTTTTTAAATTTTCATTAAGTATTCTAAAGGAAATAAATTCTTGAAAACATTTTTCTAAAAGATTTGATCCTGCTGTTTAAAGTAAAATAAAGAAGCAAGGCTCTCTTAATTTACTTTCATTTGAAGTCAAGTTAAATGAAATATTAAATTTGTAAATAACTTCTTGTAGCAATAAGTGATCGTGTATTAGGATGTATGTAAAGAAAGTAGTCTTAGACGGAAGTATGGTTTCAGGGACAACGTTGCGTATAAACTGTGGAGGGACAGATATACAAAAAATCGAGGAATGCTATGGGCACTACAATGTAAAGGTGCCATAATCAAAGACCAGGGAAATGTCTGTGACGAAAAGACAATAGTGATGTGCTGGTGCTAAGGTAGGATAAAATACAATTATTAAATGGAAGGACACAAATCACGTTGCCTTTAAATGAAAAAGTGAACAAGTGGTTAACTTCGAAAAACTTTCATGAAGCATGAATTTGAAAATCTTGAAAATGTTATTAAAATGTTGAAAATTTGTTTTCAAAATCTGCATCAGTTTTGTCAAGTAAGAAATGAATTTTCATAAAGAAATTAAAAGATTAGGCTAGGTTAGTTGGAGACTGCCAAGTCCGGAGTAAGAAATTTGTAATTTTTTTTAGAAGAATGAGAATTTTTTTAAAGATTTAATATTTGAAGCCAGGAGCGATAATTTGAAAATTCTAAAGATTTCTTAAAAAGACTTTGTAATCATAGGGGGTGTAAGGCACGGTGCCTTAATTACGTTTCGACAGAGGCCGTCCTGGTAGCCTCATCAAAACGGCCTTTGGTGATTACTGACACCGTCGCTAGTGTGTGGGCGTTGCTCAGGTATCACTTCTTAACGGCTGCACTGCTATTTCAAACTTCTGGACACCACAGCCACAGGTGTGGAGAGCAAATTTCTGACCGTTAAATGGAGTGAACCACAGAGAGTCACTGCCCGCGGCCCGGGTCGACAGCATCGACAGAGAGGCATAGCATCCCGTCATAAACATGGATGTGATTGTACAGTTATCAGGTATTGCAGCCTGTTTTTTCAGCAGTCGTTGTGCGTGTGTTGTTCGATTTTGAATCACATTGGTGATAGGTTAATTGGTCAATTGTAACTGTATCTTTGGAGGATCGGTTTATTGACAGACGTTGTGCGTGAAATCTGCAGCCCGTTATACATTCTGTTTCTGGGCTCCAGGGCTAGATATTTTATTTACTCTGAGCGTAATGTTCCTACTACACGTTTCAGCTGCCTGGATCCTTCTATGGATGCAGGAATTTGGTGGAAATAGAGGTGACTCTACTGTCATTGTGCATATGTAGTTCACAATTTGAATCATATTGGTTGTAGGTTACTTGATATTTGGAGAATAAGGTTATCGACAGACGGTGCTCACTCGGGCATGGATGTGTGTGATGTCCTTATGTTAGTTAGGTTTAAGTAGTTGTAAGTTCTAGGGGACTGATGACCTCAGATGTTCAGTCCCATAGTGCTCAGAGCCATTTGAACCAAGACGGTGCTCAGTCTCTAAGATCGCATTTTTTATCGTATAGTGAAAGATATGTCGTGACCTCCGAGATTCGTTGACTGAATGTGGGAAGAGTTTATGTTTGCTACATTGTGGCCATTGTTCAGTCTCGTTTGTGTATGTTGAGAAACGTGTACACTTCGAATTATTTTTTCATCTATTTATGAGCCTTATACTGACATCGAACATAATATTTTGTGAGTTTCACGTCTTTTTATTCTGCCAGGGAGTCCTGACGAATCTCGTCAACAGTCAGCGTTTTTGCAGGATTGTATTTACAAGCCATCTAGCATCGCTGCAAACTAATAATGTTCCAAGGTTTATTTTGTTTAAGATGTCGTAATTATAATTACATGAGCCGCGCGGGGTAGCCGCGCGGTCTCGGGCGCCTTGTCACGGTCCGTGCGGTTCCCCACGTCGGAGGTTTGAGTCCTCCCTCGGGCATGGGTGTGTGTGTTGTCCATAGTGTAAGTTAGATTAAGTAGTGTGTAGGCTTAGGGACTGATGACTTCTGCAGTTTGGTCCCATAAGACCATACCACAAATTTCCAAATTCCACGTGGAACTGCTGCCTGGCTGAAAATGGGGTCGTCCACGCTAGTTCAAAATCTAAAGCTTGGTGGTTGAGGGAGAAGGGATCTTGTTTCTGATTGGTCCAGACAGGAGGGATGAAGAGGAGGGCAGTGCTTGGCGATTACACAGGTAGCAACGTTTATCTGCAAAGGGCTCCACAGATTCCCTCTGGTGAGTGTGAAGGTTTCTGTGAGCGACTTTCTTGCCCAGGTGGTATGCCTCTTCCATGAATGATTTAGCGTCTTCTGTGCCAGCTGCCAGATTGAAGATGATTACGTATAATTTCTCTACGATGCCGGGGGGACAATATGACTTAGTGTTGGGCGGAGTTCCCCCGTTTGCAATAATGGATTCGGTGATGGTCGCGGCCACTCGAGAAGTTCCATACTCTACCAGAATGTCGCCTCACTCATTCAACTTGCATTATCCGGCTAATTATGGGATCAGTTTCCCGTAATTTAAGTGTGAGTTTGCATCAGTCATCGATATTCCCAACGACATCTTTAAGTCTATTTGAGGGAGATCCCGGAGTCAGAACAGACATAACAGCACTGTCAGCCATGAACAAGAGAGGAATAATCTCCAACTTTTCAACCACCGGAGGTTGCAGTGGGTATTGTCCGTGGCTACGCCTAAAATGTCGGAGTCAGAGAGGTGGGCTACCGTGCAAGCAACGTACTTTTGACGAGAGTCTTTGCAGATACTACACACCTCTCCATGGGCGTATTTAGCACCACAGCGCTACAGATACACTATGTGATCAAAAGTATCCGGATACCTGGCTGAAAATGACTTACAAGTTCGTGGCGCTCCCCATCGGTAATTCAGGAATACAGTATGGTGTTGGCCCACCCTTACCCTTGATGACAGCTTCCCCTCTCGCAGGCATACGTTCAGTCAGGTGCTGGAAGGTTTCTTGGGGAATAGCAGTCCTTATTCACGGAGTGCTGCACTGAGGAGAGATATTGATGTCGGTCGGTGTGACCTGGCACGAAGTCGCCGTTCCAAAACATCCCAAAGGTGTTCTATAGGATTCACGTCAGGACTCTGTTCAGGCCAGTCGACTACAGGGATGTTATTGTCATGTAACGACTCCGCCACAGGCCGTGCATTGTGAACAGGTGCTTGATCGTGTTGAAAGATGCAATCGCCATCCCCGAATTACTCTTCAACAGTGAGAAGCAAGAAGGTGCTTAACACACCAGTGTAGGCCTGTGCCGTGATAGTGCCACGCAAAACAACAAGGAGTGCAAGCCCACTCCATGGAAAACACCACCATACCATAACACGACCGCCTCCGAATTTTACTTATCGCACTACACACGCTGACACATGACGTACACCGGTCATTCTCCACACCCACACCCTGCCATCGGTTTGCAATATTGTGTACCGTGATTCGTCACTCCACACAACGTTTTTCCACTGTTCAGTCGTCCAATATGTACACTCTTTACACCAGGCGATGCGTCGCGTAACATTTACGGGCGTGATGTGTGGCTTATGAACAGCCGCTCCACAATGAAATCCAAGTTTCCTCACCTCCCGCCTAACTGTCATAATACTTGCAGTGGATCCTCGTGCAGTTTGGAATTCCTGTGTGATGGTCTGGATAGATGTCTACCTATTACACATTAGGGCCCTCTTCAACTGTCGCCAGTCTCTGTCAGTCAACAGACGAGGTCGACCTGTATGTTTTTGTACTGTACGTGCCCCTTCACGTTTCCACTTCACTATGACATCGGAAACAGTGGACCTACGGATGTCTCGGAGTGTGGAAATCTCGCGTACAGACGTATGACACAAGTGACACCCAATCACCTGACCACGCTAGAAGTCCGTGAGTTCCGTGGAGCGCCCCATTCTGCTCTCTCATGATTTCTAATGACTACTGAGGTCACTGGTATGGAGTACCTAGCAGTAGGTGGCAGCACAATGCACCTCAAATGAAAAAGTATGTTTTGTGGGATGTCCGGGTACTTTTGATCATATATTGCATAATGACTTTGATGGAAACTCGAGAATTTTACAATGACGCCACACAATCTAGTAATGTAGTGGTGGTTCATCTATTGCGATGTGGTATTTCTGATAGATACAATGTCTGTGGTTAGAAATTGCTTGTGCTTTTACAATATGCTATGACAACATTTATAAGCAGTGACATAATAATTTCGACCAATGTGTTCGTTTCTAACACAAATTTAACAGAATGCTCACAACTGCAGAGAGGTTTTCGTTCACTGTTATCCATTTCAGTTTTGTTTCACTAACATTAAAGAATTACTTCTTACATAACTCTCTATAAACACTGATGAGCCAGAACATTATGAACACCTGCTTAATAGCTTGTTAGCCCGTCTTTAGAATGAAATTTATCGCTGTGTATGCATGTCAGGGCTCCGACAGTTTGTTGGTAGGTTTGTGGATTTATATGGCATAAGCTGTCTAACCACAGGTCATGTAATTCGCGGAAATAACGGGTTGCTGGTGCGCGGTTCTGGCTTTGATACACGAACGGTAATACAGCCTATAGGTGACATTGCCATCAGGGAAGACATCAAGCATGGAGGGATGCAAGTGGTTCGCAGCTGTCAGCGTGTCTTCGATTACTACCATAGGGCCCATGCTAGCGCAACGGAATGTTTCCCATAGCATAATACGGCTACCAACGGCTTATCCGTGGTGCGCTGGACGTTTCGAGCGGCGGTTCACATCGATGACGGCGTTTGTGGAAACGACCATCGACCTAGTGTAGCAAAAATGCAATTCACCCGCAGAGCCTACATGTTCCCATTAATCGAGGGTCTTATCTTCATGGTCCCGTGGCCACTGCAGTCGTAATAGACAATGTCGTTGCGGTAACATGTGAACACGTGGGGGTGGTCTGCTGAGGAGCTCCATGTCCAGCAATGTATGGTGAGCGGTGTGCTGTGAAATATTTGTGCATGCACCAGCATTGTGCTCTTTTGGCAGAGACGCCAAGATCACCATCTATCCTACTTTACAGAGCAGATTAGTTTTCGAACCACACGTTCTGTGAAGAGTCTTAGACGTCCAACCATTTAGCGCGTAGTGGTAGTTTCACTGTTTCTCTCTTAGGTGCTCACGACAGTAGCACGTGAACATTCAACCAACTTCGCCGTTTTTGGGATACTCGTTCACACGCTGTGCGTAATAATAATTTGTCGTTTGTCAAATACTCATAACTCAATGGATTTTCCCATCTGCTGTCGATTCCTATGGTAGGGTGACCCCCGTCCATGTCTGCTCCGTTTACATACTTTTGTTACAGTATCTCTTGCCCGCAGCGCCAGCAGTCGGCATCGAACGTCGCGATGGGCAGTTGTCATAGTGTTTTGGCTTATCAGTGTATGTGCGACTGGGTGATGAGGGTAAATTAAGGAATCATTTACTTAATTCAACAAAAGGTGCGAAATGATTGTTCAACATAGACCATCGATAAAACGAATTACAACTTAGCAAGGTATTTTGATATTGTAGTTAATAGCATCAGGGAAATAACTGCTTCATTACCTTCTGTGTTCCAAATAGAGAATTAAATTCAGAAAATATTCGGAATTAGGAAATAAAATCCAGCAATGAAGTTTATATTCACAAGAATTAGCAAGATAGATGCCTTCTACCTTACAACGTTCGATCACACCGGCGGTGGGTGACCGCATTGGAATGCCGGATGCCGTTGGCACAGGGAAAAACAAATTGCCGAAAAGGTGTTCAATTGAAGGATTTGTCCCAGGACGTTGTTCCAAGTGACATCATTATTATAATTATTAGCATAAGAGATAGGTACCATGTTAGTGAAGGAAATAAAGAGTTTAAAGCCCCATTGACATCGATGTCCTTTGGGACGGAGCACAAGGTTGGATTGGACAAGGATGAAGCAGGAAATCGGCAGCGACTAGAGCTGTAAAACTATAGTAGGCTACCACTTTCATAAATAAGTGTAGACTACGGTAGATTTTCTAGTAGCCATGGTCAGTTACGATCGTAATCACGTTACCTGTGTGTTAGGTGTGTTGCATACCTATAGGGCGTTACCTCATTTAGATCTCTTTGTTTACATATATGATCAGTAGAGTACGGATTTTATGCATCATAAAAACCTTAAAATACGCATTAAAATGCTTAAAAATGCATGAAAAGTGTCGAAATATGCATGATCAAATAATAAAAGAACGTGATACTTACTGCATACATTATATCTCAAAGTCGAACCTGTGCGTATCAGTAACGAGGAAGAGCGCCGGCCACGCCAGGAATCGGTACATTTTCTGAATACTGTCTGATAGAGGTTAGGAAGGGGGCCTTTTTGGGATTACTTTCTACAAATTTGCAAAATGGGGACGCATACCGTCTTTCGTGTTTCAAGAATTGTTCCTTCTTTGCTGTTGTTGTCGGTAACAAGCGGATGCGATGCGAGTGAATCGCAGCGAAACAATCGATATGTCAAGGACCAAATTCGAGCTATATCGCAGCAGAGGGACACGCTCAAAAACTCCGTAATATTTTATTTAAAAAAACAACATAAAATAATGAAGTTTTTGAACAGCATTAACTTTTCATTACTACTATTGGACCAAAGCATCAGTTACAATTTATTTTACATTTTTCTGCTATTGTAAACATAAACGACAAAGTACAGTTCCAAATGTCCAGTAGTAAGATTGTGTCTTCGATCACTCAGAACATTTTTATAATCAGAAAAGGACCGTTCTACATCAGCTGAGGTAACTGCGCGCTATTTGAATTTGGCACTTATTGTTTCTGGTAAAGGTTCACCCATTCCATTAATAAAACTATCAATTTGGCACAAGCGTTCAAAGCCTGGGTTATTGTTTAAAATGTTTTCAAACTTTTCTTTAAGTTTTCTTGAGAATACCTCCGGCAATGAGGAGTTCACTAAAATAATTGTATTCATTAAATGAATAGACTCATTCAACGCCAAACCTTGACTTTCAAGCTTTTTAATACTTGCAGTTATATGGGACGAATGAGTGATAATCACAGCAGTGTCTTTTTTAATACCGGAATCATTAAAAGCTTCCTTGCACTTGCAAACTGCCAAAGCCTTTGCAATATAGAAGTCGTTTACTACCCCTCTAATGGCCTCGCAATGTTCATTGTAAAACAACACAGCTTCGACCCACGTACCCCAACGAGTTGCCATTGGTTCGGGAAGTAAAGGCACATTTGGTAGTTTTTATTTGTAGGTCTTGATGCTAGCAGGAGCCTTTAGAAACACTTTCTTTGTGGATGAAATCAGTTTATCTACATTCACAAACGTGGAACGTACTTCTTCAGCAAGACGATGTACTCCATGGGCGAAGCACGTCAAATGAATGAAATTGGGATAAAATACTCGAAGGGCTTTTCTTGCTTTGATCGTACAGGAAGCAGCATCCGAAATAAACACAAACACCCTTTCATCTGCAGAATATTCTGGAAATATTTTTCTAATACCCTCATTCACAAATCTGGCGACTTTAGAATGATTTACTTTTTCAAGTTCTTTGCAGGCCGCTAAATAGGAAGAAGAAGGCTCTTCTTTTAAAGCACCAACGATTAAATTTGCGATGTAACGGCCACAAGTGTCTATAGTTTCGTCAACTGAAATCCTGATAATGGTGTCCTTGAGTTCATTGCGTATTTATTCCAGAATATTATTTTACGTAAATTGTCGGTAAGTAATTTTTACGCAATGTTGATTCGTCTGACATATTTTGGTTTAAGCAATATCTGCGCAGGAAGCCTTTGAGGATAGGGTTTGTAAGTTTGTGAAGAGGAATATTGCTTGCAGTGAATGCTTCACATAAATCCATGTTACCCCGACTTTTTTGGTTACCTTTGGACAAATCCCTGCTACCGAAACTTGCTGTTGTCAAAAGTTGTTGTCGTGGTCCTTTCTTCTGCATTCCTGCGATATGAAGACTTGCCTTGACATGCTGCTCTATTTGAAACTTTTTTTGCACGAAACGTCTTTCTGGCAAACTTGGTAATATGAAACAATTCCGTCATATGTAAACGTTCCAGGATGGATAGCCATTCACGAAACGACGTTTCTTTTTTCTGGCGGCATGGCGCACATCACGTTACACACTACATCTCGTAAACACGTTCAACTGTGTACAAGTAAATAGAAAGCTAAACCGAAACAATGGACGTGCGGCTAAAAGCTTGCATAGTTTACTTTAACTGTTGCCGACGCGTCCGATACGACAGTGGAGGGGATTAACCAGGAGCGCGGGCGCAGGAGCATTGACTCTGTCTGCTTGTTCCTGTTCCTCTTCTGTAATGATTTCGCTACGCGGTGGCCTCTCGGTTAGCGACTGCACGCAGTTCTAGGTCGCGGTCAATCTGTGAGACATCAAAACTAGATCGAGCTAGAGACCGTCCGTCTAAATTTTTAAAATATTGTAAATATAGAGCGAAAATATGCATCGTCACTAGCTTTTAGTTAAAATATGCAATAACCGATGAAAAGGAGCCAAATATGCATATGCATGTACAACATGCAAATGCGTAAAATCCGGTCTCTAGTTATCAGTGTCTTACTAGGTTTCCCTAGAAACGGGAAGTGGTGAACAGTATGGAAACTCCCCGAATCTTTTAGCTACAGTATCAAACTATTTTGATAAGATGTAATTCGATTTATCTGTGGTCTATGTTGGGCTACCTTTTACCAAATTTTTGGAATTAAGTAAAGGCTTCTTTAAGTTTTTTCTCACCATCCAACTACACGTATATAGAGAGCTACATACTAAGGAAATTTTTTAAGGTGACTGAATCAAAATTAAGATGGGTGAAAGTTATAGAAAACAGCTCTGCGGATCGAATTGGTGAGTTTTCTGTTAGATGTGATTACCTTTAATACTTAAACTAACCGCTCGGTCTGAGGCGTCTTGTCACGGCCCGCGCGGCTTCCCCCGTCGGAGGTTCGAGTCCTCCCTCGGGCATGGGTGTGTGTGTTGTTCTGAGCGCAAGTTAATAAGTTAGATTAAGTAGTGCGAAAGCTTAGGGACCGATGACCTCCAATTTTTTACTTCGCGTTGTGTTTACTGTTCGTTAAGTAATAGCCTGCTAATTAAAAAGACTAATGTTCGATCCTCGGTTAGTTTTACGACTTTTTCTGGCTCTTAACGTTACTTGCACCTTAAGAAATGCTATGTGAAGATGAATATTGATGTTAAACTGAAGGTCCCTCCACAATTTAAAATCTTTGTAATGTTCGCGGAAAACGAGAACATTCCATGACATACGAAAGCATGCCTAGATACGTAATCACTGTGATAATTGACCTGATGATGGTTCAGATTTGTGACTCCCCTAACTGCAGCACTAAGATTGTAGACACGAGGGCGGATATCTTAAAAAAAAAAAATCTGAATTATCCTTGATCTGTGACACGTCCTTAACACAAGCCAAAGTTTTAAGTATCTGAAGTGTGACGAATTTTCTATTACGCAACCAAGCGCCTGAGCGTGCTGAGAAAGACCACGTAAACGTTTCCAGCATTAAATGTTGAACTCGTTTCATTTTTATCTGAAAGTTGCTAGTAATAATAATCCCAGAAACGAACCTGCCTCTCTTCACGACGAGTAAGTGCTATGACGAAGAAATTATGTATGGCATAGTACACTCCATAGTTCAAACCAAATGACAGTCATCGCTATACCATGGCCAAATGTTCGAGAATAATTTTCCTCATGACAGCGCTTAAATATTATAGACTGCACCGCTGTCTAGCCGTCACAGATTACGGCTGCTATTTTGTAAACAGTTCACTTTGAATCATATTCTGTTCTGTTCCTGAGAATGGAAATGTAATTGCATTGTTATTGTACTGTTAGAAGTATTTCCAATGAACTTTCTTTCAGGGCGATGAGTTTTAGGCTCAGACATGTGAATATGAAGTACGACGCTTTTATATGTAGACCATACCAAGGAACGCATCTTTAATCTACACAGAGAACAGAAAGGACTCTAAAATTTAATATTAGGCCCTGCTGAGGATACCACAGTGTGCTCGATATGAGGCCATCTTCCAGATTTCTCTAACATATATACAGCATGCCATTTATAGGCACTTTTGATTGGCCTAAATGACATTTTCTCTTTCTCTCCCTCCTTCCTCTCTGTCTCATCGGTTCTAATCGCGATGTGTACCCCTTGTGTAAGTTTTCAGGCAGCACTTGGCTGATTTTCGATGATAATGCCTCGAATACACATTATATACAAAATTAAAATATTAAAAAAGAAGAAACACAAGTTATACAGGTCGCAGAGCAATAGTGCTCCTGTATGTACGTCATTACACAGGTAATGCTAGGAACAGTGTATTTACTATCGCTGGAGGTGAGTACAGCATATCGACTCATACCTTACTAAGCATCACATACATACATGACTACTCTGCAGTTCACACTTAAGTGCTTGACACAGGTTTTATCGGACCACGTTCGCTCTATTTCTCTACCGTTCCACTCTGGGCCAGCTCGTGGCAAAAATAAAAGCATGTAAATCTTTCCGTGAGAGTTCTCATTTCTCATATTTTATTACAATGATAATTACTACCTATTTAGGTGGGTATCAACAAAATATTTTCGCATTCGGAGGATAACGTTGGAGATTGAAATTCCGTGACAAGATCTCGCCGTAACGAAAAACACTTTTGTTTTAAAGGTTCCCACCCCAGCTCGCGTATCATATCCATGATACTCTCTCACCTGTTTTATGATAATACAAAAAGAGCTGCCCTTCTTTGATTTTTTCGATGTCCTTTGTCAATCCTACCTGCTAAGGATCCCACACCACACAATGACACTAGCAGAGGGCTGACGAGCGAAGTTTAGACAGTTTCTTCAGTAGATCTGTTGCATCTTCTAAATGTTCTGTCAACAGAACGCATCTTTGGTTCGCCTTTCGTTCTACATTATCCAGGCGATCGTTTCAGTTTCAGTTGTTCGTCATTGTAATTTCTAGGTATCTGCTGGAATTGACACCCTTTAGTTTTGAATGATTTATGGTGTAACCGAAATTTAACGGTTTGCTCGTAGTACTCACGTGCATAACCTCACGTTTTTCATGATTTATGGTCAGTTACCATTTTTTGATCCATACAGATACCTTACCTAAATCATTTTGCAATTGGGTTTGATTTTCTGATGACTTCTATAGACGATAAATGACACTATCATTTTGCAGACAATTTAAGATGGCTGCTCAGATTATCTCCTAAATCATTTATACAGATTAGAAACATCGCAGGGCGTATAACACTTCCTTGGGGAACAGCAGATATCACTTACGATTTACTCGGTGACTTTCCGTCAATTATTACGATCTGTGACCTTTCTTATAGGAAATGACGAATTCAGTCACACAATTGAGACGCTACTCAATACACGTGCAATTCGATTAGAAGCCACTTGTGAGGAACGGTATCAAAAACCTTTTGGAAAGTAAGACGTTTCAGTTAATTGAACAAAATTTAAAGATTCAATAATAATTCATTACAAGAATGAAGGCCGCAATCTGTAATGCAAGTGTGAATTGCTTTCGGAGCTGTAAAGACACATAATAGATGATCGTGTGTCAAAGCTAGAGGAATGGGCTATAAACTGAGATCAAATGAACGTAAGCTGAAACTTATACTGTGGAAGAGGAGACGAGGAGATCAGGTCTAGAAAAAGAAATGTGAATGAGCTTGGCAAGTAAATCCATGAAGATTTTCTCTTGAACTGTATGTTCTTTCACTTTTCGCCCATACAGCTGAGAAATCGTTATTTGTTCTTCTGAAGCTTTGGACGGAGTTTTAAAAATTAGTAACATACGGGAACAGATGTCACATCTCATTGAAAGATGTCAATTGCTCATTTGCAATCTTAGCTTGTTGTTATTTAAATACTTTTCTTTGGCGATGTTTATACCCTCCTCACTATTTTAGCCCTGTGGGACACATCATTATTCGCAATCTCACTCGCTTTTTTATTTTATCTTCTGCCCACTTGAGGACTTCTTAGATGGAACAGAAGTTGCTAATAATCTGACATTATCTGACTGTAGATGGCATGCATATATCTGACAATCTCTGGATTTTATGTAGGATGTAAATACTATTTCTTTCTTTCATCTCACATTTAAATTCACAATTTTCAATTTAAGACTGTAAAAGTGAATTATTCCCAAAGCGTTAGGATTACTAGCTCCATTTTGTCAAAAGCAGGACGGTGCTTCACAAAATGCCTGACATTTTTTAAAAGAGTCTGACACTTTATTTTAGAATCGTTAAATTGTTTATATTTAACATAGTGGGATAACAAACATGCTCTGATCTCATAATGAACAGAAAATAATAAATTGAAAATCTCCTGTTGTATTAAACAATGGTATTTAATTATCGTAAATACATCTTGAAGAAATTATCAGTGTTCTTCAGTAGTGTACGCTTTGAAAGTGTATTTTACAAGAGAATATACTACTGAGGGAAAGGTCAATTATTATCTTGAAGAATATAGCTATAAAATTCCTCTCAACGCATTTCCGTGAAATTTTATTTGATCAGTAAAATGACTATTTCTGAATGTATCAACAAACGGTTCCCTTCTTTTGTCCACTGAGCAGCTATGAAAGAAAAAAATACGTCCAATAGATGCTTGCTACTAGGAATCGCAATGAAAAAGTGGCCAATTTTCAAAATTTCAGAAAATGGTTCGACTTTTTGACACTTTTTAAACAAGTGACACCACTGTTGGTTTAGTTTAGAGTTTTCGTTCAGCGTTATAGTTTTAACACAATTCTTGATGTTGCAGAATTGATCAAACCATTTCGAACATCTATTTTTCATACCTTTGGTTTGCAAGCGCTGAAAACATGGAAGATTGTTCTCAAAGCAAAGATCCTTTAAGTCTTTCAGTTTAACCCATTTCAAGAACTTGAATATTTCCATGGCTGCATCCACTTTTCTAGGTATTCAGTGCAAGTTTCATAGACACTAGATATACTTTCCACGTATACCTGGCACTCTTTTTTCAAGCGAGCTTCTGAAAAGGATTCAAAGCTAGTCTGACAGAGGGATGAGCTTATTCTCAAACCTGTTTTTCAGGGAAATTAATAGTTTCTAATAAGTCATGCACTTCTGTAGTAGAACTGCTTTCATTTTCAACAGACATAATTTTGCAGTGAAAAATGTGCATGGTCAAGGAGAAAAGCAGCAGAGAATTTAGTATACGCAAGGTATCCAACTCCTATTATGCTTTCTTTTATCTGTCATTTGAGAGCGGAATACACATTTTTTGCTCATCTGCGTGCAAGACCATCGAAGTTAACATTTGCACTGCCACTAACAAAAGCGGGGCATTGAGAAGTAGTAAGGGTGTACTTTCTCGAAGTGTTGATAATACAGTTGGCAATATTTTCTGAAGTATCGTTTGTACAACTTTGTAAACCAACGACCTTTGTTTGAATACCACCGTTTTCATGATCAAATTATTAATTTACAGCAGGGAAAATTTTCAGTACACCATTATTACTTGCATCTCTCCCCAGGCCAAAATATGGAACTTTGTTATTCAAAGTTTTGAGAAAAACATCTGCAATGTGAGGTGAAATGGCATAATTTATTATGGCTTCTGTTTTAGTTTTCCCACAAGATAAATTTTGTGCTACCTCGGATTCTGAAATGAGTTTTATATTTCATTTGCTTGTACAATCCATAGATTTGCACGAATTATGGTGGGAAACCGTGTGGCGTGCTAGTGTGGCTTGAACGTTTCTAACTACAGATGGAGGTTTTTTATTCACAAAATCTAGCATTAAGCAAGATGTGAAGCTGGTTTGGACTATCCTTTTATAGTTTTCTGAGCTAAGATGTCTTTCGAAGTCCATAACAGCCTTATTTCCCATAAGACATCCGCAACTGAGAGGCATGATAATTAATTTAGAGAGATCAATAATTTCGTACACCTGTTAGATGGAATACCCGACACCGGTCGTGCTTTGAATACATATTAATATAACAGAAGCAGATGTCTCCAAATTAATTATGTTATTTCCCATATTAACGTAACAATCACACATGGCACATTTAGCTTCACTTTCGTTTCATCTCAAATACAAAACGTCGGTATTTTGCTTTTATTTTGTCTGAGAACTTGCACTGCCTTTTTCTGCTATCGGTACTATTTAACTTCAAATCAGACGTTAACTACCCAGCTGTTGTTTCACAGCGTGGAAATATCAAGACAGTGCTAAACAAACTACAATATCGCGAATCGAGATATCTCATACGTCGACAACGAAAATATCGAGACAGTGCTAGACAAACTACAATACCACGAATCGAGGTATCGTATACGTCGACTACGAATGCAACTTTTCTCTGCCAATCACGTCATTAGTAGCGGACATCGCGAAAAAATATACAGCCAAATGTGCGCAGCTTATAATTCAATCCAGTGAGACTACACTGAAGTTCGTCAGACGATGAAAAAAGCCGGAGTTTTTTTTAAGGAACAAAAATTTTGGCCAGACATTATAAAAAGCACCGAAAAACCGCACATGCCCGCAAAGAGCCGCGAAGTTGGTTACCGCATGTGGAGTATATAAGGAGCACTAGACAGGCGCGAGCCTATGCTGTGCGAAGCTAGACAGGGCGCAGTCTGGCGGCGCGCTGGCAGACGTTATCGCAGTGTACGCTGTGCCCAGCGTCCTTAAATCTGAGGTCGGCTGTGGTTCCCGCGCCACTTTTACTGCACATCCTCTGTTTCAACATTTTATCGCCCTTCCCACATGGGGAAAGGAAGCGGCAATGGCAGGATCACATGACCGGAAATCTGGCATCATTGCATGAGAAGCATGGTGGGGAGCGCGCGCTGCCGCGCCACGCCGCTGGCGCCAGCTGGCGTGCGTTTCGTGCAGCACGTCTGGTCACTGGCCTACGGGGAGGGGGCAAGGCGCGGTTCTCCTTCACCATTTGCACAGTGACGATACCAAGGAACGATGCGGTTTAGTAATCCGTTATTCGTTTAAACTGATAATAACGATAAAAAATTGTAAGGTTTATAATTTGTAACAGTATTCAACCACAAGTATGGCTTAAAACACGTTTATTTACCTCAAACCGCTACCGGTTTCGGATTTCGTACAAACCCATTTTCTCTTACAGTCTTTTTCACTTTCCTGCTGGGAACTGGTTCTGTAATCGTTACTGGTTTTGTGCAGTGGTGTATATTTCAGTGCAATGTAATCGTCGTGTATTTCTGTTACACATTTTAAAAAATCCACGTTTTGGCACGTGCGTTGTGTGAGTGCTATTAAATTCTCGAAAACCCGGTTGAATACGTGCCATTCTACTCTGTTTTGCAGCACACACGCTCGACATTAGCAAGACGTGTTCAAGCTATGTATAAGTAACAAAAACATAAGATACCTATAACGACTTCAAAACGAGTGCCCTACAGAGGAGCAAGAAAGTCTGTAAGAGCCATCTGAAGATGGATTTGTAAGAAATCCGCAACCGGTATGATTAAAAAAAGGAAAGGAAAAAAAAAACACCCATCAAAACATGGAAAGCAAAGAACTTGCAACAGAAGAGACTTTTTTCACAGTATCAAAGGTGAAGTAGTGCTCATAACTCTTAAGGGATGCATTTTAGAGTCCATGTTTACAAGACGTTTTGCTTCGAATGATCGTTCCTGTCATATTCCTGAATACTGACCACTCTTCCTGAGCCACCCTGTATATGCTTCCACAGGAGCCTGATTTCTCTTATCCTGTCTTCACGGGAATTACGCGAGATGTAACTTAACGTCACTGGCAGTAGGATCGTTCTGCAGTCTGTCGCAAACGCCGCTTTTATAAACTTACTCAATAGCACTTTACGAAAAGCTTGTCTTGTTCCCTTGGGATCACAAGGTATTTCCATAATACTGTCGGCTGCTGTGGCCGAACTGTTCTAGGCGCTTCAGTCCGGAACCGCGCTGCTGCTACGGTCGCTGGTTCGAATCCTGCCTCGGGTGTGGATGTGTGTGATGTCCTTAGGTTAGTTAGGTTTAAGTAGTTCTAAGTCTAGGCGACTGATGACCTCAGATGTTAAGTCCCATAGTTCTTAGAGCCATTTGAAGCATTTTTTCCCTAATATTCGGGTGTTGGTCGAGTTTACCGGTAAAAAATCTAGCAGCACGCTTCTGAGTTGTTTCGATGTCTGTCTTTAATCCGACCTTGCAGGCATCTCAGACACTTGAGCGTTACTCAAGAACGAGTTGCACAAGTGTTCTTTATGCAATCTAGATGAACAACAATTTCCTAGAATTCTCTCAAGAAACCGAAGTCGACCTTTCGTCTTCCCTACAACCTGTCGCTTTGCAACGTTACGCCTGATGCTCAGTCGACGTAACTGTGTCAAGCAGCACATCGCTGATGTCATTTTCGAAAAATGGTTCAAATGGCTCTGAGCACTATGGGACTTAACATCTGAGGTCATCAGTCCCCTAGACTTAGAACTACTTAAGCCTCACTAAGCTAAGGACATCACACACATCCATGCCCGAGGCAGGATTCGAACCTGCGACCGTAGCAGCCGCGGTGTTCCGGACTGAAGCGCCTAGAACCGCTCGGCCACAGCGGCCGGCTGTCATTTTCGTACATTACAGGATAGTTCTTCCTGCTTATCTGGATTAACTGATATTTTTTCAAGTTTAGAGAAGGCTGGCATTCGTCACACCGAAACTAAATTCTGTTCCGTTTATTCTGTATCCTCCCACAGTCATTCAACGACTGACGACGACACTTTCCCGTAGACTACAACGTCATCAGCAAACAGTCCCAGTCTGCTGCTCACCATATACGGCAGATCGTTTATGTGTATAGAGAACAAAAGCGGCCGTATTACACTTCCGCGGGGCACTCCCGCCGATACCTTTGTCTCCGATAAACACTTGCCTTCCAGGACAACGTACTGGGTTTTATTACTTACGAAATCTTCGAGCCACTCACATACCTGAGTACTTATTCCGTATGCTCGGACCTTCGTTAACAATCTGCTATCGCGCACGGTGTCAAACGCTTTCGGGAATTCTACGTATTCGTTAACCTCCCAACACCGATTGTACAGAAATGCAAAATTTTGCAGGCAAATTATCTTGATAGATTACACAGCTTCAGCATCAGAGGAAAATCCAGTTTAATTTTACATCCATACCGACTTGCGCGTATATTATGGCTGCCAGGTATTTCGCATTTCCCTCAAAGCATAAAATGCGGTTGGCATTCCTTCACACGTCTGTGTTTAATGTGTAGCTGCCGGAAATTTCATTGCTGTATGTCTGTTAGTTACCGTTCAGTGCTGTATTGAGTAGAACGTTGTGTCGCACAGTGCCCGAATTTTGATGATGATGATGATGATGTTGGGGTTGTGGGGCGCTCAACGGCGTGGTTATCAGCGCCCGTACAATTATCCAATCTTCGCTCAGTCCAATTTCGCCACTTTCCTGGATGATGATGAAATGATGAGGACAACACAAACACCCAGTCATCTCGAGGCAGGTGAAAATCCCTGACCCCGCCAGGAATCGAACCCGGGACCCCGTGCTCGGGAAGCGAGAACGCTACCGCGAGACCACGAGCGGCGGACCCGAATTTTGAGATGGTAGGGTCAGAGGAGCATCGTGTCTCCATTAAATTTTCCGTGAAACTCAAGAAAACCTTCGCAGACACACACCAAATGATACAGAAAGCCCACGATGATGAGTGCATAAGACGTACTCTGTGCTGCGAGTGGTTCACAAGATGGCCGGACGGAAGTTAAAGATGAGCCTCGTTCATGACGTCCTTCGACGTCTACCGACGACGTTAATTTCAGGAACGTCAACGAAATTGTGCGTGCCAATCGAATAATGTAACATTTCAAATGGATCATGTAATGAAAACCTGACACAGCATCTTGGTATGCATCGTGTTGCCGCCAAGTTCGTCCCACGACTCATGAGTCAAGACCAGGAAGACCTTCGCCTCGCAATCTGTGATGAGCCTTTGGATCGCTCAGATGAGAACGAGATATTCCATAAGAGAATCATAACTGGTGATGTGACGTGGGTCTACGGTTATGATGATGAGACCAAGGTTCAATCTTCACAATGGGTCGGGAGAGGTTCTCCAAGACCGGAAAAAGCTCATCAGGTCAGGTAAAACGTCATAGCCATGCTGATAGTTTTCTTTGACTTTGAAGGATTACTTTGTCATGAATTCGGGCCACAGGGACAAGCTGTTACTTGATGGTGCTATAAGGACGTGTTGCGACGCCTGCGAGAAAAATGTAAGAAGGAAACGGCTGGAAATATGGCGATACAATTCATGGCGCCTGCATCACGATAACGCACCCGCACATTTATCGCTGTTGGTGCGTGACTACTGCACAAAGAAACGAAATGACTGTGTCACTTCATCCTTCAAACTCTCCAGAACTGGTCACTGTGGACTTTTTTTATTTCCATTGTTGAAAACCCCGTTGAAAGTGCGAAGATTTGCAACGAGAGACGAGATAAAAGAAAATTCGCAGACGGTTCTTCGCGCGTTCCAGCAAGAGGCGTAACAAGACTGCTTCCTGAAGTGGAAACGGTGTTGGTACCGGTGTATCAATTGTGGAGGAGCGTATTTAGAAGGATACCATGCACAGTGAGTAAAAGGTAAGCGCAGGAAAATTTTGAGGACAAAGTTTCGAAATATTTTGAGCAGACCTCTTATAATCTATGTCAATCAGGAAACTGAAGTAGTTCAAAAAACCTTTGACGTTAATTACTAACTAAACTGTGGTCAAACAAAACAAACGAATGTTGCATACTTTTCCTCACACGTTTCCCCTTCATATTGTAAACACGAACCAGGAAGTCTCCTATTCAGCTGCTTGTTCCGTCATCTGCACGTGGCTTCCTATTCTGCCCACAGTCAGTTTCTGAAGAGCATTCCAATGAACAGAAAAATTTGACGGTAATTATTGACTAAACTGTTGGTCAAACCAAAAAATGGAAGTGGAATTTTCTTCCGTATACCACCTGTGCTCTCTGTGGGTCATATTCCCGTACGCATTTGAAAATCGCCCCAATATGTATATTTCTTGAATTGTATCGGTTAGCCGTACTAGCCGTCATTGTTGGGATTAAAGCAACTTTTTATGTTGTGTTGTTCACTACTACGTAGTTTCGGCTGTGTAGCCGTTCTCAAGTGTGTGCAGTGCATATCATATATAACGTAATTAAAATACGAAGCATAAAGCAATAATTGGTTGTCTGGCCGACAGAAGGAAACTTAACTACGGATTACAATCCGTTAAAAATATATATTTGGGCTACTGTCAGCATATTAGTCTATGTCACACTTTTTTTAGAAGCAGAACGTCGCTGGCCTGACATACAATAAAATAAACACGAATTAAGTGAAGCTAAATATGGTAAGTGTAAAAAAGGGCGATTGTCATACAATAAAATGCTTAACTTTAAAACATTTAACCACATTACCAGACTTAAGAATTACAAACACTACATCAGGTGTTGGGAAACCAGTAATTACACAGAGGAGTCACAAATGTTACAGAGTACTGAGCTATGACAGCGACACGTCGTGACTGATCGGTCAGGGACGAGCCTGGGCGGAAGGATACGCCCTGTCTATAATCCTTGTTAGCCCCGAAACTGACAATATATGAATGACATGAAGGGAAAGAAGGAATATCGTTTCTTTGCTTTGAGGGCGAGGTTCATAGGGCGTCGCCATGTATATTTGTAGCATAGAAATAATTCGCCATTACAGTTATAATATTTTCGGGACAGTTGTTTACACAGCATACTATAATGATATCTATGACAAATTGAAGCATAACATTCCATTTTCCTTCACGCAGAAATTAGTTGTGACTTTTTAAGTGCGTATGGGAATGTTACATGTAGAGAGTAGAGATAATCTGCGAACGGAAATTTCGCTTCCACTGGTTTGTTTGACTACAGTTTAGACAATAATTACCGTCAAATTTTGCTGTTCATAGGAATGGCCTTGAGAAACTGACTGCTCAGGATAGGAAGCCACGGGCAGATGTCGCAACAAGCAGCTGAATGGGAGACTTCCTGGTTCGTGTTGACAATACGCAGGGGACACGTACGACGAAAAGTATACCACATTCGATTGACAACATTCACCAAGTAACTCTGTGGTCCAGACTGAAGGAAATGCAGTGTTTCTGAAGTCGCGTCCCTCTTTCGTTCGGTTCAGTACTGAAGCTTACCTTACTTTTTGCCATTAACGTGCTTCGTTTAGACGAAGCAGCTTATGAAATCGTTATAATGTGATAATTTTAGTTCAATTGGTTAGTATTATATCGTTCCAATAAATCATTTGTGAACAACAGAAAAGTATCGATAGCTATATAAACACAGGGGTATTCATAAGTACCTCTGGGGTTTCAGATGACGGCAGCGTGAAAACTATAAGACGTGCAAAAAATGACATAAATCGCTGGATAGAGCATCTCACTAACTTTTTATTCGTAATACGTGATGTGACGTGATTGAAGAGCGCACCACTAGGGAGCAAGCGTGTCGGGACATGTGGACAAATCACCCGCTCCGTATTGCCCCATCGGATTAGTTCGCGCCTACATGCAGGCAACCAAATAGATATGGAAAGCAGGCTGCTGTCTCTGCGCATTCTGTGGCAGTAGCGCAGTATCGGTAGTAGCATCGATTTCAGTGAATTGCATACACGTATTGACGTTTGCCACGTCACAAATGGTGCCCCTATTGAGCACCTGTAATGAGAGTTAAAAACTTGGAGAGATGGTCCATCCACTCATATGTATCAATTTTCTGTATGGCTTGTGCACTGTATAGTTAAATTAAAGTCACCACCCGTCAAAAGTCTGAATAACCACCATTTGCAGCGCGAACCGCGGCGAGACGAGCAGTAAGAGCGTCAGTGAGGTACTGGACGGTATCGACAGCGGTGTAGCGCCATTCCGACTTCAGTGCCGTACCCACATGCGTTAGGTTTCTCGGTTGAGGATCCATGGCTCGAACAGCACTATCGAGTTGGTACCACAGATTCTCGGTTGGGTTTAAATCTGGGGAGTTTGGTAGCCAGGTGAGTAGAGTAAATTCATCCTGGTGTTCTTCGAACCACGCACATATACTGCGAGTTGTGTGACGCGTTGCGTTGTCGTGCTGGTAGATGGCATCCTGCCGAGCAAAAGAAAGTGCATCAAGAGGTTTACATGGTCTCTAAGAAAAGATGCATATTTGCTGACCCTTCGAGAGTGACAAGATCACCCAGGGAATACTACGAAAACATTCTCCAGACCATAAAACGTGATTAATTTGAAATGGCCAGCTGTCGCCACTCGGTGGACGTCCAGTTGCGGTGCTGGGGTGCAAATTTCAGTCTACATTGCCGACGAACAGCAGGCCCATACGCAGTCACGTTCGCTTAACGGTCGTTAAGTAGACACTGCTGGTGGCCCCTTGGTCCATCTGGGCGGTCAGTAGCTCAACAGTTGCACGTCTATTCACCCGTACACATCTCCGTAGGCGTCGTTAACTCCTGTCATTTGTGGCCCTCGGTGCACCAAATTTGCCTCGGCGCTGCTTTTGGATAGCGCCATCTTGCCATGCGCGGTATACTTTAACCGCAGCGGCACTCGAACAGTTTAAAAACTTAACCGTTTCGGTAATGCTTCCACCCTTGGCCCGAAAGCCGATGATGATACCCCTTTGGACGTCAGATATATCGCTCCGTTTCCGCATTACGTCAACGACTGCACTATTCTGCGCGTCCCCCGACACGCTTTATACACTCTCCGCTGCTAGTGCTGCCATCTGATATCTGTGATTCTTTATTGGTTGGCTGGCTGATCTGGGGGAGGGGACCAAACAACGAGGTTATCGGTTCTATTGGATTAGGAAAGGATGGGGAAGGAAGTCGGCCGTGGCCTTTCAAAGGAACCGTCCTGGCATTTGCCTGAAGCGATTTAGGGAAATCACGGGAAACCTAAATAGGATGGTCGGATGCGGGTTTGAACCATCGTCCTCCCGAATGAGAGTCCAGTGTGATAGCCACTGCACCACATCACTCGGTTGTGGTATTGCACGTGGACGTCGAGCATAGGCGATGGTTACATTAATGTCAGAGGATCGTGTAATTTCGTGCAGTCACCTTCTACAACCCCGACAGTACTTGTGAATAATAGTCTATTAATTTGCTTGAAAAATACTAAATAACTTTTTTTCCCTTTAGCATTATGCACACATCGTTTGATTTTCTGTTCCCGTCGAAAAGTCGTCCTGTATACATACAAAACTGCCTTACTCCAATGTCCTGAATATCATGTATGTGCTTCTAGCTATCGAAACCAAGTTTCAGGTAATTGATAGCATGCAAAGCATAAGTAATTTTCTCTACTGATAACGCTTACATAGTTTTGTTTTTCGAATTATTGAAGCAACAATGTTTTTAAAAGAAAAGATACACTTTTTAGATAGTGCTCGAAACTTCTTAGATAGAGGAGTTTCTATTTTACTTCATTTTATTTATTCTCTGACCTTTGAGTATACATTATATAGCCAACCACGTAAATAAATCAGAATTACGAAGGCATGCTGAAAATAAATACCTCCAAATTTTTTACGTGAAGCCTCTTAAAACTTTTTAAATAAATCAAAGGTTTTTAACATTCTACATCTTTGCTCTTCATGTCTACATATTTGCAAACTTCTGCCGCTAAAGGGCTCAGAATTAACATGGCAGTTTGTAACGTAACTATGTCGGCGCGTGAGAACCAGCAAGCTGTAATCGTGTTTCGAATTCGAAGAATTCGTCCATACATGGAGCACCCTAACCTTCACCATGACAATGCCACATCACACACGAGCGTTGCGATGTCTGCAACAGTCCGACACCTTGGGTTCACTGTTACAATCCTCCATACAGTGCTGACTTGAACCCATCTGATTTTCATCTGTTTCCAAAACGTCAAGAACACCTTCGAGGACTTTCCTTTGACAGTGAAGAAGCAGTGCAAGCAGGGGTGATTTTATATCTCCGTCAACAATGTCAAACATTCTACAGTGACGGTATCAAGAAATGGGTCTCTCATTGGGAGAAATGTGTTCGTCACCACGGTGAAAATGTTGAGAAATAAATATGGAGACAGGAAGAATAAAGATGTAGAATGTTAGTAACGTTTGTTTCATTCAGAAAGCCTTAAAAGATTTTACGTTAAAAATAAAAACGGACTCATTATTTTTAAGCACGCTCTCTTACATACAACTGGTGTAGGTAACGAAATCAAATTTGTAAAACTAACACTAATGACGATGATATAAAACAAAGACAAAAGCTACTGAAAATGACGTACTGAAATTACACAAAGTTATTTAGTGTACTGGCTTCGGCGGTACATATACCAAAATTGGAACGATATACAGAAGATCAGCATGGCCCCTGCGCAAAATCGTGAAGCGTTCCACATTTTTTTGCCGGCACGGTAGCTCAGCGTGTTTGGTCAGAGAGCTAGTTGGCCTCTGTAATAAAAAACTGAGAGGAAGGATCAACAAACGAACTTTAACGGAACCGATGTCATGTGACATCCTCAACGATTACCGGCTGCGTCGGGGATTTTCTCCGCTCAGGAGCTGAGTGTTGTGGTGTCTTTATTTCATCTCCATCCGGCGCTCAGGTCGCCCCATGTGGCGTCGAATGTAATAAGACTTGTCGACGTCGGAACCAACGACTTGCTTCAGCAATAACCTGCTCATCATCCACGTTTTGCTTCCCCTGGAGAGCGTCCTTCATTGGGCTAAACAGATGGAAGTCTGAAGGTGCGAGATCCGGGCTGTAGGGAGGTTGAGGAAGAACATTCCAATGAAGTTTTGTGAGCTCCTCTCGGGTGGGTAGATGTTTGATTGCGATCCGTCGATCACCTCGGCTGGGACAGTCTGCACGTTCCAATATTGCAGGAGTCCCAGTTGTCTGCGGCCAGCCGGCGTGTGGGAGATTGGCCAGGTTTGCGCGACTTTGTTGAGGTGATGACAGATGCCTCGGCCAAGGACTCACCGTGCTTTTGTGCACTGCCAGGTGTCCCCAGATATTCTGCATGGGCCTATGAATATTTGCGATGCTCTCGTTTTCCGCCAAAAGAAACTCAATGACAGCCCACTGCTCGGAATGCACCTCCGTTGCGGACGCCATTTTGAAGGCTACGTTTAGCGCCGCCACCTATTGGAACTTCATGAAACTGTAGGAGCTGTGGCGGGAATATTCCACGATGTCCCACAACGAATTCCGCATTTTTTCAGACGAAACTGGCCAAAAAAAAAAATGTTCTTCGTTACCTATTGAACGCCCTCGCAGATAAGTGATTTAAAATTATTGCTTTACATCCAATCGTTGATCTGTGTTGTGTTTGGCGTACCTCTTGGAACAGTCACGATAATATGCAATATAATATTCACCATATTCTCATTGTTGTTACTTGGGTGTGCCTTTTGATGGTGCTGAGATGGATACGGGTTGTGAAGTGTGGGTGAATTTGCTGTCGTCATGAGAACCATTTTGCCATGTAGACAGTGTCGGGATGCCGCTCGTGTCTTGCTATCTGCTGCGTGGGTCGGCTGGTGCTGTGCGTCTGAATGGGGACAGTAGGCGCGACCTGCACCACTGGGACCGGCGCGGCGGCGCGCTTGCTGGTCAATGTGTACACAACACGGCTCGCGGTGGGGCAGACGCGTCTGCAGGCGCGAAAAATGTTGGCTGGCTGGGTGGGGGGAGCTGCCGCTGGTATTACTGGGCACTGGCGGCGGAGCAGCTGACACGTGACACGCATGTTTCCGTGCACCAACAGTAGCACGGCATCATTTACCTTCCACCGCGACAATTTCTTGACATGTTAAATCCAACTCTTCTCATTTCCTTTTTATTTCCCTTCATTTGGCAAAATCTGGGCAAACTTTGACTGTAGCCTTGCGATGAGCTCTGCATTAAATGCGTGTAGCATGAGTGTAGGAGTGCCTGTATCATGATTATCGTCATTGCCCTTATGAAGCCCTCCACAGTGAAGACATTTATAGGCTTCCTACGATACTAATTACGTCCGTGTATAAATCTCAAACAGATCAGACACTGAAAAGCGGATGGTACAAAGGGCTTCACACGGCATCTTACTCCATGGATGGCAATGTAGTCTGGTCTTTTTTGGTACTTCACTGTCATTAAAAATACTGGAACAGGCCTTTTTGAAATATTCCCTCGTACTGTATTTCGTGACAATGGTGACTGGGATACTCTGTTTCAAATTCTAAAGGTGGCAGGGGTAAAATACAGGGAGCGAAAGGCTATTTACAATTTGTACAGAAACCAGATGGTAGTTATAAGAGTGGAGGGGCATGAAAGGGAAGCAGTGGTTGGGAAGGGAGTGAGACAGGGTTGTAGCCTCTCCCCGATGTTATTCAGTCTGTATATTGAGCAAGCAGTAAAGGAAACAAAAGAAAAATTCAGAGAAGGTATTAAAATCCATGGAGAAGAAACAAAAACTTTGAGGTTCGCCGATGACATTGTAATTCTGTCAGAGACAGTAAAGGACTTGGAAGAGCAGTTGAATGGAATGGACAGTGTCTTGAAAGGAGGATATAAGATGAACATCAACAAAAGCAAAACAAGGATAATGGAATGTAGTCGAATTAAGTCGGGTGATGCTGAAGGAATTAGATTAGTAAATGAGACACTTAAAGTAGTAAAGGAGTTTTGCTATTTGGGGAACAAAATAACTGATGATGGTCGCAGTAGAGAAGATATAAAATGTATACTGGCAATGGCAAGGAAAGCGTTTCTGAGGAAGAGAAATTTGTTAACATCGAGTATAGATTTAAGTGTCAGGAAGTCGTTTCTGGAAGTATTTGTATGGAGTGTAGCCACGTATGGAAGTGAAACATGGACGATAAATAGTTTGGACAAGAAGAGAATAAAAGCTTTCGAAATATGGTGCTACAGAAGAATGCTGAAGATTAGATGGGTAGATCACATAACTAATGAGGAAGTATTGAATAGAATTGGGGAGAAGAGGAGTTTGTGGCACAACTTGACAAGAAGAAGGGACCGGTTGGTAGGACATGTTCTGAGGCAACAAGGGATCACAAATTTAGCATTGGAGGGCAGCGTGGAGGGTAAAAATCAGAGAGGGAGACCAAGAGATGAATACACTAAGCAGATTCAGAAGGATGTAGGTTGCAGTAAGTACTGGGAGATGAAGAACCTTGCACAGGATAGGATAGCACGGAGAGCTGCATCAAACCAGTCTAAGGACTGAAGACCACAACAACTACAACTACAACAAACTGTATTACGTTTAGCCGGCCGCGGAGGTCTCGCGGTTCTAGGCGCGCAGTCCGGAACCGTGCGACTGCTACGGTCGCAGGTTCGAATCCTGCCTAGGGCATGGATGTGTGTGATGTCCTTAGGTTAGTTAGGTTTAAGTAGTTCTAAGTTCTAGGGGACTGATGACCACAGCAGTTGAGTCCCATAGTGCTCAGACCCATTTTTTTTTGTATTACGTTTGTTGTAACGTTTCACATTGACTACAGATTCGCTGCCTTGGATAATATGAAAAATTTCTTCCACATCTTGGATGATACCCTGCTCTGTCGCCAAAAGGACGAAGTATAAGACTCTATGTTACTACACCAAAAATATTGCCTCCGATCTAAAGCATCAGCAACTTCACCAGAACACTTTTCTTCTTTTCGCGATTGAAGCTTGCCTATACTGTGTTTATGATACACTGAGGTGACAAAAGTCGTGTGATACGTCCTAATACCGTGTCGGATCTCTTTTTTCCCGGCATAGTGCTGCAACTCGACGAGGCATGGACTCAACAAGTCGTTGGAAGTCCCCAGCAGAAATATTCATCCACGCTATCTCTATAACCGTTCATAATTGCGGAAGTGTTGCCGGTGCAGAATTTTGCGCACGAGCTGACCTCTCGATTATGTCCCATAAAGGTTCTGTGAATGGCCAAATCATTCGTTCGAATTGTCCTGAATGTTCTTGGAATTTGGAAATTTGTGGTAAGGTCTTATGGGACCAAACTGCTGAGGACATCGGTCCCTATGCTTACACACTACTTAATCTAACTTAAACTAACTTACACTAAGGACAACACACACACACACCATGCCCGAGGGAGGACTCGAACCTCCGACGGGGGGAACTGCGCGGACCGTGACGGAGTGTTCTTCAAACCTGTCGCGAACAGTTGTGACCTGGTGACGTGGCGGACTGTCATCGTTGTTTGGGAACATGTAATCCATGAAGGGCTGTGGATGGTCTCCAAGCAGCTGAACGTAACCATTTGCAGTCAATGATCGGTTCAATTGGACCAGAGGACCCAGTCCATTCCATGTAAATACAGTCCACATTGTTGTGGAGCCACCACCAGCTTGCACTGTGTACCGTTGACAACTCGGGTCCATAGCTTCGTGGGGCCAGAGCCAAACTCTAACCCTGCCGTCGGTTCTTACTAACTGAAATCGGGACTGATCTGACCAGGCCACGGATTTCCAGTCGTCTAGGCTCCAACTGATATGGTCACGAGCCCAGGAGAGGCACTGCAGGCGATGTCATGCTGTTAGCAAAAGCACTCGCGTCGGTAGTCTGCTGCCTTAGCTCATTAACGACAAATTTCGCCACACTGTCCTAACAGATACGTCCGTCATACGTCTCATATTGATTTCTGTGGTTCTTTCACGCGCTATTGCTTATCTGTTGGCAGTGTCAACTCTATGCAAACGCCACTGCTCTTGGTCGTCAAGTGAAGGCTGTCGGCTACTGGGTTGTCCGTGGTGAGAGGTAATACCTGAAATGTGGTACTCTCAGCACACTCTTGACATTGTGAATGTCGGAATGTCGATTTTCCCAAAGATTTCCGAAATGGAATGTCTCTTGCGTCTGGCCCCAACAACCATTCCGAGTTCGGAGACTGCTAATTACTGTTGTGCAGCCATAATCACGTCGGAAACCTTATCACATGAATCACCCAAGTACAAACGACAGCTCCGCCAATGGACTGCCCTTTTATACCTTGTGTACGCGATACTACCGCAATCTAAATATATGTGCATATCGCTATCCCGTGACTTAGTCACCTCAGTGTAAGGGCTGCATCTTGAGACATCTAATTTTGTGAAAGAATCGCCCGGACCTTCATGTTAGCCATGTTTATTCTTTAATAAATGTTTGTGCTGTTTAAATGAAATCCATTTTAAAATGACGCAAGCTGGGGAGCAGAAGCAAGCATGTGAAACAACCAGGCGGAAGCCGCAGTGCACAAAGCCTCTGTTTCACAGAGGAAGACCGCACTGCAGTTCCTTCTCTAAATCCTCGCAGGAACGAAAAAATGGCTGACATCGAAATAAGTGTCCAAGGAACAGAAAAGCAACTGAAATCACTCAACAGAGGAAAGTCCACTGTACCTGACGGGATACCAATTCGATTCTACACAGAGTACGCGAAAGAACTTGCCCCTCCCTTCTAATAGCCGTGTACCGCAAGTCTCTACAGGAACGGAAGGTTCCAAATGATTAGAAAAGAGCACAGCTAGTTCCAGTTTTCAAGAAGGGTCGTTGAGCAGATGCGCAAAACTATAGGCCTATATCTCTGACATCGATCTGTTGTAGAATTTTAGAACACGTTTTTTGTTCGCGTATCATGTCATTTCTGGAAACCCAGAATCTTCTCTGTAGGAATCAACAAGGATTCTGGAAACAGCGATCGAGTGAGACCCAACTCGCTTTATTTGTTCATGAGACCCAGAAAATATTAGATACAGGCTCCCAGGAAGATGCCATTTTCCTTGACTTCCGGAAGGCGTTCGATACAGTTCCCCACTGTCGCCTGATAAACAAAGTAAGAGCCTACGGAATATCAGACCAGCTGTGTGGCTGGATTGAAGAGTTTGTAGCAAACAGAACACAGCATGTTGTTCTCAATGGAGAGATGTCTACAGAAGTTAAAGTAACCTCTGGCGTGTCACAGAGGAGTGTTATGGGACCATTGCTTTTCACAGTATATGTAAATGACCTACCAGATAGTGTCGGAAGTTACATGCGGCTTTTCGCGGATGATGCTGTAGTATACAGAGAAGTTGCAGCATTAGAAAATTGTAGCGAAATACAGGAAGATCTGCAGCGGATAGGCACTTGGTGCAGGGAGTGGCAACTGACACTTAACATAGACAAATGTAATGTATTGTGAATACATAGAAAGAAGTCTCCTGTATTGTATCATTATATGATAGCGGAACAAACACTGGTAGCAGTTACTTCTGTAAAAATGTGGGAGTTTGCGTACGGAACGATTTGAAGTGGAATGATCACATAATATTAATTGTTGGTAAGGCGGGTGCCAGGTTGAGATTCATTGGGATAGTCCTTAGAAAATATAGTCCATCAACAAAGGAGGTGGCTTACAAAACACTCGTTCGACCTATACTTGAGTATTGCTCATCAGTGTGGGATCCGTACCACATCGGTTTGACGGAGGAGATAGAGAAGATCCAAAGAAGAGCGGCGCGTTTCGTCACAGGGTTATTTGGTAACCGTGATAACGTTACGGAGATGTTTAATAAACTCAAGTGGCAGACTCTGCAAGAGAGGCGCTCTGCATCGCGGTGTAGATTGCTCGCCAGGTTTCGAGAGGGTGCGTTTCTGGATGAGGTATCGAATATATTGCTTCCCCCTACTTATACCTCCCGAGGAGATCACGAATGTAAAATTAGAGAGATTAGAGCGCGCACGGAGGCTTTCAGACAGTCGTTCTTCCCGCGAACCATACGCGACTGGAACAGGAAAGGGAGGTAATGACAGTGGCACGTAAAGTGCCCTCCGCCGCACACCGTTGGGTGGCTTGCGGAGTATAAATGTAGATGTAGATGTTGTGTCATCTTCCGCCAGTGCTTGGGATAAGATGCCAACTACTAAACAGATCAGTTTCATGAATATTGTCTCGTTCATTATAATTATATATGTTGCAGAATGAACGTAAAACAATTCAAATCGACATACTGCTGTTGTTGTTGTTGTGGTCTTCAGTCCAGAGACTGGTTTGATGCAGCTCTCCATGCTACTCTATCCTGTGCAAGCTTCTTCATCTCCCAGTACCTACTGCAACCTGCATCATTCTGAATCTGTTTAGTGTATTCATCTCTTGGTCTCCCTCTACGATTTTTACTCTTCGCGATGCCCTCCAATACTAAATTGTTGATCCCTTGATGCCTCATAATATGTCCCACCAACCGATCCCTTCTTCTAGTCAAGTTGTGCCACAAATTTCCTTCTCCCCACTTCTAGTCAACACCTCCTCATTGGTTATATGATCTACCCATCTAATCTTCAGCATTCTTCTGTAATCGACACACTAAATATGTTATTTTGTAAGATAGGAACATTAATAATCCATAGAAGTCGCCAGATTAGTGTAAATAATGCCATAAACTGAACATATCTTGATTAATAATCATGTTGGAAACACATTGTTTATGTATGTGTTTAATTAGTTATTCATTATGCCTTAAAACAGATCATAGGGAGAACGCATGAGCGTAAAACTCAACTTGCAGCTCGGTCAGAAGAGGATCTGCAAAAGGCTTGTGAAGTAGTGAACAATGGCTCAATGAAATTACGGGATGCAGCAAAACATTTGAAATACTATACAAAACATTAAAGCTGCATCTTGAGACATCTAATTTTGTGAAAGTATCGCCCAGACCTTCATGTTAGCTATGTTTATCCTTTAATAAATGTTTGTGCTGTTTAAAAGAAATCCGTTTTAAAATATTCTTTACAATTATTTGCGGGCTATCTCGGAACAGAACATGAGAAAAGGAGCAGACATCCGACGTTTGGCCTTTTGATTTGCCTAAAAGAATAATATAACCCTCCACTTCAACAAACAAACGAAAATCGCTGGCTACAACTAAATGGTTCAAATGGCTCTGAGCACCATGGGACTTTACTTCTGAGGTAATGAGTCCCCTAGAACGTAGAACTACTTAAACCTAACTAACCTAAGGACATCACACACATCAATGCCCGAGGCAGGATTCGAACCTGCGACCGTAGCGGTCGGCCGGCGGGAGTGGCCGTGCGGTTCTGGGCGCTACAGTCTGGAGCCGAGCGACCGCGACGGTCGCAGGTTCGAATCCTGCCTCTGGCATGGATGTGTGTGATGTCTTTAGGTTAGTTAGGTTTAATTAGTTCTAAGTTCTAGGCGACTGATGACCTCAGAAGTTAAGTCGCGTAGTGCTCAGAGCCATTTTGAACCGTAGCGGTCGCGCGGTTCCAGACTGAAGCGCCTAAAACCGCTCGGCCACTCCGGCCGGCGGCTACGACTAGCTGCAGTCATTTCGGAGAAGACATCCTGAGGTAACTGTGCGAACGGCGCAAGGAATTTTGATGGCAAGGGGGTTGGGAATGAACGGCGCCGAAGTTGGAAACTACTTCACTCTGCTACTGCAAGTTTCTTTTTTTTTTGGTCATCAGTCTACTGACTGGTTTGAAGTGGCCCGCCACGAATTCCTTTCCTGTGCTAACCTCTTCATCTCAGAGTAGCACTTGCAAACTACGTCCTCAATTATTTGCTTGACGTATTCCAATCTCTGTCTTCCTCCACAGTTTTTGCCCTCTACAGCTCCCTCTAGTACCATGGAAGTCATTCCCTCATGTCTTAGCAGATGTCGTATCATCCCGTCCCTTCTCCTTATCAGTGTTTTCCACATATTCCTTTCCTCTCCGATTCTGCGTAGAACCTCCTCATTCCTTACCTTCTCAGTCCACCTAATTTTGAACATTCGTCTATAGCACCACATCTCAAATGCTTCGATTCTCTTCTGTTCCGGTTTTCCCACAGTCCATGTTTCACTACCATACAATGCTGTACTCCAGACGTACATCCTCAGAAATTTCTTCCTCAAATTAAGGCCGGTATTTGATATTAGTAGACTTCTCTTGGCCAGAAATGCCTTTTTTGCCATAGCGAGTCTGCTTTTGATGTCCTCCTTGCTCCGTCCGTCATTGGTTATTTTACTGCCTAGGTAGCAGAATTCCTTAACTTCATTGACTTCGTGACCATCAATCCTGATGTTAAGTTTCTCGCTGTTCTCATTTCTACTACTTCTCATTACCTTCGTCTTTCTCCGATTTACTGCAAGTATGTGACGAAAATGGCTTTGCGGGACATCCAAGCAAGATTTACAAAATGGCTGAATGTGGTCTGCAGTTGAATAATGATCCATGGAATGTTTTTGCAATGAAAGGTTCCCGTGATGTTCCTGATGTCACATCGGGAGAGATGGATTAGACCATCACCGTAGTGGCATGTTCCAATGCAGAAGGAAGATTTCTGCATCTATACTGGATTTTTAAAGGTAAAAGAAAGAAGGTCGCGTTTGAAAATGGTATACCACCGGGTTCCGTCTTTCAGATGAACGAAGAATCATTGTATGTCAATTCAAATATCTTCTTTCATTGGCTGAGGACACACTTTGTCCCACGGAAAAAGCCTGGGAAGGTGCTCCTTATTTTAGATGGTCACAGAACACATTTTCGTCTTGTTTCTGTACTGGATTTCAAATGGTTCAAATGGCTCTGAGCACTATGCGACTTAACTTCTGAGGTCATCAGTCGCCTAGAACTTAGAACTAATTAAACCTAACTAACCTAAGGACATCACACGCATCCATGCCCGAGGCAGGATTCGAACCTGCGACCGTAGCGGTCGCCCGGTTCCAGACTGTAGCGCCTAGAACCGCTCGGCCACTCCGGCCGGCCTACTGGGTTTCGTATCCGAACATAAAGTGATACTGCTCTGCCTCCCAAGTCACGCGACTTGTTTCAAGCCACTGAATACATTTTGACAGCAGGCCCTAAACGACTGGATCCATTCTAACCCGGGTCGCAGATTCAGCAGACTTCATTATGGGTTTTTGTTGAGCGCTGCGTGGAATAGGGTAGCCACTCTTGTAAATAGCAGCGTGGGATTTTGTGCAAGTATAATTTATCCATAAGATCCACAAAACATTACAGAACATGCGGTTACCATTTCTGATAATATGAAAGGGAATTTGACTGACAACCACGAACTTAATGCCCCTCCGGCAGTAGCTACAAAAAGCAGCAATGGTGTTACAATTTCCTTTAGGGAAATTAGTCCTATCCCCAGATCGCAGTCAACCAAGCATACTAGAAAAAAGAAGCAAACTGCAGAAGTCCTTACGACGGTGGAGAAACGGGAGGTGTTGAGATGAAAGGTTGCTCCGACGGCAAAGAAAGGGAGAAAAATACCGCAGAAGAGAAAGAGGAAGGACAGTTAATCTTCAGCATTCTCCGCTCTCGAGGAGGACGATGATACTTGTATTGTGTGTAAGGGACATCTTTATGACAAAACGTGCTCAAAATGCAACCGGGTTCAGTGCAAGAAATGGTTACATGAAATCTGCAGCAAGGACAATTTGCACTGCAGTAAATGCTGAACAGAAAGCTTCGAAATAAATTTACTATTCCCTGTCTCCCCCAGCCCCCCTCTCCCGCCCCCCCCCCCCACCCCCGCCCAGTGATTAATAATGGATACTGTGCAGTGTACCTTTTATGTTGAAAGAAATTTTGTAATTTTGTCCGTCACATTTGTCATTTTAAGATATGTTGCGTCTTCCCCCATATTAATTGGCAACTTCCCCAGATGGTGGAGGCCGGCCGCGGTGACCGAGCGGTTCTAGACGCTCAGTCCAGAACCGTGCGACTGCTACGGTCGCAGGTTCGAATCCTGCCTCGGGCATGGATGTGTGTGATGTCCTTAGGTTAGTTAGGTTTAAGTAGTTCTAAGTTCTAGGGGATTTATGACTCATTTGAACATGGTGGGGGAACATTCCAGTTTTGTTGCCCTCCAGGTAAATGTATACTTCTCAGTTTGACATTTCATTAACCACACTAATATATCTGTGATTAATAGTTTAAAAACCGACCAGGGCGTTGATATGTTTGGTGTTTTTGTCCATCACTTATTTTTGATAGTAAACTGATATAAGTGTTAGGTATTGCATCTTCCCTCGAGTTTCCTTATATTTGTTTATGCCTTTACACTCAATATGTAGTAGTTTATCCAAATGAAGTCTGAATTGGGCATTGGCGCGGCTCGGACCTGTTTTCCCGGCCGCGAGAGGCAGTGGTTACAAGACTGATACTCGCGCCAGTTTTTGTCTGAATAGATTGCCATGGCACACAATTTTAGAAAGACTATGATCCAATTTACGTTTAACAGCGACTACTCCGGACCCAAGGCTTTTGAAATAGAGCGTGTTTTGAGGGAAAAATTTCGTTTACCTGCTACAGACCAAATTGGGATACATCTATCCATTGTAAGCAGGACAATGTACATCAAGATGACCGATGAAGCTGCATGTGAAAGAACTATCGCCGCTGCTCAAAGGGGATTTAAATTTCGACACTCTGATGGTCATATCAATAATGTAACAGTAGCTTCATCAGGCCTGGGAGTGAGGGGCATTCGGAACGGTACTCAATTATACGTCTGAACGATGGGCGAAATTTAGCCCGTGCTAAACGGCGTCCGACAGGTGCGGATCGTCCTTAACAAACGTATCTCTTCATATTTATATACTGGAGGATTTCAAGCTATTGTGATTTACGATGGCCAGCCGCGGGCATGTTTTGACTGTAGTGGAGAAGGACATATCAGCTCGGAGCTCGGAGCGTGACACGGACGTGTTGATGCGAGAGGGGACGGAGTTAGGGGAGCAGGGAGGTGACACAGAGGATGCCCCTACACCCACCTCACTGCAGATGAGGGAGGAACCTTCCGCAGCCTTACAAGTAACACGCGGCGTGGAAGTGGTGGTCGAGACTGTGGCGGCAGCAACGGGCCAACGAGCGCCCAACGATAATAGTGAGGCGTCACCTACGGTGGCAGAGGGCAAGGCGCGGAAACAACAATCACCGAAACGTCGCAAAAAGCGCCGCCATATTTCGGGTAACACGTCCTTCCCTAATTTAGGGGACACGGAAGTTCTTCGAGCCGAAGAGACGTCTGGCATTAAACATGTGCCTTTAGAGGAACGTTGAAAGTATTCCTTCAGATGGTGGCTGGGTGTCCTACTTTTTAGACGGTCCCTCTTCATTGACACCGACTGACCTGGCACTGCCGACGGAGGATCAGCGGCAGAGTCCCAACAGCCACATCGAAATGCAGCAGAGGGTGTTTCTGGGATTGTTGACCAATGTGACTGGGCGGGATTTTTGACCAACGTGACTGGGCGGAACAAGTCGAAGGGCTACCGGAATTGGCACCCCCACTTGATTATGGTTCACTTGCTGGACGCATACACAGAACGGAAGCAGTGGAGGGAAGCCCGTTGGCGGGCAACCCTCTGAGCACGAATAGTGGAGCAAAACCTTTGGAGTCTACAATGACATGATATGAGCACGACGACGGCAACGAACCAACCATATAAGCTGGGAACAGTAAAAATTAACACTGTATGATCGCTTGAAAAACTGTCACTTTTCTGGGACACGATTTACGCCACGGACGTGGATATTCTGCTGTGCAGGAAACCTGCAATGCTGCCTTTCCAGTCGCGCGTGGTTACAAGACTTACCTAGCGCCGACTCCAGACGTAGGACGTGGCCCAGTGATATTAGTCGCGGAAGGGAGTCCAGTGTGTGGCCTCAGCTATCTCCCTTCGGCCCGAGGTTTGGCGATGACAGTGAACGGCATTCGTATAGTCGACATCTATGCATCCTCCAGATCTGACAATCGACAGGCGCGAGCGCAGTTATATTCAGAGGAGACTGCGCCCCTATTCTATGACAGATGTAATTATATCTTCGTAGGAGGGGATTTTAATCGTGTTCTCACATCGAAGAATCAAACCCCGAATTTTAACCTCTGCTATGCATTGTACCCGACCTGCCGAGACGCGGCACTAATGGACCCGTCAGCAAAGATCGATGGGAGGCGTGAGGGCTATAGGTTTTTTACTAGCCACTCAGCGAGCAGAATGGATTCGATTTATGTTTTTCATGGGTTACGAGATCACATGTTGGCTGCTGAACGTTGAGCCCACAGCTATTACGGATCACTTTCCATATTTATGCACGTTCACCCTCCCACGGCAGCGGGTCTGGTGGAGCCGTAGTTTGTGGAAACTTAATTCATCCTTATTGGTGGATCCTGAATGTCGCCAGCGGATCGAAAAAGCATGGCAGACATCCATTCGTCCTCTCCCGATGCACCGTATCGTTCTTAGATGGTGGCTGCAATGTGCAAAACCGGCGGTACGGAGAGCTCTCATAACTTATGGCAAGGAAAAAGCGAGATGGCTCCGAGATACACTTGAATACTACTACATGGTGCTTCGTGACCTGTCCTCCAGGGCTCCATCTCCCGAGTGTCAAGCGGAAGTCCATCGCATTCAGGCGTGCATTTTATCGATCACAAGACGTCAATTGGACGGAATTTCGATCCGTGGTCGGCGCTTGGACAGAGTCGATAGAGAACGTATTTCCGTACATCATGCGTCCAGGGGACATGCGCGTAATTGCCAATCCTTGATCACAGTGCTCCATGATGGGGATGATCAGCCCTCGACGCCACAACAGGATATTGGTGCTGGTTCCTGGAGCATCATCGTGTCCTTTTCACTGGGAAGCCGAGGGACGATCGGATAGGATAATAGATTTTGTGACAGATGCAAACGGGGATGGATGGTACGTATGCAGAGGGTTTATTGGAACCCCTCACGGAAGATGACATACGGATGACACTCACGAAGAGTGCGGTGCATAAATCTCCTGGGCCAGATGGGTTGACACTCGAATTTTATCGCGAATTTGTAGATCTCTTGATGTCCCAAGAGAACAACATCTGGGAGGAGCCGTATAAACTGCAGACTGAACGTATGAAGACTACTCAACTATTATCAACACTGAAGAAACCAGATGGTACTATCACAAGAGGCTGGAGATGCACAGCACAGTACCTCTTCAACAAACTACTTCCTGACGATGACCACACTCAGGACAAGCAACTTCACACCGTCCTTCGCAGACTACTTTACGACAAATATGAAAACGAAAGTATCACCATCCCCTTCGCTCAAGAGGAAGTTCCGCTGGCAATAGACAAAATAAAGAAGAAAAAGGCTCCGGGCCCTGACGGCATCCACCCCGAAACCATCAAAGAAGCTGCTCCACTTATCGTACCATATCTGACAGACTTGCTGAATGATGCTCTACCAGAAAGACGAATACTAAACATAAAGAAGACGGGCAATGCAGTTATAATCAAGAAAGGGGAGGACAAAGAGCCGACTTACCCTAAGACAGCCAGACCAATATGCCTCGTTAACATTCTGGTAAAGGTACAGGAGAGATTGCTGTGCGACACTCTTCAGTCGCACCGGCAGCTCTTCAGCCTTAGTCCACATCAGTTTGGTTTTCGACCACATAAATCCATCGAAAACGCGGTAAATAGGGCCATAGAAATGACACAGACAATACATGACAAATACATAGTAGCAATCCTAATTGAGCCGGCCGCGGTGGTCTAGCGGTTCTAGGCGCGCAGTCCGGAACCGCGCGACTGCTACGGTCGCAGGTTCGAATCCTGCCTCGGGCATGGATGTGTGTGAGGTTTAAGTAGTTCTAAGTTCTAGGGGACTGATGACCACAGTAGTTAATCCCATAGTGCTCAGAGCCATTTGAACCAATCCTAATTGACATAACTGGTGCTTTCGACAACCTTTGGTGGCCGGCGCTGTTTCCAAGGCTTAGACTCCTAGAGAGATGAATGTTCCACTGGCTCTATACAACAGCCTTAGACATTATTGTAAGAACAGGATAGTGGAATGGAAGAGTGGTCGACGAAAGGTTATACTTAGGGTAACAAAGGGTTGTCCGCAAGGATCCATATGCGGACCGAGTTTCTGGTACATAGCCATAGAACCACTACTGAATGCGCTAGAAGACGACGACCTGGCTAACGGGGTGATTGTTTAGGCCGATGACGTTATGGTCATGGTATGTGCAAACTCAAGGCCCCAATCAGAGAGAAAAGCCACGCGGCTCCTCGCGTTCATCGTGAATGGTTCAGGAACAACAAACTCCCAATAACAAGAAACAAAACTGTTTACCTACATCTAAGAGGTACGCTGAAAAGTAATCAAATTATAAAGTTAAACAACACATCTATAAAAAGAAAAGCTGTGACAAGATACCTTGGTATTTATATTGACGAACATTTACACTTTAACAAACATGCCAGACTGACAATTAACAAAACGACGAAACTGATCCATAAACTTGCAAGACTGAACACTATAAGATACAGACTACCCCTAAGACAAGGAGGACATATTACACAGCACTCTTTGAGACAATAACCTGTTTTGCGGCTAGTGCTTGGACACGTCGATTATGTTTAGGTACGCATAAAACCATTGTGAGACGCGGCCACAGGAGTGTTCTACTCAGAATCTCGGGGGCTTTCGACACGACCTCGATTGAGGCACTGCGCGTGGTAAAAAATTTGGAAATTTGTGGGAAGTTCCTCTGGGAGAAAACTGCTGAGGTCATCGGTTCCTAGGCTTACACACTACTTAAACTAACTTAAACTAACTTACGCTAAGGACAAGGACTCGAAAATGTGCACATCCACAGGTTTGGCCTAAACCAGACTCACACTTGTGCCTGTGGTGAGAATGATACACCTGAACACATTGTGCTCATCTGCGATGCCCTAGGACACATAAGACCGAGTTTAGGAAACCAGGACATAGGACAGTTAATACACAGACAAGATGACTGTAACTCTATAAACAACATCGCAGACGAAGTATCGCGAGCACTATATGCGACATACAAACAGGAGAGACCATGCGCTAGAATAAGACAGGCTCCACGTCGCACAGATAAGCAGTACACAGTAAACGACACAGACACAAGCACAGATACGGAATCGGATGCTACATCACACACAGGAAGTGAAGACGAGACAAATATACAAACATAACAAAAGTACGCGAAGGTTCTACAATACTACGTCGAATTAATCTGAAAAAAAACCCTCTCTGTGCAGTTGTTTGTTATAACATTTCATACCATGTAACACTAACTGAAGATGTGACATTTCTTCTTCTTTTGCTGCATCAGGTGTAGCTGGCTCGAAGTTTTACCGAGCCCTCGCACCTGATGCAGGTGACCATGGCATTTAAATCAACTCCCAATCTCCACTGTTACCTTAAGTTCGGAAACACATTACAACGTAACTAATCAATACATTAAATTGTTATCACTGTCAATTTAAATAGACGTAATCATACATGCAGAAGATATAAAGGGAAGAACTGACACGTCATAGCTGAGTCAAATTTCCGTTTCTTGTTTCTTCCATTAAATATACTTTTAAATTTAAGTTAAAAAACATCCACAACCTATTATGTATCTCATTACTACCATTATCTAATTTAGCAACATGTTTAAACAAAATTGCATATGTATATTGTTCAGCTAATTCAATCTATAAAAGATGTAGCCTATTTAAGTTATTAAATGCATTTTAAGAGGTTTTTCCGTGCATCTCTGTCCGCTGCTGTCTTCTGCTAGTTGAAGCCCGCAACTTTCCCGAGTTCCTTATCCCAGCGATCAGGTGGTCTCCCTGGTGATCTTCGTTTTTCTCTGGGACTCCACTCTAAAACTGATTTTGTCCATCTTCCATCCTTCGTTCGTGCAATATGTCCTGCCCACTGCCGTTTTAGAATCTTAACCCGTTCTACGTATTCTGTAACATTGTTTAGGATGTTGCCGCTCAGTGTTACTTGTCCAGCAGCTGCCCATTTATTATGCATAACCTTAGTTTTACAGTGATATACAGGGTGTCCCAGCTATCTTGTCCACCCAAAATATCTCTGGAACAATAACAGCTATTGGAAAACAACTTTCACCGGTATCAATGTAGGGCTGGGGCCCATGAATGTACATATTTGGAAACATTCTAAAACGAAAGCATATGTGTTTTTTAACACAAACTTATGTTTTTTTAAATGGACCTCCTATATTTTTTCTTCAGCAATCCATAGCATGACAAAGCAGATACACAATGGCGTTGATTGCATCGTAATATTCCCATTACATCCTGAGATATTGAGACGCGAAATTGACGCTTGGAACACCCGACATGCGCTGCTAACGCACGTCCTGAGGCTCAGGCGTGAACCCCATGCTGCCCATAATCTCGATGTGATTGACATGCATAATCACACTTCCATACTTATCAAGAGGTCCGAAACGAATAATACGGTCTGCTGCCATCCTGCTGCGATTACGGGCAGCATGGGGTTCACGCCTGAGCCACAGGACGTGCGCTAGCAGCGCATGTTGGGTGTTCCAAGCGTCAAATTCGCGTCTTAATATCTCGAGATGTAATGGGAATATTGCGATGCAATCAACGCCATTGTGTATCTGCTTTGTCATGCTATGGATTGCTGAAGAAAAAATATAGGAGGTCCATTTAAAAAAACATAAGTTTGTGTTAAAAAACACATATGCTTTCGTTTTAGAATGTTTCCAAATATGTACATTCATGGGCCCCAGCCCTACATTGATACCGGTGAAAGTCGTTTTCCAATAGCTGTTATTGTTCCAGAGATATTTTGGGTGGACAAGATAGCTGGGACACCCTGTATTTTAAGTCCAACTTCCTGACAACGATCTGTTAAGTCTTTTATAGAGGACTGCGTTTCCATCTTACTGTTAGCTACGACCACTATATCGTCAGCAAATCTCAGGTTGGTGAGCCTTTTACCATTTATCCTTATTCCTCTGTTCTTCCAAATAATTTTGGACATAGCCATCTCGAGAACTGCTATAAATAACTTCGGGGATATAGGATCGCCCTGCTTTACTCCTTTTCCAATGGGAAATTCGCATTTGTTTTCCCTATGTTGATAGATGCTACAGACGTGTCATAAATTTTGCACAATATGTTTATATATTTTGTTACCACTCCTTGCTCGGCCAGTGCGTGTATGACTGCAGCAAAAGGTACGGCCAAACTTTCAGGAAACATTCCTCACACACAAATAAAGAAAAGATGTTATGTGGACATGTGTCCGGAAACGCTTAATTTCCATGTTAGAGCTCATTTTAGTTTCGTCAGTATGTACTGCACTTCCTCGACTCACCGCCAGTTGGCCCAATTGAAGGAAGGTAATGTTGACTTCGGCGCTTGTGTTGACATGCGACTCATTGCTCTACAGTACTAGCATCAAGCACATCAGTACGTAGCGTCAACAGGTTAGTGTTCATCGCGAACGTAGTTTTGCAGTCAGTGCAATGTTTACAAATGCGGAGTTGGCAGATGCCCATTTGATGAATGGATTATCACGGGGCAATAGCCGTGGCGCGGTACGTTTGTATCGAGACAGATTTCCAGAAAGAAGGTGTCCCGACAGGAAGACGTTCGAAGCAATTGATCGGCGTCTTAGGTAGCACGGAGGAACATTACAGCCTATGACTCCTATGACTCGCGACTGGGGAAGACCTAGAACGACGAGGACACCTGCAATGGACGAGGCAATTCTTCGTGCAGTTGACGATAACTCTAATGTCAGCGTCAGAGAAGTTGCTTCTGTACAAGGTAACGTTTACCACGTCACTGTATGGAGAGTGCTACGGGAGAACCAGTTGTTTCCGTACCATGTACAGCGTGTGCAGGCACTATCAGCAGCTGATTGGCCTCCATGGGTACACTTCTGCGAATGGTTCATCCAACAATGTGTCAATCCTCATTTCAGTGCAAATTGTTCTCTTTACGGATAAGGCTTCATTCCAACGTGATCAAATTGTAAATTTTCACAATCAACATGTGTGGGCTGACGAGAATCCGCACGCAATTGTGCAATCACGTCATAAACACAGATTTTCTGTGAACGTTTGGGCAGGCATTGTTGGTGATGGGCCCCATGTTCTTCCACCTACGCTCAATGGAGCACGTTATCATGATTTCATACGGGACACTCTACCTGTGCTGCTAGAACATGTGCTTTTACAAGTACGACACAACATGTGGTTCATGCACGATGGAGCTCCTGCACATTTCAGTCGAAGTGTTCGTACGCTTCTCAACAACAGATTCGGTGACCGATGGATTGGTAGAGGCGGACCAATTCCATGGCGTCCACGCTCTCCTGACCTCAACCCTCTTGACTTTCATTTATGGGGGCATTTGAAAGCTCTTGTCTACGCAACCCCGGTACCAAATGTAGAGACTCTTCGTGCTCGTATTGTGGACGGCTGTGATACAATACGCCATTCTGCAGGGCTGCATCAGCGCATCAGGGATTCCATGCGACGGAAGGTGGATGCATGTATCCTCGCTAACGGAGGACATTTTGAACATTTCCTGTAACAAAGTGTTTGAAGTCACGCTGGTACGTTCTGTTGCTGTGTGTTTCAATTCCATGATTAATGTGATTTGAAGAGAAGTAATAAAATGAGCTCTAACATGGAAAGTAAGCGTTTCCGGACACATGTCCACATAACATATTTTCTTTCTTTGTTTGTGAGGAATGTTTCCTGAAAGTTTGGCCGTACCCTTTTGTAACACCCTATATATATATATATATATATATATATATATATATATATATATATATATATACGACACAACATGTGGTTCATGCACGATGGAGCTCCTGCACATTTCAATCGAAGTGCTCGTACGCTTCTCAACAACAGATTCGGTGACCGATGGATTGGTAGAGGCGGACCAATTCCATGGCGTCCACGCTCTCCTGACCTCAACCCTCTTGACTTTCATTTATGGGGGCATTTGAAAGCTCTTGTCTACGCAACCCCGGTACAAGTATCGTAATTGTATATATATATATATATATATATATATATATATATATATATATATATATATATATGCGGGTGTAAAATTTAAAAAAAAAATAAATGTACTGGTAATAAAACTGAATTTGTATGACAGAACATGTAAAATCACACATTGTACGACCTGCTGTATAATAAATAAATAAATGTCCGAACGGGTGTTGATGTACAATGAGTTATTGTGCCCTGACGCAGACGTCCAGTCGTAATTCATGGCGGGAATGCATATACGAATACCGAAAGCGACGGGGAATGTCAGCGTCCATCAATTTCGACTGTTCACGATGCTCGTTACTGACTAAAAGATCTTTTCACGAATGTCGGTGGCAGGGCAGAAGAAAAAAAAAATGTTCAGATGTATGTGAATTCCTAAAGGACCAAACCGCTGAGGTCATTGGTCGCTAGACTTACACACTACGTAAACTAACTTACCCTAAGAACAACACACACTCACCCATGCCCGAGGGAGGACTCGAACCTCCGGCGGGAGGGGCTGCGCAATCCGTGACATAGCGCCTCTAACTGCGCGGCCAATCTGCGCGGCAACGTTCAAATGGCTCTGAGCACTATGGGACTTAACATCTGAGGTCATCAGTCCCCTAGAACTTAGAACTACTTAAACCTAACTAACCTAAGGACATCACACACATCCATGCCCGAGGCAGGATTCGAACCTGCGACCGTAGCGGTCCCTCGGTTCCAGACTGCAGCGCCTAGAACCGCACGGCCACCTAGGCCGGCTGCGCGGCAAGGCTCAAGACTGTAATGTGCAAGACATTACCACCAGACCAGGCTTGTCTATCGGTTCAGAGCAACATCCATTCTACCCTAGGTGAATACCGTGACTTCATTTCCCTGATGGAAGCATGTCACATGCGAGCGGCGTTCGTATCAGTGGATTTTGATCGTGCCTTTGACAGGAACAACCATGGTTCCTTGACTTGACCATGCGACGCATGGCGATACGTCAGGATTTCTTTGCGATCCTCATGCTCCTCCTTCGCGGCGCTCCTTCGACAGTGAGAGTCAATGGCATGGAGGCAGGGACAATTCCTGCTTAATTCCTGTTTACAGCTCAGTTAGGTAAGGATCTGTGCTGGAGTAAGCTGTTGCCAGCACAGCGGTCGGCGAATATGAAGCAGTAAGATCGATTAGTAGGCACTGGATCAAGCACACCTATCGTGAAAGAGGCCAGAGATACATCTGCAAGCAACACGCCGACAACGTCCTCTCGACAGCATGTATTTAGACTGCCTCTGCTGACCGGAGGGCCCCTCTCCGTCATCCAGTTTGGTGTCTGTCAGTTTAATCGCAGAGCGGATTTATCTCGTCACAGGCTATGACAGTACATAACGACCAGATTAGTGACTATAGCGGGACTAGTTTACCTCAACCAGAATTGTCCTTTATTAGCAGTGATAAACAAAAGTTTGTAATAGCAAGATTGCCGATATTGACATTACCTCAGTCTGCAAGAGGACTATTACTGATGAGCTTGTACCACAAATCATGGACTCTATTCAGATGAAGTAAATGTTTTCATTTCATGTAAATAAAGAATCGTATTAATCCACGTTTGCATCTATGTTGTGGAAAGGGGATACCGGTCACTTATTACAACATTTTCTCCCTTGCTTCCTTGTGGTACAAGACTCCACAGGATGTCCGTTGTTGATAGTTATGTTTGCAATAGCGCTCGAAGCATTGATGCAGACTTTTCGACGGACTCTTACAGGCGTCCGACTCCGTGCGAGTTCCTTCACGTGTTGCGCATATGCCAACGACTAGATGATACTCGTCCGATGGGAAAATGAAGCATGTAAGGTCGTTGCTCTTCTTACTGCGTACGGTATGGCGGCGGAAAGAAGGGTCAACGCGAATAAAACGAAGATTATGCACATCGATGAGAGCTGGACGCTCTGTACAGTCCGTTTACGACGGTGGACATCATGCGATGCTTAGGAGTTTCGATCACGCGATCGCTGCCGGCGACTGCTCCAAATGGCTCTCACCACTATGGGACTTAACATCTGAGGTCATCAGTCCCCTAGAACTTAGAACTTCTTAAGCCTAACCAACCTAAGAACATCACACACATCCATGCCCGAGGCAGGATTCGAATCTGCGACCGTAGTGGTCGCGCGGTTCCAGACTGAAGCGCCTAGAACCGCTCGGCCACACCGGCCGGCGACTGTTCCAACACGTCCGACTGCACATACGCAACGATTCACTCCGAAGGGTGGAATATACTAATGTTCATCTTTCCTCACGACTGCCACACCTGGTACAGGTACTGGAAATGCCACATGATATTGCTGACAGGTTAATGGCGGCCTTGGATACTATGTCAGCCAAGGGATGCTGTTTAAGGTCAAATACGAGACTTTAACTCTCCCACACCATTCTGGAGGACTTAATCTCATGAATGTGCTGAACGAGGCTCTCACTCTATACCTGGGAGCGACGCTACGGACCTGGAACCAATGGCAACACACTATCACGTTGGGGATCCTAGACGTTCCTCTTTCCTCGTCCTTTGAACCGCCGGTGGTGGTAGGCACAGTATCGCCTCCTTTGGCACACGTTGCGGGATCATTTGTTGATTTCAATTATGTTCAGATAGAAGTACCTTCTACAAGGATCCCCACAACCCGTGAGATATATCGGAACTTGAAGCGTCATCATGGCAGCAATGTTGTCGAGCCTAAATACCCAACTAGGGATAGGCGATAGATCTGGCGAGCTATTCATACGCCTCTCCTCGCCACGGCAGTGAGATGGTCTTGATGTACATTAATCAACCGCAAGACTGTCACTTGTCGACGACTGTGCGACACTTACATCACAGACTCCCCACTCTGCCTTATATGTGTCATGCAGGACACCGACGAACATTGTCTGCACTGCGGCAAGGCGAAGGATGTTAATTTCAAGACTGACAAGATCGTCCTCCGGCTCTGAAGGCTGGAACTCCTGGAGAAGCAGCTCCCAACTAGTTTTTGCGTAATTCTTTATTGTCTGCCACTGATGTGGTTGGTCTTGTCCTTCAACTATTATTATTTCAATCACATTATGGTCATTTGTTGTGGCTCCGTCTAGGACTTCCCAACCCTGCACTTTTGCCACCATAGTTTCAGGGACACTGTTACAAATTAGTTACTTTAAGGGCAGCTCCGACACAGATACTCTGTAGCGTGCGTTCCACTGATCCCAAACCACCGACGTTTGCGACTTCAGTCGTGTCAAGCGAGAGCTCACTGGAGTGCAGGTTGTCTTTTCTGATGAAAGTTGGGTCTGCCTCGGTTCCAGTGACAGCCTTGTGGCTGGTTGACGGCCTGCAGCCTGCAACCTGGAGTTATAGTTTGGGGTGCGATTTCGCATGACACCAGAAGCCCTCTCTTGGTTATCTCACGCGTCCTCATTGCAAAATTGTAAAATTGCATGTCAGTCTGATGATTCGACATACAGAAACTGAATTAACTGTCCTTGCACTTACCAACCATGTGCAACAGGAAAGGAAGTCCAACCCACAAAATGACATCCGGCGCCTTTACGGCACAATGCATGCACATTTGCAGTCAACATTTGGTTATTACACCGATTATTAATGTAGCAACAATAGCTTATCTCGCGCGTACATTGACCTGTGATCTTGCAATGTTAATAACTTAAATATGCTACCCAGACAATTGTATTCCAGAAATTTCATTACCCTATATCAACTATTTTTTGATGTTGCGATATTTTTTTCCGTCAGTGTATATATGTATATACGTTTGCAGTTTGTCTACTGGGAAGTCTATCATGTAATCATGACTTTACTCCCAGTCATTTTTTGTAAAAAAAAATTAGAGCACATATTGGCAGTACTGGTGAAAAGCCGTGTTACACGATTGGCTGGGCAGATTCTAGCCCTCCTGCTACAAAGAATAATGAATGAGCTACGGTTTCAACACGCTGCTCTTATGTCAATATGCTATCGTAAAATACCTTCGATTACCTGTCATTATCGATCTAGTCTATAATTGTTTATCACTTGCATAAAACGTTTAGAGAAATGATTCGGTTTATCAAGTGCATTTTTGTCCTATGTTACGTAACAATACATCAGGTTATGAGGCTTTCTCATCAGTCTGAGACTATTACCACATTGGATTAATAGATGCAGCGGTGTGGGGTATAATTAACGCAGAACATATCTTACACATTTGTTCTCCAAAAACTGCCCAGCAGAGTGCGAACTTTAAGAACAAATCATCAAATGCAAGGATTGTGGGCGCCTTCCAAACGTAGTACTGTGTCTACCTCCTTACAGAGAACGAAAAAGGTTTAAACAGAGATAGATAGATAATATCCTATCAAAAGATTTCTCCTCTCGGCAGCACCAAGCATAAACAAATGGTTACTGAATTGGACTCTGATATTAAGCGATCTATGCTTCCTCTTCAGTGACATTGTCTTAGACGGAACGTTCCTCGCGCTCTTACTGTTCTAACGATATAAAAACGACATGTGAGAAACAGGAGAGAGGGATTTGTGATAGATCTTAATGTCGTCCAGTACTTTTAACTTGATAAATGTAAACGTCGTATGCCTAGGGCCTCCCGTCGGGTAGACCGTTCGCCGGGTGCAAGTCTTTCGATTTGATGCCACTTCGGCGACTTGCACGTCGATTGGGATGAAATGATGATTAGGACAACACAACACCCATTTCCTGAGCGGAGAAAATCTCCGAACCAGCCGGGAATCGAACCCGGGCCCCTAGGATTGACATTCTGTCACGCTGACCACTTTTATTTTTTTTAATCTCATTTTGTTCGTTTACGTTCGTTTCATCTGCTCGGTGCGGACGTCGCAAGAAGCCCGTTTCAGTTCGTTGTTTGATCCATTAACTCAGTTTTTTTTATTACAGAGGGCAGCTAACCCTCTGACCGAACACGCTGAGTTACCGTGCCGGCTACCACTCAGTTACCGCGGGCGGACTTTAAACTTGATGCTCTTATTGTAGTGAAGGGAAAGCACAAGTACATGCAGGAGTGTATTTGTTGTTAAATAATGCATTTGCGAAAATTGTTTAACACAGGATATCGACGTATTTTGTTAATAACACTGTTTGAGTAAATCCAGCAGTTCACAGATGCACTTGCCGGCATACGTGAGCCGTGTAATAAAAAAAAGTTTTGAATGTTTTCAAGACCGCCTGCATACTGAACCCCTCTCCGCTTCTGAGAGCACGCACGTCTCTTTAATCTCCGTGCGTGGGTGAGACTATCACGCGGGGTTCTTTCAAGAGGCGGTGTGAAGGTTATCTGGAGGAGGCACGCAGGCAGGTGCGATGTCCGTGTCGACGAGAGGAAATCTGGACCATTAACGAGAGCGACACAAATTGGTGATCATCCATTTATCAGTTTTGCGTAGGACGTTTGGCTCGCAGTAAGTGACAAAGAATACGTATGTGTTTTCCACACGTTGAGGCCTTAGCGGTTCTTCCTCCGGGGTAGACGTTTCATATACGAGAGGTACGATGGGTTGGTCTTGTCTCTCAGACAGGAGCTTGATTCTTATTGGTTCAAAGAGAGAGAGAGAGAGAGAGAGAGAGAGAGATAGAGAGAGGCGTGGAGTGCAGGTTCCTCGTTGGTTGGTGATTGGTGATTCGGGGGAAGGGTCCAAACAGCGAGGTCATCGGTCCCATCGGATTAGGAAAGGATGGGGAAGGAAATCGGCCGTGTCCTTTCACAGGGATCATCCCGGCATTTGACAGAAGCGATTTTGGGAAGTTACGAAAAACCTAAATCAGGATGGCCGGACGGGGTATTGAACCGTCCTCCTCCCGAATGCGAGTCCATTGTGCTAACCACTGCACCACCTCGCTCGGTCTGCAGGTTCCTCGTGGGTGGTAGGGACCTGGCAGCGTGATTAACATCACGATAGTCTCTTTCTTCAAGCGTCCGTATACCAGTAAAGAGTAATGAAGGAATATGATCATTTCTCAATGCGTTTGTGTGAAGGAAAAGCAGGTTCTACACAGATATGCAGCATGACACCACAGCTCTTGGTGGTGGCTGACAAATATTGTGTGCCTCCGTTGAATGCATGGTGCGAACTGCAGCTGGTCCTAGAAACGTACGTGGAGAAAGTCATGTGAAATGTATTGCTCGCATCACGCATCTCGTGCCCACATTTGAAGGGAACTACTAGATGTTTCTTCCAGACTAAACTGACCAAGTCGATGGCGGCAGATGGATTGGCGGACGCAGTGTAATGCTTCGTGAGAGCAGTTAATACAGACTTGATTCTGCTGTTTATCGAGATTGGGTCCATACAGTTTGGCGTGAGTTCTGCCTTGTGATCGATGTGGCCTGCTGACTACTTCCTGCTGCCCGATATCTAATGTATGGTGGACGACTTGTTCAGTTGGTGCCCAGTGCGAGAGGGATATACTCCTTCTCACTTGCTCCCTCCCCTGTGTGTGCCTGAGAAGCTTTCAATAGTTGCTCGTGACCGCGGTGTGTCGTTTACTGTAGCCTGCAGATATCGGCGTCTGCGTCGGTAATTGCCCTGGCCTGGAACTGTGGACGTTCGCAGTAGGTATTTTTTAGGAAAATTAACGAAGTAATAAATGTGTTTACTTCCCAGGATAACTTTGCTAGCACATGTCATCTTAATACTGCTTCATTTGACAACATTGGTAAGAGGGAAAAAATCAGTAAAACTCGAATGGGAGTTTGGTGTGCTTACAGAGTTTGCTATGACGCCATTAATTTTGTGTATACTGTACAGTCAAAATGTCTTACATCATACATTTGTTACTTTTTACCGATTTTTTTGCAAAATATGTCGTGATATACAGTAATTATATTGCTGTATTCGTGCCTATGGGACAATGTGAGCATTTTAACACATACACTTTGACGCCACACATACTAGTAATATCGGGACGACGTAGATTTAGTGAACACCTGGAGGTTATTTGTTTAAATATTGTGTTGTGGTACTTGATTAATATTTAGTGTCTCAGCAAAAGCATGTTTGTTGTTAATAATGCATTTGGAAATTGTTTAACATGGACTATCTATGTAATTTGTTAAAAATTTAATGTATCACCAAGAATGTATTTGTTGCTAAATAATACATTGCAGAAATTAGCTATCTCAGAATATTTACATTATTTGTTAAACATTCAATGTCTAGCCAAGAGCGTATTTGTTTTTAAGTACTGCATTGAGGGAATTGTTTAACTTGGAGACTGATATACTTTGTTAAATAATGCATTGTGGTAATCAGCAAAATTTCAACAAATTAACTCAGGATTGTAAAACACCAATTATTCTACTTGGGGATGGTTGCTTAAGTTTGCTGGGGCTTCATGATGATCCTTCCACTACAATGTACAGGCCTCAAATGAAGAGGATCAGCACATGACTGATAAATAATTTGTACCATTTGGATATTTTTGAGCACAGGCTGTCGTATGATTGGCTGAGAGCATCATGACAACGACATAACACGACACTGATGTGATATGTCACTGATGTGACACAATGTTGATGTAATGCGATGTTCACATGAGGCGATATTGACATGACTTCGAGAGTAGTGGGGCAAAATTCATGTAATTGGAATAATAATAAAATTAATTTGTAATTATTATTGTTATTTGTAACAAATATGCACACCCTTTTCCCAAATAAAACAAGATCGTCACACAATGGTGCACACAACAAGACTAACGTCGCCCACACAATTGCTCTAGTTATAAAGGATGAGAAGGGGGAAAGGGAGCTTGAATATTACTGGTCCAAGTGGAATGGGGCGAGGAAAGAGGTGGTGGATGGGTATGTGACCAGGATATGTAGCCTGATACACAAGGTCATTTGTATCTAGAACTGGCAGTGCCGCAGGAACCTGAGGGGGTTAGGAGGCGGGGTTGACCTTGAATATACCACATACATGTGTGTGGGTAGGATGGGGGACTGACGTTGGATATACCTTGCCCAACTGCCTCAGCTGTAACTTCATACTCTCACAAGGTCAAGTGCAACCTGACTCAAGAAGTCCTTTTCAGTGACATTGAAATAAGATTGTTGCCTCATCCTGTGCTGGTACTGTGTAACTACTTACCTCCTCATTAGTTATGTGATCTACCAGTCTAATCTTCAGCATTGTTTTCTAACGCTACATTTCAAAAGCTTCTATTCATTTCTTGTCTGAACTGCTTATCGTCCACGTTTAATATACATACAAAGCTACACTCCAGACAAATACCTTGAGGAACGACTTCTTGATACTTAAATTTGTATTTGAGGTTGACAAACTTGTCTTCTTCACAAACTCTTTTTTCCATTGCCAGTCTACATTTTGTATCCTCTCTACTTCGGTCGTCATCTGTTATTTTACTGCACAAATAGCCAAATTCACCTACCACTGTTAGTGTCTCATTTCCTAATGTAATTCCCTCAGCATCACCTGATTTGATTCGACTCCATTCCATTACCTTTGTTTTGTCCTTTGTTGATGTTCACCTTATATTCTCTTTTCAAGACACTGTTCATTCTGTTCAACTGCTCTTCCAAGTCCTTCGCTGCCTGTGACAGAATCATAACGTTATCGGCAAACCTCAGAGACTTTATTTCACTTCCGTGAATTTCAATCTCTCCTCCAAATTTTTATTTGGTTTACTGTACCGCTTGCTCGATGTAAAGACTGAAAAACATTGGGCATAGGCTACAGCCCCGTCTAACTACCTTCTCAACCACTGCTTCCCTTTAACTGCTGTCTGGTTGCTGTACAAGTTGTAAATAACCTTTCGCTCGCTGTGTTGTATCCCTGTTGCCTTCATAATTTCAAAGAGTGTATTCCTGTCAATATTGTCAGAGGCTTTCTGCAAGTCTACAAATGCTATGAACGTAGGTTTGCCTTTCTTTAACGTATCTTCAAAGAGAAACTGTAGGGTCATTATTGTCTCGCTTGTTCCCATATTTCTCAGAAATCCAAACTGATCTTCCCTGACGCCACCTCCTACCAGTCTTTTCCATTCTTTGTAGGTAATTCGTGTCAGTATTCTGCAAGGATGACTTATTAAGCTTATAGCTCGGTAATACTACACCTGTGGAGCAGCTGCTTTCCTTGGAATTGAAATTATTACATTCTTCTTGAAGTCTGAGGGTTTTCACCTGTCTCATACAGCTTGTGCACTAGGTAGAATAGTTTTGTCGTGGCTGTTTCTCCCAATTATATCAGTATCTTTGAGCAAATGTGTGCTACTCCAGCGACCTTATTTCTACTTAGGTCTTACATCACTCTGTCAAATTCTTCTCCCAGTATCATATCTTCCATCTCATTTTCATCTACTTCTTCTTCTGTTTAATATTGCCTTCAAGTTCATTTCCCTTGCACAGGTTCGCTAAAGGGCGGCTATGTTTAAAAGTTCACTATTTGAGAGGGCTCCATGACAAATGAGTGAGCGTTGGACAATGAAAATTCGGGTAAATATTTGTAAGGGCGTATAGAAGAGAAATAACGATTAAATTATTGAAAGAATGACGGGGTAACATTTTCTAACTGCATACCGCGTTTAAGTTCCAGGTTAGAAACGTTGATCAGAGCGACGACAGTCTGCATACACAACATCCTGGAACCGCACTAAGGATTCCGTTGCACAGTTGTTCGCAACACATTTCGAACGGTGGATCATGGAATGCTCAGCTGTCGCGACAGCTCGTGCACTGCTTGAAGATCGTACATTGCGTAAAGCATTCTCAGCCATGGCAACAGTAACTTGTTCAACAATTTGTGCCGGTATTGGCAATTGGCAGCTAATGTCATCATCTCCTGTGGATCATAATCATATAAGGCTGCAGAATCAAAAGAGGTGTCTGTTCTTTCGGACATGTTCGAAACATGACACCACAAATAAACATCTAGGGCGAGACGGCCCGATTATTCCTTCCAGTGCAGGTGGACAAACACGCTCGAGCTCTTTCGGGAATAAGCGAATCGCCGATAGTAACGAGGTTAATGGGCAGGGGCTGCTTTCATCTACACTGGTTCAAGTAGCCTAAGTTTAAGTACAGAGTGTTCGAAAATTCCCGTTAAAAACTTCTAGGAATTGTAAAGCGGAGTGAGTAGATCATATTTTGGGCAGGAACCCAAGTCCGGAAACGTATGGTTTCCTATCTACGTCGGTTTCAGTTCAGAGGTGTAACGAGTCCACGTCTGCTGAGGGAAAGAGAAAAGTCTCAGAGTTGCTTGTCCTGTTATGCAATAGGGTAGACGGGGTGACGTGGACTACTGCTTGTTGGGTCGTATGCAAGGTTTAATTTACGAGACTCCTGCAGAGACAGAGGAAGATTTGCAGGCACGCGTTCTGGTCGCTGCACTAGAAATTAAAGAGACATTAGGTGGAATGGAGTGTGCGCAGCAGAACAATGGTACAATGCCTGTAACAATATTGGTGGTTGCCACATCGCGCAGCTGTTGTAATGCATCAGTACTGTTCTGTACGTTGTTTTGGAATAGTGTGAACACGCAATGTTTAAGTGTTAATACAAAAAAATGTGCTTAAGTGATAAATGGATGTTTAGTTATTTTTTCTTTCGAACTGTTACCTAATAATAGTACTGTGTCACGCCTAATTCATTACCTCAAGCAGAAGTGGGTGAGTTAAACGTCTGAATTGGAACCGTCGTGGAACGGAAACGATACATTACCGGACATGGGTTCCTATTCAAAATATTATGTACTCACTCCCCTCTGCAAGTCCTAGAAGTTTGTAACGGGAATTT